>NC_071303.1:170000-2954049 GCF_027563975.2 Plodia interpunctella
TCGGTACAATGTTATTATATGTATAATGTGTATTTGGAACAACAATATAACAATAAAATATTAAATTCAAACAATGTATGTACCATCAGGCGCTAGGCACGTGTTTATAAATAGTACTATTGTTTAAAAGCATCCCTTTCCTAGTTTATTTGATAACCTGATATAAAGCAAACTATCTGTTCACTTTAACTCTTTCAAGTATATATCACGTGTCGTCTCTTCCCATAATATTGCAGGCATGAAGGAAAATGTGAATTATTAAAATAAATTACATTGTAATAATTCCAATGAATTAATTCAATCACTATCCTAACTTGTTAGTTACTACTGTAACTTTATCAATTGTGGTTAAGTAGAGGTAGAGTAATATATAAGTAGTTAGTTTGTATTTGTATGAGTATATGACAATATGGGCCAAGGGTAACGGACGAGGTTTTTATATTTCCCTGTTAATTTTAATTATTAACCTACGTTTTTATCCGGCCGTTACCTTTTGCGAAATCAAAAATGTTGTTTATTGTTATGATGGGAGTATTTGGATTTTGATATGACATATTTTTGGTAATAAATGATATTTATTTTACTTGTGATTCATTTTTGCCTCGTTACAAATGTAAGTATTTATGGTTTCTGGTATTAACCATCTATATATTTATTTTGTTGAAAGTACCTTGAGTAAAAGAGTGGTTTAGTAAAGTTCGAGTTGTTTTCTGATGGACGACGCACGTTTGAAGAATGACGGATAGACCCTCGCAATCTATAATAATATTAAGTTGTCAGACTCACCGTCACACTGTCTAAAGTGAAACAACGGTTTAGAAAGTCCACTTTCAAAGGGCGCCAGTGTTCCATTCTGTGGTGGTATAATGGCTACGACGCCCGCCTGTGGATCAAAAGGTCCCAGGTTCGAATCCTACTCGTCGTGCCATATGAGTTTGTATACAAATCTGATTCAAATATAGTATTTTCATCGACCACCACTTGCTTCTGGTGAAGAAAAATATCGTGAGGAAACCTGCACACTGGTTAATTATTATTAACTTGTGTGTGAAATGGAGAAGGCAATGGCAAACCACTCCATTAATAATTGAGTCAAGAAAGTTGTTGTGTGTGTTTCATTCCACGTAATAACCACGCCCCTTAGCCATGAGGAATACGATTATGAAGAAGATATGCCACATTTACACTCAGCCCTAATGGGCAGGGTAGTGAGCCCCAGTGGGCAGCACGAGTATGTAAATAGGTTACTCGCGCTGTCACTGCTCGTGTCACTGTCGCTGCCCGGCGCACACAGGAGTGGAGTACCTAATGAAAAAACAATTACATTTTTAGAACTATGAAATTGAGCAGGTAATGTGGGATGACTTATACTGATCAGACATAATGCTGTCGAACCAGCAACCTCGACGAGATCGACGTCATTAATTTTTGCGAGTCGATAAATGAAGAGAGAGAGAGAATAAGAATATGAAGGCTGAGTGTAAGTGAAGTATTTAAGGAAATGTTTCCGGAAGCGGCAGGAGAAGTGGCTGTGGACAGAGTGTAAATGCGGGGATAGAGTCAGGATGGACACGCGTCACGCAGCGGACGGGGCGTTCGTAATATCTATTTTTGGGCTGTACTCTGTAACTAGTGATTTGGGATGGTTGTTTGTGTCGTGTGGTGACGCATAGATTCTGCACAGATTACTAAATAGGTGGTCGCGGTAGGTGGTGACATTTTTACAGGTCACGTCGAATCTTGACGCTGTGCAAGTCACGCTAGATTTCACTTCTCTTTATTTGTCATACGATATGGCGAGGTAAGACGCTAAATCTCTCTCTTTTTATTAAAAAAGATTCTTGAAAATCCGACAATTTACAGGCACCCAATAGTCCTTAATTTGATATGGGTATACACATTAATCACGCCAACAAAGTGGTCAAATAACATTAAAAACAAAATTGGGTCTTTCCTACGGCGTGGGTCGCGGGGTTGTTGTTGGATAGGTCTTAAAAATATATTAGATGTGTGGGTGGACGGCTTTTGATATAGTAAACCGTTCGTAAATTATTAAGCTTTGAAGTGCCAATTTTCGTTGAGACTTAAGTGTCCCCAACAAAATGGTTGTTGTTAGGAATTATAACGTTACGGCATTAATACTCAGCTATAAGGAAAACTCCTGAGTTGGCTTATACGTTCACGAGTAATGGCCGACCAACTGTATTCTACCTACTACAAAACTTCGAACCACTCCATGGAAAATATTTAGACCTTCCTGTTATCCTCCTTATCCATAACTATTTACTTTCAAAGTTTACTTATATTAACAAATAATAATGTTTGGTTGTTGTAGTAAACTATGGAACCATACATTGTGCGTGGCTCGACATGTGCTTGGCCGGTTATTATAATAAAGTAGAAATTTAAAAAATAACCTAATCTATCCTATAAGTTCAGAATGATACGTTGATGTACTAATAAAATTCACGGTTTCAGTATTTTTCCAGTAGTTGTGGTTTATTTCGAAATGCCTCTTCGATGGATCGAAAGGTCTACTCCAGTTTTATTAAAAACTATGTTATGTTGACATTGTCAGCATAACTTAGTTTCGTAGCGAACGAATACGAAACGCTACGAATGAGCGCCTTAAGTTCTAGCCCTGACACTCGCCTTAAATAGACAAGATGTAAGGAGGAATCCTAAAATATAATTTTGCGGTTTGAGGGAGTTGCAGGTCTCAGGTAATAAAGCTTACTTTATTTCCATTAATTATTTTCATAGATATATTTTTAGAATATACTGGTTTGTTATTTTTCAAATAATTTATTGTCGTAGTTAGCTGGGTTTAGTTATTTTGTATCGTGTACTTTTTACTGTACTGCAGCGATAAAACATAAGGTGAGTTTTCAGTAAGTATTGAATGAGTAGTATAAAGTATTTAATCCAAAATTAGTATTTTGTTAATGGAGAAGGCAAATGGCAAAACCACTATGAATTGCCGAGAAAGAAGTATAAATATTAATAATAAGAGCATAGTTATAAAAGGACATTTTCAAACTAATCCTAAAAAGCTAATTTACAAGCGCATGGAAATGAATAACATACAATACTGTTTAATGGACCGAGCGAGGTCTACAATTCGACTTGGGGCAAAAATACATTTTTTATATGTATGTAAGTTTTGTAACGCGATAACTTTCGAACCGTTGGTCTAATTTTGATAAAATTTAAAAGGTATGTAGGATCTCTCAATATAATTTTTAAGTTGGCGGGGCATCAAAAATCGTTTTAAGTCCTCTTTGAAATATTCGCAATTTTATTGAAACTCGTCAAAATTTATTGTGTTCGCGAGGTCTTAAGTTCGTGGCGAACAACTAGTAACTGGGGTACTAGTGACCTTACTTAATCACTCTGAAATTTGTATAACGGTACGTGTAAAGTGTAATAAAATAAATTTTGAGGCCGCGAACTCACCCTGTGAATCATTTTAGACTTTAGTACTTATGGGAACTTTAAATGGTAAATATCCTTAGGGGAAAGCCGGGCTGGATAGGCAAAAGGGTTTAGCATTTTAATAGCAGCCCTGTAAATGTCGTAACGTGGGCTGTGCATATTAACTTGACTGAGTAAACTGGATATTGAGTCGTCTAAGGCGGAACGTTTGAATAAAAGGTCACTGCATATATTGCCTATTATATATTTAGTTTTGTGAAGATCGTACAATATGTACGGGTTTACGTATAATCTAGTGTATGCTGTATGGGTTATATTACATATTAAATGGTATTTATGAATTAATGAAATATTCGTTATTTAAGTGACCAAAACTAGTATTTTATTTTTGGTAATAGCTTTTTCTTCAATGAGCACCATACATCCAATACCATCTAGGAACTTGGATCTAATCCAAGTAGTACGCATGACTCGCAGTCACTGTCACCTAATCTGTTCCTTATATCAAGTACGCAAGTTGGCACATTGATTAATTTATTTACAGTCGCTCTGCTTAGCGCACGCAACCCCAACAAGTAGCTCCTAAGAGATTATAAAACCGTCACATAATGACCGTGAATAATGTATTTCTTATCGTTATTACGCTTAATACTGAGCTTCTTATTGTCTCTTAATCTGTGTTAATTCTGCACGAAAATAGTTTCTGACGTTAATTTCGTCAAAAAATTCATGGTTGTGAAGTCAATACACAGTACAAATTTATGTTTACACGTGAAATTTTTGACGAATGAAACGTATTTTGATGTCACTAGTATAGTAATGAACGTACGTTCCCCCTCGGCCGCAGGACCCCGCCCGCGCCGCGCCGCCTGCGCCAGCGGCGGGCGCGCGCGCGCAGTAGCCTCACCATAAGGTAACGTCCACTCCACGGATATGATAATATTATTTAGGTAAATAAGTAGCCTATGTCACAGCTCTTCATTTATATATCCACACAAAATACCTTAGTCCTATGCTCCATTATGATGTGACAAACAAATACACACATCCTCACAAAATTTCGCATTTATAATATTAGCAGAACAATAACAAATATTTTAAAATTTTCCTGACGAAATTGTTCGAAAACGTGAAATTTATTTTTTTCGATATTTTATTGGAATCAATCTTGAATTTTGTTATATTGAAGTATATCGATTAGGTCACGTCGGAGCTCGTTGAGCGCGGCGTCGGAGGAGGCGCTGCACGCCGCCGAGCCGTGAGCAATTGTTGTTTTATTACTTTTCTACCTTACAGGGACCGGACAAGCTGTTCGTTTGCTTAATCATATTTTTGTGTAATGGCTTGGATTGGGTAATCCAATGAATATCCCATATGGTGAGGCTAACCCTTTCAAAGGATTTCCAATTTCAAAGGATGATATGGCTAACTCTTTCGAAGGGCTAACCCGTTCGTTATAGCGCTTACCCTGTTTGGCTTTCCCCTTAAATGCCTGCGGGGGGAGAGGGGTGTAGTTTTCATCACACCCCGCTCCTATGCAAATTTGCGTAGCTCCGTGTGTGAAGAGCCTAAAAGACAAGAGACACATTGAATCGTGTAAATAATAACGCACCGCTGTACCGCACGCGCTTAGTAGGTATTTATTGTGCATTGCAATATATTCAAATTAAGACCGTATGTCCTGAGCTTAAAGCATAAATTAGTCTGCTATCTGAACGGGTAACCCCTTCGTATGACTTGACTTACCTCAAAGAAAGGGTTTTGGAGTCGTTGATATAGCGCCTGCCAAAGCAAATTGAACGGGTTACAGCACCGAACGGCTTTCGAAAGCAAACCCATTCCAAAAACCCCTTCAAAACCCGTAAAAGGGATAACGGTCCGGTCCCTGTTACCTTACCTTACACATTATAAGAATGTCTTGGACTTGGAAGGCTATAGTATACTGGGTGACCTTCAATACCAGCCAAATCGCAGGCTTTGAGGAAGAAACAGAGCAAGGTTCAGATTCACCGTAGTTCACTACGACAATTTTGAATATTGGGCATTCTCAGTTATCATAATCATACTCGGACCACGTGACTCCACTGCTGGGCAATCACAAGCCACGTTGCACGTTGCTACGCACGGCAGTACGGCACCTTGCGATTTCATAGTAAGATGCACTTAATCGAGCAATTCGATGTCTTTCTGTGAAAAGCCCGCGTATTTCCATGAAAACCGGTAAATTGCCAAGGCCGGGAAGTGACCGCGTATCATAAACATCGGGGTCGACAACCGGGCAGAATGAGCGGAAGCTAGTGCGGTGAGATTCCACACCGCTGTCTATGGTCATATCACGCTGATTCGGCGGGAAACTGAAGCGGAAACATACAAACGTTTAGCT
This sequence comes from Plodia interpunctella, assembly GCF_027563975.2. Taxonomy (NCBI): domain Eukaryota; kingdom Metazoa; phylum Arthropoda; class Insecta; order Lepidoptera; family Pyralidae; genus Plodia; species Plodia interpunctella. The sequence goes on from NC_071303.1 coordinate 175,819, forward strand.
CTTCTTTAGATCCGGGAGCAATTGTATTGTTTGTAAAGATTAACATTTATTCACTGGATAAGAATGTTGAGGTTTCAAGCTAATATAACAGGATCAGAACCCTATAATCTTCCCGATATGTCGTAATACTTATATGTCTCTGTTGTTTGTCATTTATTGTCATTGGGCTTTGACGTACCTCGCGTTATATACAATACCTAAATGTTTTAATTCACAGGAGTCCGAAGTTACGTCGCAGGCGGTAGGCGCGCCGATGTTTATTGGAAAACTTGAACATTATGTTTTTGTTAGTCCCACCCAAGAGATTGTTATTGTCCACTTGTTATGTACAGTGATCTATTCACCAAGAAGTGCTACGTTTTAGTGACTAGGATTGTAAACTAAATGTTTTATAGTTTTTTTTAAAACCCTATTTTGAAAAAATATTTATTTATACAGAAGTTTATGGTATAATTAAGTTGCTTTAATTTTTTTAAAGTTAAAATTTTCTATATTTTTATAACTCGTAGGTATAGTTTTTGTAAAACAAATACAAATTGCAGCGAGTGTTCCGCCAAACTAAGTGTTCCGCCACGGAGCTCAAAGAGTAAGAAGTTTCGTTAATTTTTCATTTTAGAAAAATATTAAAAATAGCAACTCGGCAAGAGGTGTGGTGGTACCTTCTACGCATTATTTTGATACAAGAGATATGATTGAGTACCTATGTGTAATACTTTAAGTTTGAAATGTCAATAAATTGCATTTTGGATAACTTTATTTTATTGCTATTTCAAATTAATGTTCCTTTTTTGTGGGCTCGATAGCTATTAGGTATGTTATAGTTATAGCTACATAAATGATTTGAGATTTAAGTTATTATTGAGATTTAATAGATATTTTATAATAAGTTGATTAATGATTAAAACTATTGCATGATTTAACGATGTTTATTGACAATATTTATGAATGATATGTGTGATTACGCTACGTCTGATATGTGTACTAATTAGGTCCAGCCGCGGCTCATGTAAAGTGCTGATACATTTTTTTTTTTTAATGTAGGTACTGATTGCGCTGTACATTTAGATTTCCACGATTCAACATGACATGGCATTCTTTAAAGAAAGCTACATTTAATAAATATATTCAAAAGGAACAATGAGAAATAAAATAGAAACACCAGTGACATCACTGCCGTGAGAACGTGCTTATGACTAAGTGGTTTTTGAAGATCGACTCCAAGCGAGAGGAAACGCGACCGCAGTATAGAGGTATTGAGCACGTGTGTTCCCATCACGTCACGAGTGAGACGCGGCTGTAGAGCTTGTCCCGCGCCGCCGGTGACGAAGCTCGGCCATGGGTATACAACCAAAAATGAAAATGTTGTCTTCCTTAATATTTGCAGACTGTAAAATTGTACGTGTTGTTTGTCCTATATGACATATAACAAAAATTATCAATCCAGTTTCCACTTCTATTAAGTAGACATTTCTTGTACTTAGGAATTTGTAAAGGTAAGAACAAAATGCATTTTTTTAATTTCATTTTCTTATTTATATGGGTCCTCTTAAATAAGAAAATGATGCTGAAATACAGTTTTAAATTTACTTTAACCAAACTCCAATAGTAGGTATACCTAACCTACCTGATGATTTACGTTATGTTGTGTCCGGAAATATTTAATGCAATTTTGGCTTTCGGGAAGGTTGATTAAAATGTCACCAAATAAGGCGCGCGGTGGAGCGGCGGGCGGGAGGCGGGGGGCGGACGCGTACAAGCCCCGCCCTCTGAGATGCGCGCGCGCACGCCTGGAAATGAATCGACACTCCCTGCAGATTATGCTTTAAAAGTAACACTTTCTGAATTAAATTACGCTTTTTTTTAGTTCTCAACTTTTTAATACATTTTAAGAAATCATTAATTTTGATTTTAAAATATCGACTAAAAAAGCTGTTATGATTTCCGCGAGGAAAGAGCGTAAGTTAAACTTAAGATGGAAATCAATGACGTCACACGTGAACCTTTGAATATGTATTCCAAGTGTGTGCAATGTGTATGTAAACAGATTAATTTTCCTCGTGCAACAGCTCCCACGAAGTTTTGATGATGATAGATTATAATGCAAGTTTCGATAAACGATAAATAAATCTAAAGACTTAATTTTCAATATAATAGGTAAGAAAAGGAAAACTTTAGAAGAAACTCACGTATTTTTCATTAGAAAAGGCAAGTAAGTATATTCAAATTCATAGTACTTGTAGTAAGAGAACAGTGTACTTACACAACTGACGAAATGTTATGAGGGCTGAATTTGTATCTAGCTGTAGTGGTCCCGGTCCAAGGCCTGGAGATGGCGAGGCGGACATCCGCCGCGGGGGCTGGCGGGCGTCCGCCCTTGACCTTGCCTGGTTACCGGCGACTGGAGTTGTACACTCCAAACGGATTTTCTTCAAATAAAAACTGATCTGACATTTATTTTCGAATTGATTATAATATTCGGTACTCTTTTCTCAACTCTTCTAACAATGAAGAATAAAAAAGTCACATGCGTGTTTTTCTATATGCGCCAACTGCAGAAAAGTGATAAACCCATTACGTAAAAAGTAGTGGATGGAATTTGATGCGGTTTTCACAGTTGTATAGCGAATGGTACCAGATTTGAAACTAACTTAAAATCTGATGTAGGTTTCATCGTGATAAGTTCAAATTCAAAATTCTTTATTCAATTTAGGATGATATACATCACTTATTGACGTCAAAAAAATTACTTAAACTAAGTCTACTGCCGGCTTCCAAAGCGCAGGTGAAGAAGAAGCGGCGCAACAAACTTCACCGCATTCTTTTCTCCAAGGACGTCAATTAACAAATATAGGTCTTATACATATATTAAAAATTAGGAGGACGAATGCTTGGGCCAAACATTATTGTCGTTCACATAATCGTCAGACTTGTAATATGCCTTCTTACAAAGTACTTCTTTTATATAATTTCTAATTTTTTTGTCCGGCATATCAAGAATCCATTTAGGCAATTTGTTATAAAAACGGATACAGTTTCCAACAAAAGACGTTCTAACTTTGGCCAACCGATGCCCGGGGACAGACAATTTATCTTTATTACGTAAGGCTCTATCAGTGTAATCACCAACTTTTTAAAATAAGTTTAAATTTTTCCGGACATGCATAATGTTGTCAAATATGTATTGAGAGGGTAAAGTTAAAATATTAATATCTTTAAAAAAATCTCTAAGGGAATCCCTTCTCTTCAAACCATATATAGCACGTATTGCTCTTTTTTGTAAAATGAAAATAGTGTTAATGGTGCTAGCACTCCCCCAAAGTAGTATCCCACAGGACATTAAGCTATGAAAATAACTAAAGTAAACTAATCTAGCAGTCGCCACGTCCGTCAGTTGTCTGATTCTCCAAACTGCGAATGCCGCGGAACTGAGCTTTTTAGATAGGCCATTAATATGAGCGTCCCATTGCAATTTGGAATCAAGGGTAATTCCTAAGAATTTGGTGTTTAGTACAAAATCTAAGCTTTCTCCATTCAGAGTCACGTCGACGTGAGCCTGCCTAACATTGGGAAGTGTAAATTTAATGCATTGGGTTTTATTTGCATTCAGCAATAAGTTATTAGCAGAAAACCAATTCGAAATGGTAGACAAAATACGATTTACATCATCAACATCTTCGCTATGGCGGTCTACTTTAAAAATTAATGACGTGTCATCAGCAAACAGCACGATGTCAGCCCGCTTTTCTACCATGTATGGCAGATCATTGAAGTAAACTAAGAAGAGAAAGGGTCCTAGAATTGAGCCTTGTGGTACACCAATTTTTACATTACAACCATTTGATTTAACGTTATTAATATCAACAGTTTGTAACCTATCTTTTAAGTAAGAAGCTATTAGCTCAATTGATATAGAATCAAAACCGTACTGACTAAGCTTTCGCAAAAGTGTAAGTTGCTTAGAACCCGATATATGGAGATGGGCAAAGGCGCGGCTATAATATGAGGTTCGCAAAACGTAATGTCACAAAGTTTATTTTACGTAACTTAGATTTTGATGTAACTTTATTAATTCTGTTCATCTTTTCATTATATTCGAACCATTAAATTCGTATTCAAACAATATTTACATCTGTTTTTGAATTATGTTTGTTAATATTTCCAGGTTTTTCAAGTGCAGTGTACCTGATAATAGTTGGACAAAGTACGCGAAATTGCGAAAGGTCGCCAAATTGCCCTCGACTCTGTGGTTACTCCGTCGAGTACTACCTGAGACAAACATCAACACATGCCCTACCACGGGAGCTCGATTCGCCGTAATCTGAAATTCGTAACAAAGTGTAAACCAGAAGCCATATGGTTAAAAAAATATACTTAGTTAAGTACAAAAGTAAGTCAATAAAGAGTACATTTATGTTAACGGGACATGCCATGAAATTTTTTTATTTACCTAATAAAAAACAGTCTTATGTAGTGATATACTATCCATAATATGGTTTGGAAATAGTTGTAAGGGTATGGTGCACACTACACCAAAAATATCCAATTGCTCCGTTTTGACGTGAAAGAAGGACAAATAAACACACTTTCACATTTATAATATTAAGTACTAGCCCGCGACTACGCCCGCGACTTCGCCTGCGTGAATTTCAGTTCTTAAAAGGAATTTGAAGTAAAATTTTTGTCATTTATCGCGTATTTTGTGAGACTGGTAAGATTTATATGATTCATATTTTTTATCATCTTTAGTTCAATTTCCCGTTTCCCGCTACGATTTCCGCTACTCGTCCCCCAACTTGTCCTGTCCCGCTTCTTACAATGTATGTTTTCGCAATGTGTCCCGTCCTGCTTCCCCAAGGTTGCATTAATTTGCAAGCTAGTAAACATCCACTACGTACCTAAGGAATTTTGGAAATCGTTATTTTTGAAGGGAACACTCATGATTTTTTAAATTTAAATTTGTAGTTAGTAAGTATATACAACTGGCAACCCCTATTTCACCCCCTTAGGGATGAAATTTTCAAAATTGATTTAACGTATTATTACTTTTTACTGATTACAAAATTAAATTAAAAATTTCATGTGATTCTCAGTTCAAAAATGACGAAGTTTCATACAAACTGCCAACCCCTATTTCACCCCCTTAGCGATGGAATTAACAAAACAGAAGATTAGTAACGAATAGGTAGGTAACTAAAAGTATTTTCAGTAGGTACCTAGGTATTTTGGGTGTGGTAGATGTTTGGGAAATTTAAATATGTTTTCAAATAAAATGAATATAAAAGAGTCTCGTAGTAATCGTGTCGTAGAACCGTCTCGTCTCGTAGACAAGTGTGGCGGGTACTTACATCGGCTAGGGAAATGGCAGACGCGCGGCGGGGCGCCCGCGCCGCCACACAGCTTCGTGGAAGCTCACAAAAGCTCGGCCTACTTGATTGGGCACCTGGAGCTTGCGGTCAGAAGGCCACACAATTATTATTACGCCGAATTGTCTGTTTGTCTGATCGTTATACGGTTAGGATTTGTTTAGACATATTTCGGCCAGTCCTTTTTCCGATATGCTTAGCAGTTGAAGTTTTGAGAAATATTGTTTAACTTAGAATATGACGTGAAAAAGTGCCTGTAAAGTTTCTAATTTATTTTGCTTCGACTTTGACGGCTAACCATATTAATTGTTTAATATTTTTAAAGTTTGTATTTAGTTTCACCTATCCCATGTTTAATCAAATCTTAAAAGTAAAATTTCACTCCTGAATTTTTGCCAAATATTTTTATTAAGATTATATTATTAAGATAAACATGACCAGATGGTGCAACCAGGGTCGGCTCCCAACGAGGGAACTCCTCAACGGTTTACTACACGGACATGATGTTTTTGTCACATGTTGAATGAAGATCAACATGATGAATATCTATTAAGAATTAAAGATCTCTCTAACGACAATTAGAGCTTAGGTAGGTAAGCTTGTGTCAAAAATGATCAATCAGCAAAAAAATGTATTTAATCTGTAAAACAAACTTTCTAACAAGTTTTTAAATGCATTTATTATTTTTAGCGAATTACAGAAAATTTTTAATATTGATTACAAATATATACGTACGTAATATTTGTCGGAAGATGCGATGCATAACCTACATCAACAAAAATTACATTTTTGACATAAGCTCTCATTGTTCTCACAGAGATCTAATAAGAACGAATGCAATAGCATTCAATGCGTTTGTCACATTGAATGCAATAAAAAACCGTTGAAAAATTCGCTTTTCTTGGGTGCACTATCACTACTATGCATTGTCATCCAAACTAAGCGCGTATACACATTTTCAGCTTTAACGGTGGAAGATATGTGCTTCAAAATTGAATTAGAAGATTCCACCCGAACATTGCACGGATGCACGTTAAATAAAATGTCTGGCACGATAGGGACCAACACTATTTGAATGAATTTCTTTAGGCATTCTTCTCAGCAGTGGTCGTTCCGAAATATTATTTAATTTAGATCTGACGTGAAAAAGTGCCTGTAAAGGCCTAATTTCTAAATAAATAATTTGATTTTGTAAAATGTGTATTTGTAAAAATACAGCGAGTCGTAATATTCTCAATATAAAGTAAAATAAATATATGATGGTTTTCGTTTTATTAGGATGTGATTTAACTAAGAAAGTTAGGGGCCAGCGTGCGATGCGATGGTTGACTCACCACAAGCGGGCTGACTCATTTTACTAATACAAGACATAGCTATAGCTCCTACTTTGCGCACGGATTTTTGAACTACTATGTAAATTATTACATTTTATAGAAGAATGTGCGATGTACTCCTGTCGGAGTAATGTTATAATCAAGATGACTGAAAATGAATCATTTTCTGTCGCCGCCGGCAGAGCGGTGTTCGGGGTAGTAGTGGGGTACATTTGGAACCAAGTGAAGTGTTCAAAATTAAGCACTTATAAAAATAAGAACTGCATCCTCGTAAAGAGTTGCATATTTTTTAGACCAATGTGTTTATTATTTATTTGGTTTACAGTTAATTTATTGTAATAAGGATTTACTTGGTTGCGTTGTAAATAAACACTACACTAATACAAAATCCCACCAAATTTAGTTAAGTCTATATTTTTTAATTGTGTAATTTCGTTGATACAATATTTTTATTGAAATTTGTTTTATATTAAGTTATGATCGTGACTAATTTAATGAAATTCAGTTGAGCGTTTTCTAGTAAGCTCTTTTTGTATATATATTTTTATGTATCTTACCTATTTTAGGGATGAGGTATAAATTGAAACCAGAAAATATATTTATGATTTTTTTTATTAAAACAAAATACTTAAAATTAAAAAATAATAAATTATAATACTTGCTGCCTAATTTTCCGACGCCATAGGGTCGGGAGATCTCGGCGGGTCACTGGTATCACATACCACAATATACATTACACGCATGATCTGCATTCACACAATAAATTACAGGCAGAGGCTCAGAGAGCTAGGAACTATGAGAGTGCGGGCGGCCACGGCGGCGGCGACGGCGGCGCGTGCGGCGGCGCGGTCAGCTCGGGGACGAATTCGTCGCTTCAGTCGAGTCCTGCATCATGCACATACAGCCCACAGACACCCGTATCGTCTGCGGCTCCTGGTTCGTCTTGTAAAGCACTTGCACGTGATCTTGTATCTCCACACATCGCATCACAACTTTGTCGTGCCGATGCTGGCAACACTCGTTGGGAGGCACGTTCTTCTTGGCGCACCATTGGTTGCTGTTCTCCGCGCACTCCATCACTTTGATCCGCCGCGGGATGCGGTTCTCGTCTTCGTCGATGCGGATCTTGATAGGGCAGACGGTCTTGTTCAGCACGTCGTTGACATCCATCTTGTCAGGCTCCTGTCGGGTCGGCATCGCTGTGGCTGAAGCGATGACTACCACGAAAACGATCCACATTTCGTTGGCCATTTTGTAAGTGATTCTTAATTTGAAATTGCAACAGGTTGATTTCACCGAATAGGGTTGGTGAAATGAGTTTGGTTGGCGCGTGTTCTCACGTCGGAGTGGACGTTGCGAATCGTGCTGTGGTTAGGAGAGGCTTCACTTTATATGCCATCAGTTAGGTGGCTGGCTGCGTCCGGGCGGCGGCGGGCTCATTAGCGGTCGCGCCGCCGGACCGTACGGACGTGTTGCACCGCGCTGCGCGTGTGTCGATATAGTGACAGTGAAACTTAGACATCAACGCGTGAATTTGTGTTGTGAAGTGCTTGGATTGTACTCGCTCGAATATGGTATTATGGAACTCTTATTTATTTATTCATGTATAGTTTGATGTATTTATATTATTCCTAAATTGTACTGCAAAATAAAGGTATAAGCCATTACGACTCGAAAAGTTTGATAAACTTTTATTTTGTAATGCGTGGAGATAAGAATCTTTTAGGCATCTAGTAAAAATAAATATAAATTCGTTAAAGTCAGCCAGCACATATTAGTAAGTTATAATTTCATTAATCGCATCGCATGAATGATTAAGTATGTATATTTGGAATTGACATTGTTACTTTTGAGTGAATGTTTACAGAATACACCACAATTGTTTTTTACCATTTTTATATTTCGATGTAGCAGGTATCATTACGTATCACGAGTAGGTATCATTTTATGACGAAGTTGCAGAGTTCCTCTACGACACATGCGAATAAATAAGAGGACCTCTACATTTAGTATATTTAGGTTGTTTGACACCAAACACTTGGCAAAGTTTAGCTACGCCAGATACAATATGTTAGACGAGTAGTTGCTACCCAATGATTATAGCATTATGTCTCCTACACATGCACACCGGATGGTATCACCAAACCCTGCAGTAGATGACAGTAAAATGTAGTAATAGGTACCTACTGATGGATAATAGTGTGTTAGCGATAACAGTCGTTAATTTTCCAACAAGAGATGTAAAACATACCTTTTTTATTGATTATCTATTGATTTTGTGACGTCACATATCCCGATTCTTGGCCTCACCGTGACGTCACGGATTTCCAGTTATGGGTTCCGTATGTCTGCTCGTACCAAACTGCCGGTACTGCGGCAGTGTGGTGAGCTGTTGATGTGAACATGTGTGGGCTCGACTTTGACGTCACTCACTGAAACTGCTCCGACTAACTCGACTCAATCAAATGTAGGTACAAAAATGTTGTGTCCGTTACATTGTACCTTGGTAAGGTGTGCAAATATAACATTAATCTAATTTTATAAGAGAAACTAAAAAATACAATGTTGAATGTGAGTTCAATGTAAAGTTAGCTTTAGTCTTGAAGAATGGAGGCAAAATATGCGTTGGCCCAAATTTTTAAATATTTTCAAGCTGTATTTCTTTTTTTTCGAAAAGGAGCGAGTTATCTTAGCTATTTCTTTTTCTCTAAATGAAATTGGTAACGATACGTAGTTTATTTAGATTTCAGTAAGTATATTATTTGTAGTATACAATTTTTAAAAATACTATTATCCTTACATATTATAAAACAATAATATGTAAGGATAATAGCGTCGTCTAATAATACGTAAGGATAATAGCGTCGCGTCTGTCTGTCCGCGATAAACTCAAAACTACTCCACGAATTTTCATGCGGTTTTCACCAAGAGATAGTGTGGTTCCTGAAGAAGGTATAGGTGTACCTATAATTTATTATGTTTTTACCCGAGCGAAGCCGGATCGAGTTAGGTAATCACAGAACTTTATCATAATACATATAATAGAACTTTTAAAAACTTAATGAGGTCAATCGAAATTGTAACGTGTATTACATTTGTAGTCATGTAGTGTTTTTATGTTTGTCCATGACTTGCGCTGATTGATGCCATGATTACACAAACTCATTCCCGGAACGGGAATGAATGAATGACGTCACACCACGTGCTTGGGAGTCGGGACGCTTGACGTCACACTGTAGACGCAAGCGATGCTCCAGTATTCCACAGTTCTCCAAAGATATCATTGTAATTAATTTATTTATTCGTCTGGCATTATATTGAGCCGCTCTTCCACTTAGAACTATCATGGTACACTCCATTAGGCTGCGTCCGCGGCCGGGAGAACAAATTTAGGGAACTGCCAGCAAATCTCCTATCGCTGTAATAACGGGTACCTACATTGTTTCATTTAATTTTAATTTTAAAATTCAATTTTAAACCATTTTCATTAATATTAATAAATTACATCTTGCATAATGTATTATTATGGCACTTATCATAAAGCAATGACCTGACGAATGACGTCATGATGAAGTTTTATTTAATTTGTGAGTGAAAATTGTCATTCCACATTATTTAAATATGAAGGTAAATATTATATTTACTGTACCTACATAAAAAGTAAACACCATGGGTACACGTACCTATTTCTAAAATATAATACAATTTATGATCAATTTGTAAATCTGTGTACTTATACATTCTGGAGAAAAATAGGGATCTTTTATTTGAAAATTTGAATTATGTTTGTGTTGACATGTCTTTAGTATTGTTTTTTCAATGTACCTATGTATTGCGGTTATGAAAAGTGTAAAATGTTTGTGTTGTATGTCCTTCGGTGGCACAAAAAATAAAGGACGCGTTTTCAGAATTTACTTCTGTATTTATTTTTAGCAAATAGTGTGCACATGTTCATTTGAATTTCAATAATAAATTATAAATTTTAAGCTAGGAACATTGGGAATGACACAAAACTGTTACATTTTTATAAGTACTGTGATTTTCATGCAATTTTCTTATTGATAGTTGTAAGAAAAAATATTGATCTGTTTAATAAAATTTGTTTCTGAAAATATCCTTTTGTTTTTTTTTTCATTTATCAAGAATCTATAGATAATGACAATATAGATTCGATATGTATGTAGTACTTGTAATAATCAAATTAAATTATTTGCTATAATGCCCGTAGTATATGCTATTTATTGAGGCACACAAAGTTATACGTAAGTAAGTACTTTTGATTAAATTGGATACTTCTAACCTAAGACATAAAGTTCACGCGGATGAAGCTATGAGCACAAAGCTAGTAAATCTAAATACTTATCGTTTTGTTTCTGCTACGTTATCATTCTAATGGCAAGACCGCGCGTGCTCTACAGTGACATCAGTCGCATCACCGCCCAGCGCCGCTGTGAATCAGACGAATATCTGACTTGCGCTCTCTTAATGAGTGACTAATCAATTAGGACTACGAAAATTTAGTTAATAAAATATACACGCTAATTCACAAAATCCTAATCAAATAAAGTTATAAAGTATGGGCCGGATAGTTAAGTTATAATATATAATTAGTTAAAAATTAAACTGTAATAGGTACATAGTTGGGCTTTCCATTGCAATCGGAGTAGTATGACTCCGGCGCAAATCCTTTGCAGTGAGAATGCACCGGCACATTGCACTTGTTACGAAACATCTGGCTCGTCGCGCGGTGCGGGCGCGCGTCACCGGCCGCCGACCGGTGAGGTCGCGGGCGCCGCACGCGGATAACACTCAAAAGCACTAAATTATACATCGTTATAGAGATTACAAGCAAGCAGACTTTTTAAATAATGTATAGCCATATGAATAAAAAAAAATGTATATCTGTAATAACTGCAATATAATTGCATAGTTTAAGCCGGTCCCATTACGTAAACAATTTATTTAGAATTTTTGTCTGTCAGTTTATTTGTTCAGGGTAATCTTTGATACGAATTATCCGATTTTGATGGGATTTTTAGTGTAAAGTTAAGAATGTTACGGAGCACAACTTAGGGTAGTATTTATCTAAGAAATCCACCCCTAAGTGGGGGAAGTAGGGGGGGAGTGCAAGATTGTATGAAACTTCGTGATTTTAAAGTTACAGTTTCAAATGGATTCATTGGATTTTGGACATTGGCTCCCATAAGGGTGAAATAGAGGTTGCAAGTTTGTATAGAGCATCGTCATTTTTGAATTAAGTCACAGGAAAATTAAGATTTCAATTGCATCCCTCTAAGCATTTTTACCGATAACGGGACCGAATATGTTCCGGGAAACGTGATGAGATAGGTAGCGGAAAATGGGACGAGACACGTAGCAGAAAACGGGAGGGAACACTTTGGCTGGACGAGGTACGGGATACATTGCAGGAATTAGGGTAGGACACGTTGTGGGAAAAGTACGGGACATATATTGTGTGAACCGTGACATGTAATGGAAACTAACATTGTTGGAGAATGGAGCGGAAATTAACATTTTAACAAATTATTTTACCAGTCTTGCAGAATACGCGACTTTACTTCGATTCTTTTCTTAGAAGGGGAGAAGCCGCGGAGAAAAGCTAGTTATAAATATATATTTAGATATTGTTTATTAATCAGAATGTTTATCTGCTTTCGCTGATTTGCACGTGATAACGCAACCTGGAAATATCAAATCGCTACGACCTCTACGTCGTAGCACTCGTAGCGCCAACCACCAGCGCACACGCAGCGATACGCGCGCGATCTATCGCTCTCTCGCACGCGCGCACAATGATATCGCGTGCTGCTCATTACCACGCCACGCGACGAGCTTGCCTTCGCTAGGGTTGGCAATTTGGCACGTTTCATCATTTTCCTAAATATCGAGACGCTACCATTAATCAGGAATGTCAATATTAATGAACGCCATTTTGGTAAGTACCTACATAGACAGGAAATATATTGAACGAAAACACTAGGTATAATCGAAAGATCTAAATTATATTAAGTTTCGTTAAATTTATAAGCATGTTCAAATAGAAAGCGGTGCAGTAGACTAGTATTATTTTTTACGTATTTTATGAAAATTATGATTTTTTTAGATTCTATTCTAAAAAATAAGTACCTACATCTCATCTGACAGAAGGTGCTGTACATATATCATTGTGAAAAACTATTCTTGTCATAGACTTTAACTCTACTCCGGCGCACGTGCGGGAAACTCCGCCAATCAGACACACCTCATCATTATCATTATAGTTACGCGCGCTACGTGTGACTTCATTAAGATGATCACAATATTATGGTCTAAAACTGATGCAGCTTGGGATTTACCACTGCGGTTTTAACGCCTAAAATTTTATTTATACATAACTATTGAAGAATTTTACTAGAATTTATTTCACAATTTACTCTGCATGGAGTTATAAATCAAAAAGAATATATATTTGTTTGCGTTTATGTTCACAAAAAATTACTAAACATATAAATTTAACAGTAGCTACTTAAAGATATGCAGATAGGTATATTTATGCCCTAACAGAAAGAAAGGTATTTTTATGCGGATAACAATTTAAAAAACCTTAAATTTTAATTATATTTAGTTTAGACAAATGAGGGAGAAGGCATCACTGGCCGCCTCGGGGTGCAGTCGACGGATCCAGTCAGATGGGCGGGTTTTCCACTGATGTTGGGGAAATCGCGCCGCTAATAATACCTCACATTTACCTCACATACGGATACCTTCCTCGTGCCCGCTTCTTGTGAATTTAATAAGAATATTTTCATATATTCGACCCGGGACTAGGACTAGGACAACTTTTACGAATTGCTTGGGAAAACACTACTGGCACCTACTGTATAAATGACGGCTCGTGGTGCAGTGGACTGTAATTTATTGTAGTTATTTCGGAGCCGGTTAAATAAATATGCCGAGATTACTTGGGAGAACTTTTTATTGGCAATGGAGACAAAAAGGAAGAGAGCATTCTTTTTAATGTGAGCGTAAATGTTGCTATAGTAAAAAAAATAAAAATATAATTTAGTGTTGGGATTTCCAACACCTACAATTGCTTTTGCTTCATACTATGGTAAATTTTCTTCGGGTCAAAGAAGTCAGGTACTTATTCTATACTAAAATAAGTAATACATATATGAGAACTAAAGTACTTATCTGGACAACGATATTCAGGTTTTAGTAAAAAATAACAGTTAACGACGAGTAGCTGGTGCATTGCGTGTGACAGTATTTCACTCCGGACATGATTCAAAATTAAAAACCAAACCAGCGCAGTCTAGGTCCTGCAGCCTAGTTCCGTATTACAGATTACTCAAAATTCGGACTCAAGGATGTTGCATCAAGCGACGCAACCCGCGCACTTTCACCGGCTGAGCGGACCATACGTCTTTCTCCGCGACGGCCTTGACACAGTTCGTAGTCGCTGCGACGGCGCACGGGTTAACGGGTGCTAATCCTTGGTGGAGAAAGTAATGCATTTTTTCCTGTAACGGTATTTGCGAGGCATTGACTAGTATAAAATAAATAATAATGCGGTGTTTTTCGTAAGTGTTAGATGTCTTAGTGTAATGTGTGCCTCGTTTCTGTAAATAAAACAAGACGAGACTTCAACAAGTGATTAAATTCACACTTTATCATTCCAAATAGAATGTATGTGAATTTAATCACTTAGGCATATTATAGAACGAAGTGTAGATAATGAAAATATTTTTAAGTAGACCCTTTTATGTTAAAAGGCTTTCCAAACCATTTCATGATTTCCAATGATATACCTATTTAGTTGACGTTGAACTAAGTTGACTGCTCGCACGCACCATGCCATGCAATTATTAATTAGAATTTATTTGCCTTTGTAAATATACAATGTTTCATTAGTTATTACATAATTTGATCATTTTATTGCAGTATGACGTGTGAATCTGGTAAACACGGGCTGAGGCGCAATGTTGCCAAATGTTGCGCAGAGTCGCACGACTGTTGCAAAACACACGTGGCGCAACGTAATACTAGGTACGTTGATGTTTACGTCGCGGACGCAGGCAGCAGGTCAGCGTCACTGTGGAACATTCTACAGACCAGTGGTCTGCAACCTTCTTATGGAGCCGTCACCTTAGTCGATATGACAGCTGCTAACTGATACCACCACGAGATGGCTTTCTTTAGGGAAAGAGTGATAGCATCGGTTGAAACATTGTTGAAGAAGAAGGACATAATAAGTTCCTGAGAAACTGCTCCAAAAGTAATAAGAAAAAACAAGGTCTTTGCTGGAGAACACACTCGACATATACTAATCTTTGTAAGTAGCTGCTAGCAGAAAAGCATAGAAAATTTTTTTGTTACTTAAATGATTTTTATTTATCTACTGCTATTTAATATTGTAATGTTTGTTACATGAAACATGTTCTTAACTTGTTACTCGTATATAACGCAGCAATAATAAAAAGACGATTTTTTTGAACTTATTAACGAACAAAATATATCGCCTATGAAAGGCACACTTAATGCGTATACGGTGTATGTAATAAACATTATAATGCAATTGTGGCTAACACAATGCTGCTACACGCGTAGGTACGCACGTTGTTTTCAATTCCATATTGCATTATAAATTCGCACGCCGAAAACGGCTGCACATATCTCTACCCTATAGTTTGACTTCGCGTCATAGAAAAGTGTGAACCACCAATATAATAATAGTACTATGCGAGCAATGTCCATCTGATAAAAGACTCGCGATGATCTTTTTATTAGTAAATTGGGAGAGGTCATGGATTAGGCGAGGTAATAGGTACACACACCAATATCTGGCCGATGCCTCCGTAACTATTATATGATACATATTTAAATTGCAAGAAGATAATAAACGAATTCGCAGAACAAAATAGGTGTAGAGGACGAATAAAACGATTGCACGATGCAAGCAATGACAATCTGATAAAACAAATGAGTTCAGATGATCTTCAATTACTAAAGTACCTAAGGGGTGATCGAATTCATAGGATAGGGACGTTGAACCATCAACACTATTAGTGATATGTACTTGGAGGGTTCGCAGGTTGACTTATATATTTTGTAGGATAACAACTGCATCTCGTACTCAGTTCCTGTGAGTAATACAAGAGCACCTGTCGTAATCAGGTCAAACCGTACCCGTGATACTTTCGTGTTATCCGGTCTATATTTTGATTGATCGAGTTCATTTTTCACTTTAAGAAAATATATATCTTCATGAAGTCGTCCTTAATATATGAATTTAAGAAAGATATCTAATCCAAACGACTATAATTAAAAGTAGTTATGACAAACTACTAGCTAATTGCCTAAACAGCCATGCGTCATAAGATGTTCCAGACGGAATCAAATGGCGTTCCCGTACAATATTACACTAGTACACAAGAAGAGTGATTCACTAAGTGTTCCTGCGATTGCTACGAGATGAATAAGCGACACCAAATGACTTCGCTGCTTTATTGACAAGAAACTGTATTGTCACCATATGTCTTCATTTTTTTTTTTGTAAGAAAAATCAAGAATTGCCCGTCAGACCGCAGTGCTGTAGATCAAATGTCCCTGGGCGGCGGTGATCTGCCTCATACCTTTCATAACACTTATTTCACGTTACGTTACGTCACGCACAAACCAGGAGCCGAGGCGTATATACCTAGCTAAATAGCCTGATATTTATTCCATAATTTACTATTTATTCTATGTAGTGTACGCCAGACTAACGGCATAACGTAATATTGGTGTAGTACGCAACGCTCGCTCATCAATATGTTACATGTATTGTGGAGGTGTGACCGGTAGGGCCGTGCGTGCGTGACGCGGACCTCGTCGGCTAGGGCTCCGGACGTGACGCGGAGCACCCGGGGACTTGTCCAAACTGGTTGCTGAGAACGGACGATAAGGAGATATTTATATAGATAGGGCAGTGACAGCTATGGTGACTTGGGAATGAACTCGACATGAGTAATGAGTAATTTTTGTAATGTTCCGTCAGGGTCGCGTTTGTACCGCACCAATATCAAATACTGGTGTATACGAAGCAGTGAATGTTTATTTAAAGCTATCTCGAAAGGATCAATGGCCCTCGGTTAGGTCACAAGAAAGTTTATGTCAAAGTCTACGAGTATCCGCGTTGCGTCAACCTGACGCTTGCTATCACGGTCTAAAGTCCAACTGCTAGTACACATATATTGCATCTAAGGAGATCTTGCGGAACACTCATCCAAGGTTGCAAGCCTGTACTTTGGATTCGTGTGATCATTGTATCTTTTGCTCCAGCTTATTGGTATTTAAGTCTGGCCGGTGTTCGCGAGTTGGTATAATAATAGTAAACGATATCTAGAGCGTTCAACAGGTTGATACTGTATCACAGTTAGTGCTATACCCACACTTACATAATATTCCAATTAATTATAAGTAACATGGATCGAATAAAACATTTGTGAGATGTAGCTAGATTTGTAAATAAGTGGAGATTAATACTCGTTAGTTTAATGATAATCTACAAATCTATGGCAAACAAGCCACTACGTAAATAGGAAAACACCAATACGTGTGACGCGTTAAATGTGTGAAGACGTAGGCGGCGAACAGAAATAGATTCATTTAATGATGTATACAATACAATACCGGTAACTTCGGACCGCGTCATTGGAGCAGATTTAACTAGGAAAGGTTCCATTGACGTCCAAAGTTGTAAAAAGATAAAAGGAGCGGCGATTCTGCTTACTATGACGGAGGTCCGTCAAACAATTACAAATATTTGGGCTTTGTAATTTGTGAATGGGTGTAAAATCACAGGCGCCGGCGCTAAGTGCGCAACGGATGCTGCCATTCATGTGCGAGGTGACAATTCACACCATTTGGTGTTGTCGGCGAGTCCTTCTCAGTAAGTAGTTAATCTTGATTCGCCACGACTTTTAATTTCGATGAGTCAAAAGATTAAAATTCTATTTTTATTGCAAGTCTTTTTGGATTTCGGACGATCGGTGCATGCTCGTGCCAGGCGCGTGATCTCCGGAAACCTGTTCCATCATGTTACTTTATACCGTTTTATGTTTATTACAAACGTTGTATGCATCTTACAATGAACGTTTGTATTCGTTGAGCGGTCTGACGGCAGTACACGCTTCGAGCATATATTTTGAAAATTGTACAGTCAATATTCTTATTTTTTTCATACATACTTAATATCATGCTAGTTTCTTATAATTAATTAATCGGACAGAGCAGAACAATGCAAATATTCTCAGCAAAAGGCTGAAATAAACTATTAAATTCCCAAAATTCAAGTAAGTATTAACAAACAATTATCCTCTCGTAAAACAGAAAACAATCCTACGCAACTAAAATACCGCATCATCTTAGCCAATGATGTACAGGTCGCCGTGACGTGTGATGTTGACATCAAAAACCCGACAGCGGAATATGTTAATGAGACACCTGAGTTAAGCACGACCAGCGCAACGGTATATGGACGACCTTCGAAGTGTCTTCGCCCTCCGCGGAAGGTCGGTCGTGGGAGAGGTCAGCAAAATTGAACATACAAAGTTTAATCTAAGTTACCTGAAGGAAAAGAGTGATAGGAACGTATTACCGTAATCGTTAACGAACATGATAAAAAAACGTCATGAGTCAATATAATTTACTTTCAGTGTAATCGTTAGGATCACTTCGAATTTAAATTGTTATATATGTCACAGATATTTTTAAACTTATTTTTGAAAATAATAATAAGATGAGGATAGAATTTGTCATTGATATAAAACAAAACAAAAATGAATATTTAAAGTAATGTGTGTAGCGTGTGGATCCCCTCTATATCCTCCCGTGAATGTCATACGAGGCGACTAAGGGACACATAGCCTAGGCGTCTGATAGGCAACAATAGCATTCTCATGGAGAGTCGACGTCAGGCAGGCGGTCGGTTAAAAATGTAAAATCACAGACAAATCTTCAAAATTTTAAGGTTTTTTCTTACGCTGACCCCGGGCTTCGCGGCTTCACAAACCCGAACAAAACGGGGAGCAATAATATGCATAGAAGAGAGAGAGTTCCGAAGAAAATGAAAATGATTTTTTAATTATTAGCACAGGTGACTACTACTGAGCTAATAGTAAGAACCTATGTAAATCTTTTAAGTAAAGTCACTTCACAAAGTTAGTGGTTAACCGCAGGCTTATCAAATAAAAATAACACTGTCACTGACAACTTTCAACATCATTGATTAACAAATTTGCATAATGAATGAGAAAGGTTTTAATTCTGCGGTTACTTACTCAATAATCCTTTATTCCATTATTAAATAACTAACCGCAAATTACAAACTATTACCAAATCTCTAATAACGACGAGGTTTAATTATCTAATTCATTTTTATGATTATTGAAAGTCAAGCTTTATAGTTTCGCCACCAAATTCAAATTCTTTATTATACTTATTGATGTCAAAAATTAACTTAAAACTAAGTCGGAAACTCACCAAAAGGTTTTATAGTTTTAAACAAAATTATAATTTGTCCACATATTAATAGGGATGAATAAATTTTGGTGAAATTGTTATAAGACCCTCTACTTTCAAATACTAGAAATAGCTGGAATGGAGTAAAGTTTCGGGGTGCTCATAGACCTACGAAATCGTGATCGTGATTACTCATATGAAAAATTGTAGTCTACTCAGGAAACCCCCATTAGTCTACTTTGTAATTGGACCAACCGACAGGTAGACAAATAAATTCAAAATTAACTACCCGCCCGTGAACAGAATCTTGTACAGATCATTTTATTGTTGTTTCAGTTATGTTTAGGTCATAAAGTATTGTAGCTATGTGAAAGTTAATAATATAGTTCCATCCTGAGCCTCAACTGCCATAAAACTTTAAAATTGCAAGTTATGATAAGAATTGTAACAAAATATTAGGTTACAGTTTTTTTTTTAAATTGAAAATCAAAAGAGTTTCGTAAAATTCGTCATCAGTAATCTAGGTCATTGTCAATGTATCATCTACGATTTCATTATTAACATCGTTTTAAACCGAGAATCTAGTATTTCCCATGGCAATATTATATGGAATTATTTCTATGTCATTATCACATCGGCACCAGCCAATTTGGGCGCACTCGAAATCAAATCATAGCTTCTATGTCGTCAGTCAAAATCACCACAAGTGGGCCGCGAGTACGTCATTTTTGAAGGTTTGGAGTTTTGGCGTGCGTCAAGGTGGTTGGCGTGGCCCGTGCCGCTATCTCGTGATCGCGTGTCGCTGGACTGACTCACATCGGGTTGCAGCATCGCTGGGTTTTACGCGAGTTACTCAATGTTTTATAATGTTAGATTTGAAGCCAGGTTTGCATAGTTGTCTGGGGGTTTGAAAGTTCAAGTTTGTTTATTTCTAAATGTAACTAGGTTACAATATATCACTAACCGGCGTTTATAATGTTATTGCAATTTCCAATGGGTAGAGAGAAGCAGTGGTGCAACAAATTTCCACTGCACGAAAGTCATAGTTGTATCAAAATTTGATTGAATTATATTAATCAAGACAATAATGTCCTGATTCATAATTTTCTTCCACTAAAATTTGCATATGTTACAAAAGTCCTTTCTCGTTTAAGTTGGAGTTAAGTATCTAAATGTAGTCAGGATTTATCAAAAGCTACATAAACTTTTTTTCTTGTATTCTTGGATTTCATTAACAAACGACCTGACTTTGAAAGCTTTGAGCGTATTCTGTAACGAGGGTAATTTATGTTAGGATTAAGCTGGTTCAAACAATAACCGCTTTATCTTCCAATGTTCTTAAATACAAAACTATTTGCGTATCGTATCTCAATGGTAGTTTGAACGGAAAATGTGTTAACTCAAACAGAAATTATCAGGACTAAGTGACGGTTTTTTGTTATTTGTCGGCGATAACACAGACACGCCTCGACACGTTAGCCCACCGCAAGAATTGGCCAGCCATTGACTAACACAGTAAGAATGCAAAAAAAAAACAAAAAGGGAATTTAGTTTTAATCACTTGCAAGAAAGGTTGTTTGAAAGCAATTCATCAATTTTTTGTCGCATCTTTTAGCTGCAAGTGCAAGTTTGGGAAATGTTATGAAATCCTCAACTTAACGGAAATTTTGGTCTCGACACGTCATTGGATATGAATGGAGGCAAAGGTTTTTTTGGTCTCTGAACTAAAGGACCGCATGAATGGAATCCGCTGAGGGTGCCGCACTCCACGGTCTTACAATAGGATTTATGAGTTTGTGTGTTTTTGTGTGTTGGTTATTTGTATCATAGACTTTATTAGGTTTTTGTTCTGTTCGATGCTGTAGACCCAGGTTCTTTGAAATATCTGATACAACTTATTGCACCCATTGCGTCGTGAAATGTCTAAAATATTGAACTTTACAAAAAGTTAGGATCAAAATCATAACGATTTAAAGATTAACGTAACTAACCTACGTCAATACAACTGCACCACATTTCATTAAAGCATTAGTCAGTATGCAATGCAGTAATGCAGTCGAGCATGTTGGATGTGAATGCAATGCTCGCACGCATGCGGGCGCCAGCGAGGCTTTTGCCGCGGGTTTCCCCGTTGCTAAGACAATATGGCGTAATGAGATGAAATGCTGATAGTTGACAGGTCGGAGCCACCTATACCACTCTGTCCATCGATACTAATATTATAAATGTGAAAGTTTGTTTATTTGGCCTTCTTTAACGTCGAATGGAGCATTGGATCGAGGTGATTTATGGTGTTGAGATAGTTTCGAGAGCGGGACAATGATATTTACTACTTTTTGCGGCAGCATTATAGCATTATAGGTAGGTGATGAAGTGTAAGCTATCGCTGCGGTTCTGTGTCAGCAAGGACATTCCTCTCCAGTATTCTAGTTACGAATAACGTTTGCAGAAATATTGACAGCCCCGAAAAGACAAGTAATTTAGAAATAACGTTTTAGTCACACGTTCATTTACATATTATAAGACATACAAGCAATTGATGTATGAATGGAATATGCATGAATGAACGTGAACTATTGGCCAACTATGACTCACACTTGGCCAAATTTAGTATGTTCTGTGGTACATAGGCCAATGTTTTTGCAATTTCGTAGAAACACTGACGTTTGCTTCTTCAAATGTTGGGTAAGTACATACTTCTTGCATTAGCAATATTTCAGATTGAATCCGGTATTATATATATCACGAGCCCCGAAAAGTGCTGAACTAAAATAGTAAATCATACACATTAAATATACACATTTTACAGTAAATTAGACACATTTTAAACGAGGCTTCATATCCGCTGAATTGTCGATTTACGATCTTTATTCGATTGCGACGAAATTAACAATTAACAATAATATTATAAGAAGCATTCTTATATTTGTGTCTGTAGTGAACCTTTTTCTTTTGTAAGAAATGCAAGTTGCAAACAAGAAATTCATAGACTGATATCTTTCAGGCGGTTTGCACTCAGTTGTGATATGAAACACGAGCATGAGTAGAAAAAATATATATTTGCTTTTTGCACTGAACTCAAGTATTGGTTCTTGTTAGATACAGTCGTAATCTAATATACTTTCACTTCTACCTATATACTCTGTTCTTATAACCCACATACCTACTCCTATTTACCTTTAAGAACGTAATTTTTTAATCGCATGGCCTGTAGCGGCAACACCAAGAGTAGCGGTAGTAACTAAGAGAATATCCAAAAAAATGATGTTAAGATTCAAACCACCATCATCATTCTGTGTCGCTGTACCGGCCCGCCTTGCTCTTGTACATTACAACATTACCATGCTAATTAAATGGAGGTTATGCTCGTGTGCGAGAGTGAAGGCTGCGCGACGTCCGCGAGGTAAGTCCCCGGTGGTTGACGTCACATGCGAGCCCACGTCGCGCATGAGCTAGTACTGTGGCCAGAGTGCGGACTGGTTCGACCTCTTGGGCCAAGTGTAACAGTTTATATTTTCGTTTATGATTGAGACTATATGTTTTTACATAAGCATAGAATAAATGAATATGAATTTGTATCTTGACGTCATAAACTGGCGTAGAGTCAGTTTTCATGGTATATAGTCACCTTTATCATCGAATCTTCTTTTTTTCCTAAGCGTGTTGACTAGGCGAGTCAGTACTCATTTAATTAACTTCTAATTACATGATATCTCCATGAGAAGTTGCTCAGTGCGTATAATATACACCTCTCATACAATTGGTCGCTATACCTTGAAATCCTTGAAAATCTTTGCGGATTACGGTTTTATCATCTACATCGATGATAATGATGTTATCTTTTGCAAGTCAAATTTGGTTTGGTGGTAGAAGCTACAAACTACTATAATATCGGAACGACACGAACGACACACAAACTCATATCAAACAGTTATTAGTCTCCGTCGTGCCGAACCACGTCGAGTCAATGATAATAACATCTCTTTATGAAGTTACTCTGTATATATGGTATCCTGCCTCACAGCAGCGACACCTGTTGGAGGCAGGTCCGTAGCTCGCGCGACCGCGTCGCCGCTCGTGTCAAGGTTAATGTCATTTTGTTTTGAGCGCTTTATACTCGGCACAGTTAATCTACTTTAATTTATTGCAAATTCGTTGCTATTACAACCGCATAAAGGTGCTTGTATAATTTATTTTCAGTTGATACATTAAATTTATGTTAAAATGTCGTATATATACGTGAGAATGAATACTGTAAATATTTTTCTATTTTCAATGTATATGCAACTGATAATGTCTGAGCGCATTCCCAGTTTCTCATCCCAGTCCTAGAGCGACGGAGTCTACACTTTATTTAACAATGTTTGAATTTTTCAACAAAGGCCGACCTTTTCTGAACTCAGAGAAAAAAGCGTTAAGATATGTAATATTTTATAATATTAAATACTTTATATTCCCATTCCATTCACTGACGGAGGGAAAAGGATCGCCTGATCCTTTTGACAGGAATGGTAAAGTTTACACAGTTTACAAGTTTGAAATAAAAAAATAGTTTTGAGCCGCTAGCAAATGTAAAATTATTAAGAAATGTTAGAGCCTCGAAGCTCCGCCGAGCCGCAGCCGCAGACGATATGTTTCGAGATGAACGATCTCTATTGTGCCTATAATATATATACATTAATAAAGTTATTACAAAGTCCGAATTCCGTAAGTAATGAGTATTAATGACGCAAGAACATGTTTAATCACTAAATATAGAATGTAGTTTTCTCCGAAACATTTGTAAGACCATTTGTATACCATGTGTGCTCAAGGCTTTCCTCGTAGAGACGTACAGGCCCATGACTGTTCTCGATGACGACAATGGTGGGATAAAACTTAGACGAAAATGACAATAAAAAGGCGTGTCATGTGTAGGTACTGTATGTATACAGATAGACATCCTTATATGGCCCGGTGAGGGGTCGCCGAACTTTTGTTCTTCGTCCCTGGGGTCAGGTCTCTCGTACACCTGGGTCAGAGATCTCCGCTCTGGTTTATCATAAATATACATACATATTATGCCTCTGGTGGAAGTTGGCTTACCTCTGAGGTCGGACCATTCGGTTGAACTGAAACCCTGCCTTATTTGGTAGTTTTCGTTTCTTATATCTCCGCACCAAAATATTTAAGTAAGTATTTGCTGTAAACGATCCTAACCAACCTAACTTTTGTCGCCCAGTGAAATATTTTCATTTCATTGGTATAAAGTTGTTATTAATGAGCTTTTGTAAATAGTCAGTCATAGTATGATGAAGGACTTATTACGATTTTGCAAAGCTTTCCTTTTAGTGTTGATGCGATGAGCAAAATCCACATCAAAGTTTGCGTCTGGAGCTACCACTGAACCTACCACTACCACTGGACCAAATTGCTTCTTCTGCATGGCTATTGTTTAGTAAACCCAAGAAAATGTTTTTTACCAAATTTTCAGCCTAAGCCTGGAAGCTCAACATTACGATACAAATTGGCAAAGGTGCTAGCATTACTTTATTACAAAACTTTGTAAAAAGCGGACTTAAAGTTACATATTTCCGGCTTTTCAGCGGTGATGCAGAAATAAATAATGACCCTTGAATTTTTCGGTTTGAGTCTGCAGGGGTCATTATTTAGGAGGGAGTGTCCGGAGTGAGGAACCTGGCCAGGGACAGCGCAGGAACTCTACCAAGCAGAGTCTGACGAGAGCGAAGGCCCACTATCAATCGATACATGTGGAAGTCTATAGGAGAAGCCTATTTCTAGCAATGGACCATCGTCGTCCATCAGATCTCAACAGGAATATCGTATATGGATGACGAATCTGATCTAATTTGAGGTCCGAGAACTGAGCTCAAATGCCGAGAATGAGGCAAGACAAATAACGATACAAACAAATAAATAAACAAACAGTTACGTTTCGAGAATCATCAGCGATTGCTCTGAGTGAGTCAATCATTTGTTTTCCTCGAGGAAGCTGTGGAGCACGACGCTCGCGTGCCCGCGCTCGCGATTACGATACTTTGCCATTTGATATAAGGACTCATTTACACACAAACTTTATTAATGCTCGATATTCTCACAAATCAGCAAATATACAAATGTTGAATTAATTATAGAAAGAAATAAATAATTTATTCGCCAAACACATAAAATCCAAACATTAACACTTAAGAGTACAATATAAAGAATAACGAATAATGCATTTGCAGCAATGTTAATAACAGTGTCTATCTAGCGAATTTGGAGTAATAAATAAATAAATAATCATATCATAATCATAAATAATCTATAATAGAATAAGAAAAATCGATATTAGAGCTATAATCAGACACACACAGCCACCATTCAACAATGACTTTAATGTTACATATTTTCATACATGTTCCTATTTGAGTATTCTTTTGATTAATATTTAGCCATATCTCTTCATGCACTATATGTCTAATACAAGTCACATCGCAGTGTGCGGCGACCCTAGCCTGCGCCGGCGCCGCCGCGCTGTCTGGTCGTCGTCATTACGACTTAAAAGGGAAAAACAGTAGCATGATATGACGCAACGCAGCACTGTTATAGCTCGTGGCTATAACTATGAGGAATGTTGGTAAATCCAGTGCTTGTGACGACGGCGGGCTATTGCGGAATGAGGAATCTTAGGGCAAAGCGGCGCGGAGGAAAATGGGAGTCTGGTTGATGCTGACGTAGGTTGTACATTATTTCTTGGAGGGAAAACTGGAATTTGATGACACGTTGTTCAGGTTCAAGTTCATGTTTATGGTCGAACTTTTTAGCTCCAAAAATATCACTAAGACAAATGCATTAAAGCTTACTTATAGTGACGTAGAACGGAAAAACGAAGGAATGGAATTCCTTCAAAGCAGAAGGCAGGAAGAGTTGCATCCAACATTTCATGATAAATTTGATCAAATGCGTGGTGTAGAAGAAAAATAAGGGTGTATTAAAAAAAATCGAAGAAAAAAACCTTTAAGAAAGGCCATATACACGCATATTTTCTATCAGGTAATTATATCATATTAAATCACCTGTATGTATCTTACAGGTGTATTTCATAATAATCGCAGTATCTCAAAAAGATGAGTCAATCACGCTGAGCTAATAACTATCAGAAAATTGAAAACAGATATTTGCAGAGTTTAATCATGGTTAATCAGCGACCGCAATGAGTCAGTCTCCACACATCAGCACATTCCGACTGGGACACACGCAGCCTCCGACTGACAGGTTTAAGGTGAAGTCTATTTCCTCTATCCAATCAACATATACGAAGTATTCGTTTATTTAATTGCTAACAGCGCTTTGTGAAATATTTTCAGACTAAAAATTACCGTATCTTTGTATTCCAGGTTATATTAGGATCCGTTCCTTTATGCCGTAGAATTTGTGTGATCAGACGCTCGTCCACCGAAAATTTAGCATTTATAGTATTATATTATAGTGGGATGCAAAGTTTTAGGGTAT
This sequence comes from Plodia interpunctella, assembly GCF_027563975.2. Lineage (NCBI taxonomy): Eukaryota > Metazoa > Arthropoda > Insecta > Lepidoptera > Pyralidae > Plodia > Plodia interpunctella. Next base: position 202,514 of record NC_071303.1, read on the forward strand.
TAAAGAAAGAGTCACTCTTCTTGACACTAAAAGCTACTCATAATTCTTACGAATCATTTTATGTTTTTGATACCAGAAGAGAATTTGTAGTTTACTACAAGGTTACACAAATTTTAAAACATATATTACTTATATGTGCGATAACTAAGTTACAAATACTTATTAGAGTGGCCCTTAACTTGTCGATGTCAGAAACCACAAACAGACAATCTGTAATTTGAAAATGACTAATCAGTGGCGCTGAGAAGGGAGGCCACGCGACTAGATCAAACCCCATCATAGAAAAAACTTTTTGCTCCTAATTGAAAACTTCTATCGAAATTATAATACTTACTACTATTACGAGACGAATCAATAGCATTTTAAAAATATCCACTTGTCCCGTATCAAAACATTTTCAACTTGCAATATTTAAAAAATCCTAAACATTCTGCTGTCTTTATATCATTATCTTTATATATTAACGCACAAATATGTTATGTAGGGTGATATGTGAAGTGAACTCAGCCAGGGTGCAGCAAACAAATCGATCCCATTCGCTCTGAGGTTCATTAATTCTTAATTTGAATTATATAATCGTATACGTCAAACTACACTCGTCCCTATTACCTTTACTTATTTTATAAATTAATCTATATTCTCTATATACCTCGCTTTGTTTGACTGAAAGAAAAACATTTCCTTTATAGGTATTTATTTCCATTAAAGTTAAAGTAGATCTCAGAATAAAAATAAATTGATTTTTCATGAGATATGGGCCTGTCACCCCAAAACTGGTAAGGAATCTAGATCGTTGGGCTACAAAGATACTTCTCTAATTTCTTCATCGGAAACAAAGAAAACTGAGTGAGACGGACGCATCGAGAAATTCGTTGATGTCTTTTGTATGAATGACATTGGTCAAGAGTTATTTCACAATATTTCGCCATATTTGCTGTCAATTAGCGGAATGGCGGCAAAAAATGGCGCTAAGCACCTGATAATCACCGCTACTGATAATGAAGCCTCGAGTTTTGGCAAAACATACGATAACAGAAGAATTTCGTATGGAAGTGCTTAAAAATATATGTTACAAAAAATGTCTGGCGTGTTTTCCACATTAAGGTTCCGTTCATAACTGCGTGTGTGTGAACGAAGTTATGAATGATAGCCATAGGTATACATTATCATACTACTAAACATACCTGCCTGCACAGTATCACCGACAATAAGTGATGGAAGTAGGCTGTGACGTCAGCTTCAGTTCACGATGAAATTCAGCTTGTTCTTTCTGCATATTTTTTATTTTTTTTAATCTTAAACCGGCCATGAACTTAACAAACACATACACAAAACCACAATGAGATGTTACGTTGTGTGCGTGCCTTCCTAGAATCGGCATGTGACCGCGTGTGCAAAAGAGTGAGTGCAAATGTTATATAATGCAGCGATAACGACAGGAAGTTAATAATTTTGATTATATATATATATTGATAATTTTTCATATGTTTGTATTGCATGTTCACTGTAAAAAGAACACATGTTAAAAGCACATACATAAGAGGAAGGTAAATGGCGGACTTATCACACGAAGGGATAAGTCCGCCATTGTATATTTACCTTCCTGTCAGCCAGCGAGACTTTGTATATGTTTTCTTTTTATGTATACAGCTGCTGGAATCCCTAATCGTGGCCAGTATTCATTAATCTCTTCTTATTAGCTTGCACATTCCTGTCATAATCTACTTCTGCACGCTTAATCTAATTCATGTCTTATCGTATACAAGCCTTTGAAGAAAATCTGTACCCTTTCAACCCATGGCCGAATGCCGTCAATTGCCGAGTCAATAACTTAGAAGACTAAGGTTGTTGCACCGCTTGCTGATAATATATCTGATAGTCTGTACGTAACATATCTTACAGATAGCGTTAAAAATTGTGTTTCACGAGTACTGAAAAAAGGCTATATCGCCAATAACATAATATAGATTTATATTGCAATTAGTTGTTTCTATCAAATTGCAGTATAATATTATATCAGAAAGTGGTATGATAGACCTTAACACTTTTTGCCAAAGCGATCAATCGACACGCCACGTCCGAACCTTCTAGTGGACAATGTGTCTCACCGATCAATAATAAATTGACATTTCATCATAAACCGAAGGTGTGTTACACAAACATCGCAGTGACTGATATTTGAGGACGTCAGCTGACTCTGAATATGTTACATTTTGGGCTCGATAAGGATCGATAACTCTTACACAACGGAGCGCTTATCACGCTACGGATGTTGCGTCAGAATTAACTTGTAGTGTAACATAAGGGCTATCCCTTCCAATAATGTATTGATCAGCAGCACCTTGGCCACATTCATTGAGAAATCTCCTTTATGACCGCTACATACAGTGTATGTAGTGTAGTAACACATTGTGGAGCTGGCTGTACGAGAAGTGTCGACAGTTGTGTGGCGTGATGGAAGTGGTAAGATTGTGGCGTGACGCGACCGAAACCGGGTTACTAACACGTATGCAGTTATTTCATCAATGAAACCATGATCGTATCCTGTTATCAAGGTTTGTTTATGTACTTTAAAGATTAAAGATAAAATTGTAACTTTTTATTTCACTTTGATTTATAAACAATCGAGCGAGTATAGTCCAGCTGGCTTCGACCATATAAATGTATTAATCTACTTACGTTTAACTGTTGTTTAGTGGCAGTAAAAAGTAGTCTATATTACTCGCCAGACCTCCATTTCCATAAAAAAACCAATAATTCATAAATATCTTTCGTCGGTCATCTTGCTCTCAACATGCTCAAAGCATCTTCTAAATGTTTGTCACTATATCTTCTTTCACTCCACGCATATTGTTAATATTCACATTAATATGTAAATTCTTTATTCGATCTATTATGGATGGTCAAAATCAAATTCTTTATTCAGAAATTAAGCCTTCACAGGCACTTTTCCACGTCATATTCTAAATTAAATTATATTTACCAAAGCTACAAACTACTAGCATTTCGGAACGACCACTGCTGAGAAGAAATACCGAAAGAAACTCATTAAAACAGTGTTGGTCCCTATCATGCCAGAAGGGCTTACCATTTTTTAAATATAAATTTGTGTATCATTTTTATCAGTAAATAATATAACAATGTACTCGTAAGTACACAATAAAGTACATGATCAAAAGGTATACTGAAACATATTATGATTGTGATAGAGTGCTGATGAAAGGAAGAAAAATGTATAATTAACCAAACGAAAAAACTTTTAAGAAGAGATCGAGCTGACCAGTTCCCCCCGGCAGCACCCGTTCACGAGTTGATGCGTGAGTCAGCCATTGCAAAGCTCAACCACAATAGAGGGAACCTCGAGGGTTTGACCATTTGAGTGTGCATGACATACTCGATCTCCATGACCTAACATAATAGATATTATGTCACTTTCAGACACGTGAAGATCACAAATCACGTAAGTAAATGTTTTATAAATGAATGTCAAAATATATGCATTAAATATGTCAAAAACAAATTATAAAAAGGTAAGATCAAGTGTGAGCGGGAGAAGTATTAGAAAGGGTCCAAGTTTTTTTATCATTTAAATAGTCGCTAATTGTATAAAAGCATTAACCATCTCAGGATTTTTAATATATGTTTTAAATTTTGGCATTGGCAAGTTAATAGCCTCTACAGGGAATTTATTGTCATTAGAATGGAAGTAAGTAATTAAACTTCCATACGATCCATTGAGGAGCCCAATGGCGCTGAAGAGCTCAATTAAGCATTAGTTAGCGCTCTCGGCTTGCGATAGTAGCGGTAAAGACACCCTCGCAATAGTCGGTCATTGGATTGGTGACCACAACACACGTTAAACTGTCGGTCCCGATTGTATTTGCAGTCGTCAAAATCCGCCAATGGTGTGATGGCCCATACTCCTTATCCATTACTAAGCCTTTGCCCCAGCTATGGGAACATTTAATGGCTTTTGATGATAATGGCGATCCATCGTATGGAAGCAATGGATTCCAGGATTGACTCAACCATACAACACCCAATTTATAAAACGCCATTCATTGGTTCAGGCGTGATTTAATAACAATACCCATTCAAAAAATCATATTTGTAACACATGTTTATTCACATATTCATGACTAAATAATTAGCTACCGGATCTGCCATCCCTTGACTGTGATTGACCGTTATGTGTGTGTGTGTGTCTAAAGCACACGTGATACTTTCCTATGATATAAAAATCGTTTTATTTTATCGCTTTAAAGTAATGCAAACTCTTGCTGCAGGACCCCTTTTAAATTTAAAACTACTTTCAACGGTATATATGTTACTAGCTACGCGTCCCTGCTTCGCTCAAGTAAAACCTTAATAAATTATACACCTAAACCTTCCTCAGGAATAAAACTATATATAAATAAAACTCGCATCAAAATTCGTTGCGTAGTTTTAAAGGTTTAACCATACATAGGGATATAGGGACAGAGAAAGCGACTTTGTTTTATACTATGTAGTGATGATGTAAAATATCTGGGTACCAACGAAATAACATAATTAAATAGTCATCACGACCAACTCTCTTCTGAGCGTGTTTACAAGCTTGAATGTAACTGTGTATGTATGTCCCTAAGTCTCGAGTGAAATCTTGCAACTCAATTTCAAAGTTAAGCTGAAATTTTATACACACGTTAGTATGGATGACAAAATGCATTATTATGTTAAGCATGACCTAATGGTGGTCCAGGAACGGCTCCAGACGTGGGAACTCCTCAATGGTTTACTGCATGTACATGATTTTTTTGTCACACATTGAATGCAATAAGATCTGTCTGACAACAAAAAAAACTTGTGTAAAAATGAAATTTTCGTAAAAAAAAACTTATTATTTTTGCTATTCTTCCTATTATCACAGATTATACAATACTTCAAATTCTAATACTTAAATCGGTTATTATACATCTAGATACGATCGACTTAGAGGTATGGACAGCACACTACAATATAATATATGAAAATGTAGCCAGTCTGCCTCGGTTGGCAACCAGTGTCCAGTGCGAATAGACGGTAATCAGTTATAATATTTAGCACACGGCTTTCCGGGCGACTTGAGGACAACACCACGACTTATATTAAATACTTCAACAAACTATTTGTATATTTATTTTGCACAAGTATGGCTTTTCGTGGCCAGGTTGAGAAAAAGCCGTACCCGTGCCAAATAAATATACAAATATATTGATTGCCTCATCAGATACTTGTTAAGCAAAAATACCTTGACTTTGAACTTTTCAGTGCGCAGTTGGCTGGAGCAATCAGACCTAAAGTCTAGTCCATGAAACTGAATCATAAAAATTATACAGGGACTGCGGTTATACTTCTACAAGCCACGGCTTATTATATAATGAATGTACGTGTGTGTCTATGGTCTTTCATGGAAAACTATAATACTTTCTAATAAAAATCTTTATCTAGTGTGTTAATCTGCTAAAATATTTTTTATTTTTCGCTAAATTGTTAAAGATGTAACGGTGGCACCTTAAGGCGATATTTTACATAACAACACATAGTATAGGTTATAGGTAAGCATTATTTCTTCGAAATTATTACGGAAGCAACAATATACCTACAAAAGCATGTGAAGTTTTCATTACTCAATAAATATAAAGATACAATTTGCGGTTACTTCACTGCTGACTTTACCAATTTTCATGGAAATCTAGTTTCCATGCGATTGTGTGCTCACACGCGCCGGGACGTTTGCCACAAATTAGATAGGATGTGTTTTATGTTTGCACTCAGTCGCTATTGTCAATGTCTGTTAGGATCTAAAAAAAAATATTGTGTTCGCGAGGTCTAAGTTCGCGGCGAACAACTAGTGACTATGCAATGGATTTTGATGCGGGTTTTTAGTGGATAGTGATTCAAGAGAAAGGTTTAGCTGTTTAATTTTTTATGGTTTTACCCGAGTGAAGCCGCGACCGACCGCTAGGTAGTATATACCATCCCTAAATTCTTGTTCCCGCGAATGTTACCGAATTCCCGATCCCGGCGTCGATTTTTGTCACTTAACAGGTTAATAAACACAGTGTGATTAGGACTGACTTACTTTATTACTTTTGGTAACTACCAAGTGAGCTGAAACCATAATGCACTGCTCCGTGAACCATAACAAAACGCATCTTTGGACATAAAATTTGTATAAAACATCCTTCACGCGCATGATCATAATTCTTCAACCTTATATCAGCCAGTTTAAAATGTCCTTGCAGGTCCTAGTTCTGTCATTCAGGTATTATTCTATAATGCGCATCAAAATAAATTTAAGAATGATGGAATCGGATCGGCTTGTAGTCGATTGTGAAAATATTTGCGCAGTCAGTTTGCGCAGCGGTTAGCGCTATTGCCGGCAGTCTCCGCGGCGGCGTGACCGCCATCTGCTCTGCTCTGCCTTCTTCACGGGCAGGGAGAATAAACACTACGACTTCTGTACATTTGCTGACTGAGAGCAGCCCTCCACGCTTCTCTTCTAGCTAATTCGGGATCTGACTTGACGCTTGATTATCTGTCCCTTCATCCTCAGTTTCATCCTGTTGCCATCTGGTGCAAAGGTCCGCATTACGAGTATGTGCACTTGGTTTCTTGAATTTCCTTTTGGGACATGACACCAAGTTGTTACTTGTTTCAATGATTGTTTCTTGTCGTCTGTGGTATTTTCCGATTGAGGCCTTCTGAAGATTTTACTTCATTTATTGATTTTTTTTATTTATCGTTTGAATCTGCATCAACTCAATAAGAGGTCAACTATAGAATCAAATATATGTATATCTGGTTCACATACATGCTATGATATTATTTTGTGAAAAATAAGTAGTTTTGAAAACGGAATCCTAATTTGGAACAAATTAATGTTGTATTTTTATACTTATATATTATGTTACTGAAAATGCAATGTGAATGCAGCTCGAGTACAATATCTTGTGATCCAGAAGGAGTTCACTCATTGGATATATTCGTATTTTGGCTGATTTTGAATAGGGACGTGCGTTTGTATAGGGACGTGCATTTGTATAGGGACGTGCATTTGTATAGGGACGTGCGTTTTTAGTTTGTTATTTTTAATTTATTAGTTTAATATATATGCAACTAACATTTAAGCTTCGACAACATTGTTATCACTACATAGTATAAGACGAAGTCGCTTCCTGCTGTCTGTCTGTCCCTTTGTATATTTAGATATTAAAACTACGCAACGGATTTTGATGCGGTTATTTTAATGAATAGTGTAATTCCTGAGAAAGGTTTGTTTTATTTATCTATTACGGTTTTACCCGAGCGATGTCGGGGCGGGCCGCTAGTAGATAATGCTCGACCTTATTATAATTCATATATATAGGTCCTTACATATGAAATTGCTGTTTGGTATAGGAGGAACAAAAAGTCGAATATTTTTTAATATAATATATTTATTTAATCAAAGTAAGAACCATTATTATCTATGCACTTTTGCCATCTCATAGGTAGTTCATTGATCCCTTTACTAAAAAAACCATTCGGGAATCAATAAAATCTTTGAAGGCGGTTTGGACTGCCCTATCGGAGTTGAATTTGAAGAAGTCATCCAAAATTTGAAAAAAATAGTAATCTGTTGGAGCAAGGTCCGGGCAGTACGGTGGATGTCTTAGACATTCCAATTGAAGCTCCTCTAATTTGGTAGCCATCTGTTGTGCAGTGTGTGGTCTAGCGTTGTCGTGAAGCAGCAGTGACGTGGAGCGATTGGCCAGCCTCGGTTGTTTAGCAGCTAGCTTTTCCATCATAGTTTGCAATTGCTGACAACAGACGTCTGCCGTAATCGTCTGGCCAGATTTGAGAAAACTATAATGAACGACACCGGCACTAGTCCACCAAACGTTCACGCAAGTAAATTTTTTTGGATCAATTTTCGCTTGGGGCAGGATTTGGCTGGCTGGCCAGGGTCCAGCCATTGCGATGAGCGTTTCAGATTCCACTTTTCATCACAGGTAATGATTTGATTTAAAAACCCTTCATTATTGTGCCGGTTAAGTAATGTAACGCAGCAGTTTGCCGGTTTGCTTCACTCAATTCGTGTGGTACCCGCCTTTCAAGTTTTTTAATCTTCCCAATTTGCTTCAAGTGGATTAAAATAGTTTTATCACTAACATCGAAGCCTGAAGCTAACTCGGACGTGGTTTGCGATGGATCCGCTTCCACAACAGTCTTCAATTCTTCATTATCATCTCCGGCCGTTCACGGGGCTTGTTCTGCAGGTTCGAAATTTCCAGAACGAAAACGTTGGAACCAAACAAACAAGACACGACCGCCATACACATCATTAACCCTTCGAGCCGTTTCCGCAGCACTGATGCCACGGTGGAACTCGTACTCGTAAATAACGCGATATTTCAAGTTTTCCATTTTGTAAACTGAGTGACGCAAACAGAAAAATCAGAAGAAAAAAAAACAAATGAATGACTTACATGTATTTGTATTGGTATACAGCTATACATGTATTTGTATTGGTTAACGAAATAAAAATACATGTATAGCTGTATAAATTTGAATTTGGAATTCCTAACCAAAGAGGAGAAATTTGTGATTAAGTGATTAAGTTAATGTGAGTGGCCAGTACAACAAAACGCCAATTTCATATGTAAGGACCTAATATATCAAATATATACCGAAGAGGTAAAAATGACAGGACCTTAAAATATCCAAAGTCAATATGGTTATATACTTCATATGGGTGCTATTTAAATACTGGCAACGAAGTAGCAATGTGAGGCTCCCATCTTGCCAGATATTGGCCACACCGACAATCATTGAGCATACACACATTGACACTTATGCATAGTTTTCATATTGTCAAGGTTCCTGTACCCACCTGTGGCAATATGTCTTGGCCATGTTTTTAAAATTCTAAATGCCTTTTCCGTCTTTTATCCTCAAATAATAGGATATTACACTGATATTGCTTATATCATAATTATTGTTCAAAATATAATCATAATTTTTAGTAAATGAAACAAAGTTTAAAATATTTTACTATGACTTATTACTTTATTCTAAATTACTATATTTCTTTAACTTTATTTAAACAAAGGAATTACTATTAGATTTTTTTAAAAGATTGTCTATAGTTTACTGGCAGTGTATAGTTGCCGGTCCATGCAATTTCGAGTGCTCGGGCAATGACGCCGATTGCCGAGATGATGCCGCCCGCATATGATTATACAATGTTTTCCTGTCGTGAAGTTATTTTTGTTAACGGAAAATAGTAACAAAAATAAATATGATACTAAAAACAGGTGCAATTTCTATCAGCTTTTGTTCAAATTTTATAAAATTAAATGATTGTTGCACTTTATTACTCCCATTTAATCTAAATAAAAACTAAATTTACTACTTGAGACTTCTCGGACAATTCAACTTTGACGACCTCGGTGGCGCAGTGGTAAAGAAATTGCCTCTGAACCGAGAGGTCGCGGGTTCGAACCCCGGTCGGGTCATGATGGAAAATGATCTTTTTCTGATTGGCCCGAGTCTTGATGTTTATCTATACGTATTTGTTATAAAATATAGTATCGTTGAGTTAGTAACCCATAACACAAGTCTCGAATTTACTTTGGGGCTAGCTCAGTCTGTGTCATTTTGTCCTAATATATTTATATTTATTTACTCTCATAGGCGACGGATCATCAATGCCACTATATTTTAATGTCAATTCCATCAACAAGCACATCGTACATAGACGTGGCCATCGATTTTTAGTCACTCTCGACTCTGTCTACCCCGGAAGGGATAAAGAGATACTATATATGAAAAAATAGTTTTAGTTTATTTGAAGGGGAATATAATCAATTAGCAAAATACTGTATTTTTTAATTTTCGCGCCTTTTTCCGCTCCTGCAAAAAGTGCTACAAATATACACGGCGCGAAAGTTTAAAAGTTTCCAGTGTGAGTCATCCCGGACTTGCATAGTGGAGCAGTCACAGGTCTCCGCCGCTAGCGCTCCGTCGTTGAGGGTACTCCAGCCTGCCTGACGCATAGCGAACGTCACACTGATCCAGTGCAAGTCCATACTTAATTTTATTTAAAAAACAATTTGAAATAAAGAAAATTAAAGACAGATTAGAAAATAAAACTAACAATTTTTAAATCCCTGGAAACTTTCCACTTACAAAATGTTATCGTCACGTCGACGGGACTTACAAAAATATAATTCGCTTCAGGGAATTTTGATTCAAAAGTTTGTTGAGCAGTTGATTATATATTCAGTGTTATTTATACATTCTGAACATAACTGTCATACAAACAATTGTTAATCATGTTTAATTTTCAATCGATGAAGTACTAGCATTGGGACACCACGGCTATTAAAAATAAGATCAGAGATAAAATTAAGATTCAGTAAAAGTTCAGCAGGCACGAGAACGCATTACCTGGAAGTCCCTAGTCTCAAGAAAACCACATGAAAACGACTGCTACTACAAACTCGTATCATCACACTGACTATGATGAAATGAAACAAAAATTAAGTACCACGCCTAATATGAACCCCGAGAGTAAACTGTAATCTAACAACTAGATGCAAAGAGCCCGCCGGGAAGGATCCTGTCAGGTGTTCATGTGTCCATATTTGCATTATTCCCATTGACTCACGAGGTTTAACGAGCAATATCTTCACGCAGTGATGGTTGATACGCGCGATGACTCAGTGAGAATGCTTGTGCATGCTTCTTTTTAGTTTTCTCCCGGTATTTGTCTTCAAATCTTGGTAACTAGGTCAATTTTGACTCGTTTCTAATTGAGCTGTGTTGTCAATCAGAAATATAACAAGTACAGTATACTGTCATTAAATGTTAGATGGGAAAGTTCGTGGGGTTGCATGGGTGTTTAATATTTGTTTATATTATTAATCGTTATTTTGTCAAAATTTGGTTTACAGTTAGAATGAAATGAATATTATATAGAATAACACAAACCAAATTAAACCGGTTGAAAGTGTAATACTTTCAACCGGTTTAATTTGGTTTGGAAAACTAATCGATTAAATAACTCGAGATCAGATTCGCCGGATTCAGAGGCGCTAATCACTACATGTTCACCGCGTATTTCTGTACTGATTTCTTTTCAAGTTAGTATCTTTGTGTAAGTCACGTTTCGTTTCATAAATTTACTCATTGTAATTATGGTATGGTACTCTTGAACATCACCTTCATAGTCGATCTTCTGGCTGTGGATGGTGACCGCCGGTAGCTGTCCAGCCAGGAAAGCCCTAGTCATGAGAGCATGACTAGTGCTTTCCTGGCAATGCGATCTTGTGTTTGCTTCACGACTGACGAACTTTACTGCGTGTAGAAGTCCTTATCATATCCATTCGTCTATTTGTGCTCGTCCTTGACTTGGACGTCCAAAAATATGACCCAACAGGATGAGTTTCTCATCGCTGTCAGGTTTAGCCATCTTTGTGATCTCTTTAGATCAAAGGGATGGCTGAGGATAAACAGACACGGATGCCACTCCACCGACAAGGATAATGTCTTAAAATTAAAAATTGCCCTATTTAAAATCTCCGAGGGAACACAGTCCCCACCGTCATACATAATGTGGTGGGTATGGTGGCCAGATTACTGTTGTTGGGCTCAAGAGGTTTCTACAGACCCAGGTTCGACTAGATAAAAATAAGTAATTGCATCTAATTTGATCAGAACATAGACGTTAATTTTCAGATCAAACATATTAGTCATATTTAAGCTAACATTTCGGAATGATCTCTCACGCACTCCCCACGATCAGAGGGGCTTCATTATGTTATGTATATTTTTCCATTGTAGGAAATGCAAATCATTGGTTATTAATACAATAAATCCATGAATCAGAATTACAAATGGAAAAGCAAAAGAGGTACTTTTACACGAAAAATTCGAAATAACGAATCTTTACCTAAACTATCAGTATTTATTATTTTATTCGCCGACTTTAAACAGCAATTGTTTGTTTCGAAACCTTTTTTTGTTTATAAATATCTGCAAAATTAGTCAGAACCGGAATAAATCTCGAAATAAATACTATTTTTTGCTTGTTTGTGCTGACTCACGCGCTAAACTTCTATAACACTTGTCATAAATACTCAGCGTGCACCGAAAGGCTTTGACCCGTCTGTGTGTTTACAAACAAACAAAATATAGTCTATTAGGGCTGTTGTCTATACTGATATTACTTACAACGCTGAAAAGTTTGTGTATCACATAATTATTAAGAGTAATTTCAAGATTCTGAATTCTAAAATCCAAAACCGCGGCAATGTGCTAGTGTAATAAAATGTTATAAACTAAATAACTACTACTTCTTCATATATTGCCTTGGCTCTGATGGATGAATTTTAAATACATTTTTCTTCTAATCTTATAATCTTTTGATTAAAATCAATGAAATATTAATAGAAAAACTAACGTTCAGCATAACCACAACCTGATTTCAAATACAAATTTAAAATAGTAAAATTAAACATTATCCCTGAAATATTAACACTTTAGAAGATAAGATAGGGTAATTTCTGAGTAAATGATAAATTGGTAAATTAGAAGGTTGGTGACTGAAGCACTACATCTTGAATCTTGTTCTCACGCACGCGCGGCGCTCGCAGGCACGCGTAGAGTTTCCGGTGCTTCCAGTCTCACGCCAAAAGCCTTTCTAATGCCAACCATTGCTTGTTTCCTACGCTGAAGTCTCAAGATGTCAGTACAAAACCGGCAATGGACTGCGTTGGCAAGTGCATGAATGGCATGTCCGGACGAACCACCAACCCGTACGCTACTCAGATTGGAACGTGTTGAAATATTCTTGAGTCTCGTTTTAACTTTGGGATACACTGCGCAGATTTCACGTCAAATCTTTATGATTTTACTTCTGATAAAGCAATGTATAGAGGACTGTTGGATGATAGTCGTGTTCCTATGTGTACGAGAAGGTCGTCAGGTTGTCGTTCGATTCATCTGAATGCAGCCACAGCGTTCGCCAATCAATGACCTTATACGTAATTTTGCTTTATATTTAGTTGAATCACGTTTGATATTCAGTCATAGACAGACACGCCTTTAGTCATTTGTCACTAAAACGGAGTCGGTACTTCCCAATGATCTATCCCATACTCGCGCTTACGTCTAGTTTGACGCAAGTTGGTAGGAATAATGCCTAGATGTGAACCTAAAGTCGGAGTGCGGAGAACCGCAGAAGTGATCAGATCACATATATTTTTCATGATTTATATTATAAGTGGGTTATAAGGTAAGTGGTTACCATTGCAAAAGGAATTGTAGGCGCATTGTTGACTCAACCAACAATTATAGTACATATAATACATAAAAAAGTGGGGAATTGTAATTGTATATAATAATGTATTTTATATATTTTATATTATTCGTTTACCTTATATCGAAACCAGTCAACGTCAATCCATATCCATACATCCATCCATACTAATCTATACTTCCATACTAATTTATACTATATATACTCGTATATTTATAAAGAGGAAAGATCTGGGGGCACGGCAGTGCCCCCGCCAAGTCGAGCAAAAAAGTGGCACAGCCGTACCATCCTGTTCTCGAAGCAATTCAGGCCAATTTCGTACCTCTTTGCATTTTTGTTTGTAAATAATAAACTCAAAAACTGCAGGGCCGATTTTAATGAAATTTGACGGATATAAACGAAACCTGGGATAACATGGGCTACTTTTTATTATGGTTTTACCCGAAAGATGCTGAAGATAAAATCATAATGTTAAGACCTTCGTATCTAAATGCTGAGATCGCAATCGACAAAACAGAAGTCGCCAAACAGTCCAGGCCCAAATATGGCAACGTATCATGTTGAGCGCAAATGCTGGGACTTCCGATAAATCCAGGCGTACCACCAACCTGGCTCATTTCAATGTGAACCACAGTGACGTGAAGATTCGTGATGCATTTTGAGCATGCGCGTGCGAGGTCTTCAACGTAACTTCTGTTTATTAAATTCATAATTTTATACAATCCTTAAGGCTAACCTAACTTATGTATGTGGTCTGAGTGTTAATGATTTATCTTACCTATTGATTAATCTGATTTCGAGATTATCTGTTAATGCTTTTGGGGTGCATAATGGGTTTATAAAAAATTTTAAAGAAAGATAGGCTCTACTTTTAAATATCTTCATTAGATCAACATGTGCTTGACATGTTTTTATGAAATAGTATCTATGTACTAAACAATACCTATACCATATCATAACTCACACACAACATATGGTCATTATGACATAACCCGTTGGCGCGGTCTGTCGCAAGCTGCCACGGAATTTCGAAGCTTGACAAATGTCCCTAAACTAGAATTTGGACGGTGTGCGGGGCGCGGGGAGGGGCCAAGGGACGTGGTACGTGCGCCGGCGCTCGTAGGGAGAAAGCGGCCCTACGTGACGCGGAGCACGACCAGGGTTAAGGGCAGGCGCTCGGGAGTGCTTCGAGATGTTCCATTCCAATTGTAGTAACGGTGAGATAACGTAAAAATTAGCCAATTCAAAGTTTTGTTACATAGACGGACGATGAGTTGGAAGGAAACCTATATGTAGGAAGTGCTGAAACTTGGATGTTTGTTTGCTAAGATCGTGTTAAAAGATTAAATTGACTCACAATATGACAAGTACTTATTTTGTCCTATACAGTATACAGGCCTAGGCAAGTACCTAGGCCCCAGATTTTTACTTTCCGCGCAGATTGTAAAAGTCAATGAGAGCTTTATAATGATATAGTATAGGATTATTCTAATAGGTATGGTCTAGCAATATGCCTTGGCTGAATATCAATTCCACCAATGAGCCGCAGAGTCTACGAGTCTTGCGACTTTTGCTGACACGACTTGATCATTGACCCATTACTACTACTCTATTTTCGCGTGTTCTGGTTTTATTTAGGGCTGGGACTTTATAAAGCTCGGGAAAAAGCTCGGCCTCCTGCCTGAAGTTAATTTTTTGCCCTTCTTGAGAATGAGCTGATGTTGCCTATCAGCCGCTCGCACGACATTCACAATATGATATGCAATGATCCGGGATTTTAGGGATCAAATATCACTATTTTGATAAAATTAGTATCAGTATTCATAACATCATCATCACTACATATTATTAAACAAAGTAGCTTCCCGCTGTTTGTCTTTCATGCTTAGATCTTTAAAACTACGCATCAGATTTTGTTGCGGGTTTTTTAATAGATAGTATGATTTCTGATTGAACTGAAGGTTTATGTGGTTCTACCCGAGCGAATCCGGGACGAGCCGCTAGTACAAACATAAAATAATCCCTATTTCCTGCGCAGTCACCGGCAAGAAAAGTGTGAACATAATCGTGCTATGTTATTTACGAGCGAGTACACTCACTATTTACACGAATACCTACATATATTGGTTTTGTAAACAACTCACTCATAGATCAATGAAGTTACAGTGACTTGCAGACTATATAGTTATAGTCATCACCAACTACTTAAGCATGTCATACATATCGCATCCATAAAAATAAAAACGTTAAGTTTGTTTTGTATTTTTATTATTTCAAATATTGCAATAAACTTATTGCAATATTTGAAATATGACTTCAATTTTATTTGTTCCCTTAACTAGTTGTATACTACTAGGTGTATTGACAGATCATTGGACCGTTTATCAAAACTTACAGTTTTCTTTATTTTCTTGCAATGGTTAAACGTTATTTGATTATATGGTTTAGTTGCGTTTCGTCGTTTAAATCATAGATAAAAGAAAAATGTCTATGGTTTAAATGCTATCATTAGTAAGTCATTTCTAGCAACTTTTAGAGAACACCGATTAGTTTTATATAGATACAAATCAAGAGTAGAAATCAAATCAAGTCAAAACAGTCAAAAATGACGGCAAGAACATAAACGACGATTTGGGACAGTTATTTTTCGTTTCGTATAGAGTGTGTCAAAATCAATACTAATCTATAGTATGGTCTCAGATTTTATCAAGAAAATTTGGAGACAGTGCCTATACATCCTAACAGTCTCCTTTCTTGTGGAAATTTTATAGAAGACTTTTGACCCTAAATAGTCCTCTCCTATTTTTTTTTTCACAAATATCTCTTATGTACAGACATATTTACAGTTTTATTATAAGTATAGATAACCTGTCTTAGTAATTAAATTGCAAAGATAAAATCGCATCTTAGCTGAACTTTGGTCCAGATTCACTAGTTAGGTGTCAATTGGAGAACAAAAACATTCGGGTCACACAATCTGCCGCTCAGATGGTGTCACACGTCATACGGCGGCTCGTATAACGACAATGTCTACGAATATTATAGTATTTTTGCAGCTTCATGGGATAATAATGTGGATTGTAATATGATTATAAGGATTGTAATGTATGTTTCTTGTTTTAATTTTAATTTATGAACTCATTTTCAATGTATGTTCATTTCCATTTTAAACTTGCCCATATTTTGTTCCTTATTAGGAATTATATTCATATTTTGTTCATAAATTAAATTAAAATTAAAACAAGAAATATACATTACAATCCATTATAATAAATATATTAGGATAAATAAAGAACAAATGTGGACAAGTTGACACTAGATGTTGCCCGGGGTTTCGCTCCCGTAGGAATTTTGAGATAAAATATATCCTACAGCAATCTTGGATAATCTTTCTAATGGTGAAAGAATTTCTAAAATCGGTTCGGTACTTTCGGAGATTAGCCGCCTCAAATATACAAACTCACAAACGCTTACCTCTTTATAATAATAGTATAGATAATTCCTAAACGCGCTTTCTAAATTAACGGGTTATGTACCTCAGGTCCCGCAATGATGAAAAAAAACATCTGCTAGATGACCGATTCTAATATATACCTAATATTAACTAGGTATTTTTAGTTAGGTTCAGCTCTGCGATGAAGTAAGCAAACATTTTTCGTGCGTCGAACCTGAGGAAATAAAGAGGTACCGGATCTAAGCTATTACTAACAACAAATGACAAACAAATAGGTACAGCGTAACAACAAATACATAATGGTATCTGATTCAGGACTTTGACGTAATTTACTAGTTTATGATCGTCATTTGTTCTAAAATGTTCTATTATATGATCTATACAAGCTATAGCTTACCTAAAAAAATTGATACACGTGCTTCTTTGTGGTATTTAATTTTGTATATATATACACCTCCATTCTACCAAGTCGAACCAAAAAGCGTGCGGAAAAGTTGTATGGAAATCCATTATTCTCGTGGGAATAAAACAAATTATAACTCGGCGAAAAAATATGAACTTCGCTGGATACCAAAGTCTTTTAGAAAGGTTCAATGACAATTCCGTCGTGTTACATCAAAAATTTATGACAGCAATGAGTTAATTATTTTACTAGAAAGAAAGTACGATTCACAATCACAACTCGTGCTTACCACTCTCGACTCCGTCTCGGGCCTCATCATACCCCTCATTAGCATTTGTTACTTTATTTTCTCGTTATACAATGTACTATTCCTTTTCGACTGTGTGTGTAAAAATGTCAGACTGTAATATATCATGACTGTACGAATAAGATATACTTACCTACCGCCTTCCAGCGTGAACTAGTAACCTGAGCAGTCATCTAAAGCGCGGGTTTTTTCTTTCACAGTTTTCGTCAATACTTCTTATTATATTTTACGTAACTCCGGTTCTTGAAAATAGTTTTGTATGACTGTGCGTATGGCCAAAAATATGCGGATCTTGTGTTAGATGACGTTTATGCCTAGAGCTTATACATGTGCATGGTTTTTAGGTATTTGTTTATATGGCCAGTGTGTACCTACATTCATCTACAAATTAAGCATTAATAAAATAATTCTTTGTTATTTATAATCTGTTCATTTTTTCCAACTAACCAATGCTTTAATAAGTGAGACTTTATCTTGTAAGATTTAATTACAAACAGATATAAGACTTTAACAGCTTGCCATAATAGAATATATCTATTTCAATTAATTATAGTAGCTAAGTATTCGTTATAGTATATTACTGTATATATTCATGTATTTCACGATTAAATATTGTATGTTTTGGTTTTGCTAACAATAAATAGTTCCTTGCTCGGGAATATGCTATCACGGGGTTAACATAACCAGAGATGACACTAGCATATCAATTATCCACTTAGAATACTCACGAGACACGACACGAGACGCGTCGTACGTATAGCGGCTACTTTCCGAGAAGATTTACTTAAGTTCTTTCCAACACATTAAGCAAGGACTTGCAATGAACTTGTTTTGTAGACGTCCACAGCAGTACTGAAGATTGCAATAGTATTGTGTGATCACGTGACATTTCACCTGGCATGTAGGTCATATGAACACGTAACAAGACTGTATGAATAAAGTCTGGAATTTTTAGGCCGGAAATGTTTTGGGGTGAATGTGTACAACTGTACCTCTTGGACAGTCTTATGAACTAGGGCAATAATGAAAGTGTGATTTACCTAATTTATTTATTGATTGTCATTCACACTTTGTCTGCTCGAAGTGTTAAGAAGAAGAATAAATAGATGAATAGTCAACACAATTTGTCGTCAATTTGTAAGGTTCGTCTTTTATAATAGAGATTTTCGTTGTTCTATAGTTAGATTAGTCCCATGGAATAAAGTAGGTATTTCCACTACACAAGTATACACAAAATAACCTTTCTCAGTTCGCGTAATAGTAAAAAATAGTTTATAAGACGTCAAATTTCCTATTTCCTGATATCATGACAGTTTTGATTACCGGCTATTTTATTTAATGCGTTTCTTGTTAACAATGGGCATTACGTATAATTGCTAGTCTATTTCTTTTCGAGTGTGTTAATTTTTAGTGACAGATTTTATTCAAGTCGCCTAAAGGCATCTGACATGATTTATACGACTACCTACCGCCTCTAGCGGCAAGTAGTCGAACATTAGTAAACTGCTAGTTGTTCATAATTTTGAAAGTCAAACCTCTAAATTTTAGTTACAAAGGGGGTAAGTACTTTTCAACTACAAAATTTACAATTGTGTAAAGTTGAAATGATTTCCAAATGTTTCAGTGTTGATTTGATTTTAAGCGGGTGCGACCGAATCTTGCGGTTTCGCGCAGAAAACCCAGATTTCGTTCCGGCGCCGCGCCGTGGCCAACCGCTGAACCACAGTTGAACTTATTGTTTTAGGGTTCCCGAGTGGAATCGAGAAATGACAGCTTGATGATTGATGCTGGCAATGAAAGTTTCTTACTTTGTGCGAAAAAGATTTAAATTTTTAGGTAAAACTTTGAGTTAAAATAAATAATATAGAATTTTTGACCCGAATCTTTTTCTAAATTAAAATTGATTTTTGTCATTTCATTTCAATGTTGAGGATGACTATCTTAGTCCTTTTATTCTTCCTAATCCTTTTATTCTTAAAATGCAAAGTTTAAGTTTTCATAATGTTAGGACACTTTAATAAATAAAGAGAATTGATGAAAATGTGATGGTGGCGCTAGTGTGCGGGTCCAAGCGCCTTCATGACAAGCAAAAAACAACGGGCCTTCATTACGTTTTGGTCAATGATCCATATCATGCTTTGCCCAACTGTTTTTATTATGCGTCTTTTACCACTTTTTTATCGATTGTCTGTGAACAATGGTCGTGTTTCCCTAACCAGCGAATTAGTCTAGTAAATTCGTTGACAAAAAGTAATCTATTGCTACGTCTTTGCCTCGAAAGCCGAAGCTCAAAAGGTTAACATACTCATTATTATTTGTTACCCATGACCAAGTTTTCATGCCGGTTTAATTACTTTTATACAAACAAGCGTTTATTTAGTTTGCAATGTATGTAAGTATGTATGTTCGAGTGCAATCTTGTAAAACAATTTTGAAGCAATAATCTTCAACCGATTGAGATATAACTTTGTTTGGTTTGAAGGACAATGAATTATTATGATAAGCATGACTTGCTCCCAGGTATGGCTTCTGACTAGGGAACTCCTCAAAGGCTTAGTTACTGCCCGAACATTTTTTTGTCACGCATTTAATACAATAAGATCTCTCTGACAACAATAAAACTTACGTTAAAAATGTCATTTTTGTATAACAATTATTTAAAAAAGTATCTACCACTAATTTAAATGATCATGTCATGATTCTTTTAAGTTGTAAAGGGTAGGTACAGGTGATTGTTACGCACAGGTTTGATACTTGGACTGAACAGCACATCCTGACGATGTTGATGAGCAAATGAAAATTGAAATAAATTTAAGTGACCTGGCGTACACTTTACGAATTATCAATCTGTTCACCAACGGCTCTATTTTAAAAACATTATTAATAATTTATCGCAGTTCGCATGATTATTCTGCTTTTCTTTCAAGCTGGAGTTAATGTGGAAAGTTCAATCCTGATGCGTGTCCGGCTCCGCTATTTGTTGTATTCCGGCTTCACATGTGCGTCATACGAAAGTTAACATGTTCTTCTTTTTATTTTTATCACATGTCTGCTCGAAAAATGGGTAATTATGAATTTAAAGTATGTTTGCCTTTTTCCATAATCATTCCCGGACTGTGGAATTTTGTTTCATCGCTCCAGACACCACACGTAACTTACTAAAATCTCTATCTCGCCGAAATAAAGAAACCGCCATAAATTATCTATGGCGGTCCTCTAATACCTTATAGGATTGCACATAGCACGTGCCACGGCGGCGGCGCGTGGTCAAAGAAGTGCATTATAAGATGCAGTGAGTCAGAGATTCTACCGCGAAGTGCAGCGCGCAGGCGCAGGAAATAACGGAATCATGGCCATCGAGGCGGCGGAGATAGGCGAGGGAAGAATATTGTGGATAACTATGTCAAGCTCAACATAATTAAAAGTTAAAAACGTAAGTTATCATTAGGCTCTGAACAGATGAGTAATTTTGCAACTTTGGTAATTTTAACATCAAGATGTTACGGACAAAGGTCCGAAAGGACATTTCCTTTCTGATCTTCGGTTTTCTTGCGACTTATAGCTCGTTTTTTTTATATAATACAATGCCATAAGACTAAATACATTTGAACTAATTCGTGTAATATCGGTAAGAGCAATATACTAAATAGAATGTATGCTATAATATGCATAAAAGTAATATTAAATTGTTATACAAAATGTTCCCAAATACGATGTCACGCTAATAAAAATGCAATATTTTTAAGATGTTTATAAATACCATCATATAACTAAAGCCTCGGATATAGGAACAAAGAAATATGAACAACAAAGACTAGAACAAGGAAAAATAAATATAGTTCAATTGCATATCCTCGTTAACTAAACGCATCGTCGTCTGAAAAAAGGCGGTTCCAATTTTAGTCTCGTCTCGTCGGTGTCTGTGACCCAAAAATATAATTCCGTTGGAAAATCCTTCCGCGAACCCACCCTAATGGGGCCGGCGACGACCCGGGACCCTTCTCGTCGACGGCTTCCCGGGATCTACCACGCTCCCGCCGTGTTTGAGGAAAAAGCTAAGGGGAAAAGGCGTTGATTTACTTCTTCGAGTGCGCGTCGGATTTAGACGGGCTCTATGTTCCATAGATATAGCATGGTCACAAAAATCACTATATTCGTGAAAATTACTCATTTATTTAATTATCTATAAACATAAATTAACGTACACTTATTTACTTACGTTTTATAGCCATGTTTGCGATATATGGTAAGAATTTGCAACATAAATATAATTTCTTGATATATAATGTAGGAATATCTAAAGATTTCATCTTGTAATTTTGTGTAATTTTTATACTTTTCTCTCAGAATTGGGAATTCCGAAACGCTAGTAATCTATAACCAGTACAATTATCACATTGTTGACAAAGTGTAGTAAACCGTTGAGGAAAGTACCCAGGTATTATACTGAAAGATAATTATGTATAAATGAAGTTGATAATGTTAATTGTTACGTGTAATGATCGTGAAAATAGAAAATTTCAAAATTCACGTTGTGTATTCATATTTCTCCATGTATATACTTATTACTGTCATATCAAAATATTTTATCATATTTACAATTATATTTTATGTAAGTATAAGTAGTGAATTTATAAGTACTTAGATTCTTATTATTTTTTTAATGAAATTTATTGTTAATTTGAATAATACTTGGTTTTATCTTCGATTGAGCCCATCCATAAATATCGACGTTATTCGATTTCACAACTTTTTCTCACCTGCATATACATGAAGTTTAGTCGAGTTTTAGTTAGAATGCAGGGGTCAGCGCCCGGGCGCAGAATGCAGCTATGCAATTCTCCAAAAAAAAGGCCGAAAATATTCTTTTGTTCCGAGGAAAGGTTTTCATTATTATCCTTGGTGAGTAATGAAATCAGATCAGAGATAGAATCTGTTCTTAGAACGGTTGTAATTTATTACGCCCCAAATGTGAAGGGTTGACGTCTAAATGGCCAAGAGCAATTTCAGGTCAAATTAACTTTTCTTCGAAATATAATTAATCCTTAACAACTATGTATATTTCTAAGAACTATAATATAAAAAATTTACAGAGCTTATTAGAGTGAAAAATGCCTAGTTATCTTTACCATTAAATATACAAGTACTTCAGGAAAATATTGAGTATCCTTGATTTAAAAGAATTTAAAATTTACTTTATCAAAAGAAAGCCAATATAATGATTTTAAAATGTGAGTATAAATATGGAATAGCAACGTAGAACATTGTCCCAACCCCAGTCGTAGCTGGGCGTGTCCATGGAGTAGGAGTAACACAATTTTTATAAAGACCTCAATTACTAGACCTTCACTCTTTGACCACTCATGGAATAGTTGAAGCAGTATTCGCCACACCTACACCAATCAATATTGACTTAGATCCACACACGTGATTAACATGTGAACAATTCGCTAATGAGCATCTAATATTCCCTGAAATTCGCAAATCACGATCGCCGAATAGTGTTCAAATAGTATAGTGTGGCGCGATCTTGTTTATCTTGAGGCGTGCTGCATGGAGATGACAACTGAATCACTTTAGAGTTTTAACAGAATCATCTTTTTTATACGACGACCTCGGTGGCGCAGTGGTAAAGTGCTTGCCTCTGAAGAGGTCCCGGGTTCGATCCCCGGTCAGGTCATGATGGAAAGGTTAACTAATCATAGGTAACGTACTTGCTGCCAACAAAGCCAAGAGCCAAGATAATGAATAGGTATTTTAAAAGCGTAGTCTCATGCCCGTGCGTTTGTTTTGATCTTTGATCTGTTGACCATTGAGAATTAGTAACTAACTTCAACGTTCAAAGTCTTGATAATTTTAAGTTAGACTCATTGTCATTTACCGGTGAAATAACAAAACATTCGTTAATCTTGTTTTACTTTACATTTAGGATGATTCTTTATCTAAATACCACATATACACTCTTGTGAAATACGATATAACTCTATGTTTACCATTTACCCGACGTGGGCTGCCATCAATTAAAATTTCCACCATAAAAAATAAATCATCAATGAACACTACACATCGGCGTCGTGTGCGCAGACGCACAATTTTCCAGACAGCTATTTGTACAGGACATTATATATTGATTAGCAGGTTCCACATAATAGAGACAGTAATGTGTCAACACACAATGAAAACAATCCAGGCGTTAGTGGAGAAATAGCAGAGCTATGAGATCATCATCGTGGTGGAGCCTTGACAGAAAGATTAGCTTTTAAAGCTGAAACTTGGACCGATTGTTATGAAATTTGGTACACGGATAGAAAATAACCTGGAATGACACATAGGGTTTTATCCCGAAATTCCCACGGGAGCGAAGTCCCGGGGCGCAGCTTGTTATTTATAAAAATGACTATTATTTTACAAAAATATTTCTAGACAGTTATTCTTGTAGAATCTATGGAAAAACTTCATATACCTAGACTAAATAAGTATATTTAGTAGAAATATTTTTGTAAATTTATTTTGTAAAAGTTTAAGCAGTAAAGTTCTACTGCTGTAAGCAGTGTACCAGAGTGCATAAACATAGATAAAGTTTACTAACAAATGCATTAAACGTATGTAATTTAAATTGCAAGTTCAACGCAACGGCAGCCAAGTAATCATTACATAATGCGCGCCCTCAGTGCATTAACCGGTTTCCTTGTAGGTACTTGAACTTGTAAACATAGTAGATACAAACAATTACTAACACGTATATGAAATATGTATAAAACAAAACAATAATTATATTACTCAACTAATTTTTATCATTATAACAGGGTCGTAAAATAGTAAAAAATATGTATACTCTAGATAATATAGATATGTAATTTAGAATTAGTAATAATAGATATTATGATATAAGTGCGGTAAGTTGAAAATTACAGCCGAGGCGATATTGCTAGCCCGAGCCGTTGGCGAGGGCTACAATAAAGCAAAAGCTGTAATTTTCAAAGCGCACGTATGTCATATGACGTTTTGTCACCCCTTTATGAGTTATAAAATGTGATTATTTCACCAATTTCAATATGTAAACCTTCCTTGGTTTGTGTATAGTCATCATGACCATTGTGATGTGGTTATTGGTAATTCATAGACTGTAACAATGAAGCTGGATCATTATACGAAGATTTGGAGTTGGTTGGAAAATTAATTTAAAAAAATATCAAAATAAACTCAACAACTGTAAAAAAATAAAATTTTATAACAACGTTTATTAAGAAGTCATCACCATCAAATGCAATATATTAAGGTAGCTGCCGCTGCCGAACACAAGTTTTTTCCCCTATGATATTACTCTAACGACACGTTTGTATGTAGTGTATTTTAGTATGGAGCGTATTGATGACTAAAAAGATGTGTGATTTTACTTTTGTCATATCTTTGAAAGCTTGTCATTATCACAGTATTTTTTTCACTGGTGTTTCAAATAAAGCAATCATCGATTAACCACTAAAATAAAAAAATGACATTTATCGCCCTATTGTTTCACGTGACGCCACCACGCCACATTTTATTCCTGTATGAATTGTGGCTGTGGGAACTTATGGAAAAATAATTATATTTTGACACAATGAAAACCTTAATCTGACTCATATATTAGTTTTCATCGACCACCACTTGCTTCCAGTGAAGGAAAACAACGCGAGGATATTTGCACTCTGGTAGGCAAACGAAACACTCCATTAATAGTGCCAAAAAGTTGTTCTGTGTGTTTCATTCCACGTAATGATTACGAACCCCGCCAGAAACTTAATTGGCCAAGACAAACAGGCGCTGACATACAGTCATATTAGTAGAATGCCTATTTACATAATTATTACCTACTTACTGTTAATTTAAAAGAAGTGTTGGCGGTTAAAAACGCAGAATCTTTAGATAAGAGAGATATTAGCTTTTAAGTTGTTTACAAATTGATTAAATGAAAATATCTACGCATTGGACTTTAACTACGTCACATTTAATGTGACGTAATTTACCTGCATGTGCTCAGAAAGATTGCATTAGATGCATCACTCACTGGAGAATGCGTAAACCCTGACAGCAACAGCACGCGCGGGGCGCGTGGTGGAAAATAGATTGCTTTAAGTAAACAACACGTTTGCTTTTCTAATTGTACGATATTGCTTATAGAAATATGTACTTGAATTGTTTATGACAGTCATTATGTGTACTGTACCGCGCTAATTTCAAAAACTACCAAACGGGTGTGAATTATCATTAATGCGGACGGACTGCTATAATAGGTGAAAAAATATTCCCACGCGAAACATTTCCAAGGGCTTCGATGTTCTATGAATACAAGTAGCCGGGAACGCTTAGAGGGAAGAGAGCCAGTACATAGTCATTATACCTGCACTATGCAGGTGCAAGTCGCTTTTATACATAAAATACTACATAACATACTATGTATGCGTGTATACATAACATAGGTAATAATTTGTGCAACAAAGAATTATTGTATAAAATATTTTCCTGTGATGTAAAAAAAACTTTGGTCATTCCACATTTTAGCATATTTGTAGTGTGAAAGCAGGGGGTTTCCGAGCATATACCCACAGACACACAGATAACGAGATATACCGCCGTTTTCCGGCGGAAAACCTGGGAAGCGGGTTTTGCCGCTCACAACGGTAACCACGCTGCCTTAAACATTGTTATATTGGTCAATGAGAAGATTCGTTTCCAATTTTACACTAATTAGCTCTACTTAAATCATAGTGGTAACTTTACTTCAACTTAGGAGTGTAGCATAGCAACTGTGTATGTAATGTAGGTATTGTCATGGATTTAGTAAGTACTTCGTCGGAGTACCTACTAATTCCATGGGTATTGATTCTCAATTGTTATTTATGATTGTATGAAAAGTTGTCACTATTTTTCATGCCCGTCCGCTATCTGGAGGTCTAGGTATGGATTCCCAGCGTGGGAAAATATTCGCACTTGTGATCACAGACGTTTGTCTCTGCGGTTCTCTGTGTGTTGTGACCATTTCTGTGTTTGTGTACATAGGACCCGTGATACAAGCCGTTGAATGCGGTCCATTTTATTTTGATTTATATAAACTTTAACATAAAACAAAATGTAGAAAACTTTTCTACTTATAAAAAATCGAATTCCATACTTCGTCTTTTTCGTGATATTACATATTACAGCGGATTTCCCGAGGTCATCGACCCGTAAGGTGGCGTCAACAAATATTGCACAGTGCAACTGAAAAATGCATG
The DNA here is from genome assembly GCF_027563975.2 of Plodia interpunctella. Classification (NCBI taxonomy): domain Eukaryota; kingdom Metazoa; phylum Arthropoda; class Insecta; order Lepidoptera; family Pyralidae; genus Plodia; species Plodia interpunctella. Next base: position 229,259 of record NC_071303.1, read on the forward strand.
GCACGAAAAAAGGTCATTATTCATACATGCTTAATGATGCATGAATAATGGGGCGCGTGCGCGCGTTTAGGAAAACCATCTGACGTTTTTACGTACTAGCTTATACCATGTGTGAAATGTAGAGTGCTATACGCCTACTAGAGACGAAGAGGTCAAACTTATTAACTTTAAAAAATATTTTTTGGGACGAGCTTTGGTTTTCGTAATGCGTTTTATAGTCTTTATAACAGTAGCACTGTTTGTAAATTATCGAAGCAACAGTGCTTAAAACACAACCTCACATTATAGTGAAATCAGTGGTATGTTTATCATAGATTTTATTGGATTCTCAGAACAACTGCATACTGTGTTTACGTGTGATAAGTAACAAACACACAAACAAAATGATTCAGCTATGTAATTGAAATATTATTCATTTGTTTTTGTTTTGGTCTTTAACTTTACGAACGAAATAGACAAGTTATTGGAAAATGTTTATATGATATTATAGGAAGAATTCATGTCTGTCTGTATGAACACGACATACTCAAAAATTTTTGTACGGTTTTCGCCAAAAGATAGTGGACAGGGGAAGTTAAGTGTGTAATTTATTATGGTTTAATCCGAGCGGAGCCGGGACGGGCCGCTGATTTAAAATAATAATGTTGTTATTTTTGCGTATGAAATAAAGTACCTACGTGGTAAAAACTGCATAGAAAATGATCGCTAGCTTTTTAAGTTTCTAGCTGTTACTAGAACGAACTCGATAGATGCAGAGTTGTGAACACTGCAGTTTTCAGCACGAAACTTGATATAAGTTGGTAGTTAATAATAATAAGCCGAATAAGTAATACTTTTGTTTACATACGCAACGCATATACATATTTATTGTATCAAATTGTACCGCATGCGTTCACTCGTACACTACGCCGCCTGCCACAATTCCATACAACAAACGCGCACCGCTGCAGGTTAGGCATTAGGTCTGCACCTGCCTTAATTTTGATCAGGTCTGGGGAAGGTGATGGCCGGGGAAACCCGGGCACGGTATAATCGGCCGCGACCCAACTGCCAGACGATGAAATACGTTTGATTGTGTATTGATGGTTAGGTACTGTTAGTCTATAGGCTATAGGTCACACGGTCATTGTTTTTTTTTTAACTTTTACAGTAAATTTCTTATTTCGGTCTTGGTTTTTTATACACGATGTTTACAAAAATGACATTTCGCCGCAAGCTTAATTATTGCCTTGAGAGAGATTTTGTCGCATTCCATGCGTGACAAATAGTGTGTAGGTAAGCGTGATCCTAGAAGTACCTAGGTATCCTAGGTCTTGTTTATCACAGTGATGCATTGTCATGGAATTTGGAGCAACGTGGAAAATTTCAACTCTGTAGAACTAGGTGTTTAACTTGCAAGATTTGTTTACAGACATCGGGGCTGGTGAACCTAAATAAGTTTGTATAAAACGTAGTAAGCCAGCAGTATGTCAGCCATGTTGGAAATAATGAAATCTGATTCTTACTAGTCTTGCCAAACCTATCGCCTTGTATGTAGATTGGCTACTATAACTTCAAGCTGTGACGAAGCATTCGTTGGTCCCAGCGAATGGGCCAAACCAAACCAAAGTGGGTTTCATAGCGAACGAATACGAACGAAATAGGAAATCGAAAATATTTCTCTGTAGGTATGTCACGAGGGTCATGGTCACATAAGATCTTTGGTTATGAAACTATTAAGTCTTATTGTTTCGCATACTTCCATACAATTAGATAGTACGACATAAGCTACATTCCAATCTGGAAAAAGTAGGTACTGTGCCCGTGCTAAGTTCACTCGGAGAGAGCCGTGGGCAAGAAAGACCTAATTAAAAATAATCAAAATTTCCATGATTAGATCCGACAAATCATCATTAAAGATCCTGTTACATACAAGTACCTACCTGCCTAAATAAATAAAAAAAGTTAGTAAAAAAGCGCTTGTAGTCTGTGACTTGGTATGTTATGGGCACGAGCCAAATTAATGAATGTTTGGGATAATTAGAAAAACCCAAAGACGACTATATTTATACGTAGAAAGTTGAGTGGGTCTGCGGTTTCAGCGTGACGTGAACAATCATTAAATCAATTATTTATTATATTTTAGGGCTCAAAATCAAAATCAAAATCAAATCATTTATTCAGAAATTAGGCCTTCACAGGCACTTTTTCACGTCATATTCTAAATTAAATGATGTTTACCAAAGCTACAAACTACTAGCATTTCGGAACGACCACTGCTGAGAAGAAATGCCGAAAGAAACTCATTCAAACAGTGTTGGTCCCTATTATGCCAGAAGGGCTTACCATTTTTTAAATATAATTATGTATAATTTTTTATCAGTAATATAACATGTAAGTACACAATAAAGTACATGGTCAAAAGGTATACTGAAACATGTTACGATTGTGATCAAGTGCTGCAAGGAAGGAAGGGCTCCGTACTAAAACAGTGGCAAATTACCTACAAAGTTTCTTTAGTTTATGTATACCTAGTAGACGAGCTAGAAAACAAGGCTTAATCCTTAGATTACAAATAACTCCTATAAATCCTGTGGTAACATCACGAAAAACGTTGGTTAATAAGAATTCGATTTTCTTTCAAAAAAAAAAAAACATTTTCAGTTTGATCGTTCAAAATTCATACATAGGTATCTACAGTATGAATTTTGAACGATGGTCAATATTGCATAGCAGCTACAGCATACGGAACCCAGTCTTTCTACAGCTCTTGATTTATTTTCTTATAATAACAGTGATTACTATAATAGCACTTTCATTGTAGGTAGAAAAGTTCATACCTGCCAGTAAACAAGATTATTAATTTTAATTGTTATAGAACTAAACGGCGTAGGTATTATTATAGTAGGTATTATAATAAAAAGGTTTGTGTTAAGTAAGTCCTGTATGTAAGTATACCTAAGTACATGTTTAAGACTGTATGTGAACACAAATTTGCCTGATGGCAAATCAGACAAATCAGCAAACAGACAGCTCGTATGGAAAGCAGCACGTACCTTACGTCTTCGACGGCGGCAAGCAAGGAGGGGCGGCGTAACCGATCTTATGTTTTTGCTCTTTGGGCTGCTATGCGAACGAAACCAACACTTCACAATGTCCACACGAGGTTAATAGTTTATACACCTTGAATTGAGTTTGTTGTATCGAGTAAAATTTTCGCTAAAGTTTTTTTTTTGCAGAGACCACGCCCCGACTGTTTTTTTTTTACCGAATGGCAGGCAGGCTGGCTGCTTCCACCCAATTAGTCAAAACAGATACTTTTTTCAGAAAAAGTATCTGTTTTGACAAATAATGAACAAAATAAGAATTTTCTAACCATTTCGCGTCATTCGACATTCAAAATTATTTTATACTTTAAATATTAAAATGAATAAACTGACTTATTATAGTTACATTTAATTACTGAATTTATATATCTACTCTACATAAAGTAGATATGCTACTTTATGTAGGTATATGCTTTATTTATTTTTTCCCAGATAGCCAATTTAATTTTTAGCAGACGGCGGGCGCGTGCGGCCATGCGTAGTGTGTGATCTTTCTCACTCACGCAAGAGATCGTGGGATTCATGTAAGAGTGAGACAAATGAATAGCAAATGGTTTTTTTTGTTGATCTATAGGAAATAGCATTATGAATGCGTCCAATTTTAACAACTTTTAAATACAATCAAATCACGGGCATTCACACGTTATATGTGCTAGTCGAACATTTTGACACTATGGTGGTAAATTATTGTAAAAATGCATTGGAGCGCAACCAGTCTATAGATTATTATTATTGATTATTAGCATAACACGTAATATGGTTTGCAGAGAGAATGTCCGTAACGATATATTTCGACATCAGAGTTCGCCGATAGTGTGTAGTCGCCATTATAACCATAATTAATAATGTACTATATGGAAATCAAAATCACAAATAGAAAAGAAAGTTTATTTTCTAAATTCATATCTTAATAACTATACAATACTGATTTAAAGTTCGGACATATTTTAATTTTAACATAAATCATACACATAACCACTTGATATGTAGTCAATAGAGCAAGGAAAATAATTATTACCATATATTGACACCGAAATTAACATCACGAAACTATTTTCGATCTGCGTATGCATAATAAAAGGCCGGTACAGACCAAGACGTAGCGGTACAAGTTTACCGTGTACATGTGTGTGTACCGCGTACAATATTCATAATTTCATGCAAAAAATGAGCACCGGTACTTATTACGCATAAATCATAAACTCGGATAAATCATAGCATAAAATAGCATCATAATAACATAAACTTTGCCGTCATAAAAAAAAAAACCAATTTTTTTCAGAATCCATATAAAAATACTGGCAGATTGCCTTATTGCACTGATAACGAATATGTGAACACGAACTACCATTGCAATAACTAATAGAATGGTCAAAATTGGTTGATAAAAAATATTTCACTACATAAATTATATTAACGGGACTTAGCACGAACCTGTTGCTGACTTTTCAACGACCTTGTAGTCGCGCCGTGGTCGCAGCCAGAAACAATATCGTCAGCCACGAGCATACAGCGACCTTGTTTTCTATTCTTTATGGACAGACTGTAACTCTAATTGACAGACTGGAATGGACAGACTGTAACTCTAATGGACTAACTGGATTCTAATGGACAGACTGTAACTCTAATTTGAAAAAAAAAAATGGGATGCGCTTTTGTTTATTGCGGCAGAGTTTTTTACGTGTCGATGTCGTTCCATGTATGATGGATTGAATATAATCAGTTATGCTTGTAGGTAAAGATCTCGTAATCGCGAACGGAGAAGTTGTAGTCCTGCACGAGCGAGGCGGGCGAGGTGGGGTCGCCGTACGAGTGCAGGTTGCTGTAGCTGTCGCTGTTGCTGCTGCAGTGGTTGGAGATCAGCAGGTCTGCGCCCGCGCCGAAGATCGGCCCGCAACTGAAATTAGTGGGAAGTGTAGCTGTTTTTTATTCTATACAAAAGAAAATTTAGACTTAAATATTAATGGCGTAACTATTTATGAGTTTATTGATGGTGTATTTGTACATAGGTGCTGTTTACGTTTCTTTCAATTGATTCGAAAACTGAAAATGAGTTGTTTTGATTTACACTGAATAATGTATTATCGGTTGAATGCTTTTCATCTTTGCCTATCTTCAGCTAGGATTTTAAACAGACAAAAAATTGCAGAGATTTGTTAAACTAGACTGGTGGAGCTAAATAGTATTACTGATCTTTTTATCTGTTTAAGTACTATAATGAATCACCCGAAAATATATTTTTTTAGGGGTTCGAAACTATCTTACTTTTGTAACTCTTCCTTGAACCTGTCAATCGTCCTCGTTTTTATTACCAAATGTTTTTTTGCTATGAGAATCATCACAGACGTACATGTATCTTTCTTGTATAAATTTTAATTTATATACTCATATTTCGTACAAAAAAAGTAAAACTACACAATCTCGGAATTTCCACTCGAAGGGGCAAAGCAAAGCACAATGAATACTGACTCCGGATGGTAACAGAGCGCAAAGGCTTTCTTAACGAGCGGCAGCCGCAGCGGCGCCGGCCGCAGCGCGAACAGGAACGCGCGGGCGGCGCTCACGTAGCCGCCTGTGCCTCCTGTGCCTCCTGTCCCGCCTGAGCCGGCGCCGGCGCCGAACGACACCTCGCTGTAGCCGCCGATGATCTCGCCGCGGGGCAGCTGCGAATCATTACGATTGTATGGAATTCACTTTTGTTATTTGGCGCGCTCGGAGTAACGATCTGTGTGGAAAGCCATTAGTCCTTTTACCACGCCGTGGCTATTTTTTACAACTCTCGACAAGAATAACAATTTGCGTACATAACAAATTCAATACTAGCGAGAAAGAAATTGTATAAATAACAGTGAAAACCGCATCAAAATCCATAAATAAATAACAAATTCTACACTTTCTTTTTCTAATCTTTCTTAAAATATATGAACAAATCACACAGATTGAATTAGACTCAAAGTAAATTTAAAACTTATGTTATGAAATACTAATTCAACATGCTATATTCTTTTATTAGATACAAACATTAAAAATAAATCAGAAAAATATAATTGTCCATGTTGAGCCCCCACCTGAGCCAGCAGCAGCAGCGGCGCGAGGCCGTCGCAGTGCTGGTGGAAGGCGAGCGCCGAGTGGTCGTGCGCCGACGCGCGGAACGCCAGGCGCCAGCTCTGCTTGGGGGTGCCGCACCTGCTCAGCACCAGGTTTCTATTATACTCATCATCATTCTATTTTTAAATACACGGAATTTCAATGCTTGTACAAAACTTTAGAAAAAAAAAAATTCACCTCTTCTTTCTTCCGATCTATAGATAGCCTTATCTAACGGCCCGACCCGGCTTCGCTCGAGTAAAAATATCTAAACCTTCCTCAGGAATCACACTTTTCATTGGTGAAAACCGAATGGAAATCTCTACAATAGTCTTTTAGTTTATCATGAACAGATAGACGCATCAGAGGACTTTGTTTTATAATATGTAAGGATATTACAAATCAATGATTATGACTGCGTGTGAATGCAGCCACAATGGGAGTTTTCAACTAGCGAACTACAGCGCTGAACAGACTGAGAAGACAATGACGCTCTCTCGGAGACCGACTCTCTAGCTTGGGGTCACTGAGCCAAAGTCGTAGAAGTGAAGCAGCTATTTACCCATAAAAATAAAAGGCCCAGGACAGTAAGCAAACATTTTTTAACACATTTATTTACAAAAAAAAATTAGATGAGGATAAAATTGTAAATTCTGAAAACGTACCAGTTGTTGATGATAGCCTGGAAAGCGCTCTTGTCTTGTTGCAGAATAAGGCTGCCCGCGAACATGTTTACTGCCAATCTGGAATACAGACCAACATACATATTTGTATACTTAGAATATTTTTTTAGTGTGAACACTGTTTTACAATTTTAATAAATAAAATAAAAATAAATCAATACAAAATATTTACAAGTAGTTTCACATTTAAAATAATTTTTTTTTATTACCTATTGGCTTTTCTCCAACTAGTCAAATGAGATACTTTTTTTAATGTCAAAAACAACATTTTAAATGGAGCTTGTTGACAGTAATGTATTGTAAAGTCACTGATTTTGGAATAAAAAGCACTTATAGTATACTTCTATAAAAATCGGTTTAGTAGATTTTGTGTAAAAGAGTAACAAACATACACACCACAAACTTCCACAACTATAATATTAGTAGGATTTATAGACCTGGGCGTGGTGCGCTTGTCGTGCTTGTGTTGCGGCGCGGGCGCAGGTGAGGGCGCGGACGAAGGCGCGGGCGCGGCGTGCAGCGCGGCGCGGCGGTAGCGCTCCAGCGACAGCTCCATGGGCACGGCGCCCGTCGGCTCCACCTCCTCCGCGAACACCGCGCTGTCTGCACACACCACACCATCTTATGATCTGCCTTTCTTGCAGTGTGTTCATTACTAACACTGGCATTACTTTTATGACTCTAACAGCTATCAGGTAATCGCATACAAACTAGTGTATTTACACTGTAAACAAATGTGCAGGTTTCCTCTCGATATTTCCCTTAGGGGTCGTCTGTAACGACTACTATACATGAGTCAGTGTAGTAACAAACTCATGAAGCACAGGATTTGAACCTGGGACCTAGATCATAGGTCCACACCACCACTTGGCCACCACCGCATCTAGTCCCACTTATTGCGTTTGATTTTTTCTATAGCATTTTTATTATTTTTAGTTGTCATTAACAACCTATTGTGAATGCTCTCTTTTATAATCACATACTTTTATGTAAAGTGACCAAATGTAAGTAGAACAAATCCCCAGTAAACAATGAATACCTAATAATTTTATGCCAGCAAAAAATTACTGTTTTTCGTGAAATTTGTATAAATTATGACAACATTATCTCATGAGATCAAAACAACAAAGTAAGCCAAAAAGATGGTTTTACAACTTAGATACCTGTCCCATATAATATTTAACCTAAAACATATTGTGCTATTCGAGAGTACAGCTTTTATCATGGTGCACTCACCAATGAGCAGCAGCCGCACATGCTGCATGAGCGGACACAGGTGGTGGCAGACCCGAGCTCGCTCCTCCTCGGTCCAGTGTGGGCTGGGCTGGGTGACACCGGCCCGCTGCTTGGCCCAGGCCAGCGCACAGCGCCACACTTCCTCTTCTTCTAGACATAGCTGGAGTAAAAAAGTTATATTGCCCATTAAATAATAAAGTATGTGGATGTCATACAGGGCATCTGATCAGGTCAAAAGATAAAAAGTTTTAATATCATGCCCAAAAAGTGTTGACCTAACTCCCATTGACTGTCATAATACCACAAGACGAGCATAAAAAAGTAACTAAGTCTTTAAAATTTTAGTTACATTTTTTGCTTTTTATTTTTACGCTTAGGTGCTTGACATTATAATATTTGGATCAATACTAACAAAATCTGATGAGATGAGCTTGATGACTGCTTCTTTAGGCAGGTTCAGGAACGCATTAGTCTTGACACAATCTGCTGCATTGTCTCCAATAAAAGCTATGCAGCGCTCCATGAATGATGACGCACTTTTGCCACCTGCAATTTAATTCCAGCAGTTCATTTTATGTACAGTTATGCATTATTTTCATATTATTAGAAATTGAAGAGTATTTACCTTTTTGACTGCAAGGTCTTAATCATAAATAGACAAAACTCAAGGGTCCAATAGTTACAAAGAATTGATGTTTTGATGTGAACTGTTTGGTAAAGCAAATAAAAGTCATTACTTTTGAGAACTTAGATGTATTTATTTTACATAACCGGCTCTTACCGTAAGTATAGGTACTTAAATCATACTTAATATTTAGGAATGAAAATGATGTTCACTTAGATTTTATAACCTAACACTTTTACACAGTCGCGTTGGGGTTTACGTTTTGTATTAGTGTAATGTTGTCCCCTTTCATCATAATTCTTCCAATCTGCTTTCTGTTTTTCGTTTTTATATGTACTTCTTCAGCGTCGTCCAAAACAATGTTCATGTATTCATCAAAGCCAACAATGTGTCCCTCAATTCTCAAATTCACGTTCTCATACAACCAGATTTGCACACGACTTCTGTTTTGAAGATACCTGAAGATAAGGTTGATGGGCTGCACCATAACCTTCTGCACTTTCGGTGGACCTTTGTAAGCCATTTTTACTAGTTTATATTAGCCTAATTCAGCTAAAAATTGAAAAAATAGTGCCCGCGAAAGCCGGCGACACGAAAGAACGCTTTGAAATGTCAAAGACAAACAAGATGGCCGCCGATGGTTTTATAGTCTATGATTTTTATTTTTTCTTCATTACACAGAAATTTACTTTACTTTCTTTTTTTCTTTATTCGTTTACACAGAAATATCCATTTATTTAGAAATTATAAAAAACATAAAGAATCTATCTTAAAATTAAATTCAAGGAAACGTGAAATGCGTGTTCACTGTGTTCAGTCGTTTCGAAACCATCATACTTCTCTAGCAGAGTAGGAGGCAAGCAACGTCGTCGTAGTCGGGGGTTTTATAAATGTTTAATTTAATTTTTATTATTGTATTAAGGGTATTTAATACTGAATGTATATTATTTTACTTTTTTTAGTGTAGGTAGTTAATCATTTATAATCATTATTATTTTTAGTTAAGTAGTAAATGTAAAAAGAAGTAGTTTTATTGTTTAACTTAGAGTAATGAACTATGTAGTTTGTAATTGTAGTCTGATAGAAAACAAGTTACATTACTGATGGTTTTATGTATACTTACGTACTTACTGTCCAAATTTTCGTATGATGAAATTTATTTTTTTAGCTACTTAAGATTTGTTGTATAGAGTATGTATGGATGTATTGTATATCATTGACACTAACTTGAATAAAGAATAATTTTGATGGGGAAAAGTGCCTGTTCCTTATAATTAGGCCTTATAATTTCCGTTTTTCGGTTTGGTTTGTAAATGTAAACACTCTTAATTTAATTACAGTATGCATAAATGTAACATAAGAACTTTTAGTATGTATTATTTTGTGTAAAACAGTAACAGCCTAAAGTAACAAGCAATGAATCGTGTTCGTATGAGTCAAAATCAGATAGGTAAGTATGTAGGACTTATATCATGTTATTATTGCATTTTTAGACTTCGGATCACAAAAAAAAAAGAAAAAATAGAATAAAACCGGGGGCAAAAAGTGTGCGATGGCCGGGAATCGAACCCGGATCAACTGCTTGGAAGGCAACTATGCTGACCATTACACCACCATCGCACTATATGTAGTTGACAAAATTTGTGTTCTGTTTTTGTGTGTGTGTATTGTATTTACCAGGTCTGTCTTGAATCTCCATGGCTGCAGCCAGCAAAGTGCAGGCACTCTCCACACTGAGAGTGGAAGTGACGTGATCTTCGCAGGCAGCCCGTAAGTCCTCCACACCCAAATCGGCAGCAAGTGTCATCATTTCAAAAACGCCAGAATCTTGAAGTAGAAGCTATTTGTGCGAGAATAATAAAAAAAATGATAATCCTATAAATGTATATACTGAATCCGAAATACACACAGAACAGATCGGAGAAAGTACCATTCCATGCAATGCTTATGTGTCTAACTAGATGATAGTTCAAGACGTGAACTATAGATGGCGCTCAACGTGATTGAAATTAAATCCATGATAAATTAGGTGAATTAGTAAAATTTTATTGTTTTAGCTATTTACCTTCCCAGTATAAACATATTGAATAAATAGCCGAAACGTATCTGGCTGCACGTGGGGCATCCTTATAGGCGTGGGCTGGGAGCCAGCAGATGGCGTTACTGTACATCCGGGAATGCGACAGACCTCACCGCGCTTCGTGTTTTGAAAACTTTTGCACCTGAATAAACAAAAAAAAGTAATTGTATAAAATTAAATGTTAATATGCATATTGTTGTGTGATAACTAGAAGTCGGTATTATCGTTAACTTATGTTCATCGAGACCAAAGAAAAACACACGGTAGTGCGAGAGGCAAGTTAGGAAAAAATATACGTTTTTACATGATATATTTCAAATTCCTTACTTATGTAACTAAACATAACAAAGTTGACACAATTTGTGTTTTGCAATTGTTATATTTTATTTTCATAGGCTATTTCCTTTGCTATTTTTATATGTGATACTTTTTGTAGCCATTCAAAAAGTTTTGAATAGCTACAAAGTAAAGTTAAGTATTAAATACAAAATAGATACATAGACAATTTTTTTCACAGAATTACCTACAATGAAAACAAAGCAATAAATATTGAATTGTGATGATGGTAAAAAAATAATTTATGTTCCTAAAATTTGTTTAACGTCGTTTAATTTACTTTGCCAAAGTTAGAAATAAATATAAAATGGGAGTTACCAAGTAGCTATACTGCTTTGTAATGAATGAAACTCAATATTTAAAGCAAAATTGGTCAACAAAGGCAACTTTGCACTTACAAGGACGGCCACGGAACGATAAGCACTGAAAATTTTGCATCTAATGAAAAACCGATAATCTCCCTGAGAAATAATATATATAATAGAGCGTTCTTTGAAAATTTCGTGGAGCTATGGCAAAGGAAAAACTTAAACTTTGAGTGCTCCAACTTGTAAGTTATGCGAGAAGTTCGCGAGTGGCGCTCTCTGTGCCTGCACCGCGAACTAATGCCACCTAAATTTATTTAAGTTGTCGATACTATCTGAAGGCATAAGTTGTTTGGGAAATTACATTTCGCTTCCATTAAGAAGTTTGAGAACGTTTTGAGATTGCATATCGGAGAATTATTATTGCTATTTTAGTTTTTTGTAAAGTTTGTAATTTTTTGCAGCCACCAAAATGAAATGTACCAAGACGAATAACCCATTAACAAATCATATCAAATCAGATTAGCAAGTAGACATAGCTAGTTGTAATTCGGTTTACCTTCTTGCAGTACATCGTGTTATCTGCATTTGATTGCAATCTTGTGAGCAAACACACGACACGGCAGCCACATACCGCATGGCTCTGATTGTCATTGACAAATTACCTGATTGATGCTGTATTGGCGCTGTGATTAACGTCAGCCAAGTCAGGTGGCACTTGCATTCACTGATTAACTGGGATGCAAATATGCTTTAAGCAGATTAGTAATATGCCACTTTATTTTCCAGATCTAGGACGGAATTTAATCAAGTCGAGTTAGGTTAAAGACTTATTTGAAACAATATATTTGCAGGTGAAGCCTGCATAGCAGTATATAATATAGCATAGCATAATGTCTGAATCCATGACAACGTCTAAAAGCTGTTGATTTCTTTTTTATGTTTATCTATATTGAAGTATTTGTTTGTTCAAACTCTCATATTTATCTCGTCGTAGCCGTAGCGGTTGCAGCAAGCCCACAAAATTGAATAACGAATGCAGCCTGGGGGCAATCCCTCGCCTCTTGCAAAACGGATTAAAAGATCCACCGGAGCCCTGGGCCTGCGGGAGGCTAATTGATTTACAGCGCCGTGGTCGCCAGACCAAGACTGTCAGGCATGACGGGAGGTAGATATCCAAATCAAATCTGTCACACGAACAATTTAATTCCAATGAAATACAATGAAAACATATGAGATTTTTTCTAAAATAAGAAGATAGAAGATAAAAATCATGATTGTTCGATGACCGCTATGTGTCTCCTTGTTTGTTTACGCAACGGTTTTTTAAATAGATCGAGTGATTTAGCAGAAAGGTTTATATGTATACATATAGTTTACCGAGTTTACCTGTTGTGCTTTTGTTGTGCATTACTCCGTTTTTGTTAGTCAAAAGTAGCATAGAAGACTTGCCCGTCATGATTGCGCCTACATAATATTTTATATTCAATTTATTTATTGAAAGGCCTACTCCAGTTTCAGCGGCCACCGCAGATGCATAATTAATCACTATTTAAATCTAGTCTTGCTGTCGCGGCTGTGACGCCATTAATCTTGCAGCCTGTGGCGAAGTGTGGTGAAAACACGATTATCCTGCGTCAGCGTGATGGACGCGGAAGATAAATAGCCATGATGGCTAAACACAGGCTTCTAATACAACAACCGATTTAAGAATATCTAAAAATATTGCATGAGAAATACGATTTCTACGAACAGCAACATTTTTTTTAGCCGCAAACAAATTATTTCTTCTTTTTTCATTGCACGTTCCGAAGTAGGAAAAAGAAGAATAAACGTACTCAAAGAAGGAGTCTTTTGAATATAGTAACGGGTAACTAAATACTTTGTCCGTTTCGAAAAACAGAAAGAATTGTACCTATGTTTAGCACTAGTCGTAACGTGTCAAACCAGTCCGAGGGTGATTCCTCATTACACGAGAGCTCCTTCCTCGGACACAATACATATTAAGTTGTCTGTCTGTCCGTTGCAGGCTGCGTCTAATTGACACGCGCCCTCGGGTTTTTCTCGTCGGGAATTCTATCAGGAACATTGATTTGAAGGGTCGTTAACGGAAGAAACGCAATTTCTGGGATATACGACATGGACAAGCTGATTTCTGTTAATTTGCTGGCACGTTTATGATATTTCTTGTTTTACGTTTGATGTAAGATTGGAGCTGTGGCGTGATAGTATGTAAGGAAGGAGGCGAGAGATTTAGATGACTGTTCGTTTTAGACTCCTTTATTGTTACTACTATTACTACAAAAGAATCTAAAAGAATAAATATTATTTATATTAATTTATTTAAAATTAAATAAATGAACAGACTATATTTATTCTATTATATTCTCATAACAGAGATTTTGTTCCTGATAGTTCTGATCAAATTTATTGCTGACTGGATGAGATTTAAACAGATAAAGTTTTAGGCGTTTTAGGGTTCCATACAAAAAATAAAAAACGGACAGGATTTTTAAAGATCTTGGATTCAAGAGGAGTTGAATCAACCCACAGTAATTACCAAATCTCGAGCTAACTATACAACACTCAGAAGAAAAACTGTTGATTAATTACATGCCTTCACCCACAGATGGCGTCGCTGCGGCGGCTCTAATCGAGAATATGCAAATTGCGTGTCAACGAGCGGCGGTCGCGCGTCATCCGTCATGTCGTGCGACGTCGCGCGACACAAATTGTGTTGCCAGTTCTCCGTGAATGATTACCCGCTCAAAAAATGTTTAGATAAGAGGATTTCGGGTAAATATGCTCGCTCGCGTTTGCTCGATTAGGCCGCGTCAATCATTTAAAGAAGTATCTTTGGAGTTTTTCAGAGTGGAGTTTAATTTATCATTTTGTTGAGACTCTTCAGACGATGGAGCAGATATCCCTACAAACATCATCAATAACTCTTAATAATCTACAAAAAGAAAGGAAAAATTATTTGCCATTTCTAAATTTAGCATTTTAGTATTGTACTAATACTGAATAATCAAATGCTTATTTGTTAAAAAGCCAAAAATATATTTTCATTCTAAATAACACCTATTCCCACAATTTTCTTTGAATCAACGACACTTGTTAGTGAATTCGGTGCAGCGAATAACTACAGGAACTTCTAATTCCACCATTGACAGTTCTGAAAGCCAGCGTAAATTATGGCGTATATACAGCTTTCCGTAGTGACTCCAATTGGCTAATGAGTATGGTTTTTCACGTCCTTCAGAGTCATAAATTGAGACGGTAAATTCTGATTGCAGTAATTCAATCTGGAAATTAAACGGACGAATGCAATGCAAATAATTCCGTGATTTTACTGAGATAACGAAGGTGTTTTTCTGTTTCAACATTGAATTTTCATGTAAATTTAATATTACCTTTTGATTCCATACATCGACAAAAAGAAGAAAAACTGTAATCAAATGACTGGATGGATGGGAAAGAAAAAGTCATTTAAATACAAAGGCATTCCGATTGAGCAATTAGTAAATTATTGAAACTCTTATGTGCTCTTATGGCAGTATGCCACACACAGCGAATTTTAAAATTTGAGTCAAAATTTTTATTTCCCTACAAAATATTTTCACTCTGATATCAGACAGAGTGTAAATTCAACGTCTAAATCAAAATAAATCCAATCAAATTCCTGATCAATCCCAGATTTATTTTCTAGCAAAGAGATCGCATTTCGAAATTTGAATCGTCGCGTCGCGCCACGCGTGTTGTCGGCAAAACGACAAGTCTCCTTATTTGGCGGGAAACTGCAATATTGCTCGAAATTACGTTATTTGGACACGGTGGAAATGAAATACACGGTTTGTGTCATTTTTATTGGCCGCTACACAGTTGCACTTGGCGTTTTAAGATTCTGGCGCCAAGTTTTACACCGCAATCAAGAGTGTATAAAGCGGTGATGTTAGATGCGGACGGTGTTTTCAACATTTCTGAGAGTTTTTTGTGGTAACATATATTGTCGAAATAGTATGGTACCTCTGTTATTTTGATAAATATGTTAAAAAGCAAATCACATTATTTAAGGTAAAATCTTCATACAAACACTTTTTCGGAAATTTATAATTTAACATAACACCAAAGCATATATACTTATTATCAAGCTTTGTTTAAGTATTTCTTCCTCCATAAACTTGGACAAAAGTACAAAATGTCGTAAGCAGTAGCGACAAATCGCAGCTCGAGCGAAGTAATTCAACTTGTATTGTGTATTTAGCATTGTTTCCGTTTCCTAGAGTTCCGACGTTCTGTTTATTTAACGCCAGGGTTACCATTACTTTACTTTTTAAATACCAACAAAAAACAAAAACACTTATAAGTAATACAAACCAGGTTGAAATCCTCTTACCATACTAAACTTATTATAAGCTACTATCGCGGCCTAGCCTCTTGCTAAATTAGTTTCAAATATTTTTGCAGCGTCAGCTCAGTTGATAATATTGAAAGTGGCAATGTTCAGGCGTGGCATAAATATCGCATCGTGTTATCCGACACGTTACGCCTCTCGCGGGAGTACAACTTTGCGGAACTTTGCTGGGATAAATCAACCGGGACCCTGATATGTGTACGTACTTTTGCCGGATGGTTTGGGAATATAAATATAGTCATGACATTTTTAACAATTTTGTGACAAATTGATGCGTAATATTTGATAATCATTTATGGCCCAGCAGTAGTTATTACTATTACTTATTGTTACAATTCAGAATCCTTGATTTGGATTGGTTTATCTGCCGGTGTATTCTAGTCTAATCCCTCACAGAATTTTAGTAAATTTTCATGGATTATTTATTAATTAGTTCCTATTATCATGAAACTACACAGATTTAACCTTAACATTATAAAATATGAATGTAACGTAACAAGAAAGCAATTAATTACATTTACATTCAAATAAATTTTCGCGACGGTCACCGCAAAACGAGGGATTCGCGTGTACGCGGTTGTAATTACAATCCGTCTGTTTGTTCGTTTGTTTTGTCGATGTGCCGGAAACATTGTTGTTCGAGTGTTCGACAGTGTTGCCCGCTTAGATTTACCACAAATTCAGAAAAACTGATTCAAAAATTCATTTTGATAAAATGTTTGAAATATGCAAGGCTTATTGAAAGTATGTTTTTTTATCTGAATCTGACGTGCCTTTATCTAAGTGTGAAAATTATGTGTGACGAGCTCTACATGCCTCGTTTAAGTTATGGAAAATAGCCTGACACACATATTTTTATAAGATGTAGTTATTGGACAATTACAGTTTCATGGTATATAGTATGTGACGTCGTGTCGTCCGCGGCTACCAGAGCCTAGATTAGGTACACTATCATAAATACCTATATTAGATTATCGAATGAGAGTCAAATTGGAAAAATAACAGCAAATCAAGCTATTTTGAGGTAAGTAAATATTTTATAACAGGTACAGCGGCGTTATGCTAGCAACACCAACTTAACACTTGCGCTTAACACCAACTTAACACCAACTTAACGCTTGGCGACGGAAACTTTTCTCATTTATTCCGACAAGCGTGTAGAGTACTCTGTGCTCACGTTTTTGATAATTTGTTTTGGTTTAACCCCGTTCGAAGCAGCTGACGCCGGCAACAATGGCTTGCGTAATACGAAACGTTGAAGTTTGCTAAGTCTAATACGATCAAGTGTGATTCTTAAATTAAGGACAATTAATTCATAGTAGAGTTATTTCTGGATGAGACGCTTAGAAAACATACGTGACGCAGAGTCTTCTATGTTCTTACTCTAAGAGAAGTTTCAAAAAAGACTGTGTCAATAGTAAAAGAGGAACACTTAATTAAGATTTCCGCTAAGAATGATATTGAAAGAACGGTAAGGGTTAAAAAGTAGACTTATCCCATACTTAAACATTTTATATCGAGAAAAGAAAATGTCTGTAGAGATACTGTAAATATCGAAGAGAATATCATGTAACTTATGTATAACATTGATATTAATATGTAAATACAGCATATACAAAACATAAGCAAGAGTTGAGTATTTCGCTTCCAAACCAACGTATAGATTATCCACCGTCACTGAACCATCAATCAAGCTAGCTTGTAATTAAGTCTCGAATAATCCAACCTCGGTGCCATGAAACCCTCTAAATAAACACCTCCTGAAACACCCCTGTTGCGTCCCTTTCTTACATTAGAGTTTCCGGCCGAGAGGGAACATGGCAGAATCAATTGGGCATGATGTTTTTTATTACTGACTTGGCGACCTAAGGAGAATTTGGCAATACATTCCGTTTTGAATACTAGTTACATCAAACATTTTATTTGTTGATAGTTTAGACGATCGACGAGTGGAACTATTGCCAAAATCAATACAGCTACAAAAATAGTCTGGGCTTAGTTATGAATCATAAACTGATGACATAGAAATATTGTTAATAATGGAGCTTGTAAATCAAGTTGTTTTTATCCAGAAATTCCCACGAGAGCGAAGCCCCGGGGCGCAGCTAGTACAACATATATTTGAATTACATGTACACTAAACTGTAACAGGTAGTAGGTAGGTACAAATTGACGATTAGTGCGTAGCATTTCGTCGACAATGAGTCAGCCTAATGAGGCGTTCTAAACATGTAATTTACAAAGCGCCCGCTCTTGTCCTGGCACGTTTCCGCACTTATTGTTTTATTTCGCACTCATTTATATGATTTACGTGCTTGTAATGGCTCCGTGTAAAATGGGTTATTTTCAGACAGTTTCGAAAGCAATTTTAAATAAACACTTTCAGAATTTCCATAGAAGAAAGTGCATCAGAACAAATTAATTATGTGTATTTGCGAAAAATGAAGTACACTCCATGTAAATAAAATGATTAGGCGTTTACGATAAATGAGTGTTGTACAACTTGTACACAAATTATAATTTAATAAGAAGCGGACGCTTATCGCGGAAGATTGATTGCACGGCAGTGCGCGCGCCAAGTCCCAACTTTTTAAATTAATCACGTAAAGTAGCAGGTACGCTAGCAGGCGACGGCAGCTGCGGTTGAGTATCAATTTGCTTAAGAATATTGCTTACACTCTAGTGTAATTAGCTATGTCGTTTAAGAGTAATTACAAGTAAAAATATTATTACAATGTAATATATATCAGGTATTACTAGAAATAGAAAAATACACAAATACTAAGTATACTATCTCTAATAGGGTCGCAAAAATTAATTAGTCTATAAAGTTCATAATATTACTGAGGTTGACCGCGGAAATAAGAGTCCTTTAACATACTATTAACGAATAATTCATTTAAAGAAACTATTATGACTGTTGGTCGGCAGCTGTTGGGTACTATATGTTTTGCTAATGTAGGTAATTTGTCTTTATAAATAAACGCTATGTTAAATAAATAAATTGCAATTGCACGCACCAAATAGTCATACGCTACGTATGTAAACGTTGTTTAGACTTTTGTTACGTATTATATATTTAAAGTAACTTCGCTTCGTACTTTGCGAAAATTTGGCATATCCCACATATCACAAAATTCACTAAGTATTATAACATCATCCAATAAACAGTATGAATGGGTACAAACTACGAAACTAACGTCGTATATCAACTCGAATAAGAAAGTTTCGCCGCGAAAGCAAATATAGAGTTATTTTTCCAATTTATTCTAACAAATACATTCGGGAAGTTTTCGCATAAGTTGGAGCTAGTTCGGACTCGAAGTTGAGGCTCCTTTTTGTCCCTTCGACCACATGTTGCTAAACTATTTTATTTGCATGCAAATTGATAGCTCTTATTTATCTTACTGAAGCAAGCTATAGTAATAGCTACCTGTCAACGTGTATGCCAAGGGAGGGGCCTAGTTACCTGTAGCACAGGTCCTTTTGGACCTATTTCAGGAACTAGAACAAGCAATGCGAAGTCATACCTAGTAGTATCAAGGTATTTTTAATTACTTAGTTTAAGAGCATTCTGTGAAGAGTAAATAAACGTTTTTATTATTATATTATTATCATCATCTTAGAATGCTTATATTTATTTAATAATTTTAAGTCACTTACATATACAAATAATTTATAAATTCATAATTAGTAATAATTATAAATATTATAGAATGGTACGGTGCCAAAAACGCGTGCCCTACCAATAATCTTACAGTGCTGGCGTTATTATCGCCACCTAGTGACTAATTGGTGTAAATAAATGTACTAAAATGGACAATAGATGGCGTTAACAGTTTCAAAGTTTAGCTTTTCTAATCCAAAAGAACTACAAGAAAAAGGACAGGTCTAAAAGAAGTAGGTACAAATTTATTTTATTATTAATGCATCGTAATCATACATCACATTTGTATGTATGTTTTGAATGTTTATCTATGCTGTGGACCTACCACTCGAACTGGAAAAAAAATATTTTACCTAATAAAATATTTGTCGTAGATAAGTGCTCGTTGGGGGTAATGAATGGCGCAAGTTGTCTTGGCGCGAGTTAAAATCATTTGCATCTGAAACACTGAATTTTGCGGCGATCGTGAAAGGCTGCAATTTGCCTCACAGCCACGACTTTCTGCAACTCGCAGAAAATAGTCGGCAAATTATACGACAGACCCGGGCCTCGGAGTAGAGTAAATAATGCCCTTTTCGCTAACTAAAATTGGCTAGGTATTATTATTTATTCATCTCTCGAAGCAAACGTTGTTTTCGACAAAAATCGTACGGTTTAGATAAAAAAAATTATTTTTTACAGAATCTCAAAATTTAAAGATTCAAATCAAATCTTTATAGTTTCTATAAATTTCTAAAATCGAAATCCTATAAATTTTCTTAACCATTATTAATATGTAGTTTTAAAAACTTATTTTCAGCAAGTCCAACAACTCCCGTATGGTCTAGTGGCTAGGATACCTGGCTTTCACCCAGGAGGCTCGGGTTCGATTCCCGGTACGGGAAACTCTTTTTTTTGTTTTTTTTTTCCTTACCTTGCAATCATGATTATTTTGTGCGCGAAAACTTTTTCTTCCGCTGTGCCGAGAATAAACACAATATCAGCGGAGTCATGGTCTTCTGCGAGGCGTTGTAAATCGCGAAGCAAGCCAGGCAAGCCCGCGCGCTCCACGGAGGCCGCACAACACGTACCGGGCACTCGATTGGCCATTGCCATCACAGATAATAAAAAAGAAAAAAATATCAACACTGGCAGTTTACAATAATAAAACGTTTTATCCAATTTTGTTTAAGAATTCCATAAGTCGAATAACCACTAAAATTTAATGTAAGTACACTTTTCAATACACAAGAACACAATACTTTCTTTTAAGCTTTTTGAAGGCAGAAATCAAAAACTTTTGCAACAACTTGTCAACATAACCTCAAATCACAACTTGAGCTTGCACTGTAAACCATCTATAAACATTCACTTTGACGTTCGGTTTGAGGTTTCCAATTAAGCAGCATTCATGAATATCAGTGATTAAAAATGAATGTGGAGGTTTCTTGCTAAGTGTTCAACTTCAACACAATAACATCAACAGGAACGTGGGATAAAGTTCTTTGGAATAGTTCAAAAACTGGTTTCATTTTGCTCAGGTAAAAAGGTGTTGACGATATCTCTGTCCTTGTCTTATATGATAGCTAGTTACTTAACGGAATTAGTACCATAATTTCACTTCGTGGGTCAAGTGCCTCCGTGGCGCAATCGGCTAGCGCGTTCGGCTGTTAACCGAAAGGTTGGTGGTTCGAGCCCACCCGGGGGCGGCAATATTTTTGTAACTTTTTTTTACATTACCTATTACAAATGAATTTTCATTTCGAAATAATAAGTTTTTTACAATAAATTTATTTTAAACACAAGCTTTTATTGTTGTGTATATTTATTTACGTAGAACCAACACCATACAAAAATAATATATTACAAGAAGACAATTAATTTGATCTAATTAAATTATTACAATTTTTAAGCAACACATTACACACAAGTAACAAAGTTAGATCATATCGTATTCAATGCATAACAAAAAAATCATGTCCGTGTAGTACACTGTTGTGGAGTTTCCTCATTGGGATCCGTTCCTGGGTGCACCATCAGGTCACGTTGATCATAATAATGCATAATTTCAGATCAATAGTATGAAGATTTCTGCTTCAAAAGCAACACAATTTCATGCGGATTTTAAACAGAATCTCAAAATTTTAAGATTCAAATCAAATCTTTATAGTTTCTATAAATTTCTTAATAATGTAAATAGTGTAAAGGTTTTAATCAAAGCTAATCCATAGATAAGTACCTATTGAAGAATAGTACCTACTATATAATCTTATATGTAAATAAATAGCCTTTGCCTGCCAACTTTTCCACTGAACGACCGATCCCATTACAAACAATACAACTGTGAAAATAGGGGGAATTTGATGAGGGCCCTTCCATACTGTTACCACCAAGTGACATTCGGAAATTGCAACCCGTCACTGCTGACGGGCGCCGCGCCGCCGCCGCAGCCCCGACTGCCTCGCGCCTCGCCTACGCTAGCGCTGCGGCGGTGTATTTCGGAACTAAACCACCAATTTTACTTCATTGTTTAGTAGCTTTACTTCGCTCTAACTAATTTTCTATACATTTTTTGTTCGATGTATTTCTGATGACTTGTTAGTATTTTTTTCCAAATGAAAGTATGTTGCCAACACAGAATGTATTCTGAATCAAAGGTTGCCAATAATGAACTCTAATAATAGTAGGTATTTACCTAGATAGAAATTATACGTAAATAATTAGAGGGCAGTAATAATAAAATTTTTCTATGATAGAACATGTTGTTACTAACCTTTAAAGTTTGATTAATTGGTGTTTATTCATATATTTTTTTTATCTATGTTGTCATTTTCATCTAAGCTTTAATCGGTACGGCAATCGGTATTGTTCAGGTTACTCATGCTCTTATCATCATAACGTAAGTAGGTTTTTATTTATACAGATGGTCTATCTTTCAGTGTACGAACGGGAGCGCTAACAGATATATTAAGACCCAGTCTGGTTTCTGTGAAAGTCACCATACATTAGTAGCATTTAGTAAATAAAGATAAAGTAACAGAATACATTGGATAATAATTCCATCACTTTGTTTTCATTGGCCCGTACTGTTCGGGTCGAAACGGCCCCGCTGATGTGTTGATGAGTTTGCTTTAATTGTGGTATTTTTATGTGTTGTATTATAATTCAAGGTTAATGTTAATTATCGCTGTTTAACCTACTAATGTTATTAGAACGTCAGCAACTCGTGGAAAATGTAAAACGAATTTTATTAGCGTTGAATCATCATAAAGTAAACAAAAGTAGAATTAGTACCTATTTGTATATTTTAAAAAGTCTGAAATACCTATTACATTATGGTAGGTATATTCATTTCATGACATTGTACCGACTCGATAATGCCAACTATAAAGCGATAATATGCAGAATTGGTAGTGTATTAATATAACTAAATGTATATTTACAACTTCTGTAGACAGTCGATTTCATTTAAAAAATTGATAAGATATTATGCATAGTCGTCGAGGCAATCATTTTGTAGTTACAAATAGCAACATGGATAAATGTGTACCCGTAATAAAAATCAAATCGCTTATCGGTCGAGTTGAGCGTTAATAAATATGTGCGATTGTATCAATCACTGTCGAAAACTCCGGCTGTCCGTGACCGAGCCGATAATACTGTTTATTTCCGATAATGTAATCAATAACGGGATTATTTCCTTTTCGGAAGGGCTCACCGTGTTTGCTAACACGTGTACATATTGATAACGGGCGTTCCGATAAACAGGAACGAACGAAGTTCATGAGTATGCTAATTGTGATATAAGAATATTTATTTTGGATTGGTTTGGATTATGACTCGCACAGGATACGGAAGTTCTAAAATTGCGATGTGGAATTAATTAAATAACAATCAGGGACCGGACCGCTAAATAGTTAGCTATGTCATATGGGAAATCCTTTGAAAGGGTTAGCCTCACCATATGGGATAGTCATTGAATTGGGTTAGCCATTGAACAGGTTACACAAGAATATGGGAAAGCTTTTCAAAGGATAAAGCAAACGAACGGCTTGTCCGGTCCCTGATAACAATTATATTATTTATGTTTATGCTTGTAGTGGGTTTTACCAATGTGACTTTTTTTGTCTTTTGATGCTGTTGTTGATGAGGTGTCTACATCACTAATTTGTTAAATTATATTTTTAATTTATGAAATTAATCGACTTTTACAAGCTTTAACTGACGTCAGAGGCAACGAATAGAAATGTCTTGACAATCAAAATTAATCAAAACGACGAACAATGGTGGCCCTTCCCATTGTCCTGAAATAAGGAAACCAATTAACAGGGAACACTAAACGTCACCTAACTGCTGAATATGAATGGGTCCGATGCGATCTGCCCGCGGTTGCTTCACAAAAGAATCAATTACACGCCGCGGCGCGCAAAGCAGAAAGAAAACAATATTGCACTCGCAAAGCTTACACTCTTCACCGTTTCTGTACCTTAGCTTGCGATTTAGTAGAGCTAGTTGGAGATAGATCTGTCTTATGTCAGAAATAAAAGCAACTTTATACAAAGTTTTTCTCGACATCCGCCTAGTTAAGTTAGCACCTATCTCTCAGTTGAGCATAATAGATATATTCAAGATTTCAGGAATTAAATTCTAAGATATGCATAATATGTTTTTTACATATTTTAGAGTCAAAAAGCAAATTATGTATCTGGTGCTATAGTAATATTAGTAATACACGAAATTAAATTATTTTTACTTATAACATAATCTAAAAAATGTTATTAGTCATGCATTTTGAAACATTATGGAAATTGAATTCCAAACAACATAGCGTAGATACTGAAACTCGAACTCTCAAATCCCAAATCGCATCGAAATCAGAAAACCTTGTAAGTAGAAAGTCGGGAAAGTTTAAACAACATTTGCCGTGTCTAACTTCCTCGTCGCTACGACTCGCGAGTTCGGCCCTTACGGTTCTCTTTGAGCTGCAGATCAAAGCACACACGCTTCTATTAGCCCTGATTACAGGGCGCTCTCGACTTGCCTCGTGCCTCGCCTCGCTTGCCTCGCCTCGCATTGTCTACTGCGCCGCGGTCGCGGGTTAAGATGCGGTGTAGTGTCATTGCAACTTTAATTAGCTTTATAGTGGCATCGTTTGAGTTTTACTTACATTAGCCGTAACAACTCTTATAGCTGGTCGTCTGTAAAGGCTAGGGGATGCATCACTCAATGTCTAAAGTGGCACAATAAGTATTCATTTATTAGCTTTGATGTTAGAAGCATCGGTTCCATGAATACTAGACTGGAGCCATGATTTTTAATATATATAATCTTAACTAGGTAAAAACCTAGTCATGTAGTGACCCAATAAAAGTCAGTTTTACTGCGAAAAGATTCGACGATGAAAACTGAATTACCTAACACTTATTTTAAAGCCTCGGGGACTACTCTACAGGTACATTTTGAAGAGATTCATTCAGAAGATTTTGGGGGTGAATAGCCGAAAGAATAAAATGAAATTAAAGAAATCTATTTGTTGTGTCAGGCAATCTAGTCAACAATTTCGACAGCTTTAGTAAGGCGTTGGTGGTGTAATGGTCAGCATAGTTGCCTTCCAAGCAGTTGATCCGGGTTCGATTCCCGGCCAACGCACACTTTTTGCTTATGGTAAGTATTATTTTTATTTATTTTGCTTTTTTGCTGAATTGATTTTTCAACTAGGAGCTATAAATATAAATATATTAGGACAAATGACACAGATTGAGCTAGCCCCAAAGTAAGTTCGAGTCTTGTGTTATGGGATACTAATTCAACGATACTATATTTTATAATATATACATATATAGATAAACATCCAAGACCCGGGCCAATCAGAAAAAAATCATTTTCCATCATGACCCGACCGGGGATCGAACCCGGGACCTCTCGGTTCAGTGGAAAGAACTTTACTATTGCGCCACCGAGGTCGTCAATCTATGAAAATGGAAAACCTTTTATGTGTTTAGGGATTACGAGTAAACACTTTTTGATAAAATCAAATCATGTATTTGTATTGAATTTGTCGTAATTACTTACTATATTAGATAATGATGAACAATGAAATCCAAAAATATTGAGAAATGTGTTGCCCAATATGAAAACTAGATGGCGCCACATGACTCAAATCATGTTTCTTGCCTCAATTTCTTGCAATTACTATTAAATTGTGCGGAATCGAGTGCTGTTTGCTTCTAGCACCGGAAATTGTGTCTTCTGTCAATATTTGGGACGATTTTACCCCTGCGAAGGCATAGGGACATTTGTCGCGGAAAATTCATTTTCTTTCCTATTACTCGGTAATAAATGTCATTCTAATGTCTTTAGATTTTGAGAGGTTGTTGTTAGTGTAATTTTATAAGTAACGGGCGTTAGCAAAGATTGGCTGCAATGCAAGGTCGAAGTTATCGGTTGCAGGTAATTTTGTAGCATTGTACCTATACATAAAGTACCTACTGTTACAGATATAATTTGTGTTATCCACTGCGCTTATAGTACCTAACGACTGGAAGTCCTACAAATTTTTCTTCTATATGGGTAGGCTATATAGGTAGGTATACCTATATGAAAGCGAAAAACACTCACTCACTCATCACGAAATCTCGAAAACGCGTGCGCGCCGCGGGCAATGGCTAGTACTTATTATAAATGCGAAAGTTTGTTAGGGCGTATAGGTATGCGTATGGTGTGTATGTTACTCTTTCACGCAAAATCTTCTGTAAAAAGTAACAAACATACATCCTCACAAACTTTCGCGTTTATAACATTAGTAGGATAGGATTTCTTATATTTTTTCTTGAATATCTCCTACGACTACATGGTTTACAACAGTGCAGTCTAGTGTAATAGTACAGTGCATTGCAGGCGACTTTGTGTAGTGCACCGCAGCGAATTCAGAAAGGCCACTCCTGCGTTTAAACGTCAGTTCACACTTGGGCGCCGTCAAAGCGAATTGTTTTCTTGTCGGCGCATGGTTGGTTTGGTTTTTTTTTTTTTTTTGGGGTGCTAGTGCGGGAAACCTCCTCGAGCGCCCGGTCCCTTGAAGGCTTTAGCCTCTCTCACTTTATCCGCAAGGATCCGGTGAGAGCGGCGGGCTGACAAGGGATTCGGGACGGTGCACCCTGGGCGGTAGCCAATAACTCCCTGGTAGTCGGGGTCTTATTGGTTACTGGCGAATATCCTGCTGGTGGGAGCCACTCCTTCCCGTCTGCTTTCAGACGGTGAACGGATGTGGCTCACGTTTAGCGCGGTGGTCTTGGCTTAGGCCAGCGTCGGGCACCTCGTTACCCCATTTCGGGGCCGAGGGTGCTGTGCCACTTTGTGGCCTGTGCCGAGAGGAAGAAAACCTCACCAAAAATAACCCCAATCCTAAGGTTCGGGCGTGCCGATAGGATGAATGGCGGAGGGGGAACTCCGTCCCTAGCGCTCACCATGTAGTGTGGGAGATCAGGGACCTCACCCTTGTAATAAAGGAAACTAATGAAATGGCGAGTAGTAAAAACAATCTACCCCAGGAGGGTACCGGCTTAGCCGGAGAATCCCTTCCCACGCCTTCAGGTGTGGGCTGCCCCACCGTATCTGGGGGGGGCACTAACCGCCTGAGGAACGCAAGTTCCTCCAATTTGACGTCGCAGCCAGAGGCTGGCTCACTATCCGACGCATCGTCGTGGGTGAGCGTGGAGAGCGTCGTGGCGGCGTCCGACGTGGAGATGTCGGAGCCGAGGCGCCGGAAAAGGTGCCGTAATCCGGTGGAGCCGAGGGCTGATGGGTCGGATGGCGAGTCTGCGCCGAAGATCCGCCCACCAACAGCATCGGCAAAGAAAGGGGGCCGACCTAAATCGGCACTGACGGCCGAAGCCAGGCGTGAGCTGGCGGTAGCACGTCGTGATGAGGCTGAACGGGTGGTGACCCGAATGGCTGAAATCGCCCTTGCGAAAAGGGCGACAGTGCTCTGCAGCTCTACGGTGGAGGGCCAAGTCGGAGGTGCCCTTAAAGAATTGGCCGACGCCAATATTGGTGTCATCAGGAAGGTCGCGGCCAGTTCGAATAATCTGAAGGGCACCTTCGTGAAGGGCCTTAAGGAAGCAGCTGCGTCTCTCGAGGAGGTGGTGGCTGTTCTCATCAGGCGCACTGCCAGCGAGGAGGCTGAAAGGCTACAGGCGGAGAATAAACGCCTGGAAAATAAACTGGATGCGCTGCAGAAGGAGATGGTGGAGATGCGTGCTGAAATACAGCGGTCCACGCAGCCTACGGTGTCGCCAGCGCGCACTTCCTTGGCGGACGTCCCTGCTGGGGACATAGAGTCGCTGAAGCGGCTCATATTGGAGACGGCGGGCCCCTTCGTAAACGCCCGCCTGGACGGCATTGAAGATCGTCTCCTGCCGAAACCGCAATGGCGCCCCCCGCTGGCGACGGACAAGCGCCGCACAGGTTCAAACATTGTGGGGACTGTCACGTTGACATCGGAGTCGGAGGAGGAAGATCCCCCTGCGGTCGCTAGCAATGTGGCCCAGTGGAGGAAGACCCCGCTCACCCCCAAGCCCGTAAAAGGTAAGGGGAAGGGGAAGAAAAGTGGGGGGAAGACCTTGGAGTCTAATCCCCCTGGGGCTTCATCGAACTCCTTCGCCCTGTTGGAGTTGGACCCACTGCCATCAACGGCGAAGGCCCCGCCCCCACCTCCTAGAGCAAAGCCAGTGCCGAAAACCGCGGAACCTCTGGCGACACCTCGGTCGGCGCCTCGGTCGGCATCTCAGTCTGCGCCCCAGTCGTTGCCTCAGTCGGCGCCTCAATCGTCGCCTCAGTCAGCGCCTCGACCAGCGCCACGTGCCCTTCCTCCAGCCCCGGCGTCTATGGATGAATCATGGACGACCGTGGTGAGAAGGGGCACCCGGAAACAGGCGACTTCCGGCACCCGTCCGGGAGATCAGTCTGCCCCCCAGATGGCGGCGAGGCCTGCTTTGCAGAAGCCTCAGGCTAAGTTGCGTCCTCCGCGCTCGGCTGCCATCCTTCTCAAGATGCAGCCGGATGCCGAAAAAGGGGGCGCCACGTATGGCCAAATTTTGGAGCAGGCGCGGCAGCGGGTTGACATCGGAGAGCTTGGCATCTCCGGTGTTAAGCTAAAGAGAGCGGCCACCGGTGCCCGTATCATCGAAATTGCGGGCACCGAAAGAGATGCCAAGGCTGACGCCCTGGCCACCAAATTAAGGGAGGTGATGGACCCTCAATTGGTCGATGTGTCCCGCCCCCAGAAGTGTGTGGACCTGCGCGTGATGGGGCTCTGCGACTCGGCCACCCAGGACCTGGTGCGCGGTGCGGTCTCCCGGGTTGCTCAGTGCCCCGATACTGCCGTAAAAGTTGGGGAGATCCGGGTGGACCGCACTGGCACCCGAACAGTGTGGGTACGGTGTCCCGTCGTGGCGGCTAAAAGGTTGACCGCGCCTGGCACGCGTCTCCTTGTTGGCTGGGTGTCGGCGCAGGTGAAACTGCTGCCGACGAAACTAATGCAGTGCTACCGCTGCCTGGAGGTTGGCCATGTCAGCCAGGTATGCACTGCAGCGGTGGATAGGAGCACGCTGTGCTACAGGTGTGGCAAACCAGGCCATAAGGCCTCCCAGTGCACGTCTGCAGTTGCGAACTGCGTGTTGTGCTCTGAGTCTGGCAAACCGGCGGGACACCGGGTCGCGAGTGCGGCGTGCCCGAGTGCGCGCAGGAAGAGAGGTGGAAGGCGGGGTGCGTCCGCGGCTACGGCCCAGACGCAGCCCGCCCGTGCGGCTCAGCGAGCCGAGCCGATGGAGACGGGGGCCTCCCAATAGTTATGGCTCTCAAAGTTCTCCAGGCGAATGTCAACCACTGTGCCAGGGCGCAAGACCTGCTGGCCCAGAGCGTGGCGCAGTGGTTGATAGACGTGACGGTAGTCGCTGAGCCGTACTTTGTCCCCCCTAGGGACAACTGGGTGGCGGACCGTGACGGCATGGTCGCCATTGTCTCGTCGGCGAGCTCTTCGCCTCCAATGAGTGTGGTGCGCGGTCATGGAGCGGTCTCGGCTCGTCTGGGCGACTTAGTTGTGGTAGGGGTTTATTTCTCTCCCAACCGTCCACTCAGCGAGTTCGAGGCGTTCCTGGCCGAAGTCGAGGCGCTTGTCCACAGGAGCCATCCTGTCCCTGTGCTTGTTGTTGGGGATCTCAATGCCAAGTCAACGGCCTGGGGATCTCCAGCAACAGATGTCCGGGGTGAGGTTATGGAGGAATGGCTCATCACCGTCGGACTGGCGGTGTTGAATAGGGGCACAGTTAACACGTGTGTGCGGCAACAGGGCGGGTCAATAGTGGACGTTTCGCTTGCTAGCCCTGCCCTGGCAACCCGTGTTCAGGGTTGGGAGGTGTTGGAGGACGTGGAGACGCTCTCCGATCATCGCTACGTGCGGTTTGATCTTTCCGCGTCCTCGGTCGCTCCGAGCGGCCCTAGCTGGGCCCCGAACGAGATCGGTCCACGGTGGCAATTAAAGCGCCTCGACAAGGAGTTGCTCCACGAGGCGGCTATCATACAAGCCTGGTGCCGTGCGCCAGTAAACGTGGTGGTTGAGGATGAGACCGAGTGGTTCCGCGGCGCTATGACAGCGGTGTGTAACGCGTCAATGCCCCGGAACAGTACTCGTCCTCCCAGAAGGTGGGTGTACTGGTGGTCTCCAGAGCTTTCGCGGCTACGCGAAGCCTGCATTGCTGCGAGACGCCAGTACGCCCGGTACCGGAGGAGACGGCGCCGGGATGAGAACGTAGAGGCCGCCTTGTGTGCAGCGTTAGTGGAGGCGAAGAGCGCGCTGACGAACGAGATTGCGGCCGCCAAGGAAGCGGCCAGGGAGGAGCTGCTGGCTTCGCTGGATCGCGATCCGTGGGGGCGTCCGTATAAGCTGGTCCGCAACAAGACTCGGCCATACGGTGTCCCTTTGACGCAGAGCTTGGAGCCGCAGCTCCTCGGCGAGGTAGTTGCCGCTTTGTTCCCGCAGGGAGCGGCATTCCAGCCCCCCAGCATGGCTCCACCATTGGATGTGGGGCTTGAGGACCGGGAGGAAATTCCTGAGATCACTCGGGACGAGTTTGGCGCGGCCGTGCTCAGGCTACGCGCCAAGAATACCGCCCCGGGTCCAGATGGTATTCCAGGTCGAGCGTTGGTCCTCGTTCTAGACGTCCTCGGGGAGCGACTGAGGGGGTTGTTTAACGCCTGTTTCGGGCAGGGAAGGTTTCCCAAGGCGTGGAAAGCGGGACGTTTGGTCCTGCTACGGAAGGAGGGACGACCGGCGGATACCCCGTCTGGCTTTCGTCCAATCGTAGTGCTCGACGAGGCAGGCAAATTGCTGGAAAAAGTCACTGCTGACCGCCTCGTCGAGCACCTGGAGAGAGTAGGTCCTGACCTCGCGGATTGCCAGTACGGGTTCCGCCGGAAGAAGTCAACCGTCCACGCCGTTCTGAGGGTGAAGTCCATGGCGCAGGATGCGGTCTCCCAGGGTGAGGTGGTCGTGGTGGTGTCTCTTGATATCGCCAATGCCTTCAACTCCCTCCCCTGGCCGTGCATTATGGAGGCACTTCGCTACCACGGGGTGCCGGCCTACCTGCGCCGGATCGTCCAGGACTACCTCTCAGATAGGAGGATAGTATTCCCTGCTCGAGATGGTTGGAAGGAGAGCACAATGACGCGCGGTGTTCCACAGGGTTCTGTCTTAGGACCGCTCCTGTGGAACATCGGATACGACTGGGTGCTGCGGGCCGTAAATCCACCAGGTGTGGAGTTGGTGTGTTATGCCGACGACACCCTGGTCGCGGCCCGTGGAGCCACATATCGAGAGGCGTCATTGGTCGCTACTGCGGGAGTAGCGCAAGTGGTGCGCCGAATCCGCCGGCTGGGTCTGGAGGTAGCCCTTCAAAAATCCGAGGCGTTGTGCTTTCACGGCCCTCGAAGGGGGCCCCCGCCAGACTCCAGCTTGACGGTTGGCGGGGTTCAGATCGCCATCAAGCCGACGATGCGGTACCTAGGCATCGTCCTTGATGGCAGATGGAATTTCGGCGCCCACTTTGCGGCGTTGGTGCCGCGCGTGATGGCGGCGGCTGGTGCGCTGACACGGCTCTTGCCAAATATCGGAGGTCCGGAGGCGTCCTGCAGACGCTTGTACATAGGGGTCGTGCGATCCATGGCCCTCTATGGTGCCCCCATCTGGGCAGAGGCCCTGAGTAACCAAAATATCGCTCTTCTGCGACGTCCGCAGAGGGTGATGGCAATCAGGGCCTCCAGAGGTTATCGCACGATCTCCTGTGAGGCAGCGTGCTTGCTGGCCGGTAGTATTCCTTGGGACTTAGAAGCCAGGACCCTCGCGTCTCTGTTCAAATGGCGTGAGGAGGCACTAACCCGGGGCCACCGGCCAGCACCTAGGGAGATTGCGGGGCGCCGCAACGAGCTGTGTCAGCGCAGCATTCAGGAGTGGAGCCACAGGTTGGAGCGGCCCTCTGCTGGGCGTAGAACCGTCGAGGCTATTCGTCCAGTTTTGGCCCAGTGGTTGGCGAAGCAGCACGGTTCGCTTTCGTACCGCTTGACGCAGATGCTTTCAGGGCATGGTTGCTTCGGGGGGTATCTGTGTCGAATAGCGGGGCGTGAGCCGTCTGCCGTTTGCCACCATTGCGACGGATGTGCTGACGAGGACGCCCAGCACACTTTGGAGGACTGCCCAGCCTGGGACGAAGACCGCGCGCAGCTGCGCGCGGTTGTGGGGGACGACCTCTCCCTGCCGGCTGTCGTAAGACAGATGGCCCACAGCGAGACGTCGTGGACAGCGGTGCAGGCCTTTGCGGAGAGCGTAATGCTCCGCAAAGAGGCGGCGGAAAGGGAGAGGGAGGATACAACCGACCTCCCCATTCGCCGCCGGCGCACAGGGCGCAGGAGGCGGGCATACGCCCTGCACCTGCTGCCCCCACAATAGGGCCGGTCGGGTGGCGGAAACGGGATTTCCCGTCGCCCGGCTTAACGGCCCCCGGGTAGAAAGGCGCGCCCATGCCAAGCGCGCCTTTACCCAAGCGGGTAGAAGGCTGACGAGCCGTCCCGCTGGCCGCTCCGAGGAGAGCGGCCGAGCCGAGGCCGCCGTGGTAGCGGCCGCCGCGCCGGGGCTGTGGAGCGAGAGTAGCACATGGTCCCGGCACAAATGCGGTTGGCGTTGGCATCGTGTGGTTTTAGTGGGTTCAAGTCCCACACACCTGTCCGGCTTCCCGTGGCCGGATGGACGGGACGAGGGTCTTTCCACACGTTAAAAAAAAAAAAAAAAAATGGTTGGTTTGGTTTGGTCGATCTAATTGGCTCTCCGATCGAGGGCTCTCGCCAACGCGAGATCTCTCGGAACACTACGTGAGGATTACGGATTTATGGAACTTTTCATGTGTGGATTTTTAAAGGCTAAAACTATTAGCACTGAATTCGTGGTTCGTTTGTTTAATGATTTTTTAAAATTAGATGTAGGCAAACGTATTTACACGGTTAGATATTTACCTGGAAAACGGTGAATACTTAGAGATGAAGACTCTTTGTTCTTTTAAAATTGAAATTCAAAATTAATTTAAAGATTGTGAGAGATTAGTGCCTGAACTGAGCAGGGTCTGTGTCTCAGCTCAGTACACCAGATCCATTGTAATAAGCATATATATATATATCATCACTACTTTCGCCTTTATAATATTAGTATAGGATAAAGATGAGGAGGATGTAAAAATTACAGATTCGACTCCATCTACTTGCATATGGAATGAGATAAAACTGGTAAAATGTGTTTGGTTCTACTTCAACAGCTCCCGTCGAGACACAGGCAATAGTTTTAAGTGGGCAGTCGAAGCGATCAAAGGAAGCGGCGCGTCAAAGCTGCGGTAATAGCTTTTTAGCGGGGGTGAGAGGGTGCAACTCGAGGGGGGAGGGGTGCAAGTGGCTGGGGCGAATTGTTGCGTACACTCGTTTTTGTTTCGGGGCTGTTTGTTAATGAAAGTCACTTGTAGAACCCTTGTCTGGTTTGATGTCCTACCGGCGGCGACGAGATGAAATGTCACTTGATCTCTTCGGAACTTCATTGGATTTAGCTTAGAATATTCAATTCGAAAGTTCTTGTTGTTGCGTACAACATGTTGCATTACCTACTCACAACTGTGGAAAATAGAATTAAACTTCACCATTTGACAAAAAGTTTCAGAATTGTTATTATCTTGAGTCCTTACATTTACATATTATAAAAAAATGTCGCCTGTCTGTATGAACGCGGTAAACTCAAAGACGAATTTTGGTTTTCACCAATAGGTAGATAATGATACCTGGGGTTTAGTTTCGTTTATAACGGTTTTACCCAAGCGAAGCCGGGACAGGCCGCTAGTTTTGTTCCTTGGAAAGAACTACTTATACTTTCCGACAAGAGAGCTCAAGGAACCTTGGATTATATGCCGCAAGATAGTCTTGTAATTTTTATTTATAAGAAAAAAGAATCTATATTCTGTATGACAGTGTAGCCTGCAGTCTGCAGTTGCAGCGGTGCAGTAAACACAAACAGTCGCAGACGGTCTGTTTGCAGTCAGGAATTAGCGTTGCATAGCGCTTTGCGGTCGCCGGCCGAGATCCTATTCCTTGCACCTTTTTTATTTATATATACGTGCACACGTAAAATAAAAGTTTATGATTTGCTGAATTTGTTTGAATTTGAAATCATTTATGATAAGCAATAAAAAGAAGACGTAAGACATAACAAAATACATCCAGTTGAGTCGAAGATAACACGTGCGCTCGAGTCGATAAACCTAAGTTGTAATACATTAACATAATGTCTAATATATAATGTGGTAGGTAGAACTGAAACCTGTGTATACCATCCTGAACTTATGTATTACTTATAGGTTATCGTATCTTTACAGCAAGAAAAGATACTGCAAACGACACTTTCGAAGAGATTCCTTTAGACATAAGAATCACCTATTCCTTGTGTAATTTATCTAAACGTGTGTTTTATTTCGTGTATTTATAACTTGCAAAAAAATAAAGAATAAGAATATATTCGCTACGTTTACAGGTTTTCTATCGAGCTAGTTACATTTCGTCCGCAATCCAGCCGACAGTATCAGCGAAAGATGCTCTTAATCCTTGACAAGATAAGATCGGCGACCATTGAGCGTGGCGGCGTCCGGAATAGGCGGCCAAGACGTCGCCGCGGGCGCGACCCACATCCTTTCTGTACATTTACTATATCTCTGTTTGACATCGCAATCTGAGCCTCTGACTGCATGTTCTTCAGGGATCTTCTGATATGACACTTTTTGTTAATGCCCATTCAACCCTTCAAACTATAACATTCGTTTGAAGGAAATGTAAGATCGAAGAGAGAAAAGAAATTGTGTGAAGAGCCATGCTCCGGATCAACTGTGCTCCGATGAGACGACGCAGCACGTCGCGGCTCCTGACGTGCATTGAAAAATGATTGGGCAGTATTCTTTACTCTTCATAACCGTTCGTCAACACGCTAAGAAGAAGTACCACATGTGCACATACTCGTAATTGTTCTCAACCCTGAAGACTTTTACCTCCGACTTCTATCTTTTGAGTGGATCTGTTCCACCCGGGGTGCGAATTCGTAATCAATATGATAGATTAAACGTGTTTACACTTTGTATCTAGTTTTTACCTAAACAGTTCAGCGCAAAACCATCTTCCTGCTACGATGCCACGTACAGACATATATACAGATTTACATATTTTAAATTATCTACCCTCCTTCTACCGTCGGGGGTTAAAAATATGAAGATAAACACAACGAGAAATCTTGTGAAGTCGGGCGTTCGGCAGTTGAAGGCAAATACTATGGTACAGTGGCCCGGGGCTCAAACAGAAGTCACGGAGGCATCGAAACTCACTGACATAGATACAATCCACTCCTGGGTCATAGACAATCACAGAGTTAGATCACGACCGGAGCCCAGGGTAAAATTAAGTGCGTCTGCGCGAGCGAATCCAAACGCTACGTCACACGCGGATGCCTCAGTTTGAACAGCTTTAAATTTTCAGCGTGATTTTTAAAGCTAAACCAGTTAAAGTCAATACTGTCTGGCAAAGCTGTTGCTGTCTATCAGATGTCAAGGCTTGTTTTCCCGTAACCCCTTGTAGGTATGTGCAATCTGCGTGAGGATCAGGAATGTTATTTTTCTAGAGCGTTCTATATATGAATGGTGGTGATATTCGGGAGCGAGAGATTTCGCTGTAACACGAAAGAAGTAGACGGCGGCGGCGCCACTGTCGCTGACAACGTGACCGGTCTGTTATTGATAGTTCCACATAGAGTGTTCCCATTGCTCAGTCGTACTCCGTTGCGTATTAGAAACATAGTATATTCTCTATATATTTGTAGTCGGTGTGAAACTCAAATCGCTTTCCATGCGAGCAGTCACATCTCACATCGGAGCAAAAGGCAGTGTTCTTTCATGTTCGGTACACGACAACATGTTGTGTTTACAACTGGATAACTCGCGGACATGGGGAGCTCGGTGGCCTGCGATTATTACAGTTAAGCGACAGCCGCCATGGTCAATAATTGGATGGGTGGGTTCAACGGTTGATCAAATAAAATCGAAGTATTTATTAAGAAAATTTAGACTTGGCTTGGCTTTCGCTATAGAGATTTAATTACTTTTTATTATAGAGAAAGAAACAGCTTTATCGAGACTTGGCTAGTTTTTTACATAATGTTTTTGGTGGGATATCATTTTCTCCAAGAACTACCAACTAGCTACTCATTCGAAATATTATCGCATGTGATAGGCGCTGAGGAAATTATAAGCTAGGTATCTAAGTTAGTTCAAAATCGCCATTGCCCGGGAAGATCTCATTCTGATATCATTGGGGGAGCAACTCACACAAAGAAGAAGTTTAAAATCATCAAAATTTTTATCGCGTCCTTCTTGCATATTGCGCGCACTTCCGAGTACAAAATAGGTACCTATATAAGTACTTTTAAAGTGATACCGTAACTGAAACGAGATTACGAGATATTCTACTGACAGTCACCCACACTGTCACATGACGTGAGATAGCTAGGAATGGATGAATATTTCACTCCATTTTAAATATTTGAACATAAAATTGCATTGAAGTCTCTCAATACGGAAGCCCTCAAAATGCGGGCAATAAATAAAAGCCTTTGAAATATCCTAGCGTCTTCAAGATCGATTCTTTATGGTTTTCCTGACGTTTTACTTCAGACGCACATGCACCCCTAGCGGTAACTTCCCTTAGTATATACTGTCTCGTTCACACAACTTCTAATGCTATAAAACTATCCCTTTCATTGCAAACGTCATTGCGTGGCGCATTGTCTGGCCCGACTCACTATTTTTATTTCAGACTTTAACCCAATCATTTTATGTGTGAATTTAGATTGTTTTTCGAGAGTGAAAAGGAAATTGGCATTTACATCGACGGTAGAAAAGCCAGTTTTCCCGCAGCAAAATTTGAAAATGGAATTCGGACGAATGTCAAAACCACGTTAGTTATGCCGCCGGGATTGGACTAAACGAACTTTAATCTAATGTATCAAGACGGAAAATTGCTTAATCTTTTAATTTTCGCGTGAAAAATGAAATTCGTTTGGTACATACAAAACACGCCGGCCGGCCGCATTCGTTGACATGTACCGGCACGCGACTGGTTTTGTTCCATTTTCAGTTTTTAAACGTAAATAGTTTTGTTTAAAATGTCACAGTGATCGTGGATTTTACGTGGCGTGTGAAACGGCCAGTGACTTCAAGCTGTGGAATATTGTGTTTATTAATTGTGCGGTGGCTTGTTTATATACAATTAACTTAAATTTATAAAGTAAGGTTAGGTTATGTGTTTATAACAAAAACTTTATAGTTTGTAGTTTAATTTGTGCGAAACTAACATTAGTATAGATAGGATATTTCCTGTAAGAATTCAAGAACATCTGGTAAGTTGCATTTACAGTTTTTCATTTTATTTTACCTAATTGGATAGGTACCTATATTTTTAATTTTCGA
Organism: Plodia interpunctella; assembly: GCF_027563975.2. Lineage (NCBI taxonomy): Eukaryota > Metazoa > Arthropoda > Insecta > Lepidoptera > Pyralidae > Plodia > Plodia interpunctella. Next base: position 266,840 of record NC_071303.1, read on the forward strand.
ATAAAAACAATGATGAAATGAATTTGTGATGATGAATTTATGTGCTCCAAAATGAAAATTTGTATCTTGGCTAGTAATTTTAGTCAAATTTTAGCGTCATTTTTTTTTCTGAAATGCGAATTTTGGCGGTCTGAAGGCAGTATGCACCGGAAGCGCGTGGGTCATTGCCCCCGTCTCCATGGCAACCGCGCCACCATGTGCGAAGCCTCCCCTAGAGCTCGATTGCAACAATTTGTTTGGGCCTCCAAGGGACCGGCTTAAAATTGGTTTATGTTGATGCAGCAGCTCGTTAATGTTTTGTGTGGCGAGACCTTTATCGATTTTGTCCCTGAAACAATGGAATTAGGTGAATAAGTACATTATTTAATGGAAACGATGAATAGAAAGCCCGCCTGTGATCGAAAGATCCCAGGTTCGAATCCAACTCGTGCCATATGAGTTCTTATACAAATTTACCTTCTCATATTAAGCTGTCAAATCTCCTTATCAACAGCGAATCAATGCACATTACATTGTAACACAGTTGTAAATCTTCTAGCGCCCCCTGGCGGCCATTACTCGTTTTATTGCTACTTAATTGTTAACCCTGCCCTACGCACTTAAACTTAACTGGCAGGGTTAGGACACTGCTTTTTGTATGATTTATTTATGTACGACTAAATTGTGCCCGCGACTTCAACCTCGTGGATTTCCCAGCTAAATTATTCTCGGTACTTCGAATTATACATACGATTCTAGAAGATTGGCTGAGTAGATAAAACGGGAAGGAGTAAACACCTAAAATCACTTACGCATTTATTATAGGTAGCTTATTCCGATGTAGGAAAACATCGTGAGGAAACCTGCACACTGGTTGATTGTTATTAACTTATGTGCGAAATGGAAAAGGCAATGGCAAAACCCTCCATTAATAATGCTAAGAAAGTTGTTGTGTGTGTTTCATTCCACATAAAGACCACGACCCTCAGCCATAAGGAATATGACTATGAAGAGATATATTTTATATGTGAAACAAGAAGATTGGATATGTAGATAACAGGTTGACTTTTTGAAGAACAGTTGAGTGTTTTCCCGGTTGCTTTCTTGTAAGTAACTTAGACTTAGTTAGTAAGCTTAGACTTGCTAGCTCTTCAATTACTATGTAGGTAGGTGGCTAAACAACATAGTATTTTTATTGTGCCCACTCATTTTGCGGCGAATCGAACCCTGACCCCTTTCACGTCGATCACGGCTTTATGGCGTCGTAAATAAGTTTGTTACTTGTTAAATACTGCTATGATAAAATTTGATTGCTGTATAGTACTTATTACATATATGATTATTTCGTTTTCGGGATTTGAAAAAATCTTCATTCATTCTCTAAAATTCTTAAAAAATAAACGATTTTATTATTATTATATTTTATAAATGTTTTCTCCTTTTTTTTTTAATAAAAATAAAAAAGGGTATACGCCTCATACGCGGGCCGAAGCCAAGCGTAAGAGGGAAAAGTTTTAAGTTGTTTTATGCTGAAGGTAGATGTGTGGGTGGACGAAGTTAGGAATTTACGTGTGATTCGGCATGTATTTAGTATTACCGCTTTCTGGATCAAGATATATAGTTTGATTCCTGAGGAAGGTTAAGGTGTATCATTTATTATGGTTTTACCTGAGCGAAGCAGGAACGGGCCGCTAATTACTGATAAATGGCATTAAAAACTGACAGATGAAGTAGTATTTTTGTCATACCATACCGCCCCTTCTGTTTATGGTTTATGTACAGTGGGGTGCAAAATAGCTGATAGTTTTATTTGTATCGTAATTGTACAGTCGTCGTGCGAACAGTTTTTATGACTAGACTGATTAGTGACATAAATGTTGGTTGTAAATTAATAAGTTTGGTTAGCAAGTCAGCGGTTAACAGTTTTACTGCTGAACAGGCAGTTATTGTTTTACTTTATTTGTCTTTGTATTTCACGAAGGGTTAATAATTCTTTTTAAAGTTGTATCTTTGTCTGTGATTTGATATTTTGAGTTTGGGACAATAGATAGATAATTTGACGACCTCTGTGTGGCCGAGAGGTCCCGGGTTCGATCCCTCGTCGGGTCATGATGGAAAATGATATTTTTCTGATTGGCCCGGGTCTTGGATGTTTATCTATATATGTATATGTTATAAAATATAGTATCGTTGACTTAGTAACCCATAAAACAAGTCTCGAACTTACTTTGGGGCTAGCTCAATCTGTGGGATTTGTCTTAATATATTTATTTATATCTATTTATTTACATTTATTTATTGATGTCAAGAAGACAAGAACGTCTACTTTCAATACATATATATAATAGTTATGATGGAATTGAAATTGAATGATTGTTTATCTAAATCAAATGAATGAAAGATTGTTTGAAACGATTAGAGGGTTTTGGTATTGTTAGAGTAGAAGCTAAAAATATTCTGTATTGTAGACATTTTATACGAAATTGTATTGTCTTAAATCGAAGATACAAAATACAGGATGCCATCAAACCTATTTCACCACGGAGTGTACATCAGTTTACTGCCAATACAATAGCTAGTTTCAGTCTGTAACTTACAGCGATCTATCAACCGGCGCCAACCCCGTCTCGCCGGAGCCTACAGCACGTCTTATGAGTCACTTATTCCCGATTAACTTGCTCAAGATTTGGCACAAAATTCCTGCCTTCGTTTATACATACATATTACAGAATACTAGATTCGTGATTGCTTCAATAGCACAGTTTTAAAGACTTCATGATTCAAAGGAACCAGTTGCGAATTCGATGTCCGGTCTTTGAGAGAATATTTACTTTTCGGAGAATATTTTTTTTGTAAATTGTAGTGTTCGAAAATTTTACATTGGGAAAACACATGTTGCCAAACATACTTCTTTAATTCATACTTTTGTAAGATGGTTTCACAGAAATCAGATGGCTGTCTGTCTCGTTTCTACGCAATATATTAATTGTGAAGAAACTGATGAAATAAATTTTGTTAAAAACGTTATTTCCGGATTGTTTTGTCCATGTAATGGACATGAACTTAACATACTTTTTAACCCGAAATTTTTTACGGTAGTGGACTACCAGTTAGTTAATGTATATGTTTACAACGAATATTGTAGGTACGGACTTAATTATCAAATAGTTTAGTAAAACTTTTATTAATTGACCACATTTTATTCGAGTATTACAGCTCCTGGAAACAAGAGTACTTTTTAATTTGAAAATTATAATAAATAATGTAGAGGATGCAGGCAGAGGGTGGGGGCGGATCCATCCCCCGGGACCGAGCGAGGTGTCCAGGCACAGCGCGCGGCGCACTCCGCGGCGTTATCTTGATACGGCACTGTATGTTCTATTTTAAGGTTCCGTAGTTATCAAAGAATCCTTTTAAAACTTTACTATTTAAAAAACAGAAAAAAGAAGAGATTCTTATTTTTTACCAACTACAAATTTAAATCCAAAATTACATGTGTCTCACTTCAAAAATGACGAATTTTCATACAAACTGGCAAACCCTATTTCATCCCCTTAGGGATGGAATTTCAAAATATCCTTTCTTAGCGGACGTCTCCAAGTCTACCTTCCTGCCAAATTTCATTTTCATGAGCTCAGTAGTTTTCGAGATTTCGTGATACGCTTTTATATCTATACATATAGATAGATGCGGCGTTTATTGTACGTAATTGTAGCTGCCTAAGAATGTAGGCAGCCGTTAAATTCCATCTCTCTCTTTCTCCGTCTCAGCCCTTGAGCGTCGGAGCCCAGAGTCCACTTTCCTCACTTTCCTACCCTTTCGTCTCAACTTCGCATGGTCGTTGGCATCCCTAGTTATCAGACTATTGGTAATTGCACTTCCATAACTACCTTACAATAAAAGCGCAGCTACGTATTACGGATTCTATTTTCACCGTCTTATAAGATATAATTTTAAAATGGCATTGACAAAACCATTTTAAGTGCGGGTTGAGATCGTGATTAGACGCTCGGACACCTCCTGCCGTAGGGATTCCCTGGGGATCGATCCACCCCCCCTTCTCCCTCCTCGACCCGCTCGACTGCTAGACGTCGCAAAATGGACTGCTTGAAAATGTCCACATTTAGCTTTAGCCCAATTGGTTTCAAACTTGAAACAATATTTCTTTTATTGTATATTGTTAGTGTTGTTTTCTATTCTTCTTCATTGTGTTTCAGTGGCAAATCTACAAACTATATAAAAATACATATTTGTATATTACTTTATGAAAAGCAATATAAATTTTTTATATGAATAGTTGCATATTACTAAGAAAAAACATATTTTTTTAATAACTAGCATACCTTAAAATTATTTAAATGATATGATTTTCTCATGACAATGGTCTAGCAAACTATCATTAAATATCCTTAATTCCACCAGTAAGCCCGCCTGAATTGTACGTGAACCTCGAGTTTCGCTGCTCATCACCCCGTTAGGGATAAATACTTGATAAATCTGTATTTGAACTGATTAATTTACTTATAGTATTGCCCCCGCTTGCAACGAAACCACCATCCGATGATACCAACCTGTCAATTTAATTTTAAGTGTACACTGTACAAATACGAATGTAGTTAAGTTTACGAGTATATTCGTAAATGTTATGTAAGTCTGAGCCCTTTTAGACAACATGAATAAAATTTGATACTAGTTTTACTAATAAATGCTCGATTTTAAATTCAGTCCAGTTTTGGCCCGTCACTTGCCCATTCCTACTCACACCCCTTCACTTATTATAATTCCATATTAAATCCTCGCCTTTTACGGCGCGAAGGCTTCATGCTTAAGTTCAACTTGTAAATTGCTTTAGGATCGTATTAATTGTTCAAATCATTCATATCATTAGGGTTGATTGACTTACGAGGAATAATTCGTGCAAGTAATGTCTTTCGTCAGACACATAAACGAAAAAATGTGCGTCGTGTCGTATCAAGAATTGAAGCAATTAGCTATGGGGAGCAATGGATTGCGGACCCTGGGCTCTGACGCTCAACGGCTCAGGGAGAGACAGGGAGAGAGAGAGAGTAATGGAAGGGACTCCACCGACAATAGTCTCGCCCTTAAATATTATGATGGTGATTTCATTGTTTCCTGAAGAAGTTAAAAACCTACTTTTATCTCTAAACTTCATTGATATTGACAGAACGAGGCAAATCATAGTTTAGCTCAAGGTATGCTTCAACTTTTTAAAGAATATGATGGTACACTACTTGCATAAATTGGATGTCGAACTTTTGTATAAATGTTCTACTAAATCATGTTTTAATTTATAACCTTGTTTCAAAAAAATTGCATTCACAGGTATACGAAATATATTTTTTATTCTTATGTGTGCCGATAGAGGTCTATGGAAGCAGAAAAGGGAGGCCTTTGCCCAGCAGTGGGACACTTACACAGGCTATTAAAAAAAAAATAGTGCCAGTTTTTTTGATGTAGTGTAGTACAGTCAACAGCACGTCTACCTACACAAATTCATTGCAAACTCAATGCGAACGCGAAGGTCATACAGGGTAACTTGATGTGCTGTTGACTACAATTTTATAGTGAGATATAAATGAGACCACAAGCAATTGCAGTTGTTTATCGCGGTAAGTTGATACGGTGGTCTCCAACCCGGCGATGCAACCCGACACCACAGATTATGTTCATGTCAACACCTGCCGTTGCAGGGTTGTCACTCTTAGGTAAATTACTTGCGCACTGACAATGTCGTGAAGATTCACGAGTAAATAACATGGCTAATATTCATGCATCTTGGGGTTGCTGTTCGGCTAAAGCAAATGAAGAAAGTTACATAGTATGCGACATATGTGTAAAACAATATCATGCAGAATGTCTTGGTATGACGTCTGACTACATACCTCAAGAAAACGAGAAGTGGATCTGTCCCATCTGCAAAATGACTTGTGTAACAAACCACAATAATGACAGCACACCTGTCCGCTTCAACCCGAATGTAACTGTACGTCCTACCAAGCGACAAGCGCTTCAATCGCCCCCAAATTCCTCCACAGAGGAAGCGGCAATAACTAAAGAAGATGTACGTGCGATTATTGAGGAAGTTTCACAACAGCAAATGGAGGGTCTTGTGTCGCAATTCCGGGCGCTTTTTTCCACTATGCTCGAGACCCAAATGAAACCATTACGCGACCAGCTGACGGATGTGAAAGAATCAGTCACTTTCATGAGTGGGCAATATGATGAAATAATTAAGCAAAATAAAAGAAATCTCGAGATCATCACTGATTTGCAGTCCGAGTGCGATGGTATGAAATCCAAAATAAGAGACTTGTCAACCCGTTTGAACAATCAAGAGCAAAATGCGCGTTCCTGTAACATAGAAATTCAGTGTGTCCCGGAAAAGAAGGATGAAAATCTTATCACAATAGTGACGAAACTAGGAAGCATAATAAAGTGTAACACTCCACCGGAAAGTATAGTCCAATGCACCAGAATAGCAAAAATTAATCGGAACTCTCCTCGACCTCGGTCTATAGTCGTTCAGTTCTGCAGTCCTAAAAAGCGCGACGATTTCTTGGCTGCCGTCGTAAATTACAACAAATCTAAACCAATTCATGACAAGTTGAATTCCACTGTTGTTGGACTGAATGACCAGAAACTACCAATATTCGTGATGGAGCATCTTTCCCCAGCCAACAAGGCTTTGCATGCTGCTGCGAGACTGGCGGCGAAAAAGAAAGGCTACAAACATGTCTGGGTGCGCAACGGGAGAATATATTTGAGGAAAACGGACAACTCGGACTATATACTGGTAAAGGATATGGACTCTATTGATAATCTCAAGTGACGGATCCTTCTTAGTTCTTGATTTTCTTTTGTCTGGTATGTACATTTTTAAAATTCGATTCCTCACTATCAATATATTACCAAAATGTTGGTGGCCTACGGAGTAAAACACATATTTTTTCTAATAATGTAGCTTGCACTAATTACGATATTATAATCATAACTGAGAGTTGGGCAAACGACAGTGTGTTTGATTCGGAGTTGTTTGGTGGAAGGTACACTGTACACAGGAGGGACAGAAATATTTTAAAAAATCACCAAAACAAGGTGGATGGTGGCGGTGTTATTATTGCCGTTTCTAATAAGCTCCCGTCTCGACGAGTAGCAGAGTGGGAGAGTGAATGTGAGGACTTATGGGTATTAGTCGACATTCCACGATCAAAATCCTTCACCCAACTGGCTTTTTGCGCGGTCTACCTTCCACCTGCAACTGCGTTATCTACGCTCGAACACTTTATCAATAACTGTAATCGCATTAATGAGGTCAATAATTTGCACACTTTCTATATTGGTGACTTTAACTTTAGTAAATTAAATTGGTCTCTAGTGGAAAGTGACAATGACAACTATCAACCACCAGTTTTGTATCAAACATTTTTAGATTTTATGAACATCAATAATTTGTCTCAGTATAATTCGGTGAAAAACTCAATGGGAAGAATTCTGGATCTTGTTGTAACTGACATGTGTTCTTGTGATGTTAGTGAATCTGCTGATTCTTTGTGTAACGTTAGTCCACTGCATCCTCCTCTTCTAATCAAGATTCCAACCTCCGTTGAAAATACCTTAAATTACAATGGCAATAGCAGGCCAAACTTCTATAAAGCTAACTATAATGCAATTAATCAACACCTAGCGTCTGTCGATTGGGTGAAACTTTTTTCAAATATCTCGGATATAAATCAAATTGTCGATATTTTCTATCAGCAACTACAAGATGCTATACAAAAGTTCGTTCCAAAAACTAAAAAGCGTAACAACAAATTCCCACCCTGGTTTAGTCGAGAATTGATCAATAGGCTGCGGGAAAAAAATAAATATAGACAAAACTACGCTAAATACAAAAACCCCCGCGATTTATTTTCTTTTAAATTACTGTCAAAACGTTGCAAGACTCTCGCGAATGAATGCTATAAATCATACATAACACGACTAGAAGAAGATATTGCCAAAAATCCAAAATCTTTTTGGAGTTTTGTAAAGCGTAAGCGCGGTGGTGCAGGGTCTTACCCAGGAACTATGTCTAATGGTACTATAACAACTTCAGACGGCACAGAAATTTGCGATCTCTTCGCCTCATATTTTTCATCAGTATATAACGAAGGGCAGAGTACGAGTACGTCTAATAATGCCAATAGTGACAACTCGCTCGGCTCCTTCGAGGCCCATGGTGATAACCTGTCATCTATAACAATCACGAGACAGGAAATTTTGAGTCAGTTAAAAAATTTAGATTGCTCAAAAGGCGCTGGAGCAGACGCAATTCCTCCAATTTTTCTTAGACGTTGTGCAACCAGCCTAGCTGATCCAGTTCAATTTATCTTTAATAAATGTCTCACCCAGGGAGTATTTCCAGAGGTATGGAAATTGGCTAAAGTCGTTCCTATTCATAAAGCTGACGAAAAACATCTTGTCAATAATTACCGACCTATTGCAATACTATCTTGCTTGGCAAAAATTCTGGAACACTTAGTACGTCCGCACATTCAACGGCACTTTGACAAGTACTTAACCGAGAGACAGCACGGCTTTGTTAAGGGCAGATCTACCTGTACTAATCTTGTTGAATTTACTGATGAGCTAACTAAATCTATTGATAATCAAAAGGAAACAGATGTAGTCTATACAGATTTTAGCAAAGCCTTCGACAAAGTCCCACATAACGTCGTACTAGAAAAGTTAAGCATGTATGGATTCAGCGGAAATGTACTCAAATTTTTTGAAGCGTATCTGTCTAACAGGTCATTTTATGTTGTAGTAAACGGATTTGTCTCATCACAGTACATCTCTTCTTCAGGTGTTCCTCAAGGGTCTATTTTAGGTCCCATTATCTTCACAATATTCGTTAACGATCTTCCATCCCAGTTTCTAAATTGTTCATCGTTTATGTTTGCTGATGACCTAAAACTTGCCAAAGAGATAAACTCCGTCGACGACAGCTCACTCTTTCAAAAAGACATAGACGCCCTATGTCAATGGTGTTCTAAAAATGGAATGCACTTGAATGCCAGTAAATGCTGTTTGATTAAGTTTACACGTAAACAGAACATCCATAAGACGGAATATCATATCAACGGAAATAAAATACAGGAAGTCGAAGTTGTCAGAGACTTGGGAATATTACTAGACAAAAAACTTACTTACGTTCCCCATATTAATTCTGTGATAAAACGAGCTTCCCAAATGCTGGGCTTCGTAATTAGAAATGGCAAAGTTTTTCGCAAACCGGCAACTAAATGTACTCTCTACAAATCCTTAGTACGCCCAATTTTAGATTACGGCAGTGTAGTTTGGCGCCCCCATTTCGCGACTCATGCATTGCGGATTGAACGGGTACAAAGAAGGTTTACACGTCATCTGGCGTTCATATCTAGCAATGCAACAAAAGAGGATCCATACGACAATCGTTTGGCAATATTTAATCTTACTACCCTTGATAAGCGCAGAGATATCCTTGATCTGTTGTTTCTTTATAAAGTTATTAATAATTATATAAAATGCCCCCAAATATTAAGTAAATTTAATTTTAGAGTACCACGACGACCACCTCGTAGACCAATCCAATCTTTTGTACCCCCCTTCCGCAGAACAAAGTTAGGAAGAAACTCAACTATAACCAGAATTTGCATATTATACAACGGGATCAGTGGATTGGCAGATATTCACAATTTATCTTTAAAAAAATTCCGCACTTCAATTTTGAGTTGCTTGAGTACCTAATTAACGTAAGTAAAAGTACCTAGTTATGTTGTTTTTAAAAAAAAAAAAATTTTATTATTTTCTTCTTCATTTCTCATATCTTGTAATACTACCTACACACACATTAAAAATATGGATTGTTACCCATTGCATGCTGGGTTTACCTTTAATTGGTCGATCAATTAGAACTAATTCTTTTATACATGTATCATCTTTGTATAATATGTTGTTTCGATTGTTGGTGAACTAAATAAATAAATAAATAAATAAATAAATAAATAAAGATTATTTTGTGCTTGATGCCAACGACAAGTTTCCCTTAGGGCAATGCTGTTATTAGTATCAACCACGTAACCACTTTATTGGCAATGTTTATAGGGTTGACATTTTCTTTGGTCATGGCCATATTAACTGATTAATTCCTCACAATAGGCTGCTTCAACAGAAGCGAGCACTTGTTTCTAATTAACTAGAGTTCGATTGGTATACAAATTTATGTGGCACGAGAAGGAACCTGAAATCTTTTCAATTGGCGCCTCCGCTTCCCGGGTCAACCTATTTATTATTTCCGCAACTCGGCCCTATGGCTATTCCATACTTCGTCAAAATTGGTCCAGCGCGCAGTGAAAGCTATTTAGACAGAAAAAAAGGCAGAGAGATAGACTTTCGCATTTATAATATTACTAAGGATGTTTGGATGGATGTAAGAATCGGCAACCCTTTCACCAATAATGGTCAGTTTACCACTTCACACCTCGCGGTGGTGGTTACTTTCCGGGAACGGCGCCCTTGCCGGACGTCGGGGATTAACGTAGAGTTAAATACTCATGGAATATTGTGGCAATTTCATAAAATGAATACAAATTTGGCGGTGTGGCGTAGGGCTCCACGCCATTAAGGGTTACTCCATATCCTCTCCTGGAAGCCGTACGAGGCGACTAAGGAACACATCTAGCAGCTGATAGGCCGTAATAGCATTCCCAAGGAGGGTTGATGTTAAGCAGGCGGCCGGTTATAACATCACTCTTCATAGTCGTATTCCTCATGACTGAGGGTCGTGGTTATTACGTGGAATGAAACACACAACAACTTTCTTGGCGTTATTAATGGAGTGGTTTGCCATTGCCTTCTCCATTTCACACACAAGTTAATAACGAACAACCAGTGTGCAGGTTTCCTCTCGATGTTTTCCTTCACCGGAAGCCAGTGTTGGTCGATGAAAACTACTATACATTAGTGAGATATACAAACTCATGTGGCACGAGTAGGATTCGAACCTGCGACCTTTCGATCTTAACCATTACACCACCACCGCTTCTATATAATCACATCCGAATATATATAATATTCTATAATATCACAGCCAAATCTTAAAAATATTAAAGCAAACAAAAAGTTTTCGCTCTTCCACAATCAGCGTACTGGCAACTTACAAAAGACGAATATAAGTAGCAATAATCCAGAAAATAGTGCAAATGTCTTCATTATCTGAGATCTGCGGCAATAAATTCGGAGGTTACTGAGCACGCGAGCTTGCTCGGAACCTGAATTCAGACTGCAGATCTAGACAGGCATTTCGGAAATACCCTGCAGGCTGGAGAAAAGATTAAGATTTAAAATTATTGAATGAAAAAGGAAGGTTACTTTTATGTTTGGCTGTATATTTATTTTTGTATTTTATATATATGATATGTGTGTAATTAGTAAATAATACATATTCTATTGTATAGTTTCATCTGCCTGAAGTATGTAAGCACTTTGTTGTTAGTTAGAAGTTACACTTTTCACAGGCACATCTTCGCAACAGATTATAAATTGTATAGGTACGTAACAATTTTCAAATCTATATAAATAATAACAAATGCAGAGCGCCAGGATCATAGATATCAGAATAGTCAGGATTGAATAGATTATGTCCGAAATGATTTTCATTACCTGATAAATTCGCAATGAATGCGAATGTCGCAATGCAAATGTAGACATTCAAAATATTCATTTGTCGTGAAAATGTAACAAAATCCAATGAAAATAATATTAGCATTGTCGGCGTTTGGCGGCGGACATTTTAGAAATAAAAATACTAGTTTAAACCGGATATCCGGACGCATATTGGCATGATGCATATTTGATATCACATCCTTTGAGAATGCTTATTTCTATAGATCTCTTAACGGTCTCGCTCGAATATACCTAGTTAATTTTCAGTTCAGGCAGAGTCCACGATTTAACCACTAGATAAAACATGAGTCAGTCTGTTGCTAACTTGTTAAATATCGTGTAGCAAAATGTTTGCATACAAGACTTTATATAGCCAAATGCATCTTGGGTGTCCTTTACCACAAGTTCGACGAATACACAATGTTTTTTGGCCAAATATTAGACCTTGATTTAAGGCTGATGTGCGTGCCAATGGTCTGACAACTAGGGTGCAAAGTGGAGACGAAAAAGTAGGATTGCGGACCCTGGGCTCCGACGCTCAATGGCACCGGGAAAACGCTCAAATGAGAGAGAGAGAGAGATATAGAGAGATTATTCCTTGATTGTCACTTGCTTTCCGTAACGAATAGGTACGTCTAGCTTAGCTATGCTATTAATTCATGCTATTTGCTATTGAAATTGTATTGTGAAGATACCTAACCAGGGTAACCAGGTATCAATTACTGTAAACGTTATCTGTTTTCGGTCAATTTATTTTGTTTTCATTCCCGTGAAACGTCACGTTAATTGAACCGGAATATGTTTGCAGTCCGCCCGGATGAAATGGCCCGGCTCAGAGATATGCCTCTTTTGATCGCCTTTGTTCTCGGCACGGGCACCTCGTTAACTCACACCTGGTTGGTTTTCCGCTAACATTTTTCTTTTATTAATGTACAAGATTTTTATTCAATAAAAGTATTTATCCGAAATCATTGTTTTTAACATATAAATTAATATCTGCAGCGCTACAACCCCTTCATCCACTCCATTTTAAAACAATGATCCTTTCATATTGTAAAGATTTGGCTGTGGTTTTACGACCACCAGCCAGCTTGACGTCAACTTTTTGGGAATGCTGTTTTTGTTCATCAGGCCTTTTTTTCTTTCGTCTTCGACATCAGTCACGGGAGGATATGGAGTGGTTCTAATCTAGGGCGGGAATCACATGGTTTTTTTTACTTAATTCATTACTAGCTTTTGCCGGCGGTTTCGCCCACATATTCTGCGATAGCATCTATCGCAGAATGTTTAAGTTTGTATGAAAGTCTTCATACAAACTTTCACCCCAATTTTGGGAATGATGAATTTCATTTTCATTTAAGGGTTGATTTTTGAAAAAAAGGAGCCTATAAGTGTTTTGTAACTACATGCATATTAAAATTAATCAAACCAGTCCTTTTCCAGACTTTTACATTTATAATTTACTAGCGGCCCGTCTCTGCTTCGCTCAGGTAAAACCTTAACCTTCCTCAGGAATCAAACTATATATAAATAAAACTCGCATCAAAATCCGTTGCGTAGTTTTAAAGATGTAAGTATACATAGGGATACAGGGACAGAGAAAGTTCAAATTCAAATATCACTTATTGACGTCAAAAAAATTACTTAAACTAAGTCTACTGCCGGCTTCCAAAGCGCAACTGAAGAAGAAGCGGCGCAACAAACTTCACCGCAGCCTTTTCTCCAAGGACGTCAATTAACAAATATGGGTTTTATATATATATATATTAAAAATTAGGACGAATTTACATCATTATTAAAAATGTCAAAATTTGAATAAATAAATAAAATAAGCATTTCCAATAAAATTATTGAAAATTGTCACACAAAAAAAAATATATATATATAAAAAGCTAAATGTACAAGCGACTTTGTTTTATACTATGTAGTAATAGTGAAGTGTAGTAAGTATGGATTCATAATTTATGAATTCCTAAATACCCCATGTAAAATCACTACGTCGAACGCGAAGCTTTAGCTTAGAAGAAGAAGATTTTTAAGAAATCTTAAAAATTACTTACAACATTAACCAGCGAATCTCTTAGTCGTTTGCAGTTTAGCTCTCGACACATACGGCACACGGCTGGCGAGACCCACGTTAATTTTCTTGTAAGACTAATTACACACGAGCTTATTTGCCCCGCCTCGCCTCGCGTCGAGGTGTGAAGTGCGCCTCGTGACAAAAAACTTTGAGAACTTTTTTAAGGGTGACGTGTTAGCTTGTTAGTCTCGGAGCTGATTGAAAATTTAATAAATAAAATTTGAAATAAAAAAAAATGATTTATGTATTTTTCAATTAAGCTAATTACTATTCAAATTAAAATAAGTTGAAGGTGTAAATTCATATTAATTACAACTTTTATTTGATAGTTTCATAATATTCCTTTTTGTTAATTTTGATGTAAATTTTATTATGTTAGTGGGTGTCGTTAATGTTGTAAATACTAACTCTGTATACATAATTGTGAAGTATTTGAGCCCGATACCATAAATAATTCCAAATGTTATTTGACTATTTGATGTTATCCAGCGTAATTAATCAAAATAATTTTATTTATTGAAACTAAAGTTTGTGCACTTTTCACGGCAATTAACAGAATGAATGCTGTAATCATTCTTCAAAATACCAATAATTAATTTCATCCTTTATTCATCAGAAACTATTTTATATACGTCGCATTAAGTATTTAGTATTCTACATATTAAAACTCATTCTTTCCTTTTTCTCTTTGCGCTTTTATACAAGTGGCATTATCTTAATTTACTATTATGCGTGAAGATTAGTTATCGGCATTTAAATACAGTTTTTGTATATTTCTAATGTGACGCTGATAATATTTTGAATAAATAAAAAAAATACTCAATAAATTATCCCTTGGCCTACATCGGCAGCTGTATCAAAGCGAAGTCGGATCGCAATTAACGTTCTCATAACGACATTAATTACAGACCTCTTTCGGATGCCTCGCCTCGCCTCTCGCCTCTCGTCTCGCCCGCTCGTGTAAACTAGCCTTTAGCGAAAGAAAAATTTGTGTTCATTAAGAAAATTAAGAATTTCGCGCACTTTGTTGTTAACCGCTTTGGTTTTGGAAAATTTTAGTGAAGTCGTTTGAAAAATTCGTCGTGGCGTTTTTTTCAAATTGGTTTCGTTACTTGAATTATTTTGTGAAAGAGACTGGGTGGCGGTAGACAAGAAATGTAATAGAGATACATTTTTCTTCACTTTTAATTTAAAAACTAGTCTCACAACTCAGTTTTTTTAGTTAGAGCAGCTAACCAGAATATAAGATTTTTACTTATTTAACTTTATTGCACAAAATACATTTCGTAAAGGTACATAAAAAAGGTAGATTTAATGACAAAAACATTATCTAACAGTCTGCCATTGGCTCATACAATAAGTTCAGTCAAAATCAAGCCAATGTTTACTTAAACAGATTTATGTCTCAAGGAAGGTTTTATTTTATTTACTGGTATAAAAATTATGAACATTACATTTATAATTTATTATTTCATCATGGTGGGCGTCTTACGACGTCTCCTGAGTTATTGTGTTAACCCAGCCCTCCATAACAACGTAAATTCATAAAAATGGCGGGCTTTTGTGCGGCACCGCTTAATTAAACAAATAACTGTGGTAATGAGTGCTGGCCTTGACTGGGTATCTGGCTGGACCATGAATATATCTTTACAACCACCCTCAGCCCTCTTCGTCTTCTTTGCGTGTCGATAGCAAGTCTGCAATGCTTTATTGGGTGATAAATAGTATAGTCTTGCCAACCTTCTTGAAGGATGACATGAAGGCAACAGCCTATCATCAGATATTTTTCTCGTACGACATCGACGGGAGGATATGGACGCTTTTAAGGCAGGGACGTTCCGCTCTTTCTTTGATAACGTTAACGCATCCTGATGTAACAACTAGTTATTCCATAAAATTGATCGAGTTTCGTAACTCATGTCTGTCTATATCTACCCCTCAAGGGATAATGACATGAAACTGTATGTACACGTTAGTTGTATTTTATTGCCCGAATTCTTTTAGCTTATGTAAGCTTTCCTCATCTATTATCCAGTTTACCCGCGGCCCCACAATAAGCTATCGCCGACTGACCCCAGGCACCTCTCTTGTGGTTCTTCCTCAACCTTGTCCTTTTTTCGCAGACGCAACAAAAATGGACGCAATTTCTCTTGAATTATGCTTTGTTTTAGCGGGTTTTAATGATGTTTCGTTGTGGGCGTTGGCTTCAAAACCGCTGTTGTTTCGGCTCATTGTTTTATGAAGCCATAATGTAAGGACAGTTTTAAGGTTTTTTTTAGCAACCGCTCTCAGACGCAGCCCTACTTACGACACTTGAAATAAATAAGAAGAAACTTTCCCCATAGTTGTTCCTTATAGATGGATAATGAATATGGGTCATGACCCACCACGAGGGCCCAATGCGGATTGGCGGGTTCTAGTAACTAAATTAATAATATATTTTTTTCTAATAAATAAATGTACTTCTGTAAGATTTTTTTGATAATTTTATGCACAACTACAAAACTGGTTGCTTAGTTTTCCATTAATTCTTTCGAATACAAACAATCTTCACGTAGGCAAGTTATTTTTGTATTTAAGTTTGTGCTAGAATTCCAATCCAAAGAGATCAAATATGTGGGCCTAATCTAAGCTAAATTTGTAGTTAGGGCACTTGCTGCGGCCCTGTGCCATCGTGCTCCCTTCATACATAAAGTCTATAATAAAGACTAGACAAAAAGGCGTGAAATCTTCCACTAGTCATTACGGCGCTAAATGACAGATCAATTCCGCAAAGTCACGTCCCGCGCGTTTTTTACCAAACCAGCGTTAGTGTAAATTGCACTTTTGTTGCAGATTCTGTGGGGCTGTGATCCAGTGAGAGCGAGCTAAGGTAAGATGTTATGTTAATGTATGATCCCTAATGCTTAACACGAATGTTGGGACTCGCTTCGCGATGCATACTGCGGACTGTTGTACATGCGACTGAAGTACGGTTATATTATCATCAAGGAGCTTATTGTAAAAGGGCTATGTGTGTATGTAAGCTGGTGATAATTTCATATGGCAGTCTATATAAAAATTTATAAAAGTCACATTATTACATAAAATACAGCCACAATGAGTGACAAAAAAATCTTGGTATTTGTTTTACTTAGCTCAGAAGATGCACGGCACAACGGCAATCATATTGAGTAGTTACTATTTGTATTTTATAACCATCCATTGAAAATAGTTACTATAAAGCGTTTTCGTTTCTACTACTTTTAAAACTTGAGATTCAAAACTAGTAATTTGAAATATCTGTAAAATAAATTCCTACAATATCTTCACGTAGCTGCCACTGTGCGCAAGCGCACTCCACCCCACTTCATTACTCAGCCCTCGTGCAGCGCACGTGTGCCGCATGCACAACCCCCACCCCTGCAGGGGTAACCTTGTCACTGCTAGGTGCCAACCTAGCCTAGCGAACGTGAGGGTGTCAAACTTTTTGGGGACATTTTGCGTATCCATTTCATAGACTTTTGAAAATAAGTGACTATTAATAAAGTTTTAATGGGATCATATTGAATGCATTTCGGCATATGATGTTAATGACATCAAAGTAGTTCGATTTTTTTGGAGTGAAAACTTCTTTAGCGGCGTTGTGCACTTTTTGTGATGGGTAAAAAATGTTAAACTCGCGTCAGGACACGTGACCCTGATCGAAAATGCGTAAGACGTCACACATGCACAACGTTAATATTCAAGTTTTCTTTCTCACTCCCGGAGTGCAACCCGTTTTTTATGTAAATAATTCATCAATGTTCACACATTGATGCATTATTTACATAATAAATTACATACTGTATGCACGTGTGTGTGTGTCATTCGAAATTATTCGACACACTTCAAGTTTTCAACTTATAATGGTATACAGATATAAATCGCTTTATTAACGTTAAAAATTTACTTACCTAAAACAACAAAGCTTAGTGAAGACACAACGAATTTTACTGATGAAACACATATATAGTGGGGAAATAAATTACACTATAGGGCTAGCGTGAAATATTAATATTATTGCGATAACAAACTCACTGAACCGTCCCATCCATAATAATTAATTTAAAATTTACCCAAGATAGCGTAAATAGCAAAAATTGTGGGGCTAAATTAATGGGAACAAATATTTGCGGAGAACCCGAAGGACAGGGGCCTTTCTTGGGTCCCCTTCTGAAGGGTGAGAGGGGAATTATTAAAATTATACACCGCTTGCCCCTGGACTCGCAACTACAAGTATTTTACTGAAGGGAAACTGATTGCTCCTACAAATGTATTGCCGTTTTATTTATTCTCTATTGAGACGTGGCTCGCAGACTGAATGGAGTGCAGATTAGATATTATTCTGTGGTTGTGTTATTGTGATGAATTTATAATGAACTACTGCGGAGTTGGATCTGTAAGGGTGTGATTTATTTTGAGAACGTTTGGTATGTATATAAATGCCGGTGGAAATTCTATCATTGTTGAAGAATATAAGGAGAGAGATCAAATTTTTAATGTTTATTTTAAGCATTTTCTTTATTATGTGTTTCTTTATATTTTACTAGCTGCTGCTCGCAGATCCGTTCGCGGTAGCCTATGTTTAATCCCGGGTCATTACCTATGCTAATTATAAATTTCATGAAAATTAATGTAGACACAATCAAGAAACCAGAATGTATATTGGCAAAAAACAAAATGTTTATTGCACGGAATTCTTGAAAATATTAATTGTGTTTGCGGGCAGCTGCGGTGGGCCGCAAACTTGTTTGCCTGCTTAATTGCATAAAAAATCTACTTGTAATGTTTTACACACCGTAAAATCCATCAGTGGTTTGAAGAAGAAAAATACGATCCTAGAATGTATTCTAGGATCGTATTTTTTATTTAGCAGGCAGCCTCGTGCCGCTGTGTTCTAAAAACGAGCTCGATTTTGTATTTCCACAAATTTTCTATTTATAGCCTAAAGGAAATCGATCTGTAGTTCGACAAATACTATTAAAAATAAGCCCGATCCGGTCCTGTGCAAACAGTCAAGGGTCTTCCAGGCATTGGAGATCCTGAGTGAATTCTCTGTTTGCATATCTGTTCTTAGAAAGACGTAAACTTTGTACTGTCTAATGTCATGGAGGTAGAGGCGAATTTATAATGCATTTGGCTAGGTAAAATTATAAAAAATGATCTGGTTTGTAAAGATTTTTTACGCTGTCCCTGGGCTTCATAGCCGGTAATGATACCAGGAACACGCGAAAATAAGAGAGTAAAATATTTTTTTTGTTATGAAAAATTAGTTGTTTTTTTCTGTTCGTCTCTCGCACAATTTTATAACTTAAAGCTTTATATCTTATATATATTATATATTATAGATATGTACCTATCTGTCTCTTACAGTGATCACTCCCAAACATCGAGCAAGTCATCCGAGCGCGACTCGAGATGACGTACCTTACTGTCGGGTTGATTTCCACTGGGACTAAGTCTTCTTGAAGGGCTTGCGGTTCAATGATTTATACCACAGTTTATACTATACAACTTCCTTGATTATTAACTATTGTACACGTGGTAACCGTATTAATATCTATTGGGGCATATTTTTATATGAGGGGTAACTAAATTAACGTAGAATGTTTCACAGTTTTTTTATTTTTATTTATTTATTTATGTTACAATAATTTATATGAAAAATATAAGCACTACCAACAAAAACCTATATATATCTTCAGCGGATGCAGATAATTAAACTCGTGTAGCTTCGAAACTGAGACATTTTTGGAGTAAACTGAAGACCAGACTTGGCCTCCATCAAATCAAGCGGTGTTGATTTTGTCTCACACGCCCAGAATGCATCTAATCAACTAAACACAATAGGTTAGTAGATAAATAATTTGTTTTGACGATTATTCGAAGGCCCTTATATTTATAGAAACACAAGTGAAAAATTATTGTGACACTGACAATACTTTAAAAGATATGACAAAAATAAAATCATACATTTTTTGATCATCATCACGAACAAGTGTCGTCACAACTTGCTAAAATGTTCGCAAAGAAAGATAATTATGTTTGTTCGACAGCTACAAATTGTGTAATGAATTATCATAATGATCCTAAATATATCTCTAATATACCTAGATACACATTGAGAGACCTAGATACCTAGATGCATATATGAAGTCTGTGTTTTCATAAAAACTGCATGTTTTTATTTAAGCAGTATTATTAAATTAATTGTCAGTTATTTGTCTCACATTCATTTGGGACAACCTTAGATGCAATAACTATAGTTTTTATGAACATCCTACAGTAGTGAATTGCAATAAATAGCGCCCCCCTCTATAGGGTCGTGTAATGACGACAAATTGATGCGCCCTATGAAATAGGACGTGTAGGGTCACGGCCCGTGACGTCATGAGCCCCGGTAATAGATGGTCAGAGCTTTGTGTTAGCACGGAACCGTATTTTGTCTTAGTTATTTATTCTTGTCCACTATGAAATACACGTAAGTATTATTTGTTTAGGAAGAATATAATCATAATTTTAGCTAGCGGTTTGTATATGGCTAAAGGTCAAACTCACCTCTATATGTACTTTTTTAAGTAAACTAAAATGTTATGATCGATATTTTTTTTGCATTCGACACGACAACTTCGACTGTAGTCAAAATAATATAGGTGTTTGTGTTAATATTAGTAGGTGTTTGTTGCGGTTGTTCTGTATCTCATTGCTCTTTCGGTTTCGTTAAAAACTTTAATTTTTGTTGTTATTTTTATTAACTGGTAGAATCTTTTTAAAGTTTTTTGTAATTGATCCTCATTGAAACACCCGTATTATATCAGTATGAAAGCAATAAATTATTTTGTGTAAGTCAAATATTATATTTCTATAAGATATATTAATAAAAAGTAGACTTACATTTTGTCTTATATGTATTTTCGCGTCTGGGGATTCTATTGAAAAAAAAATTTTGTATATGATTTACCTTTGAATAGTCATGGAAATAAAAACAATATCATATACCTACTCTATTTACTTTTGTTTTTTGTTTTTAAAAGTTGTCAAACAAGTAATTATACATTTTTAGTTTTTGAAGTGGCTAGTAAGAATTATTGAGTGTTTGTAGACGTCTCCAGAGCTTCGAGCAATTAAAAATAATCGCAAAAACGATTCGTTTGAAGCGGAACGAGGTGAAACTTTGATCTCCTTAGATGTTTGCATCTTTAGATATTTTTATAAGACTTTGTTTATTCGTTACAAATATAAACATAACCATATTTCCTCTTGTAAGATTTTTTTTATGATGTTAACATAGATATAGATTATAGGTTATATTTTCACAAAAACTGTACTGTGAGCTAAACTAAAAATAATCTACGTACTTTTACAAAATTTTTAATCATATTTTTATATACTTGATAATTCGCTACTAAATTTAAAATTTCAAAGTTTATTAGATCACTGAGTACGTTTCTGAATATTTATAACTAAACGCAAACGGAAACAAATTACTCGATTAAAAATCAAAAGTTTATGCACAAACAATCTTTCACAGGTCACATCAAGTCACATTATTCGAATACGATTATGACTCTTAAAGCTACCAACCACTATATTTTTTTATTAACTCCACGACTTACCTCTGAATTGAACTTTACAGTACATTTCCCAGGATTTCATTGTCATATATTTTTTTCAATCACTCGTGGAAAGTATAAAAACATTTGAGTCGCAACTCAGGCGAACAGCGCCCCGGGCGGGTCCTGGCGATATCTCAGGAACAACTTTCTTCAACCGGGAACAATTTGCATAATATCTGCATTTTTATCCCGACTTTCTTCGCTTGTGAAACTTTTGCGTATTATTGAACGTGCGCTGTTGCTGCGTAATTATATTAATACCTCTCTGGAGTTTGCGAGTTTTGTTCAAAATATTTAAAGTTACCCAAGAAAATGTATTTAATGATAGTAATGATTGGCTATAAAATATAAAAATACCACTACAATACTACAGTATTGTAGTGGTATTTTCATATTTTATCATATTACAATATAATTTCGAAAGTGAACGAAAAATACATGTTAACATCATAATAAGTGCCTTTTGAAATAATTTGAAAAGCAATTCCCTTCAATATAGCTGAAAGCACCTTCCCCGCGATACTTTTACTTTACGCAGAGGTGACGGGCCGTGCTCCGCGAGTATAGTATTGCCCGAGGCTAGTGTCGTCTACACACCACGACATGCTAACGGGAGTTTTGAAAATTTTCTGATTGCTTTTATTGTCCAGTTTGATTTTAATGTATCGTTGAAATTATTCTACATTACGACTTCACCGATTTAATTGTCATTGTAGTGTAGGAATGGGACGTGTGAATATACGATGGCTCGTGTAGCATGTTTTAACTCACCGCTCGCACTCGGCAAGATCAAAATGTAATCATTTGATGAATGAATGAATGAATTAATTTTCTTTGAAAAGTTGCGGTATAAATGTACTATTTTTTTACACGTGACGTACGTAATTATGCCATGTTTTACTCTTGGACTGATATGGCGTTTTGTAGAGTAATTTTCTTTTTCCTAATTGCGTCCCGGAGAACCATTTCTGTAAAAAATTCGAAATGTAAAGTACCCTTAGCTGTGCAAAGTTATATTCTTAAAGTCCCAAATTTCATCAAAATTCATCCTGTAGAAAATCCAGCCTGATTGATTAACTAACGCACGTTATATTTATTTAAAAAGCACCTCAAGTCCTTACTGATTGATAAATGTTACTATAATTTGAACGATTTTTTTAATGATAAACTCAGATAAAAAATTAGTTCATTATATTAAAACGATATAGATAAAAACTATAAAAACTTAATCCTACATGTTTCAAAAATAAACATTTTTTGAAACATGTAGGATTAAGTTTTTCTTTTGACGCCACATTGTGAAAAAGTTTAAACTCATGTTTTTGCTAATAAATAATAATGTTTGTCTTCAAAACTTTCTAATATTAGTAAAATCAGTTAGACCATAAACTTGAAGGTTTTGTCATCGTGCCGTATAAACCGCCCTCTCCCATCAACACCTTGAGTGATACAACCTTTTCGCAGCACGCGGAGCTTCCCCGAGCTTTCACATCATACGCGACATTATCGCTAAAGCTCCTTACAGCCTACCTGTTTGATTACACGAGAGTGGAGATTAGTCTACTTGAGTGGTCGTTCGTTTAGAAAAAATATTGCATTTGTCATTTCGCGCTATTAGTAGTGTTGCTTATAATACTGTTGTACTACCAAATTAGTTGCATTTTGTTAAGAGAAATTGATAGAAACAGTTCTACCTTTGAACTGAGTTTCAATAGATGTTTCTATTCTGTTATATTTTAGTTGAATGTATGAACACTTTTAATTAAATTCTCTTTAAAAAAAAAAAAAAGATCAAAATCGGATCATCCATTTGACTGCAACGATGCCACGGACAGACAGATACACAGACAAGATAAACGTATAACACCTCTCCTTCTGTAGTCGGAGGTTAAAAATAAAACATTCACTACAATTTTGAATTCTATGGCTACACAAAAAAATGCTCAATATTTTTTTCTGTTTGTATCAGTTGCGTGTGTAGCTCTACCATACAGACTCGTAGATGTGTCGTAGCGGTGCTACGACAGCGCTACGAGTGCGCTACGCCCTGGGGACCCGACACGCATTGCAAAGGTGCATTTGTTTTGCACAAACGTGTATTATATGAGTGTCAACTTCAACTTTTTTTAGCATATTTTTTTCTATGTAGGTACGGTACAATACTATAGTATAAGACAAAGTCACTTACCGCTGTCCGTATATATGCCTATTTATAATAAATTATATGCTAATTTCGCCCTTAAGATACAAACCTTTAAACCATAACAGAATACCCAGTTATACAGATAATCTGGACACACCTAATGCAATAAAGCTCATACCCGAATTAACTTAGAAGGCAACATAGATTTTAGAATAACGACTGAAACAGAAGTGCCGTTTCTATTTCTGCCATCGATAAAAGTTGATAAAAGCCCTGACCCAAACAATATCATCTGGCTGGTGGTTTGCTACATACACATCAATCCAATCCAATTTCTCAGTTTTGATGTGAAAGACGGACAAACAAAGTATCACACTTCCACAGTTATATTACACTAGCTGCGCTCCAGGGCTTCGACACCGTAGGAATTTCGGGATAAAAAGTACGTAAGTATGTGTTATTCCAAGTTATTTTCTACCCGTGTAGCAAATTTAATAACAATCGGTCCAGTAGACAATGCATGAAGAGGTAACAAACTTACTTTCGCATTATTAATATTAGTTGGGACTAGTAAGTATGCATATGGACTAGCAAGTATATATATATAAGATGCCTAGTAAACAATACAATAGTATATAGATAGCAAGCGACTTGAAAATTCGATTCGATCGAACCCTGGGCTCCGACGCTCTAGGGCTGCGAAAGCTCAGACGAGAGATAGTATGCTAAGGATCTTCAGAATCATATGCGGCTTACGTCAGTTGGCGATAAAAACAATGCCAATTCTATTCGGCTCATATTATCCCAAATTCTGTGTAAGGCAGTTAAAATCATAGCTACGTGTCTGGGAGATTGTGAGCTCAAGACTCGACCACACTGCGCAGTAAACCGACTTAAAGCTGCGATGTGTAGGGTTGCCATGAAACGAAACATTTAGATGTAAAGGCCAAAGTTTTTCGCTCTTTTATAGATCATTCGAACTCCCTTTTTTAGGTCATATTATACACGCAAAACCAAAACCTGTTAGTTTGCGCAAGAGCCTTTTTAAATATGAAACCATATTATCGACATACGAGACATGTCATAATACAGAAATTTATCGTCAAAAACCGTACAGTCCCATGAATATATACGGAACGTGTGGAAACCCTAGCAATGTTACACGAATGGACTTGTCCATTCTGGACGAAAGCTCGGGAATTGAGCTTTACAACGCACTTTGTTAAAGTTGAGGAGCGTTCTTAGTGTACAATGAAATGTATTATTATGTACGGTACGTGCGCGTTTAATAACTATTTTAAGTAGTTAATAATGTAACACAAAAGTTTACAATTTGACAATAAAAATTGTCATACAAAAATAATTTCATTAATTCAGACAATTGTTAGAGTAGTCCATCAGTCATATATCAAATTAAATGTTTACAAGTTAATGAAATCTATTTTTGTGGAAATTTGAATATCACGTAATTAGGTTATTTCTTGATTTTTTTAACATTAAAAAAATCAAGGATCTTGTGTAAAGGTCGTCACACTAAACTACTGGAAGTAAACTGAGAATCTGTGTTCTAAACTGTGCCAGAGGTAATTAGGAGGTAAACAACTGAAGTATGTTGCACCGTGTCTAGGAAATCTTGATAAATTAATTTATATGCCTTTAGATATTTATATTTATAATCAATAAGATACACTAATATATTACAATATTAAACATCCCAATAATTCGGTAAATTATATGAAAAAATACATTATCCCCAAAAGGATTCTTTATTCCGTCCGAAAAATAAGATCTTGTTTGGGCACTTAGCCCATGTCAACACTGCCTCATAAATCTTCCCACCAATATATCCTACTTGGACCAACTTTCTCCTAAACTTCCCTTAGAAACCAGTACACAATGAACAAATTTATTTGCAAGAGAGTAAATAAATAATTTTCTTTTTGAAAGTAAGCAGATAAATACAAAGTTGCGGCGTTCCAACGTCACAAACATACAAACATATACAAAATGCCCACATTAATATCCCGGGGTAGGATTTATTAATATCTGCCCGCTGTGGACTTTCATGGCGCACTGGTAAAGTTCTAGCCACTGAATCGAGGTCCCGGGTTCGATCCCCGCTCGGGCCTTGGACGTTGATCTATATATGTTTATGTTATAAAATATAGTACCTTTGAGTTAGTATCCCATAACACAAGTCTCGAACTTACTTTGGGGTTAGCTCAATCTGTGTGATTTGTCGTAATATATTTATTTATTTAATTTCGTTTGGAGGAATGGAAATGTAAAAGTATTTAAAAGGATAAAAAAAAAAAATTACGCTAAAGTCGGCACTAATATACAAAAAAACGCTACATATATATTAGCTATATACTTATGTATCCTGAAATTTTCATAACAAATTTTTAAATACTAAAATCCAGTATGCTCCGGATCTTTCGGCGTTTTTTGAAACGGCTTCTGTAAGGAATGAAACTGATTTCATTTTTTCATACTTTGTTATCCCGCTAGAGAAACAAAAAGCATTCTAACTTGAAGAATAATTCAAACGTGGCAATTTCAAAAACAATTTGAACAGAAGGAATCTCTGAGCCTACTTTGCATATTTAATATCCCGATTTCACATTTCTGCCTAATTTCGGCCAAAAAAATCTCTTCCACAATAAGGTGCATTACTACTGATCAAAATTTTAAATTCGGAAGCCGCGGCCGGCAGATGGCGCTTTTGTTTCTGACCACCGCACAAAGCCACACGGTTCACAACCCTTGCCATATATCTGTTCACAGATATGCGATAATCAACTTTATGTTATTCTGTATAAGAATGATTTGAAATGCAAATTTATTTTAAATTGAGATTGTTCGCTTTTTGAAATATGCACTTAGTGTACCATACAACTTTGTTTTTAGACTATCATTGTCGCAAAATAAACTCTTAACTCTATGCAATACAGCTTTTTGAACGGTTTTAAACTGTCGTGCTCTGTTTAAAATATGCAAGTAGTTGGGACGAGTAATTTGAGCGTCTCGTTGATTTAATACTGTTCAGACAAATGCCTTTTCAGGCGTTGCGCAGTTATCAAACTTAGTTACCACACAGAATTTCGAATAATAAGGCTATATATAGAAGTGGTATCTGCTGTCTTTCAAATGGAAATATATGTCGCTCTTATGGTTACTAAAAATAATCACAATTGCAATAGATACCTAACTAAAATTCAAATTCAAATTCGAATGTGTAGTATGTTGCAGATGTCAGGTGTCAGACGACGCAAGGTGTCCTTCTTGGTCCAATTGCTGTAGTGGACAAAGACACGACAGACATTGTTCTTCAATATTGTGAAATGTGCCAAAATGCAGCTTTGAAAGGAGATTGAGCGAGTGAATTCGAAATATTACCTTTTGATAGACGTCTTGCAAGGTTTTACAGTTTTCAAGCAATCGAGTGAATTGAAAAATAGGGTTTGGTTGAATAAAGCTGTGCTGAACGCCTACAATGTGGGGGGCACAAAATTCTAATAATGTAGATTTACAATAAAAAATTTAGCGGCTATACGTTTCGTACGTGTTGATTTTTGTAATAGTAATTGTTATAAAGGTATTGGCGACAGTGTAGAGCTGACACTATATGGGGAAAAGGAGTGTTTTTAATTTCTCGATTCTAAAAATATACAAGAAACGTGTACTGTACTCCACTATAACACGTAGGTAGGTCTATCAGGCTATTAGATCACCGCTCGCAGATCGTCGCCCCGGGCTGCTGACACGTCTGTCCCGACGCTGTCCTGTTTAAATATAAATCTCATATATCGCTGGTACAGAGGGATTGTCACTGGCCATGAAGGAATGTGTGAGTGAGGCATCGTAAGTAAGCAATCTAGGCGATTTGACTTCACTGTGAATATCGTAAAATTGTTAAAAGTTACTGCAAAGCAGAGATTTTGAAGATTTTTGGAACGCTAATCATGTGACGGAGTCCTAGATTATAGTCCTAAATTATTAAACTTTTTATATGTATTGAACTGATGATATGACATTATTGTGTGTACCAATAGCGGACACTTTTATTAAACTTTTATAGCAATACTTTTTTCAATAAGAACAATATTTTCGAGAACTGATGCTTTTCGGAGCCCTAGGGTACTGCGGTACACATTTTGAGACACACGCTGCGCGAAACAATAATGACGTACAATTCATAATATATCCAGAGCAACTCGTAGATGGGCTTGCGCCGATTATTTTGTATTAAATGAGACTAAAATTAAATGTTCTTGTACAAATTCCTCGTCGAATTAGAATTAGAACATGTATATAATATATACTGCTACTGCTAAGTAATAATTATATTAGTTGGGATTGGGATTATAATCAGTTAAACTGTCTACTTAGACATGGTGAGATATTTGGACTGTGACATACGCTGCTACGACCATTTCCAAACTTATCTATAGAACCGTTTTGCGTTGTTCTCATAGATCAGTGATTAACTTCAATGCAGTTTTAACAACAATATTCCACAATACTAGAAATCAAACAAATATAATCTCTTGAAGATATTCCACACCAGCCCAACCCGTGTCGTCGGTGGTGTCGGTGTCCAATAAGGCGACGCATTCGATATTCGTCTCGGTTCCGTCAATATTTGCACGCCACCTCTATACGAGTGATGGATTATCGGGGTAATACGGGGGAAGTATGTTGTTATAGCAGACTAGTTTTACCGTAGGGTCACACTCTTTAGGGAATTTACACTATTTGACACTATTCGCATACTCAAAAACAGGACCTAACCGGTTTCACCAAGTGGTAAAACCTGAAGACAATGGCTTACTTATTAACATGTTTAATAAAGTGCTTGAAATTCTATGAAAATATAATAATAACTTCATAAAAACTCTCTATTTTTGACAGACAATCCGAGATGTTTTAGCTTTTTGCCATTCTAATGAAGTTTAATTGTTTTGATGGCCGCTCTCCAAGGGCCACATTAGCCTTTCTTAACATTATTACTCTTCACATGTTATTCTAAATGCACGTCACGCCATGTAGGAAATCATGAAAAAGGACTGAAGGGTTAACTCAGGGTTGACAAAGTTAATTATGTAACGAGGGGTAAAAACTGGACTTCTTCAAAGAGTCTAGTTTGAGCCGGTTTGGTTGCGGCTGAAACCGGTTCAGTCCAGTTTCGGGCGGACTGATACCCGTGTACCCGTAAGGCCTCATGTGATTAATTCACTTAATCATGGTGACCGGGATGAGAGACGGGTGAGGAATGAGTGCGAGAGAGAAAGAGGATTTATTGGTTGGTAAACTGTACGGACGTTTGCATTATCAATGCAATGAAATTATACACCTCATGTAAACAGTTTACCTTTAAGTCAGTATATAAGTATAATTTTTCGACCCGCGGGCAGAAGTTAATAATTAAGTACTATTTGTTAGCTAAAATTTATTAATACTTCGAGCAAAGTAGGTATAGTTAGTATTTAAGCAATATATCATACCTTAATTCAGGCAGCTTAATTTTATTGTAGCAATTTGCATGAAATTAATACAAAAATTAACTTCGAGTACAGTATCTCATTGAGTTGTAAATAATGTATGAAGGCTGTAATTAATGTAAACTCATAGGTATTAAAAGTTGGAGAGTAAATTAAAAGGACGAAGGATTTAAGGCGGGAAATTTCGATCGAGGTTGTGAAATTGTAGATTTTTTTGTAAGATGTCGGTGGTAGGGTAGTGGTTAAGTCGTTTTTGATGATGTTTGGAAAGTATCAGATTTTACAACCGGATAAAGTGGCGGATGAAGTGGTAATGTTGACATAAGAATGTTATAGATTCAACAGAACACAGACGCGCAATCCCAGTCACAGCCGGCATCTAAAGCAATTTTCACTCAATAAAACGACCAAATCGAATCACTTGAACGCGTAGACGTTCCGGGTGTAAGTGAGTTACTACCCTCGCCCCTGCCCCGCGCAACCCTTCAAAATATTGCACTTTAGGCATGCACTAAATGACTAAATGCACTTAATGCATTTGGTAAATTTTGTATGTCGAGTGCACAGGATCGATTTTCAGTCGTACATAATTTGGAGGATCAGGATAGATAGCACTTATGCCTATCGGTAAGAGTATATAAATTCCAATACACAGTGTTTATATAACTCCCGACGACATAAGTGTTGTTTGTAACATTAACGTGTCTGTGTATCTGTATGTCTATCCGTAGCATCATAGAAGCTAAACGGCTGAACCGATTTTGATCTAGTTATTTTTTTTATTTGAAAGAAAATTTAATCGAGATTGCTTTTAGCTATGTTTAAAAAATGTGTATTCAGCCGTTTGGAAACCGTCAGCCCTTTTCTAGCGGATGAGAGGATGCCAGCAATTTCGGAGTGGGGGGTTTTTATTCCCTATCCTATTTAAAAAGCACCTCAAGTCTTTTTAATGATAGACTCGGATATAATTTAGTGCTAGTATATATTATAATTCTTTTGTTTTGTTATTTGTAGTGGATAGCAAGCTCCTCTTTATTTATTTATATTTGCATACCTATATTCGGTAAAACATGTAGGTTTAATTCATTTTGACATCAATTTGTATATTTGTACTCATGTTTTTGACAAATGTTTTCTTTCTTTCTTTCCCACAGGGACGCACGTACATTTACATATCCACCAATCACATTTAATTAATTCCTTCAATAGCCCAATCTAGTAAGCCGTGTTGTAGGTAATATGAACAGATGTGTGCCGCGCCTGTGCCGTGCCTTACGGCGCTCTTTCTGTCTACAAATCGAATAGCTCGAGTTGCGTTTATTCCTCACAGACTTTCAGTGAAAACTGTCAAATAGTATATTACCTTAACTTCCATATCCTTGCACTAAAACACATATTTGAAAAAGTACCCTTACATCTAACACTTGATTGGTTTTAGAAACAAAGGGTATTGAAACATCACCCCTTGCCTAATGACTTCCAGCTTTCCTGACCACCGTAATGGTTGGAGATGACTTGAATATTTGCAGAACAGGGCTGAGAGTTGAAAGTAATGGTCAAACATCAAAAGTGTTTACGTAATTGACGAGTAAATCAATCATCCACCAATAAATCATTAACATAAAATCGACAGACAGACAAAGCACACACGAAGATATTGGGCATACAAAACTAAAAGTTGGTATGTGAGTTCCTTGGGGACGGTAGGGGAGAACTAAGAGAAGATTTCTCTTTCCGAAATTCTTATGGGAAAACGGAAATTTAGTTTAGCGAGCAAAAGCTAGTGCATTGATTAAAAAAACTGCCTTTAATTTTCAAAGCCACAGTTTAGAAAATTGTACTCAGACCTATGTTTCAACCACATCACTGCTTGATACATTGCTTACTCTGTTATAAATGCTTACTTATTCGTATCATATGTAGTAGCAAAAGAAAATACCATTCAATGCTATTTCTTTTTGTATAAAGAACTCTTTCAATAATCTGCGATTAGCATATGATTGCTTATTAAAGTAACTCGGCGCGCGAGAAAATCTGTAATTTAAATGTTCCCCAAGTTACTTCAGTCCTTTAAATCTATTCCTCGGATAAAACTAACAATTTGAATAATCCAGAACTTGTTTAATGGACGTCGTTATGGTAATCGCTCTGTAAGACTTTACACTTCATTGATCGCTTCAAGTCCTGGCTTTTAGTTTAAACGTCTTTGAAAGACAAATTTGCGTAATAGTTTTAAATTATGGTTAGACGTGGCAGCTGTCCTATTTCTTTAAATTCAAATTAAATATTCATTAATATGACCTCCATTTTACTAGAGTTGCCTAAGAAATAATATCTATGTATGTGTGTGTATGTGTTGTCGGCTTCTTCACTGGGCGCAGCGTCAAAGTGGTCGAATGCTGGGCTGGCTACACTTTTTCTTTTGAAATGATTTGCAACAATCCAGTATCGTTCTTTTTACACTCAATTCAACGATATCATATTGTATAACATATAAATATATAATCGCAGATTAACAACTAAGACCCAGGTCAATCGTTTTTCATCTTGACTTGACCGGATTGAACCCGGGACCTCCAGTGTAACTCAGTATAACCAAACTTATGTTTGAACTCTAAAATCATCTTACACCAAAATAACCGGCTGTCAACCAGCGTACGATAATATAAGAAAAAATCCGTGATCTAACCAAACTTCCTAATAGAATATTAGTCTAATTTTATGGCTTGTACACCATTCTGTCACGCGCGGCACTCATGTCTCACAATAAATCAAATAATTTATTGTCCATAAATCTTGCGATGGCCCAAACTCAATACATTTGACTACATTAGTCAAATTATCGGCCTATATATTCTTACAAGCATCTTGACAATATATTTTCAACGTTATTCTTTGGAATTAAGGTTCAAACTGTGTTGAATCAAATTGGAAGTCATAATAGGGTTGCGTAAAACCTTTTATGGGTGTTCGATGGAGTCGTAGTTTGTATGGGGTTCGCGCGCGTTGTTGGCATGGCTTTCGGTATTTTTGGTAGAGCGTGCACAGCTCATTTTTGATGAACCAATATTTCAATTGATTTGAAAACCTATATTTATTTAACTACATTGCAATGTAGTATTTAAAACTTGTTTGGTAAAATATATATGAATTCGAATGAACTATTCATAACAACGGAAATTTAAAAATATAATACGTATTCAGTCAATCTGAAATTGGGGCAATAATAAATAAATAAATATATTAGGACAAATCACACATATTGAGCCAGCCTCAAAGTAAGTTCGAGACTTGTGTTATGGGATACTAACTCAACGATACTATATTTTATAACAAATACATATATGATAAACATCTAAGACTCGGGACAATCAGAAAAAGATCATTTTCCATCATGACCCGACCGGGGATCGAACCCAGGACCTCACTGTTCAGTGGCAAGAACCTTACCACTGCGCCACTGAGGTCGTCAAAATTAATACTATATTGTGTTGTGGTTTTATTCTGAGATAAATGTACAGTATTGCACAGTGTATATGCCCAATATTTTCCCAGCTGAATCCGAAAACCTGCTGCTAAGTATTAATAATCTGTGGAAAAACTAAAAGATTCTTCTCCCAGCAACGGAAACCCATTTATGGTTTTGAGCTTTGGGAAAGTAAGTTGAGAAATTGTTAACCAACCAGTTACCTCAGTTTTTCAGTTCAATTCATTTAGCACACGAAGTTTCTGGGCATGCGCGCTCTATGTAAACGTTACTCTAACTCTAACATCACGGGGAAGCACTTTTATGAGCGCAGCCGCAGTCGATCGCGACGTGATAACCCTGACCGACTATATTACTGTTTTATGGACTTGCTCGCTTTTCCGCTATTTTATTTTATTTCCGTAACCGGTTAGAACTTGTCGAGGGAACAACTCATTTAAAGTATATAGTCATAACTATAAAACAATTGTTTATATCAAGCGTTAAGTTACTTAATTCTGAGTAGACTTTATAATTAAATAAATAAATATAAATATATTGGGACAAATCACACAGATTGAGCTAGCCATAAAGTAAGTTCGAGACTTGTGTTATGGGATACTAACACAACGATACTATATTTTATAATAAATACATATATAGATAACATCCAAGACCCGGGCCAATCAGAAAAGGATCATTTTCCATCATGACCCGACCGGGAATCGAACCCGGGACCTCTCGGTTCAGTGGCAAGCACTTTGCCACTGCGCCACAGAGGTCGTCGAATTATATTTAGTTAGGCTTTATAATGCAAAGCCGTAATCTAATTAATTGTTATCATACAGCGCCCAGATAAGATTTTTTATTACAACTTCTGGCGAAGGAAAATATCGTGAGCACACTGACTGATTACTTCGTTAATTAAAGTTAATGTAAAGGTGCTAATGATTGCTGATTAGGTTCACACTGCTATGTTTGATAATTCGAGAATACCTCACTAAATGCATCTTATACCATTTATTTGTACTTTTATATCTACACAAACATAATAACCGCAACCAATTGTAATATGTAATTTTAGATGTTAAATGAAGTCCGTGGTGATTTGTATTACAGGTATTTTAGAACCTATTTCAGACACCACTCTCTCACAATACAGGTTAATTTAACTTGTACGTTGTACTAATCCTATTTATTTTACTAAGTGCTTATGTGAAGAAAAATACGATTATTTTATTTATTTACACTTTTTCATACAGACTTACCTTCATAATGTACGATCAATAGCCATAAAAAGTATGTCCAATGCTTTTAATCAAACTCTAATGTTAGATATAACACGTTTAAATTTAAAAAGAAATGCTGCTGACGAACACCTATGTTATTTACCAGGCTTACCGTATATTTAAACCCCCTATGGGTTTAAATAAAAGTAGAATACAAGGGAGATGTTTCGCATGTCACGTGACAATAAATCAGCGATATTTGTTGCACGCTGCAACAACATGGATGCAATGATTTGTGGCCGGAGAGACTCATTAGTTTGAGAGGCAAATTGCCTGAGAATTATATTTGTTTCACCATTTCCATCGAAATTCAAAAAAATGTCGATTTATTTTCATAGATACGCCTTATCATGCCTGTTGGTGGTATAAGCAAAAAAAATAATAATTAAGAAACAATAATGGTAAATCCCTTCTGGCAAGACCTATCATGCCATGAATGATTTATTTTACATCAAATGTATTTATTTATATAAAAAACATATTTCGATATTTCACCATGAAAAGAGTGGTGGCGAGTGAAATTTGTCAATTTGAAATTTCCCCTGGCCAAATATATGCCAGTAGTTTATATATAGTAGTTTATAGCTTGTGAGAAATAACCATTTAATATAAAAATTGTCATGAAAAAGCCTGTGAAGGTTGAAGGCTTGTCTGAATAAATGATTTGAATTTAAATTTCAGCAAAGACTAGTGAATTCCCCTGGCCACGATATTTATTATTAGCCTATTCCCCGTTTCGTAGCAAGCTCGTAACCTCGTAGCTAGCTACGACTACAAGTTCGTAGCGTAAACATTGTGGACATTAAACAGTCCAACAATAATTAAAATCCAATATTTATTGCAACCAATACAAAAATGTAAACAGTTCTTTGTTCCACTACCATCATTCTGCCTTTAATTCGTGTGTAAACAAGTGAGTGTTGATGTATGGTGCAGTGTTTTGTGGTTACACCGTGAGATTGAAGCTGGCTGGAAAATTTCAAAGTTCAAAATATAGTTTTATCTTTATTTAAAAAAAACTTGTAAATGTTTTTATGTCACACTTGCGTTCCAATTTTAAATTAATTTTTAATGAGATTAGGCAGGGGCGTAGGTACGATGGTTCGATTCGGGCGAGTCTGAATTTATAATCTTATTAAAACTAACGACTTGACTCGGCTTTGCATGAGATCATTTATAAATATATAAACAATAATATATAAACTTTAATTAACAACGAAAACTGCATCAAAATACGTTGCGTTGTTTAAGCTATTTTATAAGCTTACAAACGGAGACGCGGAGTACGATTACATTTTTTAAAATCTAGTATCAACAGTGTTGTTATTTAAACTCTTCCCCTAATCTTTATAGATTTAAAAATGTTATTTATATATCAAAATTTATTAAAGTATACCTTTAAGAAATATCAGGGCCACTACCCTGAACCATGAATATATATTTGTTTTGGTAGCGACTGCCTTCGCTCGCTCACTCCAACCGCCACCTCTTCATTCTCGAGTGGAAAAGCATAAAATTGCACAATGAGCAAACCTCATTTTGTACTTTGTACACGGTGTATGGTAATGATCATTCGTTATTTTCTGTCTGGCGTGACATCTAGCTGTAATGACGGCGATGTTTTGTTAACATTCAAATTTGAAGGGTTAGAAGCTATCCTGTATTTTATGGAAGTGTGTAAAGTGGGATTTCTTTTGAGGAGTGAACAAATGAAATGAATATTTCTTTCTTTTTTTAAGATCTACAGCATACATAGCATCAGACATACAGCAGGAAGCGACTTTTGTTTTATATTATGTAATTATGATAATGATGTTCTTATTGGTGGAGTAACTCCTTGTATGGGACTACACTACGCATATACTATTATCAAAATATAGACAAGTAAATCAATTAGATTCCCAGAGCAAGATAGTAAGAGAGGCATGCGGGCCAGTAATCCTGCCGGATTGGAAACGTGGATGTCTGATTGATTGCGGCTGCGGGCGAGGCTTATGTATCAGGTGCTGATTGATATTGCTCCTTGTAATTACTGTAATGTTTAGCATTATCTATACGAGTTGTGACGTCCCACGAGCACGATATTGGTACCTTATAAAGACAAGCGCTTCGCTTGCTCATTTTAATTATAGATGCGTGTACGACGCCGTCAGCGACTGCCTTCATTATGGTATAGTTCTCCTCCCTCCAGCATGGTATAGTTCTCCTCCCTCCAGCATGGTATAGTTCTCCCTCCCTCCAGCATGGTATAGTTCTCCTCCCTCCAGCATGGTATAGTTCTCCTCCCTCCAGCATGGTATAGTTCTCCTCCCTCCAGCATGGTATAGTTCTCCTCCCTCCAGCATGGTATAGTTCTCCCTCCCTCCAGCATGGTATAATTCTCCTCCCTCCAGCATGGTATAGTTCTCCTCCCTCCAGCATGGTATAGTTCTCCTCCCTCCAGCATGGTATAGTTCTCCTCCCTCCAGCATGGTATAGTTCTCCTCCCTCCAGCATGGTATAGTTCTCCCTCCCTCCAGCATGGTATAGTTCTCCTCCCTCCAGCATGGTATAGTTCTCCTCCCTCCAGCATGGTATAGTTCTCCTCCCTCCAGCATGGTATAGTTCTCCTCCCTCCAGCATGGTATAGTTCTCCTCCCTCCAGCATGGTATAGTTCTCCTCCCTCCAGCATGGTATAGTTCTCCCTCCCTCCAGCATGGTATAGTTCTCCCTCCCTCCAGCATGGTATAGTTCTCCCTCCCTCCAGCATGGTATAGTTCTCCTCCCTCCAGCATGGTATAGTTCTCCTCCCTCCAGCATGGTATAGTTCTCCTCCCTCCAGCATGGTATAGTTCTCCTCCCTCCAGCATGGTATAGTTCTCCTCCCTCCAGCATGGTATAGTTCTCCTCCCTCCAGCATGGTATAGTTCTCCTCCCTCCAGCATGGTATAGTTCTCCTCCCTCCAGCATGGTATAGTTCTCCTCCCTCCAGCATGGTATAGTTCTCCTCCCTCCAGCATGGTATAGTTCTCCTCCCTCCAGCATGGTATAGTTCTCCATCCCTCCAGCATGGTATAGTTCTCCTCCCTCCAGCATGGTATAGTTCTCCTCCCTCCAGCATGGTATAGTTCTCCCTCCCTCCAGCATGGTATAGTTCTCCTCCCTCCAGCATGGTATAGTTCTCCTCCCTCCAGCATGGTATAGTTCTCCTCCCTCCAGCATGGTATAGTTCTCCTCCCTCCAGCATGGTATAGTTCTCCTCCCTCCAGCATGGTATAGTTCTCCCTCCCTCCAGCATGGTATAGTTCTCCTCCCTTCAGCATGGTATAGTTCTCCTCCCTCCAGCATGGTATAGTTCTCCTCCCTCCAGCATGGTATAGTTCTCCTCCCTCCAGCATGTAGGCATTTTGAGATAATTATAATATAAATAACAGGTATTAAACGTTTTAAAGTAGTTAAACAATTATAATTGAAGATTAGGTATATAATATATACCTATCATCGCATCATAAATATTTATTATTGGCATATTTATGAAAAAAATTGTACTGTTTAGGGCAAATCTGAACAGCTCCAAACTTCGCGGGTAAAAGAAGATAGAAACATTGCTCAGAATTTTAATAATAAATACCACTGCGGAATATACTCGAAAAGCAATAATCACACGTAGCAGATATTTGAGGCAAACACCCGACACCTCGCTCGCACTCGGCTATGCACACAGCAAGCCAGCCCCTACTCCCTAGGGAACCACACCTCTATACGAGTATCTAACTCGTTCGACGCCCTGGAGGTGTGTGTAAAAATTGGAATTGCAGATAATATTGCCAACATCGTTTATTATAAAGAGCCATTTTTTGGCTTACGTAGACAAGCATTACTCTGTCCTGAAGATTCTAATGAGAAAATACCAATAAACAATACATATATTCGATAAATCTTGTCCAGGAACTAAAATGATTAAAAAGGAAACGTTATAATATTACTTTTTTTAAGGTATCGTGTTGTATGATAATATAAAAGATAGGTATTACACTGTGATTCTACAAAGGTTGCCGATTTACTTTTTTTTTGGTTACCTTTTTTATTAATTATTTACTGCCAGTAAGTAAGTATGTAAATATCGAACAAATCTCGTTTTGCCGCTTGCGTTTAAAACAGACTATATAGATAATATCCAGATAAGTAAGTACAAATAAGTATATAATGGTTATAACTCTGGCAGGTGTCCCGAGTCTGTTTGCCTCCGTTCCGCCACAGACTATGTACAACTATACAGATCCCACACCGCAGTGATTTGATTCCTGTTTGCGCTCCGGTTCAATGAACTTAGATTGCTTGGCAAACAAACTGAAATAATGAATTTTCAACAATTTCATTATGAGGAGATTTGCAGTTGATTTTCAATATTTGCGGAGATTATATTGGATTCTAAAACTTTTGCTGTCGACTTAATTCCTAATTATTCCTAAAAATTAAGTGTTAAAAGCATTCTTCTTCGGAAATTATTACCAAAAATTTTAATATCATTACTACGATTTACCAAGTTGGAGATATTTATAAATCGCAAAAAGCAAAGAATTCCAAGGACCATCGAAACTCAATCAGAGTGCAACGCGCAGCCTCAGCTGTTCGACAAAACTCGAGTTTTCGCGCCAAGGAGCTAATAACATTCCGCCGGCGAACTCGTCGAATTCGGTCCAGGAATTCTGATCATTCGCAGAGGAATGTTAATAATAAAAAAAATCCACTCGGTAATGCCGTCCCTGGATGTTGAGAGAAACAGTATTCCAAAATTCAACCGGTATGGGTTGATTAACCTATCTACCGATAGGAATCTAGGTACATGATGAAAAATCCGAGATCAGTGAGACCTGTCTACATTTATTAACACATTTGTCGCACGTATGTTAGTAAGCTGTTCCTGCGATCTCAACAAGATGCACTTTTATGAAGTCCATCAAATGTTCCCATTTCATTGTTTGTGGTGTGGTCGTTTATTGTAATTTTTGTAAGAGTTGAAAAGTTCACTCTCTCTCTCCTTCATCTGTGCATTTTAGGTCCCTTCCACAGCCGTTGAGTGTCGGAGCCCATGGTCCGCTTTCCTAGTTTTTGTTTGTAGTTGTTAGACCATTCAACCATCGATTAAATGACTATTTATCAATAAAGGCCGGTGCAGACCGAATTGGTGTGCATTTGTAACGCATGCGTGCACGCATACGGAACTACGCCGTCACCGCCTAATTCCATACAATACACCGCACAGCTACGCGTTAGGTCGGTACCAGCCTTAATAAATTAATGAATAATAAAGGAAAGTTTTACACAACAATAATACAACTTCATTCCTCCGCTTCAAGTATTATTCTCTTTTTTAAGCCAAGACACTTCTCCGATCAAGTTATCCGACTGCACGAAAGAAAATCTCAACCATATTTCAGACACGAAGACGTAGAGCAAACTTATCAAGCACTTGACATAACTATGATTTGAAGTCGGAGCATTCCTCGAAGGAACTTAACAGGAGTATAAAATATCCAGAAGTCAGAAAGGCGCCCGACAAAGTATAATTTTTAAAACACGCTGCGTGGAAATTATTCTTCCTTTTACTTAATTCTTCCTTACCAGACTGTACCATGTGAGAATATTATTTATAGCTTTTTTAAAATATTATTTTTATATTCGATGTATATGTAAGGATTAAATCCGAATCTACAGGTTTATCAAAACATAAAAAATAATTTTATTTTCATTTAACGTGATAAATTAAAATGGTGTCGCATCTGCCTTATTTATATTTTGTGTCAGCAGCGAGTCAGAATCTCGCGTTGTATAAAACACTAAGTTTAGAGGTAATAAAACGCCAAGTTAAATTGCCAGTATCCGCGGGGCAGAAAAGTGTAGAACGTGCCGGCTTTAGCAAGAGCCTTCTCGTTTTTAGATCTTACACAAGTCTGAATGGTGCACCGATGATGCTTCATTGAAATTAAATAAATTTATTTATCAACATTAGATGTCATATGGCTTAGGTATTTCAGGGTTTCAGGTATATGTTGTTATAATTTGCTGGTTTACGGATGTTCACATAACAGATCTGAAATGACAGCCAACGGCAAAAACTTCCATGCCTAAATCTGAGTTTATCTCCATCGGTCATCGACAATTTTCCACTTCTTTGTAATTTCTTTACATTTTCTTCTTATTCTATTCTTACGACTTTTATTTGCCAAAAAGTGTTTCACGAATTTATCTAAAAATATTACTTATTTCACTGAGAATATATGATAGTAAAATATATACTAAAATAAAAATTTAACACGAAACTACAAAATTTATCAGAAAGTTACACAAAATTTTAACACACAACATACCAATATAGGAGCTACGAACCGATAATGATACTCGCAAATAATCGGAATAGCGTTGAATCTTTATCGAATGCAGATGCATCGGCGCGAGCTAGCGATCGCCATCGAATCGCGACGATTCGCGACGATTCACGCCTTTCATCCGCGTTGGCGCAAATTTTCCAATTTCCGATTGAGCGAGCGGTTGTAATAAATACAAGTTTCGCGCTACCTGTATTTTAGGGTTCCTTTAGAAGTAAGCGAATTTCTTGTGCGAGAGAGCGAGTTGGGATGCCAGCACTCAAAAGTTTTGATTGTTGTGTTTTGGTTTTGAATCAGACTCACTATACCATATAACAAATAATATGGTTACATATCAAAGACCCGGTCCAATAAAAAAAAAAATCATTTTCCATCATGACTAGATCGGGGATCGAACCCGGGACCTCTAGGTTCAGTAGCATGCGCAACTTTACCACTGCGCCACCGAGGTCGTCAAGGTTTCACCGACTATATTTTTGAGTTCCATATTAGAATTGTTAGTTAGTGGTATCAATAAAATTAATAAATCTACACTAATTCCATTATTATTAAAATGGCTGGTCCATTTTAATAATAATGGAATTTCACCAGTTATTATGTTATATCTTTCGATCTTTAAATTCAGTGGGTGGCGGTGATTTTAACAGGTTGTTGCTTAGCTTTAGTTCTTGCTTCTTTCTTTTGTTTTTAAGTAACCTGTGTTACAAATGTAGGTGAGGTCGCGATTTAATTAATGTATAAGGAACCATTGATGTCTGCATCAAACTCGCGCTTTCCATTTCGTATTTCCGATTGAGCCACCGGATCGAGCGCTTCATAATGCTCACAAGTTGCAGAGTACCCGCATTTTTACATTTCATTTGGCGGTATTACGTTTAATTAAGTCTATGGCGGCTGCTGTGTTTCGTTCCATCGATCGTATCTTGGAAAATTAAAATTTTGCATCACTGATACTTCGTTTAATTAATGTTCTTTGAGGGATTTTCTGTTGGAAATATTTAAATACCTAGTAATGCTGTCCAGAATGGAATCTTATCTCAATGTACTTGCTTCATACTATATCCTTTTGTTATCTTTTTTAATGCGAATCTTTACTAAAAACGTACAATCTGTCTGGTCAAGGAAAGTGTCTTGGTGAAACTTGCATACTGATTACATACTGATTGCCGGTTCAGTCAATTCATAGGCGATCATAGTCACATATATATCATAGTCATAGTCACAGGCATCGTCGACATCATATACTTCCTCTTGGAAGTTAGATACACATAGATATTTAAAAGCGATTTTATAATATAATAAAAAATAATATTTTAACGGTTCATGCCACACTACATAAAGAATTTTATTAATGTGTAATGTGTGGTAACAGGAAGCCAAAATTTTATTTACACTTATTTATTTAATTGGCCACCGTTTTCAACTGCGACTACATTATACTCTAAGAAGTATAATACTTTCTATAAAAATTGTTTATCTAGTGTTGCATAATCTTTTTCGGTTAGTTCGGTTTTCGGTTAGTCGGGGGTTATAAATAAAATAAAACAAACATAGGCGTTAAACTCTAGATCCGTGTATTTGGCGTTATTAAGCATCTGATAACAGTGTACGTAAGAATCGAAAGTATCTGGTTAAACAATATTCAATGGAAATTCGAAAAGTCCCATATATTAGTTAACACGTATCTATGTATAATACCACCTATAAAATAAATTAATGAAGCCTGTCTCCATTAAAATAAAACCTTTTTAAAACATCATGACGAATTCTAAATCGTTTTAACATTATTCGGTTTAAATATTCCATAAAAATGGGATTCCAATTCAGCAGTCGGCAAAATGTTTACCTTCGGAATTTGTCGACGTTAACAAAATTCGGAACTCAATAAATTTCAACCAATCAAATGCCGATTTATTTTATTACGAGGACAAACAACAATATTTTTCAACGATTGTTTTACTTTCCAATCGTAATTTATTCGCGAACGATGAAAATTCCATTGATTTGTGTTTGGATTTGAGGAGAAGGTATGGTACGGTCAACATAATGGACGTGGCAAAATTGTTTGAATGTTCGTTTCTAATATGCCACTTAGCGATAAAATTATATTATTATTCGTTTCTTTCGGCATTTCTTCTCAGCGGTGGTCGTTCCGAAATGCTAGATTTTTATTACTATGTAATACCTATGATATTGGAGGTAAAAAGGGCTAAAATCTTACATACCTTATAATTATACTTAGTAGTAGAGAATGCCACGTCATTGTACATTGTACATACATTTTGTCATTTTGAGCAAT
Organism: Plodia interpunctella; assembly: GCF_027563975.2. Lineage (NCBI taxonomy): Eukaryota > Metazoa > Arthropoda > Insecta > Lepidoptera > Pyralidae > Plodia > Plodia interpunctella. The sequence goes on from NC_071303.1 coordinate 309,312, forward strand.
ATTCTTTTTAAATAGAATAAACACACTCTATTGATCCAAAAACAAGATACAATATAAAATTTTGATCAAAAAAACAAAGTGAAATTCCTTGGTGCTGATTTAAATGAAATTTCTTGCATAGACAGGGTGGAACCTGGAAACGTACTACACACAACATAAAGTGAATAAATATCCCGAAAATCCCCCGTGATCAAATCCCAGGGTCACTGCCAGTTACAGCGGTTATTTACTTTCAAGCACACTATCAGACAGTAACAAGTAATCACTAAAGAGACAAACAACAGTTGCACGTTCCCACCGCTCAATATACTGCGCAAACACGGCGGATCCATGAATCCCGAGATCCGACAGATGCGCGGGAGCCGGGATTAGCGACGCGTGCGTAATCCCTCTCCAAGATGCAAGGATTAATGGACTGCATTTTGCATTTATTTTGTAATGTAGCATGATAGTTAAATTTTAAATGGCGTGTCTCTTTTGTTATTCTTGGCATTAGCGTACGAATACCGAAATAAATTGGATTATATCACCATGTCGTCACATGAATACATACAATACACATACTTATAGACATTGTTTCTGTTATATTCGGAAGATAACGACAAAATGCAACTGCAAACGAAATGCAAATACAAGTTAGTATAAGCTCATCTTTCTTACGCTATAAAAGTTCGTTTAGTAAAAAAAATTAAAATCTTTTCTTTTGTATTTAATTTGTCAAATTGCTAAAATTACCTTTGGATATCTGTTTATAGAGACAAAATTATACAGGCGAAAAAAATTGTTTATATACCTATGTAATTAAAGACAAATGGCAAACAGGCAATAAAAATATTTTAAATGTTTAGATTAATCTTAGTCCGCTGGGGAAGGCGGCCTTGTTAGAATAGTCTCTCCGTCATTGCTATCCCGACGTGTTGTGAGAGGCGACTGTGGACTCGTGTGAATTCCATCTTTTCCTTACATCAAATACAAATTTAAAATTCTTTCCTAACATTTTCTCTGGTCTAGCCACTCAGCAATAGAATGAAAACCTCGGTGGTTTGGCTGTCACATCCTTAAATTTATTATTCTCCTTTCCAATATAGTCTTTTTCTTATTTTACTTTTGCAGTTCAAAAATAAATATTGTAGATACATAGCGCTTGACAAAGCCTTGGCGTCAAAAGCGCGTGAGTTGTGACGAGGGTAGGGTCGGGACTCGGTCTAATCCCATTTGAATGTTGCGGGATTACGGGATTGCACCTTGCGTTGTGCACCGGAATGACAACCAGGTGAGATGGTACATTTGGTGTCAAAAGATGATCTTAGATTATGGCGGTAATATGGAACAACTGGGTGCTAAAATGAACCAGCTGTCACAAACCTTATGGACCCAATCTCTAACTGTAATCCATTTCTACCTACGTCCAGATATTATATCAAAACAGTTCTTTATTTTTAAATAACCTAAGTTTCCTTATGGAATCATGCACGATAACCTTTGTTTGGTCTTTGGACATAAATTTATATTTAAGAAATGGTAAGCACTTCTGGCATAATAGGGACCAACACTGTTTGAATGTATCTTTCGGCATTTCTTCTCAGCAGTGGTCGTTCCGAAATGCTAGCAGTTTGTAGCTTTGGTAAATACCATTTAATTTAGAATATGACGTGAAAAAGTGCCTGTGAAGGCCTAATTTGTGAATAAATGATTTGATTTTGGGGAAGGTTTTCCTTTTTTTTTGTAAAATATTTTTTTTTCCGAGTCCCGTGTCTCTTCTTTATAATTCGTACGATAGTTTGGCGCGTCGCCAATATTGGATTATTGCCTATTCAAATTCATATAAAAAAGGTAGATAAAAATAAATTGGTTGTGTAGTAAACTATCATCCAGATTTGATTTTAACAAAAATATATAGGTATTTATTTGATTTAAATTTAACGATGATTCTCAAACTATATCCGCGGATCTGAAGAGATTCCAAGACGCAACCACACTAGTAAATAATAAACAATATATTCAGTAGGAAATAGTAACAATGTGAACGCACAGACAGTCAGACACTGTGGACTATCGCATGTCGCCACTTCCGCAGATCTAAGCGGAAGTCGGCGCGGCATACTATACAGACAATGCTTACATCGCAGATGTTATCTGCATATATGGTTACATGGCTATCAGGTCTTTCCGCACGGATAACTTATCTACAATCAAGATCTATATGCATCAGGATTAGCACAAAATACAATGTATCTATCACAATCAGCATTAGTAGGTAGTTCGCGAGATCGTAAAGCGAAGCATTTTGAACGACACAAAGATTTGTAACTTTTCACAAAAAAATTATATGTCTGATTTTACAATATATTTGATACAATATTTCGACTACTTACATATATTTCTTTGAATGGTCTTATGACTGTACGAGTAAGAGTGTGACCCGATAAAATAGATGATTGTTGTACTTACACAGACTTTATGTAACGTACCGACAGCTTACAACTAAAATGAAGCTGACCTTTCATTCCAGTAACAGTTTTAGTTCATTCAAGTGGCGTGTGTGTATATTTAAATAGTAAAGTATAGTCCGATCTAGTACGGTCTTAATCTACGGCTGATCTAAGCTAAATTTCCCACTACAACATCCAATATCTAGCCAGACCAGTTGGTCCGCAGCCGTGTGTCGCCACATCCGCACGGTCTGGTCTGGTCTGCTCTGGACGGAAGTACGCTGTCCTTGTGATTTCGAGTACAGTCGCTGGTATGCATTTAGATATGCATCTACGCAATCATGAGGAGAAATCTGTTTGTTTGTAATACATCTCTCTCATTTAATAAAGTTAATGCTGGTTAATATTTTTGGCATGTTGATTCCTAGTTTGTTATTTAGATAACTAGATCTAGAATTAGCTGCATACTGTAAATGATTGTTATCACATTTCAAATTACGTCATAAATAATGGTAAAGACTAATTTCGATATATTAATGACTAATTTCGATTCGAAGGTTATAAGCATCGGTGGTTCAGTGGTAGAATGCTCGCCTGCCACGCGGGCGGCCCGGGTTCGATTCCCGGCCGATGCAGCACTTTTTTGGAGCTTACTGCTTATTTTGTTTTTGTTTTTTGTCAATTTGTTAAAATATTTCTGTTGTTAAAACATTCTGATAAAAAGTTTATCCAAAATGAATGAACATCATAAAATTATCCCACAATCCTACAATTTAGATTTTGAAGGCTAGAGTTAATACTGAACAGGCATTTTTTGATTTTGTGTAACACCTCCTTAGACCTCATTTTTTCTTTCCATCAGGCTAGATCGAGGTTAAACGCAGATTTTAAATAATCGTGTCTTTGTTGCAAATACCGAAAATTATAACGCCTGGGAAAAATTAATAGCACAAACAATTTTCGTCGTCATTCTCCGATTTTTACAATCCATGGAATTAGTAGGTACTCCGTGAATTACTTACTAAATCCATGTTACAATCATTCAAGCTTACTGCTACGATTATTTTCATTAATTTTAAAGTAACCCCAGATGAAACCGCAAGCTTTAGCTAGTACATACTAAATCTCAGTGAGCCCCTCGGTTATACACAGAACTTCGAAGTCGAGTCGTAATAGATTTTGCGGAAGGCAGTAAGTGGCATTTAATTAAAAATATGTCACTCGATGTCTGACTCCCTTGGCACATAGTTGTACTTGTGTATATAGTGGTGGCTATATTGTAATGTTGTCGTTGGTTTGGTTTAGATTGGAGAATAGAATAAAGTGATGTTGGCAAATCACGCTATTCACAAATTCTATGACACAGATATATATTCTTCATAATATAGATTATATAATTCGTATATTAGTGGAATTTTGATGCACTGCGTTCGGTAAATAAAACTTTAGACAGTTAGGTCAGCAGTTGTTAAAAGAAATGTTTGTGAATAACTAATAATTGTGATGTTATTATTTAGGTACAATCATTTCGATAATTTAAAAATATATCCACATTTACATCATAGTTACATAGAGGTACAATTTGTAAGTCCCGTACTCCGCCTGGAACACTCTTATACCTAAATATTTTAATAGAAATAAGTAGATCATCGTCGCAGAAGTCATTTCAACCCACAGACAGACCACTCAAACTGGTGGTTTGTGTTCCAACCTCTCCCAATTTGGTCTCTTAATTAATAATGATTATTACGATCCTCTTTATTATGTGAATATGAGGTCGGATCCATTCCGACACGGTATTTCAATTAGGCATCGAAATGAGCATAAGGCTTTGATCATACCAAACAATTTTGCAGCCAGCTAATATTCTATGTATGTATCACGTAACACATCGCTATAACAATATCTTATACGACAAATAAATACTTATTGCTCTCCAGCTCTCCAACTATCTCCACACCAAATAACCACCACAATTTTATGCTCCGTTTTGACGTAAAATTGAAGTGAGAAGAAGGACAAACAAACACACTTTCACATTTAAAAGATTGTTAATTCATATTTTTTTAATCTGATTAAAGATGTTGGTGTGAACAACGCATTAGATTTAATGTGATCATGCCAAATGATCATCTGTGCGAACGAGAATTGTTTGTTATTACATGGGTAAAAACCAGTAGCCGCTTAATGTATAAAATTAAATTAAATCAATGGTAATTAATGAAATCATATGGAGGACTTATTATTGTTTAAATTAATATGTACCGGATGAGTAACACTGGGAATTCTAGAAATTATCCTTATCAAACTAATGTCCATGTGATTTATTTTCAAATTATTACAAATCCGTTTTGTAGTCGTGGGAATTACGGGTTTCTTGACCTTAAAGCCTGTTGCTATTATTTAGATTTAATGATTTTCGAAATTAAATCAGACTGAAATAGTTTGCAATACAAACTTAGAGCGTGTGGTTCCCCCCTAGAATGGGACCACTCCATACCTTCCCATGGAAGTATTGTACGAGGCGATTAAGGGACATTTGATAGGGAACATTGCTTAATGCGATCCAGTTCAGGATCTAAACTGATCTGCAAATTGGTACCATCGAATTATTTTTTTAGTATAAAATGAATGCGATTGATTTTAGGTTTCTTAATTGTTTAGTTGCATTGGAATCGTTCCGTAAAAGTTGATGGTAGGCCTGTACAGATTTCAATAAGTACTTATTTTTCCTTGTATCCAGAAAATACGTTTTCAGAATAAATTCATACTTATCATAGGAAGTAATATATTCCTTGATAAGATAATATTTGCACGAAAAAAAAACCATGAAATGTTTCATCACAGTCTAAAAAAAAATGCAGTCCGAGTCTATGACAACTAATGTGAGCATGGGTCTTCTAGGGGCTGTTGTCCTACTTTAAAAAAAATGTATGTCAATTGTTAGCAGTATGTGGTCGCCCCAAGTCCAATAAATACCAAATTGACTCCCGACTCGATAACGACGTGTTGGGGCAGTAAAAGTAATCATTGGTTCAGTGGAGGGGTGGGTTTATGGCCAGTGGAGTGGTAGTAAACTACCTAATCGGTGTATATCGCCGCTAAAATGAATATAAAGGCGCCCCTGTGGTGTTTAACAATACGTCTTTAACTGGCAATATTATCTGTTTGTGTTTTCGGACGCGTTCGCCACAGAGGGCGTCACGTGGCAGGCGGCCGGTCGTAAAACCGTAGCCAAATGCGGCGCCGTCGAACTAAACGTCACCTTCAATTTTCGCAACTTTTGGCTCTATTAACTCCGTATGGTATAAATACAACATACACATATTTCTTTGGTTAGAATTTGGTAAATCGCTCTGGCTGATAAAACACCGACTAAATCAAAGTGTTAAATTAAATAAATTTTTATCAAATAAACAGACAGCATGCGACCCACCTGGAAGAAATTGGTCACCAGCAATTTTATATATTATGGATCTAGTGATTAAGTGGACGTTATCAAAAATAGCCGCGCAACTTGAATAATAATCAAAATGAGAGGACAATGTGCTAATATAATCAAATCGAGTGGGCATTATCATTATGCTCGTTATCTAGTGGGCAGGCTATGGAACAGATAAACAATTAAATGTTATATACAGAACTGAACTCTTACAACACAAACCCCGAAAAACCTAACAAACACAGGTACTTTTTATTATAACAAATCTCTCAAATAATTGCCTCACAGCCACACGACAATATTCATAATTTCCATGCAATTTGCTGAATTAGGTGGTTCAATCTGTATTAATTAATTTCGCCCGAAATAGCTTGTCCATATAAAAAATACCCGCACCTTTATCAATAATATCATTAAATCACCTGATCTGTTCTATATAATATATATGGTCTGTTTTAAATTAAAACAATTGTTTCACCTTTGAATAAAAGAAAAAGAAAACAAAATATCAACAACAGATTAACCTACTCAAAATCATGCCAATTCCTGAATACTATCGTCTCAGAGTTCTGTGCTGGTTGACGTGACGTGCGGTTCACTATCACTCACATTTACCTAATATTCAAACTAGATTCGAACATCATAAATAACTATAACCACTAACCAACCAATTAATAAAGCAAATACAATGTTACAACCAAGATGTGTAATCACAAAGCTGTTTACATACAACTATCGGAGCTTTAAAGCTCGTCTCGCGCCCGCCCCGGCTCACTCGCCGCCCAGCCGCCGCGGCGCCCGCCCGCCCTACGATTGCTGAAACACGCGAATTCGCGAAAATTTACGATACGAACATTTTAAAATGAACATTTTTAGATTTTGAGTAATTTAGTGATAGTAATGAGTAGTGGTAGATTTTCTGGCACTAATAAATATTTTTTGAAAATTAAGTTAAGTTAAACTTTTGAAAATCAAGAAAATAATATTAACATAATAAGTATAAAATAAATTAGTTACTACAACTTAATATATATAAAATAAATTAGATTTAAACTGTTTTAGAAGTAACCTTAAAAAGCAGTAAAGCTAAGTTTATTATAACCATAACGCGTTAGGTTAAAAATAACTGGAGTTAACATAACCGGTAGTTGATAATTCAGAATATACCTTATTGATGGAATTATAGGTTTTGAGACTAAGCGATTGTGAACTCTATGTGTAGTATTTAAGGTTGATTTTCGACGTGTACTGAAGGACAATTGGGGGAGGTGTATTATGTAAATATTGGTGTAAAAGTAAATCGTTCGAGGAGCGTTCGGTCGGAGATTCCGGTGAGTGATTGTGTTTAGTTTGGAGATATACTGCTAATCTATATTAATCATTGGTGAGGAACATTTGAGCACGCGGGGCGCATATGGAAGGTTATTCAGTATGTATAAATGTTTTTTATTTCGAAACACGAACGCAAAAGAAGTTGCGGGCGTAGCTTAGTATGTACACATTCTTAGCTCGTCAAAAAAAATTGGTTTTTGCGTTGAAAACACTACAACTAAACCTATTATACAACTGTTAGTTTCTCTTGATATTTTTTACAATGAGAAGTCCTTCCTTGTGAGAAGGACATATTAATCCCAGAAAAAAGTACTTACTTTTCCCTATGTGAAATACAGTAAATCAAAGTTGTATGTATACTTTTTGTCAAAGACATTTATCCAGACATTAGATTTTCACAAGCATTTTTCACATCAATCTTTACTATAGCTACAAACTATTGGCATTTCGGAAAGACCACTGCTGAGGAGAAATGGCGAAATAAACGAATTAAAACAGTGGTCCTATCATTCCAGAAGGGCTTACCATGATTATTGCTCGCAATTTTTCTAGTAAAGAACACATTAAGGGTCAAAAGTATACAAAATACATGTTACGATAGTGAACGATTGCTGATTAAAAAATAATTATAAAACACTAACCTAACAAAATAAACGAGAATCAAGCTGACAGTTCCCCCTGGCTGCATTCGTTTGTTTTTAAACTCATTATCATGGATTTGATGGGCTTATACTACGCAATATTGCGCGATCTGATACAGGAGACGTTAGACTATATCTCTCGGTTCGGCTGCGGATCTTGTCATAAGATAACAATAAATAAATATATTAGGACAAATCACACAGATTGAGCTAGCCCCAAAGTAAGTTCGAGACTTGTGTTATGGGTTACTAACTCAACGATACTATATTTTATAACAAATACATATAGATAAACATCCCAGACTCGGATCAATCAGAAAACGATCATTTTCCATCATTACCCGACCGGGGATCGAACCCAGGAACTCTCGGTTCAGTGGCAAGAACTTTACCACTGCGCCACCGAGGTCGTCAACAACAGTAGTTAAGCGGACACCCTCAGCTGCGGGATAACACTGTACCGCACTTGTCGTTTATGACGAATTTAGTATCGTCTTTGATATACATATTTAATGTTATCACCTCGTACGTATCGCCACATTTTTTGTTATATTTTGCTTTATAAATCTTTAGATACCTGTTCTTTGTGTTTAAAAAGTCATACTAATAATATAATCAACTAAACGATATCTTATAACAGCATCCACCTTTGTTTTTAAAGCTTACCTTAGAACACTTGGACGACCAATAATAGAATAGATTTTTTTTTATCGCATACACACACTCAACAAATATTTTACTAACACGAGTGTGCATCAAGACCGTCAAGACGAATTTTCTGATATATACGTATATAAAAATCGTGAGATATGAAATAAAAAGTACTATTACACTGATACATGATACTCTCGAAACACATAACATTTTCCTTGCAATCGGAATGATATGCTGCAGATATCACTTCCTTATGCAATAAACATTTCCGATATAGCATTGAGACTGCACAGTGCATCTAGCTGGATGCACTTGCGAATATAACTGTGTAAACAGCGGAGTATTGAGTGTTCTGGTACAAAATACTCGATAACAGATAATCCTGTGAAGTCTCAGTTTTGTAGTGGCTATGAAACCGATTATATTTGGGTTTGTTCCGGTTTCTGCTGCATCTGATTATAATCTCTATCTACCCGAGTTTTAAACTATACTTACATTTATGATAATGAACTATAGATAACTCTTCTTCTGCGATTCTTCAACTGCCATATTTTTTTATTTAATTATTATTCATTCGATAGTAGGAATATGTCATTGTTAAGTTCACCGTAAAACGATGGATAGCCAAGATTATCAGCCGAGGAGAATGACAAGAGGTTCATGGCTATTATTGGAGTACTAGAAGCTGACTATGATGATGTAACAATGATGTCATTAAGCGCCATTGCATTAATGCATAGCTTCGATCAAAACAAGACTGCTGCCGTACATATTGCAGCTAGCCAATATGACGCGCGCTGCATACATTTGTAGATTCGTGTTGGACATATAGAAGATAGACAATCGATTTTATTTATGACTATATTTTTTAATTAATTCACCTCGAAACTAAAACTTTTTCTGCGCAATTTTTTTATATTTGTTATTATTAAAGTAAGCGTGTCATCAAACGCTTACTTTAATTTTATTCATATTTTAATTAAATGACTTCAGAAGGTATAATTTTTTGAGCCCTCTTCTTGACAAGGACTAAGTACATCAGTACCTACTTGCACCAGATCACTATCTTACAAAATCTCTTAATTCAACTCAGGATAACATCTCTTGTTGACGCAAATAATTTACTAGTGCCGACTTTCAAAAGAAGAAGCGGCGCTACAGGCTTCACTGCAGGATTACATGGGATCAGAATAGTTTATCTATATAAATAACAGCTCAATGGACAAGCATGTGTTGCAAGCGAAACTGCGCCGGTTCGTGTGTGGGAACGATTAGCAAGCACTGTCTACTCGTTTTAATTAAAGCGAATCCAAGCCAGGATGTTCTTCCTGTAATTGAAACGGTTCTGGGGTACATAATGTATGGGACTGTATTGTAATGAGGTTTGAAGCAGGGGAAGATAAGGAAAATTTAAAAGGAAAGACCGGTATAAAGTTGATGACGTTAGCGTATTGTGAAACTGGTTTATAATATTACTTATTCAGTTCGTAATTTTGGTTCTTTTTTCTGCAATTTCAACAAGATAAGTAATGTTACAGATAGCGTTGTAAAGATTAGGATTTAATAGAGTCTTATGAGGTAAGTAAAAACGGAACATCGTGTAACTGGTCAGTTTATAATATAATACATTCAGCTCATTATAACTTTTGAGAAAATTTTGGAGAGGTTTTCTGGAAATTCCGACCATCACTACATAGTATAAAACGAAGTCGCCGACTGGGACGGTTTCTTTCGTTCTTATATTAATTCACCCAATGAATTTTCATGCAGTTACTGTTCAGTTCAGATCACTGTCAAGATCATTTATTCCCGAAGGTTTATACATAAATAAATGACGGGTGAGGACGCTAGTATCTTTATAAAAACTTCAACAACATACCTACGTCAAGTGAAGTAAACTGTCCTCGGGGTGCTGTCACGACCGGAGCTGACCGTAACTAGTTTATATCTGTGACGTGAAGGTGGTTTCTGGCTCACACCCACGTCCGCCGCCTCTCAGGGTGATATGTGATAGTGATGGCGTTAACTTTGCTGAATGACAGTATTTTAAATCCTTCCTTCAAAGTTTTATAGTTGAAAATAAATAAAATAATTTTATTTTTGATAATGAGATATTACTAATAAATAGTCTTACTTATAACGTATGGTTTTGAGACTATTAACAAATTGATCAAAGGCGTAAGTAATTTTGAGGTATATTGTGTATTTTATTTTAAGAGTCTCGATGAATGAACTCTTGTCCTTTACAACTTAGACTTAATTATATTTTTTACAATATTTGATCTAAAACTAAATTCTTTGGTTGCAGGTAAGAAATGCCACGTTTATTATGACTGAGGCAGAAGATCGAGTGAGTATAATATTAGATTTATCGAAAATAAACTAAATAAAAAATCCGACCAGAAAACCATGATATTCTCTAGGTTACTTAACATCGTTGACACGATCGCCACCTTGTTCACGACTATTCAGTAGTTATTAAATCCAAATACGTCGCTAATGCCCCCTCCCGTGTATCGACGCTGATTACCTCACGTCGTACACGGATGCAGTGAAAGATTCGCAAACTTGCAGCCAATTAGGATTCGGCTCGCGGGCCAATCACGCGCCATTGTGGCCGCCCAATTAAATTACACGCCGGGTTCCGCGCGCCACCGGAATGATAAGCTGACCCACAGAATTTGGAATAATACAAGTTTAGTAGAATTGGCGTGTGATTTGTCGCCGACTGGTCCTGGGCTAAATTAGTAGATGTAAAGTATACGACATGCGGAATCTTTGTTTTTGGAGATCACGTTGTAATCGATATGTAACACGTTGCCATTTTTGTTCAAATTTTAATTTTCAATCATATTTGTATCTTGTATTATAGCGAGCGGAGCGTGAGTCAGAGTAACAAATAAATAATAATAATAAATCCATATAAAAGATAGCACTTCTATTAGGCTGCAAATTGCAGACTCTGTGAACTGACCGGTTTCGTTCGATGAATTGTTATTCGCGATTCGTAAGTATAGGGAAAGGAAGGATGTTTTCAAAAATTCAAGGTGTGTTTGAAGTGAAGATTCGGAGGAGTGAATAAAGGTACGCATAATACCTTCTCAGCTTTTAGGCAGTACCTACGTATGTATTCTCACACTTACACATGTTATAAAACAAAGTCCTATGCCTTATCTGTCTGTTTCTGATAAACATAAAAACTGCTGCACGTATTTTCATGCGATTTACACTAACAGGATTCCTGATATAATTTATGTTTTTACCCGAGCGAAGCCGTGACGGGCTGCTGGTGCTCTAATATATCCCGTTATACATCATTGTTAGACAATATTAATTTTTGATACTTAACCAAGTAACAGAAAATTTAGTGAATTCAAATTAAAATAGACATTTGGGACTACCGAATTTTTGCAACAATATTTTGTTAAAATCCTAATACCAAACGATGACACAAACAGTTGTTCATTTTGATCCACAATAAATTCAACTGAAGCCAAGCTCCATTCACCCGAACAAATGGCAAAAATAAACACATTTAGCAAACATATCGTTGCGAACAAGAATGGAGATTTGATCTGTCTGTCATAATCATCATAACATCTGCTCTTTGACCACAGAAAGACCAATGCTTAGTGATTTTAACGTTTTTTGAACTTAATTTCATTAGTAATAGAGTATGTTTTCAATTGAGGCGAAGAAATATGTTAATTCGATGTTTATAAAATTTTTTGAATGGTTGATCCATCAGCCTGCGTATTTAGAATAAACATGTCGTTATTTCAAGAATAATATGTATGACATGATACATATACAATATATTAAAAATGGTAATGGTTTAAAGTATGTAAAGGTTTTTTTTAATGTAGATCTATGTGTATGTATTGGTTTTTATCCTAAGAGTCACAAGAATCTCGCAAATATTGTGTTCTTGGGAAAGCAATTTTAAACAACTTTCTAAAGCTAAGCTGTATTTGTTTGTTTTGTAAACAGCTTTTGATAAAATGGTAAGAAAAAGCGCATTTTCATCACTTGCCTCAACTTGTAAATGTCGAATATTTGCATTATGTAACTTCACATAGATTAATAAATACATAATGCCACAAATGAATCAGGCAATGGAATAGGAACTGAGGCAGGCTGTCTGGCGTATAATTTGTCACGATGACAGCCGATGATGGACGATGGAGCGCACGTATCGATCTGAACACCACTTGTGGTGATCAGCTGCCGATTGATGGATTGCGTGTTATTTTGTTTTGCTATAATTTTGGTATTTTTTTACAATAATGAATAATAAAAATAACAAAATTAGGCCAAGGCCGAAAATACACCACCAAGTTTAACTCGTATAAAGTTAATTAACACGAATACTTAATAGGCAAATATATAGATTTTTGCAAACAGTTTATCGTAATTTCTAAACTTACAAAATGTTACAGGCGTAAGTTAAAATTTACGCGAATAACTTCCACGAGTGTAAGTTACGCCTTACGTGCGGAACTAAGGTAAATGCGGAAGAATAGGTTCGATTGACAGATACATACTGTATGAAATCAGAAACTCAATTCCGAAACAATATAAATAAATCTTCAATAAAAAAAAAGGTCTCTAATTAAGGAAAAAAACAACATTTAACATTTTTTACATGCAAAATCCAATCATAACATAAAAATTGCAAATAATATCGGCTCTGTTATCCAGTTTACAACCAATACTATTGTCGTTTCCTAAAGGCTGCAGTGAAACAAGGGACTTCTAAATAAAGAGCCTGTATTACACTAGCTTGCAAAAAGTCTCAAAGATGGTTAAAAGCTAACTCCCAAATATTGACAAAAGGCCTTCCCTCGCTTACGGTGCAAAATATTTTAATACCTCCACCATTTCCGAGGCACGTATGACACGACAGATAAAAAGAACCCCTAAATATGCACCTTCAAGTTCAAGGGGAGAAAACTTGATTAAAGCTAGAAAATCGAACGATATTATAATATAAATCGAAATTCGTGAGTGACGGGCGTGCAGACGAACATTCTGGCAATTAAAAGGGGTGGGCAGGGGACTGTCATCCATCACGGTGGATTACAGGGGACACTATTATTATTAGCAGCCGCCGATAACCGGTTTAAGCCGGTTTTTGTTTGACAATTTTCGCGATTGATGAGAAATTCGGCCGCTTTGGGTTGCTGGTGAATTCGGTGAATTAATTTAAAATGTATTGAATGAAAAGCTCTATTAAGAAATAGGCGCTATAAATTGAAGGACAAATAGTGGACAAAATAAAAAAATATAATATCGATAAAATCCAGAGTTGAAAGTCTTATGTCTTCCTATCTTATGCCTATTGTGCTCAAGGTTTTTGTAAAAGATATCCAAAAATCTATTACGCTGCGAAACTCCTAGTAAGTAGGAGTATTTTTAATAATACATTAGCCATCGAAGTTTTGTTAATCTTTGAAACTTTAGTGATCTTGTTCGATTTCAATTTATTATGAGAGGGAAACACTGTTTGATTTTTTGATCAGTGTTTCCGGCGGCCTACATTTTTAAAGCGTTTAAACTTTCCCAATCCAATTTTGGGTTGAGTTTCAGATACTTTGGGACAAGATTAAATTGATTCCAACCTTTTTCTTTGTGTGAATCAGAATGGCACTGAATGTAGAGTTAAAGTAAATTTTAATTGTTTATTTGGAGATGAAAATAACTTTTATGAGAGCGGAAAGAACAGTTTTGATTTCCATACAAGCAGTTCGATCATGTGTTTGCCATATATATGTATATACATACTATGACCATGTATATACATACATACTACATGCTATTCATACTAATACTATAAATGTCTGTCTGTCACGCTTCTATAGCTTAACCATTGGACCGATTATGATGAAATTTGAAAAAGTTATATTTTACCTACGGTCAAACATAACGGGTAATAAGCTAGATTAAGAAATTGAAAATATATATATTTTTTATAGAATTACTTTTGGATACAAACTAAATTGAAGGTAGAGTGGTTGTATTGTAGCTCTTTTAAATCACAGTCATACCTTACTAAGAGCCTTGCAGGATTAGAGTAATGCCTCTGAGGTCCGATGGGGCGGAACCGGCTGAAATTGCTTCATTCGGGCAACCCCGTCGAAACACTTGGCAATTTCCGCTTAGAAACGGGACTCTTCTCTCTTCTTTCGTTCCGAATCCGAAGATTTCGATTAAAATGTGATTAATTTACAAGATGGCAGCGTAAATACGCAAATGTTGATCGTCGGGAAATTAGGAAATTGGTTTCGTGCTTGAAAATAAAAAGGTTTTAGATTTTTTAAGATCCCCCTTTTATAATCTGAAGAAAAATAGGTCACGAAGAATACCTATATGGAACTTTTTGGTTCGACATACATTGATAGTTTTATTCCTGTAGTAAAAAATCTTGCATATGTACGTTAATTAGTGTTGGCATTTGTCTGAGTTCGGAAATAGTGTATAGCCGGCATAAGATAAGAATATTTTTAATATGTACTTACTAGTTACTAGTTATAAAATTTTGTTGTACAAAAACAAAATCTTGGAAATTGCCCCTGTAATTTCATTTATTTTTATTTCTTTCATATATGAGTAATTTTAACATTCAGTATTTTAAAAATTAAAGCATTTTTACAATAGTAACATTTAACAAAATTTTCCAAACACTAACATATTTACAAATTCCGTTAAACTCCCACTAAAAGTTAGCGTGCGGATGAAATCCATTCGTTTGTCATGCGACGGGCCGGCGGGGGGAGGGGGGGGGGGGGGGAGGGGTTAAAATATGCCACGTTTTCACTTTTTTCCCAGTTCTCTTGAATGTAAATAATTTAAGTGTGCGCTCATCCTTTTCGCCGGTTTAAAAATGAACCGCTTTGGGCGTGCGTGAGCGATAACGTGGAAATAAGATTTTTGCTAAGGTTTCGACTTACGCCGGGCGGCTGAAAAATTAGAGATTATCCCCCGAGTTTAATAAAGGTATGTGGAATAAGATAGGTTTTCTTGGAAGAAAGTAGCGAATTTTGCTTTATAAATTGAGGTTGCGTCTAGAATTACCTAAGGTTTTTTTAGAATCTTTTTTAGCCACGAAAAATAGTGAATTTTGTTATGTATTGTATATGCATGTGTTTTTGCTTCAAATATTAAACTTCATATGAATGAACAAGCAGTGTGAAATATCCTTTCCGTTATCTCGAGATACTCAATTAAATTGATAGTTACATTCTACTTTCATGACAATATATAATTATTAATTGAAACGCGCAATTGTTTTAAAGTACACAATGTAAATATACAATTTTAACTAAGGATAGCATGTTTGTAACGTATTGCTACTTCCTTTGGCGAAAAATCGATTTAAAAACAAAACACAAAAGCTATACACTTCTCAGGCGTTCTCCAAAAAAAAATAGTAGGAACGGAACGCGCAATTGTTTTAAAGTGGAAAACAATCCGCTACAGCGGCGCCCTCTGCCCGCCTCGCGGCGGAAATTGACAACATCGAGACAACTGACTTTTGTTTAGATTCAGATTGCCTTTTTGTTATATTGTAAAAATATGATTTTCTTTTAGAAAATCTCGCGATTTCGGATATAATTCTGTTTTTTGAAAAAATAAATCGGTGATCTTACAGTTTTTTTCCCGTTTACCGTTGTAATTATTATGATGAATTTTCGCACAGCTTGCAATACAGTTTCAAACATGAAATTCTGCATGAAAACATTAAAAACTCCAATAATACCAGAATCCAAACAAAAAAGTAGCACAACAAATACACGTCCGATCGCCAAATAAGGTGTCCTACAAGATTTAACCGTAAACACCCAACTCTTCAAACAACGCTGAACAAATAGAGACTCTAAAACCACTTGAGAGGGTCTAAATTACATCGGAGCAAACACTGGAAGATTTCGATGACCATTGGGGCTTTGTAATCAAACAAGATAGCCATGTTTAGTAGTTTTTTTTTTTTCAAGAGGATATGGGAAATCCTTTAAGCCGCGTCTGTTCGCAATTTATGTGTTATGGCTTAGAAATCACGATGAGTGAATGAGTTGTAGTGAGCAAAGAAGCATGCGAGTTGCTTGATAATAAACGTGAAACACCAAAATTTTACTTGTTTCTGCCAGCCCAATACACACATACGTATTCAAAGTTCAAAATTAAAAAAAAAATCAAAAATCTTTATTTATCTCCCACTGTTCTATCTAGAACAGTATTCCTAAATATAATTAATACAATTGTATTGTCATGTATACATCCAAAAGATAAGATAAGATTGTGAGAGACTGGTGTCTGAACTAAGCAGAGCCTGTATCTCAGACACCAGCCTCTCCCCACTAGGAGCAGGATAACTAACACTTGTCTATGTATTAACCATATTTATTATTATTAATTAAATCTAAGTTTCATATAAAAATATGTAAATAAAAGTATATACTAAATCTAGATGATAGGTATGTACAATGTGTATCTAATTGATTCCACAATTATGAAAATTACATTTGAATAGCAGGCATATAAATAATGAACATGCAATCACTATAGGCTGAACAAGCCCGGAGTACAATAATTGGAGCACAAACAAAATTCGCAAGAAAATCTCTAAAATAAACGTGACACATGTTCCCGCGAACCCTCAGACATTTCCGACCCAAATTTTCCCTCCAAAATTTTTGAAAGAGCGTTTTATCCACTCATCCCATTGTGCTTTGCGGAATCACCCGCGGCCCATTGGATTTCACTTAAGATGCTCGTTCGCCATCATTAATAACTACCTTCCTACCTTTGTGTCCCGGTGACTTGAAAAGGTGAAAGGCTGAGGCTTTACTTACAGCGATGGCGGGATTGTTTGTAATGCCAGCGGTTCTCATAATTTGCTCCTATGGAAACATTTGTTGGTACCCCCATGATAATATTAGTCATATAAAAAAGTAGCCACCAGTATTAGTAATCATGACATGAAAATCATTAATGCAGGGCTGCCAACGCGCGAGTGGTAACCCTGGTTTGCAAGCGTCCGGGCTGCGGTCACCACTTTCCGTAAGGTGGGCAGCATTCCTGTTTGCTTGCTCAGTAGTATATAAAGAAAAATCTCGTTGAAGCAAAGATTTTTAATATGATTTTATTAATTTTGCTAAATCATTATTACAACCGCATCCTTGCCTAATATCAATGTTATGTTTGTCAATCCTCAATGCTATTGTCGCCATTGCCGGTGCCATGGCTATATGTCCCTAATTCGCCTCGTACGACATCTACGGGAGGACATGCAGTGAACCTATTCTGGGCGGAACCATATCCCATAATTACATTTTCCTATTGATTAACGTTTTATATAAATCATCTCGCTGTAAAACAGACTTTCGCTTTCCCAAAAATGGCGAGCTTCAAATTGGATGTGCAGGTGTCTTTTTGTGGCCATTTTCTTGTCGTTTTCTTTGGCTTCTATAGGTATTGGTACAGTTAACGGCACATCTATACTAATTCGTCGTACCTTTATTATCATCGCTTACAGATCAATACAGGGCATCAACGATTTGCGCTTGACTATACTATGTTTTGATTTCTTTGCTCACAAAAAATGACTAAAATAGACTTTCTGATTATATATTTAGACTTCAATTTTGTGGGCTCCTTCATCGAATTGTCCATTCAGAATCTTTACTTTTCTCGAATTCTGTTTGTTTCATTACAACGACTGTGAATAAATATAGTTATTTTCAATTGCAATTGACGCGACTCGGCACTATTTTTTGACGAGAGAGAGAGAGAGAGACGTTAATTACAAATCATAGACTAAACATAGTTTCAGGAAAACTTTAAACTTAAAATAAAGTCCAATACCTAGTACCGAATGGCAAAAAGAATACATTCCAAGTAATATCTAACTCACACGTAACAATGTTAATTCTTCTTTAATTATACAGCTACCCCCTTTCCCCCCTTTCCCCTTCCCCCTTCAAGCCGTCGGCATCTTGATTTACGTCGGTCGGGAAATTATCCCTATTCCTGATTTACAGCACGTTTTTACCTGCATATTTATAACTTCAAAATAAACCATGTGTTATTGAGAATAAGGTGCAATTTTCCAAGGGTTGTTGACCCCATATGTTGTGGTAATTGCATAGTGTAGGCCGTTAATTGTCGGAGATTTTCGTGATAGCACAGTTGAGGTGGCTTTGTTTTCCAGGGTTTTGTTGTAATTGTGTTTTTTTTTTTGAAGTTATGGAAAACACCAAGTTGTTTAAGTTGGTCAAGTGCTACCCAGACTCTCACATCGTAGGTCCTTAATTTTTTTTCGGTATGTACTAACCCTTATAGTCTTAAAAAAGTTAATTAAATTTCGGGATAAAAAGTACAGGTTGTAGTTAGTATAGATTTCATTTTGATATACAGACGGGCAAAGAAATGATCCAATTTGAACCTCATTTTTACATTGTAGATACGGAACCTTAAAAATACTCGAACGCCGAGAACACCTCAACATCTCGTCTCTTTTCAAGCGAATTGGAGAAATGTTTAGAATTTTTTTTATTACTTACATCACTGTGCAACTGAAATGAAGAAATATTCCTTGAAACGAGGCCTCAGATTCGGCTGTTATATTTACATAACGTTTGCAGCCACTGGGAACTGTTTTATCAAGCTGTAATATTGTACAACAATACTTCTCATGGAAAAATGCACCTCATCACAAAGACTTAAAGCCCATTTTGGGCAAAGCCTGGAGATAATAAAGTACCTTAAATTGACGCTCTCAAGTCGAGTTAACTTTAAAGTTGAAGTATCCACAGTTCCTTTTTACCACGGTGCTCTCAACACTTTACAAAAATGTAGAAACTATGTATGAAGTCTTTACTTCAAACATGTAGTGTCTTGGCTTGGAGTCCGACGTGACTACATACGTACATACAGACAAACTCCTACCCTGTATTAACAGGGTATTTCACAACATAGAATACAAAATAACTCAATAACTTCTTCTTCTTGCTTTTTACCAATATACCTAATTATTTTAAAATCTAAACACAATAATTTCATGTCACTATAAATCGATCAATTTTGTTAACTTACTAGTGGCGTCCCGGGGCTACGCTCCCGTGGGAATAATAAAAAGCCGGTCCGGTTCGAAGAAAAAGCCCTACACAGAAAAAGAAAACTTCCTGTTTATCCAGTGTAGGTTAGTACAGATGTGACACTGTACTTTTAGTTATCAATAAAAGTATATTGGGAAGGCTTTTTAGACTCGTTCTCGCTCTTCTTTTTCAATCGTCACTATTTTAATAATGGAACCTAAAGTTTCATATAAATTAATGATTTAAACATTTAAAATAAATATTTATATAAGAAGAAACTCGTGAAATAGCCAAAAAACTAGATAATGAAAATTTATTTCAAGTAAATTTACATGGCATTAGAAACCAATCATTAAATTTAATATATTATCCTATGACAGCACGGTGACCACTTACTGCAACTCCAGCGAGAATCGAACCCCAAACATCGAGTCTATCAATCGTGGCACCGCGCCATTAACTTCGGTTTGCGATGTACGTGTACAGAATTATTGCACATTGTACGAGTCGGCTCGCCTACTGAACTAAGTAAAGTTTGTTGACCTAGCGAAGCAGATTTTAAGAATATAGAGATCGTCTAATCTAATTCGCTGGGTATGTCGACCTAAGAAAAAGAACAAAGTCTGAAAGTTGAAATTAAAATTTCATTTTGATGATTGAATTTGATTTTGATAAGATGAAAATTTTAATACATAGTTATCGCTGCTGTGCAGTCTCCCAATGAACAGGAGTGGCTGGTGGATATTCCATTTAGGTTATGTAGGTATTTAACCGCAGCCTTTTCTCCAAGGACGTCAATTAACAAATATAAGTCTTATACATATATTAAACATTAGGAGGACGAATAAAATAAAAGTTGTATTTCCAAAAAAATTATTGAAAATTGTCACACAAAATATTATATACATAATGACTAAGTCTGAATAAATGAATTTATTATTATAGATAGAAGCGTGAACAGAAACGCGAACAATTATTGAAAGCGGCAGATAGACTCGCCCTTGAACTAGACCATAGTGAGCTAGGTGTTAGAAGTATCGTGTAGCGGGTACACGCGATCGATCCTGGTGGCGCGCCGGCGATGGAAGATCCACCGCTATCAGTCTAGCTGCTCGTATCTACAAATTTATTGCAGACATTGAGGATGCTAACTCGATTGAAAATGTTTATGTAACATATAAAAGTTGATAACGTTAGATCGTACGTTTCTTTTAAGTAATATTTTATGTTTGTCTTAAGTCATGTATAATAGACGCGAACGTAGTTACATTAATTTTTTTGAACTTCATTCCACAAAAGTACAACGCTGCATTATATAACTATTATTCTTTGTGATGACAAGAAATCGTATGGAAAGTAGTATATATGTTATTTTATGGTATGGATCATTACATAATTACTGTATACTGGATGGCAATAATTACTTAATTACGTTGCACTTTTGATCTTTATTGTTAAAAATAGTATTTTTTCTTATAAAATAGAGTCATTTACCAAAAACTATTCAAAAATAATAAGTAATTGCTTTATTAAAAAGCACTATATATCTACTCTCTTATATATTTATTCTATTTCCTTGAAAAAATTACAATATGAATGAAGAAATCTTTATTGTAGGACATTATTTTTTTTCGAAATAGGTTTCTCGTTATTATGAAAATACCGGTCAAGTGCGAGTCGCACTAGCGAACTGAGGGTTCCTTAAAATCTTAATTTTAATTTTTCAAATTTATTCCTAAACATAATGATTTAATAAATAATTAGTCAATTATATTATTTATAACTAATAAAGTTATTAGAATAGGTTTTGATTCAAATGAGAAATCGAAAATTACTTTTAAAGAATCATATCTTTTGATAGCATATACTTTACTTTTCTCTCTACTATTTACTTTCACAGCCAAAGAGACCGTGGCCCAATTTGTAATATACATTTCAACTTGATATATTTACGCATTCCTGACAATAAGGGTCTTTACAGCTGGAAAGACAGACCGACAACAAAGTGACCCTATAAGGGTTTCGTTTTCACCTTTAAAGGTAAGGAACCCTAAAAATATTAATTTGGTGTAAGTTCAAAGAAAGTATTGTCAATATTTCCCATCGATTTCATTTCTTGGCGCAATTCCAGCGAAGCCTCAAAGCTTGCGTATTGTAGCCATTGTGCTACGGCGTAGCCACTCGTAGCTCGTAGCTACGACTCGTAGCATTGTATTGTGCACTTTCTGGTTTCTTTTCAGGTATTATTGAGTGTTTATTTCATTTTGCCCGGAAGTGTACAATAGATGACTGGATGAATCGGTTTTTACATAGAAGTAATTTGGTATTCGTATTCAATTGGCGTGATATTTTGTAAAGAGTTCTTTGAACTGAAATTAATTTCTGTTTATGAAAATAGAATTTAATTTCAGTTCAGCTGGTCAGACAGAGTAAAAAACGCGACTTCTTTCTTTTTTATTCCCGATAAAAAATGCTGCCCTAGTTACCCATGAAGGTTTAAACTACAAACAAAATTTCACGAAATTGGTTCTGCAGTTTATGTTTGGCAGTGTTTAGAAACTATAAATAAATAAATAAATAAATAAAAATCATTTATTGCAGGCATAGCCCATAAAGTGTCAGTAATAGTAGTAGTGTATAAGTATAGTATATAGTATAAAACAGAGAGTCACTTCACACTTTATAATCTATTATTCGTTTCCAACATACGAGTACGAAGATAGAAATCTTTCCTCTTTATGATATTTGTATAGAAGTATAGAATTTCTAAGCCGTTTAGAGTTCACTACTGGGCTTAGATCTAGCGTTTGGTTCCGCATATGATAACAGATATCGTCTTTATAATATTAGTAAAGATATTTTGAGCTGTTTACTGTTGGACGTAGACTTAAATTAATCAATCTTAAAGGGGAATATTATTTCTATTTATAGCGAGCAGCCATCTCATTGTGATTCCGGGCGAATTTCATTGGTTTCACTGTTTGCTGCTCAATTCCTGGCTCGTACTCAACTTGAAATATCGCCCCGTGGGTTAGCACAGTGTGTACAATATACATTCCTACTAGCTGCAATCTAGGGCTTTACTCCCATGGGAATTTCGGGATAAAAGTTCCTGCCAGGGGAAACTGATCAGCTCGATTCTAATACAAGTATTTTATCTGGTCACTAGTGTTTTACGTCTATATTATTTATCAGCCGTCAATCACAAACATGTCGTGTTTTTGTATATGGTATGGCTAAACCCCCAAGTGCGGCTTGTTTTTCTTTTTTCTCTTTATTTTTTTTTTATAGAGGGTTTTGTCAGAATTGACTACGTCACCCTCATAGGTGATAACAAAAAAAAAACTGTATTATTTTATAATATAGATCGGCGCTTCACACCGACCATTACCATTTTGTATAGCGTCCTTGCCTCGTGCGATGATGAAGTGCGGCTTGTTGTTACGGAAAGTTCTTTATTCGACTTAGGATGATACTTCTAACGTTAATATTACTTAGAACTTAAGTCTACAGACGACTTCCAAAGCACAGGTGAAGAATGCTTTTTGAGCATTTACTTTTGGCAATTTATCTCGTCAGTAGTCGTTCCGAGATGCCAGTTTTATTTTAGAAATTTTACATACGCATGTTTATTAGTTTTTAAGGTCTGATTTCTGAATAAATGCACCGAGAATCCCGTAATTCTCACGGGAATCGAGCAGATTATACGTGGCTCCAAATAAATACTAGGGACCTGCTAAAAGTAGCCTATGACACTCCTCAAACTTACATCAATTCGTCGACATTTTGACGTGAATCCTTCGTGAAACAAATAAACATAAGTAAATTATGGATTTGATCTAGTATGTAGTTAGTCCGCTTGTATTCATTAGAGAACAAAGCGTGCCTGTCTTATACCTGAGGGTTTAATGTGTAAACTCTGTACGAACTTTATGTGGGACGTAGTTTGACGATTCTGAGATATGCGAGTCTTATTTGTCTCCTAGTTGTATCCCGGGCGTGGATGTTAAACGAACTTTGGAGATGTAAAAAATGTATTTTATTCTTCTGAAATTTGGCCTGGCTATTTCAATAATTAATTTTCCAATCCAACAGAAATACTATACAAACAAACGCGAAACAAATACTTTGATAAGCAACTGATTTACAGAACCAAATATCAACCTCCCGCGTCTCTTTTTTTTTTACTGCTTTTTGTTTGTGTTTTCTTTGTGCAATAAAGAGTTTAGAAATAAATTAATATTATTTATGTCAAAGTCTGTATGTACAATACAAGAAAGGTAATACTTGGAAGTCTATGTATGTCGACGAGACAAAATTTGTGAGGACGACCTCACCGACACAGCGTTATATGTGGCATGGTCCTTCAGTGCAGGTGTACAATAAGTGTGCCCTGGTTTGGAGAAAGGCACCATTTTGTTAATCTCTGCCAGAGCTTATTATAAAGGAAACATGTCCAGGTACCAACCTGGACATGTTTCCTTTGCACCGGGCGAATTGAAAGTATATATATATATATTGAAAACTGTAATAAAAATGTAATGTCGACAACGGCGTATTGAAATATATATTAAAATGGTATTGCATTTGTTTTTTAATTAACAAAACAAAGTGTAAGTGCCGTATCGTACACTCTCGCGCAGTGGGTCGCTTAATAACTCACAAAATTAATACAAAAGTCCCAGCGACCGGAATTAAAGGCACATCATTGTTATTGGAATTGAAAATGGCGGGTGATATTCCAATACTCCAGCCGGGACTCGTAAAAGTGCTAGACTTGTCACAGGCATGCTGGCTAAATAATGAAAAAAAAAACGTTATTTTACAGTTTGAAAAGCCCGGAAACATTGTGTGGTATTTCTGCCCAAACCACGTCACACGTCACCCTGCGTGTGCTACCACAACTGAAGTATCTGTATGACGTCATAGATCATGTTGTATCGGCGGCGTGTCTTCACTAATATGATTTGCCGAGTCGAAAGAACTTTGAAAAGAAAATGGAAATATTTAAAATATACATTTTCATCTCTTCAGCAACAGTATTAGTCAGATAATGTTAAAATTCACTAGCACAAACACATTTATTTTTATATGAAAAAGTTGTATTTACTTTTTTTTGTACGACTCGTATGTCGTATTCTTTGTTAAGACCAATACCTCGCCACTGCTCATTATGCTAAAGCATTGTACGTGGTAAAGTATTATATCCAGTGCACTTTTAAATACAAGTCGTCGTCGCTTGCTCAGTTCGTTTGCTTTGTTTCATTTTCCAATGGAGCGCCAAGCCCCGCCAAGCGTTGCCAAGGTCTGCCGGCCGTGCCAGGACTTGCCAAGCGTGAACTTCCACTACTCTTTTCTTCGCTTCTTTTATTTCAGTTGAAGTTTTTAAATTAATAATATCATGTATCGAACTTTAACGAGTAGAAATGTTATTGTTCAGGAGACAGGTAAGTTTTAGAATCGAAAGTATTTCTTTTAAAAAGTTTACGTTGTCTTTCAGTTGGACTTCACATTTAGTTTAGCCTGCCCAACGTACAGTCAACAACACACCAACCTCGTCAAATTCATTGTAAAGCATTCTCTAATGTCGCCATAGAGACCCCATTGCAATTTAATAGCCCTTGACATGCTATTGAATATACATATAAGAAATGAACGGTTATATACCAATAAATAAATAATGTTGCAGATCGAGTGGTCAATTCGATTCCAATTTAGCTCGTACAATAAGCTAGATATCTGTCTTCTGCATGTTAGTGTTAGTAACCACTGCCTGCTACCAGTGACCGAAAATGTTCTCTACGTTTAACGTGAGAAAGAGGCAAGATTTAGGTGGATAGCTGATAACCATAAAAATAATTATATTACTTAGGGGATAGACTATTTTAAATATTTTTTAGGACTTTAAGTTATGAATGTGTACGTGTATGAATTCAATTATTAAATAACTATATCAACGCGTTAAATAAATATCTAACAAAACATGCATGGGAAACCAGTCCAAAAACTTCGTACGTATGACATAAATAAGTTTGTTGTGCTGGTCATTATAATAATTATTTCTTCATGGTTTTACTATTTAGTTCCATTTCGAATGATTGAGCAATGAATTCAATTTGTCCACTTGCGTGCGAAGCATCAATGGTCCATTTAAAAATGAAGCATTGTGCCACAGAGCAACAACAAAAGTTGGCACAATACGAGGAGCGCGCATCGCTAATGTCTAATACAGTTGTAGCGAGTGCCGCTGTGGGCATATGCTTGCTGCTCTGGGGATTGACGGGGTACCATCGATATCGATTGATTGAAATTAATACGTTTTGGTTTGTTAACGTTATGTTTAACGTTAGGCGATGGTTAGATGAGCAGACTTCTTTTTATTCTGGATACTCGTTATGAAAAAGAATGAAGAAGAGTTATCGTAATAATGAAGTTTGGCAAATACTAAACACACTTATCGTTCTGAGCTATGTGGCCCAAAAGTAAATTTCAATGTTCAGGAAAGATAAATCTTTAAACATCGGTAAATGTAATGTGAATAAATTAATATAACACTGACCTTAAAGATGAAAAGTTGCAATGCAACCAAACTAAGAGTTTAAGTTAAGAGTTCGTCACAACAAAAAATCTAATTTTAAAATAACACTTTATTTGAAGTTTAAAAAATCACAAAGTACTTGTTATTCCAACTAATATATTGATTTTTGTATACCCATAATCGGTTAAATACGTAGGCTTAGTTTTTCTTTTGACACCAATTTGTATATAGGTACTCATGTTTTTTGCAAAAATATTTTTTCATTTCCGGAAAAAAATTTTGAATTTTACTTTTATAACATTAAAAAAACATAAGAAACAGAAAATTACCAACCACTTCAATATATCCATATCAATATTCTTTCCCACAAGGCAATTAGATGTTATCTCGCTAGCATAACAGTGTCGATTTTATCGATAAAATGTATCGACTGTGCGCCGCCCTCGCGGGCCCCTTCACCGCCTGTCATTAAGGGTGATCCATCAAAACGTCCACCAGGATTTGGGGGTAGCTCGGGGGAGCAGGGGTTGTTAGAGGGGTTGTCGGAGGGGGGAGGGGTAGCAACAAAATTAGATATTCGTGCGGTGTACGGCAGGAGTGCATGCTGATTGATTGCGTAAGCGAAGATTTACTCGAGTTAATGTAACGTTTTCATGTATTTTATGGATTTGGAAGTTTTCTTCTTCTGATCGAGTGTGCTTTTTTTACCAATACTGATGAAACCGCATAAAGAAATGACTTTTTCGACTACCCGCTGTCATGTAACGGCGTAATAATTGTAAATTGTAAACTGACTTATAATAAATCGACCAGTATAAACCTTCGTGGGGAAATCTGCGTTTCCTTACGATATGTGTCTTTCTCCGGAAGCATATGGTGTCACACAGATGTGAAACTGATCCATCGCAGACCGGGTAGAATAGAATTACAACACATCGCGTCCCATAAATATCAATAGACCGCTGCAATATACCGCGAATTTATCGAGGTCGTAGGTTCATCGTTCTAATCAATACATTTTAATAAATAAACTAATAGAATCAGACACTGTATTGTTTTATCGATTAATATAACAGAACATATCTACGTCGAATAAAATCAATCATAATATAATTGCAAACAAGCATATGCGTTATTAGACTTCGAAATTTATCGTTCATATTTTATTCGTTCATTTTAATCAACAATCGAATACTAATTACTTTGAAATCTATTGTGTACCTTTGTATCTTTATTTTTTTGTTTCGTTATTGCTGATAATGTGGTCTAACATAATGGAGCAAACTACATTTTACGATGTTCTAAAATAACATCTTTGTATGTATGATATATTTTTCAACTTGCCCGTCACATATTGCGTCCTATACTAATATTATAAATGCGAAAGTTTATAAGGATGAATGTTTATGCTAAATTACTGGATTGAATGTTATGAAATTTCGCACAAGAGTAGAATATAACCGAAAATAAAACATAGGGCACTTTTTGTCCCAAAATTCCCACGGGAGCGAAGCCCCAGGGCGCAACTAGTGCTACATACAATCATGAAAGATTTTAGCAGATTTTGTTGTCGCTGGGCATCGCACAATGAAAATTTGGACCGAAAAATATTTAGTCTGACTTAATTTATATAGAAAAATACAAGAATAGGTAGTAAACTAAAAGATTTTATAAAAATAGAGTTCAGTGCCCTCTCCACAGTTTTAATAATTCAGTAATTACGGACAAATCGATGTCTAGCATAACGACTCGGGTCACGGCATCAATCGAGTCGTTCCTACTTGCAATCACAATTATATCGACAATCGATAGTCGAGGGGACTTCATCATTTTTATAGTGAATACTTGACGGAAGTACCATTAATTATTTCATTTCGTGTTGTTATTCGTTCTTATTTTACTATGAAAATGCTGGAGTGGAGTTTTTTCTGATTCTTCTCAACTTACTAGTACCTAAAGTTTGTTAAGAGTAAATTATTGGTTATTACAAAATTGTTAGTTACATTCTATCCTATTACGAAAATACAAATCCATTTATTGTACCACTAGCAAGCGGAACAGACAGTCAGACTTTCGCATTTACAATATTAGTATGGATTAAACAGAATATATAAGAATTGAACAGAAAATACACATAATACTAAACTAGAGCGTAAATAGCAATCTATACAGCAATTTATCTCCGGCGATCTTTTAGTAAACTTAATAATTTGTTGTAATTTTTTAAATTACATATTCAAATGTTAGGACATAGTTAAAAATATCTGCTATTTAACAAAACTTTAAAAATAGCAATGAACATGTTCTTTTGCGAAAATCAATAAGAAAATTGGACCATTTATGTTTCAACCGACGCTAAAGCCCGTCAAAACTTCGCACCCATCACCTGGCAACTTCGAGTTTCTTAAGAACAAACAAACTTACTTTTTAACTCTTACAAAGGACCTATAGAAAAGTCCCTTTAAATTGGCAACCATTTTCGCAAATTAGTAGAAGGCTAATTAGTAATTACCATCGTCACCCCATGCCTTTGTTTTGGTTCCGCGCTCCTGTTGAGTGCCACGTTCTTAACACATTTTCCTTTTTGTTTTTCAGGAATCGTGTTTTGCAAATGCCAACGTTGTGGTAAGTAATGGCAAAAAACATCACTCACTCGCTCATCTTTCCGTGTTGCCGATTTGGGGCTATGACGCCATAGGGTCAACGTAAAAATATACTTTAAAATTTTTAATTTTGACTATGGTTTTACAACCGGTCGCCGGATGACGTTAACCCTCCTTGGGAATGATATTGTTGACTATCAGTTGCGAAGACTTTGTGTTTCTTAGTCGCCTCGTACTACGACATCCACGGGAAAATATGGAGTGGTCCTATTCTGAGGCGGTACCACACGACAACGTGACGTGCGATATCCTGAGCGGTTTACTGAATATAAAATGGTCTCTCTGACAACAATAAAAATTTGTATCAAATATCATATTTTTGTAAAAATCTTATTTAAATTTCTGTCTGTAGTAAAAAGAGAAAGACAGTCAGAAGTGTGATTTAGTAACATACACACTGTGCAGAGGATGCGGACGTATGTAAATCTGTTGTCGCGCCGTCTGTCCATCGTCGCAAGCGCCGGCCGCCGTAGGGTGACTACATAGTTATGTATAGTATTATTATTTTTGAAGTGAAAACTTCTTTAGCGGCGTTGTGCACTTTTTGTGATGGGTAAAAAATGTCAAACTCGCGTCAGGACACGTGACCTGATCGAAAATTCGTAAGATGTCAAAAATGCACAACGTTAATATTAAAGTTTTCACTTCTGCTAGCACTTCCGGAGTGCAACCCGGTTTTTATTTTTTTTTGAAGACTACATCTTGGTAACCTCATTGTGTATAAAACGATTATATACGAATCTTAAAAAGCGAGATATCACCCATAACCATTACCGAACATATAAGAAGGGAGTGAGTGTGCGCGTCAATAGAAGTGTAAACTTTAGTAAATTCTATAGACTTAGAAAGGGTCCCGCGTAAAATCGATATATGACAGTAATGGATTTAGTAAATATTTACGGAGTACCTACTAATTCCGTGATAACAGTATTTTATTGAAATTACATAAGAAAGGTCGAAACATCAGAAAATCTACTAAAGAGTAGGAAATTAGAGCGATTTTTCAGGATACCAAGAGGAAATCGCAGATCTTGGCCTACCTGTGCGGCGCGACAATGAATTATAACTCAGTGTTGAGTTATTAAAATATTACTTCTGAGATCCTACCTTACTTCTTCATCTGAACTCCTTCAGTTATCCAACTTCCTACCGGTATAACTTAACAGACGCAAATGCAAATAATTGGCGCCAAAAACTCCCAAGAAAAATCTTGATAATTGCTTGATAATAAGTGTCCATAGGGACACAAATCCCGAAATTTGTCATAATCGTGGTCACAGCACAGCATTAGTAAGTCACCCGCGCAGGCGCAGTTAATGCAACTGCAAAAGTGCAAGCAGGGCTGTCGGACACTGTACGATATATATTAGACAACTTTTATGTCAACCATTATGTCTTGTATGTAAATTTCTATGTTTAAAACACATTTTGATTTTTAAATCGGTTTTGATTTTACTGGTATGATATTAAAAAAAACTAAAAATGCATAAATAATGTACATTTATTTGTCTGAAAAATATTCTTTTAATCGCTGATATACAAAAGACCTACTTATCGTGTGTTTTTGTAGGTACAATAAAGACATTACAATCCATTTTTGTGCAATACTAGCATACGTTTCTCTGTGATTTGTGACATTTCAGCACAAAAATTACGTCAACATTCTAAGTGGAAAAAAAAACTTTTTAAATTTTATTTTATATGCTTGCCAGCCCTACGAGTAACGTGACCAATGACCAATACGAACCTGCAGATCTATACTGAGCCGCACACACAACTCGTGCACTTGGGTGGTCGTGCTAATTCTGCAACATTGTCTTGCACTTACAAACATACACACAATTGCAACACGGTTAGTCAAAGCCGCAAGTTATTTAACACTTGTATACTAAACTCTTCTTCTATCCCCAAAGGTTGACTAACCTGTAGAAAAGTACATACCTAATTTCATTATAGTGTAATAGAATGACCCTTCTTTTTATCTTATCACAAATATGAGGAATTTATTGATTATATACGAGTTGATATGCCGGGCATTCTTGATACTCTCTTATGTTATGTCCTAGAAAAAAATCCCGTTTAGGTAGTCGTGTTGACTATTGATTAAATAGCCATTTTGCGACGACCATAAGTCATTATGCCACTTATAACAATTCAAATAATTAACTTCGCATGTGTCTGCACGTATGAGGTGTTTTAATTCATCGATATAGATTTTTATAAAATCGAAATTTTTAAACGATCACACGCGTTCAGTTAGAATTAACACTTCTCGGACCAAAACAATCTCCACCAATTAAAAGAACATGACACTTAGTCACAGTCACGAGAAAACCTATTTTAAATTGGAAAGTTTAAATTCTTATGATGTATCTATCAATCTCTGGTGTATCCCACTTCCTGCGACTCCACAATCCAGATAATATCAAGCGCAGATGGTACAGGCCGACTGGCAAGCTCACTGATCGTAATACCTCCCGAACAAAACCACGTGATCATGTGCATAGACAATATTTGATTGTGTCAGTTCGAGCCCCCGATCGCAATCACATCAGCTGTATCGCAGTAGAGCCACGAAGGTTTCATTATTTTACCGTTTCAGTATCGCAAAAATATTAATGGCGTGGTTTGCTGCAATTGTTTGCGTTTCCATGCTCTCTACCACTGACTTACGAGTATATATTAACTGTGCTCTCTACGCATCCAGCCACTAAATTCTGTACGAAAAAAGGTGCGCACCGTCCTTAACGTTTTTTAAAATATTTCAACTAATATTTAAGAAATGGAGCCCTAAAAATACACAACGCTACGCTTTAAAAACAAACGTTTTTCCTTGAGGAATTGGAGAAAAATATCATATTTCCATCATATTTTATTTGTTTTCTTTTTTATCGTAAATTTAGCAATATTTATCTAAGTAAGATGATAAAACAAAAATGTCCCGAGAATTATTGTTACGTTTCAATAACAAATCATGTTCTTCGCGATAACATCTTAAGTGACCATGTTATAGCTAGTGACGTGGCGAGTATAATATTGATTCCAAGAATATTATCGATATGTAATTTTATTGTGTGATATGTATTTAATTGTGTATTCAATGAAATCGTTATAATACTAATACGACTTGAAATAACTAGAAATAAAATTTTACAACCAGCATATTTTAAAAGCTTATTTGCCGCTTAGCATAATAGTTTATGAATTCTTATAAGTAAGTGTAATTCTATTGCCATTTGAAACGAACGCTCGAAGGACAAACGACGAAGTTTATAGGTACTAGGGGGTACTACTACTTAGGGGAAAGCAACAAAGTTAAAATTAGATATTAGCGACATACTTATTGTATAGACACTAGAGGCCCGCTTTTTCTGGCCGGCTTAAATCTATTGTGCATCGATAAATGTGGCGACTTCCTATTGGCTATAGTCTAGCACCTGGTTTACCACAATTCACTAATCTTACTATAAGCCTTGCCGACCACGCACTTTTACCACTTATCGATATGAATCGCGGCCATCACTAGTTGGCGCCTACCTGCGCAAGATTCGTCGCGCCGGATGCCACTTGTCGTCGCCAGTATCACATGTGTCTGTGCTTCACTTCTGCCCATTTCGTTTTACAAAAAAAATCTTATGCTACCATTTTACCGTAATCTAAGCTACTTGAAACATTCATTTTGGTTATTTATGTACACCACTAATTTTTGCACATGTTTTAGATTAAGATCTACTTACTTCTGTTTGAATCAATCTCAAACAGAAGTTATAGACTATCAATGGTTATATCATGTTTATCAATTTAAAAAGAAACAATTTAAAAAGAAACATTGACGACCTCGGTGGCGCAGTGGTAAGGTTTTTGCCACTGAACCGAGAGGTCCCGGGTTCGATCCCTGGTCGGGTCATGATGGAAAATGATCTTTTTCTGATTGGCCCGGGTCTTGGATGTTTATTTATATATGTATTTATTATAGAATATAGTATCGTTGAGTTAGTATCCCATAACACAAGTCTCGAACTTACTTTGGGACTAGCTCAATCTGTGTGATTTGTCCCAATATATTTATTTATTTATTATTATTTATTAAACATGATTTTTCATTCACAAAAAATCACAATCGAAAAAGGTCCATCAAACGCGTCTGTCGATCGTAATTTTTCGATTATGGATTGTTAAGACAATTCGTTCGAAAACGATTGGTGAAAATTGATGAAAAAACTTCGATTTCAACGATCAGGTTTTTGACCAATCACTCCAATATCCCGTTAATTATCATTTTGTCGTATATTACCTAAGATATTCCAAATTTGAGCGAATGCAACATACGTATAGCATAGAAGTTTCCTTCAACGTGTGATTACAGCGCAACAGATCAACAATGGAATATTATATTTCTGTTCATGTTTCAAACCTGAAACACAAAAAACAATAAGCCGGTAACAAAATCCAGTGTTTACTCCATAGCACACAAACAGCAAACGTCATTTAAACTCCGCATGTACGTTATCTAATTGCACACGAGGAAACACTCGAGCGTCCAGGCAGGGTTAGTGCTTGGCAAAAAATATTTAAGACGATGAGGCACTTGCCATCAAGCAAGTTTTTACTAAAAATGCGTTGTTTTCGGGTCCGGCTCCATTGCACGTTGCGGCTCCGTTGTGCTCTGTTATTTTCTGTGGGTTTTGACATTGACGTACGTCGAAACCCATACTTCTAATACCTAAATATAATGTTGCAAAAAGCTGGCAACCCTACTGATCGACTCAGCAGATCGCATCGCACGCACATGAGTAAATCACCCATATCTTAGCGCGTAAAAAATAATGGAGCCTGATACGTTGCTGTCTTTGAGCTTGGTATGCTTCCTGTGCTCTGTCCTAAACATTCACTATTTTGGTGTTTATCTAGATATATCAGGGTGTGGAAAGAAATATTAAATATTAATACTTAAAAATGTTTTCGTAATTAGTTATTGTAGAATGGCGTAGGAAACAGAACAGGATTAATGTTGGCTGCAAATAAGGATTATATGATATGCATTGGCATGATAAAAATTAAATCTTCATAAGTTTATTGGCCGCGCATCACGCATAAACTACTCAATGATATTCTATGCGGGATTCACAGCCGTATAGAGGATAGTCAACTTAAAATTTGCTATAGGTTTCACCGCGTTACTTTGCTTAGAATTCGAGATATTTACAATAATAACAAAAACACAGATTTTACTTTGTTTCGAAGGGAAATTCGCGAATGCGCGGGCAAAACCTAGTGTAAAATAAATCACATAGTTTGGTAAAAGGAATTTAAATGAAACAATTCAATTCCCATTTCGATTTTCATTCGCCTTTGGTTTCGCCTTTTGTATCGAGAGTAGTCAATATGGAGTTCGAACCATATCTTTGAGTGCCAACTGTTCCCGTTTCACGTCAAATGGAGAAACGGGACAAAGTGGCGGCCGTAGGCTTCGTTTTGGTTGTTAGCACTCGATGATAGTAGTGGAAATAAAAGTTCATCTGTCTGTTCGGTTTATGCCCGAATAAGTGTAGGTGGCAAAGGAATTTCCCGATTACAGGTTTTTAAGTTACGTGTGTTACTAGGATGAAAGGTTACTTGTTAAAAGCATGGGCAAAATAGACAAAAAAAATAAATTTAAAAGTATCATCAGATTGAATACACACGAGTACATCTATACTTACTTATTCTCATTCTTCTAAACGAATGGTAAATGTAATACCATTTGTTTAAAAATTAGACCTTTATAAACACTTTTTCAAGCCAAATTTTAAATGACATTACAAATTACAATTTTCAAAAAGCTTTAAACTACTTTCTGGCCGACCATTGCTCAGAAGAAACGCCGAAAGAAACTTATTTAAACAGTGAAATATACTTGCTATGAAATACTGAGTCTCTGCAGAGGGCAACGACCGAATTAGCAATCAATCAAATCTAGAGTTTTCATCTGCAGCGACAAGCGAAAGCGCGCGTTCATTGTTGTATGGCACGATAACGTGAAAAACTATTACCTTTTGCTGCTAGCCATTATTGATAAAGTTAAAAGAAAATTGGGCAAACAATGTATTTGGCTTTTTAGGTAAACCCAAATTGATTTTGAAACAAAAATTTAAATTTTTAAAAAAACTATATTTGTAAATTTGCATCATGGAAGTGATGGAAACCGGATAATCCTGCTAATATTATACTCGTAAATGCGAATGTTCGTGAGGATGTACGTGTGTATCTATGTTTATTACTCTTTCACGCAAAATCCACTGGACGGATTGTTATGAAATTTTGTACACGGGTAGAATATAAACTGGAACAACACATAGGGTATGTTTTATCCCGAAATTCCCACGGCAGCGAAGCCCCAAGGCGCAGCTAGCGCAATATAAAAACATAAATCATAATCATGTTGACATACCATTGCTAACGTCAAGCCTGCATAATTTGTGGTTCTATTATTTCCAAGCTAAGTATGGACTTTAAAAAAATATTGTGCATATCCGCAATGGAAACGCGCACTTATCATCAAATTGCATAACAAGTGCATCGCTCCTCATTTTCCAGATTTTTCCAATTTGTCCCACCGACCGACCGTCCGTGAGATATTTTTCCTTTTCACTAAAAATTTCTGCAATTTGTCCATTGGCCTGCGAAATATAAGCGCCTCGTGAACTTCTCTTAAATCATGATGTAAATGCGTTTTAGGTTGTTATTACGTTTTCTATTTTCTAAACTAGCGACTGTTTTGAGCCACTCTGTTGTTTATCGTAATACCCCTATTATATAAAATAAATCTTTCTCAAAAAATATTCTACCCCACAGTGGAATCCGCATCAAGTCCTGTAGCTGTCACCGAGTTACGGTACACCTGTTTATAATTAACTTTAATTGATAATTTTATCAATCAATGGAGTGCAAACAATCGCAGCTATGCACAAATGCGAATGTATGTCTGTTACGATTTCAGGGCTAAAACGCTGGGTCTATTTTGATGAAATTTGCAATAGATATGCGGTAAATGACCCGAGGTCTAACATGGGTTTCAGTGGGCGGAGCTGAGGGCAATAGCTAGGACTATCATAAGTTTATACCAGAAATCATAAGTTTATACCAGAATCTCAAAACAAGAAATAAAGAATAGCATTATCAAGTATTGCCAGTTTTTAACCAATAACAAAATCTTATATTTCCGTTCTAATGAGGGCAAATGGCGACAGAAGCCGTGGAATTTCATTAGTGACTGTTTGTATGTCTGTGGGTCCATATCGCGCGAGTAATAAAGTCCTCTAATGTGTTCTTCTGTTGGCCATTTTATTTCTGATTTTATGTGTCTGTCTTGCAATTTGTAAGGCACAATAACAGCGTGGGGTCCAAGTCAGAAGTTCTGTTCAATTTGAATTAGCAGTTTTATGTTAAAATATGGAGCCCAATAGAATTTTTAAAGCCAATATTTTTTTCCATGCTGGTCTGAAAGCGATAGAAAAACATAGTATGCGACAGCTGCTCCGGCTCTCGCGGAGATTGTAAAAGTCAATCAAAGGAGCTAAGAGAAAAGCATGGTACTTTATCTGCATATTTTTAAGTACAATAGTGTGCATAATTAATTGTTTAATTGTGTTAGTATAATTGGGACGAGTTCACAATGAATCTGGGTAAATTGTACTAGTAAATAAGATTTAAGATTTCTAATCTTACAATTTCTATTTCATGTTATGTGAAAATGAAAGGTGTCAGGACGCTGTAAAATATGTGTATTTACTGTTTGACTTCTGATGGCGACTCAATTAATATTTTGTACGCCCTAATCTTATAACTTGTCATCTACAATGAAATATTCAAGTCGTTTTCTTTTTGCGTAATGTTGTATCAGATCGTAAACTTCGGGGCAAAATATACACGACACCAACTCCAACACAAATACCACATATAAAAATAAACAACAATACCTTATTCCATTACAATAACAGCTACAATCTGTTTTCAAAACGGCAAAAACAAGTTGGTGTCAACAGTGTTAAATGTTCAGGATATTCAATTTTGGTCTTTATTATCAGCGCTTTTTGTCCAAGAATTTATTGGGTAATACAATATTGTTGACGTTTTATCCCAATGCAATTGGATATTCCGACAACTTTACATGTGCTTTGGATATGGTGAGGTGACGCGGACAGAAATAACGATGTGCGTCGGTGTTAATCGGTAGCATTTCTTTGAGTTTGTTTTCGAAAACAACACGAAAACTCTAGATATTTTTGGATTTTAGTTAAAAATAACCTGGCATATTCCATGTAATGTATATATTCAAGTATACATCACCTAAGACTACATTCCAAGAATACATTCGATACACTCTGCCAATTTTTACAAAAAAGAAAGAATACATTTTGCTCCAAAAACCAAAACAATTGTAAGCATTTTTTACAAACGTGTGTGCGATTGCTGAATAACTAATGACGAAAATAGATCCATACACATCTCACAAACTTTCTCATTTATAATATTAACAGGATATGATAAATATGCTCCTAGGTTGTTGTCATTCTTTCATATAATGAATACAAACAAGTATGAAATTATATGAGATCAAAAATTTAATTACGTAAACCAAATTTTTGAAACCTCTTCCAACGTTCGGCACCAATTTGTCTGCGGTCGATATCGCTGTGAAAAATATCGGGTTCTCTGGAAAAATGGCGCATTTGTTAAGAGTTATATCGGGCACTTTGCGGCCGTGATTCAGTAGCCTGACCCGTCGTATGTATTTATTTAAATGTAATACCGTAAAACAACTTATTCATTGATTTTATTTTTTTAGCTGCGCTCGCGGAATTTCGGGATAAAAAGTACCCTATGTATTCCAGGTTATTTTCTACCCGTGTACCAAATTTCATAAAAATCGGTCTAGTAGATAATGTGTGACAAGTTAACAAACAAACTTACTTTCGCATTTATAATATTAGTTGGGATCTAAGTAATATATTTTTGTTATATTGTCTCATCTTTCTTTCATTGTGTAAGTAGCGTAAGATTGCGGCTACGCTTGGATACACTTCGTTTCACTTTTTTCACATAGATGAAATTAAAAAAATATTGAATAAATTTATAATAAATTTGATTTTATATATTTACCAGTCCACCAATCATTGTCTAATTTTACATATTAATAAAATGACTAACAATTTGTTATACAAATTGTTTTTGTGGAGAAAAAATAAAAGGCATGGACGCGTCAGGAAGAAGAATAAAGCATCGAAAAGGTTCCCAAGGGAAAGCAATTTGGGAAGGACTAGCGTAGATTACCGCACACACAGAGCCTATGCTTGTACTAGACATCGTAAAGATCCAGCTACCTCAATCGTAACTCCACAAACGTGTAATTTTTCACCAGATCCCGGTATTTTTCACAGTGATATCGACCGCGAACAAATTGACGCCAATAAATTGGAACAGGTTTCGTCTGTGGTTTACCTAATTTGTTAGAATGGTTTGTAATTTATGAAATTGTATGTTTAAGGTGCCATCGCATGGAAGTATTTTCAGTATGTTTGAATAATATCAGTTCAATAATGCCTTCCGGGGACTGTTGGGCCTGCGACGTTACAGCAGTGCTTCAGGGATGCTAGCTGAGCCTGGGGTGGATAGCTTTTCAGCCATTATTAGGAAGCGGATAACCTCTCTGATTTATCGGGTGAGGAGCAGCTCCATCGGCGAGGCTAGATGTGGACAGTGGTATTATGTTGCACTGGACTCGCATCCAGCTCGACAAAGATACTAGTATTAATTATCGTGTTTATTACTAACATAGAATTTAAGTTTTTGTATTACTAATATTATGGGCTCTGCCTGATATATACGCATTTTATTTTATTATTTTTATAGTAAGAACGTAAAAAGGCAATCTTTTGGTTCACTATTTAGTTCACTACTAGTGGCCCGGCCCGGCTTCGCACAGGTAAAGTTATAATACCTAAACCTCAATGTGTCTGTGAACTTGGAATAACAAGTTTCTGAATATCAAAGTTTCATGGGAGTCAGGGACTCACACTAACACTTTCTACTGGTGATGGTCGTACGGTAGTTAGTGACTTGTGAGTTTATTATTGTACTAGCTGTGCCCGCGACTTCGTTTGCGTGCGCGGTTCGAAATAAGTAACATTTTATTTTACATGACATCTCTAAGCAATCTCTACAATTGTAGAAAGCATTACAATATGTTTAAACTTATTTCTAGAAACAAAGTACTCGTCTGATTAAAAAGATTTAATTGAGATTATCTCGCACGGGGTAAACAACATATGCTGAGCTGGGTCCTTTTCAAATTGCGAGCACAATGTAAAGTTTTATTTTTTATTTTTATTACCTAGTTTTATTTTTTATATATGTTTTGTGTTTGTTTTTTGAATAAATTAATTTGAATTTGAATTTGAGATTGAGATAATAGATTTTAATTTATTAATTGAAGTTCTTGTATTACTTATGGTATTGAGCAATGTTTCTGTTAAAACTACTTTTGTTTAGAGGTTACTCATTTCCTATTTTGAAAGCCTCGCACTCACCTAGACAACCGCGTAACAATGGCTAGTGGGGCCCACCGGAAGCTCTACACCGGAAGCGGCGGTCTGGCGGAAGCACACCTCATTTCCGCTATCTACGCCCGCTGCACGAAATATATAGGGGATAGATACCTAAATCATAAATTGATAAAAATATATAAATTGACATAAATAATTAGATGACAAATATCTATCTATTTATTCGTTAATGAATTTGAATCACCATATTGTTCTTTTCATTCGCCTCGTTCATTGACAGTTCACATCTCGTTCACTGCCATTTTCACTCTGCTAGATGGCAGATTGCTAGATTTCAAGGTATAATATAACATGGAAATAATAATTGACTATTAGATTAATATCGAATAGTCCGATTTTTGTTAGTAATGAACTATCAATTAACTTAATTATTTTCGTAAATGTATTCAAAATTTATCTCATAATTACCTATTCATAAAACTAGAAAAACTTACTTCGTGTTACCGGCTCTCTGATCTGAGTATTTTTACTCGAATTATCTGCCTTTATTTTGTGTCGCTGTCCGACTGGAATTATAAACGTTCTGAATTAACTCGTGAAAACTAATAGTTTCCAGCGGAGTTTAATAACTGTTTCTGTAAGTTTAATTTCGTAACTAACGAACGATTATTTAAAACTTTTCCATTTTCGCGATTTCGTCAGCTTTTGCTGAACAAATACGGCTATATTTTTAGTGATATTTTTACGAAAAAAAATTTATAGATTTGTAACATTATATTGCTTTTATCTGTGTTGTCCAAGTTTAATGTTTTGCTGGCCACCGATAAAAAAGAAAGACATTTTATTCTTGATTTAAATATTTTTTCACACTTAGTACTTAGACACAGTGTAGCGCCTCCCTAGTGTGCTTGTTTTATATTTTTGTTTTAAACTTTTAAGTAGTTATATAAATTTAATTTTGTAAAGGTGTCCTCGGAAGACCAGCGTTGTGGTTATCACCGCAACATTATGCTGAGAGGAAGCCTTTTTGGTATACACAAATACGCCCAAATTGTGAAATCCTTTATATAAATACTTAAGTTTGTGATATCAAATAAAATATTTTTCTTTCTTTCTTTCACACAATGACAGATACTAATATTACCGCCGATTGTTTGTATGTTCTTTTTTTTAAAAAATTCATTGTTAATTTGGAAAAGTCAATATAATTTCATTAAATTACCACTACATAGTTTTATTTATTGCTGACCAAAGATTTTGGCCATATGTTTATAACTATATTTAACCTTTTTCTAAGATAGAGTTTGCATAATTCCTCTCCTAATACATACTTATATTTGCCTATAGAAAAACGCTTTCCTTCTTATTCATAGAAAAGACAAAACAATACTATAAGCTAAAGTATTTTTTGGCTCGTTCTGTCTTTGTTGTTATATTTATACTATTTTTATAAAGAGAATATAAGCGTTTGTGAGTTTGTATGTTTTTGGCGGATAATTTCCGAAACTACCAAACCGATTTCAAAAATTATTTCGCCATTAAAAAGGTACATTATCCAAAATTGCTATAGGCTATATTTTATGACAACATTTAGTTGTAAATAAAGTTATAGTGACAAGATATAATAAAGCTAT
Organism: Plodia interpunctella; assembly: GCF_027563975.2. NCBI lineage: Eukaryota > Metazoa > Arthropoda > Insecta > Lepidoptera > Pyralidae > Plodia > Plodia interpunctella. The sequence continues at coordinate 350,288 of NC_071303.1, forward strand.
AGTATACTTTATTTCTCTGTGAAAAAAGAGTTTGCGTTTTTATACCTACCTGTACAATACAACGCCCTCACAGAACCAATAAGATCGTTTAATCGAAAAAGTTTCACAGAGAACCACTATCTCTGTGTTTATTAGCATATAGGGTACTTTTTGTCTCAAAATTATGCGTCCCTCGGGACAGGCAAACAGTTCCCGGTTGGAGCCGCATGGCGGCGCTAGTTGGCAACTATTTGCATGTATTAGCATAGTTTGAGCGCAAATTAAAATCATCGGGGCCCTCATTAGAAACTTTTGGCGATTGTTTCCAATAATTGGCTTTTAATATATCGAAGCTTTGAGTTTCCCGAAAACAGGGTTTGTTCGGTTTGTTTAGAATTTTTTTGAATAAGACGATAAGTGTTTCTAGTGCTTTACTTCTGACCTTGTTTATAGACAAAGGAAACTAGACTTTGTAATAACTTTCGTTTCGCTCATATAAGAAAGGGAAATTCTTAAACGGAACACAGTGCAACAGTGCCCGATTTTATAGGGCCTAATGTGCCGCGTCGCATGACACGGGCCGGGAAGTTGTATAAACAATTTTTCCATTCCATTTGGCTTCGCTATCTCGTCGTCGTCTTTAGTTTTCTTTGGATACTACGATTTGCATATTCCATGAAAGTCTACATGCATGCCAAAATGTATTGGCATGTAGTATGTGGAGACTCCATACAAATAAATTTCTTCGTCTTCACTGTACAGCCTTCTTTATGTCTTAGACAGGAATGGTAATTTAAATTACCGAGTTACTTACAGTCTTAGTATCAGACATAGTCTGGAAGCTCGCGGACGTCGGGAATAAATCAAGATCGGGGTCACGTTCGGCGCGGGATTTGGGGGATTTCGGGATTCGGGCCCATCGACCCCGGCCCGTAAAGTTTGTGCGACACGGCCGTATTCAATGACGGCATTTTTTTTTTTAATTTATCAGTAGTTTTATTGGGTTAAGTTTCTAAAACTGGTGTCACATTTTGTTCAAGTCGCCTACAGAAATCTAACATAACTTACAGCTAGTGTACGACCGCAAATAATATCTAGTGCCTATTTTTTGAATAAATTATTTGATTTTGATTTGATTCAAATTATGTATGAAACAGACGTCTACCTATTCGTTACTTAAATTGTGTAATAAGTTTACGCTTTACAATTAAACTTGTTTCCCGAGTTAAATAACAGAATTCGCGCATAAAATAATCCAGAGAAATTAAAACGGAGCCATTTGTCTAAATCCCTTACGGCTTCCACTAAATCCTGTCATGATCTTGAACATTACAATTTGCGACTGACGTTAATGGTTAAGTTAAACTTAATCATAAAAACAGATGTGTTATAAGCTATATAACGTATGATGTTCGTTAGTTTGTTTTAGTCAAGAAAGTCTCATTGTTAAATTTTTTGTAATAAATAACATGGCTAAGGCTATTAATTTCAATGTATTTTCTGAAATAATAAGATATTAGGTACATGCACTTCCCATTTTTATAGCTAGTGGTATGAGCACGTGCCATCAAAGACTCCCTTTCAATTCATATCATCATTGACATCTTTCTCTGGCGCTGGAATCTTTTACTGTGTTGTGATTTTCATAAAATCATAATTTATTTACTTTACCGACATTGCTCATAAAATCATAATTTATTTCCCGTATTAAGTCCTCGTGTTCTGTGAGAAACGAGAAATAACTCTGAGTCACTTATTAAGACGCCGGAACAGTGGGCAGAAGTTGTGAAATGCCAAAAAAAGGTAGCCAATTACCCCTATCTTAATTACTCCGCAAACTTGTACCCTTGTACCCCCTTCGTGCTAAGTACGGCCAGCCATGGAATATCACTTTCACAACGTTATATATTTACAATCGTGATTTCACAAATCCGGATTTAAAGCGGTTCTTTTTTATTCTTCACCCGGGTTGAAAAATAATTAAAGTCAATTTAATATCCGGATAAAGTACCTCGTCTATATGCGTATCTTGCGGGATAAACAAAGCCAACAGTTGCGATAATTTAACATAAAACGTTGTAAATCCTATTTTGTTATTTGGTATGAATGCCACTTTAAAAATCGAAACTAAAAATATTGCTTCAAAAGTCACCTCTACGCTCCATTCAATATCACTGAAATTTTCTTAACAAAACCATTGACAAAATTAGACGTCTCAAGGCAAGTCTCCGCAAGATCATAATATAAGCGTCTTGAAATATTTCCAGGAAAGTCAAGACCACAAGAAAAAGTATAAGTGCCGCGAGAGAGGATAAGGAGGCAACATTAAAATATCGCGAAACGCGCGCCCCGGGCATAGTAATACCGGTATTATCCGGTTGGCGCTGGATTCCGCCGGAATTTACCGGCCACCTGTAACCGGCCGCTGCCGGTTAAATTTTCATACCCCTCGAGCCTTGAAGGACTTTGAGAGTGTTTGTGCATTTTTTAGTAGTTTCAGGCCGTGAAGGCGCCCTGCCGACGTTTTGTTCCTCGGGAATTGTTGACGTTATTTTTCAAGGTAACACTGATGGAAAAAAGGCGATTTGGGTGACTGGTTCAACACGATCAATTCTTAACTCTACTGTGAACCGGTTAAAGTCTAAATTTGTTTATTTTAGCAGATGAAAAGAACAACAGAATATAGTTGTATGTATAATGCTAGGTTTCTTTAGAACGCTTCGGCTCGTCGTTTGAATACGTTACAAGTATTGTCGTATCTAGATACAACTTTATTCTATTTTTCTTGGAAATCTTTGTGTCAGTTTTACTACATCTTTGTGATACATACATGAAGTTTTTAAAAACAGTATACAACCTATTCATATATAGGTAAGCCAAGACTAATCACTGTGAGATTTAACTAACATCCTTATTAACAATTCAAAAATTAGAATTATTATAGGTATCCATTATTGAAATAAGAAAAGTCTTATACCTAATGGAATCTCCGGTCATATCAAGGCAGATTGATTCTTCAATAAAAAACCTTGTTTATATGCGTACGAACAAAAGAAATTGAAACATGAACCCTAGGACAAAAGTTAGTGCATAAATTCGGAATTTAGTGTCATGCAAAGCGATCGTATACATAATAAAGGAATACCCGGGTGTCTAACAACCGGTACTAAACCTCTAAACACACTCATGGCACCGTAAGCACATAACACGTACCCCGAAATTCCATCAGGTGGCTCTTAAACCCTGCGAGCGGACAATGGAGCCATTTGCACGGTTTACACGGCAGCCGGGCGCGAGTGAACCGGGTATTGACCCGGGTGATAGTTGTGATGTCGAACGAGTTTTAGTGTGGTAGGTTATTTGGAATAAAGTTTGTTTTAAATAGAACTTGTATTAATCCGGATATATATTTAACCTGGTGTAAAGCTACCCGGATATAGTTGTTGTACTACTACTTACATAATTATAAAACAAAGTCCTCTTCTACGACCGTATGTCTGTTCGTGATAAACTAAAAAAGTGCTGCACGGATTTTCACGCGGTTTTCACCAATAGATAGTGTGGTTCCTGAGGTTTAGGTGTATAATTTATTATGGTTTAGGTTTAGGTGTATAATTTATTATGTTTTTACCCGAGCAAAGCCGAGACGGGCCGCTAGTCTTACATATATATTACATTTTACAAATAATCCTAATAAAATGTGACCTGGTCTAGGTGACAGTTATGTTAATTCGATTAAATTTATTTCGGCACACAAATCAGAATAACATTTTTATACATTATGATGGTGGTTTGTCATAAAATTATGTTGAGTAATATCCGAATAAGGCTGGAATAATTTTGTTATAAAAAAATATGTCATTTCAGATCTATGCAACAATAATAAAACCGTACCCAACCGGATATCATGCGATCCGGGTATTTGAAAATCCGGGTATCATAGTAAAATTTGGCCGTAAAAGTACACGAAGCAGCCATCTACCCTGCTCACTCACATTGTCCCGTAAGGACCCTATAAACCGTATCGAGATCAGACCCTTGCTATATGATTTTTTTATTTTCACTTAATTTACCATCGCAGGCGGCGAGACTTCATAAAAATATACTTAATATACTAGCTTTGGGTTATTTTAATTTCAAAATTATCTTTCTAGAGTTATCGTCTTTTTTATTACAAGATTTTTTTTGTTCTTAAATTTTGTAAGAAAATTTTATCACATTTACTATTTTCAGTCGAGCTTATATTTTTGAATAAAATGTATAATATAATGGCGATATACTTAGCTGAACCCACATTATCTTCTCTGTACGACACAAAGGTTGACTTTTAAATTATGTTCTATCTAAGCACAATAAGCACATTCTAATGCAATAAAGTATACATAAATAAATAAATTCTACTAATCCTTTAAATATTTTAAATGTGAAAGTTTGTGAGGATGTATGTATAGATGTGTTTGTTTTTCTTTCACGCAAAATCTACTGGACGGCCAAAAATTCCCAAGGGAGCAAAACCCCGGGCGCAACTAGTATAGACATTGTCGTACAGATAAATACAAACAATATAAACTTGCTTTTAGCATTTCTCAGACCACCAACATCCAAAACATTTCTACGCAAATAGACAAAGACGAAGTGACATATCTGTCCCAGGCAATCAAAAATTAACAAATTAGTATGCATGTAATTAAACCGGTGTCATGTGGAATTAATTAATCGCCGAGTTAACGCCTTCGTAAACTTGAGACGGCATCAAGATTCATCGGCATGCATTGCAGCCGGCACTGAGTAAAGATATTCGGACAAAAATGGCGCCTTTTTTATACTATTGCAGCAGAAAATACAGTCTTGTTTCGTAGATTTTTCACACAAGTCAAATCCATTTTTAAATCATTACTTAGTCAAATCTACAATGGAACCTGAACAACACAGGAATCATCATTTTAGACTTAAGTTTAAAAAATGTTTCAGTTGATAAAACCCGGAATTCTATACAGATATACGGACAAAAACTAGGTACTAGTTCCGCTTGGGGTCACCATTCCCCTAACCGTAGTTGCTGCTGTTCTAGATTATATACCCGTGTACCAAATTTCATCGCAAACCATCCAGTACAATTTGCGTAATTAAGTAAAATAGGTACATATCCTCACACACTACTAACATCCAAACTTTCAAATTACAATTGTACCAATTGCTGAATCTCTAGTAATATCTTTACTCATGGTCCCCTTATTGTGAGGCTGGTAATTAAAGCAGTAACGAGACACTGCGGCTCGGAGTAAACACGCTGTCTCCTCAAAATGGCTGCTCTGGTGTTAACCGCTACTGGCATTCTTTTTTCTTTCTTTTTTTACCCGTGGCCATTTATATTTGGATTTACTATTTTATTTCAACAGTTAATTATTATTATTTTTAGGTTTTTTTTTAACTTTTAGATGAAATGCTTGTACAACTAACCCTGTGATCAAAATAGAAAACTTTCAAAAGTTCTTCTACCACAGTGCATATCTCAATGTCACTTTACTTTTTAATTTTATGGCTCCATCATTTATACACGATACCTTTGGAGGACTTGTCATTGTCAATGTCAAAACACCAAATGCTAGTGCTGTGCTCTGGCGTTATAACGTATTTTTTTAAATTTTGAATGTATGTACTTAGCGATAAAAATGAATGGAACGTCCAACGTCCTTGGAAAAACAAATAAAATGAGCTGAAAAATATGATGACAAATGTAAAATATGCTTAAGGCATTATCTTGAAAAATACTCTGTATACATGTGAAGAAATTTGTTTAGGCGCTATGTCGCGTTGCTGGGTAAAAGTGTCCTTTTTTGTTCTTCCATAATTCTCTTGCTTTACCAGCTAAAGCCAGAAATTAGTTAGCTCAAAAATGCCTGAAAATCCATGCTTTCAACAGATTCCATTTAAATAATAAACAGAGCACGGTGTCGTATCGCAACTAATTGGCCGCCTGTCTGTCTGTCCGGCATTCCTCGCGAGCCGGCGTCGACTCCAAGTAATTAGGGGATTTTTAATCTAAGCTATATTAACTTACAACTGATACATTTATTTACCGGTACCACTAGTCAAAACAGTATATACTTTATCGACATTATAATTTAACATATAATCGAAATATTATAGCTATAGAAAGAGCGTTGTTTTGTCATTACATATACTGTCCGAGACGTATCGTTTGGTTGTAATATATTTATGGGCGAAGCGACCATATTTTCCTCAAAACAAAAGAAAATCTGCGGGCCGTCCAGCGAGGACCAAACGTCTATTATCACATTCCTAATGAAAACATACTACAGTTTTACGACACTCCTTGCTTATTGAACAGCGATTTGATCAAACCTGACCTATTTACACAACTACTCTCAGTTAACTCAAAATAAACCTTACTCCTTTGTCATAGGAAGTAGAGTAGATGTGGATGTAAGTTGGCAGGATAGATACGGCCAAATTTAAGGGTCAGGGGTTCACATCTCATAAACAATCATGAAAGAATCGTAGATGTCGTCCTGTGAATGTTGTGTCGGCCTACTGACTCTGACCTTTATTTTGTAACGATGTCTGTTTGTTTATGTATTTGGTAGCTCTTGCGGTTTTGTAGGTACACGAGTAAAAAAATAATTGTTTTTTTGTTCGTGAAGGTATTTTGGGATAACTGTGTAGTTTGGTGATTCTCCACACTCCTCAAGCAACCTCTATACCGAACTTGTATTTCTTTCTACTAGTAGTAATGTTACAGTAATGTGATTACTTACTATCAATTTATGCATTAACCTCTAACACAGACTTAAAAAAAATGTTTTAAAAAGAGTAGACCGCATTTTCGGAATGTGATTAATTTAAATTTGTGTAATTGTTGAGTATCTACTGTTGCGATACATTCGTCTATTGTGTCTTTTAATTTATGTATGTATTTATTCAAAATTTAATTACCAAATTGGTACAAAGGGCTAACTTAATACAAAGAGCTAAAACCATTTAATTTTCATTCAACAAAATCACAAAAAGATTCAGAACAATCGGAAAGATAAATTAAAAGAAGTAGAACTTGAATTTTGACAATGAGAGTTTACATTTTCATGCAAGTAGCAATTTATGGCGGATCCAGTCCCGCCGTCGCCTGCGCAATGTGAACAGTCAGACATAAATCTATACTTATTTAAATAAAAAGCTATTTGTGGCTGCCACTCGGACGTGCGTGATCAACTCGTGCACGCTGATCAAATGTCAATGCGGTAAAACGATTAGTTGATGACGTCATTCAATTGGTGATGATTCTAGAATATTAAGTCGCTTATTGTCTAGTCTAGTTTTCAAATTCAATATTTTTTATTCAACTTATGATGATTACTCTTATTTACGTCAAAAATTGACTAAATGTTGGCACCAGTCAACTATGACGTTAAGTTTAACCTGCGTGCTACCGTCGTTTAGATACAATGGAGTACTTCGCGTTTTTCATGCAGATATAAGTTAACGTCAAAATTGACTGGTGCAACCATGGTGCAACGCACCCGGCGACTTTTAAAGCGCAGGTGAAGAAGGAGCTTCAACATACTACTATCAACCTGTAATCTACAATAACTTTACATACATTTTAACATACTAGGTAAGTACTCTCACGATTAGTGTGGAACAATGAGTGATTCAACAATGAGTGTGGAATAAAAATAGGGATTAGTTTGTTCAAATCCGAGAGCAACACGTCCCAATGCGATCTCGAAATATCTGTTTTTTTTTCTCAATCCAACCTTTTTATTATATAAATGTATTTCCGCTTCAAAAGTCGCACCCAATCATCCACCATCAAGACCCTTAGCGCAGAGCCGGTAAATATGAAATTTGGCTAGAAATTGATACGACGGCGACACCGCCTGTCGGTAATAGATCCGGACATTTTGCCCGAATCCTAAATTCAATTTGGACATGCGACATGGCAGCTGACGTGGGTCGCAATATTGGGTTGTTCGGAATTTGGTTTTTGGTAAGAAGTTGTTTTAAGTTGTAGCCAAGATATGTTGTCTTTTGGTCGAAAGCTGCAGGTTCAAATCTATTTGTCCCCAAGATTCCTTTTAAAGCACTTTACTCCACCGTTGTTTGTGTTGATTTCTTGTTTTAGTTATTAATGTGTTCATTTTTGTATAATACAACGCTACAAGTTGATTGTAGTTTTGTCAGAAAATAATCAACTAAGTGTAAAAGAAAAATATTCCTTTTATGTCAGGAAAGCTTGTATGTGTAGAATCTTAGTAACGAGCAAGTACTTCGATCTTTCAGCACAATATACACTTTCTATCATCCATACTGTACGGTCCGGTCCGGCAGGAAGCGATCCGTCTGCCGGACAGGTTAATGGTCGGTTGTTTGTCTTAAATCTGATATCAATGGAGCCATCCCAAGGATGAAGAATGGTTCTACATGCTCTATTAAAAACATAACCTCTATAGCCAAAAAACTTGATATGGACATGGGCGGTTAGTTTGTTTATTCATATCGAATGCTATTTGACTACAATTCTTTGAAATCGACCTACATGCTCTTATATCTCAATTCTATTAAATATAATCCATATCGTTATCACGAAATCGATAACACAACCATTTTCCAGCAAATCCAACAAATAGTCGACGCAGTATGCATTTGTAAACGCTATAACGATTCCGATCATCGTCTCACGCGATCTATATCGATTCGATTGTATCGAATACCCGAGTCAACGTTCCGCAGTCCATTTCCATCCAGTCGATAAACCTGTCAAATATAACTGGCCAGTTGGTTGATTAAACAAAAGAAGAACACAAAGTAATAGTACCTCTATAATTTTGGTGTCAAAGTTGGGTTTAGCTTGTTATTTGGTGAGGTAGTTGAGATGTTATGGTGTTGTTATGGGTTTGTGGAGGTGTGGAAATAACAAACCAGTGGTTGTTGAATGTAAACTGTGGACTCAATCACATGGCTCCTGAACGCGGGTGGCTAGATTCAACATCGTTCGGAAATGACATGGTATTTTTACTTGATTTATGGTCATGCATTGAACGAGTTTATGTACTTTGGTATTATAATCATGTTACTAACGACACTATAGATTGTACATATGTGTAACTAATTCTTAAAACAGGAATCGGAATAATTTAATATCATTATTATCGTGGTGGCCACATGAGAAATGCCTCTACGACTGGCAGAAGCCGCCAAAAAGTATGCGCAATTGCTACTGCAACAAACTGATCCGTCATAGACGGTATGCCAATGGTATGACGTCTAAATATGATGACGGCCGTGCGAAATGGAAGATTAACAATAAAGAGAAAAATTGATTATTTTTCACTTTATCTAAATCCCGATATTTTATCATTTGGTGTATGGAGAAGACAACGGCATATCACTCCGTTAATATTAACAAGAAAGTCGTTGGGTTTGACCCTCAGCCCTCAGCCACGAAGTAAACAATTGTAAGGAAAGAATCTTCTGATTGATCCCGTCGACTTTGGACCCTGACTGCGTCCCAGTCTTCCCACAGTTAACCAATAGCTGTCACCGGCTCCTCCAATCAGGAGTGATGGATCACTCTGTGGACGGAACTACGTGCCCGTGTGGCTCACGTACTTGATACCGTACTGCGTAATTTCAACTACTTTTACAGTCTTTTGTTACATTGTGTTGACTTAATTACTTCAATGGATCAGTGGGCGAAGTGCGGGTTAGCATTTCACTTCTCACCATCGAATCGATTCGAAGTGAGACGCAGCGAAACAATCACATTGCGCCATTGTGACGCAACGATAACCACACAATGTCATTGGAATTTTCGAATCGATTCGATGGTGAAAAGTGAAATTGCCATAGAATGAGCAAGCCTTTGTTACAGTAACAAAAAGGTATATTTATGGTTAGGTAGGCTATATTTCTTTTCTTTTTACTTCAGAATCACCCTAGATCAAAATTGTAAAACAGTAAAGTCACACACTACAATGAATTATTAACAAACACGGTTACGTGCCCAGCGATGTTTGCGCAGATGACACACGGAATCGAACCGCCGCCGCCGACCCGCCACATTTGACTCGCGTCGAGAAACAGAAAGTAACGAAACCCTATTGTTTTTTCATCTAAAGTTACAAAATTTAAAGTAGTTCGTACTTTTCGTGTTAAGCCTCAGAAGGTAAAAATGTAACCCTTGTAGAATCACTTGGTTGTTCGTCGCTACAGTATAATCGGTTAAGTGATTTGAATCTATCTCCGGATTTAGAGTTCAGAGCCGCCATTTTAAATTAGATTTTTTTATTTAGAACTTTTGACAAATGTGTCTGTATGCCATTAATACGAGTATAGCCATATAAATACGTATTATGTTGTGGGCAGTAACGAGCCAGTTAACACAATCAGCAATCAGCACAGCGCCGGACGGCCGGATGCAGGATGCAAGACACATGCAAACAGTCGTTAGCCGATCAGATCAATCTTGGTAAAGCATCAGCTGATGAAGGCGCATTTCGGAAGATATTTGCACGTCACATATACACTTGCAAAGTGATTGGACTTTAACTTGGGAAGGACGATATAAATTGATAAAAATGAGATGGCGCGCAACCTTGTCTCGCCCCCGCCGAATATGAGCCCTCCATATGTTCAAATTCAAAATTCTTTTTTCAATTTAGGATGATACACATCACTTATTAAGATCAAAAAATTACTAAATTAATTATAAAAATTACTAAGTACTTAAATATACTAAGTCTACTGCCAACTTTCAAAGCGCAGGTGAAGAAGAAGCGGCGGAACTAACTTCACCGCAGCCTTTTCTCCAAAAAGATGTCAATTAACAAATGTAGGTCTTATACTGGATGTTGGTTGTGTGGATGTGGATGTGGTATGAGACGCTTAAGAAACAATAGCATGGGCAGCTGATATGCGTAATAACATTCTCAAAGAGGGTTTTGTCAGTCAAGCGGTATGTTTTAAAATTACAGTTGAATCTTCAAAATTTTAAGTGTTATTTTTCACGCTGAGCCCGTGCTACGCATCGTCACAGCCGCGAATGAGAACACGCGAGGATGAGAAACAGAAACTGAGACTGTCGCATTGTTTGTAAAACTTTAAACTGTTTCAATGATAAAACGGTCATTATAAGAAAATGACAAAATTAATCATATCTAATAATATTTAATAATAAATACTAATGTAATTTCAGAACGACCACTGCTGAGAAGAAAAGCCGAAAGAAACTTATTTGAACAATGTTGGTCCCTATAACTCCAGAAGAGCTCACCATTATTTTTTTCTAATAGTAAAATGAGTAAAATACATAAAGTACATGATCAAAAAGTATACTTACATTAACAAGTTTTGCTACTTGCACGGTTGCGTGGAAATACAAACACATACATACATAGGAATACCTATTTAATTAGTTATTATATACCATTGATCGTAAAATGATTGTGATGGATCATTTCCATAAACATATCGCGACAATTGTACGAAGCTATTTCGTAATGTAATGACTAAATTTTCAAGTATTAATGTTAAGTGCGTGGAATTAAGATGTGGACTGTGACTGGACGTTAAATGATGGATCGCACGCGCGTGATCCATCTTAGTTGACGGCGTTGATTGGCCACGAAAGGGTAACATTATTGGGAGAAATTGATGTCTTTTATGAAATGTGACTGTTATGATGTATTCATGTTCATAAACGTGAATAAATCTAAAATATTGGTGTACATTTTAATAAAATTATGCATGACTTGACGTACTTTATTATTGGTAAAAAACACCTCCAAAATTTCAGACTCCGATCGCGCTTCTCTTAGCTATGATTCAAAGTTGAGGGTTCTGTAAAGCCCATTTAAAATATTTAGATATATTCTTACGTTTTATAAATAGATGTCCCACTGTCGCGTCTGTCTGTATAACGCGATAAAATACAGGTAATTTTTTAATTGACAAATAGATTTAAAGGAATTTAAAATATTTTAACCCTTCTGGAAGCAATTACATTCTTGTGGGTGCATCAAAACGGCATTAAAACAAGACGACGGACACCTTAGCTGCAATGTTACATCCGTCCGCACACACCGCTCTATATATAGATAGCCGCAGCATCCGCCTGCAGTACAAACCAGGGGCAGTTTACCTAAACACCGCGGTTATAAGCAGAGTGCAACTTTGAGACATTCGTTTAGGATTCAAAATCAAATGCTAGAAAGTATTTTCGAAGACTGATTTACTTTTAAACGAAACACAGTGCAAAATATATTAACACCAAAACCACTAACGAATATATATTCGTTATAGAAGTACTTATTCAGTTATAGAAGTCTGTCTTCGTGGCACACCAACTGGTATGATCTACTGTCTTAGGTATATTAACCTTAGATCGGTCTTAGAAGCGTGTTTACTGTGGCATTTTATTGGGAAATCAAACATCAAGTTATACATTTTTTTTTGTAGTCTATAGGTGTTCCGCTGCTGGACAAAGACCTCCCCTTTACATCACCATAATCATAATACATACGCAATTAAAATAGGATCAATTTAAGTTAATAAAATTGTTGTGGTGAATATATTGTTCTCAAAACATCGACTGGAATGAAACAACTTTAATAGCACCTTGCTAGGCTCCGGCCAAATACCGTTTAGAGCACACATTTCACAAAACACTTCACACAGGAAACTAACAGACCATAAACTAAATCATCAAATCACCTTCGAATTAATGAATCAGTAAATCACCGGACTACAGTCCGGTGATTTACAGGTCCGGTCGGTATACTGGAGCAGCACTATGAAAATTGATCGAACTAACGTAATAACATCGCATTGGCAAAGCATCGCTAGAAAAAATTGTACTATGAAAATAACGGAATAAGGTGATCGGTAGAACAAAAATCGCAGTATGAAAGTTCCGAAGACACAGAGAACTCAACTTGATACGGTCATATCTGATTCGTAAATTCGTCTTATCTTTTTGTAAACGTCATGATGTTTACGTGCATACACAAGAAAAAGTAAATTCAGGACACCTGAATACAAACGTGCTCTTTTATTAACCGTTAGCAATTCTTTACGTCTCGTTGTCTCCAGGAATCCGTCTCCGTCTCGTAAAGTGGGGTCGACAATTTGATAAAATGAGCGATAAATCCACGTTTATTTGCAGACATCTAAATAGCCAGCGAATAACGTCGTTGCTAAATAAATAACTAGAAAATAAATTTCTTAAAGTAAGCATACTTTCTAAACATTTTTTAAACGCAGAAAATAGGCAAAGTACAGCATTTTGTTTAAACGACAGCGGCGCGCAGGTTACACATTTGACTGGTGAACTCACTCTAATATGATTAAAATGATATTGTCAAATTAACAGTTTTGAAACATCATGGAAATTCACTGAATAACAACTGCGAATTACAAATGCAAATAAAATTTAATTTGCCAGGACAAATAACCGCAGTCATTGAAAGTCTTGTCGTCCACTCGCGACGCGTCGCGCGTGGCGCAGAGCAACACAAATCGCGATTGTAAACGGGTGAAATGACAACAACAACTTCTTATTCTGGAATAATAAAAAATAAACGAACCAACGTTGCCGTTTTCAAAATAACATTTTTCGAAGATAAACTTGTACTTAACGGAAACGGTAAAAAATGAAACATGGTTAAAGGCTGAAGTTATGTTAAGTCTGATTGGCGACATGTCTTTAACAACTGAATTATTTATATCTGTTCTAAATTTCATCAAAATCCTTCTAGTTATTTATCCGTGAAAGCGTATCGACAGATTTTCGCATTTGTAATTTTTAATTACCATAATTTATTACTTGTTTACAGAATAATGCCGCGTGTGATTCACACATTCTCTCAAAATGGCATCGCGTTATTCCCGAAACAAAAACACTTCAGCGCCACCATAAATACGCACTGACTAATATTAATTGCACATGTGCTGAACTTTGTAAGGTCGCGAGTTGAATTGCTTAATTTGTATAGCGATCAAGTGTAACATTTCTATGTAGGGAATCCATCTAATAGTAGTAGTGAATGAACAAAACCATAGACGACAGTAAGGGTGGGTAGCATAAGTCCCGCGCCGCCGCCGGCGTATAGACAAAATGGTGTCACTACTTTGTGTTTTTCTGCGCAGGTTAATGTTAGCGTCAAAGTTTACTAGTGCAACCTAAGTTGTTAAATTATTCTATAAAAACGTTGGAGATCTTTTTAACAATTCCTAGTTTAACCACCTAAAGGTTGTCATATTTATAATCAATATGTGCAATGAGGTTTCTGTGTTTTGTATTGTACCTACTCTTTATACCTGCCCCTAGTTTTGCAATCTAAATTCTAAATTCCTGACATTATTAAAAAATAATGACACGGACTTAGAATTTAGATGAGATGAGTGACATTATTACAAAATAAAATTTTTGTATTTTATTTTTTTCACAAACTGACACAAAAGAGCATTCATAAACAACAATATAACGATAACACAATAACGGCTTTACGTTACAATTCACTCGTTATTTAACGGTTTAACGTTTCAATTCACGAATAATTAATTTCGACATCCGGTCATAACAATGAATGTATTATGCCCCGGTGTTAAATCTAATCCAGCAAATCCGCACCCGGGTTGCGGCGACAGGGCCGGATAAAGAAAGTGTCAAGAGTGTGTTGTGTGCGGGGTAAATGACGCGTCGCCGTTGGCAGGGTTAAATGTTTTACTCGGGAAATTTTTTTCAATATGTGTTAATATTTTTTATTTATTAATTATTATGTTAATATGTGTGAATACATATAGAGGGAAAGAAATGTTCTGTGTTCTGTTCAACGAATAAGCAAGATATTGTAGTGTTAAACCACTTTTTTTAAACTGCCAATATATTGATCTATTTTTAACGAAGACAAACTCCTAAACCTCAGACAAAATTTTTAAACGACTTAGGTAATCAAATGTATTTTTGTATAATTCCAGTTTTACGATAAAATACCTATACCACAAAATTGTGGCTTCGCTATAATCAAAGTCGCGCCTAATCCTGTATTGAATGAAACCTTCAACAAAGAAGCGAACAGAGCGTAGGGACATGAATGGGCTGTAATGCGCCAATTGTTCGCAGTGCGATGGGTTGCCGCTTGCCGCGTCACAATATTTTGACGAGACCCTTCTTAGGAAATCGGTAGGGTTAGCGACTTGATGTTATTTTTACAAGATATTACTTGACAATATCGTTCGTTTGTTTGTCTCTGTTCATTTTTTCAGTTGATGAATAGCAAACTCTTCAAAGCAACTTTCAACTCTACTGAAAAAATTTAAATCAAAATACATAACCTAAATTTTTTTATAAATTTAGTCGTGAAGATTATTGCTCCTTGTTTGTGCGACTTGTTTTGTCCTTTAAAGTGAACGTGTTATACTGAGCTTCACGGCACGAGCCTGTAGAATTTTCATTAAAAATACATACTCACGAAAAAATAAATACCAAGAAATTATTACGATAAGCTAGTCATTTTTAAGAATCAGACAAAAATTTAAAGGTCAACATACATAGTGGACCTCCTCTGTGTTTAACTGCACGGGACTAAAATTACTGTTAATATTTAATGCATCAACATCTGTCAAGGTAAAACTTATATAAGATATTCAATTGGCAGCCCTATCAGAGCGAATAATTTAACGTGTGATTTGTGCATTAAATCGAGTGTGAACGAGTCAAAGGGAATTTTGGGCTCCAGGGCTGGCAAAAGACGATCAGATGACAAGAAATATTGTTAGAGTACATTGTATTGATGATTGAATTTCAATAGATTCAAGTTGTATCAAATTATCAATTCTTTCCTTAAGAATGAGCAGGAAAATCGTTGTCAACGTGATATTCGCCGTCCGCCCATCGATATTGTACTAACGTGCTATATAATACGATATTAATTTTATAGTTAACTAACGACCCGACCCGACTTCGCTCTGGTAAAAACATAATAAATTATACACCTAAACCTTCCTCAGGAATCACTTTATCTATTTGTGAAAACCGCATAAAAGCCGTGCTGAAGTTTTTGAGTTTATCGCGAACAGACAGACGCGGTAGAGGACATTGTAAGGATTAATTAGATGTGATATCACATAATAGAATAAATAAAAGATATTGTAGATTATAGTATATTGTAGATTATATATTACAGTCTCTTTATAATTTATGGAAAACTTAACAATAGCCGGTGAGATGCACCGTCAACTTTGACGTAGATTTCAACGTGCGTGCCGCAAAAGAAAGGTTTGGAAAGCATCGAGATCATACCGCCATCTATTCCTTGTCATTTCTCTGTAACGTGGACCACTCTTGGGGACTTTTGTTTAAGAATTAAAATTAATTAATATATATACTTATATGTATTACGTATATAATATTTTTTTGCATTGGGTCACATTGTATATTGTTTACTGATTTCACTGTATTGCAACGTCTTCAAAACATATTTTAATCTTTCATAATCGATACATCGAATTTTCATGTACATTTTAGTAAAAAGCAATATCTATAAGCCTGTATCAATAATAAACATGCAGTCTAAATTTTCATACATCTACGGTGTGACCCCATTTAACATGGAAAATATGAACCTTCCTGAAAATCAGGTCTTTATTACTCACCGCCACTCAAGTGCGCACTTACTCCAGTTCATTTTAATTTCGTTAAAACACCCTGCTAATGTGAGGAGGCCTTTGTCGGCATTCAGAGGTTAATCTTGTAAATACAATTCATAATGTACAGTTTTTCTTCCATAAAATCACAGTACAATGTGGTAGAGCTGTTACAATACCGATATTTCCAATTTGACAATTTATGTGTCTCTAAGTATTCGAGAATTCCCGCCTTTTTAGAAATTAAAATTGCGATCCGAGAACTTAATAATGCAACTAAATATCCATAAATATCTTTATTTAAATCACTTAGATGATAAATATTTATATACTTATTTCACATCAAAATTGTTTTTAATTTGCTTCTTATATTTGCTACTTTTTTTAGCAAAACCTAAACTCATAAATGCAATTAAATACCACAGTGACTGATGAATCTATCAACGGGTGCAATCACGGTGCATGCCAAATGTACAATCGCATCGCTGTCGATGCAGCATGCGGCTCTCGGCTGCAGTTAGCGCGTTAACGACCTTACACACAGACACAATGAAACATGTAGTTATTCATTTTAGATTCCGTATGTATTAATTATTATTCCGGTCGGCAACGCGCGTGTGAAACCCTTGGTGTTGGTATAGGCTGCGGTAACCACTCTCCATCAAGTGGGCAGCATGCCTGTTTGCTTGTTCAGTAGTATAAAAAGGCGGTAATCCAAAAGTTAGATACACAATTTCGCGGACATAAAGGCTTGGAACTTGGTAATTATCCTCAAAGATAAGGTCAAGATTCTTTATTCGACTTAGCATGATATATGCATATCACTTATTAACGTCATAAATTTACTTTGCGTCTTTTAGATAAAATGGCGTACTTTGCGTAAAGTTGACTGGTTCAACACAGTCTATTGTCTGCTTCTAACTTCAGTAATTAGACAGAGCACACACACCACGTGGGAAGCTACTTCCGGTGTTATGTTTTACAGTATTCAGTCTATGGCTTTAGGAGACCACTACCGCGTTTGGTGGATAGTCGTCTTTATGATGCGGTCGGGTAACGACATTTACTGAGGTTAGAATGTTATAAGGTAAACAGACAGTCAATTAACAGCTTGTTCATCATAATCATTGAATCGCAAAAATATTAACATATTTTTGCGATGGAATGATGATGATTTGTAAGGACACGGGTGGATTTTTAGTTAGATAAAGTATTTTGGGAGATGTTGGAGCCAGTAGTGGAACTTAATAAAGATATTTGTTTTTACAGGTGGACATTTTAAATTTTTTGATATTGTTTCAGATCGCAGATAAACTCGCGAGATTCTAACTCCATTTAGGTAAGTTTCAATTGAGTTAAATAAATCTCGATGATTCCCAGGAGGAGGTTTATGCCCAGCAGTGGGTCACGGAGGGCTGCCAACATAAAGTTATGATTTCCTAGAAGTGCGCCAAGCCAAGGTTCAGCGTAAAAAATGAACAATTAAAACTTTGAAGACTAGGCTGAGATTTTAAAAACCGACCGCTACCTGTCAACCCTCATTGGGAATTATGCTATTGTCTATCAGCTACCACAGCTATGTGTGTCCCATAGTCACCTCGTACAACATCCACGTCGGATATGAAGTGGTTCTATTCTAGGACGGAAACACACGCCACATTTAATTAGTTTCACAATAGTGTTGACGATATCAGTAGCATATTTTTAACCTGTGGAAAGATCTTTGTCTCATCTATCAACAGAAAGCTGGACAGTTAAATTCAAGACTTCACAAGATTTAGGTTTACCACTATATAAAATCACACGATATCTATTATACAACATTCTGCTGGAGCCGCGTGCTTGTCACACGTTTACAATAAATATTATATCTACCGCATTTTTATGAATAAATTATTATTATTATTATTTGTATCTCCTTTTGGGATTCACGGCACTAAGTCCGGTTCTTTGAGAGGCTTGCGTGGGGATATGGATCCAACACGTAGAGGCCCTTTGGAGAATTTTGATGTTGTTTATTATTATTATTAATATATTATTAGAGGACAAACCACACAGATTGAGCTAGCCCCAAAGTAAGTTCGAAACTTGTGTTATGGGATGCTAACTCAACGGTACTATATTTTATAACAAATACATATATAGATAAACATCCAAGACCCGGGCCAGTCAGAAAAAGATCGTTTTCCATCATAACCCGACCGGGTATCGAACCCGGGACCTCTCGGTTCAGTGGCAAGAACTTTACCACTGCGCCACCAAGGTCGTCAAAGAAAATCAATCTTTAAAGAAATATTCCTGCCGTCTGACCGTAATTTCATTTCTCAACCAGAATAAACCACTACGAATTCATCAGTATATAATATAATTTACATAATAATTCATTAGATATTTAGCTCAATGCAATAAAGAAAAAAATAAATAAAGGATATATTCTTATATAAATATAAATAGACAAGACAGATAAAACATATAACAATAAAGTTGTTTTATCTGTCTTGTCTATTTATAAATAGACAAGACAGATAAAACAACTTTATTGTTTTATATATTTTTATATACGAATATTGTTAAAATTTAAATATGACAACATTATTATTACCTGGAACGTATTATACGTTCAAACCGCAATTGGAAATTCAAAACAATATATATTCGACCAAACGTAACTTAAACTTTTCTAACTCTTGTTTTTAAACAAGAGTCGTTTGTCAAAGAAGTTAGAGATCGCAGAGTGGCCGGACCCGCTTGCAAATCAGGCTCATGTCAGTGACGTCACGAGCCTCAGGGCGACGTGAGACCAACTAGCGAAACAATCGTATCTGTTGCAGACGAGAGTGGGCGAAACACGTCCTTTTGTCAAAGATTATTTTTTTGCAGAAGGACGTCTTCATCTGATCATAGTTGAGATGATTCGTTTATTTATAAAATCATCTCACCTTTCTCAGAAATCACACTATCTATTAAAAAATCTCGCATCAAAATCAGCGAGAAGAGACTTTGTTTTATACTATGTAAAAGGCAAATTTTAAGCTCTTTATACCTTCTGACAGAGTGATGTGAGATTACTACGGTGCTATATTGATATTTTTGTTATTACACTTGGTATTTTTGTTATTTTTGTTATTATATATTATACTTGGAAAAATTATAAAGCAGGAGTACTATCTTTCTCTTTCTTTCATCTGAACTTGTTCGCGTTTGAAGTGCCTGTGTGTGATTTTATGATTGACCCTCTG
The DNA here is from genome assembly GCF_027563975.2 of Plodia interpunctella. Lineage (NCBI taxonomy): Eukaryota > Metazoa > Arthropoda > Insecta > Lepidoptera > Pyralidae > Plodia > Plodia interpunctella. The sequence goes on from NC_071303.1 coordinate 370,171, forward strand.
CTCGACGTCAGTCCTCTTTAGCAATACTTTTATATATCAACTTTCAAGGCATAACATCTTGATCTGAAGATTCTGATTGAACTGAAATTGGACTTTGAAAATGTGGACATGATGAAAAAAGAAACTAAAAATGATACCCCTGTGCTTGGTACTTTTTCATGCTACTGGGCAGACAAATGTGCATGCGTCCCACCTAATTACTCTATGACAAAGGTGGGTGTAAATATGCAAGCTGTATATGCAAGTCAGAATGCAGCTGATAGGACGATGGTGGGAGGCAGGCAGTGTCGCCAGATAATATACGACCTCTATGAATCAAGCGCCGGGGGACCGTAGGCGATGTGCTAGTAAAAATAGTTGCACGGTTGCACCTTTGAATTTCGAATAGCCACAAGAATACTTTATTTTTTATTATATTCTGTCACGGAAATCTGTTAAATTATGCCAGTTACATTCCAACCATAGATGAAAAAAAAACTAAGTTTAGTTTTAGTTAAACTGACGAGGTATCCCTCGAAGCGCACTTGTTTTGAGCGCACTCGTCGATGCGCAGCAAAATTGTTCTTCGAACCGCACCAAAAAGTTGCTCTTAGAGGAATACTAAAAATATTTAGATTTGGTTTTTCGAAGCGCATAACTTCGGTGCGCTTCGACGGGTGCGCTCAAAACAAGTGCGCTTCGAGGAATACCTCAAACTGACGATATCTACGACACGACATTGGAGAAACGAGTCTGCGACCTTTTGGAAGCCCGGTAATGCTTCTGCGTTACCCAGGAGAGTAACGGTGATCACTTACCATCAGGTGACCATCAGAAATTATAACATTATTGTACTTTTATATGGTAAATAAATAAAATAAACGTCTGTATTTTTTATTGAAATTGGAGATTATTAATTTTTTTTACGATTTATTATATGTATTGATTTATAAATAAAATTCTTGCCCATAGTAAGCACAATGTCATTCAAGTACAATGCGTCGTGACCATGCGAATGATTACTATGCAGACACAAGTAAAACCCTGAGCTATGGCTTCCCCTCATCACAATGCACTCCACACCAGCTCTTGTTTAAACCAAATCGATGTTGTATCAGCTGTTTTGTATGCTGCGGACGTTTGGCGACGACCAGACGAAATTCCCGATAAACTTGTGCGTATGAATTGATTTGCGAATGGTTAGGGCGCTTGCTGTGAATTTAAATTGTTATTGATCCAAGAAGGAAAAACTTCAGAAATATATTACAAAGAATTCATTTGGAAATAATTCGTGTTAATATAGATGCGTCGATCACGTTAACATGTATTTTACACATTCATTTTAATCTAATTCATTTATGCATGCTTGTTCGTTCGAAGATTGATTCAGAGCTGACAACGCTCTTGTGACAATCCCGATTATTGCAGGTGTCTCCAGGCTGCGGTGACCATGCACCATTAGGTAAAAAAGAACAGAAGAACATATTAAAAGGTCATTTCCTAAAAATTACAAACATTGCCTGATGTTGACAAACGTTGCCTGATGTTGACAAACGTTGCCTGATGTTGACAAACGTTGCCTGATGTTGACAAACGTTGCCTGATGGAAGGTGTGAGCCATCTTTCCACATTTCGCATCTTAAGATAAATATCAAAGTATGATGCGCAAAAAACATCTTTATCACTATACGCAATATCTTATGATTATTACTAGCGGCCCGTCCCTGCTTCGCTCAGGTAAAACCTTAATAAATTATACACCTTAACCTTCCTCAGGAATCAAACTATATATAAGTAAAACCCGCATCAAAATCCGTTGCGTAGTTTTAAAGATGTAAGTATACATAGGGATACAGGGACAGAGAAAGCGACTTTGTTTTATACTATGTAGTGAAGTGATTTTGATTTCGTATGCCTTGCGATTGCAACGCTATGAATGGCTAGGTATCTTTGGGTATCGGTGGGAAACTGTATCTTTTATCAACAAGAAGTGGACAATCAAGCGCCATACCTTAACACCTACAACGGTAGCCATATCAGACTCCCTTCATGCCGCTGCCCACGCGCAAGTTTATGGTTCCTATTGTGTTCTAGACAATAGATTACGTCTTTGTTGGGATAACCATACATCGCACTCGTAGGGAAATATGCAAGGTATGAATTATAGAGGTAATACAACCGTTTACAATTCCATTCATCTTAACACTTATTTAACTCCCACTAATAAATTATGCGACGTTGGTAAGAGTTTGTGAAGGATGTGTGTTTCTTCTTTGAATAAAAAACTGTTTGACAGATTTTTATGAAATTTGCTGCAGAGATGGCTTAAAATCTGTAATAACAACGGGTACATATTATCTGAAATCTTTGTGGGAGCACATCGTCAGGGCGTTGCTAATATTATATGCAAATGTAATATTAGTATTAATATTATGTATTAATAGGTATTCTGTCATCTGTATCGAATTTCTGTGTTATCATTTATATATTATCATCAACGTCATGTCCTGCTCTGTGCTCCTCAGCTGAGCAATCGAGTTGATCTGGCGCGATCAAGATGTCACACGCACTTAGGGTCGGGAAGTTTGCCTTCGGTAGGTGTTCGGTTACATGCAGAAATTATAGGGCTGTCAGAAAATTACATTTTCTTATTATTTATTTTTTAAATAAAATCATTTTTTAGTGAAAGCGTCATCTATAGTAGTTTGTTAATGCGAATATATAATAAAATATTACGCATTTTGCATGTGAGCTAAAATTTTGCATTACATATACATTCGGCAGTTGTTCTTACTCGGCATGACAAATAAATCACATGTTGATTATATTAATTCAGCAAAGGTGTAAATACATTGCTGAATTAATATAATCAAATTTGAAGATCAATATCTGAATAAATATTTAGATTATATAAATAAATTATATAAATAAGTAATTTTCAACCACAAAATATTATTTTGTGATGGAGTATAATAATTGTAGTCATAATAAACTTCCACTAAATACTCTCATTAATCTACGTAGCTTTTAGAATATAATAATTTATTTGTATAGGACATAAGAAATATATAAAAATATTGTATCCAATTGTTGTAATTGTTGTCACAAAGGTAGAGTCTAATTTCGTGCTAACATTATAAAATAAGGTAATTGTCACAAATAAAAAATCTTATCCTTACATGTTCAGATTTACTCGTTCTTATAAGCAATTTATTTTTTTAACATGTTTTTTGTAATAAAACATTAAACATTTGTGAGAAGTGTCAACCCTAGTTGTCCGAGCGTGTGGCGCCCTGCAGAAACCTGATAAGCGGAATGAAGGGCGCTTTACACCTAATGCACCGACTTCATGGTCTTCGAGTTTCAGCGAACTGACGGATAGACAAATTACTGTGACAGATACCTTAGCGTTTGGGATGCGGTTCTTAATTGTACACGGGTAAAAGCTAATCAATATAAACATAAGATATTGGCAAAGCCACGGGGCTTTGCCGATGTGTCCCGTAAATTAATTCTATTATATAATAATTAAATATATACAAATAAATGTTTAGTTTTTCGCTTATTATTCGATTAATGTGAATTATCATATCACAAGATTACCACTAGACATACGATGTATATCTCTAGAGGTAATCTTGTGCTGATACATGATTTTAAAAAATCACATTTTCACACATATATATATAATATACATCATACAACCTTCGGTAATATCACAGGGTTTCGGTGAGTCGCTAATAGATTCAAGTACTTAAATATTTTAGAATCATTGCTATACATTTCTTGTACTCTTCTGGAGAAAGTTAATTGAGATATAGGGTAATCTTGTCCCATACATGTTATTAATTACTTTTACATATGTACTGGAATCGTCTTAAATAACTTGTGTATTTGTATATATCTCGTATGGACGTCACTATCAGTTACGGCAAAGACAAATTTATTTATGGCAAAGGTCAAAAATATGAAGTTTAGTAGTGACCAGTCTATAAGACCTCTGTTTTGTATCAGTTTCAAGCTTCCTCATAGAGTAACTTAGCAGTATAATTAATTACTAGCTTGGAAATAGCAAACATGAAAGCACTAAAGGTGAGATATCAAAACAAAACTTCTCCCATATACGAAAGATTTTACGTCAATAATAATTTATGTTTATATGGCTTTCTGGGATAAGATAGTCAATTAAATGAACGTTACGCGAAACTACTCAAATGGAAGATGCTACCGTTCAGCGCACCAATTGGAATCGCACCTAACAGCTCCGTTTACAGCGTAATTAATAATTAGAATGTGGCATACATTTTAATGATTACTTCTTGTACTTACTTGTGATGGAGTATATTTGTTTTGAAAAAAAAAGAAATTAAATAAAAATTTACAAATATTCAAATTTAAAAACAGCTACCTTGGTTTCTCTAAGAGAGACAAATTTTAATCATTACTCAAATGGCACCATTAAATATTGATTATTATTCTAAATGGTACCGCTGGAGCAATTGGAATTGGTGCGCTGACCGGTGTTCTCAAACGTTTGCTAACATTGACTGCCTAACCTAAAAGGTCACAAATATATTGCACTATCAAACGCTAAAACTAATAAAACAGAGCTATAAACCGCAAGAGCGACACAAGTGATAATAAAACAAGCCCCAACAAGCCATCAAGACAACTCAAACAGAATCTGTGTGTCCGTCTGTGTGTTTATTCCCCAATTACCTTATACGGTAGAAACAAATCTCAAACACGGCCGTCACACGATGCAGGGAACACGTTTGCTAAAACAATACTTGTGTGTAGATTAACGAGCACGTAGAAATACAGCTACGTCATAAAATATTCTTCATATTCCCCATGGCTGAGGGTCGTGGTCATTACGTAGAATGAAACACACACAACAACTTTCTTGACACTACTAATGGTGTGGTTTGCCATTGCCTCCTCAAAATAAGTTCTTTATAATAACAAGTTAGCTAATCCAAAGTATTCAGTATGTAACCGACGTGTGTGAGAGAGGCAAACTGCTATGGCAGCCACTTGTAAAATACCTACCTATTTATTGAAGCTGTTTTATTTTTATAATATGCACTCAAGTAATACTTCTATACTATAGTATGTTTTACAACACCGCGTTAAATTCACAAACTTCTACAACCTCGTATGGTCGCAGAATGGAGGAAATACAACTCTATATCGTTTGTAATAGGAATCATATTATATAAAACATAAAATAGTCCGGTAGCCAGTGAGTAAATATATGCAGTTGGTCGCCATTTATGGAGGAGCGGGACTAACGAAAAATAATTTTAAAGAAGACATCTTCAATTCTTATTTGGTTATATCTCTATTATTTGAAATTCGGTAAACGGGTACTATTTATCCGAAATTTTAATCGAATCGATGCCAGACTGACGACCTCGGTGGCGCAGTGGTAAAGTACTTGCCTCTGAACCGAGAGGTTCCGGGTTCGATCCCCGGTCGGGTCATGATGGAAAATAATCTTTTTCTGATTGGCCCGAGTCTTGGATGTTTATCTATATAATATGTTTTTGTCATAAAATATAGTATCGTTGAGTTAGTATCCCGTAACACAAGTCTCGAACTTACTTTGGGGCTAGCTCAATCTGTGTGATTTGTCCTAATATATTTATTTATTTAGACTACGTCACGACTGCTTAGTTGATAAATAAAAGTATTTAAATAATACGAAACTCCATCAAAATCGGTCGAGCGATTTAGCGACAACGACGAAAGACAAACTTTCGCATAGGTATGTAAAAAATAGGTTTCGCATAGGTATGTATAATAGTAATATACAATACATATAGGTATAGATAGACACTATTTAAGATTTAATACAAGGAAGGTTCACATTTCTGATGCACAATACATTTGCACACATAATTTAGCGGCCAGCAAAGGACAAGTCACGGGAGAAAGCTCGCAAACAAACAAACAAATCTACAAAGGAGCCGCGTACACTGACATGCTCAGTCTATTTGACTTTGCCCAGTGGTAGTCGGTTCGAATCCTTCCGCATTCCTCCTGGTGGTAACTAGCCATTTTTGTGCTATGGATTAATATATTTACCTAATATTGTACAAAAGTGCAAAAAAATATGCACAAATGTTAAAGCTATACGGCACTGTAGTAAAAGTACTAGCCAATATTTTGACCAAATGATGGCACTTTACTTCCTTCTGAAAATGACTCAATAAATACTGATAAGATTGTATACTCTTTCCAAAACTAATCATGCGATAAATAATGCCTAAAACTAATAACATTTTAATAATTAAAAGATTCTTGAAAGAGACGCCAAGTCATTGTGTCTACGTGCTTGTAATATGCCGCATCATTTCCCCAAACAAGAATTTTCGAAATTGTCACAGTATATTTGAGCAGTGGCTACCAGGAAGTCACTGTTAGTCAGTCAGCTGCTAACGACTTAGTAAACAAGCTAGAACAACACGATGATTTCACTGTCTGAAGCAGCACTGTCGATGTACTCGTATGGGCCCACTTTCCATGGTCGGTTTGCTAGACTTGAACATTTTTTTACAAATAAGTATTTTGGTGAATAAGAATTTACTTCTCGTAGATGTACTGCTTGATATTGGCGTGTTTCGTCATGTCTGTCGTATTTCATAGCAGTTTTATTCCGAAAATATTTTGTGAACACGAACTTTTAGAATTTAACGTGTATTGAAAAGCACACCTCAGTGACCCCAAAGTTGATCAGGACCTCCGAAACGATGGAACGCCAGTCTTCTGTCCTGACCTATGGTTGGGCATTCGACAGCTCCCAATTCACGCAGATCAGTTTCCACAGACTCCGCTGCTTTGGTCATCTGGAACGAATTAAGCAGGATCGTGTCAACCCTGCCCTTAAAATATTACTATGTATTATACCAAATAAAATTTGTCTTTTATCACTCTGTGCATCATAAACCTCTACCGAGAACAATAAAGTCATTAACAGCCAATTAAACACATGTTGGCGAGTAAAAAAAAAAAGGGTAATGATACAAAATACATGTGAAAATAGACTGGGTGTGACTCCTCGCTGATAGATGAAGTGTTACATTGTAATTGATTAGTCATTACTATAATCTAGGGCTGGTTCAAATTTTTAAAATAAAATTCGCAAGCATTAAGCAAAGAATCAAATCAACAAAAAATTTTCAATCCAGTCGAACAAATTAAATATATTATGTAAAACGAACACTTGCTGTTTGATGCTTTAGTGGTTCACTCAGAATGTCCCAAGTTAGAATCCAATACTAGTGACTCTTTCTTTTTTTCATAGGCCATTACTTGCTTGTGATGAAGGAAATCATCGTGAGGAAACCTGCACGCTAGTGAACTGATTAGTTCACTGTAGAGCAGTCGTTGTAAAATTCTTATCAAATTCCTTTAGGCGACTTGAATAAAATCTGACACTAGTGTTAATATATAATAACAATGCTCGATAAAACGAAGACAACTGTCGTTATCGAATTCTGGTCCAAATAATCGCGTTTAATATACAACCATCATCTCTGACAGGAAGACGCTAAACATTACAGCCCTGCAATCACATGTGCCTCCACCGAAACACTCACAGTCCGTCCCACATAAATCTGTCATGCGCGTGCGCAGTATCGTGAGCAAATTGTGAGTTTGTAACGCGTTAACTTGTCAACGACTCTCCTGCAGGATACGCCTGTTGTAAATAAATTAAATAAGTAAAAACTAAAAAGTGCTAGCTTGATATCGCCGTGGAGGTTATGCGACCAAACGTCTGACAACTATAGATGCAGAAAACCCAGCGAAGAGAAACAGTGAAGGTTCTCCTGACATTTCACTGACTCTAGGTTCCAACAATGAAATGAAGGTGAGAGAAAATTGAAAAGATATATGATTCTCCTCCACAGATCCCTCTTCAATCGATCGAGTCAAGAAATAGAAGATCGCCAGCTGCATTCATCCCTGCATGTTGGCTAGCGAAGCTAATCCTCTGTGTGAAAAAGCAGTCCGCACTGGAGTCATAAAGTATTGAACTAAAGTTTTAAATGGCACTCCGCGAATTCAACTTTACGAACTTCAAATCATGAACGGAAAATAAATGTCTACACAGCTATTGGAACATCATATTCATAAGCTTTATAAGAGATAAGATAGTCACAATCGACTTTGTACAATAATAGATACTAATAATTAAATCGTTTACATTACATTCCATAGATAGAATCCTCAATGTCTTAGTTTAACAATTTCCAAATCAATGTATCAAAACATCGACTTTAGTTTCTATAAATAACACGTGCAAAGTCATTGTGTCACATAGTTTTCTCAATTTATCTGCTCCGACAGGAAACATTTCTCGGTCGGAATGTGGCACAGAATTTGGAATAATAAAGATAATAGAATTGCCATTTGCTTTTGTACAAATATTTGAACATATTTGTGTTGTGTCATGGAAGGCACAGACATTTAATTTATCTAAGTATTGAATATCTGTGATGGAAAGGCATCGACTGTCTACACGCCAAGAAGAAAAAGACAACCATGTGTAGGTAATTGAGAATTCACTCAACTCTAGTGTGTGAGTGAGAGTAAGCGAAGGTGGTTCAGAGGCCTACGTGGCTTATGTAACGCGAAGTAACGCGTCTGACACTTCTATTGTATTATTATTCTCAGTTCTGTGGGGCATATGAACGCATGCTGTCATTCGGCTGTGATTCACAGCTTCGAAATCAACTGATCGTGCTAATTATGTCTAGTTATACCTAGACGAACTTAGACCACCCACAAGTAGCAACACACTGGTTGAACAAAGGAATTATTTTGGTCTGGGCTGAGCGGTTTATACAATTATCTTGACATGTTGTGAAACATTGTACATTTTTGACGACCTCGGTGGCGCAGTGGTAAAGTGCTTGCCTCTGAACCGAGAGGTCCCGGGTTCGATCCCCGGTCGGGTCATGATGGAAAATGATCTTTTTCTGATTGGCCCGGGTCTTGGATGTTTATCTATATATGTATTTGTTATAAAATATAGTATCGTTGAGTCAGTATCCCATAACACAAGTCTCGAACTTACTTTGGGGCCAGCTCAATCTGTGTGATTTGTCCTAATATATTTAATATATTTATTTATTTTTATTTCGATAATCCATGCTTCCATATCCATATTCAGGCTTAATTTTGATAAAATTTTGAATAGATATAATTTAGTTGATAACTTAACAGACATAGGCCATCGCGGACAGAGCTGCGTACATTAATATGCGCGCGTCATTAATATATAAATAACTTTTACGGTTCTAGCGGTAAAACAATACTGGACCGATAAAGTTTTAACTCCGTTACAGCTCGAATTACATATTAGCGCGATTGAGGGGATGAAAGTGGATAGCTGAAATTTGGTACCAATGCAGATTCCTAGGGAACTGCAGCAGAGTTAAAAGACCCAGTAGTCACACATGAACAGGGAAAACGGTTTTTATGGCGACCAAGCAACAAGCCAAACCTAGATTCTTTTACTGAAATTTCTATATCTTGGAATATTACGCGGAAGAGGTGAAACAATTTGTCTATGACGAATTTTACGGACAGATTCCTAAGATAATAATTTTGGAAAATTTTCTTTGTTATTTTGATTTGAAGCCGAAAGCTAAATAGTAAATATCGACCAGGTCATCAGGACACATCTTGTAGATGTATTTTCTTAAACTTAAATAAGTACCTACTACATTCCACAGATAATGTTTGTTGAATATAATCGAGTGCGGCGTGTTGCCTGTTAGAAAAAGTGATTGATTGATTTGCATGTTTTGTGCAGAGTAAAAACATTGTAGCTATGGTCAAATCATAGTCACGTTTCATTATTGATACAGTCAACAAAACAGAAATAATTAATTTTAATTTAATAAGTAATTTATTTATGACATAACCAGTACAACATACTACTTAATAATCTTATTACTACCTACGTTAATATTATTTCGAATTTAACAGTATTTGGTTAAAGGTATATAGAGTAGTTTCTATCGGTTGAAATAGGATGTTTTTTTCTGAAATTTATAACAAAATTTATGATTAGGCTTGTCGGATGCTTGACCGCGAGAACAAGTGACGTCACGTTTATTACAATCAGACAATCTTCCAAATATATTTGTATCGTGCTACTATGTAGACCGTACCTGCATTATAACTTGTGACCACAGAATTTAGACTTGTAACATGCCAGTTTCATTCTGCAAACAATAATTTACATTTAATTGAAATACGTCTGTATGTATGTATTTTTTATCTAAATATTTTTTACTTGCTACCAGTTCCTTTGTATATTTTCAGTACGCGCCCGGGGCTCCCCCTCGTAGGGATTTCTGGATATAAATTAAAGTAAGAAAGAGTAATTCAATAATAATGTAGCCAAAAAATCAAGATTTTCGCCGGACTGTTTAGACTTCATGTTTCCGGACTTTTTATAATATTAATTTGGATTACCTTGGCCTTCCTGGGCTGTTTATTACAATACTAACAATCCTTCAATAGCAATGTTTCAAAAAAAGACATCGTGTGAAATCGCAGGAGAGGAAGAATCGGCGCAACAAACTTCACTACAGCCTTTTCTGCTATTCTTCTGCAGCATCACATCTCAAATGGACCTATTTTCTAAATGGAAATCGATATATAAGTAATTTTATTGTACAGCAACCTGACATATTAAATACTGTTCTGGTAGATGGCGTGAAGATAGCGCTAGCGTCTAATTGCATTCGCAGAATATGGCATCTGTGCGTAGGGGTGTTGGGACACGTTCCAATTGGTCGAGTGGCTTGTAATACGTTCCATTGTACATAATTAACTGACGCATTGGTCTTGCATGCAACGAAATGTCTTAAACAAATAAAAGTTATTGCAATTATTGCCACTATAATAGAAATAAGAATATCCACAATAACCAATCCTAGTATTGATACAGATGCAGTTGCGATACTCGTAGGCCACGTTTTGTTGTATCTGCTGCACGGCGTTTCAAGCGCACTTTTTCACTTGACTTTTACGATCGGCGCGAGTTCTCTATTCTCATAAAATGTGTGAATCGCTTTTTCATCTCTAGCGCAGATCGCAAAATAAGAATCTTTAGAGAAATAATCCTTTGAATAACTTAAATCTTATCAATTGAATGCGCTAGTTAACGTTATCTAAATTTAGAAAAAGGCGAGTGAGCAAATAAAACCTTTTGCTGTCAAAACATTAGACGGTCGCTGCCAGCGCATGCGCATTGTGAGGTTTAGACGCGGCCATTGTAAATTTAATGATGCTGTAAAGTTAATAAGACCACACAGAATTATATGAATAATTTACAATTTGTACGTCGACGATTGTGAAACTGTGTCTGGTAAGAAATAGTTGCGTTATAGTGGTAATTCTGACCATATGGAGCATACATAAAAATGGTACAAGATGGATTTTCAAATAAAAAGCGCATTTAAATTCTGACATGTATTGTAATGTTCTGCGCAGATAAAATTGAAAACAAACGCTAATTTTTATATATTTATTGATAATCTGAGCGTTAAATATTTTTTGTAAATTAAAATTTGTATACAATATAATATTCACTAATGACATAAACTAAGACAAACAAGCGATCAAGTGAGTGGGTTCCGTAACCTAATTCTCAGTTATGTAAAATACCAACATAATTCCCACTAATTCATTGAATGTTCAAAACGTTTCAGCAGCAGTAGTGCTGTCTCTCTCACTCTCTCTTTATCATTCTTCGGCCAGGTAGGTCTTTCTTACTTTTTCTTCTCCACTTCGCACGGTCTTCGGCATGACTAATACTCATACTATTAACACGTTTATCCTCCTTGTTTGAAGATATCGACCTAGCACTTTCTTGGTTTTCTTCTTACGCTAGAACCTACATGAATCGACATGGTCTAATATTTGTTGCCTGCACTCTAAACTAAACACTCTCTTAAGCTTAACATGCCCCATTTATTGCCATAAATAATATCTCATTGTTAATTTTTGAAATAACGGTGTGTTAAATCGACAAAAGTTTGCCCACGTTATCCATCGCTGCCTCTAAATATTTATCGGGTCTACATTATGAATATTAACAAGGCTCGTTCGTAGAATAACAATCAGTGTGCCCACAAAAACCAACAACTCGTTTGATATAAAAACTGCTTGTTTAGTTCTTTTTGTTTCAATCAAGTTTTTGTTTGTGCCAAATATTTAATTATTGGAACACGGGAGGTTATTGTTGTGGTGATTTAAGAAAGGGCAAGTGTGATAGGTCACATCAAAGAGATTTCCGCAATTAGTTTTCGGTGCTGACAACATTTCTTAATTTTTTTAAAGGAATTTGTGTCACCTACACCCATTATAACACTGATCTAATTTTAGTTTAGATGATATGCTCATAGCCAGAGCCAGTAATGAAATTAAGCGAAATATCTAAACAGCCTAACTTGAATAAAAATCTATGTTAAAATATGTAGAAAAAGATAATTTACGATTGACATAACAAGTAATATTCATTTAGAAAAAAAGCAGTAGTCAAAAGGGTAAATAAGATTATTAACTCTTTAGATTCAACCGGTAATCGGGGTAAATAAACAAACACGATAATCTTTTTGGGCTATGGGCCATAAAATTTGTATCAATGGTCTATCATGAGGGTCGAACGTGCCTACCGCGAGATAAACATATACTTAAATATAAGATATGAATGGGACTACCACGATATGTACTGTTGTTGTTATTGCGTGTAAATTAGAACCGCTATTTAGACGCGATAACTTAACGTTAGCAAAACTACATCCAGGTTTTGTTAACTTATTTACTCCTTAAGAAATTGTGCGCCCCTGAGGAAAGAGGTCACCACAGACAATATTAAACAACTTGTGTTTCTATGGGGATAAGTCACCATAGCGAGCAAACGGTCGCGTTATTTTACCTGCTTAAAGACAGGCATAACCATTACAGGCCAAAACTTATATGAAGTTTTAGGTTCGATTCTCAGTGCGGGATATTAGTATAATAGACAAAGAACAATTCAGACATAGGTACTATTTGTACATATATAGTATAGTACCTCCCCATGTACAGTCATTATAGGTCCTAGTTTAAAAAAGTCTGTATCGTATTCTCACATATCAGCAATTATCCTTTCGTACATCACATTGTATTTCAATCCTCTTTATCACATTCACACAGCTTACGAAATATAACAAAAGATGCCAACGACAGATCCCAGAGATACGAAGCCTTTTCGACCCTTGTTATACGATTATCTATTGATTATTGTCAACAAAAAAAAACAATTGTTCCTTCACGATTCATAATAATCCAACCCGTCAAAACATTTGACGCGTAGACTACACTTGGAGACAAAAAATGTGAACAAGATGACCGGATTATTGTTGTTTTGTTTTATAATCTGTTATCGAATGGTATTTGATATAAACAATTGAGTTATGTATAATAGAGTTTAATATTTACATTTTGTTACTGACAGCAAAGTTACGTTAATTTTATGTGTGATTTCGTTTTGAAATATTGTAAACAAGATATATCATATTTATATTGATGTTAATTTGTTTGTATTTACATTCTTAAAAAAACAATTAAAAGTGTGCTGAAAATGGATGGCAAGGCAACTTGCAATGATAGCAAGATCAAATTTGCGTCTCTAAGCCATTTCAATAAATAAGCCAAAACGTATAAAATTTTTTCCTGTTATTTATCACTGCTTAACTTGCAATATAATTAAAATTGTGCTATGAACCAACTGTTTACCAACAAAAAATTAAAGATTAATTGATATTCGCGTGCCTCCCCATCCATACCTTTGATCATCTTAAGTTTTTGCGCAATACTCATTATTATTATTATTGACGTTTCTATTTAAGTGCCTTTTTTGTTGCCTCAAGTGCACTCCCACTAGCTCATAGCAAGATCAATAAAATATTGATCAATGAACAACACACTTTATTTCCATTTATAATGAGTTTTTATTATAATTATTCAAGAACTGCAGTGTAGAAAAATTAATTAATAAGTGAAAATTAACGATTTTAAAATGTGAAAATCATGAGATAATATATTTGTGTATAGCGGCCTTTCTATGATCCAATTAATTTATTTTTATTTATTTACTAGGTAGATGTGCTAATGGCCTTCGTTCTCGTAGGATTTCTCCTTAGAAATGCTATTGTTACCTATCAGCTGCCTCGGCTTTGTATCCCTTAGTTACCTCGTACAACATCTAGGGGAGGATATGGAGTGGTCATATCGTAGTCATTCGTAATTCATTTAGATCACAAGTTCCTCTAATGACATCATTATAGTGTACAGTGGCGCCATCTCCGGCACTATCAATCAACTAGACACATTACCTGCGTCTTCCGAGAAGTGACAAAAACGGCCGATGTCACGTTTTTGTCACTTTTTCGATGTCCCAACACTGTTTGACTTTTAAATCCTCATTCACGTATTAGCTTTTGGTGTTTTTTGTCCTCATCCGTATTGCTTGATAGATTTTATCGCAAATTCCAAGTAGTTTAGTGTTGTCTTTGATCATTTGATTTAGAGAATGAAATGAGAATTATATTTTGCACTAAGTATACTGTCATCATAAGTATTCACTATTCTAAAAAGATACAAAGAAAAAAAATATCATATCATCAAAGTTGTACAGTCAATCAACCTACCCACCGAGGTATCGGAGGCTCTAAGCAAAAGGTGAAATAGGAATGTTTTACTGTTCTTTATGCTTATTTGGCTACTTGACTCTCTTTCGCTCATCTAGTGTTTTCCTGGTTTCTTCCTCAGCCCAGGGTCACGATAATTTCTTCTTACTATTCCTGTCTGGACACTTTCTGCGTAAGGAGACCCCTTAATCAAGGGTTTTTTGGTAGAAAATCCAACATAATAAAAACCCTTGAAAGATCGTAATGGAATAGCTAGTGTTTTTTGATTCCCTCGGAGATTGAAATAGGTGTCCTGGTGGAACAGGGTAAATCCTAGTGGTACTAGAGGGACCAACACTGTTCAAATCAGTTTCTTTCGGCATTTCTTCTCAGCAGTGGTCGTTCCGAAATGCCAGTAGTTTGTAGCTTGTGAGAAATAACTATAAATATAAAGATTGACGAGAAAAAGTGCCTGTGAAGAATTTCTGAATAAATGATTTGAATTTGAATATATACTCAGAGGTTTTTTTTGTCAGAACGCGCTACCATTCTTTCAGTATATGAATGCCATATGTATGAGAGAAACCCTGTGTAATTCAAAATGCCAAATTCCGGGAGTGGATCCCCTGGGTACAACTAGTAAAATATAATCTACCTATGTGTTCAATATTTCAATTTGTTTGCTCCCAAAGACGACTAACATCAAAAACCACAAAGGCGGAAAGGAAAACAAACGCAGGTACTACGTGGCTTTTCATCTACTGTCCTCCACACGGAATTCAGAATAAAATCATAGAACTGTCAATCTCGCTGCGTTATGTTTCTCATTCTCTATGAACTTCTCAGGAACAGCGTAAAAATATTTATTTTTTAAGTTTTCCTGACGTCAACCCTCTTTGGGAATGCTACTTACGCAGTGTTGATGTCGAACCGGTTTCGGTCACGGTAACAGCTTCAAGAATTTTACTCGTTCGTGTGCTTGCCAATCATATGTGAAAAAAGCATATAAAAACACAATTTGAGCAGGTGGTTGGGTTTAACTCAAAGACCCAGTATAATGTCCCACATTTTCTAAATTCAAATCTGTCGATTAGATTTTTTTAAAAACGCGCTGTATAGAACGGGTAATTCTCCAATCAAAAGGAAGCAGTCTCACTTCTTGTTGTTTTATTATTGCAACTTCTGTGGTTTTCCATCACCCACACATCATACGCGTAGTGATTTCTATGAAAATGTAGCTGTTACTGCGCCCTATTGAAACATTCGGGGAATAAGAGAATTCTTCTGCATGTTATGATTTATCTTGTCGTGCGTGTAACTATTTTTGGAGTTGTTTATTGTGTTGTAAAAGCAAAAAAAATACTATTTATTTATCAATTTGTGTACAGAAGAAACTTAAATTATAGATTACATTATAAAAATGAGTACAAGATGCTACTTATTTAAAATGAAATCTCTTCCAGTTGACCCGTGAGTATGATAGTACACGACTAATCAGTAATCAGATAAAGAGACAATAATATCGATAGCTCAAAAGGAAGTCACTATTAATATTATTAAGTTTAAACTACAGTTGTTAAGCTATAACTTCAATTATCGATTCGATAATTGAAGTTATGGCTTAACAACTGTATGATTCGATCGGCACCACTTATTGCTTGTTAAATATTTTTACTTTTTGACACACTTTCTTCTTTTTACAGATAGTACCATGGCTGTCAATAGTTGATTTGAAAAAACTAAAGTAAGTATTCCATATACTTATTAATTCAAAATAAGTGGCGTCTTTTGCTTTTGTTTGTGTGATGGACTTTTATTTTGAGTAGTCATTCCGACATACTAGTAGTTTGTAGCTTTACGAGAAATAAGTACACATGAAAGGTGTTTTCAATTTAAATCATATTGGAGTACAAATAACTCTTTTAGATTCTATAAACACACAGATAATGAGAGATCATTATCTGTGTGTTTTCCCAGTTCCTTCCGCCGCCATCGCCAACGGAGCTCAGGGTCCGCTTTCCTACTTATTCTTCTCCACTTAATTCTTCTTTCTTTCTTAAGCATTCGGCATTCATAGTTGTCAGACCATTGTCACGCATATCATCCTTGACGAGATCAAGCTAGCGCTTCTTGGGTTTGCCTTCAGCCAGGGCCAGGCGGAAGCAGCATAGTTATTCTGCTGGTTTGCCTCGACATATTCTACAACATTGATCCAATAATTAATCTTTTAAATTATAAATTCAGTTCTGAAAAGATGAACGAAAATCGTCTCTTTAAATTCAACCTTATTTCACCTCCAAATTAATGTACTAACATTTTAATTGTTAATCTGCAGAAATAAAATTAAGATACAGTATAATTAGCCCGTCCTAATTAGGATGAAGTAGATTTGTGTAAAATATTCAATGAGAAATAAAGGGGAGCCGATAACTTCTGAGATAAGCCGGGGTGGACTGGACTTGACAGAGAATAGTAACGTAGATGGGACAAACCAAAGACATCTAGATTCGTTTCTACCTAAGATGGTTCTTTAATTTGAGGTTATATATTTAAGCAGGTACTTGCTGTAGGTAATTGCGTTAATTTCAAACAATTAAGCTTACTTCGTGAACTTTTACAAAATCATACACGCACGTACCCTTTTTTTTGCTCGAACAATGAAATACACTCATTATAGTGAAATGCGAAATTTTAAAATTAATAAGTGTATTGAGTAATTAAATAATGGAATTTTAACTAGGTACCTCTCCTTGTAATTTTGCAAATGTGTGGAGGATATAGTAATTGTTTTTCCTACTACTATATAGGTAGGTATTCGGGCTGGTGTAGGAAGATGCCATGAGAACAGAGTCAAGTGGGGCGTCTCCAGCAATAAGTTTTGCGACTGCGGTGCGGTGCATGGCTCACCTGCCGTCCTGTCCCAACTTCCCCGCGTTTTGAACTATGGCGGACTTTAACGAGGTCAGCGATATAGCGATCAGTGTGACCAGCACCTGCTAGTCGAACCCAGTCTGCATAGCCCTTCCAACACGACAAAAGATGAAGGCATGCAATAGGTACCTACTTAATTTTAGTTTCTGGGTCCGCTGACACGAATTAATATATTACAACATACCACTGGACCTTCTACAAGTTCACATCTTTGTCTGTTATCTGTGCAAAAGCATCGGGTCACAAGTCCGCGGCGCTATAAGGGTGTGACGTAGTCAGGTAAATGAAACGAGTGAATGCTCGAATAATACTACTATATTTGAAGGAATAACACAATTATATAGGTGGTACAAAGATTAACATAATAGAAGATTAAATAGGTACTTAGTCTAACCTCACATCACCGCACTTATTGAAAAAAAAAATGAATTTATATAATATATTTTTTTTTACAGTCAAATTGATAAAATATAATCTATTTTTTACGTTTTATAATAAGGTTTTGTACGGTTTTTATGTACAATGTCTATTTTACCATACTTATTTATTATCTCTACGTTTGGTGGTATGTCCTTAATAACTTTATAAGGGCCTAAATATATATTATCTAATTTATTACTAGGTGTATTATTTTTTACTAAAATTAAATCATTTTCCTTATAGCTTACAGGATTAATATTTTTGTCATACACATACTTTCTATTTATCTTACTTCTTAACAAATTATTTCTAGCCTCTTTTTGAGAAAGTTGCAAACGGTATTTCAATTCATGTGGATAGCTCTCATAATTATAAAGAGGTTCTACATCATTTGTCAGATTACTAGGGAGAGAACATTTCTTACCAAACACCAACTCGTACGGGGTGAAATCTGTTTCAGTATGAACTCCTGTATTGTAAGAGAAACACCAAAAAGGAATCCACTTACTCCACATCTCCGGGTGATTCTCTGTTTGAATACGTAGAAACGCATTCAAATGTTTGTGAGTGACTTCCAGAGCTCCTATGGACTCGTGATGGTGGGCTGTTGAGTTGAGTTGTTTAATATTTAATAATTTACATACCTCTTGAAAAATTTCTGATAAAAACTCCTTCCCTCTATCTGTAGCTATACATTTTGGCACACCATACCTGAGAATAAAATTATTAACAAACGATCTTGCTACTTCATCAGCTTTTTTGGAAATTAAGGGATAACCTTCTACATATTTTGTCAGTTCGCATTGACACGTTAGTATATAAGAATAATTATCATTATCTCTTTCCAAAGGAACCAACAAGATCTAAGAATACTTTTTCAAATGCAGTATGCGCTGTACTAGTAATTTCCATTGGTTCTTTCTTTGGTATTGAATGTTTTTGACGTTGACAACTGTCGCAACGTTTTACAAATTCTCTAACATCTTTATCAATACCAGGCCAGAAATAATATTTCTTTATGTTGTTTGACATTCTTCTCATACCAGCATGGCCACTGCTAGGCAAGAGATGAAAATCATTTAAAATTATTTTTCTATCATGTTTATTCTCAATTCTTTTTACATTACTTAAAATACATATACGCGGTCCGGACCTATTCTTATCGTTTTTTATTTTATCTAATAATTTTTCTATAAAAATTTCATTATCTTTACTCTTTAATATGTATATTTCTTCTAACTTTAATAAATTACAAAAATTATCTAAATCTCTCACAAATTCGCCTCGCGTCATTTGTGATTGAGAATCTAGAAATTTCACATAAATTGTTCTTTTACTTTCAATATAGCATAATATTTTATTTTCTTTTGTGATAATTCCCTCTTTTTTAAATTGTTTTAGTCCCTTAGTATCAATAAGTTTTAATTCTACTGATTCTTTCGGTCTTATATGGGTACTTACGACCTTTGGTTGATCAGGCCTCAAGTCTAAAGCATCCATATCTACCGATGAATCTAGTTTATTTAATTTTCTTGCGCCCGCTCTTGTCATAACATTAATAACACTTTCGTGCATTTCTTTTAAATCATTTAATGTGATTCTAGACAATGCATCTGCAGCTGCATTTTCAAACCTTTAACATATTCTACTTCAAAATTATATTCCTCTAATATGATTCTAAATTTCATGAGCCTACTCGAAGGATCTCTCATATTGAACAAGTATACTAGTGGTTTATGGTCTGTCAGTATTTTAAATGGGCGTCCATATAAATATGGACGAAAATACTTCACAGCCCATACTATTGCTAGCAATTCTTTTTCTATCACTGGATAATTCTTTTCACCTTTATTTAAGCTCCTACTAGCATAAGCTATTGGTCGTCCATTTTTGTTTGATAAAATTGCTCCTATAGCATTATTTGAAGCATCAGTTTGTACTATAAATTTATTTTGTTCCGAAAAATCGGGATACTGTAACACAGGTGGGCTTATTAGTAGTTCTTTTAGTTTTTCAAAAGAGTTTTGACTTTCGGTATTCCATTCAAATGGTACGCCTTTTCTAGTTAATTTATTTAAAGGATATGCGATTTCTGCAAATTTTGGTATGAATTTTCTATAGTAATTCGTGAAAGCTACAAATCTTTTTACTTCGTCTGAATTTGTAGGAACTGGATAATTTTGTACTGCAGATATTTTTGCAGGATCCGGCATTATACCTTCATTAGAAATCACATGACCTAAATACAAAATTTCTTTTTTAAGAAAATCGCATTTTACTGGGTTCAATTTTAAATTGACCTGACGTAATCTTTCAAAAACATCTTGTAAATTTTTATTATGAATTGTTAAATTACGGCCAAAAACAATTAAGTCATCTAAATAAATTAGACATTTTTCATAATTTAGACCAGCCATTGCCAATGTAATCATTCTGGAAAATGAACTTGGGCTAGTTTTAAGTCCCATTGGCATACGTGTCATCTGATACTGTCCTGAATGGAAAGCTGTAAATTTTCTACTGTTTTCATCTAAATTAACATTATAGTATCCTTGATGCAAGTCTAAATGTGTGAAATAAATGCTACCTGACAACGAGTCCAGAATTTCAGTAATATCTGGTAGTGGGAATTTATCGTCTTCAATCTGATTATTCAATTTCCTATAATCTACGACAAGCCTCCATTTTTTGTCTCCTGTTGAATCTGATTTTTTAGGTACTAACAGTATTGGACTAGACCAATCGCTCTTGCTAGGTTCAATTATCCCTTCCTCTAACATTTTATCAATTTGGCGTTTAATTTCGTCCTTTTGAGAGTATGGCAAACGATATTGTTTTGAAAAGATTGGATTTGTATTAGGTTTGACAGAAATAGTATGTGTGTATACATCAGTAGTACTTAATTTATCACCAGGGAGGTAAAATATATCTGAATATTTAGCGCAAATGTTCTCAATAGTTTTTTGTTCCTCAATATTTAAATGTTGCAATTTCATTAATGAGAAAAGTTTTTTCACTCTATTTGAATCGGTCGTTGACTTTTCAAATTCACAAATATTATAGTTACTAACTTTATCAATTTTTGGATTTATTTCTGTGAGTTGAACATCATTTTCAGTAACATTAAGTATTCTAACAGGAATCAATCCATCTTTTGGTGAACATATGGAACTTGCTAAAAATATACCATGTTTTATTTCTTGAGATAATATGACACAATCTTCATTAATGTCCGTATGTATAAAATGTATTGACTCGCTTCTAGCTGGGATCTCAAAAATAACATTACATGTATTTATTAAAGGTAAAGTAATTTTCGAATTAATAAATAATGTCAAAGTATTTTTACTGAAGTCTAATTGAGCTTTGCATCTATTTAAAAAATCACGGCCTAAAATTCCACTTCCTTTAATTGGTAAATTTTGAAAAACAAAAAACTTATGATTGAATGTTTCATTATTAAAAGTTAATGGTAAAAATAAGTATCCTATTGCTTGTACACTTCCACCTAAACCGTTGACTGTTACATTCTCCTTATGGATTGGAATGTTACATTCTATAGCATGTTTATACGTACATGCCGATATTGATGCTCCAGAATCTACTAAAAAATATTTTTTGTTATAATTATTACATGATGATGAAAGTAAAGAAATATAACAATTACTATCACTGGCTAAAATAAATTTTTCACTATTCCTCACGAAAAAACTGATTCAAAGAAAGTTCTGACTCTTCAAATTTTTCGAAATTATTATTATCATTATCATGCATTAAATGAATATTACGATTATTACGCATCCCTTGATTTCCTCTAGTTGAATTAAAAAATTTACCTCTCTGCTGTGGACCTCCGCTACTTCCTCGCGTGTACTGACCTCGTGACCCTTGTCCTCGAGAAGCTAGATGAGCTGCTTGCTGTCCTCGAGCTCTTCCTCTATGTACAGGATAGCGGCAACGTCCTCCACGCCAGCTTCTATAATAATTTGAACCATTGTTGAAATATTTATTATGGTATGGTTTCTTGTACATACCCATGATTTCTCCAGATGTTGAAGGAATTGATACTTCTTCATCTTGGGCTGCCTGTACAGCATCTTTAAGTGAACTATAATTCCTGGCAGAAATAATCGTACTAAGTCGACGATTACGCAAGCCGTCAGCAAATTGCTTAACAGCCATTTTTTCATTAATAGGTTTTAATATTTTATAGCATTGATCATTCCCGTCAGCTTGCGTTATCGTTAAATCAACAAATAGTTCCGTTATTTCTTTACCATAGTCAGCAATTGACAAGTCATTTTGTCTAATTTTTTGTAATTTATTTTGTATTGCCGTTGCAGCTTTCTTACACAATAATACATTTCTCATATCAATAATTAACTCATTAACTGATTCATATTTTGATTTTAATTTTAACTTAGCTTCAGGAGAAAGCCTACTTTTTAATACGAAATTAATTAAATTTTGTTTACATGTATCTTCTTTCAATAAAGTATTATAATATTCAATGTTATCAATCAACTGTTTTGTATTCGACTCCTCATTTGTCATAATAGGTAAAAGATTTAACGCCGTTTTTAAATCAAAAGAATTCATGTTGAACGATGACTTCGGCTTATCACTATTACACAACACTAAAATATTTTCATGTAACTCTAAAAATCGACTACAATAATTTTTGATTAATATAATATCATCCGAACTATAATATTTTCTCTTAAGTTTTTCTTCAAAACCTATCAGCCACGTCTCATATTTCTCATAGATTGCATTAATCTCATTTAATTTGTTTACTAACACTTTTTCCGTTCTTCGACTGGCTCCTAATTTAATTAAATATACTCTAATTTTCTTTAATTCCTCATACAATGATATAATAGTTTCCATTAGTCACTTACCACCATAACGTAGAGTAAAATATTCTTGTACCTGTGCACATAAAGAACATAACACATTAAAAAATAAATAAAAATAGACTTTAAAATATAATCGCGATTACAATTAACACTATCAAGTCCAAAGTTCAGTCACAGTGCATCATCCGTCCGTCCGTATATGGAAAGTCGCTGCATTCCTTACCGATGACCTATATCTCGTACATAAAATTATTATTAGGATATTTGATTATATATTTAAGATACTTTTTTTTTTTTTTTTAAGTAGATTATTGTATTTTATTATTTTCACTTTTTTTTTTTTTTTTAATATTTATTTTTATATAATAAATTTTCACTTTTGAAATATATTTATGCACTTTTATTTTTATTTATTTTTTACACCATTTCTTTTGAATAGATTTTTTGGGGTGGGTTAAGGTCTTCCAACTGTCGCCGGAAAAGTGATCTTCTTATAGTCGCCCGATTTATCTCCTTAACAATCCATTTTCTATGGCATTTTCTATATAGTCGATATATGAAGAACAGCACGCCACACAGTATAATTAACAGGATAACACACAGGATAATATTTGTGGTGCTCATATGAAAGCGAATTTGTTCTGTAGTTGCTTTATTATTGCTTTATTATCGCCAGCCGCAGCATTCTGGATGACCAGGGTTTCTTCTTTAGACTGTGGGGAGCCCATTATTTTTGTGAAATTTTTTATTCACGTGTACACTAGCGTTTAGTCCGAAACAAAGATAGAACTGGTACTTTTCCATTGTCCTTATTAACGATTACACGAGTAACGTCTCAAATTCGCGGCGCGGTGGAAGATTCCATAGGCAGGGTCGCCATATAAGGGTGTGACGTAGTCAGGTAAATGAAACGAGTGAATGCTCGAATAATACTACTATATTTGAAGGAATAACACAATTATATAGGTGGTACAAAGATTAACATAATAGAAGATTAAATAGGTACTTAGTCTAACCTCACAGCGCGTTAAGATGGCGGATAACTGATGACCGTTTGCTTTCCATCCACTTCTCCTATTGTACGCTTATTTTGCGAATTCTGCCCAAGGAGGCACAACAAAATACACAGGTCTTAAAGTGTGAATAAAATGTAAAACAAAAAAATTTTGTTAACCCAAAATTTCCGCAGAAATGGCTCTAGTGTATGTTACAACGTTAAAACAAACCAATGAATCTTTAGCCTTGACTCGAGATAGCGTGGTCAATGTGAAGGTGGCCGCTATCTGCCGGTGCGGTGGTTCGGGTCAGATGATAGCGATAGCGGCTCACATTTATATGTAATTTTAGTAATGAACCCTAACGCGAGTGAAATCACCGCATGAGCACTGTGGGGCTTTTTAAAATATCAACAAATAGTGACATGTACCCCGGGCTTCGGGGCGTCACAGCCGCAGCCAGAGGAGGGTCATAACAGAGTTTGCAACCAGGAACACGTGTCGATGAAAGAGAGAAAGGTACAGGCTATATAGTTACTCTGTTCTCATGGAACCCTCATAACGTAGCCAGTCACATCACAACACAAAATATACATATGTAATCGATTCAATATACGATTGAAACCGATACAATCGAGTAAATCCCGCGCAAGTTGCTGTAAGCCGATTACTTTCGTCTCCAATTTACATATAATCGAGTGTTTGAGCTTCAGCGTGTGATTTTTGTGACCTCACACGACATATGCTCGCTCTCATGTTTATTCAGTGCGACGTTTTTCCAAAACTCGGAATATAAATGCTAGAATAGCTTAGAAGATGAAGGTTTTATCTCGCCAATTTTATCTCCAAAGATCGCGCTTGACAACAGTGTAGCTGTGTGATCTCGCTTGACTACAGCCATAGAAGAAAACTTGTCGTAACTTTCCGATATGAAATTATATAAACAATCGTTTACGTTGAATTATTGTCATATCTAGTTTTCTATTTAATTTTATGGAGCCGTGATAAATTGCTAATGTTGTCTCCATGTCATAATGTAATAACTATTCTATCGTAAAAAACATATTCGAATCTTTATAGAAAGACAAATAATAATTACAAGGAAACAACAAAACTTGTCTGACAATAAATATATAGTTTCCTACTTACGTCATTGATTTTGTATTAATAACTAATTTTTAAAATCAAAATTAAACATAATTTTCTTATAAAATTTCAGTCTTTTTTAAGACTTTTTTAGGTTTGTATGTTCCCGGTCGGAATAGGCTCAGGCAGGTCATATGTACTCTGTAATAGGCGTGGGAACAATCGATATTTTGTTTGTTTCACAATCTTTTGTTAACCGAAATATTGTTTTTGCATCTCATTATTTCGGTATATAACTGTAGTACGACCTACAAAATCTGAATGTCTTTCGCAGGGTTCTTTTTTTGAAAAGAAAGATCAATGAACTAGTACTTCGCCTGTATTTTTATTTATAGTTGAAACCAGCTCTTAACCCAATAATTAAATATATACATTTTACACCGGTCAAATAAATATAGAAAATACTATATAAGTTATGAAACATTGAAGTAAATTATGCTTTTTTGTAGCAACTTTAAGAAAAACAAAAGAAAATATGTATTCGACATCGATATATTTTTTTCACTATCACATCCCTATCCTGCAGGTTACATGCTTAGATCCCGGAAATTGTCTCTCAAGCTCGCCAAATGGCTCGTAAATTCTACAATCTGCACTTTAACTTAAACTCACAGGATAGGAACAAACATCGCAATCTAGCTAACATCAAACAACCGTTACAAAGAGCCATTTAAAGTCAGGTGATAAGTGCGTGACTTTACTTGAGACTGGTACTTTCCGAACTTATACGCGTGATAGTTTGTACTCGATTTTCTGCATTTTCACGATGGGAGTAAAAGTAGTGACTATGTATGTTTAAGCAAAATTAATAGCTTCTGACGCACCGCGGTCTTAGGCAACAAAAGGAAACTGCGAAAAATGTATTAAACCGACTATCTCTTCAGAATACGTAGTCAGCGTCCTGTGTTAGCATCCATAATAAAAAACCAAATTACTTTATAATCCGACTCTGCAAAATTCCAACCTAATAATCTTAAGTCTTAACATTCTTTCGCTCAACTTTATTAATTTTAACTTAACTCTACAATGATTAAAAGCACCAAAGCTCAATAAAACCTTGGGGAAATTTCCGCGAAAATTAGTAAGTACAAAATAAGTGGGCTGAAACTGGGGCTTCGTCCTGTATTTTGGAATTCAGCCAGTATTAGCTCATTGTTACAGCGCGGTATGTCCGCCATTTTGTGGACAATGAACGGCCATCTTGTTCAGCGCACAGAGCGCGGGAAACGACGTCATAAATGATAGATGTGTATGAATTGCTACACCTATTTGCAGATACAACTTTGTGATTAAACTTGACTTGAAATATCTGCTAAGATCTACATGAGATGTTAGATAAGAATGGATGGTGCCCACGAATATGAATTCCTAACGAGTCTTGAGTGAATGGTTCATGAATAATGTTATTTATTACAATTATCTTCAATGTGTATAGCGAAATAGTCGGCACATATTCATAAAAAATATATTGAACAAATGATACAAAATACGATCGATGTGAAGTTATTCAATGATATCAAATAATAACAATATATTGAACATAAAGAATACTTATTGAAGTTTCCGTATGAAAGACCAATATTGTACTCTGTTTTCTGAATACTTCCAACTATCGAATAAGAAAACTACTGAAGAATGATTGTGCAAAGTTAGTCTACAAACTTCCATTGGAGATCCTTTATTCCGAGAAGAACAAATATACTTACTATTGTCCAAAAATAATTTCTTGTCTTAGGGTGAGTGCACCAGACAATTTTGACGTTGAATTTAACATGCTCGCAGCCGATGTTTAGATAAAATGGTGTACTATGCGTTTTTCTTCTCACGCAAACATAATACCAAAGTTAAACGAGCGGTGTAACTCATAAGATAAGTAATTATTTTTGGACAATAGTAAGCATATTTGTGATATGCTTACTATTGTCCAAAACATAAATAACGCAAAGAAAAGAATATTACCAAGATTTATTTTTAATCCAATCTCCAACGGGGGCAGCCCGTAGTGATTGAGTTATTCCGTCTGTCTGTTCGTTATTGTTATTAATTACGAATTTATTGGTAGCTGCGCCCACCGGGTACGCAGTGCTCATGGTGACAGACCGGTGACGGGAGGCGAATCTCAGCCCTTTTGAGAGCCATTATGTATTTACCACTCTAAATAATACCGAAATGAATCCAGTCCACGGGTTAAGAACTTTAAGAAGCTTATTTTTAACAAATTGCCCAAGTCTATATAGTAGCAAACGTGCAAAATTACTTTAACTTTCATATTGGTTTGATTCGTTAACATGTAACATTTTTCTACAAGGAAGATTTTTTGCAAAAACTATCAATAAACATCGATTCTTATACTAATATGTGTACAATATTCGTAAGAGAAGAAATACGTACATAACTTAAAACACGATTTATTTATATGTATAAACCGCTCCGCTTATCACTGTGATTGACAACTTATTACAAATGAATATAAATAACATTTTGACAAGGTGCGTGAGTGTCGCAGTAATAAATAACACAATGGCTGTAAATTGAGGATAGCGGCCGCCAGATAGCGGACGTAAAGTAATATCACGAACTTCTCACGAAGGAGCAGGAGCAGAAAATTCAAATTTAGGAGACAATCTTACGAAATACATAACCTTTTTTAAATCTAAACCCATCTACTTTCTAGCTACTGGATATTTATAACACCCCTAGTGTTACAAGCGTCCATAGACTGCGGTAACCACTTACCATCAGGTGGACTGCATGTCTGTCCGCTTGCAAAAAGAAAATAGTTTTTCAACGTAATGTACCAGAATTTGCTCATGTAGCATGTAAGGCTGCCAAGCTGAAATGGAACTGAGAAAGTCATGTATTCCAATGCTTTGCGACCGTTAAGCTTTTGTAGCCACTATGTGGCGTCCTAAAGTTGACTACCGAAAGAGAGGAAGACCATGGAAGAGGTGGAGCGACGATCGACAGACGAATGCAATCGAGAGGATCTTGTCGCAGGTTGCTCTGGATAGAGAGAATTGGAATGCGACGCGGCAGACCTTTACCCAGCAGTGGGACAAGAGAGGTTAAAAATGAGGGCAAAAAGCGGATACTTCGGAATAATCAGGACTATTGAACGTCTTTACTTTGGACAAGTCTGCGATAGGAATATAAATCAGCATCCTAAGGGACTTCCCGACTATCAATTGATTCGCGTGTGAGGTGTGCATCTCATGTGAGAATATTAAATACGCTTCAGATTTTGTAACTATTTACTTCTAAATAAATAAAATAAATAAATAAATAAAATAAATATATTAGGACAAATCGCACAGATTGAGCTAGCCCCAAAGTAAGTTCGAGACTTGTGTTATGGGATACTAACTCAACGATACTATATTTTTATAACATATACATATATAGATAAACATCCAAGACCCGGGCCAATCAGAAAAAGATCATTTTCCATCATGACCCGACCGGGGATCGAACCCGGGACCTCTCGGTTCAGTGGCAAGAACTTTACCACTGCGCCACCGAGGTCGTCAAATAAAAATAAATATTTTAGTATATACCTAAAAACCACATGTGATCTTGTAATTAGTAAATCTGTAAATGCATTCAACATTCGCGTGCCATCTGGGCAAGACATTTGGTTAACGCTAAACATAGTAAGTACATACTACAACCATTTATGAGCACTAGCAACGACGGACTTATCCGAAGGAGGGATCTCTTCTCTCTATTCTTCTTCTTTCATGTCTCCCGAAGTTGAGATAACGTTATGCCATATTCCTATTTTATTGGAAAGAGTCCTCTTATGCAATATTCAAATCTCGCGCAGCCATAAAACTTCTTTATGACACGTTCAGCAAACATCCAGAGATTGTTTAATTTCTTTATTATGCGGTGAATGAACCGCAGTGACTCACTCGTGAGCTTGAAGGCACAATCGATTTTTACGCGATTCGATATGAAATAAATAAATAAATTTATTAGGACAAATCACACAGATTGATAGCCCCAAAGTTCTAGACTTTGTGTTATGGGATACTAACTCATCGATACTATATTTTATAACATATACATATTTAGATAAACATCCAGACGACCTCGGTGGCGCATTGGTAAAGTTCTTGCCACTGAACCGAGCGGTCCCGGGTTCGACCCCAGTCGGGTCATGATAGAAAATGATCTTTTTCTGCTTGGCCCGGGTCTTGGATAAATAAATAAATAAATATATTAGGACAAATTACACAGATTGAGCTAGCCCCAAAGTAAGTACGAGACCTTTGTCCTAATATATTTATTCAAAAAAGATCGTTTTCCATCATGACCCGACTGGGGATCGAACCCGGGACCTCTCGGTTCAGTGGCAAGAACTTTACCAATGCGCCACCGAGGTCGTCTGGATGTTTATCTAAATATGTATATGTTATAAAATATAGTATCGATGAGTTAGTATCCCATAACACAAGTCTAGAACTTTGGGGCTATCAATCTGTGTGATTTGTCCTAATATATTTATTTATTTATTTAATAATATTATTTATTTAATAAATAATAAGCACTTTACTACTTCGCCACCGAGGTCGTCAAATCGTATTATCAGTGTAATATTAATAGATGGTTTCTTTGTATAGGCTACATAATGTTCATTAGATTAAACATTGTGCCTACAATGAAAAACAAATTGTAAGTACAATTCAAGACATGTCTTCCTGTTACAATTAAAATTTGAAGTTCCGTTAGTTATTATATATACCTACAAACTCATGTGTTTTAAATATACACACTCATATGTTTCGTCAGATATTGCTAGCTTCTGGTGAAGAAAAACCTCGTGAGGAAACCTGCACAAGTGCACACTGGCCGATTGTTTAGTTAGGTTGTGTGTGAAGCGGTGGTGGTCCAGTGGTTATGACAGCCCCATGTGAGCCGATAAGGCCCACGTTCGAATCCTACTCTTTCCATATGAGTTTATACAATAATCTACTGGACAGACTACTACCAGATACGAACAGACAATAAAAAATGATTTATAAAAGTCTAGTAAATCATCTAAACGCTAAACAGAAGCTCGTAATGAAAAGCTCCACGGCCCTCAAGCTTTAAACACATCAGCTTACTGGACGCGAGCTTCGAAAGCTGTTTATTATTTTTGCTAATGAGCTTTATTTAACCGGCCTTTTCAACCCTCACTTTTGATGCATCACTCACATCAGACTAAATAAATATTGGATATAAACCTTGTGTGTTTGATATAAGGTTTGTTTTTGAAAGCTCTTGGAACTTTGTGAGTGATTAGTTAAATGGCGTACTTAATGCTGTCGGTAATTATGTTCTTTTTTTTAATTTCATCATAGATGCGCTTCAGAATTATTTTGCTACCTTTTTCTGTGCAACATTTTTTTTTAAATGAACATTATTTTATTTTTAAACTAGGAATTGGTAATTAGAATAAGTTATTTATGTGGAACAACGATTTCCAAAGATGTGGAACGGACAGAGCTCAACACATAACCCAGGACTGTACGACCTGGGACGTCTGATAACGAGGAGAACGACCCCAAGTAATGGGAACAGGCAACGAAGAAGAAGTACGAAAATCGTCTCTCTCTCTCTCTCTCTCTTTCTCTCTGGTCAACTGATCATCTGAACACCTGAAGCCAGAGTCCGAATACTAAAAGAAATCGGTAAATGTACATGTATTAAAGAAAAAAACTTGAACATACAACATTACTTAGAATTCGATTTCAAAAGACAAAAATATTTACTGATTATACTAAATTCTCAAGTCATAGACAGACTAAAAACATAGCAAAACCAACATGACCTGGCTTATTAGCAAAACGAATAAGCGGAAACGTGTCCCGGGTTATTCAGACTGAGCTTAGAGCTAGATAGCAGGCTCTAATCCAGAAAGCAAGCTCTGTACGCCTATTTAAAACATTAGCACCGAGAGAGCGTGCAATAAAATCGGCAGCTAACTCGCGTTCCACGTGCAAGTTATAGAGATAAAAATGAATAGATATGGCATAGGGAAACAATAACTAATTGTTTATACTGCGAATGAAAGATAGAAACGATTAAGAAATAATGTTGGTAATTTGTATAATCACAATCAGACATTTTATATCGAACCGATTAAAAACACTTATTAGATCTATGTGATCCTGCGGGTGTGCCGTAACTTTCTTCACTTACCTACCTTACTATCCTTTTCTACGTCTCACCTCCACAATTTTCCAACTTTTAACTAACTACGTTACATTATTGTAATGGCGACTTCCCAGCAAGAGGGAGATATCTTACAAAAGCGCTCCATACACTTGAACCGTATCTAAAAAATTACTACCAGTATAAAGAAATAAAAAAAGACCAAGTGACACTTCACTAATCCATACTTCCATACTAATATTATAAAGAGATAAGATTTGTATTTTTGTGTTTTTTTTTTTTATTTGTAACGAATAAATTCAAAAGCGACTCGGCCGATTTTTATGAAATTTGGCACGGATATAGACCAAAACTTCAGGAGTGACATAGGCTACTTTTGGATAACGTTTTTACCTGAGCGAAGCTCGGGTGGGTCGCTAGTGATCTTATATAATAGACGTCTGTCAGCTTCCTAAGTCTGCGACGCAAACATAAAACTTCAGTGGAATGAATTTATTTCGCTGGAGCCGTCCCGGGTTAGCATTGTGAGCACGCTCTCGTGTTTTGCGGAAATCTATCCTGGTAACTCGATTGGCGAGTGTGTGTGTGAGCGGAGCTGGCGTGCACACGCTGGATTTATTGATTTGTTGCTAAGAATATTTTAGCTTTTTTATATTCCTAGTGGCGCATAATCATAATCGTATAACACAAAACAGACAGACACGGTTCGTAGATCTATATACTAGAACTAGAACTATATATACTAGAACTCAAATTCAAATTCAAAATTCTTTATTCAATTTAGGATTATATAGGTACTTCCCCTATTGACGAAACAGACTACTCGTAAGTCTTCAACGGGTCAAATCTTGGGAATTCCTATCCAATCTGATAGTTTTTTCGGTTACTTCCTCAGCCAATAAGCGTCATAACTCATAATTCGCTTTCCTACTGTTTCTTCCCCATTTCACATTTCCAGTTTTTAGACAATTACTACACTTAAAACAATATTGCATTTTCCTCAACATACGCAACTTCTTAATTTTATTACTATCACATCATTGCCACACGATCGAGCACCAAAAGTCCTATAGATGTCACAACATTAATTAAAAAATAACGTTAAAATGTGTCCGCAACCGACACCCGACCCTTATCAGATCGAACGTTTTGTAATGTCATATTTCTCTCAACAAACTCACGATCAATTTCACACAAACCATTTCCATTGCCGCATCGGCTTGCTACCATCATTAATTCAAGTTCAATATAACAGCAATGTATGACAAATAATGTAACTTGTCGTGTTTTTCGAAACATTTGTCAGTGAAGAGCCGTAATATATCACAAGATAGGATCAAGCTTAAATTTCGGAGGCGCTGTTAAATATTTATATTGATTGTTTTAACCGTTTAGGGGGACAAGTCGTTTGTTTATACATTTTTACGTGTAGTTTCTGAGACATGTGTCATTTCTCCAAGTTCAAAGTTTAATTTTGTCATTGTAATTGGAAAATACATACAAAGCTTTGTGAGGTGCCGATGTTGAGTGAGCTTACAAGCTTGCATAGTTGTTGGTTAATGTTATGTTATTCAAATATTATTTTGTCCCACGCTACGGAAAGGCCGTATTTAAAAATCTTCTAACGACGTCTTTGAAAAATCTTTCAAAATGTACATTATACACATGCACATTATAGTAGATAGATATTTTGAAATGATCTACAACTTGTATACAAGTTACACCAACATTTAAAAACTTGTAAATAGGAAATAAGAAATGCATTCCAATTTGAATTTGTGCAACCACAGAGTAAAAACTTTCCAGCGTTTTGCATTTAAATAAACTGCTTCTCTCCAGAATTTTCTTTGTTCTTTTCAAATTTAAAAATAGCTGCTATTTTTTAAATTTCATCTAGAGTTTAATATAGTAACTATTGCAACATTAGTCTCTTTCTCTAAACTAATTGTGTTTCCGGATTTATTCTTTGCTGTAAAGCCTCAGCGCTCGGGGTCCGTTTAAAAGAAAAATTGTTGTTTTAATTTCATACTTTTTCAAAATATTTTATAGTCAGCTACGAATATAAGAACTGCTTGTTAGCGCTTAGAAAATGCTGCATTTTATCTATTTTGGAAGCAAAAGCGAACCACAGATAAGAAATAAGTTATATAGTCGGCAAACAATGATATCTAGTATCAGATACGCGGGTCTGGTCCTGTAGCTGTTATCGGAACTAGTATCGAAATAACAGTATTCTAAATTTGCATACAATAACAAACCAGCATTTCTAAACGAATATACTATTTTTAGACAAGTCAATTTAATTTGTGTAATTTTTGATGAGCTAACATTTTATTTTATTTTTTATAATTAATTTATTCATCGTGAAACATAACATCAAGTATGCATGTTGTGTTCGCTGCAAAAAACTTAAGGTAGGAACTTGTTTTATGAATGTGTTTGGTAAACAATTAAATGTTATTCAGCCAGTATTAGTTAACCAAATTAATAATTGAAAAAAATATAAATACAAAAAATATGATACAATATAATACAATAAGAATTGCCTTGGC
Organism: Plodia interpunctella; assembly: GCF_027563975.2. Taxonomy (NCBI): domain Eukaryota; kingdom Metazoa; phylum Arthropoda; class Insecta; order Lepidoptera; family Pyralidae; genus Plodia; species Plodia interpunctella. The sequence goes on from NC_071303.1 coordinate 403,911, forward strand.
CCATCACTAAGCAGATTCAGATTCAGATTTTATTGCAAGCTTTTACAATGTCATTTTTTTATATATTCATTCACTATTTCAGTAAAAAATATATTTATTTCTTTATTCCGCAATTACTATACAGCGCCAAATGCTCCCATGAAAATTTCCAATAAAAAATCCAGATGAACAAAATTCAGTTTTAAATAAAAAAGACAGTTTTTTTAAACCTAAAATTTGCCTCCAATGTCTTAATTGAAGGAGGTTTAAGGTCTCATGCATAATTAATCCCATACAGAATTCAACTTGTGAACGAACTTCAGAAAATCGACAGTTCAACCTACATTGTAATTGCTCAAACTTACTACTTAACTAACTAATATAACTAAAGATAAAATGCGTCCTATATGTATACAGCTTCAAAAAGAAAACTACAGATGCTTACTATCCGCGGGACAGGAAACAATGTACAATGTGTATAATTTCATCATCATTGTCATCGGAAATATTTGTAGTACATGAGCTCTAAAGATGCTATCAGATTCTTGGTTTAATCCATCTAATTTTAGACTTTATGACGACCTTGGAAGAAGAAGGGCTTTGAAGAAAGAATATAGAAAAGTTTATACTGTATCTATAAATCTTAACCTATTTCTCCACCAATTTTAACATTTTCTGTTTAGGACTGACAATGAAAGCCTTAAAGCTATATATTGTTAACCTTAAAGTTGTGCAATAAAGTTTAAACAAATAAATAAATAATAAATTCTGCCTGCGTAAGATCAAGCCAACACCCTTCCGTGCACTTTCATAACTAAGTTTTGTTAACTGGTTAAGAAAAACCCTTTTTTATTATTGTTTTCACAACTGGTTTTTAAACAAGAATACGAAGTGTTCATTCATAACTGACAATCACAAATAGTTAAGAAACGAATAATTATGATTATGTTTTTATAACTAGCTACAGTCAGCAATAACATTTTTCCTTTAACCTTAAATCAAACACAGAATGTAATTTAGGTGAAATTAACTATTACTTAATATTTAAATGGGGCAATTATTTCTAAACAATGTCCAACAGTGATAGACTTATTTGTTAAAAGATGTGAAAAATGTTATTGCTGACTGTAGCTAGTTATAAAAACATAATCATAATTATTCGTTTCTTAACTATTTGTGATTGTCAGTTATGAATGAACACTTCGTATTGTCAAATCACAGTATGGGCAATGGGCAGGGCGCAATAACCATATTCAGTTTCCACACACCCTGCATTATAAATCCTACGCGTTGTCGGACAAATTGCAACCTTATGTCGACGACACGAGAATTAATTTCACAATTTATTACATCCCATTCTAAAATCAAACAGTTTAATCCCACAATTCTAATTTCAACCATAAGTTAAAAGAGATACGGTTCAATTTTGTTTTGTTATTTTGAGATTAATATGAAAATAGACGTTGTATGGTAATCCTTGCCCGCAGTGGATAACACTAATAGAGAGTCCAAGTTAAATACAACCAATGTTTGTACCAAAGAAAATATATATAATAATATAAAAAACGAATGATAAAAATCCTTTTGATTTCATATTAAAAACTAATTAGCACAGCGATTTCAAATTGTCTATTTCTCAAGCCATGGTGGCTTAAGCTATTAATTTTTAGACTTAAATTAGTTAAGTTAAAACATTGAAAACTTTGACAAAGATGGAACTCTGACCGGCTGCGAACCTCTAAAATAGAGGTATGACACAGGTTAATTGAGTTAATTTACAAAATCAGTTTTCTGAAAGAAAAAGACTTGTACTTTATTATGAATCTACTCTGTGTTTGGGCGACAGAATTAGTTCTTGATCAGCTGATTTAATCTGTAAGCAAGTAGGACGCCTAGCGATTTCGCCAGAGCTTATCGCGTGCTTTTGATATTGAGAAATAAGCTTGTGGTGGTCTGAAACGAAAGCTGCCTTGACAAAAACTTGGTAGGAGCTAGATTATGAATAGAAATTATTGATTTATTGTCAGACGCTTTAAATATATGGTGTTAAGAACAGGAAAGACATCGTTAAATTAATAACTGGCTGACGGTAAACAAATACAAAAATAAGTAGGAAAACAAACCCTGGCTACGAAATTTAACGGCTGAGAAAGAAACCGTTTCAAAGATCAACTGAGAACGGCACATGTTCGTATAATCGACTAGACTATCATCTAGGTATAATATTACAAGCACCAGGTAACATTACCAAGCAGGTGTAGATTTCTGGAGCCACTTCATTATCGGCCAGGTAATAAAATAGTCGTTAAATTAACACCTTTCTTTTATAGACCGGTAAATATGTCGCTGCAGTAATATTCCTGCGACTACTGAAGTAAACCTGACTTGACTCTGTTAGGAGGTCTATTTTCTTGCCAGTTGAGTGGAGGAGATCCCTACAAGGGATAAGTCCGCTGTTGCTATCAGAATTTCTGTGTTTTTTATTCCTATGCGTTTTAATATTTAGGCTGAATTGCAACAGTCTACCTAGCGCGCCACTGTCATTGAGATTAAGTCGCGCAATTTGCGTTTTTCTGCGCAGGTTAAAGTTAAGAGTAAAGTTGACTGGTACAACCCACCCTTAGTGTAACGATTGTATTCGCCATCGATACACGCAAAGAAGTCAATGAATACAGCATTCTGCTTGTTAGCAAGCAGGAGTATATATCTACGATCTCGGAGGAAGTATAACAAATTTCTCTTAAGAACTTAACACGTGAGAATCGATAAGCAGTTCTTATTAAATTGGTGATAAAACAATGTAGTCGATAAAAAAATCCAGAATACATACTAAGTTTGATTTAACTTAATAATAACAAGCGCTCCGTTCCGACTTCGCTAAAGTAAAAACACACATCTAAACCTTCCTCGGTTATACACCTAACCTATTGGTGAAAACCACATGAAAATCCGTGCAGTAGTTTTATCGCGAACAGACAAACGCGGCAGAGGACCTTGTTTTATAATATGTAAGGATAACTTGTGAAAAGGATAAGGATATCTTTAACTCAACCTCCTGACCTCAGATAACATAATCACCAGCTCTAGAAATATTTTGAGGTAATATATTTTAGCGCTTATAAATATTTCATCACACACTTATGAGTGTTAATTTATGCGTGTGTATCGTGTTATTAAATTTCTGGACTGTAGATATCCTTATTACTTATGCTGTATTTTATTATTAGTTCAAACAATTTAGAACCCACTTTATGCACCAAAGCCTTGTCTTTATATTATACGAGTGTATAGTTAAGCTACGAGCTAGATTATAATAAGAATCTTTTTACCACTCTTCCCATCTATCACGATTATCTAAATAACATAGACTAACTCGTGAGTACTCGAAATGGTCCAATACGAACCGATTATTCGACCCATTACTTACCACTCAACGATCAGCTATTCAAACTTAACCGTTTAACTGTTAAACTTTAACTATTAAGCCATTAATCTAGAAATTCCGCGAAGGTTCAGTCACGGTGGCCATTTCGCGTTTCCGCGCCCTTTTTACTCAACAAGATGGCGGCAATTGGAGCTCAGGCGAAACTAAACGTCAATACGCACGTGCACATTAAATCCTGTTTCCTGGCGCGTTGTTTACGAAATAATAATTTGCCACGCTCTGAATTGTGCGTCTACAAACTGAACTAGAGAATTTGCCGCCATGTTTCTGCCCTAGTACACATACCACGATTCATAACTCAAGATTATTTAAATTCTCTTTATGCGTGTGCGTGCATGTATACTCTATTATTAGGAGTTGATCTATAATTAGGAGAAACGGATTTTATCAACTACATTAAATTAGGTATTAAAAATACACACATATTAACACAATATCTGCATAACGGAAAGTTATACACACGAATGTAATTCAAACATACTTAGTATGCATTTGTGTAGGTAGATATTTACAATGTATATTATGTTCCCATGCGACACCTTTATGGCACCGCGCAGGTTGATGCTGGCTGATAAGGATTACGAGTTCCTAAAGTTTTGCATGAGAATGAAATATACTAAGCAAACATACAAAGTAGACTTTGTAATTCATGAGCTGTAATGATCCCTAGTAATTCTCGATTACTAAAAAACAAGAAACGTATTGTAATAAATTAATTTAAAAAGCACCAATATAAAAACACGATGTGGTCTAAAGTAGAGAAAAAAGATTATGTAAAAGAGAATACGAAATAAATATACATGTGACTAGGTTATCGCCCCATGTATCCTTAAGGTCATTCCCATAAAATTCACATTCAGTCAAGACACTCCTTATTTATATAAATCGCGGAATGAATCTCGCTTTTATTGCGAGCGTAAATTATATTAAGGTTAAAATTTTGCAAAAAGAAAGTGTGTCCAAGTGCGTACCCTGAGGAACGCCGCATCTTGAGTCGCCCAAATAAATACAAATGCCTTTTGTTGGTTTGTGGGAATTGATATTTATGGATGAAAAAAACGGTATCCCGTCGTCGTGGGGCAGCTGCGGCGAATGTGGAAAAAATGGAGGTTCTTTTTAATAAAGTTTTTGACATCAAACGCCGGATCCAAATCGGGAAACTAATGTTGTGGGAATGAAACGTTTAGTGACTTTATTAATTACTCTGTATCCTTTTGGTTTTATTATTTGTTGTATTCGCGGTATTTGAGAAGCTTACTCAATTAATTAATGAAATTCAATGATTAACATATTTAATCAGTGATGTGTTGATATAATTTTTATTGTATTTTCAGATCAAATAATTTCATCGAGTCTACCCCGAGTGTTGTCACTACTGTAAGTACATCATTTTTTAGACAGTACGCTTTCATTAAATTCAGTTTATCTTTACGTATGATAATTATAAACTGACATAAATATTATCGCTATGTTTCACTATCCGCATAAAAGTCATCAAAGATGTTTATATAACTGAACTTTTTTTATGTAGCTACCATTATCGTTTTAAATAATATAGTTAAATGCAAAATATTTATTCTATATTTAATGCGAACTACGAAAAAAGTTAATTAACTTGGTACTTGTGATAATGGAAATATTTACAGATGTCACGGGCTATCTCCTATAATTATAACTGCACCAAACTAGATATGTATCCTCATTAACATTAACTATAAAGTCGCAATGCAATTTCCTTGGTGTAAATTAAATTAAAATTCCATAGTCTGTGTAACCAATACATATACAGATAGCCGGGACCAAGGAGGCTAGTGATGTGATATTTCGGATCCGGATATGGTTAAGTAGATGCGGACATCAGTTATACATACATTCTGAATTCAGATCAGTTCAGATACTTATCTGATAGGTACCTATAATTAAGAAATTGCACAATTCAAAATATCCCCTAGTTTCAGTTACTGATAACTAATTGAGTTTTTAAGAATGGGAAGGTGAATGTTCAAGATTAGAAATACACGATTAGGTAATACTTCATTAAGACGAAATAATCACACGTATTCTAGAATTCAGAAAGGTAAAACTTAAGTCATGTCATTACATATCGTTCGGTTTTCAGATCCAGAATTATTGGAAAATTGTACTTTTTTAACTACAGAGTTATAAATATTTTGGATATCCGATCTCGAAATCTTTTTTGGACTCGATAACATCCCTACGGTGTCGTGTCTGCGTGATAGGCATTAACATCGGCACCTCGTTACCGAGGATACTTTCATTTGGATGCAAATTGATTCGCACTAAACTAATAGAACGGACCTACCTCTGAACGAGAGAGTTACTCACACGATTATTACATTGACTGTAAAGATTTGCCGTCGCTCTTGAGCAATTTTCTTTCTCTGAATATGAAGAAGTCAACATAATTAATGCACTGACAAAGACATATGTTTTAAATTAGATGATACATTTTCAAATGAACAATCTCAAGCCCATTTTGTAAAACCTATTCTCATTTCCGAAATTGGCAATTATTCACCCTTAATCATTGATTTAGAAGGTACTTCGTACCCTACTAATTCCATGCCCTTAATTTACAAAATTGTTAGACAGTTAGCCATGACAGCGCAAGTGCGTGACTTCTAAATTCATGATAATTTCTTAAAATTATTTACTTACCTAAAGCCTCAACGATTCTTGGCTTCCGATATTATAACCATCAACTATTTTCTGTTGTATTTGTTCGAAATTAAAAGAACAACTAAGTATACAAAACAATATATTGTAGCAAATAGTTACTTCCTAAATTAATATCCTCTTTCGAGAACCATCAGTATCTTCTGGGCTTATTCTCACCGTATGCAAACAAGGCGAGCAGCTAATAACGATCCCATAATAATTACAACCAGATTGATGCTGGTCAGACCGAATTAGGAATTTGTTTCGCTTATCGGCGATCGGACCTCCTTGATTTATTGCCAGTTGAAGGTGACTCTTCATTTACATTGCTATCTAAATAGATGAAAATATCAAAGTATATAAAGAGTCAGATATACGTTTTTATATCTTATTGTCTCTATTGACTTCACCGTTCACAGATTTATATACACTCAACTAAACTCTTTCACTTACGCCGTATGATTTACTTAGATTTTCGGCTAATACGTCATTAATTTTATAACAATCAAAATTATTTTATGGTTAAGTACTTCAGCATTAAGTTTGTTCTCTCATTTCTGCTAAGGGCACTGTGAAGAAATTAAAAACAAAAGACATATAAATCTGATCTGAACGGTTGTTTAAGAGGAATTTACAGTACAGTCCATAGAAATAGTGATTATTCAACTTCAGACTATTTTAGACCTTAACACACAGACTGAAGCGCCTTGTAGTACACCAATGATTGTACAAAAAATAAAAGAATTGAATAAGCTTGGGGACGTGACGAATGCATTTTGAACAAAAACAAACACACAAGACAGTTTGGTTAACCATTGGGACGCCATTTGTAATAATAACATTTTTAATGTTTATATTGTTCTGTGGTTCCTACTACGGAAATTATAAAATCTAGTTTATTGGTTTAAGAGAAATAAACAAATAGGCTCAGAAATAACTTACCTATATACATCATTTTCATGATAGTTTTGCGTACATATTTTAATAAATATAAGTATTTTTTTAAATCTGGTTCCTAAGAATAAGGTGGACCGATCAAGGAACCAGCAAGAAAGAAGAAATTTTTTTTATAAATTATCTCTTTTCTCATTAACGACCTACTTCCCAGTAGGCCGTTAGTGAGTATGTTACAAGTTATCTTAATTTAATTTACAAGTTATCTTAATTTATCTCTTTGGAAACTTGATTAATTTCATTCGACTTGCAATCGAGTAGACCGTAGTACAACCAACATGATTCTATAAAGTCATTGTTTAGGCGATGGTCGTCCGACCACGTCAGGCGTTGGACCAAGAGGTCGATTTTTGAATTTTTTTGTGAAACCAATCGAGTTTTTTTATCCACAGATGGAAAAATATCGGCAGCTAAATGTCATCCTGTATTTTTACTACTAAGATTATGATTTTTGACCTTAGCTTACTTTAAGTTATATGAGCTTCATCAACCTATCTTGCTAATTTGCTTCAAAATTTCAACTATTTTTATAAATACGACGATAATATAGGACGATAATTTCACAAAAAGTCGAAAGTTTATTATTTTTAATGAATCTAAGTTAATTCTAACTGTTCTTGAAGTAGAATTGCATACGTTGTGTAAATCTACAAGAAGGCCACTGCTCACAGGAGCCTCTATTATTAAATGTTTCTTTTAAATCGATTGATCAATTGGGTTAACTCGTATAAAATTTGAAAGCAGATTCGAACGATGATGATCGGTTCACCGATGAGACTCAAAAATCAAGTCCCAGGAGTTTGTCTTTCCCGCATACTTCCCTGGCTGTACCACACACCGCACCCTTCACACAAGTTGTTGTGACATTATGACATGGCATTGTTTGGGCTTGCTTTATTTTCGGATGTCAATGTCGACGTGTGGTTTGGTTTGCTAGTCGAAGGTCGCATGAAAATAAATAAATAATGTGATAAAACTACGAATGTTATCTCTTTTCCTATCTTCATAAATATTGAATCACTGAACATTTGGAAATAAAAAAAAATAACAAAGGTTCCAAGAAACGAAGAACTGATGCTAAAGCAGTTATTATTTGATGTGCAATACAGTGTAAAGTTTTCATTTTTACTAACAAGTATTTGTTTATTAAGTATATTCATTGTAACAAATCTATAAAACAAAGTGCAGGCATATGCTACTTACCGCTTGAAATAAATAAATATATTAGGACACATCACACAGATTGAGCTAGCCCCAAAGTAAGTTCGAGACTTGTGTTATGGGATACTAACTCAACGATACTATATTTTATAACAAATATATATATGCAAACATCCAAGAAATTAGTGATAAGATCAGAAGAGATTATGTATTTAGTTAGCATTTTATATTGTAAGTATTCACGATTCCTGTAGTAATTCCTTCAATGAAGCCGAAAGGTCGCCATTACTGTAGTAATAAATCGACTTCTTCCTATGCAGTTCCTTGCTCCTTCGCGTGTCTATTTATTTTTAATTCCGAAAGTTTACTATCGTTAACATTTTCATATTAACACAGATTGTAAGAAAAACCCCTGTACTAATTGCTTCGTTACTTATCTTATTCTATTCATATTTTTGCATTATTCATTTGTTAAGTAATCAATTCATCTGTTATTTTGTTATTATTATATGCTCTGGAAGTAATCGCACTAGCGACTAGGCCGCCTGCTGTACATCTTTCTAGTTGTCCTGTTCAAAATTGTATCTTGTTTATCTTGTTTATGATACAATAAAGTGTTTTTAATTACTTACTTTATTATTTATGTTACTATTTTATACTAATGTTAGCGAGCCAATAGTTCAATAACTAACGCCAATAATTCAAACTGTTTTTTCATCGTTTATGTAATTTTACTTGACCTGTTACGATGGTCTGTACACATGCTGGTAGAGTAAAACCGCATATCTCATACATGACAAATGATATCCCTATATTAATACCGCAACGAAGCTTCGAGACTCTGTTAGTTATACAATAAAATGTATATGAGCGAGCATCCGTTTCAAAGTAACTAAAAGTTAACAAGATCAGTGACAAACAGGAATATGGAGACAGGTTCGATATGTTTGTTTAATCAGTTGAGTCGGGCAGTTGCTGCAGACAAACAGACACCATTTGAACAGCGCATAGTTCACGTCCGTATGACACATGTGGTCTGTAACGCGATAGCGTGTTTGATCAAATCTAACTTGTGTTTTACCAGCTTTTACGAAACAGATAGATCTAATGTCAGTTTCAGGAAAAACGCAATACTTTACAATATTAATACTATCGAAGACTACAATCAACAGGCTCGACCATAGACCAACTACAAACGACTTTCAAACACACAAAAAAAAAACAAAAGAAGGAACTTTATGACTAATCAAAATATTATGACAAAAAGGCGTTACAACACAAAATTAAGAAGACAAAGAAGAAATAGTTGGTTTAAACACTAACTCTATAGCAATGCAAAGAAAATATGCTGTATCCATATCCTACGTGAAATTAAGTACTTATATAGGCTGTAGAAGAAATGTTCACAAGTTCATGTTGAGTAAATTGAACGAGCTCAATCCTATCGATTTGTTATTGAAATCTTATCCACTTTCGGAACAATAAAAGCATTAAATCAATGGCAACGCATTTCCACATTGATTCTGATTCCATTAATTGCTTATTTTGTATTACCGAAATAGGTGAGGTCAGTACAATAATTCACAACTCCCATCATCATGAAAACTGAGGCGATTGCCCCAACACAAAGGTATTTTAATACCAATGCCAACAAAAAGCAACAATCATTCATACATTTTAATAAACTGCACTATTAACGCCAGTAGCTTTTGTGTGACACCATAATTACACAATTCGATACATGCATTTACATTTGAGGTAAAAAGTGACTGAATGAGAGCGCAGTTCATCACCAGTGTAAATTGGAACACCCTTTTGAGAACAAACCACAAACAGAAATCAACCGTGATTTAGATTGTGCTATGGTTGTTGGGTATCTTGGTAAACTGGGTGATGCATATGAATTATTCACTCGGATAATTATAATTAGTATTCGATGCGAGTTTGTGCTACGTGTTGGGGTGACTCACACGTGTAGATTTTGGGATTTTCGGGGCGCGAAAAACTGATATGTGGGCTGTTAGTTCAGTGGAGTAATGTTTTAAGAGCTTAAATTTAAGATCTCAAGACTACATATTCTCATGTCTTTGAGGCCATAACATATAGGTTTTATAAATGTAACAACATTTGAATACAATTATCTGGGTAAACTGTTTTCTTTGTCTGAAATTTCAAGGAATTAATTTGTTTAACACAAGTTAAAAGACTAAAAAGCTATTAAGTCCTACGACAAATCAATTTAGGTGACATTTATTATTCTGCTAATCGTTCATGAGTCTATAATTTTTAGAACTTGTATGGATTTTCCTAATTTTTATTCATTTAATTAGTGTTTTTAACAGTTTATTTCACTAATACATCCTTTACATGACTGCGCTCATGTGGAGTCATCTCAACATTCAGATAAGTATAAAATGTCATTCTCAAAAATTCCGGAAATTCGTTCCAATGGGAAAGTGATATTTTAATAAAATACACATCCAGTAAACCGGTTACGATTTAATTTTTCAAGTGCTGTCCGGTTCGGGATAAAAAGTTTACGTTCCCATAAAATTTAGTACAATACGTAGGAGGCCGGTCGCTCCGGAATAAAATGTGTATATAAATTCAAATATGGCGAGAAAACAGATTTAATAATGCAAACAATACTTCGTACGGACTCAGCCCGCTTAGGGTGCTTACACACGCAATACTTTTGTATCTAAACCCTCGCGTGACTGAAACAAGAGCTATATTTTTCGTCTGAATAATCGCGTGTGAAACAACCTTAACAAGTTAGCGAGATTTTTAATCGCATTTCTCGGGTGTCCATGTATATGATAATTTAGTAATAAACTGGAACGCTGAACAAATCTACGCGAAAACACAGCTTTATTGGCGGGTTTTACGACTGTTCTTAATTTAAAATACGACTTCATTTTGATGACGTTGCCCGGAGGTCTATCCGGCCAGTATCTTTCTTGGACAATAGTGTTAGGACAACAAAAGCGCAGTGAAATAAGACATGTTGACTTAGGAAGCCAGCGAGATACGGACCACCTACGCTTGTCCATGGAGTGTGTTGTCAAATGTGAAATAGTGGCGATGGTCGAGACAAGATTGAGTGAGTTTTATGATCGAACGGTCCACCCGCCGTGATATATTAATGGTGTCGTTTGCACTGTCTTCTGACGTTATCATAAGATTGATGTTATTTTTTATCTCCTGGATACCTACCCTCTTACTGTTGCTTTATTAAAACTTAAAACTTTTTCATTCTTTGATTCGCACAATGGCGTGCCAATTTTTTCATTCAAATTTGCATATGGAAATCTCAACACGAAATCGTACATTCCGGGTCATAATTCGGAATGCTGTTCATTATTGAGTGGACATGTTCCAAGACGAGCGAGTTCGTGACAGATTGGATCGCTCGTGAGCCACCGGCGCGGTAATTGGAGCGCAGACTATCGACAAATATCTCGATTCTCGAATAAGACGCCATGTTGGTTTTTTTTTTCTTCCTTGAGGCTCGTTAGCGCTCAAGGCGCCGCTGTTTGCAGCCTGTCAGCATCAGACATCTCCTCATTAAGGATACGATGGGTAGCTGCAGGTCTGTGCCTTACTGTGAGGTTGGAAGCGCTAACGTGCGAAGCTACATATGTCATACATATTACGGATTTGACATAATATTATACTTTTTTTATTATGGTTTTAGCCGAGCCAAGCCGGGGCGAGTCGCTAGTATTACATAAAATAATAATGGGATTTATTTTTATGTTCCTAAAAGACCTTGTAAAATTATATTTGCCAAACAAACCATATAAATTTCACCCTATTGTGTCTCTGCGGGGTCGTAAAATTTTGAGCTGGTGATAAAACTGGAACTGTTATGTCAGATTACAGCTGAAGGTCGCGTTATAATAATTGAAAGTGAAAGTTAATTTTGTAAATTTAGTTTTAATTGCAACGTTGGTTTATATTACCCAAGCATGATTTAAGGTTACATTTACATTGTCCACCGGGTAGCAAAGGCCTCGCTTTCTGTATACCGCCAATACTTTTTTTGAAGTTTGAGTTCGCTTGACCTCTACCAAGCCTAATGGAACGCAGAGATGAAGTTAAAATATTACACTCAATCATAATAGTATCGTATGAATTTTTTATCCCCTGTTCTAAGTTAGTTATTTTAAGATTGATCTGTACATACTATACATGTATAATATAAATACCTGTGAATATTATCGTTGACATTAAGCCGAGTATGGCCTGCTGCTGCAAATGTACTTTTTATAGCTTCAGGTGCATTCTGAACAATTCTGGCGTGAATTTAATGGTTCGGTTGGCGCCATAATATTCCAATATTTATCGTACTGTATCTACTATTTTCTTCCATTTTTAGTGTCAAATGTATTGGGGAGGAAATATAATAAAATGTCTCTTGAGGATCAGAATATCGAAACCAAAACTTTTAATTTCAGAAATTACAAAGCTCATTGTCGAAATAAAATAAGTCTCAAAATATGGTTGTTCTTTTTTATTCAAAATTATATTTGAGAGTGTGAGCGTAGATTACACATAAAAACGAGTTAAATATTATGATAAAAATATAAAATTCATAGTTAGGCGTCCCGAACAGGTGGCAGGAAACTAGATACGCGAGTAACGTAAGAAGCCAAGCCACAGACCCACAGATGAGAAATGTTGAGGCGACGATAAAAATGACAGAATTCCCGGTGACAAAAAACAAAATTCCCGATTCTGAGAACGCGTCGCGTGGACGTGACATATTTGAAGATAATATTAGTTCGCTCGCCTTTCCCTGAAGTGTCGCGTTTCTGAACGGTGACGTTGACGTATTAATTACTAATACGTTTTCATGCGCCAAGACGGAATCTGAGGTGGCGACGTGAGATCAATACGACGATGAATGAATAAGTGAGACGATGGTGTCATTATAATTTCCGTTAAAGGGTTAGATGAAATGAACTGTCCAATGACTTAAATAACAGTCACTATGACTTCATGGCATCTCACAACGTCTTCTTCGATAACTAGTTGTATATGAAGTAGCGAATAAAATTATATTTTCATTGTAACTAGTTACATACTTGATATATATAACATTATCGGTTCTTTAGATATAATTATAATTTTCAGAAGCTCATAAATTTTGGAGATTTCGATCAAAATCGGAAATGAAAATAATAGAAAAATTGATATAATAAGTTGGGCATTACTTATGTATGATTAAACTTTTTAATGTAATCATATAGAAATAATACCTAAATATCAGATACAAGATATCACAACTATCAAAAACCGCCAACGGAATCCGAAACATTTAGAAAGTCATTAACGTACGACACGTTGCATCATACAACAGCAATTTCTTAACAAAATTATTTACTCAGAAATTTAATTGTTGTGCCAGCTACAATGACGGAAGTAATTCATCACAATTGGCAGGTAAAATGTTTACTTAAGGACAATTTAAGTTAAAAGCCCATGCCAAATTCCATCATGAACCGTGAGGTTGACACCCGCTGCGTCAAGCCCGGCTGTATCTCGCATCTTCTTTGCCATGAAATCGACTTTGTCACTGACCATAAATCTTTCCGCCAAACGCCAAAAAAAACAACAATATGGCAAATCGCGTTCCGATTCATCCATCGGATGTTTACACAACAGCTGAGGCGTTCACAACGAGTTGATTTTTTGTTGCGAATTTACTTAGAAATGTTTTTAGTACGGTCGTTGAATTCGCGCACTGTTCCTTTCCCATTGTTCGCGTGTTTATTGTTTTGGAATGTTTAGATGGAGTTGTCAAAAATGTTAATATAAAAAAAAATAAAGCGTTTCTATTTTTGAAACAAAACGTTTTGGCGGCCAATTTTGAATATTGCCTTTTTTGTAGCATTTTTTATTTTTTATTTTAATGCTCGCTTTGCATAAAGTGATTTACAATCACCCTTGGCAGCGACATATGCCATTATCGGAAAAATATGATGTTTTTCAGCTGAGCCTGGAATGAATTAATATGGCGTGCGTAGATCGGACCCGCTTCCTTTACAGCCTGGAGTGGTGCCAATAAAGTAGTTTTAAGGCGAAATTTCTGCTAGTGTCGACCATAATTCTTGTCTCTAGAATACTCCGATGGCAATAAACGTCGACTACCTCACACTATCAATCCGTTTCTGCATCCACTATCAGTTGTCTCCATCTAACGGCAGCCATTTCGTAGCAGGCGCGCCAAAAAGGTGATATTGCCATGCCACATGTAAAAAGGAGAATAAAAAATGTGGAGAGACGACGTCTGGAATTGTGGACAAAAAACGTGCCGTATGGCAAGCGTCCGCTGTGGTTTGTACAGGCTCAGCTTGTTTTACGTTTATATTGAGCGTGGATATTTATAGTTCCAACGGGATCTTTTAACTAATTTTGCTAATTTCAGTCTTAGTAATCTCTGTCTTCTCATAGTCAGACTAATATTAGTAGCGTTTTATGGTAAGCAGTAAAATGGAACGTTTTGCGGTTTTATGACAAGTGTCACGTTACTTTACATGCGTAATGTTGGCTATAAATTTGAGTGTTGCCAGTGTGCATTTAGGTTTAAAATGACAGTTGTGTGGTAGGCGGTTGAAAGGCTATTTGTTCGATTGATGGTTATAGTAAACTAAGCACAGATAAAATAAACCTGATGTTGGAGAAATCTTCCTTGCATTTATGCTGCAAAAATGACATCTCCTGTATAAACAGAGAAATCGGATCTGACAACAGGACACCCATATCATTACAGATTTCTCTAGCTAGCAAATCAAAGCTAAGCCAAGACATTTTTTGAAACAGTAATTCCCTCTTATCCATCCATAAGGAAAACCCAGCTGTGGGGATATTTATAGCTGTTGATAATGATGAATCCATCGTTATTTATTTCTCACATTTAAGTAAAATGTGTATTTATCTTGTGTTATGGTTAACTAATATCTTGGTTTTGACGTTCAGCTAGAACAAACATTTTTACCACACCATTAAATCACCACAGTAACCAACAATCTAAAAAGGAAAGCTAAACGCAGTCACACACCCCGGGCACACATCAATGTTAGAATAAAAGTGAAGCGTACGTTATATACATATTTTACACAAAAATTCTTTTTTATTTAGATTTACAACTATAGTCCTTGACATTTCAGATCTTGACATTTTACGACTTTGATACTAAACAACGAAGATTTTGACATTTTGCGACTATGAACATTTCAGACTTAAATATTAAACGTGCGCTAAAATATAATTTGGACTGAAACGGTTCAAATCATTACGGTATGTATGGTACGATCGACATCAACTACTCGTACGTGAAGTTTTTAGCCTAGGGGCCTGAGCAGGAAGCTTCTTTTCTTTACCACATTGATCTGTGTCCGAATGATTTATTTAACGTATTGTTTATGTTCCAAGCTCCATGAATGGCGTCTGTATCTTAAGTTTATATTACAATCGATTATTTACGTTCTCCATATTACTTATTTCCGTGTCGTAAAGTTTAAATTTAACTTTTGACATGGCTAAGCTTGTTATGCCGTGTGGTATCTTTGCCATATTAGTGTTGCAGATGTTTTGAGCGTTATATGTCTGTCGATAGAGTTGTTTTAAAGTGTAAATATAAGTATGGTATTGTAGTTTGTCAAGATGTCGTGGGTGGAGACAATGCAAGCGTGGGTTCCCGGGTGCGCTCGCACATTCTGTCTCACCTCCGCTTTTTATGACGGACATTACACATGCAGATTTTAATGTAGATTAAAGTTATTAATGTCTATCGAAACAGCACCATAGTCTTGCTAGTTAAAATTTTCCCTAAATTCAAGGGGGAACATTAAATTAAAGTATTACAAGTAGTATTTTTTCAGTTTGTTGGCTACGTTTGTGCCTTGTGACTATTTAACTATATAACTCACGTTTTCAGTTACGGGAAGTTAGGAGAATGAAAGTCCGACTACAATTTAAGTAATAAATCTGTAATATGTATTACACAAAATTAATTCTACAATTGACTAGCCATAGCGTAGGAATTTCGAAATTTCTTCTTCGTAATTGTGGCCATCACTATCACATACAAATATTTATTTTGAAATTGCGTAATAAACGCGTTTAAAAATAAAGACTTTGAAGGAATAATTTTTTTATATTATTAGCAAAGATAACGTATAAATATTGGTGGACTTCTTCCATCTGTTATGATAATATACGTAGGAGGGCCCGCTGATTTAGTAATTATATAGTTTTGAGCACTGGCAACCCCGGCGCCGCCTCGTTGGCGGTTAATGGCGCATTATTATGATACTTTATGGTTGTTTGTTTTTTATGACAGAGCAATTTGTAAATATTTATGTGTCGTGTGATATCGTAAACGTGTTAAAATAAATGTTGAATAGTAAACAATGCCGTTTAGCTATCAATAATTTTATTAATATTTGTTTATATCCAATTTGTTAAGAAATAATCCACAGCTAAACCGATTGAATTTTTAGTACACTATCATTCAACTCTTTTCTTTTCATTTCATTAAAAAAAATCGCAATCACGTATTCTTGGTCGAAAATTTTCATAGAGTTGAAAAAATTTCAATGTACAGTCAACGGCACATAAAGTTTCCCTGAATAGACCTTTATGGCGCGGTAATAGCGTGATTGCATTGAATTTGGGTAAGATAATGTGCTGTACTAAAATTATAAGTACTTCTTTCAGTTTTAGGCATTAATATTTCTTTTTTGCTCAGTCAATAAATTAATCAAATATTATTACACTGAATCAAACCAATAAAGATTTCGTTAACACCTTAACAGATTTGATCCGGTAGGTATCTCAATTATTTGCCAATAAACAATTAACATTCGCATCAATCGATTATAATCGAGTATAATGTGATAATCGACTCGTTCGGGGTCTAATTATCCGCGTCGAGCCGAGTCTCGCATTCTAATCGAGTATTATGTTTTCGATAATCAGATCATTGTCCCTTGTAAAGATATTTTATACACGTATATTTGTATCAATTAGTCAATTAGGAGATTTTGTATTGTACATTACATTACTTTATTGTTTAAATTTTTAGAAATATGATATATGACAATAACTTTGTGCACCGAAAATAAATGGCACTGAAATATTCCACAAACCATACCATCAATATTTTTTAATACACTTAATAAATATCATATTTTTAATGTTGTATGAACAAATATCGAAACGTCTTTATTAAGTAATCACCTCGTTTGTTTTATTTTTGTTACTAACATGAGAATTGAAAGGGCTTTTTTAAACCTTTCGACTGTAGGTAATGAACATTTATAACTCGAAGCTTCGAGCGTATTTATCTTATTACACTGTTATCGCTACCGTAATATCAATTACTCGCTTAGCAAATTGCAAGTAAGTATCGCTAAGAAAAATCCATTACAGCACCGCCGTACCGGTTTAATTACGGCATAAATTACCGTAACCGGCGCCGGCTGCCGAGACTTACCGGCCGAATGGGAATTTTGATTTAGTACAGAATTTGTAGAGGATGGATAAGTTCGGGTAGACCAGTGCTGGATACTAATACTGGGGAGGATTAGAAATTATATTGTTACAAAATTATTTATTATGCTTTTCTTGTCATAAATTATGTGTCACTGTATGTGCGTACCTACGAGACTTTATTTTCATTAAAACGAAAATTTTGTGCTATATTACTTACAAATTGTATCCTATTCTTTATTTCAATAAATTATTATTACAATAGTATATATTTTAATTATTACAATAGAATATTTAATTTTTAATTAATTATTACAATTCAAAAATTTCAATATCCTAATTCCTAACCTACACCCCTACATGTTGTAATAAAAAGATTCGCGTCTGTCTATGTATCTGTATGAACGCAATATAATTTAATGACTTAAAAAATACCGGACGGATTTTTGTATGTAAGGCAATTGATGGTGTGATTCCTGAGGAAGGTTTAGGCGTGTAATTTAGTATCGCTTTTCCCGACCGAAGCCTGGACGGGAAGCTAGTAATAAAATCGAAATAGAAATGTATATTTTATTAGTTTTTTTCATGATCAAAAACTCAATCAATTTTACCATGTTTTGAAATGGTAAAATTATAAACAATAGGTTCCAGTTAAACTCAGGCCATGCAGGAATCGTAAAAACGCAATCGCGCGCGACTGCGACCAGCGACGCGCGACGCCGCAAATCGTGCGACTAATCGTCCACACGCGCGACTGCACGCAAATCGCATGCTACTTGCTCGTGATGTTTTTGTTGCATTTTTGTAATAATTTTTTTAACTTTATTTAATAATACTATTTTTATTGTATTATAAACTAGCTTTTTCCCGCAACTTCGCCCGCATTTGTTTCTCTACCTAGTAACGCGAAACAAACTTGAATTCCATACAAACTTTCAACACCATTATAAACAGTTGATTTTCAAAAAAAAGTAGCCTGTTTGAACGGAGTTCTTTAACTATATGCTTAGGTACGAAATTTCATCAAAATCGGTCCAGCGGTTTAGCCGGGAAAGCGGAACAAACTGACAACCACGTACACTCTTACCACTAAAAATACGTTTAAGAAGAAAAATCAATCAACATTATCTCTAATATGGGCGTCTTTTCAGTTGCTTCCACCGTCATAGAGCATTAGAACCAACAGTCCGCTGAAAACTCGGTCACCATCGAGAAAAAATGAATATTCAAAAATAAATTTAATTTTTTAAGAAATATCAGACAATCAGGAAGCCCAAGCGCGCCCCTTCAGCTCGTGAACGTTATCTGTTACCTCAGCCATGTCAATATCCTGTTCTCATGTCACTGCCGTCACACTATCACGATCGTAGCATCGAATCACTATTCCGAATACGTATGTATCGATATGAGCGGACAAAACGACCCTTGAAGACGCAGGGTTGTTTGACAAAACTTGAATATTTTTTGGGACGTGTTTTTCCTGTTGATATTTTTTGTGGGACGTATTTTTTTAAAAGTCTTCTAAAAATAGATCAAATATAAGAATGTATTTGATCTGAAAGAAGTTTTTCGCTTTAAAATGTAAGTATTATTTGATTCGAGTGAGTTTTCCATACTCACTCGAATCTACTACACTAATCACTTCACTCGAATATTTGAAGTCCAAAAATTTTTTTTAAGTTTTAATAATTAAAAGATAAATTTATAAAAACCATATTTTATGATGAAGTTAACTTCACGGATTAGTGTTGGCAGCCCTGTCTCAAAACAATTCAATACTCACGCATACCTTTTGAATAATTCATCCGGTGAGCTGGTCACTTACTGTTTTTCATCAAATACTAGTGTAGGTTTGTTGTAGCTCATTATGAGACCATTCCAAACGTTTTTGTGACCCTTTATGATGTGAAAATAACGCAGGCGTACGCCTCAACTGGTTTATATGTCTGCCACACAGCTTTCTTATAATACTAGCAACAGCTAGTAATGTCCACAGCTCCTATTTCACTTTACAGCCCTTCAACTATCTCCTCAATAAAATCACCTCGATTCAATCCTTCGTTTTGGCGTGAAAGACGGACATACAAACACACTAACATATTTAAAATATTATTATGGATAATATGGATGGATATATTATAAAATAATAATAATTTCTTCTTCAAGTACAATCTAATGAAGGACATTAACGCTAAAACGTAATCCACCACTACCTTCTTTACTTAATAAATTTAGCATAGAATTTACTATTCATTTAGCGACATAACGAAAGAACCAAAGTTTTTAAACAAAATTTAAAATTAATTAATTTTTATAAATGATGTGTAAAACGGGATAAATACCTAAATATAAAATGAATGCGTGTAACATCAGTGCGCATTGTGTGTAGGGAAATAGGGGTATTATCTAGTCATGGAACTCAGAATATCATATAAAGTAAGGCGATTATAAGCGACAAGATGTTGTGTAGCTTAGTAGAAGCGTAGCTTATAAAAGTGCAGGCGCATAAAAACTAACATTCTGAACAATCCGGTTGGCTATGTGTAAATAATACACAAGTATTCGCTTTTCATATCAATGTCTTGTATATAATTTAACGGGTTTACAACCGTCGTAATTATCTAGGGTCTAGATAGTTATTTTTACAAGCTTTTTTATATCGATCTGTATCCAGATAAATCCGAAGCCATTCATAAAAATTACACATACGAGAGACGCATTTATCTTCATGCAATGAATACTGAAATATATAAAACAGTAATTCTTAACCCGTAATTAATTCTTAATTCTTAATTCGTAAATCATAGATAAAATAAAGTATAATACTATAAATGCCTATAAATAATGGGTAGAAACTTCAAATAGATTTTTGTCAAATGTTAGTCAATACCTTTTTTATTCGGATCTGAATGTATCCGGAAGCTCTAAAAGAATGGACAATAGTATTTTTTAAATTCATAGTGCACACCTATTTCGCAAATTATCCATTAAACACACGCCGGATGGAGTCCCAGTTGTATTATTAAAAAATCGTTAAATCGAATAACGAATGCCGTACGTCTCAACTGTTGGCTGTATTGGCAAATTATTCAATGTTTAGATTTATTTATGCTGTTTTAATAACATGTCCGAAGCGTGAATTGAATAATATGGTTTACTTTTGAATTTAAATTGTCGAATTAAAGATATATTTTTTATTTTACGATAATGGGGATCATAGGTAGAATAAATGTTTAGTTTATGCATAATAATAATAATAATATATCTTTATTTCTCTCCACAAACAAGATTGCTTAATACTAGTTGACAATATTGAGGTACAATTGAACAACTTGAGTTTAAATGCATGAGAGCATGCGATTCCCAGTTAAAATATTATGCAATCATTGATATAGGAATGAATGTCACGCATTCAGATTGCTGGCCCACACGAGCACGGCTGCATGAGGTAATACAGTCTGTGGAGAAAGTGAACAACACTTATTTAAAAAAAAACTATATTTTTTGTCATTGCAATACCAAAAAGAATGGTCAAGATTGGTTGATAAACACCCAGTGTTGCCGGCCAATAGGAGACAAAGCCCTCATTAAATTTTGTCAGACTATACACATAATAAGTGTGTCCAATGTAATCAACGTAGAGAACTATTGTTCTAATAAAAAATTATGTAGTTGACTGGTTTTGGAATTTTATTTCAATTTCAGCTTTATTAATGTACAGATAAGAACCGCGTTATGTTGTTAACAATAAAATGCAAAAGTAACATACTTATTTTCAGACGAATTTACAAGTTCATCTATACTTTTGATATGAATTTACTTTTAAACAGTCGATGTCGAATCTGATTCGAGTCGATATGTCGATTTTCAATCAATCGACTGGAGGTGTGATGTTTACGACTCATTTGAATTTGGAATGAGCCATTCACCCGAGATCTATTGCTAATAGATTATTATTTATATTTATGGCCAGTATATTTAAATTAGTGTTTAATAAGCAAATATCTAACGGGTTAAACGCTAGCGAGAATAAAAATGTAACAATGTTTCTTCTAATATATCACTACCATTGCACACACCCACACTCTCTGTCTCTCTCTCACACATTTTCGCGTGTTCTCGGTATTTTGAAGATTGTGACGTCGCAAAGCCCGAAACATAAACTACAAAGTTTTGAAGATTCGGCTGTGACCATACAACCGGCTGCTGACGTCAACCCGCATTGGGAATGATATCAGCTGTCAGGGCTAGATAGTATAATAAGTACATAAGATTCCTAAAACTATAAAAACTTATACAAAAATACTTTTGTAACACGTTTCACACAAGGAGATGTCACATATAAAGATAAAGACATAATATGTAACCTCACAAGGTTGGAACAAATACCTATATCGATTGAGTCGTCGACCATTTAATGATGCGAATTCACGCCAATCATTTTCAATGTTTATTTTCGTATCGTTATAACACGTTTTATCTTAAGTATTACATTTGTTAAAAAACAAGAAATATTTAAAATAGTTGCTTAAAATTTTGTTTTTATCGTTTTCTAGCACAGGTTTCCAGCCAGTTCTGACGGAATAGTGATGGCCAGGTAGTGTCGAAACTCACATGCAATTCAATTACTTTATCGATAGGCACTCTATGTGGACTGCGGTTCGATGCGGTGCGTAGGTAGCGCAAATAAAAATAAAAAATTTACATATCGGACGCGACCATCGTAAATATTCGAGAAAGCGAATACTCGAACGGGTATCGATTACATCTCGTGTATGGACGCCTCACTCTGCCTCCTACGGTGTTTGACCGGCGTTTACGAGATACGACACGATTATGTTACGACAGGCACATTCTGGAAATTCTATTAAAAACTTGTACAATTATATGATATTCGAAAATATTATTTTTCTTCTTCTTTTTGAGTCAAATAGCATACAAATTACATTGATTTAGACCAAATAATAATCACAGAAATAAATAATAAAATAAGAAAACTGAAAAAATAGAAGTTTTTAATATAATATAATTCATATATATATACATATTGTTGCGTCAAACTAGTACATATTACCTGTAAGTTTCAATATATTTCTCTGTGTCATTACTCGTGTTTTGAAACGCAAAATGTTCCACAAATTATTTTTTTGTGTTTAATTAGTGTGTGTTTATGACTACTAAATTATGAGTCTAGTAGATAAATAACATCTCGTAAAGTGTAAACAGACTCTATTATTTATGAGAAAATTACTTAAACAAATAAATTAAATTACAGCCATGTTCCGTTTAGTCGTTAAATAATTCAATTTGAAATTATATATTTTTATCGACATCGATATGAAGCCGACGTGGTTATTTATATCTTCTGCAGCATAAAAGTCGCACCACTACTAAATAAAATGTTTAAGTTTTCCACTTATACATATTTTATAGTCATATTTAATGAGAAGATATTAAGTTTTATTTGTCTAAAGACAGGTAATAAAATGTTAGATTTCTAAATATATTCCTGCATACCACTTACATAAGTTCAAATTCAAATTTCAAATTCAAAATTCTTTATTCAATTTAGGATGATATACATCACTTATTGACGTCAAAAATTACTTAAACTAAGTCTACTGCCGGCTTCCAAAGCGCAGGTGAAGAAGAAGCGGCGCAACAAACTTCACCGCAGCCTTTTCTCCAAGGACGTCAATTAACAAATATAGGTCTTATACAGATATTAAAAATTAGGAGGACGAATTTACATCATTATTAAAAATGTCAAAATTTGAATGAATAAATAAAATAAAAGTTGAATTTCCAATAAAATTATTGAAAATTGTCACACAAAATATATATATACATATATATATATTTATAAATAAAAAGCTAAATGTACAACACGTACGTAATAATATCATAAGGTAAAAGTTTTTTTTAGGATCACACTAGCTTCCAGTGAAGATAGTTAGGTTGGTGATATTTAGATGGCGGTAGGTAGTTGTAAAAAGGATGATGTCAGATGCCTTTAGACGACTTGAATAAAATATGACACCAGTGTTAGTAATAACACACTTTATAAGAAAGGAAAGGAGCCAACTATAATTTGGGTTCCGTCTGACTATGTCGCTAAATGGAATACTGAATCCCACCAATCGAAAAAATAATAGTAAATTTATTCTAATCTCCTTCCAAGCTCCTTTATGATTACAAAAAAAATTACAACTAGGAGAAATTTTCGTTGAATATTTTAACTCTATAGTTAGCAATTACATTCTCACTGATCAATTTCAAAGCCAGATTAACATAAATCTTATATTCTACTAAATACAATAGTTTCAGCAAAATTGACACCAACACTAGATATATTTTAAGACAAAATAAAAGTACCACATAAAACTAACAGCGCGGACTTTAAGACTTCGCGATATACCTCCCTGTGAGCATAATTTAATGATGATGAATATAGTAATTACTAACAATTGATTGCACCAGACAACTCTGATGTTAATTTTAACCTGCACAGAAAAATGTACGCCATTTTGTCTGAACGACAACGGCGCGGAGGTCAAAATTGACTGGTGCAACTCACCCTTAGCATCTAAAGTCTTACTTCGTAAAACCTGTAGTAATCCACGTCAAGACAGACAAAGAAATAGGTTTTTAAAGCAAAATTAAAATCGTTTTATTCATTTAGGAGCTACGATTACGGTTCAGGCCTGTGACGGAAGTTTTCAGACTGCGATCACGCTTGTCTTGGTTCAAAGATGAGGGTTCTTTCTCTCTCTAATCTCCGTAATTCCGTAATCTCTCTAATTCCGGTTGCGTTCGGGGTTGTGACGCCGCAAAGCTCGGGGTCAGTGTTGAATATAATACTTATAATTTAGTGATTAAGATTTGGCTCTGATTACAACTGGCACCTACCTAATATCAACCTTCCTTGAATACCCTATCAACTGCCAAGGAATGTATCCCTTAGTCGCTTTGTACGAGAGGACGTAGAATGATCTTAATCTATGACGGAACCACACGCAATTTGTGTAGTTTCTGTTGTCGACTGTACAAGTAGATATGTCTTGTCTAGTCTAATCACATTACCGTCTCGCCGACGACGATCATCATAATTCATCGCACAAACATCGATATCAACATAAACTGGTATATCGATTTATCGCCCGCGGCCATCTTGTGAATCGTAGCACACGCAATCCATTACGAGAGGATCGAATTACGCGAATTCTGCGCTCGAGTGTCTAGGAAATAGATTGATATCCTAGGAATGTTCTTACTTGCATTTTGTACAGGCATATGATTGCTTAACAAAGCTACGTATTTAACGAGATGCCTATGTCAATCTTTCTAAATCTCAAAGCAAGTTTATTCAGAATTCTCATTTCTTTGTCGCCTTTGTAAATAGTAATAATATTTTACTTTAAACTGATTCAGTTGAGTAAAATTTAATTTAAATCGGTTTAACAAATACACTCTTAAAAGAAAGAGACATGGACGCAGCTCCAGGATTAGCTCCACATTTACTCACGCACATACAGTATATAATACTTGCATAATGTCAACACCAAAATTTATAGCTTACATTTATAACTAACTCCAACTGACTGAGTGACCCAAAGTTACCACAGAATACAAACACATTTGCTCTAGAACCAAAGGCAGTTGCCGCCGCCATGGCATAATTGTTACAAACTAAACCAAACGCTGGCTAATTAGGGTCGCTCTCACTAATTTCAGTTGGATGCAAATTTAACGTATTATGTTAGTAAGTATAGGCGCCAGTGTTGCGACACAGACAGGTCTGGCCGCATCTTTAAGGACTAAATATTTTTTTTTTAAATCAAATACAAATATTTTTTCCTAGCTGTCACAATTTCATTATTTGATCCATCAAAAAGTCAGCTGTTACAATCGCCTTTATATATTTTTTTTCATGTTATATATTACGGGTGTTATTTTACAACTGGACGCCTGCCTTACGTAAAACCCTCTTTGGAAACGCCATTGTTTCCTATCAGCTGCCTTGGCTCCCTTAGTAAGACACCACGTCAGGAATATGGGTACTATTCTAGGGCGGAATCGAATGCCACACGATTTTTATCTATTAAGGGGATAAATAATATTAAGCGTGCTTACCCATCTCATGGCTGCTCTGTGGTTACCCACATCTCCTCACAACTCCGCGTCGTCCTCACGCGTATAAAGTTACTGAAACCAAACTAATGTTTTAACTCTGATACGTTCACTTTGATGTGACGCTAGATACAGTTTCAATTTTACATTCACTAATTGTCACCTCTCTGTTGTTGTTGTAACTTCATCGGTCTGTTGAACGCAAAGGGGCGAAACTTTGTGTTTCTTGATTTATCAACAAGTTTTTTTATTGTAATTTTCTTGTCATGTATGTTCCGTGAACCGGTCTAATGAATACCGAAAAAACATAGTGACAATCTTTTGTAAAATGATATCAGAATTAGTATTTGTTAATCAGTTACGCAAAAATCTTTTTGATTTTATACAGATATTTCGGATTTTTCACAAATAAATTCACACTTTAACCTAGATTATATGATTTTTTTTTAAACCTAATAGTATGTTTATCTATTCGCTCATTACGAGAAAACTTGCCCACAAGAGATTATGTAGATCTAGTATAAGTATCTATACTAAATTATCATCTAAAATTGGATATAAAGGCCTGTTAAACCTTGATCATACGTGTCATTTTACCAGGCCTTCATAGTTCCTGCATAATGCATCAATGTCCATTTTCGTTCCAGGCCTCATATATATTAATCTGATCTTATATAAGACGCCAGATCAAATAAAAAAATATGTCGACATAATATAAATATTATTTAGCAAGGTAAATCACAGATACTTGAAATTTGGAGCACAAGTGCTGGCTTCATGACATCAGGGTATGGCGTGGCAATGTTCTGACAACTAGGGATGCCGAAGACCGTGCGAAGTGAAGATGAACAGAAGAATAGCAGACTCTGAGCTTGAAAAACGGTAAACGGTGAGGGAGAGATCTATAACGGAAAACTACATTGTGTAGATCACTTTTAAACATTTTAGTTTCTTTCCCTAACGAAGTTTGTAGACATAACTAACTATACAGTATCCACTGTTTAATCTTCCTAAACCTTTTAAGGTCTTCGAAAGTTAATTGAAACCTTCACATTGGCCAAGTCAATAAATATCTGTAAATGACTAGGAAAGTAACTATTTATTAACTTTACTTCAAGAGAACCTGTGAAATGTTTTCATTCCAATAGTAAACTAACGAAACTGACCAATGAAACTGGTCTTTTCGGAAGTTTATGAGCTAAAACACGATCTGTTAATTATTTCCTGCGATAGAATACACGAAGACATTAAAAACATACAAGCATAACGAATGACAATTTTATTTGATCTGTCGACGAAAGTAACGACTGAAAGTGTCCTTTCTAATCTACGAGTGAAAGTAAAACATAGAATATACCAGCTGTTTCACCTCCTTTGTAAATTGTAATAGCCAAGGGAAAGGGCTGACCTGGAGATTCTTCTCATAGGCGATAAGACTAGCCTAGACTAGCAATAGCAACCAATCATTGTTTAATCTTAACTTCACCAACAACCAAGCCTTAATGCATCTAAGGTATTTTTCAGAGCGTCAGTCGAACGCTGTGGCCGCGCAGTCATTACAATTTCTCAAATTTTAACAAAGATCAGAATTAGATTTACTAATTTTAAAATAATGAACCTGTACTGTGGTAATGTCAATTTTATGAATTACTGATTTTGGAAATGATCCTCAAGAAAATTGACGGATCGTAATGACACCGCGGCCGCAGCGGTCGAAACGCTCTGAGAGCCACTCTAAACGTAGCCTTCAAGTTTCGCAACTTTTGGTTCCACCTTTTGGTCCGTGGTTCTACCGTAGTTAAAGACTTGATAATGTATCTCAAATTTATTAAATAGCAGCGACGCCCTCACCGAGCCATATAGGTAAGGTTAATTTCTACTTCAGAACGATGTGTACAAAAGCAGGAAGTAATATCGACCAATGTGACGTAAAGTGTTCTAGTCCAGAAATCGATCAGGCCGGGAAGTAATTTGGGCGGTTTAATGACCAGATTGAATCCCGACCAGTGAGTATTTCGCCCGTTTATTTGGGAAAAGGTAAATAGTTTCGTTTGAGATAAATTGAGACGGCTTTATCGCGCGGCAACCGTCTATAGAGGACTATAATTCAAGAAAATCATGAACAAATAAATAAAACTCCGTAGTAACAAAAATGCAAGTCATGAATGTCATGAAAGAGTTTTTCGGCACAAGACGCCCCAGCAGTGATCGCTCTTGTCTAGAAACGCATTTAGGAACTAGTGTTTTCTACTACCTTGCCAAAATTAAGACTAATTGCAATTAAAATTATACTAAAGAAAATAAATAAACTTTGTGTCAAACTTTTACATAATTACGTATTATCACGGCAGTATATCCCATGGGGGCAGAGACGAGGGATTTCCACTTGCCACCATCCTCACGAATCTCGCTCGCTTCCTCAAAGCTTTCTTCAAAATGTTCGCATGGATCAAACTTTTGCATTTTGATAATAGTGTCATCCTTATTTTTTCTTTTTTGTTGAATTGTTGAGTTGAATTTGTTGAATTATGTGTGCCATATACTTTTAAATTTAAGTATAACGTATTATATTTTAATTACAAATTGTATTGAAATTTTAAAAATTATACAAAACGAAATTGGAATCCCCTTCACATGACAAACGACGCCATTCAATTTGAGCCAGATGTCGCAGCGTCTGCACTGATAGCATCAATATTATAACATAATAAACTCGTTGCCTACTTGCAACGGAAATTGAAATTTGTCTTTCTCGAGCTTCAGAAAAAGGTACCTGAGCATTATATACAATTTCCAAAAAGTCAGAAGGTTAAATCGAAGTAAGTATGTATCACAGCTATCGCATTACTCATACGAAAGATTTACAATTACGTTCTGATTTCTTTTAGGCCAGATTTGAGCATAATTTTGTTTATTTCAAATCACTAAAACGATATATTTTTAGTTTTTTTTAAGACTACATCAAAAAAGTAGTTTTTTAAAGATCTCTATATCATCTAAGATTTTTAAAGACTTTATTTTTAAATATACAAAAAATATTAAACTCACAATAAAAAAAATAATATATGATGAATAAGGCGATTGTTTACAAGGCAAACCCTGCAGTCGGAGCCAACTCAATTAGTTTTGGACGACAAATCCATCTCTCTTCCTTATCTCTGGATCACAAAAACATGGAACCAGCATGTTTTTTATATTCGATTATTGACATCCTGATGTTAAAGGAAACAGTATTTTTTAATAAGAGTCGCTTCGCTGTTTGTGACGTAAAAAGAAAGATAAGGGAAATGAATAGAAAAAAAATCATAACTTTAACCACATTAAATTTAACTACTAACCCTCAAACTTAAGGGTATATATTTACTTGAAGATTAAATTAGTGTTTCAGGGAAAATTAAAACGTAGATTAACTTAATCGAAAACAAAAATAAATTAAAAATTCCAGTTATGACAGCTCTCTGCGACACTCCCGCAGGCTTAGTAGATAAGACGTTTCGTGGAAGACATGAAGGGTAACAGATTAGGATCCGCCGGACAGTATTGTGTCAACTGTGTTATCGTCTGTCAGGCCTGAGCTCCGGAACGAGGGTCGAGATTAGCGCAGGTAGGCCGATGATGTGGCTAAAACTAGATACAAAATTACGCTAGTTTAGTTAAATTACAATCCCGGCTCCACGCTAATGGCAAACAGTTTACTGAACTTAGCAGTTTTGACGTACATTGCTGGTTTTTCTTTTATGTAAAACAAAAGGTCACATTCGAACTACGCAAATTACATTCACTGTACCACAGTGTACCTTTCAATTATTCTAATCAAGCGATAGAAGAAGATAGTGAGTAAAGAAAGAGGAGAATATGGCTCCTTTCTTCATAAAAGTTGCTGAAAGATTCCAAAAAGATAAGAGGCGTTCAAAATCTTTACAACTATCTAAATAAAAAATAAACATTAACATTTTTAATAAAAAATAATGCCTATGTATTTTTAAGTGTGTGGCTCATAACCACACACTTAAAAAGAGACTAAATTCTGGCATTTTTTGACTAACTTAGCCACAAAAATTCAGATATGCTACATCTTTATTTTAAAATTTTCGAGCAAGCTTCTAGTCTTCTAGATTATGTTTATATTCGGTAAGTATGTAGAGGTTTTTTTCTTTATTATTTGAAAGGATGACGAATTCTCTGAAAGTTGTTGCTGATTACCTTTCAAAATATGTAATCGGCTTTCTTTTCAGGGGCCATTGTTGTTCAATGGTATTTTCACGCCCTAATCAAAAATAAGTGGTTCCTTGCTGGTTAGTTGTTTTTTATAATATAATGTAGTTTCGTGTCAATATTTTTCGTTTCGCCTGAGTGTCCGTAGTGTCCGTACTGATACTCACAAAGCTCACAATGGAGCTTTCTGGCCGAACTCCAAGTGGAACGTAAAAAGCAGAAATTCGGCGCTTTCCTTCGCTTCAGCCTGAAAGCTTGCGGAGCGATTTCATATAACTATAAGATCTCTTTCTAATAATGAATATTGTTATGCTTTCTAATAGGTTCGTATTTTTCGTTTCAGAAAACAGCTTTAAATAATTTTAATTATTTGAATCGCTCCTGCTGACCAAACACACGATGCGCATTAACTTATTAACAAAAATAAGTTGTTGAAAATTTTTTGAGTAGTATTTTTATGTGAATTAAAATTGAACGAATTGTTAAAATTCATAGAACAAATGTTATTGTTTATGATGAGCTATCTAGTCCTGGTTGCTGGTGTTCTCCATGTCACCCTATTGACATAAACTAAAATATATTAAACAATCGTTCGTTATATCAATAAGAATGATTAAACATTAATTTGTACCGATATTTTTTCAAATATATTACAACAAACGTCCCTCAACCATAAAACAAAACTAAACAGGACATAACGGTCCACTAGCACCGATTCGAACCCGTATACCTCGCGTGGATTTATGACCACTGGTACCTGACCTACCCGCATGCCGCCATTTTGTTTTTTTTTTTATTTTTTAATCTATTGTCTTGCGTCTGCGGAACCTTGCTTCCTAAGATTAGAGATATGTTGAGTGCTTATGGCCATAAATCTGCCAAAAAATAAAAGAGTAAGACATTTTTTTTATATTACGGTTTTTGATATGGGTGATACGGGCAGCTTGAGGCGGGTTTTGTTCGCAAAATTGTTTTAGCTCTGGCATATTTGTTGAGAATTCAGTTGAGAAAATATTTGGATTTACAAATTTATACTTTCAATATACTGCAAGCGTGAATCATCTTAAATGTAAAATCGGACTAAACTTTCTAAGAATGCGATGTCACGCAGTATAGCAATTGGTTTTTTTTGTCATTCATAGAGTTAACAAATCATTCTAGTTTGATTTGTCATTGTTTGTCAACAAACTTAGCCTTTCTAAACTTAATAATTCTCACACAATCTAAGGGATTTTCAAATGGGGTTTGTTAAAAATTTCGAGTAATAAAAATAGAGTGATTTTTCAACTAAAATAATAGTTTGTAATAAAAGAGTTCACAGTTATACTTTCATGAGAAAATAGCAAGTCAGATTTCCCTTGATTTATTTATTATATATGATATATTTTTCTTAATTTTATTGTATCTGGTTATGACATTGTTCTATTCTTTGCCAAATAATCCTCTAATCATTTTGAAAAATGGTGTCGCTGTGTTCCAAATACAAAATGTCTGTTCAGATTATAATTATCTTCGTTATCTAGCTATAATCCACATTTAATATATGCTAGCAAGACGGATTACCTGGATTTTCCCCCAGTTGAGACAAATATTGCAGCAAATTCGCATATATTAAAGAAAAATCATATACATACTTGAAGTGTCTTACTTTTGACTTCAAAATAGCAATCGACATTCGAAATGTTCTTGTGTATAAAGCTGAAGCTATCTCATATAATTCTTCCTACGAAAGATGCCACGTGGTATAACCAACAAGTAAACAAAGTTAAGAAGACTAGGGGCCCAACATGACTTCGCTCGAAAGAAAAAACAGAAAACGAAAATGCAACTCTTTTCTCTTTTTAACATAGTTTCGATAAATGAAGTCATTTCTATTAGATTTCCATTATGAAAATATCAAATCACATAAATAATTCCTAATTTAATAACTAATAACACTTTTACTTAGAAGTAAATTATTGACTAAACATGACTTCAGCATCTAATAGCGTAGTAAATTCTTTCAATATTCTTGTTCTATGAACTACTAACGTTGCTTCCGAGAAACTGCGCGCGACTGTACCAACCTTACGTGCTGTGTGTGCAGTCAACTGAATGTCAATGTACTCTGCTCTGTATGGACCTTATGCGGCGGTAATAGAGCCGTGTTTGCTGGTAAACCTGCACCACGGTACATTTAACTTCATTTCAAATGCAGTCGAATGATGCACTGTCTAAAAATACCATGTTTTACAAGCCATGAAACCATAAACAATGACTGAATCAAATAGTGAATGAACTTCGGATGTTATGTTCATCTAACTCCACGAGTTTACTGTTCTTGATAATTTTCTATTCGTTTGAAACTGTTGTTTGTTAGTAATAAAGTTGTAATAGGGTGTATATATAATAATTGTGCGTATTGTACAATGATTGGCAGATGAGATTTGAATAACATATAGAAAGTCAAGATGGTGGATACAAAAAGCATAGGTGTAGGCTCTCTATGCTGTAACGTTTTAATTTTTTAAGGAACGATGCTATTTCCTCATAATTTTAACAATAAATAATAGTGAAGTAATTTTCAAGTCCCTATATCTTTATTTATCGTCTATATATTTTAGAAGGGCTTAGGCAACAGATGTTAAATCCCTTTGTTAGTGAAAATAGCTGAATTCAGAGCTGGAGCCATAGACAACAAGGGGAATAGATTACGAAATAGCGAGTGTGTCGCTAAAGATCTGAGATTTTATTTTTCAGTAATAGACACATATGATATTGTGAATTTTTAACTACAACCCAAGAATGGTATTTACCGTAACGATCCGAAAATAATTACTAAACTATTTCGATACTACAAAGTAAATAAATAAAAAATAATTTATTCCAGACTTCCTTCGATTCATACAATTTCCATTTTTTCATCTTTTTTAAAAAGTATTTCTGTAATGTTATTAAATGAGAATTTAACAAAATTGCAGAAAATTAAATTAAATCTTGAATTGTACAAAACTTGATATTAATCTAAAATAAAAAATACAACGGTTCAAAGGTAGCCTGCAGCAATTGCCCAAAAGGCTGCATATTAATCTGTTTATATATCGAAGATTCTACAACAATTTCTAGATCGAAATTTTATGAAAACGTCCGTATAAGTATTAAATTCCCGTATTATTATAAAATGTATCATCGAATTAACAACCCTAGTTAAAATTTTACCACACGGAATGCAATATACAATGACTTTTGATGTTGATAAATTAATTCATTATCTACTTCCAATAAAGGTCTGTGACATCGGCAAGGTGGTTTCAATAAGCGCAGTAAAGGGCTTTGAATTATGGATTATTGCTGCTGGTTCTGATTTGTGTGTACTTTAATTGTTGATAATTTTACGGGTAATGGCTGTTCTTATTAAGATTTATATTTATTTGATCCAAGAAAAATATATTTTGCTGAAGCCGTGAGGGTATTTTTCTACTTAAAGAAACTCATATAGTATTATTTATACGTATTTATGTATGTTTTCACCTATAGCTATATTTACATGTAAGTATTCATATGTATTATAACTGTTATAACAAATCCAAACATAAGTATGTTCATTGCTTTTTTATTCGAAAAAACCTACCATAAAAACCAAATCAAACGCGTATTTTATTACATAATAAATATTATTCTAACAGTATAGTTAATAACCACAAAAATATAATGTCCACACAAGGTTACATCACACACCAACCTATATTCAAGCGCATAGACGGTAATAATTATACGCTTGAAACGAGGTGAGAATTTCACAAATCTTGTGAAACCATTTGATGCAGAACTCAAGCTAGAACTACCAAACGGCCATAAAGCAAACAATAGTATGCTACTGGTACAATTAAGGTACACATAATTAAACAATATTGTTATATATTAAATAAACTAAACATTGCCAATGGAGGCAAAAAGCGCCAATGTAGCGTATGGATAACGATTTTTCCCAATATATCGGCACCCAAATATGCCACATTGTTGTACATTTTCACAAACGAATGCTTACATAATGAAAGGATTAATAAAGTACTCTAAAATAAACATTTTAATCGACATAGCAAAAGGCGGCAAAGCTTTTGTGTACCTAACATACAGTGCTGTACTCTGGCGGGATAAATGTGCAGTAAGTAATACTCCCTATTGGCAATAGTTATTGTTTATGGCGTCGAATAAATTGAGAATAATAAACTAGTACTGGCGTAGAATAAACTAATGCCGGTGCCCGTTCCAGATTTATTATTTAATTATTCACGCAAATCAAAATGGCCGATAGCTAAATAGACCGCGATAAATTATACTCTGTGGTTATCGTTCCTATTTCAATGGAATTGGTAAGTTATGACTTTTCAAAAATAGAATTTGTCCTCAAATTTCATTCGCGGTGGTCTGACAATAAAGACTATGTTTAGTACCTATCTATAGGTAGGTGAAACAAGAATAAACTTCAATTCAAGATTTACCCTTTTATAAGGTATTTTTATTATTTTGTAAACTATTTCGATACTACAAAGTAAATAAATAAAAAATAATTTATTCCAGACTTCCTTCGATTCATACAATTTCCATTTTTTCATCTTTTTTAAAAAGTATTTATGTAATGTTATTAAATGAGAATTTAACAAAATTGCAGAAATTTAAATTAAATCTTGAATTGTACAAAACTTGATATTAATCTAAAATAAAAAATACAACGGTTCAAAGGTAGCCTGCAGCAATTGCCCAAAAGGCTGCATATTAATCTGTTTATATATCGAAGATTCTACAACAATTTCTAGATCGAAATTTTATGAAAACGTCCGTATAAGTATTAAATTCCCGTATTATTATAAAATGTATCATCGAATTAACAACCCTAGTTAAAATTTTACCACACGGAATGCAATATACAATGACTTTTGATGTTGATAAATTAATTCATTATCTACTTCCAATAAAGGTCTGTGACATCGGCAAGGTGGTTTCAATAAGCGCAGTAAAGGGCTTTGAATTATGGATTATTGCTGCTGGTTCTGATTTGTGTGTACTTTAATTGTTGATAATTTTACGGGTAATGGCTGTTCTTATTAAGATTTATATTTATTTGATCCAAGAAAAATATATTTTGCTGAAGCCGTGAGGGTATTTTTCTACTTAAAGAAACTCATATAGTATCATATTTTGTGTGTGCTTAGGTGTTATTTTATAACACAGTGTATCGTAGTATTATTTATTACGATCATACATTGTAGTTAAAGGCATAAAAGGCTAAAATAAGTAAATAATAAGAAAAGGATAAAATTACGAGTTTAAAGCGCGAAAGTTCAATTAATAAATTAAGGCCATTTCGTTTCAAAATCGGTTAATTTTGATTCCTGACTAACTTACAGTTCGCAATATTTAGATTACAAAGCTATCAATTCATAAACAAAAGCAGTTTGTTTACCATTTAAGATTAAAGTCACAATTAAGTTTATTTATTCGCTCATTTCTCGGGACCTGTGACGTTTTATATGGGCACGTTACCCGCGCTTATCAATATTTTTATAGCGCCGATTGACGAACCTAATTGTTATAATTAAAACTATTAAGATAAGCAGCTGTTGATAATACTCCTGGAAATAATAATAAACAATATTGGGGATTTATACATTGTTTTATGCAAAAATAAATAAAAAGGTCATCAAAGTTTAGGCAATTTTTGTTATATCGCACATAAGTGCCTACTTTAAAGAGCTGATGATTAAAAGAGATGATGATGACATGTAATTATTCAATAAACCCTGTAAATGTTTTTATAATTTTAGATAAAAAAAGACTGTAACATAACGGGTTATTCACCAAACAGTACGTTATGCCTGATAACATTTTTTGTTCTTTTGTGGTGTTTTTGTGGTGAAAAACAGTCTAACTGCCTGATAGACATTTTTTGTGTTATTTTTTTCAAGAATCTTCTTATCGCACATCGGTAGTCATCATAATTGATTTAAGGCGTTCTCTACAGACTATAAATCAAAGTTATCTTCTCGTATCGCGGCCGTGCGTTAGTCTATTGTTTATGGTTGCGACTCGCGACTATCATCTGTCATTCCATAGACAATGTTTATGATGCGCTATGCGCTGCTAGAAAGCTGATAATGTAATTTATAATAGGTGTAGTTTTTGATAGTTATTGCTTAATCTTTTACTCACTGTATTTTACGGCAAAGTAAGCGCAGAAGACGATATATGTAGGTAGTTAACTAAAAGCCAGTGATTTATTTCCCTATCGCGAACGAAGAAAGGCGAACAAACTTATTCGAATTCGAGAGAGTCGGAAAATTCGTTCATTATCATGAAAAAAATCTTGGATTTGACTACAACCTACCTACGATTACCATCAATTTTATTTCCGTTTAGGGAAGTCATTTCAAACCCATAGAATTGAAGAGTTCCTCCATAAACTTTAATTGATTTTCACTTGCGAATTCGCAAATAAAGGTCCAATTCAACCCCAGGAATTTAAAAAAATTTCTATCTCCACGAATCGAAAGAAAATTATTCCAATTCTATTTTGCGATGTCCTTACAGAAATGCAATGTACACATTAATTTCCGTCACATTATCACGACAAATAGAGGAAATTTAAAATGCGAAAGTGGATTCGCGTAAATTGATTCCAGATTCAGTCTGAGCGAAGGAAGCGACCAATCGAAGAGTAAACGTTCGGGAATCATTTGAAAACGTTTTCCTAATTTATAAGGAGGCAGGCGGGAGTCTCACCCACGTAATTATTTTAACGCGATAAAGAAAACCACACAGCCAGCCTGTGGAAATACGCGTGCCGCCATCTATCCGCACGACATACGAGTTATGTGACGTAAGTCGCCCGCTCGCCCTTCCTTTCCCCCTGAGATGAAGCGAGCGAACGACGGACGCGTTCTCGTTCTCGTCTCGCTCATTCGTTCATTCACTCAGTCAGTCTGCGTTCGTCTCGATGGGTGGACGTGTGCGTGCCGCTTCATAACGTGTATCGATATTATTGTTTCAAACATTCGCACAGCTGATCAGTGACAATAAGTTACCTTCGTCCACAATCTCCGGCAAATCTGAAACGCGAGTGCTGTGAACTCGGTGGTGAATAAATAAAAGCGAGGCAATCGAAAATATCTCGAGTCGAATGTAAAAATATAAGCGTCGTCGAGGATCGAGGAGCGTTGCCGCGTGTGACTGATCGATATTTTAAATGATAACATGGATTCAATTAGGTGTTTAAGAAGACGGTGAGATAGTGCATTAGTGTTGTGAGGGACTGGACTTGGCACCGTAGGAAAACTGTAAGTAACGATATTGATTCCGTGTGGTTTGGAGATAAGGCATCGAATTTGTTTTGAGCCGATAAGAGGCCGGCGAGATAGCCGGTGGAATTTGCCTGTTGTTGCAATAATTTATCGTCAACATTGCTGGTCACTCGGTGTCTTTGCCCACACAATGTTGCAGAGCGGTCAAGTAGATACACCACAAGTACACCTGTCTTTACTTCTTGAGACATAATAGCTTTATTTACATACTATAACCCGATGAACCGTTGAATATCTCGACATGCTTTATTTTAAAAATATCACGAAGTATCTAAATATTACACGACAAAATAAGTTACGATGGTTAATGTACCTCAACATACCAACTTAGTTACATAGATTAACCTACTTAATAAATACATTTGTAGAACACGCAAATAGGTACTTCCCAGTTGGGTAATGTAGGTGCTAAAAGGCATTAGTAATTTATTACACAATTGACACTAACTAATTGCTTTATTATACTGCAACACAGACATTATGAGGAGAGAACCACACCTAATGAATAAATTTGTCACGTATAAATACAATAAATATACCCAACTAGAATGGCTGTGTAGTACCTACCTACCTATAGGTGAGTATAGCTGACACAGGTAGCTGTGTAGCGGTTGATTCATTGCAAATTGCAATTTACTTCCATAGCCATTGGCTTCTTGTGATTAAGTAGTTATACCTATATAAGTAGGTACCTAAATATTGACAGGCAAGGAAGGTTCCGACGAAGGCTTACGATTACTGCGGAGCCTAAAATTTACAAATTCATACACTAGAACTAGGTAACCTACCTACCTAATAAAAACCAGTGCAAAATGTTGACGAACCATTTTTCCGCATTGCCGCTCTGAAATCAAAATGAACTATCGTGAATGAATGTTTCCTGTGGTTTCCTTGGGTTTCCTGTAAAAACGGCAAAATCTAAACAATCGTATTATTGAACAATAGCGAACGCAACCGACGACAGTGCAACACCCGTCGCCAATCGAAACGCATGGCTCAGGTAGGTACCTACTGCTGCCACTGAACACGACTATAGGTTATTCCACTGCACTTTCATTTGCAAGTCGAAAATAGCTCGAACCGAACACCGACTGACTCACGCTTTTATTTACGATCTTTCCATAGCCATCTTCCTGCGAGACTACTTTCCCGCCTAAATATCGTGTTCCACAATTTTCAAAAATACCTATTTTTTTTTATTACATCTAAATGCTTTGTATACCTATACAGCCAGTTAATGTATTACCTCTCAGTAGGTAGTACTTAGGTAGGTACTTCATTTATTTTAAAAAACTAACGGCGCCCCGGGCTCTTACACTCCTATGCACTCCTGTAAAAATTTGTGGTACCTACTCTGGTAGATAGGTCTGTCGTTAAAGTGGCAAAACCCATTCCAAGATATAGGAATTCTATTGCTGTACCAATTTTCATCTAAATCCATCCAATAGATTTCTCGAGTTTTACTAGCAAACATCCTGGCTCGCATCTTATTTTCTCGCATTTAATATTGCATATAATATTAATATTGGATAATGCCAATATATTTTATGTATTTTATCTTTTGCGTTATATCGTGTATGTAAATTAAATAAATATTTAGGAGATTTATTCCGATGGGTATTTCCATCACATTATCGTTAACATAAAGCGTCTTGTCGTCGTAACTCCCGCTAGAAGCTCCGTAGGGTTGCCAGCACAGCAGGCTACCATCAACTTTTACTTGACTTTTACTAAACGAATCACAAATAGGTACGTAGGTACCTACAACGCGAGTCAATTTAGGAACCTCAAATGATTCGCAGTTGTATTAATTGATAATAGCCTCCAGATAAAGAAGGCCAAGATCTATAGATAAAAAAGTAGACTGGCGAAACAGCGGTTCTTAAAAAAGAAGATTAATAATAGTTAATTAAAAATGTATTAAATTACCCAAGACCTTGTCGTGACCTAGAACGTGTTCCTTGTAAAACTAAATATACATAAGAATATTTATCATAATAATCGTGCAGATTATGAGACATGTTGCGCAATGAAGATTCGAAAGCTGTGCCAAGACCGGCGGCAACCCTAAGCTCTGTTGTCTAAAATCCGAGTATGTTTACAATAATCATTACATCGGCCATAGCTGTGTTTGTATTCGCGATGAAGCGTAGGCGATATGGTGGAAACACCTCATAAAGCAGTCTAATCGTATACGGAACTCTGTAAACAAGTCTGTCGAAACCGTTAAACACTGTTTCACATTTTGTAACACCTTCTAATTACAGGTAAAACGCATTAAATATAATTAGTGCTTATTTGAAGGGATATAAAGGTGTGGGTTCGATGGCCGGCAAGGCAAACACAAGGAGATCGCTCTACACTCACGCGGTTGGTCCACAATGCCGTGTTTGTTTCCGCGGCGCTCGGAACACCAGCCGAACACACACTCATTCCAACATTCATTAATTAATGCTGGATTACGTGTACCGTTTCGTTTCATTATCTATACCTTACACACGAATATTAATTAAATCTTGATGCTTTTGAAAAAAGAATAATTGCGTTTTTTGCACCACATAATTTAGGGTTTAAAAAATATGTTTTATTCTGTATCTGGCCAAAAATATTTTAATTTGGAATATGGTGCTAAAACGTGCAAGATTTGCATAAAGGTAGATACCTAATAAAAATCAAACGCTTCTATCGAGCACAAACGATTAAAAATTCCACAAATTCGGATACACGCACTGAAAACGTCCTGTCCTGCCTGCATAAAACGATCGCCGTGCGATTAACGAGCAGCGTCATGCACGCCCGCTGCGCTACCGTCGGCTTCATTTATCAAATTATAAATACACACGGCGCACACAGCCCACCCATCGCTTCGACCCTTGAACGACGTTTTTTTCTTGACCTTCCTACTTTACAATCATAAATATTCCTTATTTTATAGTTTGTTCGTATTTAATAGCTTGATTAAATTATAAAAAGTGAACGCGAGATCCGAATGTTTACTAGGCAGAGAATACATTTTCCTTGTCCATTTTAGACAGAGACACAATTATTTATTTTTATATGTACCTATTCTTGTAGAAATCTGTAGATGAAGCTACTGATTATATCTACGTCTAATCTTAAAGTGAATTAAATCACGTAGGTACTTATCCGCACCAGGGAAGCTCTAATCAAACAGATTAACTACCAGATTAACTAGATCAAAATAGATAGAACACTATGGAGTGAGCCAACAAAGAGCTCTTCATGTTCGGATACACGGACAATGATAATTATTATTAGGCACAAGTGGTCGTACGTAAGCCAGACCAGAAACCATAATAGACATATTTGATAAACAATTTATCCATGGTTTGTTTGATACTGTCAATTACTTTATACAATTTAGAATTAAATCCCAAACAGCCCTACTTACTCCATAATATTAAAAACTAATAAGTAATAACTGCCAAACGAACACATAAAGTTTCTTCTATGTAAGAGCTTGAATGTTTCTGAAAAATAGCGCAGACACTAATAATAATTTTGCCTCTAGTTCTAAAGTAATCTAAATCTTCGTCCGAAAATTATCATCGTATTTGATGGGATACGTTGACAATAGAATTTACACTGTGTTTGAACAGATGTCAACACAAAAGTTTTGTCCTATCCGAAGCCAGGTAAAAATGCTTACATATCCACCGCACCCGCATTTGAAACGAGGCCAGCTAGTTAACACATAACACTATTGATACCTAATTCCAAGTAGGTAAAATTTTCTGCAAAGTAGATTTAACAATAAATGGTGAGAAACTAAGATTTTAC
The DNA here is from genome assembly GCF_027563975.2 of Plodia interpunctella. Classification (NCBI taxonomy): domain Eukaryota; kingdom Metazoa; phylum Arthropoda; class Insecta; order Lepidoptera; family Pyralidae; genus Plodia; species Plodia interpunctella. Next base: position 445,113 of record NC_071303.1, read on the forward strand.
GCGGATTTTATAAGCTCATAAATTAGCTAATTTCCTCATGAGTTAATTATGTACCGTGTAATAAAATAACAATACGTTTGTTTCAAACCATTAATCCATGTGTTAGTAACAATAATAACCTTATAATCTAGTGTAAATGACCAAACATAGACCATAATAAGTAACTTGATTTCTTCACCAAAAGGCACACTAAATTTCATTTCTAGATTAACCCTTATTTTACCGCATATGCTGCTAAAAAATAAAATAAATGTTATGCACTAATAATCTAGAAAAGAAAGACTATTAATTAGGTCCTTTCATACAAGTTATATATTCAAATTAGTGTTTTTACATATTTAAATCGTTCAAGTGCACCAACGTGCTCCTTATCTGACAGACACTGACGTACGATTTACATTTCAAATGCACGCGAGTTAATTACTCTTTAATCCGCACTAATCCTCTTTAAAACATCCATCAAAACCAAAACGTATCACGGGAAAGCATATGGGAGTATAACTGTCATTCCACTTTTGATATCTCCCTATTTTTATTCACTACATCATTTTAACTGTCTTCATTAACTGGCTTGTTTGTCATAGATTAATGTTATAAATGCGAATGTCTGTTACCTCTTCACGTATTTACTCAACCATACTTGGAATTTTGCATATAAATAGAAGAGAACCTTTTGTCCCGGAAAACCTTATCCCGTGGAAAATACTAGGTTTTGCCCGCGCAAAATCTAATAATACATAGATACTAAATAAATCTTGCAATGTAAATTATGGAACTACAGTTACAAATATGGATTGTGTAGGTCAGTTTGTAGTATGAACCTTCACATTTAAAATGCACATCAATTCGATAGAAATTAAATTTGTATTATCACACAAAATGACAAAGGTATTTTTTGTGGGTATTAATAAACCTAACCATGCTTAGTATGTTATGCTCGTATTGGTTATTCCTACACATAGTGGCATACAATTTCGGCGTTATTCGTTATCAGTTATCGAGTTCTATCAATAAATCATCGAGTCTGTATCGATAACGATAATTAAACAGCATGATCGATCATATGTCAAGCTGTATGGTGCTCCTGCCTGGCATGGTTGTCCGATAAGCTGTGCTATGGAAATTTTAAAAATCGATTTCACTGAAGTTTAACTTCATTCACTATGTGGCAGTTGTGTTTTTTTTTTCATTTCTTTCTGTAGTAGAAACAGGAGTCAAACGGACTTACTATTTGATGTTCAACTTTGCCTCTGTCAAAGATATAAAATTAAAAAAAAAAAACGAATTTATCCTCTGATCCTCTGCAATTTCATTATCATGACAACATCCTTTTACATATTATAAAACAAAATCCTCTGCCGCGTCTGTCTGTTCGCGGTAAACTCAAAAACTACTGCAGGGATTTTCATACTGTTTTCACCAGTAGGTAGTGATTCCTAAAGAAGGTTTACATTTATAATTTGTTATATGTTTACCCGAGCGAAGTCGGGACGGGCTGCCAGTATTATATATTGTTCAAGCGTCAAAAAGCTATTATACCAATATTCAGCAGATAAAATGTAAATTTTTGTTTTACTTTTCCGAATTTATTGAGGGCAATAAAATAAATATTGCATATGTAGATATTCGATATGCATTGGAATTGGAATGCGTAAAACTGACAATTTTGTGCGTAAAACGGTCAATTTTTACTTTCGCCACCGTCACCGGATCCGCCCGCGATCCCGGTTTATCCGTCCGGTGGTTTTTCGGATAACGGATCCTGCGTGAACGTAGCGGACGTTGTGCTGTGGACAAATGACATCAATTACTTTGTGTTATCATATGAAAATACCCTGAATAATCTAAAACTTCCAGCTAAAGAATATTGCTCAATAATGCAGCTATTTTGGTATTACAAACTGACAGAATTTTAGCTGATTTCGTATCTTTTAGTTTATCTACTACCTATATGTTATCTGGCAATCTGCTTACACCATATACCTTGTAAGACATGTAACGAGTATTATTACACGACTGTGATATGTTTTCTGACAAAACTAATCTTATAAACGTTATCGGTGCGATATCGAAAGGATCATTTCTGATTTTGTACTCCGATTTTCGTTACTAAATAGACTGTGATTAAAAATATTTTTTTCTAACAGAAGTTATTGACAATTTTGGACACTTTCTTTCATAAACGCTTAAGAAAAAAATTCAAAAAATGGTTTTCATAGGTTCAAAAATTAGCAAAAAATTACTGTAGGAATTTTAATTTCTCATTAGCTTTGTATTTTCGCATTTCAATGGACAACATACAATATTATTAATAGACATTAATAAATGTAATAAGTGTCAATTACAGCTGGTCTGATTTTTTTCTAACAAAACTAATGACCGGGTCGAATGCTTTCCATATACGGTCGTTCCCCTTGCAGCTATTAATACAGCTTATTGCACCCTGCTCGGCCTGATATGAGCGCGATTTATCACCGGTATAAATTTAAATTCTCATTGAAATTTAGCGCAGAGCACTTGTATTGTCCAAATATTTCTAGAGCGCACACGGGTATTTTCGTAGGACCATTAAAAACGGGATGCGCCTTAACTAACAACCGAAAATAAGTCTAATTTATAATGTACTAAAGTCAGTTTTCCTGTAGCAATAACGAATCGATTATTCGTACAAACAGGGCTGTAATAAATCATCCACTCCCGGTTACCTGCTCCGTTCGATCGATACGAAAAAAGCCCCTATTTTAAACAGAGGGAGTGACATTTCTAACATAAAGGCGTCGGGACTCGAAATACTATGGTATTTGGTAAATGAGAGTCATTTGATGCCTCGTTTGGGTGAAATGGCAAGATTTGAAAAAATAAGGTGATATTCTCTAGGTTCAGTTTTTCTTATTAGAAAGGTACCCCTTGTGAACTTGTCCACACTGTGCAGTGCATGCCTATTAAATTAAACATCGATAAAAATTCTCCAGTTTGTGTCCAATTTCTTAATTTACTTGAATCCCATTTCGATCACAAAAGTTTTCATTTAATATTTTTTATCACACAGATATCAGTATTATACATCTTATGTACCCAACTAATATGTATTTTTATATGCATTGCTTTTTGTTTCTTATAGTAGGTACACAACTTTTTATATGCATTTTAACCTTATTACCTTCCTACTAGAAATACCGTTTACACTATTCAACTAATATTTGTCGAAATCCTCATTTTCTTCACTCATCTTTGCATATACTCAATAGTAGCTCTTAAGGCTTTCTTCATAAGGTATATAATTTTAATTTGAATAATTTAATGAAACAGTGGTTGTCTGATGAAGTTATAGCAAGTTGTTAAATTGCTGTTAAAATCTCTAGTGGCTGGTGGCAAGCAGTAAGCCCATGTCGCGATTTCTCCTTGTCTCAAACCGTTAGAACATAAAGCTATACAAACTTGCTTAGTATTTAACGAATAGTGTGTACCTGATTACCGGCATCTGAACCGCCTAGTAAATCTACAAATTTATGGTTAACATTTTTTTATGCTCTAATCAGGAAAAGGCATTTTTTCTCTTTATTCGTCTTGACTATACGTAAAATGTTATGACGATGTTTAAAATAAGTAAAAATATTTTATGTTATAAGAAGTAGGCGAGTGTAGCAATTTGTTTTAATATTTATTGTGTTCCTTCGATCTCAATTACTTTACAGCAATATAACTATAATAGAAGACAAAAATATTTACAGCCGTAAGCAAAAAAAATCGCAAACAACTTCTGTGAGATGTCAGATGAGAAAAACTTTCGGCTTGGCATTATATTGGAGCTAATTTAGGCAGAAAAACTAAATGGGCAATTTTTTTGTCGCTGGCGAATTTCTTTGCCCACCAATTTAGTTTTATTGCTCTCCTTCCTAGACAAACTGGTGGAATAAAACTCATTGTCTTTTCTGTTTTACTTGTGCTTCATTGTGGACAATGCTAAGGTAAATGACTTACTAGATGGTGTCTTGTTATGGTCATTTGCCGATAAGAACTGTTCGTTTTGAAATTCTGAAATATCAATTGTTTTATTTAAGGTTGGCATTGGATTGTTCTAGTCTGTGAGTTTTCTTTATAATTATTTTTTTTTAACTTGGATACTTGGAATGATATAACAGTTAATTATTTCTTACTTTTGCTTTATTAATTTAATGATTGTTATAAAATAGATTAAATTTTGTCATGAATGAAAGGTTTGAAATGCCTTTCCTTGAAAGCACTGGTCCATGAATACTGAATAAAGTTGTTACACAAAGTTGTCAAATAGCCGTCAATATGATATGTAATTCTGAACTTTCCTAACAGCTTCTACTATTCAGGGAACGGGTTCCAATGAATATTATGTGATTAAATGCTACATAGGGTAATCGAGTTAAACTATTAATTAGTTTGGCAAATTGGTCACCCATCCCGGATGATTTGAAGTTTGAATTTTAAACTAACGTGGAAGTTTGGAGTAACGTTAATTAAGTATTCGAGGTTAGTCTTAAGGATCGACTAAAGAAGCCGAGTTTAGAGAAACTCGGTTACCGGTCCGGTCAGCCGGATGAAATGTAAATTCTACTAATTTCACTAGTTTGAGGAATAAATCACGGACTGAAGCGTATTTCAAATGGTATGTCCTACACATCACATAATGTTTACTAGAGAGAAGGACTAACTAATAAATATTGAGGTGGTGTTTTCCTAGAAATAGGGCACTTATTTCTTATGAATTTGGATAGCTCATGCTCAAGCTGTTACAGAGCGGTCCTATTTATGGTCGTGCTACCTTAGACTGAAATTCAATTTACAATTACAATACAATTTGACAATTCAATTGCATTGTTGTAATAATTTTTATTATCATCGGAGTTACCTTTCAAAACCTCCCATAAAATGAAGTATCGGTCTCGTGCAATATAACTAATTAATTGGAGTATTTACTTACATAGGTATATTAATAACTAGCTAATTTGGCTTCAGTCTGGCTAATTTTCGTCTAAAATATTAATAAGAAGTAGTCTAGTAGTACCCGAATTCATTCCAAAATCGGCCCTATTGCGACCACGTAAAGGACCACGTAACTTGATGCACGGTTGACTGTACGTGAAAAGGCTCCGGTAGTCTCGAGTATAATATTTCACTCCACTACTATAAAACAAAGTCATGATAAACATCCGTTATAAATGGAACGTAAACGCGCCACCTAAAATGGGTATAAAAGATAATCATCTTTATTTTACATCAATTAATTTCACTCAAAGTCAAACGACACCTGACATATTGCTTTTATGGCATTCTGCCTTTTTATTATTCTCGAAAAAAACTTTAGATCTTCCAAATGAAACTTCCTTCTTTAGTTTTAATTTTTTTTATGGCCGAGTTAAAAACATGTGGAATTTGAATGTGGGAGTACTTTTGACGACCCAAATGTTAACAGACATGACATCTGCTCTGCTAGTTCTTAATAGGCAAAGTTGACATCTAGCAGTCATTTGAATTCACGTGTCTTGGGATTCGAAACATGTGGGAAATAGTTAATAATCTTTATTCTCTATCAGACCAATAATTACTAAGTTGTAATGTTTTTTTTTATATTGGCAAAGTAAGCATGATTCAAAGTTTTTAATCAATTCAAAGCGTAGTGTGAAGTCCACTGCCCGTTGTAATGTAACAAGCTGCAAGAAGGATGCCAGACTGAGCGCTTGAAAATGGATATTTTATGGCTTGTACCACAATGAGAAGCAAGTTTGATTTGTCAAGCGTAAAATTGGCGGGAACAAGAAAACGTTGGTCCAAGTCTCGCAAACTAATGGACGTTTTGCTACCTCAGCAGTTTATACCCGGGAAAAAACCCATCTCTGCTTCGTGATCTTAACTTAAAACTCCACCTTAAACTAAGGCTGCCAAACATAAAAAAAGCGTTAGTGTGCTTAGGGACACAGCTCCCGTAATAAGTTTCGGTATTAAAATCATTAAATGTATTCCCTGATATGGGTTTCCGCCCGGTCATACGTTTTTGGGACGTGTAACGTTAGTCGAAATCCGTACAGTGCAGTGCGTGTACGATCGTCAAAATAACATATAACATCCATTATTTAACTTTTGTTTTAGCTTTTGTATATAATAGCTATGTATATCGTCCCAGTTACTATGTCTGATCGCTTATGATAATCTGTACTAAAAATTGTCTAGTCAAAGGCTTCATCCAACTTGGCACAAACACGGATAGTTCAAGTAGAATTATTCTCACAACTAGTTTCTTTTGCGACCGTTAATGTTTCCATTCCTTCCTTACAACTTTGTAGTTTAACTATTAGAACTTCCATTTTTTATCACAGTTTATCTTTGAAAGCCGAGATATATTATTTTATATTTTCTTGTTGTTACAAGTTTAGATTTAGTTACCATTTAGATTTATTCATATCATTCAGAAAAACAAAATTGAGATTTATTTTACGACGTGAGATTTTGTTTACCCTTCTTCATATTTAAAAAATATATATACGAAATTACTATACGAACAATATAGTAATTTCGACACGTTTCCAGGCGAAGCCGCGAGTGGTAACTAGTCTACATAACATTGCACCCATTATGCTAGTTACATAATGCGCACACGCCGCTAATCACGTAGCGATCGCTGCCGAGAATAGCCGGGTGAGTCACTAGTGTAGATACCAGAACAATACCCCCTTCTTATAGACTACAGAGTTTATTCATGAGATCGCTCTGATAATGTACTGGTTTCTTTGCGGTTGGTCCTACAAACAGGAGCGAAATCTCGCTGTATTTATTATAATGCTTGGAATTACGCATTTTAAACAAAGATTTCATGTATCTCGTCGTTATCTAAGGTGATTATATCTAAACAAGCTAATAACTATAACAGTTATGTTTAATTAAACTTGAATGAATTCTGCTGGTAGATTCTAAAGAGCGTTTAGGCGCAAAATGTCCGATTCTCAAATGATCTCAAAGCGTAATATTAGAAATATTGCCCAGATTATCAATATTTCATGAAGCCAAATTAGCACGGGTCATCTTCATAATCTCAATTTCAATTGAATAACCCACATATTAACATATTCAACCATTTTGCAATAGACTTACATAAATACCATACAGAGATGCATACTCCGAGCATATTATGTTTTGGCCCAATTTCCGCCCGGGCGGAAACCCAACTACGAGATGGGTATACGCCGGGCATCAACATTTAAGCCGATCCCCGATTCCATGTGTTTGAATAATTCATTGTCCGTCCTGGCGTCGAATCTTAGTAAATGTTAAATGCAGCGTATAATTTACTGCCTACTCCTGTCATACAAACATTATCATAGCTATTTCTGATATGGAGGTCACCTTGTTTCTGTCCGCTTGGGCCAATGGTTTTGTTATTGGCATACGATAAATCATTCGTGCTAGCTAATACAGAAGTTTTAAAAGACAAACGAGGAGGAAGCAGAAGAAAAGTAAATTTTAATGTTTTTAAATAAGAATAAAGAAAAAAAGTGATAGTGTTTGTTCAAGAAAGGAAAACGTAAAGACACGTAACATAAAGAAAATCTCAAGGATAGTTGAAACGGTCCTACGTTTAAACCTGTGATATAAATCGGTAAATTCAATTACAAGTTGTATTAGACAAGTCACCATGCCATAACTCTTTTTCATAAGTGGAACACTGTTCATGCCTTCGAATACCATCCGCGCCTGGAAGCACGGATGCTGATGTTGTGCTACCACTATAAAAAACCACTTTGTGTCCATCAATACTGCTAAAGCCAATGTCGTGTGCTTGTTCAGGCATCATACCTGAGCCCAGAAAACCGTCACTCCTTTAAAGAAGTCATATAATCAGTCTTAAGTTGTTTCCCAACACACTACATATTTGAGATGACCTGTCCACATGATTATAATCGCCATATAAAGCCATCATCATTATTTAATCCGGTGATTGACACTAACGAAGTTACATTTAGTTGGAAGTTAATTTGGTATCAAGTCGCAGGGGACATGGTGACTGGCACAAGTCATGTTTGTGGAATGTTGCGGATAATCGGCGTACATTGCCTAGTTTTGTCTAGAGTGGAAACTAATCAACGTTATAACTGAGCAATGTATTGGCCGCAACGCAACCTATACCACCGTAGGCTTGCAGTATTAGCTGTGATTTTGCTCTAAATAGTTTTGATTCTCAGTGACAAATAAATAGGCATTAAATGAATGACTGACTTTGTTCGAGAATAAGTGATAAATTACTAATGAACTTAAATTTAATCCTGTCAATAGATATGTGTTGTAAATTCATGTTCATGCCTTCTGGTGATTTTAAATAGGTACCAATCACTAAGCTCAAAAAGAGAGTGAAGGCCCTACAATCAGTAAGGACCCCTTACTACTAAACTAATAATCCCATTCTAAGCGTATGTTGAACAATATTGTTTCACACCATATTCCTATGTCCTAGATACACATAATCAAACCGTTTTCCTGTTTTGTCACAATATTGAAAACAGATTTTCAAAACGCGTTCCTCGTAACTGATTTAGTATGCGCGCTTCGGCTTCGCATTTCCTCCAATGATACGTGCCGATCTAATCGTTTCCACGGATTTATTAGCCACAGACGTAAAACATTCCAAATTATAAAAAAAGAAAATATGTTACAAAAATGCTACATTGACTTTTTTACAATTCGTCTTGCAAGAGTTGGAATTTGTACTTATTTAATGGTACAGTTCAGTCATTGAGTTATTTGAACATGAGCTAACACCAAAAGGATTGGCTCCTAAAGAGGATTTTTTTTGCATCTGCGTGTTTGAAACTCATCCGTGTTCGATGACTTCCAAAAATAGATGTTTTCAAATTATGATTTCCTTGGTTATTAGTTTATGGCCGCCACATTTCCTCTGCGGCTTCCGAAACTACTATATCTCTTCCAATCGCAGATTGAACCAAACGACATTCCACGCTCGCGTCAGCACTTGCCTAATTGATACTGAACATTATAATTACGTTAGAACTAATTAATCACACAAAAAAGCAGCTTTACACAAAAATTGTATACTAGAAAGGCCAACGTTCAGAAGATTTTCCTTAAAACTCACATTATTAGCGTTCTTTTGAACGTAAAGGGATTTTTTACGATATTTAAATTACTACAAAAATATAATTTATCCTCCAACGTCTTTACAGCTTTCTAAACACCTAAAATAGCAGCTTATTAAAACAAAAATATCAGCCACATCTTAATTTTTTTATTGTAAACGTGCGAACGTTCCCAAGCGAAACGCTTAGAATGTGATTTTCCTTTCAATATCATAGAAAGTCGAGTTTGGACCGACACGGGCCAGTGACCATTGGGTTGACATTCTCTGGGCTATTGTCAGGTTTGTGGGTCAGTCGTGACTAAGGGACACTGATATTGTGAACTTAAAATATTAGGATAAGCGCAATAGATATATCATATTTTGCAATCGATTTTGTGATAAGCGAAATTGTTCTTCATCTTCGTCTGTATGTGGAATAAATTAGCTCGTTCCATTGGTTACGACGGTAAAAGTGTACCTACTCGAATAACTTACAACCAGCAACGTCCCTGTGACGCCCCTGGTACTGCAGTTGTTTCTGGGTAGCGGCGATACCATCAGGTGATCCGCTTTCTAGTTTGCCGTCCTATACTATAAAAAAAAACTTGACAAATTCTGTAAAACAAGGTATTTTTAGCTACAACACTGGAATTATAGACGAATAAATCTTTGTCAATGAGTTAGCGATGTAGCTTTAACTCGTGTGACATCCAGTCAAAATTGCATGGTATCTAATTGAAATTGCAGTTCATAAAACCCCGCGCTTGGGCTGCATAATATGTCAACAAAGAACTCGTTAATCAATATGACATTCCTTTCACAAACAACTTACTGCAAGCACGATCTATGTATAACTACTCCTACATTCTCGCGCCTTATTTGACTAGCCGCGCCCCGCGACGCCGCGCAAATAGGGCGAGGCCATGCGGGCCTATTATCGCCAATAATGTTTGCCAGTGAGGTCAGCCCAATTGTGGTGACCTCTGCCCCGGCTATGAAAACAGGTGGACAGGCAAATACATTACGCTGTTAACTCATACACGTGTTAAGGAATTATATTCTTATCTTCATTTTCAATATGTCCCACAGCTCGGCCTAACCTCTTTTTTGCAACTAGTTCTATCTCTTCAAATTCAAATCATTTATTCAGAAATTAGACCTTCACAGGCACTTTTTCTCGTCAATCTTTATATTTATAGTTATTTCTCACAAGCTACAAACTACTGGCATTTCGGAACGACCACTGCTGAGAAGAAATGCCGAAAGAAACTCATTTGAACAGTGTTGGTCCCTATCATGCCAGATCGGCTTACCATTATTGTTTCTTACAATGTTTTTTTTTTCTAATAATATATAAAAGTACGTAATGTACATAGTCAAAAGGTATATCAAAACAGGTTATGATTGTAATCCGAGTGCAATTCTCCATTGTTATTAGTCACAACAACTCATATACATAGGGTTTTTTTTTTTGCAAAATACGGCTAACATGGCCAATTAGTTTTGTACGCTTTATCTTTCACTATACTTACGTTTTCCTGATTATTATTGTCTATTGTTTTGGAACGAAATGTTGGTGAACGAATGTTATAAATACACTTCCTAAAGAGCCATGAAATTGTCCAACCTATGCCATATTTCTAGAATATATCACACAAATAGCATTCAGTTTGTGCACCGTGCTAAAGTGCTAAAATAGTTCGCGCCATAAAGGTCCTTCCTCAATAACGATTGGCAGTATTCTGCCTGGAGTCTAGGGTTGCCAGTGTTCAAAATTCCAATATTAAAAACGTCGTAAAGTTGTATTAGGTATGTGACCAGCCCATAAATTGATCGCACATTTGGACATAAGTAACGACGTGATGTGAATTTAAATAGAAGTAGAAGATATGGATGATGTGCTTTCAGCAAGATATAGCTAAGATTAATTAACAGGTATAGGTAGACTGATGATGAATATCGACATATAATATAGTAAGGAACTATTTCTTAACATTTTGGTAATCTTCAATCTACTCAAAGCTAATTTATTTGCTATTGATAAAGCCGTTGAAATGGCACAGCTGTTCTGGCAAGGATTTGACCTATGTAGCGAAATAACATTTACTTTTCCTGTATAGCTCTGCAAACGTAGCCAATAACGCTAGCAAGCAAGCCTTGTGTCCTCAGTATAAAAAAATACAACGCAGCCTTTATGGTTTATAGGTTTAGTTTTTATTGTCTCGCTAGCCCTGTCAGCAGGATTCTGCAGGAAACCAGTCTCGTAAAGACGAACTGTTACTGCGACCCGCGGTCACTGTGGTCTCGCCCTTATACCCACTCGTAACTTTAAAGACCTAGTGTAACGAGTATTGCAAACGAAAATATCCGAGCGACGGCCGGACCGATAGACATTCCAAAAGGCCAGCTTCAAACCTGTTAGGCCAAAACTGGGCGTTTTGAGTGAAGTGGACAGTTTGCCCATGTCTGGTTGTTTAGCTTATGGTTTTGCTATTGCGGTGTTTAGGTTATGAGTCTATGCATATTGCTTTTTATGCGTTGAAAACAAGTGCTGGCAACTTGGTTTTCGCATTTTAAATGCTACGCATTTGAAAATCGAAAAAAAGATTTTAGACTTACTGTTAAGATTGCACTTTAGTTTCTTCAATTACTGTACAATAAAAATTTGCTTGAAACACAGTGAAAATCGTTTTCACTGTCGCAGTCATAAAGCAAGCTAAAATTATGCATTACACCTATTTAATTTGTAACGCGATGTACACGCGTCGCATAATGTACTTAATGTAATATTGCAAGTTCGGCCACCTCCGCATATCACCTCCCTATGCTATGCAGATATGCACTGCACGCTGCATTAGCTAGTCTAATCTGGTTATAGCCGGTTGGAGTTAAAATCTATAGTCGACCCTTATATTTTTTTGCAAATTTTATTGTTTATGTCTAATAAATCCGTTTTCCTCAATATCTCATTTTCTCCTCAATTAATACGTTTTTAGTTATATTATCCAGTGTCACACGAGCTATCATATATATATCTGAAATATCAGACAGTAGTCAGTTTCATAATATTTCAACAGCACATATAATGGTAGCCCCAGCTCGTGTGTCTTCATTAGCAATGCCTAATGCTTTCTTGGAAGCCCAACTGGAAGGTCTAACGTTACGGTCACATATCATATTGTTAACGTGATATGCTCCGTCGGCGACAGACGTACAGACGCCTGATTCATCCAGGGCTGTTCAGTGTTTCGAGATTTCAGGAGGCCTGCCATCAACTATTACGGCACGATTCAAATGCAGCGCAGTTCAATTTAGGAACCTGAAATTAATCGAATTGGCAGATCAGTTTAGGTCCGGGGGCAACGTGGGGTAACGCGATCCACTTTACGACCTAAACTGAACTGCATCGCAAATTCGTACCATCGACTTAATTTTTTGTATGAATGCGATTCATTTCAGCTTCTTAAATTGAACTGAGCTGCATTGCAATCGTTCTGTAAAAGTTGATGGTAGGCCTACTGAAGTGGATCGCATTAAGAGTATTTAAAACGTCTGACTCCCCGGAACGAATCCTATAATTTGACTTCTTTTCTGAAAATTCCTAGGAGAATATTGGCGTACTAGCATTGTTCCACTGATGGACGATGGGAATGGGATTTTCTATGTTTCGTTCCCCTCAAAGGTGAAAAACTTAAATACCTTATATTTACGTTATACCCATCTTTAGCCGAACCCTTATGCACATACTGTGTACATATTTAATTGAACAAGTATGTTGTACAGTGCTGGCAACCCTAGATCCAGTGGAATTTGCCGGCTAACTGGAGCGGGTATTGTTTCAGAATATATTTGTAGGTCAGATGTCTGCCGGGGCTTGCCGGATTTAGAATATATCATGTTGCCATCATGTTATTATTACAATGGAATTACTTACATTAACTATTAGCGATCCTACTAGCGGTCCGTACCGACTTCGCTCGGGTAAAACAACAATTCAGGATAGCGTGATTCCTGAATTACCTAATGCTAAAAAAACTCCCGCATCAAAATCCGTTGCATAGTTTTAAAGATTACATACAGACTGCGAGAAGCCACTTTGTTTTACACTGTTTAAGTCATTTCCCTAAGTTTAATTTTGAACTAAATCATTATGACCTCCTTGTATACTTATACGACACCGCAAACTTTACAATAAATATGCTGCACTTAGGTCTAGCCGGATAACTTAAGCGTAGCCGGGCTTTTCGGGGTTCAACCGTAACCAAAAATAGATAAAAATATCTCAGTATCAACTCTTACATTCTATTTTAATGCTTTCTCACATTTGGTTTTACAAATTCACAATGTATTTGACAACTGTGTATGTTTGGCACATTTTATCGACGTAGCGAGATAGTAGTATCTCCTAAACCGCGATATCGACCAGCCACGTGCACTGATCGTTTGAACGTATTTTCATTAGTGCAGTTACGATGAATACCACCTCAAGGCATGAGAGTCAGCGATAGTCGGCAGAGCCGGGTTTATTCCCGAGCGCAAAACTGACGGACGAAACGAAATGATTTTGTAAGCTGTCTTAGAAAGAAAAAAGGTTTTGGAAGAAGAAGACATGTCACGTACCCCAGGTGTTGCAGGCGTCCGTCCTGTGGTGACCACTTCCCATAAATTCAGCCGCATACCAGTTTCTCCAGCTTTGTAGTTTTTTTTCATGTAGGCTCCACTACCGCCCAACACTGACAGATGCCGACGCGAATGCTTGAACATTGTATTGTAGTTTGCACAATTGCTTTTATTACCGCAATGAATAAAATTAGCAATATGCACCGAATCTGCTAAAGTTTAGCAAAACGGATAGTGTGGAGCCGGCTTTATACTACTTATTAAAGCTGGGAAACTGGCAAGCATCTTTATACAAGATACAGCTGTTTTCTCCAACCGCCTCCGCCTGCGTCTCGTGCCAGAATGGAAGTTACATTTAAACAGCCTGGCGAGCTGCCAGCCGATCGGCCGTCAACCCAGCAGACATGCCAATATCGGCAGATCTAACCTTATTGATGAACTAGCTTTGATGCTCGGTTTCACCTGCGAGGGAATTGGTTTTGAACAATAAGAAATTCGGAATGAAAGGTTTGCATGTCATCGCCGTAGACGTAGAAAATTGGGTCTAGGACTGACAATTACTTTGCCGTGGAAAGTGTGCCGATATTTGCGATGAAAGGTGATCAAGTGATCGATTCTGCAACCGTTCAAACTATTCAGATTGACCCTAATCTCCTGCGCGGTGCATGTCTAGATTCTTCGGATTTCAAGATCCAGCCAACTGGTTGATAAGTCCATTTTAAAAAAATATTAAAATTTGGCACTAACCAATCGATATTGGTTAGTGCCAAATTTTATGACTAAACTTTATTTTTATAATTTTTTAAAATGGACTTATCAACCAGTTGGCTGTATTCGTATCCACAACAGTTAATATTTCGTATTAACACAATGATCTTAGATACATATATCAACGACATATTTTTTACAATTTTCTGACCTTGTCATCTACCCTATTGTCCTGTAGACGAACAGTCCAGTGGTCGTTGGAGAACGGTTGCAGCATCCAAGTGATCTCGTTCTTACGTAACTTAAAAAATTTAAAAATAAAGTATTAATTATTGAGTTCATTCATAAAAATATCTTCATTTCTTGAAACAAATTCGAAATGCAAACTCGCTGATGCTGGTTTAACTAGTGTCATATACGATTCTATGATATATCGAATAAACTCCAAACAAGAAGATAATAATTTACGTTATTACTTTAATCCAGATTATTCTGCATATTCCAATTAAAATTGCAATGGAATAACCGATAAATCGTCAGAAAGCGAATTCATAAAATGTTCGCAACAAGGATGGAACCAGTTGGAACCGGATTGCCGGACCTGGTGCTTGGCCTATCTGAGTCTGCAGGGGTGCCAACGATCTGGAGAAGACCAGAGAGTCTTATCTAAGACTGCACCACCTGAAATGATGTCGAGTATCTCAAACATACAATTGTCAGACATACGATCTCCAAAATACCAAATCTTTGTAAAGCGACGATGCGGGGGAGGATGAACGTCATACAGGTACCAAATTTTGAAAAAAAAAAAAAATATACCAAAAACAATGGAATATGGAAAGAAATGCTAGAGGCATTAATCCAACGTTGAGTTGCAATTACTGATATTGTTTAATAAATTCTACGTCATCTTTACCCTTTTCCCATTTTTATGGCGTAGCATAATATTATGCAGCGTAACTAGCTAGCCAGCCCTGCTTTAGCCGCGGGCTGCGGCCAATAACTCAATCATAATTGGCGTGAACGCGCAATATAAACAGAACAACGTGCGCCGGCGCAGGAGACACGTTCCGCTTTAAAGAACCTTGTTCACTTGCGGAATCGGTTTGGGTTAAAAGCTCGTCTTAGGTTTTGTTCTATAAATATCTGACCACAATTCAAAGAGAATTCCTTTAATTATAAAAATATCATTGAATAACGATATTTTTGATTGGAAGTATTGCAAGTGAAACGAAATCACCGTAAAATACACGTGCGTTACTTAATTTCGCTTTGAAATTGTTTGTACTGTCAACAACACGTCAACCTATCCAAAATCATTGAAAATTCACCCCTATTACCATTGTCAAGTTGACGACATGCGGCTGAATGTGTGACTTGCAATCTTTTGCAATAAATAAATCTTCCTGAATCTCGGTCATAAGCTGGGTCCGTAGTGGCTATTCCAGTGGAGCGGAATAATCGCCAGCTAATAAACTGAATGCAGAGTTATGTGGGTTCGGTGAGCCGTGGTCCATGTGTCTAGTATAGGTTTGCATACCCATACCAATACGTATAATAAAAAGTACTAGTACCTATACGTTCAAATGTGAATAAATAGGTAGGGGCTTAGTTTCTGTGACCATATGGGCTATATATATGTCATTGAAGAAGGCTCACAAGATACCAAAAACGACGTCTCTCGACTCTCTTTCATATTTCGTCACCCGCTGTAAATACTTGGAGCCCAGGGTGGAACTTTTCTACTTGCCTGTCTTTTTGTTTGTAGTCTCTCCCATTAAAATGTGTTCCCGCGAGTTCTCTTCTTCACTGATTAATGCGTTTTCAGTATCGTGTTTTGTTTTTTTAACAAGGTTTAATATTCTATGGGGTGTATCACTAAATCTATATTACATGACATACTTAGGTAATAAGGGGAAGAAAATATCGTGTTTATTATATAATCTATGAATCAGTCAAGTCAATGATGGAAACTTCTAATCATCTTTCGAATAAAGTCCGTCCTTAAAATGTACGCAAGTTCACGAAATAAATTTTCATAAACAAAATTACATCGCCTGTTTTTTCGTTCATAGATTTATTTCGACGCGGCTATTAATAAAGTGTTTTATTATGTAAATATTGAGCGAGCGATCATAACACCAGTTAGCTGCCGATAATTTATCATTCAGATATTTTCGCAGATAATAATCGTAGGATATAACGGCCCCGCCCACTATGGGCCCACGTTTCATTTCACGCGTCAATTCTGTATGAAAATACGCGGTTTTGTTACTAAATTGCTTAATTGATTGACGTGATTGTGGAAAAGTGGTCAATTAAAAAAAAATAGGTATAACTAGGTGGTTTTTTATTAATATTTTCATGTCATTCTTCCTAATGTGTGACGTCATCATTGATATTTGAAATGGAACACAGCTATTTTCTGACTTTTGTTTTCATTGTGTGGTCCAATTCGTGAAAACTAGCCAACAAAATTACACGTTAATTGTTCAGTTTCCTCGCAGTTTATTGACAAACATATTTTACGCCATGCAGTATCTATTCTATGTATGTAGCTTCACACTTTAGCCCGTATAATTCGAGAGTAAAGCCGAATGTTCACAACGAAGCAAACAAACTTATCCCACTTAGCTGTACCATTGTAACGGTAGCTTTAGTGAGACAGTTTTCCGAAAGTTTATGTAAATCTGGCTCATCTTTGCGAGCTGAGATGTCCTTCACTACGATTTAAAAGACTATCCCAACACTAGAGAGGAGACTCCCGATTCCCTGACGGTATAAATAAATAATACCTACGTAACATTGCATATTAACTCGAAATCGCACATTTGCATGACTATAACTTTAAACCCTCCGAATAGAACCCAGGCCAACATATTTCACATTAAATACGTCCGCAAGTGGCGCTTACACTGTCTTATTCATGAGCTAGACTTCAATACTGGTTTAGCTCAGCTTTAAATAGGTGTTAACTGCGCTTTGATAACTAGCTCCTGTGTCAAAGCTGCCCGGAACTTTGAATATGCAGATTATTAGAATAACGAATCGTTGCCGTTGGATTTACGGCCAATGTTACCCAACTGTAAATTTGGTTTTTGGGGATAAATTGGGAAAATAATGGGTATTATCCATTCTATAGTGCCGTGGGGCTACACGAACAGCATACATTGCCTGAGGTATATCTCGACTCATGCAGCTTAGGTAACCTAATGAAGGACCATTTTTCAGGTCTAATTTAATTACACAGTTGCAATTAGAAATGTCCCGACTCTGTCTTTATTTTTCTATAGTATACGTGTTATGATCATTTTCCAATCCTTATATCGTCGTCCAGATTGAATTGGTTACAGACTTACAGTTACATATTCTTGTATTATCTATGGAGTAAAATACGGGTCGCCCTGAATATTTTTTGTAATTCGGAATTTTGGAAGTTCTTTGTGAAATAGTACATAAGTTTCTTCAGCATTTTCTCAAGAACCGGAAAAATAAACCCAGATCTCAATTTCGTCATCAGCAAATCACAGTCTTTTAGTTTAGTGACTGTTTACAACCACATTCCGTCGGAACACGCAATAAACGATCGTTTTTATCTGCCAATGTGCATGTGTGTCTGTCTGTGGAGCCTGCAGATAGCACGTGTCGTTAAAAGCACATTAAGCCGGGTCTGATTCGGTCCGGCGACCGGGGCGTCCGTGGCGTCTGCGCCATAGAGGATTTGGATGTAGAAAAGAAAATACGTGCATATGTTTGCCATGGACACAGATTGCATAATACCCCGCCATGGATAAACTCGAAACTACTTCACTGATTAGGGTGAAATTTCCGCTTCTTCTTCGTCGCCTAACTGAGACTACATTGGTCGGTCTCACTAGTTTGTCAATCAAGAATTATTTTCCTCGTAAAGACTACGATAGAGTGCAATTTTTAATCGGGAACAGCCTGCAGGGAAATAGGTATCGACATAATAAAAAAAATCAAAATTATTTATTTTCTAATAGAATTTCAATACTATCTATGCTAGAGAACCCTGTTATTCAGCATATAGTCGGGCATTCTATAGTTGCCCCCCTTTTTCTATTTCATAAGTTTAAAGTTTCGAAAATGTCGAACATAAAGATACGTCTCCTAGAGACATCTACTCGCCTCTCTAATCTCAGTTCATAGCAAATCATCTCCGTATATTTACAGCACATGTTCTCCCGAAATAAATACAACTATTCAACTTAAACGAAACCTGTCCGTTCGTCGAACCTGCCCACAAACATACAGACACGTGCATTTATAGAAATTTACCTTTTACGTCCGTAATTAGTTTTCCACAGACTGGATTACACGTCCGTTTAAATTGAGATACGTTATCTTTGAAGATAAATGAAGTAAAAATATCGCCAGTGAAATTCGCAATTTGAAAATTGTAAATAATCTCGAGAAGTTACATAGAAGGTAATCTAGCCCTCCCCTAGTATTTTTTTTACGAGTTGCATTGGAAATAACAGCAACTATTAAAAAATTCAAAGATTTTATGATTGTGTTATCGATGTTAATAATTATTGCAGATTTCCGTAAAAATCTCCGAAAGTTGTTTTTCGCCATAAAAGAAATTGAGATAAAAGCTATTTTTCTCTTATCATAATTTAATGATCCTTTTCTCTATAACTTATCTCCGAGTTAAAACAAGCAATAGATATTTCCAATATTTTATTTCAGTTATCGTCGTAACGAACAGTAGCGCGAACACGGTGTAAATGCGTATCATAATTGCTGATAAAGTATTGCTTATCAGGGCCTTATCGGCCAGATCCGCGAGTGACCTTCGGTTGTAAATAGATAAAGTATACACGT
Organism: Plodia interpunctella; assembly: GCF_027563975.2. Taxonomy (NCBI): domain Eukaryota; kingdom Metazoa; phylum Arthropoda; class Insecta; order Lepidoptera; family Pyralidae; genus Plodia; species Plodia interpunctella. The sequence continues at coordinate 464,386 of NC_071303.1, forward strand.
TTGGTAAGACTTGTGTGACGTACTATAATAAGAAAACGGATACAAGATATTATGACGTTATAAATGTAGAATTCTTGTGTGTATAATTCGATGTTGTATAATTACTCTTTCATTGATTTATTGCATGTACCGCTTGCACACAATTGCTTGTAAACGTACAAATCGATGAAATATGATGCCTTATCAATTTATGAATGACTGAGCACTCGTGTTATAAGCCGGAAGTAAACCTACGATTTACATTCTCACTAATATATAACATTAGTTTTATTATTTCCTTTTAATTTTACTTCAACTAACTTCAAAATTGAATTCACAAACACTGAAAAATATGTTCTCATTTCGACTGCATTACGTGATCTTTTTCGTATGCGTATTTATGCAGCAATTGTAATGCAAGAATTTTCAAAAAAATTCCATACAAAGCCACATGCGTTACGAAGTCTGTGTGCATTGGCCTTTACTTAGCTTATATCCCTCTACTCTATCTATTTTTCCAATTTCCATTTAAAATAGTCACGATTAACTCTTTCTTTCCAGATGCGGTAGAATCTCAGAATCGACATGTGGCGTTGCGCGTTGACGCTGGCCTTGTTGGCGCTAGCCCGGGTGCAGGGCTTGCAGCAGCCGAGGTGCGAGGAGATTGTCATCCCGATGTGTAGGGGGATCGGCTACAATCTCACTTCGTTCCCCAACGCGTTAGATCACGATACACAAGAGGAAGCTGGGCTGGAGGTCAGTACCATGTCTTTGTGTTTCGAGTGCTGTCCTTGCTGGGTTGGCTGTTGGGTCAATGTCGTGTAACGATATTAACTAGAGGAGTTTGACGTGATTATGATATAGTCTGTGCTAAACGGGAATCTACTAGCAGATTGATTGGTCTTTGACAGAAAGACCATTTGGTGTAAGCTACTTGTTTATCATTATTTAGATAATCTCGGTAATGAAAGATGTTTGGTGAGGTAATAGAATCCCTATTTTATTTAAGTAGAAACTCCAACCTAACAGTTTTTTCTTTTAATTACAGGTCCACCAATACTGGCCCCTCGTGGAGATCAAATGTTCAGCAGATCTGAAATTCTTCCTCTGCTCCGTATACACGCCCATCTGCATCGAAGACTACGCGAAACCTCTGCCGGCCTGTCGAAGCGTTTGCGAACGCGCCCGAGCCGGCTGCGCGCCCCTCATGCAGCAGTACGGCTTCAAGTGGCCCGAGAGAATGGCCTGCGAGAAACTACCGCGCATGGGCGACCCAGACCACCTATGCATGGACGAAAACGACAGGGAGCCCGAACCGGAACCGACGCGGCCTCCGCGGAAGACGTTCAAGCACTGTAAGGATCCAAAAAACTGCGAAAGCGGCCCGGCTGCAAGCCCGGGCTCCGGCGCCGGCGCGTGCGCGTGCTCGTGCCGGGCGCCGCTGGCGGCCGCGCGCGCGCGCAACGCCAGCGTGCTGGCCGCCGTGGCCGGGCCCGCGTGCGCGCTGCCGTGCCGCGGCGCCTTCTTCTCGCGCGAGGAGAAACAGTTCGCGGCCGTCTGGGTCGCGCTGTGGAGCGGCCTCTGCGCCGCCTCCACGCTCATGACGCTCACCACCTTCCTCATCGACTCCCAACGCTTCAAGTACCCGGAGCGCCCGATAGTCTACCTGAGCGCGTGCTACTTCATGGTCGCCCTCGGCTACCTGGCTCGCCTGGCGCTGGGCCATGACGAGGTCGCATGCGACGGCGCCGTGCTCAAGACTTCGGCCAACGGCCCCAGCGCGTGCACGCTGGTCTTTATATTAGTCTACTTCTTCGGAATGGCGTCGTCGATCTGGTGGGTCATCCTCTCGTTTGCCTGGTTTTTGGCGGCGGGGCTGAAATGGGGCAACGAAGCGATCGCCGGACACGCTCAGTACTATCATCTCGCCGCATGGCTCGTCCCTGCAGCTAAGACGGTGGCGGTTCTTCTCGCCGGAGCGGTAGACGGGGACCCCGTCGCCGGAATCTGCTATGTCGGCAACTCCTCTCCCGAGAACCTTCGGAGATACGTCCTCGCACCTTTAATCGTCTATTTCGCTTTGGGAGCGACGTTCCTCCTGGCCGGATTCGTATCTCTATTCAGAATCAGATCTGTGATCAAGCGACAGGGCGGCATCGGAGCAGGCTCGAAAGCCGATAAACTGGAGAAGTTGATGATCAGGATCGGAGTGTTCAGCGTGCTTTATGCCGTTCCTGCGGGCGTCGTCATCGGATGTCTAGCATACGAAGCTAGCGGCTACGAATCGTGGCTAAAGCGAGTGGCGTGCGGCGCCAACTGCGGCGAGAAGCCCTTGTACTACGCACTGATGCTGAAGTACTTCATGGCTCTAGCTGTAGGGATCACATCCGGGGTGTGGATCTGGTCGGGCAAGACGCTGGACTCCTGGCGGCGCGTGTGGCGGGGCGGGCGGCCGCAGCACCGCGCGCTCGTCAAGCAGGCGGGCGGCGTGTGACGCGCGGACGGCGGCCCGCTGCCGGCGCCGCTCACCGCCCCGCTCACCGCCCCGCTCACCGCCCCGCTGCCCGCGCCGTCGGCCGCCTCGCACAACCCGCAGCTACCCCCGTCGGCGCCGTCTGCCCGCTCGGGACAACCTTTATCCGACTACGGACCTGTTTAGTGGACTGATCTAGTTTCAGTGCGATTTTGAAGATAAACCGGGTGTAAGTGTTGAGTGCCCCGTGTGTTCTGCGACCGTGTCGCGTGTGCCATTGACGATGTGACTATAGACTATAGAGTGAGAGACCTCCCGCCGCGCGCTGTCTAGTCGTAGAGTATAAACGCGCGCGGCAAAACATATACGTAAATAGATTTAAGTGAACGGAACGGTGTGGCGTCTAGTGCCGCTTCCCGGTACGACTTGCGATGGTGTACCGTGAGTTCGACGACTCATCTTTGATGTTAAAAATTGGAAAGTTTACGCGACTGTATAACACTAGCAACATATTCGATAATATTAATACGTAACAGAATATAGTATCAGAACTTTTAACATCAATTGCTAAAGCAAATTAAATAGGACTTCAGAGAGTTAAAAAATCGACACAATAAACTGTACATACACACTAGTAAAATACTTTATTAATTCATAAGGTTTTCTCAGATTATTTAAAATAATCAGTTCTGTATACGCAAAAATAATACAGTAAATTACTGATGTGTATTGATTCTATATTAGCATGACTGATTTTGTAAATAAACTTATTATGAATTGTATACATTTACTGTTATAGATTTAGATTAACATATAACTTAATATCAACCAAAACTAACAGTAAATATGTACAATTATAATGTGTTCTGTCAAGCCAGGTGCAAGAGGCGAAATTAAATGTAAACGAATAAGCAGTTGTTAAGAATCTAGTGAATAGCACCAGTCAAAGAAAGTAATATTGTGAATTTTGTTACTTGGGAAATAACAGGACTCGTCTGAATTACTTACATGCCAATAAAGTATTGATTTTAAAAAAAACTTGTAATAGGAACGTAGCATGAAGTCTTTTTTGTGGCGGCCATGTAGTAATATAATCGGTGGCGAATGTAAACTTGCCTCCATCGTGATTGTAGTCAAAACCCTCAGTCACTACAATAAGGTTTCGTTTTAAGTTCCTGACTATATAATGACAAGAAATTACAATAGGTTATTGACATGTGTTGTAACAAACAATATTGTAAATACTTTTATACTCTCAAAACTAATGAAGACATCTTGTGATTAGCCTGTACAGTCCCACTGCCATTGCCTTTAGATTAAGAAAAAAAATACAATGTACACTATTTCAAGTTAAGAATTTGTAATATAACGATCTCGTAAATCGATATTTAAAACGTAATCACCATTATTGGAGTTAATCTCATTAAAACGCGAAATTTTCTCGTGCAAAATACGTTAAGCTCAAATAGTAACTTCATAAAAATAGGTAGATTACTGTATCGCGTGCAATCGTGTAATTTTGTACAATATTGTTTTATTTATGTGACCATTGACTTCAGAATATGGACCAGTAGTTGCAACTGAACTATTTATGTTGTATTTTAACAAATCAACAAATTGAATAGACAGAGTCTACACAACACAGTGTCATTGTATTGAATTAATTTTAAAGCCAAGATTTCCTAGGACTATAATGAAATATGATATCGTAATCAAAGAATAGCCACCTCATGTGTGTGACGTATAGTGACGTATAACTTTGCAATATTTGTACGTCCGTTTACGACTCGACGTACACATTGAAAAGTTATACGTGAGCTTTTTAATACCGCAAGGAAAAACCAGCAATGTACGTCGAACGTTTGAACTGGCTGGTCCATGTTTTTGAACCGAAAAATTGTTGATGACCGCGGACGCCGCAGCCGAACGCAAAAATTATGTAATTTATTTTATATCTAACTGTAGATAACAAATAAAACGACTTTTTTATGTACAATCCTCGTATTTTCATTTTTATCCTAAAAATGAGCCATTGAGAATAACGAAAGCGAGATCAGTCTGTAAGTATATTTAAAAAGACACAAAAGCGATTATTAATATAAAAACTAGTTAAGTATTGCTAGTTTGAACATGATTACTTCGTACATACATCTACATTTTGAAAATTTATTGCTGTAGTTATTTCGTTATTAAAGGTAATAACGCCATCTATCCATTTCTTTTCATACTTAAAACAGTACAGCGCCATCTGTAATTCCCTTCCAGAAATTAATAATAAATAATTCTCAACAGATGGCGCTACTAGTTCAATGCTCTAAGTTCTCAAAACTTATCTAAAATTCTATCACATTACAAATTACGTATATTTGTCGATTGGACAGAGCTTACTACAAATACAACAGGTGTCACTACGTTATCACGAAAAATGCTTATTCTTCGGCTTAAAGATAGCCTAGATACCTGGCACGGAGAAATATCTTACTAATCTCAATAGTTATTCTACCCTCATAAATTACGTATCTTCGTTATTATAGTTCATCCTACTTAAAAATAAGTCTAGCAGTTCACTAATAATCTAACTCTACAAACTTAATAAACGGTTTTAAATCAATCACTAACCATTAAATATTGAAAACAACCATATGCCTTCTTGGCATGTTTAAAATTAAGTAGGTAATACTGTGAAAATCTGTTTCTAAATTCAAACTACAGCCATTATAGAACGATGAATTGAAAATCTTTTCACTTTAGGATAAAGTTCACTCTCTAAAACCTTATTTTTGAGCAATACAGTTGAAAAATTATACAAAACTGTTATGTCTACAAAATCTGTGTTTTGGTCATGGAATTAGTAGGAACCACTTACTAATTCCATGGTTTTGACTTTTTGGGTTTCAGAGTAAAGTGGTTTCTAATAAGCTGCACATCGTTATAAATTAGAATTTTACAAATTAACTAGTAACGAAATGTGAATGCCATGAGCAAGAGAGGCAGGACCACAAAATGGCGGATCTAGCGATCTCATCTTCATGACAGTATTGTCTCCTAAAATTGGACACCAGAACGTTATTACGTTCAATTCTAGGGAAAATGTAACTTTCTTAATAATAAAACGAACTAATTTAAAAACCAACACAGCCATTATTTTAGCTTTGGGTCAAGGTGCCTCGCCATACGAGGCCCCGTACTCTCAACTGACTCCATTCTGATAGTAACTCTGGTAGTCAAACATCTGAATACTCTGAATGTTTTGCATGTCTATCATTTCGTTAGGTTGCATGTACTGTCCCTGATGTTGGTAGTAAACCTCGTGCGGTTGGCACACCTGCTCCGTTTCCTGCTTTTGGAAATCTGCTTGCTGCATCATCGGTTGGAGATTCTGAAAATTATAATAAATGGAATTAACTGTAACGTTTAACAAGAAAAAACTGAAACCGACTCCATTAGCTTTATGTTCGAGAAACCGGATATTGCGATATACGAAAAAAGCTTGAAGGTAATATATTTAATACTAAAAACGATTTTACTGTGTTGCCATCATCAAAACCAACCAATACGTACTATACGAATCACTTCGACACAGCATTCGTGTTCAGTTAACAAAGGAAGTTTTGACAAATGAAATACTGAATACTGAGCGAGATACCTACTAGAATTTTAGATGCTCACCTGCGTTTGGTATTTGCATCTCTTGAACCTTCCATAAAGGGACGAATACGGCAGGTTGTAGTGAATTGCTGCTTGATTTATAGACATTTGGCCCACTCTGGAAAAGAGTTAAAATTTTTGTTATAGTTAATTTGGATAGAATGGAAAATTAAATATAGGGTTGGCGCATAGTTTGCCTTCGTGTAGGTAACCTAACCTCATTTTATTTGGCGACTGATTGAACACAGTATTGTTGCCTGTACCTGCCACCGCAAACGGTAGTTTAATAAAAAGTTATGTGTTGGAAAGTCTGGTAGATGTGTTGGAGACAGTTGGAGTGCAGCTTCATACCTGACAGCAGCGAGCGCCTCGCCCATCGCGTCCTCGGACCAGGGCGTGGGGTTCGAGCGCGACAGCTCGATGCCTTCGCGTTTGCAGCGACCGTACAGCGTTCCTGGAAGATGATTAGGTATCATGTTTCAAATTATTTTTGGCTATTTTCTCGGTATGTAGCGAAGAATATGAGATTATTGCTCCCATGAACCTCAGCTATTTCATATGAACATATTTTTATTATGTTAGTTAACGATTTCAAGGTTAAATGGATCTTCCCATGGATGTCGTATGAGTCGACTAAGTTACAAATAGCTGATAGGTAATTACAGCATTCCCAAGGAGGGTTGACGTCAGGTGGCTGATTGTAAAATCACAGCCGAATATTCAAAATCGTAAGATTATTTTTACGAAGACACGAGGCTTTGCGGCGCCACAGTCCCGAGGGAATCGGGAGATGAGAGACAGAGAGAGAAAAATAAATAAGTATTAAATTCGTCTTCTTTTCGAGTCGAAATAGTAAACAAATTATTTTAATTTAAACCAGTACGTAGCCACAGCAATTTCCTAGTCATTGGCCTCATTCAGGTCTTCCATGGAGCAGATGTTTACCACGATGTTTATTGTGTGCGCATCGTGTTAAAAAAAAGTGAGGAAGTGTAGACGCAATAACGTACTACGTGTTTAATGTTTGTTTGTTGCCCTGCAGGACGAGGGACAGTTTGGATAATGAATAATATTGTCATCATCATGTTATTTAAGAGCGAGGTTCTTCTCTTCGGAGTTCCTTCAATGGAAGGAAAGAAGTGAAGGAATTTCTTCAAGGAAGGAAATTCAAGGAACTTCACCTTCGAGGAAGGAACTTCAATGAAGTTCTTCAAATGAAGGAAGTTCCTTCCAGTGAAGTTGTCTTCACTTCTTGATACGACTTCTTGCTAGTATATGTACCGGTAGGAATCCCGAACTGTGCGGCGGCGCGCTGCACGGAGCTGGCGCCGCGGCGCACGGCGTCCAGCGCGCGCTCGAGGTCGGCGCGGCGCCAGGCCGTGGGCGCTGCGTTGAACGGCGCCGCCAGTCTGATGCCCTCGCGCCGCGCGATCTTGTACAGCGTGCTGCTGGGAATACCTGCACATCGTGTTTTTTACATTAACATAGTAGCGTAGGTATGGACAGATGAAGTACGTATGGAAATATGGGAACGTGATATAATATGACGTAGTGTTAGTAAGGTTACATCTGATTGGATAAATTTGCTTAGACCGTATCTCGTCCGGATTACATTCGAAACGGGTTTTAACAAATAGACAAAAACTTGGAATAAGTTACCATTATGCATCAACCTCATATAATATGGAGGCAATAGAAACATGTACAGCGTCTCACCATAGGCCTTGCTGGCCTTGTTGGCGGAGATGGCGCCGGCCCGCAGCGCCCGCAGCGCGCCGCGGAGGTCGGCGTCGCTCCAGCACTTGGCGGCGCCCTCGCGCTTGGGAGTGTCGATGCCCAGGCGGTGCGCGCGCTGCCACAGCGTCGTCGACGGGATGCCGTACGTCGCTGACGCCTGACGAACAACATCGAGCTATACTGGAGCCCGCACTCCTAACATAGTATTCCTAATTTGATGCAAAGTATTTTTATTTGACACGACGAGGAAAGATGTGTGGACAAGATTACGACAAGACAACTTTATTTATACCACACTATCTATTCAGTCCTCAAAGCTCAAGTTCCGGAAAAAAATATCATTCTAGGAGTAAGACTGCTATATTAAAATCTTTTGCATAATGTATCTAAGTAGGTATATGTCATTGTGTAATTAAGTAGGTACTTCTTAAGTCAATAAAATGTTTAGTCAAATTTACCTTAGTAAGACTCATGTTGTGTTTCCTCAGCGCCTCGAGCGCGTTGTCCATGTCCCTCTGAGTCCAACTCTTGGGGCTGCCCCTCGACAGCGGCTCCGGCGGCCCGCACGAGTCGCTGGTGTCTTCCCCGCTGTACTGGTGTTGTTCTGAACGACATATTGATTTTGACCATTTATAGATAGAAAGAAAAATTATCTGACCAGATAGTAAATTAATTAACTTTTCGGAAAAAGATTCTGGAAAAATACGAGATGAAGCGTTAAAATGGTCCCAGTCAAGTTTAATTTCTACAGTTGGGTATTAAAGTTGATAGCCAGCGAATATCGGAATAGTTACAGCACAAATTTACTCGAATTATGAGGGGTCGTAAACTAAGAAGCAAGAAATCATACCTCCCTCTGACATTGGCTCGTCTTTCACAGTCATCAGCGGCATGAAGTCGGACGATTCAGGTGCTTCGGAGCACAGCATGGACATGTGACGGTCGAGCAGCGTGGCACCCTGGACAGTTTCAAATGGTTATTTAATTTGTTCATTTAACTTTATAACAATGGTTATTGATAATGACTGGTTGATAACCCAGTAGCATAGATATATGCTAAATGCTAAATCTAACCGATCAAACTAACACATAAAATCTATGTTAACTTCTTCACTATTTATAAACTGTTTTAATCCACTAAGTGGAATCCTAGTTGCCCTCTTAGTTTGCTGAGCCCTTGCAGGTAATTCTAAACTCGTGACTTGCAATAAACAAATCTAGTCAATGGTTTACCGTAGCGTGAGGAGCCGGTTCCAAAGTCTCGAGCGAGGTTGCTGGCGGGTCGTCGGTTGGTTCTTGCTTCACGCAGACCGGCGTGGCGGCGGGGCCCGCCGGCGCCAGCGGTGCCAGCTCCTCCAGTCCTTGGGACTGGTAATAGAACTGGTTAACATTTGAGGCCTATTTCACGAGACATACCTACGCCTGTCCAGGTCCCTATACAGTTCTATACAAGTTCGTAAAAATTGTTCGAAGTAGTAACCTTAATTATTTTATGATGTTTATTGATTAACTGATTGAAGAAACCAGGAAATGCTCAGATGAGAGAGAGAGAGAGAGAGAGAGATGCTCATTAATAAACTAAATGCGCGCGCAACGTAAATGTAAGATTTTTATTTTGTGGGTAACCGTTAAAATCATCAACTTTGAAAGAAAACAAACATTTTACAACAGTATCATTATTTGTCACAAGCTTTCGTTGTCATCAGAGAGAGTTGTTGCATTCAACGCGTTGAGCGCGCCGAGCCTGGATGCACCATCAGGTTATGCTTATCATAATAATATATTGCCGTAGATGGACAGACTGAGTTGACCGAAAATTTTCAACCCTGCATGAATATGTGAACTAAATACGAGCTTGTAAAAATAATTTTATTCTTACCTGTAAATGATGCAGAATCTGCGGCACACTATCGTCATGACTGCTCCCACGTTCAGGCTTCACGTGTTGTCCCAGCGAAGGTAGCTAAACATATTGCTCGTTATTTCGAATTTAGTGTTGGCTATCAATAGCCGAGTATCGAATCGTAATTCGATAGACTATCCATAGTTGAAGCTTAACCATGCTAAATTCAAAGTGACGATATCGACAGGCTATAGATAGAATATAGCTTTTATTTAAAAACATCGATGGTATTGCCTCATTCCTGTCAATTCTACCAACTGATCGATAGTTGAACTAACAACAGCAATGCACCGGTACCACTATTTAGTGCCTCTACGATTGTAGCTACCTACCGTCTTATGAAAAAAATAAGAGTAGAGACCAAAAAAATTGTAAATCCCGTAATTAATAGAACTGATCAATTAAAGTGACATTTTATTATCGTGTTTTATTTTTTAACCAGTCGAATAGCCTATTTGGTATCAGCCTTTTATTTCCGGTTCCGTTGGTTGTTAGTTTCATATTATTTCGTTTAAAAAATATAATTGGCGTACAAATGTTTATTTTAATATATTTCGAATAAATTGCAATATTACAAAACAAGCTTAGTTGTATGATTAGACACTTGTATAATTAAAATCGAATGCAAAATGAAAACTTATTAAATTGTAATTATTGCGAATCGATGTAAAACTTAATTTTAAAATTGAATAAGTAATTTGACTGTTTGTAAACCACAACAATGATAATTTGAAACGTAATTCTATCATAATCTACTTACAATTACAAGTATTGAATCTTTGTATTTCTTTATCACGATCTTACTAGCATGCTTTACTAGCACAGTTTGAACGTTCAAATTCAAATTCAAATCATTTATTCAGAAATTAGACCTTCACAGGCACTTTTTCTTGTCAATTTTTATATTTATAGTTATTTCTCACAAGCTACAAACTACTGGGATTTCGGAACGACCACTGCTGAGAAGAAATGCCGAAAGAAACTCATTTGAACAGTGTTGGTCCCTATCAACCATACATCAAGAATTTTCTGTTTTGTTAGGTTGATGCTGCTTGTTGATAATATAATAATGAAGTATTTTTTTACCTGATTGGCTAAGTAGGTATGAGCGAACGGGTTGCTGTCGTCTTCGTCCGAAAGAGGTTCGCGTTTTATTTTCGTTGCCCCGTTGCCAGGCATCTCCTGGAAATTACACTATCACTTATTCTAAACAAAGTTCAAATATTTATTCTGGATACATCTTAAATCAGTACTTTTCAAAATACAATTGATGTTAGTAAAATGAAGCTTATCATAAATATTATTTTGAGCATGTATTTACTTTCCCAGAACTGGATGGATGGAAAGCTATGCTCCATTTTCAAAACTGATATCGCGTGCCCGGAATCGAACAGTCGCAGTTATAAGTACATTTACATAGGCAATTAGACAAAAGGAAGCGAGCTTTATTGAATTTTTTCTCGATTGGTGCACAAACGAAGAGTGCAAAGTTGTTCCATCTCAGTCGCACACAGCGGCCCTCGCGACTTTTTTAATTCCATTTGTTTTCGCCCGCTCGCCCACAAAAACAAGAACAAGACTAAGTGCGATACGAGTCGATATAAACTACTACTGAAAGTTCCATAGGTTACAAATTTCCCGCGTGCCTATTTCAAAACTTTATCGTCCAGTGTCAATACTACATGCGACTCTAAAGAGAGGTCAGTAGGGTGTAAAACGCCGCGCATCACCTGTCGCGGTTTTAGTGAATGTAAAGTTTCGCGGGTAACCCTCTCGTAGTGTCCATGCCTTTCCTAAAGCACGTCTGCGCGACCCACCGCCACTTAACCGACACATTCACTTTCATCGTCTTCCCGGACGAAGGACGGTGTAAAACGGGCGCCGATAAACGCGAGGGAAGCGACACCGAAGACGAGGGCGCGAAATTCACTCACTCACCTAGTCGGTCAGCGGAAGCCGCCGCAAACGCTCGCCCGCGCCACACATGCAACGCGGATGCGGAACACTGCAACTTGACCTTCAGGAGACGAGGAGATGTCGCAAATGAAAGTGAATTCGGCACACACCCGGCCGAGTCTGCGTCGCTGCGTGGCGCATGTTTAGGAGGTGCAGGGCGGCGCGTGCTGATTTTTTTCCGCGCCGAAGAAATAAAAACAAACGCCTTTTTGCCGGAACCGGCCGCGGTGGCATGGCTACCTCCCGCCAGCGACCGCGACTGCTATATTTGCATCTTAACGTAAAACTTGGTTAAAGTCACTACACATACTTTGTTGAACAGGTACGCACAAGTTTACAAGTTAGCGCTAAGTTTAAAAAGTACTCAAGGAAGTACGTGGAAAAAAACTGTACAGTACGATTGGGGGGGTAGATGCAGTATAGCGCGTGTAGGTATGCAGAGAGTGGAGGCGAGGGTGGGCTCCCGCCCGACCAGTCGGCGCCCCGCACGGCGCCTTCTCTCTCCGCTCCGATTGATTTTTATTACAAGAATTTCGCTGGTGGTTTTTTTTGTTTCCCGCACACCGAAAGCCTGGCGACGCACACAACGGGATTCGTATAATTCGTTTGTACGGACTTACTAATGCTATTGATTTTTATAACGAAGCGACGTTCGCCGGGAAGGCGGAGTGGAGGCTTTGGCCCTTTGCATACTGACTGAGTAATGTTTTGTCGTTCCAATCCTATTATCAAGGATAAAATAAAGAAAATACAATCAAAACAAAATATAGGTACAAACTATGGATGAACTTATGTCATCAAGTCAAGTACTTATGCATTAGGTAGGTACTTATAACTACCAAGTTTAGAATGACCAATTACATTCAACTTATTTTCGTGCAATAAAGTTATTACAAACAAACTTTACGGCGAAGAGTTACGCAAATATTTTATGAATATGTATTAAAATTGGAAATAATCAAATCTTCATGTTAACATAAAAGAAGGTAATTAAATTTTATTTTAAAATATTTAATAAAATTATTTTCGATATACTAAATATTTTTTTACTGAAAACTAAAACCACGTGTAGTGTTAATAATTTCAAAATGCCACTAGAAAAGTAATGTACATAAAGCATAAGCTCTAGTCTTATCGAACGTTTCATTTAAATTCATGTTATCATGATCCTAGTAAGATCCTTACTGTTTGTCTCTTGTGTACATAAACTATCAACTAACTCGCTGCTATAAGAATAACAAACATACATATACACATATATCCTCAACTTTCGCATTTTTAGTAGCATAAAATAAACCCCTGTACTACTATCCGTATTAATAAATAAATGCAAAACGATTACACGGCTTTAACTGCCAGGCCGATTTTGGTAAAATTTGGAACACATATAATGAATAACATATGCTACCGCGGGCGGAGCTGCGGGCAACGGTTAATAATTAATATAATAAGCATGGTATATTACATCACGGATAATTATTGACATTTGCTGAATGTCAATAAGTGATGTATATCATCCTAAATTGAATAAAGAATTTAGAATTTGAATCATTGTTTAGTAAAGTCAGTCAATTGTAAAAACTGTGTTATGACTTAATATTCGAATCCAAGTATCTCCAATAATCTCCACGCCTAAAATCGCACAAATTTGAACTCTTATGTTTACCGCTCGACTAGTTTGGATTACAATTATTTTTAGCTTTATCTAGGTAGGTTATATTTTTTCTATTATGACGAAATAATCCCAATTTTTTACTCAATAGTGTTCAAAATCCTGCTTTGCACTGTTATTGTTTTAAATTAAATAGGTACATTATACTAAATAAATTATAAATACGATTAGTCTGTCTTTTTATACAATTTGGAACTTATAAATAAAAAATAAAATAAAATAAAAATCATTTATTTCAGGTTTAAAAATCAATATAGTGTTAGAACAGAGTGTCTTACAAACTATGTTAGTACATCTATATTAAAATTACGAGAGCACTTGGTGTCCTTAGCTAGGTGGATGCGAGTCCAGTGCTGCATGAGAGCGCAGTCCACGTCCAGCCTAGCAGCTACGGTCTTCACCAGGCTGTTGGTGCTGCGCAGCACTCGGTGCATCAGAGATGCTGTACGCTTCCTAATACAGGCTATCGCGGGGGGAACTGCGAGCAACAGCAAGTTGCAAGTTAGGTATTAAATATGTTAGTTTAGACTCTAATGCTTTTAAATACCCATTGAATTTGAAACTGAACTACATATTTGAATAATTGAGTCGCTCACTCGCTCACTATTTAATTCAATTGTTTGAATTAGCCGCGCCACAAGTAAAGTTAATTAGTACATTGGTTCGCCAACAGATGACACCATAGTGTACATTTGCAGTCTTGAAAATATATAAAATATTTGATATTGTCTAACTTTTTACATCACAAATAATAAATTAATCATTAATATTATCATAAAATACTACTAAAAGTTTGGCAAATATTAGTAAATTATGATTATAAGCTTTGTGATTATTTGCTTATGGCAACATTCATAGAGCTTATTTTGGGTCACTCGCGTCGCTTCCAATCCAACTTGTATCGTTTCGTTTGGATTTTGTAGAGGTGCCTTTCTCTAAACTTGCAACATAGCATAGTTTTTATTTTAGTGTTTTCAAGGAAGAAAGCTGGCGGGTGTGCAACAAAACTGTAAAATTAGTGTGTGGCAGTATTAATATAGTTTTAAATCTCGATTCGGAATTGTGACTCTTTACAATAGTTAATGAAATAGTCAAGGTAAGTGTTAGACGTTTCTTCGTAGCATCGTAAACGTGATAAGGGCTTACTTACTGCTACGAGTTTTCATCTTGAAAATTTCCACTCTCTGTGAACTTTTGAAGCAAAGTTTCGACGAAGTTCCTTTGTTGACTTCAACTTTTCCAAACTTTGCCCCATCGGGATCCAGCGTTGAACTTGAAACAGCTACAAGTGTCATGAAAAGTTTGCTCAGAAAATAGTAAAACTTAGAATTTTCGTCGCCATTTTATTTTTTGTCGTGCTGGAAAAGCGGCCATTTTCTTTGTGCCGCGTCGCTTACGGCGAGACGTATGTGGTCCCTAAAGTTAAATTAGTTAAGTTGGGGCGTGATCTCATCATATGAAGTGATTCGGTGAGATATTGTGACATGGAGTAACAATAGTGCAGTGGAACATCTGTGCCGTAATGTTTTCCTAATGGCCTAGTTAATGCGTGGTGTTTTAGACCTTTGTTTGGATGTGATTTTGACCTGGTGCTTGGTATTATAGAGAATTGGGCGCGGCGTGAGGCAAAACGGTACGATGGACGACGACCAGCAGTTCTGCTTACGGTGGAACAACCACCAATCCACGTTGGTGTCTGTATTCGACACTCTGCTCGAGAAAGGCATTCACGTGGACTGCACCTTGGCTGCAGAAGGGCAGACGCTTAAGGCTCACAAAGTAGTTCTGTCAGCATGCAGCCCGTACTTCGAGGTACGTATCTAACGCGCTCTAATGTATTATGTAGGTCAATTGGTATCGTGTTTAAGTTACTTACAAGGCAGCACAGTTTTGCTCTAATAAACATTCCATTTGTTGCATTCTAGCTTTCGTGCGTTAGCAATTAGTTTACATTTCGTACATAAGTAGATGAGTTGGCAACTGAAAGTTGTTTCTACTACTTTCCTAAACTGCATGCTTTCAAAATCCCATGCCAGATCATTAGCTAAATTACTTTATTTTGGTTAGAAACATTCAGTAACGTCTCATGATTCATGTTATTAATTGACAATTAAGATAAGTGCCAAGCGTTGTTGATCAAAATGATTGGATTGTCATTGTTAATAAATTCTATACAGGCATTTGTTTTTACTCATAAAGTTGAATCTCAAAGTAAACAAGCTACATAAACAAATGAATGTTATTGTTGCAGAGTGTATTATCTCAGCAATATGACAAACATCCAATAATAATCCTGAAGGATGTGAAATATGCCGAATTGAGGGCAATGATGGACTATATGTACCGTGGGGAGGTGAACATCTCCCAGGACCAGTTAGCGGCCCTGCTGAAAGCAGCAGAGTCGCTACAGATCAAGGGTCTGTCAGACAACAAGCCATCCCGGCCTCCGTCGCGCCCGGCCGCCGCTGTCGCGGCCCCCGCACACCCGCCTCGCGCGCCTTCGCCACCGCCACAAGTAAGATTACATTTTCAGATTATTAAAAATATTAATTCTCCACAAAATTTCCTCATTTTGTCTCATAGATAATCGTCCCCAAAATATATTGTACTTTTGTTTTGTTCTAGCTGCGTGGTAGCTCTCTTCGAAATAACTAAATGAAAAGTTCCTTATATCATTCAGATATAATGTACCTTACTGGTGAAATTCTGTTGAGTAGTTCTGAACCCACTACACACAAACTTATTAATATTTACTATTTATTCTCTTAATTTTAGTGTCGAAGTTGTAGATAGTCTGTTCTTCTGAAGATTCTTTCCACATTACATTTAAGAAATCTTAATTCATTTTCTTGATAAAAAAAGGAGTGGACATCACTTACTTCAATACAACATACTGACTGTGTTAGTTTCATTTGTTTATTCTAAATATGTTTAGTTACACATATTTAGAAACAGGGACAAATGAAACTAAAGGTAATTAGTTAATTACCTTCAAATATTAATAACAAAACATGTCCTAAACCCATGTGTCTTTCTAACTATAACAAACTTTGTATCAAAACTTTAATAATTTGACCTAACTCGAAACAGGGATGTTTCAAGTTGTACTTAAATCTTGCTTGTATTTGTAACTGGGATGACAATGAATATTATTCGGATCACAACCTGTATCCTGGCTTTTACTCCCAAAGTATGTATGCGAGAAAATATTTCTAGTAACACCCACTTACTTTTGTAAAGACTACATTATTATTACAGTAGTAACTATTCTCCATATACTCTTTATTAATGAGATTTAAGTTACTTTTTTAAAAAGTTGTATTGCACTCTTGGAAAAAGTGTGTCACTTTCTATTTCGAACAGAACTTTAGAAACCACTTAATGAAAAATTATTTTGGCTAGTTGTATGCTGCTATCTTTAAGTACCTATAATAAATACAAGATCGATAAGTATATAATTGAATGTAATGTTGTATTATTTCCTTATAATAAAGGTTAACATACATTGTCATATCATAACATGTTACTATTTTAGATAGCATAATCCTTTTCTAAACAAATTTCTAGAACAAAATTGTTTTTCAATAATTATTTTCAACGAAGTTTAATATGAATGTAATATCTAGGTAGCATATGTGTAATTGTGTAGTCAATCGCCATCAATCATATATAACCACCACTTAGGGTTCCCGGCTGCATAACTTGTCCTTCAGTCTACTGAACCTCAAGTAACAATCAAGTGAGTTTATTCTCGTTGCATCACATGTTTCCTATGTTGTTTATTATCAAATAAACAAAATAGTAAATAATTTGAAGGCTCTGTTTGTTTAGTATGCCAATGTTGGCTTACCTGTTTAGCATTGATGATTAAAATGTCTTATGTTAGTACATAAATACATAGATTTGAAAATATTTCTGGTGTACATGTCTAACTTCTTTTTCGTTATTTTATGAAAGTAACATAAAGGCATCTGATATAACTTTTAAGACTACTTACCGACTTCTAGCAGCAAGTAGTCTCATACACACTAGTGAACTTAAATTGTCAACCAATATGCAGGTTTCCTCACATTGTTTTTCTTCATTGGAAGAAGGAGGTGGTCTATAAAAATTACTTATTATGCACGAGTCAGATTGCTATACAAACTCATGTGGCACAAGTAGGATTGGTACCTGGTACCTTTCGGTCACAGGTGGACGGTCTTAACCTACTATCACTACTACATGTCAAGCAAATCTTTATTTATCATTAAATATAAAGTACTTATCAATTATCAAATCCTGACTAATATTATAAATGCGAAAGTAAGTTTGTTTGTTACCTCTTCATACTATATCTAGTCAGTCAATCTTCTTGAAATTTTTTATTAATGTAGTTTGAAGTATGGAGAAGGACATAGCTACCTTGAGCTACCATAGGTACCTTTCCTCCAGGAAAATTAACGCGGGCGAAGCCGCAGGCAAAAGCTATTATTTTTATATGTTGTGTTCAACTGGTTGGGATAAGTAAATTCCGGACTAATTTCAAATAGTACGACCACAAACCACTTAATTTGCGACAAACTAGTAGTGACCTACTTTCATAAGACTAAGCTTCTTGAGCAGTGTGAGTCAATCCTACTACTCTGTATGTAAGATCAACTATTACCATTACATAAAATGACTAGCTATGTCCTGGATGCCTGCCCTTGTGGGAATTTTGGGAATTTGACAAATCAAATCTGTGTTATCTTAAGTTTATCTCTATTACTAATCTATACTAATATTATAAACAACAAATGTTTGTGCAAAGGGTAATATTCGGAACGACTCAACCGATTTCACTAAAATTCTTACATTATTCCTCAGTGACATAATGTATTCGTGTCCCGGTATTCCAGCTGGAGCGAAGCCCTGGGGCGCAGAAAGCATGTTTTGCATAGCTTCATAACTTGAAGCAAACCTATTCTACCTTTACATACAAGATTTGAATAGAATTGGTTCCATTTGAATCGTCCATTGTACGAAAATTTGCAGTTGATATAGTGCAGAAACTTGCAAGTAAATTATCTGTGCACAGCACATGTTTAGAATGTTACAGATGTTTAGAATAGCAATGACAAACAAAACACTATTGTTTTATTTACTACTGTGCACTAGTATAAACAAAATGCTACATGATCTTACTATGATTTGGTTAGGCATTGAATGACTAGTAAAGTTATGATGGTATCAATTTGTACATCTTTGTTTATATTTTGATCCAACTAACTAACTAAATAACTTGATCCCAGAGCTTTATAGATAAAAATATAACACCCACCAATACAAGTTGATAATCATGATATTTAAGTAAGTACAAATTTCATCAAAATCAGCTGAGAGGTTGATGATCCATAAATGCAATCATAGGAAACAAAACGATCATGAACTGATATCCTAACAGATCAGGAGTCATGATAACACTACATAGATTTCCCTTTGTTTCATAAAAAATTTCACCATCATCCCATTTTAAATTTTAAAGTTTTTATCATTCTCAGGCGACAAGGAAATATAGTTGATTGTTAAACAAGGTTTGAAAGGGTACTTTTTCAATTTCTATCCAAGGTACATAATATGATTTGAGATTTTATATTTGGAATTGATGACTTCCTACTTTTCAATTTTAATTAGTGGGTAGAACAATATTTAGCTTTTCTAAAATCTTTATTGCTAGATTTTGAATCTATAGTATTTATTACGGTTCAGAAGCACTTATTTTTTTATTGACATTGGCTGTTTATAAGTGACATCGTATCTATATACGAGACACAGCATTGTCTTTTTTATCGATATATTTCTTAAGTAGCTGCGCCTCGGGGCTCTCTTCCGTGGGAATTTCGCGATAAAAAGTAACCTCTGTGTTATACTATGTACCAAATTTCATAACAATCCAGTATACCTTATAATGCGTGAAGAGGTAACAAACAAACTTACTTTCGCATTTATAATATTAGGTGGGATTATGCCACACTGGTCGAGGTCAAATTCAGTTCTATTTTTAAATTTCCCGCATATGATAGAGCATCAAATTCTATGTCTTTTCCTATTGATAGTGTTATTCTACATTTCCTAATTTTTATTTTATCAGAGTATGAGAAATTCTTACATAATATAATATGTAAAAAGAAATTCCCCTGTCGCGTGTATCTGTGATTCACTGACAAACTACCAAATGGATTTTAGAACCGTTTTCACATTAAATAAAGTGATTCCTGAGGAAGGTTTAGATGTTTAATTATGGTTTTACCTATTTAGTGAAAAATAAAATAAATAATCCGCACAATTTCCCAGGTCAGAGACGGCAGTATAGACAGCCGCGAAGGCTCGGTCAGTCCGACGCGGCGCCGGAAGAAAGCCCGGCGCGGCAGCGCCGAGGTGGCGCCGGCCGCGGCCGCCCCGGAGCCGCAGGGCAACGGGGAGGAGCACGCCTGCAAGGAGGAGGCGGCGCGCGACGGCGTGGAGGACCTCACGCTCGACGAGGAGGCCGACGACCCGCCGCCCACGCACAACGACGTCGTACGCAGTAAGTGCTTCTCGACATCCAGCTGCTTTTAGGAAATGCCAGAGCAGATAGATGACAATTTAGTTCACTTGTGTGTATACAACTACTTGCCACTAGAAGTCGGTGGGTAGTCGTAAAAGTCACGTAAGATTGCTTTTTAGGCCACTTTGTTGCAGCTGGCCCGTGTTAGCAACAACACACTCGAAAAGAAAGAAGCGCAACTGACGATTTATAGACCACTGTTTCCAGCAGGTCCGTGGTAGCCTATGTTTGACTTCGATTCATTCGAGTCATTCAGCTATGCTTCGGGATTCGATTCAAATAAAAGTCAACTTATGTATTACTAGTTGCGCACCGGGGCTTCGCTCTCGTGGGAATTTCACGATAAAAGTACCCTATGTGTTACTCCAGGTTATATTCTACCCGTGCACCAAATTTTATAAGAATCCAGTAAAGTCGATTTTGTATGAAAGAGTAACAAACATATACACATACATCCTCATAAACTTTCGCATTTATAATATTAGTAGGATTAACGTGCAACCTCGGTTGTGGTAGGTGTGTGACCTTGGTTCATTAACTATATCTATTCCAAATTTCATCAAAATCTGTCCAGCTGTTTAACTGTGAAAGCATGACAGACACACCTATTAGGAAAATTGAACAAAAGAATGTTTGAAAACAGGAAAGACACTCTTGCAGGTTGACTCTACTAGGCGATTCGCATAGGTATCTTGGAATAAATGACTAATTCTTGAATAAGTGTGATTTCTTTAAAACTGCTCTGGAAATTGTATGATACTTAGTAATAGCTATAGGAGAAGACTGATATGCTGTACCAATCCCACAATGGGATAAGGGTAGGCGGATGATGATATTATATATACATATATATTCTGTGCTTATTTTACTGATATTGATTACAACACTGTAGAAGAATGGTAAAAGTATTATTGGCTTTGTTTATTATTGTTAACAGAACTAAATTTGTGTTGTTATGTTACGCTATTGGTTTAAGAAAACCAAAATAATGATAAAGATTATCAATACCTATAATTTTTCTTTAAAGAGCTGTTGTTTTCTGTGTAGTATATGTAAAATATATCTATTTTATTCATGTTTTCTACACTGTCTGATTATATATTTATTTGAACTTTATAAACGATTATTTAATCATATAATTAAGCCTGCACAGGTAGACTGTTAACCTGTGCCATTGTAATCGCTGTGTATGTGTCTACTGCCACTAGGCGACTTAAATAAAATCTGACACCAGTGTTAGTCATAACACACTTGATGTAGTCTTATTACTTTCCACATTATTGATTTGTGTTTGGAAGTAAACCTGTTGATTTCTTGGCATTTCGACTGGTTTACTATTACCTTTTAGATATAAACATAAACGTATATTTATCAGATACTACAGAGTGATTTCTCATACATTTATTTTACCTACATGCTCAGTCCACGGTACTGAACAACTTTTCGTATGGAAGCAACAAAAATTGAGCTGATCTATACATTTTCCTCAAGTTAGGTACTTATTTAATTTTTGTATAGATCAGCAAATATTTTTTTCGCGATTTCGGTGTTACCCCCATATTAAAAAAAAATTCAGAATCATGGACTTAGCATGTAGACAAAATATTGCCAATTTATTAAAAGTCATGCCCTGCATAAACACATACAAATATATAGGAATTAACATTTCACACTTAATATGTTAAATGTTCATTCCTATTGGTTCATTATGATGTTTTCAGTGACCAACAAACATCTTGTGGTCTAAGTATGTATTCAGATTGATCTATACAACAATCAATTGATGATTCGAGTATAAACTGCCGGGCAAAAGGACAAACCATACTTTGATAGAGATGGAAATTTTATATTTGCATAAAACGAGACAGGAATACCATTGATTATGTTTAAAATCTAATTTTTATGAAAAAAAAAACAAAAGTAAATATGTATTTATTTATTTAAAATGTTTGTCTTGGGAATGTTCATTGGAACTTTTATATTTTGATGAATTATGTTCACAAAATACGTTATCCTAGGTATTTAAATCTAGGTGTTATTAAGGAATTTTTAATAGCAAATCAACTTTTATAACTTTGTATATTTATATTGTATATTTATAACTTTGCTAATGATGATTCAATTATTGATTTATACAAGCCATCCGTGACTAAATGAAAATATTTCATTACTTATTTAATTTGGTAAAATTACGTATTGCCAAAATAAACATAGTATATACATACTTTATTTTACTGTTTCTAGTTTTACTTAAAACAAATCGAAAGCGTGACACAATGTTTTTATATCTTTGGCTTTTAATCTTATACTTCCATATTAATATTATTTATGCGAAAGCTTTCGCGGCTAAACTGCTGGATCGATTTTGATACGTAATTTGGTATGCATGTAGTTAAAGAGCCCCATACAAACAAAAACATTTTTTTTTTTCAAAAATCAACCCTCAAATGATTATAATTGGGGTGTGAAAGTTTGTATGAAAATCATATCTGTTCCGCTTTCGCAGAGACATTCACGCTTATGAAGCCGCGGGCAGTAGTAAAATATGCATTTAAATATAGAAACTTTTGAAAACGTAAAATTGCGTTTTAACAAATTCATACACCTAATTTTATTAATAATTTAAAAACTTTGGGCTAAATGGACTCGTTTGTACAATGAATAATAATGTAATTTTTTTCAGATTTCCAATGGCATATGGAACGATCTCAAGATGAAATCATGAACTCAAGTGACAGTGTTCGAGACTCGCAAGGTAAGCGTGCACATTTTACGATGTAAAACGCCATCGCAGTTATTATTTTGATAATAATTTTATTATAATATACAGTAACATAACTGCTATGGCGTGGCATTCACAAACATATTGCGTTAATGTATTAATTTTAGACAAAAACTACGACGCAACATGTTCAATGGGACACAAGATTGAAATTCTAGAACAATCATCTTTACCGCCTTTAATCCATTCATCTTTCAACGAAGTTCGAATAATATATTTAACAGTCTGGCAGCATAAAGTTTATTGTTCTAGACGTACAAGGAACGGATGAAATGCGCAATGTCTTCCCATAATTTGAATCTAGACCAACAGTCATTGCTTAAAATAATCTATTTATCTTGTTATATATAAATATTATATTTCACAACAGCGGATACAAGAGTGCTAGTGTTGTCACATGTGAAACTTCAACCCTATATTATCTTATATTAATATTATAAATTACTAATACTATTAAAGTTTTATATGTTTTTGTATCAATATGATCTTTTTGAGATATTTCAGTGCAAAGGTAAAGGTAATAATGGTTGTGAAGGTATGATTTTGTAGCCTTTTTAAGGCGAGGTATATAATAGGGTAAGTATACGTTTTCATTTATTGTTACACCAGTAGTGTTCCAAGACTAGTACCTGCTTTATAACTGGGGTCAAGCAACATGTAGACATTGCATGCTTCTAGTATTAATTACATAGTGTGTAGACGCATAGTATACAACTAGTGCTAATAAGTACATTCAAACTAACACTGGAATGGAATGTCACGTCTATGGTAAGTAAAATTTAACCTATCCATAATATATAGAATTTTATTATAATTTTAGTTTATACGTAGGTAGAATATACATATAGCTAGTGCACTACACCTCACTTCCCCGTTGTTTTCGTTGGGATTATCAAAAAGGCGGGTAATAGAATAAATGATAAATATTAATGACAATACCTAAAAATAAATAGGAAGGTTGTTGCGGGGTTCTTTACAATGGAAATTATGCCAGTATAAATTGACATGTTATCATCGAAAACTCGGTTTACTAAATATCGCGAAGTGCGAAGCATTGACAGTGATTTAATACATGTTTGTTATAGAAGAGAATTACTGACGCTCCAACTGCTGAAGATGAAAAGGTAAATTCCAATTACTATCGTTGTAGTTTGATGGTTGTGTGGCTTATTTATCTATTATTTATTTTTTCTTTTTTTTTGCATTCACATGTGATTTCACAGCAGATATTTTTCTTAGCAATTCATGTTACAACTAGGACGATTCCGCGCAGGTATTTTTGATCATGCATGTCTACCAGGTTACATAAAGATTATCGGAAGCATGTATTCATACACTATGTCCCAGTGGATGCGCATTTCATTTATCGATGATTTAATCACTTTTACACAGCGTAGGTTAATTTGTATGTTTACGTAGGTCCTCTTGTATGAAAAACCATCTCCGACAATCCGGATCCTGGCCATATTCCTCGTGTGTTCATTAGCATGGCAGCAGCTTGTCTTATCTACAGGATTATATTATGCCTTAGTGTATTTTTATTTCACCATCTTCATATTTCTGCACTGCTCGTACCATAACAAATCTGTAAAAAAAAATTTAAACACCTTTGCATTTTACTTCTGCATTTTTATCTTTGTGGCTAATATTTTCTGCTTTATATTAAATTTATTATTCTGCTTTTCATGTTTTACCCTTCCAGAACCACCCAAATCATTCACAGAACTAACTAGCGCACTGCTTTTCGAAAAAACCCCTTTCCCCTTAACCCGAGGTTATCTTAAGAACATAGAGAAAAAAGAAAGTCCTGACGACAGTAAACCACGTCGTGGAAGGAAACGAATCAAAAAGATAATAAAAAAGAAAATTGGCATAAAAGGTTCAAAAAAGTTAAAAAGAAAACAAGGATGTCGCGGCTTGAAAGCGAAAAGCACAGATAATAGTGAAACTAAATATCTTTGCTCGATTTGCAAGAAAAAGCAATACAAGTACAGGAGGAATAAGTTGAGACATGAGAAATATGAATGTGTCACGGGGCCTCAGTTCGGCTGCGACCTGTGCGGAAGAAAATATTCTCAGAAAAAAACACTCACTTCCCACATCGCTCTCAAACATCCTGATTGGATTGAGTTAGAAACAGCTGTGAAAAAAGAATAATTTTTGTTTTTATGAAGTTAATTTTGATTTTTTTTTAATAAGTTAAACATGAATTGTTAAGAAACTGTAGAGTTTACAGGAGTTTTTTTTTACGTTTATTCATTTCTATAGAATTTAGGTAAAAAGCCACAATTTGAAAAGTTTATGGATTATGGAAGCTATATTATATTCCTGTAAACACTAACCAGTGATCTGGTCTCTTTACATTGTTGATTTTCTTTAGTTTGTTCAAAGATTCACATTTGTCTGATCTCCTAATATTAGTGCCATTATGTTTTCTTATTTTTTGTTACATAGCCAAGCTATAATTTTTGTTTCTTTATTTTTTTTAGATTAAGAACTTTAAAAATTTATTTAGGATACTTTTTCCGTTATTTTTTCATATGAATATATTCCGTTCGTTATAAATTTAGTTTTTATTTCCGTTGCATTTATTTTTAGAGTTAAGAAATCACATATTATTTATTTATAGGCGATCGAATAACGGACTGTATTTGAATTTTCTATTCCAGGTCGAAAAACAACGCCCCCACAAAAAATCGAGACCCGTAATAAAAAATTACCAGCGGATACTGTCACTGAATCTACCACCTTCGCGATATTGAAAAATGTACCGTCAGCAAATCTGGCGAAGGAGGACAGCAAAGAGAACAAGAAACAATCGCCCAACGCGCCGACTAAACCTTCTCCGAACCCGTCCATTAAATCTTTACCAGAGTCTCCTCTGAACCGATCCTCGCTCACCCCAGAAAGGAAATCAGTATCACCCTACAACATATTCCCTAAAAGCGGCCACCAACTGCCCTGCGCCCAGTACAAGACTGAGAAAGGCTTCAAATGCCCGAACTGTCAAAGATTATACAACGCGCGTAAGAATCTCGTGAGACACGTGACTCTGGAGTGCGGCCGCGACCCCAAATACAAGTGTCCCTTCTGCTCGTACAGCAAGCATCGCCGCAACGAACTCACTCGGCATATACAAAAGAAACACCCAAAACACGCCAGCCAAATCGCAGATATCCGATCCCCAGTTGACATCAAAGACGACTAAACAGTGTCTTAATATTATTATTAGTGCTTTATACTAGTGCCTTATCTCTGAAAATGATCTTCCTTATTCAAATTACATATATAAATTTTATATGAGCCTTGTATACTTATTACTTATATATTCATAATTTGATTGATATTTGATAATTTTTAATTATTAAAACTTGTGAAAGAGCAACGAGCTTTTCAGTTACAAAACCCGAATGTTAGACCCCGACCCTAAAGATTTATGGGAAGATAAGTTAACGAGATTCAGTTTTGGATTGTGCATGTTTGCATGAACATAGAAGCTTCGCCTTAATTTCTAACCGAAATTATATTTTTTTTTATATTTTTTTATTATTATTATAACGCATTTCTTTGGTTCCTTAATTTTATTTTAGCCTTTGGTAGTATTAACAAGTCTCCGTACGTAGTTCCGCTTAACTTTTTATTTGCAATACCTTAATGTGTTGTATTGCAGAATTGCACAAGGAGGCGTCGTTACCGGCGCTGCTTTCGCTGCTGTCCGTACAGCAGCAGCTCGTGCCGTCCTGCATCCAGCTCACAAACATCCAAAAACCCACCGGCGCCAAAGATATCAACTTCCCGCAGTTCCCCAAATTGGCTATAGACTCTATTCCGGACAATATCAAAGCCCACCTTCTCCAACAAGCGTTCATGCAAAACAATAACAGCGTTGGGCAAAGCACCGACTATAAACCCACCAAAGAGGAAGACTCTGATGCAGAGTACGACGACACAGACGATATTGTTCTTCAGGAGGAGGCAGAAGGGTATTACGATAACGGCGCATACATATCCGGCGCCGGGAACATGACGGGGGACATGTTCGACAACAAGTCGGACACCAAAGGGCATTACGGCAAACGAGACGGCAATAGCTCTGACGACGCCAGCCGCCAGTTCGAATGCAGGCACTGCGGCAAGAAATACCGCTGGAAGTCCACACTGCGGCGCCACGAGAACGTGGAGTGTGGCGGCAAGGCGCCTTCCCACCAATGTCCCTACTGCTCGTACAAAGCAAAACAAAGGGGCAACCTCGGCGTCCATATCAGAAAGCACCACAACAACGAGTGGTACATCTACGCCAGCAACAAAGTCAGGCGAAACAAAAAGACGTCGATCTAGATAACGTTTACGTTTAAAAATGAATTAGACCAAAGTAGATACCTAACCAAATCGGTACTGCAATAATTATTTATATTTACAGTTACGTTTTTTGTTGAAACATTTTATTATTTACTAAAAGGTAGATATAATGTGCACATTCCTTAACGGCATTAGCGTTAATTTGTTGTTTTTGTTTTAGAGTTTATTGCTGTAGTTAAGACTGACCCTAAGTATTTCATTCGAAAGCATATGGCCGAAGGTCGAGTAATTTATATAATAGCTTATGTTAGGAAGCCGTTCGACTAACGTTTAATTATTTAGTACACGTAAACCACCTCATTCCAAATTATTTTTACGAACGGCTTATGATAATTTAATTACATACCAATAACGTTGTCCATCAAATCTCGAATTTTCTAGTTTAACTACCATTCCTGGAGAGGAAATTCCAAATTTAGAACTTAGTGCAATGATATTATAAGAAAAATATAGATATTTATAATGAATTATTATTATTATTAAAACCAAACGTATAGAGTTCTCTTTATAAAAGTTTTATTGTGTGTAGTTAGTATTGATATTTTTATCATCTGTCACGGGTAGAGAAAGTAATTTTTATTCTCTTTTTTGAAGGTCATAAGAATCGTTAACTATGTTAAATGCGTTATAAATATTAATATAATTTATTATTTTTGTTTTCTTCCATTTCTGTTCTTAGTGAGAGGGACCACGATTGTATCTTCCTAACATTCTTTTTAGAAAACCCAAAGTTTATTTTTAAAGTTGTTTATTTAGTAGAATAGTAAATATATAGGCTGTTGAGGTCTTATTGGAGGGTTGTTTACCTCTGACGATTAGCAGTAATTAAACTACTGCAATATTAAATTAAAATGTTTAGATAAATTTACGAAGCTCATCCATAATGTGCCTACAATGTTACCTGTAGATGTATGTAATGTGTAATTTATTATATAATAACAATGTAATGAACATTCGATGTATTTTTCAAAAAAAATAAGCTGAGATAGAAATGTGTTCAAAATTTTAAAAGAATGTTATCTTTGATATTAAATGATATTGAACTACAAAAACCCAAGTTCGTATAGCATATTGACTGTTAATATTTTTGTTAAAACTAGGATAACAAAGCTATTTGACCAAAGTCAGTATTAGTTGTAAACGTGATGATAAGAAATGGAGGATGTTACTTGTTGTTAAACACTCGAGTCATTGCTAAGCAGTAATTTTTGTTGATGCAATATTCCCATATCATGTTACGTTCTAAGGTACTGATGTATGATTAGAATTAAATTTCATGTTATGAAGTTTACATTGTTTGTTAATATTATTGGAGAACTAGTTATTGAATAGTGTGATTTTATATATGAATATATTGGGGTTCATTTGGTAGAAAATTTTGAAATATAGTTATAGTATAACCACATTTTGAGTTTTCCTAGTCCTTTTTTTAAAACCTTTGCTTTTTAAATAGGATTCATGTTCGTAGTCGTATTGTTTGGTAAGTTTGTTTTCCTTTTTTTGTTTACGATTCATTGAATTTTGTGTTAACAGAGCATGTATGCATGTTTTTTGTTGAATTTTTGAAACCGTCACAGCTTGCGTTTCGAAATGCGCATGAGGCAATGATTTTCCCTTTTCTTTTTCGTTCATACTAATATAATTAATACATTTCAGGTAGACAAGAAAACCCATGGGTCGGGAGACTACATAAATTAACAATGTTTTATAAAATTCAAAACCAGTGACTAAATTTTCGATCCAGTAACACCATGTCATATCTTGATATTGACGCTAGTTTTACACTTGAACCATTTGTTTATTATTGTGGCTATTGTTTGAGTATCATGAAAACCCGGATTAATCCTCAATACTCAAGGATTTAATCTAAAAATAAACGTTATGATTTCTTTTTTGTTCTTTTTTTTACTTTCCTTTTTTGCAAAGCTTTCATCACAGCACTCGGTGGAAATTCACAGTAGATATATCTTTAGTATATATGTATATTCTATATAAGTTTATGTATTATATGAGTACACGATCTATCTTATATGTATATAACATCTTCAACGTATCGCTTGTAACTGTCGTTAACCACACGGGAATGTTGAATGTTGCGTTTGTGTGCGTGCGCGCGCGGTGTACCCCTTTATGACTGTTCTCGCGATTTCAGGCGGCGGGGGCTGCGCGCCGGAAGACGTGTCTTTCACTAGGATCGGAGGGTTGTCGTGGGAGCAGTGGTCGGCGCGCCTGGCGCTGCCGCTCGTGGCCGGCTTGCGGCCGCCGGCGCCCGGCGACTCCAGCTTCAGCTGTCCCGACTGCGGACGAGTCTACAAACTCAAGTCTTCACTGCGTAATCATCAGAAATGGGAATGCGGCAAGGAACCACAATTCCAATGCCCATATTGCGTGTACAGAGCTAAACAAAAGATGCACATCGCCCGCCACATGGAAAGAATGCACCGCGAGGTTCACATGAAACCGGAGCAATATCTAAAACAGGATAACGTCGACGCCTGTACATAGTCATGTACGAGACGCAGTGAATTTTAGTCACTATTAAATACTCCATATCGTTAAGTATGTTGATTGCAGTTTTCGTGTTAGATTTTACATATCATTGCCTTTTGATATTTTTATTGGAATATGTTTTGTTAGTTCCGGTTTTATATTTATATGTACTTGTAATCGATGTAAAATCATGGAGAAAGTACACTAAAATTGACAAATCTATTATCAAATTTCCAAGTTGTTCAGATGTGATAAATGTGATGAAATCTCTCTTGTGATAGTGGCACCAGACAGTCACGTTAGATGTAATCGCCTTTCCTAAGGTCACAAACTGTGCCTTCAATCGTTACCTACTCGACTCATAAGTGATTATTGATTAACATCTAAAACTAATGACAAAATACATAGAATTTAATCTCTTGACGAATTACTCCTAGTATTGACACTAGTTACATTAGAGTTGTAGCAGTGTAAGCAACTGTTGCATTTATCCAGTATATTAAGGAAAGTGATTTGTATAGTTACGCTTTTACTCATTTTATATATTTTTATGTACAGCATTTACTATGTAAACTATCATTCCTGGTTTATAATTACGTATTAGAGGGGAAAATCAATGATTTATGAAGTACAAGTTGTTTGGTTAAGATTGTTACCAGTTGCAGTTACTATTTTTTTAATTTCGAGATTTGCCTGACTGAAAGCTCGTCAGTGATCGCTTGATAGTTATAAAGGATTGTTTAAAAAAGATAAACTTTGTTCACTTTGTTTCGCTAGTTTCAAAATTATTGAAATCAGACTACAAATCAAGTTTTAGTTTTACACGTGTATATCTTAGTTGTAATGAAAATGAAGCTATTTTCGCTTAGGTAGCAAGCTCTAGTTCTTTGCCATAATGCATGTTCCATTATATAATTTTAATACTCATTTAAATTAATTTTTTATTTCAGTTTATTTTTAGATCTCTTTACGTCTTATGCATTTATTTTATATTTTAAGCCTACAGATGAACCCAGAGTTATCGAACCCAATAGTTCGAACTCATTATTTCCTCGCAAAATTGTTGGACGCTTTTTGTCAATGTTGTATTTGGGGCCAAATAGTGTTAGTCAGGTCCGTTAAAAAGACTAGTGCCTTACAGTTTTAGATATTTTGCGAAATGTCAGAAAATGACGACACTGCCATTAAATATAAACCCAATAGTGCACAAACATGTTAGACGTTCAAATAAATCTTCCAAATAGACGATAAGTATTTTATACACATTACCATTTAGAAATTATAATAAGTTAGGGTAGTACTATGCAAACTCACACCATTCGCGACTCCATAGGATAGCCTCCACCCACAGTTACATCAATATTGTCACAAAAACATGGAGCGAAAATTGCGTGAATTTGCCTACAACTTACCACATTAGATGTATTGTCCGCTGGAGTTACCATCATACAATCAAAATGTAACTATGTTCACAAGTACAACCATACAATTCTTGTCAGTATAAAACTAAGTGCCTTTCAAAAGTTAGTCATTAGGGTTTAAAATGTTTCCGTTAAAAATATTGCGTTAAATAAATCTTCATATTTTAATACAAAATTTCTAGGTTGTGATTTGACATTCATATAATGCATTTTTTTAATGTTGTGCCTTAAACTTTCGGACTATAAGATGTGTTTATGGCGATCTTTTTGTGTTATTTACTACATACCCAAACACATGTCTAATATGTCCGAAAACTATCAAAAGATATATCTCTCGTTCCTCATAATCTAACAGACCAATAGAAATTTATATACGAATACTATGTATATAAACAAATAGTGAATAGAACCGCAACAGTATAAAGATCCAAGTGATGTTTATGAACAAATCTAGTTACTTTTGTAGTAAGAATTGCTACCTAGAATATTTGTACCTAGTTTAGATCATTCTTACATTGTAATCTGCCAACACAAAGTTACAGTGATGAAATGCATTTGATTGTATTTTTATAACCTTTTTTGTATTTTATAATAAAGTTGCTATTCTTGATAAGAATTCGTTTCAATCGCTAAAAAATTTCAATTTAGCGTAAATATTATGACAAGATGGGAAGGCTATTTAATGAAATAGAACTCGTGTTACTAAAATTAATTCTATTCCATTAAGTTACCATAAATTATGCATGTTAAAGTTAAAACTAACCAATTTTTATACATAGTAATGTCGTGTATTTAACGGGATGGTTCAAAAATTCTACTGTTCTCTAGATTTCCTTAAATGCATCACAAAGGTTGCATGCCCTGGTACTGGAAGCTAGATACCGATTAGTTCTAGAATAATACCACTAGTTCTAAAGCAAATTAATGGGAGACATGGTGCATTCCTCTGCTTTCGTATAGTAGCACATTATTTCCCTAAGGTGGCTTGGCTTTACACAGTTCGGTGGTAGCTTAGTGTCATTGCACGTATTTATTTTTATTTGCGTTTTAATTTCAGTTGCACAGTTTTTCTCTCCTTATATAATGGGTTATGGTAATCCTGGGTTGAGCAGCAGTAAGGCCGGGTGGACGCTGTACGAGTGCGTGGACTGCGGGAACAAATACAAACACAAAGGCTCCTTGCAGCGGCATATAAAGTACGAATGCCGAAAACAGCCTAGTTTCAAGTGTCCCTACTGTGTGTACCGCGCCTATCAGAAGCACAATCTCTTATTGCACGAGCGCCATCTTCATAAAGACTTGCCGGAGAAGGTGGATTTCGTGTCGGAATGACCTGCCGTAACACAATGTCAGTACAATATCAGATTTGTGATAAAAGATTTAACCAACTAATAGAATTACTGAATGGGAATATGGGAGTACTAACAGTTCTAAATTACTAATTTTATGTCGTGGTATATTATTTGGGGGTCAATCGATGCTCAATTTGCACTGCCGAAATAATTTTGGGATAATTATGTAATTGGACTAAAAATTGGATTTGTACAAGACACCTAAAATCACGTTTTAATTTAATGGTGGAATCTTAAACCTGGCATAAGCTTCATATTATGTAGAGCATGCACTTAGTTTCAATTAAAGAAATGTACAGAAGAGCACTTTTACATAAGTGATACACTTATTTATGAGGAACGTCATTTCTTTTACAGCATATCAAAAGATATTTCCAATGACATGAAGAGGACCGAATACTTAAATGAAGACTTCCAAATTCGTAAGAAGATATTGGTGAGAAATTCTTCTGTAAAAAATAGACCATCTGTCTATAGAATACAACACAACTTAGATAATCGAAAATAGTTTCAGAGTTTGAGCTAAATGGTAAAAACAAGTTAAAAAAGTTTTATTAAACTCCACTCTAATATTTTTTAATTTTTTTAAGTGCGAGTGAGACACCTCAATAGTAATATACATTTTACCTACATAAATATAAATCTTTTAGAGTGAAGATTAAGACATTACCAGTAAATTGAAGCATGAAATTACTGCTATTTATATAAATAGCAGCAATTTTATGGTTTAATGAAAACCAGACCGATGTGTATATACTAAAATTAGGAATACCCTAAAGCTAAAACTCTGACCATTAGTAAACATTATTGGCCATCTGTCCGGATAATCAAAGTGGTAAATTAGATTGTTTTAGTAAGTGAAAAATTGATTGTTCTTCTTACAAGCAAGTAAAGTTCCAAAAAATGTCAGTCCCTTCTAAGCAATATATTGAGATTAACTACGTAATGGAAACTTAAAACATTTGATAGTTTATTTAAAACTATAAGACTTATTCAAAATTTCGTATTAAAATAGCAGCTATTTTTGATATGAAACACATTATACTGCATAATATTTTCTGAGACAATAAATCCTTAGATACGTAATAAGAATAGTTTCCTAAGAGACAAATCAGATATATGCATAATAACCATGTAAAGTAGATTGTTATATTTTCTTGTTTTGTTATTGATGTTTGTTTAGTGTGTTCCTTGTTACCAAAGAAAATATCAGACATTTTGTAACTTTTGTATTACGGGCACAGTATTCCTGTTATTATAATAATGTTTAAATATTATATTTTTTGCATTTGTTACTGTTATTTTAAGTTACCTTGAAAGTTCAAATCTTCAATCATGCAATATTTTAAACCAAAGAATCTGTCAGTTGATTCATAGCCATAAGAGTGTAGTGCCTACAATTATAAATGTATTGTTATTTGTTAAGTAAATTATGTATATTTTAAGAATTCTAACAGCGTTATAGAGGCAGCTACAATTTTATTGTCATTTAAAGTGTTGTGTGTTTATCACAATAATGTTTAAGTGGTAGAATAGTTTACTAAGACGACTAAACCAAAATACCCACCATGTAGTTAAGCTATTTTCCTGAACTGTCGGTTTAATGTTTATTGACAACGATCTAACTATCCGGAGTGTTTATATTCAAAGTTATCTCATATTGCAGTTACAGAAAAGCGCTTCTGTGGTTATATTTAATTGTGCAAGTGCATACATATTATTGATGCGGTGCGTGCCTCACGCTCAGGACACTTAAGTTTTCAATGTCGTGGTGTACGAGTATATTAGTTTTTTTTATTTATCCAAAAAATAATCGTTCTTCTGTTTGTTTCTCCGCAGAGACACGTGTCTTGGGCTAATGATAGGTCTAAACTACTATACGGTGCTAATCATATTATATTGGTCCAAAAATCAACTCATAGCTCATCTTAAATGCGAATAGTTAAACGGGTCAATTTCAACTTGGACGTCTTATATGAAAGGAGCGAATGTTCTATCACCACTCTCAAAAAAAATGATCTGGCCACAGGCTATGGTGTAGTTCAACCTTAGATGATATAACAACTCTTGCGACCCAACTAGGCACTAAAGATGGCGCAAAATGGCTTCATAAGTCGCAAATAGAAGCTACTGATTAAATCAGAGAGAACACTTAGAACTTTTTGAAGCAACGTGTTCATACCTCAAGTATTTCTTTCCTCTAAACGCGAAGTCTGCCCTCGGAGGAAAAAATAGCTACTTCTAACTTCAAAAAGTTCTTTGCTGTACCTACCTGTGTTGTTTTGTATTACCTTTCTACTGTAAAACTTTAAGTATTAAGTTGGTATAACTAATAGTGTTATTAGAATGCGTATTACCAAAAAGATTTTAAAATTCGTTGATTTATACTTCGAGTACCTTAGAACAAAGTATTGAAAAGCAATGCCTAAGTATATTTACACGTTATTTGAAAGTTACCAAATAAACTAGGCTTAGTAGTAAGTGCCTACTTAGTTATAATAATTATTGTTTTGCAACAAAGTGCCAAAATTAAAAGTTTACGAATAGTTTCTTCTCGAAGTGTAATGCAAGAGTTTGCACCTTCTGTAAAATATAAGCTATTATAAAATAAAAATTATGTGTTAATCTAAAAAGTAACAAATAGGTCCGATTTATCTTTTAATTTCATAGTTTTATGTTAACTTTTTATTTTACCCGACTGCAAAGGAAGCGTATTGTTTCTATAGAAGGCGCCACTCTTGCATAAGTATTTACCTTTAATCAAACCGTTTTCGTACTTGTACCAGTGAGTTTAATATTTCAATCTTCCAATTAAGATTTGTAAACCAATCTTGCCAAATTAGATGCCTATTCTAATTTAATGTTAAAGAAAATAGCACAAATATTGTGTCTATTTATTATTGTTTGATCGTTTGATGTAATTTTATTTTTCAGTGACATGGAGTGTGTTTGCGTTTGTTCTTTTTAAATTGGATTGTGCATGTGAAATAAATGTTCTCGATACAATATAAATTCGTTTGTCTGCTTATAGATATCCTTTCCGCTCCATAACTTTGTAGCAGAACATATCGGTGATAAATTGTTAAGAATTATCCAAGGTAGAGTAAAATGTAATTTTAAATCTAAACTTCGGCTCGTGGCGTCATGTGCCTAAACTTCTCGTCAGTTTATAAAATATTAAACCGACGGACAAATATTTCGACTACTATGTTTAGAACACACTAATGACGTTGGATTAGATTTTTCTTCCTAGTTATATACTTATTGGTTGTCACAACTGACGCTACGATCCAAAGATTACCAGGAGTAGTTTCATCGTGTAACTTCTAATTGTTTAGATGCATTTCGTTGTTGCAGGTGAAGTGGATTTTTTTAAATCGATGATACAGAACATGATGCCGGTTGTGCCAATGAAGACAAAAAACTATTGGTCACAGTACGACATGTCATACGAATGTGAGAAGTGTAAACGCAAATATCGACACAAGAGTACGTACAGGAGGCACGTTACATACGAATGCGGTAAAGAGCCCATGTTTCGATGTCCCTTCCTCGACTGCACCTACAAAGCCTATCAGAAAACCCACACTGATGCACATATCAAGACGAAACACAAACTGATGTCGGTAGAATATAAACGATGATGCACCAGTATATTATTATAACAGTAAAATGTGATATTAAAAGTTAAATTACTTGTAAAGTCTTATGTTTGTTTTCTTTATTATACTTATTCAAATTTAAAGTTTACTTCGCGTGCTTGCAATGCAAAAAGTACCGGTAGGAAATGATCATAAGCGTAAATCTACTAACCGAGTAATTATGTTATAGTTACGTTAAATTAGAAATTTTAAGCGCGGTTAGTATTATCAATAATATTTTATAGGCAAAGCACCAAAGTTTAATACTGACTAAATATGTAGAAACGTGTGGCTAGCTACCTATGACTATCTAATGATAATTATTGATTGTGCAATAGTTATGTACACTTAATAATTTTAAAATTACTAATGGAATATCCCATTTTATTATTTACATAATTTTAATTTCTGAAATTGGCTGCATCTAGTTATGATCGATAGTCATCGGTAATTTATCATAGATGTTTTGATTTCACATCAAAAATAAAAAAAATTCTCGAAACACATTTATTTATAGATTATTTTGTGAAAGATAGTACATAGCCCGACAGAGGAACATCGATGTATTTGGAAATATTGTTGATTTCCCATTATTATTACCAACATCGTTCATCCTTAGCGCCATCTTATCGCCACTTTTTTTTGCAATAGTAGGAGTAATTTTACATTGCTCTGAATTTTGGACAATCAGTTGACCGCCGAGACAGACGGATTTTGGACGGACAGAACGCTTGTTTATTTTGTTCGTCTGTGTGTGTGTGGTTGTTCAGTGTTCATAAATCTGTTACACGGAAACTCCGATACTTTCCATGTCACAAATATAAGAACATTGTAATGTTCTTGTATAGCACTTGCACCGTGCACGCATTAAATCAATGTCAGGGGCCTTATTTTGACCATAATGTTGGCTAGCCCTACTTGCCGTTATCATTATAGGTGTCAAAGTCAAAAATGGCAATGACGGTTTCTGTAGGACTGACCGACCGATGACAGAGATCAGTGAAAGAAAACTCGTCGCAGATTTTGGGTTACTTTATAGTAACAATTTTCGTTAGAAATAATGTTTACTTTAGTACTTGTCTAAAATAATATTGTAAAGTAAAATGAGCCGTTTACTATGGTCGTCTAGATGTTTCTCAAACACATATAAGAGTAGCATTTTTATAAATTCCCCACCGTTTTTAGCACCAACTAAAGCTTTACGAAATGTTGTGCTTATACGGAATGCTCATGACCAGAAAAAGAATATTCGGTCTACTCTTAATTATGTTATTGCCCTTGGAGTTATGACTGTAGGTTTAAGTTATGCTGCAGTACCATTATACAGAATATTTTGTCAGGTAAGTAACCTCAACCTTTTTTTATGAAACATTTCTTAAATATATACTAATCTGAAATTAATTTTGATAATCATGAAATAAACAATGGTCTTGAACCAATAATTCAGGCTTTATGATTACTGTCTGTAAAACTTGTTAATACTTACAGCTTTATTAACTTTTACTACTGGCAAATTCAACTACTTGATATATATTTTATTATGTTTTTAATATAGGATTATTATAGCAACTCTAAACAAAGTTAATGAAACTTTTAAACTATTGAAAATTCTTTATTCATTCAGACAGCTATAAATTACTCATCATCATCAGTTATTCTACTAATGTCTAATTGAAGTATGACTACCCAGCATATGGATCCTATGTAGATTGGTAATTCATTGATATCTATTATATTTCAGGCATATAGTTATGGTGGAACGACCTCTCAAGCGGAAGGTGATACTGTGAGCAAGATGACAGCCGTGAAGGATAGACCAATCAAAATAAGGTTCAATGCAGACGTTGCCTCCTCCATGCAGTGGAACTTCAAACCCCAACAGCTGGATATTACGGTCAGTCACTAAGCAAGTAATTTTACATTATCTGCTAGGATTTTCCTTCCATAATTTTTTTGGGAGCTGTCACTGGCCAATCATAACGCAGAACAGAAATTATTTATTTAACTTACAGGTAGTACCTGGTGAAACAGCACTAGCATTTTACACCGCCCGCAACCCCACAAACAACCCAGTGACGGGGATCAGTACCTACAATGTGGTCCCATTTGAAGCTGGACAATACTTCAACAAGATCCAGTGCTTTTGCTTTGAAGAGCAGCAGCTCAATCCTCATGAGCAAGTAATTACAGTTAATTTTACCAGCCCAGATCATAGTCTTTTGCACAGCAAGTCCATGTTTACACATCACAAGTTGGTGGTAAACTCGGAGTTTTAAGAAAATTATTAATGATACTAGATAGGCTATAAAATTAGGAATCTTAATTTCATATAGGCAGAAATTTCATGTAGTTTCATATGCCTATCTTGAAAATTTCAGGTGGACATGCCAGTATTTTTCTACATTGATCCTGAGTTTATGGAAGACCCAAAGATGGAATTTGTTGACGAGATAGTTCTGTCCTACACATTCTTTGAGGCTAAGAAAGGCATGAAACTGCCCGTACCATCCTATGTGAAGTAATGAGGTGGAAGATAATTGTAGAAAACTGTGTGATATTATTTATTTGTAGTTCACATTATTATCAAGCTCAAGTTTTATAAGACAAAAAAAGGCTTCTGCTAAGTCACTTGAGAAATAAGTAGTACAGTAAGTAAGTACTTTTAAGCAGCTTCAAGGCTATTTCAGAACATGTTATATGATTGACATTGAATGAATTGAAAGATTAATTATGTGGACATGACTATTAAGTTTTATTAGATGAAATAAACTGTTGTTATTTTTTGGATTTCTTGTTTTTAATGACTGTGCATCCAGGACGTAGAAAGAAAAATAGGATGCTATAAGTAGGTACCTACCTATGCTTCATGTACCTACATATAACAATATTAATATATCCAAGGTATTGGAAATCCAAAGAGTAAAAGTTTACTTGTAGGTACATCATCATTTTTGTACCTAGGTATACTACTACTTGTATATTATGAGCAATTTGAATCTAGTTTGGATTCGCATATTTTTTTTAAATGGTGGCTCCGCTGTAGAGCACGATATAGGTACCTATTCTAAATTTTGATGGATTCGGCATAGGTATTTAGGTAGGTACCTACTTATATTGCTGGTTTTTTATATTGACGGCATTTTTGTAAATTGGACAATTTGGTGCAGTGGTGCATTCTGATATTGCGGTACTTTTGATATACCTAGTAGACTTTATTGACCGCTGTTATGACAACGGCGTGAGTTTGACGTGAGGAATAGATGGTTGTGAAAAATAGACGGTTGTCAAAGTCACCCACAACGTTTGCCTTGTTGTTCAGCCACGTTGTGAAAACCATTTATGCTATATAACGCCCACTCGTAAGGGCTTGGTAACGTTACCAAATTCACACTAAAAGTATCGTTAATTAACGTTATTTCTCCCTAAAGTTAAAACTGGTAACGGTAAGACTGGTATCGATACTACAATTCAAAAACGTTACAATAACATTACCAATTAACGTTAAATATATGTTTAAAGTATCGTTACTTATTTCGATTTAGTTCTATTGAGTTGCAAGATTCTACCCTAATATTGGATGTTTAATAGATTATAAATTTCCCATAAAATACTTAGCTACCATTTTACACCGATTAACCGAATAGCCCTAAAAGATCCCATAGATCTATTTCACGAAAAACCTTTTATAAAAGACCAGGTGTTCCTGCTGAGTATAGACACATGATTTTGCTTTGTAATAGTTCGCTATACTCTGCCTGTGTACGATTCTAGCTCAAGAATAAAGCGAGGAGAGCGAGATCTTCAAAAAGAAAAACATAGCGTAGCGATCGTGCGACACTTTTATCGTTATTACTATTGGTAACGATATTTGGTTTAGCGGTATTTTTTTTAAGTATCGTTACCTTAGCTGCTAAACGTTAATCACATTTGACAGCAATAACATTGCGTAATTACGTAATTTCAAGCCCTGGATTAGACCCCTAAAAAGACAAATGAAACGGCAGCCAGTGAACACTTTTATTGAATTTGGTTGGTCGGGCACTAGGACTTGATGGCGGCGGTGACGGGATAGCCCCTGCGCAGGCCCATGCACTGGTCGCGGTCGATGAACAGCGTCGTGGACTTGTTCCGCAGGTCGGCCTCCAGCCCCGCGCGCACGCCCAGCAGCGTCTGGTGCGTGCCCTCCGCCGTCGCGATCTTGCTGCGCAGCGTCTCCATCGCCTCGTGCAGGTCGCACACCTCCTTCACCAGTCTGTGGGGCACGATACGAATGTCTTCTGTATCGTCACGTAGTAGGATGTCATGTCAACCTTAAGGGTACTTGAACAAATTCTGACACCAATCAACAATTTAACACATTAGAAAAGCGGCCCTTAATTTCTCCCATTTGCCTCCATTCTTTCTGTCATGATAGAGACAGTCGAGCTTCTAAACTTGAGTTTTTAACACTGACATTTTTACGCATTACGCAGTATTGATACTTACATAATTTAAAATTTGTCGTGAAAATGCTTGTGAACATCTAATTTCTGAATAAGTACTTTGACTTCAACATCGTCTAAACATTCAACCATTGCAAGTTCATCAATGTGGCTTTTAGTCTCTTGCGATTTTTCGACATCAACAAAAGTGTTACAACAATAAAAAAGTCTTAATGATACGATCACAGATTGTCCAGAGCCTGTAGTTCTTACCTGTTCTGCGCCTCGTCCCTGGTCTTCTCCAGATGCGGGCGGTTGGTCCGGGCCTGCAGCCGCGTGTGAGCCACCTTCATAGGCTGCAGCTTGTCCTCTATAGCCTTGTTCAGCAACTCCAGCGTCTTCTCGATGTCGAAGATCTCTTGTTGGACCTGGAACGACAGATCAGGTCAGTTTGTTTGTGGTTATAATCATAGGTCTAATCAATTTCAAATGAGTAGATGAGTAAATACCAGTATTTTCAGGCAACATCAGGGCACATGTTGAAATAGGAAAAGCCGTCTGTATTAAGTTTGTCGCCATAGGCGTGCCTTATGCATAAAATAAAAATAAATAAAACCTAGCAGAGCAATTAAGGAAAATCTTCTTCTCCCGTGAATAAATAGATTTTCATGAGATGGTCGGTCCTTCGGGATCAACATTCCATGACGTAAATGTCGAAGATGGTCCTTCGAGTCGGATAAACCAGAGCCAAACCTTATGCAGATGCAGCTGCAACTTGTTCTTGATCTCGATGGTCTCGGCGATGCGGCGCGTGAACGCGCTGTTGCTGTTGCTCCATTGGTCCCAGATCTCGGTCGCGGCCACGTTGATCATGTTGTCCGCGTCTGTTGGACACATTTCGTGTCATTACACGTGATTCTATACATCCAGTAGCAGTTTTCCTTAAAACACGGCGGCCCCACTGCTTTGTAGTGTTTCACCGATTTATATAGGTTTGCTATTGACGTACGTCGGCGAAATATCATATTGCTTGACAGAGCGCAACGAAACGCACAATGAAGCAATAAGTCTACGCTTTAAACTCCTATATCTAATATACAACACGAAGTACAAGGTTGAAGAAGGCCTCACAACGAAAAATTGCAGACCCGACTAAAAAACAAAGTCATCTATAAACACTAGAACAAGATCCATACAAAGCATCTGAGATTTTACATTTCTGAAGCAAGGTTCTCTGATAATCTTTTAAATAGGAGGATCCTTGTCTTCTATCTTTAAATTACAGGCGAAACTTCGTCTGAAATTTTACTTTTCAAGCAGATCCTGGGGGGCTATCATGAAACATTAAAACATGTAGCACGCCAGTGCGTCCACACGTTCTCTTTTTTTTGAACGATGTGCACAAGATATGGGAAAAATAGACAGCGTATGGACGATACTAATGTGTGATAAATGTTTGTATGTTTCGTGGTAGACCTTCTAGTCTCCACGGCGTCACAGCCAGCACAGAGAGAGACAGAGAGAGCGAGACAAGGTTACCACTGAGCATCTGAATAGCCTTGGCGCGCTCGGACTGCGAGCGCTGCAGCGTGGCGGCGCTGGCGGCGGCCCAGCGCTGCGTGTCGCACACCGACGGGTCGTAGCGCTCAATGCCCGCGTAGAATTGCAGACCCTATGGAATTACCCTTCTCTTCATCGTCTACACTAATGTTATGAAGACAAATACCTTAGTATTTGTGTTTAGGGGGTATCTTTAGAACTGCCTTTCTTTCACCAATAAGAAGTGATATTATTCCTTAGTGACATAGGGTGTTAACATCGGGATGCTGATTGTTTCCAATATTTTAATTTAGTATTTAGAGGTAGGCATTACGGCGGGTCTGTAAAGTCGACCTAATTTTTGGATATTCTATGCTAAGTTTGATGGTACGTGGTCCTTTCTGTCTCGATGTTTCTTTAAAGGCGTAGTCTCCTAGTAGTATAGTATTCTAAGTCCTGATTACTTTCAAGCGCTTAACGCATTCCTTTATTGCGGGCCTTCTACCAAGCAGATTCGTAAGAGAGGAACATATACTCTGAAAGCTTATCATCAACATTTGATTGTTTCGAAACGGCCAGAAAATCTATCGTTGCAATATTTGCAAATTCAATATTGTCTTCAATCTCCAGCC
Source organism: Plodia interpunctella (assembly GCF_027563975.2). NCBI lineage: Eukaryota > Metazoa > Arthropoda > Insecta > Lepidoptera > Pyralidae > Plodia > Plodia interpunctella. The sequence goes on from NC_071303.1 coordinate 506,959, forward strand.
AAAAATATCAATCGTACCTTAGAGAAGTTGTTCAGCTGATGACACATGGAGTCTATACCAAGAGCATACTCCTTATTCCTCATATCGGACTCCAGTTCGTGCTGCGTCGCACGGCAATTCTTCGACTGCTGTCTGACCTGGAAAGAGAAAGATAAAAATAAATATGTGGGTCTGTGAGCGAGAAGCTACGAGCTTTTTACCTTGTCTAGCATATTCTTGAACTTCTCTTGACTTTCCCGGAGTATGGCGACTTCTTTGAGCAGACTTTGCTCAACCGTGTCGTGGACTTGCTCCAAGCCTGAAGTGTGAAAGCTATTATTGTTGTAATAAGTCTTAATAAAAGGATAAAAGTAGGAGAACAATTAAGATAATGGTGTGCAAAGTACAAAGTATAAGGAAACACAAAACAGACAGATGTTTAAAAAAATATAAAGATGGAAAGATTTGATAGATCGTATAGTATATCCTATCTCTTCAATCAGACGCAATGATTGCTATGTGTTTTAGCCCCCCTGGTATATTGATAACAGGGGGCTACCATGAAACATAAAACACGTGTTTGTATGTTTCGTGCTCGGTTCGGTAACCGTGTCAAGCCATACCCTGCCGCTTCTCCCTGTGGTAGAGGCACTCCTGCACGATGTGCAGCGGGCCCTCGATGCCGGCCACCGCGCGCTCCAGCTGCCGCCGCATGTCGTTCAGGCGCTCGCACGTCGACACCAGTCGCTCCATCTCGATCGACACCTGAGGGGGAATTCCCGGTCTTCACTTGGACTTTCCGAGTTCCCCATAGAATAACTAATATACTCCATATTGGCTTCTTTCTTATCGTGCGATACAGAGTCAGATTATATTCAGGTATGCCTTATTATATGCCTTTCAGTTAGTCTGCCGTATTATATGCCTGTCAGACAACCGAAAGACAACCGGTGTGCTTTGTCATAATGTTTCCTTCCACCAGAAGCTAGTGGTGGCCCATAAAAACTAAACAAGTGTCAGACTGGTAGTATATAAACTCATGTAGCACGAGGCGCTTTCGTGTTAACCGAAATACTATATGAATTCCTACCTCATTCCTCCAGAAGGTAGTATCTGTGATTCGTTCTCCGATACGTCTGCCAGAGTCCCTCTGGCCCTGTGTGCCGATCTCGTCCGTCTCCCTAAAACGTTTGGGAATTAAGTGTAAATGCTTGGAAACAGTAATATTACTTTGGACTTTGATCGAATATCTCAACTCACCTAAGCATCCTCATGATATCGTTCCGGACGCGCTCGGAGAAGTTCCTTTTGGCGTCCGACTCATTGTAGTTCTTTATGCTGTTCTGATTCCACTCGTACTGGGTGTACCTGCGTCATTCCATTGTATTAATTGTATAAAAAAACTATCTTAAAATTTATAGCTTTCACTACTTCACCATCACTGATGCAACGAGTATGCATGCTTGACGGATACTTCTCCTCAACATTTCTGTGAAAATCTGTGTAGATCACACCCCTTTCCAATAATTTTATAATAGTATTTTGATTTAACATCGTTCGGCGTAAACTTTTGCTATTCTTCAACGTCTTCTCCGCTGAAAAAGTAGGAAAGCGAATCATGGGCTTCGGTGCTCAATGGAATTGAGGAAGGAATCGGGAAAACGGCGAGAGAGCGGACGATTATATAGGTAAGAACGTCTTTTAAATCTTACCTCGTATACAAAGCAGCTCGGGCGGCGTGCTCTGGACTCCGATCGAAGCCGGTCACCAAGTTGGGGAAGCGCAGTGGTTCCGCCGCCATGCCCGCCGGCGTGTAGCACGGGTCCACCATCGTGTTCGTGATCGGTTGGGACGGCCTGGTGGGTGGGTGTTTTGTTAATTACGAACTTCGCTTGGCTTGGCCACGCAAAGTTAATTTTAACCTTTTGGAGTCTCGGGCCCAAGTGCCAAAGTCAGAGGCCGACAACCCTATCTAGTAATTAGTACGTGTAAAAGTAACCTAAGTAGGGTTGTCGGCTTCTAAATTCAGCGATTGCTAATGTAAGACAGAATGACTTATATAATGAATGAAAGAACTCTTAACTTAATGATCTCGTGATTATGACCAAGGTTCATACGTCTATGGAAGTATACCTGTTTTGATATACCTTTTGACTATGTACATTATGTACTTTTATATATTATTAGAAAAAAACATTGTAAGAAACAATAATGGTAAGCCCTTCTGGCATGATAGACCAACACTGTTCAAATGAGTTTCTTTCGGCATTTCTTCTCAGCAGTGGTCGTTCCGAAATGCCAGTAGTTTGTAGCTTGTGAGAAATAACTATAAATATAAAAATTGACGAGAATAAGTGCCTGTGAAGGTCTAATTTTTAAATAAATTATTCTAATTTGAAGTACGAGTAAGCATGATGACAAAAATTTCTGTAAATTATGATGACTCAATAAAGTAGTGTGATATTAATCCTCACATTGGTGTCACTTCAATCTCCTCGTAGCCCATGATCGGTCTCCAAGGATGCTTCTTTGGCGTGTGGAAGCAGTAGCCCACCTGAGGAGGTTGCGTGGCGGAGCCCGCCGAGTCCTTGACGGGGCTCCATTTTTGGAGTTGCTGAAATAATATTAAAAGATTGCCAAATGAGTTAGGTTCTTGCGAAGTAAGAGAAGATAAATATCTTGCTTTTCTTTAAACGATAATATAATGATAATTACTGTGCACATGGTAACTTCTTTAGCCATCTTGATGAATTTGGAAAACTAAACTGCTAAATAATTATGTAATGTAATAGAAAATTTTATAAAACTATGTTACTAAACTAAAGGCTAAAAGAATTTAAAATATTTGAAATTCGTGTCATTTTTGTCATAACTAATTTGCCAACCAAAAAAAATTGTTTTAATGATTGCGTTCAAATCTCGCATTTTCAATTTTGTAAAAGTATATTATGCATTTTATTTGCAATCCTGATATTTTTAAGTAGGTATTAAAAATAATCTTATTTCTTCATGAAATGACACAGTAAAACTTGACACAAACATAATAGGTAGTTTACGAAATTATCTTTTAATGGAAGCGAACGCGACTAGACCTTAGACCATCGGTACGTCAAATGTTTAAAAAAAAGTATGTCAATGTCAGTCAGCAGTCGCCGAGATCGGTCATCTCATTCTCATTCTTATTTCATTTTAGATGTAAATTCCGAGAAAGAAACAAGTGCAAAAGAAATGTTTTTATTAATATAAAACCATTACTGCCTATTTATATGTTTGAGAGACTGCAAAATTAAATAACCGTTGTATTTATATTGAATTACGAACATGAATGTACCAGACAACGCTCCGCAGCGTAAGTTTTTTTCCCTTTTTATCAGAACCGAACGTGTATTGAAATGAAGTAAACAGTAACCAAGTTATATTGATAAATGTTATTCAGATTGTCCTGGAACGCAGAGCGACGATGCTGGTAAAGCTTCAGCATGTGCGGGATGTCCAAATCAAAACATTTGTGCTTCAGGTAAATACATAGTCATTTAGTTTATCATGCATAACATTACTGGTTTCATAGGTATTCAATACATAAACCAGAACATTCTTCCATCATAATTGACTGTTTATTATTAATACTCTAGGGGCACCATCACTCCCTGATCCAGCCATAGACATAATCAAGAATCGATTAGCCACAGTGAAGCACAAGATTCTAATTCTATCAGGGAAGGGAGGAGTTGGAAAAAGTACTGTTACGTCTCTTCTAGGACACGCACTGGCTGCTAAGAACAATGATATCAATGTGAGTTCTTTTTTTTAAATCCTTAATAAAGAAGATAAATAAAATCTTTTTGTGGGTTGTGACTGGCCACTTGGCAATAAAAAGTTGAACCAAGCATTGGGAATGTTTTTTGTATGTATTCTTCAGATATTGATGGAAGTGCGGCTGGGATTAACTTCTATATGAAACTAAGTGTGAGATGTCAAAGACAAAAATAAGAGAATGAATTTCATAAATGAAATCCTGAAAGTACCAGTAGTACAAAGAGAGTGAAGTTTTTTATTATTTATGTAATTAAAAACTTTACTTAACTTCACTATAATAAAACTGGCCAATCATTATTTAGTAAATAAATAATTAGCAACAGTATATTTATAAGAATATTTAGGAGAAATATCATCCATTATTTTCATTCAAGTACTTTATGCATAAGTTCATTGGTTCTCATTTCGTTATAGGTTTCAACAATGTGAAAACAAGTACTAAAACCCTGACATACCTACAACATACCTACATCCTACAAATTGATTTTTAAATCAGTAGCATATAAAATTATGTTTTAAATGTGTATATAAATGCGAAAATTGGCTTATAACAATTACAAACAAGTTATATTTATGTTTGTTTGGTAATCTTCTTGAAATTTCACACATGCATGTGGCTCCAGTGACTTTCGGAAATCCTGATTATTTAAAGTTTTAAGCAAAAGTTCCTGTGGACATCTTATTTCTGAATAAATGCTTTGATGTTGACATAAAGCTAACTTTATGGAGATAACACTCTCATTTGTTTTTCACAACTTGTTGGACTACAATCCATTTCTTGATAAGATAACACAAGTGGGTATCACATACTGATTGGAACGTGTCTGTTATGGCTTCATTTTATTGTCTCTGGGAGATGATTGGGAACCCATTAAAGTTCCATTCATCTACATTCAGTTATGTATAAAAAAAAATATAGTAAAATTATAGACAAAACGCTCAGTATTGGAAAGCAATTAAAATTAATTGAATTAATTAAATTTAGATAACATTTCATAGGTACAAATTTACATATTCATGCAAAATCTACTGGATGGATTGTTATGGAATTTAGTACATGGGTAGATATAACCTGGAATAACGCATCTAGGGTACTTTTTATGCCCAAATTCCCACGGGCGCGATGCCCCGGGGCGCAGCTAGTATTTTATGAAAGTGATAAAAATCAATAAATATCCAGATACAGATACAAACGAGTACTCAATAAGGGATATGTTTCTAAAGTTGGTACCCTTGAGCACTAATTATAGGCTTGACCTCATAGTTGTTGCAACTACGAATATTTACAATATTTTTTAAATAGTGGAGCATCCTGACTTAGTATGGTTTTATTGGGATATTTATAAAGATAAATATCTTTAAAAAAATTTGGTATAGATGTATAAACTGAAGACCTAAAGCTCCAGTATGAATCCAGCGCTGGGATCCAGGGTCACTGGCTGTATCCAACTACAGGATCAGTGTAAATAAACCTTGCTCAAAGATAAATTCAAGATGTTTCTCCCTAATGGAAGTTTGCAATATTTTTCATACTTTAAATTACCCTATTGTATCTTGATCTCCGCTCGATTTCATTTCCGAATTCCATTTTTTAAATAATAAAAAGAAAGTTAAGACACAGCACAAACACTAATTAGGCAATGGCCTTAAAAAATAAAGGGCACAGGACACCCGTGTATCGATCTCGAATGCCGTACGGCAAAGATTTGCAACGGCCTGTAAAGGCGAAGGTGCCAGGCGGTGCCAGGGCTTGTCGGCATATAGGTCAGGTTTTATTGTGTTCACATCATATTTGCTTTTTTGTGCATCGCTCTCTGTTTACTAGGTTTTGCAAATGGTTTCGTCTAAGTATTATCGTCATTGGTACATCTGTTGTCTTTTACTTTGATGTTATTGAACCCATTTGTCAAAAATACGCTTAAATAGGAATATACCTAGAAATACAAATAAAATTATAATGGCTATTTTAAAATTGAGTAGGTACATGCTAAAATGCCCAAATTGCTTTTAAAAATAATAAGGGCGCGTCTCATACATATACATCCTTATCGTACTTTCATCACGCAACACAATTTAGGGGTTGAGTACAATATGTGTTTGCGGGATTATAACGACCTTGAGTGCCCTTGATTGCACTGTGTAATATTACTTTTGGTGTTGGTTCATTCGTAGTTCAGATGTTTCACCGACCTAGCACCCTGTCTAAACAAGAAAAGGTGTTAAAAACATAATAAAATCAGAGTTAAAACAGACATCGGAACTTTTGATGAAACGTGTAATTCTTCTTCTTTTCGTGTCGATGGAATCGACGAAATCATCGCTTTATTGGGTGCTAAATATATTCTTGCCAGAACCGAGCCACTCCGATGGCTTCATCGGAAGCTGTCATCAAGTCATGAAATTGTAATGAAATGATTTAATTCGAGGTGGGTATCCTGGACGCCGACATCTGCGGCCCCAGTCAGCCGCGCGTGCTGGGCGTGAGGGGCGAGCAGGTACACAACTCCGGCTCGGGGTGGTCGCCCGTGGTAAGTGCCCGCGGGATCATCGATCGCTGATTCATGTCTTGACAATTATATTAACGTTGTCTGCAGTTAACTATATTTATTCCTTTATTTTAATAAAACTTTATTTTATAAAAGCCCAGCGATTTCGCCGTGAAAGCGTGACAGCCAGACAGAGATTCGCATTTATATTATTTAGTATGGATTTCATATTATATATGCGATACTTATTATTTGTCCTTTCACGTAAAACGGAGCATTGGATTGAGGTGATTTTTGGTGTGGAGATAGACATAGAACTGGAGAGTTTATAAAAATTAAAGTTTTTAATTTTTATCCCAAAAATATTTCACGAAGAAAACCCATTTTTTTATCTTCTGTCTCTTGGCCCCGAAAGCCTCCCCGACTAAAAACAAGCACGTTTTTCATAGTACAGAACGAAATAATATTAGTATTGTCTAACAAACCAGATAACTAAGTATAATCTAATCCGTTTATCAGCGCGGTAAACGCCACTTAACACACTCGTTAATGTCCCATGTTGTAGATCTGATAATGGTTAATACAATATATACAAGATTCTTATATCCATACCGATATTATAAATATGAAAGTGTGTTTGTTTGTCCCTCTTTCACGCCAAAAAGTTTATTATTATCGAAATACAACAGTTCGTGTGTATACTATCATTACATTATTTAAATTAGGATAACATTGCACCCGTGAGTGAACCGGGGCGGGTCGCTAGTTGTGAATAAAAATATGAATTAATTTCAGTATGTAAAGGACAACCTGTCGCTGATGTCCATTGGTTTCCTGTTGAGCAGTCCTGATGACGCCGTCATATGGAGAGGGCCGAAGAAGAACGGTGAGTATTTCATCCACGAAGCAAAAGCGAAATACATAAACTGTTAAAGAAATAAGAGTAAATTGCCATTTCTGTGTCAGAAGTTGTGTGGCTAAAAAACTGAATAAACCCCGCCCATTTACGTGACGCATTACAAAAAAATCCATACACAATTACACTCCCATTTAAATGTCAACGTTTGCATGTATGTGTGGATGTTTCTTGATCAATCATACAAAATATAGTTGACGGATTTAGATTACATTTGGTATATACTTAGTATATGTATAACTTAGTACATCGAATAATTTTTATTCCGAAATTCGTACCGGAGCGAGGTCCGTTGCACACAGAAAATTATTTTTTTCTCTGTCAAAAGCTCGTATCAACAAATTTTTTTCTTACTTTCAACAGGTATGATCAAACAGTTTCTGAGCGAGGTAGACTGGGGAGAATTGGACTACTTGCTCATCGATACGCCGCCAGGTAATATCAACTAATAATTTTATAATATCAAGTAATATGTTTTTATTCCGTTGAATAATAATTTAGTCGCCAGATATACATTATCCATTTTATTTATTTTTTGTTATTGTGCATATCAATGATTTTATTGAACATTGAAATAAATTTTATTTTCACATATGAAATTGTAGCATTATACTCATTTTACAATAGCTTGCATTGCAATTAGTAGTGATGATATGACAATTTTATGTGACCTTTATTGAATAATCGGGAAAGTCGAAAGAAATAATTTGGACGAGTAGGCTTATTGGGAAAAGTCCGTTTGTACAAGTAAATCGACCGGGAAAGTCGACCGTTTTTACATGTAAACTGACCAGGAATATAGACAAGTAGATGAGAAAAGACCATTCGTTTCGGAGAGGGATTTGGTAACCGCAGTATATATATGTAGTTTTTTTTAATAGACTTTTCATCAATTCAACATCCTCCTAAAGGTCATACACACAGCACAGTTGTATCGCACCACTCTCATCCGGCAAGATGACGTTCATCGAAATATGTGCTTTAAATCGTCGTCTGTAGACATATTTTACATTGACAACACGAGAGCTGGAAGTCCGCAATTTTGTTGTTATTGCAGGCACGTCCGACGAGCACCTGTCGTCAGTGCAGTACCTGTCGGCGACGGCGCTGGCGGGCGCGGTGCTGGTGAGCACGGCGCCGGAGCTGGCGCTGCTGGACGTGCGCAAGGAGCTGGCGCTGTGCGCGGCGCTCGGCGTGCGCGTGCTCGGCGTCGTCGAGAACATGGCGCTGTTCGTGTGCCCCAACTGCGGCGTCAGTGGATTCTCTAATCTTATACGAATAATAAAAAAAAAACTAAAATCGTAACACATAAAAAAAAGAAAGCGAGAAATAGAACACGTTGGGAAAAATTATGACAGATGTTTTGACGGGTTAAGATTTAAAAAAAATGTAATGTATTCTATTTAGGAAAAAAAATTACACGTCGATTACAAAAAAGAAACTGAGAAATAGAACACTAAAACACTAAACATTGTGACTGATGTATTGGCGGGTTAAGATGAATATAAGTTTGAACATACCTATTCTATTTAAGCAAATTTATATGAGTTCATATATTTTATTATGAAATTTCAAGTGCATTTTCGGTCCTCCCCAACATATTAACTCACGTTATCCTCAGTACTCTAAACAAACAATATCCTTCAGACCCGCAGCGAAATCTTCCCGGCGACGACCGGCGGCGTCGGACAGATGTGCGCGGAGCTGGGCGTGCGGCTGCTGGGCAGCCTGCCGCTGGAGCCGGCGCTGGCGCGCTGCTGCGACCGCGGGCTCGACTGTCTGGCGGAGCTGCCGCGCTCGCCCGCCGTGCTGGCGCTCAGGGACATTGCTGACAGTGAGTGCCGAGCTTTTCATTAAATGGCTCTGAAGCAGAATCATCATTTTACGCAGAATGAGCGCTTCGCAATTTGACACTTCGCAAAGCGTGCATTTCTGAAAATGTGCACTTTTCAAAACGTATTCTTAACCAATTTTGTTGCACATTTTGCCAAAATACACGTTAGTAGATTTTAATGCACATTTTGCGTCAAACCTGTATGTATGTATGATGTTTGTTCGCGTCGAATAGTGCAACTTTCAATAGATTGAGCTGCAATTTTAATATATGTCTAGTTTGGATGACAATGCATTATGATATGCATGACCCACCCAGGATCTACTCGCAATAAAGGAATTTCTCAACGGTTCAAAGCACGCTCGTGAAATTTTACACGTAACGTAATCTATCACTTAAAATAAAGTACTTATACGATTCACAAAGAACTGTTTATAACCCTCGACTATGTCTCAAGCCTTAAGATACTCTTTGTAATCTGTCACCTTCTTTTATCGGTAAACAACGTACTACTGTACAATTTTATATTTAAAGTGTTTTTGTTAAATAAATAAACCACATTTGTTCACAGAAATAGTGGCCGCCGTCGAAAGTCCTTCGAATTGAGATACTGTCCAATTCCCTCTGCGCGCCTAGTCAAGAAATCGCCTTAATTGAAACTGTATATATATATAAGCTAACATTATAAACAACAACATTAATTTGTTTGATGAGTTTTGATGATTATTTTAATATTTTTATGATTATTGAATTTTATGCACGACATAGATGTATAGAAAAAAATCGTGTTTACCTAATGTTATATCGCTATAAAATAGAAAATAAAAAAAAAATCATCAGATGAAAAAAATTCAAGACTTGAGCGAGAATCGAACCCACGAATCTGTCTAAACGGGATATTAAACGTGATTGATTGTTGTGTGATGGTTAATTAAATAAAAAATATATATGCAGTTTAAGTTTAGAATTTATTTCGTTTTCTTATGAGGTATCTGTTGGTCAAATGAAATTAATACATAATTTATTAAATACTGCACAATTTCATAAAATCCTGTCTTCTGTATAAATAATGACAATAGTAAGAAATGCCAAAGAGTATATAATAACATGCGTTGTTTATGGGTCCATTTATTATTCGCATTTATTCTGCCAAAAGCAAGCAAACTGAAAAAGTTTTTCACATGGCAACACCGAATAAAACGTCACTGTCACGTGCCATCTGTTTCTGTTTTGGAAATGTCACTTCGACAGATCTTGATTGCAAGAAAACTTAGTAATCACCGGCGAAAATTCGGGAAAATTGTTCTAATTACGCAAATTCACCACATTGTATTCCTTTAGAATTTTGTCTATATTGCGTCTAATAAAAAGTTTTACTGCGGTTATTAAACCTCATCGATGTGAGTGAGTTGCGTTTGTGTTGCATCAGATCTTCATGGAAGCGACTAACAGGTGATTATAATGCCTGGCCATGGAATTGACGATGAAGAGAAACCTTGCAGAGCCTGCTCGGACTTCAAGACATGGGCCAAACAACGAAAACAGAACGGCAGCGGTTCGAGTTCTACGAAAACTTTTGAGTCTCCACACAAACAGGTGAGGTTATAAATTAACTCTATTAGTATCATCTTATCACCGTTCATGATAAGTTATCACACCTTCTAAACTTATTAATTATAGGGATTATTAACTAATATCATTACTTTCCTGGTTTATATACAAGCCTCAAATATATTTTGAAGATAAACACATTTTTTCCCATCCTTCCACAATGCCTCAATGAAAAATATTTTAGTTTTGCTTGTACATCCCCTTCCAAATTGCTAATGCTGAAATTCAAATTTTAACATGTTTGCAGACACTAAATGCATTAATGAGAACAAGTCTATGAGATTATATGCAAAATTTTGTATTGTATCTATCAGTGTTTTATACTTATACAAAAACATGTTCCATTTTACCAAAGAAATATTTTTGCAGGGTTCATCTGAAGTATCGGCAAGCCCCCCGGAGCTAACAAAGAGAGGTGACTGCCCACTAGACAAGGATGAACTAGGAAAATCAACATGGGGGTTCCTTCACTCAATGGCATCATATTTCCCAGACTACCCTACAAAGATACAGTCCGAGAATATGTCGAGATTTTTTTACATTTTTGCACAGTTCTACCCGTGTGAACCTTGCGCTTTAGACTTTCAGGAAGAGTGAGTTTTATCACTATCGCAGGTTTTATCACTATAGGTTTTAAAAAATATCCAGTGACATTGTCACTGTTACTTTAGTTGTAGAGTTGAAAGCTTCTTTGTAAATATTACATAAAATATTGAATATTAAAATTAGTCAGAAATATATCTGAAAATTTTCACTTTCAGCATTATTCTTCACCAACTTCCTGAAAAGACCTCATCAAATTTTCTAATAAAATCTGAACTTTCTTTACAGTATAATGAAAAACCCACCAATGACGAAATCCAGAGAAGAATTAGCAAAATGGCTGTGCGAGAGGCACAACACTGTCAATAAGAAACTCAACAAACCAATATTTGACTGCAGCAAGGTCAGAGAACGGTGGAGAGATGGGTGGCTGGACGGCTCCTGTGATTGAACACTTATTGAATATGGCACAAAACTATGTTAACTAATGTGTAATTTTCGCTTGACTCGTCCTCAATCACTTTGAAAATCATTAATTATACTATTTACTGCAATGTGGTTTCAGCCATTTCTGCCGACGGATAAGTAATTATTTACTGAAAGTACAAACTACCTCATGAAAACCACATTATATTCAGATTTACTTGAATTCTGCGTTAAATTTTATTTAGAGAAAAGATTTTTGTTCTAGAGATCAGATACCCTAGTAATATTTTGAAGTACCTTACGATACGATTACGATATTTTATTACGTAACTTACGCATGAACAACTATTTTCTTTCAAAGAAACATTTTATTTGTGATGAATTTAAGTTTGATTAGTGAGACCTACTGTTTAGTTTGCATATATAAGCCGATGATGCTTAGAGTAGTCAATTTACAGTACAATGCAGCAATGTTGCAGTTTTATGTGAGTTTATAGTATTTGTACATAATGTATTGTGAATAGTTGTATTATGTACAATATAGTTTTTGGGAATTGTTAATCTAATAAACTCTATTGAGTACTGATTTACAGGTGTTTTTGTTTTAGGAAAGTTTTTGGACAGATGAATACTTTTAAAAAGAGACCTTTTGTGGAGTACAACATTTTATTCAAAAATTCATTGAAAAATACAAGTCAAATTGAAACATACAAAAATGAATCCATCACTCAAACAATTCAGTCTATCATTCAAATACAACTTTTATATTTACTCAAGATTATTAAGTAGTATACACAACATTATGTGACATTATCTTACCATGAATGCGTCATAATGACTTATAACTTACACAACAATCATGACAAATATTAACATTAACATATGGTTTAATGTCAACTTGCTAACTTTTATTTTCACATATGTAGATATTTATCTTTCCATTCCTTGTAAATTAGCACTTTTATTATATATTACAGCACCTTTAAGGACTTATCTACTCATATTATTTTTATAAAATATATATTGTGTTCAAGAAAGCCAAATCTTAATTTCCATACTTAAATATGTAATGGTGTCAATTGCATAAGTAGAATACAGGCCCACTTACTTTAGGCACTAAATAAAATATAGTATTCGACTGTATTTCACAGCTACTAGTTTAAAAATCTAAGTAATAAATGCTAGGAAAAATAAAAAAGTGCGCCATCACAGCATGTGGTTCTTCTAAATTTCTTTAGCTAACACTAACAGTAATGTTTAGTTGTACTAGAGTCAACAACAACGTGGCCTATTAGTACTTGTGATGATATAGTTCCTTGCAATTTTTTTAAAGAATTTCAAAAACTAATTTGCCCAATGCCGGGCAGATAATTACCTTAACTCTTATTAAAAAAAACCGTATCCAGAAGCCAGTTACTCTCGTTTCAAAGTCGGTAAAGTATCAGCCTCTTCCGGACCGATTCACAGTTTGGGTTGCTCTCATAAGAATTCCATCTCCCGCTCGATGCCAACAAATTTCAGCTGTTCCGTTGGTCCATATCTGCAAATAAAAGAACACTCATTGGCAACCAGTTTTGATTATATTGATGCATTTGTAACGAATCTCGCTCGTAGAAAAAAAAAAAATTCATGATTTAACACAAGACAATTGGGCGATATTTGGACTTATCAAAACGCACTTACGTTCCTATTACGTAAGGCCCTGCGGTTTAGCCGTTAAGAGTTACGAATTTGTAATATTAGTATGGTTATACTATTTTTTTATGGGTCACTGTTTTGTTACCTGTAATGAATTAATTTTATTTATTACATCCACAGACAGTCTTATAATTGGGAAGGGGCATTGCAGCAGAAGAATAAATTGATTTTATTAATTAATAGAACCACCTTTTTCTTTTCGAATCGAAATAACAAACAAATATTAGTTTAGATCAGTAAGTTGCCTTGTCTTTGGCCATATCGACATCTACGGTATACTCTGTACAATACTCACCTGTAATCGAAGAAGAGTTCCTCTCCGGGCTGGATGGCCCTCTTGGCGAAGATGCCGATGCGGTGGTCGCCGTTGACCATCATCACCTTGGCGTAACAGTTGGGGTTGATGCTGTGGTTCGCGAATCGGATCTTGTTGCCCTTGCGCGTCGCGTCCACCACGAAATCTAGACATATTTATCAATATTTTGTAAATAGTCATTATAATGTAATATATAACAATATACGTTAATTGACAATTCAATGATGCAGAAATTATAGGATTTTTTGTTTTCATGTTTGTTTATTTGTTTGTATTAAAATCTCAAATTTAAATATCACCAACCCACCTCGTTCTACAGAATTGAAATATTCCATGTCGCTACAATTTCCATGATAATATATATCATGAGCATGACCTGATGGTGCACTCAGTATAGACTTCCAACGAAGGAACTCCTCAATGGTATATTAGAGCTAGGAGCCGATGAGAGGTGAGAGATGAGGCGGTTACCGTTGTTGAGGTTGAAGAGGAAGCTGCACATGTACTTGTCGTAGACCTTCCCGCGGCGGTCGGCCTCGTCCTGGGAGATGATCTCCCCGCAGTACTCGGAGATGAACTCGTTCTTGTTGGCGGCCTCCTTCAGGAAGATGCCCCAGCCCGCGACGTCGCTCGGCGCCAGCAGCAGGTGCTTGTGCAGCCCTCTGCGCACACACGTCATTACATACCGCCTGTCTGTTCGCGACAAACTCAAAAACGACTCACTAAAAGATAGTTATATAGATACATACTCTCTGTTTGTATGTATGTGTGATTCCTGAGAAAGGTTTAGATGTATAATTTATTATATATTTACCCGAGCGAGGTCGGGACGGGCCTCTTCTTGTTCTGACTAGATGTTGTCCGGGGTTTCACTCCGGGAAATTTGAGATAAAACATAACCTATAGCAATCTTGGATAATGTAAATTTCTAATGGTGAAAGTATTTTTTAAATTGGTTATGTAGTTTCGGAGATTACCCAAACATACAAACGAACGCTTACCTTTATAATATTAGTAAAAATATTTAACTCTTTGTACTTACCCGATACCCGCGATACAGGCCTAGACTATGTTATTTTGTTATGTGTAATTCTATTCGAGAAAGGAATTATTATTTCTGAGTGTGTTAAAAGCTAACACTTGGTGTTGGTTTTTATTCGAGTCGCCTAAAGGCATCTGACATGACTTGCGACTACCTACCTCGTCCAGTGGCATGTAATCGCATACTGTGAAGTGAACTCAGCGCTGTTATTAGCGTTATCGGTTGGGGACCGGCGGCGACCAGTTCTCACAATCTGGGACTGTCATTTCTTTTTGAGTTTGTCAAAATCAAATCATTTATTATGAAATTAGGCCTTCACAAGCACTAATTCACTAATTATATCCTATATTATTTATTTGGGAAACAGTTATACAGAAAAATAATAAATAAAAACTTATACTATACTATAAAATATCTGTATTATTGACCTCTGAACGGAGACATTCTTGCAGCAAACAAGGTGTGGAGCGGCTATGTCCGCGCCGCACGCGGTGCAGAGGTCGGGGTCACACTCCCGCACGCCCAGGTAACAGGGACACTGCTTCGTGTTGCACTGCGCCTTGCAGCGACACCCGGGGAAACGATTTTGACCTGGGTTAATTAATGGTTAGATTACTGGAAGAAATATGACCACATTTTGCAAATTTGTGTATCTCTTTTGGTAGTAAAATACTGTAAAATTAGTTAAAAATAATTAAAATATACTAACACTGACCAAACGGGACCAACGCTGTGCCGAAATGTACGTTTGGACAAATATTATTTAATTACACACAGAACACTTGCTATTCAATTGTGCTTATGAATACTGTGTTTTTAGTCTGGTTGTGTATTGTGTTGTTGTTTTACAAATAAATGATTATATATTTCTATATCTATCTATCTAATTTGTAATTTAATGTGAAAAAGCGTCAGTGAAGGCCTAGTTTCTGAATAAACGTTTCGATTTTGAATTTGCCAGCGGCTCCATTGTTGGGGAGCATTAAGAAAGGATTTCCCGAAATTCCCACGGTAATGCGAAAATACGGTAATCGATTATTTCACTCACTGAAAATCGGCAATAAAGAGGGCTATTCTCCCATCTTCCCGTTTTTATTAGGGGCTGTGAAGCTCGTTAAAAATAAAACCTTAATATTTTGAAGATTATTCTGTAATTTTACTTGGGAATCTTGCTGTTAAACTGTTAAGGCTTTGTGTCCCTTAGTCGTCTATACTGAGGCGGAAATACAATATGCATTTTTTTTTTTTGGAAATGTCACTATTTCCTATCAGCTTCCAGCAGCTAATAGCAGACATGCACGGGTGTATGTGCAGTGTGGTAGCAGAGGGCGGGGCACTCACAGTCGCTGCTGCACTGACAGAACTTCTCGCAGAAGTTCTGCGACTGCAGACACGGGCACAGACTGTCGCAGGGCTGGTTGGGATGCTCACACGGCGTGTAGTTGTAGCTGAGGGTAGACCACAATCGCTTTATTACTTTGTTCATACTAGCGGCCCGTCCCGGCTTCGCTCGTGTAAAAATATAATAAATTATACACCTAAACCTTCCTCAGGAACCACATTATCTATTGACGAAAACCGCATGAAAACCCGTGCAGTAGTTTTTGAGTTTATCGCGAACAGATAAACGGACGCGTCGTCAGAGGATTTTTTTTATATAATATGTGAGGATTATCAAAGAATCCTTATCACGATATATTATACAAGTGTTTATTTGTTAGACAAATTGAAAAACCCCCGATTTTCAATATTCATTTCACTACAACTTTTGAACGGCTAAACCGATTTTCATGAAACATAGCTATGAACACTCGGGATAAAATAAACTATGACACAAAAAAAAACAATTAAACGAAAATCGGTCCATCCGTTTGGGAGCTACGATGCCACAGACAGACACGATAAACTATACCCCTCTTTTTGCGTCGGGGATTAAAAACAATGGCCTCTGAACGAATTTTCATGCAGTTTTCATCAATAGATAGAGTCATTCAAAAGGAAGGTTTAGGTGTATATGTTCTAATTATCGCAAATAATTATGACTTATAATGTAGTAGAAAAGTCGGGAATGACCAGTTGCGAAAATGACAAACTGAGAAAGTGACATTTTGCTTAAATACATTTTGCGATATGACATTCTTGTCACTTTCGCAAATTAAAAAGTGATATTCTTGTCACTTTCGCAAATTGTCATTTTAGCAAAATGTCATTTTCGTAAAACGTCTGTTTCTCAATTTGTCATTTTCGTAAAATGTCACTTTCTCAGTTTGTCATTTTCTCAGAAATTAATGTGACCAATTCTACAAATCATCGATTGGCTAAACGATGGAGCCATACAATTAAGAAGTGAAGTGTGAAGTGACCAATTTTTCAAAAAGGACCACTTGTCTAAATGACACAACTCGAAATCTCTTATTTTTCTCCATATTTCTATAAATCCGTTATAACAAAGATTTGTCAAACGACTAGACGAGTGTAGAGGTGAAGTGAACTCACACGTGATGCGAGGCGGAGTCCTTCTTGAGCTGTATCTTGCGGCAGTGCACGGACCACAGACGGTGCTTCTTCTTCTTCTTCCGCGGCGGCGTCAGCTCCGCCTCCACGCGGCACTCCTCCTGTCCCGTGTTGATCCAGTACGTGTACACCTGCCGGGTGACGTCGTCATGTCCGATACGATCATTTAAAAAACTTGACGTGAGAAAGTGCCTGTGAAGGTCTAATTTCTGAATAAATTATTCGATGTGAATATATCTAAAGTGTCTGCTGTAGACAATACTTTGATGTCATAGGAAATGACGTTTACATTGTGTTGCCAGTGTTAGAAAAAAATTTTGCTATTAACAATATTTGTTAGTTTACCATAAACAATTTGTTTTTCTTAAACAATGTCAGTTCATACAAATTTTTGAACAGCAAATTACTTGACGATAGGCGTTTCTCAAATGTAACTCACCTGCTGACAAGTTTTGGACAGCATCACTTGAGCGATAGCGCAGTAGTTGGAGAAGAACACCTTGTGCAGAGCTCTAAACAGTGATTGGTCGGAGCCCGTCCACTCCGCGTCTATGTCTCCCACCGTCAGACCTGCGCCGAGACACACTATTATATGAGCTGTGGGCCTAACGTAAGCTGTAATATTAATTTTCAAATGATTCATTTTCAATTGAAATTTTGCAGGGAAATAATTTACTTTTTTATTTATGGGTTGGTAATTTTTTATTTATGGTATGAGTAACTTGAAATTAATGAATTTTATATTTTTAATTCATACTAACATAGCCCGTAAATTAAATTGTTATTAACACTTTATGAATTGCAAAGAATTTGATATTGTTATTATGAAATAACTAGATGTTGCCCAGGGCTTCGCTCCCGTGGGAATTTTAAGATAAAATATAGCCTATAGCAACCTTTCTAATGTTGAAAGAATTTTTGAAATCGGCTCGGTAGTTTCGGAGATTATCCTACCTCAAACATACAAACTCACAGACACTTACCTCTTTATAATATATATAGATAGATAAAAATCGTGATCAGATATCCTCCGCTCTAGTTAACAATAGCAAAATATAGAAGGTTCTCAATTCGTCGAGATTTTTTATTATGATGAATGCGATCAGGTACCTAAAGCGTTGTACGCGGCGTCTGCGGAGTCTCCGGGCGGCTTGAGGCTGGCGCTCCAGTTGCTGTTCGAAGAGTTACTGTTGCTGCCTGCGAATATCAACATAAGCACATTTAAACACTGTATTAGACAAACAAAACTAGAATTATATATTACTAGATGTTGCCCGGGGCTTCGCTCCCGTGAAATATATATTTTGAGATAAAATATAGCCTATAGCAATCTTGGATAATGTACCTTTCTAATGGTGAAAGAATTTTTGAAATAGGTTCGGTAGTTTCGGAGATTATCCGCCTCAAACATACACACTCACAAACGCTTACCTCTTCATAATAATAGTATAGATTGGCTGCAACAGTCCAGTCATAATTATGGTTATATTTTTATTCCCTGGGAATAAGGTTCAAAAATATGACTGGACTTTTGTAGGCGACTGTACAATAGCAGTTATTCCATGTAGGCTTATTGTCTGTACCTTTCTGGAAGCGGTTGCTGTCATTGCTATCCTCTGAGGACGCGTCGTTGGGAGAATCTATAGCCTTGCTGCCCTTCCCGGCTTCTTCCCCGGCCGCCTTCTCCAGGGCTAGCTTCTCACGCATCCCTTCCTATATTGGAAAAATGTTATTGTTATTAAACACCTGTGATTTCCCTGTTTTACAGTCCCGCAGTTATTGTCAGTGAATAATGGTTTTTAAGCTCTAGACCACAAAGTAAAATCTTCGGGTATTAATTTACTTTTTGGTTTAAAAAATCTCATACAAAAATAAAATACTCAAGAGCAAAAAAAGTTAAGATTAATGATTGTGAAGTGTTTAATAAAATATTTTACTGTCGAGGTGTATACTTTCCTTTCATATCGGTTGCAAGGAAATTGACGACAACATTATAAACACGTACTCTAATATTCGTGGACGTACGCGCTTGTTGATCTTGGCCAATTATATTACTGACAACGATTTACTATTTTGTTCTAGAGCACTTTACTTTTGTATGAGATTTTTTTAAGCAGAAAGAAAATTAATACCCGAAGATTTTACTTTGTGGTCTAGAGCTTAAAAACATTATTTACTGACAATAAACGCGGGACTGTATTTTATTTTTATTTTGCGCTCTTGAGCAAAAAGTATTTTTTATTAGTCTCGTCTACAACGCTTCGCTATATACTATCTTAGCGTATCTCTACTATCTTAAGTCTTTCACTTACTTCATATACCAAATAGACAAAATAGTGAATTAATTCCAGATTACCTAACAGAGTAGATCCCTTTTGAATATATATTTTTTTAACAAACGAGTTCAATAGCAAGACTTTATTGATTAAAAACTATGAAAAAAGAGGACAGTAACATATGAAATAGCAGCGAATCTCACCAACAACATGTAGCAGCTGGGGCCGCAAGGCTCGGAGAAGGGCTTGAGGTCGGGGCCCTTGCGCCTGGTCAGGTTGGGCCCGGGGTGGCAAGCCTGCAGACCTGCTTACATTGTCACACTGCTTAGCCAGGATAACCACTACACTAGCGCCACCGTTGCATTTTCATCAATTTTGTTTTACTCAACAGCGAAAAAAATAAAAAAATACAGATTATAAGCGCGTGAGTTTTACAAAATGTAGTCGCAATTTACAGATTTTGGTGGTCATTTTTTTGTTTTTAGTAAATTGTGGCAACTGTGTTTACTAGGAAACTCGAATACTTTCATTTCTTTCTTTATCTAGTTGCATTAATAAAATTAATTACAGGAAATTGATAAACATTGTGGTGGCGCTAGTGTGCTCAGTGTTAATCCACGCGGAATGTTACTATGTATAGCAACGGGCAACACAAACAATTAATTATTTTTTGCACATAAATTAATGCTTTAGATTGGTCGTGGCCGCTTGTATAGATGAGAACGACCAGAAATAAGAAGCTTTCTATAATTATAGGTAAATGTTTCGTTCGGTAAATAAACAAATTCATGCAGATGCTATTTTTTGGCAAGACCCTTTACTATACATAGTTATGTGACGAAAGCGCAAAAGTTAAAAAAAAACGTCAATTCGAAAAGTTAAGGAGATGTTAATGGGTAAATCATACATTTGGTACACAAAGCATTTGGGTACCTATCTAAAATGGGAAGAAGAATGTGTTTAAATTGCAAAAATACGTATTAAAATTAATGACGAAATGGTATTTTTGATCCATACATAAAATAGGAATATGTGTGTCAAACAATAAACTGGAATAGCTAATAAATAGGATGACATATGTAAGGAAAATAATGTAATCGTTGATGGATGATCAGAGATGGGTTTAAGCCCGGGAACAAACTGGATCCCATTATCACGCAATCTATTTATTTTACCAATTTTCTCCTGTACTTTTGAAGGTGTAACACAGTTCTGCATTTATACAAAACTAGACTAGACCTGTGGTTATTAACACTATATATATATATATATATATATATATATATATATATATATATATATATATATATATATATATATATATATACATATATATATATATATCTATATATATATATACCAAATTTTAACCAAATCGACCCAGAGGTTTAGCCGTGAAAGCGTGACAGACAGACTTTCGTATTTATAATATTAGTTTGGAAGTCACAACGAATCGATCGATCGAACTCTTTCGACTGTGTATTTTCTGACGACATTCGAAAAAAAAATCTGACGACATGAGCAACTCTGGTTGCTTTCGAATCGGATCCCAGACGTTTCTGTACGAGCATAAACCATCTCTGAAGGTGAGCCATGGCGAAGATAACGAAAAAAAAAAACGTCTAACATGACGTCACATCCGGTCTCGCGACCTTACCTGCCTGGCTTCCTGTCAGCCAAACAAACAACAAACAAATAAAGCCTATATCATATATACTTTACATCTACATATATTACAGTATTAAGCTTAGTTACAAACTATAACTATACACGATGTTCCAGTTCAATAGCTGAATACATATGAATATGTACATAAAATACAAAATCTATTTTATTATGGTCTTAAAAATAAATTTGCTTTGACGTCGAGAATTAAATAATATCTCAAAGTCAAAACCATTTATTCAGAAATTTACAGAATTTTCAGGTCATATTTCAATTTACACCGTAATATTTCTGTCAAAGCCAAAAACTATTAGCTACAGTTTAATAAATTATAGTATATGCACAATTCCCGTGTTTCTGATGAGAATTTCTCTTCGAAATCTGCGGGAATTCTCAGGGGAGTCAATTTCCGAGAGCGTAGAACTTCTCAACGGCACGGCACGTCGCTAATCGTGACCGCTTACCATTGTTACCATTTGGTAACAATGTTTTTGTGTGGTGTGGTGTCTATCAAGCGTTACCATTTGGTAAGTGAACACGGCGCTGTCATTTATTTTATATAGTTCATCATCATATCGAGTGTGTTATTGCTAACACTGGTGTCAGATTTTATTCCAGTCGCCTAAAGGCATCTGACATGACTTTTACGACTATTTACCGCCATCTAGTGGTAGGTAGTCGCATACACACTAGTGAACTAAACTGTCCACCAATGTGCAGGTTTCCTCACGATGTTTTCATCGAAAACAAGTGGTCTATGAAAACTACTAGTGAGTCAGATTGGTATACAAACTCATGTGGCACGAGTAGGATACGAACCTTTCGATCCACAGGTCTTAACATTACACCGCAGAGAGACCATAATGATGGACGGTACTAGAGTCAGTACTTTTTACAGTAATTTTTTTGACGTCAATAAGTGATGTGTATCATCCTATATTGAACAAAGAATTTTGAAATGTTGAATTTGAGTACTCACGGTGCAGGAAGCAGTCGTACTTGAAGCAGCGGCGGCAGAAGAGCGTGTGGAAGGAGTGCATGGTCTGTTCGCGGGAGACGGACTCCGCCAGCGGCCCGTCGATGTTGGGCGTGCACTCGGGCGGCAGCGCCAGCGGGTCCCGCAGCGACGTCAGCTCCACGTATCTGTTGTTCACATCGGGGGGCTCGATTCTCTTGCAATCAAGACCATTTCACCAATTTTTTTGAAGTGAAAACTTCTTTAGCGGCGTTGTGCACTTTTTGTGATGGGTAAAAAAATTTGGAACTCGCGTCAGGACACGTGACCCTGATCGAAAATTCGTAAGATGTCAAAAATGCACGACGTAATTCAAGTTTTCACTTCTGCGCGCACTCCCGGAGTGCAACTCTTTTTTAGAAGGTTTAACACGGTTTCTTCACTTAAGAAAAATCACAATTGAAAGAGTTCGATTCAATGCATCGGTCGATCGATTTCTCCCATTGTAAATTAGCTTAAAAACTTAGGAAAAAAAAATTAGAAAATTTATGATATGAACTTCGATTGCGCGTGAGAATCGGGCCCCAGGTGAGTTTAGTCACAGTATTTTACTAATTTCTTCCGACACAAACATAAGTAATAGACGAGTTTGCGCCGGACTTTTTGTAGAGCCATTCTACTATTTTACCCACAACCAGTGTATATAGTGAACAATAGTTTTCGCTAAAATTACAGATGATGATGATGTCTCTATAGAAACAAAGAAAGAAAACATTTATTTGCCAAAAACATGAGTACAAATATACAAATTGATGTCAAGGTGGATTAAACATACATTTTTAACCGAATATAGGTATGCAAATATAAATAAATAAAGAGGAGCATGCTATCCACCACAAATAACAAAAAAAGAATTATAATGTATACTAGCACCAAATTCTATCCGAGTCTATCATTAAAGAAATCATTTAAAGTATAATAACATTTAGCAGTTAATAAAGACTTAAGGTGCTTTTGAAATAGATTTAAATTTAAGCTTTTATATTGATTTGGAATTTTGTTGTAAATTTTTCGGTGCCATACATACTGTGCTATTACCGAGTAAAGCAGTTTTTGATGGGTACATGCATAATCGATAGATATCTCGATGATTCCTCAATACAACATCAGCTAGACGAGGGAATAAATGAGATTGGTTTTCACAAATGTTGCTACCTCAAGTGTGTAAAGTGACGGAAGTGGAAGAATTTTGTGTTCTTTAAAAAAAAAATATATATATAGACATAGCGTCTGATATTATGGAGACATCGTCAAATCTTTTTATTTCGATTGTACAATTTTTAGGTTAATTTTAATGACGTTAATATGCGATGTTCATTATTTCAATCGGGACTGTGAAGCCCTAGAGTATCAATAAAAATGAAAAAGCAAACCTTTGAAGGTTAGGAAATACTATAACAGCTGCCAAGGCTATGTGTCCCGTTAGTCCTTCTTCGTATTTCAAAGGACATATGTGTATAAAATTTCAAGAAGATTGGTTGAGTACATAAAGCGTGAAGTTAATAAATAAACTTTCGTTTTTATAATATTAGTTGGGATTTAATCGGGTATAAAAAAAGTTCGTGTACGAAGAAATGAAGAAATAAATAAAGCACTGACTTCTCCCGCAGTTCCGAGGGCGTGCCCTTGTCCGGGAACTGACAGCTGATGGCCTGGAAGATCGTGAACACCGGGAACTGCTTCTCCGAGGCGGGACGCAACGACTTGCCGTCCTTGTCTGACTCACTCTGCTCCTTGCTCGTGTCCTTGTCTTTCTGTGTCAATGATAAATACATCATATATCACAGCAAAATTATAATTTTATTATAAACAGCACACAACAAAATGTTCGTTACTCGATTGATGTAAGATTCGGGTTTAGTAGGTACATACACTATTAATTCTGCGGCGTTTTCTTCGGCAATCGAATTTAATCGCTACATAATATAAAAGCTGTCTAAAACTAAAAAACTGATTTTGATGCGGGTTTTTTTAATACATAGTGTGAATCCTTAGGTGTATAATTTATTATGGTATCAACCGACCGAAGCCGGCCAGGCCGTAGTAGTTTACATGACGTGAAACACATGCCTGTACAGGTTTAAATTTCTGAACGATTTGATTTTGATTTTGCAAAGCTATATTTGAATAATCTCGAAAGCAAACTCCTCACGTCTCTCTCGTCCCGGGAGTGCCTCTCGTCCGCGACCTCGTCCTTGGTCTGGAAGGCCATGAGCGCGTGCACGAGGTCCACGAACAGCTGGTCGTCTATGAACCCGCCCTCCTTGTCCCCTGCCGACAATATCATGGTATCAATCGGGTTAAAGGTAACAATGCGGCCCGACTTTCAAACCTTTGAAGTTATCATAAATGGTAATTTACATGCTTATTACGGAATATGGAGATATTCAAGGAATTTCGAATTAACCTCTATGAGATAGGTAGTAAAGGCGAATTTACAATGAAATTTGGTAAACTGTTATCT
Organism: Plodia interpunctella; assembly: GCF_027563975.2. Taxonomy (NCBI): domain Eukaryota; kingdom Metazoa; phylum Arthropoda; class Insecta; order Lepidoptera; family Pyralidae; genus Plodia; species Plodia interpunctella. The sequence continues at coordinate 531,560 of NC_071303.1, forward strand.
AACTAAATCTTTTTTTCTAAGGGATGGTTTAGCTTTCAAAATTTATTTTATGTTTTAACCATCAAGGATTTTTACAAATTTCACAATACTTTTAAAAATTGCTAATACATACACATAACCATTAGTATTGCTATATCCTATAACTAGTGCTTAATAAGAGGGCGCATCCCGCACGCGAGCGCCGCCATCACATCTTTATCAATTTCTATAATTCACTTGCGAAAACTAAAAAGTAATCAATACAAATTATGCTACACTAGTACAAGGATTACACTATTTACTAACGGTTGCTAGTGACCACTGTTTTCAGTCTTGTAAACCATATGAAGCAACTTTGTCCAATAGAAAACTAATACTTTCTAATATAATCATTCATCTAGTGTAGAACAATGTGTAAAGATTACTTTATAAATCTTCACTAATAAACAATAGAAATTGATAAAATGCACACTAAAGCAAAGATGACGAGAGGAAAGCACAAATGAAGTGCATGGCAGTGATGGTGCTAATAGACATCAAAATCAAAGGTATTTGTGATCAGATTCCGGTAAACATAAATGTTGTTGTTGAAAAAAAACTTTTTTTTTTTTTACGCACTTTCATACGCGAGTAAAAAACGTTTCTTCCCATTTTTATGGGAATTTTGGGAAGGCAACAAATCCCAAAGTATCTATACCAAATATACTACACCCAATAGTTTCAGCTATGCACCGTCAGTTAATCAGCTGTGGAAAAGTTTTAAATTGTTGATGATTTGTATGTTATAGATAAACCAGTTCTTCCTATTTACAAAAAAAAAAAACGAGTGAACAAATAAAAGACTAAGTCATCACACATCAGTACCTGTATGATTATGTAGTGAAATGAAGAATAAAAAAAGTAAAGAATGAATTTGTGCACACACACCTGTGTAAATTAGTCGGATGATGATGTGAAGGCTTGTGGACTGAGCCCATGTTGACCATTTATAAGAAATGGACAGATTAAATTGTAGTCACATCCTGTTTTATAGCTAAGGAACCCAAAAAGATGTACAAAGTTACAAAATTGCTTACATTAGTCTTATAATTCACGAAGTATATGCAATAGCACCTAGCCTATTTGTATTAGTGAAACATTGAAGTAAGTATTAAGATATATCATTTAAAATATGATGGACACAACAACAATGAGAATTATATGTTGAAATATATAATTTATATTAAACTGTGGTTATATCTTGTTGCCGACTTAAACAAAAATCTTGTTCAACAGCACATTAGACAACAATAAACTATACATTTCACAATGAATTAGGATATCACTGGCTTTTTTTATCAGACCACATTTTTTTAATTCCACTGAGCAAGCAAATGGGCATGTGGCCGACCTGATGGGCAGTGGTCACTGTAGTCTGTGGAGTGAGAGATTAAAGAATACATGACAACCCACTTGCCAAAAAGGCACATGCAACAAGGCCCTGTCCACAAACAAAATAGAATGATGTGAAGCCGATGTACCATGCACTTTCCCGTCGTAGTTCTTTATGAGCTCCTCGATGAATGTACCGTCCTGGTCCAGCACCTCGTCCCCCATGTATGGGATGTTATGGAGCACCGTCTCATCCTCCACCATGAAGTTCTTCTGGGTTGGTGCCCATGTGTACATGGTCGGGATGGGGTTCACGGAGTTGATTATGCGAATTGGCACTTGTTGTGTGGTAACTACTCCTGATGCTGAAAAAAGAATGCAGAAATTACTATAACAAGCATGAATTTTATATTTATTTAATTTGTAAAAAAAATGTCATAACCAATATCTCACATAAATTGAAGATTTTCATTTTTTTGGGGCTCTCTTTTATACTTGTGTATAAGATTTTTCGAAAATTTTATAAAAACAAAAATAGTTGGACATGCAATAGGACAACAATTTTTGAATTAGAAGTTGAAGTTCTACTTACAATCAGTGTAGGAAACCTCGGCGCGTTTCATCAAGCTCTCATGATTGGGAGCCGGCGCCGGTGGCGGCCAGAACGGCCTGCGTCCTCTCTCTCCAGCGCCAGTCTCAGTCTCCCGGCTTTCGATAGCCTCTGACATAATCCCCAAATTCCGAGCCCATGCTACCTTTACTTCGTCTGCACGTTTGAAACGCTACAAAAAGAACAAAATACTATAAAACTTGATTTTCACTATGTGATATTGAAGTTATGAAAGGTTTCCCCTTACCTTCAGTTGCCGGAGCCTCATGTACTCCGATTTCACTCTCTTCTTCCATTCTGCTGAAACTTTAGATTTACTCATATGCGACACAATTCAAAAATACTTCCTTTCGGAAAACCTAAGTTTTCTAGCTCCACTTTTTACACAAAGAAAATAGCGCGCAACGAACAAATTGCTCGCTGTCAGTGCTTTGTGCTTTTCGTTGTCTTGTCTTCCTTGTTTGCCGTTGTGTTGAATTGACATATGACATTTTTAATGTTGATGTTGACATTTTTCAAATAATTTTTGTCCGCGTGGTCCGGTCCGGTGTACAACCACAGATGGTCCAGCCTTGTGTGCAGTCTGTCTAGTGATGGTCAGGTGGTCGAATAGGGGATATTACGCAAAGCTCAGCGCAGATGTCGCTACTAGTACAACTAAGGTACACAAACATTGCCAATGGAGGCAAAAAGCACAAATTTTCAATATTGTTGCAGATTTACGAACAAAAATACCTTCTACGCAATCGTGGTGCGAGTTTAAAGGAAAAAGAAAGGATTTAGTGGATTATCCTGAAAATAATAAAACTATTTTCACAAACGAATGCATATTTTCACAAATAATGAAAGGATACATTACATAATAAAGTACTCTAAAATAAACGTTTTAATCGACATAGTAAAAGGCGGCAAAGCTTTTGCGTACATAACATAAAGTGCTGTACTCTGGCGGGATAAATACTCCGTATAGGGAGTATTACTGTAAAGGCATTCATGTTTTATATACTTCTGCAGAAATGTAAAGGTTACGTTAAACACTATACTGCCTATCCACGCGTTTAGTAGCAGGGACGGTGCGCACTAGGTGGCTATACCCAGCCCAGTCCACTTACAAAAAAATAGAACACGCTTCTAATCACTTTACTACGTAGCCAACTAATGACTTGCACTAATCTGTCCACTCATATTTTCTCCTTAATCAGTAATCATATCTGCAATAGTGATCTGCACTAATCACCAATCAAATTACAGGTTTTTATATTTCACCCACCGTGTATGTAGGTACCCCCATCTCTTTCTGTACGTACAGACCTACCAATTTTGCTATGACCACAGATTTACAAACATAATTTTTATATCTGTGCTGTAATTCTGACGAAAAAAAAAACCTTAGCTTTTCTCTATTCTATTCTATATTGTCTATGATAACAGTTCTTGTTTGTCTATTTTTGCTGTGAAGGAACGAAGTTTCGCCATTTTCTTGTAATTTTATCAGAAAAGTCTAATTTGAGAAAAGGTGAGCATAAGTAGACGGGTATTATTTTATTTTACATGTTGTTTTGCGCTTAACAAATGGCATGTTTAGTCGAAATACTTTCGCGTTTACGGCTGCGGATTACGTAATATGTTGTTCCTCGTCACAAATCATTTACCACGAAACATGAAAAAATCATACGTAAAGAGTGTCTCTCCAACGGTGATCGTTAGAGTTGCTGTCTACACCGAAAAGTTATTCTGTTTGTAGGTGTGTGCCTACCTACATACTGCAGCAGGTTATGCGAGGAGGCTCATATAAGTATGTCCTCGTATCCGGGCGGAAGCGCGGCGGGCGGCGCGTGGGACGGCGGGCCGCCCGGGGCCGAGGCCGAGTACGCCCCACCGCAGCCGTACGTCGCCCCGCCGCGCGCGCTGCCCAGCACGGACCCCTGGACCGGCGTCAGCTACAGCCAGTACGCCGCGCCCGCCTACGAGTATCCGGCCTATAGCGCCCAGGCCGCTTACCCTGGTTACAGCTATGACTCTAGCTATTATCCCCGGCCCGACCCCGGCTATTACGACGCCCGAGCGTATCCGCCGCACCCGCCGCAATCTTCGGGCTACCAATACCCACCTCGCGATAGGTCTCGCTCTCCCCCTCGCAATTACACCCGCTCGAGATCCTACAAGTCTAAATCGCGGAGCATTTCCCCATATGCGAGAAAAACACGAGCTTATTCCAGAGAGAGCAGCTATGAAGAAAGCAGACGCCGAAGGTCTAGAAGCCGATCTGCAAAATCTAAACGCACTAAATATTCCTCGAGCGACAGATCAAGTTCTAGATCTCGCTCTTATTCTCGAACTTCATTGAAAAAAACGAAGAAGAGGTCATCATCTTCAGATTCTTCAAATTCTGATGAATCTTATAAGAAAAAGAGCAGAAAGGATAGAAGTCGGGAGAGTTCTATGACCCCACCATTAAAAAGTAGGAAAAGCGTTTCAAGTTCACGGAGTCATTCCAGGACTCGTCATTCAAGAACACCTAATGTAAGAAGATCACAAAGTAATTCTTCTAGGTCTCCTACTCCTAAAGTTGAAAGAAAGAGACTGAGTAAAGAGAGAAAATCCTATTCTAAGGATGTGAAAACTAAAGACCGTAGGATTGACAGTCCCTCAACAAAGAAACACAATGAAAAATCAAATTTGTCTAAAGTCCGAATCAAAACCGAAAGAGTGTCCATTACACCACCACCGAAAAGTCGTAAAAAGGAAAGCTCTGTTAATTCACTAAAAAGTTATAAATATAAAGAACGACAGTCTGATACTCCACCTAGGAAAGTCAGAGAAAAGAATAGAGATAGTTCATTGACTCCACCAAAAAGCTATGCCCGTGGTCGCTCATCTACTTCCAAGTCTCATTCTCGGTCTTTGACGCCGCGTCCTCTGAAACGCAAGCGGTCTGTAACGCCTGACAAGCGGCGTAGTAGACCTCGTTCAAGGTCAAGTCACTCATCAACCCCTTCAGTAAAGTCAAAGTCTAAATCAAAGAGACGTTTAAAAAAATCTAGATCAAAGAGCCGTTCGAAAAGCAGGTCGAAGTCCCGGCGACGATCTAGGTCTCGAGGGAAAGGAAAACGATCAGTCACCCCCAAGAAATCTCGATCTCCGTCGCATAGTTCCCGATCTCGCAGTCGTTCGGGCTCTGGTAGTGACGATGAGCGACGCGGGCAGTTCACAGTCGCTGACAGAAAAAGATTTTGGAAGCTGCATAGGAACAGGCAAGAAGAGAGAGATAGGGATAAGAGTCCAGTCAAAGAAGTCAAACCTCCACCAGGGGCCATTGAAACTACTACTGTTGATGACATTGAATATGGAGATCCACCAGAAGTGGAAGGCCCCAACTTTGCCGAACTCCTACCATCAGCCGAACAAGTTATGCAGACAGCTTCCTCATCAAAGTCTAAAGCCATATTGCCTATTAAAAATGATGGTAGCTTCTTAGAAATGTTTAAAAAGATGCAAGAAGCGAATAAACCTGTAGAAGAACAGAAGCCAGCAATTAAAAAGCCTACCTTGCCTTTTATTGGGAAGAGAAGAGGTGGCCGGGTGTTGAAAACCGGGATGGTTAAGAAAGCGAAGGCCATTGATGAGCAAACTGCTGACAATGCCCCAAAAGATGCTTGGTCACTCTATATGCAGGAGGTTAAAAAATATAGAGAGACATCTTGTGAAGAAGAGAGAAAAACCAGACCACTGGTCAAATGAATATTACTTTTAATTTATAGGATTAAGATTTTTATCGTGACCTCTGTATTAATATTGATGAGATATTTTTTTTACTTTAATTATAACCTTTGTTTGTATCGATGTCTAGACTTCCTTATTTTATTTTGTACTGTGGAACAGACTGCAATAAAGGATTATAAAAATGAATGTGGTGTTGGTTTGTTTACAGCAAAATGCCTGAGATGATCAAATCGCCCGCCGACATCAAAACCGCACCTTTCGACCCGCGGTTCCCTAACACAAACCAGACAAGGTAATGCAATGCAGTTAATTTTTACTTCGAAGCAGACTCCCAAGACTAATCTGCGACCCGGGCACGTGAGGACCTCAGGACTAATACAATCATGGAAAAATAGTTCCTTATGATAACTAACAAATTTTGTGTTGATAAATATGCTAATACGATTACTTTCATAAAAACTTGTACTAGCACTTGTGTTAATTAAATCGAAATTCAATTAGTTTCTTTTGTGTAAAGGCATCCAACATATTTTTTACGACTGCCTACCGCCATCTAGTGGCAAGTAGTCACATAAACACTAGTTAACTAAAAACTCGCGATGTTTTCCTTCACCAGAAGCATGTTTTCATCTGCCACTAGGCACTCCCGTAATGTCGAGGTAGCAGCAGAGTCTGTATACAAACAACTCATAGCACGTGCAGGGTTTGAACCTGGGACCTTTCGATCATAGGTCTTAACCACTGGGCCACTTGGGCAACAGAAAAAAGGGCGCAGAATTTTTAGAAGTATTAAAACTGTTTTGATAGAGAAAAATATTTTACGAAATCGCATGGTCTATTTTTATCAAATTTTAATGATCACAGCACAAATTAGAATGATCCATAGTACTTTTATTGTTTGTTAGTTTGTATCTTATTGTAATTACTGTGATTTTACTAATCAAGAACATGAGCTTTTATTTGAGATAAAGTTTACTCAGTTATACCTACAAATATGTTTTCTAGTGTCTTCTCCTAGACAGGAGAAAGTGCCCTAAAATATTTGTAAGATTCCTTAATAAGTCTCGTCCGCAGGCACTGTTACCAAAGCTACCTGGACTTCCACCGCTGCCAGAAGGTGCGCGGGGAGTCCTTCGAGCCCTGCCAGTACTTCAAGCGAGCGTTCAAGTCGCTCTGTCCCAACGAATGGGTGGACAAGTGGGACACCCAGCAGGAACAGGGCATCTTCCCGGGCAGAATTTGAATATTCCAACTATAATTTATTGCAAATTTTATGTTAATTAGGTCTGTGAGTGATATAGGCAAATAAATGAGTTGAATTAACTAGGTATTTGTTTAATTCTTACTGAGGGGCGGGGGTTATTACCATTTCAATGTAATGTTCTTATTATCTGTGGTATAACATGTAAATTTTCAAAAAAAGGGTGAGCCTCCAGATTGACAACAGTCTGTAGACTAGACGAGCAACGCGGTTGACGCAAAATTTACAAATTCGCAGAAATTTCCCTTTATGGACGATTGAACAATGTTTTTATTTACTTAAAATCATAGCAGCGTTTTATCATTGGTCATTCTGTGAAATTCAAGTTTTGCAAACTGACATTCTACGAATTACTTTGGACACTATCGCAACAATAAAAAGCACGTGCGCATTTTCCCCTTTATTCAATTCAAGCCTTCGACATGACAACACGATCAGATGGGTCCAGGGAAAGCTCCTTTATCACGCAGCTCGTCCCAGTGGGAGATCCACGCATTAGGGCAGATGGTTTCAAAGTATCTCTTGAAGATCTTGCAATCGTCTACCTGGGTAGGAAAAATAAGCCACGAATACACTAGGGAACGTAACATCGTTTTTTAATTTCCTCGCCTAGGATCCAGTGGCCATCCTTCACCATCAGATGGTGTCATGATAGAAATTATTTGTACTATAATGCATCCGATATGCAAAGCAATACATCCGAAAGGAATACATCATTATTTTAGCCCACTGTTGGACACAGGCCTCACCCAAAAAGGAAGCGGCTTGCGTTCAGCGCACTAGCGTTGCCGTGCGTAGCTTAATACATAATCTAAAAATACATTAGCTATTCCTACATAAATGAAAATGTATTACCATTCCTAGGAGACGAGTGCATTTGTAGTAATCACAGTAATTGTCGTAACATGCCCTGCGACAGGAAACAATCTTACTTTTAACTATAATATAAATGAGAAAGTTAAGACAGTTTTAGGCATTACCTTATTGTGGTTAAATATTATACAACCACAGTACAATACTCTTTCGGTGGTACAACCTCGCGTTTCCAATGTAATTGATTATTTAGGAACCAATCGACGGTGCAGTCAGGATTATCGGTAAGTAAAAAACAAACTCCTGTGGTTAAGTACCAATACGAAAACAAACGATATCGAAACAATAATAAAAGTGTATTACAACTCCCTTTACCTAATATACATGGCATGTTGGCTAAAATCAATACAAAACGTGAACTAAGTCGAGAATTATATAAGTACTTAGGTACCTAAGATATTCCTAAGGCTGCGTCTATCATGTCGTGTTAAGCTATTTCACGATGTGTCTGACGAAGTTTTGTCCCGTCATATGTATACAAATGGTCTGTGTATGTACAGTATGATTAGGTATTAAATATATAAAACTTCATTAGCACCATTTACAGTGCAAATGAAACTAATAAGTACTATTTTCTGCATCAGGCAAAAAGAACAAAAAAATAGCCTGCCCCCACAGAATTATAATAATACCACCTGCACCAGCAACGGCGCATTAAGGTACAACGGGAAATCTTCTAGGTACGTAGGTGCTTACTTAGTCTGATTTGTAAATGGGTACCGCGGATCAATCCGCAACGTCCTAAATTCCTGGTCACACATTTTGCTACAAAATAAATAAAATTATAAGACTATTCTTTATAAAGAAGCAATACCAATATCGGCATTGCCAACTAAACGTCTAGATGACAAAATAAAACAAATGAATAGTGTCTGTTTTTTATTGCTATTTGAAACTCCGTGCTTGTGCAAGGAGTAACAACTGGTAATTTGTCAATAGAGAAACGGCAATGCTGAGAGTGTAGTATTACCATTTCAATAATAGTTTACATTGTGAACACAAATTAATACAACCACAAAAAGGACTATCTATTGAGTAACCATTGGGACACGATTAAAAAAGTATGAAGGCACTATTGGACTACTATTGACAAATCATTGTTCCCAGGAACTCCAAGTAGGATTTCAGGAGTAGATCGTTATAAAAATAAAGGTGGGATACATTTCTTTTATCTATGTGGGATACCAATTGTTACGATTGTTTTCTTAAGTAAAGATCTACACAGATTTTTCAGATTTTTTTGCATTTTCTTTTTACAAGTATTTATACAGGAAAACACTGCACATACTGCACAAGCAGTATTAAAGTGAGTCTAAAAAATCAAACAAGAAAAATATCTTCAAGACTTATATTCATCAGATACAGATAATAATAATTTCATATTTATTCATTTAAATACCTGGGAAACTTTCTATCACACACGCGGCATACATTTATTTATATAGGTACTGACTACCCCACCATCACTGCTAAATATAAATAGATATCATATCTACACACATGCAAAATATACAAAGAATGGAGATCATTTCTTATTCACTAAGAAGTTAAATTAAAAAAAAAAATAGAATGTTCTATGTTTTTTATGAAGGCTGATTTACACCAAGCGAGCAAAGGCTCATCTCATTCTTGTTCTTATGTAGGTACCAGCTGAAAATCAGCTCTGTGGCTTCCAGTCACGGCACAAAACTGAGCTGGGATCCTTTTCGGCATAGACCCCTAGTTTGTACATGTATAACAAAATGTATAATAAAACTGTAACTACCTATGCTTTTTTTGCCGAATAAAGCATTTTCTTTCTCTTTCTTTCACTCAAGTCAATGGCTGGCCATTACATAGCAACCAATAGCTAGGCTACCCATAGCCTGTGGCCAACTCGGCTCAGCCATTGGTTGGACAGACACAGTGGGGATATAATGATGACGATGATTAATTCACTGGTTTTGGTGTAAATGCATCTTGATAGGAAAACATATTGCATTTCCGTAGATTAAAATAATACACCACGGAAATTCGACTTCTTTCACACAATTTTAATACTCGTCCTATTTTACATTTTATTCTAATATTACAATAAACTCTTGGAATTTCAGGATTTCATATAATTTTTTTATATACTTACAGTTACATACTTCTACATGAGTGTGCACACACTTCACATAGCACTATGTGCACAGAAATTGTTTTTCATGATTTTTATTGTTTCTATGTTTGACAAATAAATTGATTGATTGAAATCGAAGAACAAGTTTCAGAGATTAGCCTGTTCAAACAAATATACAAAAACTCTTCAGTGTCTTCACTGAATGAAATATTTAGCTTTATTAACGCATTAAATCTAAGCATTATAATCTAGTGACAGGCATGGTTTTCTATCAAGAATTATTTTGGTACAATATTTACACGATTCCTAAATACATTTCGAAAATGGGCTCGCTATGAGCTACATTCATAGACGCACGAACGAAGCAAAATCAAAGAGCCTTATTGCCATTCTAACAAAAGTAGGGAAACGATACGCGAGGCTGAGGCAGACGAGTGGGGTAGCGGTTCCGTCCCCTCAAGAACAGAAAACGAAATTAGCCTCGCCTTACGCGGCGTCCGCGCGTCTTATAGCAACCGCACGCCGGGAGACCTGATGCAGTGCACACGGAAGGTCATGGCCTGGTTAATATTGCTATTGTAGTGCACAAGTTGATCCTTCTCTATATTTAGTCCGTGGTCGCAGGAGCCCGCCTGAACAAAAGGTCTCGGTCAGTGTCCGAGGTCGGCGCGCTGCGAGCGCAGCAGCAGCCCCAGGCACTGCAGCAGGACCTGCATGCTGGCCGCTGACGTCGCCTGATTTGGACAAAAATTATGTTTCCTTTTTCTGGTAAAGGCTTATAATAAAATATTTAAATGGATTCGTCTTAAGTTAATAAAACATTAAAAACAGGAATCGAGAGGGATAATGAATAAATTATTGTCAGCTCACGACAGATATCTGACGTATGGTTTGCTTGCACAACACCTAGATCCACAGTAACTTCATGAGATTCATACATTTGTTTGACGGCCTGCTAAAGATAACAGCTGCCAGCGTTAATAATGCACTGAGGGATGTCACAAAACTGTATCTCGATATATTTTATTAGTAAGTGGTGAGTAAGCTGTGTAAATCTTATAAATTATACGTCTGTCTGTCAGCTTTCACAATTATGATGACATTTGGAATAGACATAAAATGAAATATATTACCGCTGGCAGAGCAGCAGACAAAAGATAAGAGCCTCTAAAGAAATCCCCTTAAAGAGATATTTTAAGAGGATTTTTAGAATAAGTCCCATAAATAGCTACCCACCAGTCCACCAGCATTGGTTGTTTTCAAAACGAAATTTATTTTTGACTCATATTTATTGGGACAAATTTTATTTTCACCAATTTATCACTTTGAGTAACAAATGCAATGTGAACGTATTAATTCGCCTGATATCTAACGCCTTATCTAGGTACAAATATAGGTGTAGTAGACTGACACTAACCTTTAATAGTAATAGATCAGGATCTGTGTGCGGGAATGGTGAGTCTGCTGATTCTATGCATCGAGCCAGAGCTGCGTCACTGAAAGTAAAAAATATATTTGTCAAAAACATTTTATTGTCAGCTCTCTAATGAATCTCTAATGAAGATGACTTCCACATACTACTACAAAGAAAATTATAAGAAAAACAACAATGGTACCTAAGCCCTTTTGGCATGATAGGGACTTACATTAAAGAAGTTCTTTTGTATTTTCTTGCAGTTGTTCTTCCAAATTAATGAGTAATTTGTAGCTTTACATAACAACATTAGGTAATTTAAAATTTGATGTCTCTGTGCTTCACTTTATCACAGTGACAGCCCCAAATGGAACTGAGAACAGAGAGATAGAGAAGTGTCTGACCTGAGTTCCGTGGCCTGCAGCTGCTGTCTAGCAGAGGCCATGGCGTCGTGTACTGCCAACTGCTCGCGTGGCTGCAGCGGGGGGTTGGCGCCCATCACCTGCACAAATAGCCTCAATTTTTAATTTCCAAGTGATACTAACAACCAACATCAGTGAAGAAGTGACACTGCTCTAGAATAGGACCACTCCTATCTCATATGGGACTTAATGCCAGGGCATTAAGTACACAGGGCATTAAGTCCACAGGCAACTAAGCCTTTTGAAGGAGGCTTGATGTCAAGCAAGTGGCCAGTCACAAAATTGTGGCCAAATTCATGGATGGATTCGAAGTGACTTCATAAAATGAATTGACTATAGAGCTTCAGTCTCATCAGCTTCAAAAAATTTCCTGTAATTTAATAAATAAAGTAATTCAAGTAGTTTTCAAAATAGGTAATAGGTCCTCACTTTAGTGTGTATTTCAGCTATAGCACGGAGGCCATTGACCCACTCCTGACGCGCCCGGGCATCTGTAGCTCGCAGCTTGAGCATGTCGCCCGAGGCGCAGTTGATAGTGAAGGTGCGGGAGTCTTCATCACTTGGGCATATCACTGCTGCTGCTAAATGTGCCTGAAAAGCAAAACTAATTAAAAAATTGGAAACAGGCTGTAATAATAATGTACATAAATCCTCTACCGCGCCTGATTGTCTGTTCGCAATAAACTCAAAAACTACTGCACAGATTTTCATGTGGTTTTCACCTATACAAGGTTTAGGGGTATAATTTATTATTTTTTACCTGAGTGAAGCCGGGACAATGCATTTTTGCATAACATCTACTTGTACTGTTAAAAACAAAATTAGTTTGACAAAAATAAATAAATATTCAGACTTCTACGAATAGTTTACAAAAAATGTCAGCATGATTTAGAAAAGGACCTGTTACCTCTCCTCTAGCAGGCTGTCCAGGCTGGATAGTGTCCCCAGGACCATCATAAAGATAATAAGATAGGACTCCAGTCTCTGCGTCGACTGCGAACCATCGCTGTTGCCACCCTTTAACAACGTTGGTGTATTTGTATAACTGACCAGATAAAGGCCTATTCGTCTGGGATCCTAATGATGATTTTATCATTTTTTGACTGTAACAATTTTTCTTTAAAAGAAATTAATTTAATTAGGACTTCCAACACCATTCACGCAAAATGTTTTCTTCTTTTGTTCGATTTTTTTGGACCAGTTTTTATCTGTCGTCTGTCAGTCAGCTGTTGCCATTTTTTTATTTTTTTGATATAGGTACTTACTTACATACAGTCAAATCAAAACTACTCCACTCAGCCTGCCCTCCTGCCCACGGATGCACTGCCTGCGGATGGTAGGTATGTACGCTGTGTCGCCAACAGTGTCATTGCCGCATGCCACCCGCGTCTTATAAGTTATGTATAGCATTCCTTTTGTCATAACCCATTTGTTTATCATAAATGGCGTGGAAATAGAAATGACTCCGCGCGCGGGTTTGTATCGTGCTCATATGCTGCATTGTACTGCATATGCAAGAAGTAAATTGTCACGATGACATTGACATTTATATTTTAATAACTTCTGTTGTTGTTCAGTTGTGTTGTAGGTATTTGTGTAGATTTTTTTCAGTTTTCTTTCTCAGAAAATAATTTTTGCTCAATTTTGCTGTTTGGTTGCTACGAGTATTTTTTTATTAACATTTGCTTGTGATTAGTTTGATTGGTGTTTTATGTTGTCGTTTCTAGTACACCTACAAAGCTAATATATAACGTGTGTATATGTACCTAATATGAGATAGAAACAGTTGTAAATTGTGATACACTCATAATACAATTTCATCGGAATGGGCTTCAAACTACAGCGCGTTGATGTAAATGGTGTAAACGATACATGCCAAATTCAGTTAGAAGAAGGGAAACATTTGATCGGAAGAGGGAAATTTCTGCATGTGAGTTTCTTCATGTTATCATTATAGTTGAAAAGAAAACAGACACAACGCGCCTATACTTTGACGTGACAAATTATCGCGCAAGAATGACATCACACGTCGAGCCAAAATACTTATTATCTTGGTTCGATGTGTGATGTCATTCTTATGGTTGATGATGATCTGATGATTGTTACAATTAAAATTTAAATCTAAGTATAAAATATTTATTTCAGTGTGAAGACAAAAGAGTATCAAGGAGCCATGGGGAACTTGAGGTTACAGAAAATTCTGTCAACCTTAAAGCAGTAAGTTATCTGTTATCTTTACCTTCTAGTAATTAACAATATGTAAAAGATGAGAATTTTATGTTCAGACAGGGTAGAAAAGGGCTGATATAATGATGAATGAACAAAATAACATAAATATTTGAATTTTTACAAATTAATTTATAATTAGACTAGTTGTTCCAGAGATTGATGTTCATACAAAATCAGCTATATGATATTAGTTTGATCAATAAACTTCTACTAAAAATAATTTCTTGATCATTTATTAAAACAATGTTTCAGCTGCACACAAATCCATGTTTTTACACCAGAAAGGATACATTAACTAGAGAGATGCTGAAACAAAATGACAGCATAGATCTCAGGAATGGCGACAGATTTGGTTTGCTGCCAGTCAACTGTTGGTACAAGGTTTTATACACCACTGATGATGTGGAAGACCAGACATCTGTGAAGAAAGAAACTCAGCTAGAGAATGGACAAAGCGAAACAAATAGAACAGTGTTTTTTGACAGCACACAAGTTGATAATGGTTTTACGGACAGAATGGACACAGGTAAATTTTTGAGCCAGAGAATTTTTCTCATATGTCCAAATCATAATTTTTGTTGTTGGTAGGAATGAGATTTTTTCCATTTATAAGATTTTGGCTGTGTTGTCTTTTGTTGAATTGTCCAGGATTTATATTAGATACATTAGCTACTGAGAAAAGAAAATAACAAGTCATGATGCATTTTAAGTTTTATCATATTGACTATTGTTTACATATTGATAGATGAAATTCCCACCTACTGTCTAACACGTAAAATGTTGTTGGAAAAGTTTAGTTAAATTGCATTACCACTACTATTGCTATTTCTTTTATCTTACATACACCATGAATGAGATAACAATAAGATTAGACAAAGAATTTGGTTAGTGGAATGGAGACGTAACATCTGAATTGACTTCTTTTTTTTAAATGGAAAAATTAAAAAAATAATAATTATATTCTTCCTTTTCAGCACCACAACCAACCAATGACAATGTCAGCAATCCACCACCACCAAATGATAATGAACAGCCTCCCAGTCCTAATGATAGCAATGTGTCTCAATCTCTCATGCAGGACCTACCAGAGGCCCTCCAGTGCATTAATGATCTTACTGAAAATGAGAAATCCCCTCGAAATCCCACAGACACAGACTTGCCTGTTAGGATAAAGACTGAACAGGTTGATCTGGATCCAGTTCCTCTAAGTCCATTGAAGAGACCATTTCCCAGCACATCTGAAGTGAAATTGGAGCCAGAACAAAATGTGAAAAAGATCAAAGCAGAAAATGATGATGATAAGTTTTCTGATGATGTTAAGGCTGGCTCTAGCAATAGCAGCAATGGTCCAGATGCAGTAAGTTTCAGTTTTATTATTTATTACAGACCAAGTTTTTGTTCCTATTAGATTTCAGCTATAAGATACATCATACAGTATTACTTTTAAAACAACATCAAAATCACAGGATAGATGAGTGATGTAATAAATAACAATGATTTTTTAGTCGTTTTATGTGCTCCACGTAAGTTGAGACCTGGCGTGTCTGGCTTAAATTACTGGCGTGACTGGCTTAAATCATCAAACCAAATCATCTATGTTTGCGCCTTTGCAATAGTACTTTCGAGTAAGAGTATTATAGAGTGTTATTTTAAAGAAACAAATCTAATTTTAATTATTGTTAGTCACCTCTTACCCCTCCTTCAGTCAACTTGAACTAATCGTCTATTTTCTTTTTTCTTCTTTTATAAGAAAATAAAAACCTAAACTACGATTAAACTTTCAAGTATGGGGTAGGTGCAAGTGATATAATTTTTATTAATTTGGGAATTAGATACTTTTAGGCTACGTTCTTTCGGATGAGCGGAATTATTACTTTGAGTTAGAGTTAAGCGTTAACAAATTTCACCTTGGTATCCACAAAGCTCAAACATGTTAAACGAATCTTTAATCAGCAGTACTCATTAGCTCTTAAATTTCGAGCTTTACATATATATGTATGAATGAAAACAAACTTGAAATTTGTTAACTTGATGTAAATGTAATGATACTACTCATTCTATCGTAGCCTTAAGGGTGACATTTAATAGACACTTTGGTGTAAATCATCCTTTAGCCAAATAAGTGCTAGTGGATGCAGAGGTGATCCAGATTGGAACCTTACGTCCGTAAGTACTTGCCCATACATTATACATATACCAATAACTATCATGCATAAACACTTTAGTCTCTAGGTTTATCAATAACTTTTTAAATTTGTTGCTTTATGTTTATATATTTTTTTGCCTTGCTTTGGGAAGGGGAAGAGGGGGCAAACAACTTCCATCACTTGTTGTAGTATAACAAAATAGCATGCTAAATATGCTTTTTATTGGAACAACTTGCCACAACATTTATTATTTTGAACTTTTACTATGCAAAAATCTAACAAACAAATATCATTAGCACAGCCCCACAATATCTATAAACTAAATATGCTCATCATATAAAAGACAAATGAAATTTATGTCTATTTTAGGCGAAACAGTATGCAAGATCTCGAGTGCATTCAACAGAATCAAGAAAGACTTGCTTAATGGATGAAGTTCTGGATAAAATCAATGCCTTTGGTCAGGCCACGAGCATGGATCGCTGGGACCATGCGGCGAAGGCGTGGGCCGCAGCTCTGAGGGAGCTACCCAGACCACAACAAATTTTGGCAGACAAATTGATCAATGATATCCTGTTTGAAGCCCAATTTCACTCGCTGACTCGCCAAAGTCGTATTAACGTGGGATCACCAGCGGTGACCATTGCTTTAACAAATTTTTGTAACAAATAATTATGGAATTTATTCTTGACCATATCATGCCTTTGTTATATAGATTTCAATCTAAGTCTATTTTATAGATTTATTTTTATCACTTTGTTTCAATTAGTTAAGTTTTTATAATTTTAAGTTTTGATTGCCAGTACAAATTGTGATAATCAATTAGATGTAAAATAATGTTATGTTTTAATCGTGATAATTATATGTGCTTAATTAATAAATGATCTAAGTTACTTTGGGAGTTTTACTTATTAAAGTTTTTTATCTTTGTACAAAAACAGATTCTGCGTATGTCATCTATTTAGTTAACTTTTACAGACATTAGGACTCCGCTTGCCTGCACACTAACAGATAAATATTTTTTAATTTAAGTTAGCGAAAAATAAACATTTAAAATGTTATCATTATTCAGTGTGCCAGTGTGCGGGTAAGTGCCCTCTTAAAACAGAAGTAAAATTCAGTTTTTATTGATATCAACGACAACCATAAAACCATTGAATAAGAAAAAGATTTACGTTCTCCAGCAGAATCCGGCGCCACGTGCAGGACCTGCGGGTAACCTGCCCCCGGCGCAACCACGATTGCGAGAACGGTGTATGTACGGCGCTAATTGTTACAGGTAATTTAACATTTCTGATTAACTTTTTTTAAGGTACGTGTAGGTACTTAACCACAAGTAAATAAATTAAAAGGCATTTATATTAGTTAGGAGTAGCTGCGGCTCGCGGTTTCGATTATGTGGTACCTATTCTACCTATGCAGCAAGTTTTATTTATTTATATACACTTTATTGCACAACTTGAAAAGTTAACAATAGTTGGACTGACATAAAGCATTTTCTGCCAGTCAAACTTTGGGACCAAATTTTAACAAAATATGTTTAGTTGATTTTGTTTAATTGAGCAACAAACATCCTAACATTGCACCAAAGAAAAAAAAAAAGAAATATGAACACAAATACAAATAAAATCACAAAGCCTTATTGGTGTACCTACGTCTGGGAGGTATTTGGTAGATATTCTAGTACCTAAAGAGGGTTTCCTTATCAATTTATTAAAACATTTTTTCTACCTTTTAACTAGTTAGATGCATCTTTTTACCTAGTAGGTAGTGTAGATTATTAATCTATCTTCCAGACGGAACCCGGTCCACAAGCAGGAGTTCAGTCACCCGGCGGACGCGGACTGGGGCGCCGGCGCGCGGGGCGCCTGTCCGTGGGGCGCCGCCTGCGTGCGGCGGAGCCCCGCGCACTGGGCGCTCAACATACACCCGCCCGGGACTCTGCCCCCGGCGCAGAGGGTACAACAAGGTCAGAACTCCTTAACATGTGGAAATTATAATTCTTCATTCAGATGATATACATCACTTATTGACGTCAAATTTTTACTTACGAACTACTAACGAACTAGGTGTTTAATGATTTGTTATCGATTTTTTAAAATAAATTAGCGACCCGGTCCTTCGGCAATTTAAAACATTGTGATCGTTTCATTCAACAGGTAAGCAGCGTGTGGTGGAAAGAAATGGCAATATATTTTTTATTAGTAACGTGAACGCAGTAAACTTTTACGACGACCATTTCCAAGTCGAAGATTCTGATGGAGACAGCGTCGATTACGACTATGAATTCTAAAATTAAATAACTGGCTGTAAAACATTTCGAACTAAAAAAATATTTGGTTTGAGATAAAGATTTTTTAGTTAAAAAAGGAATTATTTATGGCAGGTAATAAACAGAGAAGGAAGAAAAAACGGCCAAGCACAGATAGTGAAGCTTCGGGCCAAGACATGGCCGATTCACCTGACATTATTTTGACGGGAAAAAGAGCGCGAAAGAAGGTTGATGTACAAAAGTGGAGTGATTCGGAATCAAATGATGAGGATCCATTTCAAACAGACGATGAAGACGAGTGGCGCCCTTCTGGAAGCTTGGATACTGATTTCGACAGTCAGATCAATTCGCAGGATGATTGACGTTATTGTGTTAAGATTTTATTGAATTATATTGTTTAAAATGTGTACACTATTTGTTTATTTAGAAAAATCTTTTTCCCTATCAAAAACTTAATTCTATAATAGGCTTCGTCATATCGTGATAAAACTCTTTGATAATATAAGAACCTAATGTTTATTCTAAATAAATTGTATTTTTTTATCTTATTAAAACTCTTACTATACTATTAAATTATAGAATTTTTAAGTGAAATAAGCTTGCCTTATTTGTTCTGCCCATTGAAAATAAAAGCTCGGTAATATATTTAATATATAATGTGTGTTTCAAAAATTCTGCATTTTTTAATTTTTTCGAATAGGGTATTTTACTATATTTAGAGAATATTCTCTAAATAATTTTTAAAATTCAAAACAAAAGATGTTCCTTTATATGTAACAGGCATCATTGAAAAAAGCAAGCATAACTGTTCATTTTACCTGGATCTACACAATTTTCTCTCTAGTAACAATGTTACAAAATATGTCCTGCAATGAGAACTACTTGATAATCATCACATCATTATATTTCCCACTATGAATAATACTGGGGTCCGCATTGCTATCTATCTTATTCATCTGTTGTCCAACTTCTCTGGTGGTGCCTTGCATCAAAAAGTTCTTGGGAGTGCAGGCTGCAGCAGAGGAGTGGTGGAAAACATGAACCTATCTATAAGTTGACTAGTTTTAATAGAACCCTTCATCATCCGAGGGCGCGTCGCCCCCCCAGCCGGCGGGCGGGAGGAGCGGCGGCGGCGCCTCGCCGCGGATGCTGAGCGCGTACGCCGCCGCCTCCACCTTGAACACGTTGCTGCGCGTCACGCTGCTCTTGCGGCCCAGCTCCTTGCCCATGCCGTGCAGACCTGCAGTCATTTCTTTTGTTTATTCTCTCTTTTTCATCACCCCATGTTGCAGAGTTCGGGGCTGTGACGCCGCGAAGCTCTACCGTAAATAAACCTTGAACTTTTGATGATTTTATTCCAGTTTCTACCAGGTTTTCGCAAAAGTAGAGAAAGGGTAACAAACATTCTCATAAACTTGTTTACAATGTAATCAACATTAAACCAGTTATAGAATACCAAATTGACTAATGAGACAGTTTATAAAACATTTCTCACCTATGTATCCTCTGTACAAATCTCTAACAACCTGGCAGGCATGATAGCACTCATCTCTCTCTCCACTCGATAATGAATTTATCGCTCGTCTCATCAACTCTCCTGTCAAATCTGCCAGTCCCAACATATAATCTGTATGAGGCATCATTGCAATCACTGTTCTTTCTTGCTCCGCATCGCCACCATCATTTATCTTGTACATCAGCTGTTGCTGAACTTCTGTATATGGTATTATCTCCTTTTTCTCCATCAGAGTGCATAGTGTCCATGCCTCAATGAATTCCTGGTAGCCGGCCGTGACGGCGTGAGAATGCAAGTAAGCAGGGCTATTTTCAAGTTCTATAGCAATGTTTTTGATAGGCCCTTTGATTAGCTTTTGAATTCTGTCATTTGCTTCAGTTACTGCTTTCTGAGATGTCTCAGCTCTGAAAAAGTAAAGGATATTATAAATCCTTTTTTGTTGTAGGGATGTGTGGAGATAGTGATCAATAATAAAGACACAAACTAAATTTGGAAATAAATAAAGTGTAAATTAGTTTTTATTTAAATATGTTGACATTACTGTATATGGTATTATATACTTGTACTGGGGTTTCACTGCCATAAAAACTTTGGAATAAAAGTAAATTATATTTATATTATATATAGGTATATTTATTACATTAGGTTGGTATAAAAACACTATTATAAGACCATACAATGCATTTGATAAATGAACTAAATACTCACGTTAGACCCGAATGTAGCAAAAATATGATTCTCTTGCTCTCTATAGTGATATCTCGGGAAAGTTTCACTAGCCGTTCGTGGCGATCTTGCCTCTCATTGAGTTTCTGAGCAGCCGACAGGAACATAGCCAACACTGGACTGTCTGCTGCGATTGAGGCTGCGGTCTCCCGTGCCACCGATGATAGAGTCTTCTCTTTCCTATTGCGGTTATCACGGTACCTGCCTAATACAATTTAATTAAGAATTTTTAACGTATTTATAAAAGAAAGCTGAAAAGTTACTTACCTCGTCCGGACATGATTTCGACAGCTTGGTTAGTTCTTCAAATGTAACCGATATGTTTAGAACAGCCTATTCTTTTTATTTTAAGACCAAATTTGAACCGACAAATTAAACCAGAAACGCCGGTATCAGATGGATGGAAGATGGAAATGGAAGGAGGGATCAATCAACCCGAAATATGGAACAACAAACAGCAACAAACAAACAGAGACAAGCAATTAGCAAGGAGTCAACATACCACAGAGTACTTTCTATTTATAAATACCTATACAGCTATATAAACCTTTCGACATTGACATTTTTTAAAGAACTAGCCATCTTTTGACTTTGGCAATAGGTAGGAAATTTTGACATGACATGACCGATTGACACTTGCTTGGTTGACAGCTAGTTAGCTACCTAGTCTAATTGACAATTGACATTTGTGTTCTACTCTTGCTTTGCTGGAGTTGAGTTTGTAAGTACCTATGTAAAATAAATACCTACCTATGTACTCTAAAATTAAGTTTTCATTACCTACATATCATTGCCAACCTCTGAGATAATAAGCATCACGTTGTTTTCGGGTGTTTCAGGTAACAGGTTCGCGTTGACTGACCAGAGTCCGCGAAACACCATCGCCCCACACCTAGTTAGATAGCCGGGTGTGTCTGCTGATTATATCAATATTTTCTTTAAAAGGTAGCTTAAAACAGGGGAATTATAATCATTGAGCATACATTAGAAGGGAAGATATGAATATGTATTTGTATTATTGGTTTTAGGAGGTGAACAGTGAAGATGTCTCAAACTCTTACTTTTGGTGACTCATGCGCTCCTATTCCTTGTCATGCATGGAATAAGGATAGAACTCGTAAGTAACCGTGTCAAATATCCTCTTTACCCTTCTCAACATATAAAGTTGGTGGTCTAGTCAAGATAAAATCAAAAAGTAGTTACCAGATGGATTTCTTTTTCATTAGCAGTTTTTGCCAGTAAGGGTGATTCATGAGGGAGGTTAAGTGTATAATTTGTTATGCCCTGAACGAAGCCGGGTCTACTAGTATACATATAGGAATAAAGTATTTGGAGCATTAACAAGTATGTAATATTGAATTTTTTTTGTCAACAGAGGTTGCATTCTCCCCCAACAACAATGAAGTTCATATTTACGAGAAAGAAGGTAATGATTGGAAGCAGACTAACAACCTCCGCGAACATGACCTCAAGGTGATGGGCATAGACTGGGCTCCGAACACCAACCGCATCGTCACCTGCTCTGTGGATCGTAATGCTTATGTCTGGACCCAAGGCCCAGATGGCAAGTGGACCACCACCCTTGTACTCTTGAGGATAAACCGTGCTGCCACATGTGTGAAATGGTCCCCGATGGAGAATAAGTTTGCTGTTGGTTCCGGAGCTCGTTTGATCTCCATTTGCTATTTTGAGAAGGAAAATAACTGGTGGGTTTCCAAGCATATCAAGAAGCCCATCCGTTCCACTGTCACTTCTCTTGATTGGCATCCTAATAATATCCTTCTGGTTGCTGGCTCGGCTGACTTTAAGGTTAGAGTATATTCTGCTTACATCAAGGATATTGAAGACCAACCAGGCCCTAATGTTTGGGGATCAAAGCTGCCTTTAGGACAGTTGTTGGCAGAGTTCCCGAATTCGCCGTCTGGAGGTGGATGGGTGCACAGTGTGTCATTCTCTGCTGATGGAAACAAAGTAGCCTGGGTCGGACATGATAGTTCCATAAATGTAGCTGACGCTACACAAGGGAAGGCTGTCATTAAACTAAAGACTGAATACTTGCCATTTTTGGGTTGTCACTGGATTACAAACAACTCAATTGTGGTGGCAGGACATAGTTGCATTCCATTGCTGTATTGCTTTGATGGGCAAGAGATTAAGTTTGTGGCAAAATTGGACAATACCCAGAGGAAGGAGTCTGGAGGTCTCTCTGCCATGAAAAAATTCCAATCGCTCGATCGTCAAGCTCGTATTGAAACTAACGATACTTTCTTGGATTCAATCCATCAGAATGCTATCACTCATATTTGTCTTTACAAAGGGACTAAAGCTAACATGGACAAGTTTAGCACGTCCGGCTTAGATGGACAACTTGTCATTTGGGACATAGATGTTTTGAAAGCTATGGAAGGTCTCAAGATACAATAAAAAGTATTTCGCATTTATAATCTTTATTTAAGGATAATGTAATAATATAGTGCGAGTTCTGAAGTCACTCTTGAAAGGATAACACGGAAAGCTGTGGAAATGAAAACATTGCAATCACAGTCTGATCAGTCTAGCTAGAAAACAAGAGAACAGGCGAGTGAGTTCGGGTCGCAGCTTGTAGCGGCGCGTGGCGCGGAGCGTTACATGAACATTGTAATTCCTCTTTCATTGGAATATTCATACGCGAGTTCTTGAGTGTAATAAGCGCCATCTTTGAGTGAATCAACAAACGCTAACGCTCTACACAACGCCCGCGTGTCAATAAACGAAGCCAAACAGTAAAAACTTCAAATATACAGTATAAACTATAAATTTATAGATACAACTTCTATGTTTTTTATTATAATACAATTATAATTTTTAACCAATGATAATAAAATAATAATTTATATAAATTACGACGAACTACCCTATTTATAATAGATCACTTTTAATACTACTGAAGTACTGATTGCTGTCAATATTACATTAAAATTTAAGGAATCAACGAAATGTATTTTTATTTAACGTTACAACGAAGTCAGTTTACCTACAGTACTATAAGGCCATATTTTTGTTAGGGCCCACCGGTAGTAAAGTCTGGGCTCACGAGACATGACATCCGCATGAACAAAACATTGACGTATGTAACAGAAAATTTACTACAGGAGAGCGCTATGTTTAGCTTTATCACACTAGCGAATACCAAGTCAACAATGAAACAATTTTAAAACATCTATATAAATATCAGAATCTGAATGAACTCTTCTCTAAATTAGGTACTTATTTTCCACCACCAAAACTACGTAGTTGACTTTTAAAATAGGGTTGGTATATTGGTAATACTGTTATAGAGATTATTGTCGATTGCATAAGAATTAAGTAAATTAAATCAAATACAATACAGTTTCCAAGTTAAAAACACTAAAGAGGATTTTTTTTTATACACGAGCCCTACCACAACAACTAATGCGCTTAATAAAACATCCAATGATATCTTGCGCCATTGGGTGTGAGATATTCGCAGTTCCGCACTACACTTCTAATAAATAAAAAAACATTCGAAATTCCTAAAACTTATTCACTAGTGTGACAAAACTTTAGAAGCGCTTACTGCGCGTTCGTGACGATGTTGAAAACAGGTCCGATGCGTATGAAGACGCGGCGGAGAACGGAACGAAGCTCGGGCTTGAGGTCGAAACACGTGATCTCGCAGAGGAGAGGGTAGTAACTGGAAACGTGCGCCGCAAACTGGAATTTAAAAAATATTATTAATACTGGTTAGAAAGTGTTGGGCGCCAAATGTGAATATATAAAAGTGGACAATAGTCGACGGCCCACACTAAGCACTAATTGTATCACAGTTCCGATGGACACAAACACAGCACACCCAGAAGCGCAGACAAATATTTGTGATTAAAGGTACAAATGTTTGCCGGCGCTGGGAATCGAATACAGGACCTCCAGACAGCGAACGGTCGTGGTGACAATTACGCCAAGGTGGTATACTATAGTAGGCAATCGAGCACGCGGTTCGTCTGGTAAGCTAACACCTATGGACACCAGCAACCCGATAAAAAAAGTTACTGATTAGTTGCCAACTTTGTGCCTTAGAAATGAGAATCTGGCTTGCTCTCATGAAAGGTGCCAATTTTAAATTACTATCCAATAGTAAGTATATGAGTATTATCTTAGATCGAGGCCTATTGCGTCAGTGAAAAAATAAAATTTTTGTCAGGTTACATACACTTTTTTGTGATGTGTAGTTTTATTACAGCTATTTTGCTACATCATCTAACCAGCTCGGAACTGTCATACAAAGTGAGCTTGTAAAAATAAAAACTCAGATTTACTATAGTATGTGAAAGTAAAGTTTGTGATAATAATTCTCAGGC
Source organism: Plodia interpunctella (assembly GCF_027563975.2). NCBI lineage: Eukaryota > Metazoa > Arthropoda > Insecta > Lepidoptera > Pyralidae > Plodia > Plodia interpunctella. The sequence continues at coordinate 556,565 of NC_071303.1, forward strand.
ATATCACGGGTTAGTAAATGAGATTACATCGCATATCTCAATGCACGCGACCGCAAAACCACAGAAATAGTGCATTGAAATAGGTACTTGTATTACGCAACTAGTGTACCTTTAACTCTATGTACTGTACATATACCGCGATGATCTCATACGGATTGAAAAGGACGAAACTGCGCATCTGTCTGCGCGTGTTATCGTGCTGTGTTGAGATCCACAGTGATTATAGTGATTAGTACGTGTTTGACAAAGAGTTAGCATAATAAGTATGTAATGCAACATGTTTTAATCGTCAGTGCCCAGCTTTAGGACTGGTTGAGAAGTAGAGTTTTATTAGTTTTATTATTATGTTAGAGTTTTATTATAATAATAATGATTATAATGTCACTATAAGACATGGTTATTGCATGCCAAATAAAAACTTAATTGTCGAAACGAATAGAGTAAAACAGCAATAAAAACCTTACCTACAAGATTATTTATCTACACGAAAGACTTATGAAATGTACATTATTGTGGAACTGTATATTTCTTCTTGAAAGAAAATAAAAAAAAAAATGAACTGTAATGAAAAACACAAAAATAGGAAATGGCTCCAACAAGCTTGAAACTAATATTAAGGCTACCACGGAGTATGCTGGATGGACTATCGAAAAAAAAACACTCAATTTGAGTATGGTCCTGCCATTACCGTTATTTGGCTTAATTTGTATGCAAACAGTTGATGAGTATAAAATTACGTAACGGAATTAAATGCGAGGATTCGTCTCACCCTAACCATATTATGAATATGCAATTGACTACATAGGAAACGGACGTACGCGCTAATGCACCTTAAATAATTGTGTGGTATTTTTTGTGGTTGAGAAATAATATGCTTAGTATTGCTAGTGGATAAAAGAAAATTTATGAGGCAATTCTTGCCTACAAAAGTTAATTAGGTACCTATATCTAGATCACAAACACAGAAACCTATTTTTTTTGTGCATCACATGTTATTATTAGTTTCGAGAGCTTTCGGCCGAAAGGACATAAGTATAATATTACCACTCAGAGATAAAGATGCACTACCTGTTTGGGCTAAGGTCCAAATTGCAAGAATGTTATTTGAGTTCGTATATGAATAAATTGAAAGGTCTAGGCTGTCACACACTTTCACGGCTAAACCGAGAAATTTAAAACAGATATATTTAATGATCCGGCCGGGGTCAAACATAGGATTCTATGAGCGGAGCAGGAAATATCTACAAATTTATTTCTGGGCGAAATACGAACAATTTGTAAGGTTTTTGGTATATATGAAATAACTTACTCTTTCGTCGGGCATCTTCAGTATTCTCGTTAGGATCAGCAACAGGATCGACGTCCAAGCATCTCTGTGCGCTTCGTTCGTCACACTCGCGAAGTACTCCAGCGCTTCGCAGCAAATACTGATCAGACTCTTCTGCACGGCCGGCCAGTGGTCTCTCCTGGCCTCGTCACTGTACATCTTGAACAGTATCCGCAGAACGCAAGCTAGGGACTGCGTCTCTTGCTTCAACATGTTCGGTTTCACGGACCCCTTGAAGTTAGCCTTCCAAAGCACGTTCCTTTGCGCGTTGTTCGTGTTAAAAGTTTTAGCGAATCGATGACTGCACATAAGACATTCGACGAGTCGTAGCAAATGCGGCGAACTAAGTAATCTGTACATCCCTTGTTCTTCTCGTTGACATTCCTGTTCGGCGCCAGGGGACGAACCTGTCAATTCCGCAGCGGCTAATGCCAGAGTTTCTGCGTCTTCTTTTCTAGAAGTCGCCGGATAGAAAACTATATTGTCTATTGTTTGAATCAATTCGAGTTGGACTACGCATTTTATTAACAGGCTGTTGAAAATCCTGTTTGAAGATTTCAACTCGTCGCTCCCTTGTGACTTCTTTAGTATCCCATGTCGAGGAGCTTCTCCCTCATCGCTTTCCTCCGGTTTCCATGTTAAGAGGGTAGTTGGTAAAGTGCTGTTGAAGATATCCAACATTATTTGACACGTGTTACTCCACGTATCCTCATTGAATTTGGTTCCGTTCGAAATGACTAGATTCTCCAAACAGTTGGTTCCTGATCTGGCTAGTTGTTCATTATCTTGTTGCACGCACCAGTGTAATTGTGCATACAACTGCTCTAAAAGTAGTGTCCCAAGAATATCAAAGTATTGGGTGAATACGTCGACGATTGCGTACAAAGCGTGATTGCACGTAGTGGTCATCCATTCGTTCTTCTCCAATTGATGTTCAGGTAATTTCATATTGTCAAAGATCCTGAATAGGATATTGAATAAATCTCTCCACCAATGCGGACGGAATGAGTCACCATGAGTTTTTATAATCTCAAATAGAACTGTGAGACCTCGCGTACGAACATCGAGCTTGCACCGGCTGACTACACATGACAGCGAGAATAGTAAGGGAAACCATCCTCTAAGCCAAACCCTGTCTTCTTCAGGGGCTCCCTGTTCGCCTTCTAATCCGGCGTGTTCTGCAAACAAATGCGGCGACGCGCCAACAGCAGACGCACACGATCGTACGAGTCTTATAGCTTCCATCGAGGTATCAGGGAACTTAGCATTGCACGCGAATTCCGACAAACACTTCACTGCGTCTTGGAATGAATCGATCATGGCTGGGAACTGCTTCTCGTACAGTTCCGTTATAATCTTGCCTGTCGTCTGGAATGCCAAGTCAACAATTGCTTCGTCTTGATCGCTGGCCGCCAAATGGAAAACGGAAAATATATTCTTCCAACCGGATTTTATATTCGGCGCTTGTGAATTCACCATCTGCGCAATACAGCGCACTACCATGTCTCTGATCGTCGGGGAACTGTTCTTCTTCATTATGTGTTCGAAAGGTCGCAAAAAGTCTTTTTGGAATTTAAAGTTGGCGAATTCTCCCTTTTCTATAAATTTCATCGACAACTGTCTAAGAGAATCGACAGCAAAGAACGATATATCTTCGTTGCCACTACACCCGACTTTATTGAAGTGGTCTCCAAGAACTTGCCATATACGGGACCATTGCAACCTAATACGTCCCATGTTGTAGTAGGAAATCTCGACAATTTTCTGTAAAGAAAACATTCGAGGATTGGTGGGATGGCTCAATTCGTCCAGTGAGACTTGACACAATGCTTTAACGAAGTCTACTATGGCGTCACCGTCGAGTCTCGTAGACCCAGTAAATATTCTGTCCACAGCCACTACAACACTTTGGGAACTGGTTTCTCCGATGTGTTCCTTAACACTGGGGTCTAGAGCCATCAAGCTAAACTTCAGAGCATCAGGTTGTGGTTTTATTCCTGACCCTGACAAAAACTGGGGCCGTACGCCTGTTCCTATGAGTTGCGCCAATTCTAGTTGTGAAATGCATTTCACGACGTCCAACCAACTCGAGCCTAAATAGTTTCCGTCAGTATGCGCAACCGTTATTAACGTTTTTATCGTGTCAATGTTCTTAGCCTTCATTTCTGTGATCGGCGAGTTAGCAGTCAGAAGTGTGAACCGCGCTAAAGCTTGGACATACGCGTCCCTTTCTAATGACATATGGAATATGCAGGCTATCCTGATCGCACATCGGATGCCGTCGAGACACAAAGAAGCTATCTCAGGATCATCACAGTCCTGTAGCCCCACTGAAAATGCAGCGAGGAACGGAGTCCAAGCCATTTTAAACATTGGCCGCACATGTTCCACGTGTTTTGCGGTCGTAAAAGGCGTTTGGACGTGCGATACAGACTCCATAAGATTTTTAGCCGCTGTAGAGATCTGCTCCATCTCCATATTCCATATAAGTTTCCTTTTCTTTTCATTCGCAATCATGTGTTTTCCGGGCTTAGATACGTTCTTCATTTTGATCTCATGGCCGGCGATTTCGTCATAAATCTGAGACAAATACTCGCGCGGCAAGTCATTATTGTCGCTTATGCCGCTATTCAGCTTTATATATTGTTCTTTTGTCATTTTGTTTTTTACTTGCGGCGAATGCAAATCAGTCGTTAACATTATTATTGAGAAGGCCAGAACATAAACTGTATCCGCGCTCATGAATAGCGTGTTATTAGGATTGCATTCGCAGTAACGCGAAGCGAATTTTTCCATCAGTCTGTCAATCTTTTGAGCTTCGCCAGGCAATCTGAAGCCCTCTAAGAAGTATCGTAGAGCCGCCACAATATCCATGTTGGAGAAATTCATCGAATCTACATACGCATACATAACTTCTTTGGAATGATCGTCATTTTCACCTAAATACTCCCCTATAAAAGTCTTGTCGAGTCTCTCATCTGTTAACAACCATTCAGCAATTTCTTTAGTTGAAGTACCTAACAAACTCTGTTCTTGAAGAAATGCGACACCTTTTTTAGGTTTTCTGTTGAAAAGATCAATGCCAGTTTCCCAAACTTCTTTCTGTTGCTTCAGCACTTCAAATTGTTCAGGTGAATCTAACGTTTCTCTATTGCCAATATTGCTAGACCCAGTGGAAACCAAACTCAGACTAGACCCTCCATGGGATTTCATACTATGATGATCAGTGTCTTCTTTAGTCGTTCTTTCACCCAAAGTTGTTTGCAGGTTTGGATTGATGTAAAGTTCCTTACTCCATTCTACCATACATTTCAATATAGAAACTAGACATTCAAGACCTCTAATGCGCATAGACTTCTCCTGATTGGGCGTTGCACCGAGTTCCAAGGCTTGCCTGCCTTGAGCGATTTTAGAAACATCATTAACGAGCCGTTGGAAAAGATTAGCGGCTGATAAATCGCAGTCGTAGTTAACATAAATATCGACTACGCTTTGCGCGTCACCACAAATCCTAGTTAGGGCTTGAATCACCATCCATTTGTGTTCAAATGAAGAACTTGATGTTTCCAGAATATTCATAAAGATTTCTTTGAAAAAGACCTCGATCTGCTTCTTGAGGTGAACTTTGAAGTTCTGAAGTAGTGCCAAGAAGATGGCTAAAGACAGTTCGAATACTTCTGGTACAGAACTGACTCCATTTTTGGACAAAGCTACACAAAGGTACTGCTTTATTGCAGTGATAAACATCTCATTGTTCCTAAAGACAGGTCCTGCATTTTGCAAAATAGATAGAAGTAAATGCAAAGATAGGATTTTTGATCTCAATTCGTGAGATTTTGGGTCAGGGGTGCCTTCAGGCAGGGGCTTCATAGAGAGCTTGCATAAGGCTCTGAAGACAAGGAATGCATCTTTTTGGAGAACATGAGTGAATTTTGCTGTCACTGAATTGTCATTTTCTGATGCAACATCAACACTTTCTTGAGAGGGAATCCTTGTGATTGTGGCTTCTGTACTGACTTGACCATTACTATCTAGAGAAACGCTTCCATTGTCTAAAGACTCAGAAATATTCTCATTGTTTTCTGTTGCATGTTCACTTGAATCTTCTGAACATTTCTTAGAGGCAATAGAAATAGCATTATCTATGACTGAATCAACAATTTGCTTAGCAATAATTTTAGCTTCTATTATATCGTTAACTTGTTCATCTTGTGGTATAACTGTTGTTTCTTTGTCATCTTCAACTGCATGATTAACATGTGACTCATCATTGACCACATTTCCATTGGGCATTTTAAGTTGTGTATCTGTTGAGTGTGCATCTGATTCTAATGCCTGATTCTCCATTTTAGTGAAAATGACGTTAAGCATTTGGGTGAGAGTAGCTCTAGCTGTTGTTTGGTTAATTAAATTCTTACTGGCTAAATAAATATTGTAACAAGTTCTAACTGCAAGGAGGACAGTTCCTTCGTGCACTTCAACATGCTGACTCGTGATTACAGTTAGTAGTGCTTTGATAATTTGTAGTTGTACTCCTTCATCGGTCTGTGGGCCGGTGAAGCAGCTACAAATAGTTTCGACAATGCGATCTATCAGAAGTTTTCGTGGAGTGGTGGAATCTGGAATGTTCCCTGTGAGATGACCATATGCAATTAATTTTTGCAGGCAGTCGAGTGCTGTCACTACTATCCTGGATGCTTTGCTCTGGCAAGCCAGTTCGAAAGGCAGGAAGTATTTTTCAGCTGTGATGATGTTTGATGAATCATTTTTAGGAAGTGGGAGTGTTCCCGATGTTGGACTCTCTGATGATTCTGGCTGTCCACCATTCTTTAGCTCGGCTTTGATTTCCTCTGTAAGTACAAATTCCATTTTATGTCCAACTCTATGGCAAATAGAATGCCCTAAAGCAAGTTTATAATGTAAAAATCAGGAACAGTAAATAATAGAAAATCAATTAATTTTAATATGTACTTATCATATTGTTAGTATAAATATTTCTTTATTTCATACATATATTTAAGATTGGCATATAATAGATAAATAAGATATAATTTAATTAAATGTGCAGTTGTGTATTCGGTTATATTATTATTCAAATTATAATAATTATAGTTGAAAACAATTTTAATTAGGAGCATTAAAACCAACAAAAAAATTCAATACAAAACAGTTGCAAATTAATCTACCTGAAACATTCAAACAGTAGACCGTTTACATTAAAATGTAAATTTTGTTTTTTAATAATTGCCAAGATTCTTTTACGCTGCTTGACAATATACAATGAACTTGTATAAAGTACTTGGGATTATCAGAAAGGTTATTAAAGATGTAATTGTAAACAAAACAATAAAAAATAAAACTTAGTATTTTTATTACAAATAAAAATACTACAATTTAAATGAGCGTACATAATTGGTGGCAAACTGATAATATCAACAACTTTACAAAACTGTATAACTTCCACAAAATTCAAAAGGAAAACAATTTATGAATCATTACTTTTGCCATAAGACAGTGAATCAAACAGAGAACTTCCTCTTTGAATTTAGTTAGAAGAAGTGGAATGAGGGAAAAATATTGTTGAATCTTTTGCTACAAATATTACTAGATAAATAAATCAAGGAAACTATTATATCAATTAATTGAAAACGCTAAACCATAATCCACTTGAGCTAAAACCATTGTGTGATAAATTGCCCAACCAAGTAGGTATGTACTTGATTACTGTGATAAGGTAATAGGTACCTATGCAGTAAAGTAGGTCTACACTTTCATTTTCAAGGTCATTTCCCATTCACCCACTAATCACTTACTATTTATCTAAAAGAGGTGAACTGTGTATCCATATGTAACCTAATTAGCGGTTGTAAAATGTATTGTAGTTATATATTACAATAAAGTATATGTACGGCGCAAGATCTGTCTAATACATACCAAGGGCTACTTCACAGGACTTCTTCAGTTGACTGTGATAGGACCTTTTAATATCCTTATCGGCCAATATCTTCTCTAAAGCTCTGACTATAAACATTTCTTTAGTTTTGAGATTAGTTTGCATCATTATTCTATCAGGGAATCACTCCATTGGTTCCTATTGGAATCGACTTAGCTGCGTGGTTTTACATTCATTTATGATAGCTTTTCGTAGAAACTGTTGTATTTTATTAGTAGGGTTATATATCCGCTAAATAACAGTCCGTACGCAACATCACAAAACTTTAACGAATCGAAAAATTTATATGAAAACCATATCTGCGAGACGGAGATTTCACGATATCACACCTCATCACAAACATGTCAATATTGCGATGCGTTCACAATTCCTAATTTTTATTACTATAAAAAATCTAAGTAAGTAATATATTACAATTGTCACAAAACTATTTATTAATATGAAATTAATAGATTGCAACAAATTTATAGACTAGTTTTAGGCAAATTTTATAAAGTTAAAGAGACTTTTAATTTATTATCTTGACTTCATGCCCCAAATAAAGTTGCGTTCCGCTTATTCCTACACGTTTAGTTTAATTCCCAGTCCAAACAAAAAATAAAAATATTCGTTGGTGAAAACCATAGGAAAAAACACATCACATCACACGTTGCTTTTATGCGTTGTGTTAATATTTGTATTTACCGATTCCCTGGATATTTTCTTGGAAAGGACATTTTTATATGGAAAAAAAATTATCACAAAGAAATAAAAACAAAACTTTATTAAAAAAAAACGCTTTTTGATTGTTGACAATAGAAATTCAGATGACATTGGCATTTTCAGCTTTTAGCTTAGGTTTTTTTAATCTGAGCTAAGTAGAACGCGCTTCTCTGCGGATAAATTAGTTTTATTTTAGTTTTCGACGGTATTTGATGTGAAAGAAAACACGATAATTTTAGTTTGTTTAGTGCTTTATAAATATCAAACAAAATTGCTTCCACAATGACAGTAACGCGGGTTGCAGAATCCCGCACCGAATTCAAATTGAAGAGTCTACCGGAGGACTGCATATCAAGTGTTAAATTTGCACCGAAATCTAACCAATTCCTGTTGGTGTCATCATGGGATTGTTCTGTGAGACTGTATGATGTGACTGCGAACGTGGAACGTCACAAATACAACCATGAGCTACCTGTTCTTGATGTTTGTTTCAGGGTTAGTATTCGGACCACTTTGATTCTCCGACTTTATAATTGAACAAAAACATGCGACTTAACATTTTTGCTTTCATATGTTATGTCTAATATGGTTTTTGTACACTGCAGCAGCAATTAAGTACCTAATGAATAAAAAAAAACTCATCTATTTTATCTTTTCAATCAATTCAATTATTATTACTATTTTAATCTTCTTTCAGGATGCAGTACATTCTTATAGTGGAGGTCTGGACCAAACCCTCAAAATGTATGACCTGAATGCAAGTACAGAGACGATTCTCGGGGAGCACAAAGGTGCCATCCGTTGCGTGGAGTTTGCTAATGAGGTGAATACAGTGCTGACTGGCAGTTGGGACGGCACTGTCAAGATGTGGGACAGCCGAGTGCCGAATTGTGTTGGCACTTACAACCAGGGAAATGAGAGGGTAAGAAACATGATTAAAAGATGTCGACTGGGATATTTATAAGTACACTCAAGTATTACATAACTTTCTTTTTTGATGATTTCATTACAAATTAACCAAATTTGAAATGTTTGTACTCTATTGGTTAAGACACTAACCTGTAAAATGTTGGAATGAAGTGTATTCTGAATGGCTGATTTATATTACAATGATTATGATTATATATTTTTCTTTAACTAGTTTTCTCTATAAATAAACAATTTTTTTTTTCTGTCCAGGTATACACAATGAGTATAGTAGGCGAGAAATTTGTTGTTGGCACATCGGGGCGCAAGATTTTCGTTTGGGATGTCCGCAACATGGGCCACGTGAACCAGAGAAGGGAGTCGTCTCTGAAGTACCAGACCCGTTGCATCCGAGTGTTTCCCAACAAGCAGGGCTATGTGCTGAGTTCCATTGAAGGCCGAGTGGCCGTGGAGTACCTTGACAGCAATCCGGAAGTGCAGAAGAAGAAATACGCGTTCAAATGTCACAGAATCAAGGATGGCGGTTAGTAAAGTTTATTAGTGATTTTAAGGCAAAATTTTATCTAAATCAGTGTAAAAAGTAGAATAATTTTTTATTGTATGTGCATGCTTATTTTTTAAACTATTGGTTGGATTTGAAAAGTTCTTTAGCTGCATGACTTTCACACAATACTATCCTTGCTCTCAGTTATCCAGAAAAACTGAAATTTCGATAAAAATTAAGCTAAAGCAAGCAGATAAACAAATGCATGACTAATTTTATAAAGGCTCATCTGAATGATTTATGAACAACACCAAACCTCACTGTAAAAATATGTTTCAGGTCTAGAGAAGATCTATCCGGTGAATGCGATAAGCTTCCATTCTGTGTATAACACATTTGCAACGGGCGGATCAGATGGCTACGTCAACATCTGGGACGGGTTCAACAAGAAGAGGTTATGCCAGTTCCATAGATACAACACAGCGGTGTCTTCTCTGAGCTTCTCCCACGATGGCTCAGCGCTAGCCATCGCTTGCTCACAGCTCGACGACACACAAGTTGAAGACCCCAAACCAGAAGACACCATTTACATTAGATATGTAACTGACCAGGAAACTAAGCCAAAATGAGTTTTATGTGTTTGAAAAGCTTAGTTATAGCATTTCAGATTTTTTTTCCCAATAACATGTTTTAAGTCCGTAATAGATATACTTCAATACATGGATATGATACAGTATCGGTGAAATGGTCCCAGATAGAAAAGAACAATCAAAGCGCTGGTGTCCACAACCAGGAAAAATAAATACAATGAAAACCGACGTAATTAACAATGCGAAATCTTGATAAAGAAAATTAGTCTTACCTAGTGTTTGCAACTGTTGGCAGCGCCAGTCCATTTACGTAGATATATCAAGTAATATATTATCGTAAACTGTACGTCAGAAAAGTTTTGAAAATGTATGTAGGAAGAACCATATTAACCTTTACGCGGTACTATATTGTACTTCTCACAAAGATGTACATTATTATATTTTTGAAAATGCTATAACAAAGTTTAATCATTGAATAGATGAAATAGTGTGGTGTATTTAAGCTAGCAATTATTTACTTCTAAGTGACGACTTAATATTAATAAAATATTAATTTTTACATTCTCTTTTGTTTTTATTCCACGCATGGATTGAAAGGACACCTTGCTGTAGTAAACATAGTAATTAATCAATTTTATAGAAATTTAAAAAAAAAAACACGAGCTTTCAGCTTGCCATTTGTGGAGTGCCATGTATTATAATCAGCCTAGCTTATGGCAACCATTATCTATGGTAATAGAATGATAACTCGCAAATCGTTATAATTCTGATATACGCCTTGTATAAGAGTTATGGTGGATAGAAGAAACTTACATTCGTACATGCATGAACCCTGAAAACATAGTACTTCCTTTTTTGAGCAATCGTGTAAAATCATGTTTTTTTGGAAAACCGGGCTTATTCCTTCTCTTTTCACTTTGTATTACATAGCTTACTCCTGAAAGAAATCTATCGGCAATGTACTGTGACCGTTGGCGTATTTGCCTGTATAATTATATCAGTGTCACCGTAAGTAAGCATGGGCGTAAGTAATTGCAAACTAGTAATTTACATAAACATTTTTGGATTAAAATTAAAGAAGACGAAGCAGACAATTTTGTGAAAACACTATATACCTAAGTACTTATGTTTTTTTTTGAGATATGTATGAATGAGGCTTGTATGCAGGCATGCGTGGTGAGTAGGTACAATGCATGCACTTCGTCAATAGGTATTAAAATGTATCTGTCGCTGCTAGAAACACTTTTTTCGTAAGAACACCTAACTATCAAGTTAAAAGGGAGGCAAGTTTTAATCCAATACGTTAACATAACATTTAAACCTGTAGATGTTACCTAGGAAAGTTTTCGCCCTCATCCCGCCGGAATGCCAATATTACTCGAAACCATACATTACAGAGCTTTTACAGACTAAGAAACGTTTCAAATTAGCACATCTGCGCCTGCCAGCAATTAAACCGAGTGCTCTGTACTTCACAACTTCAAAACCACTGAACTTGGAATAATATAAGCCAGGTAGAAGTGACTAATGCGTTTTTTTTTTTGTGTTTTAAACGTAGGCAGTTTAGTTACGTGAATGTTCCAAGAATATTATGGAAGTGATAAGTAATTTATGGTCAAACCTAAGTATCAGAGTGACATAGTATATGTATATTCGAAATGAAAACTGATGGCACTTCTATCAGCTGCTTCTAAATTCTGTGACTAAAATGAAACCTCAGAAACTATGTGTTCTATGTGTATTTATGGTATTCTTTGCTCGATCAAGGAGCTAGACAAAGATCGTGGTGCTTGAAATCCACGGTTCTGTAAAAACATTTGCGCTTCTGAATATAAACACTTTACTAACTACTTACCTTTCCAAATATAGGTATTACTTGTTTCGAATAAACGAAACGACCCAAACAATTACACAATATTGATATGTCAAAGTCGTCATTTATAATAAATTTGTAGACAAAATTTAACACAGTAAGTACCTACTTATTCAATATTGTTTATTAGTTGTGTTGTTTTATGTTCACTGTAAAATGACAAATAGATTAAAGGAACTTGAACTTGAACACAATAAGCATTTTCACATAGCCTGTAGGTGCAGAACAGAGAAAGAGCGATGACAACAAATCCGTAAATGTGATTTAAAAACATAAATTATCGGTCCCGGAAATAAAAAATAACGAACTTTACTTTAATGATAACTTGGGTACCTATAGTTAGTACATATTTATCTAGAAAATAACCACAGGCAATTATATGACAGGAATCATAGACATATATATATATATTTACTAATAGACGTTCATCATATTAAAATATTGTAGAAATATCGAATACTCCTGGACTATGCGTAGAGGGAAGCTGGCATTCAAATTGGCGTTGAAGAGCTAATATTTGCGACCACCAGGGCTTGTGCACAGACTTGTGGAAAATTATGGTTTTGTTTGCGGACGCCATATTCCGCACCAGTAGTGATTATTCAAAGTGAACACTAGTTTTTGTCTGCTGCTGCGTGCGTCTGCTGTTGTGTGAACTTAGTAGATATGTTTTTAAAACCACTTTTTATATATGTTTTGTACTACTTATAAACACTATTTTATTATGTTATGATGCGTCACAGCACACACACGAAGGCAACCGGGAACACGCGAGGATGACACAGTCTTGACGCAAAATATAATTTTTTTCTCAAGTGTAGACCCCCTCGTGAGAAAAAAAAATAAATTTCTTAAATTTTCTCTATTAAATAAATTAAAATGCGACATATGCGAAAGTGAAAAAAAAAAATCTTATCCAAATTTATTTAGATTACTAACTTTTCAAAGTGACATTTTGCGTACCTGTGTGTAATTTTGCGTCGATATTTATAACTGATTTTGTTGTAGGCTCTACCTATCTACTTACTAATTGAGGAAGTAATCTCGCTAATGTAACATCATGTCTGTATGTTTATGCTTAAGCGATCATTGTTATAGCGCAAATATTTGCTAAAATAGTTCTAACTGTTGCCTGGTTTAATAGCGATGATACAAAATGTTGCCTTGTGTTTCGAGGAAGAATGAAATCATTGTTTTATGATATGAGTTTGTCCACTCAATTAGTAATATTACGCCATTTGTGTAGCAAACAAGCCATACAAATAATATATATTTTATTGTTTTTAGGGCTTTATTTGGTGTAGAAGGATGTGGTGTGTGTTTTCACCGTAGAATAAGACCACTCTGGATACCTTTTGTAAAAATATAATTCTAATTCAAATATAATTATAATTCATTCGACTAGCATTTATTCTTTCATTCATTTATTCATACAGTCATTCATTCACTCATTCATTCAACCTATGTGACCAGCCTTTGCAGCTAATAGACAACAATAGAATTCAAAGAGGGTTGACGTTAGTCAGGTCGGTAAATTCACAGCCAATTCTTCAAAATTATAAGGTCTTACTCCCGAATGCAACCTAAATACGCGAAGAGAGAGAGAGAGAGAACATGTTTTTAACTGCAGACAAAGAAAGCGGAACTTGGGACCTTTCAGTCACAATAATTGTCACCAGTCGACCACCTCCAGCACCTCAATAGCCTCGAATACAATAAATAAATTCGGAGTGTATCTCGTTCCCACCCCGCCTACATGACATCCACAATCAACAGCTTGTTCGGATCAATGTTGCCTTCCTACTGTCTTACATTTACGCATTTCAAAGCCTGTTTACACGGGCACAGTAGTGATTTCTTTTATAAGATTAAAACAATAAGAATAATTAGAATTAATAAAGTTTAATTAATTAATAGCTTGCGGTATACCTACACGAATACATATAAATTTGATTATGTTGCTGTGATTGATGTAAATTACATCAATCATTCTATTTATTTCTATTTCTATCTTACATAGAAACTTTTTGCTTGTAATTACTTTTTTACGGGCTAAATCTCATGTTCTAGTCAAATGAGAAAATTTTGTAAAATGAATTTCAAAAAGTTATTTTATGAAATTCGCAGTTTAAAAATATGGCGTTAACAATTACAATGTTCTCATTCCTACCTTATTTAATAGAAGCGGTAGGTACCTCTTGTTTTCATATTTGTGCAGTTTAGAGACCCAGGTAACTCACGGACTCGCTCCGTGTAAACCCTCCTTCAGTCCAGATCCGGAGTCGTACGCTCTCGCATTTTATTATCCCTCAATTTATTTCGTATTAGCACCTGTGTGTTTGTCTTTCCCACACGTCGGGAACTCACAATAACTTTATTGCTTATGTTTAGGCGTAACGGTCTCGGAGACATTAATGAAATTATATATGAATTAGACATTTTTGACAACAGTATTGTGGTAGCTAAGCAAGCGCAATTTCGGGATCAATTTTATTAAATTTAGTGTCAAAATCTCCAGTTATAGCCATATAATAATTTATTATGGCACATTTAAGTTGAGCAGTACATATTGAAAAAGAAATAAACGACGTGCCTTCCCGATATACTCATCTAGATAGAATATAAACAGAAAATAGGGAAAAGTTTACAAATAATAATACATTTTTAGAGTGTCACGAGTTCAAGTGTTATAACATAATTTTCCATATATTGGCTACTATCATCTTAACGTGCATAATAGAAACTTTCCAAGTCTAAAGTAGCTGTTAAAGTCGCGCTAAAAGTCTCAAATTGATATCCAAACAGAGATATTTCTTGACACAGCTCACCAGGAGATGTTTAGAAACTTTTTCACTTTCTAACTATAGAGTGCTTAAAGCATGCAATTTTTATTACATTCATACACGAGGCGTGTAGTCATAGAATGAATTCACTCTAATGTCGTATGGACGTCGTATAATGCGTCTAATGGATAGGCCTTGACAGCTAATAGGCAACGGCAGCATTCCCAAAGAGAGTTAACCTAAAGGGCGTTATTGGGTTTCATACTCAGCTGTGACACGCGAGAGAGGCACTGTTCTTAGGAAAATTTTGGGATGAACGCCTATGTGTTACTGTTAATCCAGATTTTATACTTGGTGTACCAAATTGAATGAATGAAAAATTCGTCTATTTTAGTCAATTTTGCGCGAAAGCGTGTCTCCTATCATCCATCCATCTAAAAAATATACTGCAAGAAAATAAGACTACTTACTACGAGTACTTCTTCATAGTCGTATTCCTCATGGCTGAGGGTCGTGGTCATTACGTGGAATGAAACACACACAACAACTTTCTTGGCGTTATTAATGGAGTGGTTTGCCATTGCCTTCTCCATTTCACACACAAGTTAATAATAATAATCAACCAGTGTGCAGGTTTCCTCACGATGGTTTCCTTCACCGGAAGCAAGTGGTGCTCGATGAAAACTACTATATATGAGTCAGATTTGTATACAAACTCATGTGGCACGAGTAGGATACGAACCTGGGACCTTTCGATCCACAGGCGGGCGTCTTAACCATTACACCACCGCCGCTTCTACGAGTACGAGTACTTACACATCGATAAACACAATTAATATCTGCGCAAATATTCACCATAAAGTGACTAAAGTATTCCAGATAGTTTTCGAAATACGTATTCATTCCGCAAAGATCTCTTAATACGCAGCAGATAACACGAGGTGGAACACTAATCTTCATTAGCAAGGTCTAGACTAGGGCTGAGAGGGTCTCCACCCATTTGGAACGATAACAGTGGCGCTAGACCTAATTAAATGCGGCACAAAACAGAGTATAATGTTTTTATTATGAAATACATTTTTTGTTATTTGCTTGTAATCGACATAAACATGGTGGTGGTTCGCGATATGTAATGCTATGCGGTTTTCACAGTTATAAATACGCGAGCGAAGCCGCGGGCTAAAGTTTGTAAACTTTAGCCAGCGGCTTCGCCCGCGTGAATTTCCCACGCGAACAATTATTTTTCCGGAATGAAAGGTCCTTTTCCATACTTCAAACTACACGTAGCGAAATTTCAAGAAGATTGGTCCAACAGATAGTGTGTGAAGAGGTAACAAACAAACATATTTTCGCATTTATAATATTAGTTGGGATGGAATTGTAATTAATAAATAGTTTCTTTTATCAAAAAGCTGGATAATTATTTTGCATTTTAAGGGCAATAAAGTAACTGTTTTGTATTGTTGTGATACAGTACAAGTGTACGCAATAACGAGCTAAGGCTTTATAAAATCAATTAGAAATGAGAGAAAATTGGTGGCAGTAACTTCGCTTCAAACACAGAAACGCGCGGCGCGGCGGGCGGAGCGGCGAGCGGCGAGCGCGTTTATCTCTAGATCGCACGCCTTTTTATGTTATTATTATTATTATGTTATTAACTACAACTTTTTCTCTTGGATTATCTACATAGAGACAACATTGTGCGCCAACCCCAGATATGGTAACTCGCTGTCCTAGATGAACGACAAAAGCGGCAAGACACGCGACGCGATGCAAGCCTGCGCCGGCCTGAGCACCCGAACGCGTATGCTGTGGTGTGGTAATTGTGGTGCGTGCGGTGGCTGCGATTCATACGTGTGCACGCATGTGTTATAATTGTTATGTATAAGGGCTGCAGAGCAAATGCATTCAGTTGGCATCGGACTTAAATGTATTGTGACCAAATTGTGATCTGTTGTCTCAGAATTAATAAATAGTACAGCGTCGCATTGCATCATGCCCTATCGCTCACTTATGTCACCGGGTAAAGCCACTGAATATGATCGGCACCACCGGTAATAGTGAATAACTGAACACAGTACTATTTATATTATTAATAGTAATTGGATAGATAATTGGGCAACTTTTATCACGAATAGAATGGTACCTAGTTAAATTATTTCTTTTAAACATTTTTTCTTATTCAATGTAATTGTAATTGCCGGGTCTTGGATGTTTATCTATATATGTATTTATTATAAAATATAGTATCGTTGAGTTAGTATCCCAGAACACAAGTCTCGAACTTACTTTGGGGCTAGCTCAATCTGTGTGATTTGTCCCTATATATATATATATATATATATATATATATATATATATATATATATATATATATAAATTAAATTATAGAAGTCTTGGACAATGTGAATGTGAACAATAGACATGTCACCCAGGAATATTTCTCTTCGGAAGTTACTTAAAGTTTATTCCAATAGTTCTTACCTAACCTAACTATGTCAAGCAGAACTGAATTTACCGATTATTTTAATACCAGCTTATTTTGATTCTGAGAAACCAAAAAAATTTTTGGCGAAACGTGCTTACGATGTAGAGTGATTCTGTGAATTGTGACAAGGACACCCCCGTTTTCTCGGTGCATTGTACCCACAGTTTGCACCGTCTTTTTTTTAATTTATTGAGGACAACAAACAATTTCACATCTGCTAAATATGCTTCGTTGGTTATCGAACCATTAATACACATATCTGGTTGACTACAAAACTTTTAGGCTTAGTTTCTTCTAATAGGATTCGGGGAAAATTTGTTAATGCCCTAAAATAAATGTAAATGTTACTAAAATTTAGGATCTAAGTTATCTGAATGGTTATTATTATGTATCTCCTTTTATAAATTCACGGCACTAAGTCCGGTCCTTTGAGTGGCTTGCGTGGGGATATGGATCCAACACCTTTGGAGAATTTTGATGTTGTGTAGGTCTCCCGCCAAAACCCGCTCGCGGATATACCAATGAAATGATATGCCCATGAGCAGGTCTCGGCGGGAGTGTGAACTATTGCAGAATAATGGATAAAAGTACTGGTCTATAGAATTATTATTATAAATTCTGATTAGCCCCAAAAATGTTTGTTGTGTATTGTTGTTGACACATTGAAAGAGATGTAGTTGAGGTCTGACCAGAACGAATCACCGGGAGAACACGGTCTGAACGAGCGAACATTTTACGAAATATATATTCAGTCACATTGACTTCCATTATTTCGTAAATATATGTGATGTAATTAAAATAAATAAATGAAATATATCAAAGATACCTTTACCGCCGCAGGCAACAGCTAGTGTGACAATAATTTGTCAACACAATCATCACGGGCAGTACAATGTGACCATTAGTACACATTACTCTCGCACCCACGATTGATGTTATAAATTATCCCGCAATGAGAACATATACCAGAGACAAAAATAACAATGGCCACGGAGGGCTACAGTGTCCATGATTTATGTCTTTACAGGAATATTTTTAGTAAGTCTTTTTTTCTTTTCGAGTGAGTTAATTTCTAACACTGGTGTCAAATTTTAGTTAGGTAACTTAAAGGCAGACAATAAAATGAAATTATATTTGTATTATCTGTATTTTAGGAGGGTAAATAAAAAAGGTAGACTTATCCCCTGAATGGATTTCATTCAGTCAACCGAAATAAGTTCGTATATAAATATAGGATATTTTATTTTCATTCTAAACTAAACGAATAATTAAATAAAAACAAATACCTAATAATTTCTAAAACTAATTAGTTTAAAAATGTGAAATAGAATTATGTGCTTACGAGTACATACCTACATATATTCACAAAAGTCTTAAGGTAAATTTAACATTTTAATTTATTTAGTATATTTTCGAATACTATATGTATTTATTTTCTTTAATACAAAGTAAATACTTATTAAGAATCCTTGGAAGAATTGATCTGGTCAATATTGCAGTAATAAATTTAGTCTTACTTTCGGACACTTCGTTCCTCAGTTTTGGTCACCCTACTGCCGGAGTACACTAGTGCACCAGTCATCGCGTCTGGGAATGCCTGAAGTCTGTCTGTCGATTGCTCTCGAGCACAGAAACAGTGTTCGGATCACTTCGATTTCCTTTCCCACCCGTTCGAGTGCCCTCCACTTTTTTAATGACACTTCAGTGTAAGAAAAACAATGTTATCGCTTGTCTCCGATTGTGTGAATTCAATGTTGGGTATTCAAAGTAGTAATATTGCTTATATTATTTAGAAGAATAACTAAATCCGCTAAGATAAAAAATGATATATAAATTTATGTTTAAAAAATGGTAAGCCCTTCTGGCATGATTGGGACCAACACTGTTCGAATGAGTTTCTTTCGGCATTTCTTCTCAGCAGTGCATGGTCGTTCGGAAGTGCTAGTAGATTGTAGCTTTGGTAAATATTATTTAATTTAGAATATGACGTGAAAAAAGTACCTGTGATGCCCTAATTTCTGAATAAATGATTTGATTTTGATTTTTGATTTGATTGATGAAAGGATTTTTTATACTTCAAAAGCAAACAGGCATGCGATCCACCTGATGAGAAGTGGTTACCGCCCGTGGTATGGTACGACACGGGGGGTGTCCAATGTGCGACGATCTCATTTAGTCTACATGTTTGAAGGGAGGACGATGGACACTCCATTCGTCCTCCCTTCAAACATTTGTATAGAATCTTAATCTTCATAGTCGTATGCCTCATGGCTGAGGGTCGTGGTCATTATGTGGAATGAAATACAGTGGTTTGCCATTGCTTTCTCCATTTCACACACAATTTGATAATAATCAACCAGTGTGCAGGATTCTCACGATGTTTTCCTTCACCGGAACCATAATAAATTATTGTATATACACGAAGGATTTAATTATAAAGGGTCCAGTAACCAGGCTACATCCACAAAGGAGGTCGTTGGACCCGTGCACATATGAAAACATTACAAGCTGTTGCTTTGGCCACGAAATATGTCTCTAAGTATCTTCATCTCAAAAATCTCCTCAATCCAATGAATTTTTATAAATAACAATAATAAATCTTTATTAAAATAACATATGGATAAGTAATATATAACATTATATAAAGAAAAAATACCTATATTAAATAATGGTGCCTGAGCCTAATCATAAATGCTCCGTTTTGATATGAAACAAGGATAAACAAACACTTAAATTTATAATAATTGTGTCGAGTATGGATTAAGATGGCGGTGGTGGTGTAATGGTTAAGGCGCTCGCCTGTGCATCGAAAGGTCCCAGGTTCGAATCCTACTCGTGCATGAGTTTGTATACCAATCTGACTCATGTATAGTAGTTTTCATCGACCACCACTTGCTTCCGGTGAAAGAAAAACATCGTGAGGAAACCTGCACACTAGTTGATAATTAACTTGTGTGTGAAATGGAGAAGGCAATGGCAAACCACTCCATTTTCTAATGCCAAGAAAGTCGTTGTGTGTATTTCATTCCACGTAACAAGGAAGATCTGGGCCGTATAAAAAAGGTACGAAGGTATATTTTCACTTTCGGGTCAAATCTTGAAGGACCACGTGGCAGTTAGCGCTTCTAATCTAAACAACTTTTATGACACCACCGAATAAGCTTTTTATAGTTCGCTATCATTAAAATGTCAATACCGATTTAAAGAACTTAAGAACAAGTTTAAACACATTATTTTTGGTTAAGTCTTTGATTTATGAATCATAAAAGTTTGCAATCAAAATAAAATAATAGTTATAAAGATGACGCCCCGGGTGACATAGCTACTTATTTTAAACACATATCAAAATTAAGTATTTCGTTTCATCTTAGTATTGATAGAATATTTCCATCATTAAGGAGCGAGGCTCTTGTCGGTGGAGTTCTCCCTCCAAAGCCAACTCCTTTGCTTCTTGATACGACACGACACCGTCATTTTCTTTAATTTGTTTTGTGTAACCATCTCTTGGTCTTCCTGGGCCCCTTCTTCCTTCCTTTCCTTCTATAATAATTCTGAAGAAGGCATCGTGTCGTGTCAAGTGTCCTAACATTTTCCCACTTCTGCTTTCAATATGTTTCAAGATGTTTCTTTTTTCCCTTAATTCGGTTAACAAGCTCTTCGTTGCTTATTCTTTATTTCCAGCTGATTCTCTCTAATCTCCTAATTAGAATATTGTATTATTTTTAACAATTTTCTTTTTACCGTGCTATTGTCAATCTTGTTGGCAACATCATCAAGATATAGCAAGAACACAAGAAATAGAATAAGAAATATCATCATTAGATAAAGTTTGCCAAATTTTGGTGGATTCGGTATACATTGCTGGTTTTTCATTGCGGTAAATAAAAGTTATAATACAATCTACGTAATGTTCGTGCATTCCCGTCGACATCTGTCCGAGTTCGGCGACTGTGTGCAGCCGGCTTAACATTCTACTCCATTAGTCATTGTTCAAAGTATCGCTTTACCTTCGGGTTAATTCCCATATTAATCGCCGGGTGGTGCAAAATATAAACCTTCATATCCTATTATTTTCTGCTAAAGAGAAACAATAAACCACTTTCTCACTTCAAATGACAAATTGCGAGTGAATTAATACCGAATACGTTCGTTCGTATAAATCAAACCGGCCAGCGTGGTTCGATGGAACTCCTATTACCATCTTATTTGCACATTTATCTACCATCTTATTTCAATTACCATAAAGTTGAAAATTGTTCAATTCGATTTCAATATAAGTTTGAATCTTCACAAATATAACATTGCAGTTGCAAATATATTTATTATTGAGTATGTAGAGTATATAATCGTTTGTTTCATGTATAGAACGTTGCTATAATACTGGTAAATATACTAGGTCGCTTCAGGATGTTATTGGTCAGTGTCTTCGCGACTAGTGAGGGGAAATTTAAGGATTATATTAATTTATTACATCAACTTAAATATTGTTTTAGATATATGTTATTTCTTTATTATTATATTATATGTATTCAATAAATGACCGCATGGAGATGACAACTCACGTGAATACGTGAATAAGTTAAAAATGTTTGTTCATCTCATCATATTAATTGAGATGCCTCCGTCTTATTTAATACAATTTTTACAAACATTTAATATTGTGTGCCCTATTGCCCCATTTATACACGTATAAATAAATAATTTAAATAATGAGATGTACAGATTTTTTTTATATAAAATTAGTTCAGAAGCATGTGTGACACGCATATTCCAATACCTACGTTTATTATATATTAGTGAAACATCACTTGAATATATTGTTAGAGAAAGTCCCATCCCTACGTCACCCGGGGAGCGCGGGTCGAGTTAGTAACAAATGTGGTCATTACGCCCGGGCCGAGGTGTTACATACGTCACCAAATGGGTGGCAAGCGGCTCTACACCTTTTCCCGAAATTCCCACGGAAGCAGAACCAGCATGGTCATTCATTAAGTTTGAACTGTGATCTATGGAAATTCCTTTGATGAAAATCTAATTTGTTCCCATTATCGTATTCCATTTTCTTTAGCAAATAAACAAGATCGATTCGAAAGCATTCCCGAGGAGGGTTGACGGCATGCAGGCCGACCGCAAATGATAAGGAAGACGATGACCGTATCACATAATCTATCGAACTTAGAACTTTTGGTTGTTTGTAGAATAAGTTGTAGTTGTAGAATCTCCAGTTATTTGAGTTCTCGGCGATGCCCAATGACTTAGAATAAATTTACTTTAGAATAAAATATGTCATAAATTTTTACATTACCTCTGAACGAAGGTCTTTATTCTTATTTCTATTTCATGAAAATATATATGTTATATTTTCAGTTCAGTTTGTTATATTTTCAGAATAACGACCATAGGAAATTGTGTAAAAAGAGCACAGACTACTTAACTTGGGCTCCAACGATTAACGATCGGGAATCAACCGGGAATCTATGGTTTTCGAAAAAAAAAAATTGATTTCGAGTATAACATTCTTGGAAATGACGTTTAATCCAGTGGAGGAAAACATCGCGTCGTGCGAAACCTGCATTCTAGTCGTGTGAAACGGAGAAGGCAATGGCAGACTCCATTAATGTTGCCAAGAAAGTCGTTGAGTGTATCATTCGTTTTATTGATCACGACCCTCAGCCATGTGGTAAGGAAGGAAACTTCAATAACTAATGTTTGTTACCAAAGGGTCACTTGTATTGATTTAACTCAAACCTACATCTAGCAATCAATGAAAATTAATCATCAATCTGGGATTCTAGATCCACAAGACAGTTACGGGTGACATCCACATATCGACTGACCAATAAGCGTTGATATTAGCAATGCAACGGGGCCACCCAGTGTTGAGTCAATATCATTGTTATTTACAATACACTACATATATATATATATATATATAGTTTATTGTACAGTCAAAAGCATGAAACTTAAACATAGTGCCACTATTATCGACGTACTAGCTTTTGTCCGCGACTTCTCCCGCGTGTTTTTGCCTGCTTTTTCCTGCAACGTAGGTTACGTTCTAGACAGTACCTATAGTATCTATGCGAAATTCCAAGAACATACAAACTTAGAACATACATACAAAGGGAATGTAATATTGGTGGAATTTAACGAATACATATATATTTATCAGAGGGCGAGGTCCGATGACCTATACTAGCATTGATAACAAGAATATCCCCCCTCGCACTCCAATACTACTCCTAAGAAGCTCTCACCAGGTGGCGACACTGGCTACTTCCACTGAGCAGTCTGGAAGTCTCTAAACAGACTCCAGACCGGATAAGGGGACAGATAAGATGATAATTTTTTTTTTTTTATAAATTACATAAATGAGTCGCGGCTGGCCCCGGCTTCGCTCGGATAAAACCATTATAAAAAAGTAGCCTATATAACTCCTGAAGGTTTCGCCTATGAGGTGCCAAATTTCATCAAAACCAGCGTCGTACTTTTTAAGTTTATCCATTACAAACAAAAATACAAATCTTTTCTCTTTATAATATTGGTAGGGATAAGGACCAGGACAAAACATAGTAATGTATTGACAATTGATAATTCCTGTCGTAATAAAAAAAATTGTCTCATTTCAACGACCACTTCCAAAAAATTAAATTCATTTGGTCCAATGTTATCTATTTAATAAACTGATGTGACTGATTGGCAAAGCTACCTTACGTCAGTAAGTTTAAGTATTATGTTTCCTGTTAGCATATTTTTTTTTATGGCAAATAACCAAGATTTGATTAACGTTAATACGTTAATTAAACTACCTACGTCTTAGTTTGGTTGATACAGAGCTCAGTTTGTCACGCTCAAATATTAAATTGACGTAAATCAAATCTACTGAACTGCTCCCGTGCGAGGGACTCAAAAAACACCGTGATAAGTGTAGTCTCAGAAGGCTGGCAACTGTTATGAAATTGTTTGGTAAAAGCTTCAATGTTGCTCAGTCTGTAAAAATATAGCCGTGTAATAATAATAATTAATATTATAAACTATCTGTTGCTAAACCCGTGTATATTTTCCACGAGAACAGTTATTTTTCCGGGATGAAAAGTACCATGTGTCCTTCTCTATACTATAAACTACATTTATGAATGATTTCAAGAAGATTTGTCGAGTAGAGTGCAGAGGTAACAAACAAACTTACTTTCGCATTTGTAATAATAGTTAGGATGAAGAATCTTCTTGAAATTTTGCATCAAATTGTTTAAGTACCGAGAAGGACAAGTACCTTTCACATCGAAAAAATAACCACTCATGTGGGAAATACACGCGGGTGGAGCCGCGGACGCAAGTATAATATAATTTTCACCTAGCTTAGTATTAAAGGATGCATAAAGTACCTACAACTATTAGCATATTATGCAGATTCTATCGAGGTGACTATGATCGAGTCTCGCTGGCGCATACTGCATCTACGACTGTCACGAATCAGGGCAGAAATTGCTTAACGCCCCCTTTCGCGGAAAGAAAAGGTGTAAGACCTCTAAAGTTATATGTGTGGAGTGTTCTGTTACATTAAATAAAATTCAGAACAAGACCTACCAAGTACCAACGACCCCACGACAAAACTGCTTTTTCATTCTGGAATTTTGCCTGAAGTGTTTATAAACATATATATATATATATATATATATATATAAGTATATTTGCTAACTACAAAAAAATATGCGAATTTGTGTTTTTTTTTTTAAATTACCACTCATACATATTTTCTGCACAATTTATGTGCTGAAAGATATAAATAAGATACCAATTTTATTACGCACCAATCGTATGGGAAAACAGATTAAGGCGCTCCCATGAACGCGACGTCCAGGGCCCGGTCCTCTAGATCTGGACCTGCACACACACGTCCGATAATTAGCTCTTGTGAACGTATATCACGACGTCCTGTGTTCTAGCTGGAGTGTAATTTAATGAGAACAGATACATTTTGTCACTGTACGATTTGTACAACTTGATTCTTGTGTTCATGTAAATGAACTGACTGATCGAAGCAGTATACTTGAAGTAAGTGGGTTGCACGAGTCAACTTTGACGTTAACTTTAACCTGCACAGAGAAATGCAAAGTACGCAATTTTATCTGAACGTCGTCGGCGATGCGCAGGGGGCTTACCATCATCTCTTAACGCGATCCACTTTACGACCTAAACTGAACTGCATCGCAACTTCGTACTATCGACTTTGCGACTATCTGAGTTGCATTGGATCGTTCTGTAAAAGTTGATGGTAGGCCTGCAGGTTATAGTTAACGTCAATGTTGACTGGTGCAATCATGGTGCAACTAACCATCTCTTAGTAATGTGGTCATTTTGTTATGTTTTTACAAAATTTTAACTTGCAATGTAACTTTATATCATATAGACAAAGTTCTACACCGTTGAAGTTACTGACTTGAAAATTTAGTGACAATAACAAATTAATGAATACGTGTTTCAGTTTTTCTGATAATTAATCCTCAACCTTCAAAAGGGGGAAGGGGGGGGGGTTAAAGATTGTATGGGACTTAATACAATTTTCAAGATAAAGAGCTGAAAAATCTTACTGACACTTACTTTTTGTAGTAAATAACAGTAAATACAAAAAATGATTAATTTAAGTTTGTGGTTAATAAAAAACCGGGAAGTAAAACGTCATGGAAAATGGAACGGCACGCGTTGGGAAATGGGAAGAAGGAAACGGGACGGAACACATTGCGAAAAACATGATGGCACAATATATAGGAAACTGTACGGGATATCTACATTACATAGCAGGAAGCGGGATTGGACAAGTTTGCGGGACGAGACACGCAGCGGGAAACGGGAAATCGAACTAAAGATGAGAAAAAATGTGAATTTAAATCATATATGTTTACCAGTCTTACAGATACAGTATGTATACCAGTACGCGATAAAAAAATTACTGAGATTTTGCTATGAAATTCACGCGGGCGAAGCCGCGGGCAAAAGCTAGTATATAATAAACGACATAGATGAATATGCCACTACCTACTTTGACAAAATGCTACTTAAAATTAACTTTAAAAAATGATCCTGGGTTCGACTCCTAGCGCGGAAGTATGGGCCGTTGAGTGTGTATCCATTGAAAATAAAAAACATACCGTTCTTATAGGAAATCACTAGAACTATTAAACTATAGAATTTGAGCTCATACCGTGCATCTATTTTCTCAATTCTGACTTTACGAGCAATAACAAGACATGATACTGGCATAGACTAGCCTACTCTATAAACACGCTCACTACCATCAATCATGAGGGCCCTGGGCCTTCTTGTAATGCGGTGTTGCCATGTCGTATAAACATTTTCTGCTAAATTCACATTTAATTAATAAATTGACAACACTCAATGGAAAATACTAAGACCTAATCTTTCGCGGATCCTATGAACACAAACGAACACATACACCCGGAATAGCTGATAAATATCTGTGATCTCCACAAATATTTGTCAGCACTGGGAACCGAATCTTCCGATAGTGGAATGGGTGTGGTGACCACTGCGCCGCGGAGGTCGTATAACCTAGCAAAAACAAAATCACACCTGCTTATGAGACTCTGAGTAATTTTTTAAAACTATAATTAACTTCTTAGTTTTATGCGGAAAAAATAACTCTAAAAATTAAAACAAATATTCAGAAAATCGGTCTACTATTTGACGGAGTTATCGTTAAGTCTTCTGTCGCGTCTGTCTGTGTATTCGCGATAAACTCAAAAACTACCTGTTTAGATTTTCATGCGGTTTTCACCAATTGATAGTGTGATTCCTGACTGAGACAGGGCGTTAGAAAAAAATAAGTAAATTGACACTCGAACATAGAGCCTCCTCCCTTTTGGAAGTCGGTTGAAAAATACCCTAAATTTGGGGAGAAACACCCAGGAGTTGGCAACCCGGTTGTAATGAACAGCTGATTTACGGCTCGTTTACGGACCGACAACGTAATGGCCACTAAATGCGATACATATTCAGACAATGTTGCCGATACTTTGTTGAGAATGACCCGTGGTTCGTTTACTGCAAATTGGACAATGTGATGAAAATCCTAACTGAATAGTTAGGTCCACTTACATACATGTCTGGCTGCTCGGGTCATATAACCTTTAGGCGACTTTAATAAAATCTGACACCAGTGTTAGCAATAACACACTCGACATGATGATGATGATATAACCTAAAGAGAAACAGACCTGATAAAGGCGTTAGTAAAGACAAAAATATGACTTTACAAAATTATGTTTGAATTTTGAAATTTTCCAAATTTAATCACCTTTAGAATGGTTTACATCTTCCAAATCAAAATCAAAATCAGATCCTTTATTCATAAATTAGACCTTCACAGGCACTTTTTCACTTCATATCCTAAATTAAATGATATTTACCAAAGCTACAAACTACTAGCATTTCGGAACGAACACTGCTGAGAAGAAATGCCAAAAGAAATTCATTCAAACAGTGTTGGTTCCTATTTATGCCAGAAGGGCTTAGGATTTTTTAAATATAAATTTATGTTTATTCCGAATCAAGGTCATGCTGGTGACAAGTGGGAGGCGTTCATGAGTTGTGTTGTGAGTAGCGTTGGGTTAATGGATAGGAACTACGCGCGATCCTGAGGAGTGAAGTATGAAACCCTATGTCAAGCCTGTTGGCGAGCTGTTGAGTCCCAAAAGTTTGCATCGAGAATCTATGACGCATACGCTGTTATCGATAGTTCCTTCCATTCGGGGTTTAGATAGGATCCAAGTTAAATCCCTGATACAGCAACTGTACAATTGTCAAAGGGGTTCTCAAATAGGGAGAAGGTAATAGGAAAAATTTAGTGGAATGTTCCAGATCTTCAAAGATAGGCTAGGGTATCGGTGCGAGTGTAATAATGTGTGTTTATGTCTACATAAAACCTTTGATCGGGTTGTGGACTTCTGGGTCTAGCAAGAGAGTACTATTTCGGAGTAACTCTAGGATCGTCATAAAAACACACAAACCTCTTAATTTCATGCACTTCAAGGTTCTGTCGTGCGTAGACTTAAAATATATGGTTTATACGAAATCTCGGAAGACAGGACAGGTATTTGGAGCATCAGTCTCACAGATTTATTTATATATTAACCTCAAGGTCAGTCTACAAGCTGGCGCAGGTTTCGTCACATAGACAAATGTCTTATAAGACTGCACCATTGCATCACACACCCGTGGGATCCTCGCACAAACAAAACAAATTTATAACTGAATTACGTTAAATTAAATTCCACGGGTTGAATGCTTTTTCATGTAGCGAGAGCTTTCCATTCATCCTATTTAAGTTCGCGCCACAGCCAACTTTTCAACTTCAACTTAAGGAGGTTGTAAATTGTGCGCATTTATAGTGGCTATGAGCGCCCTGGGTGGCAGTCTTACACAATTTTATATTTACCAATAAAAAACTGCATTATCCTTCTTATTGTTGAGTATTTAAGGCCGACTTTTATTGTTTAGGCTGTTGAGATACCGTGGGAAATTGAAGTGAGTTTCAGAAAGCATTATGGGTATAGTAAATCTATCAGGTGTTAATGACTTGGTCACAAATGAGGCTACAGTTTTTGTTTTCGATGTTGTGTAACATTTTTATGTTATAAAGGTCATTGATTTACTTATTTCAATGTTAAAGGTTTCATTCATATTCATTTATTTGCCCAATTAAGTACACAATGGAGGTATTAAAATTAATTTTAATTAATTAAAACCTTTTGCAGGTATTGCGAATAGAAGCAGCGCTTAATATAATATAATTAAATAGAGTTAAATATATTAAATATAGAATATATAAAAATATAATTAAATTAGTAGATTTTCCATTGACACGCAAATATAATGTAACTAGCGGCCCGTCCGGGCTTCGCTCGGGTAAAACCATAATAAATTATACAGTTAAACCTTTGATCAGACAGATTGACAGATTGCTCACTCTATCCAAACAGTATTCATAGGTTCATTAATGCCATCTTTAAATAAAAAATTATGTTGTACCTAAGTAAAATTTGCGTGTATCTTACAAAATATAAAAGAAAATAATTATGAATCATGTCATGGGATCGTGGTGAACCAGTCGTTATATTTATAATATTTTAAACATATCACAGCCACATGGTGGGTGTGGTGTGGTATCGGCCGTCAAAAGAACAGATTTTTTTGTTATATTGACCTCCGATGACCCCACAACCGTAGTCCATTGATGCCTCTTTCCTTAATTTACAGCTTTTAAGAGCTTTCAAATACACGCGACATGTTGTCATTCACAATCCTCTATTCATCCAAGTTTACAATCTCCCAAATAATTATTTATAGACATACTTGACCCCGCTAAGGCACAGTTCCGCCCACGCACTATAAACCTAGCCAATTTACAACGAAAATCAATTTTTACATCAACTGGATAAATTTCACTGATATAGTACAATTTTATGAATATTTCAAATGTTGACAGTCAAAAATTTACTTTACTAAGTTACATTTAAGGCATGTTTTTGTATACACTGTGATATAGATTATTATTTTTGGGGACGTTCTATAGTGGATAATCTGGCACGCCTTTGAATATTTGATTGTTATTATTATTAGTTCAATATTGATGGATATTGTCTATGGTATCGTAAGTATATCGATTCATAAGAATCGTTTCGAAGGAATTATAGAATGACAAATTATAATGATGAGTTTGATTTCTATTACGTATCTTAATAGGATTTCGAAATTAATCGATTCTCAGTTTGCGGGATTAGTTTTTTAACGATACAATTTTATGAAGTTTATTGATTTTGTAATCTAAATATATCCAATTTTAGAATTACATGTTTAATGGCTGTTCGAAGATTGACGAATAATGTTGAAAATAAAGATTATTTTACCGTAAAATGCTTTTGTATTTTCAGACAACAGATTATGTACTACTCTAGTACGTAACGTATTTATATTGAAATAATTTCATTTTCAGTAGTTGACGGGAGTTAACTAAATACTTCACAACTTAATAAGAAACAGTAATGTATCATTACTATTTTAATCAATTGATTTTATTTTAATCAATTTGTTTTATTTACGATCATAATACTTTTTATTACACCAACTCAGCAGACAGACAGAGGCGGGGGGCGACTATTCTATGTAGTGATTGTTAATATTGTGATACTAGTTGTTTGCCGCGGACTTAGACCTCGCGAACACAAGAAATTTTTGATGAATTTTGAATTGTGAATATTTACAAAAAAGACTTAACCGATTTTGTTGCACCACGAACTTACGAATTCTATTGACAGATCCTACATACCTTTTAAATTTCATCAAAATCAGACCAAAACGGTTCGAAAGTTATCGCGTTACATATATAATATATATAAAATTTATTTTTGCCCCAAGTTGATTTGTAAACCTTCGCTTCGTTCGCTCAATCAATTATAAACTAAAATTTATAATACTCATTGCCCTCACCAGTTAAATTGATTATCAAATATGATTGATCAAATATATTTTCAGTCCATATATCTATATGGTTTTTTGGACTGCGTAAATTTAGTTGTTGTAATTTTTGGAAATAAAAAAAAAAAACATTCTCCATAAAAGCTCTACAAGCACATTTAACACCGATCTACTGAGCTTTAACGAGGTGAGCTTGGTTCACACCGTCACACCAGGTTCTAATAGGATCAACGCCCGTAACAATTCAAATTAAGTTTTCCAAATCTACATTTACATATTGTCGTTTGTTCTCAGTTTAACCTAAATAGAGCTAAACTATGTTGAGATGATGTGAGAGACTCAAGTTCAAAATCAAGAAGTTCAAGTTTAATACCAATAAAAATCTTAGATTGTTAAATGGTTTTGTATATTTGAATACAATATATAACCTAATGAATATTGGTGCCATTGACTTGAGAGTAGCTATATAGAACAGTACTTCCAAGTTTAATTTCACCAAGCGCAACTAGTTTAATTCAAAAACGTCCACCAATTCACATGGAAAATTATATACGATTTCACTATGAAAGAAATTACTATTTATTATAATGGATTTCCTTTGGAAACAATTTAATAAATTGTTGATACAACTACCTAAACGAAACTGGAACATGAAATTTTTATGTAACATACAAATGAACTTATAGATACGAGTATATAAAGTGAGACCTATTCATTTTATGATTGCTCACATCTAGAGCCGTTATTGTTCCCCGTTTAAATTTAAGCCAAGGGTGATCCGTTGTAAGCCGTGGGTGTCAAGTGTAAACTTATTCGACTTAGTAAGCACAGTTAGCCGCACAGTTTCTTTAAATTACGATTTTAACGTGACAAAAACGCATTTAGCTGACATTTCCTTAATCGAATTAGGTATTTTGGTTGTCGTGCCCATTGCATTTACATTTCATTTAAATACGTTTTTTTTAAGCTGGCTAAATAGGTTTGAATTGATTTCTTTTGTTGTATTTGATGGCCAGTTATCACGGATTCTTCAGCGTTTATTTTTCAACAGAGTTTTTTTTTTAATTTAGGCATCAGCTTTTTCCTGCGTCATCGCTTTCGTGAATTCCCATGGGAATTGTACTATTTTCCGATATTAAAGACTTCTTCTCAGTACTCTTAACTATATGTATGCGGCATTTCAAGAATAATAGGTAACAGACAAATAAAGAAGTTGCGATTCAATACAACTCAAGACTAAAGACCGCATTTTTTACGTCACACACACGTCACGTGAATGGACGCTGCCTACTTGATACAATTATTGTTTGTACTTTGAATGTTGATGCCAGTGGCAAGGCTCGTGTCAGATCTCGTGTTACATTACACAGGCGGCCACTGCACCTAAGAACACTTGGCCACCTTTAACCACAGAAACCTGCCTAGTTTTATTATCGATCGGCGTACAATAAACGTAAAATATCCGATATTCGCAGCACTATTCGATATTCGAGGCTCCCTCGTAAATAAGGCTCACAATCGAGAGATGAGCCGCGGCTAAAGTTTAATCCCTTAACGGTCTATCGGTTGTCGGACTGACAATTTCTGTATTCTAAAATTTATACTATGACATAATCGCAAGCGATTTATTGCTAAAAGGAACTCTTGGTTGTCGCGAAGTGCGGGCGAATTTACATGATAATATAAGTATTTATTCTTCTTTCTTAGATACTGGGGTGCAAGGTCAGGCGACCCGTGCATCCTGGTCAGAGTTCCTACAGTAACTAACGGCTTTGGAAGTAGTTTATTGATTTTGACAGGAATGTCTGTGCGGATCGTAGAATGTGGACCATATTAATTTATTGGTACTTAAGAAGATTTTCTTAAAAGAGGCTCAAATCATTTTTCTTTACAGTGGAGGTTGTGGAGCCGGTTCCCAAAATTATTCATTCAGATATTTGTCTGCAGTTTAGGGGTGCCTATTGTGTTGTGTGTGTGTACATACTAGTTTATCAGAGCAGCGCATAATTTTATCCAAATTGTAGTAAATACAATAAGTATAAAAATTCGGGGAGACTGTCTATTTTCACTGACAACGTTTGTATACATATTTCTATTAAAACATAAAATGATTCACCCTTGTTGCTTATGATCGGTACGGCACACCACACAAAGTTTATCGGCACAGTTTTCAATTTAATTGTGCACCAAAGTGTGCGGTTATAGCGAGCACACGTGGACACGGTGGGCAGAGTTTTGTAGTTGATGAAAGAGTCGATGGACAAAACACAAGGCTCCATATTACACTTGCCGTAGTTAGTTACCATCTAGATCATCTATTTGTTATATTTGTAATAATTACAGTTCTTTGTTCATATTAGTTTTTTGATCTAGACTTACAGCACATGCAAGCTATTGAGATGAAGAAAGGAAAAGAATTGAAAGCTCACTGGATTTTTTTTGTTGATCTATGCCAGATATTGACGTCAAGACTTGCCCACAAAAACAAATATTATTAACGTACTCAATACATATAATAATTGACTTTGACGACCTCGGCGGCGATATAGATATATATATATATATATATATATATATATATATATATATATATATATATATATATATATATATATATATATATATATATATATATATATATATATATATATATATATATATATGTGGGAGGGTCTAAATAAAATAATATTTTATGTTAACTCTGCATTCTTTTATTATTAAATCACAAAAAAAATCTTACGCGCTCCACAATGTCCTACAGTCTTATATCTGTCATTCTTTTTTTTTTTTTTTAGAGCGAGCTAGCTACATCCGCTCGTTCGGAAACCATCAACTTCCGAATTAGCCTTTCTTAGCGTTCAGAAATTAATTAACAAAAAAAAATCCTACAGCTATATATATATATAATATACAATCTGGTACATGTACACATACAACAATCTCGTATATGTATATATATATATATATATATATATATATATATATATATATATATATATATATGTTATTAAATATAGTATTAGTATCTACAAGTTTCGAACGTTGGGTTAGTATCTACAAGTCTCGAACTTACTTTAGGGCTAGCTCAATCTGTGTGATTTATCCTAATATATTTATATTTCAGTAACATTCAATATAAGTGAAGTTTGTTGCGCCTCGCTTCTTTACCTGCGCTTAAGGAGTAGGCAGTAGATTTATCAGTTTGTACATTTTTGACGTCAATTAGTAATAATTTCCATGCTATGTCATCCAAAATAAAGAATTGGAATTTTCTGTCCATCTCAAATTACATCTTCAATAAATACAAAACAGATGAAATATGACCCATTCTGTGTTATTTGCATATGATCAACAATTAGAAGACCTCCCATAGCTTTATGGACTGAATGTGTATTTTAATGGTATTTATTATGTATATAAATGTAATATGGCTTCGGTCGTGTGTCTGTGGTGGCGTGGCTATGAGAGCTAGATGGCGCTGTGCACCGGGAGCCTAAGCTCAGTTTATGTGAGTACAGTTAACAGCATATGAACCTACCCAAATTCATTGCAAACTCGCCGCTATTTCCGCGCCATAGAGTTTCATGCAGGGTAACTTGATGTGCTGTTGACTGTACGAAAAAACTAATTCAGAGTTCACGCATCGACTTATATAATAAGTACAATAGAATTTTAAATTTAATTATAAAAGGATTTATGTTTTAAAAACAAATAGTGATATTTTACAATCTTGTTTTTCACTTGAATCATGCATTTTGTTTGTCGTAAACTAATCTGTTAAATTTATTAACATAAAAAAATGTTTTTAAAAGTAAGCAACCTCTGAGATAACCTAAAACTGATATTTGCATTTTCTAGTTGAACTAGATGTATTGAAATTTGAAACTCTTTTTATTAATTTAAATATGCACGTTACACAGACATAGTCCAGTTACAGTTTTATTATAAGCATAGATAACTGTAGAAAACTTTCTTAGGGTCGTAATAGGGGTTGCAAGAGGCGAAGGTTTTGTATGGATTGGAGGATTTTAGGGATTGATAGTGTTGTTGTTATACTAATGTCAGACTAATCCGTGAGAGAATTTCTTTTGAAATATTCAAACTAAACTACGTACTTGGGGCCCCAAATCTTATTTGCAGCACGGACGACAGTTACTTAAATACGCCACTCGTGAAGTTGTGACTATAGTTCTGTTAATGAAGCGCAGATTAACTATCTAACTCATCATGCTAGGCAAATCACGGAATTTATGTAAATGTTACCGTAAAATTATAAAATTTTAGGTTAATTAGACTGGCCAAACGGTGACAATACTAAATAGAGTGTTTAGAATAATGGAAGTATTAAAAATAATTTATAGCAATATCATTTGTAATGCTTTAATTATTTACAACACTGCGTTTTATTTAATAAACAATGAATTTTATTCAAAACTTTAAAAAACACAAATGCAAAAATGCCGTTTTTTAAATAAAAATAATCTTTCAATGCGCCACAGAGAGGCAACGTGCCCAGTATACTGGCAGCGTTGCCCCGTTGTATCGCGAGACTTACACGCTGAGCAAAAAAGCTGCCAGTCCTCGAGTCTCTTGTCCCCTCCACGAGGCGCGTCGTGACGTCTCTTAAAAATAGTAAATCGTTCGTTTAATAAACTAACAATGGTTTTAACAGTATTTTATGTTTCCATTTTGTTTTGGTAATTTAATAAATCCTATCCTAAATTCAAGATGTGAGTGCATGAATGATTTTTGTGACGCTATCACGTAAAATCTACGTGACAGACGTTGGGTACACGGTTAGAATATAACCTACAATAGTACATAGCTTTTATCCTGAAATTCCTACAGGAGCTGTCCGCCTAGACGCAGCTTATTCTATAGGTAAATTAATATTATTGAAACGGCGGTGGCCCAGTGGTTAAGACCTTCCGATTGTCGTCGATACGTCCTAGGTTCGAATTCTACTCGCTATATGAGTTTGTATATCAGTCTGGCTCATATATAGTAGTTTTCATAGACCACGACTTGCTTCCGGTGAAGGAGAACATCGAGAGGAAACTTACACATTGGTGAACAGTTCACTAGTGAGTATCCGACTACCTGCCACTAGATTGCGGGGTTGTTAGTTGTAAATGTCGTGTCAGATGCCTTCAGGCGACTTGTATAAAACCTGACACCAATGTTAGCAATAACCCGATAAGACGATGATTCTATAAATGTATATATGCATGATTAATATGAATATACATATATGAATGATTAATAATCCCAAGTCTAAGAAGGTTAGGATTCAACTATTATACTGATATACTGATTATGATCATAGCGATAATCTTGCTAACTTCTATTCATCTTATTTAGACATTCAGCCCTATACTAAGACAAAAACATAGGAATATATGCAGTTTGAGTGGAGTCAGTTATTACCCAATTAAAGCACTGGTGTAAAGCTTAAAAGATTACATTTGAAAGCTCATCTAGTAAATTGCTCATCAATATTTATAGGTATTTGTTATGTTCAAAGGCGCCTCATTTTATGCACTTTAATTAATCTAAGTTTAAAATGGTGTTGAATTATGATTAAAGTAAAGTTTAAGATTACCCATTAAAACGTATTACAACACGAAACGGTACAACTTCATGACTTTTGTATGCGAGCGATTGTTGTTTGGAACTATGTGATAATGTGCTTAGTTAACTGTTTGCTTTCTCATAACTTTGTTTCTCCTAAAAAGTTAATGCAGATCATTCATTTTGTAGAATACTATCTCAAGCATCTAAGCTCAATTGTGACTTATTTTTTAAATAAATAAATAATAAATATATTGGGACAAATCACACAGATTGAGCTAGTCCCAAAGTAAGTTCGAGACTTGTGTTATGGGATACTAACTCAACGATACTATATTTTATAATAAATACATATATAAATAAACATCCAAGACCCGGGCCAATCAGAAAAAGATCATTTTCCATCATGACCCGACCGGGGATCGAACCCGGGACCTCTCGGTTCAGTGGCAAGAACATTACCACTGCGCCACCGAGGTTGTCAAAAGAAGAAAAAGGTTAAAAAGGTTGTTAAAGAAGTATTTTAGTCTATTTGGACAGCTCCAACCACTTCCATCCAGCACTTGGGTGATTGAGACCGCAGTCCGAATCTAGTGGGCCCTATCGGCTAACAATATATAGCTGGATGTCTGGTAGGTATAAGACAGACAACTAGAAAATGATTGGAACAAATACAAAACAATATATTTTGTAAAACATCTACAAATTTTTAGATGTGGCTGATACAATATGTGGCAGTTTCATCGACGAATATGAAAAAAAAGAAGCCTTGCGACCAAAATGCTGGCTGGTCGAATGATATTACGTCGTATTTAAAAACATAAAAAGAACATATTATCGATAAAATTTATGACGTTATGTAATCGTGATACAATAATGTGGAGACTGCCAGTCGCCTTGACCCGGCGCATCGCACGAACCTGGTATGCACAGATATTTTGTTATTTATGCATATTTATTATGGTGAAGATCAAAAGTCTTTGTTGATAAATATAATATTAATTACAATATTTAAACTACTTTGGATCCAGGAAGCTATTCAATAATTTGTATTTTTATAATATTCTATTTAACTTGCAAATATGCACGTTCCGGTGAATTTTGTAACTAAATTTTGATGCAGATACCTTTAACCGTTGAGCTGTAACACTTTGTACACATGTTTAGTTTGGATGATATTAGATGATATAAGCATAGCGTGTTAGTGCACCCATGAATAGCTCCCGACGAGGGAACTCCTCAACGGTTTACTGCACAGACATGGCTTTTTTATCACAAATGCAATAAGATCTCTCTGACAACAATAATATAATAATAAAATAATAGCTTGTGATTAAAATTTTAATAATATATATTTTAATATTATACTTTTAGTTGTACATAATTTAACCGCCTCAGTTCGAAAAGTTCTATATTAGAAACTTTATTACATAAAGAAACATTTTAAATACAGTTTTTATTTATATGCGACTGTGAGTAATTTTCAACAATGTTTAATTAATACAGCATTCAACTACTTCTATCAGCGGCGGTCATGACAGTGTCTGATCATCTGACAAATAACCTTGTATTGGTTTACAAACTGATGATCATTACTTATTAATTCTCGCGAGATTCGCGCGCATTCGCGGCTGTGATAAAAGAAACCCGGGGCCGTGGGGTTAAAAATTAACCCAATTTTGAAGATTCGTCTTTGACTATACTATATATCTATCCAATTTTATGTAAATAAAGAATTGAATGAATTTATGATATGCCTAACGTTAACTCTGATTGGGAATGTCATGGTTGCCTTGCAGATACCAAGTTTATATATTCCTTCTCTTCATAGTCGTATTCCTCATGGCCGAGGGTTGTTGTCATTACGTGGAATGAAACACACACAACAAATTTCTTGGCATTATTAATGGAGTGGTTTGCCAATGCCTTCTCCATTTCACACACGAGTTAATAATCAACCAGTGTGCAGGTTTCCTCACGATGTTTTCCTTCATCGGAAGCAAGTGGTGCTCGATGAAAACTACATGAGTCAGATTGGTATACAAACTCATGTTGCACGAGTAGGATTCGAACTTGGGATCTTTCGATCCACAGGCGGGCATCTTAACCATTACATTACCACCGCTTCCGCCGCCAGTCTATATTCCTTAGTGATGATAAAATTCGAAAATAAATAACGTTTAATAATCAGGTGATTTTAGAAAACATCAAGAATTATACAAATATTTTACATTAAAATACAAAGAATGATAAGATTACAATGTTACAAACGACCGTTGATTTATAATATCATTTTTTACTAAATTTGCGTCCGCGTTTTAGCCCACCTGCGTCTCTTGCTGGCCCTAAATTATTTTGTATGAATGATTTGACAGGTTAATAGTAAGTGGCGACACGCCCGAATAATTTAAAACTAGCCCCGTGCCGCGGCGTTGCTCGCTTTATTGACCAATTAGCCTTACCGCCTACGTATCATATGATTTACATATCATTGGTATGATTAGTTTGTTCTTATGAGACCTGTGGATTTGACCCACTCTAGTATGTAGAGCTTAATAACGCTGTGGTTTATGCCTTCGGGCTGAGATGTAGTGGTGGTTAAGTTACCTTCGCAAAGGACGGTCAAAGGATAGGTGACCTAAAATGTATTATCTATTTCCGTGTTTCGGAAAGCAACGTTGGCCTGTATTTCAAGTCGTTAAAACCAATTAATCCGCACAGAACCGGCTTGGTGGATTTTTATCCATCATTAATACTCTAGATGAGTAAAAAAGGTTAAAGCCTCGACTATTGTTACCCTACAAGTTTATTAGCTCGACAAATTAAAAGTCCCCCAACTTTCAATATTCATTTCGCTATAACTTTTGAACGGCTGAACCGATTTTGATAAAACATATCTAAGGACATAAATATTAGCTATCAAATAAAAAAAACCGCATCAAAATCGGTTAACCCGTTGATGAGCAACGGTGCCACGTATATAGATAGACACGCTTAGCGGTCAAACCTATAAAATATTTTAATATTTTTGCGTTGGGGGTGAAAATTGTTGGTGATGATAAAAATCATTCCTGCTGATTTTGATTCCCTCACATTTACACATTCCCTACATAACCGATTGGATTGTTGGGAAAAAGCGTATACAGTCAACCGCACGTCAAGTTACCCTGTACAGAAGTATATGCAACGGCAATAGCGGCGATTTTAAATTTTGAATAGTTTTTTTTTGCTGTTCACTGTACATATTACTAATTTCACAACTATTTATTAATTCCTTTTTCAAAATACTTTATACATATATATGTTGTGATTTTATTTTCTGTATGCACATAATAATAATATTTGGAATACATCTAGTGCCTATTTAAACAATATGATTACACTTACTTTGATTGTAATCTGTTTGTGTTTTTTGATGACTTTTTGACATGACAAAATTGTGAATATTTCAAAAATGACTTAACCAAAGTTTTAACTGTAAAAAAAACTGACAAAATCTCGACCTCTGGTTGTCTGACAAACTCTAAAAATAGTTACTAAGGATAATGCGTTATTCTCAAGATCAAAAGGGAAGCTAACAATTGGTCCGCGCGCTCCCCGACCAACTTACAATTACTGTCCGCCATTAGGAATCAATGAGATATGGTTTATAATGATTTTAAACTCAGTAATTAATGATATTTACACGTTCCGTTCCATTGTCGCCATTACAACCCGGTTTCATAATGATCGCTTCTTCCACTACGTAGTATGAATGCGTAAATAAAAAAGCCACGCGCAACAGCATAATCTATACTATTATTATAAAGAGGTAAGCGTTTGTGAGTTTGTATGTTTGAGACGGGTAATCTCCGAAACTACTGAACCGATTGCAAAAATTCTTTCACCATTAGAATGGTACGTCATTCAAGATTGCTATAAGTTATATTTTTTCTCAAAATTCCCACGGGAGCGAAGCCCCGGCAACACCTAGTATGTTATATAATAAAGTTGAGAGCCTTGAGTTCCATCCGTGTGCGCTAGCACACAAGTTTTGAACTTACTTTGGCGTTAACACAATTTGTGTGATCTGGCCATGAAAAATAGTTTCTTTTGGATTTGTTGCTACATATTTTTTTTGAAAATATAATAACATAAAGCGTAAACAAATTGGAATTCACGTTAAGTCTGCCTTTTCCCGATCTTATTTTTAAGAAAATGTAACTTACGGCCATTTATATCAAGCAATGTCATATAGACTCTTAGAGCGATACTTATCAACGTTCAAACTCAAAGGTTCTGTATGGGTTTTCATTATCCACCATTAACATTTATGTTTAGTGTTTCTAGGTGCTCGCACCCATTCGTAATTTTATCTCATAACCAGCCGTTAGCCGTAGGAGCCGTCTCTGTGAACGGCACCGAAGTCGTAATTTCTCAACTTTGGTACATCAACATGAAATAGTTTTGAAATGTTCACTTATTGTTTTAAATATAGCTTCATTTTGAATGATACCTTATACATATATCACAAGGACCTGTAGGACATCAAAATCAAAACTTATGTAAACAGTGACATTCATTGTTTTTTATTGGTATACGATATAATAATGAAAGGAAGTCTAAATTTTTTTGTATTAATTCCAGTTCTGAGATTCTAGCTACCAGTGGGTGCAAGATCTCTTTGAATAGTGACCCCGATCTGATCAAGCGCAGCTCATAAATAATGTGAACGAATCCGAGATCCGAGTTTCGAAATCGATGTCAAAGTTCGTCGAATATCAATCGGATTCAATGGCGGCTCGACGACGGAATCTCAGGAGACAAATCGTACAAACAGCTCCACAGCAATTCACCATATAGAAGCGAGCATTTGTAATGTCCGCAGAGAAATCCGAAAATGTCACTTTAAATAATCGTGTTCATTAGTAAACATTTAAAACACGCATTAGAAATGCTGGGTGCCGGCGCCCGACGATCACAATCTACGAACCTACGCCCGTCCTTATCTCACCTATTACTAAATTCTTCTCGCGAGCGAGATGCAAGATACAAGAGAGCAGTTTAAAAGGGATAGAGGTGAGACTGCGATTGTATCGTGTCGGGATACGTACTAATTAAGGACCAACTCTTTTCGATAAATGGTCCTCGGAGTTCTAAGATGTTGCACAATTAAGACATATACTTATTAAGCGTGCGTCGATTCAAATCGATATAATCGATTGTTCAAGCCGCCCGTCGATTAGTATTTCAATTCGGACACAATGTTGACGACCCGCCGCGCTTTAATTGTTGATAATTTTTTTAATCGATATTGTCGTTGCTTTCTCGATTGAGGTAATTTATTTTATGACCTGCCAGTGTTTCGTGAGTTTTATGGACTATTGTTGGTATTACTTCTTAATTGGTTAGGTTTGACATTTAACTTTTTAATTACTAACTCGGTATCCGGGGATAGCTGTGTAGTATATTATAGTAATACCATTATATTTCTAAATATATTCTTGGTGACGTAAACGAGTTATTGAGCTGTTTGAAGTTGAAGATTCACCGACCGTTTGAAACATAGAATTGAAAGGGTTTTGTATGGTAGAAAGAGTGTTATTATACATTCAAATAATAATTCAAAATATTCAAATTAAGTTTTTTTAAATATATTTTAAACATTATATGTACTAAATACCCTTCTTGATGAAAATAATATATTTAAAGTAAAGTCTATTGTTGACTTCCAGACCGCTGTGATTGCGCACCTAGTAATATTATAAATGTTTGTGTGTCTTTCACACAATCGGCAGATTTTGATGAAATGAAATTTGGTGCTCTGGTGGAATACAATCTGCCATATAGTGAGTTCCGTGGGAATTTCGGGATAAAATAATTTGTATATGATACTTTGGTATATGGGTAGAACATAACCTGTTATTAACACATAGGGTACTTTTTATACCGAATTTCCCACGAAAGCAAAACCCAAGGCGTGATTAGTCTTAACTTTTCTTTAGTAGGAACTATCCTTTTACGGGTTTTAAATCTATAAGGGGGTATTAAAATATGAAGGATTATAAAATCATATTGGACTTTAATAGTTGTACAGTTACAGTAATCACTTGAATTACATAGACCTTTATGCGATAGCAATAAGGGGTAGTTTGTAATGAATTAAGAGTTTGATGTGCGATTCACTGTACAAGACGCATGCGGAGAAGAGTTATTACTCCGAAATACTTTTGATTGCCAAACGCAATTATAATTTTTATAATTCTATTTAGTTACATGTAAACTTAATTTGAATTTAGGGAATAGTACATTCTCCGTCCGCGTGTTTTTCCCACGGGAATAGTATTTTTTCCGGGATAAAAGGCAAACTGGATTCGAAATTAGATCAATTACACTTCTACGTCAAAAATACCTTTCAGAGCTACAAACTACTAGCATTAAACAAAACTAACAGTTTTATCAAATCCATAGTGTTACCTCTTAATTAATATCAGCGATGCTCTAGGTTTGGCTATCAGGAGTCACGGTCAAACAGACACCTCTCGCTGATACCGCCCGGCCATGCTTGGAGTTTCAACGAGATACGCGAAAAGAGATAAACACGTGTTTGGTCATACCTTGCGATATGTCAAATGGAAAGAAAATGAAGAGTTTACTGACATAAATTGAGTGTGAATTATACTATACACTGGAGGATATGGAGTGGTCCTAGTCTAGGACGGAACCACACGTAATTCGTTTAAAATTCATGCCTTCGTTTAAAATTTATATTTTATATATTATTAGAAAGAAAAGAAAAAAAAAAAATTTTTGTAAGAAACAATAATGGTAAGCCGATCTGGCATGATAGGTACCAACACTGTTCAAATGAGTTTCTTTCGGCATTTCTTCTCAGCAGTGGTCGTTCCGAAATGCCAGTAGTTTGTAGCTTGTGAGAAATAACTATAAATTTAAAGATTGACGAGAAAAAGTGCCTGTGAAGGTCTAATTTCTGAATAAATGATTTGAATTTGAATTTTGAATTTGAATTTGCCTATTGGTTTGGATGAGTCAAGACATCGTATGAATACGGAACACCACACCAAGCTGACATAAATGATTGGATAAGACTGAATTAGCTGACAAGTGTGAAATTAATTCGATTATTCTACCAAAGCAAACAATAGCAACTATTTCTGTACGTTTTAGCATTAATTTTAACATAGATGTAAGGAGAGGTTGACGATTTAATGATTTTAAGCCACGATTCCACTGTTGCGCCGGTTCTTCTTCACCTGCGCTGTGGAAGTCGGCGGTTAGTTGACCGAGCGAGCTGAGCGACGTCTACTCGTACATGTCAACTTGGGGTAAAAATACATTTTTTGTATGTATTTTTGTAACGCGATAACTTTCGAACCATTGATATGATTTCGATGAGATTTAAAAGGTATTTAGGATATGTCAGTACAGTTTTTAATTTCGTGGGATAACAAAATTAAATTTGGTTAAGTCATTTTTGAAATATTCACAATTTTGTCATGTCAAAAAGTCATCAAAAATTTATTGTCATCGCGTGCATGCAACTAGTTTTAAGTAAAATTTTGACGTCAGTATATCATCCTAAATTGAATGAAGAATTTTGAATTTGTATTTTCCAACCCATAAATGATCAGTGATATAATTCGTAGGTCCGACTGCCACGACACTTTGCTTGCTTATTTTTGACTATCCTACTTCCTACTAATATTATAAATGCGAAAGTTTGTGTGTATGTATGTGTGTGTGTATGTTTGTTACTCTTTCACACAAAATCTACTGGACCAATTTTTATGAAATTTGGTACACGGATAGAATATAACCTGGAATAACACATAGTACTTTTTTCCCAAAATTTCCATGAGAGCGAAGCCCCGGGGCGCAGCTAGTTTCTTATATTTTCTATTTCCATGAAGGTTTGTGAGTTTATCCAAAACCCATGCGGCTGTTGTGACACGATTAACTGCAAACAAATGCACGTGTATTAGTACCATACCACAAAAACATATGTTTACTTACATACCATATACATGCATACAAAAAATGTTTTTTACGGTATTAAATTTTTTGTTATTTTATATTATTTTTTTTAGTAAATATCATCTCTCTCTTTCTATGTTTTTTAAATGTTATCAAATATAGTAGGTATTCACGTGCACAGTAACGGAACAGTACCTTAACACGCAGCCCTAAGAATTAGCCAGATATCGTTAATTGCGCTAAGTGTTGGTGACACGGTCACTCGGATCAACGTGCGCAACCCGCTCTCCAGTTTATTGCCGCGATAATGGGTCGATGCCGTTGGGAACCAATGCTGTGTGTAATTGAACTTCAAATGTTTA
This sequence comes from Plodia interpunctella, assembly GCF_027563975.2. Lineage (NCBI taxonomy): Eukaryota > Metazoa > Arthropoda > Insecta > Lepidoptera > Pyralidae > Plodia > Plodia interpunctella. The sequence continues at coordinate 601,093 of NC_071303.1, forward strand.
TTATGATTTTAATTTCCGTTTGTTTTAATGAAGAAATAGCATAAACCTGATAACCAAAATTTTTTAAAATAAATTCATTATATCGAGTGAGTTATGCTAACAATGGTGTCAGATTTTATTCAAGTCGCCTAAAGGCATCTGACTTGACTTTTTACGACTACTTACCGCCATCTAGTGGGCAGGTAGTCGCATACACACTAGTGAACCATACTGTCCACCTGTCTGCAGGTTTCCTCACGATGTTCTCCTTCACCGGAAGCAAGTGCTGGTCGATGAAAACTACTATACATGAGTCAGATTGGTATATAAACTCATACAATTAAAATCGTTAAAAAATATTGTAATTTTTTGAACCTAGTTCGAAAAGGATTTAAATTGTAGATGTATGTATAACGTGAATGTAATAATAGTAGTGCAACATGCTGAATATAATAATTATAAACATAACGTATGTATTCAATTATATGTATAAACATAACGTATGTATTATATAATAAACAAATGGCTTTTTATAATTAAATTTAGTTTGAGAAACTTTGTACTAACAGATAACGTTAACATTGCAACGGAGAAAGCCCGTTGATGTCTTTTCTATTAAAGCGCATTCTTACTTTTTAACGTATTACAAAATTTTGCATAAGGTTATTAATGTTATAGGTATTTATAAGTGTTTTATTATTATCGGTAAGTTTATGCTTTTCCACTGTAACCCCAAAATTAAAAGAAATACTTATTTTCATACTTTACTAGGATATAATATTTGCTCTTTCCACGTCTTGCGGCTTAAATAAAAATAAATATGATTTTGATCCTTTTTTAAAGCCATCTCGGGGGTTTGAGTGGACTCGATGTATGATAATATCTCTAAAGTAATTATAAAACCTTTAGGTTAAAGTGGGATAAATGAATCTAAAATTACGAGAACAATGCCCTGGGGTTTAGTGGAAGTGATTTATGTGACTGGAGCTGCGGTGGAAAGAATATAAGGACTTTAAAGCTTTCAAAACAATGACTTTAAGGTTTAAATCAATTTGCTTATCATTTTGGGGTTAAAGTGGAAATAAATATAACGGTTAACAATTCCTTTTGAAACCTTTTTGGGGTTGCAGTGGGAAAAACCAGATAAACATCTTGGGGTCGAAGTGGAACGATATATATATTATAATCAGCACTCGGATCACAATCATAACCTGTTTTGATATACCTTTTGACTATGTACATTATTTACTTTTATATATTATTAGAAAAAAAAAACATTGTAAGAAACAATAATGGTAAGCCGATCTGGCATGATAGGGACCAACACTGTTCAAATGAGTTTCTTTCGGCATTTCTTCTCAGCAGTGGTCGTTCCGAAATGCCAGTAGTTTGTAGCTTGTGAGAAATAACTATGAATATAAAAATTGACGAGAAAAAGTGCCTGTGAAGGTGTAATTTCTGAATAAATTATTTGAATTTGAACGATTTTTGAGATTCAGCGGAATAAGCCATATATTTATGAGTCTGTATATCATGTACTTGTGAGTTTATATATTTATATTATTAGTTTATATTAGGTAAGTTTTCTGTTTATTAGTTGCACTTTATTGCACCAACTTGCTATCTCTGTCTTACGGTAGACTGGGAGAGAATGCCATATTGCATTAAGTCGACTATTTGTACAGTCAACCGCACATCAACCTACCCAAATACATTGCAAACTGGCCGCTATTACCGCGCCATAGAAGTTTGTGCCGGGTAACTTGATGTGCTGTTGACTGTATATTATTTTTTTAATTTGTGTAATAAAGTTTTTCGCGTCTGTCTGTATATGAACGCGATAAACTCAAAAACTACCGGACGGATTTTTGTACGTTTTTCATAATATAATAATATATTAGGTCACACATCGCACAGATTGAGCTAGCCCCAAAGTAAGTTCGAGACTTGTGTTCTGGGATACTAACTCAACGATACTATATTTTATAACAAATACATATATAGATAAACATCCAAGACCCGGTCCAATCTGAAAAAGATCATTTCCATGTTCATGTCCATGACCGGGGATCGAACCCGGGACCTCCGGGCATGATGACCATTAGGCCATCGTCAGCATACAGATAGTGTGATTCTTAAGGAAGGCTTATGTGTATAATTTATTATGGTTTTATCCGAGCGAAGCCAGGACGGGCCGCTAGTAGAATGTGCAATTTTCTAACTTCAACATTTAACAGATTACTCTCGATTCTCGATACACCGAGATAAACGGTATCGATTTCACGACAATTATCGATTATAATAAACTAATAGCGAGCAAATATAGATTTTCCGATCGTTGTCAAATCTATTTCACGCGGGGTTTGTCTGTCACAAATTATGTATAGTTTAGATAAAGTACTTCTTTCATAGTCACTTTTTATATATTTAACCGTTAGACTCCAACTAGCGGCTCGTCCCGGCTTCGCTCGCGTTAAACCATAATAAATTGTACCTCTAAACCTTCCTCGAGAATCATCTATTAATAAATCCCGCATCAAAATCCGCTGCATAGTTTTAAAGATAGCATACATAGGGACAGACAACGGGAAGCGACTTTGTTTTATACTATGTATTGAGAGTATTTGAATTGATAAAAGTGTGTCATATGTCATACATAATTTACATGTAAATATATAGTTATTTTTCCGGGATGAAAGATACCCTATGTTCTTCTTCATACTCCAAACTACATGTATGCAAAATTTCGAGCAGATTGGTTGAGTAGATTGAGCGTGAAGGGGTAACAAACAAATTTACTTTCGCATTTATAATATTGGTTAGGATATAATAGATTTTTGTGCCTACGCATATGGTGGGTTGTACAATTCGTTATATGCAAGTTAAGTATAACTTAGGTTTTTTTTTTGTTAACAAAGAGTACGAACAACCAAAATCATAAATATTTTCTTGCTCCTTCCCTCTCACCACAAGATACACTTAAAACACATGCGACAAAATATAATGGAGTTAGTGCATGTATTCTACATTCACGTCTATATCACGTTTGTTTATATTTAGAAAATAATAGTATTGATATTTTCTGTGTAACTGAACACTTTTTTAGAAATGAAATTAAATTAAATTTTCCCGATAAGTATATATTAGCAAGTGCATTTGTAAGACAAAATGCCGAACACGGAGGATCATTAATACTATTAAATAAGAGTTATAAGTATAAAGAAAGGAAAGACATAGTAAGTCTATCAGTTGAATGTACTATAGAACTTTCTTGTGTGGAGTTGGATAAATATATTATTATTTCTGCTTATAGACCTCCATCAGCTTGTTGCGAAACTCTTTTAGACGTTTTGGAGGAAGCACTCAGGCGAGTTACATCTAACAATAAGCATATAATTTTATGCGGTGATTTTAATATAGACATTTTAGTTTCATGTTCGGAAACCAATGGATTTAAAAATCTACTAGACTCATTTAACTTAAAGCACACATTCTTTGAACCCACTAGAATAACCTCGACCTCAGCCAGATGTATAGATAACGTTTTCTGCGATTGCGCTGTTTATAATCAAAAACTGTTCGCCTGTCTGGGGTCTGACCACCTGGGTCAACAGGTATCACTTATACGTGACGGAGAGTCTGACCTAAGCACCGCTCCTGTAACTTGTAGGCCTCTAACTAAGCAACGTAAAATGCGTTTTCGCGAATCCGTTTATAACAAATTGCCAGATGTAGACCTCACAAAAAACCCGAATGACCAATACAATGAGGTGTTCAATATAGTAGAAAAAGAATTCAAAAAATCTTTTCCTATCAAAACTTTCATCAAGAAAGATAAACTTAACTTTTGTGATTGGGCCTCAAACGGTATCTATATTAGTAGAAACAGACTTTATGAACTTTATGGCCAAAAACAGTACAATCTTAATGCGGAATTCATAACATATGTTAAACGCTATTCTAAAATTTTTAAAAAAGTATGTTCTGTCGCGAAATCTTTGTATTTAACTAATAAAATAAAAAATTCGAGTGATAAGATAAAGACCGCCTGGTCCATCATAAATAAAGAGACTGGTAAAATTAACACGCGCGACGTAAATTTTGTATTAAAACTTGACGGTAAAACCATAAGTGCAGATGACGAAGTTTCCAACGAATTTAATAATTTCTTTTCCAACATTTCTAAGAATATCACAGGATCCCTTTTCTCTTGCTCCTTTGCGGCAGATGATCTATTAAAAAGAAATGCTCCGGACCCTAAGTCCACTTTTACATTCAGACATATTACACCAGATGAAATTATATCTGCTTTTAAAGCCCTAAATGTTAAAAACACTGAGGACCTGTGGGGGTTTTCCGTCTCAGTATTGAGCAGCATTATTGACCTGATTGCTCCTCACCTAACCATAATATTCAATAAATGTATATCTGAAGGCGTGTTCCCAGACTTAATGAAAATAAGTAAAGTAATTCCTCTATTTAAACAAGGCGTTAAACATGATCCCACAAACTATAGACCTATTTCTATATTACCCACTCTAAGTAAAATATTTGAAAAAAATATTTTCAGTCAACTTGTGTCGTATTTTAATATAAATAAAATTTTACATAATCGTCAATACGGTTTCACCAAAGGTCGTTCAACTACTGATGCAGCAGCCACTTTAGTCGAAATAATTAATGAAGCTTGGGAATCCAAGCAAGATGTTGTAGGTATTTTCTGTGACTTATCGAAAGCTTTTGACTGTGTAGATCATAATATACTCAAAAATAAACTTCAACATTATGGTGTCACTGGCGCGGCTCTTAGTGTTCTTTCGTCTTACCTAGATAATAGAACACAGAGAGTAGAAATTAACAAAACAATTTCCGATAGTGCACCTGTTCACATAGGCGTACCTCAAGGCTCCATTATCGGTCCCTTTTTATTTTTGATTTATATTAACGACCTCCCATGCCTTGCCCAACATTTATGCGAAGTAGTTCTATTTGCAGACGATACATCCTTATTATTTAAAGTCGATAGAAAAAGTGAAAACTATAACTTTATAAGTAATAGCATGTCGGTAGTGCTTAACTGGTTTACAACCAACAACTTAGCTCTAAATACAGAGAAGACAAAATGTATTAAATTTTCTCTCTTAAATAACTCGCACAATGTTATACCTTTAACAGTAAATGGTAAAGCTCTGGAATGGGTACATAGTACTAAATTCCTGGGCATTACTGTGGACGACAAATTAAAGTGGGATAAACATATTGAAATCACGGCCAAAAAACTTAGTACGGCAGCTTTTGCAGTGAGAAGGATCAGACAGTGTACGAACATAGATACAGCTAGACTTGTGTATTTCAGCTACTTTCATAGCATTATGTCCTACGGACTATTAGTTTGGGGTAATGCAGCTGACATAGGAAAAAATTTTGTATTACAGAAAAGAGCTATCCGTTTTATTTATGGGTTAAAACCTCGAGATTCTCTTCAAGAACTCTTCAAATCAATTAACATCCTCACTGTGGTATGTCAGTATATCTTTGATGTGCTTATTTTTGTCAAATCAAATTTACATTTATATAAAAAATTAAACGAAGTAAATAGTGTAAACGCTAGAAATAAGCACAAACTTTGTATGAATAGATTCAGGCTTAAAAAAGGTTCGGCGGTCTTTCGTGGGTCAAAGTGTAAAATTATTCAATAAACTCCCTGCAGAGGCTATTAATCTGCCAATGAAAAATTTTAAAATTTATGTTAAGAAAAATTTAATGGATAAAGCGTATTACACAATTAACGCCTATTTGACTGATAAAAACGCTTGGATCCTCCCGACAACTTTGCCACTCCACACATGATCTCCTAATTTTTATTTTACTGTTTTTTATTATTTTATTCACAATTTTGAATTTTGTTATAATAATTCGTATGGCATTTAAATTTTATTTGTAAAACATGTACGTGATTTGTGATCTTCAAGTGTCTGAATTATACTTCTATTTCGACGAATAAGAATTGTAATTATGAAGTCATGGGAATCGAGTGTGTCATGCTCACTCAAATGGTCAATCTGGTGGTGGCGTCGTGGGCCGGGTCGTGAGGTTCCCTCTATTATGGTTGAGCTACGCGATGGCTGTCCCATGCGTCAACTCGTGAACGGGTGCTGCCAGAGGGAACTGGTCATCTCGTTTCTCATATATTTTCATGTAAGTTAATTGTGTTTCACATCGATATATATATATATATATTATAATCAGCACTCGGATCACAATCATAACCTGTTTTGATATACCTTTTGACTATGTACATTATGTACTTTTATATATTATTAGAAAGAAAAGAAAAAAAAATTTTTTTGTAAGAAACAATAATGGTAAGCCGATCTGGCATGATAGGGACCAACACTGTTCAAATGTGTTTCTTTCGGCATTTCTTCTCAGCAGTGGTCGTTCCGACTTGCCAGTAGTTTCTAGCTTGTGAGAAATAACTATAAATTTAAAGATTGACGAGAAAAAGTGCCTGTGAAGGTCTAATTTCTGAATAAATGATTTGAATTTGAATTTGAATTTGAATTTGAATTAGATTCAAATTCAAATTCAAATTCAAATTCATACCTCATACCATTTTATAATTCGAGCAATCTCAAAATTGCCAGTGTGACGAATCGATTGAATATAATTCCGATCCGATCCTAATAGATCCGAATCAATATTTAATTATCGATCTTTATGGTGAATGGTAACGCAACGGATTCGATTGGTTTTTATGGGAAACACAGAAATCGGATTGACATGTCAACTAGGTTTTTTTTCTCTCCTAATCTTAGTTTTTGATTTTATTCTTAGCCCTGAAACCTAGGAATAAAATTTACATTTGTTAATTGATGTCTTTGGAGAAAAGGCTGCGGTGAAGTTTGTTGCGCCGCTTCTTCTTCATCTGCGCTTTGCAAGTCGGCAGTAGATATAGTTTAAGTTTTTTTTTTGACGTCAATAAGCGATTTATATCATAACAAATTGAATAAAGAATGTGATATGATTTTTTTAAATTTTGACTGTTTGAATTTTATCGCCACGTTTAAAGATTTCGCAAATTGTTCCTATTGCATAGTAAAGACAATGTCTAAATTTTTTTATTTATCATGGCGTCTGAATCTTAAATTCGTCGGAGACTGGTCTAGCACGAGCTAAAGCAAAGATATTCAATCGAGCTAATCATAGTAATTACCATTTTATTATCGGTTACTTGAGTGGGCGATTGGGCACTGACCCGCACGCGATGTCAGTCTGAAATATCGATACATTTTGCTGATTCAAAATACTTTATATAACAGGATAATAAATATCACTTATTGACGTCGAAAGCGCAGGTGAAGAAGAAGCGGCGCAAGAAGTTTCGTTATATTTTTTCTTCAAAATACATTATATAGCCTTTTCTCATTATGTAATAGTTATTAGTGGCTATTAGTAGTTTTTAGAATTCGCTCATCCGTCGTTTTCTTCCCCTTCTTTCAGGCGGAATTTCTGAATCTTGTGTGCACACAAATTATAGTTCACAAAATCCATGACAAAAGGAATATCAACCAAAATTGAACTACATAAAAGTAATGTATCAAATATGTATGAATGTAGTAATGTATGAATACGTATTTGGATGTGTATTGTGAAAAGAATTAAATACTTTGATATCTACTTATCTTTACATATTATAAATCAAAGCCCCCTGCCGAGTCTGTCTGTTTGCGATAAACTCGAAAACTATATATTATGAATTTTTGGACTACGGATTTTTATGCGATTTTCACCAATGGATAGTATGATTCCTGAGGAAGGTTTAGGTAAATAATATATTAAGTTTATATTCGAGCGAAGCTGGGCCGCTAGTATACAATAAATGTATTCATCACAATTTCTTTTAGATGGATTGATAACATGTTAAACGATATACCACATTGTATGGAGCCCATAGAGTGTTATCGACAAGTTTATCGGGCAGTTTATCTTCCAGTTAACCATCAATCACTCGTCGGCAGAGCCTTAGAGAGATGAAGACGTTACTGTAATAACACCTTAGACACAAAACATTTTCAGTATAGAAGTAAAGTGAGATTGTTGTGTGGGCGTGTGGTTCCTGGAATCCCTGGAATTCCTGAAGTCCCTGGAATCGGACCACTCCATATCCCATGGATTTCGTACTAGGTGATTAAGGAACACATATTCTTAGTAGCTGTTAAGCAACAATACATTCTCGAAAAGGGTCGACACAGACTGGCGGTTAGTTGTAAAATCACAGATGAATATAAAATTTTTAAGGTTAAATATTACTCTAACCTTGGGCTTCGCGACGTCACAACACTGAATGCAAGCGGGAACACATGTGAATGAGAGTCGGGTAAAGTTAAGCATATCTGTGAGTTATTTCACTTCTTTGTTTTATCATAATGTAAACTATTTTTTATATATTTTGCTAAGAAAATTATTGAGTAGTATATAAGACAGAGACATATAGAAGGCCCCAGATCGAGATCGAGCCAATAAAGGACAAAACAACGTGTTTCAAAACGAATCGAAACTTTTAAGACTTGCCGGGACAAAGTTTATTTATCAATACCGATCCAGCTGAAGTTAATGGCGTGTTCAAAAATTTAGTCACCCTTTTTTCTGTATACTATCACTGTTTTGCATGTGAAAACATTAGAGGTGCCGCTTTATTAGATCAATAACTTTAATAATGCAAAACGGTTTATAATTACATAATTATACATCTATTATATAATTATACAGCTATAATCGAGTGTCGATTAATTGGAGTATCGTAAGCAATCGTGACGTGATGAATCCATTGCAGGTTTTTTTAAAAAGTGTTAATATGTAGTCCTGATTAATTCTTTAAGATAAAGGTCATCGCTCATCGATTCAAAATTATATATAGTTTTTTTCATACAAAGACAATACATACAAATACATTCAATCTAAAAAAGGTGATATTATTTCTTGAAAACATTATTTTTTTTAATTTTAAATAAGTATAATGTGAATAATCGACTAATGCCGGCACACACTTGAACCGAGATGATGACGCGAATGCAAGAACATTGCGTAGCTTGTATGTGGGCTTTTATTTACCGCAATGAAAACGCAGCAACGTATGCCGAATCTGTCAAAGTTGGACATACTGTTCCACGACAATACACACCGTATAAGAGAAGTGTTTTGAACATATAATATATTTTTACAATCATGTTGAAAATTTCCAGAAAATTGTTCAGATTTCTTTAAATTTCCAGACTGTTTAATCCATGATATGAAAATGTTCGTTGTGATTTTCAGACTCACCTCCATTTTACGGTCAGAGCTCTGTCCGCCCTGTCAGTGATGAAGACGTGCACATTTATATACGAGTCAGTTATCGCGTGATCTTCGTTTAATGAGTTTTCGGCCGAGTTAATTTGAGCAGAGTCGGGATAAATGAGATGTTTCTCTAAACTTATGTGCGAGCCTCGGGTAGTTTATTGGCGGGAATGCTCGCCCTCACAGTACAGACGATCTCGTGGAAATCTGACACCTTTTATTTCACTACTAGCGTCTCACTCCGGCCTCGCTCGGGTAAAACCATAATAAAAAGTAGCATAAGTCACTCGTGAAGGTTAGGGCTATCTCTGTGACAAATATCATCAAAATTGGCTCAGTAGTTTTTGTGTTTATTCATTACAAACATAAAAACAAAAACACAAATATTTCCTCTTTATATGTTTCCTATTTGTAGTGTGGATTAAGGGACAGGTTATAATGACAGAAAGAAAGAAAAAATAATTTGCAAAAAACGTGAGTAATAAAAATTGGTGTTGTGAAAAAGCTAAAAGTCTACATATTTTACCGCCTGCGTATGCACAAATCATTAAATGAGAAGCATTCTATGAAATAACTAAAAAGTAACATGCGTAATTCTAAATTTATTATGGGCTTCGCTTGGGTAAAAGCAAAAAAAAAAAGTTATACGAGTACATTGTACAACCAAAATTAATTACACAATTAAAAAATTATAAACCTTCCTCGGAAATCACACTTTAAAAAAAAAACAGCATCAAAATCCGTTGCGTAGCTAAGCCACGGTAATACTATCTAGTATTATCGTGTAGCATACATAGGGACGGACAGACAGCGGGAATCGACTTTGTTTTCATTCTATGTAGTGATGATATTCATCTGTAAACCTCAATAAGCACTTTACAGATAAGAATATTAATAACTAGTTTTTGCCCGCGGGTCGACCGCGTAATTTCCCACGCGAGCAGTTACTTTTCCGATATGAAGGTACCCTATGTCCTTTCTCGTACTTCAAACTATATGTATATACATTTTCAAGAAGATTAGTTGAGTAGATAGAGCGTGAAGTGGTAACAAACAAACTCACTTCCGCATTTATAATATTACCTGCATAAAAATTTAGTAAAATTTTATACGAGGTAAAATACGGATAAAAACTGGAGGAGTTACACAATGGACAGAGATGGTTGGCGAAGTAGAGAGGCGTTTGCCCAGCAGTGGGACACCACAGGCTACAATCAAATATATTACACCAGGTTGACCTGGGTTGTATGCATGGGCCAACTTTTTCAGCCGTTAAACAGCATTGTTGTGTTGTAGTTAGAAGGGTGAGAGAGGCAGGGTAATTACAGGGTATTGAGGCAAAATATGTTAAGTCACAAAGTAGGCAACACCCCTGTTTCCGCAGACGTTCGAAGACTGCAATGGCCACTTATTACCAGACGCACGATGACCTGCTTAGTTGTAATAAATTAATCCAAAAACATTTATTTATTTATTTATTTAATTTATATTTAAAGAACAAATAAATGGAAATTAAAGTTAAACACAAGAAGCCAATTAAAAGTCTCCACAGGTAGAAGAGAAGTAAGAAATTGAAAACATTACGCATGTAACACAGGGTGTCACATGAAAAACAATGGCCAGAAGTTATGTGGCACTATGTACACATTAGCAGTATAATTTACAGGGGAGGAATAGTATAGATGCGTCGAAAACTATAGAAATATTAATAAACAGTTGGATCATACTCGACGTGTTAAATTTATTCGTAGCTGAGTATACTGGTTACGTTTCTGCTTTCATTGGCGGGGTGTTTATAATTATTAGCCGTAATGGCCATATTGAATAGGTAATTATTGTCGATTTGATTGCGAGAAAGTTCGTGTTCACACTTGATGTAATAGACTACTATATGAGCGTTGTAAATTTTGTGGGGAATTATTAACATTTATTAATATAATTTTAATTTCAACTAATATAGTCAAAGCGCGGTCAATTTTCATACACTATTTGATTATCGTCAATTACTCGTGTATATATTTATTCAATAATAAACAGGCGACTTCTGCAGCTGATGCGTCTATGCGTGGAAAATTTTACAATCAATGGCCTCAAATCAACGGGCCTTCCTTACGGATGGATAAGGAGTTTGAGCCATGACCTACCACGAAGCCCGTCGGATTTAGCGACTGCAGATACAACCGGGACCAACGGCTTTACGTGCCTTCCGAAGCGCGGTGGAGCTCAAGGTTATTTTGGTCACCATTCCAACGACCGACCATTGTGAGAGTGTCTTAACCGCCACTATCACAGGCCGAGTGCGCTAACCACTGCGCCATTGACCATGAAATTAAACTAAATGATATTGGAACGATTGTCAAAGTTGCCATACGAAGTTTTTCGAAATATATTGGCTTGTATTTGAAACAAAACGCATTTAACAAATAACAGCATTGGGTAACCCAATAAACCAATAATTAAGGTGTACAGATTAAACTAAAAACAAACAAGTCCTCGGTACGGCCTATTGCCAATACTTGTCCACCTTAATTGAACACACACGTTCTACACGCAGTTCAAAGGTAATACTAACATATCCATTAATTCCCATCTTCTAATTACCTACAAGATAAGACAAAATATCAAATAAACAAGTCAATTTACACAAGGGAACGTTTCATTAATAGACTATCATTAAATTAAAAGTTTTACATATAAAACGGTATTAAAACGAAACCAGACATTTGTAACCAAACTGTTATCTGTATATCGAGCACCCCGTGAAGATAATATACGGGCATAATGACAGGAATCCAACGCTTAAAAAGTAAAAAAAAAAACAAACTGACGCCATACTGTATCTGTGGAATTTAAGGCGCGCGCAACATGTTCGTTATTCAAATTGAAATCCTATACGCGTTATTGTCGAGATGGTTTATTTGATCTATTTATTTTTTGAATATTTAATGAACACGTTTTGTTTTTCCCACGGATTTTAGTTGGATTAATTTACATTTGTTTAATGAGCGTTTCTTTCGTTAAATTGGTTGGGGTGATCTCTGTATTGGAAAGTATGGAAGTGTGCATTGATTTATAATCTTTCGCGTTATTCAATTACTGTATGCTTGTAGTCAGTATTTCTTATTCCCTTACCGCATACGAAACCAAATTTGGACGACGAAGTTCATGATTTTTTTATAGGCTAGTTATAAATATTATATTAAAAAACGAACTTACCTATATCTGAACCAGAATTTCATCGGAAACGAAATTATTTTGCACATTGCAAATGACATCTGTCAAATATATTGAATGTTATGTCATCTGTTAAATATGTTATGTTCAGCGTGTGCGATAGGTTGCATTTTGTAATTAGAAAATAAATATCACAAAGGTGAGTGAAATGAAAAAAAGAAATTCTACGTTATCTTAAATTTCTTAAATAAGGCAAAACATTTGTTTTAGCTGTTTTTTACTTTGTGTATTTTTTTTTGCACTTTTTCAAACCTGCTATATTTGGCTTCGTATGTATTCCGCTCAAAAATTTTACCGTCATATGTGACTTGGTATGCATTCAAGGTTACTTTTATTGCTCATTTCAGAAATCGGATCCAGCACGCTTCTATGGCACTGCTAAGCATGTAAATACTATTCCTGGTGATGTGAATGTGAGTGATGATAATTTTGATCCAAAAAGAAACATTATCATACTCGAGTCTGAATCTGATTTTTCTGAAGAAGATGACGTTCCGTTGATTAGTTTACAATTTGCAACTACTTCTAAATCCAAAGGAAACGATGCTAAAAATAAAAGGGTTGTTTGGAAAAAAGGGAAAATGTCAGCTTACGATGTCAACAACTTTAAATTTAGGAGTAACACAGATTGTATATGTTTGGTGGAGGTGTAGTATAGTGGTAAAACAAAAATAAATTCAGTAATTAGACCTCAGTTTTTGTTGCATTGTTTCATGTAAGCACATTATACACGTTATTTTACATTTCTAAGTAATCTGGTCTATATTGTGTCAAAAAAATGGTGAACTAAATATTCAATTTTCGAAAGTATTACAAATGTTGCACTTAAGTACATTTGTTTCCACTATAACTCTTAAGATCATGGGTTGGTCCACTTGCCTGGGATTACATATATTGGAATATTTATAGGCCAAAACCTATCAATAGTTAATTCTTTATTTTCATCCCTAATGTGAGTAACAGACCTTTCTTATATATAATAGCACGCAGCAATTGAAGAGGGGCTGACTTGTCTATAAATTAAGTAATATTGATTCAATTTCAGTAAATCAATAACTTTTCTGTTGATAATTTGTTTCTTCATTATTATTTGTTATTTATTATATTTATTTTGTTTACAAGGAATCATCACCTGGCGTCCTAACTGCGCTGCGGAACGCGACACGCGCATGAATTATCACGGTGACAACGTGCGAGGATTTGGACGACTGATCGAGACGGGTTCGTTTTAAAACTTTTATTGAACTCTCTCTTATTGAAATACAATTACTATATCTTCTATATGACATGCTCGTTATTTAGAGAAATTGTGTTTTAATCGTTCAGAATATTAATGCATCGATGTGGCAAACTAAACAGCTCACAGACAATCATTCTTTTATCACATAAACCGTTAGGTAGGTATGTCTTCATATTTCACGATAATAATTTAAATAATATCTTGCGGATTGTTTTTAGGTTTTAGACAATAAGCCCCGTGCCTCTTTTAGGTTTTTTTTTTATAATTATCCAAGTCCAAGTCTCATTCTATCCATGAATCAAATTCAAACTGCATCTAACCATTAGTTTTTGCCTGAAAGATTGACAAACATCCATCCAATCCAACAAGTTTAGGTATTAGGTACCTTGGTTATAATTAGCGAAAAATATAAAAGCAGCTGGATGGTATATCTTCATTAATTCGCAAAACGAGACAGCTGGCCGCTATCTCCTACATTCTCTCACAGAAAAAAAAGAAATTACACATACAACAGATAAAAAATGCCGCGATTAAGGCTGCATCAGACTGGCAGCGCGTAACTCCTGCTATCTGGTGATCTGTGAAGCGTCGCGCGGCGGGTCGTCCGCCCTTAACGGGCCGAATTATTGTTATTGCCACCAAACTAATGTAATTATTTTAGTACAACGAACAGTGAAGGCTATGGAGTTGCTGTTTGTATCGTATCCTCATTGCTCAACCTTCAGGTGGTCCTTAACTAATCTCCGCGTCGCCGCTCGGATTTGGTCTTCATGATGCTATGCTATTAGTTTATGCCAGATTATATTTAGGCAATGCGGGATTTTTACACTTCATTAGTAAAAAAGTGGGATTATTGTGGCAGACGCGGAACATATCCTATATTTTGATTTACTTTTAAATGTGTAAGTATATGAAGGGCATGTTTATTTTGCGTCTGGCTACATGACTTTCTCGACTCGACAATTGTAGAGTTAAAAATCGGGACGTCCGTCCCGCCGAAATCGAGTGACGTTTGGCAACGCTGTATGCTATGGAGATAAAATAATTTGTTATTTATTAGGTGTCGGTTAAATAGACTGCATATGAATTGAAATGTCATAGGTTTGAATAATGTATTTATAGTTATTTTAATATACTAATACTTTCTTACCGTGAAGGAAAACATTGCGAGGAAACCTGCATTGTAGTCGATGCTTTATCAGCTGGAGAAGGCAATGACAAACCATTCCTATACTTTATTCTATTATACTGTTTATATTATAATACCTATACTATTGCCCAGGAAGTTATTGTATGTGTTACATTCCACGTAACAGTAGAAGAGGAAGAATAGGAACGTTACCTATTATAGGTATACTTGTCTCTCAAATTGAACAGAAATATGAAAACAACTTTTGTAACAGAAAAATACAATATGCCAATGACCTGTTATATTTTTATTACTACACTTTGAACCAATCTGAATATATTCAAAAGGCGACAACATAATATAATTCTTTCTACAACGTGACAAACGGCATATTTGCGAGATGAGGTCAACCGATCCATAATTCTGCTTCGACATTTTGAATTGCCACAACATTAATGGTTTAATACAAATTTCCAGAAAAAATATTGACCAATATACATAAAAAAAGGCGTCTCGAGCAGGTTCAAGTATATTGAAAATGTATTTGAAAGGTTAAATATGAAATAGTTGTGTAGTAGATAAAATCTATTAACCATTCATTTTGTTTTTTTTTTAATAATATCAACCGAAAAGTCGATTTCTTCTTTAAATAACATCTTTTGTATTAGATTATGATCTGTGTTTATTCCTTAAATTGATAACTATTATTGCTTACTTCTTTAAAGTATCCGGACTTCTCATATAAATCTCATACAAAAATTTTAGTTAATATTTGTTGAAAATAGATTACCTATCACTTCAGTATTTGTACGCTCACACGCTTATTAGTAGTGTATGACATTTTAGATCATGTCAGTGTCAAAAAAAACATCAAATGTCTTTTTGACACTTTAACCTACGTAAAGAAACAGAATATGATCTATTCTCTCGCGTCTCTCGCGTCAGCCACCATTACAACCACACAGACCTTAATCTCTAACCGTTATATTTTATTTATAATCAATGTTTATTATGTAAATCTGTGTAAATGTGTAGTTTCTTTTGTCAATAAAAGAAAGGTGCATATGGAATTAATCAAGACGTTTATTTATTTCAATGGGAAAAATCTTCTTAGTGCTGTTTCCCACTGACACTGCGAGAGGTCTGCTCAACAATATTTCGTTAATATTTTATTGTTTTGTTTTTTTTTTATTAATTTAATATTAGTAGACAGAAAGGTGTGCGAATATGTACGTAGTTATTAGAGGCACGTAATCTCTAATAGCTAAATGTAAAATTCTTTTGTGGATTTTTTTCGAATGTGTTGACTCAAATCTAACTAAAAATACTCTTCTAAAATATAATTATTTGTTTACAAGTTGTTAAATCCAATTGACAAAAAAACATATTGCTCAATTTTGTCTCAGAAGTGGAACATAAACAAATATGCTAAAAATGTCAAAAATAAATTAACCAATAGTGACTCCACCGCTTCCGCTGTCCTGTCGGTCACCAAGGCGCATGTAGTAGTACACAGACAGTCAGACAGGCATCACATAATTTACGCGCTTCTAGGCTGCGCGCGCCGATCCCGCGCCGTGGGACACTGTCTCCCGGATTCGGGATTTGTTATTAGTATTACATTGAGCGAGTGAAAATTATTTTAAATTAGGTCATCGATAAATTATTTTGAAGAGAAACGAAGCATGGCCTCGGTAGCTCAGTGGTTAAGAGCATTCAGGGGCGTTGGTTCGGTACCCACTGGAATTCTGAATTTTTTCATCTAATCTATGAGATAAAATCAAATATTTGCTTTAAGATTTTTTTCAATATTTCAGACAGTTGCGATAAAACATATCACCTACTGAGAAAATATTTTCTTTTGCTAATGCCTTACCTCATTTATATAAGAGGAAACATCAATAAAATGAGATAATCTCGACAAAATTTGAATTGCCGAGTGCTAGTGTTATTTATCATACTAGAACAAAACTTCAATTCATTTTCAACTACTCGCTCTTCAACTCGCCGACACACTCGCCCAGTGTGAACCACACGGTCTCCCCATATGCGTTGTTATTGTCTTTACCAGTAATGTCCAATGTCACATTGGATTTATTATTTATTAATTGACTCTAGAGCTTTTTTGGATATGTATAAAATATAGTTTATGTTCTCTGTGTTTTATGTCGCCCGTTATGGTGGAGATTAAATGAGTGCATTTGTGATATCATCGATGGCGTCTTGTAAAGCGAGAATACGTTTTTATAAAGTTGAAAATCGACTAATAGTTAATAAGAAATCGTGTGACGCTTAAGACCGTGATGTCCTGAAATAGCTGATCAGTAGAAAAACGTCGAGGTTTCCTCATCGTCACTTTTAGCACACAATGTTGTGTTCTCTCAAGATACATTAAACAGGAAGCTGCGGCTCCACCCCAAGCAAAAATACAATATGTTATCACGAAGGAGTTTTATTATGTAAAATATTTTTCTTAATATTTTAGACGTTTCAGTAATGTGGATGAAGGTGGTGTAATGTTTAAGACCCCCGCCTGTGGATCGAAAGATCCCAGGTTCGAATCCTACTCGTGTCACATGAGTTTGTATACCAATCTGACTCATGTATAGTAGTTTTCATATACCACCACTTGCTTCCGATGAAGGAAAACATCGTGAGGAAACCTGCACACTTGTTGATTATTATTAACTTGTGTGTGAAATAGAGAAGGCAATGGCAAACCACTCCATTAATAATGCCAAGCTTTCTTGGCATTAGCAAATGGAGTGGTTGTTGTGTGTGTTTAATTCCACGTAATGACCACGACCCTCAGCCATGAGGAATACGACTTTGAAGAAGTAATGTGGATACTTAAGTTAATTTTTTCGTCAATTATAATACCTAAGTTTTAGATAGATTGAGCTCTCACAATATACGTCTAATATCAGTTAGAGACAAGTTTTTCTTACAAAGATTGGAAATATTTATTCTTATAAATACAGAATATATCTCGATCATTTGTTTTTTTACGTTGATCTATGATTTTGATACTTGGTGACCTCTATACCTTATGTTCATCTTGCCGGGCCGATGCTACATCGGAGGTCCCGAGTTCGATTCCCAGTCAGGTCAAGATAGAAAAATATAATTGCTCAGATTGTCTTGGGTCTTGCATGTCCATCTATATGTGTTATACGTTATATTTAACTAAGCTATACTTTACTATGTGACTAACTAAATCTGTGTGATTTGTTGTTATGTATTTATTGAAAAGGTGGATTGTTCCTCGTCGCTACGTCTCCCGCTTCGGTGGACGCTGGCCCTAACCCTGCTGGCCACCAACGCTTCAAACCCATTTCATCGGGTTTATAGTTTAGTAACATTAACGTCTGTCGATCATTATTTAGTGTTGGATATCGAAGACCAAATAAGTAGTTAGCTCATTAAGCTCTGAAATCCACTGGCGTTTTATGACGTCTATAACAAAACCATAACTGCCCGCTCTTGGCTTTGCCCGGGGTCCAGTATAACTGTAGACGAACTTTCGATGGCAGTGGAAGATTCGACCACCAGTTCTCTAATTCTTGCGACTTCTCGGCATCCTTGGCTGTGACGTCTAAAAGCCGGAGTACGTATAAAGTGTCAAAATTTCTGTTTGACATGAAACTTGGAATTTGTCGAGAATCTTATATATCCCATCGATTTTGAGAATGTTGATGACTGTGATGACCTAGTCTAGCCAAAATATAAGCCTAATATTTTCAAAAAAGAAAAAAAATATTTTTCTATTGCAAAATATTGTACACTGTATTGGCGCTAAAATAAGAAAAGACAATGAAAAATCATATAAAAATAACGGATTCCAAATTCGAATGTAATAATTTGTTTCTTTTTAATTGTAACGGTATTTATGGCCAGACTAAGCAATACAAAAAACATAAAAATGACTGTAATAGAAGAGATGTGAGTGAAAACATTGAGAACGTAACAATAACCAATGATAGATCACGTTATGCACTACAGCACTTAATGCACTAATAACATCAATTGTTTGGGAAAACATCCTGTAAGCTGTCGAACTAACCTCTGTAGCGTAATAGTTAACACGTCCAGCACTCGGGAGGTCCCAGTTTCGATATCCGGGTTGTTTTTATACGCTTAATGAATTCTTTACATTGCACATGTCCGGAATATGGCCCCGCCCTAGAATACGTAGCTACATCCTCCCATGAAAGAGTCCGAAATTTTTGACGCTACGGGACAGATAGACTTATTTAGCGCATATTATGTATGACACAGAAGTATCTATATCTTCCTCCATATCCATACTAATATTATAAAGAGACAAGATTTTTTCTTTGTAATGAATAAACTCTTAAATTAGTGGACCGATTTTGATGAAATTTGGCACAGAGATAGACGAAAACTTCAGGAGTAATGTAGGCGCTGGGCCCCCAGTATTTGATATTTTCGTACAGCTTCATTTTGTCTCAAATAGGTTAATGCTAAGTATTGTTGTAATTACCACGCAATTAAAACTAAATAAATTGGATTTGTTTGACTACTGCTCGAAGCAATTGATTAGTTTTAATTAGCCACTTAAATTAATAAAAATACAGTGTATCTCTATACAGAGTATTGTCTCAATTTTAATGATCGTTAAACAGCTAATCGTTCTATAACGTTGAATCTTCAAACTACGTCACTAGAGGCCAGCACAATTGAAACACACTTGCATTCATATATTTACCACAGCCGTGGTTAAAAACAAAAAGCGACCGATCAACAATGCGATAGACCATATTAACTGTGAAAACGAAACCATATCGAGATTTAAAATCTGACACCGCCATCTATCGGCGACCGGGTACAATTTTATAATTCGAGTCGACATTCGAATTTGGAATTTAAGCTATTGTTTATATGAATTTCAACAGTAACTGTTAGCCACAACTAAACTAACATATATTGCGAGCAAAATAAAATACGTAAATAATTAAACACTTATTAAAACACGTATACATCTAGCTGCGCCACAGGGCTTCGCTGGCGTTTCCCGTGGCAATTTAGGGATAAAAAGTACCCTATGTTCAGGTTATATTCTACCCGGGTACCAAATTTCATAACAATCTGTGCACTAGATTTCGCGTGAAAGAGTAGGTAACAAACATACATAAACTTTCGCATTTACAATATTACCCGTCGTAAGATTAAATATTATTAAACATGTAAATATTCCAGTTGTTAGTTTACTATAATTAGCATGGATTTACTTGAATGTCATTAGAATAGCTAGGAAAAGATGGCAGATACAATTATGTATTCCCAACTGGCCTGAAATGGCATAAGCGCTTAAGATTTTCTCACGTAAATCCTTATAAGATATTGATCTCGGTAACTATAGAAGGGCGTATGACGATCAATATTCTAGTTACGTTTTTGCTGGCATTTTGCTAATAACAAAATTGTGGTTTGCTTTGAAATATCGTGGTACATCGTTTATGGAATGTCATCATTATGGGATCTAAGGACTGGGCTTCATTTGAGTGGAAATAGTTGAGAGTTCTTTATTTATGTAGAAGATATTAAATATTTAAATTGTACCAATATTTTGATTAGTTACAGTAGATATGCTGTGGATGTCGTACGAAGCGACTAAAACACAGCCTACGCCGTTGATAGGCAAGAATAGCATTCCGAAGGAGGGTATATTTCGGTTGTAAAAACACAGTCGAATCTTCAAAATTTTATGAATTTTTTTTACGCTGACTCTTGGCTTCGTGGCTTCACAACCCCGAAGACAACTGGGATGCCATGCAGAAATGAGATAGTGAGATAGTATATATATCGACAAAGAAATTTTTTATAGACTACAGATAATTCTCTATAAGCATAAAAAATAAGCCATAATGTTCTGTGTAATGTATGTAGTCGTTTCGTAACTGCATATATACTGTATTATGATAATGATTTTTAAGAATAATGTTCTTATGCATAACGGTTTATGCATAACTATTTGACCTAATCTAACCTAAAAGTTAATTATGGCCCATTTACCCGTATGCCAAAAATCAATTATGCCTTAGACCGTCCTGTGATGCTCCTGGTATCCTTACTCATTATAAAACAAAGTACTCTGCCACGTTTGACTGTCTGTTCGCGGTAAACTCAAAAACTACTGCAGGGATTTTCATGTGGTTTTCACCAATAGATAGTATAATATAATAGTTGTGAGTCCCGAGGAATGTCTAGGTGTATATATTATATTTTACCCGAGCGAAGCCGGGCTTCTAGTTGAGTATAAGTCTCTTGTTCCTTGGTACTGGTACCTTGCGCGTTTGTCGCCCCATTCGACAAAAAAATAGAAATCCAAGGAAATAAGCCTCTAGTGAAAACTTGCCTTAAACCGATAGCCGACTTCAATTTGCAATCGTTTAGAACCTTTTTACTCAAGATACCGCCTTGACATAACATATTATGACTTTAAAACTTATGAACTTCACAATAAGAGTGATCAGTACGATATAGTTTTAGACAATTTTCTAACAAATTCAGTTGATGTCAGTTCAGTCATGATTCAAATGTTTAGCAGAAGTTTGGACGCTCTTTTAGTGATGTAAGATCTAGTTATCCGACTGTCATTTTAAACGTTATGGTGAATTAAATAATTACAATAAAGCAAAGACAATTAATTACTTTATGAAATTCAAATATCTCAGATTTAATCTAGGTGACGCGGTGAGCTCTGTTTATATATCAAGCCTAATGAGTGCTTTATAAAATTATTAGACTAATTAGTATGCATGTCATCTTTGTACTTTGACATCAAGCATTTCTTGAATTCGCCCTTTCTGTCAACACCAGGCGGAGGCGGTATAGCCAGACATCTGTCTCTACCCATTTCAATGCCACCATTAGTGACAAAGTTAAAGCATTACCTTCAACCACAGGTCTTCATCACATACAGTACCATTGGAAATTTACATGGGAGAATACACGGGCAAATGTTATTTAATAATTATCCAAGTTAAAGTCGTTTCGGAACGCCACTGCAGTGCGGAGAAAAAATGCCGCATGAATCACATTTAACAGTTCTGATTTCTTTCAAGCTAGTGTTCATTTTTTATTATATTTGTATTCCTTTCCGTGTCAATTTGGGGATATATACGAGTACTTATTTGTCATCTCAAGTTTGTCACTGCGTCTTTACTTTTTCCTAGTTGTATGTTTGTCCGGTAAACCGTAATAGTTGATAATTGTCATGAGCCCGCCCAGTCGCGACTGTTTACGACATTTCGATCACGAGCGGAAAGTAATTGTCGGACGACTGAAACTCACGGGACACGATCTAGTGAGCGAGGCGAGCCCTAATTTCATGAAGGTACATAATTTTATCTATATTTATATTATTTATTTTATAGTTAGGGGCTTGTATACTCTTTTATTATGCTGTGACGATAACGAAATAAAAAGATGTTCAATATTTTTTACCTTTCAAACATAAAATGGAGGTCTCTCTCTCAATTCGTCGAGTTATTTGTTTTTTATTAAATCTGGAATAAATATTCTTGCGGGCAGCGTAAACATAGATATCTAAAGACACTTGTACTATTATGTATTCTGTGCTAAAGGCTACAATTCGCCCAATGTTTCTACAAATTGATAAGTTTCGAAGGAAAGTTTAGGTTTAACAAGTCGATAAATTTTATATTTAAGTCAAAAGAAATCTAAATTGCAAGATTTGTTTACAGACAGACAACGGGACAGGTGAAACTAAATAAAAGCTTGTATTTTTTAAAATAATTATATAATTTTATATAACATTTTTAATTTTTTATGTAATTTTTTTATACACATATAATAACTTTATTTCTACACAAAATTGTATTTTTATTACAATTTGTATTTATAAAATCCTAGTCACAAGAGTTACATTGATGAAACTTTGTTTATCATAAAATGTTGTCGTGGCTCATAATTTCCTTAATTTTGTTAACTATTATTGTCAATTTATTCGATAACATATCATTTTACCATGATCCTTAAAGCAGTTGTCAGTCTGTACCAACGTTTGACCTATGCATATTGATCGACGTCCAAATATGTCTTTTAATAAATAACATCTCGATTGGACAATAAACGATCTCAGGACATAGATCGTTCTGGATATTGTACAGATTATGTAGATATACAGGAAAAATATATATTCGCTATTCATAAATACATTATCCACATATACCCACGAGTAGAACATTACAACTTCCTAAATTTTATAGTGAAGAACATGCCAACAAGTTTTTTTTTTACAAAAATATCATTTTTACCACAAGCTTTTATTGTCGTCTTATGGCATTTAACGCCTGACAAAAAACCCATGTCCATGCTGTAAACGGTTGAGGAGTTCCCTCGTTTGGAGCCGATCCGGGCTGCATCAATCAGTTCAGGTACATGCATACATTGTCATCGAAATTGATTACAGACAGACAACGGGACAGGTGAAACTAGATAAAATCTTGTAAAAAGGGCATCTAGCTTCCATTTGAAATTTATTTTTAAAACAGTTATGTTGATCATTGTAAAGATTTGATATTTCGCTTTAAATGTATATAATGTATATATAGCTATAAATTATTCAAATACACATATTATTACTTGCATCAATTTATTGGTAAAATTATCAAGTGTCAAATGTAAAGCAAATGCTTATAAGTCTGATTTATTTATCCAAGACAAAATCTCTTAATTTTTACGATCGAATTTAGTATAGATTTATGCGCACTATATTTCTTACATCGATTTAATGTGTTTTACTAATCGATTTAAAATTACAATCGTGATTTGTTGTCTGTGATTAAATGTTACGACTTTAGTCGTAAAATTAAAATGTTTGCCGTCAAAACTAAGATACAATTATAAATTAATTTGTGTTTTAATTAACACTTCATAATATGATTTTCTTTGTATAAAAGTAACTTGATAATGTATAAACAATACGAAGTAATAGCACAAGTATGAAAATACAGTAATTCATTTAATATTTTATTTATTGTATTTCTCCTAAAATTTATCAAGTACAAAAAAAAATTGTATGTAGATAACAAATATGTTATCTACATACAATTTTTTACAGGGTTTTTTTTTTGTACTTGATAAATTTTAGGAGAAATAGAAAGATTACATATGTATATCAAGCTGCCCAACGAGTGGTATTTGTTGCTGATTTCCGATTGATTTTCCATAAAATTTTACATATTTATATATGGCTCTGTATATTCAAATACTCTGTGTCTCTCATCACTGGATGGCCCGCGACATAATAATGTGAACAATCCGTTAAGCGCCGGTCGATTGAAGAGATTAGAGCCATTAGGGCTGTGCTTAGAACCCTGTGTTAGATCTTAACGTATTGCTCCAAAAAATAAGCGTTCCGACAAAGCGTTTATGAAGTAGTTATAGGTATGTGAAAAATACATTTGAATAACAACTAGGGCAAACCCATTCTGAACCGTCTCTTACGTCTGTGTGATTCTTCACGAGTATTTATTGGCGAAAATCTCAGAGACATTGCAAACAGATTAATTTGCAACAGGAAACTAGATTAATTTGCAAATCATGTCAATTTTTTCTGATATTTTGAAAGAATCCTCACAGTTTTACTTATATAGCCTTCGCCCGCGGTTTCAACTATATTTATGTGTTTTTGTAAACCTTTTAAGTTATTTGATCATGTAAATATATTCCTGCTTTAATCACATATTAAACAAATGTTATATTGTTATTAACATTATCTGTCTTCCCCACAGATTGCCATTAGTTTTATTTATTTAGTTTCTTTGCCCCGAGGCGTTGAAAGATAGAAAGCCCATTTTGTTAACTAGGCACTTGACAGCTTTTTATTTGTCATGGTTTAGGAGGTTTGTTCGTGGTTTATACTATTTTAGATTGAGAAACTTTTTAAACATTGACAATTAACATTTTTTGGTTATTTCTAATTTATCATTGTGTCCTGAATAAAGGTTATTCGATAAGGATGTTTTACACTGTATATATCATGTTTTTTCTATGATCTATGTCGAGTTTGGCACGATTTAGATTAGTAGCGGCTCGTCTCGACCTCGCACGAAAAATTTAATAAATTACACACTTAAACCTTTCCTCAAGAATCTATAATTCCTCAGGAATCAAACTATCTATTGGAGAAAACTATATGAAAATTTGTCTAATAATTATTGAGTTTATCGCGAACAGACAGACAGATGCGGAAATAAAAATTTGCAGAAATAAAAATGTCTACTTTTAAGAGGAGTTTTATGGTGGAGAATAATATTGATACTTCAACAAGTTTTTGTACAGATTTCTTTGTAAGATGTGTTCTTTGTACAATAAAGAAACAAACAAGTTTTTTTATCAGACGCAACCCTGTGTCTAAGGACACATCTTTCTCAAGGCACGTGCCTTGCGGCGCAGTATAATATACTTTATGTACCCAGCTGCGGACGCTAACAGATGGCGTTATTTGCTTTGTTTACTTATCACTAGGTCATACGGCAATTTTGCTAAAAATAATGGAAAATTCTAATTTATCAGAAGCCAAGATCCTCCTCGAGTCGATGAGCCAGCGAAGTAACATTTTGCATGTGTATGTGTGTCTGATTAGTTCTTGAAATTTTATGAAAATATACTTGGGATTTAGTGAACATTCTAAAAGGATTGTGAAACTTGAAATTAGATTTTGCGAAAGCCGAGAACGATGTTTTAAGTAGGGCCTTCAGCCCTTATAGTATGGTTTGATCAATTCTTTTGGAATGTTCATTAATAATTAAAATAATTTAAATACACATCATTTTCCGGATGGATCCTCATCATTTTCCATCATTGGCCGGATCGCCGGATGTTCAATTTATAACAATTTCCAATTTATAATTGACAATAAGGGTACCTATGTGCTGGGTTTGAAGGTGTTCACAAAAATTTCATCTTTATAATATTAGTGTGATAAGTGGGAATATCATTAGTTGTGGTCTTACCTGAGCTTAGCCGGGACGCCAGTCGATCGTAGTTTCAGATAGATATATTGAAATGAAACAGCTATTTCTGTTGTCGTGATATAATGTTGGTCGTGGATGTCGCCTTGGTTCCTGCGGTCCCAGGGCCCGGGTCACTGGCGTGGTCCATATTACACCTTAACAGGCAAATGTCAGAGGTAAATCATCGTGGTTAGGTTCTATCAGGTGATTTGGGAAGATGACATTATCACGATGGCTTGTGAACACATTAAACTAGCAAACTGTCGTTATAATGTTTTAAGTTGTGGAACCGAAAATGTGGGACACGATAGAATTATGATTTTTTGGTCAAAAGCGAAATCGAATCGTTCAGTCAGTAATATTTTTTACAAGCTTTTATTTAACTTGCAATGTACTCGTGCTACATGTATGTTCCAGTCTCGACATATCTTCGACATATCGAGATGAAATGTTGTATACACATAATTTAATTTAGCATAACAAGTTAGGCATATGTATTTTTGACATAATAATGTTTTGACATACTTGTTTCTTGGCATACCTTTTCAATAAGCATAATTATAGTTTAGGCTAATGTATTTTACAATAATTTTGATTTGCATAAAGCTATAGTGTAGCAGTAGGTTAAGGTGTAGCGGGGTGGCCCTTGGTTACCTATAAGCCGCCAATATGCTTTAGAATATTATGCCTAAAAATAGTTATGCTTATGGTAGGTATGCGTATGGTGCCAGAATAATTTGTCAGTGACACACAAAGAAAAGACTTTATTTTCGCGAAAAACTTATTCAAGTCAACATATATAAAAGAATGCCTCACAAAACTGCGCTTCAAAATTATCCAAATCTATTCAGAAGTAATGATTCTCTTTACATACATATGTATTGATATTAATACATCAAGTTTTAGTGTAACGCAACCTTGTTTAGCATACCTCGATTCACTGTATAAAGAAGCTATTTACTTTCAGTTACAAATATGTAATTTATTTCAATTAATAGCCGTCGAAAAATAAAGTATCGTTAGTCAATCATGTTGAGTGTTTAAGCTGCCTGTCCACTGTACTATAAATATCATAACTGCCTTTTTTAACCCCCGACGCAAAAAGAGGGGTGTTACAAGTTTGACCGCTAAGTGTGTCTGTCTGTCTGTTTATATGGCACCGTTATAGACCATATCTATACGATTATTCCTAAGAGATAAGCGTTTGTGAGTTTGTATATTTGAGGCGGGTAATCTCCGAAACTACCGAACCGATTTCAAAAATTCTTTCACCATTAAAAAGGTACATTATCAAAGATTACTATAGGCTATATTTTATCTCTAAAATCCCACGGAAGCGAACCCCCGGGCAACATCTGGTATATTATATAGATGCTACTCAATCGAATTTTATGGATCAGTGATAGATTTTATTTTAGACTTTTTAAAAGTATGCTATTCTTTGCGTTGTGGGTTTTTAAAATTTTTAATTTAATTTCCATAAAAGATTTTGTTATAAATGTCACACATTCAATTTATTCACGTTTATATTGGCGTGGGTTCGATTTCCGCTCGATTCCGGATATTTTTCTTCTCATATTTTTTATAGTGGTATAGCCAGGCTTTAAATCCCCTGGTCACCTCGTACGACATCTCCGGGAGGATGTGGAATGGTAAGATCCGAGATTATATATATGCCATATTAAGTAGAAAAAAAATAAGAAAGTCCGGTTTGACACTGACATTATAGCATAGTTTAATAGATATGTTGTTGTCTGATTGATATTGATGGCGCAGCCTTCAGTGTCTAGATTGGCTCTTTGATAATTCGTTTTGAAACTAACATGGTCGTTGGGAGATATTTGCTAAACAACAATTTTAAAAACAATTTAATAGTTTGCCTCTCTGGCATGACGAGGACCAATGTTAGTTTCTTTCGGCATTTCTCCTGAGGAGTCTTTCTGAAATGCTAGTAATTTTTTCCTTTGAGAAACGTTATATAATTTAGAATTTTACTAATAAGCTTTGAGGAATCCCGACTAATATTATAAATGCGAAAGTGTGTTTGTTACCTCTTCACGCTCGATCTACTCTCTCTTCTTGAAATTTTGCATACATGTAGTTTAAAGTATGGAGATGGACATAGGGTAGAACCATTCACCCCGGAAAATTAACTGTTCCCGTGGGAAATTCACGCGGGCGAAGCCGCGGGTAAAAACTAGTATTATATAGTTTTGACTTTGAGCAATCGTTCCACCTTCACTTAACTACCTCATAATTGCCCTGATCAGGTAAAGGTGTTCAACAAATTACTATACGAACCACGTAGGTAGACTGTGGTGATAAAGCATGGGTTAGTGGGTAGACACCTTTATTGTTCGGACACTGTCAGACGCACAAACATACATACGATTAGAGAGCAATGTTTATCACACCATTTTTAATGTTTCTTATATTCATGAGATAATATGGGAATCGATTGAGCTATCAAACAAATGTTTTGGTTGCGTTCACACTTGGACATTCACTTGCTAAGTTCATTAGCTAGTAGGTAATGTAGAGTAGATAGAATACTAAATAAACTTTTAATTTTGTTACACACATTAGTGTGTAACAAAATTAAAAGTTTATTTAAGCTAACAAGCATGATAATTCATGCTTGTTTCCTATGGGGGCAGAGACAAGGAATTTCCACTCGCCACGATCCTGACAAATCTCACTCACTTCCTCTATACTCATCGCTCTCTTCAGGTATGTTCTCCGGTTATGGGTGCTCCTAATCTTTTTACAG
Organism: Plodia interpunctella; assembly: GCF_027563975.2. NCBI lineage: Eukaryota > Metazoa > Arthropoda > Insecta > Lepidoptera > Pyralidae > Plodia > Plodia interpunctella. Next base: position 629,790 of record NC_071303.1, read on the forward strand.
GACATTGTGTCAACTGTGTCCAGTTAAAAGTATAATACAATATATTTACAATAAAATTAACTATGTAGTGAAGCATAATCTCTTGTGGATTTTTTTAGATTGTGCTAACAATTAAATGAAATTGATAATACGAGACAGAGTGAGCGAGACCCAAGATTCAAGCACCTAATTTTGTGACGACTAGTCAGATAGTTATGCCCTATCTGATAAATTTAAATAAATGTACCTAACTGTAGTTAGGACAATGCACAATAGTGTGATTATATTGGAGAAGTAAATTTTTTAAGTGTGCGGGTTGGCTCAGTTATAATAGGCGAGTATACTCGACCAATGTAGTCCCAACTTTTAGAACTATTTCAAATGCAGTCGATCGATCATAGTCCGACCTAGAGCGTAACTATGATTTTTATGGCTCCCCGAATGAGTGATGCACGTCAAAATCGAGTCTTGTTAAATCGATTGACTTATACGAATGTTTAGTCACGGCACACATTTCGCACATCGATTCGAATCGAATCACGATTTGCTTCGATTCGAGTGAACGGCAGAACTACAAATAATTGTTTTTGCTAAATATTATAACAATTAGCCTTTGGAATAATTTGTCCTTGCTTTTAACCGACCTTGGGAATAGAGAGTATACATTTTACATATCCATCTAATGTGCGCTTAGCACATAATGTTTTTAACTTTAGTACTCTTGTAGACTTTTAATTTATTAAATTTGATAGATTAAGATCCATTATATACTTTACTTCCTCCGGCAATACAGTGCACGATTTTTGTATTAACATGGAAACAATATCTAGATCGGTCACATAGGGAGGTAAAATGGCTTAGATGATTAAAGAATTAGATGGAAAATGCTCCACTGACAAGAACAAAGCTCTTAAATTAATTGATCTAGATCGAACGATTGTTAAATTTTCTATTATAATTATATTATACTAAATGACGTACCTACACAGTGTGATGCTGCAGTGTTATTTGTATCTTTTTCTATTTATTTTATTTTATATGTATTTGTGTATTTTCCCACGGCAAATAAAATTGCAATAGCATTTCAAAATTTACAAAGCCATCCAATAAGCTATGGAGTAATGAATAAGACGAAATTTAAAATTTCTTGTACACCTCACAATATTTATGTGCTTCTAATGGGCTCATCAAATTATTAAAACTGATTAGTGTAATAAAATTTGTAAACAAATTGTGAGCCGATTTTTCTTTTTATACGAGATGACTATAAAAAAAATAGAAATTAATATATTATACACACGAACGAGGTTATTATGGATTCATATAGGAAATGAGAAGTGAGGTGTGGACCGGGGGTCGGCATCTACGCATAACTCATTCAGGAGAAGTAAAAAACAAAGCCGAGAGCGAATCCGGATTATATGTGTAGGATTCCGTACCATACTTCATCCTAATTCATTCTGTATGCAGCCATACAAATGTTATGTGAAAGTACGTTTATTAGTCGCGGTTTTTTGACGAAATTTGGAATAGACCCAAATATAGGGCGGGCCAAAAAGTAATTATCTTTTAACTTTAATAGGTCTTTTAAAACCATTGTACAGTCAACAGCACATTACAGCATTACAACCTGGAACCACGGGGGCGTTACCGAACTTTCAAGAGAATCGAGTCTACGACACTCGTTTCTTGAAGTTTCAGAAATCGTATCCCAAAACCACGTGTTACCGCGGTATAATGATCCACGCTCGGTAAATTTACATGTGGTACTTGGTCAAGACTCAAACTTTCGACCACTGAAAATAAAGGTTCCGTTCCTTTGAAGTCAGATCCCTAAAAAGATGTAATATTTTCCGAGTAACATTGCGCAAGTTGCAGAGTCGGACTTATTTCAACAATTAACTCACAAATGCAAGCATTAATAATTGTTAGGGTTATAGTTCACGTGTGCGACTGCGTGTTGTAACACCGCTGATCTTGTTCGTTGAGATATTACCGCCATTTGTTTTACAAGCGCGATATTGCAGCTAATTGGCGGATGATGGCGGCTAACATAAAATAATAAGAATTCAGAAGAATTAATAAAATAAAGTATAATAAGAATATGTAAATGTCAGTACTTTTAGTTTTTTGAGAAATTATTACTATGTAATATAAAATTTGACGTGAAAAATTGTCTGTGAAGGTCTAATTTCTGAATAAATGATTTACTTTGAATAGTTATCCTGTGACATAGAGCGAATATTACTTTCATGTTGTAATTTGTGTGACTATTTCTCTCTCCCTCACTCGAGCACTCTTAGAGCACTTTTCCAGTTCCTTCCTTAGTTATTAAGCGTCGGAATGAAGGGTCCGCAAAAGTTTTTTTTTAATTCACAAAAAATATTCAAATAAAGCGTTTATTTCGAAAACGATATAAAATCAAGATTTTGTAAATAATGTTAATTAGGGCATATTACGTGAATATTCTGCGTTATTTATAATTTGTTACAATTTTTTCTTGTCCATAGATTTATTCATAGGATTGAGCGTGCAAAAACTATTTAATACATTTGAAGTTTCGCAAACACGTAGGGAACCCATTTATCAGTATATTCAAGCCTAGTAAAAATTATCATGTCAGGTCACGTTTCATATACTTTAATCTCCAACACGCGAAATTGCCCAACAAACATCAAATCATCCACGATATTTGTCAGATTATTTTACTATAAAAAAGGGTATATTCGTCCGAACAGCGGGTAGGAATCTCTGCCTCAATACCTAGGTAAAATCCCTTTCAGGAACAGCAAGTGAATTTTAAAAATAGAACTGTATTTGGTATGTAATTAAGAAAAATATAGATAAAAAAGTAAAGACGATACTGTGTGTATTATAAACAGCCAGTGTCAAATCTGTTTGTATTAATTATTAATAGCCAGTGTTATTAAGAAACATGATAAGCGGGCTGTGTGTCGCGGTGTATTCCATATTTTGAATTTTAAAAATACTTTTCGGATATCTTGAGTTTCTTGCCAGTGGCATTATAAACTCCTCTTCGATCAATATTTTAGAAAACGACTATTTTTCTTGGCTTAAATTCGAAATGAAAAGCAAAATGTTTTATATAATTGAACGACGTTACCTCCAACTCGGATAAATCATCGTACAAGAATCGATTCCTTTCGATTCGAAACTTGTACAATTTACCATTAAGCTGCCATAACACTAAGATTGGGCGAAAATCAAATATTTCAAGATCCAGAGTGATTACTATTGCTAATTGCTTTGGAAACACCGCGATTGTTACCATATCGTTGCGTGATACAAACGTTTAGTTGATTTGCAGAAATCTCGATAATCTGTGAGTTTGAAGGTGTTGAAAACTTATCTCTAATAATTGCAGCTTTTGAAAGCTCCTTGTATTTGTTTTTACTGTAGATTTAATGGTAAATATTTATCTATCTCCTTGGCGTAGTGGTCACCACGTCCATCCGCTATCCGGAGGCCTTGGGTTCCATTTCCAGAGCGGGCAAATATTTGTACCTGTGCGTTGTGCCCGTTTCTGTGTTTGTGTCCATTGGACCCGCGATACAAGGTTAGAGCTGTGTGAGCCGTTGAGTGTTGTTTATTTGTCCATTTATATTAAAAATGCAAAGTGGTCTGAAAATATTATATCTCAGTAACTTTTTACAATACGTTGCTAATAAGTATTAATTCTAAAAACTAGTTTATTGAGCCATTTTTGTGTCTACTATTGGGGCTTAACCTTGTCTAAATGGTCTTCTTTGTTTTTATTTATTTATTTGAGACAAACAGGTTACATACAAATGTTAGTTTATATCAAAGTTATTGCTATTGAGTACTTTTCCATGTTATTTTGGGTGATAATACAGAAAATTTTATCTAACTTTGGTCAATATGTCTATCGATACGTCTTTCCATTGAAATGCTAAAACAGCTTCGAAATTGTAATCGATTAAACATACGTATTAATAAGATACCAATATCTGTCAAGTAGTTAATTTAATTATCTATATTATATATATTAATTATCTATATTATAAAGAGGTAAGCGTTTGTGAGTTTGTATGTTTGAGGCGGGTAATCTCCGAAGCTACTGTACCGATTTCAAAAATTCTTTCACCCTTAGAAAGGTACATTATCCAAGATTGTTATAGGCTATATTTTATATCAAAATTCCCACTGGAGCGAAGCCCCGCGCAACATCTAGTTAAATATAAATTGCATTTGTTCCTCTGATCGATATTTCTCACGGTGCAATCGATGTTTAATCGATTACAATTTCGCTGTAAAACTTTCCAGTCCGTGAAATCTGCAATCGATAATGTCAGATCAAATTTGAAGATATTAAATTGATCGTATGAATAATTATTTACACGGCGTCATAAAACATTCAGTAAAAATTCACACTTTCAAAATTATGTAAAAATATAACTGTTGGCAATTTGTGTTTGATGTTTAGTGGCGTTTGGTGCTTATCATATATGTATATGTTCACGTGGATGTCTGAGGGACACATAGCCTAGGCCGCAGATTAATATCTGCTTTTACCCGAGCGAAGTCGGGACGGGTCGCTGGTATAATAAATAAATATTAAATTTCTTTATCAACGTTGTGTGTTTTTCCCTTTAATGTTAATCAACATTAGCATTCCCATGGAGTAAAATGACATTGGAATCTTCAAAAATTTTAGTTTATTTTTCTTTTTTTTGAAGATGATAAATGGAAAGAGACACACACACTCGTTGATAAAGAAAATTAATATTTATTTATTATACCAGTGGGCCGTCCCGACTTCGCTCGGGTAAAAGCATTACAAATTATACACCTAAATCTTCCTCAGAAACCACACTATCTCTTGACGAAAACCGCATGAAAATCCATGCAGTAGATTTGAGTTTATCGCGAACAGACAGTTTATAATTAGTAAGGATATTTGTTTATTTTCGCTGTTAACTAGGAAAAGTATAATCTGTACCAAATTTATATTAAAATGTATGAAATGAACAAGGAAAATCAAAGTTATAGTCTCATAGACAAAGTGGGCTTAGCGTACCATTAACAACGTTATTTTATTTATCAGCCATCGCGATCCCACTGCTGGGCAAAGGACGTTGGAAGTGATATTTATAATGATGCTCCAAATAAGTAATTTCTAAGCGGCTATAAACGGACGAACACACAGACGGTCAGGTTATTAGATAATTAGGTTTGTACTCATTAACATCACTACTAGTGATTCTCGAATGAATTTACTTTGAGATTTATTTTTTCGATACCGCACTACGCAATATATGTGGAAAATCATTAAAAGTTAAGCTAAGCCATCAGAATAGATATACCATATGGCTACCGCAATACCATAGGTATTTTTTCCTAGAATAGTACCACTCTACCACCTCTTTTGGATGTCGTACGTGGCGACTAAGGGAATCATAGCCTATTATGTATTATTAGTATGAGTTATTGCAACGCTTGTGTCAGTTTCTATTAAAGTCGCCTAAAAGCATCTGACAAGACTTTTACGGCTACCACCAAGGTAGTTGATAGGTAGTTAACAATTTTATTCCAAAGGAGGCATGGCGCCAAACAGGCGGCTGGTCATAAAATCGCAGCCGAATATTTAAAATTGTAAGGTTATTTTTTAGGCTCATGCGCTACGCGGCGTCACAGCCCCGAACGAAGCAGCACATGCTGAGATGAGAGAGAGCTTATAGCGAAATTCCCAAGTGACATCGGGGTCACTAACTAATAAAAATACTCTAGGATATTATACCCCTTTATAACCTTCTAAGATGCACTATTAAACCAAGTAGAAATGTTTAGATAAAACATTGTGTATTATGTTACCGCCATAGACATCGATGTATATTAAAAATGAAAACCATAAACAACGCACGACAACGACACAAATAATTAACAGTGTATGTAAATTATTACAATGTTACACTGTGGTTGGGGTGAGGCGTTTTTTAATCGGGAAATAAACGCGACCGAGACGGAATCGCACCCACACGTCGCCAATCGTATTAATTCTATTATATCATCGTTTTGTATTGAAAAAGAAAAAATAAATTAATTTTTTTTGATTTTAGTATTGGGATAACCATAAAGCTTTTGTTGCAAAAATATGAAAAGTAACGAATAAAAAAAGAACAGTGTACATTTTTGGAGTCAATAAAATGCATGTATTTTTTAGACATATTTACAGTATATTAACAGTAACGTATTTTATGGTGAGAATTTAATATAATTTAATTAACTTATTAAGCAGTGGGTCACGGATTGCTACCGATGATGAGGATAGTAATATTTGAGATGTAAAAAAAAAATTAAAATACTTGTTTTCGTTTTCACATACAATTAAACTTCTGCGGCCATAACGTTATAAAATCTTGACAATTCAGAACTTTGGCGACTCTTCACTATATGGTAGTAAAATACGAGTAAAATTCATATACCGCTGTCTGTCTGTTATATATAGGACCAGATCTTTCTAACTACGCAACGGATTTTGATGCGGATTTTTTTTATAAATAGAGTAATCAAAGAGGAAGATTTATGTGTATAATTTATTATGCTTTTACCCGAGCGAAACCGGGACGGGTCGCTATTGAAATTAAACGCTTTGACATTAAACGCTGGTCATAATGTTTCTCCTTGTAGTAAATTAAACAGGAATATGTTGATTCATATGAGGTCGTTGGACGATTGGGTGCGTCAAACGGAGATGATATCTGGCGGATATCCCGCGGCGCGGTCCCAAGGATAGGCCTTAACTTGCGCTGTTTACTGAGATCCCGGCTAAATACTGCGCTCTCACACAGAGCAACTCATAGTCCCTCTGTATAGAAGAGTACCGGGGGCGTAGTACGGGATTTAATTTGACTTCTGCGGGCTGCACTTCGGCGAATGTGCTCAGGAGTTTTATTATCTTATTAGCCCAGCACAGTTTCGCTATAGAACGACGCGGTTAGTCTCCCTACCCCTCCCCACCCCTATGTGATCGATATTCCACCGCATCGTACTTCCAGATTTAGTTCCTTTTTCCTACTGCGAACTGTTGACATCTGGAATTCTTTCCCCGCTTCGACTTTTCTTGGGATCATCAAGGCAAGAGTGCATAGGCATTATTTGAGCTTGCGTGTAATCATCTCTGCTTCCCATCAGGCTAGATAGAAGTCAAACTAATTCACAAATGAAGACAAAACTTACAAATTTCTAATAATAATAATAAAAAAAACTTCTCACTATCAATTCGATTCAAAGTGAGGCATAGTGAACCAATCGTATTGCGGTGTGGTTGTCGTTGCGTCCCAATGGCGCAACATGATTGGTTAGCTGCGTCTAACTGCGAATCGACTCGATGGTGATATTTGAATAGCTAATTACGCACAATGAAATTAAGGTGACGTATCGCTGAATAAATACGACGCTAAGATTTCCATTAAGAACTAAAATTTACGTTCAACAAAATCGAATGTTGTGTTCGCAATCCCGTGCTGTCAGCTTCCGCGTGATGGTTATCGCGCATTATTCTTTATTGATTTTATTTCTGTAGCACCTAATTATTATTACCGGCGAATACTTGATCGAAACTTTGATCCATAAAGGCATTATGTACCGTTAGTTAGATTGTCAATTCCATGAGACCCCCCGAGAGGTCCGCCGATGTTGCCTAAGCTTCTCAAAGGTCCCCCCTAGTTCTGACCCAACCTGTCTAACTAGCGGTGACCTGCGCCTTCACCCGCGTCAAATTGATGGCCGCTCGCAACAAAATAAATACTTTTTAACCACTATCTGGAGAGGTAATTATGGCACATGTTAATTTAATTATGTACCGTTAGTTAGATTCCTGTGAACGTAACCTAATAATCAGATGTTTAGTTCTTATGTAGCTTCCGTGTTTTTAATAAATGTCATAAAGTATAGACATATTTTTCATTTGATTTTATGATGAATTATATATCAATAGGTAAAATAAATTGTATTTTACTTAATAATGTTAACATTAAATTATTAAATTCCAGTTTATATCATGCTAAATTTTTTTTAACACTTTAGTTTTTTTAACCTGATAGTCTGAATCTAATTCCAAGTTAACCTTTTCTACTAATCATAAACGCAGTTTGCAATTTATAAACCTGTTTAACCGAGTTAAGTTTCAAAATGAAAACTCCGGTACTTATGTTCTAAACGTACTTTCACATTTAACGCCAATTTCTAGATTTCTGTTTCAAATTAAAATCGAAATTTCTGTAAATTGTCGTACCATGTCTGATGCGCAATTTAAAAAAATAATATTAGTCGAATTTTATAAAAAATAAATGCTCTGTTTAGCACCTATATTTATTTTTCTGAAATAATCAAGGCAATATTATTTTTAGTAATTAAAAACAATACTGAAATCGTATGTTTTTCTTTTTATGGACATGGTCGAATAAATTTGTTATCTTTTGAAAATATCCATGGTACCTATATAGTGGCTTCGTTCCGGTGGGAATTTAGAGATAAAATATTATCTATAGCAATCTTGGATAATGTAACTTTCCAATGGTGAAAGAATTATTGAAATCGGTTTGGTAGTTTTGGAGATTACCCGTCTCAAACATACAAACTCATAAAATCACAAACTCTTGTACCTCTTTTAATAATACTATTATATTATAATATACCTATTGATTACTTATTTAAAACACATCGCTAATGCGTGTGTGTTTTGGAAGTTTGGAGATTTCAGCTAATATGATGTAGTTCATAAAATCTTTCTCAGATATCTAACGGTCGGTTACACCGGTAACACCACCACACAGCGCAAAGATTGACGTTTCATCTAATCAACGGTGGCGCATATTAAAGTTAACGTCAAAGTTAACTGGTGCAACTGAGGTAGTTTCTGTTTGTGAAGGTGTATGTTTCTGTACAATAATTTTCGAACCCCAGTGACATCAGTTGTGTTGCAGGCGTACATAGGCTGCGGTGACCACTTACCATCAGATGGGCAGTATGTTAGTTTGCGTGCTCAGTAGTACATAAAAAACTTACAACGCTAGTTTTGAACATTCTGTTGATTTTTTTAGATTAATCTAACGATTTATCAAACAAACTTCTTGTTTAGAGCTTAACATTCGTCTTGTTAACAGAAGTGCAAAGAAAGCCCAAAAAAAGTTGCGTAATCCTCCATATTCATGAGCTACGAACTAACAGACAAACAGACAGGTGAGTTACATGTTGATTGACTGCCTAATTCGGACCACCCGCGATATCTCGGTAAGTGTGAATGTTTGTTTGTGAAACGATTGTGTCGATAGCTGCGCGTGCGCGTTGGCTCACGATGATGTGAAATGATTTGACGGCATTCTTTTAATTTGAAGTTCTTTAATACATGTCTCATTATTCATTAATTGGCGAACAGTTTTATTTTTCTTTCTGTCTTTTTTTACAAGCTTTTATTTATTTTGCAATGAAATTTTGACGTTAACAATAACGTGCGCATAAAAACGCAAAGTATCTACGTCATTTTGTCTAAACGTCAGCGGCGCGCCGGTTAAAGTCAACTTCAAAACTGACTGGTTCAACTTACTCTAAGTATAACATCAGTGAATGTAAAACGTTTTTCGGATTCTTTCGAAAATTATCACGAAGCCAATGTTTTCAACCTATTGAGCAAAAATTGTACACACGTTTGGTGTGGACGACAATACATTAGTATCATATGCATGACCTGATAGTGGGGTGGTTTGGCTCTCGACAAATTGAGTTGACGTCAGGCGGGAAGCTGGTCAAATCTTCAAAATTCGATGGTTTACTTCTAACTCTAAATCCGGGCTTCAAGGCGAAATAGCCGTGAATAACAGTGAACACGCAAGGATGAGAAAGAGATAGAAAATGACAATGGAAACAGTTCGTAACCGCATCGTTTATCAAACGGTTGGCGCGGTCAATTAGTGAAGTGCGTTCGTTAATGGTATTGTGGAGATTTCGCTTCAGTCCTCGATGCCCGGGTCAGAGGGTTACCGAAAATAAAATGTGTGAATTTTCTTCATCGGAAAACATCCAGTGATAAATCTGCTAGTTTGAGTTAATTTAGTTCAATCATTGAGCGTTTGAAAACCGGGAAAGCAATGAGGGACAAAAGATATTAACCAGTCTCTCTCTCTCTCTCTCTCGTCTTCGCGCGTTCCCATCTAATATGCATTTCTCTCTCCCGCACGAGCGAAACGAAAGATGATACGAAAGAGTATAGGTTTTTCTATCTATGAGTTATAATCATTATAACATTATGTCATTATGATCGTCAGGTGCGGTGTCCAATACAGCCTGAGTCAGTTATTTATAACTCAAAATCGATACTAACTGATTGCTGCAATCAAAACTTTGATTCTCTATAAATATTTATATATATTTACGACAGCCGCTCATTATTTTATTGAATACTAACTTTTGTTTGTGGCTTCACCGGCGTGAATGTCTCTGCGAAAGCGGGACAGACACGGTTTTCATACAAACTTTCACACCCCAATTATAGTCATTGGGGGGTTGATTTTTGAAATGAAGTAGGCTATTTTTAAACTTGGGGTCTTTTATTTAATCAAAATCGGCCCAACGGTTTAACAGCAGCGTGGCAGACAGACTTAAGCATTTATAATATTAAATTAATATGGATATGAAAGTATATGTCCAATATCAATACAAATATACATAAATAATTTTATTTTGATCTACAATACTTTGTTTCATTATAATTTCCACTCTGTCTCTCTCTCTCATCGGATCTCTACTTTTTCGTCTCCACTTCGCACGATCGCCGGTATCCTTAGTTGTCAGACAAATCAAAATTTCCCGTCATCCACATACAAACGACACTAACGCGCCTCGCCCTTTATTGGATTGGTTTGTAAACGTGCACACAAACTTCGTGTAACTTTTATAACTTGTTCCCAGGTTATTTTCTCTGTTATGAAGCCTCATAGTCCGAAAAATGAACCTTTTTTGAAGGTTCGACCGTAGAGGTATTTTGTTTGTTTGTTTGTAATAATTTTTGTAATCTTTTGGTGAAAACAGCATGAAAATCCGTGCAGTAGTTTTAGAGTTTATTGTGAACTGACAGAGGCGGCAGAGTACTTTGTTTTATAATATCCAAGAACGTAAGGATACTGCACAACATAATGACGGACTTATCCCAAATACTTATACAAAAATAATGATGGTATTACACATGTAACTTTGACCTCTGTACGTATGTGTAACTGTGGGTGAACCAGCCCGTACCAAAACAAGTAATATCTCAGAACAAAGCATGCAAACCGATGAAATTGAGACATCGGCGTTAGGGCTGCTCTGATGTTTTTGATTGACAAATTGATCATTTTTTGTGTCAGTCGCCCAGTGACGTACCTTTGCAACACGGTCCGAAACATCTGGGAAATAAAAAAGGTATGTGCGCGTTTAATACCTGTCGATTAATATATATTGTTTTTTTTTTTCAATCAATGGTCAATCCAATTAATCCTAACTAATATTATAAATGCAAAAGTAAGTTTGTTTGTTTTCAGGTTTTGTTTGTTTGTAGGTTTTCATCGTTACCTAAATGATTTAGTACCTACGTGGAAATTCAGTAATAAAATCAGACCTTTTTATCACACTATTCAAACTGTATCAGGATACAGTACAGGGAACAGCACAACAAGTTACCCAGCATAAACCTCTATGGTGCGGTGATACGCGCGACTTTGTAATGAATTTGGATAAGTTGATGTGCTGTTGTTACTGATGACTGTACTCCTACCGATCGCTAAAAGCTTTAATCACTTTTTTTATTGCCAATAACAAGTTGCTTGTCTGTTTACATTCCCGTGGCAGCCCTACAGCTGACCCATGCAGGTCACATATTGTCTCCGGTTGGCTCACGAATAGGACCCATGAATAAGTCATTAAAAGTTATCGTTGAACTGCGACCCGTGTTCATTCAGCCACTATCAGCTATCTAATTGTTTATTGTGCTTGAGAAATTGGGATATCGAATCCGAAAGGATTTGGGGGTAGTTTGTAATTAAGGGGCCGACGGAGCATGGATTTCCCATACGAATTAATTAAGGATTTTTTCTATATATACTTATATATAGAGGGTAAACGTGCATGCTTGCAAACCAACATGTTGGCCCATGGTTAGTAATATAATTAAAAAAAAAAAACACAATAACAAAACGGAAAAAAGTAAAAAAATGTATGTATACATATGTTATATAGTGATCACTTACCGTCAGTCGGATTGCATGTCTTTTTGCCTGTTTGGTAATGTAAAAAGAAATATGTGTTCGAATTTTGAACTAGATCTAATAATATTACCACTTGAGAGGTAGGTAACGCTGATCGCTGATGGTGGTGTGGACCTTCAGAGTTTTACACACGGACACTCGCGACAACTTGCTACAAAATTTAAACGTCATCTTTGGAAAATCACTCTGTCACTATTTCTACTTAGGGTTTCTGGTGAGGAGCATCACATCAATTATCTTACTATAAAGCCAAACATGGCCGAAATGTAAACACACAATACTGTATATTAAAAATATAATTATAGAAAGAAGACTGCTCTCAATCAAATTCGTTTGTGTCTAATTTTGAGTGGTTGCTTTATTGCAGATTTTTTATATCTGTGAGATGAATTGCCATTTCCTTTCGTGTCGTTTACTATCAGACCATTTGACCAAATCCTCGTTCACGGGATTCGCGTACTTTCTGGATAAAAAGTACAGTTTGTGTTAATCCAAGGTATCAGCTACCTCAATACCAAATTTCATACAAATTGGCTCAGCTGTTTGAGCGTAAAGAAGTAACAAACATATTCACAAACTTTCGCCTTTACAATATTAGTGGGATTACTATTTCACAATATTTTCACCTCGTACGATATCCACGGGAGGATAAGTCCTAGGGCGGAACTAGACGCCACAATAAATCGTTTCGTCGGAATTCATTAATTATAACAGAACCATACGTATACATGTTGCCATCAACACGCGTCAGCCCTCATCATCATTATGAGTCACGAAGTCAATAGAATACGATAATTACCAGATAAAATCAATAAAATAAATTACCAAAAACCAGTCGAGAGTTCGTCCGGAATGCGAGTAATCTACTCCGTCTCGACGATTGGATTTACATGTTACGTTAATTTGTCATAGAGTAAACATTTTTATACTGCGTTTTTAACCCCCGTATGTAACCAATTAACGTGTCTGTTTATCTGTGTGTCTGTCCGCGGCATCGTGGCATCGAAACGGCTGAACCGATATTGATCCAGTTTTCTTTATTCGAAGGATAATTTAATCGTGATTGTTCTTGTGTCGTGATTGTGTTTTATAGCAGACTAGATGTTGGCCTTGGCTTCGCTCCCGTGGGAATTTTGAGATAAAATATATAGTAATCTTGCATAATGTAACTTTCTAATGGTGAAAGAATTTTTGAAATCGGTTTGGTAGTTCTGGAGATGCCTCAAACATACAAACTCACAAACGCTCAGCTCTTTATAATAATTGTATAGACGTGAGGATGACAGCAAAATGGGGAGTTTCTTGAATTTTTCAATTTATTTATTATTTCTATTGATTGATATTGAGTCCTCCCATGTAAACAATCTTCTCGGTGTTCTCCTCCCATGTTAACAATCAATTTTTTCAAATCGAAACATATCAAAAATGAACATTTTATTGTCGTAAAAACACAGACTTATATCAAGCAGATCCCGCACATGTATGTACTTCGCGTGTAAAATGGTTGTATGGCATCCAACGATTTAGCGCCATGCATTTATAAACAAAATATGTTTATATACATATTCTGTTCGGTAATGAGATTTTTTTTTAAACAAATTCAGACACCTAATAAGTTTCACGAATACATTAGCGACTTTTAGAAAAAGCTACAGTCTTCTGCCTGTGTATCTACAATTTTTTTTGCATCAATAGATTTTCTTTTTTGCCCGAGAGTGCTATGTTTTAAAAATAATGAGAATATGTTGCGCGCGCGCAGCGGGGCGCAGAAATATGGTGACAAGTGTCATAGATCACAGTATAGGGGGAGATTTGTTTTTATTGTCTTGAATTATCGTGGGACAGACTTTAATTGCGCAGTTATTAGGTACTCGTTTTAAAATCCAATTTGTTGGGTAAATAGGGAGTTTACGGAATTTGTGTGGTTGCGAACACTAAATGAAGGAAATCGGTATTAAAATAAATGTGAAAGATTTTAAAGAAAATAACATGATTTAGTCTATGGATTTGCCGATCGATGCCGAAATATAAATATATTTGTTCACACGTAGCAAAAAATTGATTTTTCTTTCCTTTAATTTGTAAAGTTCTAGCTGCGCCCAAGGCCTTTGCTCCCGTGGCAATTTCTGAATATATCCTACCCGTGTACCAAATATTATAATAATCGGTTCAGTAGATTTTTCACGTCATATTCTAAATTTAATAATATTTACTAAAGTTATAAACTAAATTACGAAAAATAGAATTAGCAACCTTTCTAGTTTTAGAAACAGATATAAAACTCGACCTATTGATAATATTTTGACATATTTACACCTCACACTTAATATGATAAAGTGTCAGTATTTAAAAATATGCAATATCCAATTCGTTTTACTACAAAGGCAGTTATTTCACCTGCTGGCCCCCACTGAGTACAGGATATATGTAGATTGAAGTATTTTTGCTCCTACAAATCATTTGGTAAATAGTATTCACATTTATGGCAACTGGAAGGGGTGGTGGCCCAGTGGTTAAGACCTTCCGTCTGTAATCGAAAGGTCCTAGGTTCGAATCCTACTCGTGCCACATGAGTTTGTATACCAATCTGATTCATGTATAGTTGTTATCATAGACCTTGCCTCCGGTGAAGGAAAACATCGTGAGGAAACCTGCACACTGGTGGAAAGTTTAAATTTAAAACCGTATAGGTATGCACTCTTGTCATTTTATTTGTGAAATAAAACACACTGTTTTTTTTGAAAATTAATCATTGTCATTATTTTTTCAGTTTCTCAAAGTTACTGTACCAAACAATATAGTTTAGGTTTATCAGATAAATATCTATTTTTATTAATTTCGAATGCGTTTAGGTCAGGTCTACAGGCAAGCTCAAGAACGCATATTCACTCTTGTGTATAATTTCTTAAATTGTAGGATCACAGAAACTATGTTATATTATCTAACATTCCGTTAGATCCTATGGTCGTATTATGTTGAATATATGTTTGTCTGTCCGCCGTCCGTCATTGTGCGCTTCACTACTGTTACACAAGTGCAATCCACTTGCGATAGGTATCGTCCACGCAGATACACAAGTACTAGATGTGGACTATGTCAAAGGTCAATTATTGAGCTAACATTGTTTTGCCACCTTTGGCCGCTTCCACTTCATCTTGATAGAAGAAGTGGATCAAAACTGAATCATAAATCAATGCTGCCGTTCTTCCTCAGAACAACAAGTTTCGAAGATAAACTGGTAATCGAATCGCTTAAAAATTCAATTGCAATCCAGCTATAGTGATTAGCACTATTGGCGGCCCGAGTGGGTACTACTTTCTTTATTAAATTAATAATTTCAGTGCGTTTGATCTCAATCAAGCCTAATTAAATCCTTAGCGAACTTAGAACTACTATGAGCAGTTACAACAATCAAACTTATTTAATGTCTTTGTCAAATGTCACTTCCAGTTCTCTGAATCCTAGTGGAGATGGGCTCGTGTCGTCGGGTCAAGGCGCGCCGCTCACACGCGTCGGAATTGCCTATTAAACGCAACTACGTTACGACTCGGCTTATGGAAACCGATAATATTTAATTTTAAGTAGGACTGCGCGCGCAGCGGGCACCGACTTTAACGATAGTTTCGAAAATAGAACGTCCTCTTTCGGTTTTTGAACCTTTTTGAAACACTATATCTGTCGTTGCAAGATGGGATGCATAGAACATACATATTTTCCCTATGTGTTCAGAGCGGGACGTGTTAGAGCGTATATTGGTATTTTGCCTCTTTCTGCGCTGATAATATTAATGTCAAAGTTGACTGCAACGCACCCTTAGTTATAAGTAAATGTTTGACGTCAATAAGGGATCTATATCAACTTAGGAGTTGAATAAACAATATTGAATTTGAATATCGGAAATCCGTATTTAATGATTCTAACAGATAACAGAAATATTATGTGAATTGCTTGGATAAAATTCTCTTTTCTCATTTTAAGTGGCATAACCTTTTACTTAACAAAAGACAATACTTTAAAAGCCAGGGCTTCTTGATCGATTTAGATAAGATGTATACGAAATCAATTCCAGTCAAGTATTGCACTTACTCCCGTCTCGACTTTATATGTAAATGTGCATATTATGATGCAAATACTGTGGCAGGCGTCGCAGTATGATAAAAGATATCATTTGTTTTTATTGGAAGTACGATTACCATTAGGGAAATTTATCAGCTTATAGCTTTAAAATGTTATTTATCAATGAACCCTCATTACTAGGGTCGCTACTTGAAGTCATTTTAGAACGTAAAATTTTTCTTTATGTTGCTTATAATTTACTTATTCATTCTTTGGCGTTTAATTAAGCACAAATAAAGTTTATTTTCCAACAGATGGTAAAGTTTTCCATAACTAATCAGTGGATGAAATGAACCGCTGAGACGATTTTATGAAATTTCGAATTGTAACTCGGGGTCAAATCAAATCACGTTTTTTTTTTAATATTTATAAACCATTCATTTATTTTCACAGGCACATTTTCACGTCAAATTTTATATTATATAGTAATTTTTCAAAAGCTACAAGCTAAAAAGTGATATAGGCTACTTTTTATTTTGGTTTTGCTCGAGCGAAGCCAGGGCGAGCGGAAAAAAAGCTCTTTTGGTATGAGAGGGACCTGATGTACTATTTAAATGTGTTCAACAGTGGTGGTTAGGAATATTTTGTAATTGAAAATTTGACGTGAAAAGTGCCAGAAAACGTGATAAAGTCAACCTTAGTGCTTTAACTTTGACGCCACAGTCGTTGACAACAACTACGTGGCCGATCTATATCGATAGTTCCACATATAGCCAGGGGACATATTTTGTGGTGCGTTCTCCAGATATCAATTGTGTATTCCGCTTTTGGATAAAATTAAAGCCTCTGTTTTATATCTAGACGTATTATAATTTAGGAATACATAAAATGTGTGTTTATGTATCAATATTTATGAATAGTAATGTCGTAATTTGAATTTAATCACAATTAATTTTGCACCATGTTTATCGTTATTAGCTAAATGAGCGAATAAACAACGCTTTGATTACACTTAATTAAAAGCAGATTTAGCGTTCAAACGACTTGGAGTTAATTAAACTGAATTAATTTAAAATTTCATGTTGACGGATTTGCATATGCATAATTATATTATGAATATAAAAGTGTGTTTGTTTGTTTTTTTTTTTATCACGTATAATAGGATTGAGGTGAAATGCGAGGTCAAAAGATTCAATTTGATAATCGAACCCGTCAGAATAAAATTTTTCTTAATTTATATTAGTTGATGTGTGAACTAAAAACATTCGAAAAAATTATTCACAATGGAAAATTAATTAAGTAATCATAAGCGTTAGATATGTTATAAACAATACGTGTCTGGCTCGAAAGTTCGTCTCTCAGTTGCTCTCAAGTGACATATTTCTGTAGGTTGAAAAATACTTATAGATTTTGAATAAATTAGCAATGATCTGTTGGACTATAGGGAATGAAATAAAATGAGAGGTCGAGTGCATGAATAGTTTATTTTGTATCTCTTCGTGGAATGCATTCACAACAAACATTTAAATTCAAAACGATAACTAATACACATTATATACAAAAACGTAGACCACAAGTATTACAGCTGAGTATGTATGTGAGCGTGACTAAATTCCCTACAATGAGTACATCGATACAACGACACTGAAATATTTGAGCAATTTCATAGGAATGTATATAACTTGATCTTTCTCGTTGAAGCATACGCCCGATATTCGGAAACCAAGGTGACTTTAAAAAAGAAGAGCCATTTTTTAAACAACTACACAAACAATCGGCTATACGGTTAAAAACCTTGAAAATATGGAAACCGCAGTTTTTAGCAGTCTGGCACAAATTCAGTACAGACGTTTTTATTATTAACTAGAAAAAAATAACGTCACAACGAGACAGAACGTAAAGCCTAGTTTACATGCTTGCTAAACTTAGCTTTGTTTTGTGTTAAAATATAGCTCACAAACTTAACAATGAACGATGAGGTTTGTCCAGGTTTGACGAGCATGTAATTAAGGCACTATAATGCTTACAATCTTTAGAGTATTTCAGTACAATATTGGGATGTACAAGAGGAAATCCAAGTAGCAATTAACATAAACCTAAGAGAAGTAAATAATACGCCAGAAGGGACACAAGGTCCATCCGCACTCGAACGTCAACTCGTCAAACACATAATCAAATTCTGCTAATTGAATAAATTATCTTCAAAATTATACAAAAATATAGCTATTTCGACGAAATGGAATGTTGCAACACCCGGCTGGCTCCATTTTGAAAAACCACTAACTAATATTAACCTAAACTTAATCTACACGAAATAATTTATTTATTTACACTCATTTTGTACATAACCGATACCGGGCTGGCTATACCAATAACATTTATCTAGAACTTAATTTACGTATTTGGATAGACTCTTTATTCAAGCGATAACAACTCACAAAACAATGTTCGGAATGTCTCCTGTCTACTTATTTTTAAAATCACAATCCGATTTACTGGCCTTTATATATTCACTGACGTTTGGAGTACTTAAAGTTCTTTTTATACCGGAACTAGGGACGTTCGCTGACGTCAAACTTTGGTCGTGAGGTCTAAAGGATGGAGTTTGATCCTCTTTATCTGCGAGTAAGATACATCTTCTTCTTCACTTGCGGACGCGGCACCGCTCACCGATTCTCCATCTTCATTATCTGGGGCTATTACTTCGCTATCGTCTGACCTCCTTCGTGCTGAACTCGACCGACCATCAGATTTGACTGACAAGTCCATAGGATTCTCCTGCAATGGCGACTCAGACGTTCTCCTCTCCGCTGGAGGAGTGGGAACAAATTCAGCTTCAGAGAATGTATCATCTTGCGGCGTCGGCTGAGTAGATCTCTGTTGCTTTAAAATCTCATCTAAGAAAAATCGCTTCGAAGAATCAGCATTGTGATCGTCGATTCTGACGTCGTTGTTGTTTTCTGCTGCTTGTCGCAGCGCTGCATGGTCGAGCAGATGTCTTGAGTATATTGGGTGGAATCCAGGAGGGAATAGTAGAGGATGATTAGCAGCGAACGGGCTGAATGGAGGCGGTGGTAAGAACGGCGAGTGGGGGAAGTGAGGCAAGGATATGTTGGCTAAAGGCAGTGGGACGAAGGTATCTCTAGGCGGCGTTAAGGGTCGATCAGGCGGTCGCGACTGAGTGAGTCTTGTCTTTTCGTCTAATTTCGGAGACGATCCGCTGCGGTGTGAATCAGGTGACCCGGAGCAGGGTGCTTTGTATTCATCGAGGCCTAATAAGGCTAGTTCTTCTTTCGTCCTAGGTCTGGCTAATCCAGGGAAGAGATGAGGCGGGAAAGGGGGAGCCAAGTGATGCGGCGAGGGGGGTACTCTTGGGGGTGATCGAGATTGAGCGGCTTGCTGCTGTTCTTGTAAAAGACAATGGATTTTGAACCAGTTTGACCTTCGGCCGTATCTTGAGCCGGACTTCGACATCCCCACCATGAGACACTTGCGCAGTCGACACGCTTTGCACGCCGTCCTGTTTTTCTTGTTGATGACGCATTCTCCGTTGTTTTTGCATTCGGTTATGGAGTTCAGGTTGTTGTACGACCGCCCGAAGAATGACTGAAAAGAAAGAGAAATAATATGTTAGTCAAAAGTTTGTATACAAAATAGTTTACAAATTAGAGCGTATTTATTTTGTACTTTTTTATACATATACTATTGTAACATAGCTATATACTTGAATAAATATTTTATTTATTTATTTATTAATAGATCACGCCTAAAATAAAAAGTTAATTTTCGCCGTAGGTAGAGAGATGAGTTATAGTCGACTTAAACTCAACAAAACAATAAACTTTACTCCAAGTATTTGTTCAAATCCAAGCTTATCTTAGACAACACAAGTATATCGACTTCTTTTCACGCCAGTCACAGCAGTAATCGAATCAAATAAAGCAGACATCGTGATCACATCTTCGGAACAATCGTGCGCATCATTAAGTCGGCTGGCGAGATCAAAGCCGCTGTTTAGCCCTTGTTTTAATTCCAAACGCGGCTGCTTTCCAGTCCGCTACTGCGCCCGCGTCACGTGCCATGACAGTTAGCATTTGCATCTGTTTAATTAAGCTGTCAGACGAATCGATTTGACCGGTCGCTTTCCGGATTCGATCTATGTCATGTTTAGCAGCGCTGGTTATTAAAGAGTCTAATAATAATACAGAATCTTTTATCCTTTAACATAACTATTTTTTGAAAGTGATTTTTGATATAACTCTTTAATGGATTTCAGATCATTTACAAAGCCATGATATTATTATGATTAGCTTATTAAGATATATAAAAGGTAATATTTTGTAATTCCATGTGATTTTGTACCGAATCTTGAAATCGGTGGACGAAGAAAATATTTATCAATCAAACGTTACTTTTAATTACGTAAAGTACCAAATGGTCAAGGCCAGGGAAAACTGGATTAAACGAATGATTCGAAGTGGAACGTAAAGGCAGGAAATGACACGAGGTTTCACTATCGACGCTATCTGCTTCGTTGGGAGCCAACGGCCCATGTAAACGCGCCTTTAGGTCAACAGTTCTGAGGGAGAATTCGGTATTATTAAAAAAAGCTTTTCTCAAGAACGACAAGACGCTAACAAAGGATTTCGTCGTTATTGATTAGATACAAATGATCGATAGATGTTACACGTTTATCTCTTACAGGCTTTGCAGATCCAAGAGTCGGGGAATTGTAATTAAGAAGGATACTTACAGCCTGATTTATAATATTTTTAAATAGTGAGTAGGTTGCACTTGGTCATATAAGTGTATCAATTTATTTCCTTATTACACTATTCAGTTTCAGAGGGAAATGTTATACAGTCTCTAGTACCATGTACTGAAATATGTTCGAGTAAACCGATGAAATTAATGAGAAGTACAAGATACAATTTCTGAAAAATTGTTTCTTTTATTGCTTCGAATTGGCCTGATAGTGAAAATTGACCATTTCCGACCGCCAAGTCTGTTCCAGATCGCTTGGCCCGTTTATTATGGTTGTGTTCGCATCGACCTTGGCAATTGGTAATGCCCTATTGTTTTAGTGTCTCGTTTCATTCCGCAATAAGTCAGCTATTTCGTGGCTCATAGCGTTTTTAAATCTTGACGTAAAAAGTTTTCAAATTCAAATCATTTATTCAGAAATTAGACCTTCACAGGCACTTTTTCTCGTCAATCTTTATATTTATAGTTATTTCTAACAAGCTACAAACTACTGGCATTTCGGAACGACCACTGCTGAAGAAATGCCGAAAGAAACTCATTTGAACAGTGTTGATCCCTATCATACTACTACCCTACACTATATTCTTTGTGGTATGTGGTCTCGCCTTAAAATAGGATCACCTGGATATTGAACGATGTAACTAAAGGATAAGAATATCCTAGACAGCTGACTACAGCATGCGATCGTGTCCCTCTCTCTCTCTCATCTGAGTGTTTTGCCGGTTTCTTCCTCAGCCGTTGTGCGTCGGGGGCCACTTTCCTACTTTTTGGTCATCATTTCGACTTCGATTGCACTAGTTGCCAGACCGTTTTGCATTCGATCGAGTGTTCTTATGCCGGCTCCACACTGTCGTCGAACAGTTTGCTTAACTTTGCCGGCAATATATCAAATATTGCTGGTTTTTCATGGCGCTAAATAAAAGCGCTCATACGAAATACGCAACGATCACGTGTGTCTGAGTTCGGTGACAGTGTAGGCTGGCATTAGTGTTGAATTTATTCAACAAACAAAAGTAACAAATATTTTGTTGGATTTATTTCAAACAGAGTTCATACTTGTGTTTTTATTCTGTCCATTGTATTTTAATTAACTAGTGAGGCAGTCTTAACTGGAAAATCGAAGACGTCTAGACACTAAATACTTTTCAATGTAAAATGAAATTTGAACATCTATAAATAGTTTTCACGCTTTCATTTATGAATATTTATAAATATCTGCATTGTAAACACAGTAAGTTACTATAATCTTTCATCTGGTAGTCCTTCCTCAGCCGTTGAGCGTCGGAGCCCAGGGTTCGCTTTCCTATTTTTCCTCGCCACTTAAAACGGTCTTCAGTATATTTAGTTGTCAGCAGACCATTGTTATCATATGCTCGATGACATCAAGTCATCATTTTGGTCAAGGTCAAGTTATTGCCTGTCGTGTTGGCACTACCCAAATGATTGCACACTCACGCGCAGGAAGAATGCCAATTGTCAATGAGGAATTTAAACTGAAACAATACCAACTAAAGGTAAACGTGGTAAGAATAAAATCGATAATTTTGCGAGTTTGTTTTGTGACTTTATTTTTCCAGCTAGGTTGCTATGTCAAAAAATTATTTCGATGGGAATGTTTTTTTTTATCAATTTATTACCATTTCGGTGGATCCAGTTGATTTTCTATTATAAATTGATATATTGGATTGGCATATTTTATCGATATAAAAATTCATAATTTGTGAGTGAATACAAATAAAAAATATTGTATGTCACCAATCCATGATCAATGCCAAGGGCTCACGTGTAATATTATAATGCCAGTCACGATTATAATGTAGTAAAAATGTATGCCGATATGCTAATATATAAGTTTTAAAAGGGGTTATAAATCTAATGTTAGCTATAAATCTCTCCCGAACGCGTGTCAACAATTTGTCTAATTAATGTGTTTTTTTCATAGTTAACCTTCGTTGAATGATAGCGATTCATTAGATCACGAATAACGGAAGAATCGAATAACCCATGAACACGCAAGTTAATTTATTTTGTAACATCTCAATTAAAATTTAAATGTGATCTGGTTTGACGCGGTGTTCCAGGTGAACGCCAAAGGCAGCGTCACGCGGCGCGCTAGGTTAATACGTCTAAGATATTTTATTACAAGATGTGTTGTCACCATCTACACGCCGCATCTTGCAGCGTTCAGCTGTTTAACTAGGACACCGGACCAGGTCCTGTATTAGACTAATGCACAGAATTTAAATTTGATATTTAATGAGATGTATTTTTCATGAAAATTAAGTAATAAGAATAGAGATAATAAGAATGCAGTGGAAGCAATTTTGGTGATAAATTACAGCGATATAAGCTCAAGAAATCCTTATGACTCATCTAGTTCCTGGATACTCTGTTCTTTGAAAGTATTAAATACTTGGGAGCGAATTCAATTTCAATATAATTCCCACGGGAGCGAAGCCCCGTAAGATAAAATATAACATATAGCAATCTTAGATAATGTACCTTTCTAATAGAGAAAGAATTTATGAAATCGGTTCGGTAGTTTCGGATATTACCCTCCTCAAACATACAAACTCACAAACGCTTACCTCTTTATAATAATAGTATAAATTTGCTAAATTACTGACTGAAAATATCTTGCGATTTTCATAGATTTAGCATATTCTTCATATGTTTACGACAATATTAAAAACATTAAAACTCAGGTACCCTTCTTTTGAGCGACAGGTTACACTTAAAGCAAGATCTATAAAAGCTATATCTTGCGCATAAATCTTGTATTTACAGCATACCATATTAACGACATTACGTCACCTCATTTATATACAACCTGAGTGATACTTTGAACGCAAATTGTCTTAGTACAGATAGTTAAGTTATCTAAATCTAAATTGAAAATAGCGTCAATGGGCGCCTCTGTCGCATTAGAATAAAATATTTAAAATTTATGCGAAAAAAAGGGATCCCCTTTTTAGAGCGATGTAAATAATTATTTAGAAATTTGGAGTGAATTTTGAGCTCTATCTACCAAAAATACAACGAAGCAGCTAAAACACTTTATTCATGTTTAACGCTCGCATTAAAATTGACGAAAATGAACGTTGGTTTACAGAACTTCCTCTAATGGAATATTTACCATGACATCAATACAAATAAAACCAATTTTAATCTAACACTTTGTCGAAATTTAATATAAAACTTGTCATAAAAGCATGACTTTAAACTTTCGCGTTTCATCATTAATTGCTTAAACGGTATTTAACGCGCACACCTTTTATATAATAATTCGGACATACGAAGTATAAAGATACGTGAGCGAATTATATAAAGTACGTAAGCAATTAATCATAAAAACAGTTTAATACATACTGTCAAGTTTTATGGCGTTGCTAAACCATATAAAATATATACATATATATATATATATATATATATATATACCATATAAAAGCTGAAAGGGTTATTTGTTGAGAATACTCGTATACCTATACTATAATGATAATCAGCTAATATATATATAATTCAGATTTAATTATGAACAGAATTTCTATTCTATCTTGCAGTGTAAACTTAATAGTTTACACTGCAAGATAGAATATGTAGTCGTAGTATACGCGAATCACATCTGTAATTGTCTTTATTTTGTGCTGTGTTGATACTGACTGATAAATTTATGTGACGCGCCATTACTGAAATATTTGTCGCTTAGGGTTGAAAGGTCGAAGGAGTCAGCCGCCTACGTATTTGTTAGTGTTCTTGTGTGGACATAACGTTTTAAAACTATAGACTGATTGAAGATCTTTAGTTGTTTAATCCTAACTAATATTATAAACGCGATTGATTGCGATGAAATTTGTTTTTGTTACCTTTCTTCAAGCTTTATTTATTGAAACAATCTTCTTGAAATTTTGCATACATATAGTTTGAAGTAAGTATGGAGAAGGGCATAGGGTGCCTTTAATCTTGGAAAAATAATTGTTCCTTTGGGAAATTTACGCGGGTGAAGCCGCGGGCAAAAGCTAGTATTTATTTAAATTATAAACAAGTTTTTTGAAAACAAAAAATGTTTGACACAAGTTTTTCTTGTTGCATTCAATACGTGAAAAAATTATTCATGTGCTACTCGTGTTACATGTTGCAGAGTTCCCTCTACAGCGTCGTTGGGAGCCGATGCTGGGTGCACCATCTGTTCATGCTTATCATAATAATTTATTTGTCATGGAAACTGAAGTTACATGGAAATATCTATTTTTGAATTTTAAATTTAATTCATAAATTATTTTCGACTTATGATGGTACACATAATTTATTGTCGTCGAAAATGTTCTTAAAACTGCGAATAACGCCGACTTTCAAAGTTCAGGTGAAGAAGCGGCGCAACAAACATCACCGCAGCATTTTCACTATTTCATATCACGTTTCACTATCAATTGCAATGTCACAGGTGTGAAACTGGCTGTATATAATCGTGTAAAACAATGAAAACTATTTAGTCAACATGCATCACAGGTTTTAGTGTTTGACATTTCGTCTAGGATTTAACAGAATTGTTCCCGCAGCGAGCCCGTAACGCGCGCAGTTAACTGCGAGGCTAATGTTGCATTGTGTTAAAGTTAACTTCATAGCCTGCCCCGTTAAACTTAATTAAACTTAACTGTTGTGAGTTGTACTATAAAAGGCTCTAAGTGTTTATGACAAATTCAGTAAAATTAAATATTTTGCAAGAAACATTAGTTTTTATGCTTCAATTGATAGTTATATTTATTACATATAAGCTGTCCGTCCCGGTTTCGCTCGGGTAAAATCATAATAAATTATATCTACACTTAAACCTTTCTCAGGAACCACACTATTAGTTGGTACAAACCGTACAGAAATACGTCTGGTAGTTTTTGTGTTTATCGCGTTCATACAGACAGACAACTATCGTTTATAATATAACATTATAGTTGATCTTTGACTGAATAGATCGTGTTGTTAAGTATAATTAAATGCAATCTAATAAAATTGGAAAATGTGTGGAAAATATATTTTTATAGTATGTGACTATTTCAGGAGAAAATACAGTCAAAGTGCATTATCATTTACTTATACGATACATATGATTGTATATTGAGCAGTCAAATGCGAAGACATCAAAACCGAAGTATTTATTTAGAAATTAGGCCTTTACAAACACTTTTTCACGTCAATTATAATACTTGTTTTTGTTACAAAATGGTACAAATTTCTATCATCAAAACTTATTCTATGACACTAACGTTCCCAGGTATAAGATTATATAATAAACACGAAAGCTGGTTTAAGTATTATTCATAAGCTAATGTGAAAAATTTAACCGACATGAGTTCAATACAAAGTGCACACAAAATCATATAAAAAAGAAATTTCCGTGAGAACTCGAAAGTATCGAACGGCCAGTTAGCCACGTAGAATCAAATTCACTATGCAATCTTTTATTGTCGTAACTAATTGTTCTGAACCAACATTCGGACTTTTCTGCACGCAACTGCGAGCGTGAGAAATATACAGATGATATCATGACCTTTCTCTGACAAACTTATCTGATATACACAAAAATATCTAACCAAAGTTCAGTTAAACCCAACGGCAAAAGGAATAGAGAACAGAATCGCGATTGTTCTATTTAAATAGCCACATAAAAAAGTTGTCCACGTCGTGTCATCTCGCATTTGAATTCAGAAGCAGTGACCTGCACTAGTACCGATGTTTTGATTGGCTCTGACATTCGAATACAATCGATTATTCGATTAACGTGACTCGATGCCGTGCTGCCGATGCTCGATTGTGATTTCAATTCGAAATTGGAACATTCTTCAGCATTGTAATGGCGGAACAATTGGCGGTTGTTCTTGTCGTGTTATGTTGGTACAACTGAATCATTTATCATATGAGGAGAATAAAAAATTGCTTTCGCTTACGTCCGCTAATGATGAGTGTGAAAATAAATACAGTTTGTTTTTTTCCCACACCATCATGCAAGTAAACGATATTACTTTATTATAAACTTTGCATTATTAAGATAAAGTTTTCAAATAACGTTAGCCCTGAGGTCTGCTGCATGGGATTAGGAAATACCTATTTTAGAAGATTCTGTGACGAATCGTGGATGAATCTGTTAAAAAAGTTGTATTAGTAAATATATAAAAATTTGTAAAAATGTAAATGTATAATCAAAATCCCCAGTGAATAAAGCTGTTAAAATTACTTAATTTAAGTTCAATTTTCGTATGTTGACTTCGAGTTTAATTTTATGGTCCAAACAATTTCAATGTCAACCGAGTACTATATACTCGAGTATATATACATATTGTGTCAACCGATCATTAATTCGATTAGTTACATAAGCACATAACAAAATTTAAAATCGATAGCCTCACGATCGAATAAATTAGTTGAGTACACAATCGGACATGTCGTCCGGACGCGGTCGGCCCGTGACAGGAATAAAAATGGCTGATGTGTTCCAATAAATTGTCAAGCCAAAACTTTGTAATTGTGAATGAGGGCGCCACCTTCGTTTTAGAACAGAAATTACAATATAGTACGAATTAGTTCGCTATTCTGTTACGGGTCCACTTATATTTGACGCGTTGTGCCAATAGACAGTTACAAAACGAGCTCTATAAAACAATGACAGTCACTAAGACTATTTATAATCGATTATGTGCGATTATCGAATCGGACAGACTTTACGATGTATTTAGGAGAAAGTATGTGCACGTAAATGGTTTAAATGACAACACGGTGACCAATAAGTTGATGAACATATTTGATATTATTATCTTAAGTTTATAAAATTTTGCGTATGCTGGCCCTCGACTATTGAATATACAAATGTCAAAAATTTTACATTTATAAATACCTAATATTATTCGTGGATATTACATGCTCTTCAAGAATTTATTATAGTAGTAATATGATGTAAAAAGAAGGACGACAGATCTGTAAAGATCATGTGATACAGGCGTAATGTAGCAATAAGGTGAAGACGTAATTAACCGTATTAGATCTTCGCATACCGAATTTGCTGCACCGATTTTTACAAATATATTTATTTATTGCGACATACAATGAATAAGTTGAATAAAATGCCAGATGGACAATGCTTTATGTTTTCGACTGATGACACTTAATGCGAGGGTCGAGTAGTCGAAATTGTCGTAAGTATATTAGTCATTCCCATTAGATTAGTTGACACGAAGTAAAATCAATAGTTATTCGTGGACGCTGACACCTGGCGGCCTATAATTCACTCAACTGATAATCAAGGATGTATCGAATTAGATTTCACTCCAATTAAGCATATTAATCATAGCGGACTGTACTCATGTATCGGTTTAGTTCCGAGTACAAAAATATCGATTGCCGCATCGAATCTAATCGATTAACCCTGCAAATGATATTGCAAACGAACTAGGCATTGTTTCAACTCCAGAACATTCACCGTGAAAGTTTGATCTGATTTTTAATTAGTTATTGTTTCCAAGGTCGTTTGACTGGTGTTTTACTTATTTTAAAACTTAAATCAATTCAATTAAGAGGCTATTTATTTTAATTTAATCTCTTTGAAAATCGGAATTTTAACATAATTTACTTAATGAGAAATATACATTGATGTTGTTTTGTTATAGCGTTTTAAATCATTGGAACTCAAATAATCTTCTCTATAATTTCGCTTTTCAACTTTAGTTTTTTATATTTTTCGCAGATATAATATTACGTCAGTAAGCATGTCTTGGTTGTCTTTATAATTGTCTTTAATAATATATACTTAATTAACATCGAGAAAGTTGTTAATAATCGTTATTATCTTGTTTAGAAAATGCTGAAATATTTATATTTACTTTTACCTCATTGTATTTAATTATAACTGATATTATAATTAAATACAATGAGGATATGAAAAACCCGATGATTGTAATACGCATTTTTAAATTTGTCTTCCATTTAACACCGACTAATAATTAACTTAAAGCAATCACGTAATGAATCGAGTTTCACACCGTTTAATTGCAAAGATTTATTATATTTCTATAACAAGCATGACCCAAACTAAGGAAGTTACGGAACGTGTAATGGGACGTGTAAATATTGCGGGTATCAATTATATGGATGTTATAAATGATCTTATTCGTATTAACATATACATAGACAGTTTCAATTTCAGTGCTGGGAAAGCCCTTAAAAGCATTAAAATTTGGATAATGTTTGACTGAAGAAACGCATTACTTCGATATCCTTCTAGAAATTACTCTTCTGTGCCGCAGATATTCTGCGCGCGCTCCATCGCTGCCACAATGTAATCTATTTGTCAAGGAATAAATAAAAGCTAAGCCAATTACGAATAAAATAACAATCCAATTAATTAAATCTCGCATTAAGGCAGCCCATTAAAGGCGCGACTTTTGTTTTGTTCGCTTGACAAATTACGTGAAGCGGCTTCTTTAGAACCGCCGCACAATGGCGGCACGGCGCCACTGTCGCGCGATTGTCCCCGCACAATACCCGATTACACATACAGATAATTCTTTCCAGAAACCTTTAAAAGCAAATTAGAAGCGATGATTTATTGCGTTGTTGTTACGAAACAAAACGTCTCAGTTTAACCCGAATATCTCTTTCCGTTGAGCGTTTTCCGTTCGCGTGCGTTACCGCAATTTGAATGTGCTCCAAATTAGAATATAATTCGAGTTCTGACAGTCGTGCGATTGGCGATCGCTTATCGGACTAGTAAGGATGATCTGTCGCACTGTTGGAGTCGAGTGATGACAGAAACAGATTTGTATTTGAAAAATGAGATAGACTGTGAAATTGATGACCTCCATGGCGTCTTAGCTATCGCAAGCTTGTCACAGTCCATTCTGATTTCAATTAATAGGATTAACTAGTTTGTGAAAGATATAATATTTTCTATGTGGTAGTGTCCGTTCGTTATACTGATAAAATTATTTGATATACTGGTAATGTGATACATATCTTATATAGCAAGATACATTATAATGCTTAATACATGGACAACGATGCTTGAAGACAGGATATTCAAGCATCCTTGTCCATGTTTTAAGCATGATAATGTATCTTGCTATAGGAAAATGAAACAAAACAAACAAAAGATCGTTCCAAATTCAAATCTAATGTATCACAAATCACCACACGCACGTCACTATCATTCCCAGCCATTCGTGTTTGCCTTACGCAATAATTGGAGCATCGCGGGGTTTCACACGTTTTTGCTGGTCATCCATCGTGGCCATTAAATGTAACTACACATCTGAGTAGCTCAATATCATTCGCGGCTAGTTTATTGGGCTTAGGCAATAGCCTTAGTCTCGTACTTAGTTCGATTCTGTTAATTTATGGGAGATTTGGAATAATAAAATCAAATTTATATGGATGATTTGTTTAATGTAAAACAATTAAGTGATTTCTTTATGTTCTAGAAGTAAAAAAATTGCAATATGATCGAGCAAAGAAATAATGGATTTTAATGAGGTAATTCCATATTTGAAACTTCTCTTGGTCGAATAAATTTAAGTCTTTAATATAATTTGCCTAAAAGCATGGAATTGTAACCAATTCAGCTGTAAAACTTTTAAAAAAATGTATCGTATGGGCCTAAAAATTTGACCATCTCGAATTAAAACGCCAAGAAGAACTTTTTCTCTCTCTATTTTGCTAGAGCATTCTGCTAGTTGAATTACGAGCTGTAATGCCGTGAAATTCGGGGTTAGTGAAAAAATATTCCAAGAAGAACGGTAAGTAAAATAAAATTGCAAACGGATTTAAAGTTGCATCAGAGAAATCAAGGTAATTAAACGTAGACTGCTTTCCACCTCCAATTGAATTGGAATGAGAACGAAATCCCATTATCCCACAAACAGTCCGAGCCACTATCAATTAGCCAGTCTGGTCACCGTGCTGCGTTTGCACACACAATCGACTCTCGTCAATTTGTCGGCACACAATTAAACGCCACCGTTTGTATGTAAATGTGCGTGCGCACTAATTGTGACCGAGCTAGGGCTGCTACAAGGCAACATCGATTTGGATTTATAAATAGAACTAATTATCGATCGAACAATCTTCATTTTTATAGAACTCTTCCTCGATAACTTTCGTTCGTAAATGGAACACTTTTATTTGTTTTTGCAGTGCTTCCCGGAAACTTTATACAATGCAATATTGAGCCACTTTAATATTTTCGATTTTAACCCTGCACATACAATTATATTTTGGATTTATTTATTGATATTTAATTATGATTAAAAGTAAATTATGAGAATAGTGCTCGTGTGTTGTCCATCGTATTTAAGCTATAAAATTATCTTCATCACGTTCTTTCCATTTATTTATTTTCATCGCTATAACGTTTCACTTCGGCTTTCACTAGGAAACATATTTATTTTTCACACTTCATAATTATATACTTTCTTATCATTATATCTATTTAATTTACGGACGACATGACAGTTGTTTGACGCGTAGTATTTTAACTTTTATCCTGTTGCTGACAATTTATATCGCTATTTTCTAAAAGAAGCCAGCCCTAATAATGCCTCGGCTGACCATCTATTTAGCTCGACCCTTATACTCCACTCGCGGCATCTGCTTAGGTTATTTCGTTCATTCTTTTGAGGCTACCGACGACTGTCGCAAGTTTTGACAGTTCTTAAGTGAGCAGGGATTATTGCAATTAGTCGCGCGTGTGACGTCACGCGGGCAGGCGCACGCGTCGGTATATGCGACGTTTTTTATCTGTCGTTCGTGTCGTCGGTGTCTTTTTAGTAAGGCAACATGGACTTCGGGATTGAGTGGTCTTTTATTTTTTATTACTGAATTAATTTAATTTGTCTCTCAACTCGTCAGGAAATAAAGATAAAAAATTTTAATTCAAAATCTATCGTGTTATGGAAAGATACTAAATTGTTTTTCAAATTCAAACAGAGATTTAAAAACAGACGCAAATCTCGAGTATTTAGGTCTTTAGTCTATGACCTTTCTCAATTTGATCCACTTTTGGCTCAAAGTTTACAATGAGCAACAATTCCCTTACATAATGTAACAGATATCAATGCAACTAGAACAATGCGTTGGGCAAGCAAAGGAAAACGTTACAGGATGCACGGACGGTCAGCTCGGCCCACTTGCGTTTGTCACAGATGTAATATCCGACGACGGTCAGTGGAATGTTTTTCAATTTCAAATATCGAATGAAATAACGGAATTATTTGTAATTCGAATAAATTGAATATCGATTTTATTGAATTTAAATAAAATAATAATATGTCCTATTTTTAAATTTAATTTCGGATTCTTATATAATATTAGGTCGATTATTAATGTTTTGTGGATGAATTTAAATAGCTGAATGCACAAATAGCATAATGTGTTTATAAATCATGATTTTGATCACAAAACAAAGTATTCTTAGTACATTTTTTTCATGAACAAGATACAAAAATGTCATCAGAATAGAAACATCCATGAACTAGATTTGGCAATAGCGATCGAATTTTCCGAAATTGCAAAGAATCGGCAACGAGATGCTTATTTTCCGGACCGTGGGTTCTTGGGCAAGACCACCATAGACAGCCTTCCGATCTTGCGGGCACATCAACTGCTTTGGGTAATGATCCGTACTTCAATGGTTGCGCAAATGTTGAGTAAACTAGGTCTATTTGGATGAAAAGTTTAGTGCTCTTTAAAAAATCTTCAAATAGCAGAATCGAAGAATTTTTTTTTTAAATAAAGTTCATTTGTGCTGGCCATTTGGTATAAGAAAAAAAGAACGCTGATCGGAATCAAATTATTTTAATACTATAAAAGGAATCGACAATATTTGCCGGAGGTTACACGAAACAACAAAAGTGTAAACTGTTATCGATTATTACATGAACGTTGTTTAGAATATTGATCGAATTATTGACGTGTATCTCCTGGATGCTAGCTATCTACTGACATACGTACGCAAAAAATATTTATCAATGCTATGGCATTAATAATACGGTATATATTACACCGTCGGAAGTGGCAAAGGAAAAATCGAGTTCGAATCGGAAAAGTCGTAATTATCGCAATCAGCGAATCGGATATAGAGCAGCAGTATTACATATTCAATTAATAGGTGTTTATGTTTTTATATCTTGAATTAATTTACGTTAATATGTAACGTTTTGTAGGGTTTTAGAAGGGTTCCGTGCACGGATGTCTTACGAAGAAAAAGAGAGAAGAAGCTAGGCAGGAAAACAACATGGCGCCGAGAGGTTAGGGTCAGATAGAAATATAACATGATCCATAAATGTTTGTAGTGCAGGAAGTAAGTACTTACTACGGAATTTTGGAAAACTCCCCGTAGTCTTAGTAACCTTCAATAGAGGGAGCTCCTTGTAGTGGTTAGTATAAAAAATGAACGTATTTTACAAGTTAAGAACGCGCGTGTGACGTCTGAAGTATTTTAAGCGTTCGTATGTTGTGGTGACCACTTACCTTCAAGCCTGTTTGCTTGCTTGGTAGTTGGTGGTATATAAAAACATTTAGCACATTTATATATATATATGGCTGTAAACTCGCGTGTTGCCTACACCTTGAGGCCTGTCCTAGATTTCCCAGTTTTCCGGATTGATTTGAATAGCGAAATCATAATAATAGCCTCAACCAAATATGATTGAAGCCAGGCCATCCGCCGAAAACTGTTCGAATCTGATGCAATTCTGTTGGTATAACGTAATTGTTTAAATGCCTCAACGATTTTTAATTTAAATTAGGCCTGTTTTATTATTTATGCCGCGATAGCTATGTATTTCTTTAATTATAGGTTTCTTTTTTAAAAATTCATAATGAGACATAAACAAAGTTGATAACCGCTTCCAAAACGCAAGTAAACTACTAATTAAATAATTGTGCTTTTTTTAATAATCCGTAATATAAATTGCGGATATTATAATAAACATAACTCTGCGCAGGCGTGTGTATCCCGCCCTAGATCTGTATCATTGACAGACTACAAAATAAAGATTAAAATATAAGCGCTTTAAAACAAACTTGACGTACAGTGCTTGCCTCTGAATCGAGAGGTCCCGGGTTCGATCCCCGGTCGGGTCATTATGGAAAATGATCTTTTTCTGATTGGCCCGGGTCTTGGATGTTTATCTATATATGTAATTGTTATAAAATATAGTATCAATGAGTCAGTATCCCATAACACAAGTCTCGAACTTACTTTGGTGCTAGCTCAATCTGTGTGATTTGTTTTAATATATTTATTTATTTATTTATATTTATTATATTAATATAGAAATATAAATATGCCATACCTTGCATCCTTCACATGTAAATGCGCCGAAATGAAATCCCGCCGCGGGCTCCCCGCACACTTTGCACTTTTGGTTCATCTGTAACAAGACGAACACACAGTTTTAATCACATCATCATGCGTTTCAGTCATTAGCAGACCATAAAGATTCCAATCCTTTAATTAATTTTTAGAAAATCCCGAAATCCTGGAGTGATAAAATTGAAAAAAATAAAATGTTTATATTTAATTTCGTACAAAATTATTGGTGTTTAAATCCGAAATAAGTAAGCAAGGATCGCGATAATTGAATTACAGAAAATTAAAAAAGATAATAAAAAAAACACAATGTAACGAAATAAAACAAAATATCAACCATTTCTATGCAAGTGGTAATGCGAAATTGTTCTTATCGTCCGATGTAATGCACATAACTGAAAAACGCCTCAGAAACCCAATTCACTGTTAATACGCCATGACCGGCCTCACTGATTTCCAATCAGTCATTTAGATGTTAATTTCGAGGACCACGGCGCATGTTATTGCTTGCGATAAATCGTTTTGTGTAACAGTTTAATAATATCGATAATATCGATACCATGTACCGATTCCATTTGCTTTGTTGCATCACTAAAATACAAGTGTTCTATTTATGAATTTGAAATTAGTTTTTGTTTTTTTTTTTTTAATTATTGTAATATTTATTCGATTGTGTTTTTCACACCTGTCAAGTGTGACCTATGGAATTATTTATGAAATTGAAATTATTACTCGATTATTGAAAATAAATTTGCATACACGATATTGTTTTTTAAGTTATACAAATTACATGTTTCATTTTGGAATTGAAATATGTCGGGGAAATATACACACAATTATTATTATATATTTTTATGAAACGACTACTTGGTACTGAATATAAATGATTACGGAACTGAATATATATGGAATTCAATTGTAAAATTAAAAATTTAATTTTTATAATAAGCATGGATAAAATAGTCCTTTTTAATAACTACTTATAAAAGAGTGAAGGGTTTTATAGCTGGTTGTGAAAAACCACTGAACTGTTGAAAACCTTATAGAGGCTTAGGAGAGGATGGGCTTTGCGGCATCGCAACCCCGAATGAAACTGAACACCTGAAGATGAGAGAGAGAGATAGAGAGTGACCCGTATGATAGATATAGGTTTTTAATCAAATGAAATAAAGAATCCTCTTTATAAAATATAATTTTCTTTATATAATTCAGTTTTCCATATTTCTTAATGGATGCCGCGATATCTGTCAGACAAGTTATGAATAGGTTATCAGTTAATTTATTAGCCGCTCGTAAAACAGCTCGGAGTGTGACCTTTGACCTCGAGGTGAGGTCAGAATGCGGGAAGAGTACTGCGTTGTTTCAGAACATTGCTGGCTTAAACGCGATTGTCTAATGAGTAATATTTATTTAAAACATTTTCTGTCTCTCTCTTTCATGAGTTTAGGCTCCTTTAGTCGCCTCTTACAACATCTATGAGAATTACAATTATATTCTGGAGTGAAACCACACGTCACAAGTACAGCCATTTCCAAAAACTTCGTCAATTGTGAATTTGAATGTAGAATCAAAATCAAATCGTTTCAGAAAATAGGCATTCACAGGCGCTTTTTCACGTCATATTACCAAAGCTACAGTAAACTCTAGTTATATATGAGTTAATATGTATAGAAATATGTTTCTTTCTCAATTACGCGAAATCTACTGAACAAATTTTGATGCAACTAGACTAGTCCAGGTACACAAGGATATTTTATTCCGAAATTCTTTTTGAAGGGAAAACCTGACCGAATTTACAAATAGACGCTCAAAATTAATGATTGTGTTCTGATCAAAGCGTTGCTGTTATTCGCATTATGTTGTAATTCAATGTAGAATTGATAAATTTTATATTTATTCTGAATAACTAACAAAAATTACACGTTACAAGATAAAGGTGATTGTGGTGCTATAAAGTGATTTGTGATATAATAAAATGCAAAGTTTTCCTCACATAAATTATGTTAATGTTGTAGATAACTTTAAAACAATAAAGAAATTATATTCAAGTAGAATGTAGCTCTTCGAGAGCAAAAATTAAGTAAAGGCCATAATTCATTGATCCATTTCAGAAAATACTTTGGAGAATGTGAGTTGAATTTAAAATTTGTGTAACTTAAATCATATGTTATAGTTTTTACCGCATTTCACAGGTAAGTAATATTTATATATCATTGTAATGTGTAAATTACAATGAGACCTAACTTTTAGAGGTTCATTATAATAATTTCGAAAATATAAATAACTTCGATATATATAATATTAATTCCGATGTAGATATGCAAATTATGTTATTATTTTATAATTACATTTATATTTTTTTTTATTATGTGGGTCATAGTTTATAATCGATTTTTTAATTTGTTTTTTTTTTTTACTCGCATATGGATTTGAATCTGAAATAAACGATTACTATTATAATTTGCGAATGATTTCCTAAAGAGCGAGAATTAAAGGCTGAAGATTGGCTATCAATTCACTTTATCACGTCAGTGCAAGTCAGTACTTCATTGATCATCAATTATGCCCTGAATGGAAAATAGTGGACGTATTCATTCCTCGGTGCCATTAAAAAGGTGCTTTTTATCGATATTTTAATGTAATCAATACCGAAATTAAATCATACATATCGACAATCGAAATATCAATAATGCATTTAATGACGCGTCAGCACGTACCGTTAAGTATTACTAAAAAATAAAACACATCAGAATTATTGTGTGTACAGAGCATAAACTTCATACAACTTTTTATCGATTGAATATTCAATGAATATATGTAAGAGAAGTTTTTAATTATATAAATTTTAAGGCATAATAATATATACTAAATAAAACATACAACATTTTCTTTAATGTTACTCTGCCACAAGTTACAATCTAGATGTTTGATAAAGGACGCCCAAATTCTCTCAATAAAACGCACCGATAAACGTATCTATTCGGGGTTTGATAAATGGCGACTTAAATTTTTTAAATAATTCACGCAAATAAATAAACAGTAAAAAAACATCTATTTAATTTATGTAAATTAAATAGATGTACTTAGAGATTTATTCTCCTATACTAGAGCGTGAGACCGATTAAATAAACGAATCATATTTAAAACAATAGCATACAATTTTGATATTATTTAGGTAGGTAAGTAAATACTAACAGATCATGAACATCATTTCAGCCCCACCGATCATCAATTGGACACAAAATAAATGTCCTAATGTTATCCTTCTGCACAATCCATATTCTGTGGCGGTATCATAAAACAACAAATCAATGCGACATCTCGCCGAAACGGCGGCGTACGAATCGTGTCCGATCTAATTTAGAGCGGGGGCGATGAGCGGCGCGATAAGCGGCGCGGGCCCATGCTGCGTGATTTACTTAGTGGCCGCGCCGCGGTTCAGCTCGAGTATACTTTGTAAGGTTGAATTTGTTGGTTGTTACTAACGTTAAGTTGTTAATAAGCATCTTTACATTATACTGATAATTTTTTTTCACTGATAAAAATACAGAGTTTTGGAGAATTCGGCTTCTAACGTTTGGAAAGCACCTGATTATTCTATTAAATGAATTAAACTGTAAACAGGATACATTATATACTCTTTTGTGTGGTTGTATTGATATAATCTGTTGCTAAAAGTTGTAATGACAAATCAGTAATCAACTTCAACAGTTAAATCTTATTAATTTCGAAAATAGAAATGATTCCGATGCAAATATTTTTAATGAAATTGCGTCTCATCATAACCTAGTTACGCACACATAAACAAAATATTTAAACACTAGAAATAAACACATTCCAATCAAACCTAACCCTATTGTTTGCAACAGTACATCCCTGCACCTGTATCGGCGACGCGCCTCGCCACAGATTGTATAACTATACGCGGCTTCAGATAAACGATCTTGCAAGCTCTCTAGATTCCAACTTGTCCGCGAGATTTATATGTTTGCGGTATTTCCATTTGGACTTAAGTTTTATTTGTCGAGATGAGCTAAACGCCTGTACAGTGCAATGTACAATGGGCTTTAACAGGTTGTAAGGATATATAAAATATTAGCCGCGCTCCGGGAATCTATTTCGGAATTAACGGATAAAATGTAACCTTATTCTTTCTATCTTCAATAAGGTATGGAAAGGAAATTCAAACTGTGGATGGAAGTATGATATAAAGCAAATGGCAGGTGCTGCATGGATGGAAAAGTAAAGAATTGGTTATTGTGGAAATCTCTGGGGGAGGCCTTTAACGGGAATCAAGACAATTAAACCAGTAGTAGAAGTTACCAGTATGTTTATAATTCAAAATTAAATTATTAATTGTCTATTAAGAAAATGACTAAATTTGTAATTAAATTAATTGTCCTCAAACGTTAATTCATTTATTTAATTTAATTTTTTATATTAATTTCTAGATTATCTTCCAAAAGTGAAGTTGCTTCATTAAAATTCGTCCAGTAATTTTGTGTGATTGAGTACTAACTAAGCATAAGGTCAACTAGACGATCATCGGTTTGGGAAAATTGTACTAACCTCTACAGATCTATTTAACTATTCTAAGTTACTTGTCATTATACTAATATTATGCGATTCATTAGAGAATAATTATTTGTTTGGAAAAAATATACGTTTTGTGATATAATTAAATTTCTTTAATCCAACAAATTCCCACGGCATGAGAGCTTCGGTGACAGCAGGTACATAATCTTCTTTTTTGACCAAATATATTTCCTTGAAACAAAATACATAAGGGTCAGTGACCTGGATAAGTGGGATCCCTTGCATCGCCGCGTCCAATGGTCTTCCTCTATTCGGGCGTGTAAACGGACTCGACACATCGATCCTTGCCATATAACTTAATTAATTTGTCATACATAGTAGCTTTTTTTCGGTCTTCACTGAAAATTCAATTGTCGACCGTAAAGGTATAGTAATAGGGTTGGAATTAGAACGGTTGAGGGATGTGTATTCGAGCGTGCGAAACGAAAGCTTATGACGCGACGCGATTTGCGAAAAATCGTGGCACATTGGGCGCGTGGAATAAGGAGCGTGTAGAAATATACTATTAATAAATTTTAGAAAATTCTTTCTAGTTTAACATCGACATTAAGTTTTCTATTAACAAGATAATCTACACGCGATCAAAAAAACAAAAACTACGATTTAAGCAAATTTAAAATGAATACATAATATGTAAATACATTTAATTACATCCTAGAAAAGGCATGATTTTATTTCAAATTTGATAGATGACATATCATGTTATGTCATAAAATTTTAATGTTAATCCTGAAATAAAAATAAAGTCCTTTCATTTCAGTAATTTGATTTTAGAACACACTATAAGAAACCATTTCTATACACCGACATATTTTGTACAAAAGTGGTTGTCATTCGGCAAATTTTTTATCATTTATCGCGAACAAAATCTGGACGTTTAATTAGCATATTAATTACTTAATATTTCGGTGCAGGATTAACATGGGTCATGTGATTTATTTCAAAGGGTTTGACAAACGACCTTGTCTGCATACATTTGAGTTCCGCGCATACCGATCGCTGGTGAACATTTTGCGCAGCATTTTTTGTTTCATGCCAATTAATTAAACGTCACTTTCTAAAAATTCCCACTAATATTTAAATCTTGAACAGAAATATGTTAGCTAAAACTGGAATCTTTTAAAGCTTAAATTTATGGGAGTTCCTTAAAAAATAAATTTTCTTATAGATAATCTACATATGGCAAATAAAATTACTTGTTTATTCCTTTTAAAGGTTGGTTAGATGGAATTGTATAGGCGACAAGTTTTTGCGCTCATTTATGTCTGAATACCTAGTTATAACTTATGATTGTTATGTAAATGGCGCAATGAAGATTTTTTAATAATAAAGAATCTTTAGTTAGAAGAAAACAACAACATCTTGTAAAGATCGATATTTAACATATTTTTATTTTATGTATCTGTACAAGTGGCCAGTATTTTGGATAATTAGACTGGCAACAAAAAGCTATTCTTAATTTTAAATCAGGATATTTTCTGATATCTATACCATATAGGTTAAAAATCACTTTCGATTGGATTCATCCACCGATTCCCCGGACATAGCCGTGTGAACCACAGCGCTCTGTCATTTGCGGCGCCATTATCACGGATCTTCGTCATCGTGGGAACTGAGGAATTGTAGCAACCCATGGTGCAAGGTCAGGGGAAAATCATAGTCTATGGTTGAGCGATGGGACTGGTGTTAGATTTGAAGCAATCATTGTCTATGGGTGTCGGGGTGCCCTGTTAGATTTGAGGCTTAATTTGATGCTATATTTTGACAGTT
Source organism: Plodia interpunctella (assembly GCF_027563975.2). Lineage (NCBI taxonomy): Eukaryota > Metazoa > Arthropoda > Insecta > Lepidoptera > Pyralidae > Plodia > Plodia interpunctella. Next base: position 670,590 of record NC_071303.1, read on the forward strand.
TTTTCTGTTTTACCTATTACTGAAGTAGGTCAGTATTGTGTCGTTAGGAGTTTTAATATGATTAAAACTAATCGATAGGATAAGAAATATGAAATAGATTTCTACTTCCAACTAATATTACTAACGCAACCGTTTAGGAGCATTTTATTGCTTATTCCTTTTGATAAATTCATGTCTAAGGTACTAAACGTTACATCAAACATTACAACAAACAGATTTACTGATAAAACACATGAGACTTGAATCCTGAAATACAAACAACTGGTGATGCCGTTACTGCTACGTCCTGGCAGCAGAGGCGAGTCCAAATAATGCTGACACTTGATGTTGTCAAGGAGGATATTATTATACGTTTGGCAAATAAGGGTGCCGAGGACCGTGCGGAATTGACCAGTAAGACTTGCGAAGGATGGACTTTGGGCTGCGACGCTTAACGGCTGAGGAAGAAACCTAGAAAATGCTTAGATGAAAGAGATCTTATGTTCAAATATTCACAGGAACTGAGCCGGGGGGCGAAGCTAGTATACAATAAAAGTAATAATATCTAGTAAATTCGTGCATATTAGATTATTGGGTAAGCGACATAAAACCAAATCTGAATATAAAGTAGGTATAATAAAATTTTGTTCAATAAGAGCTGGCATAATCGTAAAAGGCCTTTAACCCATAACAGCGTGGGTAATACTGCCTGATTATCCAGTTAAAACCGGGAGCATTTACTTGTATTACCGTTGAGAGCATATCGAATTAGCCCCTATCAAAATGAAATCATCGGTTAGCTTCGCCTCGAAGGTAAATCATATTTTGATTGATGCTTACATTTTTTGGTCAAATACTTTTTATAAGGCTTTACGTAATTACGGAAGGGAATTAGGAGCGAATATAAAGGTTAATTTCTTGTTTGGGAAAATAAAAATAGACTTTAAAATTTCGTCACGTGTAGTACTTGAATTAGATAGATAGATAGATAAACTCTTTATTGCACCATTCACAAAGGAGTTATAAGTTACAACAAGATATTCAAACATAATGAGTGCAAAGGCGGACTTATCGCTAATGCAATTTCTTCCAGACAACCTTTGGGTGGAAAGAGACACAAGTAAATTAAGAGGAAAAATTATAAAATGAATGATTTAATTTATCATTAAAATCTAAACATTTATGTAATTGTTTCAGTGAGCAATTTGAAAATTAAAATAGGTAATTTTTTATAATTACAATTTTAATATACCCTATATTAAAATTGTGCTAGTAGAGATGGATTTCTGACTATCAGCATAATATACTTTCTATCATAACTACTTTTTTACAGATAAATATATATAGAATAATATTATGCTATATTATCTAGAATATAAGAAGAATATCATTATGCTATATTATCTACATAAAAAGTTATCTATAAAAATAAAACTAAATAAATAAAATTAAAACTAACCAATGGAAAGTTTAATTTAATTTGTAAGTTTTTAGTATAAGTTTAATTTAGTTCAGTAGCTTTAATAACCAAATTGATAAACGATTTTTCTAATAAGTTTCTAAATAGTATCTGAAGCGCTTTTGTGATCGGAATAGATTTCAGATTGGAATCCTATTTTTGTCAAATGAATTTATATACCAATTTGATTCATGTATAAGTTTCTTCCATCTCTCTTTACCCCGGGAAAACGACAGGAAAAGCATCTATTTGATTTTTAACTTGATTGACAATTTCAAAAAGCTCCTTAGCAATTTTCGTCTCTTTTTTCCCGCGTATACACACTATCGCCGAACTCGGCCAGACGTCGACGTAAATGCACGAAGATCGCGCAATTTGTATCAGAGATTTTATATACCGCAATATAAAACCAGCAATGTAGCCGTGTCGGCCAAAGTTTACAAACTGTTTGCCGGTAGTGCATAGCGGATATTACGCCTGCACTCATCGGATCCTGTGAGAACCAGACTGCTTGGTGTACTCTGGACAAATCGTCTGGGTCTATTATAATAGGATTCTACTTTTGTGGCGTAATATTAGAGCATTCATTGCTTTCAATACGTACTGAAGCATTATGAAAGTAATAAATATAGCGTCAATGAATTAACTATTATATAATGAAATAATTTAAATAACAATAAATAAGTTAGGGATTATAAAGTATTCACTGGAAAAATATCTTTTGCATTTACGTATTATTTTAGTTAGGGTGACTTATCTTTTAATCATCATAATTAGATTATGGCTTTCAAATTACCTACGGGTGGTTTTAATATAGAAAAATCAAATTCTCTCTCATACGTGTTCCCGTTCTTACACTCAGCTGTGAAGCCCAGAGTGCTAGTATGTTCGAGGTATTGTTGTAAACTCTAAAAGCACTTTTAACAAAGCGATATCAATTAAAACTATTAAAACAGTACTGCGTAACAATCGGTTACATTTATCAACATTCAATTAACGCCATGGTTATAGCTATCCTTTCTTGTTTAATTAGGCGGGAAATCGGCCATTTTGTAATAAGATTTGTAAGTAGGTACGATTGGGCAACGTTTTGACTGCAGTTAGACTGTTGATTTTAAGTCAATTGTAATTACTAGACAAAGTAGCCATTTAATATGCATGTTTTTTACATCTAATGGTGAGTTGCACCGTAAAATTTGACGTTGATTTATCAGGCGCGCCGATGATGTTCATACAAAGTGGCGTACTCGTTTTTGTGCGCACGTTAAAGTTCACGTCAAAGTTGAAGGTGCAACCCACCTTTAATAAATTAAAATAAGACTTTTTTTTTACTTGTTTTATAATATTTATTTGACAGATATTTGCGAAAATGTTGGATTAATTATTGAGTTTTACAAAATTATAGAAATATTTAATTATATGAAAAAAAAAGGAAAATATTTTGGTAAATGAACTTCCAGTGTGTGACCGGTCCCCTGCACAGTTTCTTATTCGAACGGCTACTTGACTAAATTCCATATCAGACAAAAACCAAATCGTTCAACGAATCACGGAAACATTATTCTAAAAAAAATAAATGCCCAGTGGTATTTAAACAGCCACCCAGTTAACGTGCTACGATAGGGCTGAATGGTGCTGTCACAACAAATGCGCGCTCTACAGATTATGATCTAATGTGGTGTGATTACTCTGATCACAGAGCAAGTAATAGTGGTATTTGCTCGAGTCGCTCTATTTGTCTGTGATGTGTCAATCTATACTTAAGGTATAGATCGTTGTAGAACTTATTCTCTGATATTTACCACGAAATTAGCAATAATAATAAAATTATACATGAAAAAAATATCTGATTTTAAACGAGAGAAAATTAGAATAAAATAAAATAAAATGTCAGTGAAACCTCGCAGCGCGCTGCAATCGTCGTCATGCGTCAAACGCAGAGAGCATCGCCGTAAATAGTTGAAGATTTTGTGAAACTTTATAATTTTTTAAATAATAATATTCCTAAAAACATATTGTCGTGTAAAAACGTAAATTAAGCTGTCAATCAACATACAGCTGTCATACAATTATTTGTATGTACTCTGTTTTAAAATTTAATATTTGTGTAAAGTTCAATTAATGAACTTAAAATAAACTTAACTACTCAAAAAACAAACATTAACAAAATTGTAATGAACAGTGACTCGCCTTACCACTGATAAACCTATATAGGTTTTTGTCGATATTGCTTAGGTAATTATATAAAAAATATTGTAACTTAACTAAAAAAAACGAACTCAAAATAAATTAACCGGAAAATTTCATCCAGAAATCTCATGCGATATTTCGCGCGCGAAATTCGCTATACGCCTACAGATTCTATCTCGGATATGCGATCACATAAGAGTATCTCGGTGCTAACCCAGTGTGGGTCACGTGGGGTCACCGCGGTTCCCATAGACAGTAATGACAGTGCCCGCTCAGCTATCCCGTCACTAATGCATGACAAGGCTAGCTTGTGGATTGTTTTAAAATGTTAATGTTAAGATTAACACCCACACTTGTTAATTGTCATGTTTGAAGAAAAGGCTGCGGAGAAGTTTGTGCCTGATAATCTTACATATCACATGGTATCGATTGGGTTTCATTTGTGCTCTACAACAAAAAAATATATAGTATATTAATAACAGAAGTTCATCTATTTACAGTACACATCTGACTGCAACTGAACAAATAGCGAATGCACGTCCAATTAGAATGACGAACGACCAGCCAGTCCAATTAGCGGTAATCAATTAATACACTTGGTAAATTCATAATAATTAATTAATAAAATTAATAATTAATCATACAAAATACTTGAATTAACGTGAATTGAAACGCTTCATTTTAACGATCGTAATTACCTGTCCACTCGCATTAGACTACAAAACAGTGGAACAAAAACAATGGGTCGTGTAGAACATAATAACAATTAATACGTTCACGGTGGTCGCGTCCACAGCGGCGCAAAATAACATAATTGCAGAAAAAAATATTGTTTTTAATTTATGCGATTTAAAAAAAATATATCGTTGTTGATTATAAAATAAATTAATGTGAGTGCTGTAAATATTCAATTGAATATTTACATGAAAATTCAGTTTTCCTAATATAGTATTAAGCTGTATTAAGACTATCGATATAATTACATTCATAGTTCTATACAAAATCAAGCAAAATATTTTCCTCGCTTTCATACGTAACTATACATTAGGTACATTATGCCAGTGTATGGAGAGATTAAATTTGGTACACGTGAAAAATTTAACCAAGAAATCTTCCTGTAGGAACTCCGTGATAAAATGTAAATACTATAAATTTACTTTTTTCCCGGAATTCCCACGGGAACTCGGAGGCGCAGCCACATTAATTGTTTTTGGAAGGATATTTCTGTTCCCTCTCAATTTCCGACGATAGCCGAGGTTAGCCGAGCACGAAAATGCCGCCACCGCGTTACACACCGCAACTAGACCGTCTTCACGCCAGTTTGGTTATCGTTCACATGCCCCACTGCGCATTGATCTGTGTAAACCACGTGTTTAATGCTTACATGGAAAATTGATTTTGAAATTTATTGATAAAAAATTTTCACTTTACTGTTTTCGTACACTGATGTTTGTAATCAGAATTTTAATTGTAATGTCAAAATGCGTTATTTTCATTCAAGTATCTTAAAGTTTAAAGTTAAAAAAAAGACTTCTTTTTTTTATAAAGAGATACAGACAGACTGGCATTCAAATGTGGGCCGAGATCTGAGGACGATTTTTTTGCTGACGTACGTTTTTTTTAAACTAATTTGTCATTCCTTTTTTGCATAGCAACCTTTGCACTGTCATTGTCACGACAAAAAGTAGGCATGTGCCTTTTCAAACAAAAATGTCCCTTGAATTTATTGTCCATTTCTATGATCGGAAAGGATTCCGTTAACCGATCGATTATCGATAAAAACGAATGATTTATTGGATCTAATTGATATAATTCATGGCCCAGCCCCCAGGACGCCGGCCCACATAGGTCTTGTCACCCTGACACGCAACTTTCTGACAGCCCATGACAAATTGTTGTGACAAAATATTTCAACAGTTGCGTCAAATTATTCCAAACCCTCGTCAGTGATAGAATCTCACGTAAATCCATAATCAATCGTTTGAAAATAAAATCGAATGTATTTCACCAATGGCACAAACGTATGCGAGAATAAAATGACGTTGCGTTCTTGATTCAAATTTTGGAATTTGAATGAGATCAAGAATTATTGAAACTAGTGATGTGAAATACTGGCGACGTTATTTGTGGCGTGACTTTGCATTTGGATACACAACTGCTATATGCAGATGTTACCAGTTAATGTATTCCGACTGTTACACGTTCGTAAATTCTTATGTTAGCTTATGCTTATAATTTATAGCGATAACCATTTCTGGTTATCAACATAGGTATTTTAATTCCAGCATTGCAGGCGCAAAATTAATTATACTAAAGTCACAATCAATTTAATTACATGCAATATTTTAAAGAGCTTATGCTCTCCTTAATAGGTACTAATTCATTCACCGAATAAGGTATTATATATAAATTAAAATATAGTGAACTAATCTGATAAATTTATCTTAATAATTTAACTAATAGGGAAGCTTTTATACATATAAATTAATTATCTATTATAAAGTCAGTTCGATAATTTTTTTTTTGTAATATATGTAACGCACAGTGGATTAAAAACCCAAAAAGTAGATTATTGGTAATGAAATCCAAAAGTTTATTTATTTAGACCAAGAAGAGTTTAAGAAATTTGTATAATTTTTATACAAATTATATGTATATACTTTATATACCGTTTACCTTTATACACCATGTGGAAAGCGTGGGCGGATGGCTATTCTGAGAATCGAGATTTCGTCAAAATCACACGTATTCAAGCAAGAGCAACATTAATTAGAGCCACGATCATGTTCAAAGTAAAAAATCTATTGTCCATTAAAAAGAACGCGCTTGTCCGTTAATTTCAAAAATGACAAACCAACAAAGTGTTATTAGATACGGATTTAAATAATACACTGGATTGGACTTTCTATCGATTCAGCCGCGACCTTTGGCCCAAAAATCAAACGATGACAAGCGATACTGTACTCAGCGCGACCATCGGTTTTTTATACGCCTATTGTTTGTTGTAAGTTATACTTTGCACTCTACTCTGTTAAGGTACCGTTTCATTCGTTCTTTATATTAAATTCACAGGTGGCGTTATGTTCGACGTGCGCATGGGAATGCGGAAAATGTTAAACGTATCTCATTTTCAAATTTGTATATTATTGCTTTCTATCAATTGTATATTTAATAAGTAATGGTTATCATTTTTATGTTACGTACATATGTAATAATCAGAATTTATTGTTAGTCTTCAAAAAGTTAATGAGTTCTCTGTTAAATCAGATTATATTTATTTATAAGTTCCTATATGTTGTAGACAAATGTAAAATTTGATAAAAAAGGTTATCGTAAAAAGTTGATGCAAAAAATCCAAGTGACCTTTCAAAACTCTTTTTTCTTCAGCGACCTGACGTAGTAAAATCTATATATTGTGACGTTCCACGAGAAAAGGTACCTTACGTTTAGGCTTGCGACGTATAATTCTCATCTATAATAAAAGTGCGCAAGTGAAACGTCCTTCCTTCTCTTTCTACGAACGTCACAGTATAGAGTAAGATGATCCCAGTCGCATTAACGAAACCGTGGCTTAGACCATCTGTAGTGCTTAGTCACTCGCCCACTTCCCATGACTATTGCCGACCTGTGTCGCGACCACAACCGCATCTATATAGATCATCTGTGGTTTATCACACGGTCACTTGATGCCAAGATTATAAGCCCATTTTCTTTGAGATAATACTGGCCAGCAAGAATATACAATAGGACTGGTTGAGGTAAAGTACCATCTATTTTTTCTTTGACATTGACAGTTTATATAATAATTATTTTTGAAAAAATACTGGCCGTTAAGAAATTGAAATATTTCTTTATTGAAAACTTAAAATTTAAATTCGGTTCTGTTTACAAAATTTGATTAGTTTTTATGAACATTCTGGCCAGATAAAACGAAATTGAAATATTTATTGAAACCTATTCATTAATTATCTAAACTAAAAAAATATATGCACAGACAAGGCAGGTGTCAGTGTATATATACATATATGGATTTACTACGTATGCACATCTTAACCATACTTAGTGGGCGATCTTATGCACCACTTAGTCTTATATGTCATAGTAATTGAGGCGAACTTTCGCAGAAACGCACGGAGGTGGTAAAGCTTAGTTTCCTATGATGTTAACACGACATGAAGATAAATTGTGTTCAATAAATCAAGTTTTAGCAATTAGAAGCAAGCACTAGTAAATTAAAGTGTTTGTCGCTTTATAATAACTTTAATCAAATATTTAGGTATTTGCTTACCATCTTGTAACCCGCATGCTCAGTTTTCTTCTAAGTATGGTATAAAAAATATTTTTATCATATTTTTTTTTAGTAAGTCTGGCAGTGCGTCCACCGGCGCAAATGGCTGTTATTTTAAATTAAGTTGTTACAAAATAGAAATTAATTTGAAATGACATTTAAAAATAGATCCATGCAAACGCACCCTAATAAATGAATGAATATTAAAAATGATTAAGACGTATGGGGCGTGGCGTATTGTCAGTATTGTCACCGTCACAATGCTTCCGAAGAATCGAATAATACGAATACAATGTATCGATTCCTACGCGATCGAGTGAGCATATCATTAAATCTAATTACTCATTGTCGAAATCTTACGTAACCGTCTGGTGACGTTTCGTCTGCTAGTTTTATTATAATTCATAGACAAAACCTCAGCACTCGTTTTTATATAAAATTAAGACGTGCGCCTTACAATATTATAAATGCGATAATTTGTGAGGATGTATGTTTGTTACTCTTTAACGCAAAATCTACTGCACGCATTGTTAAGAAATTTGGTACACGGGTAGAATATAACCTGGGATACCACATAGCGTACTTTTTATTCCGAAATTCCCACGGGAGCGAAGCCTCGGAGCGCAGCTAGTTTCATATAAAAACGCACGCATATATGAGTTATGTGAAGAATTGGTTTTTACAAATTGTATTATGGATGTTTTGGGCCCTTTTGACCCGCATGTTTTGATTCAGTCTTTAAAAAAGCTCCCGTTTGATTAACAGAGACAAAAGGTTTATTTATGCCAAGACCACCTTATTTTTTAATACAATAAAGAAGATTTTGAACATCTTATTTTATTGTAATTTTGTTTTGCTTTCGGAAATCAATTTTCAAACTAACAATAACTATTGCAAAAATGTTGCGACTGATAAGAGATTGAAAAAAAAAAACGGACGAACTAAAGACGCAACCAGAACTGGCAACAAAGACTAATTACGATTTAAAAAAAGAAAACTATAACATGAAAGACGCGCGCCGACAAAGTAGTCGTAAAACTGATCTATTCGTAGAAAAGAAATTTGCGCAAGTCTCTTTTTGTTAAAGTTAACTGCGCTAGGAAGTTGTATTTTCACATCGTGTCCCAAAAATCCTTAATTGTACAAAGGTATTGATTCCAATCATATTGAAATAAAGAAATACATTTTATCAAAAATTGTAAAACGATTTGGTGTTTGTAAGGCTTCAGCTTTATTAAACTTTTTGTTTTATTTCAATAAAGTCTAGTTATATATCACTTTGATGAAACATTCTTGACAAATAGATATATTTAAACTTAGAACAGGGTCATATATATATAATTAATTTGTTTAAAAACCATCATTCTACTCCGAATGTTAAGTACTTATATCTGTTTAAATAAATCAACAACAAAATATAAAACTTCCTAATATTCAGTTATTATGTTAGCAAAAAAGTAATAAAAAATCAGGCTCCGATGAGAATAAGCATTCGGGACACTGCATAAGAAATTTATTCGGAGCGAAATTTCTCGGGCCACATCGTAAACAGTCACACGAGGTTATGGTATGAAATGGCACAGCTTGGTCATAAACCGTACAATACTGGAGTACGGGCCTATTCACTGGCATGTTTGCAATAATTATTTGCAACAAAACATTTTGCAATCAACTGTTGTTCGTGAGTAATTGAGGTCTGAATATTTTAGAGATTCGCGTTTTCTGTTTTCCACCCTTTTGTGATGCCGCCATTTTAGAGAATAGTTCCCCGGGCGATTGCCGGCCAGTGTCATGCTAAAATACTTATTGTGTTCCATTCTTGAATTTAAACGTTAAATCTAATTATGAAGTTGAAAGAGCGGTTTTAGAACCAATAAAATTGAACGTGAGAAAATGTTTGCCCTCACCAAATTTGCAACTTAATATATATAATGCTTAGGGAATTAATATTCCTCCTTGTGTCATAAACTGCATTGTTTGGGCCGAGATCTTTATTTGTGATCTTCTGTGCTTTGTGTTCCGTCTATTAGTCCACCTTGTTTAGTCCTTGTAGGTTTAACGATTTGTACTATCAGTAGACAAACCGGACTGAAAAATGTCATTTTTGTCACCCTTTCCACTTGAATTGTAACTATGACAAATAAAATTATATATATTTTAGATTTCAGTTACTATTATTATTAGTTCAGTTAGATATTACGGATACTACATTTCAGAGAAAATTCATCCCACGACATTCCTGGATATCTATTTCTGAGCCAAATTATTCAAATCAGGTAAATTATACAATCAGACCGACAAATAGACACAGATCTGTCATCGTTTTATTGTAAGTGATTTGATATTTATAATATAAATAAGGAGATGTAGGTAGATACAATAAATAAATCATCATCAAACGTAAAACATTCAACTACCGTCTATCACTATTCTTCTTTTCGTAGGTATATAACCGTGTAAATCATGTACCTACTTCGGCATCTGTGAGGTACTTGCAATAGGTACTGTGTGGGTATCGCGCATGCGTGAAATGCTAACGACTGATTGGCCGCGCACGCCCCGCCTAGCGTTGCGCAATCTACATACATTTTTTATTTATATTGATAGTTGTAGTCACGTTATCAATATGTTTTGCGTGTTTTGTTATATAGTTATTAATGTGTTATTGTTTTGTTTAGCGGCTGGGCTTTTGGGGAAATTCGGGAATTAATATCCTAAGTTTTATAATTGTATCCTTTATTTTCATTATTTATTACTTAATATAGAAATAAAAGTATGAAATATAGAGCAAATTAAATGTCTCCACAGATAATATAATCTGTTACAATTTGTAACACAGTTGAAAATATAAAATACAGTAAATGTACGTATTTAGTGCACAATTAATAAATGAATTATTATTATTATGAATTAGTATTATATATATAAATTTATATATATATATATATATATATATATATATATATATATATATATATATATATATATATATATATATATATATATATATATATATATTTAGACTATCTGACTGAATCGCCGCTATAAATAGATTTAGACTGAGTGATTAGACATGTGGTCTACTGGTCTACTGTACTCGAGAAGAACGTATAAATTTGCACTTCTGTTAAGGTAAATTAGAAATGATAGCAAATAGTTCATTGGTATTAAATTATGAACAAAAAACGTTTTCTTAGTTTAAATAAAATTAACGCAGATTAATAATTGTAAAAAAGAAACAAGTTAAAAAAAAGAATTAAAAAATCACGCAGTCACGTTCTGTTATCTTTCTTTTATCTATGGTTCTTTTACTTTTAAAATCTTAAAATATCCAGCAGGCAGTACATCAAAACAAGTGTCAAGCGACCATAAATACAAAATGTGAACTGAACTGAGGTTTTATTTTATGACGGCCGACAAAGGACAGATCTGCGCGCGCATTGACACTTGAATGCGATGCGCGGGCGCCTCATCCATATTGATCCGGCGATCCATCGATCTATGAATTATTACAGTGGTAGGTGCCTTTTGGTATTATTTGATTCCATCCCGCTTTTGTATTTTGTAAGTGGAATGTAGGAAGGTAAAAGTTGGAATTTACTTCAACTCGTGTTGCTTATCAATGTTTTATTATACATTTCTGAATATAAGAAAGAAAGAAAGAAAGTAAGAAAGAAAACATTTATTTGCCGAAAACATGAGTACAAATAGTCAAAATGAATTAGACCTACACGTTTTACCGAATATAGGTATGCAAATATAAATAAATAAAGAGGAGCATGCTATCCACTACAAATCCAAAACAAAAAAAGAATTATAAAGTACTTATACTAGCCCTAAATTCTATCCGAGTCTATCATTAAAGAAATCATTTAAAGTATAATAACATTTATCAGTTAATAAAGACCTGAGGTGCTTTTGAAATAGATTTAAATTTAAGCTTTTATATTGATTTGGAATTTTGTTGTAAATTTTCGGTGCCATACATACTATGCTATTACCGAGTAAAGCAGTTTTTGATGGGTGCATGCATAATCGATAGATATCTCGATGATTCCTCGATGATATTTTTAGGAAAGATATTATTGTAGTATTTAAAAAAATATTAACGAAATAGTTGCTTAGCATAGTTGATCCAAAATAATCTAACGACTAAATGTCAGTCTACTGGAGTTGATTTGCACGTGTTTTACTTAAATTCCAAACTTTGAAAGTTAATTTTCCACATGCATATATGATATATTATATATTTTTTAAACGACGAAAAAATACTGCGACCTATGTATAACTTGATGAAAACTTAAATGAGAAATAGACATATTAGGTACTATGTATATGGGAATAATCACAAAAAATAAGCGAATATTCCTGTATAAGTAACACGCCGAATATGCTAACGAAACATGCCATATCTATAACCCTAAAAGGGTCAAAAGCAACAGTACCAAGAGGACTGTACCCGTCGGCTCTGTGTGATCCAGATCCCGTCTTCAACATATAGTAAACGTACGCGCCTCAGGTGTGGGAAATGTAACGTTTTTCTAATCATACTTGATCTTTATCTCGTCATCCTTTGATCATGAGTGGAAATTTATGGTCTTGCTTCTAGTGAACATTTTATAGTTATCTCTAGCTAGCACGGAAAGTGATACATATTCATTGTGAATTATAATTTAGTTAGTTGTAAAGTACATTTCTACTTGGGGCACAAATACATTTTTTGTAAGTATGTATGTAGGTGAGTATGTTTTTTTTTTTGTAACGCGTTAACTTTCGAACGGTGTTGGTCTGATTTTGATGAAATTTAAAAGGTAAGCTTATGTAGGATCTGTCAATAGAATTTTTAAGTTCGTGGAGCATATTAATCGGTTAGGTAAGTCGAATTCGAAATATTCACAATTTTGTAAACACTCATCAAAATTTATTGTGTTCGCGAGCTTTAAGTTCGTGCGAACAACTAGTTATTTAATTTAGACTAGAGAGATCCATACAGTTTCTTTCTCATCTTCGCGTGTCGCATTCGGGTTTGTATCGCCGCGAATCCCCGCTTCAGTGGACCTTGAAATGTTGAAGATTGCGATTTCAAAAATATCAGCCTGCCCGATATCAATCCTCAATGCCAGAGCTGCTCCCTTAGTCGCTTCGTACGACAACCACGGGAGGATATAGACTGGTCCTATTTTAGGGCGGAACCACACGCCTTGTAAAAAGTACTTGCTGTTCTCATAGATTATGTTATACCTAACTTTGAACTCGACTATATAACCTTGGTCTCCGGCCATCGTTCTCCAATCGACCCTCGTCGTAATAGCTACTCATCAAATTCGTATTACACACATTGCAATATAAATCATAGAATGGACTAGTTTTGTAGTTGGTATCCATACTAATATTATAAAGGCGTTTGTGAGTTTGTATGTTTGAGGCGGGTCTAACAATCATCGAAACTAACGAACCGATTTCTAAAATTCTTTCAGCATTAGAAGGGTACATTATCCAAGATTGCTATAGATTATATTTTATCTCCGATTATATATATTACCAAGCCCCGGGCAACATCTAGTCTCATCAACCAGTATTATTATAAAGAGGTAAGCGTTTGTGAATTTGTGACTTTGTGAGTTTGTATGTTTGAGGCGGGTAATCTCCGATACTACCGATACGATCTCAAATATTATCACCATTAGAAAGGTACATTGTCCAAGATTACTATAGACTAATATTTTATCACAAAATTCCCACGGGAGCGAAGCTCCGGGCAGCATCTAGTATTATATAAAAGAGATGAACCTATTTTGTTGAAATTTTGAATAGATTAGATTTAGATAGAGAACATTTTAATTGCAAATATCAAATGGAGTAAAATAGCGAGGAAATCAATTATTTCACATTATGTATATATACACTCTCTCATGGAAGTTATTACACTGGTCTTAGATTTTATGCAAATCGTGTCAAGTCATTTACCTCGACGAAATCGCTACACCTTGTAGCAAAAACATAAGAGTTATTCGGTTTTAAGATTTTGTTAAAATTACGTATTAGTACTGTGAATATTGTTTACATGTTAGCACTATTCTTCATTATTCTGAATTTTTTTTTTCATACAACTAATTAAAGAGTACGTGTAACCGAAAATAAAATTACCATAATATTATTTGTACTCGCACACATGGTTCATTAAGCATAATAATATATTAGCATATTTTTATAGAACATGTCAATTCCTTTCATTTATCTCCGTACGCGTTTTGCCTTGATATTACATTGCGCAGTAATGATCGATAGACGTGGATGAGATTGTTAAATCATTGCTGTTATGTATTGTGTTCTCCCAGTTAATGTAGATGACTTTATTGTCATTGACAGGTTAACTAATTCACTATCTATATTTAGATAAATATAAATAAATTATATAAACAAAAATACTTGTCAAATTTATATATTTAGATTATTATGAATACTTTAGGTAATATTTTATTAAGTTTACATAGTCTTTTATATAGTTTATAGAATTTTATTATCGTTTTTAGTATCGAAGCGGTGGTGGTGTAATGGTAGGCGCTCGCCTGTGAACCGAAAGGTCCCAGATTGGAATCCTACTCGTGCCACTTGAGTTTGTATATCTGACTCATGTATAGTGGTTTTCATCGGCCAGGTGCAGGTTTCCTCGCGATGTTTTCCTTCCGGTGAAAGAAAACATCGCCAGGAAACCTGTACCTTATCGATTGGTGTGTGTGCAATAGAGAAGGCAATGGCAAACCACTCCATGAATAGTGCCTAGAAAGCCGTTGTATGTGTTTCATTCCACGTAATTACCTCAGCCATGAGGCATACGACTATGAAGAAGGTACTATTTAAATATTCTATGGTAGCGTATCACGCAAAAACTACTGAATGGAATTTGATGCGGTTTTACAGTACAACACTGTGGTGTGTATGCGGATGATGTAACTTAAAATCCAGTAATTGGTTTCATCGCGATTGCATTGCTGAGAGCCCGAGATATTGACAATAATAAGTTGTAAACGCGGGCGAAACCGCGGGCAAAACTAATAAATATAGATAGATATATAGCAAAACAGTGACCTTAACCCAGCGGGAGTTGCAAAACTCAGTGTTTGCTACCTTCCTACTGTTGTCGGCTATTACCGACCGTCGTCCGGGATGCATGATGCAAATATAAGATTATACGGTCAGTCTCCACATTACCTACAGGCTGTTGCAACATGATTGTCAGTGCAGTGACACTCTAGCACACTGTGGCGAGTTCTCTCTTCGTTTAGGTCAAGATTGTACTTTTTGCCTTAGATGACAATCTCATCCATATAAGAGGAAAGATTTAATTTTTTTTTTGTAATTAATAAATTAAAAAACTACTGAGTCAATGACACAGAGACAGGCGAAACCTTCAGGAGTGACAGGCTACTTTTTATTATGGTTTTACAAGAGCGAAGTCGGTGCGAGACGCTAGTTATATTATAAAAAAAAGTCTATAAGTATTTCAAGTATTTTGTGTATTGATAAATAGGTAACTAAATAAAATTGGTTGTAGGTTGCTTGAGCGAGCAAATTGATAGGTTGATCTCCTTATTCCACCATTTACAAAAAAACATTAAATAAATATATTTTTTTAAAACATACAGTTAGTTGGCGGGAAACCGTATTGGATCGAGAAATGTGGATGCAGAAAGGGGAGGTCTTTGCCCACCAGTTATTTAAAAAAAAACAGTTAGTATAGGAGCCCCCTGTATTGTCTGCACGTCACGGTGGTTGACATCGGATGTGAAGTAAGCGGACGGTTGCCGAGGACGGCTGCCGAAAATGGGCCAATACGAGTGACACGAGCGCTCTTTGTCTTACGGGGTGCGCAGAGTCTTGGGCTGGGCTATAGTGTAAGGGGGTTTCTTATCAGCAGTGGGCGTTCCGAAATGCCAGTAGTTCGTAGCTTTTTGTTAAAATTTGACGTGAAACGGTATATGTGAAGGTCTAATTTCTGAATGAATGCTTTGACTGTTCGAAAAATTTAAGGATGAGTTTAAGATTTTAAAAATCACACAATCTAAACTGAACGTTTTTAGATTCGATTTGAAGATAAAACGCATTAAACGCTATTATATATTCTGTATATTCTATATTTATATACAGAACAGTCAGATTGTGACACACATAAATTACCGCCGGTTAAATTATTAAAAAAAATAAATTCTTTTTTTTTCAATATAAACAGCCAGTCCACATAAATTAGTCCTCTATATTCAGCCATAGTCTGTACCGACTACGTTTGAAAGCATTCATATATTCCGTATTCCAAAAGGCACTACTGAAGCACTCTGTCCATCATCTCTTGTCCTTTACAATAATCCCATTACGCCATTCTTTAAATTCCTTTTTTTAGCCATAAATCTTCAGTGTCTCATGAATCCTCTCTAATTCAAAATCAAAATTACTATTACTACAACTGGAGTGAGCTCGGACTTTCTAAATTTACAGGTCTTATTTGTATTGCGTTAAAATTGAAATTTGCGAATCACTCTCGCTGGGAAAATTTCAATAAAGACAAAGGAATCACAGCCTTCTGTGTGTGAAATAGGGTTGAAATTTGTATGGGGTGTTTATCAAGCTACTAAATGGTACTGTGTGGCGCACAGACTGCACTGGGTCACGGGATGCACCTAACCTTTCACGCGTGGTTTCTTGCACAGTGGGCGAGGTTAGTGTTTTATGATTTTATTGTTACTAAAGTGAAAATGTGGAGTGGCTGTTGTTTAATAATAACTGTTTACAATGAAATATGTCTAAATTATATTTTTCCATAATGGGTGGCTTTAGGTAATTTCGATTTTATTATTAATACTACCTGCTTATATAAAACAAACTGCGGGGCTTGGCGTGGCTAGTGGCTCGTGGGAATTTCGGGATAAAAAGTACCTTATATATCATAACAATCCGTTGAGTAAATGTTGCGTGAATAAGTAGCAAACCTACATATATATACATACATACTCACAAACTTCGCATTTATAATATTAGTAGGATTTAGCAAATAGTACAAATAAACATTTATTTATTTAAATCATTGTAACATGAGACTAATAATGCCTATATAACAATATTTATTCAGATCGTAGAGTTGTTTTATCTAAGAAGTTTCATAAAAAATCTGCACATGTAAAGGAGTACTTCCCAAAAACCCCAATCAGACAAATCCACGAACAATAATTTTGCAAAAAAGGAAGAAAACAATAATAATAGAGAAATGTTTTGATGACCTCGGTGGCGCAGTGGTAAGATTCTTGCCACTGAACCGAGAGGTCCCGGGTTCGATCCCCGGTCGGGTCATGATGGAAAATGATCTTTTTCTGATTGGCTCGGGTCTTGGATGTTTGTCTATATATGTATTTATTATAAAATACAGTATCGTTGAGTTAGTATCCCATAACACAAGTCTCGAACTTACTTTGGGGCTAGCTCAATCTGTGTGATTTGTCCTAATATATTTATTTATTTATTTTGTTTAAGGCTGTGCTTTCTCCGACATACAACATGTTTTACGTCATATTCAATTTCGATATTTTATCAATTTTCACGACACTTACAAAATGACGACCAAGTACTGATATTGATATAAGATCAAAAGATTGGTGAAAGACATCAACTCTTGGCTTTGTCTACCCCGCAACGGTTGTAAAGAGGTGATATAGTAATATGTATGAAATATAACTTATTTTAAATTATTTCTCATGAGAAATAACAATTTTTATACTTGCATCACAAGTTTAAAATGGAATAATTTTGCAAATATAAAATTAATAAAACAAAAAATTGGCGTTAATATTTTTTTATCAAAATAAACCATTATGAGACCACTGTGACGTTGCTTTCACCAACACCCATACATTTCATCCGAGTCTGTCTTCCCGTGTTGAATCTCGGATTGTATGTTAATTTTTGTTGTGGAACCGTTGCAACCCACATTCGTGTCCCATATCGATTATGATGTCGTGTCATGGCAGGCTTCTGTTTATGGAATCGATGTTTTTTTAAATCCATATACAGCCCGACAATAAAAATTTAAACACAGACATATGCAATAGTCGGTATTACACTATGGGACCACACGGAGTCGATACAGATGTGGTCACATGGTTAAACACACCTAAAAAGCACTTTTTGTATTTCCCAAATAATCACAAAGATTGTTATTTACAAATGTACTCGTCACGCGCGGTCATAATATGAAGTTAAGGAACCACTAAAAGTTATCCTGCGCGGGCGTCTCTCTATTAACCTTTCGTGGAATGAAACACACATGATTTTAAACATCTTGAAGATTTTTAGTGCAGTGGTTATCAATTGCTTACTCCACTTACACACGATAGCTAATCATGAATTATAGCAGGTTAATTCTTCACGACGGATTTTTTCATTCGAGTGTGGTAAGTTTTCATTGACTAACAAGTGTTGGTCAAACTTACCATACTCGAATCATAATTGTAACTCATGTTGCTACATGAGTATTTTCTCAGATTTTTCTCGAAAATTCGGCAAAAACTTTTATTTAAATATTTTAATTTGATTTGATTTGAACTCAACATTTGTACCGGTTTGAGTCGGAACATGAGTAGAGTCTGGACGTGGGACCTCTTGTTCATAGGCGTCTTAATCACTTCACTACCACCGCATGGCCCTTTATTTGGTGCTAAATAGCAGAGAAGTTCGCGATGAATTTGAATAAATCAATTGGGTTACTCCCTATGTGACGTGACGTCTACATGTGGCCACATATAGTCAAGTTGATTGATTTATATCACCCAATTATTGTGGGAGCGAATCCACAAGTAAGATGGTCCACACGTTATACATTAACATATTTAAATGTAATAATTTGTCATTTATAGAGTCTAACTAGGAGATTAAACAAGTGTCATGTAATCAGCATTTCTTTAACTTTTTGAGTTCTTATCATGAGAACCGAGCGTACAGCCATTAATGTATGCAAAGCAGCACGCTCTTTGAAATAAGACTATAATATATACATGTACGCTATTGACGTCGCACGAATAGAACAGATCAAGCTCCACATGGCGGGAAATTTGTAAAATATCGCGCAACATTTGTCTACTCTTGTAAAAACTGCTCGTAAGTTTGAAAAGAGCTATTATATAATAAGATTACACATTGTATAACATTTAGATGATAATGATCAAATTAATGGGGTTGCTTGGTCTTATTCAACAATAAATCTTATTTACTTAATTACATATAGAAAGCAACAAATATTTCAACAGTATCATGGATTCTGATATCAGAGTTCTGCACTTCTTTCTATACTGCACGATTTGCAATTACTAAATCATTCTCATTTGTCGTCTCTACGCTCTGAATATAGAACTCAAAGCTGCGCTCGCGCCGGTTAACAACTGCGCGCGATCACAGGTCACCCGTACTTACTGTAAATCTTTCAGTCAATTATTTCACGACTTATAGCGGGCTTATGTGCAAAATATCTTTTTGTTTTATTGCTGGTTGAACTAGCATTTTGTAGCACTGTAGGTGGTATGTTTTTTATTGGACTGGCTGAAAAAATACTGTCGTTTTGATATTTACTTGAAAATACTTGAATTTACTTGAATTTAATTGTAATTATAATTAGATTTGTTAAAGTTTGATATCGACTCAGATAGCAAACTTTAATAAATTCAATTACAATTCAATGAGAGTAATATTGAAACATAACTTATCAGAAATTCCAATTCACGACACGATTTACTTATTTTATTAATACAAAATTAACAGTCACTTAAAAACACTTATGAGAAATAAAAGAAAATACATTCTTAAAATGTATTCATGTCATTATCATATACCATGTGTATTATTGTAATAGTATAAAACCTTACCACAGATGATATCAAAATGTCCAACTGCGCTTGAAAACAAAACGCAGGGACGAAATGCGATTCCCTGAAGATCCAACCGATTCAGTGAACGAACTAAACGTTAAATAAGGAATAATAAATCTTAACGACATAAAAATAGGGATGAATTTCAAAATATGGTCCATAACCTCCCGCTGGGAGCGTCAGCGGACCAATTCGAAAAATAAAAATATCAATTTTTAAAATAATAAAATCTTAGAGCGGTCACACGGAGTCATAGCGGCCAGTATCAATTTTGCTTTCGAGGACATTAATAGCATTCAATATTGTGCCTTATTTAATCTGAGGTACGGATCAAATAAAGTTGTTTTAAAGGTAAATATAATCTGGTATCCGTGCAAGGAATCGCATAAATTCGAATAAAAACGTCAAAAATGAATTCTCGAGATCGTAATCGCAATAAACTTAATAATATCGCGATGAAATTTGAAATAAATAAAAATAAACAATTGATGTGTGGATCGTTAAGAATTAGTGTACAATGCGGGATGTAAGGTTATATTTTTTAGAATACATTTTTATGGGTCCGACTTTTTGTGTGTTATTGTTTTATGTTGACCTGCCGTTGTCAGGATCTGCGTATTTGTTTTTTTTTTTTTAAATTGTCTCTACCAATGAAACGAAATGAATCGTATTTCTATAAGTTGCTTTTCTTTAATTTTTACTGTTACAATTTCTAAGTGATCTGATAAACTTATACATATTGTGAAACAGCATGTGTAGGTGTGTACCAACCTTTAAACTTTCTAAATATGAAAACATGAAAATAAATTTTGTATAGTGCAAGACAACTACATAGTTCCAATTACGCATACAATCTATTGGGAAGATGCGATTGGCCAGGCTAATGTTAAATTTGAACACTAGATCGCCTGCTGTACTACGACTACAAGGCATGAGCTGAAAGCGGATTTTTATATATAGGATTTTTTCAAGTTAAGAATATAATCAATTTTTTTAGCTGTTGCCTCTAAACGTCGTGTTAAAAGGTGTACAGTCGGCTGCACAACAATTAACTTTGCATGAATCTTTAGCGGTAATAGTTTTTAATAAATTAGCGTAGTTTAATATGCTGTTGACTGACATATTATAAAAATAATGAGTGTATATTAATCGATTATACATATAATATTACAATAGAAAGAAAATGTTTAAAAGATAAATTTATTGGTAAATGGGAACGAATACGTTGTGGCGTTATAAGCAATAGTAATATTCCCAAAGAAGGTTGACGTCAAGCAGGCGTAGGACAGCTTTCAATTTAGAAGGCTTTTAATTGAACGTGACCATATTGTGTTATATAAATAATGAGATATGAGCGTGAGCATATTTTGACAAATTGACCGGTGTTTACAAGTGTCCCTATTTTTATGCATACAATTTTATGTCATAATTTAACATGACATACTTTTATTTATCGTAATAATAGTAACGCACAATATTAATTTGGTATAATGTTTGGTTTAATTTTTTCGCATACCTACCATAAGCATAAAAATTTTGAGGCATAATATTCTAAAGTATATTGGCGGCTTATGGGTTGCCGCACCCTAACCTTCTGCTACACTATAGCTTTATGCGAATAAAAATTATGGTAAAATACATTAGCCTAAACTATAATTATGCTTATTGAAAAGGTATGTCAAAATATTATTATCTCAATAAAATATTTATGCCTAACTCGTTATGCTAAATTAGATTAGGATAAAAAATGTGTATGAAAAAAAGGGATCCCGTTTACAAAATATTACCCTATTTAAACGCTATCGCTTGTGGCGTGGCCTCAAGTTAGTAGCAATAAACCGACGGGCCCATGTCACAAGATTGACACTTTAGTGAGCCATTACTATGTAAAGACGCCGCCGACGTAAGGAAGTTTAGTCAACGTGGGAACGGATTGAGATTATCAGTTTTAGTACTATTTAGCAATCCCGCGAGTATGTTCTAGATTAAATTGTGGAGGGCCCATTAATTTATTTGGAGAAAGTATTGTCGTGTATGGTTCGCGCGTATCCGGTGGGTATTAGCAATTGTAAAATCAAAACCGAATCTTTGAAATTTTAAAGGTTATTTTTTTCGCCGAACACTGTATTCGCGGCGCCACAATCCCGAACGCAACTGGGAACCTACGGAGATTAGACAGATATAATTATACTTCTATTTAGGTTTCGTCAAAGTATATGTAAAGTTGGAAATAAAATCAGTAATCTTCATTTTGGGTTTCGACTGAGTCTATTATATATATATGTTATTCAGTTTCTTGCATACATATTTTCCCCGATAGTTCTATGATGTGTCTTAATTCTATGTATAAACACGCTCACTAACTAAATGAGGCCTTCGATGACTGTATTCTGTGTATAGTAAGTAACCTTAATAGATCAAATAAAACGTCTTTTCTGTTCGTGTTCGGTGTACGACCACCCTAACGGAACAGTTACCTCAAGTCACTAAGTAGTTCCAGAAGTTACAATTACAGCACTTTAGTTCCCATAGCAGCTATTACATAGCACACGTATGGCTTCAGGCGTAGCTTTCCCATGTTCTGAGCCCACGAACCCAGGCCATGGGTTTGTGTATTAAGTTATTTTGTATGCGAAATAGTTTTCTTAGAAAATCGTAAAATACGTACCTAATGGTTTGACACGTCGAATCGAAATAGTTACGAAATTTTGTAAATAATAGATTTGTTCTAAAAGCTATTTTATCAGTTTTTTTTTAATAATATTATATGTATATTTGTATCGAATAAACTAACTGTTGAACATATTTTGTGCGAATTAAAAAATAAATATGAAATATTTTTTTCTTCTAAATTAGAGTTAACATAGTTTAAATAAATATAGATCCTAGACGCATAGATGTTCGAATTTTAAACGATCTTAATTTGTAAAACAATGAACGCCGTGAAATTACAGATAATAAAGAGATATAATTGTATCTCTATAGATCCTGGCCGCATAGACGTTCGAAAGTGATCTTTAATTTATTTTAAAAACAAACTAAGAATGCAGTGAACTACGAAATTAAGAGTGAATTGCACCAGTCAATTTAAGTAAAATACGCCATTTTGTCTAAACGGCGCGCGGATTAAAGTCAACGTCAAAGTTGACTGGTGCAACTCATCCTAAAAAAATTGGTGGTTTTAATATTGTAACTTTAATAATTATTGGTATGAAAATATAGATTATAATTATATTTTTTTCCTGTTTTCTGTATTACATTAAGAATCACCTGCCCATTCACCATCTATAAAATATAGTCTAGAATGCGCGCAGTCTAACTCCCGTTTTGCGATCATATCTCCCTTTATTCCCTGTAAACTATAAAATTAAAATGGACGATAACGATCGGGCAACATCGGCCATGTTGTGGCCATGTGGTCATCAAATAATGTTGTTTGTTTATGCCCTGATCTGATCTTTATGGTTGTCTATGCGCGATTTTCTCTACGGAATTGACGAGTCCGACCGGGTTGTGAGTCAGGGTCGACGAAATCATATTTATAAAAGACTAGATTTTGTCTGCAGCTTCGCCCGCGTAAATTTCCCACGGGAACAGTTATTTTTCCGGGATGAAAGGTACCCTATGTCCTTCTCCATACTTCCAACTACATGTATGCAATTTTCAAGAAGATTAGTTGAGTAGGTAGAGCGTGAAGGGGTAACAAACAAACTTATTTTCGCATTTATAATATTAGTTGGGACTAATTAGGATTTAACATTTTGAAGACATTAACAAAACATTGATTTTAAAGATATGACTGTGATTGCTGATCTGGTGGTTCCCGCCTATAGTAGGGACACTCCATATTCTCCCCTGAATGTCAAACGAGGCGACTAATAAAATCCTTTACAGCAATCCTAGGTAACAATAGTATTTCCAAAGAGGTTTGGGCACTAGTAAAATCACAGAGGAAAACTTCAAAAATTTATGGTGTTATTTTACGCTTACTCCTGGGTAAGTTTAAACCTTTCAATTTGAAAATTTGCTGTGGACTGTCAGAGCCTCGCATGAAACCAAGACAATGGATTGCATTAAGTATTATACTTACGGATGAATATTAGTATTGATTATTTCAAATATAGCTAAGGAAAAAAAAATTCTTCTCAATTTACTTCTATCACCATAATAAAATAAGGACACTCCTTTAATTATTAAGCTGTAAAATCCTTTAATGGCCATAATTATATAAACTGCAAATTTACAATTGCTGTAAGACATGTTACAGGTCTATTAAACAAGAACGCATAAAAAATAGTTTTTACTGATACAAACACACGGTAGCATCAACAAAAAAAAAACATAAATTCACATAATGTACGGCATTGAATTAATTTACCATCAGTTTCTGCAAACGTAACTAAATAATATAAAAGTAGCGTCAGCGATCTAAAGTGTAATAGACAGACAGATTGTATTTCAAGATAAATATTACAGGGTGATTTCATAAACATAGGCGTTATTTTACCTACATGCTCAGTCCACGGCACTGAACAACTTTTCGTATGGAAGGAACGTTGAATCCGCGAAAAAAAAAATCAGTCGATAAATAAATAAATATATTAGGACAATTCACACAGATTGAGCTAGCCCCAAAGTAACTTGTGTTTTGGGATACTAACTTAGCGATAACATATTTTGTATCAAATACATATACTTATAGATAATCATCCAGGCCCCGGGCCAATTAGAAAAAGATGATGGTCATGACCCGACCGGGTCTCGAACCCAGGACCTCTCGGTTCAGTGGCAAGAACTTTACCACTGCGCCACCTAGGTCGTCATTATAAATTTCATTTTAAATTTATTTATTTAAAGTTTAATGCACTCAAATATACGATGATAGAATAGATACTTGACTTAGTGTCGAAGTTATTTTTCGTCCAGACCGCAATTGCATTTATTAATGGCAAAACAACTCAATTAATATAATGTGTAACTACTATTTTGGTCCATTTTATTATACATTACAATGAACGCTTGTCCACAACCATTAATAGTTTGGATGTCAAATCCGTGATGCCGCAAGTTATGTGGACAAACTCTCATAACACCTATAACCCGCTAAACGAATTGGATGGAAAAGGACGAGAATTAAAGAATAGTAACTAAGAGATGGAAAAAGAAAGAGAAAGGAAATAATTAAAAAATATTAGTGAATGACTTCGTGTAACTAGGATATTACTTGAAGCCAATTACAGAAAAGTACAACAGCTGATAGAGGCATATGTGTCATTGGACAATTGTTAAAGAACTATTTTCGTAATAAATTTATTTCTAGTTTCAACAATAAGTGCTTTATTGTATTGGCCGCTATTATCATTTTCAGTGATACAATTTAGTCAACCAAGCGCCTATTTGTCCTATCCTTGTAACCAAGTCAAATTCTAATTAAAAATATGATCTACTCACGGCTCGCTGTATAATGCTATAACGCGGCATTTGCGACGTAAATATTATCATTAAACTATTCAGTGCTAAATGGCAGTTACGATTCTAAACTGTTTAATTCTTCTATATATCTCATACTTTATTGCGAATAAATTATGACTTTTCTTTAACTATTATCTTTATTTAACGCATATGTTGTATGATAATACAACATATGCGTGTACATGCAAAGATATTGATTAATTAAACACATAATGGAAATAAAAATGTGTCTAAATATACAAATAGCCGAAATGCTTTCAACTTTTTTTTTGCAAAATGACTTTTTTAATTACTCGAATATTAGTTATTTAAAAGGAATCTTGATTAGGCACACGTATTTAATTATATTTTGAATTACACTGGGAGCAAGAACGCTGGCAGCATTCCGTTGTAGCTATGGTAATCTTCATGTAAAAAGCGATAAGTTTCCTTGTCGTGTCATCGCGCGGCGAGGCAGGTACTTTAAAAAAATGACATTAAACACTTAATTCTAGCAATCAAACACTTCTTGCCAAGTTAACAGTGAAATATGTCTTAATTAGGAAAAATATGTGTATTTATTATAATAAACATAAGTAAAGCTACACGGATCGGGGCGGAGAGGCGTGGGTGAGTGTGGGCGTGGGAATAAGACGCGCGTAGTTAAAATTACTTTCATCTATAGAAAACTTCCCTGCATCTTCCTGCGACTATGACAGATACACAGACAAAGCTATAGATCGTGGATCGTGATCGAGCTATAGTTCATATATAAATATATATATTTGATATACTGTTAAAAAGGTGACGTGTCACTGCCACGGTGTCCTGATTATCGTTTTAATTCGCTCATTCGTAGAACTTTACGTAGGGGGTGAATTTTCAAGTATTTCGACCGTCACTGTCGACCGTTCGTCATTAACGTGCTTCAAATTTCACCAAAGACAGTAATCAACGATTTATAAATAACAATCTGTGCTGGGAGTAGAGTAAAATTATATTAATTATATATTTCAAATTATATTTCATTATTTAATTTGAAAAATAGTACCAGTTCTACCTCTTTCGATATCTTTACATCGCAACGCGGTTTCATTAAAGACATTTTGAATCATTGCACCTCTTATAATTTGTATGTAATATCTATATTTCAAGATCAGAGGTCAATTTGCAAAAATGACAACACCATACCTCAGTTAGACAAGGACAGAAACAAACACGAGTATGCGAGTGAAAGAGACAGCAACAGGTCGTGCCATACGCCCTAGGCGCTGCAGTATCCGTATGATATTGCAGTTCAAATCGCCTTAATTCGGCTAAATTATCTGTAATTTAGATCTATTGGTCTTTATTACAGTGTATTAAGGTTGCGTTTAGGAGGGACTTTTTTTCGCAAATGCCCTTTAATGTTTGCGTTTGTGATGCATTGCTTTATTACGTGTTGAACAAAATGAGGATATTAATATGTAATGAGCTCCAAGTCATTTGTGTGAACCCTTTTCATCTGAGCATGTCAGAACATGAACATGATTGTCGAGTGGTCAAAACTGTGATCGAAAAGTCTCAGGTTCAATTTCTACTTGTGCTACATTCGTTTGTATACCTATCTGACTCATACACTTTCACTTGCTCCCGTGAAAGATAACATCATAAGGAAACTTCTACTACTGGAAAATTTACACTGGTAAATTACTGAGAAGTACATCACTGGTAAATTGATGAGATACGCACTGGCGTATCTATGCTGACACTAAATTGATGAACCATTTAGTGACACCCATGCCCGGCACCATTGGGCAAATTGAATAAATATGACGCCAGTGTTAGTAAATATCCCTTCTGTGCAGCGGCTTCAAAAGTTAAAATAGACAAGATGATCACCAATCTTCGACGAGAAGCGGAAGAAGGAGAAGTTAGTTAATAATTTCCACTTGTTTATTCAGAAATTAGAACTACACAGGCACGTTTTCACGTAAAATTTTATGGTTCCCTATTTTTATGCATACAATTTTATGTCATAATTTAACATGGCATACTTTTATTTATCGTAATAATAGTCACGCACAATATTAATTTGGCATAATGTTTTAGGCACATTTTTTTTACGCATATCTACCATAAGCATAACAATTTTTAAGCATAATATTCTAAAGCGTATTGGCGGCCGCCGCACCCTAACCTACTGCTACACTATAGCTTTATGCAAATCAAAATTATGGTAAAATACAATAGTCTGAACTATAATTATGCTTATTGGAAAGGTATGCCAAAAACAATTATGTCAAAATATTATAATGTCAAAAAAATATATCCCTGACTCGTTAAATTTATGTGAAAAAAAGGAATCACAAATTTTATATAATACTTTTAGTGATTTCTTGAAAAGCTACAAACGACTGGCATTTCGGAACTACCACTGCTGATAAGTATCTAATGCCGAAACAAAACTCATATAAACAGTGTTAATATTAATAACTAGCTTTTGCCCGCGATTTCCCACGGAATCATTTATTTTTCCGGTATGAAAGGTATGTAATCTCTGTACTTCAAACTACATGTACGCAAAATTTATATATTTTTGTTGGAGCAGATAAAGCGTGAAGAGGTAACAAATAAACATACAAACTTACTTACGCATTTATAATATTATTAACCTCGGTAAAAATTAAAGAAAAGCTACACTATGATTGGTTGGCGGTAACCGGCTGAGAAAAATAGCGTGTTTGAATTAAAATTGAAAACTGGCATTAAATACGTAATTGAATAAATAAAACTCAAGTTAATACAGATCTCATTTAATTTACTCTCAATAAAATACTAGACCGCTTTGTAATTAAAACGAACACATTAGATAATTGATGACTGCGCAAGAGTTGAAGCGAAGGCGGAAAACAGTTGGTATAACTTTTTAACAATTCCATTTTTATACTTTATCACTAAATAGTTTAAAATAAAGTCGCTTCCCGCTGTCTGTCTGTTCCTTTTTCATGCGGGTTTTTTAAATAGATATTGTGATTCCTGAGACAGGTTTTAAAGGTTTTACTCAAGGAAAGCCGAGACGGGCCCCTAGTTTATTATATTCTTTTAAAATTAGTTGCCTACCGAGGCTTCAAAGCGGTGGGAGGTTCGGGAGGAAAGTATCTACTATTAAAGTTATTATGTGACTAATCAAATATTCTCAGAAAAATTTCATATTTCTATCAAGCCAAAGACTAATGATTTGTCATTAGAGTACATTTTGCGGAATAGGACATTATGCGATTAAATTTGTTAAAAAATTGCATAAGTACAGTCGACCGCAAGTCAAGTTACTCTCAAAAAATTTTTAGCTCATGGTATTAAAAGCGCAATCTTGCAATGAATTTGGACTGGTTGTGCTGTTGACTGTAGCTTTAATGAATTAATTGGTTAACTATAAATTGTAACATCTCAAGTTTTTTATCGAAATAGATGATTCAGTCTATTTTTTTAATCGAAATACGATCAAAAATTAATCAATCGACCGCCTCCGCTTATAACCCGAAGCCAACATAGGACTATATTTCGTTAATCGACAATTAAAAGTTGCCGGCATACACTGCAATCGACTAACTGAGACATTACGAGTGGCCCCAAGCGAGAACGCCTTGATTATATACTGAATTTAATACTGTTTAACTGAATCACTTCTTTTTGAGATTGATTATTAGTGATTTTCTTGATTATTCCACACACACTGTACTGTGCTGTAATTGTGAAAATGCTTACGGAACGAAAACACGAGTATTGGATTGTGATTTTTTTTTCTGTGATTCTTTATGCTACGAGTGGAGCGGCCAACTCGATTTGTTTTTGACATTAGAAAAAAGTATCTGATTTGAGCGGGTTCGCGATGACTGACCCATGCGTCAACTAGTGAACGGGTGCTGCCGGGGGGAACTGGTCAACTCGATCTCTCATATTACGTAAAAATATAACGTTTGATTTTGATACAAGCTCGTGTGGCTCTAAGGTTTGTCACTGGACCCATTCATTGGATGGCGTCTTAACGACTCGACCACCACAGCTTCAGTTCTATTCCACTTTGTTTGTATTTCTTATATTAAATTTCATGCAGCCCCAGGTGAAAAGCGATTCCATACAATTACATCTTGATTACAGTTTAACATCCAGTTAATTACACAGTTCTGTTTGAACTGTAATTTTCTATTCGTTTAACGCGAATCCCAACCAGAAAGTTTATTACTAACCGCGTAATTACATAATAGAAACCATTTATTGGTAATATAAAGCGATATAACATTATAACGGGTGTCTAAGTTAAAACGTGTTCGTCGGACGTCACACTCGATTTTGAAATCGTAAATCGATCGTAAAGAAGACTATAATAAAATATCGATACGAATTCCGGCGATAACAATATCTATTTTTGAAAAAAGAACGTTCGATCGGCGCGAAAGTAAAACAATTGAAGCATAATTCTATCGCGTATACTTTGACCTCGATGACCTCGCGGTCGAGGCCGACACCGCCCATCCCTATTAGGTACTGGCAAGTTAATAACTGTTTTTCTTTTTTTTTCTTTTTACTATTCGATATTAAAATATTTTTCTACTCAAATGATGCAATGACATTTAAATGTGAATTATAATAATTTCTTTGAGTGAGGAAAGAAATCCCAAAATTGTTACTAATTTATTTTAAAGATTTTCTTGATTGTGAAGTTTGTAAAACAATTTAAAATGTTTGACCTCATCATATTCAAAAAACATTTGCTAATTCCAAATATAAAGTTTTAAATAAATTTGCAGAAAAGTTTCAAAAATAATCATTTCAAAAATTGTAATGCGTAAAAACCACGATGACAAAACACGACACAAAATTCTCACCAATGACAGGATCGAAGCAAACCTTTATCTGGAACATACCTGTAAAAAAAGATACATTTTAAAAATCATATAATTATGAATGCGAAATGTCTTAATCTCTAAAAGGGGTTCCATCCCCAGGGGCAACCATTATCGTGGTGCACGAAACAATACGTAGAATCAGTAACATTACTCGGCCATTCTGTCACAATAGAAAACTGATTTACGACACTTCATTGTAAATATTTGGGGTTTTAAATAATAGGTAGCAATGATATGCCTGCTGGGAATTAAGTCACTTTTCGTAGGATTAACTTTTTAAGACGTTCAAAGAAATTCATTCATAGTTTCGACAATAGTTCCAGTTGACATTTTGGAGGGACGAGAAATGCGTTTGAATTTGAGGGACGACAATTGTTGAATACTTGAAGTTGATTATTAATAGATAATTGTCGAATATAATTATTACATGTAAAATAAATACCTATACCTATTTTATTTTGCAAATAGCGCCATAGATTTGAGACATTACAGTTACACTAATCCATAATAACAGCACACTGTGGTCATGTTATAAAATTGTCAATATTAAAAATGGTTTTAAAATATCATAATTCGAACTTCAATGCATCCACAGATACAACACTACAATTCAAAACCCCATCCTCGGAGAAGCGAAGCAAGACTCTTTTATTTAATTCCCTTCAATCCAGTCTATTAACACCGGCTGGACACCCACACTCAGCTTCTAACAGCATAACGGCCACGTTAATTTCTATACAATACACTGCGCCTGCACAGTGAACCGAAACTGGGCATTTTCAGGTTTAAGATTTTCGGCCTAACCTTACGGCTAATCGGCGTCATAGAAAATTATTTTTCTCACTCTCGCGTGTTTCCAGTTACATTCGGGGCTGTGAGGCCGCAAAGCAACGGTACGATGATGAACGATGAACCTTATAACTTTAAAGATTTGGCTGTAGTTTTAATGTCGGCTGCTTGCGTAACGTTAATCCATCTTTGAAAATATTATTGTTACTGCCAACGCTATGTGTCGTATAGTCGCCTAATACGACATCCACATGAGAATATAGAGTGGTTCTATACTATAGCCAACATTATAAAAGACTACTACTTCATATTCAAAATTCTATTAAAATTGCAATGTAAGTTGTATAGGTGAAATGCGTCATTACATTTTAGTCGAGCTTATATCATTGGCCGTATTGATCAGCACGCTACATCAAATACAAATTTCAGCCGGGCGTTTATTTTACAGGCGTTTTTAGTCTAGTTTCGGCCTAGGCTTTGGCCCATTGTGCGAATGAAAATACAAAAGATCTCAACATTACTACGGCGTTAATAGAACGCTCGCCCGCTGAGGTGGTAATGTTACCGAGAGCTGTTTTTGTGGCCCTTTGACAAACATGTTACACTCGTAAAAGTTTGTTCTTTTGTGTTCTTTAATTAAGTTTACGCTTTGAACTGTACGATTTTTATTTTTATTCGCATTTTTTAAGTGTATACTTTAGGTATTTAGAATGATTTAGTTACGATTGAATTTTTGAGATTGAAAAAGACTTCCCGTGTACTATGAGGTTGTGAAATGTCATAGTTTTTCCTTCAGTCTACAATATGGAGTTCTACAAAAAGGGTGTGAAAAGATTTAGTCAGGGCCAATAACGCGTGTTGACATCCTTGGAGTTGCAGGTCTAGGCTGTGGTGACCACTTCCCATCAGATGGGAATGTCTATTGTCTATTTGCTTGCTCAGTAGTATAAAAAAAAGGCTATAGATTAAAGAATGTATTTTTTCGTTTCTAAGTCTTGTAATGATGTAGACTATAAATAAATGTATTTATGTAGGTATATTGTTTATTTTTAAAAATCTCATTATTTCAATTTTAATGACTGGCTGGTTTTTAAAGAGAATGGCATTTAAAATACCTATATGTAAAACTCTGTTGTTCTTTTTTTGAAAAATATTTGTTACATTTTATTATTGATCGAAACATTTAAAATTCGTATTTGTAACTTTTTAAAATTACGCGTAAATATACGTCGTGGACTCACAAATATTTTTACGGTGTTCACGCATTGATAAAAAAAACATTGTTTTTGTAGATCATTATTTAGACACAAAAGTGGCATCAAATATTAAAATTAATTCAAAAGGTCACCCAATACATTAATTAGGAGGCACTCCTTTAAACATTCCAAATAATAAAAGGTAATATTTATAACCCAGTTGGTAGCCACCGTTAACTGCAAATACTAGTTTATATATATTATTATTAATTCGAACACACAGTCTACCTTGGAAAGTAGTTACCTAACTTTCTTTTCCTATTTAGATACATGTTATGTTTTCTTATAAAATAGTTTTAATAAGCGTAAATGTTGAAGGAAAGTTTCTCGAATGATCATTTTCTGTCTCAACTTTTGCCCTTACATTAATGTACAAATATATTTAAAGCTGTTTAACTGTTGGCAATATGGCGGATCTATTGATGTTACATATTACTGCAATGTGAATATATGTGAAGAGAAACGGAAGTGAGTAACAGGAAGCATTGATTTAACCAATAAGCGTGCACGGAAATAGAGCCTTTATGAATTTGACGTATCAAGGTGATAATCAATGAAGATATCAGATGGAAAGATTTTTTATTTAAATTTTGTTATTTTATATTATTTTATACACACGCCGTAAGTACAGTCAACAGCACATTAAGTTACCCTGCATGAACCTCTGTGGCGCGCTAATAACGGCGAATACGGGTAGGTTGATGTGCTGTTAACTGTACGTCTCCTCTCGCGGGTCCACTGGAAAAGATTTCATTTGAAATAAGTAGCATCCTTGTACTCATTTTTATAATATAATCTGTGTATTATATAGTTTCTCGTAATGTAAATAAATAACGAAATCGTCATCATTAGCCATTGTAGTGTCCCTTTGATGGGGCACTGGTCTCCTGATATCTATAAGGTCGACGAACCCACTCCGCAGGCTTTAATCTGATTTATATCTTTCAACGACTGTAAATACAGCAGAGACTTGGCATGCCATTTTTGTTTCTTGTTCCTTTGTGTTTTCAAGCAATAAAATATCAAACAAACAAATTACAATCGCTAAATCGAATATCGAAATCGAGATCACGAAATTGTGACGCTTTTAACATATTGACAAAGCTATTTGGTGCACTGTACGTACGTAGTGGACGATAATAGTCTGGCAAACAGTGGGCAGCGAAAGTTGCCAGTTTCCAAATTAGCAGATCAGTTGATAGTGGACGAATTAGCGTGTTTGTTGAATGCCACACGCCAGGTGGGACGCAGATGTAGGGTTGCCACACATCAGAACTTATTAATACATTTTATTTAATCTCTTATACATGTTCGCGACTGCGAAACGTCAAAATTGACAGCACGTGTACTTGCGGATAAAATGGCGTCAGTCAATTAGTAAATTTATCGTTTAAGATTGGCGTATAAAGACCACGTGGTAATGCTGTAGGGAAATATGCTAAAGGTATATTATGTATTCGAACATATAAACTTTCTGCAACAAGTATATGTTATGCGAATTAAATTTTGAAGCATCAAAATTATGCCACATACAAAAAACTCTGTGAAGTATTCGAACCTGGAAACTTTCGAAAATCATTCTTAACCGCGACACATGTGGGCGAAATGCGTGTTTGCATTTCATTTCTCACCATCGAATCGATTCGAAGTGAGACGCAGCGAACCAATCACATTGCGCCATTGTGACGGAACGACAACCACACTGCAATGGTATTGGTTATCGCTGCTGGTTTTGGTGTCGTGTGATATAAAATTTAAATGCGTATCAAGATTTTCCGGCGAATTTATGTGATTTGACAGCCCTGCACGCACCATTTATATCAACTCCAGTCCGGCCTCAAGTCTCGATTGTTTAAACAAACAATATATCTGAGGCACACTTTTTACTTAGAACGATAAACAGTATCCGGGAAGTTAGTACGAGATCGTTATTTTGTAGATTTTGTACACTATTTTCCAGAAAGTAGTTATGTTTATGGATTCTTATATGAATACAGGTCGAATGCGTATGCAGCACGTATGCGTGAGGATTGTATGGAACTGCTCGCGTCGGTATAGTGACGTAGCCTGCCACAATTCTACACAATAAACGTGTACCCATTTGCATAATTACTTGAGATAGAGTAGTGTAAAAATTGCAATTGTTTTGTGTAATATAATATTCGTGAAACTTAACATTACATAGTTCAATTTTTATATAGATTTAAAAACAATTATGTCTATTTCTGATGAAAATGCGTACTCATAAATAATAAAAACTTTTCACTTACCTATAACATTCATTAGTGGTAATAAAGTTAATATATTATGTTTTATTATACAAGATAATTAATGTAACAAAGTGACGTTATAACTATTTACAAAACATGCAAGCTGTTTGCGAAGTGTCGTAACCGAATATTAACATATCGGTTACTAATCACCGATGCTCAAGATCATTAGGTCAAAAGGCTATAAATGTATCTATATAATATATCTTCCATCTCGGCTATGGGAAGAGGTTACCTATATACGAAAACATTTAGGCAGAGATCACATTGGAACGCGGAAGATTTAAAATTCGATCGCGTATTACAAAAACAAAAATAATACAAGATATTATTTTGCAACTGGCCAGTTTAAGAAATAAAAATCATTGACAACATCACTTATTAAGAAAATATATATACTTTTTTAAATTTGGAAAACCTGGCATAAAAATCATCTTCCTTTCCCATATAATATTATAAAAAGAAACGCGTCTGTCTTCATGAACGCGATAAAGGCAAAATGAGCCGGACAGAGTTTTATATGTTTTTCACTATTAGATAGTGTGTGATTCCTAAGATTTAGATTATATAATTGTTGGGCCGTTAGTGTTTTATAAATTAGATTTATAAAATATTTAACACTAAAATATTATAATGAATTGCTATAGGAATATTCAATGTTTATTTAACGCAATTTAAACATCACAGTGAGTTTTCGCCTTTAGATAAACTGGCTGATAAGATGGACGATGCAATATTCATCTCATTTCGTGTTGAGTAAATATGTGTTTTATTATATAATTACTGGGGTTCAAATTGCAATGAAAGGTCATCAGATGTGCCTGACCTATTGTTTTCACTATCTGTAATCAATTTAAGGTTACAGTTATTTTATGAATGGGCATAAATAAATTGAATTAATGGATTATAATTTTTATTCATATTAGTTCTGTAAATATTTGATAGTGACAATAGAAATAAAAGTAATTAGCTATGTCGTTTAATTGGATTAAATAAATTTGAAATAAATTTGCTTCATATATATAATTGATGAAGGACTGTATTATTTCGATTTTATTAGTACAAAATGTATGGAAATATAATAAAACTATGTGGAAATAAATTCAAGTTAGTCTATCACTTAAAAATTAATAAGCCTTTTAAATAACCGATATGTTATCGCCCACTTTCCGCATTTCGACCCTAGGGTCAGTGTGGCTGATACGGATAAAGGTGGTATAGGAGTGCTATATCAGTGCTGGAGTAGTGCTATATCAGTGTTATAAGACTCCGTGGGAATCTCATAACGCGATTGACTCGCTTCGTTATGTAGAACGGACTGTAATTGCTTGTGATGAGTGATAGCAAAACATTTTTATGTTAAGAACATGATTGAGAAGTCCGTAATGATTCTTTTTTTAAATGCGAAAAATCAAGAGTTGAGAAGTATTGCAAGTCAAATTATTTAAAAAAAAAATAGTTTTTAGTACTGGCCATAAAGAGTGCTATAAAGACAATTAACGTGCAAATACAATCAATATAAAAGGTAAAGAAAAAATCCCGCTTTTTAAATATTGTGACAGTATGCTTTTTTAGAATATTTATATGCAAATTGGGTGAACAAAGTATCAAATTGGATTTATCGGCTTTTAATGAAAAATTTTTTAAGGACGAAATACGTACACGTCATCTCATAAATACTATTGTCAAAAAATGATATTTTTCACATTGTCTTGACAAAATATATTTAACACCTAATTACGTCAGAGTTCACTATTACATCATAAATTAGTCATGCCTAAAAGCCACTCACATTTATTCAAACATGGCAATTAAGAATCCTGACCTACGTATCTGCAAACCGTGTAAAAACCAATATTTAAAAAATAACCTTTTTGAAGCTAAACTGAGGTCATAGTTTTGTAGATCGATTTTATAAAAACAAAGAAGGAACACGATCACAGAATAACAAATAAATGTTGTGTAGAAACGCCAATTAAATAATACAAACACATTATGTAACGCTTTAATTACAATATTAGTTCCACTTTTAGTTCCACTTTTATGCTGTCTGTACACGCGATCTGTGATATCAACGTCAAGAGTCACGTATTTTTTGTGGAACTCATAATATATTTTTTATCGATTGTCGAAGTTTTGCATGAAAAATATTTTTTAAATAATCAAAATGCGTTGTCGCTAATGCTAACTCACGATGATTTTAAACAAATTTTAAATATCCAATATCGTATTTCAATATATATATATATATATATATAGTGTGATAAGAAAGTTGATATCAATTATTTATCTGCGGGGGTGGCAATAGCCTGCACTCAACAGATTTGTGGAAAAATTAAGGGGAGGCCTTTGCCCAGCAGTGGGACACATCAATAGGTTAATAAAAAAAATCTGTGAACCTCGTTGTAAATTTAATAGTAGTCAGAGTTTATATAATTATTATCTTTGAAAGTATTTAATAAGATAAAAAACTCTATTTTAGTTGTTTACTCAAAAATACCTCACCATTTAATTATATATTAAATTTATTATTTTAATTTTAATTTATTTTGTAATGTCACTTTCACATAATGTAATATTATAACATAAAGTACTTTTGTATACACTCAACCCCTATTAGCTCATTGTGTATACTCAAATAACAACTCTATCCATATGAGCCAACCCTAACACGAGGTATATCGAAAACTGTGAATTGATCAGCAAATCCGCGCTGCCTAGTGGCCCTTCTAATTGTAATAGCCAATCGTAGCTCGTTGTAATCATTAGTGTTCATTATGTGTACACCTTTATGTTAATTTTTGTTGTGTGTTTATTTCTCGAAAAGATTTCAAGTCAGGCAGTATTGTTTTCATGCGGACCTTGGGCGTCAAAGCTACGTATGCAACCGGGACTCACTAAAGAGGAGTCCTGGGAATCGCTACGACGACCTCGGTGGCGCAGTGGTAAAGTGTTTGCCTCTGAACCGAGAGGTCCCGGGTTCGATCCCCGGTCGGGTCACGATGGAAAATGATCGTTTTTTGATTGATCCGGGTCTTGGGTGCTTATTTATATATGTATTTGTATATAGTATCGTTGAGTTTGTATCCCATAACACAAGTCTCGAACTTTGGGACTAGCTCAATCTGTGTGATTTATCCTAATATATATATTATTTATTTATTTATATATTTACTGACCGTGCTCGTATGGGAGAGGCGAACAGATATATGAAAACTATTATAGATTGATCTCTTTATTTAACCATTTACGAGAGATCATAATTAGTTTTTGTTGAGAGAAATATTCAGGCCATGGGGAGAAACAAAATTTTGATATTATGTAAATGTATCTGCTAAAGTAATTTTGTTTGCTTGTTTGTTACCTCTTCACGCTCTATCTTCTCAACCAATCTTCTTGAAATTTTGTATACATGCAATTTGAAGTATGTAGAAGAACACCATAAGAAAAACAACTGTTCCCGTGGGAAATTCAAAGTAGCGGACAAAAGCTAGTATGAAATCAGTCACAGTCTATTTTTGAAAGAGTTAACGTGCCCAGTGTTAGACGTTGTTGGTTTAACTAATACAGTTCAAGTTAGGATTAAGGGCTGGCAATAAGATTAACTGAAATTTTATTTAATAAAATTTAATAATGTAAAATACGTGGTCCCTTTTGTTTCGCATTATTAATTTTGTCTTATTGTTCTTTGGCATAAAATATTTTGCCATAATCAGGTCTAAGGCATATTATATACGTAAAATCGATAGTAGGTATATCTAATTTAGAAATTAATCCATAATTCCCTAATAACATGAAGGTGTGTTTGTTTGTCCTTATTTTATTGGATTGAGATAATTGGTGTGTAGATAATTGGAAGGCTGGAGAGGGTCGTAAGTTTCTTCTGAGGCCGAAGCCACGGGAAACAGTATTATATATTTCAAAATACATATATGACCGATGTATATATAAGTATTATGATATGTTTTAACAGTTTCTAGTAGTCTGTACAATGCTAGTAGCTTGCAAAACTATAGAATATTCATCAAGACATCGACAAAAATGGATTTGATATTCATAGCAACCCCATAAAATTGTGGTCGTAAAAAACTGAAATGGCGAAACTATAAATGAGTCTCCTGTGTCTGTCCGTAAATCAAATGGATAAATACATAAATAGTGTCGTCTTGAAAAACCATGCCTTTAAAGGAATTAATGATAAATCTGGATGTTTCATTAAATATTTATTTCTGAGCATTAATATTGAACATTAGCTGAGATGAAATTTATCACTGCCATATAATTATAAAGCCATTTTCTTTAGGTACAGTCTACTGCATATAAAGTAACACGTGGACTCCTATTTCGCAGCAATACTAGGGCCGACTCGACTTTTGCTCTGCTATGCTGTGTTAACTGAAGCTTATATTTCGAATTGCAATTAGAACTTTGAAAAAAATTACGAAATTCTTTTGGTTACGGTCTACTACACTACGCGACAGCACAGCATAGTACAGCAGCTCCTGTCGAGTCCAGCCTTAGGAGATTCATCCAAGTTTCTGATTTCATTCATAGCTATGACACCGCAAAGTCCAGAACCGAAAAAAAGCTATTATCAGCTAGATTTGGCTGTGAACATCTTTGGGAATGATTTTGTTGCCTACAGATCCCTTAGTCGTCGTATACTATAGCTACGAAAGAACCAATTCTATGCCAAAAACCTAACGACATCGTGCACCGTTGTATTACCATGATATAAAAGCTAATGGTCTTTGCTATTATGTCGACTGTACTATAGATTTACAGTGACAGAGTTGTAAACATGTCCGACCGTCTCTGAAGACTCAGTTTTATGGAGTTTTGAACTAAACTGTTGTATGAATGTATGTGTATGAAATTGTAATAACTTTGTGGTATAATGCATCTGAAGTGGTTATTTGACAATCAATTGGTTTGATTAATCAACACAATGTATATAATTTGGTACATTTCGAGTGGCGTTTTTGATTATGGAAACTATTTAATTGTTTCAATCAAATTTTAGTCTAAATTATGGCATTTTAGTTGAATATACTGAATTAAAATGAATTACAGTAACCAGTTCTTTATTTATAATATTATTTCAATTAATTATTTAGAAATAAAGACATAACGGGAGAGTCACAGTAATTTTTCCGAATCTAGTCCTTCATAAAGTCACATTTTCACGTAATCTTTGACAAAAAAATGCTCAAACATAATGAATCTCAAATTTTTGTAAAGTGACAACCCTATACCGATTAAGCAGTGTTTGTTGTCGATACAAGCATTGAGATATTTCCAGTTTAGACCGTTACAATGTGTTTGTTCAGCATTGTTTGAACTTTTGTTAGTCGCGTTAATTGATAAGCTCGTTTCGGAGTCTATAACTGGGCGTTTTCAAAAGGCCTAAAGCATGTTAATATTAAATTCGTATTGCAAATTCACCCTTATTACAAGAAGTACAGTCGATCGCATGTCAAGATATCATGCATCGATTTTTATGCCGCGGTAAAAGGGCATTGTAAAATAAAAATATTTTGTTTTATGTAGTAACACAGTTCTAGTGTTCAATCCAAAGACATTGATACTAGATCTCCGTAGCATCATATTGAGCTATTTGGTCAATTTGAAAAAAGACTAAAAGTCCAGTTTCAGCCCGACTGTTGCCCAATTAGGGTCAGCTGCTTAAATTAGAAGATTAACACACGATTTCACACTTCGAAGTATGCGATATTATTGGGAAAATCAATAGAATTGTTGACTGATTAGAGTTTTAGGAGATATCGACCTCAAAAAACAATCAGTTTTGTTGTATGTCCCAATTAGCGGGATTGTCTTGATTGAGAAGTCCACTGGGAAGGGCCTCACACATAGATGTATAAGGTCGTTACTTATAGATTTCAATATTGAAAAATGTTTTTTTTTATAAAACACCCAAACCTTCCTTAGGAATCACGCTATCTATTAAAAAACCACCGATCAAAATCTGTTGCGTAGGTTTTAAAGATATAAGACAGCGGGAAGCGACTGATCTTTCGATGGTCGGCGCGACACCTGTTATTCTATTATTATCATTACGCTTCTCCTCTTTTGGAATTCACGGCACTAAGTCCGGTCCTTTGAGAGGCTTGCGTGGGGATATGGATCCAACACGTAGAGGCCCTTTGGAGAGTTTTAATGTTATGTAGGTCTCCAGCCAAAGCCCACTCCCGGATATACCAGTGAAATGATATGCCCATGAGCAGGTCTCGGCGGGAGTGTGAACTATTGCAGAATAATGGATACGAGTACTGATCTATGGAATGATATTTGGATGGACTGAGAATGGGCTGTTGCAAAGAGTTCGGACACCTGCCGTAATCATGATAACTGACTATTCAGTGGCAGGTGGTATTATTATTATTCTAAGTCTATTTAGTTATTTATCTATTGTATAGTTTGTTTGGCTTCAGACATATTTAGAACTGATATCGTAAACAATTTTTGTTTGACCTTTGATAACTTGATTGTTT
Organism: Plodia interpunctella; assembly: GCF_027563975.2. Taxonomy (NCBI): domain Eukaryota; kingdom Metazoa; phylum Arthropoda; class Insecta; order Lepidoptera; family Pyralidae; genus Plodia; species Plodia interpunctella. The sequence goes on from NC_071303.1 coordinate 711,579, forward strand.
TCTTTCTTGCTGACAGATGACATATGAGGAAATTTACCCGAGCGCGTTAGTGTCAGAGTTTAAAATGTCAACATTTGTCATTGCCCGTCCACTTACTAAATCCATAGTTTTAAGTAATTTTTTGACGAAAGTGACAAAAACGAATAGACAATAAGTCATTTATAACATCCGAAGTTGAATAAAAAAATAATTTGGTTTTATATTAAACTAGCTGTGCCCCGGGGCTTCGATCCCGTGTTCGGAATAAATGTGTTATTCCAGGTTATTTTCTACCCGTATACCAAATTTCATAACCAGTCTCGGTCCAGTAGATAATGCGTGAATATGTAACAAACAAACAAACTTACTATCGCATTTATAATATTAGTTGGGATATTTTTGCGATATTTGTGTAAATAAAATTTATACCATGAAATGAATTATGTAGAAATTGTAGAAATATAAATTGGAATATCCTTCACCTATAACTTGCGCTAATAATTCCCGAGATACACCGTCACAGACATACCTACAACTAATCCTCTATAAACATGTCCGGATTCACGCGCTGAATCTCGCAAAGTTCAAACGTATTTTGACATTACGTTTGCACATGCCCATTGTATGGGACGAAACGAAAAATTATTATTTTGAATATAGTGTTGGCTCTAAGCTGGACCAGTGTTCAGTGTTTGTTTAGTTTGAAATTGTAAACAATGATCCCGTTTTTACAATTTCAAACGAATTGAACATTTCTATAAATTTAATTTCAATGTCTGATCTCAAATTCATTTAATTATGTGTACATGACTGATTACAATGTGACTTTAAGCATAATAATTTGTTTATTTGAATATTTTTCTTATACTCAAAATTACTGATTGATAAGGTTAAGCCTAAAATCTACTAATAGGCAATTAATACTCAACACATTTCCTCAAGTGAATACGACAGTATATATACTATCGCTAAACTTTGGCGGATTGCTGCTGGTTTTTCATTGCGTCATAAAAGCTCTCACATAAACTACGCATTGTTCATTAATTCACCTCTGTGTCTGTCTTCAGCAATAGTGTGTAGTTGGCATGACATAATGATAATATAGGGTGATTAAAATTGAAATCTCGTACGACATTGGACACAGTCAGCTGACAAGTGCTTCGATTTCGTAACGGAGGTGAAGACGTTGCCACATGACGATAATGATATTTATAATTAGATCACGCGATCTAGAACACTGCGTTACGTGATAAGTCAGCGGGTTAGCTATAATTTCATCGCTATACAGAATTCATATTTACATACCGTCTCTCTCATAGACGCGAATATTCGCGTGTTCTACATTCCCGGTTATATTATTCGTGGCTGTGATGCCCCATAGCCTTTTGTTAGCGTACAAAAAGTTGCCTAAAATAGATGGCCTTTAAAATAATTAATATGGTACGGTAATGTCAATTTTGTGAATGATTGATTTTGGAAATGATTCTTTCTTCCTCAAGAAAATTTACGGGTCGTAATGGTAGCGCGGCCGCAGCGGTCGAAACGCTTTGAGAACCACCAAATAATGTAGATGAATATTTTAGACAAAAAATAATATTCTTTTTAAACGTTACACAAGTTATGTTACCATAACTGAGCTACGAGTATTAAAACATCACTATTGTTGCCTTGCTATTGAACTAAAAAGTCAAGAAACTAAGCGGAGTTTACTCCAGCGTAAAGCCATTCACAATAAAAGTGAAAAAAAAAAATACTCGGCCCAGTTCACACGGGTGGCCGCCTCGCTGCCTCATATAGCCGAGGATCAAGTGATAACCGAAGAGCGGAGAATCACATAGCCATATGAAAAAAAACGAATTTGATATATTTTTTTTATTGACGATTATTATAATACGAATGCGCCTTTCTTGCCGTGACGGTAATCATACTCATACGTTATTACCGTCGAATCACAATATATCGTGGTTTGTATTATGTTTATTATTGATCAAAATAATAATGTCTTGTGTGAGGTGAAAGATCATATTTACAAAATGTTATTCCAAAAGTACTTTGTTGATTAGTAAAGTCAGGCAGACAGAAGGAAAACACGTATAAACACGTGTCACACTGTTTAAAGATCTTGACACCTATCATTTAAATATTTGAAGTATGTAAATTAATGAATTATCGATACCTTGGTTTAATCTGTTTTGTTTTGTTTTGTTTTGTAGACCTTAAAATAATAATAAACCATATTTACAATCAAATTGATTTCAAAAGTATTAAAATTCAATACATATATCTCAGTTTATCTACAACATATTAGTCAAACATAAAAAATGTGGTTACACGGTCAATTCTGAACACTGAAAATGCGTGCTTTGATTGTTACATCGCGTCCTCATTGAGATTAATTTACGACACGATAAATGTTTTGTAGATTGTTAATAAAACCAAATACCACAGAGAATATATACATACGTCCAAACATATAGTATTTTCGTACAGCGTCAATAAGGACAACGCCTTAGGAATTGACTTGCGTTAAAGTTAAAATCGTAATTCAATTCGAGCTCCTGTTTAACTTGCCGCTATCGTTTATGTCTTGGGCCGGTCAACCTTGATCTTGCGCGTAATGAAGTGCGCCAGTTGCGCGCGTGCGCCGGTGACGTCACACCATTGTTATTTAATTGGTGCAGTCTAGTGCAGTGGGTAGTTGATACTTTTCGTTGACCATCCATACATGTTTCAATACTAATAAATGCGAATGTTTGTGTGTATGTTTGTTACTCTTTCACGCAAAATCTACTAAATCTATTGTTCAAAAATTTGGTACACGGATAGAATATAACCTGGAATAACACAGACACTTTTTATCGCGAAATTCCCACTGGAGCGAAGCCCCGAGGCGCACCTAGTGTATAAATAAATATTTCGAAGCTGTTGTTACTAAAAGTTGAATGAACTTTTACACGCGACGATATTTTCGGCATTGAAAAGTTTTAGGTTCATGTTCATGTCAATCAGTCTTACTATCTCATAAGTATACAGAAAAAATGAAGGTTCTTCTACTATAGTTCAGTCACGGTGGCAATTTACATTTCAAATATATTCGACTAGCTTATGACCGCTGTTTCGCATGCGTGATTTCCCACGGGAGCAGTTATTTTTCCAGGATGAAAGGAACTTCTCCGTACTTTAAACTATATGTATGCAAAATTTCAAGAAGATCTGTTGAGTTGATAGAGCGTGAAGAGGTAACAAACAAACTTATTTTCGCGTTTATAATTAGGATTGTATTGATATATAATATCACCGTTTGACAAGTTGTGTTACATATATATTTTTATACTATATATTAACCGCTTCTATCTCATCCTGGCCTTATAAAATTGACGAAATTTATTTCTATGTATGTTATTAACTTCCTAAGCCGAAAACATTTGTAAATAAAATGACCACACGTCAATAATTAACGTTAATATATGTTGAACAGTTGACTCTAATTCCTATAGGCATAAGGCGCAGTCTTTTTAGACGTGCAGCCAGATATATTAACCAGATATAAACAGTTAATTGCATATATTGATGAATTAGAAGATTAGTTTTCGACTATAAAGCAGTAGCTATAGTGAGACACGCCATAAAGGCGATATTAGTACTCACTTTAATGGAAATCTTTTTAATGTGGGGAGTTAGGAATCGAATGGTTTAAAATCTTATAACCATAGTAAATCTGTATCCCAATGCAATTGAATTTTATCCAATTTAATTTCAACTCACGAAGAAATGGGATAAGAATTTAACTGGATACATAAATATTATCTTTTATGGTTTTAAATGAGATCATTCCTTGTTCTTGTTTCGTCCCGAAGTCGTGGTCCAGTGGATGAGATATTCGCCTTTGACCGGTCTCAGATTCGAATTCTAATCATGCCACATGAGTTTGTATATCAATCTGGCTCATTAGTAATTTTCATAGATGTATATTTTCTTTCGGTAACGGAAAAAATTGTGAAAAACCAATTTTATCAGTTGACTATTAAGTTCACTACTGTGTACACGACTTCTTGTAACTAGATACAGTGGTAAAAGTCGAGTGAGATGCCTTTAGGCGACTTAAATAAAATCTGATACTAGTGTCAGCAATGTCACACTCGATAAGAAATCAATGTTATTAATACTGATGTCACCATTAACCGAAAATATTCTAAGTATGTAGCGGTCATTTCAACAGTTAGATTGGAGCCATTGTTTCCGAGACCTGTGCCACGAGACGCACGGACAGTAAATCAAAACCAGCTGGCATATTAATTTGGATGTAGCATCAGGTTGTACAGGTTGAGTTTAAATGAGGAGATGATTTAATGTCATTCGATTTAGAGTTGAATGAATTGAAAAATGTTTATATACTAGCAGCGCCCCGTGGCTTCGCTCCCGTGGGAATTTCGGGATAAAAAGTACCCTATGTGTTATTCCATGTTATATTCTACCCGTGTTGGTACACGGGTATAACAATCCGTCCGGTAGATTTTGCGTGAAAGAGTACATAATTACACACATACATCATCATATGTATTCTTTCGCATTTTTAATATTAGTAGGAAGATTGAAACAGACACACACATACGCAAAAAACACAAGTGTGTTTTTATTATTTTTGTGTATGTGTGTGTCTATGTCATCCTTTAAATTATTCCATGGAATAATTTAATTGTTCTATTTTTCGGTTTTAAAATTTATTTTAGTTAAACACAAACCTTGTCTATAATAATATGGTTAAAACATAAATCTACCATCACTTTTAATTGCATGCTTTTGCAAATCGACTCAGCCATTAAAAAAAAGACTGAATCATTATCATACACATAATTTCTTTAAACAAATAATATGTATTTTCGCACCTCATGTGAGAATGCATATGCAATGTATTTGGTTATACCCGACATAGATAAATTATCCTACATCATTACAAGTTTTTTGGCATAACACAAAATGCACACTGAAGTATGTAATATATCAATATATTTTGACCAAATATTATAACTAATCGAAGCCAATACGCGGCAAAAAATTACTTACTGTTAAGTGAATGGCAGAAGTGTTAAGTTATACAAAATATTTAAAGGGTGCCTGTGTATTTTTTTTTTAGCGAATTAATGATGGCTGCCCGTAAACTTGATGGCAAATAAGATACTTAATTATATTACCTCATTTTAGCATAGACTAGTGTAGAGAAGTACGTACATACACGAACGTGATTCTTATGTTGAAAAAAAAATCGTTAAATTAAATAATGTGTAATTTTTTTGGTATAAAAATTTTTAAATAGTTAATATTAGTTTGTAAATTGAAACAACGTTTAAGGTGGATGATTTGAAAATTGCTGTAGCTAACATTATTGTATTTTGTTATATACAAGTAATTTAATTTTTATAAATTTATCTATAGCAGTAATAACAAAGTTCGTTTGTATCATGCTGTGCGCTAAAGTCCATGTTTCCATACTAACATTATAGGTGGGAAAGTTTGTCTATCTGTCATGCTTTAACGGCTGAACCGCTTAGCAAAATTAAAGAAATTTGGAATAGTTATAATGACCCGAGGTCAAATATAGGCTATTAATCTAGTGCAAATATTTATCTAATGAAATATAAGACACACTTTTAACTATACCAAATGTCTTGGAAACTGTATCCAGATTTTTTTTAAGTTTCTTAATTGTCGAAATAAGTTTAAACAGTAAAACAATTAAAACAAAACACCCTGTGAACGAACCCTTTCACTTCGCTTTCGACAAATAAAAAAAAAGCATCGTAATAACAAGCCTGTCATCGCCAAATTGACAAATTAAATATCAACATATTACAACTCGCCGCCATCAATCATTCAACATTGCACCTTACGGGGTCGCGATAGAGTTTGATTTAGTGATCCATGATTTGATGGGTGATGTCAAATTTTTGCTAAGGCGTAATTAGAGAATGGAGATGGGTGTGAGGCAAGGGTCATGCGAACGGAATGATAGAAATCATCTCCTTCGAACTGACGAAATGTGTGGAGCGAAATATAGGCGGAGGCGGAAGTAATTTAACCCTTGAAACGTAAATTTAAATGAATGAAAGCGTACCTTAGGCTTCGATGCTGAGGAGGTAACTGGGGCAATGCTCAGAGGATCTCTTCTCTCTCTCTCCCTCTCTCTCTCTCTCTCTCTCTCTCTCTCTCTCGAGACAATGTAATTTCACAAGACATAGTAATTTCAGCATTGCTTCTTGGCGGTGGTCATTCCGAAATGCTAGTAATTTTGAGCTTGTGAGAAATTACTGTTTGAAATAAAATTTGACGTGAAAAAGTGCCAGGGAAGGTCTAATTTTTGAATAAATGATTTGATTTTGATAACCTATCGCTCGCTGTTTCTTCGCTTTATGCGTAATAGTAGTTTTATTTGACACAAGCAATTGGTGTAAGACTCACTTTTGAGATTGAAATATATTGCAGAAGTGAAATAGAAAAAAAATATGTGTCACACTTGAGAGAGCGCGAATATTTATGGTAAATTTTAAACAATTTACTATAATTATATCGATGAATAAATAGATACAAATTAATAATTAAAATGAAAAATTGTATCAACTTATCCGCCCGGTATTAAAAAATAAATCCGCTCTCGCTTTAGACTTGGGCCAAGCGGTAATATGCTTCGTTTGCAGTTAATTAAAATTAATAGTTGTTAACTGACCGGTGCTATTGTAACTAATGATATATAAAACGAGCGCGAGCTACCAAGAGATGGGCGAATGCCGGTCAAAAGGTAACTTTTTCGAAAGGTCATCTTTTTCGAAATATATTTTCCTTCTTTACAAAAAAGGGCCTTGACAGACGCCAGACGGACAACGAAGAGATGGGTTTCGTTTATTCCTTTTCAGGTACGGAACCACCTCACTGAACAAAACTCAACGGCTCATGCTAACCATAAAAGATTGTATTGGCATTCGATGGATACAAACATTTAGTACATACACATAACTGTAAATAGGAGTAAATATTTTCCAGCGTTAGGAATCGAATCGAGGACCTTTAGGCGGACAGGAGTGGTGACCACTAAGCCACGATTACAGCTTTATTTCCTACCAAAGTTTAGTTGTAACACAATTTACGTGAGCAAACTGTCCACAAATATGGCGGAGCGGCTTGGACATAAACAGTTGTCGACGTCGGGTCACGACTAGGGATGAAGTTGCCGGTATTTTGTTCGGTTAAATTACGACTGTGTTCTTCCTATTGCCTGAGATCCAAGCGAGTAGTTCTCATAGCAAATAGCGATTGAGACGTTGCTGGACGGAAGGTTTCATTGTTAATTGTGATGGAAGAAAATCTCTTGTGTTTCTTAGTGTGTCGACTCTGCGAATACGAAAGTAAAGCCGAAAAAGACAACACTGACATAAGACAGTATTAACTTTATATATTAGCTTTTTCATGGTTATTGAAAAAACTTCTTAATACTTTTATAGCCTACCTACAAAGTATTGAGAAGACTTAATTGATTATGTTTGAACTCGGGTTATTAACATTCTCTCGACCAAATGTCATTCAATTCAATTCAAAATTCTTTATTTTTCTCCACAATCTATAAATACATTAACAAAGTAAACAAATATGTTGCAAATTACATTTAAGATTGTGAGAGACTGCTGCCTAAACTAAGTAGAGCTTGTATCTCAGTACACCAGCCTCTCCCCACTTGGTGTACATAGTGTCATATTGTTATTAAAAAGTAAAAGTATAAAGAAAAACAATAAAACAACGAAAAGCAATCTATAAACAAATATATAATACAAGAAGAAAAGTTTTTAAATGATTTATGTAATTGCTCAAATTAAGCACTATTGCTTAAACTGTAACAAATTTTCTGTACAATTATAATCAAGATCTAATAAGTATTCTTTGATAGTCTTTTTACATAAGAATTTACTTTGAAGATGAATTTCCACCTAAATCGACCTACCTGTTAAGCCATGACAACGTGACAGACAGACTCTTGCAAACAAAATATTAGTAAAGATATCCATAAATATTAAAAGGAAAATAAGTAGATCAAGTACTTATCCAAACTATGTACAAGTACACATCACAATGAAGGGATCATTTGACCTCTCACCTCATTTGTCGCCTATATTCTAGCATAATTTCACGCATATTTCGCAGACCGTGGACCCGCGGCCGGTTCCCACGTACCTGTAATGCCACCTAATGGACCCAGACATCATAATCGAGAGCTTAGGGAGAGGGCACACTGTAGGAATGGATTTTTCGTCGTTTCGCACCGCGATGCAAACCGCGGTGCGAAAAGCCCATGAGGATTTTATGAGTGGGTCCTTATGGACTACGTGTACGGGGCGAGCTGATAAGAAATTTATGTAATGTGTTGTTTCGGACCAATTATCTTTTCATAATAAATAAACTCCGGATTCTACACATTATAAAAGTACTTCAAATATTTTTTAGGAAAAGTATTAAGGTCCATCAACCATCGTCATTGGCGCCACTGAAACTACTACCCTATCGAAATGTACTTAGGTTCGATTTTTCCGTGGTGTGAAGAATTTATTCGAATAAATAATAAATAAGTACAAAAAATACAACCATAATTATTTTTTATAATTTAATTTAACAAGAGAAAATAACCAATCTACCCCACAGCCAATTATATATAAAAAAGCATACTTCAGAAATAAATTATAGAAATACAATAATATCATAAATACCATAAATTAATTCCTTACTGGACGGGTCCCAATGGTCCATATGTACCCATAAAAATATTATTATGATAATGTGTGCACTCTCCTTTATGTTGAATCGCGTGTATAGTTCCTTTCCGACCATATTACATATTGCAATTGCGTTGAGTATTGTTACGTAACTTTTCTATTTATATCTTTACATATGAAAACATCTAAAAGTTCACTTCACTTTTTAATATTATGATTCCATTGTTTAGCCTAAAGCAGTGGTGGTGTAATGGTTGAAACGCCCGCCTGTGGATCGATAGGTCCCATGTTCGAATCATACTTGTGCCACATGAGTTTGTATACCAATCTATAGTAGTTTTCATCGATCACCACTTGCTTCCGGTGAAGGAAAACATCGTGAGGAAACCTGCACACTGGTTGATTCTTTTTAACTTGTGTCTGAAATTGAGAAGGAAACGGAAAACGACTCCATTAATAATGAGTTAAGCTAAGAAAGTTGTTGTGTGTGTTTCATTCCACGTAATAACCACGATCCTGAGCCATGAGGAATAAGACTATGAAGAAGAAGAATCGTTTAGCCATCCGATGGTTCCGCTTGTGTCAAGGTTGCGAAGGACCCTGTGACCATACAAATATATCACAGAGCATTAGTTTAGGTATTTTATTTATTTAAGTACATACAAACCTAAAAATAGAAAATTCTGCTGGTGAAAATATCGCGGGTATGTTACAAGAAAAGTTCTATAAGACAATATTATTTAATAAAATGTCTTTTTCTTGTTATTCAGTACCAATCGCTGACATTGATATGAGGCCTCTGTCATGGCTTCATGACTACAGACACTTAGTGAACTAAATATTCAACTAACTAACCAAATCATGGTTTAAAACGTAAAATGAGTTGTTAATGAAATATATTGGTCAAAAACGTGCCGTTGTCGACTGAAACTTTGATTATATTCGCACTTATCTTGAAAAAGACGCGACTCAGTCGTTGCTCGTCAGTTTCTATGAAATTTTCAAATTAATTAATTACTTATAAAAATAGTTATCTTTCTCAAGTTGTTCAACAATTGCGCGACTGTGTCGCAACCGTCGTCGGCCCACTAATTTGTCGTAGACTAATTGTTGACAGATTGGCAATAAATTTTCGACCTCTGGGGTTCCGGGCCGCTAAACATTGTTGAAATAAAGACTTGACGCGCTAATTTCTCTTCAAAATTGATATTTTTATCTATTTTCAACAATTCTTTTGGAATGTTCACTAAATCCCAAACATAATTTTATGAATTTCAAGAAGTGGGTACTCAGACCACACACATATTATGATTATGTGTGTTCGAAGGAGTCACATCATTCAGGAGATAAGTAATTGGAAACAAATTGGGCTTTAGTTTAGTGTAATCGTAATGTTTTTATTAACTGCTAACCCATTCCTGATTTGTATGGTTCTGATATTTTTAGTAACCTATTTCAATGTCACATCTGAATTCGCAGTATGTGTTAGTGTATTAATAGCCACAGTACGGCATAATCTTTCATAGTTTATATTTATTTATTTCGCTTTACATATATATATATATATATCGCGAAGCCGGGGCGGGCCGCGAATCCTTCAGTAAATTGAAATATTATTTGCAAATTTCTATTGATTACTGAGTGGTGGCGTGACGACTCGAGTTACATTGATTTGCTTTATATTAATTAACAATACTAATCAACCTAATTAAACATGGCAATTCGCCATTATCACTACAGACAGATCCATGCATGCAACTTGTCATGAAGTTGGTTGTGTCACAGTATATCTACATGCTTTATCGTGGTATACAAGTGTTTACTAGTTTATTCAGTGTTTTATTGTATATCTATATACTACACGGGATACGATCACGATTAATATGACTGAAAAAAATATTTATTTTCCGTAATTTCTTGACTTGAAAATTTCTTAAGTATTTTGATAAAATTTCATGAAAATTTCCGAATTACTTCAGGAATTTCCGTTCAGAGCAATTTTGAAATGTTCGAGAGCAACACATCGCTACACACAAAGTTTAACATTAAATTTGTTTATTTTGAGATTCGTATGAGACGTCATTGGGAATTTATAGGTAGGTTACAGGGTAGACAGTGTCAATCTAAACGTTAGTGACTCTTCAATATTAAAGTTGGACAACTGTGTATTATTTATTAAACTGTGGCGTAGCGCTATACAAGTATAAGAACAATAGAACCTTATTGGTAATAATCCTGGTGTCAATGACCGGGTAATTATGAAGTAGGCGCAGATATAATTACCAACACGCGACCGTTGGGTATACAGTGTAAAGGCAAACTGTGACCTAATGGCGAAAGATGTGAAGAGATGAATTAATTCGGGCGAATTGGCATGGTCTTGATAGCTCAGTGGTTCAGAGCGCCGTCCCGGATAGACAGGGACGTGAGTTCGATATTTTCGCTAGCTTCTTTCTATTTTTTTTATATCATTTTCGGTTTTTGTTACTCTAAAATTCGTCGAAGACGAAAAATTTATTTGACAATTGATATGTAATCAATCTATATTCTAAATTTTCGGCCGAATAAGTTGATCGTCACAAACTTAGCATTTATGTTGTAATAATAAAAGATTTCCCGCACCTCACAATCTCAAAATATATTCGTTAAACGCTTAATTAAACTCTACTAGATAAAGTTACAACGGAATATAGGATACGTAAATAAAACCATTGGAAAAAGTAGTACATTTAAGGCCTCTACGACATCGCGTATTTATTTAGCTCCAGTTTCTACTTAGGGCATAAAAAATGTCGTATTTAGAACGGCAGTGAAATGTACGAAGCCCCATAAGGGCCGCCACACATTAATTAAGGCATAGCTAATGAGAAAAACTTGGGAATGTCCCAATCATGGGGCGTTTATGCAAAGTTGAACCGTATAATGCGTGTGTAAAGTTACTTTTTGTCTATTTAATTGAATAAGGAAAACTTTATGCAGGTGTTTAAGCATGAGGTTATGAAATTGAGAATTTTCGAAGAATATATCCCCATATATAAAATCCCCCGATTTTATTGATGTTTGAGTTTTTTCTGTCATATTATTGGATTCTCGTGCAAAATTATTAACATTTCAATTGAAGCATTTTTTTTATAACTTGAAATAATTATAGTAACCAAATTGAAATGGAATTAATAAAACTATTACATACGAATAAGACTAGATTACTAAAACATTTAGTAGTAGGGCAAATTGTATGTCGTAGACACATTATATACATAAATACCTACGCGTCATGTCGTGGAAAAGTGTATATTTAGAGAATCTTTAAAAAACACAGACATTTTTATGTCAACTTTCAAATTATGTATTATTTCTCAAAGCCTCGTACCACCGGAATACTAAACAAACGCTGTAAAAAAAAAGACGACAAACACAACAGTTTTAAGTTTACTTACTTTTTACAATTATGTAAACAAGTTTTAAAAATAACATTTTAAATACACCTATTATGTATTCAATAGCCTTCAAGAACCACGTAATACCAGTAATTTGGCGAGAGATGGCGCTGAATCTTGATTGGAGCTAAAACAATTGTTATTGTCCATTGTCGCTTAGTTTTTGTCCGTCTGTGTGGTGGTACCGTGCGAACATTTCCCAGGGCATATTGTCCACATATAATGTTACGTTTTTATCATAAACTGGTAAACATAATGGTGAATTGTTCAATTCAATTCCTATTTAAAATGAGGTCGCGTTATTTTGTTTGTTTATTATGTGATTTCGTAGTAACTATTAATAAGCTGCAAATTAACTGTTATACGTGAAGATCACTAGATACTGTGTATACAAATACTACCGTTAGATGGCGGTAGACGTAAAAGTCGTGACATATGTCTATAGACGACATAAATATAATCTGTCACTATAGTGCAATAAGACATTTGGGGGGTTAAGAATGAGTTGCAGCCACTAGGATAGATGAACTGTTTATTTACAAAAGAGTGCAAAAATTTGTGAGGATGCATATATGTATATACCTACTATCTACTGGACCGATTGTTATGAAATTTGGTACACGGGTAGAATATAACCTGGAATAATAGGGTATTTTTTCCCATGGGAGCGAAGCCCCGAGGCGCAGCTAATTTACTAATAAATAAGAAAATGTAGGTCTAATGACATTAACTATGCACCCGAATATATATTTCTTTTATCTATGACCCGTACACTATAACGCCACCATAACATTTTTACAAAATTTTTAATCAAAAAAATTATATTGACAAACTATGCCACACTATATACAGAATTTTATTACGAAATTTTCCTTTCAACAACGTCGCAGGTGACTAAAACCAAAACAGTATGTCAGCTGTATGACAACGTTCTCATAATATGATATGTACAACCTATTTTCTTTGTTAGGGTAAAGGTCACACTTTTGCTACTAATTTGTACTTCTAAAAATACTTAAAGATTAAAACAAATCCTTGAACTGAACTCCGAAAATAGCACCATTATTAATGCATTAATAACAATTCTTCGAAATTGTTTTTGAACAACAGTAAAAGATGTTGGATCTTGTTTGGGATTAATTTAATTTTTTTGGGATTACTCGCTGCGAACTGGGCTTTCGCACCAGTGGGAATTTCGGGATAAAAAGTACCCTATGACTGTGTTATTTCAGGTTATATTCTACCCGTGTGTGTACCAAATTTCAAAACAACAAACTTTCGCATTTATAATATTAGTACGATTGCTAACTGTTGTCCGACTTAATTCGCACAATGGAATTAGATATAACTTTAACAACTACCCTCATATAATATTATATTATATATCAATATACAAAGTAGCGGTCTAAAATCGAGTGCATTGGTTTCGCGATGTTTTGTCACCGGTGACAGCTTGTGTTATGCCAGCTCAGACCGTCGCTGAACTCCGACACATGCCGACGCGAATGTGTGAACGTTGCGTAGTTATGAGTGATTTTATTTACTACAACGAAAAACCAGCAATGTATACCGAATTGGCTAAATTTTGGCAAATTGTGACGACAGTGTGGAGCTGGCATTATGGAATACTAACTCAACAATACTAAGTATATTTTTTGACGTATAAATTAGATTAGATTGAGCCAGCCCCAAAGTAAGTTCGAGACTTGTGTTATGGGATAACTCAACGATACTATATTTTGTAAGAAAAACATATATAGATAAATATCCAAGACCCGGGCCAATCAGAAAAAGATCATTTTCCATCATGACCCGATCGGCGACCGAACCCGGGACCTCTCGGTTCAGTGACAAGAACTTTACCACTGCGCCACCGAGGTCGACAAACATTAAAAATCGAAGTCAATTTGAAAAATATAATTTTCCAAATTTACCTGAACGGTGATTGAACACGGGTCCTTCGACTTGAGATTCCAGTGTGATAACCAATACGCCATAGAGTTTTTATTTATTAATTTAAACCTAGGGGCTTGTCTCGGTTTTGCTCGTGTAAAACCATAATAAATTATACCTACGTGTTCCTCAGGAATCATACCATCTATTGATGAAAATTCGTCGGTGAATGTTTGAGTTTATCTGTTGGGAAGAATGGAACGCAACTCTAATAGTTCTTTTTCTGTGTAAAAGAACTATTAGAGTTGCGTTCCATTCTTCCAAAATACATAGAGTGACATAGGCTAATTTTTATTACGTTTTTACCCGAGCGAAACCGGGGCGAGCGTTAGTAGTCTGTCAAAGTAAACAAAAAATTGACACGTTACATAGTAATTCCCTAATCAATAACTAATTAAAATGTGTACGGATGTTAGCAAGCGACGCTGACGAGCCATCATAACGGCGGTCTATATTAAAAAGTAATTAATAATTAAAAATTAATAGTCGCAAGACAACAAACAAATGACTACATTCTATCAAATTATATCTTCAAGATATTGTGGATTATGTCCAACTATCTGTTTGATCCAATGGTGGTCCATTGTTTGTGAGATGATGCTCCCCAATTGTAGGTATTTTGACATTTATATTTTGTACAATAAATCCTTACATATCATAAAATCTATATACGCACATTATAAAAAGTAACCTATGTCACTCATGAAGGTTTCGCCTATCTCTGTGCCAAATTTCATCAAAATTGACCGAGTAGTTTTTGAGTATATTACAAACAAAAATACAAATCTTTCCTCTTGATAATATTAGTATGGATAGTATGGGTTTGAATGGAACTGGATGGATTGCGTCAATTCACTACATAATATGAAACAAAGTGGCTTCCCGCTGTCTGTCCCTATGTATGCTTAGATCTTTATTACTATATTATTATTTTTTGATGACCTCGGTGGCGCAGTGGTAAAGTTCTTGCCTCTGAACCGAGAGGTCCCGGGTTCGATCCCCGATCGGGTCATGATGGAAAATGATCTTTTTCTGACTGGCCCGGGTCTTGGATTTTTATCTATATGTGTATTTGTTATAAAATATAGTATCGTTGAGTTAGTATCCCACAACACAAGTCTCGAACTTACTTTGCGGCTAGCTGCAACAATCTGTGTGATTTGTCCCAATATATTTATTTATTTACTAAGAAACTAGGCAATAGATTTTGATGCGAGTTTATTAAATAGATAGTGTGATTCCTATGGAATGTTTATGCGTGTAATTTACTAAGGTTTAAAACCCGAGCGAAGCCGGGACGGGTCGTTAGTGAAGTATAAAATAGAAGGGAGTGTTAGGTGAAATGAAAAGTGACAGAGTTAAACGGAAGGAGTCAACATGCCGCGCCGACCTCACATTAGTGGCTAAGAGAGAAAAAGGATAAGAAAGTAGAAAGAGATGTCAAGAATTTTTAATTACCATAAGTGCGTTTATATAAAAATGTTCCTTATTAAAACGCACTGATGTTTGTCCTTGTTGTGCAAAATCAAAAATCAAAATCAAATCATTTATTCACAAATTAGGCCTTCACAGGCACTTTTTCACGTCATATTCTAAATTAAATGATGTTTACCAAAGCTACAAACTACTAGCATTTCGGAACGACCACTGCTGAGAAGAAATGCCGAAAGAAACTCATTCAAACAGTGTTGGTCCCTATCATGCCAGATCCGCTTACCATTAATGTTTATAGTGCACTTGTTTATAGTTGTATACTTTTTACCAAGTAATATACATATATGTCGTGTACATAAATTCAAATTCAAATCATTTATTCAGAAATTAGACCTTCACAGGCACTTTTCCTCGTCAATTTTTATATTTATAGTTATTTCTCACAAGCTACAAACTACTGGCATTTCGGAACGACCACTGCTGAGAAGAAATGCCGAAAGAAACTCATTTGAACAGTGTTGGTCCCTATCATGCCAGATCGGCTTACCATTAATGTTTCTTACAATGTTTTTTTTTCTTTCTAATAATATATAAAAGTACATAATGTACATAATGTACATAATATAATATATGTCACTGCAAATTATTTATCTAAGTAATTTGTGTACAGTCAATATCACGTCGAGTTACCCTGCATGAACTTCTACGGTGTGTTAATAGCGACGAGTTTGCATTGAATTTGGGTGGTGTGCTTTTGACTGTACTTTGTTATAGGTACTACTAAAAATATATAAAAAATGGTTAGCCTTTCTGGTATGATGGAGAAACCTTGTTCAAATGAGTTTCTTTCGGCATTTCTTCTCAGCGGTCGTTATTTCAGTGATTTATCGTTTTTGGACAAATACGAATAGGTATGAAAAATTTCCTTCTCAGTACTGTTAAATATGCGAAATTTTAAAATAAACGGTCAAACAGATTTAGCGTTAAGAGGGAACATACAAATAGATAAACAAATTCACTCTCATATTACATACTGGCTGTTTACCCCCAGTTCCGCCAGCGGTAGTCTTATGTCAGACACTAGGTCAGTATAGGTTATTATCACTAAGTCATAAAAAAAAAACTAAATATATATATTCCAAATTTTATCGAAATCGGCGCAGCAGTTTAGCCGTAAAAACGTAACAGACTTAATATTAGTACGGATTAAGATTTTTAAAATATCAAAGTTATATAGGATACATGTATTTATGATTTTTTTTTTAACGCGCATTCTAACAATAGCGCGCATGCGCATGTCGATCCATTTTCATCTTCATTATTGTTGAATTATCACTTCGTCGCTAAAATATGTGTTGCCATATAAGTAAATAATTTAATTTAATTTTAAAGCTGTTGAATATTGACGGCTGTGAATCACTGCTTTATTTGTTACGCAAAAAAACATTGTTGTGTAAACTTGGCTTTGTTTATTTTTATTTAAATCCGGAATTATGTCGGAAATAATTATATACTGGCTGCGCCCTGGGGCTTTGCTCCCGAGGGAATTTCGGCATAAAAAGCACCCTAGTGATTTTCCAGGTTATGTTCTACTCGTGTACTAAACGTAATAATCCAGTCCAGTAGATTTTGCGTGGAAGAGTACCATACATAGACACACAAACTTTCGCATTTACAATATTAGTGGGATGTTGAATTCGAGTTCGCCCTCGTAAATTTATTAATTATTATTAATTCTAACCTTATTCAGAACTATTTATATTTAATATTAATATTTATACTTTAGAAGTACTAATTTCACGTCACGTCGTCAATTTAGTATTTCTCAATAAGCTACAAACTACTGGCGTTCCGGAACAAGCATGGCTGAGAAGAAATGCTGATAATTATCAAACTCACGCAAAAATAAGGATAGCTACGAAATAGTTAAGGAAATTGCCATTTTTGTTGCCAGTTATAAAAAACTTTTTTGAAAATGGACTTAAAAGCATAAATGGTTGTCTTTATCGTATTCAAGTAGACGAGAAGGGACTAAATTTTTTACTTATAGATACTACATTTACCCACCCATTTAGGTAGTAATAGTGTATTGTACTGATCGGCTGAGGAAGCAACCGAAAACACGCTCAAATGAGAGATTGATTATTTTTGCAAGTTCATGTCTCATTTGTTGCGAGTCTGTAATACGCTTTGAATGCGTAAAATCAACGCGCTGGTTGAACGTTACAATGTTATGCGAATTTTCAGATTAATTTATTATAGTTTTATTTTGATTTATTATATATTAAAAAAAAATATATATATATATATATTTAAAATTATGTAAAAATTGGTCATTATGGATCTCCTGACGAATGCTCGTTGATGTCTTTTATAGGAACGATCTCAAAATCACAACCTTGCTTTGTTTTATTATTAATAACGGTCATTTATATTAACTATATATACTGTAAGTTATAAAAAAATAAAAATTGAATAGGTATGATATAATAGGTATATTGATGTTGTGCCGAAAAAAACAGTTTTTTTTTACTTCGGGAACATGTTGTGAAAATGTTTGTTGATAAATAAAAGCTCACCTTGGTATCTTTGGCGTTACTTCAGCAAACCAAAAACGGAGACGTTAAAAAAATCCCACAAGCACTTTTCACAATCTATTGTAAATTAAATTTTCAGTGTCAACGAATTTCACTTTACAATTACTATCGTTTTCAAATGTCACAGTCCAGTCACTTTCGATTAAAACAAACACGAGTCCAATTTACAGGAACTCGCTAACTGAAATTCAAAACTTCAAACGAACACGCCAAAAAAAAAAAAAACACTACTGTCTTTAAAAATAAAACTGGCTGGTAATCTAAACTAATTATAAGATTTAAAAATAAAAAGTCCGGGCACTGGCCATCGTATCGAATTCACGATTCCATTTTTTGAAATTCGATTTCGAACGCGCGTTGTCTTTGCCCGATGCGCGCGCACGAATGATCGTGGAGGTGGACTCGCTTCTTCGGCCGTCGAAGGGGCGTGGCTAATTCTAACGCAACATCTATCTGTATCTCTGTCCCGCTCGCTCGTAGGCAGTTTGGCGTACGTCTGTCTCGCTCGTCTAACGTTTGGTGCGTTACCGTTTGGTGGTGGTGGTGCGCCGTGAACTTTGCCACTGCGCCGGCGACGCTACGATTAATAAAACGATACGAAACAGATCGCGATGCGATTAGACTATGCGCTTTTCGTTTCTGCGCATATTGCTTGCGATAATTGAATTTATTTTGAAAAAATATATTTTTTTTTATTGAATTGAGAAATCTTCGTTTTTTTTTTTTAAATTAAAAACTGCAAGTACTAAGATTCTTTTCAGTATTAAAATATAAATAAACTCAGGGCGAAGTTATAAGATATCAGTATTTTTAGAGCAAAAATAGTTATTAGAAATCATGTATGTACTACATTATAAATAAATAAATAAATAAATATATTAGGACAAACCACACAGATTGAGCTAGCCCCAAGGTAAGTTCGAGACTTGTGTTATGGGATACTAACTCAACGATACTATATTTTATAACAAATACATATATAGATAAACATCCAAGACCCGGGCCAATCAGAAAAAGATCGTTTTCCATTATGACCCGACCGGGGATCGAACCCGGGACCTCTCGGTTCAGTGGCAAGAACTTTACCACTGCGCCACCGAGGTCGTCAAATGTATCTATTGTATCATTATGTATCTTTATATATATCTTTGACTAGACGTCACTTTATTTTTGAGGTTAGTTTAAGAATTTAAGCATTATGTAATATTTCTTAGATTTATTTCATATTAATCTAAGACAAATTGAAAACACAAAGTTGATTATAAGTTGTATAAACAGTAAATTGAGTTTAAGTTTATAACCTTCATTTTCAGCGTTGAGTTAAAAACGCAACAACTAGGCATTGACTATAAAGTTAAAGGCACTTTTTATAGGCAAAGTAGTAAAAATATTATGTTACAAAAATTGCTACAAATTAAAAAAAAAAAGTTGCGCTCACCGTGGCAGTAAAAAGGAGCTTAAAAAGCTCGCATAGCGACGCGCTTATTACTCATGCAGTTATTGTAGCAAAGCTTTTGTTGCGAGGAAAGTTTTACGACAGCTTCCTTTAAAGCCCATTGTTGGAGCTTGCAATTTTGAGCTTTTTAACGGGACGGGATGTAATTGTTGTTATTAATCGTAACATGCAAAGATCATTTTGTAATCGCATGGAGTTAACATTAATAGGTGAAGTTTTTGATGTCGAGGTTATTATGTGGAATGGAACACACACAACGACTCTGCGGGCAATATTAAAGGTTATTTGCCATTACCTTCTCCATTTCATCATACATGATCAACCAGAGCGCAGGCGCAGGTTTCCCCACGATACGGGACCAACACTGTTCGAATGAGTTTCTTTCGGTATTTCTTCTCAGCAGCGGTCGTTCCGAAATGCTAGTAGTATGTAGCTTTGATAAATATCATTTAAATTAGAATATGACGTGAAAAAGTGCCCGTGAAAGCCTAATTTGTGAATAAATTATTTGATTTTGATTTTGATATTTTCCTTATTCGAAGATTACAAAGGCGAGTGTTGAATCGTTATTCATCATCCTTATATTACACTGAAAGCTAGAAATCTGCTAAACTAAATAAACCTTAGTGTGTGTTATTGTGTTTATACGACCGGCCACCTGCCTGACGTTTCCGAGAACGCTGTTGTTGCATGTCCAGGATTTTTATCCGATAGTCTAAGTACTGACTAGTGGCTTTGTGAGCCGATACCTTGCTATCATATAAAGATTGCAGACAGGAGGAGCACCATATTTTTTTTATCATGATATAATTTTCTGAGCGCGTTGAGTGCCAAGATTAAGGACAGTCTAATACTGAATCACTGGATAGGAGTTCATCTCGGCCTGAACAGGCCAGTTCTAGGTAAGTTTGTAAGTACTAACATAGCTATAGGTAACTTGTGTACTAACACTATGTATAGATTTTTTCCGAAACAAAGATTATTATAATATTTTGGTAAAGTACACTGTGCATAGAAGCGATTGTTTCCTGTAGTTGCATAATTACAAAAAATGAACATATTGGTCGAAGTTCTTAATGGTCTGTATTTAATATTTTGTTTTTGCAAAAATAACACGTTGATATACATACAAAAATTATACTATACGCAAAAGGAAATCTTTATACCTAATGAAAATAACATAGCAATCTGACGTCAGCGCGCCACATATGTATAATAACATAATTTACGCGACAATGTGTCTGCAAATCATGCATAGATTAACATAATGCAGAATGCAACGTCCTTGTTCGATTAGTATTAGCTGCTTTGGCTATATATATATTTTTTATAAGAACAGATAGAAAAACGGTAATGGTTTAATTTCAATTCAGATTAAATAACTGTGTATAGACACTAATATACTCAACTAGCTTCGTCCCGGGGCTTCGCTCCCGTGGGAATTTCGGAATAAAAGGTACCCTATGTGTTATTCCAGGTTATACTCTAACCGTGTACCAAATTTCATAACAACCCGTCCAGTAGATTTTTCATAAAAGTGTAACAAACATACACATATACATCCTCACAAACTTTCGCTTTTGTAATATTAGTAGGATGTTAAAAATTGATATTGTCAATCTGTTTAAATATGATAAAAAAAACTATTAGAAATTGCTTTCAAAAGTGGTTACAAATAACATTTTATTAATTAAAATAATTAATATTGAAATATACCTATTTAGTTTGCTGAAGCTGTACAGGGGAATTTTCTAACCGGCGAATTTGTGGGAAATATAATCACATACAATCTCACTTTCTTATATAATGAAAATGCGATATAAAACAATTTGTCAAGACAAAAAAAAATATTACGAAATTTAAAAATATAAAATTATAAATATCTCGACAGCGTGCGTTTATTTCACTTTAAAAAGTCCCGTTAATTTTTACAAACATCTTTACGTGAATTCCATTAACAATTGCCAAAAAAGTGACCTTTCTAATTGCAACCCTAAAACACAAAGACGCCGTCTTACAAAATTGCGTTCTAATAAATTTAAATTCGCAGAATAGAAATTGCACAAACGGTAATAGTTTTATTAGTTTAACGGTTACTGTTTTTTTATGGTCCTCTCCGTAAAAATCTACCGATGGTCCGGTTCGGTCCATTTAGCCTGTGACGTCACGTTTTTAAAACTTTTTTTTCGTTAGTTGCGTTACCTCGTGCTTAATGGCCCCCGTTACTGTACTAATTTGGTTTTTTTATTGGTGTTTTTTAAATGTAAAGGAAGCATTTGATATATTTATTGAGCAAGAGAGAGGTAAAATGTTAGTGCAGAATATAAATTAAATTGTATATTGTTTCTTATCATTCAAATCTAACAAATAAATTTGATATTAATATGTAGATCTAGAAATAGGCGTGGTAAATAATATTTTAAATAGACAGATGGTGCAACAAATTAATTCATAGTTTTTTTAATTATCCCGTGGGAAATTCGAAATAAAACACATGTAAATATTGTAAGTATGGCTTAGTAATGCAAGTTGCATGCGTATATGAAAATTTTCATCGTAAATGGTAATGCCAAATACTATATTAATAATTAAAATATGATTACTTTATAAATTTGTATACAGAAATGAGATCTTTATATTACATTTTCACGTCGAATTTTAAATCGAATATTATTCCTCAAAGCCAGAAATTGATAACGAGAATAATTAAGAAATCAACTATCCATAATTTCTAATTTGCGTGTACGATTGTAATATATGATATCTAATCGTGTATGATGATTTTGATTCAAAGAAAGTTACCAGCGCCAAGCACCCAGCTACTAAACCCATAAAAAAGATTAAAACAGGTAAAGAACTAGTTTAACAATACATTCACGTTGCGATTTATGCCGCCAAAATTGTGGGCGTCGGGCGAGACATGACCTGGTTCCAAATATAACACGGGTTCGTATTTTTATGGAGGTGTTGAGGTTATGTCGTGAATGGCAATAGGCAGGAAGGGATTTGACGGGTCGAAATATATAGCAACTATCTGCAGAACGTGGTGTTACCCACGTAATTATTAAAAAAAAAAAGACTTTTATATGCATAGTAGCGCCATCTTCTTTGTAAGTGCCAACTGTCAGACTTTTTGATTAATTCTACACGAATTACGTACTTTTATGATAAAAGTACCCTAATTATAATATTGCATTAATTGTGTCTCAATTATGGTAGCTTCGAACACTGCCGATAGTCCCATTTTTCACTATTGCTGCAATATCGATCGAAATTAGATTTGGTATAAATTCCTTTCCTTCAGATATAAATTTGGCAAACAAACAACATATGCATTACGATGTGTTTATTGATTACTTCTTAATCGTTTCCTTATTGTTTTTGATTACTTCCTTATCGATGTGCCTTTGGAAACCGTTTTCTTCCGAAAGGCAAATTAACAAGCACGGTTCATTTTGGCCAGACACAATACTCATAAAGAAGGCACTCACAAAATGAAATATTATGTCATCAATTACTGGAACCACTATAATCAATGATTATTATAATGGACACAAGTCCCTCAAGAACTAAAAAAAATTCAGATAAATAGGAAAGAATTTGGTTCAAGAAATTTTTGAGATATCATTACGTGTGCACTAAGAAGAGAAGAACTAAATGTAAAAGAAGAATATACCCCGCTACTAGTTTCCCATGCGCAGTCGGCAGCCGGCGGTATTAATCAAAAAAGGCTATATTCATAAATCGCTGAGAGTACGGAGTTCGGATTAACAGGTAGATGTAGTGCCCGAGTGTCGCGGTGTACGTGTTAATTCAGGATAAATGGGACGCTTTTGGGGTTCCGTAGGGGATTTCAGAGAATCAAAGAAAAGATACGAGTTAACCTAAAAGAATTGTATATTACTTTTTAAACTTTCGCGTTGCATAATTAACATTTAAACGTTTGGGAAATAAAAAAGGTATGTGCGCGTTTAATACCCGAGACTATGTAACCTGGACACAATTGTTTAATGTTATAGGAGAAATAAATATTAATATATTAGGACAAATCACACAGATTGAGCCAGCCCCAAAGTAAGTTCGAGACTTGTGTTATGGGATACTAACTCAACGGTACTATATTTTATAACAAATACATAATATATAGATAAACATTCAAGACCCAATCAGAAAAGATCATTTTTCATCATGACCCGACCGGGAATCGAACCCGGGACCTCTCGGTTCAGTAGCAAAAATTTTACCAGTGCGCCACCGAGGTCGTCAGAGAACCGAAACAATGTTCAAATGGGAAAAAGAAATAAGCGCGTGATTGGCTGAAAGTTTTTTTTTTCTGTATTTCGAAAGACAAACAAAACCCGCATTGGAACTATTAAATCCAAACAAAATTATTTTTTAATTATCGTTTCAAAAATCGATTCCCACTTGCCCGGTTCCACATTACTAATAAATAACCCAAAAAAACCCGTTACTCAATACTCGGCTATTATCTGTTATAACGACGTATTTAGGTACAGTCGCCCATAAATACCGGTAATACCGCGTACAGTCGGACCAATAAATTTATAGGAAAATTGAGACATGGACGAGATCTAATCTCTATGGGAGATTTATTGGGAGAAATAGATTTATTTCGGTAAAAAAAAATGTTTCTCGCTTTTACATGTTAAGCAATCATGTATTTATCTAGCTAGTGGATGCATGGCTCTGTTCCATGTGATATAAATGTTATTATGGACAACATTATAAGAGGTCTTATTGAAAAGTAATGTACCAAAACATTGTTAGGTTAGGTTGTATACAAAGAAGGAAGGAAACTCAGTTTTACGAAATATTTCCTTATTCTATTTTCTACTTAATCTAACACCGGTGTTAGTGCTGACACTGGTGTCAGATTTTATTATTTATTCTCTCGACTTCGCGTGTTCCCGTTTGCATTCGGAGCTATGACGCCCTACAGCCTTGGGTAAGCGTAAAATGTCGCTCGCCTCATACGACATCCACGGGAGGATATGGAGTGATCCTATTCTAAGACGATACCACATACAACGTGGCGTCAATTCAACTCGTCTAAAGGTATCTGATATGACGTTTGCGACCATATACCGCGACATCTAGTAGCAAGTAGTCTCTACCAAATAATTTATTATAGGAAATGGTTTATTTATTTTTGACTACATAAGCTATCTTGCTAATCTCTCAGATGAGCAAGAAAACCTGGTTTCTTCCTTAACCATAGAATGTCGTAGCCCAGAACAAACAGCTTTTCTACTTTTTCTTGTCCACTCCGTAATTTAGCATCATCAGTTGTCAGACCATTGGCATGCATAATATTATTATTTTATCTATGGGCACGCATCATAGATAAAATAAATTATCTATGGCACGCATATAACACTTGATGACATCAAGCTACTACTTCATGGGTTTGCCCCTTGCTGGGTCTAGACCCAGACTATTGTTTAAACAAAAGGTCTAGACCTTTATCAACTTCAAAATTACATATGACTCGAGATTGTTCTAAAATGTATTTCAAATTAATTTATAACAAAAACGAAATCTCTCACAAACGTTCATTCACTCCTGGTGGCCGAAACATTTCTCCTAAACGCCAATTGTCTACAAATGAATAGATAAAAATGTTCCAATCACATTTCTTTATTTCTTTTAATCCTCTGTCATTTGAATAAATGAAGACAAAGTCGTCGTCCCTCTGTTTGGTGCTAATCCTAAAATATGGGGGCTGGCTATCACCGAACTTTATTGTTTCACAAAGTTGGTGATTGTTAAGAATTTTATGGTATATGAATGTCAAAATATGCACAGTTGTATTTAAGTCACTCGAACTGCAAATGTTTATTTATGGCCGTTTTAACTTTAAATAAATAAATAAATATATATTAAGACAAATCACACAGATTGAGCTAGCCCCAAAGTAAGTTCGAGACTTGTGTTATGAGATACTAACACAACGATAATATGTTTTATAACATATACTTATATAGATAAACATCCAAGATCCGGGCCAATCAGAAAAAAGATCATTTTCCATCATGACCCGGCCGGGGTTCGAACCCGGGACCTCTAGGTTCAGTGGCAAGAACTTTACCACTCCGCCACCGAGGTCGTCTTTCATTTTAAATCTTATCGACTTCAATTATTTCAAAGTCAAAAAGCAGTTTTCATACTCTTTATTAAGATAATATTTTATTTGCAAAAACACGTGTAAAATGATACATAAAAAATAAAATAATCAGGTAGGTACTGACATAGAAAGTGACATAAAAATGTATATTATTTTTTTGTTTAAACAATAGTCAATGCCATACCAGAGCAAAATATAGTCATACATATAGTATACAAAAAAGTCGCTTCCCGATGTCTGTCTGTCCTTGTGTGTGCTTAGATCTTTAAAACTACACAACGGATTATGTGATGCGGGTTTTAAAAATAAATATAGTGATTCAGGAGGAAGGTGTGAATAACATTTCAACCTTGCGAAGTCGGGGCGGGTTATTTACTTAGTTAAGAAAAAATAAAATTCCTGGAACCGATTCTCGTTCGAGTAAGTAAATTTTCACATCTCAAATTAACAATAAAATCTTCAAAACTAGTAAAGAAGACGTCAACACATTGAGGCACACATGAACCTGCCCAGAGGACGGAGATCTCCTTACAATCTGAACATATTCCTTAGACTATGATTAACCGCGCCGATCTGCCCACATTTGCAAAATTATACATTTAGATAATGCACCCCGTTATTTTATTCAATATCAAAGTGTAAAAGCATACCGGCGACTTTTATATGTAAAATTATGCGATTTAATCTTAGCTAGTTTTCTAGTTTCTTTCTCGGCCGTTAAACATCGGAGCCCAGGGTTTGTTTATCGACTTTTATTCTCCACTCCGCAACAAGTCTTCAAGCCATTGGCAGTATCCTCCTTGATGACATCAAGCAAGCATTTTGGGTTTGCCACTTTGCCTGAACCAGGCAGCTCGTTGCTTTGTATACTTTATATTAAACATATTAAAAAAATGTGTTATTTTTTATGATATTCTAAGTTTAATGCAATTTAACTTCATAAATACATGCATATCAAATAATAGTTTATAATAACTCTGCATGAGAATCTTTCTATAATATAGAATATCTTGAATTAGCTTTGTTTTTAGGATTTAACCCGTTTTAACCCTTACAGGGTCACTGTGATCATATATCTAACATTTAACATATTTATTATTTAATCAAAAACGAAGGAAAATAATTTCCTCGAACAATGTCAAAGGTGGTTTTAAAGAAAAGATTAAGAAGTGTAGAAATATCCACAGGTAAAATTGATATCACCTTCCACCTTTAACTTCTAGGAGCGGATTAACTGTAATCAACAATAGAGGATTAACTTGCCATCAATAGAAATACATTTTCTAAGAAGATACTTTTGTATTTTATTAATAGCATATTATCAGTTTCCAAAAATAAAATTACCCACTATATTTTTACATTGTGTTAAAAAAGTAAATATTATCGTAAGTTTGACATTAATTACAGTGTTACTTTTTGGTAATAATCAATATTTGATCCTGAATCCTGAGCTAGCAGACCTTGGGTGGGCTCCACGACGCTCAACGACTGCGTTGAGCGTCGGAAGAAACCTGGAAAACGTAGAGAGATGATCATGAAGAATTTCTGTATCTATGTGTGGGAAATAAAGAATTAAATGATATGACAACTGTCGCCCGTCTGCTCGCCCCAGTCGCGCCTCTAATCCCACTATTACCGCCTGACATTTATCCCGAACATCTAAAATATTTTGATACAATCGGCTAGCGCCCAGATGAATGTCGCCGATTTATCAAGGTTCAATCCAGCGGCGCAAAATAGCAATATTACAAAGGAATAGGCAACGTGACTGCAAATATTACGATACATATAATATTACTTGTGTTTATAATTACAATTTCTTTTAAAAGCCCCTTTTTGCCTTTTTCTGTTTGGTGGGTATTAAGTCCACCTATTGTTAAATAAAGTTAAATAAATAAAATAAATAGGTAAACAAAAAATACAAGTGCATTAATAATGTTTAGTTTAACTACATTCTATCACTTTGAACATACATATTAAATGGGGTTATGGCTTGACTAAGACAAATAAACAAAATATTTGTTTTTTTTTTATTTGTTACTAGGTGATGCCCGCTTCAACCATGGTGAAGCCTATGTTTGACCCTTTGACGCCCTGTTATGAATAAATTTCACCGAAATTAGTCTAGTAGCAATTAAGTTGTGGTAGCATGACAGACACTCTTCGAATTTTTAATTTATATAAAAAAGCAACGTTTTTAATAATAAGTTCAGTTCATTTTTGTCACTCACAAAAATTTAAGTAAAGACTTTCTGAAATATGTACATAAGTATATATATACAGATCATAGTAAAGACTGTTAAATTGCGTGACCAAAGTATGAATAGAAATAAAATTAATAAAATGGCAAGTTATAAAATAACATATAAAGACCATGGAAGGATCAGGGTGCTTACCATCATCTCTTAATACAATTCAGTTCAGTTTTTGACGACCTCAGTGGCGCAGTGGTAAAGTGCTTGCCTCTGAATAGAGAGGTCAGATGGAGAATGATCTTTTTCTGATTGGCCCGAGTTTTGGATGTTTATCTATATATGTATTTGTTATAAAATATATATCTTTCAGTTCATATCTCATAACACAAGTCTCGAATTTACTTTGGGGCTAGCTCAATCTGTGTGATTTGCCCTAATATATTTATTTATTCAGTTCAGGACCTAAACTGAACTGCATTTCAAATCGACTTAGTTTTAAATTTTAGTATGAATGCGATGCATTTAAAAAATAAAGAATTAAATGATATGAAGAATTAAATGTTCCTAAACTGAACTGAGTTGCATTGGAATCGTTCCGTAAAGTTGATGATATACCTGCTGGTCATGCGATTTCTACAATTAACAAGTTTTCCATTGATAGATTCTGGTGACACTTCTAGCCTCACTATATTTTACACAAAGGCCGATAAACTCTATTCATATGAGATTATCAGTGACGGCTCTATTTCCTATGATTTCGGAATAAAACACACCATTAATATACACTGAACCGATTTTGGTGCCATTAGACGTCTAATGTCGTTCAATACATCTTCATTTTTTTTGGTCCTCGTTTCCGTTGCTATACTGAGATGTTTTTATTCTGTCTTTATCATATCATCTGATTATTGATCTGTTTCATAGTTTGGTATTATCTTTAGATAGTAATAGACAGACAGATACACTTTTCGATTCATACTTTCATACTAACATTATAAAAGGAAATGATTTTTTTTATTTTTTATTAAAAACTACTAGACCGATTTTGATGAAATTTGGCATAAACATAGACGAAAACTTAAAGAGTAAAATAGGCTTTTTTATGGTTTTACACGAGCAAAGTCGGGACGGGCCGTTGTAATAAATGTAGTTTGAATTATGGAGAAGGACATAGGGCATTGTTTCATCCCGGAAAAATAATTGTTCGCATGGTAAATTTACGCGGGCGAAGCCGCGGATTAAAGTTTCGATATAAATTTCAAAATGATACCACTAAGCGTTCCTAAGAAAAATGTCTTCACAGACCGACGTTGTCTTGTTAATCTGTATTAATCTGTAAAGTTTCCATTACCTTTTAAAATATGGAGTTCTAAAAAGTATAAAACGGTTGATTTAAGACATAATTAATACATAATTTAATTAATAGTCATTAGCGGTCAAATCAAAAGTAAGTGATGATACCAATAAATTTTTTACGTGAAACTAGACTAGATCGCTTGATGTAAACTCAAAATTATTTAAAACCCTATTTACATAGCCATAAAGTAAATTTTCTAATGAATTCACATGCAAATGGCTAGAATGACTATAGCAAATCCATCAAAAATAAGTTACCTATCAGTAATTGTAACATGAATAACAATTAAAATTTCATTATAATCAAATAATAGCAATCTAATCACAAGTAGAGAGTGCATAAAGAGATATATTCGAGTGGACTGCAAAAATATTGGAGAATTAATGAAAATATTTAAGATTTTTTGTAATATATATTCAGTAAACGATAAGCCTTTGAGTTTCGCCTCTGAACTCTTGACTCTGCCAACCCCGTAAGGGATAAAGACGTGATACATATATTAGGTTATAATATAAATGCCTGTACATTTAACTGGGAGCCAGGATTTCAATATTATATGTATCTCTTCATCTTTGGAGAATTAAGGAAAATATTTAAGATTTTTGGTGATATATATTCAGTAAACGAAGCCTTTGAATTTCGCAACTCGTGACTCTGTCTTCCCCGTAAAGGATAAATATGTGAAATTGTTTATAATAAAAATGCCTGTACATTTAACAGGGAGCAACAGAATTTCAATATTATATACTTGCCTATATAGATCGATATCTACACGCATTTAGACTTTTTTTGTTGGTATTAGTAGATAGTCATTTATTGTTTTTTGCATACCTATAGTATATTTTTGAAAATATAAATTTTTATTTATTTCTTTCTATATTTTATTCTCTCTATCTCTCTCTCTCCCGATTTAATTAAACGGCTGTAATTTCGATGCTAAACATCTCAGCCGATTTCAATGAAATTTTGGATAAATATACCTAGGGTCAAACATAGGCTATCGTAGCCAAAGCTGTAACAGCTCGTTTAAAATATATTAAACCTACAGAAGCCTCGTATCGGCTGTCGATACAAACGGACGGATTAACATACAAACGACTTTATTATATAGTTAGGAGATCATGCTGGGCACCGTTAGTGGTTCAATTTATTAATTATAGCTCCTTTGATGTTGCCGGCTCGATGGCTAATTAAATTATAAATTTATTAAAAATGTTTGTAATAATAATTTTGTGGTATGAGTGCTCTATAAGGCGAAAGAAAGATTCCTTACAAGAATACGGGTTTATGATTGTATGATCATGATTTTTTGTATGATGTGTTAGTATTGTCATGATTTTATTCTAGTTGGTATTTGTATATTTAACTATCTGCTTCGCTCCCGTGGGAATTTCGGGATAAAAAGTACCCTATGTGCCATTCCAGGTTATATTCTACCCGTGTACCAAATTTCATAACAATCTGTCCAGTAGATTTTGCGTGAAAGAGTAACAAATATATATATATATATATATATATAGGTCAAATTACACAGATTGAGCTAGCCCCAAAGTAAGTTCGAGACTATATGTATTTGTTATAAAATATAGTAATAACATAACACAAGTCTCGAACATACTTTGGGGCTAGCTCAATCTGTGTGATTTGTGCTAATATATTTATTTATTTATTATTTATTTATTTATTACAAAAACATCGCGGCTTCACAGCGCCGAATTTGACCGAAAAATGCGAGGATAAAAGAGAGATTTGTCTAGAAATCTGAACAAAAAGGAAGTCTACTCGGATATCCTAGGTATCCGAGGTATAGAACTGCATTTTGCATTGTGCCCCTCGGTCAAGGCGTGCCCCGGTTCACATTCTAACAATCGGCTTATTGTTACAAGTTTTTATAGCAACTGTGCGTATCAACATCTTAAAACATTTCAAATACTTCACATAGTACAGCGGAGCTCCTGTGGTCTACAAATCTCAGGTTCGAATTGGCTACTTGACTGGACAAAATGCATATAGATATTCAAACAACATTATAAAATGGGACAGGTTTTTCTACATTGTTTTATTTATGAAGTTGTCTATTTAAACTATCCACATAAGTTATTATATATTAATTATATTATAGTTGGATAGTCTAGCAATTAGTCTCTCTTCTTCATAGTAGTATGAAGGTCGTGACATGGCTGAGGGTCGTGGACATTACGTGGAATGAAACACACAAAAGAGTGATTTTCCATTGCCTTCTCCATTTCACAAACCAGTTGATAATCAACCAGTGTGCAGGTTTCCTCACGATGTTTTCCTTCACCGGAAGCATGCGGTGGTTGATGAAAACTACTATATATGAGTCAGATAGATATACAAACTCATGTGGAACGAGTAGGGTTCGAACCTGGGACCTTTCGGTTCACAGGCGGGCCAGCAGTTAGTCTACAAAATTAAAAAATATTACAAGTATCTTTGTGTAATAAGACGTCCTAACCTCTCAACCACGTTACACCAAATAAAACAAGGTTCAACCAGAGTAAAATAAAACTTCATTGAACACATAATTTTGTACAATAATACTTAGGCTGTCAGTTCATTTTCTAAGGCCATAAAGGAGTATGTATAATATCTTATTAGATTTTAACGACTGACCAACGTTAATTTTCAGTGTACGTGTTATAACAGCTATTTTAGTGTTAATTTATGTATTTACAAATTGCCACTGGTCTGACCAGACATCTTTATCTTTATACTATACTAGCTGCGCCCCGGGGCTTCGCTCCCGCGGGAATTTCGGGATAAAAAGTACCCTTTTTTCATTCCTGGTTATATTCAACCGTATATCAAATTTAATAACAATCCGTCCAGTAGATTTTGCGTGAAAGAGTAACAAACATACACACAAACTTTTGCGTTTATAATATTAGTATGGCTCAATTGTCTATGCCGTTCCTGACTGGTTCTGGCAGAATTAACAAACTCAACATATGATGGCTTGACGTCTTCAAGAATGATATGCGAACCAATGATTATACAACTAAGGATGTCAGTCTGTCTGCCTTACCACCTCTCCTCACGGGTCTACTGGAAGAGATTTCATTTAAAATAAGTAGCAGCTTTCTGCTCATTTATAATGTAATTTATATTCTAAGTAGTGTATATAAATTGATAAATATGAATGCTGATGGCCTTATGAAGGGAAAAATAATAATTAGGTCGTGGATCCTGGGCTGTAAAGATTTATAGCTGAGGAAGAAAATATAACCTTCTTATATTATTTAGTTACGTTGTAAAGCAAGTTGTAAAAAAATATTGTTTTTGGATTTGTCCATTCTGCTAGGATTTTGGAAGCGGTAAGCATTTGTTTTGCGATTACGATTTACGACTAAGAAAGTAATCGTGATTAAAAAGAGAAGGATTTATGTATGTTACACATACCCTTTGGCCCAGGTCAATTTGAATAAGATCATCTATCTTTTCGATTTGATTGATCGATTCGAACTCAAGACCTCCGGTGTGACCTGGCACAATGACAACTAAGCCACAGAGCCAGACCATTTTTACTTAAGTCAAGCATTTAGGTAGTCGCTGCGAATTTTATAGACCAACTAAAACTTGATATCATTGACGATTAAAAAGTAACACAATAAAAACAGTGATATACTGTGTTACGGAGTTACCGTTACTAAAAGTCGATTTCTCGAATACTAACTAGGCTATATATAGCTGGGAGATATTATCCGACCGTACATACAAACAAGATAATTTGTTTTATATTTGTGATGTGAGCGGCGAGCGTGGTCATAATCTGCAAGCGTTATAGGGACGATGCGCTCTAGTGATGGGCAATATTTTTATAGTCAGCTTTATATGTCATCATGGATTGCCAGTTGAGGAGAAAAATTACTTTCTGTGAAAGATTATTGTAATGTTTTGTTGTTGTGTTCCCTATTTGACACAATAGCTATTGGATTATCAATTAGAGTGCTTCAAAATCAAATAATTTATTCAGAAATTAGGTCTTCACAGGCATTTTTTCAGGTCAGATTTAGAGAAGGTTCTATTTAAACTTTTATGAATATATAAGTCAGATTGGTATACAAACTCATGTAGCAGGAGTAGGGTTAATTTATTTCTTTCGGAGATTTGTGGTATAGGATTCTAACCTGGTACCTTTCAGTTCGCACTCTTAACCATGTTGAAAATGGAAATTATTATTTTTTCCCTAAAAAGAATAGTTGAACGTGAGACATAGTGATATTTACGAGTATATAAGTAATTTTAGATAACGTTAAGGTTTACTAGTATCCACTTATAGTTACACATCAGCCAAACATAGTATTGAAAATAAATACAGCTTCACGGATTAAAAAACTAAAAATGCTCTGTCTCATTTCAAGGAGACAGCATTTTTAGCATTTAGATAAGATTATCTTATGATATTCATATCATAAGATAATCTTATCTAAATGTTCCCTGGAGGACCCATCACTAGTGCGTAGTATAATTAATAGAGTAATTTGACCATTCCCGCTGTGTCGTCGGGTCCCGTCGTCTGATACGATCTAGACGCGCGCTCGTTTCCTCGTGTCGTCTATGAAACATCATCCAAGTAATGTCGCGGTGGAAAATTCGTACCTGGTGATATGCACAATTCATGATTTTTTACAGACTATTTATAATAATAATAAATCATGCTGTGTAAACACGTTTAGGGTAGCAAAAAATTTATTTTAGCTATATATAATTGTGTATCTATATGTGTTTGTCATCTGTTGTGTTTTCCTGAATAAAAAATTAAATAAGAATGTGAGCAGAGTTTAGTGAAATTTGGTACACGCGTAGTATATATAATGGAATAGCTCACTGCATATATTATATTTTGAATTTCCTAAGGTATTATAATCCAGGGATTCTGTTGTTTTTTTTTTATAAAACTTCATTGTTGCTACTTAAATGAAAAACATTGAATGTGCAAACTGATTCTCCAGTGCAGATTCTATAGTCAAACACGTGAAAAGGCTGTAAACTGGGGAATTATCACTTATGCGAATGGCTAACAAATTATCACTGTTTCAAAATCTTAATTCCAATAATCTTACCATTGTGTTAATGTCCTCTCATACTATTGTTGTTTTATTTAAACATATATTTGTATGTTTTTTGGACCAATAGTATTGTTATTATTATTTACACAAAAAAGTATGATCAACAAAAAAAAACGTGATTTTTTAAAACGATAATTATATCGTTCATTAGAACACGAAACTCTTTAGCGCTCGACATTACCTGCTCATCATATTCGCGTGTGCTCAGCTAACTAGTCGGTCTCACATTCTAACCCCGTCTCGGGTTACGCAAACTACACCGTTTAAATCGATTATTTATTCCGAATACTCGATACTCGCTAACCACATTACGCCCACAACCTCGTTGAGATCTCCATCCCTCTTTGATTACTCTCTGTTTATACATATTTAGTTTTATTACGTTTAATAAGGAAGTCTTCATGATATCTGATCTCTAAAGTTGAGGTCACTAAACCTATCACAATATTAGTATATTTAAAATTAATATTCACAGATTATGAAGTTACTTTAATTAAAAAAAAAACACTATACTTAAAAGTAACTTATTATTTTTTATTCATTTTGATTAATTGCATATTAATTTTCAATTTTCGAAAAAATTTTTGTCTTCGTCAAATGCTCCTGTTTTACATACTAAAATGTAATAAATCGGAAATTAAATTGGTTTGGCAGTCTTTGAAATAAGTGTACGAACGAATATTCGGTTTCGATTATGGCCGATATTTTTTTCTTTGTTAAAGATTATTATATAAGAATAGAACTGAAAGTTCCGTTACAAAATTGAAATTATAATTACTTTAACAATTTTTCTTAGAATAAGACTAGATTAGTCCTAGAATAAGAATCTAGTTTCCTTTACATAATACATCCGATATTTTTACTACCTACTATGTTAATTTTGAAATTAGAAACTTACGGAAATTTTGTTACAAATACAAGATATTGTCATTGGATTAGAAGAAACACTAAGGTTACTGTCTAAAAAGTCTATAGATGATTAACACAAATGAAACAATACTTACGTGTTCTGACAAAAAGTCATTGACACAATCGCTGTATATAATAAAATTACAATTGTCATCATTCAAAAAGATACTTAAATAAGGAATCTTTAAAGTCGTAAGCTGACTGTGTGAATTTAAAATTGTCTTGACATAGATATATGGTAAGCCTTTGACAGAGTTGACCTTGAGGCGCCATAGTTCACACAGGCCCTTCACTGGGAAAATATGGAAAAAACAGTACAATACCTAACCCTCATGCATGTTTGTGGACAAGACAATCGATTACAATACTTGTATGCACTTCATTGATAATTGTTTGCAGTGTGCATAGAATTGGGAAATCGGCGTCCTTCTAGGCTCTACACTAGGACCGTTATTCTAATCTTTTTGCGCCCCATTGTCTTTTTGTATATTAATATTTGCAGCTTCGTGTTTTCAGATATTGTTTTCTAATAAGCCTTGTGCTACATAATATTTCCCATCGGAAAATATTAAGAATAAGAATGTATTTATAAAAAATATATATTGAACGAATGTTCATTGATTATGGAGTCTCAATAGTACGTCATTCAGCAGTCGCTATTACAGCAGCACGTATTGCGTTTCATTCAAGTTATTCAGATGATTTTGATGCGGGTAGTTTCAATAGATAGAGTGATTCAAGAAGTTTTAAGTGTATAATTTTGCCCAAGCGAAGTCGGAACGGGGCGCTAGTAAAATACATTATCAAGATTCCACAACATCCTTATAAGTTAATAATAAAAGCGCATAAATAATAGCAAAAGAGACACCGTATAGAACAAGGAAGTCCATAATTGGTGTTAAATCAAACACACGCTAAAATTCTGCGTGAAGGGAATCTGCGGATCAGAGATGACCGCAGGTTCCGCCGTCGATAGCATCGGGGCACCTAGCCCTGCACACCGAAGTTAGAATTATATGGATGCGCTATCTTATTTTCTACCGAGTAAGCTAGTAGTAGTAAGGCAGGTGTTATACGTTGTACAAAATATCATAAATAACCTGGAAAAAATATTAAAATAAAAATATTGCATTTTGTGTTTGGACAAGTACAGCCTTGCATGGATCAGTTTCTATAGTAACTATTCAATTACTACTATTATTCAGAAAGTGTTGGAAAAAATACATGTTTTTTTAATTTGTAAAAGTAAAAATATGATTTTTTTCATTGTCAAAAAAGTTCTTTATTTAATTTAGGATGATATACATGACTTATTGACATCAAAAAATTACTTAAACCAAGTCTACTGCCGGCTTCCAAAACACAGATGACGAAGAAGCGGTGCAACAGTCTTCACTGTAGCCTTTTCTCCAAAGACTTTAATTAACAAATGTAGGTCTCATACATATATTTAAAATGTTATTGTTTGATATCAGTTGGCTAGACTATGTGCCCCTCGACTCGAATATGGATTGGTTCTATTCAAGGAACACACGTCACAATAACATAGTTTTTATGGAACCTCCAGAAGATAGCGTTCTGTGGCGCGTGAGTCGGAATTTAACGCCAAATCGCGGCGCAGTAATTGCGCTTATCTCTGCATTGTTCGCGTAAGGGGCACAAGGCTGCGCGACCGTTGACGTGTGAGATTGTACGGCTCTATGCATTTTTTTATTTATTTGGATACATTTTTTTTTAAGTCCATATTGTCTTCCCATCTAGGTGGACAGCACATGAGATTATTAAATTCGAATTGAAAATTCATAATAAACTTTCACCTCCATTATAATCATTTGGTCTATGACCTTTGTGGCGCAGTGGTAAAATGCTTGCCTCTGAACCGAGAGGTCCCGGGTTCGATCCCTGGTCGGGTCATAATGGAAAATGATCTTTTCCTGATTGGTACGGGTCTATGTTTATCTACATGTGTATCTGTTATAAAATATAGTATCGTTGAGTTAGTATCCCATAACACAAGTCTCGAACTTACTTTGGGGCTGGCTCAATCTGTGTGATTTGTCCTAATATATTTATTTATTTTATTTGCCTATGTTTGAATGGAGGTCTTTAGCTATGCGGTTTAGCGGTTTAGTCGTGGAAGCGTATCACGATTTTATTCATAACAAGGAGGTAAACTAGTATCGAATTATTTTCGTTTCAGTAAATATTTTTTTGTTATTTTTCCAGATAGTTTTTTTTCAAAGTACCTACTTGTTTAAGTATTGTATTGTATATCGTGATGGTTTTCGAAAAAAAGTTGTTAACAAGATCTTATTTACCGTCAATGTTTAAGTACACGTTTAAATTTACATCTTTGAAGAAAAGTTTGTGTAGATGTATATACTAAACAGTTAAGATAAAATATGTTGTCATTATCGTACCTTTCAATATTTGACACTGACAGAACGAGACAAAATGTTTTTAACATAAACTAGGTTTTTATAAATCAGACATAACATTTAGATTACTATAGATAATCATAACCATACTAATATTATAAAGGCGAAAGTTTATGAGATTGCTAATTTTTCACGCTCAAACGTTCAAATGGCTGGGCCAATTTTTAGAAAATTTGGCACTGAAATAGCTATTAACTTGGATTAAAACATAGGGAAATTTTTATCACAAAAGTACGCGATTCCCGTAAGATTTAGTCAGAAAATCTGTGTTAGTCAATGGCGCTTTGTATCGTAGATGATATTACTGTGCATAGAAATGAAAGTAATTTTTAAATATAATTACGTGGTTGGAGCTCTGCAGCTCGTTCTTATATAAACTTGAGTGCATATAAAAGTCAAATCCTTGTTTGTCTCTCTCCGGTTAAGCACAAAGGTCACCTTTTTATTAATATAGACCACATGCTGTTTTAATTTATTAATACTAATTATTTGAAGTAAAAAATCTGCAGACGACCCGCAGAATAATTCGGTATTCATCAACACATCAAATGTACCGATACACCGGGTGTTAAATTAATTTCGAATTATATGTTATGGTCAATAAATACATTTATTTAGTTTAAAAATATCTCTTTACAGTCGTATTCCTTATGTTCATTAATAGGAATGAAACACACACAACGACTCTCTTGGCAATATTAATGGATTGGTTTACCATTGCCGTCTCCATTTCACACACAAGATAATAAATTATCTACTAAATTGCAGGTTTTCTTACTATATTTTCCTTCACTAGAAGCAAGTGGTGGTCGATGAAAACTACTATACACGAGTCAGATTGGTATACAACTCATGTGGCACGAGTAGGATACGAACCTGGGAACTTAAACCGTCGATTCAAAAACATTTAAACATGATCACTTTTATTACTCCCACTTCTCGGTAAACAAAACGATTCATTACGTAAAATTAGGTTAATTTTAAATGCTAGTTCAAGGCTACCTCTACGGTTAACTAATTAACAATGCATAAAGTTACAGTGTGAACTTGGCATAAAAACCTATATTTCTAACCTCAAAATGTAGTTTATTGAGCTGAAGTTAAACTTTGTCGTACATAAAAATAGCAATACAGCCAGCCTTATGGGTACGTTCCTTTAGTTATTTAGCTTTTAGTATTTATATTTGACTTTCCTTCTTATTTTTTTTAATGTTATTAAAAAAAAGTTATATATCAGTCTCCTGTGATATCGCTGGAGTAATAACTCTTTAACAAATAGTTGCCATGTGCTTTATATAGGTTATTTATCTAAATTCGTAATTCGAATTAGCATTATTCACTACTAGAGGCCGTTCCCGGCTTCATACGGATAGAAACAAAATAATTTACATATTAGCTTTTATTTACCGGAGTGAAAAAGCATAGGATTGTTTTAACGTTTTGCAACAGTAATTTGTAACGAGTGGACACCAACCTGATCCAATTTACGTAATTGTTAATTAATAAGGTTATTATTGATTTTTATTGTTTTACCTGCGGCTTTGTTTTGGACGAATTCTCTTAAATTGCTTTTTGATTGTTTTGTCAATTTGTTTCTTTTAAATACGCCGACTCGTTTTTATATATACAGTTTGTCATTAGAGTTTGATATATCTTAAATTTAACAACAGAATTATTACAACAAATATCACATAAACTTAGTAAATCTATCAGGTTAACATATTATCTAAAATACATCTGTTTTTCCTTCAGAAACCGCACGCAAATGAAGTTGCAGGCACAGCTAGTTTTACTAATATATTAAAATTTATTTCGGTGGTGAATTTAGTTTAAAAATATGAATATAAAAGAATATAATTTTTATTATTGAAGTATCTAATCTCTGTCTTCCACAATTTCTTCCACCTTCTTACTCGATTGCAATTTTGTGTATTTACTTTTAAAAAATAGTTTTTAATATTTCAGACAATTATGTAAAAAAAACATCAAATAAAAAATATTCTCAATTATATTTTTTCAATCGCAAATGAAACCATTGTTAAAGAAAATAAATATTCATTACAGATCAGATAATCTAAAAATATACCGGCTCATTTATATTAAAAGAAA
This sequence comes from Plodia interpunctella, assembly GCF_027563975.2. Lineage (NCBI taxonomy): Eukaryota > Metazoa > Arthropoda > Insecta > Lepidoptera > Pyralidae > Plodia > Plodia interpunctella. The sequence goes on from NC_071303.1 coordinate 751,434, forward strand.
TACATATTACGTTAATAACGCTCACGCCGTAGAGACACTTCCTTTTCAATGCATTGTTCTCGAACTCCGAATAAAAATAAACAGATGTCTTTATTAACAGAACATTCTTAACTGACTTTTGAATAGTAATTATTTACACACACACAAAAGAAATAAATCAGTCACTTTTAAATTCAACTCAACAACATTTCAAATCCACGCATCTCAGAATACGGTTGAAAATATGTCTGCGCATTTTTTTTTTCAAATGAAAGGATTAAAAAGTTATTTGAAAAGATGTTTTTGTTAGTAGATGATATCTTAATATATTTGTAATAAAAGAGGGTTGCGTAATCTGTAACTGTCCGTCTGTCTGCCGTTTTGTTAAGTTTTTGATGACATTTTTTTTTGTAATATTTCGCACCTTTCATGCGGGTATTGTGATATCCGTCCGATAAATTATCGCATGATTTTAGATTGATCGGATGAACTTTAACTTACACATTTTAGTTAATTATTGTTAGTATACAAATCTATTTTTTGTTAAAAATGTATTATTGTAGTTTATAGTTTTAAAGAAGACTTAGTTTTGTTCAAACAATTTGGTTTCAATAATTTAGGAAATTGGAAAATAGAAGAAAGTGGTTAGCCAAAGAATTAATTATTCGTGATAATAGGTCAGTATGCAAAAATGGACGCTGCAAAAGGTCTATTTTTTAAAATAAATATACAATAGATAATATCTATCTTTAAAGTGTTTGTATGGAATTGAAACGGCAAACGAGTAATCAGGACACTGATGGTAAGTGATCACCGCTTCCCAAGAGCAACTGCAATACCAGGGGCGTTACAGTAGCACTGACCTTTCTGAAACGGCCGACTTTACTACTTTTGGAAGTAGTAGATTCATTTCTTGTAAAATGAATTTGTAATCAACGTCATTATCATCAGCCATTTTAATGTTCAACTGCTGGAGCGCTGGCCTTCTACAACTACAACAAGGCTTAACTTGTGCCTTCCCGAGCACGGAGGAACTCAATGTAACATTTTTGGTCACCCATCCAATGATCGATCATTGTGAGTCTTTTTACCGCCAAAAAAAAAGCATAATTATTGCACATTAAAAACTTAACACGAGAATCTTCTTTATTTAAATTCAAATTTAAATTCATTCGAATTTATTTAGCAATTTTGATACACTCGTAAACAATTCCTATTTATTCACAACAATATCACACGACCGAAGAGCAGAATAGCCTATTTCATCCGAACATACATTAATGCACAAACACGTGAAACTTCGACTGATACAGATCGTATGCGGGCAACACCGTAGAAATCGTATTAATATAAAACAACTAGAAATGCCGAAATTTTGTGCTGTTTTGTTATTAATGTTTAAACGGCTGAACCCATTTTAGAGGTAGCTGATATCTTGGATTCATATATTTAGTATTTTTCATTGTCATTGCCTTAGGATTTGTTAGGTCAAAAATTTTATAGCCATGCGCTTCATAAAATAGATGGCGCTACTGTGCATAAAAACGTAAGTATTTTAAAAAATAATTACGAGGTTGCATAGCTGCAACCTCGTAATTATTTTTAAAAATATATTACTTTGTATTTTAAAAAGTTATCGAGTATTGCTATATGTATTTGGTTATAAAGTTGAATGGACATGCCATTTAATTTTCCTAAGCATATTATGTCTGGCGCACTTGGACATGGACATGGAATTTCTATAGTATTCTTATTTCAATTTCTGTGGGCCTGTCCCTGCTTTATGACACTTTTGATGGGTGCCGTGGTCTATGGCGTAACGGTCGCTTTTTGTTTCCTTTTGAATTTCATTACGTTATGATTTACTTACACAAGTCTCGAACTTACTTTTGGGGCTGATTCAATCTGTGTGATTTGTTCCAATATGCTAATTTTATTTACTAGCTCCACACCGCGGCCTTACACGCGTAATTATTAAAAAAATATATTTTATGCATAAAAGCGCCATCATCGAATTTCATAAACCTTGACCCAGCCGTTTGAGCATGTAGAACTAACTAATATACTCACAAGCTATCTTTATAATATTGGGTTTATTATTATAATTTCTTAGGCATTTTTAATACCGTTAATTGGTGTAATGCTGTTCCACAAAGATCTGCAAGGTATATAGTATCACGTCTTCATCTCTTACGGGGTAGGCAGAGCCAAGAGTTGCAAAACTCGATAGCCCTGTTATCTATTAAGTTAAAACTACACAAGACAATTTGATATTTTTTTTCACTTGAATTGTCTACAGGGGTAATAACAACTGTAGCTCGTTGGAAGATGATTTTAATATATAAAACAAATAATTTGATAAATTAGCTAATTTAATGCGCCTATTTAATTAATAATAATAAACAACCCGAATTAAACATATAAATCCAAAACAAATATGGAATAATTAACAACTAAAACAATTTCACCGAAACTTGTTTTTAGATACGTAATAATGATTTGCGTTGTATCATTATACTCGTAGTACCTTAAGAATAACCGCCCTTGTTAAAAAAATAATTTTTGTTTGAATCAATGTTGCGGATCGATGGTTCCGTATAATATTAATCAATAAATTATAAAAAATTATGTTGTCATGTTATTCTTATTTTGTTTAGTTTTTCTTTATATATATATATATATATATATATATATATATATAGGGAGGGTCTAAATAAAATAATATATTGGGTTAACTTTGCACTCTTTTATTATTTAAGAACAAAAAATCTTACGTGACAAAACAACGTCATACAGTCTTATTTTTTTTAATCCCCACCCCAGAGCGAGATAGCTACATCCGCTCGTTCGGAAACCATTAACTTCCGAGTTAGCCTTTATTAGCGTTCAGAAATTAATTAACAAAAAAAAATCCTACAGCTATATATATAATTATATATATTTAAAATGTATAAAGGTAGTTTACATACATTAGAAGGTATATTACATATACACTATAATAAAATTGATTAACTTATATGAATACTAGCGTCCCGTCCCGGCGTCGCTCGGGTAAAAACTTAATAAATTATACACCTAAACCTTCCTCGGGAATCACACTATCTCTAAAATATTGTTTAGATTTATTTGTATTTTTTTATTATTTATATTCACTCTTACAGTGGTAATTCTCATAAATATATTTATAAACGTCATGAGCTTAAAATATATATATATTGTATTCTGTTTGGAACCCTAAACCCATATTTGGACATTCGATACGCGAGCGGTCACCCATCACAAAAATAAGATTATCGATTGGCCAAAATCCATTGCTCATTGCTCAATATATCTATATGACGTGTCAATTTTGTGAAACACAATAAAATAATACTTTAAACAACGACCAATTTAAAATGGTCTACAAGTCAGTTCGCTCGCGAAGGATTTGGTTAAAAGGTTGAGGTTATTGACGGGTCTTTGTAAATTGGTGTACCGTGATGTATGGGTGAGATAATTTGTATTTGATTTAAAGCAATTAGAGATGCTTACGCGCGAACTTTGTTGGACCGAACGCTTTTTTTTTATCAGAGCACTGTTGTTTGAAAACATAGGGCGTTATATTTTTCCAAAGCGCGAATCAATTATTTTTTTTTAATTTTACTGAAATTGTTATCCCACTTCTGGACATACGTCTTTACTGTTTCTTTCCTTAGGTCCCAGTCCAAATCAAACACGTGGTGGTAGTAGGAATCAAAACCTTTAGAATACTTTTCATTGTCTTCGAATCATGAAGTTTTGCGAAAAGTAAGGGCTAAAGCAAACTAAGAAAAATATTCAAAAACTATAAATTACAACAATACAATATACACATTTTATAAATTCTCCTGCGACTCACACTTGACCGTTTTTCATGTTTCACTAATCAAAATCTGATTATTAAAAAGTATTTTATTGCGTTATTATGTGTTAGCCAGCTTCATACGTTTCGGTACGATTACCTATTGTCCACAACTTTGTATATGTCGAATTAACGAAGTATTATTATATATTCCAAACATTTTAATTTGCGTCATTTTAGACGGACTTTTGCCCGCGGCTTCGCCCGCGTGAGTTAATCTGTCAAAGGGGAACACAAACTTTCACCCCATCATTATAGTTAAATGTTTGTATTGTCAGGTTTTATTGTTTCGTCGACCTCGGTGGCGCTGTGGTTAAGTGCTTGCCTCTGCTGAATCGAGAGGTCCCGGGTTCGATCCCCGGTCGGGATGGAAAATGATCTTTTTGTGATTGGCTCGGGTCTTGGATGTTTATCTATATATGTATATATTATAAAATATAGTATCGTTAATTTACTATCCCAAAGTAAGTTCTACTTACTTTGGGGCTAGCTCAATCTGTGTGATTTGTCCTAATATATTTATATATTTTATAAAAATTCAAATTCAAAATTCAAATCATTTATTCAGAAATTAGACCTTCACAGGTACTTTTTCTCGTCAATCTTTAAATTTATAGTTATTTCTCACAAGCTAGAAACTACTGGCATTTCGGAACGACCACTGCTGAGAAGAAATGCCGAAAGAAACTCATTTGAACAGTGTTGGTCCCTATCATGCCAGATCGGCTTACCATTATTGTTTCTTACAATGTTTTTTTTTTTTTTTTCTTTCTAATAATATATAAAAGTACATAATGTACATAGTCAAAAGGTATATCAAAACAGGTTATGATTGTGATCAGAGTGCTGATTATAATATATATATATATATATATATATATATATATATATATATATATATATATATATATATATATATATATATATATCGATGTGAAACACAATTAACTTACATGAAAATATATGAGAAACGAGATGACCAGTTCCCTCTGGCAGCACCCGTTCACGAGTTGACGCATATTATATATATATAGTATATTTATATATTGTAATAGTTAATGTTTGAACGGGAGCCTTTAACTATATGCACACCAAATTTCATCAAAATCGGTCCAGCGATTTAGCCGTGAAAGCGGAACATACAGACAGACTTTCGCATTTATAATATTAGTATGGATATGGTAAAAAATGTCATCGTATGTTTCCAAAATAAGTATAATTTTGAAACAGCTCGTTACTATCGGTACAGATTGAACGGGATCAAAGCTCAAAGCTCTCAAAAGCTTACAAACTGAGACTGGACCAATTATAATAAATTCGGTAGCATCCGAAAGTTATTGTGTTTGTGGGAACTCCGATTTCTATAATTAATTGATTCTTATTATGTCTGTGTGAGCTGCATGTTCTGTGAAATGTTTGTACTGGTTTCATTATAGTTTCTATTGAAATGTTTCAAAAGATTTCAATAGAAAATCTATTCTAAGCAGAGTATTAACAAAATACAGTACCGCTACTCAAGTCTGCCTCATTGTTCCGTCGTGTCTCGTTGCGTCCACGCATCGCGTTGTCACTGCGTCATGCTTATTTTACACAGGTTTTAACATTAATATGCATAGACGTATGTCGAAATCAAATAATTTCAGCGTTGTCCGGCGTTAGTCCGTACGACGTACGGAGTACGACGGAATAATGGGACAGGCCCTCATAAAAAGACCAACCCTTGACAGCTGGGAGGATTATGTGACATATCAATTAAAATTACCCTTTATGGTTTGTGTAAAACATTTATCCTATTAGCTTACAAAATCGTTCAGCGAAACTGAGCGAAGACTGATTTTGGTTTTAGGGTTCTTTCCAAAAATATTTTTTGTGTTATACATAAAAAATATAGATTAAACAAATAAAGTATTAAAGTGCACAATTTTATTCTCGTATTTTTTAAACTCTGAAATACTGGCCGTATCATAAAAGTAATTTCAAAAGATTGTAACATTGGTAATCCAAAACCAAATTCGCCATTAATAATACTATTGCATTTAAGCCCTTGACTATAATGGCCACTAAAATTAAAAATATATATTGTTTATCAATGTTGGCAAAAATGGATTGTAAATTATTATTAATCAAGTTATAACTACGGAACCCTCAGTACTTCAGCGATTTACGCAACAACAAATAAAAGAGGGTGTGAAAGGTTAAAATCGCGTTGGCCGTGTTAAGCATTAGGCACATCGATCACAGATTGGATGGGCGTGCACGGATCACGATGTTTGTTTAACGATTCGACATACACTAGTATTGCGAATTCCGAATCGATTCACGTGAGAATCGGATTAGGAAAAAATCGGATGACGAAACTAGGCGGGCGGCGCGCGCAGCGATTCAACAAATAATGCGCTTTGAATTGCAATAAAAGGCTTTGGTGGTGGCTTTAATACTATTGATTTCGGATTATTTTTTGTTGAAAAGAGCAAATTTCTTGTTTAAAAAAAAGGGTCAATAAACTAATTAATATTTTTTAATTAGATGCAATAACTATGGCATTATTTCAATTACAATTACGATTCAAAAAAATATCTTCGACGTCTATCTCCTTGGGAATGTCATTGTTGCCCATCAACTGCTTAGACTATGTCCCTTGCACGACATCCACGGGAGGATTTAAAGTGGTCCTATTTTAGGGCGGGATTACACGCCAATTATATCAACGAACAGTAATTTTTATACAACGAATAGCTTTTAACACATTGTTTCTATATTTATAAAAAGCACAAAGGCTTAATGCAGTGATCAATTACAATTTAATTATGACCATTAATTAAAAAATGCAATAGAACAAAACCAGCGATGCAAGACTTTTGAGTCAAGAATCGCAACAAAAAAAACAACAACAACATCCGCTGTGTTCTAGAATAAAGGGTTTTTCATGTGAGAAGATGGATATCTACAATTAATTGTTGATGCAGGAAGGCTGCGTCGATTTGAACTAGTGCAATGTCATTCGTCACGCTTCAGGAAATGTACGATCACTGACAAAAGTGGATCCTTTTTTTTTTTGCAAGGATTCAACTAAGCCGCCTAGAGTCTGAAACGGTTCTCCGACAATTGCTTCGTCTACAAACGTTTTGTCGACAGAATTTTTCGACATCGGGCGTTTGAACGACAGAACCCTTCATCTACGAACGATTCGCCGACAGAATGAGTGACTCGGATGAGTGAGTGATTCGGATGAGTGAGTGATTCGGATGAGTGAGTGATTCGGATGAGAACCGTTTCAGACTCAGCCTCCTAACATGCATTTTTTTTTGCTGAATAGGAGTCTCCAGCAATATACCTAAGTATATAATATCAGTTTGTTCATCATAATTTAAGAGCGAGGCTCTTGTCAGTGGACTTTCTTCCATTGTTCTCTCTCCAAAGTTTGACGTTCACTTCTTAATACGACACGACACCCACCTTTTCTTTAATTTGTCTGATGTCTGTTTCTCTGTGTCTTCTTGAGCCCCGTCTTCCTTTCACCTTTCCTTTTATCATCATCTGAACAATCAGTTTGTTATCCAATATTTTTTTTTGTTTTAAATGTTTTTCAAACGCCATGTTTTATCACGGGACATAGAAACGATAATATTACTATTTTTTATTTGCGACACGTGATACCTAATTACATCTGATGTTTTTTGTCTATTCTAGTACTTATTTAATCTTTTAAACAACGTATCTCCAGAACGTATGGTGTCAACTTAAACGAGCGCTTGGTCTAGGCTATAGTATAAAGGCCAGAAAAAAATCATGGTTTTTCTTCTTAACTGTACATACAGATACCACGTGAGGAATAGCATTAAGACAACGAATGCAGATATGGTGCTAGGTCGCTAGTAGTCTACATTGTTTGTCTCCTCATCTATTAAAACGGGAGTATTATGTGATAATGGTTAACAGTCATCATTCATGTCATTTATTTGCGGCCGTTGAGTTATGTCGATACTTTCCTGTTAAACATTTTTGAAACCAGTCTGTGGGAACTGTGAAAAAGTAAATAATATTATGTTCCTTTTTTCAATGTCAATTCAAAGGATTTACTTAGACCTTGGCAGTAAGTTTATTACGTCGTATAAAATTATAATAATATTTGTCATATAATAATATTTATTTCTTTATATTTGGGTAACAAATAGTTATATAGAAAAATAATAAAATGTAACTTAACTATTACAAAAACCAATCAAGTTTCCACTAATTGCTGTTACAAATCTATCGATCAGACTCTAAAATATAATATTTATTTAATTTAATATTTGTTTATATATATTTTAGTTATCTATGAGATTCGTGGACTTTCGACATGCACTTTAATAAGTTTAAATAGAATCCAAATATCATCAGATGATAAAAATAAAACGTAAAACAAAGGTATGCAAAGTTCGCGTCTCATTACTGAGTCAAGGTCTCGACCCCAGATGTAGGTCGCATAATGTGAACTTTTTGTGGGAATACGCGATAAAAACTCGATTTAACCAGCTAATTAGTCATTTTGTTGTTATATAATAATAATTAATAAAGTTATCTTAATTCAAGGTTGGCATGAAAGTCAACTTTGACAGAAATGTTTTATTATTTTGTATAAAGATTTTGGCCGCGGTTTTGTTCGTATTGATTAATACTTGATTGTGGTTGAGATGTGTTACATAGTAGATAAATAAAAAATAAAAAAAGTAAATATAGTTCTAAGTCTCAGACTACTTAAGTCTCAGTAAAAATTATTACGATATTCGTCATGTTTTATTTTTTGTTAAACTGATTGAAAGCCTGAAATCTGCTTATTTTTTATGAACAAATGTCAAATCAAATCAAATCCAGATCAATCAATCTTATTTTGATCGATTATCTTCTTTATGTGTCCACTAAGTTATCCATGATATGAATCTGTACGCTCGTTTCCTTAATTTTATCCGAAACAGTTGAGGTCGAATTATGTAAACTTAAATGTGGATTACACGAATATTTCGTGTAATCCATACTAACATTATAAATGTGAAAATGTGTTTGTTTATCCGTCTTTCACGGAGCTAAAACGGAGCGACGATTTAGTTTGAGAGTATGTTAAGTTACTTTAAGCTGTCGGCTAGTTTTACGCAGTACTGGCAAGTCTTTACTTACCATTACTGCTGGGAGGTTACCTACCTTCAAAATCATTCTGTAAAATTAAATAAACTAAACTAAAATGTATTCTGTCGGTTGTTTTAGCTACTGATGAAGTACTGAGAGACTTGGACGGCCTCCAATGATCTGACTGGCGAGAAATAGTACAGAATAGAAAAGAAAAAAAAAATCTAGTATCGGAAGCCGAGATCTTTGGGTCGCTGGGTAAGTAAATTTTAACATAACAAATCCGGATTGTAGAGCACAATAAAAAATAGAGTGCACGAGTGTGTACAATAGTCGCCAAGGTTAATGAGACAAAGATTGTGCATATATTGTGGGAATCATTGTTAGTGACATAACTGATGTAATGACAGTATTAGTGCGGGGCCATGGGGAGGTCAAGTGCGTGAGCGAATTTCGATTTTGGAAGCATTGTTTGTTTTTTTTTTATTAGCAAAGGTCGATAGAGTAGCCTTTACTTTGGACTTTCAAATGGTAGACTTTTGCTTTCTTTAAATTCGTTACTAAATACTGGCCGTGAGACAGTGCGGGCAATTTGATGAGCCGTGGACTGAACAGCACCACTGTCATAGAGATCGTAGCTAATACAGCTCCACTTCTGCCCAAAGTACTTCAACGTACTGTTGGCTCTGTCTACCTCGTAAGGGTTAAAGATGTGGAAAGTGCCGTCTTTCCTAAATCCCAGTTGTTTGTAACTTGTGAGAATTTACTACGTAATATAAAAATTAACGTGAAAAAGTTTGAATTTTAATTTCAACCAAGATTTACAACTATCCAAGAACTATCCTAAATTGTATATATAATAATGAGTCACAGCTTGAGCCGCGTACGCACTAGAACATTGATTACTATAAGTTTGTAAACAAGTTTAAACGAATTCTCCCACATGGACAATTAACGAGCGTTACTTCGAGACAATTATATGGAATTAATACTAGATTGTTTCGTGCGCGTGATTGCTGATGCGCGTTTCCATTGTAATTTTATTCTGCGTCAGAATTGAAACTGTAAGCTTTTTAAATTACCACGTAGGCAATCAGACATGCGGCACATGATGGAACCTATATGGTAAGTGGTCACCGTAGCTTATAAACGCCTGCAAAACCAAGGGTGTCACACCCGTGTTGCAAACCCTGAATGATGTTTCACACAATCAATCAGAATGTAGATTTATGTGGAAAACATGGTTTCTTTTGCGTTAAAAAAGTCTTATTTATTTACCAAACTTCATTGTTATAAGTATAAAACATACTTCTAAACAAATAGTGAACTTAAACTATCAGCATTCTCTTTAAACGATTGGGAAAAAAAAATACTTTTCATGAAGTCTTTTCAATATCAAAAAGTTTGTATCTTGTTTTGCTCATATATTTATTGTTTATCATGTGTATTATTGATAACACTGGTGTTACATTTTACCGAAGTAGTCTAAAGGCATCTGACATGACCTTTTACCAACACTGCCAATCTAGTGGCAGTAGATGCATATGTAATGTACTTAACAGTCTACCAGTGTGCAGATTTCCTCGCCATATTTTCATATGGATTAGATTAAGATAATCGTGCACATGTAGGATGTGAAACTAGGACTTTCCAATCATAGAAGTGTTAATCACTGAGCCACCACCGCCTAATCGATAGTTGAATAAAATATCGTGTGATATTGGAAACGTACCTCGCCGTAATCTGACCGATCCGATTGAGTGGTACCATTAGTGGTGTGTCAATACTGGTGCTGGTTCGATTCCGTGGCACCAGTTTAATGCGGCTAGGTGACGGCCCCCCGTGGTATTGTTTTTGGTAACAAATGTAATTTATTGGCATTTACTTATGAGGGAATTAACTGTGTTTTTCAAACTTAAACTCACACTGGATTGGCTGCTAGCCCGCTTCACAAGTACTTTGGGCTCGTCACGCAAACACACGCGCGTACACAGACACACATACATACGTAAAAGTTATAATATAGTATAATATAGTCTCTCTCTATCATCCGAGCATTTTCTCATATATTTATGTACAGATTATGAGAAAAATATATGTGAAAAAGTCATTACAGCTCAAGGTGATATGCATTAAGTTCAAAGACTCTGGTGCCATTGAAATCTGTGGCAAAAGTCGGATACGTCGCGTAAAAAATGTGTCTTTTTATAACTAAACAGTCGCAGGGAACATATAAATTATATGAACAAGTAAAATCAAAACCAGATTATAAAACGCACATGTTTATATTATCAACGCTCATTAATAAAATCACGTTATCCAACTTTTTTTAACCAACGCCTTTTCCGTGTTTCGACTTCAGTCGGCCATATTTCATATTGAAACTGTAATATTGTAATTTGAGTATCATTTTATAAGATGCTTTTAATATAAATAGTTTATGAGCAGTTCTCGTCTATGTGTGGTCTTGGTTGGTAAAGCAGAGGTTTGACTGATGGCGATCAGTGAATATTATTAGTGTAGTTATCTGTTTTTGGACACTTAAAAAATGTTAGGTCTTTTTTTATTGAATTGGTTGCAGGCTTATTCGATCCGTCTACATAGGGAGGTACAGATGATGTTTGGGACGCCTGTTAAGTTGTGATCAACTCAAAGATTGTATTGCACCAGTTAACTCAAACCTGCACGCCGCGCTGGTGTAGTTTAGATTAAATAACTGCAGGTTAAAGTTAAAGTCGAAGTGGAAGTTGCACGGTTATCATCTTTCATAACTAATAAAGCCGTCAATGCCTTAAATAAAATAAAAACTCATTCTATCCACTACAAAGGTATTCTGTGAGATTCAAGTTAATGAAAATAAAACAAAAATAAATAAATTAGTGTGATTTTTTTATTTTATTCATGTCCAACGTACATTCAAATTGGAGTTTAAATTGACCTTTTTTACGAAATTGATTACAGCGTTTTTGGCCGCTGTCAGTCAAACCATAGCTTAATTTCTTTGTTTTCTAAATGGCTGTTGTTAATGGGAGTGTTTGTCTATGATTGAGTGCATGTTAAACTAAGTATGAATTATTTGGAATTCATTCGTAATAGCTAGTTATTGGGTAATAGAAGACATGAAGACGAACCAACTGGATTTAATTTTTTTTGATATATAACTTTCGGTATTAAGGCCCTTTTATATTTACGAGTTTGGCCAGAAAATATTTTATGTCTTCTATAAATATATTTTTCAAATTTTTGCTCGACATGAAACATAGAATTTGAAGTCGCGATTTTTTTTATTTAATCTTAAAGTAGACGTTCTTACTATTTAATAAATTATATATACATTAGAAAAACATTCCCTCGGAAATAAAAGAAACGCTATGAAATTTAAAGCAGTGGTGGTGTAATGGTTAAGACGCCCGCCTGTGGATCGAAAGGTTCGAATCCTACTCGTGCCACATGAGTTTGTGTACAAATATGACTCATATATAGTAGTTTTCATCGGCCACCACTTGCTGATTATTATTAACTTGTGTGTGAAATGGAGAAGGCAATGGCAAACCACTCCATTAATAATGCCAAGAAAGTTGTTGTGTGTGTTTCATTCCACGTAATGAATACGACCCTAAGCCACGAGGAATACGACTATGGAGAAGAAGATGAAATTTCATAATAAGCCAGGAATTTTTTGGGTTGAATAACAATACATATTATAAAACTAAGTCCCCTGCCGCGTCTGTCTGTCTGTCTTTTTACGCTAATCTCACTGCACGGATTTTCATACGGTTTTCACCAATAGATAGTGATTCCTGAGAAAGGTTTATATGTGTAATTGTGTGTAATTTTATTAGTACAAAATAAAAACAATAAAATCGAGCCGAGTAATCGTGTCAATCGAATACATAATTCAATCAGTCCATATTTACAAATCCGAATCGTGATGAGAAATGTATTGGAATAACTCAAACTGACTCGGTAATCAAACCTGTGCCCCTAATCGGAGGGCGAGACTTGTAGCCGCGTGCATATGGAGTAAAAAACAAAAGATTCTTATTGATTCAACGTTCAGTCTGTGAAGGGAAAGTAAAGACTGAGCGCTACAGTCATGTAATGTAAAGATAAATAAAAATATATGCTGTGTTCATGCGTAAACGGAAGGATGAAGGAATTCATGGAGTGAAGGAAGGACCTGACATTTTTTCTTCAAAAGTGAGCTTTAAATTAATAACAAATAGGTACTCGTTTATCCATGGTATTCTGTATGGTTTTGATATGATATTTAAATATTGCACATTCAATCAATTCAATTGTGTAAGGTAAAGCAAAAATATATTTTGTTAAATATTACAAAGTTATTGATTGAAATCACTATTAGACTCCGATTTCTAAATAAAAAATAATAATTTAATGATTCATAAAATTATATTTGCATTGTTTAAATCAAGAAATGTGAATTGAAAATGATTGATTGAATGAAAAATAAAAAGAAAACTGTTGTACCAATTTTTGAAAGGGTGCTCTAAAAAATGAGCCATTCGATTTCGTCACTCGCTAAGGAAAGTGTCTTTATTTTTTATCAGCTCCGAGGGCTGTGTATCTAATTTGTCAGTTGGTCTGTCTGTGTGTCCGACGATTAATCTGAACTGATTTCGTAAACCTCGACAAATTTACATAAACAAACACCCTTATTTTATTTGAACCCTATCCTTCAGTCAATACGGGTTGTGAAATATTTTATTGATGGCATATAAAAGTTTGTTATTATGTTAATGTTGTATGAGCGTTGTCTTCACCGTATTTTTCATCGATACGTATGAGATTTTTTCTTTTTTATTTTAACACTCGTGTTTGAACACGCGTGCTAATGGTTGTAATCAGTTTGATTCCCGGTTCAACTTTATCATCCGTTTTGGAGATATACCCGCTATGTGGTTGACTTAATACAGAAGTACCTTTAATTGTTTTTTCTAGTACTGATATCCAAGTTTATTTGTTAGACAATTTAAAAAACCCCCGTCTTTTTAATATTCTTGCTATAACTTTTCAGCGGCTGAACCGATTTTGATCAAACATATCTAAGAACTATCGCATAAAAATTAGCTATCTAATAAGAAAAACCGCATCCAAATCGGTTCCGTTGATGAGTTATGGTGCCAAGTACACAGACAGGCACACATAGCGGTCAAACTTATAACATCCATAGTTTTGCGTCGGGGGTTAAAAAGGAGTATGCCAAGACTGTAGAAACGGCCATAGACAAACAAGCATAGGGTAATTAGGTTAGGTTAGGTTGGCATTGCCAAGCGACCCCGTGACGTCCCCCATAACGGCAGCCTGGAAACGCCCCAGGGGTTTAGTGGGTAGGATGGGCCGACTAGCGGCCAAGGAGCCCCACACTCAGTGCGTAACAAGCATTCCCCTGGGTAAACAAAAGGTAGGCATTGAAAGAAGACGAGATAGAAACAACTAGTTACTAACAAAAAATGTTTTCTCTCCCTTTTAGCAGAGTATATCTAAACATACGAGCATTTAAGCAAGCATTTTTTTTGACAAGAAATTAAGATTTTTTTATTTCATTGTATTAAAAGAAGATCTAATAGAGAATATCGTAAGAAAATTTCTGGTGAGGCGACAGTTTTTAGACTGGCGATACAGGTGTTTCACTATATAAAAATCGACGTGAAAAAGTGCCTGTGAAGGTCTAATTTCTGAATAAATGATTTGAATATAGATTTAAACGTACGAGATGTACCTATTTATAAATGGTGCCTACGTGCGTGTGTGATTTTATGAATGGCCATAAGTTTATCAGCAATAGAACCCTAAAAGTGAATAATGCTTGGCGACATTTATTTTGTGACAAGTTTACACGCTACATTCTATTAGCAGCTTAACAAAACACTTACAAGAACTTCACAGGTACATTGTATGAATTACGTATTTGTACAGTCACGTGCAAAGTTAAGTATTGAAAAACATTCAATTTTGGACTATGTTACATTGGAATAAAACCGAGATATTCATGCACGTGACTGTACAACAACTTTCATTTGATTTTCGCACCTATAACTTTTGTACATCTTATCTCTACTGTCACAGCTATTTTTAAAAATTACACTACTCTTTATCATAACGGAATAAAGTTTAGAATAGTATAATTTTTTATCAATTTTTATGGAACATCATAAGTATATTATTTATTGATTTGTTAATAAATTTTAGTGGTAATAGACGGATGCTTTATTAGGGCCAGTATTAGAGTAGCTACTGCATATAGAGCGCGTGTATGATTAACTATACGATAACATTTTTATTTCACACAATTATTCTGAATCACGCATAGTTTTTGAAACGACTTACTTTTGGCCGGGCGAATATCTCTGCGAATTATTTTCATACAAACTTTCACCCCAGTTATAGTATATATAGATTTTTGAAAAAAAGTAAGTTATGTTTGAACGGGGTTCTTTATTTAAATTTGATTAAAATTGGTGCAGTGGTTTAGCAGTGAAAGCGGAATAGACCGACAAATAGACAGACTTTCGCATTTATGATAAAAATAATATTTATTTAAGGTTTATACCCATATAATATTTGTATAATAAATAATCAAATTTTAATTTAAAACTAATTAGGTACAAACTTTTATTTTACTTGTATATTACAGATATTATCACAGATAATATTTGTAGTCGAAATGCCATACCTACAACGAGTTTGCCACTCCTTACATTGAAAGTATATTTACCACACATTGTTTATCGTTACAGTCGATGTTCTCACGCGGCAAACTCCTAAAAAACAAAAAAAAAAAACGTTGAAAAAGTCCCTTGTCCAAATTTCGCTCGCTCTATCTACGAAGGTATACTCGCTCTACAGGGCTGGTGAAATCGAGCTTTGTTTGATCGAAGCTTTCGTAAAACATTGTTTACGAGACGACAGAGGTGCGGTCATGGAAATATTAGCACTATTTCGACGATACAGAAGACTATATGACATCATTCTGAATAGATTAAGGAGTAAAATGTATAAAATTTATTCTGAGTTGATAGGCAAAGGTCATTACTTGACTTGATTTGCCGGACAAAAAATTTAGAAATTATATAAAAGAAGTACTTTGTAAAAAGGCATATTACAAGTCTGACGATTATGTGAACGACAATAATGTCTGGCCCAAGCATGGTGCAGTATCCTCATAACATATGTAATTGGTTTATGACATTATTACGTACGTTCAAATTTTGACATTTTTAATAATGATGTAAATTCGTCCTCCTAACTTTTAATATAAGACCTATATTTGTTAATTGACGTCCTTGGAGAAAAGGCTGCGGTGAAGTTTGTTGCGCCGCTTCTTCTTCACCTGCGCTTTGGAAGCCGGCAGTAGACTTAGTTTAAGTAATTTTTGACGTCAATAAGTGATGTATATCATCCTAAATTGAATAAAGAATTTTGAATTTCGAATTTGAATTATAGTTTCTATTAGAGTTATATAAAATTAAAAAGACTGTGCCACCGGTAAGCACGATTGCAGTACACATAGACAAACAAACATCACCATCCCATATGTATGTAGGTATCGTACCAATATGTCTATCTATCATCCATACTTCCTCGCTAATATTATAAATGCGAAAGTCTGTCTGTCTGTCTGTTTCGTTTTCACGGCTAAATCTCTGAACCGATTTTTATGAAATTTGTTATATATATATATAGTAGTTCAAAGTTATAAGATACCTGATAAAACATATGTTACCAAAATCAACCCTCAAACCACCATAATAGGGAGTAAAATAGGGGTTAAAAAAGGGGGTAAAAATAGTTTGTCCCCATATCTTGATTTATTATTTGTTAAAGATGCTTACCCGCATTGTGTTACAATATAAGTAGGTATATTCTCAGAAAGGCTAGCTCCTGCGCCTGTATTTTCTTACAATTAGGCTCAGAGTGTGGTGACCGCAGATAGAATCTCGTGATTTACGCCTCCGATCTTATCGCGAGTTGCACGCTCTACTTGCTACAACTAGAGCTTTGAGCATACATGAAACTTTAGGAATTTACTTAATTAAAGTTTAGCACTTCGAGTTCTTTAAAAAAATTAACATAAAGTCTTTAATTATTTTTGAATTTGCATTATTCGATCGCCATTTTTATGGAAATGCCATCCGAGATGTTTTTTTTTTGTTTATAGTAATATTACTATTTGCAATGTACGAATATAACAGAATCTTGTAACACGGTTTTGAAGCAGCAGTCGCTGACGCGATACCAATTACTACGGAGATCTTTTTTCTTCTTGTTTAAAAATTCCAACAAATTTTTATTTGTATTCTTGTCGGACCAGCAATGTTAAACACTTTTGCCCTCACAACTAGTGTCATTACATACCATTTAGTTTTATATTGTTATAATGTTTAAGTTGTAAACTTGGATGGACCAATAAATAAATAAATTTGGTGATTTTGTTATGCTGTTCATTGCACTTTGTAACCGCTTAACCTCAACATGGTGTGGACGTACTATCGACATGAGTAACCAGACAGACCAAATCGGGGGAGTTAAAATTCATCGCGTGTTGATCACTGATCCCTTGTAGAGGTTAGTGTTCGCAATGTCATCGTCGCCTGTGTGGTCTAAGGTATACTGTTGTGATATAGTCTCATTGTTTTGCCATTAGTTTCCACACATAGTAATAGCTCTTATTCTTAGCCCCACTAGCACTGGATTGGGTTACAGAATCTAGCTAATCTAGTCCGGACGTGTGAGCGTTAAAAAATAAATTTTGCTTTTGTAAGTTTCTAATTTTGATCTCTTGGTCAAGTATTTGTATGTACATTGTTGATATATACATATATATATAAATTGTTTAAGCAGTAGGTTGGGCAAAATCATATGTGTGCATTGTAAGGGTGATATATATATAAATTATTGAAGTTCCTACTGCATTAATTTATATTGAGATATGTTATATACTAAATGTTGCCCGGAGCTTCGTTTTCGTGAGAATTTTGAGATAAATATTGCCTATAGCAATCTTGAATAATGTACCTTTCTAATGGTGAAAGACATTTTGAAATAGGTTCGGTAGTTTCGGAGATTACCCGCCTTAAACATACAAACACACAAACACACAAAGGCTGCCTCTTTATAAGAATAGTATAGATTGAAAATAGGTGGCTGGGCAATCTCCTCCTATGTGTATATTGTAACAGTGATGAAATTAAGCACATCCCAAATACATTGGGAAAAATCTCTCTCTCTCTCTCTCTATTCCTAACAGAGAGAGAGAGAGAGCGAGGATGTCGAATGGGCATTAGAATAGATGAAGAATAGACGAGGACAACGAAAAAATGATACAGAATTACTTACGATACGTTTAAATTCTTGTGTGTTAATTGGTGTCAGATTTTATTTACATATTTTTATTTAGTTTAGTTACTTCCTTACGGAACACTTCAAGTCCAAATGCAAGGTGCACTTAAGTAGCAATCCCAAGCCAAGGCGAAGGGGCTCGCTCGACCTCGGCTGCACCAACAAAGATGCATTGTCCCTCCTTGGAACCAATCCAATATTGTCGGCCAAAACAATTGCGGCGTCCGAATTCCTCATTTGAATACGATAAAAACCACAAAACATCCTAACCACCAGTCAATCTACTAATTGTGATTCGACTTAATATTTTAGGTCATTAGATTCAAATTTCAGTGTAGCGTTGTCGATTAGTTTTAAGCATTAAACCCAGGATGGGACACCCGGCTATTGTTGGTATGACCTCGCAAGAAAGATGACAAAGTCTGGGTTATAGCAGCCAAGGGCACGATTTGTTTACTCTCGTATTTGGTATTGTAGTAAATTGATGTCCGTGTAATGTCCTCTCTTGTGACT
This sequence comes from Plodia interpunctella, assembly GCF_027563975.2. Taxonomy (NCBI): domain Eukaryota; kingdom Metazoa; phylum Arthropoda; class Insecta; order Lepidoptera; family Pyralidae; genus Plodia; species Plodia interpunctella. The sequence continues at coordinate 770,275 of NC_071303.1, forward strand.
AATCAAATGTGACTCCTTCCGTGTGACGTTTCCTTTGGATTGCTTCTTTTTGTTGTTAATTATAGCTGGCGTAAGGTGATGTGATCAATCAATAAGATCGAATGAATGAAGCATTATTTTAGCTACTTAAACTAAAATGGCTGATATATAATGATTACGATAATAATTGAAGAGTGAAAAGAGATCTACTTCGTGAAATCTTTATATACTTTATCTTCCCATATACTGATAGTCATAAAGCTGAAATGTTCACTTGTATGGTTTTTCAGCTGAATAGAAACAACATTACACCTATAAAATCTTTATTTCAATGATTTTTTCTCGCGCCGTACAATTTTTCTGCTTCTCGTGCGTGCTAGTGCTGCGTGTAAGTGTTTTTTTATTACTAGGAACAATAAAGTTTAATAAATAAATAAAATTTTACTAAATACCAAATGTTGGATGTTCGTAAACCAATTTTGTAAAATTTACTAAACAGATTTTTATAATGTACACGCTAGATTATAATCCTATTAAAAAATATATATATTACGACAAATCACACAGATTGAGCTAGCCCCAAAGTAAGTTCGAGACTTGTGTTATGGGATACTAACTCAACGATACTATATTTTATAACAAATACATATATAGATAAACATCCAAGACCCTGGCCAATCAGAAAAAGATCATTTTCCATCATAACCCGACCGGGGATCGAACCCGGGACCTCTCGGTTCAGAGGCAAGCACTTTACCACTGCGCCATCGAGGTCGTCGAATCAACCTGAAATAATACAAAGCATAGAATTATTATATATATCTATACTATCATGTAAAGAGGTAAGAATTTGTGAACAATTCTTTTCCCATTATAAAGGTACATTATCCAACATTGCTTGAGGCTATATTTTATCTTAATTCCCACGGGAGTGAAGCCGCGGGCAACATCTAGTTATTTCATAAAATAAATACCTGCTATAATATTTAATCGAAATTTCTGTGGAGGGTGAAATTCCGCAAATAAATTATAAAAATCTTCTCTAACACAAAACGTAATTGCCTTTATTTGTACCATATCCTCGATAGAAGAAATAACAAATGATTGTTAGATAAAGTACAGCCTCTCTACAAACAGTTGTTTGAGTGGAGGTTATCTGGTGTGAGACCAGAGATGTATGGTCGACAGCCGGCCGTGCTCAAATCTGGCGGACGTTTTAAAATATCAAGTTTATTTATAAATTAATGTACACACTTAAAATATAAATTACATTATAAAAAATGAGTACAAAGTATGCTACGAATGAAATCTCTTCCAGTAGACCCGCGAAATTTAAAAGAGTTGACGTCAGGTAGGACTCACATTTGCCAATCGATGTTTTTGTTGCACCGCTTCTTCTTCTTCGTCACTTCTAATTCACCTGCGCCTTGGAAGTCGGTAGTAGACGTTTTAAATAAACTTTTGACGTCAAAAGTGATGTATATCGTCCTAAGTTGTATAAAGTATTTTTTTTTATTGAAATTAAAAAAAAAAATAGGATGTGAAATTATTTATTTATTGAATAAAAAAATGCACAGGCTTTTGCAATTGATGCTTCTATATCAGACGTCGAAAATAACAGCCAAATATTTAAATTTAAAGTTTTATTTCTTACGGGCTTAAGTGTATCTGCCGCAAATAAAATCGGTAATAAGCGACGTTGAGATCTATTTCATACTCTTATCTTGATGTTTTCCTGGTTCAATCCAGGGCTGTAATGCTGCGAAGCCCGTGGTCAGCTGTTAAAAACCTTACATTTTGAAGATTTGGCGATAAAACCTTCTGCATGACTAAATCACATGAAAATATCTTAAAGACATAAAGACTGTTGAAATTAAAATCTGGTAAAAATAGCCTACTGACACCTGACATTCAAACCAAAAAAAAAAAACAAAGACGTATACCAAAAGGTCAATTTATCATTGCACAAACTTTATATGAGTGCTATTTGTCACGCGTGTAACACGATGCGTTTTTAGCAGTTTTATTAATAATCTTTGTGTTGTAGACCGGTCGCCTGTAACATATTACAATAACAATAAATGATTTAAAACTACTAGATTTCAATATCGTGTGTAATTTGCAAAAATAAATCGATGACTAATGTTTTTGAGATAATTTCGAGATCATAACATAACTTTAACGCTTATTAATTTAATAAAAAAGAAGAAAATGTGTATTTTGCGATAAAAAAATTATAAAATGATAAGTTTGGATTTGTTGCTTGACATTATAAATCTTAGGTTTATTTTTAAGGATTTATTTTGTTGTACTTCTATTTCTGAGTGTTATAAAATTTTCGAGGTTTCCAATAACTTTGAAGTTTCAGATAGCCTTTGATATATGGCTTTGGAACGTCACAGCCGAGATAAGAGCGAATACGTCGAGGATGAAAGGAAGGATAATAATCCATATATTTTTATTTATTCCTGAAGAAAAGTACTATTTCCAAATCCTTGTGAGTACTAATCGAATTTGCAACACACATCATGCATCCGTAAAGATGGTGTTACTAAATAAAACTGTCGTAATTATTTAACTTCTTCTTCTTCTTAGCGTGATGACTCGTCTAAAGTGTCTACCAATACGAAGCCACCACTGCATTATTTGTGGCATAATATAGGCCCATCAGTGTGCAGGCGGTACCTACTTATCTAACTTATGAAAGTAGATAATTTTATCGCAACCGTAAAACATTATAAAACTTTGTATTCATTGAATTTGACAATACAGTTATATTATCACATCGTTAATCCCTGTCAAGGTAGACAGAGTCAAAGTTGCGAAACTCGATATAATTCATTTAATTTCCATAGATCACCGCCATCTATGATAAAATAGAACAACTAAAAATCGCCAGCAACAAATTATGGCCGCCATTATCTGCACGGTAGCCGGGATAACGTATCGTACAAGACATCGCCGGAATAAATCCAGTGTAACCCGGGGTTAAGTGCGAGCATAGGACATCGGGGCTATTTCTCACCGATCTATCGATAGGACCGATAAAAACCTTATCGTCATAGTTGTGACATTTTAAAATTTTATCGTGATTTAGAAATTATTCGAAACGAGGGTTCGGGGCATGTAAACGTATGATTTGAATCGAAGAAGATCCCAAAAAGAAACGGAAATATTTATTTTTAAAACTAAAAAGTTTTGACAAATGCAAAGCAAAGTTGACATTGCTAAAATTTACAATCTCGTACGCAGAACCATGACCTGACATATATGTTATATGTTGAAAATATTTGGATATATAACCTCTTAAATCAAGAGGAGCTACACCATATACCACTCGCTGGGTTCTCGCCTCGGTTTATGGCTAATTCTTCTTTTAGACCACAAAAATGTTAAAGATTTACGATATCGAAGCGTGCGCCCGGGCATTTGGTATGCGGGGGCGACCACGCGATTAGATTCATAAAGATTTTCTTAGTATTTAAGAATTGTTAGGATTTGGTTTTTAGTCTATAGCACCAAGAGCTTATAAATGGAAAACGGAGCGGCTTTTGTAGCTAGATGGGTCGACTATGTTAAGGAAATTGCTGGCAACAACTGGATAAGGACGGCCCAGGATAGAGATGGATGCCCAGCAGTGGGTAACGGTGGGCTGTAGAAGATAACAACAATAACAAGAGACAATATAAGTAAAAACAATATAATATAATTTTTTTGTTACCAATAGGTGTTATGAAAGTTATTGCAAAATTAAGATTTTTTTGTTACCAATAGGTGCTATGCTTTCATATTATTGCAAATATCAATATATTAATTTTATTATTAACGATGTATTCATATAGTAAGTAGCTCAAAGTTTCAGATATAAGATATATATATATTTTAATAAAGATAGATAGTTTTACAGTAAAATGATATCGCCAAATTGAGATTGCGATAAATATGTACTCTAGTAATTGTCTTCAACATGACTGTTTAAATATTTAAATCTCAGAGCCGCGGAGCGTAGAACTCGTAAACAAAATTATTTATAAATTCGCCCGTCCTCTTTATGGCACATTTTATCTGTGTATTTGCATACGCTATAAAACAAATGTTAACTAATTCTCAATCGGTTGTCCCGTAAACCGCGCAAATATGGTCATGTTACGCACGGCGCGCGGCACCAGGAGCTCAGAACCAAACACATGGAGTGTCAACAATTTTATGGAAAATGTAATTTTTATTTCTTCTAGCCGTGATACACGTACACGGTTTATCATTTAGAATTAAATCAGAAATGTTATATATCATCTATTTTATTTATTGATTGTTACAAACATACACAAACAAAATATTATTTATACTTTAGTTAAGGCATGCAGTCAGCCAGAAGTACCTACATCAGTTATACGATAAATAAATAAATATTGTCTTAGATTATCACCAAAAATATCTACATAAGAAAGTTGAGCAACCAAGGCGTTGAATGTAAGATGAGCGCTGTTAGTAAGATGATAAGTTCCATTTGTTTCCAGCTCCTGGGTTCCGGCGCAGGCGCAGTATGCCGCGAAATATGGCGACCGATGTTCGGATACGCGTACCTCGTAACTCCGATCGGATATTACGGATATCGATCTAACGATATGTAACGTTTCGATATTTATTTCATCGATTTGGGCGATTAATCCGCGTTGAAACGCGACACTCGATACAACAACTTTTTGCTTCCCCTGCTTTATTGTTCGGTGGCTGGTTTTTTTAATTGGTTTTTGCTACTAAGTTGAAAAATCGGTATGTATTTTAAAATGTATTTTTTATTTTGATTTCAATTTTCGGTATATTTAATGGGATAAAAATCGAACTCGTTTGAACTAGTTTCTTTGAATTATTACGAATTTAGAATCAATGTAAAAAGCAAATTGAAACCCTCAGAGCAGGCTGTTATTTCCTGGATATTTTCAGATTTTTCTTTGAAATGACATAAAGAAAATCTTTTATTTTTAATAATTTTTGTACTAAGCTATTTTGCGTGTAAGAGCTTCATCCAGGGCCGGAAGCGCGCGTGAAACACCTCTGGTGTTGCGTCTATAGGCTGCGGTGACCGCTTCCCATCTGGTGGCCCGCTTGCCTGTTTGCTTGCTCTAGTTTATAAAAAAAAGGTTCTTCTTTTCGTACGAAAATAATAAAAGTAATAAATATTTTTGATATAATCCAATCCCAAATATAACTAAAGTAAAATTTGATTAACATAACTGATTAACGATTCAATAGACAGACAATGTTAAAATTCTTGTCCGTTTTATCTTAACTTCGGTTAAAGTAGAATAAAAACACATATTACATATACTTTCCATCAAATATGAATTCGTTGCTGAGTGGTGTCATAGAATATGAATAGTAGATTCTAAAGTGCAGAAGTGACGTGTAGTTCCCGCCTTAAAATGAGACCACTCGTGCTCTAAGTAGTGCTCTGATATTTTCATTGGACTAAGGTCGTAGGGCTGAATATGGGAGCCGTCTACCCTATCCTACTAATATTATAAATGCGAAAGTTTGTGAGGCTGTATGTGTGTATGTTGGTTACACTTTCAAGCAAAATCTACTAAATTTCGTATACGGATAGGAAATAACATAAAGGGGAATTTTATCCCGAATTTCCCAGGGGAGCGAAGCCCCGGGCCGCAGCTAGTCATTTATAGAGTAATGTATGGTATGGCAACTCTGATTTACTATTTATCTGATTGATACCTTTAAAAACATATATATAGAGGTGAGATCTGGTGACCTGTTTGACCTATCCTTTGATACCTAGTGTTAGCACTAGATCTTCATAATTTAAATGTCGATAGGTATTAAGGTTTTAATTCAGAACTGTTGTAAATGTTGGTTTCTATAGATTTAACATTAAAACATATATTTGTTGGGGAGTAAAGACTTTTAATCATATCCTCCTGTGGATATCGAACGTTGCGATAATCGACAACAGTGTTCCCAAAGAAGGTAAATCATCAAAATTCAAAATGAAAATGACACTCGTCACACTGCGCCTGAGATTTGAACCTGTGTTTTTACGATGCACATCTGAAGTCTAGCCATCTTTAGAAGGTTGTATGTATGTGTATTAAATGTACCACCCCCTGTGGGGTCATACGGCCATCGTGCTTAAACCTAGTTGCCTCATAGGTTAAGACCACCCAAGTGGACATACATAAACTGTCGAATTTATACGTATATACAAGATAATGCCCCATTTTGTGACCAAACAGCATGGAACAGGAACGATATGATAATGTTATGTTAGCACTTGTTGAGATTAAATATCTGCCTATTCAACTTTACGGTTAAGTGAACCGTGTAGCACGGTGATTAAATTTATATTTTTAATTCAAGAAAGTAACACATATAGTCTAGTTTATTTATAGATTTATGTTAACATACAGATTGATAAAACTATATTATTTATGTACAGTCGATCGTATGTCAATGTATCCTGCATGGATTTTTATTGTGCGGTAATAGGGGCAAATTTTCTTAGGTTAATGTTTGTGTGTTTAAATGGTTTTCATGAATTAATAGTTGCTATGTGTTTATTTTGTGCAGTTAGATATTGTTAAATATCACGTAAAAAAAATGAAGTTGAGCTTGTTGAGTTGACAACGCTATTTTACGATGTTCATAAAATAAATTATCACGGTGAACATTAGGCCTTTATTGTCTCACCACAATAAGGTTTAAAATCTAGGTGTGGCCAACTCTATTGTAAATTTTTGTCACAAAAAATGAATAAAATTTATGCACTTTACATTGCAGATACAATATTTCCATTATTTCAAATACGTGCCAATAGTTGACATTTAAGGATTACGAAGACCGTGCGATGTTGAAACGTCAAGCTATATCTATATGACTAATTTTAAACTAATTATATAAATATAAATTATACTAATTTTAAATTTTCGCGTTTTTCTATTGATTGCTTAGTAGGCGTAAGTATGAAAAGTACGTGCGCGTTTAACACCCGTATTAAGCAATTGACAAATTATATTATGCTAGGTATACTTTCGCATATGCGAAAATATGTTCGTTGCTATTTCACGCAAAATCCAATGGATGGATTGTTATTAAATTTGGTACACGAATAGAATATAACCAGGAATTACACATAGGAAATACACTTTTTATCTCGAAATTCTCACGGGAGCGTAGCCCCGGGGCGAAATCAAAATCAAAAATCAAATCATTTATTCAGAAATTAGGCCTTCACAGGCACTTTTTCACGTCATATTCTAAATTAGATGATATTTACCAAAGCTACAAACTACTAGCGAATCTAGTAATCTGAATAGTTCATAAATTTTTGAAAATAATTAATGAATATGACAAATTCATTTAAAGTTCTTAAATTGTCTATGGTTTACCAACAAATAAGTAATGAGAAAATTTATTACTTTTATTTTAAAACAAATATTAGAAAAACTGTTCTAATTCAAATCTTAGACCACACAGGTTTTACAATCTCAACCGGACATTTAAGATCAAATCAAACGGACGCTATGAATTATAGCAAACTATTTATTGATTAGAACGCCTTAAATTGTAGTGTGACTAAACTTCCTTTCATTCGGGACGAAAAAATGGAGGGATGATTTAAATAGGTTCATGTAATTGGCAGCAATTTAATGTGGACATATATTTGTGGAAGAGAAAACAGAGCCCTTTGCTCAACTGTGAGATACAAATTCAAGAATTCTCGGGGTTTACTTGTAGAGAATGCTTTTTAGCGATTTTTTCTTGAGAATATATATTTTTTAATTTGTGCAATAAAGTTTTAAATATTCTTCACTTATTTGAGCTAAATATTTGCATAAAAATATGTCGTTACGAAGGTTTTGAATGAACATCTGTGAACAATGTTGTGATTGTGACGTAAATGTCATTCGATAATGTTACTGAAACGTTAAAAGCATTACAAATTATGTTTGAATTTTGTACAACTTGTGTTTTGTGAAGTATATTTTAAAAACTTACAATGAAATTATTTATATTTTACAAAACGAAAAATTAAAAAGTTTTAGTGAAGAATATTTTTTCTTAAAACCATTTATTTAAAATTTTCGAAACTTTGCTTTAAGCGACATAATCCCTCTTTAAACTTGCTCCTGGTCACCCTACATTTGACACTGTAGATAATCCAGCGATTTTACGATCTGGACCAAAAAAGAATCCACAAATCTTTAGCTTTACTAGCATGTAATAGTTCACAATGGGTCCACAACAGTATATAATTTACGAGTGACTCCATCTGAATAGACAGTTACTTTCCAAGACTGAACTGTGGTGACTTTGATGGTTAGTTTTATTTAACTGCGTGGCTGCTTGATACCGTTTTTCGAATCTTTTTGGAAACTCATAAAAAGTGGCGCCACTGTTATTTTATTTTTTATATACATTACATTACAGTGGAAATATAAAACTTACAAATAGGAAACTAGGTAGGTAGAATTTCTTCCAGTAGACCCGCGACACAAAAACGGAATAAAAGAGGCATTGGCGTGTACAAAAAAATATACGATATTATGCATATAATGCATAATATACAAAATTTTAATATGAACTTTAACTACTTTATTTGACGACCTCGGTGGCGCAGTGGTAAAGTGCTTGCCTCTGAACCGAGAGGTCCCGGGTTCGATTCCCGGTCGGGTCATGACGGAAAATGATCTTTTTCTGATTGGCCCGGGTCTTGGATGTTTATCTATATATGTATTTGTTATAAAATATTTGTTGAGTTAGTATCCCATAACACAAGTCTCGAACTTACTTTGGGGCTAGTTCAATGTGTGTAATTTGACCTTATATATTTATTTTATTTATTTAACTTAAAATTTATAATGTTAGTATGGATAAAAGATTACATTTTTGCGTTAAACTATTTGGATTATCCGATTTTAGTAACAGTTTTCAAAAAAGCACAGAAAAATAATCTGCAACATTACATTAGTTACTACTTACAGTTCTTAGAATACAAATCTAAAAATACTCTGAGAATTTACCTCTAATCTAAGTTAAGTATATTTTCATAAATTTAGAATGCAAGACCAACTCGCGCTTACCCCGTTCTTTATTTAAATAATATTAAGATCAACACCAAACCTTTAAAACCGTGACTTAGCACTTAAAAAAAAAGAAAAAAAACCCGACATTTTGTCTCCAGCCAGTGTTATGTTTTTTGAAATATAAATAAAACGCGTTGCGATCAGTGGCGCGTGTCTTTTAATTTTTTTTTTCTTTATTTTTTCTCTAAATGTACACGTCCAGTATTTGCATACAATGCATTGGGTGCAATATGCTTGCTAATGTTTGACTGTATGAGGCGAAGTGAGAAAGATGTATTGGGTTTTCTAAAGCTTAATAACCTTTTAAACCCGAGGGGAATAAAGGTGATTTTAATTTAAAAAAAAAATATTTTGGAAAAAATGTTTTTTACTGATTTTAATTGCAGTTTTGTTTTATATGAGTAATTATTTTAGTTAGAATATGTAATCAATCTAAATTTTACTTAAGGGCCACCTAAAGGTAAAGCAAATGCTTATGATTTATTCGTGAGTAGCTCTTTCCTCGCTCCGCTCGCGGTATAATGTATTGGGTGAGTTTGTCATACAAATGTCATTTTCATTTCAGGTCTCGGAGTTAGATATTTTTTTAAAATGGTAGTCTATGTTTGAACTTGGGTCTTTAACTATACACTTACCAAATTATACCATAATCGGTTTAACTGTGAAAGCGTGACAGAATTTCGCGTTTATAATATCATTCAATTGTATTATATTACGTTTAATTTGGTAATGATATTTTGTTCTAACAACTGGTTGGCCATATTCAAATCTTACAATTTATATATTTTTTACTACGATTTATCCATATTCTAACATTTTTATTTTCATGACGTAACCGAACCAGGTCGGCAGCTAAAGGTTAAAAATATAAATTTTAAGAAAACATAACCTAACAAAAAACGTCGCTACCGTCTTCTTAACATGAAATCATTTGGACCGAAAACTATTGTTCTGAGACAGATCGTATTCTAAATTCAAATTTACGGAAATAGGTACATGTACACGAGACCGGCGCCTGAGCATGTGTTCTAGGTGAGCGATGGAACGCTTTACGCCGTGATACGATGCTGCGCGAGTAGAAGTGATTAAGGCGATAAAATAGGCTTAATAAAGTCCAAGAAGGAAAATCAGGTTTTTGACTTAGTTAGCGCATTTTGCCACAATAAACACTGAATAGCTTTCTTGGTAAGAAACATTGTAAATCCGCTTTGAGAAACGTTCTTCATCTTCTTCTTAGTATGTTCTTAGCACAAAAAAGTCATGGTTTGTAATTTGGAGAAGCCTAGCGCTGTAGTTCTCCATTTGTCTTGGACAGATGCTTAGCGGGTTTTCATTTAGAGATGTTTTTGTATGGGTTTATACAAGAAACACTATGCTCATATATCATTTATCAATTCGATACAAAGTGCCGCGTCGCTCACCTGGGACGTCGGGTGCGCATGCGTCAAAAAGTAAAAAGTGTCGCCTTATTTGTGTGAAATTCTGAGACAAATTGACGAGCGAGCGTCTGCTTGTATCGGGTTTTACTTAGAGTACCTCTTATTTTTGTAACATAGAACGCGCTGAAATAATTGCTGCCATTATATATATCACTATGTTACCCGGGCTTCGCTCTCGTGGGAATTTTGAGATAAAATATAGCCCATAACAATCTTGGATAATGTACCTTTCTAAGGGTGAAATAATTTTTGAAATAGGTTCGGTACTTTCGGAGATTACCCGCCTCGAACATACAAACTCACAAACGCTTATAATAATAGTATAGATTGTCAACACCATTGATTAAATGAATAAAATAAATTAAATATAAGGTATTGTATTTATTGCATTTTAACATACGTTGACGTTTTTAAATTGATTTATTGTTTAGGTTTGAGCCGGCATTCAATATCTATAATAAATTATGAGACTGACGTTACAATTTTCATCTTCTTATTTCAGAGCCATGTTCGTTTCGGTGGAGTATACCCCAAGTACCTATCCTTAGCTTTCTTTTTAAGGTCTCAATTGTAATCGAGACCAAGAGATAAGAATGTCAACATATAATTATTACAAAGTTTGATAGAGTAAAACCATTAAAATGCAATAGATATTAAGAGTACCTTTTTTAGTCATTCAGTCGTTTGCTTGTAGTAAAGATTTCAGTAATAAATTCCTATCTAAATGCAATATTAAGTTTAGTTTAAATTAATATTGACTACTGGCAACAATGTCATATATCCCTTCTTCCTGCGTGTGCTACAATAAACGCTCGAAGCCCGCAATTTTAATTCCCAGCGACGGACCTAACCCAGCACCACAATACAGTCCAACTAACAATATGAACAAGTGCGCTCTATAGCCGAGAATATGATAGTTGCTCTAATATTTTTTATGAATATTCATCATTACAGTTTGCTCGAGACACATAGAACAATGCGGGGTGAGAGGCCAAGTTACATATACGATGGTTCGGGCACAATTCATGTTTCGTAAATATTCCACTATTTCATCTCCGCTTTTGGTTCCAATTTTGGAAATGTCAAAGTACTTAAATATGTTCCGTGTGTTGAAACTTTAAGGTGGTTTGCACAAGTCACTTTGACGTTAACTTTAACCGGTGCCAACGACGTTTAGGCAAAGTGTACTTTGTGTTTTTCTGCGTAGGTTAAATTTAACGTCAATGATGACTGGTCCAACACACCCTTAGTTTAAAATCAAAAACAAAGAGTTTATTTTTGGAAATGCTATTGAAATAGAATGTGTATGAATGGGTTGGTGTAGAGGTCTTGTAATACATTGTGCCACCCATATTTGTAATAAACGAAAAACATCTTTTCTAAATCATTTACTTACATAATACAATATCTCCGGATCTAGATGAGAGGAGATATATTTTATAACAAATATAATTTTGTAATCCGTTGATTGTTACCACATCTCTTATCATCTCTGCTCTTACCCGCCTAAAAGTATAGCAACGTCAACTGCGAAATAAACAGAAAATGTAAATTTAGTAACAAAATTTAAAGTTCTAAAATTAAATTACACATGATGATTCACATAAAATTCAAGTAGGAAAAATCCACACGAAAATAATTTAAGTCAACTCGAAACTTGACAAAACATATGCAAATATCCATGGAAATTAGTTTACGCTTCAAACAGTCGAGAGAAAACTCATGTAAACATATTTGTGTTGCGTCTCCGGACACAGGTCACCTTAGTTTTGGGTGACTCTGTTATCACAAATTTACATTTACTCCCAAAAACATAATTCAATACAATTTAAACTTTATTGTCTCACAAATAAACTCTACAATTCGACTGATTAGAAAAATTGTTCCGCAGCATTTACGTTGGGAAACAAATTTGAATTTGGAATAGTTGTCGATATTGGCTGTATTGTTTCGTGCATATAACTGGCAAGTTGCGTTTTTGGTTTCCGATTTCGTGAGAATTTACGAAGAAAACTAAATATTTCAAAAAATCCAAGTCATGTTTTGTAAATATTATTATTATGTCCTATACTAGACTTTAACTATACTTTTACTATAATTTTGAGGTTTACGCTTTCATGAAAAAGTATAGAATGCAAAAAGTATAAAATCTATTAATCTATTAATATTTCTATACGATTTATCCATTGCTAAAATCAGGACAATTAAGTACAAATATAATCTTTATTACGACTCACGTTATGTTCCACGTACACAATTCAACCTTCAAACATTTTTACGATAAACAATCACACACCCTTTTTGAAACTAAATAAAAATAACACACTATGTCCTATTTAAGAAAATATAATAATTATCAAAATACCTTTAAAAAATGAGTAATTCATCTGTCACATATAACGGCAATAAAAATGGTAGCAGTGATATGTCACTAGTTTTGTATCACAGAATATAAATAGCTCTTTGAATAGTCCAATATCAATCATGGCTAAACGTGAATGTGACAGTTGTTAACGCGACATATCGGCAAGATGGATCGATGGTTATTATGTTCGTATATGACAATTTCAAGCCGGTGTTCTATAGCTGAGCTCGGATATTTTAAAGGTGGCTGGCTGGATGGATGGCTTAACTACGTATTTATATCGGTGTGATAGATTGCCAGATTTTGAATTTAGAATTCAGCTGTTAAGACGCTGTGTCGCACACTAGCGCCACCATAACGTTTTTATCAATTTGTTTAATTTCTTTTGCGAAAAATAGAAAATATTTAGACACATTATGTCACAATAGATAAATAGTTTTATTTTTGGAAATTATAGTTTTCCATTATACAATGTAGTCACAGCCGACTAGAATGTGAGTCAACAAAATCCGTTCAGTCAACTGTGATGGAGGTATGTGTATTTCAAAGAGACTGAATGTATCTGGCTTTTTGTACACCAAAAATATTTGGCTATTTGTACCTGAAAAAATTACACAAATGTATTTGTATTTGTTTATGTATTTAAACAATAGAACACAGTAAATAAAGTGTATCAGTTTTATTAATTACTCGATTTATTATATATTTTTTTGCTGTGACTAAAGTATGTAGTGGGCATGTTTATAAACTAGTTTTTGTATGTTTTCGTCTACCAATTTAAACATTATTTATTTTAACATTCAAAATTTAAATTAAGCAAAAAATAAGTCGAACCTACTAAGTATACGTGTCTACAGACATATGGTTTAATAGTTCAACAAAATTTCAGACAGTATGTCACGCACTTTCAAAGTCACCTTTATCAAAAAAATCTTTGTAATTTAAACATTTTTTTAATTATTTTTTTTTAATTTAAACATTTATATCCTTAAAAAATTGTTTACGAGTAAAAATGAATAAATTTACAACTATTACTATTTTCGGAATGCATCAATATTCGCAAAAATGGATTTTCTACTGTCACTGGATTGAACTAGTTTTTTTATTGTTACAAATTAACAAACTATTGTATATTAGAACGTGGCCAATGAGTAAGTAAAAAAAAACATTTTAAAATAAATATCACAACATCACGCGAAAATGGGTAAAATCCTTTATGTAAGGCACAAAGGTAAACGAAGCGAATTAATTACAATTTATACATTACATATCAAAGTTTGGCCTAAACCCAACAAGGAAATGGCAACAATCTTGGCTCAACTCCGTTTAAGAAGCCAACGAATAATTAACATAATTATAATTTTATACCTACTTTTTAGTAGAATTTTAAACCGCTATGGAAAAATCGGTATACAGCGCGATTTCCCGATATTTTGTAATCAAAATTACGGTAATTACGGTAATATACCGTAATCAAAATTACGATATATTCATTCATCATCATCACGTGTTTATTTGTATTTTTGTATGTGTAAAGCCACGAGCAATGCCTAGTTTATAAAATGTACTCGGTTGGTACTTACCGTGCAAGGATCAAATTACGGAAACAAGCTAAACCATAATAGGATAAGCTTTAAGTGCAAAAAGTTGACTATTTAGTGCCCCTAAACTTAGGTGTTGTGTTTACGTTCATAGGTTCGATTCCTGATCATGTCCGTGGCGCCAGTGCATTGTGAAAGTGGTTTAATATTAATGTGAGTAGACGGGCGTTTTTAAAACGTATCATAAAAAAATAATTGTATATTCTTTACAGGTGATAAAAACGAGAAGGATTGGTTTCATTTGGATTTTTAACTTATTTAAGTATCTAATTATGGTTATAACAATACAAATACAATCAAAAATATGGTCTAATTTCTAGTGAAAAGTCAATAATTCGTAAAGATTATTAACACACCGAAGATTTTATTATAAAACATAGTGTGGCTAGTTCATGTCACGCAACAAAAAATAAAAATGATAACTACGGGTATAACTGAAAAACAAACTAAGTACACTGTTAACATGTTAAAATATTAAACGTTATAGTATAAATAGGTACCTATTAAAAAGTGTAATTTTCTAAAAACTATACATATTAAACTATATTTACCGTTATTAGACTCTCATTACGTATTTCCGCACAAATAGTTCCCGCGCGCCCCGATCGAAGTGCGATCCTATTGTTTTTCAATTGTATGTATTATCTTATTTTTTATCAACTTTATCATCGATCGATCCATGAGGAAATTTATACGGTCTATTCAGCAACAAAAACCGCTCGTCTGTCCCGTCCACTCGGAAACTCTGTACTATAATCGTAAAAGTGTCGTCAACCACGTGGGTTGTCAGCGAAGCTGTAAACTGACGGACGGACGTGGGTGGTTGTTTTATATTGTGCGATATTGAAACACAAATTACATAAAAGTAAATACGTGTCTAGCTTTTATAGTTTACTCGCGTGTTAGGAGCTAACGGGATACTGTGAGATCAGAAAGATCAAATTTTATAATTCTATAAATTCATTCACTCCCGTGCTCTGGGGAAAATGTGTCGATATGCTTCGGATTGTTAAAGTAAACGAAGAAGATAGAAAGAAGAAGAAAGAAGGATACCCAATGTTTAAATAAATAAAAAAACCATTTATTTACACAATAAAACAAAAATTATGTCTGCACTTTGGTATGGGGTTTGGCAAGTTTTGATTGAAAGTAAAATTATAAAATTTGGTTAGACTAATCCCATTCCAACTAATATTATAAAAGCGAAAGTAAGTTTGTTTGTGACCTCTTCACGCTATATCTACTTAACGAATTATCTTGAAATTCGCATACATGTAGTTTGAACAATATTAGTTTTGCATTTATAATAATAATTAGGATTTGGATTAAATGAAAAGATATAATAAGATTATCTTAACATCCATTCCACTTTCTTTGCGGCATTGTTTACAGTGAGGTGTATATTGTTTCAGAATTCAGTAATTTCTGTATCAAAATGGAGATTCTTGTATAATTATTGTATTTATATTTTTATCTCACTTGCGCCAGTAAGCGCTCTCTATCATCTCCATATGTTATGCGTTGCGATCGGTGTCACGCACAAAAAAATATCGTAAAATTTTGAAGGCTGTAATTTTGCATACGGTCGTCTGCCTGACGTCAATCCTCATTGGGAATGCTATTTTTGTCTGTCAACTGCCTAGGCTATGTGTCCCTTAGTCAGTCATACATACATTTGTCTGCTACATTAAGTGTTAAAGAGGTACTATAGACCCTAGGATCACATTACTTGGGAGAGCGCCTCTTGTTCGTTCGTTGTTTATTATAATGTCAATCATATTCTTAGGGTGAATTGCACGAGTCAAACTTTGACGATAACGTTACTTACATATGATAGACGTTGCGTGCTTTGCGTTTTTAGCGCAGGTTAAAGTTAACGTCAAAGTTGACTGGTTCAAACCACACTTGGGGTTTTACTATTATTTTTCAGCGCACATCTACAAATAACTTTTTTCGGTTTGTTTCCTTCCATGAGACGTGGCAATTTTCTTCTTATCGAATGTGGTGTTAGATTTTATTCAAGCCGCCTAAAGGCATCCGACATGACTTAGGTAATTGTAAAAGTCATTCCGGATGCCTTTAAATCTACCTACATGACTTTACTGCCTACCTACCTCTTATAGCAAGAGTCGCATACACACTAGTGAACTTGTTTCTCTAGCACGAGCACGAGTAGGATTCGAACCTGAGACTTTTCGATCCACAGACGGGCGACTTAACCATGACACACCGCTTCAACCTATATCACAGTGCCTATTGATATAAAATATCTTCCGTGCAGTAAATATCAACAGAGCACATATAGTATACGAACATTACGTATGTCTGCACTAGCGAGTTTACGATCGTTGGAAATATGACGGGTATGTAAAACAGCGTTTTACTGCGGCCGGCGTGATGGCCATGTGACAAAGATTAAGTAGGTGTACAGAGTAGAAATTAGGCATGAAATTCACAAAATTTTTTTCGTGTCAATGGTTTCATTTTCTGTTCAATGTAAAATTTGTGCCTCCATTTAATGAGCAGCTATATTGATTGATTTAGGACTTAATTTCTACTGCTTAATTACTGGCTCAGAACAATTAGTTATTTGTTCTTCAGTTGCGACAGCTGATCGAATATTTATATGGAAATATCAAAATAAACCTGAAATTATTGAATCAAAAATAATCATAGTTGTTTCACAATATGTTAATTGATTTGACACGTCAATCTTCACATAGTAATTCTTCACATTTTGAAAGATTTTAATATTATACAGTCGACATATACAACTCTAACAGGCCAGCATCTTAGAGGACAAGTCTTTGTAGGTATCGTACACATTTGTTATACCACTTCTATACTATAACTACATTATATTCTACATTGCGCAAAGCTTTTTGCCGAGCCTGGTCTAAGATTCGAACTCAAAGTAGTTTAGGCTTTTAAATGGTGGCAAAAACTTAGCATTGTACAGAAAAG
Organism: Plodia interpunctella; assembly: GCF_027563975.2. NCBI lineage: Eukaryota > Metazoa > Arthropoda > Insecta > Lepidoptera > Pyralidae > Plodia > Plodia interpunctella. Next base: position 787,721 of record NC_071303.1, read on the forward strand.
GGGACCATTGTGAGAGGGTTTTAAACTGAGAAATGTGGACTGTACCAAGTGCTGGGCAAGAAAATAATATATTCTTAGAATGTAACCGTTTGGGAATAAGTTTCTATAGGCTGGACACTGTATTGTTTGAGGTCAAAATCTGTTCAAATATATAAATAATAAATAAATAAATAAATATATATATTAGGACAAATCACACAGATTGAGCTAGCCCCAAAGTAAGTTCGAGACTTGTGTTATGGGATACCAACTCAACGATACTATATTTTATAACAAATACATATATAGATAAACATCCAAGACCCGGATCAATCAGAAAAAGATCATTTTCCATCATGACCCGACCGGGGATCGAACCCAGGACCTCTCGGTTCAGTGGCTAGAACTTTACCACTGCGCCACCGAGGTCGTCTGAAATCATATAAATATGATATCATAATATCATAACAATGATATGAAGAGTGTGCTCCACCGGCGTAAGGCAATATGATAGTACTAAATGGAACTGATTTTTGATAGAATGATGGCCTTAAACATCTGTTTTGATATACTTTTTGACTATATGTACATTATGCACTTTGATGACATTGTGACATTATTAGAAAAAAATAATTGTAAGAAACATTAATGGTAAGCCGATCTGGCATGATAGGGACCAACACTGTTCAAATGAGTTTCTTTCGGCATTTCTTCTCAGCAGTGGTCGTTCCGAAATTGCAGTAGTTTGTAGCTCGTGAGAAATAACTATTTAATATAGAAATATACTAGAAAAAGTTTCTTTGAAGGTCTGATTTCTGAATAAATGATTTTAATTTGTTCACCATAAATCTCGGAATCAAAACTCGAGCATTTGGAACTGGATCTAATGTGTATATGTGATTTTGATAACATCACACAGATTATATATATTTCTACTTGTATTTGTACTATTGTGCAGGCTTCGAGGGATGCCTTTTTCCGGTGGGCTGTATTTACTAGTCATCATAATCATCAGCAATTTAAATGTCCCCACTGCTGGGGCACAGACCTTTCTTATAGATAAGGAGTTTGGGCAATTACTCACCACGCGAGCCCATCGGTGATTGGCGGGTTTAACGACTGCAAATACAATCGAGATCAATGACTTAACGTGCTTTCCGAAGCTCGAGAGAACTCAAGATAATAAATTTTTAATTTACTGTATATACGTAACGTAAGTAACCTTTACTTCCAACTTTGCAAAGCTAATTAAATACACAAAAATAAATCTATAATATTATTATAAAGAGGTAAGCTTTTGTGAGTTTATGACTTTGTTAGTTTGCATGTTTGAGGCGGGTAATTTCCGAAACTACCGAACCGATTTCAAAAATTCTTTCACCATTAGAAAGGTACATTATCCAAGATTGCTATAGGCTATATTTTATCACAAAATTCCCACGGGAGCAAAGCCCTGGCAACATCTAGTTATGAATAAAAATAATCTTCCAAAAGTACGTACCTGTTTTAAGCACGTTGCCTCCTTGTGGCACCACAAGGAGGCAACGTGCTTAAAACACTGGCAGCGTTTCATCGCTGTATTGCGAAATTTACACGCTGAGCAAAAAGCTGTCAAGCTCTCAAATCTTCAAATCTTCTGTTACCTCCATGAGGCGCTTCCAATTTACTTTTAAAAATTTCCCCCTTTCACCTCCAAAACATGTATATATCACACTGGCGTAAGCGGAGCGTTTAGCGTGTAGGTCACGCCTTTTACCCGCGTCAAACAATTGGTCGCAAGCATTCGACGCAAATATTGGGTTATTCAAAAAGTGGACACGGAAATTAGGACATAGCATGTTCGATTTGTCAACTGTACATATACTAATATTTTGACTTATTACAATATCTATATCTACAGCAATTTTCTGTCAAAATTTGCGTCACAACATAACAAAAAATTTGAGAAAAATGTTTCTGTCGTGTTTACGTCGATAATATAATAAATATTTATTAATTAACTAGTAAATATTTTAATTAACTAATTAAATAATATTAGCATACCCTGTTGACGAAATATTCTGAAAACTGGAACTTCGCTGCGTTCTCATTCGTCCATTATCTCGTGTCCAGTTGGTGAATAACCCTAAATATTGGAAGCAAATATTTGATTGGCGGCAGGAATCTGTGTCGGAACTGTCACTCGTTGTGGGAATTTCTTTTGTTTGTAAAAACGAACGTGTTTAAAATAAAGTCATTTTGGAATACGCGAACGACCTCGTATCTTGTATAGGTCGATAACACTTCGGTTAAATATACACATATTAATTTAGAGTATTTTTCCATTGTTTTCCGCACTGGTATGAAAGATTTCAACACATCTTTGATGGCCTGAGAGTGAAGAAAATACATTTATAGTAATTGTCGACCTCGGTGGCACAGTGGTAAAGTGCTAGCCTCTGAACCGTGAGGTCCCGGGTTCGATCCCCGGTCGGGTTATGATGGAAAATGATCTTTTTCTGATTGGCCCGGGTCTTGGATGTTTATTTATATATGTATAAAATATACTATCTACCTTAGTATCCCATGACACAAGTCTCGAACTTAAAACATTTGGGCGTGGATTTAATTCCCGTTCGATTCCAGTACGTTTTACACTCATTGTTAATTTCAAAACGCGTTGTCATTTTCAGCAACTCCTCAAAGGTCAATGTCCTTTAAGCGCCATAAACAAACGAATATCGATTACACCGTCTGCATCTAGCAAATAAAAATTACCTACATTCATTGAGATCACCTATGCATCTAAGATTACCACTTTGCGATGAGCTGAAAAGAGTTTTATGTTTGTGGTGTAAGATTCATTTTTGTTTGAAGACTGGTAGTGAATCATCCATTAGGTCGTAGTGTAAATATCGCTACCGCTCACTAATGTATTGTCAATATGCCGTGTTTGTTATACGCTCCAGCTTCTGCAGTGCGCGCTACCTTTTTGAGTTCACTGATTATTATTCAAATTTAATTTCAATTTATTTGCATGTTTAGGTGAGACATGATATTCCATGTTGATTTCTGAAGTGCCTCTTACAATTTATATTAAAATCGTGCGAAATATTATATTAATTTACACGTCAAGATTTACGTTACACACAAAAGAAAAAAGAACAACAGCTACAAACTCCCATTACATTCAATACTTACTAGTCAGATATAAGTCATCGATACTTATTTAATGTTGTCGGTTGTGATGCCGTAGAGCGTGAGAAGTGGAGGAGAAGAATTACGAAAGCGAACCCCGGGCTCCAACGTTCCATGGCGGCGGAAGAAAGCTGAAAAACGCTAACATGAATAGGAAATATATAAAAACTAGACATATCACCTTTAACCTCGTGCAATCACGAATTATAAAAATAAAAAAGTGTTCCATCCACATTCACAGTTTCTTCTCACACGATTATCTCGACATATTTCTAGATGAGTAATAAATTGGACAGCAATATATGATACATATCTACGCGACACTCGATTCACCGGAATATCGATGAATTGTCGATCGTAACTCGATCGCGCGGGGCGTGCTCGATAGTATAATATGAACAAATATGGCCCGGGAACGAATATAATGTAATAAATATAATTTATAATGTTTATTCGAGTTTAATCTGTGGCTCGATCGCGGTGACGCCCGCGATGTTCAGCGTCGCGTGTAGAGTATGAGCAGAATACAGAGTATTCAAGATTAAATATATTTTTTGTAATATCATTTACGAAATGCACTGACAACTATTTTATTACTTTATATGTGTAATTAATTAATGTGCGTGTGGTCTGAGGGCCCACTTCTTGTAATTCTATGAAATTATGCTTGGGATTTAGTGAACATTTCTAAAGAATTGTGAATGTTGGAATTAGATTTTGTGAAAGGCAAATAAGCGAGTTACGATGTTTTACGAAAGGCCCTCAGTCCTCATAGTGTGGTCTGAGGGCCCACCTGTATCTCAAAAACTATACATGCTACAGATAATATGCAATCCTCAAAACTGCCAATTAATTCCTTTTAAAGTGGATTGTGCTGTCAATTTGGAAGTTAACTTTATTTGAACTGCGCGAAAAAACGCAAAGTACACCATTTTATATAAACGTGCACAGGAACTGCATGCGACTTTAACCTGTACACACACCGGTGCACAGGTTAAAGTCAACGTCAAAGTAAGACCGGACATTCCTTTCCCGAGTATAAATTCAACCTTCTTCAATTGTTATTTTTTCTCTTACCAAATTAAATTATATTTATTATGTATTTTGATTTTATTGTATAAATAAAAATATAACGTTTAATAAATAATATATTTGGTGTTGTACTTTTTCTGCCTTTATTATAATAGAGTTCAATGAACACTAAACTTCCCTTTTAAAAAGTGAAACTATATTTTAGTATTATTAATTTTTAAACGAATCTGCTAGCCAATACTCTGTGCAAATTATAAAAGAAATAAAATAGTCTACGTTAATTTCGACCTGGGCCGAGTCAGGTTGTTCAAATATATCTTATCTGATACTTATGAATTAATATTTAAATGTACCAATATGAGGGAGGGCTTCTCCACGACGTCTGGTTACAGTTAAATTTATTCTATCAAATTTAAAATAAAATACCGGTTTGTGTTTATTTAGCTAAACCAGCGGCCGGCCCCAACTCCGCTCTTATTCCGCGCTTATACATAAATTTATATTTAAAAAATGGTAAGCCCTTCTGGCATAATAGGGACCAACACTGTTTGAATGAGTTTCTTTCGGCATTTCTTCTCAGCAGTGATCGTTACGAAATACTAGTAGTTTGTAGCTTTGGTAAACATCATTTAATTTAGAATATGACGTGAAAAAGTGCCTGTAAAGGCCTAATTTCTGGATAAATGTTTTGATTTTGATTTTACAAATTATTTGCAAAAACTCGTGTGTTGCAAAAACACGTGTGTTGTCTAGTTTTTAGAGTTTTTACAGAGAATTGATATCAGCTGTCAAAATTTTTGGGACACTGGAATATATACGGAACATCATATTTTTCGTGGGAAACATAATATGTAGATTCTGATTCAAATAAACGTTAATCTTCCAACATAATTATGTTGTCTCGGCAACAATACACAGTTTCACGAATTCCGTGGCTTAAAAAACAATAAACGTATGACACTGTGATATTTTATTGGTAGCCATATTGATTTCGTGAAACTTTAACCGACACGGATGTTGAAGGAGAAAATTTATTGCTTGTAAGAAAATAATTTAAAGTTATAACGAGAGTAAGATACTGAAAATTTCGAATCAGTTCCATGGAACTATTTTCCGATGGAACTAGTGAGAATCATCAAAAAATTTGCTACAAAAAAATTACATTAATAAAAATTCAGTATAAACGTCTCTCTTCTTCGTCATCTTTCTACAAATAAAAATAATAAAATTACCATACAATTTTGTAGATTTCCCTGCGATTTTACAACTAACCACCTGACTGACGTCAATCCTACTTAAGAATGCTATTGTTGCCTATCAGCTGCCTAGGCTGTGTCCCTTAGTCGACTCGTACATCATCCACGGAAGGATAGGAGCGGTCTTCTACACGCCAATTTAAGTATCCTGATACGAAAGTACATGGTCAAAAGGTATACTGAAACATATTATGATTGTGATCAAGTGCTGATGATATATATATATATATATATATATATATATAATTAACTAAATGTATATAAACATCTAAATAATAATTTTGCAAATAATAATCGTTTGTCTTTATCATTTCACCGACCTTTAGTTCGTTGGAATCCGTAAAAGAATTGGCAAATATTAAAAAAAAAATCTAAGTATTGAGACTGCGGACATGTTTGTTTCAATATATGGGTACTTTGTTATACAATTATAAAAAAAAATATTGTTTTTTAGGACAATTCCGCAAAGAATTTCGATAGGTTGTTGTTATACTTTTAGTTGTATGTTACCTTATTATTAATTAAAATGTTACTGCTAATTTATATTTTCAGATATTTGTGAAGTTGGTTTTGATTGCAACAAGTTCGTTATAAGATTTGAATAACTAATTTACTTCTTTTAAAAAACACAAAAAAAATTATCTATAAGGACATCCTTAGAAAAGAACCAAACCGAGTTCGATGACCCATCAATAAAGCATTAATATAAATAAAACAATGGTTACAAAAACTGAATCGATACTCCGGTGCTATCGAGATCAAGCCGCCGATATCGATTATTTTAAATTGTGTTAACACACAAGCAAATAATAATAATACGATTACGAATGGGAATCGATTACAATCGAGAATCGGGCGAGTTATTTGGATCTGTTACCATTTTTTGTGTGTTGAATGGTGATACAAACATTTGAAGAGGGCTTATCCAGATGTTACCACTATAAAAAACTACCTTACTATGCCAGGAACTATACATACCTTAAAAATATATATATATATAATTCATATTCTTCTTCATAGTCGTGGTTGAGGCCTCATGGCTGAGGGATTTCTTGGCATTATTAATGGAGTGGTTTGCCATGGCTTTCTCCATTTCACACACAAGTTAATAAGTGTGCAGGTTTCCTCACGATATTTTCCTTCACCGGAAGCAAGTGGTGGTATATGAAAACTACTATGCATGAGTCAGATTGGTATACAAACTCATGTGGCACGAGTAGAATACCAACCTGGGACCTTTCGATCCACAGGCGGGCGTCTTAACCATTACACCACCACCGCTTCCACACCGCGCCATAAATATACACAAATACATTATATTATTGTAGGAAAAGATTTTTCACAAATGAGCGTCTGTACATTTAAAGATATTTCAGTTATTATCTTAGGTTAGAAACGGTGGTGGACGCCCGAATGTAAACCGAAAGATCCAGGTTCGAATAAGTTGGTTAATAATCTTACTTACATTATTTGTGTTGCAGTTAATCCATACAACAACTTGTTTCCAGTGAAAGAAAATATAGTGAGAAAATCTGTGCACTAGTATATCAGATTATGATTTATAAGTGAGTGCGTGAAATGAAAATTGGAATTTTTCGTGTAGTCTTAATCTTATAAACCACAGACACAAAAAGTAAATAGAAACGCTTTGTAGATCCATCGCTGAATCAGAAACTCTGTCATGTGATACTGCATTGACATACAATTTACATAACTACGTCTGATATTCTAAATATAAATAAATAAATAAATATATATATACAAATCACACAGATTGAGCTAGCCCCAAAGTAAGTTCGAGACTTGTGTTATGGGATACTAACTCAACGATATTATATTTTATAACAAATACATATATAGATAAACATCCAAGAGCCGGGCCAATCAGAAAAAGATCATTTTCCATCATGACCCGACCGGGGATCGAACCCGGGACCTCTCGGTTCAGAGGCAAGCACTTTACCACTGCGCCATCGAGGTCGTCAGTCGAGTCGTCATATATATATTCAGAAAAATAAAACGATTTAAATACAGAACGATAGATCAGATAAAACTAAAGGCAACGTATTTAAAAATAAAGTGTAATGAAAAACTAAGTAACCATATTAATAGTAACTTCAGTTGCGGATGCCGGTCGGCGGGACAGTGAGGACGGCGCGATGCGTGCGGCCGCGCAAGGTGGACGGCTTTATGCTGTAATCCTAACTAATATAATATCCTAACTAATATTACAAATACGACAGTAAGTTTGTTTGTTTATTACCTCTTCACGCTCTATTTACTCTCACCAATCTTTTTGAAATTTTGGACACATGTAGTTTGAAGTGTGGAGAAGGGTACGTTTCATCCCGGAAATCACGCGGGCGAAGCCGCGGGCAAAAGCTAATATTTTTTTTCCTTTTATTCTAAATGTTGACTGGCAGAGGATGCTAGAAAGGAAGAAGGAAAAAATATTTGCAAAAATAATGGGTACATCTTGGTGTCATAAGAAAAATGTTTTACAACTATGGGTATCCAAAAATAAATGAAAGAGAAGCATGATAATTAACCAAAAAATAACGAAAAATAATTTATTTACACTACATAACTATAATTAATACACATTTCTTTTATCGAAACCTATCATTAAATAAATCATTTACAGCTAAGACTGTACACAAATGCCATCGTCACATTTTTATCAAATTCTTTTAATTAATAGCGAAATCTAAAAAAATAAAACAGGAGATTGTGCTACACTAGATAATTATCTTTAATGTTTTAAAATTAACTCTTCTAGAAAATTTTAATTTTAACTTAATTACAACTTTCAAACATTCGAACTAAATCGCTACGGTTCGCTATAAAATTGTTACGGATTCGCATAAAATTAATTAAATTGTTCAGCTGTTGATTCAGTATTGCATGCACCAAAACGCGTCGCCTAGCGTTAAGTCGCGCGACAAATGGTCACAATCACAATATGCAGCGCGCGATGCATCACCTGCGCAGGCGCATATTGGCGGATTTCTGTGAGTAATGGCCGCCCGCGTGTGGTCGCTGATAGACCGGTTAGCGTTAAATATTATCGCTGGATTTATTTGATATTATCAAGCCTATATTGATATCCTTCTGGTTACTTTGCGAGGGGGAAATTAAACGTGAAATATGTTGTGTTTGTTAACTGAATAATTTACGTTGCAGAGCATAATTGCGTATTTTTGTTTTTAATTGTATTAAACATTGGTTATGTTTATTACATTTAAGAATAAAAATACTAGTTTAAAAATATAATAGTATTTTTATTATATAGTTTAAATGTATAATTAGTTACTCAAGTTAGTAACTAGTTACTTATTCAAAGTAGACGTTTTGACATGAACGTAAAGCTTTTTATGTTAAACTTATTGTTTTATGTTATTTAATTATATTCATAGATTTTCGTGCGAATTCTTGATGCTTCCTTCTTGTTGAAAATAAAATATAGATTATTAGAATATTTACTCTATAAGTTATAAATCTAGAATTGTTGAGTTAGTATCACATCTCAAGTAAGTCTCGATTTTACTTTAGCTAGCTGAGCTAACACAATCTGTGTGATTTGTGTATAATTATTTATTTATTTGTAATTTCGTTTTTGGTGCAATAAAGAGTATTGCATTGTATTGCATTGCATTGTATTGTATTGTATTTAACGAACATAAACCAGTCAACTTTGACGTTAACTTGAAGCTAAAATAGAACTTAACGAAAGTTAGCTTCAACGTTAAATTTAACTTTAGCTAAAGTAATGTCAAAGTTGAGTAGTGCAATACACCGAAGTATTAATGTAAACGGTAAGAACAATTTTAGAAATAAATATAAATATATTAGGACACATCACACAGATTGAGCTAGCCCCAAAGTAAGTTCGAGACTTGTGTTGTGGGATACTAACTCAACGATACTATATTTTATAACATATACACATATAGACAAACATCCAAGACCCGGGCCAATCAGAAAAAGATCATTTTCCACCATGACCCGACCGGGGCTCGAACCCGGGACCTCTCGGTTCAGAGACAAGCACTTTACCACTGCGCCACCGAGGTCTAAATAAAACTGATTTGATCATACAATAATATTATGTTCGAGAAAAGCGGTATAATTTCGAATTTGTCATACTTTATGAGTAATGTATTAACATATTCAGGTGAAGAGCACTTCATTGTTATATTAAAGCTTGTTATCCACTTCACTTATTGAAATGTGATTAATCTTACGAATAGTTACAGTATGTCAAGAAAGCGGTGAAAATTAATCAGGACGTTGTCTTCTGCTGATTTTCCGAAGTATAAAAATTATTGTTTTGTCTTTTAAAATTATTCTGCCTTTATAAAGTACTACCTTCTGCCCGCGGCTTCGCACGCGTGAATTTCTCTGCGGAAGCGCAACAGACGTGACTTTCATACAAAATTTCACCCCTCGTTATGTCTATTATAAAAATGATCTCAATCCACAAAGACATATGTGGATTGATTTTTGAAAAAAAAGGAGTTCTTGTTTGTACAGTAGTCTTATCTACATACCCAGTAAATTTCATCAAAATCGGCCCACCGGTTCAGCCATCAAAGTGGCAGATAGACAGACAGGCTTTTATTTATATATTAGTGTAGATTTTAATGACATAATTTACATGTGAAAAATATTGACTAGGTCAATAGTAGCATACATGTTCATATTCTACTCAACTAGTATCTAGCATATGAAATGACACACGTCATTCTGATTATATTTATAGAAATACCCGGCAACCATCATCTTTATATATACTCAATTCAATTACTTTATTTCGTAAACATGTGCAAGTGCTACATTTTCCCCCGTAATTAGTATACGTAATTGAAGCATATTTATTTTATTTATTTTTTATTTATTTATTTAAGGAACACCAACAACAGGTTTCAGAATCACACTTCCGGACACATTCTAGGGTACTTAGTCTAACATGCAACCCAATTATAGGCGAACACAGCATTTGTAATAGTAGGTACATTTCAAAAATACAAATTTGTATTAAAAAAAAAGGAAACATTTCTAAAGAAAAGTAGTTAATTACATAACATAGATACATTTATTATATTTATTAAATTTTCTTATTACAAAATGAAGCAAATATTTTTTTTTTATATAGGTATAGCAAAAGTTCGTATAATAATTATATCACATTTAAATTTAATTACTTAGGTACTAAACAATGTTCTTATAAAAAATAGCAAAATTACACTCATGTCAAATCGATAAAATTATACATTTTTAACACAGATCGATATGGATCAATTATTATTAGAGTTTATTTAAAAATTCATTCAGTGAGTAGTAGGTAATCATGTTTTTCGCAAATATTTTTTTTTCTTTTTTTTCTATCAACAAAATGTTTGACCATCACTTGTATTAGTGGATAGTAAGCCTAAAATATGTTTTACACTCTTGCAAGAAACTGCAATGATTCATACTTGTCGTGTGTAATGGAATTCCCTTTGTTTTACAATGCACTTTTCTTCATAATGCATATTGCTAATGATTTCTGTCCCTGTTCTTTCCTCAGAAATATTTTAACCAATGGCATGCTCTTTAACCGTACCGGATGGTTCCACTCTAGAATAGGATACCTCATATTCTCCTCTTCGTATGAGGCGAGTAAGGGAGAGCTGATGGCAACAAAAATATTCCAAGTGGGTTTCAGGCAGGCAGTTTTAAAATCACAACCGAATGTTTAAAGTTTTAAGGTTTGTTTTTACGTCGACACCGGGCTACGCAGCGTCACAGACCCGAATGAAACCGATCACACGCAAAGATGTGAGAGATGTTCTATAACCACACTTAGTTTGTATAATATTTAGATATTAATAATATTTAGTCACACTCCAAATTCGTCGTAAACTAAATTTTGGATTGTCCTAAATATTGAAATGAAGACTTCTTTTGTGGCGTTGTGCAATTTTTGTGATGGGTCAAAAATTTTAAACTCGCTTCAGGACACGTGACCTGATCGAAAATTCGTAAGACGTCAAAAATGTACAACGTTAATATTCAAGTTTTCACTTTTGCCGTCACTCCCGGAGAGCAACCTGTTGTTTTTCTTCTATGTAATCGAATACCTAAACGAATACACTGACAGACCTATCAAGTAAATTGAATCTTGGCCGAAAATAATTTGAATATGACTCAACAGAAAAAAAAAAAGTAATTTTTTTAAATGCTAGACTATTGCAAATTAAACAGTAAATAGTGAGAACACATACTTCCTTATTTGAATTCTTTTGTCGATTAATTTAGAAATAATAAAACTTTACAATCAACTTTCAAACATTAATAGCGCAAAATCCATCTTCCTACGCGTAACTTCCTTATACGAATTGGAACAGAGTTGATTTGAACGTGTGAATTTTGAAAACCAAAATAGTTTGAGAACAGACTTTTATATGCCTTGCTTGTGTGGAAAACCTTTTGACTATGTACATTATGTACTTTTATATATTATTAGAAAAAAAAACATCGTAAGAAACATTAATGGTAAGCCGATCTGGCATGATAGGGACCAACACTGTTCAAATGAGTTTCTTTCGGCATTTCTTCTCAGCAGTGGTCGTTCCTTCAGTGGTCAGTCCATAAATTAAAGTATATTTTGTAACTACCCCCAACGCCGTTAGAAACATATATCTTGATTGTTCTTTATAAAAACTTTGACAATAAGTCACAGGCCCTAGGAGCATGACTAAACAAATATTCTAACTTCGAAGCTTTAGCTATATTATTACCAAATTTCATCAAAAGAGGTTCAACGGTTCAGACGTAAAAGTTTTACAGACAGGCTATCCCATATCACTTACTACGTTCTCAACTACGTCAAAAAAGTCAAAAGTCGATCTATGATACTCATATATCGACTTTCTTCATGCTCAAAAATAATGAGATGTCTAGTAGGTGGCAATACACACGAACCAGATCAATAAACAAATTTACCACAAACCATTTACGAATGCGTGGGCTGTGTGTGATGGGATTATGACAGACATGAGAAACGGACTATTAAACAGATAATTTCAAAAGGTCCAGCCCAGTCTCATTGCTACGTTCGCTCCGTCATCCTCCGTTGCGTTGAAGTCCGTCGGCGGATCATCGCAGGACAACAAAAATTTGTAAACAGGTAATCCATAGGTATATATATATATATATATATATATATATATATATATATATATATATATATATATATATATATATATATATATATATATATAGAAAACTCTTCCGTTACTGAGTGATTGACAGACAACGCACAGCGGAAACTACTGGGCGTAGAAAGCTGAAATTTGGTGTGTAGGTTCCTAGGACAGTGTTTGGGAGCACTGAGAAGGGATTTCCTGAAATGCCCACGGGAAACGGATTTTTACTCAAATACGAAGTTGTGGACAAAATGCTAGTATTTTATATTTGTCATAGAAACTTTCATATTCTTTAAATGATTTCGATGGTTTCGACTCCGCTAAAATTCAAAATATTCTCTCTCTCTCTCTCTCTTCTGACAATTTTCACGGTTCTTTCTATCGTACGTAAATTAGATAAAGTCCACTATTGGGCTGTCTTTCCCATGTGAAGTTATGACTCATTGTGGATTGGATCGGATTTCGTTAATACTTGATTTGGGCGCGGTAATTTTTTTGTTTAAAAGGGTTTTTAGTGTAAATTGATTTTGTGAATGAAGTTTTATGACGGAATATAGTTGATGTGTCGATAAAAATACGCTGACGTATTCTTGTTTCAATTTTAGGTTTTCATTCTACGTGTACAAGTGTACAATATAGTAGTATATTGCTGTATTATTCATATAACTTGAAAATAAATTAGTGTACAAGAAAATGTGCAAAAGGCGGCCTTACCGCTGATAAGCGGTTGGTTTGAATGAGTTTCTTTCGGCATTTCTTCTCAGCAGTGGTCGTTCCGAAACGCTAGTAGTTTGTAGCTTTGGTAAATATCATTTAATTTAGAATATGACGTGAAAAAGTGTGTGAAGTTTTTCCTGTGAAGGCCCAATTTCTGAATAAATGATTTGATTTTGATACAAAAACAAAAAGCCGTGATGTTATGTGTATATGTATGTATTCTATGTACATCGTCAATAAATAACTTTTATCCCTATGTTATCTGAGTGTTTTTCTTTTAGCTTGTTCAGCAGTTTAACGTCGAAGCTGAGCTGTTTATTTTGCCGGATCCTAATCCGGCAAAATAAATAATCTTCCTCTCTCGCTCACATCTGAGCTTTTTTCAGTCACTTCCTCAGCCGTAGAGCGTTGTAGCCCAGGTTCCGCCTCCCTACATTTTCATCTCCACTTCGCATGGTCGTCGATATCCTTAGTTGTGCACGCATAATCTTGATGACATCAAGCTAGTTCTTGTTTTTGCCCTTCTTGTGAGGGCCAGATATTTATTCCCTATAAGATGTTTATCGTTATCTTTTTACACTCATGCAGACGACCTCGGTGGCGCAGTGATGAAGTCCTCTGAACCGAGAGGTCCCGGGTTCGAACCCCGGAATGATGGAAAATGATATTTTTCTGATTGGCCCGGGTCTGGGATATTAAGCTATATAATGTATTTGTTATAAAATATAGTATCGTTGAGTTAGTATCCCATAACACAAGTCTCGAACTTACTTTGGGGTTTAGCTCAATCTGTGTGGTTTGTCTATATTTTTTATTTACATTAATATCCCAAGGTATACTGACAGAGAATACTGTTATCAAATAGTTGGTCTATAATAATACTTAGCGTATAGTGGTAATGAAAATAATTGTATTAAACTTCCAAAAATATAAATCGTATTTTTACATGTTAAAGACAATGGGCGGCAATATTATCTGTCAATATGAAAAAAAATTTGAAACAAGAACACATTGTAATTTATTCTTTTATCAGTGGCCAGTGTGCTAAGTTTACATGAAACCTCGACAAATGCCTTATGGCATTAAGTTGAAAACTTTGTGCAATAAAGTTTTAAAAATAAAAAAATGAAATCATTTACCTTAAAATATACTTCAAACTAATTTGCCAATATATCACTGGCTAGTAGATCTATTCGTTTTTTTTTTATAAGGTGTAGGTTTGATTGATGCGCGGCTCGGTGTGTTGTGATGAAACAGAGATGATTTATATCGTATATCAGTTCACACTGAGGTTAGATGAAACACTAAGAATACGTATAATGGAATGGGATTGGTAACCATTGCGGTTAATAAAAATAATGTTTATTTTGTTAATCTATATATTTTTAATTGAAAATTAAATTTTTCGGACATATTGATTCCTTATTTTTTGATGATGTAATCCAACAGATACGCAAAATTTACGACATATTGGCTACGAGTATGTCTCTTTTCCAGGCATGTTAGCATGGCAGACATTGAACTGTCAATCAGAATCGTATTATATTCTGCGGTGGCCTGCGCACGCGCCGTTCACACACCACATACAGATTGCCCGGGAAGTCCTGGTGTGTTGGCAATGAACTTGACACATCTTGCTTTACGTATAGTAGGTACAGTTGGACTATAATTCATTGAAACTAGATCGTTTATTGAAAGATAGAAAGAAACAAAAAAAAAACAAAAACATGAGTTGTTTGATCAAATCTGATGCGCTGTATGTTCTCGCCCACTACATATCCTCTCGTGGATGTCGTATGAGGCGACTAAGGGACACATAGCCTTAATAGCTTATCAGCTGTCACGTCTTTGTGTACTTTCTTATACGTGTATTTAATGTACATTTCCGAAGAGGGTTGACGTCAGGCAAGCGGCTTGTTGTATAATCATAGCCAAATGTTCAAAATTTTACGGTAATTTTATTACGCAGACTCTGGGCTTTGGGGCGTCACAGCTCCGAATGCCACCGGCAAAGATGAGAGAAAGATACTTTAATACTAACGTGAAAATGCAATAACAATATAATAGAGTTCGAGGCGGGACGCTTAGCTGCCAGTCGGTTGCGGCGCGGACAGAGTCGCACTCGTCTTAAAAAAGGTCTTCTATGAGATTGAAACTATTAACTTAGTCGTATTTTACGTCGATATTAATACGCGAGTGATTCATTTTCATTATCATTGAGTACAATATAAAATATATATTGTCGAAAAATTTGACGAAAATTGAAAAATAATTTTCCATTTGCTTGAAACTCAAGACAAAAAGCGAAATTATACTACATACTTCCATTTTTTAACCAGGCTGTTGGTTAAATCTTATCCAACCTAAATCGAGGCTACTAACTCATCCAGATAAAACCGAAATGATTAATTAATCAATACCCACATTATTCGGTGGTGTGAGTCATCCCAGTTACACAAGGTAACCTCACGCCCACGCGGCATTGTATGGCGGCGATACATCGATGATACACTTGATGAAAGTAAAGTTGACTTGCCAATGCCATCAAAATTCTGGCGATATATTAAGCTAGATCTATAGGACATATTACAGGTGTCGGGATTCGTGAGTACAAATAAAAATTTCGCAGGTATATCCTGGAATAAATCAATCGGGAGACAAATAATGGTATGTTGAATTGTTATATGTTAATAAACGCGCACATATCTTTTTTGTTTTCCAGACGTTACGGATGTCCGTAACGTCTGGAAAATAATATATATAATTTCTTTGTAAGAATGTTCTTACAAAGAAATTGACCAGAATACGGCTGCGCTACAGATTAAGGACACTGTCAGTGTGTATTGTGACGGTACTTGGCGAAGAATTAATATGGCGTTAGAAGAAGATTCTACCGGGCAGTCGTCGTCTCCGTAGCTTGCTGAGGCAGTCGCCCAGTGACCACGGACCTTTGTAACAAGGTTCGAAACTTCTGAAAAATAAAAAAGGTATGTGCGCGTTTAATACCTGTTCTTTAGTATATAATTAGTTATGTAAAGTTGAGTCGTATAAGACCCTTTTTCCAATTGAATCCACATCTTGATCCATATAAGTCGAAATGAATCAGTTCTTTCAGACGAAAGTCTGATTAATCAAGTGTTCATCAACAGCCATTTAAACGTCTTCACTACTGGGGTACAGGCCCTCCTAGTGGACGGATAGGGAGGATGGGTGGACTCATTAGGTGGACCCATTCCGTATTAGTAGGTTTTAACCACTGGAAATAGAACCGGGACCAACGTGCCTTCCGAAGCGCGGAGGGGCTCAAGATAATACATATTTGGTCGCCTATCCAATGACCGACCATTTGTGAGAGTGTCTTAACCGTCACTATCACAGGCCTCCTCATACTAAGTGTTACAGGTATTAAAATATCATAAGATAGCTAATTAGCTGTTTGAGTCCCACTGCTGGGCAAAAGCCTCCCCTAACTTCTTCCACGCGTGTTCCTATCCTTTGTGTTCTCCTGCCGAACTTCTTGATGTCGTCCGACCATGTCGTCAAAAAAAAATTAAAAAAAAAAAAGATAGCAAATAATCACGATGCATGTATGCCTGTAGGTAATGTTCGTTTCGTGATAAGTAAAATTCGTGGGTTCGATTCCGAAGGTGTGCATTGTCTCATCATCGCTCAAGGTTGGCCGTAATGAAATCAATGAGTGAACGTATCGGGTCAGGTCATAGGCTAGTTAGCTAAATAGACTGTTATTTCTTTATTTTTGTAGCTTATAAGTCTTAAGTCGTTTGGTTTATAGTCTAGAAATCTTTTAGCTTTTGGTCCAAATTCAAAATTCAAATTCAAATCATTTATTCAGAAATTAGACCTTCACAGGCACTTTTTCTCGTCAATCTTTAAATTTATAGTTATTTCTCACAAGCTAGAAACTACTGGCATTTCGGAACGACCACGTCCAAAAGTATTTTAGTTTCATATTACTAATTGTACGCCCAGAGAACGTGTACTTATTTGAAACAGTAGTGTAAGTGTATCGCCATTAATAAAAAATTAAGAGTGAATATGTTCACCACATCGTAATGAGTCACGCTTTCGTGGAAATTCCAGAATATATGAATGTGTTTAACCATGTTACATAATTGTATTGAAATTCGTCTTGTATTTTAGTTTTATATATCCATCAAAGCTACGAACTCTATCACAAAGTCTTTCGTTTATAATATTAGTAGATTTTTGTACATACTTTTTGACTTAATTTTAGATTGTTTTTTCTAAAGATATTAAACGTAAGATATTAAACTTTTGTTGTCTATATTTTCTTGTATCTGTGTGTTAAATCATTTCTAAGTTCAAGTGTGTGGGCACAGTTTACGCGTTATCGTAATTAAGATTTACGATTGATTGCCTGTGTACAGTCAACAACATATTAACCAGGTTCGGATCCTCCTTATACCCCATGGCACAGGATTCGAACCTGATAGATACATTTCATGACAAGTGGACGGTCTTAATCACTGGGCCGCTTCTTAGCTGTTACAAACAACAAAATATGATTTATTTTTATTGTACTCTTGCCATTATAGGAGAGGTTAATCTGGTGTATATATTTTGCGAAATTATACCAACTATCTGACAAAAACGAAGTCATATTCAACTCCATATTGACAAAGTCATCGACCGATTGATTTGCAAATGGAAAAATCGATTAACCCAGATCTCTCCAAGACAAATACTCATATCGGTATTCATATCGAATTACTCGTTGTCCGTCTGTTTGTACGAGAAGATAATGGATGCGCAAATATTTCTGATTGAGATGTAGTGCATACGCGGAGTTATGTTTAATGCAGTAGCTTAAATGGGACCGTGAGGTTATTCAATTTGACCAAATTCAAATTCAAAATTCTTTATTCAATTTAGGATGATATACATCACCTATTGACGTCAAAAAAACGCCATTTCATCACCACTCTATTCCATTCGCCGTTTGACCACACGGTGTGGTCAAGTGGTTAAACTTGAAAATATATTATTTGCATTCATTTTGAAAATAAAAAGGTTGCAAAATAAAATTTGGTTAACATAACTCTTGTTGTGTTTACTATGTAGTTATTGTAGTGACTGGAAATATTATAGAAAAGAACATAAAAAGTTTAGTTTTTCACTTACATGGTGTAAGTGAAAAACTAAACTATCTGGCATACCACATTCATTAAATAGATAACAAAATACATTTTTTTTTTCATTTGGCCACACGGTATGGTTAAATTACGAGTGATAAAAGTTTTTCATTTATGCCTATATAATCATTTGACCACACGTGTGGACAGATCTGTGTATCTGTCCATCCATCTAAGAAAAACTATTAAAATCTTTTTTATTACTAATATTTCATAATTTTAATGATTATACTAACATAATAGGGGTATTAGGCGTTTTAGATTTTAAAAGTTAAGTAACGTGTTCTTTTACATCTGTAGGTGAAAAAAACCGTTAATTTAAATTCAGAATAACAATTCGCTGGACAGTTGGCACGCCTGCGCATACGTGATCCCGAATAAAGTGAGCGCCGGAATGTGTTCGGCGTTTAGGGTGACCATAAAATATAAGGATTTATTACGTTCTAAATAACTGTTTATCAGTTTTTGTTACCAGTGTTTGTATTTATTTTAAATCAGATTTTTTTCTATACGAAAGTTGAAAAATGATATTTTAGCTTTTTGATAATGACAAATTACACTGTAAGGGATCTTTTAGCCTGCCGTACTGTCGATTGTACAGAGATCCTTCTAACCAAAAACATCAGTTTTAGGTATTATATAAGTACAGTTATAGATTTCTGCTAGCGACGGGCAAGATTCGGTAGTTCCACACTGATGTCATTTTATGATACAACTCAAATAGTTGTAGTTAGGAGAGAATTCAATATATTTTTTAATTCTTAGTAACCTGACCATAATAATCTGAAATATTAGTTATAAATATTTGTTATTCATTCATGACAACATTTCATGGTCACCCTCGCACTGCAGCACGCGTACGCGACGCACGCGCCGGCTGTATGAATTTAAATCGGCTTAGCACGAGTACATATAATGTCGTTCAAAACTATATCTACTGTTTTATTATTGTCCCAACGGCTTTGTCTGTGTATTGTTTTAACATCGTTTTATAACGTTCAATGTAAGTACAGTCAACCGCATGACAAATTACCCGGCACTGACCAGACTGACTAATAACCGTGAATTTGTAAAGAATTTGCATAGATCGAGGTCCATGGCTTTATTTTGTCTTATGTCAAGCCATAATTTATAGGTATTAAAAAAACTAAGCAATGTAACGTCTTTGATTAGCCCCATCAAAATTTGGGTACTTATCTCGGGTTAAAGAAATCTTTATTCTCATAAGAAAACATTCACTTACATGAGAACTTAGAATCTATGGCTTAAACTAAAAAACGGATTTACAATGTTGTGGTTGCGCGCAAGATACAGTAATTTTTATACCTACATTCTATAAAATAAGCTAATAAGCACTTAATACAAACTTACTTTATAAGTAGGGTGGTAAGGCAGTCATCACAACCGGAGGCTCACTAAACACTGGCACGCAGCGATGTATTGTGTTCGTGTTGTTACAAAGATAAGCGCAATTTGATGTGACTAGCGCGGAGTTATTTGGTTTATCTGCTATTTATTATTTACTAGCTGCGCCCCTGGGCTTCGCTCCTGTGGGAATGTGTACCATGTATCAAATTTCGAAACAATCGGTCCTGTAGAAAGATTAACAAACGTAAATAAATAAATATATACGGACAAATCACACAGATTGAGCTAGCCCCAAAGTAAGTTCGAGACTTGTGTTATGGGATACCAACTCAACGATACTATATATTAAAAACATACATATGTATATAGATAAACATTCAAGACCCGGGCCGATCAGAAAAAGATCATTTTCCATCATGAACCTGGGACCTCTCGGTTTACAGGCAAGCACTTTACCACTGCGCCACTGAGGTCGTCGCCACATACCTACACACACAGATACATTCTCACAAACTTTCACATTCATAATATTAGTCTGATTATGGCCATGTGATCACAGCATTGCCAAATGACAGCTAGTATACATATATAGTATATATACATATATAGTAGATAATTTGGGACTGGTCATTAGGCACAATAGACACTCATTCCATTAGCCCTCAGCCAGGAGTAGGCCGTCACAATAAAAATGCTTCTTGAATCGTCTGCCTTTTCTTTCGACTTTTATCAATTTACACAAGACAAGCGGTTGACAATAAACCAGTATGAAGATTAGCTAAAAATATATTTTGTTTATTATTATTAGCCGTTAAGTTTCCCACTTGACGGCTCATAATAACCTGGTGGGCAAAGTTCTCGTTTTCTTCTAACCATTTAGGCCGGTCTTGTGCCAAATCTTCCCAATTCATAACAAACTTGTTCAAAATCGTCTCGCAATCGGATATTTGGTCGTCCAGCTTTTTTATACTACCAAGTAGGCAAACAGCAATGCGGCCCACCTGATGGAAAGCCGTCACCGCAGCCTATGGACGCCTGAAACTTTACACTTGTTTGTAAGCCAAGAAATGGTTAAGTTCATTTCAATATAGCTATCTTCAGACATCCATGATTTCTGTTCGTGGGCGTAGACCGAAATTACTGACTTTGTCCATTAATTATGTGCGTATAATCTGAGGAAACCCACTTCTTGAAATTCTATGAAAATATGCTTGGGATTTAGTGAACATTCCATAAGAATTGTGAAAGTTGGAATTAGATTTTGTGAAAGGCAAATAAGCGCGTTACGATGTTTTAGGTAGGGACACTCACGATGCTACGAAGAAATAATGATTTATATAGCTTGTGTATGTATTCCAGTGCTGGGCAAAGACCTTTCCTTTGTCTTCCATAGGTTTTTGTATATTGCCAACTACGCTGAAATTTTTCCAGGTCTATCCTCACGCATGCGCCTTTCGGGAAATATGTGAATACGTGCTCATCTAAATGAATAAATAACATACTAAACTTAATAGATAATCATTAAACTTTTACCAACAAATATCGGTTACTAATAGGTAAAAAAAATCTATACATCAGTATCAGAAATCGGTAGCAATCAACACCCGTCGCTGTGTCATCAGCGTGGGCGTCACGTGATCAGGTTTCAGGTAATTGGGCGAAATAATAACCGCGTGCGCAGCGTGGGATGGTAGCTGTACACTCGATGGCAGGGATAATCGCTTATAAAAGTCTATTTTCAATTGTGTTGATTTTAAAACCTTTTAAAAACCTGATCAGTCAGTTTTAAAGAACTTCTTAATAAGTGTCTACTTATTAAGCCCCGGCCCCAAAGGAAATTATTAGAAGTGTATTCCATAGTACTAACTAGATTTTCTTAGATCTTTACGAATTAATTACAAAAGCTCTTTCTGTAAGTTCTATCTGTGAAATCTGCATCAGTTGATAAATATTACATAAAAATTTCTGCGATATAAATTAGTAAAGGGTGAAATCAAAATTATATTATTACAATATTTCTAATATAATACTCTACAAATGAGTTATTATAGAGGATACATTATTGAATAGACACACGATTGGATGGTTTTAAAAAAAGTTGCATATAAGACTGAAACTATAGTCAACTTTGTCGTCGAAAAACATACGTGAAAATACAGGTCGTATTTTCATTAACAAAAGTAGCATATTTTATTTGAAATCCAAAGTATCCCTTTTTCCGTGTCTGCCATCACACAAACCTACCAATGATTTTAATCGGCGATCCTAAACGGTGTTATGAAATAATGCCGACATAATTATGACGTGTGATGGTGTTGATTAGCAGTTAAGTGTAACGATGTCCACGTTGACAAGGCTTTTAATTTTAATCACTGTTACTAACAAAAATTATGCTTCCTATAAAAATAGTTTCACAATTTTTATGGAATGAAGGTAAAATTAGATTTTAATAATTACTTTTTTAATGGAGTAATATTTTAAGCAAATGAGTTGAAAATATGATTAGAAAATAAATTTTAATGTATACAAAATCTAATATGAATATATTTTATTGTGTTTGTTCTGTACTTGTCATGTTTTTTTTATTGCGAGCTTTTTGGTAGTATATTTAAAAGTTTGCACCGTTAAATTTGACGTTGATTTTAACCGGCGTGCTTTAACTTTGTGTTTTGGCGCACTTTAAAGTTAACGTCAAAGTTGATTGGTGCAATATACACTAACACAACTGCCTTTTGGCAACTTCGATAAAATCGTGGTTCATATGTCAATATGTAAGATTGTTTTTTTTTTATGTAGCTCTCAGGTCCCACTGCTGGGCAAAAGCCTCCCCTTTTTGTTTCCAACCACTTTTATTCCTCGTCAGTTGTTACCAATCCTTATCGACGGTCGACAGTTCGTCAGACCATCGCACCTTCGGCTTGCCTTGCGATCTGTTCCCATCAGTCGGGACCCAGGTAGTCACTCTTCTGGCCCATCATTCCTGCGGCATGCGGCTCACATGACCCGCCCAATCCCACTTCAGTTTCGCAGACTTCCTACCGACGTCAATTATTTGCGTGAGATGGTATTTCTGACGCGATACACTGTAATGATGTGATGTGATGATACATAACAAAAAAGCTAATTTTATAGAACCTTCCGTTAAGCCCTTTCAATTACACATATATCAGCAGATAAAATCATTATGCTATATATGATTAAGATTCTACGATTATGATTTATTATTAAATTAATAGTGGTGATCTACAACTTCTAGATCTATACAAGATCTATACACGAAAGACTACAGACGCATACAAACTCATTGCAAGCAACAATAAAGTAATAAATAATGTGCAATTCTCTATATACATACAGTCATACAAATCTACAATTTACATACATTGACCGATGCCATGTGTGGGTCTCAACACATGTCATATTTATTACAGTCGGATACGTACTTGTCCGTCATGAAGAGTCACATCTCTCTCTTATCTACGCGTGTTCACGGCTGTGGCCAATAATAAACCATTTGGAGATTGAGCTCTGATTTTGTGAACCCCCGCCCTGTCGTCAACCCTCTTTGGGAATACTATTGTTGCCTATCAGCTGCCAAGGCTAAATAGCCTGTATAAGGCAACCAACGTACACATGTACGTTGGTTGCCTTATACAATATGCACGGGATTGTTCTATACTTAGCTGGGGCCACGAGTCACGGACAAATTTGTGGAAACTAGCTGCGCCTCGGGGCTTCGCTCATGTGGGAATTTAGGGACAAAAGTTATGTAAGTATGTGTTATTCCAGTTTATATTCTACTGGTGTACCAAATTTCATAAAAATCTGTCCAGTGAATTTTGCGTGAAAGGGTAACAAACATACATATATTGCATTAATTACAATTAAAAAACAATGAAGGCTTACGACTAAAACTAATTACTTAACATAATGACCGCCTCGCTTTTTGTTGCATTAATTTTATACTACTGAGTGGCTACTGTTCAAATATAATCGACATTAAAGATCCATTCACACTGTCATAAGTAGTTTAATGAAACAGAAAAAATATTTTTGTACAATAGAAGTGATATTCTCTGAAACTCTGCATCAGATTTAAATAAATTGTTTCAAAAATATTATTAAAATGTGAAAATTGCTTGCGTAAAAAATATATATAATTTCATTCTCATAATTAAACACGATAAATAAATGTCACTTGAAAATTGATCGATTTTATTGATTGTATGATTTAATATTTTTATGTTTACATTAAAGTGTGACGAAAAGAAATGTGTTATCACATGTCTTATGTCATGATATCATTGTATGAGACAGTGTTTTTTTTTATTTTTGGGATTTCTAAAAAAATATCTAAAATTAACTTGATGGGAAAACTTTTCTATTGTACCTATAAGTAGGTATTACCAAAATATAGCGCGCTATTCTCGTAACACATATAAAACAAATTTATAAGAAAAAGTAGCTTCTTATAAATTTGTTTTATATGTGTTACTATAATCACTAAACTAAATTGTTTTTAATCTCAACATTCGAATTGATGTCGTATGTTTTTTTTTTTTTTCAGAGCAATATAAAATAAGAATTACAAGTGTGCAAGGGCTCTAAAACGAACAAAATAAGAATGACAATCAAATCCGAACCTTAACAACACCCAAAAGTAATCCTTTTATTTTAAACTCATACATAAAATCCTTGCATACAATGGATAGAGAACACATTAGTATTCGTCCATACAAAAATAAATTTTCCCATAATTACACCGATTTCAGTCTTACTCGTATATACATAACGCCTTTATCGAACGCACGAAATCCTGGTCAGACTAACATTACTTCTGGTTATGATTACTGTAATAAATACATTGGAAATTAAACTTAATGTCTTTGTACGTAGAGTTCAATTAATGTATTCGGACAGTTAAGGAGCATGCGTTAAACTTTGCCAAGTGGAGACAATGAGTTTGTAGGTACACCTAAATAGTCGAACGTGGATGTATGAAGAAAATGAATTAGCAGAGATCCATGAAGTAGTATAAAAATTATGAAATTCTTTACTCAACTCAATTAGGATGATATATATCACTTATCGACGCAAAAAATTTACTTAAAACTAAGTTCACTGCCGACTTCCAAAGCGCAGGTGAAGAAGAAGCGGCGCAACAAACTTCACCGAAGACTTTTCCTCAAAATCATGATTACCAAAGGTGGTCTTATCAGTACGTTTTAACTGAAATAGAAATAATATGTGAAAATAGGTGTAATGTGTATACGAGTACCTGCCACTAGATGGCGGTAAGTAGCCTTGATACCTGCCACTAGATGCCTTTAGGCGACTTGAATAAAATCTGACACCAGTGTCAGTAATAACACACTCTATATGACGACGAACTGAAATAGACAAATGTAAGTTATTATTGAATTGGGCTGCTGGGCCAAGGTTTTTCATATTGAGTATATCATATATAATATAATATATATATCATATATAATATACCAAAATTGTGAGAATACGAATCAAATTAAAAATTCTTTATTCAAATTAGAAACATCACTTATTGACGTCAAAAATGTATTAAAAAAAAATGGTTGTCTGTAAAGTCGGTTTTACGGGCGAAGATTTTACGTGACAACGTCTTTTTACGCGCGCGGCAGACCGATCATAGTTGAGTGGGAGAGAGACGCAAGGCATTCGGCGGGCCTCTCTCTCGTTCGGTGACTCATCGTAACGTTACCGGGCGTTACACTTTTTCATAAGTGACTCCCAGCCGCAACCTAATTTAAGACGTTGTCACGTCAAAACTAAATAAAGTAACATGACATTTTAAACATGCCTGCTCCAAGATTTATGACACCTTGTCCCAAGAACTAGTTGAATGACAATTAAACAACAGTTTGAACACAGTAGCTACTCGACTCCTAATGTATCAGAGATGGGATGGTCCGGGGTTAGGAGATCAGCTTTGTTTGGAGAATATTATGATATGACGTATTACATTCCACCCGTGGTGAAACTTATAGGGATTACGACATAAATGTCATTATATAAGCTATGTGTGTCAATAGATTTTCAATAGACTAAAATAAAAGACGTTGTAACAAAAAGCAAAAGACGTAGAGTATTTTTTTTTATAAACACCACAGATAACATTAGGCTGACCACAAAAGGTAGTTACCAACATTGTGAAAGAAAGAAAAGCTATTTATTTGGTACCACACAATTAGCACATCAATCTTACATTTATATATGAAAAGTGGAATATGTACCAAATTAGTTTCAAGCTCAGCATATGTCACGATGTTTACCACGACGCTGGTCTTCCGCGGACACCAATTGAAAAAAACATTAAAATTAAAAATTAAATCGAAATGACGGCAGTTTTGCGGCGCAACATTATTTGTGAATTAAACAAAAGAAAAAGAATGTTACATTACAAATAAATAAATTGAATAATATTAATATAATTATTTATATTAATTAATTTTGATATTTTTAACATAAACTATTGTTAATAATTCTGCCGTGTCTTATTCTGTAGTAGTTAAATATGACAATATCGTCAAAGTGCATCAAAATGTGTCCAATATATGTTGTGTGGAAGTGAAATATACGTATATAATATGGTAGTTGTCAAGGACAGAGAATCGTAAAGAATATGTATAATCTAGATAAAATATATTTAGGATCATTATAATAATTCACAGACTGTAAGCAGCTGGATCTAAATAGAAAGATTTAAAAGTTGGTTGTATAGTCAATTTTCAAAAAGTATGAAATTATAAAAATAAATTTAACCATCATAAAAAACTAAAATATAGTAACAACTTTTATTAAGAAATCATCACCATAAACGTAATATTTAATGTAGCTGTCGAACAAACATTTCTTCGCGAACATTTTCGCACGTTGTGACGTCACTTGTTCGTGGCATTTTATTAGTATGGAGCGTTTGGACGATCCAAAAATGTGTGAATTTATTTTTGTCATATCTTTGAAAGTATTGTCATTATCGCAGTATTGTTTTCACTGGTGTTTCTAATGATATAAGAACCTTCGAATAGTCATCGAAACAAAAATTCGGAAACTAGCCTACTTTCACACTCAATTTATCTATCTACCCTTTACAAAGAAATTTCCACACCAGGTCGATGTCTCTGGGGATCCAACTGATATTTTGGCCAACGTTTGAGTTTGGCCGTACAAAGAGGAAATGTCGCCAGCCCTCTGGGAACTTTACCGCACGACGACGGCGATTTAGTGTCAGTTTTTTATTTAAATTAATTTAATATTTATTATTTTAGTTTTAATTTTAACAAATAGCTTAAGTGTGCATGTGTAGTTAATTTTATATTCGATATTGGCATAATTTATTTTAACATCCCACTTATTTACTGCGAAAGTTTGAATAAGAGGATGTTTATTACTCAGTCATGCAAATTCTACTTGACAATATCCAATGAGTATTGGCAAACGGCTTGGACATAACCTGTATTACTCTAAAGAGAGCACAGAGAGTATTTTTTATCCCAAAATTGTCATGGAGGCAACGCCCGGAGGCGCTTATAGGTATATAATTGTAATCATCCTTACATAATATAAAACAAAGTCCTCTGCGGCGTCTGTCTGTCTATTCGCGATAAACATAAAAACGACTACATGGATTTTCATGCGGTTTTCAGCAATAGATAGTGTGTATCCTGAGGAAGGTTTAGAAGTATAATTTATTATGTTTTTTTCTCGAGCGCCGCTTTTATACCAATCGAAATATCAGAATGCACAACAAAGAATATTGTAAAAACATTATGTGAATCATAAAATTATTCCAATTTCGAACACGATAATAACAAAAAACCCATCGATGCGCGGGAGTCATACGAATTATATACTTTGTTTATCATACAAAAGATAGTAATGTGCATGCAGGTTTACTGATTGACAGATTGAAGGGTTGTTAACACCATCAGGGGCTTTATTTTGGTGTTGGGTGCGATTTTTATTGTTAATTTATTTCTTTGTTTTTACATTGATGCTTAATTTTTGTTTACTTTGTTATATCTTTAGGATAGTCCTTGTTGTGGTTTAGTTTAGTAAAACAATCTGTTGAGAAATTAGCGTTTTGTAACAGATTATTTTTCGGTTTTATACTTTTTCTATATTCAAAGTGTGTTCCACAATTTTATAAATAATTTAAGAAAATAACATTAAAATTTCCAGCCAGTCCTAATCCAACAGGAAACGGCAGTCATCGACCGTATGTAGTCCACATTACACATTCAGAAGTGGCACTAAAACTAATAAACACTTAACCTAACGTAGCACGCGTCTTATACATTACGTTTCGTACAATCTATTGTACTTTTCAACTTGTAGTGCATCAACTGTGTCCCTTGGTAATAAAGGCTATTTTGCAATAAATTAGAGCAAATAGTTGTGACTGTACTTGCTCCGAAGATCAATTTATTTGCATGCACGCATTCGGAATGACAATTACTAAGGACTACGAATGATCTGGTTGAATTTTTCCATTGATGTTGTTTTGACACTGTGTTCTTAGAACTTGAGGTGTGTGACTCCCGACCTAAAATAGGACCATCCTATATTCATCCGGAAATGTTGTACATCGCTAAAACAGTCAAGCATACAATCGGGAACACTTGAGAATATTTTAATATGTTTTTATTTGAATCTTCAAGATATTTTTCTCCTTGTCTCTGTTACCCGCAATAAAAGGGAGGTAAAATCGATGGCAGAGGACAGGTCGAAATAGAGTCTGCTCCACCGACTAGAACGACGTTCTTAAATACTTAAACATGTATCCATGTCACTATATACTATAATACAAAGTCGACAGTTGCGTCCATTTGTTTCTAAGCTTTCTTCAATCTCGCAACGGATTTTGATGCAGTTTCAACTGTTGTTTAGACAATTTATTAATGTACATTTATATATATACAAACAGCGTATTAGATCGTGCCAGAAGCCAGGCCAGATCGTTAGTAAATAATAAAATATGCCCTTGAAGAGCAATCTGTACTGTAGACTGCTTACCATGCGATGGTATCAGGGATTCCGGCTGCCCGCGGCACGTGCGGTTCGATTTGTCGTCCACTAGTCATTGTGTCTTGGTGTACGAGACATACTGACAGCGAATTACAAGACTATACTTTCGTAATGAACATCTATCCTATGTACAGCGTGTATCGTAAACCCCGTGCACATACGAAACGGGGTGATAGAACTGGTACCTTAATTTTTTACTACCTTAATTTACAAATAAAAATCTGTATTGGGTGTAGTGTAAAGTAAAATAACATTTGATTTTTAAGATTTTTAGAATTTATTTTGAAGGAGGGTAATTACGGCGGTCAAAACGCTCGAAAATCACGATGCCTAGTTTCAAGTAAATATTATCATTTAAAAATTTTTAATATTAAGATGCAGTAATAGCGGCTAGTTTGCAAAGAATTTGGACAGGTTGATGTGTTTTTTAATGTACCTATATTTTTATACAGACTTTTGAGATAGTTGTAGCTGACTTATTATTGGGTCATTGACCTACTGGGGCATCAATAAAAAACGGCAGTCCCATTCGCCACCTAAACAGCGCATTTGAATGGGACCGTTAATTGAGACCGCAGTTGCATAACTTTATGTGTTGTGTTGACTGTACAGTCAACAGTAAATAAAGTATACAAACGAAATAAATTGTCACAAAATCGCTACATCTTTATCCTTGTACCACAAGTAATACGTAATATGAATTTTAAGTTATCAATGTGACATCATTGGACGAACCTGTAGGATTTAGATATTAGGTCTCCGTAGTGCCACAGGAGTAGGGAATCGGAGAGAGATTAAGCTTCATACAAGGGTAGTTGACAAGATCAGAGAATGATCAAAAATATGTATAATCTAGATACAATAGATATATTTAGATATTAACTTTTATTAAGAAGTCATTACTATAAACTTAATTTAATATAGCTTTCGAACAAACATAGCTTTCTTAGCGTACATTTTAGCACGTTGTGACGTCATTCCTACATGTTATTTAGTATGGAGCGTTTGGACGAATCTTTGAAAGTGCTATTGTGAATATCACAGTAATTTTGTCACTGGTGTTTCTAATAATGTAAGCGCCTTCGAATAGTAATCAAAACAAAAATTTGTCAAGTAGCCTATTAAGTTTTTGTAGATACACTACTTTAAGTATGCAGTGAATGTGTGCGTGTCTACTAGCCGCTTGTCGCGTACTCACCGCAACTGGATAAAACCTGTTTACGCGCGATCGGCCAGTAGACTCAGCTGAGGGCTACTCAACGGCTGTCACAATATTTCGCGCTTAAGCTCAGTAAAAAATTAAGAATTTTTAATTGTTTTTTGTGGAATACAATGTAAATCTTACACTATTATTATAAAGAGGTAAGCGTTTGTATGTTTGAGGTGGGTAATCTCCGAAACTACCGAACCGATTTCAAAAATTATTTCATAATTAGAAAGGTACATTATCCGAGATTGCTATAGGCTATATTTTATCTCAAAATTCATACGGTAGCGAAGCCCCGGGCAACATCTAATAGGTAAATAATTAGATTCGAAGGTTTAAATACACATGATAAATATTTTGTTTACTTTATTTAGGTCCTTTGCCAATCCTACTAAAACAGGTAACAGTTTCGGAGCGTCCGAAATTCGAAAGCTTAGCCTCTGTTCCGATTCCTTACTCCTGTGATAGTGCCACTGCTGGGTCTAGATACAGCATATTATAATGCTCAGTGCTGGCAAGGAATATTGAGTAGAGAGGTACTAAAACGAGGAATGACATGACAGGGAATGTGAAGTGTTGGCTGTGTACAATTATTATAATAATTTTCTTTTGTGTTTTTCTTCTTTTGGTTCAATTTCACTAATTTTAATAATATTATTAATTATAAATTTTATTAATTAATAATAATTAATTTGACGACCTCGGTGGCGCAGTGGTAAAGTTCTTGCCACTGAATCGAGAGGTCCCGGGTTCGATCCCCGGTCGGGTCATGATGGAAAATGATCTTTTTCTAATTGACCCGGGTCTTGGATGTTTATCTATTTATGTATTTGTCATAAAATATAGTATCGTTGAGTTAGTATCCCATAACACAAGTCTCGAACTTACTTTGGGGCTAGCTCAATCTGTGTGATTTGTCCTAATATATTTATTTATTTAATTTCATCAGCAAAATTATTATATTTTATGGTTCAGTTACAGCTTTAAACAATTTAAATGAAATAGTCGATACATGAACCACTATGTCCTTATGCTCATTAAAAAATCCTAGGTTCAAATCCCACTCGAGTCATATTTTTTTTACATATTTGCTTTCAGTGAGAAAGCTGACACCTTGAAGAAACTTACGTCCTGACGTCAATAAGTGATGAATATCACGGTAAATGTGGGTTGCATCGTCAACTTTGCCGTTAATTGTAACATGCGCAGAAAAAATCAAATATCATTTTGTCTAAACGTCAGCGGCACGCCGTTTAAAATCAACGTCAAATTTAACGGTGCAACTGACCCTAAGCTAAAGAAACAATTTTGAAAAAAGAAAAGGAGAATTCCGCCAGCCAGTTGTAAATATCATCCGTTTTTTAAACATTTCTGAAATGGCCAGTAAACATTAAAACATTCAAAATATCTAACAAAGATTGGAAATGAATTCAGAAGCGCCTCTTCACCAGCTAACTTATCGCACATCTATCACAAACGCCGATGGACATTCCTGCTCGTGCGTCGGCGCGTGCGCACTGAACTGCTACGATATCGATCATGGGTGTAAAAATTGTATTTACATTTTTATGTTTAGTGTTTCCTGCTTTAGATTATCAGGGTTAATAGGTAGCAAGAAAAATTGACGTACGATATTGTTGACGAGCTTCTGAATAGCTAAGTGATTTCTTGCATTTTTTAAGTTAGATTGATCCGTGATGCATCCCTATCATTGCTCAGTACTGCATTAGATAAGAGCTTGAGATGACATGTTTGTGATATGATAATTTTTTTATGATAATGATACGATAATTATTTTAAATGGATTGGTTACACGTACGTGGCACACATGCTTTGTAACTTATTTCCCTTTCTAGTTTTCAAGTTAAAGTAAATTTAAAAAATTGCTGAAAGTATTAACTGTATTAGATCAAAAGAACCGCATTTATTTGTGGCTTCTTTTATCTTTTAAGAAAGAAAGAAAGAAAACATTGATTTGCCAAAAACGTGAGTACAAATAGACGAATTGATGTCAAAATTAAACCTACATGTTTTACCGAATATAGGTATGCAAATATAAATAAATAAAGAGGAGCATGCTATCCACCACAAATAACAAAAAAAGAATTATAATGTATACTAGCACTAAATTCTATCCGAGTCTATCATTAAAGAAATCATTTAAAGTATAATAACATTTATCAGTTAATAAAGACTTGAGGTGATTTTTAAATAGATGAAATTTACGGTGAAATAATTACTACAGGTTATATATATAATTCCTCTAAGAAATCTCCCTCTTAAAACATATACAATGTAGAATAGGAATTAGTCCAAAACCACGACCTCCACGTTCTCGATTCGCAACACGCCATTAAAATTCCAAAAACTCACATTACGTACAATTTAAGCTCTATTTAAGCTGTATTTATCAGGTACCGTGGGAATGCCCGCCTTATCTGCCATCTCATCTGATAAACTATCTGGCACCATCGCGCACGCGCGGGCCGCTTAGGAAATTCAAGCGATGATATGTTTTAGAATGAAGGTGGTATTTTTATACAATTCATTTTATTCTATTTGTTCTAGAAATTGCTCTAAATACGTTTTTTTTTTTTACAAAAATATAATTTTTAAGACAAGCTTTTATTGTTTTACTACCCTTTGCCCGCGGCTTCGCCCGCGTGGCTTTCCCACGGAAACAGTATTTTTTCCGAGTTGAAAGATACCCTATGTAATTCTCCATACTCCAAACTATATGTATGTAAAATTTCAAGAAGATTAGTTGAGTAGATAGAGTGACAAGAGGTAATAAATAAAGTTACTTTCGTTTTTATAATCAAATCTCAATCTGTGTGATTTGTATTCGTAATATATTTATATTTATTGCGCGACAAAAAACATGTCTTTGTAGTAAACCGTAAATAAATAAACTGGTTTATACGAATTTGGTTTTTGTTTCACAATTTAATCCCCAAACAATAAACATACAGACTCAACCCAATTTACTAATGATCTGATTCATACCAAACAGGATACAAGCGTTATTAAACACAACTTAAATTCATCAAATGAGATAAACATCATACAAAAAGCGATACGAATCATCGAAGTATCGATACATCGATACCAAACAAAACCTTAAACTAATTACTGGATCGTTTCACATCGGGCGAATCAAATCTGAATCGATAATACAAAATCAATAAAATTAAAAAAGAATAGATCTAGCGGTGCGTTTGATGGCTCGATATTACAGAGGAGAAGAAATGGAGTCAAAGCACTAATGAAATATTTGATGATAATTAGAAATCTATGTTTACTTACTAGCCAACTAATATATTTGAGCCATAGATAAATGTATGTTATACGAATTGAAAATAATTAACAAATGTTAAGAAAAAATATGTATTTTAACAATTTTAATTTCAATATAACTTAACACAGAGAAAATATATCTATCAGTATACAAAAGTTTATAAGTTATATAAAAATACATACATTTTGGAAATAAATTCGGAAATAAATTCAGAAACAATTAGAAATTAATACTGTCTGATCCTAATAATAATTAGATTAAATACAAATATGTATTATCTGCTTTTGTTTTCTGCTTCTTAGAAATAAATAAAACTATTTTTTTTTTGTACACAGAGTAAATAGAACTTTGGCTATGGGTGATATCTAATCTGTGGTTAGACGGCGTCTTTGAAGTCCTAATAATGCGACCAAATTAAGTCAAAAGCGCTAAGTGTGTGACGAATTGAGTTATCAAAGTATTTCTTTTGAGGTGATGACGGGTGATTCCATTGCAATATTCTTATTAAAGGGTGTTTAGAAACTAGATAGTTAATTGTGGATAAGTTAAGTGTCGATAGTTAAGTTTTGTCCATGAATAAATGCTTCGTAGATGCGTTTTATTGCGTGTATTTTCTAAAGGAACACTTTATCGAGAAATTATATTTTTTGTTTTGAGATTGAATTGCATGTTAGTATTTTTGGCTCGGTTTTTAGTTAATTTTTCAATTACAATAATTCATTACATAAAACATACTACTTACAGTGTACAAAGCGATATTTGAGTCTATGGCATTAAAAAAATAGACGATACATGTATGTATGTATGTATATATGTAGTAAACATAAAATACTACCGATATAGATAAATAAAGCAATATTATAATCATAATTACAGTTTAATTTACATTAATTTAATTACAAGTTCGTTTAATACAGATTGATTGAGATTTAAGAAATGTTCATTTATATCGTGAATATCATGGAATTCATACATGTCTACGCCAGTACACCACAACACTAGGCACGTCCCGCCCGCGACCCCTCGCGCGGCAGCCAATGGCTATCGAACACGACAATTTAAATTTTATTCCTGCGCGCGCACTACAAATCTAGTTTTTTTTTCTATTGTTTTTTTTTCCCTGTCATTCGATTCGATTTCTGTTCTTCATTATACCAATTTGTAAGAACAAAGGAAAATATAATTATCTAATTCTTAGCTCCAAGTATTTTATTTTAACTACCTATTAGTTCCGTAACGAACAATACACGTTAGACACTATTTTACTACTGATTTTTGTAGCATATAGATAGGTATTTCCTGTAATTCATAAAATGTTAAAAGCTAAAATATGTTTTACATCTCTTTCTGTTAATAAAACATATTTTAGTTTGGAACATGTTTCAACTTTTTTCATGAATAACAGAAACTAAGCATATTAAGCTAGTATTAATGACTTTAATACAAAAATATTTTTTGAAAATCATCCTATATATGTGGGTGAAACGTCTAGGCACTCGCGTTAATGTCGAGGTCGTGATTTCACGTCGAAAAATTATTGACTTTGTTCTCTAATTGCAAGATAATAGATCGATATCGCTTGATTTTTGGGCGTCAAAGTGGCTTCAGTACTAGTATTATATTAATATTAAGCTAGTTACAATAACTAGCTTTTCCCACGGAGACAGTTAAGTATATTTCCGGGATGATACACTCATGTAGTACAAAATTTCAAGAAGATTGGTCTAGTAGATAAAGCGTGAAGCGGTAACAAACATACTTTCGCATTTATAAATTTTAGTTAGGTTTACATTTGGAATTGCTTCAAGCATTTTCTACGTATATAATTAAGTATATAAATATGTATGTATGTATATAGTATATAAATAAGCATTCTAATGTATTGACATTAGACCTTTATATACACTACTAGCTTTTGCCTGCGGCTTCGCCCACGTTTAATTCATGCGTCCGCTCATAACTTATTGTCAACATCTCGTGTTCTAAGAAATATATCACGATGAAGAAGAAAAGTCGTTACGTCACTTCTTACTTCCCTCGAGGACAATTTTCCGCAGTTAGGCCTCTTGTCTGGGCCCTTTCTGCGTGCGGAGTCTGAGCCGCTGATCATTCCAGCCAGCCCAGATCCTTCAGGAAGCGGAGCACCGCCGATGGTGTACGGCAGGCTTCGCTCATGGTCCCTGGATTTCCCTGGAACTCTTCTCTTGTTGATGCAACGCCATGACACTCCAATAGGAGGTGGTTTGCAATGCTCAGCCTCCATGCATGCTCTGCACAGTGGGCTCTCTGTAAAACCTGGGGTAAAAGGTGTTTGTTTAGTACACAGTGACCAGTAATGATTTCGACCCGATATGATACGTTCTTGGTAGTGAGATCAGACGTCTTGAGTAGCGACTGTCCCAGTATTTTGAATTAAAGTAAGAAAAGTCGTTTGTTATGAAGGTTAATTTTCATGCTAACTCACAAGTCACATCTTCGCATGAAACCGGGGAATCGTGAAAATTAATGACAAAATATTTTTGTGTCTTTAGTTTAAATTAAAAAAAATGCTAGTTTCAAAACCATAACGAATTATGTGGAAATGTTACAAGCATTTATCTAACAAGCAACTTCTAGACATTCATTCAATGAATTTGAATTAAGAACAAAATGAATTTAAATTTAATTCTAGGATTCTAAATTTCTTGAGGCTTCATTACAAGCACCTACTAAACGTGGACCTAATTAAACATTTGAAACTGCGCGTGTCCGATAAGGGCTCGTTCACACGGAAGGCATTCCTGGACAGGTGACCGCGCGGTTGCGTGTGCGCACACCCTAATTGGGG
This sequence comes from Plodia interpunctella, assembly GCF_027563975.2. Classification (NCBI taxonomy): domain Eukaryota; kingdom Metazoa; phylum Arthropoda; class Insecta; order Lepidoptera; family Pyralidae; genus Plodia; species Plodia interpunctella. Next base: position 824,006 of record NC_071303.1, read on the forward strand.
AGTCGCTACTGTACATTACTGACAATGCAAATTGGCTATTTTAAGAATTTTGTTTCGGATCTAGCAATATATAAGGGACTCATTGGGACATATAGGATGTGAATAAAATGTTCTGTAAAATAATTGGAAAGTTAAAAGTTTTAATGAAGAGACAACGTGTTGTCTAAATTAAACACTTTTATATGTGTTTTTTTAATATATTATAGCTATGCTTATCTGAGATAAGATATTTGATATTAAAAATATAGATTTTGCAACATAGGTACAGTTAGGTACATACTTTATTTTCGACAATTTATTTAGATTTTTAAGATAATAAAATTAATAAAATTTAAATGCAGTGTGTGCTTCGTAGTAGCTATTCATATATTCATATTGAGTGTGTTATTGCTAACACAGATTTTATTAAGCCGCCTAAAGGCATCTGACATGACTTTTACGACTATAAACCGCTGTCTAGTGGCAAGTAGTCGCATACGCATTAGGTAAAGTATGTCTTGAAAAGATTTAAAAAAATGTATAGGTTTGTAATGAATAAACTCAAAAACTACTTGACCGATTTTGTTGAAATTTGGGACAGAGATAGACTAAATATTCAGGAGTAACATAAGCAAATTTTTTTATTATGTTTTATTTCCAAACTCAGTATTGTAACAGTTTAACATACTTAATATTTATTTTAGTTTTGGGGATACATTTTGTGGTGACAAAGGAATGTCTCAAAAGTGACAAAGGCAGACAAAAGGCAAAGGCAGCTTCTGATATAATTAACAATAATTTATTGGAGATCACACATTATTTTTTTTTTCACTAATTTATCTAATTTCGGTCGCTGGTTTATAATATTTTAAGCACGTATAGAAAAAAACTGAAATGATGATAATTTAGCCCACTGCTGGACATTGGCCGGTGGGCTGCGGGTGGTAATGGATCACAAAACAGTCATCAAGATAATGTTATCTTCGACATCGGGAGATCAGAACGTTCAGACACGCTTAATTGAGCGATTATTTGGTTCAGGGGTATTGCCGTTGATGACATTGAGTTCGATACTTATAACTTTATAAATTGTTCATACAAATAGTTTAATTGTAATCTCTTTATTTAACGAATAAAACACATACAGAGAAAGCAGAAAAATAAAAAAGGGAAATTATAAATAGTTTTATTCATTATTCATTTGTTTTTGTAGGATATGTGTAACATTTGTTTCTTAATTTAAAAACTAGAGGCCCGGGAGTGCCCCCGCCAAGACGAGCGCAATAGCACTACCTATCTTTTCACGAAACGTTTTGTCGTATTTTTGAACCCTCGTAACTTTGGTTTGGATAATGCCCGATAGTTAAAATTTTCAAGATATAATCAAACCTAACCTAGCCAAGCTGCACGTTTTAACTAGAATGTGAAGTTAGCTATGGTAAAGTTAGGGTGATCAGGGTTATCAAGAATCTTGGCTCTACATGAAACCTGACCACTTTTTTCATACATTTTGACTAAAGTGTAGGTAGAGTTTGTGAAGCAAACTAGACTCGTCTTGGCAACATTTTTTCATGAAAATGTTTTTGGTGTGATATATTATTCTGCTTGCTACACTTGAATATATATATTTTTTAAATGAAATATTATATAAATATAATCTCAGGAACTTTCTTGAAAATAATAAAAACAACTTTAGCATGTATGTATTTTAATGGCTCCTGTATTATTATGCCCACAATCTGTTAAAAGTACATTGCCTAGCATATTAGCTGTGTTGTCGAAGTATATTGCTCAATGTTCAATGTAGTGACGTATAATCAAAATATCTCTTTTATTTTAGAATAGCTGCTGCCTGTGGCTCCACTTTCGGCAAAAAGTAGCATATGTTACTCTGTAGCTTTCAACAATCTCCATACCAAGAATCATGACATTGGATTTCATGCTATCATTGGATCTGAAAGAAACACATAAAAACACAATTTATAATATCAGTATGGAAATATGGATAGGTAAATTAGTATCGAATCACATATCCTTAACGTAAGTAGCCCCACTAATCGTGTTGGCCGAGCCATCACTCTAATAATGATCAATGATCTGGCCCCCGTCTCAAAAATGCCAAATATTCCATACATCACACCATACTTTGGATATTGACAGGCGGATGGTGTTTGGTACTTTACAGAGTTAAGTAGTGATTAGAAGCGGGAAGCAGATATTATGATAAAAAGACGAGAAACAATTATATTATGTACTTAATTTAAATGTTAATAATAATAAGTAATACATTGATACATTGTGTAACGACTTATTATTTTCAAAAGACGAAAATATACATATTAATTGAAGTTATTACAGTAATAACATTTTTATGAATTCATCCAATTATAATTACATTAATATGTAGTCACAAGAAAGAATGACAATTTACATGACTTTAAAACAACTGATTGCCTTAGTTATAATACTTTTCTAACACATTTATATACCTTTGCAGCGTTTAAGAGTCGCATAAGGTCAATAACGTAAACTTAAAAAATCGATTGGCGATGTAACACAAGATCGCTTTTGATTACTATTTGTAACGTTTATATTAATCCAATTGAATGGCACCGCATTGATTGACGGGCCGTGTAACGAGTCTATTTTGTTAGGGTCGAATGCGATGGCAGCAATGGGAGTTGACCTTAGGTTAAAACTAACTCAGTAATTAGTTGAGATGATTTCTCCGTGTGAATTTTTTAAGCACATTCTTTGGCTTTCACCTACGTTTACTTGAAAAAAAAAAATAACATCTCCTGGAATAGAATAGTATTGGATTCTTACCAATATTTGCATGTGATTATCTTGGTTCCTTCTGTATGATACTGGGACACGTAGAAAATATATTTTTTTTTATTGCAAAAATAAAGATATTTGACGTGAAGTAAGTAACATAAACATTACCTAAACCTGACCTTTTGGGACCAAAGTGGGATACTGGACGTTATTCTATCTCTGTCTGTACATGATTATCTCCTAATCTTGACCATTGTCAATACCGCCAAAATTTGACCCTGAGTCCTCAGCCTCTATTATCAGTTTGACCAGCTGCTGTGAAGATAAAAGGTATAAATTGGATTCCAATGGACTTTAGCTTCTGTAAAATAAAAATGCCACGTATCATAACCTAACTTTTTAAAGTATTTTTTCATTGTACAGCAATTTTTAAAATTTGTGGATTGTGGATGTCAAAATTTTAAATTTATCTTATCACAATAAATAAATACTTTTAAAAATACCTAATACGCATTTTTTGAGCGTTATAACATTTTTGAGTCATTTTGCGTGTTTTATGGATAGCTTTATATAAATATTATCAAATGTATTGCAACAGCTCTCAATGTCATAATGTCTAAAATTCATTTCGAAGATATTCTTTGACAAACGTTAAAAATACACAACCAATTAAGCTATAGCTAATGAGCGAGAATCTGAAAGGGCAATCAGAATAACAATTTAAATAGCTGTCAATATTGTGTCATTATTTGAATTTAGAATAATGAATTTAGTTTTTAATTTAATATTTTGCAATGATGAATGTATTGCTGCCAGTTTTTTATTAATGCTTCATCCACTTGTGGTTTTTGAACTGATTCATTAGTATATGTTTACATGTACGTATGTAAATGCTGTAAAAAATATCACTGAGTTTACGTTTTTTGCGGTTAGCATTTGCTTGCGGGTTCACCCTTTCGAGAATTTCTTATAAGACTAGTACGTTTTTCCGGGACGACAGGAACCTTATAGGACATAGGGCCCACCTTTCGTCCCGGAAAAACGTAGTTCCAATACTTCTAACTACAGGTATCTATAACATCTATTCTTCGAAAATTTTTTAAAAGTTAATTTATTAATTAAAGCGTATCTAAAATATCTCTCTAATCTGAGCGTGTTCCTGTTTTCTTCGAGAGATACTATCCTGATTTTTTTTCACACTTCGCAATATACCTAAAACTGAATTAAAGCTTCACATTATAACAAACTATTAACTTCCATTAAAAACGCTGATGTCATTCCCCAAAAAGACCGTTAGCATAATTTCATGGAACTGAGCATTAAAAAAATATGTCAGTCAATATTTAAATTTGGAACACAAACAAAAGTAGCGCGTTAGAATAACAAAGGCATATACCCCGCAGGCTTCTGTGTTGTTCTCATTAACACTGGCCACTGTGACAGAAGAAAAAAAAATTTAGAACTAATTTTGAAGTCAAAACAGTCTGGTTCTTAGAAGCCTAGTGATGTCTGTAGCGAATTTTTAATTTTCGAATTTACAGGATGATTGAAATTATTCAATTGTTTTATTTCTTCGATTCTAGGTCTATATTTTTATAAGTCTTTGATTTGAATGACGATATAATATAAATTATTTAGTATATATATAATGCACATAGCATTATGTTCTAGCAAACGTAAAATAAATGTAATTTAGAATTGTTGTCAATAAATCTGAAATTATTTTTAAAATCAAATATTATAATAAAACTGTTTTTTGAGAATAAATTAGAACAAAATATTAAAAATAAAATCAAAATCATCTACATATAAAACCTTTATAACTCAATACATATTTATATTTTAAAGTTGAGTAATAAAAGTAACCGGGTTAACGCATTTGAAGAATACAAAATTTTTTTAAACCTTCGAGAGTACAATTTCAATCAACCTGTATACAAAATCTGTCAACCCATCCTCAAACAGGACACCCCGTGTCGTTCGAAAAAAGCTCATAATTAGTCATAAATATTCTACAAAGAATGTCAAAAAAGAGTAGCTGTCATGTCAAATATTGCTTATCAAAATGACACCGTATTCCGTTGCATTAAAGTCGATAATTAGGTTATGAAAAATTATGATGATTTAAGAGATATAATCCAGTTAAATCCAGTTATGAAAAGCCCATTCGTTGTGGTCATCTTACTTTTGTGTCCTGATTTATATCGGATATATGTTTGGATGTCTTAATTTATCAATGATTTGTGGTCTCTGGGAAGTACAGATTAAAAACGCACATACTTACATATTTTAATTTCTTAACGGGTTTAGAGCCATATTTTGCTCGTAAATTAAATGAGAAATTAATAGATTGACGACTTTTCACCGATTTAGATATAAATAGTTTTTTTTTTATTTAAATAGTTTTTTTTTACCGCGGCTTCGCCTGCGTTTTCCCACGGGAGCAGTTATTTTACCGGGATGAAAGTACCCCATGTCCTTCTACACACTTCAAGCTATATGTATGCAGAATTTCAAGAAGATTGGTCGAGTGGATATAGCGTGAAGAGATAACAAACAAACTTACTAGATGGAGAGCAACAAAGGTACGCGTCTCCACTCCTAACAGCAAAGCTAACCACGACTGCTCTGCCAAGAGCACCAGAAGACATGTCTTCAGGAAAAAACCAGCATCTGCATAATTATCCGCAAAACTATTCACAACATTGTCCGTATTGACCTACAATTTATTAAACAAAAAAAAATGTTACGCGCATCTGCACTCGACGCGCGATCTTCATAGTTCTTCCTCAGTCGTTTATAGTTGAAGAACAGTTGAAGGAGCGCGCCATTTTAATAAACTACTCACCTATATTAAAAATATTGACTCGTTCGCCATATTTAAAAAAAGGCTGGCCATATAATCTTAAATATATCTATCTAGACGTTACTTGATCGGGTGTGAGTGATATATTGTACTTGATACCTGCTACCTAGTGATAATCATGTTTTGTTTTATTTTCATATAGGTACTAAAGTTAAATACTTTATTTCACAATAAAGTATTTCACATTAAAGTATTTAACTAAAGTTTCAAAACTTTTAGGGACAAGGAACGATTATCTAATATAGAAAATATTAATTTAAGTTATCGTGTAAGTGACAAATTTAAGGTACTTTAAACCTAAATTTAAGGTACACAATGCGTACAGAAACCCCCTATTCAATAGAGGAGTTCTCAAACCGCTAACGGTGCGGTGGTTACCGCACAACGAATGTTTAAAACAGATTATATTTTTACACTTCCGCGGACAAACAGGCGACGACCGCAATGAGATTAGTTAAGTTAGGTAGTTTAGTTACCTTTTAGTTGACACAAATAGTTTTGATGCTTGTGTTATAGGTAGATAGATAGATGATTTATTTGCCAAAGAAACAACAGACTATATATAACAGACTATTATACAACAGACTATTATAAGACTATAATAAAAAAAAACATAAAATGAAACAAATTGGTGTGCTGCAGCAAGGGAAAAAGGCCATAACTCAGCGAAACTTTCTGCACCTTAGTACAGAAACATTGATTTTCAGTTATGGCCAGTATTGTAGGTGCGAGTGCTTATCTTAAACTTAACAAGAAGATGTTATTGTGAGTTTGTTACTAATCATTTTCGCTTGTCGTGTATTGAAATCAAGCCTCGTGTAAAATTATCCACAAGGCAAGTCATGTCAATGCATTGAAGTTATTAAATAATATTAAAAAATAATTTATGTTATGGTGACGGCAGTCACTTTGAGTTGAGTTTTCCAATATATTTTTCACTGATTTCTAATAAATTAAACTAGACTATCTACCATGATATTGTAATTTAATGTAATTCTCCAAAGGCACCTGGAAAAAATAATTTTAGCGATAAATAAGACTTTATCGCTTACAAATTTAAGCCTAATTTAATTTGTCCTGATTTTCGATTAGAAAAAGATATTTTCGAATTTCAATATGCATAAATTAATCACCGTAATTTCGACAGTTTTCGGATTCGCCGATAACATCGAGAATAGAGATATTCTAAAATTGTATAATTTATATACTAAATAACAGGTATTAAACGCGCCTAAATACCTTTTCTATTTCCCAGACGTTTCGAAGCTTGTTACAAAGGTCCGTGGTCACTGGGCGACTAGTTGTAATATCATTATGTAACGCGGAAGTTTAAAAGTTGTATTATTTCATTGTTCATAAGCTTTACACGTCAAAAGCAAGTATCAAAACTCATTACGCACGTTATGATGAAGACAGTAATATAATTTCATTCTATCTTTCTGAGCGACACCGCAGAAAATTCAAATATATATGTAATAATATACCTAACACAGACAATCTCATTTTAATGTCAATTACTTTAATAACATTCTATTTTTATTGTAACTGGAAACTAGATGATTACACTAGTTTCGACAGAACGAGGAAGGGAGTTATGTGTTTGACGATAACCGGGAAGCAACTATATTATATAGTGATTAAAATATTGATAAGGCGCTGTGCCGTATCGGAGGCATCTTATTGGTCCTCACTAATACGATTCGCCCAGTCGATACGCAAATAAGAAGAATTTAGAACAATTTTTGTCCAACGATTATGTTATAATAATATTTAAAAAACAAATTGATTTGAATTTTGGAAAATTTACTCGGAATTGTTTTTTGAATTAATAAAAAAGGAATATCTATATTATTAAACTTTTGTCATCTCTGCCATAATATATATATGTATATATTTTAATGTATAATATTCTTGCATGCAATTCACTTTAAGTACAACGTGTCGTTCACGTATCTGTATATCTGTCCGTGGCATCGTAACAGCCACACAGTTAATTTTGATCTAGTTTTTTTTTATTATTTAAAAGTGAATTTAATCGCGAGTGTTCTTAGCTATGTTTGAAAAATGTGCGTTCAGCTGTTTGGAAACCGTCAGCTTTTTTCTTGTTGACGAGATGACGAAAACAACTCTCGATTCAAAGATTTCTTTATTATGCATCAATAGATGACAATAAAAAAGTGTTTCCGCCCTAAAACAGTACTCTTTATCCTCTCGTGGATGTCGTACGAAGTGACTAATAAATAACAAATATTTTGAAAACAATAAATATATATTATGATAATTTACCGAATGAGCGAAGCTAGCTGAAATATTCATAATTTTGTATAATTATATTGTGATCGCGAGGTCAAGTTCGCGGCGAACAACTATTAATGAATGATAAATATATCATTAATAAGAGATAAAAAACACCTTAAGTATTATTCCAGGTTATATACTACCCGTGTACCAAATTTCATAACGATCTGTCCTGTAGATTTTGCGTGAAAGAATAATAAACATATACACATACATTCTCACAAACTTTCGCATTTATAAAATTAGTAGGAGTGCATGTAAAAGAAAATATAGCTCAAAAGGAAAAGAATAAAAAACTACAGATGGTAATTATTACAAAGAAAGGGTGCCTTTTCTATGCCTTTCTAATTTAATAATTAGAGAGTTTATTATTATAGAAAGGTACGATTTTAATCTTCTATAAAATCACCGTGACAAATCACGTGATGAAAGATTTCCACCAATAATAACATTATACCATAAAACGAAACTACCACAATAAAACGTGTAGTAATTATAATTATAAGATTAAAACTAAATATCTTCAAATCTCATAAACACTTTGAGAATTTCTTTGAAATTACAATTTACACTTTGCTACTGTTATTATGAAGTTTTGATCGCAAGAGAAATTTATATCGCACTTCCTCATAAGAGACCAATTTACGTTGACCCATGTCTTCAAACCAGTTTATAACATTTAATAAGAAAGTTTCCAAAAGCTGAGATCAATTTATTATGGTTACAATGATGCTAACTAAATACTGGTCGCTAATATGTTTAGCACAATTCATTCCCGTGTGAATACTGTCAACTAAAAATATAGGAATAGCGTATTACTGCACCTTTATCCCGCCAGAGTACAGCACTGTATGTTAGGTACACAAAAGCTTTGCCGAATTTTGCTATGTCGATGAAAACGTTTATTTTAGAGTAGTTTATTAATCCTTTCATTATGTAAGCATTCGTTTGTGAATATATAAAACAATGTAGCAATTCGGCTGCCGAAATATTGGGAAAAATCGTTTTCTATAAGATAAAAAACTTCGAAAACTATGGGTTTACGCCTCCCGCTGTAAAATTTTCGAGCCAGTAAACGATAGAAAAAAGCTCGAAACACTTCACACGTGAAGACTTATTAAAATATGGACTTCATACAGGTAAGATTTTCAGTCAAAATCAAGTTTATATCAGTTCATCACCACAGTTGACCAAATAATGCAGAACATAACCTAAAATAGTGTTATTATTTTCAGGATAATCCACTAAATCCTTCCTTTTCCCTTTAAACTCGCACCACGACTGCGTAGAATATTACACGAATATTGAACATTAGCGCTTTTTGCCCTATTATTTGCCCTATTATTTTGATTTAAAAAAAGGATGACTTTTTTTGATTAATAAATACCTATTTTGTTGTGTATATAATTCGTAAAATAGCCCAGTTGTAAAATAATTTTCTTTTAATTTATTATGAAGTTAATGAACAGATCCATGGTTGATTTTAGGAAACACCTTGAGAAACTTGTTGGTTCTTAGAAAAAATGTGCAATTTTTACTTCTAAAAGAAAATGTCGTTTTCGAAATTCAAAATTTAGTTTGTATAATTTTCCAGTCATCTGTCTTCGTGAAATTAGATTAATATATTATCTAATTATACTTTTATCTAACTTGAAAATATTTTTTTAAACTTTAAACTAGAATAATACCTATTAAGTTTAGCTTAATGTTGTGCTCATCTAGACGTGCATATTACGCGTGTGTGCTTACTTTGTTTTCTGTATAAGATTCATGTTATATTCTTGATGTGCCTAATAAATAAATAAATAATTATTACGTCCACATTTACTTTGTTTCTAGAATAAAAACCCAATGGTCCAACACGGGCACATCCTTTTAAACTTATGAGATCATCCAATCACGCGATGATTACTAAGAAAACCTATTTGTCCATCACGATTAGTTCTTGGTCCAATTACAAAAACCTTAGGATACAAAAATGAACATTAAAAAAATATAATGCAATATATTTTTTGCGGATGCACGTTGCGTTTGAGTGAAAAAAAAAATCAATAATGATGACTCGTGCCGTTTTTGATAAAGGTTTTTGAGAGCGGACATAAAAAATGGTAGGTACGAATTGTAATTAAAGTTGAGCTTCCACCGCCACAATTGCAATGTAGTGTTCTTCGTCGAGTCGACCGTTCTAATTGCAACATAAATTTAAATTATCCTTAAATATCATAAAATAAAGCCTGTCTGTTCGCGTTAAACTCAAAAACAAGTATTTTCATGCGATTTTCACCAATAAATAGCATGATTCCTGAGATAGGTTTAGGTGTATAATTTATGTTTTTAGCCGAGCGAAGCCGGGCGGTCCGCTAGTTTTGGAATCAAATTTTGCCAGTTCATTATTTGTGCTTTTCATAAGGTCCGCCACCGTACACGAGTTTGGGCAAAATGGACTCAAGCAATTGTGGTTTAGTAATATCGTGCATCCTTACATATTATAAAACAAGGTCCTCTGCCGCATCTGTCTGTCTATCTGTTCGCGATAAACTCAAAAACTACTGCACGGATTTTCATGTGGTTTTCACCAATGGATAGAGTGATTCCCGAGGAAGGAGGTTTAGGTGTATAATTTATTATGTTTTTATCCGAGCGAAGCCGGGACTGGCCGCTAGTATGTAATATGCTGAAAAAGGATAAAAAACATAAATTGGATAAAAAAAATAAACTGTTGTTTTTTTTTTGTAGAAACCTAATTAAAATTTTATTCTTATATTTATGTTTGATTATACCATGTTATGTTCGTTAAGCACTTTGTCACGTATAAACATACAAACATAAAACGGTACCCAAAAAAATATCTATCACGTCCCAGTAATTACGTTAGCGACTCGACGATCTCAAAAGTTATATAAGTATATAATTTCAAAATCATTAGGGTTTTGTACAACTGGCTACCGGTTGGGTCGTTATTGTTTTTTTTTTCTCTCAAGATCACGCATTTTGCGGGTGGATTGGGAGAATTATATTTTTTTTATGATGTCATTTTTTGATTGCGCGTGAAAATGGTTAATTGATTTGTTATAGGACACAATTTTGAGATAAAGAATTAAATTGTGCATTTGTTTAAGATTTGTTTATCATACTATGTTATTACGTTTCATTATCTCAGCCACAAGAAGTCCACTACTGGGACAAAGGCCTCTCAATACTTCCACAATGACCGATAGATATGGAAGATATACAGAGTGGTTATTATTCTAGTGCATAATATAGTATCAAAATTGATTGTAACTATATTCTTCTTAAGGTATTCAAATCATGTTGTGTGTGTATCTGGAACACACTCGCCATTGCCAAGAACATATTGGCAGTTTCAATAATAACAAAGCTATTGAATTGCCATCCAAAGACAAAGAAAATTATTTAGATGAAGGATGAGTGTCGTTAAATCGTTAAGTTGTTAAATTTGACGACCTCATTGGCGCAGTGGTAAAGTGCTTGCCTCTGAACCGAGAGGTCCCGGGTTCGATCCCCGGTCGGGTCATGATGGAAAATTATCTTTTTCTGATTGGCCCGGGTCTTGGATGTTTATCTATATATGTATATATTATAAAATATAGTATCTTTGAATTAGTATCCCATAACACAAGTCTAGAACTTACTTTGGGGCTAGCTTAATCTGTGTAATTTGTCCTAATATATTTATATTTATTTTTATATTAAATGAAATAGGAAATGTTCATACAACCCAGCTAATTATATACTTACATAGTCATAGAAGAAGATTCGGCCGAGCACACGAGGGTCAAAAGGTATCGCTCTGTCTCTTTTCTTCTATTTTCATATTCATATTATCTTTGTTATAATACGAGTGAAATGGAAGATATGACGGGGTCTACAGCTTTCTCTGTCTACGGTGTCATCAGTAAACTATGGTGTCTGAGCAATGTCGATTTAGAATCATTTCCGTAATAATATATACCCTGTATTGGCAGGTAGCCTACAGTATTCATGTCGTATGTTAATGAGAATCTATGCCTACTTAAAGTATTGTTATATGAGTATGTATACTCATATACAATACTATAAGTGGGCCGTTTGTTTGGGCAAAACGTAAAAACTAACTGGATGGAAAATGATGCGGTTTTCTAAGTTGTATAGCGAATGGTCTAAATTGAAATCTTGTATAGATTTCGTCGCGATATGCCTAGAACTCGAGATATCGACAATAATACGTTATGAGCGGACGCACGAATTAAGCGCGAAGTCGCCAGCAAAAGCGAGACTAATACAAACTGTTTACTTTGTACAACTTTTTCAATATTTTTGTATGTGATTTTAATCAAAATTCTACTGACGCTCTATTTTAATTTTGAAAAATATGTTTTTTTTTATATTTCTTACGCATATAACGCTTGAAGGATTACAAAGAGTTAGTGTTATTAAAGTTCGACAATTTAACCGATATAACAAATATTTTTTGTTTCTGAATACGCTGTATTTCCTGGCTTCCGCGCCAGTAGTCTAAAATGGAACCATATTAACCTCTGCTATCTGTGGAACGATCATAGGTAGACAATTGAATTGTTTAATGTCATTTAGCACAATATAATGTTGATAATTTTTTACAGATTTTGAATGAATACAACCTATACAATATTAAATTATACAACTTTATTTCCAACGCGGTATAGAAATCATTCCAAGCACCCACTGATAAGCAATAACAATTCACAGGACACGATCTAAAAAAGCATAGACACATTTCCATAGTTTAAAAAAAAAACTACGCCATCCAAAAAACTTCGAAATTGGAAATCTCGCCGCGTTCCAACGCTTCCTCGACAGCCTACGTGCCTTCCCGCGGCGCTTTACGAATCCTAATCGCTTGTGTGTACCTGTGCTATATGTATCCTGTGTTTTGATTGATAGGGCAGAGATGGACCGGCGAAAGGAATATAAGGCTTAGCTTGCACTGATATGCGAGCGACTAAAGCTATCTTAAAAAGCGCGTGTGTTCTGAGGGCCCACTTCTTGAAATTCTACGAAAATATGCTTGGGATTTAGTGAACATTCTAAACGAATTGTGAAAGTTTGAATTAGATTTTGTGAAAGGCAAATAAGCGAGTTATGATATTATAAGTAGGGCTCTCAGTCCTTACAGTGTGGTCTGAGGGCCCACCTGTATCTTAAAAACTATACATGCTACAGATAAAGTTTTGACGCCAAAATCTAAGGTTTTGCATAACAAATGTGAAAACAACACATATTGTCCTGAAACACTCTCCTATATTACACAATCTTCTTTTGAAATTGGCCCTCAGACAACACGTTCGTCAAACTTTCCAAGCCAATTACAGACTGACAACATGTTAATTATCTGTAGCATGTATAGTTATATCCTATTCCCATTAGAAAAGTAAACAGCCGCTAACGAATTAATATCAATGTCATTGCGCATTGTAAGCAGGAAGAAATTTGTTTGTTTTCTAAATATTTAAGGTTATCCACTTGACGACCTCGGTGGCATAGTCACCACTTTAATGTCCTGGGTTCGACTGAAGCGCCCCAAGCCCCTCCCCCCCGCGCGCGGAGAAAACATTTGTATTTGTTTTCATAAATATTTCTCAGCGTTTCAGGGTATACCATGCCTGTGTTAGTGTCCATCGGACCCAAGACAAATGTAAGTGTTTTCCATTAAAAAAATATAGCTTAGCTTAGCTTAGCTTAGCTCAAGCAGGACCACAGCCGAGGCCATCGAAGTAGCTTGGCGCGTGATAAATCGATCAAGTGCACTGCGGCTGTATGTTCGCGATTGGGTTTCGACGCGAGTGTTGTTCATATAAATGGTTCTCAGCTTTTGAACCCGGTCTTTTGTGTAAACTTTGACATTGGAGGGATAAACTCTTGTTTTTATGAATGAATGAATCTTTATTGCTTTTGAATATAGTGGTATCGTTTAATCGTATCATTGTCATAGCATGAAAATAAAATTTATTACAAATTTACAGTCGAAATACATATATGAGAACATTATGTTCTTATATGAGCCGAAAATAGATTTTAATGTCAACACAATTGTCACCAAAAATTCGGTCGAATACTATCCCCAGACTATCCCATACCATACTTCCCATCACACTCTGAGAAGTGAGAGGGAAGATATTATGACGTCAATTGAGAATCTGAATTCGTTTAAGAACGATGTTATACTCTCTTATAGTACAAATTCCCGTGAATATTTCTATCACGTCGATAGAAATTGGGATTCAGTTTGAAATTCCCTGAATAAGCGACGCAGACGGCGGAAATCCCGTACATAAAGATCGTATCTTTTCGATGCGACATTTAAATAAGAGTTTTAGAATTTATTGGCAAAGAGTATAGAGTATATAGTTTTTCAGAAAGATCACTTATATGTATCTACATATTAACTATTAACTTTTAATAAATATTAACCATATATTCAGTAGATACTTGAATTATTATATCTGGATAAAGATATATACCTATAATTATACCTATATACCTCCTAAGACCTGGATAAAGACGCGATATTGTTAATCGAAGACAGTCAGGACTTGTGACACTCTAAACGTTATATAGCGGGATTATTGGTGGAATTAAAATTTAATAGTTAATTAATTAACCAAATGTACTATCTAAATGTACTATCAAATGTAACTTTATTGTCTGTATAAGTAAAATCTTTAGTTTATGAGCTTTTCCTTTGATTAACTTTTCTACGTACTATGTTTCTCATTTGCTCGCTCTAAGTGTCTGATTGGAATAATTAATAAAATATGAGCCGAAAATTAAAAAACAATTTTAATCATTAAAGTAAATATTGGCGATCAATGGCGATCTGAAGCGAAGAAAATTTTAATGACATAATCTCAATGAGGAGCGTTCGAGGAGATTTTTAAATTATAATATACACATCAATCAATGTATTGCAGATGGTAAGGTTTGTTGAATAGATATTTTAAAGAAGTAAGATTTTGTTTATACTACTCAGCAAGCAAACAGGCATACGGTCCACCTGATTTGAAGTGATCTCCGCAGCCAAACCCCTGCAATACTAGGGTTGTCACATGCAATTTGCCAGCCCTGAATAAATCTTTTCACGCCCTTTCTGAAGAACTCCGTGTTGTATCTAGAAAAATAACACAACCACAGAACACACGGGTTATATAGAAGAAACGATAATGACATATAAACATTTGACAGTTTCGAATACCCTTCTGTTTTATTCACAACTCTATGCCGTCACTCCCGACTCTGATTATTAATTCCGCCGACGACCGCCGCTCGTGTACTCGTATATAGATCATTATATCGTAAATATTAAGGATCCAGCGGACGTGTGTTGCATGTGAACGTCTTATCAGTTCGCTATTGTTGGTCATGTATAACAGTATTGGTTTCTGGAGCATTGGTTAAATAAATATAATAGGACAAATTACACATTATCATTATCTCATTCACTCCAAAAGTTGGCTGGAATAAATTGCATTAGGGATAAGTCCGTCCGCCTTTGCGTTATATATATATATATATATATATATATATATATATATAAATAAATAAAATAAAAATAAAAAATAAAATAAAATTCATTTATTTCAGACCCACATTAGTCCATAGTTATATAGATATGTTGTTAGTAAATAGATTTGAAGGTTAGTAACAAAATGAACTTACATGCTATGTTAGTATTGTTAGTTACTTATATTAAATAACAATTTATATAAGGCCCAGACCTATCTCTACCCAGTGTCTCTGGATGGGGCAGTCCTGCCTACCACTAATCATCCTCAAGATGCTATTTCGACTGTTACGTAAGCGCTGAAGCAGGGAAGCCACTTTCTTACGCATAATGGCGTGGAAGCCATCCGTATGTGCTGTCGCGAACATTCCCGACGCGCTACAGCGCCACGGCAGCCGAAGCAGCATCCTGAAGATATTGTTGTACTGAACACGAAGGGCGTTATAGGCACGGTTTGTATACAACACCCACAGGCCACTCGAGTAAAATGACTGGCAGAACGCTTTAAATAACATCACTTTAACGTCTGCCGTACACCGAGCAAACCTACGGGCGAGCATATTGCCCCGCACTGCCAACGCCCTTCGCTCCCGCTCTATGTCACTATCATCCCGCAAGTCGCTAGTGACAATATGCCCGAGATACTTAAAACTATCAACCACTTTCAGGGCTAGCCCACCGAGATATACCGGAGGTACACGACGCGGCTGTTGTTTAGGTGCTTTGAAGATCATAATTTCGCTCTTTTTGGAGTTATATTTAAGGCCGTGGACCTCCGCATACGCCTCGCATGTCGAAATCAATTTCTTGAGGCCGCCCATTGAAGGACTGAGCAGCACCATGTCATATGCGTAGCTGATATTATTTACACAGGTATCGTCAATATAACACCCGACATGTGTGCTGCTCAATCGCTCAATGAGCTGGTTGACATACAGGTTGAATAACAGAGGCGAGCTTAGCCCCCCCTGCCTAACCCCACATTCCATTCCATACTCTTCCGATAGAGTACCGACCCACTTCACCCGGTTTGTCTGGTGCGCATACCAGTATCTGAGCAGGGATGTATACTCAGCCGGCACACCCGCATGCCTCATATATATATATATATTATAATCAGCACTCGGATCACACAAAACAGGTTATGATAACCTGTTTTGATATACCTTTTGACTATGTACATTATGTACTTTTATATATTATTAGAAAGAGAAAAAAAAACATTGTAAGAAACAATAATGGTAAGCCGATCTGGCATGATAGGGACCAACACTGTTCAAATGAGTTTCTTTCGGCATTTCTTCTCAGCAGTGGTCGTTCCGAATTGCCAGTAGTTTGTAGCTTGTGAGAAATAACTATAAATTTAAAGATTGACGAGAAAAAGTGCCTGTGAAGGTCTAATTTCTGAATAAATGATTTGAATTTGAATTTGAATTTGCACTCAGTATGTTTGAATATATTTTTGTAACTTATAACTCCTTTGTGAATGGTGCAATAAAGAGTTTATCTATCTAGCCCCTTCGGTGGGCGAGCGAGAAGGAACACAAATTAGAATCAATATTAGGAGATACTAGAGAAGTAAAGAGAAATAAAATATTTAACCTAGATGATAGAATAGTACCTCTGGTAATCTAATGGACATCATGTCAGACTACACAGGAGGTCCCGGGTTCGATCCCAGGTCAGGTCACGATGGAAAATTATTTGCAAATTGACCTGGATGTTCTGTACATGGATGTGTCTTAAAATTTACACAAGTCTCGAACTTATTTTGAACTAAATGTTTATCATTTGTCTTTAAATGTTTATTTATTATTTTTCCATGTCATATTACAAAGTAGAACAGAAAATCTTATGTTCTACATATCCCTTACCAAAACTTCATTTAATCGAGGTCACTCCCTTCTTGTCGAGGTTTGGGACTAATTTTGATTATTTTCTGATTTGCACTTAGAACTCGGATACCTGGACAATTTTTGTAACAATTAAAATTTGCAAAGAACGTTTTCATTACGATCCAACTGAGAGAGAAACGTTATTTTTCAACTTCTTATTGAAGATCATTAAATTGTATCAGATCATACATATAAAGTATCAATATGAAAAAAAATCTATTAAATTTAGATGATTTAAAATCCGGCTCGAAGGACCTGATTTATGTACGAGCCACTGCAATTCGTACGGTTAGATTAAGTTTATTAAAAGTTAGCTACTGCGTGAACTATAAAATCAAAGATACGTTAACACGTATCTTCACTTACGCATATATTTTTATCACTATAATTATATTAATTACATAGGTACAGCAGTTATGACGGCGGTGGGGCCGAAAGTAAATAATTAAATAAATATATAAGGACAAATCATACAGATTGAGCTAGCCTCAAAGTAAGTTCGAGACTTGTATTACGGGATACTAACTCAACAAATACTATATTTTATAACATAAACATATGTAGATAAATATCCAAGTCCCAGGTCAATCTGAAAAAGTTCATTTTCCAATGTTGAGCTGACCGGGGATCGAACCCGGGACCCCCAGAGAAGCAGTCCGGCGTGATGACCATTAGGCCACGGAGGTCGTCAAAGAACACACATGCACACATTTTTAAATTTCATTTTAAAATATGTACGGTTTTGGCTCGTATATTTTTGTGGCACGGTTGCATGTTGCATTCTGCAGCGATGGATCATCCTGTTTAGTATGTGGGCAAGGTTTGGTCGTGTCAGATCTACAAGTATAGTGTTTCCTGCATTTGATTTGGATCGCGCGATCCTTTCTCGGTATCGTGCAGTCATAGTGCTTAGACAATGAGCATTCATAGATTAGATTGCGACATGGTGCGTAGAAGTGACAGTAGGTATTTATTGATGAAGTGTTTTTTTTTTTCGTATCATCGGAGTGTTTTGTATAATCTATATCGATAGTAGACTTAAGTTTTAGGTATAATATTTTCGACGTTAATAAACTTGATTATATATAAACGTGATTTGTATCATCTTAAATTGAATTAAGAATTTGAATTCAAATGAAATGCTATTTACATCGGTAAACTTCAAATATAATAATATATATTTAAACAATTTTCGTCATTACTTTTAAATATCAACACCAATAGTTTAAAAAGGATTTTTTTATTAATTTTGATGTCTATAGGTTGTGTGTTTGTCTTGTTTGCTAATCTTCGGAACTACATATAGTAGTGTATGCAATCTTATAACAAGAGAGACGTCATGGAACGTAACTAGTAATTTAATAAATAAAATTGAAATATGTTAATTTTATTGTCTCTGTGAGACACTTGTGTGTAACTACAAAACTTGGCGACCAAACTCGATCGATTGATCTATAATTGTATTATGGATCATCTGTTACTTGAGCGTGGGCGCCGCCGAGGCGTGATCGCGCATATGTATAGATTCTAATCGAATTGTATCGTAGAATTAGTATATCGTGCTGTAGTAATGTAATTATGCGTATGCGCTGATAGACAATGGACTGTCGTTGTGATATGGTTTAATTATAGAGATTAGATTGGTCGAGTGATTTGATTTTGTTTTATTCGATTCTTCATTGCGTGTCGATGGCTTATAATGAAAATAACAAATTGACCCCATCCTCTTTATAGCTGAAGCTGAGGAAGGAACCGGGAAAGTCCTCAAGTAAGAGATTCATCAACATATCGAGGGTGTTATTGCTAACGCTGGTGTCAGATTTTATTCAAGTCGCCTAAAGGCATCTGACATGACTTTTACGACTACTTACCGCCATCTAGTGGCAGGTAGTCGTATACATACTAGTGAACCATACTGTCCACCAGTGTGCAGGTTTCCTCACGATGTTTTCCTTCACCGGAAGCATTTGGTAGTCTATGAAAACTACTGTATATGAGTCAGATTGGTAATATAACAATGTAAGTACACAATAAAGTACATGGTCAAAAGGTATACTGAAACATATTATGATTGTGATCGAGTGCTGATGAAAGGAATATATATAATTAACCACAAAGATCGAGCTGACCAGTTCCCCCCGGCAGCACCCGTTCAAGAGTTGACGCGTGAGTCAGCCATCGCGAAGCTCAACCACAATAGAGGGAACCTCCCGACCCGATCCACGATATAAGCGAATCCATTACAATCGACCAATGTGAACTACAAATAGTACCCAATTGTCTTCTATCGAACGTCACTGTTACTAGGTCATGTTATAGTTCAATATGTAAGGGTATAATTTAAAGTTTATAATTTAAACACTTTCGTAACTCATTGATGTATAATTTATACACTGTCACCTTTGACGGTGGGACATATAATTTTATTTATGAAAATTTTAATGGAGAAAGCTACGCGGCAAAATTAACTGACAATAGATGCTTGAAAGAATCTAGCCTTATCTTGTACTAGCGGTTCGCTCCGGCTTCGTTTGGATGCAATCACATATCCTTACTAATATTATAAATGCGAAAGTAAGTTTGTTTATTTGTTACCTCTTCACGCTCTATCTACCAATCTTCTTGAAATTTTGCATACATGTAGTTTGAGGCATGGAGAAGGATATATGCTACTTTTCATCCCGGAAAAATAACTATTCCCATGGGAAAATACACGGGCGACGCCGCGGTAAATATAGGAGATAGTAAATTATACCTTCCTCGTGAATCACTCTATCTCTTCATCACAATCCATCAAAATCCGTAGCGTAGTTTTAAAGATCTAAGCATACATAGCGACAGACATACACCGAGAAGCAACCTTGTTTTATATTACATAGTGATTAAAATATTGATAAGGCGCTATGCCGTATCGGAGCGTCTTATTGGTCCTCACTAATACGATTCGCCTATTATTCGATATAATTTAGAACAATTTTTGTCCAACACTTGTTTTATAATGTTAATATTTTTTTAAATTACATTTGAATTTGGAAAATTTACACTGAATTGTTTTATGACTGAAAAAAAAATATGCCATTATATTTTTTTTTGTAAAATATTTTGGTGATAAATAATTATGATATTTATTTTTTAATAACCAACCGATTGTATAATTTACTGCTCATTTCCATATTTTATTACTCATAATGAATTATATTTTTTTGTGTAAAACCAAAAGGTATTAAACCGATTATCGAACTTAATCCTTTATCTAACTTTAATAAAGCAATTAAAATAAAAAATAACAAAAACATATATAATGGTATAATAAAAATTAGAACTTCATCCCACATTTTAACTCGATAACAAATAAAATCGAATAATCGTGATTTCTGATCGTGATGCAATCGACCGATGGAGGTCAAATGAGGTTTATTCGATTAAATTAACAATCGATGCCATGATTCCGATTCATTTATTGAGTAGGTATGGATGATCTAATTTTACGACCGGCATTATGATCTCAATAGAGTTATAAACTTTTAGATATTTTAATATTGTAATTACATGTGCTTGCCTGTCCACATTAAAGAATTGGCTAATCATTGACATGTAAAACATTAGTTTAATTCAGTTTTAGTTAAACATCAGTTTAAATCTAATGTTTTTAAACATTAAACGAATGTTTTATTACAGAATTTATAACGATTAAACTTATTTTATGTATCGTTAAGTGTCCAAACTTAATAAGGGATAAAATAATAATTATATTATTTTGTCCTTTCATGACACTAAATTGGACACTAATTGGTAGAGGTAAAGTGTGCAGCAAAGGGTTAAAAGTCAAAACAGAAATTATATTTTCCCTCCACTATTCAAACAAATTTGTTAAATAGAAAGTATTATTTAAAGACATATATTTAAAAATACGAGCGTTATAACCAATTTAAAATACATCATTTTAAACATTGTGGTTTCAAATAAATGTTACATCATAACAAATCAGTCAAACACACTCTATCGAAAGTATTTTGTCTTTAATTTTCATTTCTAAATCTTCACAACTCTGCGTTCATTTTAGGAAGTGCTACAAAGAGTTCGTTTAATAAAACACGAATCGTCTGGACTAACATTACGATATTATCTGTCGAAACGTCTTCCGCATTAATTTCCTGTAATTAATTTACAATATTTCAAATACAAACAATAATATGATATATTATCATAAATCTTGTGGCGTGCCCACATATAATATCTATACAGTGGTGATATGTAGCGGGAGCTAGGTGATTATGCTCGACCGCCACAAAGGGAAGATCTTCCCGCCAGGCTAGGTGTTGCGCCTGGGGAACCGCACGGCTCCGACGGTGTCATGTCGGAGGTTGTATTTATGCTTCCAATCGAAAACGCACTGTCTGCGCGGTCTAGGCTTGTTAGCTGTCCATAGTGAGTCGACCGTTGTGCCATCTGTCCGTAGTGTCCTGGATCACTTGTGTGGCTTGTTATTAGTTGCGTTTGGTCGGCTTTTTACATCTGCGCCGTTGTGCATGTGGCGTGGTAGATGTCGCCACATTACTCCTCCCCAAGACCGAAGGTCTGATGAAGTCTTGATGTGCAGTCTGTGCTTCTCGTGTGTGCCATGTTACTCGATGTCCCAGTGAGTCGGGATGCGTAGGTTGAGCTCGTAGTCTGCGGTGAGTCGAGACTGTCGTGAGCGGAATATGACTTGTTGGCACCGGTCCCTACATGGCTGCCACGCCGGTGAGTGCGCGCGTCCAGACGTGGGCTGCAGGGTGCGTCGGCGTCGATGAAGTCGAAGAGAGTTGCGGGTGCCAGAACCAGGAAGCGCGTTGCGTCGGCTGCGATGGTCCTGTAGATGCCCTTGAAGATGAGTGATGGCTTGCTGCTGCGAGTGACTGTTTGCTGCTGACTTGAGACCAATGAGGGTGCGAGGAGTGATGGTGAAGATTGGAGAGTACGACGTTGGCGATGGCTGCTTCAATCACGTCGGGTGTGATGATGACGAAGGCTGTTTTCAATCACGTCGGGATCACACTGAAACAAAATATTATTATGTCACTGCGCAGCTGGAACCACGGTATGCTGCTGAAGTAAAGGATATCATTGTTGCACCACCATCGAAAGGCAAATACGAGAAATTGAAGTCGGAGTTAATTAGAAGATTATCAGCATCGAAGGAAAAACAGGTTAAGCAGCTCCTTATGCATGAGGAGTTAGGCGATCGTCGACCTTCACAGTTCCTTCGCCATCTCCAACACCTGGCAGGGCCTAACGTTCCTGAAGATTTTTTACGGACAATCTGGACCAGCCGTCTGCCTGCTAACCTGCAGACGGTAATAGCATCCCAGCCCGATTCAACCCTTCAGGCTTTAGCCGATCTAGCAGATAAGGTTCACGAACTCGTACCTTCAGCCCCGCAAGTAGCAGCAGCCAGCGTATCTCCTGATCCAACAATTGCCAAGTTGACAAAACAGATCGAGGAACTGACTCGCAAAGTTGACGCTCTCTCGTCAAAAGATAGGAGGAATCATCGTCGATCAAATTCAAGGTCACGTAGTAGTTCCCATAGCCAGCGTGGTCGTCGGTCGCAGTCAAATTATAGAAGATATCCTGTTTGCTTCTATCACTTTAAATATGGAGAAGAAGCTAAAATGTGCCAACAACCGTGCGACTACAAACCGGAAAACTCCAGAGGCGGTCGTTAATGGCGACAGATGACTGCCCTATTTCATACAGTCGCTTGTTTGTCACCGATCGGAGGACTAGAATGCAGTTTTTAATCGACACAGGCAGCGACCTATGCGTGTATCCCCGTTCTGCTGTTAAACAATGGCGAGATCGCACTACTTATGGATTATTTGCAGCAAACGGGACACCCATTGCAACTTATGGAATCATTCACTTGGAGCTTAACCTTGGTCTTCGACGGGATTTCCCCTGGCGCTTCATAGTCGCCGACGTAACCAAGCCTATCATTGGAGTAGATTTCCTCTCCTTCTATAATCTTGTAATAGATTGTCGGAATCGTCGTATAATTGATAATAAAACATCACTGTCGACAATTGCGTCACTAGCGACTTCAACGACCAGCATATCATCAGTAAAAACAATATTTGGTGATTCGAAGTACCACAAACTTCTCAGTAATTTCCCGGAAATAACACGTCCCTCTGGTACACCGCGAATACCACGGCATCAAACTGTCCACCACATACGGACAACGCCAGGCCCGCCCGTTTCATGTACCCCAAGAAGATTAGCGCCGGACAAACTGAGAATCGCCAAACAGGAATTTGAAGCCATGCTGAAGAACGGAACTGCCCGACCATCGGAGAGCCCCTGGGCGTCGCCGCTGCACCTAACTCCTAAAAAGGACAACGGATGGCGACCATGCGGTGACTACAGGATGCTCAATGCCCGCACAATTCCTGATAGGTACCCCATAAGACACGTACAGGATTTTACTCATCACGCATCTGGTTGTACAGTGTTCAGCACTATTGACTTAGTAAAAGCCTACAATCAGATACCGGTAAACCCGGAGGATATCCCCAAAACAGCGATCACCACGCCCTTTGGAATGTTCGAGTTTATGTTTATGACATTCGGTCTCAGAAATGCTGCACAGACATTCCAAAGGTTCGTTGACGAGATGACCAGAGGCCTGGATTTCTGTTTTTGTTATTTAGACGATTTTTTAATCTGCTCACGTGACGAGGCGAGTCATATGGAACACCTACGACAAATATTCACCAGACTCCAAGAATTTGGAATGGTCATCAACACTTCCAAATGCGTTTTTGGGACATCAGAGGTCAATTTCCTAGGCTACAATGTCTCAGCGCAGGGTATAAAGCCTCTGGATATAAAGGTTCGAGCCATACAAGAATACCCGGTCCCGAAGAATGTCAAGGAACTCCGTAGATTTCTTGGGATGATCAATTATTATCGCCGATTTATTCCAAAAGCAGCGAAGATACAGGCTCCTATGAACGCACTATTGACAGGATCAGTCAAAGGCTCTTCTCCTGTTGATATTACCGGAAGTCTGCTGAACGCATTTGAGGAATGCAAAACCAGTCTTTGTCAGGCAACTCTTTTGGCACACCCAGACCTAGAAGCAAAATTATCATTAGTAACGGACGCATCAGACACTTCTATGGGTGCAGCTTTACAGCAGCTGAAGGACGGCGACTGGCAACCCTTAGCTTTCTTTTCTCGTAAGTTGAGTCCATCACAACAGAAATATTCTCCTTACGATAGAGAATTACTTGCCATCTATGAAGCCATCAAGCACTTCCGCCACATGCTGGAAGCTAGACACTTTACCATTTTTACGGACCACAAGCCAATCTGTTTCGCGTTCCAGGCCCGTAAAGAGAATTGTTCGCCGCGCCAATTCAGGCATCTGGACTATATCGCACAATTCACCACTGATATAAAACACATATCAGGGAAAGATAATGTGGTAGCGGATTGCCTGTCCAGGATAGCTGAAGTTACACAGCCCATAGACCTGACAGCTTTAGCGAAGTCTCAATCGTCAGATGCTGAGCTGCAGAACTTGTTGGAAAACACAGAAACAGCGCTTCGACTTAAGCAAGTGAAGTTAGATGGAACTGATATTCCCATTTACTGTGACATCAGCACAGGAATAGAAAGACCTTTCGTCACTGAACCATTTAGAAGACAAGTGTTCGAAAGTATACACTCATTCAGTCACCCTGGTGCAAAGACTTCTGCAAACCTAGTTGCTCATCGTTTCGTCTGGCCAGGAATAAGAAAAGATTGCAGAGAATGGACGAAAACATGTCATGCTTGTCAATCGTCAAAGATTACCCGACATGCGTCATCACCTCTCAATTCATTCAGTCTTCCTAAAGCTCGGTTCCAAAATGTACATATTGACCTTATAGGGCCTCTCCCCATTTCAGATGGATGTCGTTATTGCCTGACAGCAGTGGATAGGTTTACAAGATGGCCTGAAGCATTCCCAATAGCAGATATCACAGCAGAAACTGTTGGAAAAACCCTGCTACAAGGTTGGATCTCACGCTTCGGATGCCCCACGGAGATCGTTACTGATCGCGGCAAGCAATTTGAATCTTCGCTATTTAGGTACCTGTCTGACATAGCTGGATTTAAACACAAAAGGACAACGGCATATCACCCCCAATGCAATGGCATGGTAGAGAGGATGCATCGTCAGCTAAAAGCCGCGATTACCTGTCATGGCTCAGCAAACTGGACCGAAACGCTACCCTTGGTGCTACTGGGCATGAGGAGTGCCATTAAGGAAGACTTGCAAGCGTCACCCGCTGAACTTCTTTATGGCGAAACCCTAAAACTTCCTGGAGAATTCTTCAACCCAAGTTCAGTCACATCGACGGACTTGACCGACTTCATTGTACGACTTCGTAACATTATAAGCAATATTCGACCAGTTCCAGCAACTCGTCACTGTAACAAAAGCATATTCATCTTCAAGGACATGGAAGCAGCAACTCACGCTTACCTTAGAGATGACAGTGTAAAGTCTCCACTCCAGCCGGCGTATTCTGGCCCATACCAAATCCTTGAACGAAAAGACAAGACATATAAATTGCTAATACGAGGCAGAGAACAAACTGTGTCAGTAGACAGGCTGAAACCAGCTTACCTCGTCAGTAATAATCCGGTTGCGGAACCTAGCTCAACTGAAAACAGAAAAGGAAGAAGCGCTGAGAAAACTGAGGGGTGGAAAGGAGAAAATGTAGCAAATGAAAAAGAAAATCCTGAAAGGGAAAAAGAAATTAAAGAAAATAAGACTGAAATAGATAAAAACATTCAGATTAATAACAAACGCACTCGTTTTAGAAGAACGATAAAGCCTCCGGCCCGTTATCGTCCGTCCTAGGACGGCCTCAGGGGGGGAGTGATGTGGCGTGCCCACATATAATATCTATACATATAAATACTTTATTTATATATCAACATATATATTTGCTATTTATAATAATTTCATTTACCTCGCAGTACGACGAGTCGTGCCGCAGATCTGCAGTCGTGTCGTGATATGTAGCGGACCTAGCACAGCATGCGCGCAAGAGGTCGAAATTTGTCCACTTCCGCGCAGACGGCCGCTTTCACCGTCTCGTGACACACCGATGATGTCTGCTGCACCGTCCGCATGTTGCCTGCTTTGTCGTCGACGCTATCCCTGATGCATGCGCTATTTTACATCCTTACTTCCTAATAATTGTATTGGATAGTGTGAGAGGTGTTCATATTACCGTTGTAAAAGAAGATTAAATAATACTGTTGGAACTCCACGAATTTCATTTCATCAACTCGTCCGTGGATTCCACAATCTAATTACTTGCATTTGAATTTGAAAATAATTGATTAATTGAAATTCGAATCTGCGCAAAATTTAAAAATATTTTAAAGAATATTATCATTAATTTCATTATAATTTATCGTAAAATGAATTTCTTACGATAAAACTTTTATCGTATATTGAAAATTCTATTTTGATTCGGTTTCGCTTGAATCGTATTTTATTGTAACGTGACCTCATGATAAATGTATTCAGGACTGATATCTCAATATATAAAATTGACCAAGGGGCTTACCATCTCTTAACGCGATCCACTTTACGACCTAAACTGAACTGCATCGCAAATTCGTACCAATGACTTAATTTTTTGTATATGAATGCGATTAATTTTAGGTCCTTAAATTGAACTGAGTTGCATTGGAATCGTTCTGTAAAAGTTGATGGTAGGCCTGCAGGATGCACGTTTCTGCACAATATTTTCCTTCTGGTAAGAGTCGATCAAAAGTTCCACAAATGAGTCAAATTAATAATTTATACCATGTGATACAAACTGGATTTGAATCTGAGACTATTCGGTTCAGAGGCATGAATCCTAACCACAAAACCACTATAGCTGACTAGCTAAACCACCTGGACGAAAGAAGCTGACGCTGTAACTACAAATTTTTTTCACTGTTGAATTGAGTTAATTTCACTTTCATCCTATCAGTCCACAGATCACATAACTGGATCAAAACGCTGGTCGTGACGTCGATACACATCAGAAACCCATAAACTTACTAATTCCCATCATGTTATGGTATAAAATAAATAGTGGCTCGTGAAACGGACAAGTTATTGAATTATAAGTTTGCGCCGTTTGGTTTGTGATGAGAGTGACAGGTTTTGATACTTTTATTCCTTTTTACCGCTTCATTGTTTATTAATACATGGAAAGTACTTAAATCAGTACATCCAGATCTTTATCGTATGTTCCAATAATTATAATGGATAAATAAATAATTGGAAATTTTACTGTGATAATATGTTATCACACACAAGAAGGCATAATTTATAAATCCTAATATATTATTATAGAGGTAGAAGTAAATGCGAAAGTTTGTAACAATGTATGTGTGTATGTTTGTTGCTCTTTCACGCAAAATCTACGGGACGGATTGTGATGAATTTTGATACACGGGTAGAATATAACCTGTAATAACACATAGGGTACTTTTTATCTCGAATTTCCCACGAGTGTGCCCCGGGGCGCAGCTAGTAACTTGTAAATAGTGTAACATTGGTTCCGCCTAAGAATAGAAGCAATTCAATAGGACGATTCCTCCCGTGGATATCATATGATGGTAATGATAGAAAAATATATAACTTTGGCAGCTGGTAGGTAACAATAACCAGCATTTAGCCAAGGAGGGTTCACGTCAGACAGGTCATAATAATATTACAGCGGAATAAAATAATTAAGACATTTTTTACGCTTTGCGACCTCACAACCCCGTATGAAACTGGGAACATTATAGCGATAGATAGCGAATTATGATATTTTCAATGACCGTCTTGAAATCATGACAAATATTTTGACCTGTGCACCATGGCAACGACAAAATTCAAAATCGGTACAGCAATGTCACCAATGCGTTTAGAACCCATATAACATACAATTTTCTATTTTTATGTATGTGATAATCTCGATTTTTTATATCTTGAACAATGTACTCGTATCAAATCGGATTAATTAAATGTAATTTTGAGTACATCATACTTACACAAATATTAATATAATTTCAGAAGTGGCCTTGACATTGAAACATGCAACCCACGCAAAGTTCAATGAGCAAAAAGAACCATTATTACACACCAATCATAACAAAATTGTGTTTCGTTCTTAATGATCTTTTTTCACACAGCGTAATATCGGATGTGAAGTGTCAAGTAATTTGGTCGTACTACAGTTTGAAGGAAGTGCTTGTACTAGCTTTGGTAGTAAAAAATTGAAATATAATAAATCAATTTGGAGGTTGTATTCGTGGTTAGTTCGACACGACGACGGGCTAAGGGCGAGGTCACAATAACGTGTGAAGTAATTACACTTTGGCGATCATAATGCAAGTGAATTTATCCGTATAATTAAGCTATTCGTTTAGTATATATACGTTTATAAATTTATTGGTGAATTTGATATGCTTTTATCAATTTTTAAAATAAATGGTGTGTTAATACTTTTACTTACTCCTAAATATATCATAAATTTTGCTTACATATATGCAAAATTTATAATAATAATTTATGGTATTCCTCATGGCTGAGGGTCGTGGTCATTACGTGGAATGAAACACACACAACTTTCTTGGTATTATTAATGGAGTGCCTTGCCATTGCCTTCTCCATTTCACACACAAGTTAATAAGAATCAACCAGTGTGTGTGGTTTCCTCACGATTTTTTCCATCAGCAAGTGGTGGTCGATGAAAACTACTATACATGAGTCAGATTAATATACAAACTCATGTGGTACGAGTAGGATTCGAACCTGGAACCTTTCGATCCACAGGCGGGCGTCTTAATCATTACACCACCACCGCTTCCGCATCCGCATATAAATTTAGCCTTCTATAAATAGCCTCCCATAAGAATGAACTGTGTATTAATATCCTACATAATATAATTATATCTACATGAAAATGTGATTTTAAAAAAGAAAATTAGTAAAATGGCCGTCACTGCTGAGACCAATCAGCACGTGCCTTCCAAAACTCATCTCTAAGAGTTCAAGATAATAAGTTTTTGGTCACCCATCCAATGACTGAACATCACGGATCAAGCGTGCTAACTCCTCATAAGATTAGCAGATTTTCTTTTTCAAGTCAAATCATTTTTTGTTTGTATAAAACAGTGCAGATCATATTCCCATAGGCAGTAGATAAATAGAAAGCGAAGCAAGTTATTTGAAATAATATTTTTTCATTATAATTAATTCTCCGTTTAAAATGAGAATTAATTTACAACATTCTTTTTTTTCATTATTACAGTTCTATTTTCAAATTTTATTCTATTCTCCGTGTTGTTATTGTGAAGCCAGCCTTAGTGTCGTGCCCCAACTGTTCTCCAGCGATCACTTTGGATTGATATTCACTTATTTATTTACAGGTCATTACAACCTTCTTTATGGAACGGCTCCGCGGGAACCAGCCAGTTGAAATCGAAAGTTCCTCTATAACAAGATCATTTTGTTAAAAACGAGCTATTTTGCTAGCGACCGATGTTAAGTTGTAGGTTGTACCAGTCAACTTTGACGTTAACTTTAACTCTTTACTTTAACTAGATTAAAGTCACCGTTAAAATTGACTGGTGCAACTGACTAATAACATTGATTGTACTTGATAGAAAAACGGGTGAAACGGAACACGGGAAAAAATTAGTAGTCATAAAATAGGCAGGTAAAGTGGTCACCACAGCCTATCGATGCCTGCAACACCAGGGGTGTCATTAGCGCGCATTGCCAGCCCTGAATTAATCTTTAGATCGAATATGCGTAATAGACAAACATACAGACCTATGGACTGGTAATAAGATGTTTACGATACGAACTCTGGTCTTACCCGAGCATTCCTATCTGCTTTCTAACAAAACAATTGATCGATAGACTTTAGAACGGATTGGATATGGCATACGTTATTATTTACCCCTGACGCAAAAAAGAGGGGTGTTACAAGTTTGACTGTTTAGTGTAACTGTTTGTCTGTGTACGTGGCACCGGTGAAACGATTTGGATTTGTTTTTTTTTTTTGTTCGATATCTAATTTTTATGCGATGGCGGTTCAAAGATATGTTTGATCAAAATCGGTTCAGCCGTTCGAAAGTTGTAGCGGAATGAATATTGAAAGTCGGCGGCTTTTTAATTTGTCTAACAAATAAACTTGTTTTTTTTTAGATATCGTTATCAATTGAAAAATTTACAAGTGAGATTATATTCATTGAAATATTCTGAAGGAGAAAAGTCTTAGACGATTGTGCGTAGAAGACAAAAAGTTGAAAGCCGGACCGAAGCCTCATCTCCGATGGCTGAAGAAGCACACGATAACGCTCTAATGAGAGAAAGTAAAAACTTCCGCATCTGCAAAACAATAATTGTATAGAATAACCGCTCAATTTGCAACATAATCTCCATTTTTCCCACATACTAGCCTATTTATGACCGCGGCTTCGCCCGCGCGAGTTTACCACGGGATCATCTTCTCCGTACTTTAAATTATAATATAAGCAAAATTTCAAGAAGATTCGTTAAATAACAAAAGCGTGAAAAGGTTACAAAGAAACAGACTTCCACATTTATAATATTAGTAAGCTTATCGTATCCAATGACTTTTAAATACCAAATTCAAATAATAATTCTATACATAGGTACTGTCTACGCCTGTACACTACAACACTAGGCACGTCCCGCCCGCGACCCCTCGCGCGGCAGCCAATGGCTATCGAACACGACAATTTAAATTTTATTCCTGCGCGCGCACTACAAATCTAGTTTTTTTTTCTATTGTTTTTTTACCTGTCATTCGATTCGATTTCTGTTCTTCATTATACCAATTTGTAAGAACAAAGAAAAATATAATTATCTAATTCTTAGCTCCAAGTATTTTATTTTAACTACCTATTAGTTCCGTAACGAACTGGTACTTTCTTTTCCTCCTACATAAACATTCACACGGTGCATCGTTTTAAATGTCTTTATTAATTCGTCACCACTTCAAACCAACGTTGCTCTAATTTCTCTCGCCACAAAATAAAGAGTCACCATATCAAATTAACGCACCTCCGAGTGAAATTCGAGACTTTATTTATTCAATCCAAGACCGAATATTCGAGTGGCATCTGAGAGCACTCGACTGAGCTGGAATCGAATGATTCGTTTCCGAAAAATAAACTCGAGTACCACTACTCGCTAAGCCTTTGGTGTAAGTTTGTTCATTTGTTCTGTGAAAGCAGTGTGGGTGTTGAGTTATGTTTCAAGGATTGGAAGATCCTCGACCAAACAGTTGATGTCGCCTGGGCTCCGTGGCCGTGAAAGAAACCACAAAGCTCAGATGAGAGAGAAATCTATCCAAGAGTATTTTTGGTTATCTCTTTCAATTACGTCTAGTCCACCGACTTAAAACTCTTAGTGTTGATATGATAAAAGTTATTTGTGACTTTAAGCAAGACAATTTAAGTGTTATGAACTACCAATTCATATAACAGGTCAGCGTAAAAAATAATCTTATAATATTAAGACCGCACACAAGGACCAGCTGCTCGACTGACGTAAACCCTACATGGGAATGTTATCTATTATACTATTATATTATACCTCTTAATCATCTTGTACGATATCTACGTGAGGAAAATGTGTGATTGTATTTTAAGGACGGCCGCACCACAAAAATATGACTCTTCTCTCAATATTTCTCTTCTAACTGTCTCGAAGCGCTGAAACGATTTTTAATACTTTCAATTTGAATAATATCAGATAAACATTTCTCGAAACATTATACCCATATCTTCATCTATATAATAAATAATAAACAGACGAATTTAATAATATTACCTATTGATGAATATAAACACTTGTATTTAAGTTATAAGTTCGTAAATTCTCGTATAAAATTCCATGCGATCCGAGCAGAGGGCACCGCTGGCCGAGCTGGGTCGCGGGTCTGAATGAACAATGTGCGAATTGCCAGCATTGTGCTAAAATAATATATTGAGACGCGATAGGTCGGATAGCTGAATAATTCGAGCTTTGACCCACTATAACTGTTGGTTGTCTTCATTCGCTGTTCCCATCTTCAGTCTAGTTGAGGGCATATTAGTTAAGTTCTCTTCAAACTTCAGCATTTATCCAACGAGAATATTTACGAATTCAAATTCAGCTAATTGAAAAATGTATAAGAACGTATATATACGAACCGGCTCAGAACTATTAAAAAAAAGAATATGTAGAATCTATTCGGATAAAATATGTAAATCTGCTGGAAATTCACGCATCTTATTTAACGCTAAAATGTAACGAAACTGGTGTGATTATACTTTATTCACAATATAATAATAAAGTTATGATGTACCAGATTTTGCCCGCGGTTTCACATGCGTAAATTTCCCACGGGAACAGTTATTTTTTCGGGATGAAAAGTACCCTATGTCCTTCTCCGTAATTCAAACTACGTATATGGAAAAATTCAAGAAGATTAGTTGAGTAGGTAGAGTGTGAAGAGGTAACAAATAAACAAACTTATTTTCGCATTTAAAATATTGAAATTAGGATTTAACGGCAAAATTTCTAATTAACTACGAGGAAAATTTAGTATTTCAGTCGTAAAAGCTTAATTTCGAACGCAATTTTTTCTTAGTATTCTTATACTGCATGTTATCAGCGCAGCAGACGACAATGTGCAATGATGTGTACGCGCAGTATAACCAATATACCGCGATCACCCCGCGACCTGCGCAAGCGACTCATTAGTATCACCTGTGTCTGTTAGCGGCACTAATATGGCGCTTAGGTATGAATATTATTATTTTAAAAATTCATGTTCAAGTTTGAAATCGAACTGAAATAAACTGCGTATAACCGGCTTGATATTTCATTTCATTGCTCAATACCGAATATACCTATATATAAAACTCATCTCCTCAACATTAACATAAAATATTTAGTCCCATTATCAACCCAAACATATATAATCTCATTGATATCATTAAGCTGAGAATCAGAAAACTAATAGGTGAAAACTAATTTTCCATATTTCCGCGTCAGTATTGCAAAAGCACAGTTTTCAATGTCACATAACCAATAAAATGGTTGACTATTGTGCCTGTCCATACTATCACCGAACTCCGGACAAATACCTATACGAATAAATAAATAAAATTAATATATATTAGGACAAATCACACAGATTGAGCTAGCCCCAAAGTAAGTTCGAGACTTGTGTTATGGGATACTAACTCAACGATACTAAATTTTATAACAAATACATATATAGATAAACATCCAAGACCCGGATCAATCAGAATAAGATCATTTTCCATCTCTGAGGTCGTCAAATATATTTAATAGAAGTATACATATATAAATAAGTAATGCCGGCATTAGATAATGCTTCTACCATTTATTGTGGAAATAAATTCTACCTATTTAATTTTTACAAAATTCATTGTGTACAAATAACGTTTAAATATATAGATAAATATACCGGCTAAAAGTTCAAATAAGAGAAAAAGAGAGAAATAAAAAATATGCTATACTTTTCCAGCTTAGACCGTTGGAATTATTCTACTTAAATCACCTGCCAAATTTACCCAAGTAATTTAAGTCCACTGAGTCGGTGTACTTAAATCACCTCCGCTCAGGTGATTTAGGTCGACCAGAAATTTCACAAAAATTTGTCCATCTAAAGCACCCGCAAGGCAATAAGGTGATTTAATTAAACAAATTGTACGTAATTATCCTAAGGATAATGTCATGAAAAGTTTATAAAAACAAAACTCATAGTATTTTTTCTTTTTTTAATCAACTAAATTATAAAATAATACTTTGCGTTTCATTTTCATATTTTCTTCTTCATGGCTCGAGAGTCGTGGTCATTACGTGGAATGAAACACGCATAACAACTTTCTTGGCATTATTAATGGAGTGGTTTGCCATTGCCTTCTCCATTTCACACACAAGTTCATAATAATCAACCAGTGTGCAGGTTTCCTCACGATGTTTTCCTTCACCGGAAGTAGGTGGTGGTCGATGAAAACTACTAAATATGAGTCAGATTTGTATACAAACTCATGTGGCACAAGTAGGATTCGAACCTGGGACCTTTCGATCCACAGGCGGGCGTCATAACCATTACACCACCACCGCTTCATATCTAAATATTTAATTTCATATGTAAAAGTATTCAATTCTCATACATTATCCTAAGGAGAATTACGTACAATGATTTGTTTAATTAAATCACCTTGTTGCCTTGCGGGTGCTTTAGATGGACAAATTTCAGTGAAATTTCTGGTCGACCTAAATCAGCTGAGCGGAGGTGATTTAAGTCCACTGAGTACTTAAATCACCTGGGTGAATTAGCCAGGTGATTTAAGTGGAATAATTCGACCGTTGTCGCAGCGTTTTAGCGCCCATAACAACATATGCTTTTAGTTTAAAACCTGTTGTAAATAACCGAGGTATTGTATTTATGGGTTATGTAATTTGAACTCGCGGAGTGTATGCGATACATACGCATATTACAGCTTATATAATGCGTATTACACATGGGAATAGTACATTATGTATGAAACATTAATGGTAAATCTTTCTGGCATGATATGGACCAACACTGTTTGACACTTTGGCTTATAATGTGTACGGGAATCACACACACACACACACAGACACTATCACATTGTCACCCTGCAAATACTCCAGTCTGGCTGCGACTACGACATCTGCAAAGTCGTAGAGATGTCAGTAAGAAAACAGTGCTAAATCCCGTTCATATATCATAATATATGAACGGGATTTAGCACCTTTTAAATCCGGGATTTTTTAAATCCGGGATTTAGCAGCTTTTTTCTTACTGACATCTCTACGACATTGCAGATGCCGTACTACATGTAGTAATGACAGATAACTGGACATTTTGAAATAATTTAGGCTTCTTGCTCATCTGTGGTAGTATATAAACAGAGGTCAATTAATAAATTAAACGCGGACGGGGCTCGCTGGTATGCGAGATAAATGCGCCGCAAGCAAGCTTGAATGAGGCGCTTTACTCCCTCGGTATAGTCACCGAGACAATAGTATATAATTGTGACGATTTTTTTTTGGTTACCCAGCGAGTCTATAGTATTTTGAAAGGTATTCGGTTCACGCTGTCTCGATAAGTGTGAAATGAATTCTGTGTTTGAGTAAGGTTGTTTTAATTATGCCTAATCATTAGAAGAATTTGTAAGTAATAAAAAAAATGAGTTTCCTTTGGGTGCAAGTCATCAAATGATTGATCAAAATAATTTCTAAATTAAATTTGGAATAATTTTTGACATAGCCGTATAGTTTTATTTTCAAATTTCAAATTGGAAAATAAAATATTTATATTTGACATTAATAATTAATTTATTAATGTCAAATATTATTATTTCATAACAAGAAAAAAATATTTTAAAAACGTTATCAATAATTCGATCTTTTATTTCATAAAATAAAATTAATTTTGTGACGTTGCGTGGGTACTTTATGAAAGACTTTTAGTTACGTACATTATATTTTTGTAAACTTCTATTCAAAAAGTATTTTGACCAAAGATAAAAACATGCATAAAATCTGTCCGTAAGCCATTGAAGAGTCAAAATTATTTCTGTGCTGGGCGACTATCTGACTACAATATAGTCTAGGGGCCGGCGGCGTATGCGCTCGCGCATCTATTGTGAACATTTTTATAGAACGCTAGAACAATGAGATCACTCCACAAAAGCTTAGATATTATTATTACATACGTAGCTCCAACCACCTGCTTGAAGTGTTTTTGAGTTTACCGCGAACAGACACATAGACAGACAGACGAGGCACAGGAGTTATGTCAACTCAGTCTTAGTGTTGTAATATGTCAACTTGAATAAAATAATGATGTATTTATGTTAAACATTCTTTCACAACCTAAAAATAACTACAATAAATAATGTAATAGACTACTGAGAAACATTTCTAAAAAGACACGTATCAATAGGTCACTCTCTCACGTTACCGAATACACTAATATGAATGTCGCAACACTCGAATCGATTGTCGATGGTTCGCATCTCGAATTTCACTAATTTACATTACAATCGAATTCTCGATAAATCGAGTCGAGAGCTGGGCAAACGTTGAATGCGTCTTATTAATTGTTTTCTTATGAAATTGTTTGTTTTATAATCGACTTTCATTAGATAACGGTCGATCGGTAATTTTTTAGGGTTCCGTGTCGACGATACCATGACCACAAGTAAAAATTAATTTAACTCACTTTAAATTGTCCACAAAAATAGTTGCAGACAAGACATTACTTTTTTATTTATTTATTATAACTTTATTGATAAAGCATACTTATAAACAAATGGCAAACTTAATGCTAAAATCCATTCCATTCCATCCCAGCTAACAATTAAGACAAACAGAAAAAAAATGTGCGGCGCAAAAAAGCAATACTATTAAACTTACGTAGATAAGAAGGGTTTTCTAAATACCTGCAAAATAAAATAATTATTTAATTATTGTTATATTTAAGTATAATAAACTTACATAATATATTTAAATTTAATATAATCGAATATAGTAATGGTTAAATAAGCTAAGCTAATTAATTATTTTTTGCAAGTATTTAGAGAACCCTTCTATAAACCGACTCGCGCTTAACCAATTTTTGTTGTAAGTGTTATCGATGTGACATATTGCCATCGATTCAATTTGACATCGAATAACTTGTACTCGTATTGACACGAATTTTCAGCCTATTCATTATAAAGTTGATTTGCATAAACGAATAATATTATTCGATTGTTTGTTTTTATGTTAATATTTAAAGTTAAACTGGTTTTATGAGTGACAGGAATAAAAAAAAATCAAGCGTTTATGAATGAAACTCATTCATGTTTCAATCGATTATTATAATGTAGTAACTTTTACATATTGCTAGCTGTTGCACGTGTACGCGGCAGAACGTAGCCTACAACTGTTTCCACAACTAAAAATATTTGTTAGTCTCTTTCGACGTGAAAAACAGACAAACAAATATACTTTCACTTAATATATATATTAAATAAATAAATATATTAGGACAAATCACACAGATTGAGCTAGCCCCAAAGTAAGTTCGAGACTTATGTTATTATGTTATGTTATGTTACTAACTCAACGATACTATATTTTATGACAAATTCATATATAGATAAACATCCAAGACCCGGGCCAATCAGAAAAAGATCATTTTCCATCACTGAGGTCGTCAAATATATTTAATAGAAGTATATATATATAAATAAGTATCTGTCTTATCTGAGCGTTTTTTCGGTATGTTCCTTGAGCTGTTGGACGTCGGAGCCTTGGGTCCGCTATCCTACGTTTTCGCCTCCGCTTCTCACGATCGTCGGCATCCCTAGTTGTCAGACCATTAGCACGGCAGCACGGATAACTATATTGATATTTAAGTAGTAGTATGAACTAGTTGTTTGCTTGCAATTCACAAGAAAACAAAAGAAAACTTAATGGCTTTCATTATGACGCAATTTTGTATGGGGCGCAATTGCCCTTGAAGGGTTATGAGCGCAAAATAGGAATAAAATACAGATTTAGAACAATGCAGTAAATTATTTTATTTTTACAGAGCAAAGCTACATACATTGTTGGCGACCATTTCTGAGAGAGAGAGGGAAACTATTTCTTTCTTCTTTACAACTGACAATGTCAGTAACATACAATGAGTATCAAAGTATTATATCTAATTTAGTTTAAACACTCTAATTCAGCCCTAATTCTCTTTATTATACTGTGTCCCAATATGTAAAAGGATATTACATATATGTCCACATGTACAATCAATTGCACCGCTACGTGGAAAATAACTTAATCATGAATGTCATTGTTAAATTACCAAAACGGATCGATTATGCGTAATCGACTCGTGGCTAAACAATAACTGTATCTCTCTGTCTCCAAAACGAATTGTCCGTAGAATATTCAAAATGAAGCCAATAAATGATCCATTAAAATGTCTAATATCATTTGCCCTAATTAAATAACTGTCTATAATTCAATGCGTCATGGGAAACAATCTAGCAATAATATTGTAATTTGGAGACTGGTCGATATGGTTATCATCGCAGAAAAAAAAAAACAAAAAGACAAACACATTTTAATAACTTAATTGTCCAAAAAGATATAAAGGGACACGCATTTATAAATAAGTCATTATATAAATTTTTATTGTCAGATTTCGGTCACGCAATATGCGTGTCTACTCCTTGGAACTATTGTATTTGTCCCACATATTTTAAAATCACTGGAAATAACAAAATCTCAATTTCTGCAAAATAGTATAATCGTATTATATTTAGTAACAATTTGGTATTATTTTGTATTATTATTTTCACCGCATATTGTTATATATAAATAAATGTTATAAATAAATATTATTATATATATAATATATAATATAATGAGATATATATCTCATTGATATAAATTGGGCATGCGTAATGGAAACAGTGAATTTTTTCAAAACATTTTTAACTTCTTTTATAATTAATTATACTATACAAAATATGCTCAGGAATACTATAGTTATATTATTATATTATTTGACGGGCCTTTTTGTTGACAACACATGTTTTTAATTTTTTTTAATGCTTACCCAAAAAATCTTCTATATAATATAATTTCATACAAGGAATCGATACACATGAGTACAACAAGAATAAATCCACATGTTTGTTTAAGAGAAAGTAAAAGACAATACGATTATGTTGCCTCTTTAATTCGTACAGATGAATTGACATCGAGTCTTGTTCGATGATTTATCGACGTTTTAAATCGATAGTTGTTAACAGCACTTGTGACTGTGCACATTCGCTTAATTGCGATTTAAATGAACACGAAAATCGGACATTTTTTATCGATTTTCTGTTCAATTTGAATCCGTTGTGTCTCGTGAGAATGGACGTTTGGTTTTTCGAATCACAATTCGAAATATGAAAAGTTTTAATTGTGATTGACGCTTGACGATTGACATTTAAGTTTGGTTATACGATTGACATGAAAAATAAGAAGGTAAAGTACTGGTACTTACCTATGCATAAAATAAATGCTGTCTAGGTCAAATGTCAAATAGATAAGTATAATTTAAGAATGTTTTAAAAGTGAAAGTCGATCGAATACGTTAAAAAATGTTTAACTTTAATTGATAATAGACTTTAATATTGGTAAATGACAGGCTCTAATAATACCTTGTAAACGTAATTTTATCATTTTGCAATTTAGGTGTAATGTTTGATTTTCAAAACATCGACGAATAGGTATACTATTAACCGATATTTCGAAAATATTGCCAATTATAAAATGAACATACAAAATTAAAAAAAAAAATGTAACCACAAATTGTAAT
The DNA here is from genome assembly GCF_027563975.2 of Plodia interpunctella. Classification (NCBI taxonomy): domain Eukaryota; kingdom Metazoa; phylum Arthropoda; class Insecta; order Lepidoptera; family Pyralidae; genus Plodia; species Plodia interpunctella. The sequence continues at coordinate 863,837 of NC_071303.1, forward strand.
TTAAAAATATCCATATTTTCTATAATATTGTATCTATATTTCATTAAATTGCTCCTATCCAAAATAACAAAAAAAAAACAAATCACTGCTGTCCAAATAATAATAGTGTTGACAAGAGGCCATCATCGAAATGTCGATATGGAAATAGGAATGAGTCAGACTCAGGCTGACATCATAAAAATCTACAAGTATCGTTCCTGACCTTTGCCGTGATAAATGCGATGAGTACGTAGGTCGGGTTAGGTTGGGGCCATAAAGTCCGCGATATACGAAAACAGAATAAATGTAGAGAGAGGAAGATATGAAAAGAGATTTATGTATGTTGAAGGTGACGTGGACGTGTGTATAACATATTTATTATTCTGTTCTGAAAATTGAGTTCTGTAACTGAAAAAAATTGCTTCATACTAAAATCTATAAATAAATAAATAAATAAACTACTTTTTGAAATTCTATGGAAATATATGCTTAGGAATTAGTGAACAGAATACAGAACAAAACATAAGAGACAAACAAAATAATTGTTCAAGTAGTTTTATAATTACATATATATAATGGGACTCAGCATGAACCTAATTCTATACGTTCATATTAAAGCCAAAATATATAATTTTATGTGCCCAAAGTCCGACAATTAAAAAAAAAAACAAATCGTATATATATTATTCGACGGCATATATTTCCTATTTAATTTTAATTCATTGCAATTGATTAGTAAAATAATTCTTATATTTTTTTTATCTCATAAAAAGCCTTATGTCCAAGAATCTCATGGCCCAACCTGTAATCTGAAATCTAGAAAACAATATCGATATCGATGAGGGGCGGTGCCGCCCCGCCCTATATGAATAAATATTTAATTAAACTTATGAGAGCGCACGATTTCATACACCAGCCCATGATTTGATTTTTTTTGTATGTAGACTTAGCCATAAAGCTGTCATAACTGTTTTGGTATTGATATTGTACATGTTGTATTGACTATAATTATTGGGAACGATGAACGACTCAAGTTTTAGGCTAAGTAAGTTAATATTTTTATAAATTTTCTATCAATTTAAATAAGTGATAAACTAATACAAATGCATCAGATATTGTTAAAATATTGTTTCTTTTTGAAGTGAAAACTTCTTTAGCGGCGTTGTGCACTTTTTGTGATGGGTGAAAAATGTTAAACTCGCATCTTGATCGAAAATTCGTAAGACGTCAAAAATGCACAACGTTGACATTCAAGTTTTCACTTCTGCCGGCACTCCCGGAGTGCAACCTGTTTTATTTTTTTTAATTCATACACGAATTCAAATTCAAAATTCTCTATTCGACTTACGATAACAAAAATGATTGATGTCACTCATTCACTTAAAATTAGTCTACTACTAACTTCCAAAGCGCAAGTGCAGAAGACTTTCACTATAAAACAGAAACTATTACGCATCATCACATGCTGTGGGTTCAATTCCCATGCGTAATTAATACACGCCTACTTCTATCGAGTCGAACTCGCGACCTCTGTTGTTTTGTTGTTGTGGATACTTCGATTTCTTATTGTATTTCGAGAGTTCATATTCAATGCGGTTCATTTCTAAACTCGAAAAACTTACCCTTAGGTATTTGACGACCTCGGTGGCGCAGTGGTAAAGTGCTTGCCCCTGAACCGAGAGGGTCGGGTCATGATGGAAAATGATCTTTTTCTGATTGGCCCGGGTCTTTCATGTTTATCTATATAATATGTATTTGTTGAGTTGGTATTCATAACACAAGTCTAGAACTTACTTTGGGGCTAGTTTGTAACGCAGCTACGCTTTGTTTGGAATCTTTTTCGATGTATTTCGCCTGCGCTGGCACATTTGGATCTACTGTCATAAATTTTAAAATTCAAAATTAGCTCGAACACTTTGACGCGAAAACATTACGATCAAGCTAGCGAGGCAAGAGGGCGGCCGTGATAAATTTATAAACATTAAATAAAATAATAAGAACAGACCCAATAAGGGTAAGTGCTCCATTTATTGTGAATATATATAACGTATCCTAATTGTACATTTGTCTGGGTACATAGTTAGCTGCAATTTAGATATATATTATGAAATTTTATTATCTACATACTTATAATATGACATTTATAATAACAATATTATGTTTCTGTAATCCGACCCGCATTGCTATATTACCTTGTCTAGTAGCCTGAATGAAAAAATGATTGAAAAGAGAAATTTTATCATAAGGAGTTAAGTAGTTGAAACCAGTTTCATAAAATTATGTAATTGTATTGTGAGAAATGTTTCAATTTTGTGAATTTTCTGCAATTTTTTACACAGCCATCGCTTATATGTTGGCTTTTCAAGTAGCTAATGAACTTTTTGTAAAACTGTTTTGTGTTCTAATACATAAATAAATTGTGTTGTATTTATGTAAGTTTTTAGCGTTAATTGAAAGGGGAATACAAGTGTAATTGAATAGATAATCGATTCTAAAGAACAGCAATTACAGACGCAGGCAAATTGTAATTAATATTGGAGGAGTGGTAGCTTTGATGGTTTATTATGTACTAGCATTTGGCCGCGGCTTCGCCCGCGTGATGTTGATTTCTTAAAAGTATTGAAGTAAAATCTCAGTCATTATTTTATCGTGTATTCTGTGAGACTGGTGAATTCGTATTTTTCTCATCTTTAGTTCATTTTCCCGTTTCCCGCTACGTGTCTCGTCCCGCAACTTGTCCAATCCGGCTTTCTGCAATGTAGGTATCCCGTACCGTTTCCTGCAAATTGTCCCATCACGTTTTTCGCAATGTGTCCCGTCCCGTTTCCCACTACTTGCCTCGCCCATTTTCGACTTGGTCTCCGTCCCATTTTCCGCTACGTCTCCCACTCCCGCTTGCTGCATCGCGTGCCGTACTTATTACCAACGACAAGTTACGTCCCGTTTTTTATTAACCACAAACGTAAATTAAACATTTCAATAGGTCTCTCTTCAAAAAATAATGAAGTTTCGTACAAATTTCAATTAATCCCTAGAGTTGAAATTTTCAAAATCTAGATAACGCATTATTATATTTTCTTCCTATTCCTCTTACCTAAGATTTCAAGTTATTTTCACTTCGAAAATGATGATGTTCCATACAAACTTGTAACCCCTATTTTATCCTCTTTGATTATCATAATAAAAAAAAACTGGATAGATATTTTCATAGCAGTAACAATATTGTCCTTCTTTATAGTCGTATTACTCACGGCACACTACAACTTTCTTGGTATTATTAATGGACTGGTTTGCCATTGCCTTCTCCATTTCACACACAAGTTAAAAATAATCAACCAGTGTGCAGGTTTCCTCACGATGTTTTCCTTCACCGGAAGCAATTGGTGGTCGATGAAAACTACTATATATGAGTCAGATTTGTTTACAAACTCATATGGCACGAGTAGGATTCGAACCTGGGACCTTTCAATCCACAGGCGGGCGTCTTAACCATTACACCACCACCGCTTCAATATTGTAATCTAAAGTAATGATTTACCTATGTTCATAACATGAAAATGGAATTATATCCTATCACTGTTAAAACAAATCAAAACTTAAAATAGATTAATTTTAAAATTGATGAAATGTCATTTTTGTAGCTGGTTATCAAAAACGGTTATAACTAAATATATAATATTCTTTTTGATATTCTTTTCTGAAAACGATGAAGTGATTTTGTAATTTTGAAAAACAGCAGTATTAGATGGAACAAGGAAAAAATTAAAATCAAAACACACGCGATGACGTATTTGTCAAAATGGCGATGAATCAGTCGATATAAGAGCATAGAGGGATCATTACCGGTAGCGAGCCCAATCTAAACCAACCGCAACGCTGATTTGCGAAAATAAAACGAGACCGGATTACAGACGGCGCCGAAGTAATGGACTAGTGTTGTGTTTGTTTCATACAAATATCGATAAAATAAATTATTTCAGACCTCATGGTGATCGACATAATAGCAGGTTAGTAATATGTCAACGTAAATTATAACAAGTGTTAACTAATATAAATTAAAATATTCTTTTTATTGTTAATAATTTTTTTTATAATTTATTTGTTCTATTCAACAATAAATAACAATTTATGATATATGTAATATATAGATCTTTTCATGACACGTTATTGAAATTATAATTTCCGTTATAAATTGATATTTCTTCCAATTTACATTTAAAACTTAGTATAAAGTAAGAATTATCAATGTGTAAAATACTCGAATAAAGATTTAATCGATAACTTATCTACTACCTATAGTTAAATTATGTTTAATATAAACCATTTATCTTAAATTTTTTAGTGGTAGTAACTTAATAACAAACAATTAAATCTCAACGTTTGAAACAACTGAATTCATTTCAATCCGTAGATCAATAAAAAGAAAAAAAAAAACCTAATTAGGTACTAAAATATTTCAAATATTTTTTATCGACATTCCTAATTGTAACTAAACACAACACTAGTAACGCAGAGGATTCGCAAGTAATCATTTGTCTACTTGACTAAACTGAATTATATTATTTTTATTATTATTTAATAATGAACCGTAATTGAAGGTTGTGGAGGAGCGCCGGCTTCTGTTCTAAGCTCGAGCTTATTCGATTCATTGTTATTAAGGCTATGCTCTTTTTATTTTTTTATTTAAAGCGCTAAAAGTTGCATTTTTTTATAAATTTGCCAGTAGTTAGTATGTCGTTTATTAGAAAGTTACTTTTTTGAGTTGCCGGTTTTCTAAAAACATTCTGAATATAGCTGAATTGATTGATGTCACATTTATGTATAAATAAGTGAAAAATTGGAATCATGATTCTAGATTTTGGTTAATATATTTTAGAAGTTGTAATAATACACTCTTAAATTTTATACAACTTTGAAATTGTCTGAAAACTCTAATTAAAGTTTAACATTTAACATTAAAACGAAACGTCCAGTATTTTATCGTACACCTTCTTCAACTATACAATTTATATATATATTTAATTTATATATATATTTCTGTGCTTATATATTATAATTTATAATATATAAGCACAGAAATCTATGCTTGTACGACAGAATATTATAATCAAGGGATTCTTCATGATCTCGACGAAGTACATTAGACTTGCCCTTAAATATTCGTTATTAGATTACTCTGCGATCTGCCTCGTGATGATCGCAAGTTCGCACGATATTTGTTGTGTATGACCTACTACGTGACTACCATATATCTCTTATGATAACTTAAATATAAAGATATTGATGCATAAGTTTTGTGAACAATTTTAAAGTAAACATATTGAAAAATCAGGAGAAGTCATCCTTATTCGAATTTCGTTTATTTTTGAAATTGTATGTCTAATTTACCATATCATTATTACCATTTTTTGTAACACCCTCTTTCTTTGCTTCTGGTTTCATTCGCGTCTGTGATGCCCAAAGCCAGGACGTAAAAAAGAAATCTTTGTGTTTTGAACATTCGACTCTTGATCGGTGGCACAGTGTAAATACATCAGTATAATGTTCAGTCTACCCAAAGTTACCTCACCTCATCGTAATGACCAACCAACACAACCTGTAACCTGTAAGAACTGAAGTATAGACCGGAGTAATAACAGTATTTAAAATGATTTAAGATTTCACAGGCTCTTAAGGTGAAGTGTACTTAACAGATATCATCAACTTACTATAAAAATGAAGGTCTATTAAGGTATCGTCTGAAAATTTGGGAATCTTTTTCAAAATCTATATCACGACCATCTTCAATCAACAATATATTTTTATACATGTTTTTTTCTATAGTTGTATGATGGACACTGAAAACGCAGCCTCCTTGGGAGTGTAGAAAATTCCTAGGAAAAGAAAAAACAGCTAGCAAAGCCAGTCACTACGTAGTTGCTCACCGAGTCTGTCTGTTTCTAAGCTTTATTCTTTTAAACCATGCAACGGATTTTGATGAAGTTTTCGCTGTAATGTTGTTTACATAATTTATTAACAAAGGTTTATACGTACAAAATAGCTTATTAGATCGTGCGAAGCTGTGCAAGATGGCTAGTTTCATTTGAAGTAAAATATTTTTAGACACTTTTCATATTGAACAATATGGCACCTTCCAACGACATACCCAGGACATTCCATTGTATAAATACGGATAAAACCTAGAAATATCGCATTTGTCCAGTACTTACCTGACCTCTCCCAGGACCACCCTCGGATTAACCCTATTAAACATTATCATTATACGAAATTAGTATTATTTGTTACGTAGTCGGATAAGCGCGGGTTATTCTCTTCTTGGCCACACTGACCAAAGTTATGTGGTCAGATTTTGAATTACTTATTTCAATATGAAAATCGTGTATCAGATAAAATCTTCTTAAAGTCGGTGTTATGTATGGAACATGTGATCACATGCGTATGTTTGTGCAAATTCACGTCCAAGTTACCCTTCTACGCGGCGGAAACAACGACAAATTTGCAAAGAATTTGAGTAGCTTGAAGTGCTGTTGATTATACGGCTAAATGACAAATCGATAAATAAGTTTGTTTGATAACTGGTACGTTCTTTTTGAACTTTAATTATTAACCAACCAACTTAATTAATCAGAAAAAACTTAATAAGATGGCACTCAAAACTAATTTTGGCCATAATGGTTGTAACACATTTTGCGCCGAAAGGTATCGACCATGTGCGCAAAGAATATGAAAAGATAAAGTAAAATGAAATTATAAAAAATATTTAATACCTATCCTTCGTTCCTGGAAATAATATCAATTAAACAACAATAGGATCACAGTCAGATCGGGCCGCGCGCGAACATTAAAGCTACGTTTCATTTACCCTACCTTCAGTTAACAATGTCCACGGTAAAAGAATGTGGGAATATTTTCTGCCATCTATATTGAATGAATACCCTAACAATATTTGTGAGTAAATAATTAATTTGGAAACCAGTATAACCAAATGTAAATTAATGCTTAAGAACTATATATTAACTGAGTAAATTTGTAATGAGTTGTGACTCGCCTTACCACGTATAAACCTATATAGGTTTTTGTTGGTAGTGCTTGTATTTTTCATGTAAATTATTGTAACATAAATAAAGAAATAAAAATAAAAAAAATTGACCACAGCCGTAAGCTCTGTGTGGTCAAACAGGGAATAACCCAAGGCCGCAAGGATGTGTAATTCAATAAATTGGCATATTAACTTGGAGTGTTCAAAGGTGTGCGGCTACAAATTAATTGGAGAGGATAAATCGTGATGTCGCGCAGCATTTGTGGATTTTTTCGTAAATTTCCTATAGCAAGTAGTGCCTAGTTGTATTAAGAGTCATTGTAGGTACTTATAATCGTAACAAACAAAGTGTGTAGAATGTTTATCCGATGACTTTAGAAAATATCGATTGTTTTTTTTTCTGTGTAAGTTTCCATTAAGTTTTAATCATTGTGCGTTTGATTATTGAAATATTTGACTTCAAAATAATAAAATATACATAAATATAAATGATGACCCCGAGGTCATCATTTAAGAGGCAAGTATTTTACCACTGCGCCACCGATGGCGCAGTGGTAAAATACTTGCCTCTTAACCGAGAGGTCCCGGGTTCGATCCCCGGTCGGGTCAAGATGGAAAATGATCTTATTCTGATTGGCCCGGGTCTTGGATGTTTATATATTTGTTATAAAATATAGTATCGTTGTGTTAGTATCTCATAATGTGTTAGCCCCAAAGTAAATTCGAGACTTGTGTTATGATATACTAACTTAATGGTCCATAATATAATTTATACATATACATTGAAGACCCAGGTTAATGACCTGATCTTGACCTGACCGGGGATCGAACCCGGTACCTCCAGTGTAGCAGTCCGGTATGATGACCATTAGGCCACAGAGGTAAAGTAAGATATAGTTTGCGAAATCAGAAAAATTGTGTATTACAAAATTTATATTGATGACTAGCTTTTGCCCGCGGCTTCGCCCGCGTGAATTTCATAGCAAAATCTCAGTAATTTTTTTATCGCGTATTTACCGGGATGAAATGTATCTAATTTTCCTACAGGACTCTCCTAATTTTCCGGGATTAAATGTCTATAAGATATCTATAACCCGGGATTCTGAGGCATTTTTAATTCATAATTAGTTTTTCAATTATCCTACGGGAACCTGACCATTTACCGGGATGAAATGTATCTAAGATGTTAACCCGGTATATAAGGTACCCACATACCTAATTTCAAGCAAATCGGTCCAGTAGATTTCGAGTGATGCGCGTTCAGACAGACAGACAGACAAAAATTCCCAAAACTATATTTTCGTCATCTATATCAGTAACTAAGATATTCCATGAAGAATTAAAAAAATATATCCAATGTACAAATTTGGCCTTTCTTCAATTTTATTATATGTATTGATTAGGTGGAAAAGGCACATGACTGTAAACTAGAAATAATTAGGATTTATAAAAAATTAAGTGTCTCAAAATGACACGAATAATTAACTAAGCCTCGGTTGCACCAGTCAACTTTGACTCCAACTTTAACCGGCGCACAACAACGCAAAGTTCGTCATTTTATCTAATAGGCGGCAGCACGCAGATTATAGTTAACGTCAAAAGTGACTAGTGCAACTAATGCATGTTGCACCAGTCGTTGCACTTTGACGTTAACTTCAACCTGCGCGTAGTCGTCGGTTAGATAAAACGGCGTGCTTTGCTTTTTACTGCGCCGGTTAAAGTTAACGTTAAAATTCACTGGTGCAACTGAGGCTAATTGTTCTAAATTCAATATCTGGTCGTATATAACCTTTAAAAGATCCGGAGCACACGATAACTCATCTGTCAATAGACACGCAATTACTGTATGATTTATTTGGAGCAATTATTTATGTATATGGTTATTCGCGTTATAATTATTGGAACGGAGATCGTATTTATTATATTTTTTTTAATGGACCACCCGGAGTGGGCTTGTTATGTTTGTAATATATTTTGTCTATGATGTGCTATAGTTATTCGAAGTGAAGAAATATACCATAAGTCACAGTACCTACATGAATTGTTTTGATACAAGCGGATATTTTATCTGAATAAAACAGTGGTAAAAAAACTAGTCTAGTAGTCATGTTCCATTGCTCAGTCGTGCTTTGTTGCGACGCAGCGCGTTGCAGCTCCGTTGTGCCACGTTGGTTTCTATATAGGTTTTGACATTGACGTGCGTCGAAATTTCATACAATTCCTACGTTCTCTCACCTCACTTTTATAGTTCAAAAACATATACGATAGTCATATTCATATGGGTCAGTACAAATTCTTTGTCCAATAATATTGCTATTCTAGTCGTGATATTACGTAAAACGAAAAATATGACAATAATATTGACCGATCAATTTAATAAGCGAACTCGCGCCTTTATCTAAAACATCTTGGTAGAAAACGTCTTGGCTCTGTCTACCTCGTAATGGATAGAGACGCGATACATCATCTGTATCTTGGTCATCAATCCGTCGCCATCACAAATTTATTTATTTATTTATTTATTTATTTAAATACACATAACAATTTGTAGTAAAACTATACATAGTAGTAAAAATTATAAAGTTACGATCTACACTACAATTCAAAAACAGTGTACATACAAAGACCATATAAGAAAAATGCAAACAATTAAGAAATATGTGACAATGATATATAGATAAATATTAACTAAGAAATTTTGGTTTACAAAATCATAGACAAGATAAACATTAACTGAGAATTTTTCAATAGGCTTTTTACCGGGTAAAAAAAAATAAAAAATAAAATGTTTGAAGTATCTTAAATATTCACATACAATAATTTATTTGTAGTCAGTGATGTCACTACGACATCACTGTTATACAAGTTCCATAGAAAAAAAAAATGTTTATGACATTTAGAAAAAAGTATTTGATTTGACCTGTTGTAATAAAAGCCTATTGAGTATAAGGAATCATACATCTGTGTAAAAGTATCTCAAAGTACAAATTCACCCAAAAAGATTGCAGGAGGGTTTAAGTCTCTATGTCTCTCTCTCTCTCTCATATCTGAGCGTTTTCCCGGTTTCTTCCTCAGCCGTTGAGCGTCGGAGACCAGGTTCTGTTTTAATACTTATGCATCTGCACTTGGCACGGTCGTCGGCATCCCTATTTGTCAGACCATTGGCACGCATATCATCCTTGACGACATCAAGCCAGCATTTCTTGGGATTTGTCCTTCTGCGAGGCCAGGTAGGTGTGGCATAGCCAGACATTTGTTCCCTACGCAAGACGTGGCCGTACCAGCGCAGGCATTCTAGGAGTTTATCTGTCGCTAAAAATAAAAGATATTCGATGAAAATGCGACGGTGAAACTAGTGTACAGGCATAACACTATAAATAAATAAATATATTAGGACGAATCACACAGATTGAGCTAGCCCCAAAGTAAGTTAGAGACTTGTGTTATGGGATACTAACTCAACGATACTATATTTTATAACAAATACGTATATAGATAAACATCCAAGACCCGGGCCAGCCAGAAAAAGATCATTTTTCCATCATGACCCGACCAGATCAGGATCGAACCCGGGACCTCTCGGTTCAGTGGCAAGATCTTCACCACTGCGCCACCGAGGTCGTCTATGACACATAAAAACTCGCAACCGAAAGCGGCTCGTACGAAGTTCAAACTTGAACCTAATACTTTACTAACCACAATATTAGCTGAGGAATTCCCATATAAAGACATTATAGTTTTTGCTGAATCAACATGTAGTGGTTACAAAAACTAAACAGCTGATAGTATGATGCACCGCTGATATTGATCCGGGAACACGTTGAAGTAATTCAGGTTCCAAAGCTACGAAACATTTGGAGTTTCTTAAATTGGAGTTATGAAATAATTTATTTTAAAGTGATTATGTATGCTTTACTCCTCGTAATGACTGTGACCCTGGTATATTAAATATAAATAAATATAAATATATTAGGACAAGTTACACAGATTGAGCTAGCCCCAAAGTAAGTTCGAGACTTGTGTTATGGGATACTAACTCAACGATACTATATTTTATAACATATACATATATAGATAAACATCCAAGACCCGGGCCGATCAGAAAAACATCATTTTCCATCATGACCCGACCGGGGATCGAACCCGGGACCTCTCGGTTCAGAGGCAAGCACTTTACCACTGCTCCACCGAGGTCGTCAAAAATATTCAGAATAAGACGAGATGATACCTCTAACATTTAGAAATTCACAACTCCTTGTTCCACAGTTGGAAAAAGCGCTACTGTTCAGTGGAACCTCACCGCAGTATAATGTGCTATAATAACTGAACGAGCATCAGCAATGGACCGATAAGTAAATAAACGTAACACTTAAGGTCCATATCCACTAACACGACCGGCGACCGCAATTGTTGTAATATTATTATATCAAAAGGTAATTAGATTTACCATTTTTGTACTTCCAAGTTTTTATACTTCCAAGTGGGCAAAAGGGCATGCGGCTCACCAGATGGAAAGTGGTCACCTAAAAACGAGAGTATATATCGCACATTTAGAATTAAAGAGACCTAATGGAAAAACAAAACTTTTAGGAAAATAGCGAATAAAGATTTCACAGGTGCTAATATTTTTAAGTAAACTGATGACAATTGGATACGGCCTAAAATAATTGCTGTTTGACGATTGGATTTCATAGTACGCTTATTTATCTACATATTTTTTAGTAAAATATATAAATAATATTTATTGTTAAATTTATATATATTTTTTTAAAATACGGTAGCAATTTAGGTCTTTGTTTGATTAAATTCATATATTTTTTAAAAGACCTTTTCTTGTTTAGGTCTTTCTTATTCTAAATATCAAAGCGTAACCTCGCTTTATTTATAACTAAGTCTGTATATTTATGAGATTATCATTATTTAAATGGTATTATTATGTAATAGGTTGTATACCCTACCATATTTAAATAATAAGAAATTATATTTACTATAAAATAATGTTCGAAACTATCTTGAAATATAATATTTATTAGATAAAAACCTTCTACAACATAAAATCTAAACAGTGTGTTTACTTAAAGTAGGTATTAAAAAAAGTATGTTTACTTCTATTCAGTCCTTTGGTTTGTAGGAACCTTCATAAAATCACATTATGACTTAAAACTATATAAAAATTACGTAATAATATAAGAAATAACAAAGTTAAACTTTGGTTAATAAGTAACTGAAACTTTTGTACTTAAAGAATAGTACTGTAAAAATTTGCATAATAACTAGGAATTAAATTTTTATTAATGAGATCGCGTAAGTCTTTTCTTTTATGTTCACCTAACTGTAGTCTTTGTGGGAATGCTTTGGTAAGCGTTATTTCTCCTGCGTTTGGCATTTTTTTTCGTTTATTTCTCACATTGACCATTGTAAATTCCTTTTGACTGTATGAAGTTTTATAATAGAATGCAAATGGTTCCATCTCACAAAATTTCAGAACCTTCACGTCGTTCAGTGGAACATTGTTTTTATGTTCATCTTCATTATAATTGTATCCCCAACTTTCTTGTAAAGCTTTCAAGTCGAAAAAAAAATCGTGTGTCAGCTCAATTACAGTGAATGGTTTACCATTTTTACGGGCGTTTTTAATTAACGTAACATATTGATACGGTGCGTATATAGGTCCAGATTTTTTATTTCTTTTTATTTCCTTTTCTATAAGGCTGTGGACGTTATCTCCTTCATTTTGAGTGTGCCCTTTTATTAAAAATTTGTGAGTGATAGCATGGATACTAGCTAGATTAGTTACAGCGTAACAGTATAAACTTGTGATATACTTATTTTTATTTTGAGAATAGGTATTGTCCGAGTAAAATGTAATGTTCAGTTTTTTGTATGGGTTTTGCTCATTTAATCTTCGTAGGTAATCTAAAACACATGACCCAATCTCATTAGCGCCTCTTTTTTCTTGAACCTCATCCCAGAAATAACTGAACACATTTCCATACGCCCCTATCTCATTGACTGTTTCTTCTTCGTTTTTGTTTCGCTTTTTAACTGTCTCTGTTTTTTTAAGCAGTTCTACAATGGTGAAATTAAGACAATTAAGTTTGGATTTATAATAGAAGGACGAAATTTCTCCAGTAGGACACTGCATAACTGCTTGTAAATCGTACACCGCGCAAATATTTACCTCATTTATATTCTGACGGTCCACACGTTTTTCTTGTCGGCATAAGTTCTTTTCTGCAAGATGATCTTCGTATTTCTTTTTAATTTCTATATTACGGTTCGGTGTAGCCAGTTCAAAATCTAAGCACAAGTCACATCTGTCTTTTTTTGGTTGAAAGAAACTAATATTAAATTCTTTGTTAAAAATATCATAATATAGCCAATACTCACAAAAAGATTTTCCTTGAATTTTTCGCATATTATCAAAATCCCTCCAAATGTCCATTATTGTTTTATCACCGCTGATGTACTCCCTGCTAGTATTTGCTCTTAAATAATGCGATTCTATTCGTGGGATTGAATCAATATGTTGTCTTATGCTTTCGATGAGTGTAGGATCTGTGGGTTTTCTTGACGCGTGCTTTCCTCTAATGTCTTTACTAATGAAACCTTGTGGATCTGTTTTCTTTTTTACAGTTCTGATTTGACGATCACAAATATCTAATGTATTTATAAAGAACGTTTTGCAGACACGAATCTTTAAATTATTTACTGTGAAATAGAATGCGTTATTAGGCAATCTTGGTTTATCTGCATTGGTATACTTGTATCTAGGTTTAATTTCCATCATACAAGATCTTATATAGGATCTCTGAAGCTCAATGTTTCCTATTGACCAATATGATTGAAACAATGTAGTCCTATCGGTATCGTTTATGTTTTCAGGACACTTTAGTCTACATTTACAAGGAGCTTTAACAGATCGGGCAGGTATTTCCTTTTTAGTAGTACATGAAACATAAGCTTTACCAGAATTTCTCAATGTTTTAGCTACATTTTTCTTCCATTTTGATGGATTTCGCTGACGTTTTCTTGATTTTCTATTTGTTTCTGGATCACAATTAATATCATTACTTTCTTCAAAGGATGAAGGTGAAGAATTAATGCTTGATGACCGAGATCTATGCACAGTAAATGTTGGGTCTGAGTCACTTAGATCCACGTCGCTTTCATTCGAGTTTATAGGAGATACACGATAATTCTTTTTAGCTCTCCATGTGACTTTCCCGGCAGACGAAGTGGAAGGTCCATTAATGACGGGATTTGACTTATTACTTTTGTCTGAAGAACTTGATGATGAGGTACTCGAACAAGATGAACTACTGGAGCTTGACGATGAAACGCGTGTTCTCTTGGATTGTTCTTTTTCTAATTCACCTGTCGTAATAATCTTCTTGGAAGTTAGTTCAGGCTCTAGTTCTATTCCACATTTATTCACGACTTTTTTTCCGCTATGCTGAAGGAACGACTTTGGATCATTATATAGAATAGATCTATCAGGAGAATTTTCTATTACCGAAGGACTAGATGACATGATTTTTTCATTTTCAGGCGTACTCTGAAACACAAAAATTAAATCAAAATGCTATTCTAAGGAAACAAACCAAAATCCACGACTGGTCCAGGCATTCACGACTTTTAAATGTTATAACAAATACGTCTTAAATTAAGGGTGAGTTGCACCAGATAAATTTGACGATGACCTTAACCTGCGCACTGCCGTCGTTAGCTTTGTGTTTTTCTGTGCAGGTTTAAGGTACACAACATCAAAGTTGACTGATGTAACCAGTTCTAAGAAGATGAATAATAGTGATGATTACTTAATCACTATTATTTATCTTCTTACTTCAGGAATATTTTGGTTACTTCACCTGATCTACTTGCCTCAGAAATATTTTGGTCCATTAAGTTTATAGTATCCGTCTCAGCCATTTCATAACGATGAGATGGTACAACATTTTCTTTATTGACATTATCCTGAAAATATTTTAAGATTCATAAAAATGCTTACATATAATTATATGTATAATAACATCGCAATATTTTCATATAAAAGGTATACCTACACTCAAAATATTATCATAGCGAATAATACATAATATTGAACTAAAATTATCATACATAACATATTATCTTTACGTAATAGTTATGTATTAAAAGTCATTTCATTTAATCTTACCCGATGTACACCAATTTTTTCTAATATTAAATCTGCCCTCTTCTTCATTTTGTATTTTGAAACCTAAATCATAAAAAACAATCAATATATTGCATGTTCAATGATACGAGCCGGCGACTTGAATTCGCCAAACAACATACCATATTTATGTTATAACAGACCCATTGCTAAAACAGTCACGGGAATTGCGATATATTTATTACAAGAGAGACGTATCTCTAAATACATTATAATATAAATAATTCTTTATAACACAATACAGACCAAATCGCTATTGGGTCTTCTTTTTGTATAATATGTTCAGTATTAGAGTGACTTAAAGACAAATACGTCAAAGTTAATATGAAAATTTTTGCTATAAAATAGACTCAACAAGCAATAGGTCGTTATTTTAATAAAAAAAAGTTTTTCCAACTTACCTAATGTTTAGCACTGCGCCGACGCAATCCAGATTAGGTCTTTACAGGAATAAACTAGCAGCGACCTGCTCGGAGCTCTCGCGGCGCACCACTGCTTACGTCACTCTCAAACCGAACGAACATTGGGCGAAAGGGTGGTGTGAAAGAGACCGAAATATATGCGTAGCTCTTCGCACGCAAAAATAAGCCTATGTTTTATTATAGGTCGATAGACATGGTTGTTTTATGTCATTCTATGAGTAAAAGTCGAAAGCCCAAAATTTTGAGTTAGGTCCCTGTAATTCTAAAGGTGCGATATACACACATATGGTTTTCTTCGATCAGAAGCAGGTAGAGTAATTGATGTGAAATGCTAGAACGTAACTCTTTGGACGTTAATTGAGCTTCTAGGAAGTTGAGACGCCATTTTTTTTTTTTTCAAAAATTTGACTCAGTGTATTGTTTGCGGCGTATAAGTTGAACCAAAATACCGACCGTCAATCAGCGCAGGCTTAATTAGAGGCGAGAGTGTTATAAATAATTTTTCGTGGTTAATATTTATTTATAAAAAATATCGCGATTTTAGAATTTTGCGGGTACAACCACGAAAAATCTAAAAAAGACAAAGATTATTTATTTGCAAAAACATGAGTTTACATTTTTTTTTTACAATGTGGTGTTAAAAGAAAAATTTAATTCTACATATTTCACCGTCCACGGATATGCAAATTTAAATGCGAGCTTAAAACATTTAAGAGACAAAAGTACTTTTGTCTCTGGTTTTTGGCGGCCATCTTGGTTCAACTTATATACCCGGGGCTGTTAGTTATTACGAACAAACAAAAATCAATTTAATACACACAAATATCGACCAATCGAATTATCAATTGAAATAGATAATTATCCAGTTTCCGTTCTCACGATACACAAATCGATATATTATACGAATGTTACATTAATTTTTTTGCCGATAATGAATGACAAGGAATGGGCGTGCACTTCAATAGTGTAAACACGCCTTTATTTCCAAATTGTTCGGTATACTTTGAAATGATTTTTAGAAAATATGTTTGTATCTACTTAGAACATGAATTGAAGAAAAACATCTCTAATATTACAAATTAATTTAATATCTTACATCTCTTCATAGTCGTATTCCTCATGGCTGAGGGTCGTGGTCATTACGTGGAATTAAACACACTTAACAACTTTCTTGGCATTAGTAATGGAGTGGTTTGCCATTGCCTTCTCCATTTCACACACAAGTTAATAATCAATTAGTGTGCAGGTTTCCTTACGATGTTTTCCTTCACCGGAAGCAAGTGGTGGTCGAAGAAAACTACTATACATGAGTCAGATTGGTATACAAACTCATGTGGCACGAGTAGGATTCGAACCTGAGACCTTTCGATCTACAAGCGAGCGTCTTCACCATTACACCATCACCGCTTCTTACAATATCTTATGTACATAATGACAAATATTTTTCTAGTAGTGTAGTGTAGGAAAGAATCGAGAAAAATCAGCAAAGATCTCTTTTGAAACTCGTGATCTCACAATGTTTTCGTACGTCAGAAAATAATTACAAAATGACTATACTCAAACAATAATTAAGCAATCAACAAGTCTCGTGAAACCAATGATACAGTTATTCACGATTCCAGAAAAGATGGCGCCAATTTCAACTCGTTCGAAATTTAAAAATCACAAACGTATATAAAAATGGACTCTCCTTGGATGGTATAAATTTTAAAGGCAGCACTGTATTTGAAAACGAGATAATTGTTCATATTTCGAACAGACAAATATTTAAATTTGAAAACGGAACTTTTGTTCGGTTCGTTTTTAGCGTTCCGCAAAAATGTACTGTCATGTGTAACTTGAGAATTAATTCAAGTAAAATTTTAACGTAGATTAAAAATCTTACTTGAATTAATTATATATATACAAAACTGTTTAGATAAAAAATGTATTACAAAATATATATTGTGGATTTTTGCAACAGATTTTTACTACTAACATATTTTTATGCGGAACCTGTCGTTTTATATTTTTCTCTTTTTAAACAAACACCCCGATTTTTGGAACACGCACTCATTCACTTAGCGATGCGTTCCGAAAATTAATTTTAAAGTGCTTTCTTTTTACTTGTTTTGACTGAACACAGGTTGCCAGTGACATTTAAGTGCAATAATTTTCGTTGCCCGAAGATAAAATATTATTATTGTTTTTTTTTTTTTAATAACTGGTCTTGAAATTTTTATTTATCATTCCAACAATTCGTAAGGGCTGGTTGATTTTCGTGGTAATATCAATTGAATATTAATATATGAATGCTATGTTGTCACTAGTTTTGACAAAAGGGCAATTCCAAAAATCTGTAATTGTAGGCTTGATCAAGAAACAATGTGAAGTAGAGAATATATAAGATAAATAAAACCGTGAGAAGGGGAGACACTGGGCTCCGACGCACTATGGCTATGGAAGAAACCGAGAACAATGGCTGGAGAAGTGGAGAAGATAAGGTAGGATACAATAGCATGCTCTCCATTTAGCGTACTCATAATCAGTGAATCATTTAGGATTAAGTTTTCTTAACACAACATTATTACATAGTATAAAACAAAGTCACTTCCCGCTGTCTGTCTGTATGTATGCTTAGATCTTTAAAACTACGTAACGGATTTTATATTTAAATAGTGATTAAAGACGAAGATATGTATATAACATATATAATAATGCTCCCGTGCGAAGCCGGGGAGGATCGCTAGTTAGAAACAATGTAAACTAACGTTTTTGTAAATAACCTTCATTTTGTGGAACCTGGGTTCCAACTCTCCATACCTAAGGAAGAGCGGAACCTGGGTTCCAACTCTCCATAGCTAAGGAAGAAGCCGGTAAGACGCTCAGTTGGTATAGACTGTTCGAGTTGTCTCAATGGGTGATGGAAATAGAAAAAAAAATGAAGCTACGTATCTCTGTGGCGTGGTCAGGTGAACTTTCCGCGTTGATATCTCTACGTCGGAGAAGAGAAACATAGAGAGATGTTAATACCACTTCTGGTAAAAAGTTTATTTTTATTTAACGTCTTACTTTCGAACTTCGAATGCGCCGGCAATATCAATTGCAATGGCAATAGTATTGTGTCTCGATTCTTTGTTTAATAACTTCTAATTTAAATATCGCGGATGTAAATATATCATGGTTAGGTTAGATTTTTGAGGCGTATGAGTATGTTAGCTGCCGTTAGTCCAAAGTACGCTATAAAGCGTAACAAAATTGTTAATAATTTCTGTTTAGAGCTTCTTATTTTTTATAATTATTTATTGATCTATTTAGAAAGTATTACCAATTATTTTCGAATACTGCTCATCTTTATAAAAAAGTCGAATAAACCAAGTTAAATTTTATTATTCCGCAAAAAATTCGTATTAACATCTCTATGAATATACATAGAACACATCAAACCCACACCGTCTCAAATGAAAACAATTTTACTACCTTGATATAAAGTTTAAAATCCTTCACACATCCAGATCACTGTCGAAACAAAAAAAAAAATAGCAACAGAAGCTTGCGAATACTGTGAGAGAGTCGACAAATAGGTAATTTACATATAACAAATACTGAAGTCACGTTTTCAGAATAAAAATCATCAGTTTGAGGACTAGACTCCTTAAGAGGTTATTGTTTGGTACCATTCGTTTTTTCCTATCTTCTGAGCATTTCTATACACAGTCGATAAAATGTGAGGGCTGTGTGTGTGTGCTTTGAATAAAATTACGTGTTTTTTTCTTTGGGAAATCGTGGAGAGAAAAGAAATATTATTATTACAAAGTTTAAACATTGATTGTTGATTCTCTGTTCAAAATTGAACCCGTTAGGCGACTATTTATCTTGAATTTATACTCTGTATTATTGGAGACTAGGTGTTGCCCGCGGCTTCGCTTCCGCGGGGCTTTTGAGATAGAATATATATAGCCTATAGCAATCTTGGATAATGTGCCTTTACAATGTTGAAAATAATTTGTGAAATCGGTTCGGTAGTTTCGGAGATTACCCGCCTCAAACATACAAACTGACAAACGCTTACCTTTTTATAATAATAGTGTAGATGGTACTTTATAGGAAAGTTCACTTTCTGAAGAATCGATAACTTTTGATTTAATTTATTATGGTAAATTTTCTGCCGCTGACGTCGTAAAGGTACGATTAGTAAGGGGAGTTTAGGTAAGTTAAAATATCGGGTGATATTTGAACTTATCTAAACGAGAAAGCGTTTTTGTTACATTTTAGATTGTGATTTTGTTCACGTATCACGTATGATATAAAAAAAATCTGGTTGTCAATTGACACAGAGAATGAAGGAACACTTTTCAGATCGTACTGTTTTTTTTTGTTGTAATATATATATATATATATATATAATATAATTTATAATCTTAAATTTCATTATTAAATTGTAATATATATATATAATATATTATATATATAATATAATTTATAATAATATATATCTGTTTTTTTTTGTTGTAATATATATATATATATATAATATAATTTATATATATATATATATATATATTACAACAAAAACAGTATGATCTGAAAAGTGTTCCTTCATTCTCTGTGTCAATTGACAACCAGATTTATATATATATATAAATTATTGTCATTATATCCCATGTCTTGTACTAGCCCTGATTTTAGGTCAAACGATTTGACAGTTGACTGAGCATGGCAATTTGATTGAATATGGTAATTTGTAAAATATTCAAACAAAATTAGACCACAATTTTCAAACACAAAATCATTTGCCTTTACTGACTTGTAAATTCTCACATAGCCTTCTAAATAGAGGTATAAGCTCATAAGGTTAAGTTTACGCGTTAATTGCGTACGTGCCCGTCTAGACGCGTGAGTATAGATACTAGATGGGAATCAACACATTAGGCAAAAAAAAAAGCTTATTGCGATTTATATTGGACTATATGGTCGCAATCTAAGAATACATCAAAAAACCAATCAGTCCACGATTGTCGTAGGTTTCGTCCTGTTTGAGTTCCTTAGCAAGTTTCAGACCTGTCTCCATGGGCGTTGCAGCTGGCTTGCAGTCCTCCATACGAAACTTCCTAAGTAGTCTCTGGATGTAGTTAGTTTAATATGACCTAATGTAGTTACTTTGGCTTGCGCTCAAGGGCCAGTGTTGGACTATATGGTCGCAATCTGAAATAAAAATAAAAAATGTCATCTTGACTTCTGGCTGAATAGTAAATACGTTTTTCACTCTCAACAAAATATAATAATCTTGTGCAATCTCGGCTGATGTTTTATATCATCGATTGCTTTTGTAACAATTTATGCAACAAAGTACCCTTTTACTAACAATATCATATAATCTATAATATGAGTTTTATGTGTACACGTTAATAGGACATGTTTTCTTCTATGTTTGGTCTGTGGCGTGTGACGCAGCCACTGAGTTTCTTGAATATGTCGTACGAGGCGACTAAGGGCTATATGCTCCTTAGTAAATGAAACCAAAGCATGGTTGACATTAAGCACAAATGTCTATGACGCTCCCACCTGGCCCTGGTAGAAGTGGCAAACCTAAGAAGTTCTGGTTTGATGTCGTCAAGGATGATTTGTGCCAATGGTCTAACAACTAGGTATGTCGACGACCGTGCGAAGTGGACACAAAAATATAGGAAAGCGGGTCCCGATTTTCGGCACTCAATGGCTGCGGAAGAAACCATAAAAACGCTGAGCATCTTTATGGTTACGAGAGACTTATATGTTTCTTTTTTCCAAGTATTATATTACTATTTTCTAAGTATTTACTCATGTTGTATGGTCGAGTGGTCGCCGCTCGGTTATGGCCGCCATTGTGAAGTCAGGTGTATGTGAAATATTTTGTAATGCCGACCCCGCCAGCAGAGATTTGTAGATAGCTTTTATTCGTTTGGACTCCGTACGTAATTCATTTATCATTGTCAGTGAGTTGTGGGGTAGTGTTTTAGCTTTCTACCATTGCTATCTTGGGCAAACATGGGTTTCCGACAGGATAGTTATGTTCAGTTTAAGTCCAGGCGTAAACATTTTTTTAGGAATCAGTTTCATTGCTCTGTCGTGCTTTTACATAACGCGTTGCGCTTCGTTGCTGACTATACTAAGAATGGTTATAAAGTCACAACCAATTATTAAAAAAATAGATGATCTGTAAATGATTTCTAGGTACGACTGCATACGTAATGCGAAAGCAATAGTGCATATTGAAAGAGGAGACCTATATCCAGCGGTGGGCTATGATGAGCTTGATTATATTCAATTAAAAATCATTTTATTGCACGATGCCCACTATCATTCTTAATTCGTTTTCCAATAATTTCAAGCAATCTGTAGCCTCTTGCCAACTAATTGGAAACTACAAATAAAGATCACATACTACAATTTACCCTCATTTCGTAACATACAAAATACTATTTAAGGGAAGAAGCAATCACTCTATTCAGTGTAAATTTTGCCAATCACAGCATTTAAAAACAAATTAAAACTAAGCGTAGGTTAAACTATTCAGGTCAATTGTTCACTAAACTTCAAAAGCCTTTATACTAAACACCCACTATTCCGCTACAAAAACTTTGTAACAATTAAAAGATTACACAAATCGACCTTGGATTTATTTAACTGGAGATTAATTATTTCTTTTATGCTATTTAAAGTTACATTAGATGTTTGCAACACTATAAATGAATCAATATTGTAATTCTTCCAAATATTTTTTATTGTTTTTAATATTTATTTCAGAGAGAAGTTTCTCCCGCATATTCTGAGGGTGGAATGAAATAGCTCATTCCAGTCATAGCTTTCCCCGAAGTCTACAACATGGAGTTCT
The DNA here is from genome assembly GCF_027563975.2 of Plodia interpunctella. Lineage (NCBI taxonomy): Eukaryota > Metazoa > Arthropoda > Insecta > Lepidoptera > Pyralidae > Plodia > Plodia interpunctella. The sequence goes on from NC_071303.1 coordinate 886,327, forward strand.
TGTAAAAGGCGTGAAAAGTCAGGCAACGCGCGTGTTACACGCCTGGTGTTGCAGGCGTCGACAGACTGCGGTGACCACTTACCAGCAGGTGGGTCGTATATTCGTTTGCTTGCTTAGTAGTATAAAAAAAAACTTGGTGCCATGTGGAGGAAGGATTTGTTTTAACCCTATTTAGAGCACATTGCCCAAAGAGAGGGCTTTTTTATTAGTACTCTGATCACAATATCACAACATGTCTGTGTTGCTAATTGACTATACTTATTGATATATATATATATATATATATACCATTATTGTTTCTCACATATTATATATACACTGTTCAACAAATGAGTTTCTTTCGGCATTTCTTCTCAGCATTGGTCGTTCCGAAATGCTTGTAGTTTGTAGCTTTTAATTTGAGGATCTTTGTCTCCAATACTAGAGTTTTCCTTTCCCTATTGTTCTTCCCCAATCATAAAGTGTTGGATCCCAGAGTCGTCTTATCTAAGTTTTTTCTATTGCATTTAACTGTTATAATATTACTTATACAATTATAATACTTCTTATATACATCACTGACAATACCAAATTAGCACTTATTTGCAAAATACAGTAATTTTACTAATATCATAGATGCGAAAGTTTGTGAGGACGTGTGCATGTATTTATGTATATTTGTTACGTTTTCACGCAAAATCTACTGGACATATTGATGTAAAATTTGGTACACGGGTAGAATATAACCTGGAATAACACATAGGGTACTTTTTACCCGTAAATTCCCAAGAGAGCGAAGCCGAAGGCGCAGCTAGTAGTTACATAAAAGCTTCGTCAAGTTAATCCAATTCTAATCATCACAGAGCTAAATGGAACTTAAAGCTCGCACCCACGGCTACAGCTTTGAGCTTTTGACTCGCGCGGGCGGCCGTCAAGTGTGGGTACTGTAATTACTTTCCAACGTTTGCCGTAAAGCTCATTAGGAGCTTTTATAACTTACCGTATTGTTGACGGTTACAAAAATATACTTTAGGACAAATATAAATATAAATAAATATATTAGGACATATCACACAGTAGTAAGTTCGGTAAGTTCGAGACTTGTGTTATGAGATACTAACTCAACGATACTATATTTTATAACAAATACATATATAGATAAACATCCAAGACTCGGGCCAATCAGAAAAAGATCATTTTCCATCATGCCCCGACCGGGGCTCGAACCCGGGACCTCTCCGTTCAGAGGCAAGCACTTTACCACTGAGCCACCGAGGTCGTCAAATATATTCAATATCCTCACGTTGAGATAAAATTGATGAATGTATGAATTTATTTGCAGGATGAACAATTAATTAATTAATTTAGCGTCTATCGAACTGTTTACTAGTTTTTTAAATGCTGAATAAAACTATTTAATACCAAGCGATGATATTTGATATAGGCTTCTGAAAAATATTATTAAAAGACTTTTTCCATCATCAACCGTTAATCAACACTTCCTTTAATTTCAATTTATAAATTCAGCCCTTTTAATAATCCCAGTGCATGGTCTTATAGAGAATGTGTAATTAAACAAAAAAATAATAATTTAAAAATAAATCGAAAGCATAAATATATTTACAGTAATTTAAAGAACCGGATACGTGATAATTACTAATTAAATATTTTATAAATCCAATTAACATATTTATAAGCGGTTTTTTCAGTTGTATAGCAGAAGGTCTAAAATCTGTTATAGGATTCATCGCGATACGTTGCTCAGAACCCGAGATATTGACAAAAATAATTTATGAGCAGACTCACGTTATAAACGCAGCCAAAAGTTAATTTTATATATTTTTTTTTGGTCGTATCGTTGAGGACACTGATCGGAGAGTGTAAACGACGTTCAAGATGAACAAGGCTTTGCCCTGATTAGTGTGATGGGGCTGTGGGCGTGCCCTTGAGTTAATTCTATTGTTTTTGCATCCATAGTTTCGGGTAATCCATTTTGTAATCGAGTATTGATTAATTTGATTTAAGATAAAGAAATTTTAAATGAATTTAATCTCGCCAAATACGCGCACAAAGTTACCGCAATATTATCATCATCAATACATACATACATATAATAAGATTGAAGATGGATATTTTTTTAAAATTCTTCATGGAATATACTTAGTTACTGATATAGATGACGAAAATATAATTTTGGAATTTTTTTTGTCTGTCTGTCTGTCTGTCTGTCTGTCTGAATGCGCATCACTCGAAATCTATTAGATCGATTTGCTTGAAATTTGGTATGTAGGTACCTTATATATCGGGTTAACATCTTAGATACATTTCATCCCGGTAAATGGTCAGGTTCCCGTAGGATAATTGAATAACTAATTATGAATCAAAAATTCCTCAGAATCCCGGATTAACATTTTATAGACATTTCGTCCCGGAAAATGAGGGGGGTCCTGTAGGAAAATTAAAATAACAATCCACGGAGCCGATTTACTTTAAAATTTTGTAGAAAGGTGTAAACAAAATATAAACAAATTGTTTTTATCGATAAAAGTCTGATATAGATATAATGGGCGCAGTATGTATCAATATATCAGTATAAAACTCTTCCGTTACTGACTGACTAACTGACTGACTGACTGACAGACAACATACACCTGAAACTGTTGGGCGGGAAGCTGAAATTTGGCATGTAGGTGAGTGTAGGTGAGCACTAAGAGAGGATTTATATGATTGGTTTATTGTAATATTTATTAATATAACACAGTAATGATCTGCATATCTTTGAGAAAAATGTTTAACAAATCTAACCATTTTTCTCTTGTGAAAAATAGAACAAAGGAAGAAATTGGGGAAGATCTTTGCCTGAAAAAAAAAAGATCTATTTGTTAAAAAAAAACAATATAAACATCAAACAGTATATTATATCAAATTTACTTAGGTATTATTCAAATACGAACAATTTCTTCAACACAGCAAACACAGTGGATTCGTAGGTTTTAGTAAATTATCGTGGGCGTGCGAACCCGCGCGGGCGCAGTTCGCGCGATGCTTTATCTAGTTCGCTTATGAGATATCTGTCGGGTTAATCTCGATCGATTTGATAATAATGATTTCTGTCTTTTATTTGTGACAATTTTTTTTTTAGATTTATCGTACGTGTATAAAGGGATTTGATTTATCATAGTTAAGAAATTAATAATTTAATTGATTCATTCATTTAATATTGCCAAGAAAGACGTGGCTCTTATTTAAATCTACATATTGACTAAAACTGATTGCGCGTTTATTATCTACAGGGTACAAAATTTATATGTAGTAATAACTACAAATAAATTTTGATTTTTTGCTGTGAAGTACTAATTTTTGATTCTTTTGATTATTTATTATTAAATATTATATTAGGGCGAAATATGTCCTAGTTATATGCAGGTCCCAGTTTGCTTTTTCTTTTTCATACATGGCACATTTTTTTAATATTAATAATATGTCCCACTGCTGGGCAAACGCTGGTAGTCCCACACTTTTTACATAGCACGGCGAGCATGGCTAGCCCGACAACTGTTTTACCTCTGATTTTATCGCACTTCTCACGTTATCTACGTTGCGAGCACGGATTTTATACATTGGATAAAAATTTTACAGTCGACCTGTCTGTCTGTCATTTTATCATAGACAGCAATTATTTGTCTCGAGTGCGTGCGAAGTTTAAGCGCCGCGACTGTTATCTATCGCGCGTGCCATGCTCGGCCGCTGTCTCTGATATCTTCTATTCATCTCTTATCCAAATCTCTATTCATCTGACCATCTCATTTCTTGGTCACAATCATCTGAAAATTTGTGTTGTTGAGTCTATTACCGACAAACAGACCGACGCGACAAAAACTTCATATTATACGTTACGCACAACTATGTAATTGACAAATTTCAATAATATTCACTTTTACTTAATTGAAAATGAACAAAAGAATAGCCCACACAATCTAATCACAAAGCTTCGTCTGTTTGTTATGTCATTATTCCTAAACTGGGATGGTAATGAGATCGTGATTTCACTTTATGAGTAATTCCGCCTCATTGTCCCTGTGACATTTGCTGAACAATCCCCCAGGTGCTCCAAAATATGCTATTTGTTGGCAAATGAGCACAAATGTCAAATGGTTATTGGAATTTAAATGATTTTTGCCAATTTGTGACGTTGGGAATTGTACCAAATTGGAATGTAGGTACTGTGATTTGGCTGTGTGATTAGCCTTTTCCATAGTAAAAACGAATGAGATCATTTATTTCACAATGGTTCGTTTACATTATAAGGAAATATTTTATACCGACTTTAATAATGCTAACAAGTCATCATATTGACTGTATTATTGCTAACACTGGTGTCAAAATTTATTCAAGTCGCCTAAAGACATCTGACATGACTTCACGGCTACATACCGCCATCTAGTGGCAGGTAGTCGCATACACACTAGTGAACTAAACTGTCCACCAATGTACAGGTTTCCTCACGATGCTTTCCTTCACCGGAAGCAAGTGGTGGTCGATGAAAACTATATATGAGTCAGATTGGCCATAGTCAGGAATATTCTTAAATTAAAATCAATCATTATATTATGACGACCTCGGTGGCGCAGTGGTAAAGTGCTTGCCTCTGACCGAGAGGTCCCGGGTTCGATCCCCGGTCGGGTCATGATGGAAAATGATCTTTTTCTGATTGGCTCGGGTTTTGGATGTTTATCTATATATGTATTAGTTATAAAATATAGTATCGTTGAGTTAGTATCCCATAACACAAGTCTCGAACTTACTTTGGGGCTATTTATTTATTTATATTTATTATTTATTTGTTATCGTTATCCATCCTTACATATTATAAAAAAAAGTCCACTGCCGCGTCTGTCTGTCTGTCTGTCTGTCTGTCTGTCTATTCGCGATAAACTCAAAAACATATGCATGGATTTTCATGCGGTTCCATTGATAGATGCGAGCGAAGTCGGGACTGGCCGCTAGTATAGTATAAAACATACCTGCTGTATAGTATATAGTATAAAATATTCCTGCTGTTCGTCTGTTCTTATATATGCTTACGTCTTCAAAACGATTTATCTTTTGTAATAACTGAATTAAATTTACACAACACTTTTTATCGCGTTAGCTTGTTTAGTTATATCGTATAATTAAACTTTATATTTCAGTTGTGGACATTCTATGCATTAAAGACGGTTTTGTTAAAAGTGTTCTCTTTAACAAAATATTTAAACAAACAAAAATACCAAACCTATAAACACAACAATAAAATTAAAAATTTTATCAATATTTCATTGCCACTTATGTAATATTTAACAAACAAATATTACAGACTAGATGTTGCCCGGGTCTTCTCTCCCGTGGGAATTTTGAAATAAAATATAGCCTATAACAATCTTAGATAATGTACCTCTCTAATGATGAAATATTTTTTGAAATCGGTTCGGTAGTTTCAGAGATTACCTGCCTCAAACATACAAACTCACAAACGCTTACCTCTTTATAATAATAGTATAGATATATTACGGTAAGCCCTTCTGGCATGATAGGGGCCAACACTATTCAAATGAGTTTCTTTCGGCATTTCTTCTCAGCAGTGGTCGTTCCGAAATGCTAGTAGTTTGTAGCTTATGAGAAATAAATATTTAATATAAAAAGTGACGTGAAAAAGTACCTGTGAAGGTCTAATTTCTGAATAAAGAATTTGAATATGATAGCTTAAAAAATTGGCAAACAACTTGTGGCAGATCTAGGAGTAGCAATAGATCTAGATTTAATAGATTACGATGTCTGAGCGTTTTCTCGATTACTGCACCGATCAGCAGTTGATACCCCAATGTTAATACGCAGAATTCGCTTTTCTGCTTCATATCTGTTAGATTACGATACGATATTGTACCAGAAAGACGTGAAACAGACCATAACTTTTTGTCCCATTTTATTATTCGTCAAATAAAGTTTGAAACAAATGAATAAACATTAAACAGAAGTAGTTCCAAGCCATGTCGCTATAAGATTCATCGATCTAGATCCACGGGGCGTTGTAATGGGAAATACCAATAAAATATCAGATCATTTCCTGTCAACCGGATGTGCTAGCACAATGCTATCGCAGTCGTGCGACAGATGCGCGACGCCCACGCCACAGTGGTGTAAAGCTTGTTGAGGATATGACGTTGATTTTGAAAATTACCCCCATCAAAAGTTGAAGAATATTTTTTGAAATTTTTGATTGAATCATTCTTGTTTTATTTATGCTTAGTAAAAGAATGTGACCTTAACACCCGTTTAAGTCTTTTGATAGATAAAATATCAACGAGGTTTACGTTCATTACGTGGTTTGATTTGAACAAGTTTATGTGTTGGACAAATTAAAAAATCTCCGACTTCCAATATTCATTTCGCTATAACTTTTGATCGGCTGAACCGATTTTGATCAAACATATCTAAGAACCACCGCATAAAAATTAGCTATCAAATCGGCTCACCCGTTGATAAGCTGTAAAAGTTATAATAGCAATAAAATGCTCAATCGTCAAAATGTCCATCCATACAATCCACCATCACATCCAGAAAACTGCCGATAGTGATCTCTGCCTGAGCATAGTGTACTCTACAACTGGATAATTCAACTGTTTTTTATTTTTACGAGTATATATATTCTAAGCTTTGTCTAAAAAAAATAAGTTATTTATTCTTTTTAACCCCCGACGCAAAAAGAAGGGTGTTATAAGATTATCGTGCCTGTCTGTGGCATCGTAGCTCCCAAACGGATGAACGGTTCTCGTTTAGTTTCTATAGTGTCATAGATAAATAGATAATTTTATCCCGCGTGTTCACAGTCATGTTTCATGAAAATCGGTTCAGGCGTTCAAAAGTTGTAGCGAAATGAATATTGAAAGTCGGAGTTTTTTTTTCATTTGTCTAACAAATAAACTTGTTTGTATTAAACTGTGGTTCAATTATTTCACATAGGTATAAAATAAAAATATTTTCTTTGTATTCTTTTATGTAGTCCTTTATTCCTTATTATAGAAATAAATTACTCAGCTTACTTTACGCCAATATTACTTCATAATAATGTACCCAGGATCGGCTCCCACCGAGGGAACTTCTTAACGGTTTACTTGCAAGGAGTTTCTTCTTTTGTCACACATGAAATAAATATACGTGAAAAAAATATATATATTTTCGTAAAAAACTTGTTTTAAGTCTCATTATTTCTCTTAATAATAAATTTCAATAAAATTAATGCAAAAGTGTTTTTATTTGTCCTTATTTGACACAACAAAGCTGTTTATTGGTAACAAATATGTATGTATGTTAGTTTTTAACCACCCTTACAACTTTATAAGAATTATTAGTAGTAAGAACAAACAAAATTAGTCCACACATTCACACAAATCACTATAATCGAAACAACTGTGTGTCAAAATTACGTCTATGAACAAGAAATTCCCATGGTGTCCAATGATGACAAGTCAACATTATTATAAACTCATCACCTAACGCTTTGCCGGAAGGTCACCGAGGTTCATTGATACTTCCTATGCTTTTTTGGATTTTTTTTTTTGATGTCATGGGAAGTGATCAGGGATGGTCGTTTGGACGCCCCTGTTTTACATATTTTTGTATGTAACTGGAATACATTCTAGTGATTAACTTCTCCTTATGCCTCTATATACTTAAGACCTGTTTTGATTGTAATCTGTTTTTGTATCAACTAAATAAATAAATACATTTTCGTATGAGGTTGGTTTTTTTTCAGCCAATTTGGCTTATTTTTGTCTATATACAACAATAAATAATATACAAGTTAAAAATATAGATAATGAAACACATTCGTTGTGTTTTATTGTGATTAAATTTTACAAGCAAAAATCGACGACACCTATTGCGATGAAATCAAATAAAGAAATACTTACTAGTGTTAATTATTTACCTGTCTGACTCGGCTGTTAAGGCTTTGTCTCCCTTAGTCATCTCGTACGACGGGAGGATATGGAGTGGTCCTATTTTAGGGCGGAACCACACGTCGCAATTTTTTTGTTAGGATCCGCCATGTTTTGGATCATTACACGATGTTTGGTGATAAATTAAGCTAGTATTGTATTGCCTCGACAAAGATTTTCCAAATTTGTACAAATAAAATGTACTTTAAAATATTTAGCTTTCATTTTAAAACACAAAACATTCAGTAGATTTTCATGAAAATCTCCTTACATATGATTCAGAATCTAACCTATTGATCTGCATGCCATTCCACATACAAAACAATGTCCCCTCTCACCTCAAACTTTGAATTGTAAATATTCCCGCCCTCCTTTCGTTTTATAGGGTTCCGTATATAAATATATTATCGGCGGGAGCGTGAAAATGTTCCGTATTAAAACATTCATGAGTTATAACGCTAAACACGCGGTCCGCCACGATTCGCGTTGTCGCGAAGATACCAGGCGACGTTCGCACGACAGAGGCCTAAGGCCTGTGTTACACATGGCAATTATTGTTGAGTGACACAGTTTATTCTTCTTCTTCTCAGTCGTACACTCCTGACGGAGTGATCGTGGTAATGGATCATATGTTATGCTTGTTGTGGCTTTTGTGATATTTCTCCACTTCTTTCATGGCACTACGTGTACACTCCGTAAGGGAACCCTTCGTCGATGTTTTAATGAGATCTGTCCGTCTTGTGGGTGTTCGGCCACGAGAACGTTGACTTTAAATAATTACATAGTTTATAAGACAAGCAAAGCTAGCTTGGATTTGGGCGTTAACTCAAATTCAAATTCAAATAATTTATTCAGAAAATAGACCTTCACAGGCACTTTTTCTCGTCAATTTTTAAATTTATAGTTATTTCTCGCAAGCTACAACCACGACCAATGCTGAGAAGAAATGCCGAAAGAAACTCATTTGAACAGTGTTGGTCCCTATCATGCCAGATCGGATTACCATTATTGTTTCTTACAATGTTTTTTTTTTCTTTCTAAAAATACTAAACGAAGGATTATAATGCTTCACGCGTTAAGATGTGCATATTTGTTGGCATTATGTAAACAAATGAAATGCGTTCATTGCAGTATGTCATGTACGGTCTTTTTTTTTAATTACAAGATAGCCAGTTTTTAGTTTCTACGTGTTTCTTGAGAGATTGGCACGGCTATTCAACGAAGCAACAATTTTTTGGTCTAAACTAAACTTTACCAATTATTTGTTTGGCATAACCACACCAAAAATGTATACAACAGGCCACAATATATTGTTTACCAGTGTTGCGAAATGACAATGAGACATCTACCGTTACGTTATATACATCTTAAAAATAAAATATGAAACGTAAACATTTTAGGTTGGTTAGCTTTATATAGATTACATACATAGCGGACCACGGTCTCCGACGCTCAACGGCTGAGGAGCGGCTGAGCTAACAAAGATAACTGTTACACTTAAATCTATTAAGATTTCCTATTGATATACATACGACAATCGGCAACTAAGACTTGGTACCAAAAGTTGCCTAGTGCGTAGGAGTCTCAAACCCAGTTGACGGTACATGGATCGAATATTGAATTGGAAATACGTAGACGACACGAAGGTAGTGGTTATTTGAAAACTATTCGAGCTAAAGACGGGTTTACAATGTCACGAATCATGCAGATTTTACTAAATAAATGCGTCTTAGCTAGACATGAGAATTATAAAATAAATTAGATAATTATTAGGGTCATTTTCTCATCTTCTCGTGTTTCTGATTAGATTCGGAGCTGTGACACCGAGGTCAGTGTAAGAATTAAATTTAGAAATTTTGAAAATTCGGCTGTGGTTTTACAACCGACATCTACACAACCTTCAACCCTCCTTGCGATGCTGTTGTTCCTTGGCGAGTGTAAAAGAACTAAAAAAATACTGTTAGTTTTTTATGAAGAACTGATAAAAACTTTATTTTTTACACGCGTAGTCGCGGGCAAATGCAAATCCTACCTATTATAAATGCGATGAAGTTTGTTACTCTTTCACGCGAAATCTACTGGACGAATTGCTATGAAATTTGCTACACGGGTAAAATATAAGCTGGAATAACACATAGGGTACTTTTTATCCCACAATTCCCACGGGAGCGAAGCTCCTGGGCGCAGATAGTTATTCAAAGCGTCGAATATTCAGTCGTAAATTCATCTGAACAGTTCCTTAGTGTCGTGATAACCCGACCGTCAAGTTCACGACTGCTTATTAAGAGAATATTGTTATTATTGAAAAATTGTATTGTATTGTGACGTCACACGCCACGTAATTGGTCCTCTCACGGATTCTGTGTTCCGTTCCATCGTGGGAATGAGATGGGGACTCATGTCATATTAATGAGTAGTAGGTATTTATTTATTTATTTATTTACTTATATATTTATACAAAGAAGTCTGCACTCTAATTAAGTATATAGATATGTTTAAAAAGTGATTAATATTACATTTACTGATAACAAGACTTCGCTGATAACATGCCAATGGTGGAATAGAATACATGAAGACATGATTTAAATGCATGAATTTATTGCATTTAAATAAGAAGTGAAACAACGATCTGACTAATTAAGAGAATTTTTCAAGATATAAAAATAAAATGCACATTGTATTATGATAATATAATGTGTATAATATAACTATTCTTTTTTTTTTAATATATTTATTTCACATATAAAGAACAAATATATATAGTACATAATATAAGAACACTGACAAAAACCACAGAGGTTTGTCCACAGTGAGCATCAACGTCAGCAGTAGTATAAAATTCGTACCTCCTTGTAAAATTTGAACTCTAAAAAATTAAGTCAGGTGTGTACATTTAGTCTAAAATGTATCAAAAGGAGTTCATCATAATATTGAATGTTAAAACAAATCCTTGTTCAATTATCATATGTTCGGTATTACCTATTATCCTATATACCGTCATTATTTATATATTTTTTTTTTTTTAATTTTTTGTGTTAGTGTGTCTGTAGTTTTTTGAATAAACTTATTTCTGTTCTATTCTATTCTATTAAGATCAGATTGGATCAAGATCTAAATTTGTAGTCGATTATTATTGGCATAGTACCGATTGTATTCGGAGCTGTGACACTCGAGTCCTGTGTTTCTGGACATCATAACCGAAAAGAAATAAGAAATATGCAAAGATAAAAAAATTGAGGCTTCGATTTATGTTTTCTCGCTCGCTCGTTAGCGTCGCCGTAGCACTGACGGATATCGAGTCTGCCTCTGATTTTATCGTTGGCCTCAGATCAGGGAGGATCACCCGCCGAATTTAAGCATATTAGTAAGCGGAGGAAAAGAATCTAACTAGGATTTCTTCAGTAGCCGCGAGCGAACAGGAATGAAGCCCAGCGCCGAATCCCGCGGTCGTTCACGATCGCGGGACATGTGGTGTTCGGGAGGTTCCGCTTTCTCGTAGCTTTGGCAGTTTGTAGCTTTGGTAAATATCATTTAATTTATATGACGTGAAAAAGTGCCTGTGAAGGCCAAATTTCTGAGTAAATGATTTGATTTTGATTCTGTAATGGTATGTTAAGTTTGTTCAAATAAATAATTAGTTTAATTATCGTTGTCTACTTTAAAAACTGCTTTACTCGGTAATAGCACAGTATGTATGGCACTGAAAATTTACAACAAAATTCCAAATCAATATAAAAGCTTAAATTTAAATCTATTTAAAAAGCACCTCAAGTCTTTATTAACTGATAAATGTTATTATACTTTAAATGATTTCTTTAATGATAGACTCGGATAGAATTTAGGGCTAGTATACATTATAATTCTTTTTTTGTTTTGTTATTTGTAGTGGATAGCATGCTCCTCTTTATTTATTTATTTATATTTGCATACCTATATTCGGTAAAACGTGTAGGTTTAATTCATTTTGACATCAATTTGTATATTTGTACTCATGTTTTTAGCAAATAAATATTTTCTTTCTTTCTTTTTTTTTCTTTCTTTCTGTCAAAGATCCATAGTTTATAAAAATTTTGATGTGCTTTAAATAAGAACTAATATTATCACTAAATAAACCTATAATTAGACCTATCGTACGAAATGACTTTGAAGAAGAGCCTAATAAAATTAAAGTCTAACGACCCGATACTAACCGATATCTATTAAATGACACAGAAAATGTTGTAAATAAATGGTATTGAGTGCAAAAATCGTCTTTCTAATTAACTATAATGAAACCCATTTAAATACACTGGAAAGATAGCAATTGCCACTGAAAAGTATAAAAATAACTTTACGTTAGTACGCAAAAGGCAATTTTAGAAATTCATACATATTACATTTTTTATGGAAAAATAAACCTTATTTGTATCTTAATTGAGTGGAAGGAAAACGATGTAGGTGTAGTGATAAGTTGGTCGGATAGGTTATCGAAACCGTTTCTCGTGCTAACTCGTGAGATAATCAAGCACCTTTATATTACTGACACACAGTCGGATAGGATCAATAACATTATATATATATATATCTCGAGTTATAAATAAAGATTATATATATATATATACCTAAACTAAAGCATTGTTTTTTACCGTATATATAATATATATGGTAAAAAACAATGCTTTAGTTTATCTTTATTTATAACTCGATATATATAGTAAAAAGTAAATTCGAGACTTGTGTTATGGGATAGTAACTCAACAATATTATATATTATAACAAATACGTATATAGATAAACATCCATGATCCGGATCAATCAAAATATATATATATATGGTAAAAAAATATGTTTTAGTTTAGGTACAGTCAACAGCACAACACGTTACCCAGCTTGTATCTCTATGGCGCGCTAATAGCGGCGAGTTTGCGATGAATTTGCGTAGATTGATGTGCTGCTGTTGACTACGTACGTGTGGACGTGTTTTACATATTAGGCTTATACCCAGCAGTGGGTCACGGAGAACTGCAGATGATGGCGATGATGTGATTGACGTGCTCACTATACAAATCGAAGAAATTTTTGTATTATAATAGGTATAATATATAGGTAGGAAGCTACTAAAGCTTTCTATTTGATATGAAGTCTTCATCTATGTACTTTCGTGATCAAATTTTTCTTACCAGTTTTTTTTTCCATTGTGTAAAATACATGTATTGTATATTGCTATGTAAAAAGTTATGAGGAAAAAAATATATTAAATAATATTAATTATAAATAATAAATTACTATCCATAACCTTTTCTAATCATAGAAATAATTTTAAAATATGCATAAGAAATTAGTTTAAAAATAGTAATGTTCATTTATTGTCCAATCTACACAACCGTATGTGAAACAGTATAAATGGCGAAAATGATATCTGAGAAGCAATACTAATGCGTTTGGAAACATTCTGCTGATAGTCTATCTGCTAGATTTGTCTATCTGGTGGACATTAAATCGTTTTTATTAATAAGATATCGGAATGGACGCAAAATGTCCAATTTAAACTGTCCTTGAGCTTCAATTAGAGGCAATTTGCATAATGTCCAGATGATTACTCACTGTGTTACCGGGAGCTATAAAGCACTATGTTTAATCCAGACATTTTCACGCTTTAAATACTCATCTGGGTTTTTGTTTCACATATACAATGAATTTATTCAAAATCCGTTCAGTTTGTTCAATAAACATACGCATTACTTTTATCTTGAATATAAATAAATAAATAAATAAATTAGGACAAATCACAGAGATTGAGCTAGCTCAAAAGTAAATTCGAGACTTATGTTATGGGATACTAACTCAACATATGTTATAACGAATCCGTATATAGATAAACATCCAAGACTCGGATCCATCAGAAAAATATAATTTTCCATCGAGACCCGACCGGGTATCGAACACGGGACCTCTCGGTTCAGAGGCTAGCAGTTTACCACTGCGCCACCGAAGTCCTCTAATGTTTAATGCACAAAATGTATTTGTAAAGTTACATTGAGTGTAGTAACATTCTAATATATTTATAATTGATCATTCCGTACATATTTACAATAACAATTATATGAAACAAAATCAATACAAAGTCATTATTTAAAATAAAAACTAAATGAAAAATACTCACATCAATATTATTATATATAATAATAATAATCAGATCGTAGCTTTACTCCTGTAAGAGTTTTGGGATAAAAGTAAATTTTATTAAGTAAAGGTTATATTCTTAGTATTTACCTATCATAAAAATCAGTATTGCGTGTTTTTTTTTTAAATATTTTTAGGCCTGTTTCCCACGACGGCACAAAAATCGACACTCACATACGCACTTTTACAAGTTACGCATTTTTATTATTAGTAAGATATTAACTTGGCACGCTAGAAAACTATAAAGTTACTATATCACATATATTTTCGAACAGAGAATATTCTAGATTTTCCGTGTTATGTTTAAACCTAGGTGCGTATAAACGTTTTGTTATTCGATATTATTCTAGAATAGGTGTTCAGACCTTTATGAGCACTAACGTTTAGTTTAATACACCAAAGCAGTAAAATTTAACCGAGAATCGGGGTAACCGCTACCTCTAACCGCGGAGTTTAAACTAGCTAAAACTGGATTTTTTCACACCGATCCGGTTTCAGCCTTATTTATATCCTGTAGGTTTTAAAACTGCTCAGTTTAGGCCCGGCGCTTGCGTATAACTGGTGTAAACTAGATTTATGGCTAACAAGAAATAAGTTTTGTGCTTAACTTGTTGCTTAGTGTAAATAACTTATGTCGAGTTAGGATGGGAACTAAACATTTTAAGGCCTTGTAAAATTTATAACACATTATTGAACTTTGCCCGTAAATTACTATGAATATCTAAAAACATTGCTTTTGTGGTATATGTTAGTTATATTTTAGCATTTGTCTTTTTCAATTAAGTCTCACAAGTCCAAATTTGTCCTTTTGTTCTTTGGCATAACGCTTTTCGCATAAAATAATTTTTAATTTTAAAATATTTGGCATATAGCATAATTGTACCGTTCTAATACTAAATAAAGCAGTTTTTAATTTTATGAGATCATTCATTAGATCACGCCAATATGATGAAGAATACGAAGAAAAGAACATTATGTGGTAACCCAAATTTGAAGCGTTGGTTGAAAAATCAAATTATTTTTTTTATGGCCACTAAGGTATTTGAAAGATGTGCCGAAAGGTTGGTCCCTATCATGCCAGAAAGGCCTAACATTAACTTTAAATGGTCAAAAAGCATGTTATGACTGTGATCGAGTGCTGTTAGAAATAAATATAGATGCAATGAGAAAAATATTTGAATTCAGTGTCCTGTCGACTGTAAAACCTTATAATTTTATTAACATAACTATTATCATTCATAATTCCCAAAGGCCGTTAACATCTCAACGTTCCGTTGTAGCCTTGCTATATGAATGAAACAGTCGTGAGGACCGATCTTGTCTTGGTTTATTTGTTGAAACGGAACGGTCCGGGATGGGAATTATAGGCAATTGATTTATTTATATAACACGTTCGCCGTAAATAACACATAATTATTTATGTACTCAAAGTATTAACATTCTATGGTATGGATTTTAATTTTTTATAAGATAATTTTTGTCCCACCGCTGGGCAAAGACCTCCACTGTCTGCTTCAATAACCATCGATCCAATGCGATTACCGCCACTCTACCAGAAGCGTTGGCTATAGTCGCACACTTCGTTTTCGATTGTTTTATGGTCTATATGGAATTAAATTTAATTCAACTGCAAGTTCATAAAAAATGAGTTTTAATATTGGTAAAAGACGAACAGCGTAATGCGTATGTGTTTGAATTTATTGTATGGAATTGTGACTGTATACACAACACACGTAGTCTACGCCAGCGTTAGAATTCTGTGCAATAAACGTGATACATACTCGTACGCATTACGCAATAGTTTTGCAACATACTTTATTCAGGATTGTGTGGTTATGTGGCAGTGTAACAAACATCATTATCGTAAGCAAAATTGATTTTAAAGTTTAATATTGACAAAGAGATTAAACTTTAAGCTGAAATTTGATTGCACACAGTCATAGACAGGTCGTGGAGCTTGAATAAAACTAAAAAATAACCGCTTGGCTTTTCTGTGGTCTGTAGAAACCAAACAAACAAACAAACAAACAAAAGCGAGTTGCGTGTAGAGTGCTATGAATGGAACATTCATTGAGAGCTGATACCATCCGGTAGCAAACACGACTGGGAAAATGAGAATAAAAAGATCGTAGAATAAACCTATTATTTATTTATACAAACTTTATTTACCAATATGGTATGTCTACGCCAGTACACCACTAGGTACGTCCCGCCCGCGACCCCTCGCGCGGCAGCCAATGGCTATCGAACACGACAATTTAAATTTTATTCCTGCGCGCGCACTACAAATCTAGTTTTTTCTATTGTTTTTTTTCCTGTCATTCGATTCGATTTCTGTTTTTCCATTATACCAATTTGTAAGAACAAAGAAAAATATAATTATCTAATTCTTAGCTCCAAGTATTTTATTTTAACTACCTATTAGTTCCGTAAGGAACATGGTACAAGGTAGAACTTAATGCTAAAATCATTCTCTAACAGTCAACCATTGAGGAAAACTGAAAGATCATTCATACCTATAGGTTTCATTTCTATCTTCCTATCTTCGCTTGGGTGAATGTACACCTAAATCTTCCTCAGAAATCACACTATCCAATGGCGGAAACCGTACAAAAATCGTCCGGCAGTTTTTGAGTTTCATCACGTGTAACAGAAAGACGCGACAGGGGGACTTCTTTTTATTATATGTAAAGAAGTAATGCTTCTTTACATATTATAAAAAGAAGTAGCTAATCACTATCTCTTTCTGATCCAGGGTCATCAGGATCTGGAGTCCAGGGTTCGATTCCACGCTTTTTCGTTTCCATTTGGCATGATCGTCGATATCATTCCCTCATTGTCAGAATACAAATAAAATATTTATGTTGTGAACGCCTATTAAAATATTTTATTCGTGATTAACAATTTGACCACAAAAGCGGTTGTGGCGTAACGGTGATCCGAAAGGTCCCTGGTTGGAATCCTACTCGTGCCGCATGAGTGTATACCAATCGGACTCATGTGTAGTAGTTTTCATCTCTGCCAATTGCTTCTGGAAACCTGGTTGATTGTCAACTTGTGTTTGAAATGGCGAAGGCAATGGCAAACCACTCGATTAATAGTGCCAAGAAAGTCGTTGTATGTGTTCCATGTAACGACTACGACCATGAGGAAAACGGCTATAATTTGACCATAAATGTGGTCCTTGTGGTCGCGTAGTGAATAACCAACCTTTTATATTGTGAAAGGACACAATGGAGTATTAATCAAAATTATAATACCCTTAAAAGTGTTTAGTAACAAAATCACATATTTTATTGACAGTAAAGTGAGCAATTTTGTTACTTAGTTTAATAATAAGATTGTTTATATATACAGGGGATAAAGTAATCACCTATCGTTGTAAATTTTAATGGCTACGTGGGAAAGAAGATGGTTGCGGTCTGTAGTCAAAAGTAGACGCTAGGATTGTTTGGTACGAGTGTTGGATTTGTTTCTAGAACTGTTAGATGTTTGAACTAATCTATAATCCTAAAATAAATATTATAAATGCGAAAGTAAGTTTGTTTGTTACCTCTTCACGCTCTATCTACTCAATCAATCTTCTTGAAATTTTTCATACATGTAGTTGAAGTATCAAGAAGGACATTGGGTACCTTTCATCGCAGAAAATCACTGTTCCCGTGGAACAGTGAAATTTACGCGGGCAGTGGGCAACATATAGTCTACTGATATTATAAATTGAAAGTCTCTTTGTTTGTCCTTCTTTTACGTCAAAACGGAGGATTGGACTTTTATCTCCAAACCAAAAATCACCACGATTTTTGGTTTGGAGATAGTTGGAGAGTGAATCGAGCCGTCGATATACCGTCTATAAAATGTAAAGAAAGATAAGAATTATTATTATTAGTCAATTTTATACAGGAAAATATCTATTCTGGGATGAATGTCAAACCCATACTTTACTACTTTCATATTCATATTAAAAGTTTAAAAGTCTGCTCATCAAACTGTTTGTTCTCTTTTACGGCTACACTGATTTCGATGAAATTTGATGTCCCAAGGTCAAATATAAGTCACCGCGGGCGGAGCAGCAGATAAAAGCTAGTTTCACATAGTTTAGCTCCAAGCTGTAGGTGTGTATAAAATAATTGCATGAAGACCTCGATTTCTCGACAATTCAGACAGCATATTAAAAAGGGTGAATTGTGAAATTCTCGAAATTCCCAAGAGCACAACGCCTCAGGGCACAGCTAGTTGGTAATATTCAGGAAATAGTCGCTATTACAAACGTATACCAATTTGTGCTATGGTATTTGGAGCGGCGGGCCTGTATATCAAGTTCGCGTTATTCAAGGAGCTACGAATATTTCATTCTTACTTATAATTCTTCTCTTGAAACTGTTTCTTCCCTTATTTTCAATTTACTTTATTGATTTTTAAAATAGTAATGAGATGAAAAGATTCTAGAATCCAGCGGGAATTGAACCCGCCACGCCCTTATATCTATCAGTTTTATTTACTCTGTTGAGTTCACAGTGTTAATTTTGGGCTATTGTATTATCTTATGATACTCGCGTTTGGATTTTTCTATTTCATACTGTTATTTCTATATATTTTTAACTTACTAAATACTAATAATAGTTTATGCTATCATATTTATATTATGAGCTGAAATTAAGTATAATGTGAGTATGATTTTGAAAGATCGTAGCTGTTGATTGATGAACAAGTTTTTAGGCTGACATTAATATAGCACAAAACGATTAATAAAGACTACTCCATATTTTTCGCCGCTCCGTGGCAAGAGCCTGCCCACGCGCAGCTCTGGGAAAGGGCAAAGATGAACAGGCGCGTACGCCCTTAGAACTATGATATCTCATAACTATAATGCTTACAAGTGAATGTACTATATCATGTGTGGTTTAAAATGATTTTATGTAGGTACTTCATTTATATAACCTTTTAATCGATTCTCTCTCTCTCTCTCTCTCTCTCTCTTTATCATTTCCAAATGTTGGTTGCGTTCAAAGATACGATTATGTAATTTTGCCACAAACTTTTATAGTCCCCATACTGTTATTGCTATTGTGGATTTGTGTCTTTAGCAACAAACACATTGGATTGTTTTAATACTGAGATATTTCATAAAGTTGTTGTGTCGTAAAAATTGAAGCAAGAAGAGGAAAAGGAAAGCCAAGAAGCGCATTCCTAGATGAAATAAAAGAGAAGGCAGAGCTCGTGTCGTGTAGGGAGGTGAAATCAATGGCTGAGGACAAAATTAGACGGAAAATGCTCCACCGACAATAACAAAGTTCTCAAATTAATTGATGATTAATGCTGAGACCCGTTATGAGAATATCATTTCACCGTATCATTTGACGACCTCGATGGCGCAGTGGTAAAGTGCTTGCCTCTGAACCGAGAGGTCCCAGGTTCGAGGCCCGGTCGGGTCATGATGGAAATTTTTCTTTTTCTGATTTCCCCGGATCTTGGATGTTTATCTAGATATGTATATGTTATAAAATATAGTATCGTTGACTCAGTATCCCATAACACAAAACTCTAACTTACTTTGGGGCTAGCTCAATCAGTGTGATTTCTTCTAATATATTTATTTTATTTACCATCTTGGCATTTCACCAAAATTAAAACATAATTAGAAAATGTATGTTAATGAAGTACCTTCTTCTTCATTGCGTTTCGATGGGAAATCTATAAACGCTCTAATAGATACTAAGTATTTTCTTGACTGAACCAAAGCTGCCATCAATACCTAACAGGCAATGATCAGGCACAATAGAAAATTTAAATAAATTTCGAAAAAAAATAATCAAAATCAAAATCAAATATTTTTTCAGAAATTAGGCCTTCACGGGCACTTTATCGCGTCATAGTCTAAATTAAATGATATTTACCAAAGCTACAAACTACTAGCATTTCGGAACGACCACTGCTGAGAAGAAATGCCGAAAGAAACTCATTCAAACAGTGTTTTGCCAGTGTTGTTGTATTACGCCAGAAGGGCTTACTATTTTTTAAATAGAAATTTATGTATATTTTTTTATCAGTAATATAACAATGTAAGTACATAATAAAGTACATGGTCAAAAGGTATACTGAAACATATTATGATAATACAAGTCACATATAACATAAATAGTAAGTTATTGCATCAGTGACATTTTCGATAAACAAATGCGCCAATCAGAGGCGTGTATTTAAAACTCCCCGTACCGTTTACGAAACCACATAGACATTCACCGATTCTTTCAGCGCGTCCCATATTCAAACACACGGACATACAACGTGATTGTTGTGTGATTGATACATCTGATTTCATTTGCCACGTGAACTGTGCCTCTGAGGTCGTGGGACTGACTATCAATACTGCCGCATGAGTAAATATTAGAGAAAAGGATCTTCATCATATTACGTTGAATCTTTATGCTCGACGAATAAGAAATGTACATACTTAAGTAATATTAAGTTTATAAGTAAATGACTGTATGTTAAATGCTTGATAATTATATTGAATACCTATTTTTAAAATTTCCACCAACAACTGATGTGGAATTCATGAAGATTAGCTAAACTGTTCACCATAAAGTTTTCCATATATTCTTATTTTATGATAATAACTTGGCGCCCGAAGGAAAAGCCCTCAGTATATTGTTCGGCCACGCGAACGAAGTCGCGGGCATCAGCTAGTATTGCATATGAAGGATGGTTATAGTGGATAGGGATCAGGTGAATTTTAGTACTTTAGGAATGGATACGAATATAATAAAAAACAAAACTTTGTGGTAAATGACAGATATTATGTTAAAATATCAGACCAATAGGTAAGCAATGCGAGTCGGTCCAATAAATAGATAATAAAGGGAATAGTTTAAACTTCAACATTTTGCAGGTAAAATCTGAAAAATGCATGTCTACGCCAGTACACCACAACACTAGGCACGTCCCGCCCGCGACCCCTCGCGCAGCACACGACAATTTAAATTTGATTCCTGCGCGCGCACTGCAAATCTAGTTTTTTCTATTGTTTTTTCCTGTCATTCGATTTGTGTTTTCCAATATGCCAATTTGTAAGAACAAAAAAATATATAATTATCAAATTCTTAGCTCCAAGTATTTTATTTCAACTACCTATTAGTTCCGTAACGAACAATGCACAACAAAATATTTTAGTCATACCTCTAGTAGTTGCCAAGTAAATTGATACTGTTTTTAAATAAGGCTAATTATTTCAATGAAACTCTAAGGAAATAATTTACTAATTTACAATTTATGAAACAATTACTACTAAATCATTCTTCCTCTCTGGAGTGCTGTTATTACATAAGTTCGTATCGAACTCTGATTGCATTCTTACTCATGTGGCTTAACCTTCGTTTGCTAACGCAAGATCCAAGTCATTTTTAATTGATTTTCAGTGACAGATGCTTTGAATTATAACAATGAACTCGATGATTGGTTAAAATTTAAACTCAAGGTTCACCATTTTTATTTAAATAAGCAGTTAATTAATAATACTTGATGTATGCTTATACGATTTCTGAACTTTCAACATGTGATGAAATATTTCACGAAAAAAAAATATAAAAAATTGATTTAGTATCTAATATTGACACTACCTATTAATTTAACTAAGGAAACATATAGATTGTTATTATAGATAGCGGTTCTATTAAGCAGCTAGGGAATATATCTCGTTCCATAAATTAGTGAAAATATTTAACGAGATCGTTCATTTGTAAGAATCAATCAATTTTGCTAACTCATATAGATTTATCTTCCAATTTAATTAATGCGAAAGTATGCGGAAAATATATATGCGAAGCGGTGGTGGTGTAACGATTAAGACGCTCGCCTGTGGATCGAAAGGTCCCAGGTTCGAATCCAACTAGTGCCACATGAGTTTGTATACCAATACTATATAACTCGTGTATAGTAGTTTTCATCGACCACCACTTGCTTCCGGCGAAGGAAAACATCGTGAGGAAACCTGCACACTGGCTGATTATTAAGTTGTGTGTGAAATAGAGAATGCAATGGCAAACCACTCCATTAATAATGCCAAGTAAGTTGTTGTGTGTGTTTCATTCCACGTAATGACCACGACCCTCAGCCATGAGGAATACGACTATGAAGAAGAAGAAGGGAGAATAGATGGCTCTGTTTTACGCAAAAAATATGTAGGTAATTGGTAGAGGTTTACCAATTTTAGATTGTTGATTCCAGGATTGTTGTAGAGGCTCTAATACTAGACTATAAATGTCCCGGGATGTTTCCAATCGACCTTTTTTTAAGAGCTAGGCTGGCCCAGTTAAATTATCTTCTAGCTCATGACATTTTTGTAAAATATTTTGTATAATATAATTTTATTTTGTAAAAAATCTAAGGTGTACTCTCCCTGTCTAAGCATGTGACTTCACTTCTATAAAAAAAAGTTCAATAACTATTTAGTGGTCATAATTATCTGAATCTAACGTGTGAGAAAGGAAATCGCCCAAATAAGAGAGAGAGAGAGAGAGAGACATATATTTAGGTAAACAATAAACCCATTCTGACACAATACTCGGACGATTGGTACCATAGGCGCTATTTATGTTAGAAACTATAGTGTCGCTGTATTAAGTATATCATAACACGAGTCTTGAACTTACTTTGGGGCCAACTCAATGTTGGCCCCAAAGTACGTTCGAGACTCGTGTATTTTGTTCATACATATTTTTATTATATTTTTTTACTGTACCAGATGCCCTAACAACCCAAGTATCTTGGGTACATGATATAAGAAGTACAAAACGTGTTGCAGTCAAACAAAATCACAAACTAATGATCTAGTTTCGACGCGCACAATAACAAACTAAAAAAATTGAGCAATAATCATAATTTATAGTTACAAGATCTGGTAGATCACATGCGGATGTTGTGGCGTACAATTTACACAGACAGACGGACAAAAAACAGATGAGTTGCCGAATCGAGAAATTGGGGTCATATCGGTCATATGCCATTTGGTGCTATTAAATGGTTGACACTTCAATAAATGGTTGCGCAATGATTGATTTTTTACCGAATTGTTAAAGTAGAGGTTCTAAAATCAAAGATATGTTCAATTACTAGCGGCTTGCCCCGGCTTCGCTCGGGTAAAACTATAAAAAAGCCTATGTTATTATCAGTTATATGCATAGGCTTCTTTCGTCTATCTCTGTGCAAAATTTCATCAAAATTGGTCCAGTAGTTTTTGAGTGTTTACAAACGAAATAGGTAACAAAAAATCTTCATCGTAATTCAACCACTATCCATAATAATATTATTATATTGATTAGTATTTTTGTTATGTTGTTAATTATTAAATGGTAAATTTACGTTCTAATGCACTTTAAAGAAAAATATCGTGATGATACTTCGTTACATATTATAGAGGAAATAATAAAAAGAATAAAATTGTGGAATATATAAAAGGTTATAATAAACATCAGTGTGTCTCTCTCACAGCATCCTATCTCTTTTTGAATTTTTATTCCAACCAATAAACCTAGAATCTTTCGCATTTATAATAGGTATTATAAATGCGAAATCCTTCAGTCGGAACGAGTTAAAGTTAGATGTATGTGCTTAACAGCTGTGTTGTAAAAATTATACTTTTCGGCACTAATGCGCCAACCATACTAAACCATTTTGAAATCGGAGGTGATCCGTTGGACGATAATTGCAGCCGCAAACATTAAGACTAAGGACACTTCTAGTAGTCGGTTCGTGTTTTTATATCACCATTATGATCAATGTTATGATGGATCCCGGAACAAATGTCATTATTTTGGATGTGGCTTTTAATCATTCTAATATTATAAATGCGAAAGTTTTTGAGGTGTGTTGTGTATGTTTGTTACTCTTTCAAGTAAAATCTACTGGACGGATTGTTATGAAATTTGGTACACGGGTAGAATATAACCTGGAATAACACATATTATGGTACATTTTACCCCGAAATTTAAACTTCCACACGGAAGCGAAGCCCGGGGCGAAGCTAGTAAAAAATAAATCTTAAAATTTTAAAGATTGGTCTGTTATTTTCATATTCTACGAGCTGCCAGCTTGATGTTAACACTTTTTGGATATGTTGTTATTGTCTATCAGCTGCCAAGCCTACATATCCCGTGATCGCCTTAAGAGGAGATGTCGTAGGCGTTCCTAGGGCGGAAATACGCTTTATACATCAAGGCAAGCAATGGTTTTTTTCTTATTATGTATCAAAAAACACTTATTGTCTATAACCAAATATTGCATTCGCAATTAATGTATCTTTTCACTTAAAAAATAAAACACATACTTAGGTCATTCCAAAACATCTTAATTTATGACTGACTCATAACCATAGTCCAATTCGAATCCGATGTAATCGATATTATTAATCGATATAGTTAGATTGCACGTCCAAGTTTATTACATACACTCAATTGGTCACAACTAAGTGTTATTTGGAGTATAAAATGGCTTTAGGTTGTACTGAAAATTGTGAAATAATTGTTAAGAAATAGATTGTATTAATTAATTTGATATAGCTCGTTTTAATTTCCTTTCTCTTTTGTATTGCTTCTTTTTCCCTTTGTGTCTGTAGCTATGTCTTTTTCTGCCAGTTGACTGGAAGAGATCTCTCCATGGGATAAGTCCGCCGTTAGTAGTATTTTTGTATTTCATGTGTATCTGGGTTTTCTTACACAATACATTTATTTCAAACAAGCGGCCCGCCCCGGCTTCGCTCGGGTAAAACAAGAATAGAAAAGTAGCCTATGTTACTCCTGATGGTTTCGTTTATCTCTGTACCAAATTTCATCAAAATCGGTCCAGTAGTTTTTAAATTAATTCATTGCAAACAAAAAAACATAAATACAATATTTTTCTCCTTTCTCTTTATAATATTAGTATTAGTATGGACAAACGTATAAACAAATAAAAAAGGCTATAAATTTCGATCCAGAAGTTGACGCAAAGCCAGGATAATGACATTTAAAGTTATCAACAAATCTATTTAGGAATGCCACATCAAAACTTTCGCACATCCACGCGATCATTACTCGTCGTTCCCCACAACCTTGACATTTCCGATCGGTGTATGAAATAATTTGACATAATACCGCATCTGTCATTACATTGGGTCATTACTTCATGTGCAATATTGTTAATTTTGTTCACGCGAATATAGGTCTTAGATTACTTAGGTTTCAAAGGAATTCATTTGAGCAATTTGAATTTGATCTAGCCGAATATATTATTTGGACAATTTTGTTCGAAATTAGGAAGAAAGCTCGCCCCAATTTTTACTTTCGTTTCAATTGTATCCGATAATTTAGAAATTAATTTTATTTTCTGTAACATTAAATGTAACTATTATTAGCCTAAGTTAAGAATCTGTTACATTCATTTCTACCTCTGTTACCAGTTCTCGTCCGCGCCACCTCAAAGGCGCCAGCTGTTACTTTGGGTAACTGGATATAGCTGAGCTGTATGCTTTTTTGTTACTTTATGGCATAATGTAATTGTTCGTTTTATGTAATATTAGTTATATTATTTTTCTTTGTCTGTAATTGTGTGAAATAGTAACAAATAAAGCTTTTATCTGTCTATCTATCTATCAATTTGTTTCCTCAGCCGTTTAGCGTCGGAGCCCAGGATCGGTTTTCCTATTTTTTACTAATACAAGAAATTGTGCAATTTTCTGGCAGAATCTATGTGAATGTTTGTTACTCAATCACGTGTGGAGTGTGGTCCCTTTGATGGGATTCTCTCATGGATGTCGTACGAGGCGACTAAGGGATATAATTGTGAGGGTTGATGTCAGTCTGGTGGCCGGTTGTAGAATCAGAGCTGAATCTTCAATATTTTAATGTTTATTACGGGCTTTGAGGCGCCACAGCTCCGAATGTGAACATGCGGAGATGCTAACAAGCGTAAATGTTATTTGGACTATCTGTGATGATGTTTTCAGCTTGATGGTAATTATTTTACTAAAATTCGACTCATTATTTGTTTGAAGCGAGAATATTTTGAAAGTGTGTCATCGCCAACTACGAAATCAATTTGAGACTTGTGTATAATTGATTACACATATCGTAAAATATGTTTGTTATGATAATTTTAATTAGCATCTACGGATCAAATGCATTTTGTAACGTGTCAGTGACTATTTCATTTAATTGGAGAGATTTACGTCAATCGTACTGTCTTAAAAATTAGGTAAAACATGCAAATCAAATAAATATAATATCAGTAAAATAAAACGTGTTATTTGTAGTGTGTAGATAGAATAGGACCACTAGATGCCAATCCATTTCGGGGTTTAATAGAAGAAAGCGTAGAAACAAATAGACAGTGGACAACTATGTATTATATTATGTAGTGATTATTTGTGATTAAAAAAATCTGATACCTATCTATATAATCTACACCACGCTAAGAAGTAAAATATATATTTGAACCCGTTGCGAACATGCGTTGAAGTACATAAAATCATCATATTTCAACTCATAAAGTCCCATAAAAGATGCTTTGGCACTTCTGGATTCGTTGATGGGCCCATCAAGAAAATGTCTGGGTAAAAACCACATTTGTATGCAAACAGCTATAGAAATGGTCAACAAAAACTAGACTTCACAGGGATATAATCCGGTGATTTTGATAACAGAATGTGTATTTTGACAGGTGACATTTGAACGGTTAGATTTGGGTGGGGTGTCATTGGCGGCAGCAACTATGAAGATAAATTATTTGATACCATACCGTTTCATGGCAAATAAATAAACAAAATACAATATATTTGGCCATGTATGTGGCTATGGTGGCTTCTTTATTACCTTCTTTTCGTTCTACACAAATTGAAGTGTCCTACAGAGTTGGAACATATTTTTATATTGTCATCATTCTAAATTTTGTCGATGAATAAAATAATAACTGATTCTTCGTTACTATTTGCGGTTTAGTCACACTTGATATAATAAATAAATAGGCACGTTGATTATGAACAATAAATAATGCTTAAAACACTTTAAAATTTCATTGACGTTAAAATTTACTTAAAACTTAGTCTATCGCCGACTTGCAAAGCGCAGATGAAGAAAAAGCGGCGTAAGAAACTTCACCACAGTCTTTTTATTAAGGACGTCAATAAACAAATGTGAGTCGTATATTTATATTACAAATAAGTGGAAGAACTTGATCCTCGCTGTCACTGGCACCACACCCCACGTGTCACGAGCGCGGTCAAGTAAAGCGCACATAAAGCGTCATGAATGGTCCAGTTTAGATAAACCTGTGCATTAGTGGACGTCATTGTAAAGCTATCGCCCACGTGACTCTCTGGCTTTGAATTAGATTTAGTAAACGGGTACATGGATTATAGCGTAAAAATGGGAATAGAAGCTGGTATACATGAACTAAAATTAGTCACTACCAAGTATAAAACATTGTCCGTTGTTTCTAAGCTTTCTTTTTTAAAACCACTCAACGTATTTTGTAGCAGTTTTTACTGTTATTTAGACAAATTATTTCCGAGATACCTCGTGTGAAGCCTAGCGGGGAATATCATGAAAAATATCAAGACCAATCTTTTAGTCCGAATTATGATATAGTTAAGTTTTGTAGTACACTTTTTACAAATGAAAATGTTTGATAAATTGTTTAAAAATAATTAAATTCGTATGAAATATATGCATAATAAGGGAGAATTATTAACAATTATAGTAAGGAATAAAAAATATTATAATTCTATACCTACGTCTAATGCGAATCACAATACAGGTACAGGGAATGACCTCAAGAAAAGGTTACGTAGTAAACAATACTTACATAATATTATAAATGCCCTTTCCCTTGATTGAATTTTACAATCTACGCAGGTGGAAAAATAACTGATACTTTTTAGGTTTTATTTTGCTTTCAGACCAGCAGCAGTCACAAATAAATATGAAAAATACGAAGAAGATCAAACGCTAAATCAACGACCTAAATACTTCCACCTCCACTTTCCTTGCCTCATGATGGACTATCATCGATATAACCCTTCCATTATGACTACACGACAATAATTCATGAATATATTGCTATGGGTCATTTTTATCACGCCGATATTCCGTCCGATGATAAAACGGTAACACGGACCACCCATTTGAACACGTTAGAGTAATATGGATTTTATAAGTGTTGTGTCGTCAAAGATGATATGCATGCTAATAGTCTAACAATTATAGATGCAAACTATGCAAAGTGAAGAATAAGAATGGAAGGAAAGAATTCGGACTATTACTTTTCGGCAGAATACTTTTCGGTGACAATTTTAGTAAACATTGACATGAAAAGAGTGAATAAAAATATTGGAAAACAAAATGGAATTGATGATTTATCAGAGAGCAAAAAGCAATTAAAAATCATAAGTCAGGAAAGTTGAAGAGGCTCTGATATGTCCACACAAATCCAATGTGCCCGTGTATGTAATTGGATTAAACGATTTTTTCTGTCATTGTTTCCGGCCCATTGTTCTTGTTTGTGTGTTTGTCTGTGACTGCGTGCTAATAAGCCGTAATGATATTCGATATTTCATTGCGATAGTGAAGATCTAAGACATTTAAATATTGTTACAATGGAATATAGATAAGGTATTGGGCTGAATAAAATGTATTTTTTCAAGCTCTACTCAAGAACTTATATTCGAAGGAATGAAGATTTCTTCTTTCTATTTTAGAATGTTTGTGGTCTGGTTTTGTCATTTGCCTTTTGCATTTCACATTTTCATATCTTAACAAGATTCTGTGGAAACACAACATCAATAAAGTGATGCCTATTTGTCTTCAACATAAGTGGAAGTTCTTTGTTGCAGTGTTTTTGTATACTTTTGGCTATGCACTTTGTTATACTATTAGAAAAAATATTTAAAAAAAAAACAATAATCTCAATACATTATGGTATAATAGGATAAACACTGTTTAAATGAGTTTCTTTTGACATTTCTTCTCAGCAGTGGACGTTCCGAAATGCCAGTATTTTGTAGCTTTTTTAGGCTGTGTCTAGTATTATCAGCGACCCCCTATGATGTTTGCCTTCACAAAGATTTTTATTGTTCTAATAATTTTATTATATTATGTCATTATATATTTAACTGATTTTTTTGGATCATGAATTGTCCTGCTGATAGGCGTGACACGAATATGCCTGATTAAACTTTATAAAGCATCATAAACAATAACTACTTAAGTACGTTTAATGATATTTTCGATATACTAAACCAGCAAATTACCAATCGAAAATTTAAAAGAAAGTCCAGAGATGCGGCTCCAAAATTACAGACACTTATAATGAGATCCAACCGATGCTTACCAAGCGTTTAATACCTACAATCATGGATGCCAGATCATAGATTAAGCAATAGTACTGTCGTTCAGATGGTGCACCTCGTATGTTATTAACGTCGAAATTGTTCGCTTGGCTTAATACTCGCCAAAACCTTTTTTAGAAGCTATTATTAAACTTGCAATGTATGTATCGGATGGAAACTTCTAACTCAATTTTGAAGCAGATCTTGAACCAATTAAGCTGAAATTTTGTATACACCTTTAGTTTGGATGACCATGAAGTATTGTGACAAGAATGGCCTTGATGGTGCACCCATGATTGGTTTGCAACAAGGGAGCTCCTCCACAGTTGACTGCACGAACACGATTTTTTTGTCACGCATTGAATGCAATAAGATCTGACAAAAATAAAAGCTTGTGTCACAAAATCACACTTTTGTAAAATATCTCGCAGTTGAATTGCCTAACGGCTTTACCCCACGAGGGGCGGGGGGTATGGCGGACTTACCTAATCTTCAAAATGATACCTCCTGACTTTAATGCCTACAATCAGGTACGTTCGGCGGCATAACTTTAATAGCCAAATTTATGAGGTGACCAGACATCAATTTCGCGCAATTTATGGGTTGGTTCTGTTGAAAGCAACCTGACTTTTTTATTTTTTATTAACTTATTGTTAAGCTACGGTCTTCCAGTTATATTTTCGTGATTACACAATCACGTTATGTGCTGTGAACGAAGCGCCGCGAAAACAATAAAACCATTTGAAATGAGTGTATTATCTAGTAGAGCCAGTCTAAATGAAATTAATTATAGCTAAGCAACTTTTCAAAATCGGTTCAGACGTTTCGCTTCTATGATGCCACGAACAGACATATAGATACACAGACACGTTCAACTTTTATAGGTTAGTTGATCCAGTTATATACGGTATAATAGAAAGGAAAGACTAGCTGCGCCCCGGGCCATCGTTCTCGTGTGAATTTCGGGATAAAAGTACCATATATATTAGTTTGGGTTATATTCTACCTGTATACCAAATTTCATAACAATCCGTCGAATAGCCGTAAACGAGTAACAAACATACATACACACGTACATCCTCACAAACTTTCGCATTTATAATATACTCGTAAGTAGGATCAAATCTGTCATAATGCCCGCGATATTGTAACATCTTATGAAACTTTTCAACGGGAATTTCCATCGCTCAAAAACCTTACCCTTTAAACATAGAAATCTCATATACTGGCATATCTTAAAAGGCGTTTAGCACCATGAGCGATTCCTGGGTGGTCCAAAAATATATTATAAAACGAAAAACCCTACTCTGTACATACATTTTATGGAGTGTTAGTTGCTTTACGTTAAATTAATTTTATGGTGAAATGGAGCGTTTTAGTAGTAAATACGGCAATTTGGACCAATAACTGAGGCCTGGTATGGTTATTATGGTGGGTGTGCAAGTCATAAGTTTACGCCGGACTTTACTAATATAACCATCTTGAAAATTAGTTACATACTGCACAATTTTGTATCATATCACACCTATGCTACAAGACTATCTTAATTTATTGTCTGACCACACTAGTGGTTTATTTAAAAAAATATATTTACGGTCACATGAACGTATTGTAATGTTTCTATAGATAATAATTAAAATTTGTTATTTTATTAAACATTAATTAGCTATTGGCTACTGGACTAACAAATCAATGGTATGCTCAAATAATGAGTACAAAAATATTTTATTTGAACACGGAATTGTTAATTCTTGTTGGTCACATATTATCTCGCCATCTTATGTGATAAATCGCTATACGCTCATGAATTGCTACCGCTGTTATATTACACTGGATATTTAAAACTTTTTTTACATCTTTGGCCATTTATTCGCGATGAAATACGGCCTATTTATATAAATTTGCTACATTTTAGCGCATTCTATTGCCTTAATTGGGCAATTTTTAGTTACTTTGAATAGATTTTGTTTGTATCCCACATCGAAAGTGAAGGGTCATGTGATTTTTCTAAATTATTGATATTGATCGATTAAAATATGCCTAGTTTTATTATTATTGCTTTTGATTTGCACGATTTTAAAGTTACATTATTCACAAAAAACATCTTCATACTGGAAAGTCAGAGCAAATTATGTTAAAATTTGAAATTTAATTTTTTGTGTTTTTTCACCATTTAGTTCTACTGATAGAACTGAACGTTAGAAATGAACGGATAGAATGAAAACTGAAATTTTGTATGAATAATTATGTTAGGACAAATTACACAGATTGAGCTAGCCCCAAAATAAGTGCGAGACTTGTTTTATGTAATAATAACTCAACGATACTATATTTTATAACATATACATATATATATATAAACATCCAAGACCAGGTCCAATAAGAAAAAGATCATTTTCCATCTTGATCCGACCGGGGATCGAACCCGGGACCTCTCGGTTCAGAGGCAAGAACTTTGCCACTGCGCCACCGTGGTCGTCGAATTATGAATTGCAAAAATGGAATCAGTTTCAGAACCCACAGTTCAGTTTCCAAAATTTTATTACCGCTTCGCACGGTCTTCGACAACTTCAGTACTTTTAGTTCTTTGCGTGTCGATGGAAAGAAAAATATTTTATTTGATATCACAAACTTAAGTATTTTATATACAGGATTTCACAATTTGGGCGTATTTGTGTACACCAAAAAGGCTTCCTCTCAGCATAATGTTGCGGTGATAACCACAACGCTGGTCTTCCGAGGACACCTTTAGATATATCCTCCCTGGCATCCTCAAGCAAACACCTTTTAGGTTTGTCTCTTCTACCACGCCCACGGTTACAATACAAACATTTAATAGGTCGAGAGTATTTTACGGGGTCTAATATTCTACTTGAGGCTAAAATATTTTTTTTTTGTATGTATGTATATAATATAACTTTCGAAATGTATATATGTAAGATAACTTTCGAACCGTTGGTCTGATTTTGATGAAATTTAAATGTTATGTTTTTGTACTGCCAATGGAATTTTGGAAGTTCGTGGGACATCAAAATAGGTTAAGTCGTTTTTGAAATATTCGCAATTTTAAAAAATATAATGTGTTCGCGAGGTCTAAGATCGCGGCGAACAACTAGTTAACTTCAAATTCAGTTTTGTTTCTGAGAAAAGCATCACTCTGTACGTTATAAATCGATTGCTCCAATAAACTCGATACACAAGTCAACGAACTATTGACACAGACCATATCGCTCTTACACACCACATAAATCATATATAGCTACATCGATTAATCAAACCGATTCATCTCATCGGAACCATTCGATTCATCTCTCGATTAGACCGATTTGATTCGGTGCGAAACAATCGCTCGGGCATTTATGAATAATTCTTAATCGATTATGATTGTATGATTAAGCGTGGTGATTTAATGTTGGTTTAGATTGAAAGTAAATGTTGGTATTACATTCGACTTTCACTTAAGATAAGGTTACGTTTAAAGTTTTAATAATAATTACATAAAAAATAGGGGTGGGTTGCACCGTCAATTTTGAAGCTAATTTTAACATGCGCAGAAAAACGCAAAGTATGCTATTTTCTCAGAGGCGCGCCTGTTAAAATTAATGTCAAAGTTAACGGTGCAACTCACCCTTATGAGTTTTGACATACTTCTTTTGATTTTATGAAATACTTTCGAAGTAAAATAGAAAGCATAATCCAAATTAGTGAAACGAAAGTTGTATAACATTTCCCAAATATAACGTTTTAAGTAAGTGACAATTTACAAAACATTTAAAGTTTTTCACAATAACATTTTGCAAAAGTATCTGCATCAAGACCGTCCAATATGACTGACGAATGCAGCGCACGCGCATATAAAAGTCTCAACATTGTCTCGGCGCCCACGCCGGCTCTAGATAAATTATTAATAGTGAATATGTAATGAGTTGTAGATCAGACAGGTACAGAAACTATAGGCTATTATATACAATAATATAGTTGAAAACTGGATTACTGAAATGATACTAGTAACGCAAATAATCCAGATGATATTTAGTTACCATCTTTCAATCTATGGTCGATATTCCTTCCTATTGTGCCTCTCGGGTCGCCTCCTTCCTCGTGTCACGAACCATTAACTTTTGGAATTTCATCCGTGTGTCACTTTTCTCTAAACCTATGATTTAGGCAGAAAAATGCATAGCCATTTTTTGAGCTTACAAAATTTTGAATGCCATTTCAATAGAAGATCAATAATTAACAATATTGTTACGACAAAATAGCTATTTGTCGTAGCGACAAATGTGTTAGCCAAATACACGATCCTAGGATCGTGTTATTGGCTAACACACTTGAAAAAAAAAGCCATATAGTTTTTGTTTCTCCGTAGCAGTTAAGTACATTTTTTTCGTTTTTTATTGTTTACTTTTTTCAAAGTATCTCATTGTCGCTACGACAAATATGATTAAGTTTGCCAACTTGGACAAAAGATTATGTATAATAATGCCGACTTGTTAAATTTACAAAGAACGAAAATGGTCTTCCTTGTCTAAGACAAGACGCGTCAAATTTTCAGCATTATACCGATACCAACAGCACGGTAATATTTTCAACTTTTTTCCTTTCTGTTGTTAAGCTGTTACTTTCTTAGCTTTTTCATCCTTTCTCTGTCAAAACTTTTTCTCTTTAACAGTCTTTGCCACCCATCTACTTAAGCAGTTCAGGTAAGTTATATTAGTCACCGCACGACAATGGCCTATAGCATTGTTATAATACAATATAGGATATCGCTTTAACTGGCTATTTGCATAATTCGACACGAGTAATAGTCGAAACCATAGATTAGGGCAACGGAGATTTAAATGCGATTTTCGCTTCAGTATTTGGGCTCTATGGCTAAATTTGTGCAAATTATGTCCTAATCACGTCATATCTAGCTTTCTATTCGTCATTATGTCTAATGATTGAATAATTTTAATGTAAAATAGGAAAGCTACACCTATACTAGATTTTACAAAATTTATATGTAGTAAATAATTTC
The DNA here is from genome assembly GCF_027563975.2 of Plodia interpunctella. Lineage (NCBI taxonomy): Eukaryota > Metazoa > Arthropoda > Insecta > Lepidoptera > Pyralidae > Plodia > Plodia interpunctella. The sequence goes on from NC_071303.1 coordinate 920,822, forward strand.
TAAAATCTCATAGTTAAAACACTTTATTAAGATCCATATCTACAATTCCGACATCACAACTCAAGGAATTCCACAAGCGCCTTTAACGACAATAATTCAGCTTTAGATTTACATAATGTATGAGCTATTCGCTTGTTGATACTGTTTACTGCAATGTACAGCTGTTATGACAGGGCAAATAAATCTGACGTGACAAATTGGAGCACAGCGAGTTGACTTGTTGGTGGTGTATGTTCGTGCATTTTCTTGAAATGTCTAAAGTAAAAGATCAATTTAGTTTTGTTGCTTTAAATAGAAATAAATAAATTATTCAGTTCGAATATCAGGAACAAATTCTAATCACGCTGAAATTCGACCTTCACATTTTTAAATTGGGGCAAAAACATAAATTTCTTTTCTATGTATGAATGTGACGCGATAACTTTCGAACCGTTGTTCGTCTGATTTTGGTGAAATTTAAAAGGTATGTAGTATCTGTCAATAGAATTTTTAAGCTCGTGGTGCAACAAAATCGTTGAAGTCGTTTTTAAACCTCAGGTTGCTGATTGGTAAATGTTATTATAATTCGAACGATTTTTTTTATGATAGACTCAGATAAAAAGTTAGTTAATTTCGTTACTTTTATTTATTTTAGATTTTTGATTATTTATTAGATTTGCATGCCCGTGGACGGTGAAACGTGTAGGATTAAGTTTTTCTTTCAACACCACATTGTAAAAAAATGTAAACTCATGTTTTTGCAAATAAATAATCGTTGTCTTTGAAATATTCACAATTTTGTAAAAATGTATTGTGTTCACGAGGTCTAAGTTTCCGACAAACGAGTATTAAATCAAAAATCACACAAAGTTGTAACTTCTCATGAAATTCCAACCTGGGAACTTTAGACTCACAGCTTCTGTTCTCTTCTCTTCTTATATTTTGTATATATCTCATATCATACCTACATTACATAACATTCCTAAATAGGTACCAAATAAAACTGTAAATAATATCTCCCCAAACAAGCCACAAACATTCCATACCATTCAATTAAACATACAGTACGGTGTTGACAAAAATTATGACACACAAACAGAGATTTTATCATTACCAATACCAATAAATATCGATTTTTTTTTCTGAGCCAAAAGAATTTTTGAAGTCCCCTATATTTATGGGGCAGCTTTCAAACAAATCATCGGTTTGGCTATAACGCCATATATCGGGAACCAAGCGTGTGAGATTTATGTACAGACAAAAAAAAAATATAGAGAATACAAACTTTTGTTAAGTGGCAAGCGTTACTTTATGATCTAAAGGACTCTTTTTAAATGGAATAAAGTTAGGGTATTCGGTAAAAATGGTTTAAGTAATTGCAAATATCTATATTAATATGTATATTGTAAATGCGAAAGGATATAGTTTAACTTATTTATTAGAAGCGGTGGTGGTCTAGGTAAAACCGTCCGTCTGTGGTCGTAGTGTTTCAGGTTCGAATCATACTCGTGTCACATGAGTTCGTATACCAATCTAACTCATAACATGTACAGTAGTTTTCATAGGCAACCACTTGCTTCCAATTAAGGAAAACATCTTGAGGAAATCTGCCCACTGGTTGACAATTTATGTTCCCTAGTGCGTACGCGACTGTTTGCCACGTTCACGTAAGTATGTGGTCGTAAAAGGCACGTCAGGTGCCTTTAGGCGACTTTAATAAAATCGGATACCAGTGTTAGTAATTTACGCGCTCGAAAGTAAAAGAAAGATTCGATTTTTCAGTTTATTTCTATATTCTCTAAAATATGGATGACATCAATAATAACTATTGCATTCGGGTCTGTGATGCCACGAGTCCCGGGGTAATCAAAGAAATAACAAGTCTAGAAATTAACATTATTATAGCCAAAATCTATGCAAGATATGTATCTATAACAAAAATGGGTTTAATTACTGAAATGACATCAACTTTTTTTTATTAAAACGCGATCTATCCGCATTCTTATAGATAGGTATTTATTAATTAATTAGGTAGTTAATATTCAAAAGTAAGTTTTATATTGTTATAAATTATTATCGAGTTTCACTTCCAGTTTTTGCGTCTATTATTATATATATATATAGAAATTCTTAATCACATATAATTATAATATTTTATTAATAAAAAAAGTAGAATACGAGTTTAATTCAATTTATTAAGCAAGAATTTAATTCAATTTATTTTAGTTTTATACCTATTACATACAAACTTTTATAATACAATTGGAATAGGTATTTCAGATTTGTTACTTCTCTAATAACATTCCCATAAAAACTTTCATATTTCAAAACAACGTGTGTTTGTGATCAAACCCAGACTTCCTGGAGTCACACCTGACCATCGAATGTAACCAAAAATATGCAAACATAAGAAAAATAGGTATATTAAAATTCCAGGCATACAATTTATGTAAAGAAGCGGTGGTGGTGTAATGGTTAAGACGCCTGTGGATCGAAAGGTCCCAGGTTCGAATCCTACTCGTACCAACATGAGTTTGTATGCCAATCTGACTCATGTACTTATAGTAATTTTCATCGACCACCACTTGCTTCCGGTGAAGGAAGACATCGTGAGGAAGCCTGCACACTGGTTGATTATAAACTTGTGTGTGAAATGGAGAAAGCAATGGCAAACCACTCCATTACTAATGCCAAAAAAGTTATGTGGGTGTTTCATTCCACATAATGACCACGATCCTCAGCCATGAGGAATACGACTATGAAGAATTTATGTAAAACTATCTGTATTAAAAATAGTCACATCGACGACCTCGGTGGCGCAGTGGTAAAGTACTTGCCTTTGAACCGACAGGTCCGGGTTCGATCTCCGGTCGGGTCATGTTGGAAAATGATATTTTTCTGATTTACCTGGTTATCTATACAGTATTTGTTATAAAATATAGTATCGTTGAGTTAGTATCCCATAACACAAGTCTCGAACTTACTTTGGGGCTAGCTCAATCTGTGTGATTTGTCCTTAGATATTTATTTATTTACATTTCTATTGACATCTGCTCTTTAAAATAGTCATAATAAAGGCTATGAGTAGTTGCACCGTCAAATTTGACGTTGACTTTAACCGGTGCACCGCTCACATAACGTAACGTTGAAACATAATGACGTACTTTACGTTTTCTGCACACGTTAAAGTTAACGGCATAGTTGACTGTGCAACCAAAGCTTTTGAATAGAAGTTTGACAAATGTCAAAATATTTCCCCCCTCATTATGAGGTTAAATAAGGTAACTAACCGACCGTTTTCAACTATGTCACTTAATTTTATTTATGAAGCGTGATCTTTTAAATTTAAACCATAAGGATACTCAATAGCTTTTCGACAATTTTAATTTTCAACTTAGAACACTATATTCTATGCGATTTTAAGCCTTGAGTGTTTTGTATTAAAGGTTATGTATATTTTTATCAAAACATTAGCACGTTTGTTCGGAACTGTATAAAGTAGCAATAAATAAAGTATAGTACAGAATTGTATCGAAATGTCGCTATTGTATGGGGCGCGACAAATCCTTTCAACAATTTGTTCTAGCCTTTAAATAAGGATTTAATAGACATTTTTGACTTTTATAAAGTACCAGAGGACTTGCTAAGGATGATACAATGTCTGTGTGAAAGGTAACATATTGCAGTAAAAAGAATTGGGCCAAATAGATTTTGTAATAGTTTTCTAACGCTTCTTTTTTATATAGGTGCTACTGAGCAAGCACGCTGTGTGCGGCCCACCTGATGGTAAGTGGTCACCGCAGCCTATCGACGCCTACAACATCAGGGGTGTCACACGCACGTTGACGGCCCTGAATTAATATTTTCACGACCTTTTTAAAGAACTCCATGTTGTAATCTGTTGGGTTTGAAGGTACATTGCGCTTATTTAACATATTAATTTAATAATAACAAAATCCCAAATATAATATTATAAATGCGAAAGTAAGTTCCCACGTGAGCGAAGCCCCGGGGCGCAGCTAGTTTAACATACTTTATCTTCGTGTATTCTTGACAGTGCAGTCGTGGTGAAAAACACTGGTGGTATCAGTGTATGAAAATTACATTCCCGGCCTTAATACAATACGTATTTTCAATTTCAAGTATTATTCAATAAATAAAACAATGGTCAGAATGCTTTTTGTTGAAAGTAATTTATAATTTAAATATTGCTAATTCTTCGCATTCTAAAGTAAAAAAAAAATAACGAAAATAATTTCCTTATTGCTGTAAAATAAAAAAGACAAGGCTATATTGTTTATGTAAGATTTGTAAGAACTGTGCTTTAGTTTTTGCCGGGTCAAATATTTGTAGTCTGTCATGAAACATAAAACACGTAGCGAGTCTCTCTCTTTTTACGTCGGTGACGACCTTGGTGGCGCAGTGGTAAAATGCTTGCCCCCGAACCGAGAGGACCCCGGTTCGATCCCCGGTCGAGTCATGATGGAAAATGATCTTTTTCTGATTGGCCCGGGTCTTGGATGTTTATCTATATATGTATTTGTTATAAAATATAGTATCGTTGAGTTAGTATTCCATAACACAAGTCTCGAACTTACTTTGGGGCTAGCTCAATCTGTGTGATTTGTCCTAATATATATATTTATTTATTTTTTATACGATGCGTAAACGATATTTAAAAAAAGATACAGCATGTGGACGTTGGTAACGTGTTACGTGTTTCGTGATAGGCCTTCTGTACTCGAGTATAACTCAAATTGAGACAATAAACAGAACATATCAGGAGCATTAGTCACCGAACGCAACGTTATGCTAATAAAGTAAGAGAAGCAATCACATCGGGCCAAGGTTAGCTCATGGAGCTAATATACCGCGAAGAGAGCGTAATTTTGTATGTATTTAATGCATAAAAATATAAGTTAGGCTGCTTTGACATCTTGACAGGAATATTAAAGGTGTCGAAATGGACACAGAGTACATAAAAGTGCAATGTTAATCAACTGAATAACCACTGTAACACTTTTCATTTATAATATAAATTTTAAGTAATAAAACATGTTAAGAAATAGTCGAAACGTGGTTATACATTTCACTCGTATTTGCTATCATATTCTTCTCCATTTTGTGGGTAATTAACAATGTTTTTTAACTTTTATTTTTATTTTATTTTTTCTCAAATTTGTTTTTTAACGTGGTCAGGCGAATATCTGCCCTTTTAATTATATTGTACTATACGGAAATAAGTATTTTGTAAATTCAAATCTAAATGCGTTATACTATATACTAACAAGATAGTCTAGATACTGACAAATAACATTTACATAAACTAAATAAAAAATAAATAAATAAATTTAATATTACATAAAATACATTTAAATATTTATTAAATATTTCCCGCTCGATTTCTGATTTTTTTCATCTCATTAGTAGCATGTATGACATGTACCTATTTAAATAAAATATACTTGTTACTTTTGTTTATGGTATTCTTAAGTCTTAAGCAATTGATTTCGTTAGCGCGGCCACAATAAGCTATTTTCCTCTGAAAGTCTGCCTCTCTTTTTTATCTCATGATCATTATGACATCAACAATTTAATAGGCAACTCCTCACCGGCTGTGTCTAGACTCATGTGTTCAATCCGTGAGATATTAAACACAGCCCAATAACTCGTCACAAATGTTCAAGTGCCACCTACGCCTTGGCACTCACCTCAACGTACACCTTGGCTTGCTGTCTTATTGTTGTGTAACACCGAATTGTGGTAACTATAGCAGCTGCCACAGGTACTAGGTTAATATAATTAATACTTTTAAATGTCATTATGCTTGTCGTCTTGTTCTCTTTGCTCGGATTTTTAACTTTGTCACCACGATATTTTTTGCTTCAAGTTGTACCGATCTGTAAGTGTTTTTATTCTTTTTTTAGCGTGGCGAGAAACATTTACATTTTATAAACTATATAAAGCTTCTTAACTTTGAATATCAAAAATGAGTATTTCGACTATTAATGAAACGAAAGAACGCTATTTTAATAAATAAAATATCCGAGAACAAATATCAGTATTTATTATTCGACAGCCATTACCAAAGTGGACGAGACAACACCAAACATATACTTTTTAATCTTTTAACGGTTTTACAGTACATTCATTCGGTCAACAGTGTTACCACTTTAATCATTCAATTGTTCGCTCGATTATTTCTGACGTTATTGTCCGACGGTTTGATCACAGACCATCAGGATAACACAAGACTAATTCGTTTTATTAAGTTGGCAACACTGATTGAACTTTGTCGATATTGTATACAAGTTCGAGTTGAAAACTGAGTGAACACATGTTCAAAGTACAAAATTAGAAATTTGATAAACATTGCCATTAACACTATGTAGGTATGTGTATTGTATATGTCAGTAACAGTGACAGTGACAGTGACAATATATCTTAGTCTTAAATAATCTAAACGTCTTAAACGTATTTTTTTTTCATTTATCATTTAAGAACATATTTTTTATCAGTGGAGTTCCTTCCATCTCTCTCCTCTCTATCCTCAGCCATTGTTCTGACCTCCCTGTACGACATCAATCTTGTAAAAATAAATAAATATATGGGACTGAATAAATAAATATATACGGACAAATCACACAGATTGAGCCAGCCCCAAAGTAAGTTCGAGACTTGTGTTATGGGATACTAACTCAACGATACTATATTTTATAACAAATATATATATAGATAAACATCCAAAACCCGGGCCAATCAGAAAAAGATCATTTTCCGTCATGACCTGATCAGGGAACGTCGAACCCGGGACCTCTCAGTTCTTCTCTCAAAAAATAAAAGATTGAGATCTTGATCTTGGTCCATTTAAGCCCTTCTTGGCTTTTCTTTTCTATTTATCGCTTCTACTTTGCCTTCTATTAGGTTTCTATCAGATTATCATATCGAACAAGGTGTCCAAACATTTTTCCACGCCTTAACAGTATAAATTTAATAATATGAGATACGACGACGTGAATAATCATTAATTTAGTTTTAAATCTGAAAACACAAGTCTAAATTAAAAACCCTAATCTTAACTCGTAATCTATAACAATTTACGATCGCAAAACCTTGTTACAAGATACAACATAATTTTATATGACCGTATTGATAAATGGTATAATAAATGTCCGGCGTAAAAGATTATCTCTATGCACAAAAACTGACGTAAAGTCGGAGCGTCTAACGAAGCGTATTGTTGGGAGGTGTAGGATCGTGTAAAATTGAACATACTGTATGTTACATGTGGTGTGAGCGACGCGCGGCAGCGATTTTGATAAACGTGACGTGGACTGCGTTGAAAATTGATTATCTTTTGTCGAGGTCTCAATATGTAATTTTTTAATATGCTATTTCAACAATCTGTGATTATATACATCATCAAAAATCCACAGTGACTTTTACATATAATTTACAAATTGAAACGTTGATTATTATGAGGTAGAAAAGCAAAAAATATTTAAAGACCTTTGTGGTAAGTTAGGGGTTAGCGTAAGTGGAATAACAAGTAACAGATCAAAAAACCAATTATTATACCTATGTAATTGGTTACATAGGTATAATAATTGGTTTTTTGATCTGTTACTTGTTATTCTAGACCAATTCACCAGTTTCTAGACCAATCTAGAAATCAATCCTATTAGGCTAATCCACGGAAAATTCACTTATCAGTTTCCACTTTTTATTACACTGTGTTTCATCGATGACTTTGTTGTGTTTTGTTTACATTTTTTTTTTCACAAACTAAAAACGCTATAAGCCAGTAAATTACACCAAGCCCGGACAAATCCGAGCAAAATCGAAGTGCCAAGCACAATGGCGAGTCCTCAATACAAAATTGACAATAGCGGAGAAGAACTATGGAATTTATCGCCCACTGTTTCTCGCGAACACATTATTCGAGAACACTGTGTCCAAACGTTTGTTATTTTTCAGTCTTTTCACAAGCCTTAGTTATATAGTTCAGACTAGAGGCTCGTCCCGGCTTCGCTCGGGTAAAACCATAACTAGCCACTATCGAGAAAGCTGTTCGTTTCGCTATAAAAAGTTTTGAAATCTCTATGTAAATCCAAGCCAAGGCTAAGGCTCAGATTTTACGTGACTTGGCTGTTGACTTCTATCTATCAACACGTATTGTGTTTGACGACCTCGGTGGCGCAGTGGTAAAGTTCTTGCCACTGAACCGAGAGGTCCCAGGTTCGATCCCCGGTCGGGTCATGATGGAAAATGATCTTTTTCTGATTGTCCCGGGTCTTGGATATTTATCTATATATCTATTTGTTATAAAATATAGTATCGTTGAGTTAGTATCCCATAACACAAGTCTCGAACTTACTTTGGGGCTAGCTCAATCTGTGTGATTTGTCCTAATATATTATTTATTATTATTTGTATCTCCTTTTGGGATTCACGGCACATAGTCCGGTCCTTTGAGAGGCTTGCGTGGGGATATGGATCCAACACGTAGAGGCCCTTTGGAGAATTTTGATGTTGTGTAGGTCTCCCGCCAAGACCCACTCCCGGATATACCAATGAAATGATATGCCCATGAGCAGGTCTCGGCGGGAGTGTGAACTATTGCAGAATAATAATAGAAGTACTGGTCTATAGAATGAAATTTGGATGGACTGAGAATGGGCTATTGCAAAGAGTGCGGTCACCTGCCATAATCATGATAACTGACTATTCAGTGGCAGGTGGTGACTCGCCGCTCACTAGATGGGCCCCTCAAATCAGTCGCCGTGATTGGCGACAAAGGGGCAACATTGACGTGGGCGGCTAAGGGTGTAGAGAGGTGAGTCTGCGGGGCGCGAAATCGTGGTGATCCAGTCAGACACCCCCGGCGTTATGACATTTTACACTTCCACCCTTCGAGCATATAGCTCTCGCGACTCCACTCTGGCCGGCCGGTGAAGGCAAGCCAGAGGTAGGGGTCCTGTTACCTCTCGGTTTCCACTCCGACCTTGGGGAAGGAAGGCGGAGGTGAGGAACAGGGGCCTCCCCTGGGAGCACTCAGGTCCGTGGGGTCGCTACTCCCCAACAGCTCGCCACAAGCTGCCCTGCGGGCTATTATTATTATTATTATTAAAGTATGTTCAACGGTCGGTAATTACAATTTTCAAATTATTTCCAGTAAGAAATGTATTTTTCTTAACCGCTAACTGATCGTTGCAACACAAATCAGTCGACCCGCATAATCGGATTGCAACTCTTGCGCCTATGACATTAAATGTGTGATTTCTATCTCAGCTACAGATGTTTCTGTTGATGATAGCATTAGTTCAATTTATTGATGAAAATATTATTACAATCTAAACAACGAATAGTACCTATACTTCCAGAGTATTAAACATACGAGTAGTAAGTCTGTCAGACTCATGTGCTGGCTTCAATTGCATTTTTATGGGATACAGAATAGTAGCCAGTTACCTGATGGCAAGTTGTAACCGCTGCCTAAGTGCAATATGCTGGAGCGTTACCGACCTTTCGAGAAGTAAACTCGTTTCTTGAAGATTCCATCATGAATTGGATCGAAAATTACACCGTCTTTTATTGCTAAATGCCATATAATTAATAAATCATTATATATAGGCATATAGTATCCAAGCTACTGTCGACTAGTGCCAAATTTTATTCCATTAAAGCAAGTAACGTGGTTTTTCCTACTAACTAATAGAAAATATTCGGAGACTGAGGTTAGAGTGAAAGAGGAGCCAGAAGTCATATCGTATCGAGACCTTAGAAGCAAAGTCGAGGATAGAGAGGCTTGGCGTATACTCCACCGACAAGAGCATAGCTCTTAAATATGAAGAAGAATACTATAAAATTGAACAGTTTTTGTACTTTGAACCGTAAGATACCAATAGTACTAGATTACCAATAATATATTACCGATATCTTGATTACCAACAATTTGATTAATCTATTTATATAACTGAACGAAGAAATAATTTAATAAAGCATCAATAATAAAAAAATATGCAGATCATAGTTCAGCACACTGAATTAATTTACGCAAAACCGCCAAATAGGCCACACCCCATTGAACGTCACCAGAAAGACAAAAAAAAATCACAATCAACACCTGGATCAGGAGATACGAGCGAGCAGAACAACAGATGTTCGCAACAATAGCGTTTATTTGGTAGGCGGTGATCAGTTAACAACATTGCAGTAGTCGGTGACAGGTAAGTATGGATACGCGTTTTTGGTGCTGCGCTTCCTTAAAAATAGTTACACTATAATTTAACCTCAATATGTGCTGTTATAGAATATGTATTGTAGAATATTATTAATATATTGTAAAATATTATATAAAGCAAAATGTCCCAATTCTACTTTATGATTATAGGACGAAAGTATATTTTAGAATAACCTGAACCACATTGGAATAAAACGTTTTTCGTTTTTTTATGGTTTTTCATATTTTATATTAGGTATACTATATGTATTGTTACAGGACACATCTGGAAGGCCTGTGCCCCAGCAGTGGGACGTTTAAATGGTTGATGATGATAGTATACATTTATCACGTTATATTTTTATCTAAGTCTCAACACATAAATAAATAAATATATTAGGACAAATCACACAGATTGAGCTAGCCCCAAAGTAAGTTCGAGACTTGTGTTATGGGATACTATATTTTATAACAAATACGTATATAGATAAACATCCAAGACACGGGACAATTAGAAAAAGATCATTTTCCAACACGAGCGGGGTTCGAACCGGGTCCGCTCGATTCAGAGGCAAGCACTTTACCACTGCGCCACCGAGGTCGTCAAACATGTTTAAACGTATCCACACTAACCTTACTAATAATTCAAACAAATTACTAGGATGGCAATAGTAATTTATCTTCACCAACCACAATAGTAACGAAAACATTGTTCACAATATTGACACGTTTTTGTCCAAAACTAAGGGACGAACGGACCCCCACTTAACATTTCATTGTACATTTAACGCGAAAGCGTTTTAGTGTTGATGGAGTGTCGAAGTTATGAGCGCAAGCGTTATTTGCCATACCTTTGATGGTACTTATAGTTTAATCCGTGAAAAGGTTAATGAAAAGGTTTTTATGCTTCATGTCCTAAATGTTACTATTTATTATGCTAGTAACAGCAAAAAGCAAGTTAAAATTAGCATCAACTTGTCTAAAATAGTTCTTAATATTTTACTAATCTTTAAATGTACATTTATGATGAAAAGAAAAAAAATATGCCGTACCGTTTCATTTTTCCGGAAAATGACAAGAAATTAAAGCATTTAATAATAATAATAAAAAATCCTTTTCAATAGCTTTAAAAGTACACGTTTATTTATTATTATGATAAAATTCCGTTTCACGCTCGTCGCCCATCGGTTATGACTTGAAACATTGCACGTTTCGAACTACAATATTTTGAGAGATTGTGTCAAATGATTACATTATTTTGCATTGGTTTCGCAACCCATACAAAGTGTATGTACTTGAATGGGACCTACAATGAGAAGTGGAAATGTATATCGGGTAGCCATTCGTCAGGGCACTTAAATCTTTGTGTGATTTCTTTGCATTTTGACTTTGAAAATATTGGTGTGTATTATTGTGGTCGAAAACGCAGATTTCTTAAAATCACATCATTTTCAGCTTTTATGTTTGTAAGCGGTCCAGCATCTGAGGAAGTGAAGGACAATTAAAAGAAAACATTTTTGAAAAAAAATATCTCCTCTACATACTTAGGTTGCGCCGTCATCTTTGACGTTAACTTTAACGTGCGCAGAAAAACGCAAAGTACGACATTTTGTCTAAACATCAGCGGCGCGCACGTTGAAATCAAGGTCAAAGTTGACGATGCAACCTATAGCCCTTATAATTCAGAAAAGTCATTATTTAACTACAAAATGATATCAAAATCAGTGATTGTCAGAATTTTTTGTTTGAGCAAGTGAAAAACAACGATCAAAACTTGTATCATTATTATTTTATTAGTCAATTGAAACTAGTAATGAATCATTGTATCTATAAAATCAAATTAACTTAATATTTATAACAGCTTTTCTCAGGACTGGGGTTTTATATTATTACGTGGAATAAAACACAATAATCTTCTTGAAAGCAGGTGAAACTAAACAGATTGCATAAAAATATTTTTGATCTCAAAATTTATAAAAGAAACATAACTGCAGTGACATCAACATTATTTATGGATGCACGAGAATTGCATAAATGCGCCTGCGCAGAAATGTTGCTCCAAAAATGATAAAAATCGTACGGATGCATTAATCAAATCATTGGACGCAAAAAATTGGATGCGTGTGGGTGGATGGAATGAACATGGCCGAAAAGAGAGCATAGCTTTAAAGGTTCCGTATAGGTTTTATATATTTGTTTATTATAACTTTATTTTTAAGACAGTAAAAAGGGCTTCATGCTAAAACTATTTTCTACCTGTGAATAATGGTTTTCTGGACTAACTCTGGATTTATTTTATATAATTGTTTAATGTAAATATCTAAATAATGAAACGCCATACGATTAAATTAAATATCAGTGAAGAATACGAAAAAAATTATAATAAAATAAACATTTCAGGTAGGTAAGTAAATTTTTGATTGAAATCTTCTTGGTATTAATTTAGAACTGATAAATACAAAATCTAAGTAGGTTTTATATAATTTTTTTTAACAAATAATGACAAAAAAAATCAACGACGTGGAAGAAATTAAAAGTGGCTTTTACCCAGCAGTGGGTCATTAATATGTAGCAAGTAAAAAAAAGTATAAATAATATTTATTTATGTCAGGCGTTTTTTAAGATACGTGCTTGAATATTTTATTCTCAAAACTAATACCTATGTAGATGGAATGGTTCTGATTATAGAACTAAGGAACCCAAAGTATTATATATTTTGCTTTTCTGTCCACACTCAATGGTAAACCATTACATCGATATATAGAGCATAGATGTGGGATTCAATAAATCTTAAGGACATAAGAACACTTCTAGGAACAGTCGAGTTTGCGCACTGATTTCATAAAATACTTAAACACTTCACACGATTTGTTTAACGACAATATCATAATCTCGAAAAAAAACATCGCACAGATCACAAGATTCGACTGCAACAAAGACAATCGTAAAGTTTACGAGACGTAAAATGTTAATTGTACTGACTCATATAATTTCCGTGGACAATTTCCAGGTTGTAATTTTTTGAGATTATGACAGATGATAGGTTTTATAATGTTACTAAACTCTCGCTACTTGCTGTGACGCCCCAAAAAAGCCCAAATCGAGTAAAATATGAACCTTAACATTTTAATATTTACCTGAGATTTTAATACCGGCCGCCTCTCTGACGTCAGTCACCAAGATAATTCCAAAAAAAGAACGAATGACATAAATGAGCACATCGTTACGTATTATAAAATAAAATCGTCTAGTGCGTCTGTCTCTCTTCGCGATAAACTCGAAAACATGGACATTCGTATAAATTTCATCTATAGATATAGGTTTATCTTTAAAATTTATTATATTCGTACTTAAGCAAAGCCGGGACGTGCGGCTAGTTTAGTATATATTTTTTTAGAAAGTTTTGAACCTATATAGGTATATAGGATCGATCGATCTGCCTAAAAAATATATTATTTAAATGTGTTCACTGGATCTCATTTTGCTTTCGGGTCGAATCCCATAGATCCAATGGGCCCAAAACCCACGTGTTGCTATTAAAAATGCTTCAAAGATTAAATCACATTTTAAGTCTTTAACATTACGACTCATAAAATATGATGTCATATGTAAGTAAACCAGTGTGCATTTAATTGACTGCAGTTGCACTTTACGATTCTCCTTTGTTTAACTGGAAGCATAACTTTTATTTGTTTTGGGTAAAGTGAGGCATAATACCAGGCATAAAAAATAATTGCCTACTATAATAAAAAGTGCGACTACTGGTAACTATTAAATTTAATAAAGTACATTTTTTTTGCGTGCATTTTTGTTATCACATAATATATTGTAATCATTGAAATAATAACATTTAAATTGCAAAGTAAATCGTAATTACCTTAACTGAATGTAACGAAATATTTTATTATACACATAATCGAAAATAAAAACATACAATATTGTCACAGATCTCTTTTTTCTTTATTTACGTGTACAAACAGTGACATTATATTATAGTTTAATTAATCAACTCAGAAAATGACGCAGTTTATTAAATTTCAATAAGTAAACTATCAAAATTGCCAATTAACAGCGGTCGATCTGCAGGTGGTACTCCTAGCGCCATCTAGTATACAACTTCGGAACTACTACGAGCTTCGTCAAGTTGACACGCATGCTCGAGCGCATACTTTGACAGTAGCCTTCATGACATTCCTTGCGACTGCAGTATGCAAGGGAAACTATAGTGAGGATAGAAATAGCATAATCTATACTATTATTCTAAAGAGATAAGCGTTTACGGGTTTGTGACTTTGTGAGTTTGTATGTTTGAGGCGGGTAATCTCTGAAACTACCAAACCGATTTCAAAAATTCTTTCACCATTAGAAAGGTACATTATCCAAGATTACTATAGGCTATATTTTATCTCAAAATTCCCACGGGAACGAAGCCCCGGGTAACATCTAGTTAATTATAATTAGTAGACAATATTGAAAGCGAAATTTGGTTTGTTCGTCTAATTACCCCTATTCCACAGATCTATCGTGAAATTTAATTTGAAAAAGTGTTTGAAATTTTTAGAACTTATTTGAAACAGATTCGCTAATCGATTTTCTAACTAGAACTGAATAATACTATAAAAATCTTATAAGAATGCGGATAAAAACCTAGGTACTTCCAACTAATATTGGATGAGAACGCTTTTTGTGACATTCTCATTCAATATTATTTGGAAGTATATACAAAACACAGATAGGTGGAAATGTGAAGGTATGTGTATGTATGTTACTTTTTCAAGCAGAATCTACTTACTGGATATCCATCAAGATTGAATTTAGTACATAACAATAATATCCACTTTAAATGTCACATCACTATTTACATTATAAATGCAATTACAAAATTATAATTGCATACCAAATTACAATCGTTTTTTTTATAAATAAAGACTTAACCATCATCGCATTTATTAAATACTTAGTAAAATATTACATTCGATAAATAAACAGTATAACATTTAACCTATTACATAACCCTGTTATAAATATTGCCAGCCATTTTATATCAAGTTAAACTTGTTAAATTACTCATTACTAAAGAACAGTGCCAGTGTGCCTAGTCGTCAACTTGATCTTTGAACTTTAAAGGTATCATTCCACTATAATATTGCGCATTACAAACACTATCAAAAGTATTTTTAATTGTATTTTACTTTTTGCATGTGCATGTAACGTCATTGGAAGTAAAACTAACATTATAAGTTTTTTATAGGCAGAAATATATAGATATATTGTATAGTCTAGATCATACGTTGCCGATCAGAATTGAGATCTCCGGAAAATTATTGAATTGCTAAAAGTAAACGATAGTACTATATATTGCTTACATAAACAAAATTACGTAGTTTTTTCTTGATTTTCTAGTGCATTATTGCTAACACTGATATCAGATTTTATTCAAGTCGCGTCGCAATATTTTTTTCGACAATTTATCGCCATATAGTGACAACATGTTACATAAACACTGGTGAACTTTATAGTCAAACAGTGTGCAGTTTTCCTCGCGATGTTTTCATTCACTGGAAACAAATGTTGTGTATGAAAACAACTAAACATGAATCAAATTGGTATATAAACTCATGTGGCACGAGTAGGATTCGACGAACCTTAGGATTCGAACCTTTTGGTTTGTGCCCTTTTGGTTCACGGGCATCACCACAATTTCAATATCTAGTGGATTTGCAGCTTTACCGCAAAAATACTTATAGCCAAACGCCTACGTAAAGTGTAGTTTTGAAATAATTTCGATGTTTCTTAGGTTTTTACTGCTTCTCAACGTAAAGTAATACGAAATCTTTGCGGTTATGCGCGAACACAATAAATTTTGATGAGTTTATACGAAATTGTGAATATTTTCAAAACGACTTAACCGATTTTGATGACCCTTGATGAGCTTAAAAATTCTATTGGTAGATCCTACATAACTTTTAATGTTATCGCGTTACAAACATGCATACATACATACAAACAAACAATGGATTTTTGTCCAAGTTGATTTGTAGAACTCGCCTCGCTTCGTTCGCTCACACAAAAAATCACAGTTGAAAAACTCAACTGAATATTTTTGATTTAGAATTTGCCTTCGAAAAAATTGATAGAATAATCTTCGATTCCGTTTTGCGTTCGAATTGGGCCCTATATTAAATTAATGTGACGTGAGTATGACTCGCACTTGGTCACATTTAGTGCTCAGGTTTTAACTGTTATAAATTACATTATTTATTTATTCGAAATTACATATATTTCCAGCTATGTTACATACATATCAGCCATCATACAGTTCCACCAGCCAGCTATCTATTGGAGCAATGGTGGTGACCTGTGGATCGAAAGGGATCAGGTTCGAATCCCACTCGTGCCACATGAGTTTGTAAACCAATCTGACTCATGTATAGTAAGTAGTTTTCATCGACCACCACTTGCTTCCGGTGAAGGGAAAGATCGTGAGGAAACCTGCACACTGGTTGATTATGAACTTGTGTGTGAAATGGAGAAGGCAATGGCAAATCACTCCATTAACAGTGCAAAAAAAGTTATGTGTGTGTTTCATTCCACGTTATGACCACGACCCTCAGTCACGAGGCATACGACTATGAAGGCTTGTTTTAAGAATGCTTTAACATATTGGTACAAAGACTTAATGCTAAAAGCATTCCCTACCTATGCACATGTGGGTAAAATTGAAATTTTATGTTCCAATAAGATTTTTTTATAACCTTGAAGTCCTATTTGATGCATTTGTGATAAACTTTCTTGACGTAATTTAGATTTGTATTTTATCTACGATTGCATGTTGCTGATGCAGCTTATTACGTATGCATTTGTTTATTAGGTATTAGCTTTTACCTGCGGCTTACCCCGCGTTAATTTCTCAGCGGAAGCAGAACTTACATGATTTTTGTACAAACTTTCACCCCCAATTATAGTCATTTGGGGATCGATTTTACAAAAATAAGTAGCCTATGTTCGCACTGAAATTTATAACTACGAAACATGTAACGGACAGACAGACAGACAGACAAACGCATTTGTAATATTAGCAAGGATTGCAGCAATAAAATGGAAGTTCGCCAGGTCGAAAGGACCGGTAGCCGATACCATATCAATAAAGTAATTAAACTATTAGCTTTATTAAAGGACAGCATATACTGTGTTAGGTTGTTTACTAACCAACACATTAGCCCTCGTGATGGTGACCTTATGATGTAGGTGAATATTTTTGTATTTAATTATAAAATTTCTTAGGTTTTAGAAATTAACACCTTTATTACTTAAATAATTCAGTGATTTTTGCTTATGTATAATTAAAATTAAATCGAAAAAAAATATTAAGTCGTATCGTATGATAATAAAAATTGTGCCACATAAAAAGACACTATTAGTTGATGTAAAGTAATAAACTAATAATTATAATTTAAATTATAACTAATAATCAAGAGATCAGGAAAAACAAAAGGCGCATTAATTAGCATTCCATTCTAACATCAACACGCAACATGACAGAAAAATGCGTACAAACAACTTAATAAACAAACATTTAATTAACCACAAGCCATATGTCACATCCCCCCTGCTCTAGAACCCCCCCCACTTTCAGTCAATGCCCCCTAACGGTCCAGGCGGGGCTTGAGCACGCAACACCAATCACAACAAATGTGTTGCGATCTAAACTTGTGATCTAGCTCGCGTGTCATTTCGCGACCACTGATTGGCTGACATGATCGGCGACAAATTCGGATAATTGTGATCTAGTTTCGCAATTGTTTAACTTTGACCTAGTTTTGATAAAAAAATATTCACCTTTTAAAAAATCGTACTGTTGGTTCTTCATATGATACTTATTAAAAAACAGATAATTATGTTAATAATGAAGCGTCGTATACATTAACGTCGTGGAGAAAGTATTTCAAAGCAGACGACGCGACCTTCTATCCCAAAGGCCGCGCGTCGACTGACTGATGTGCAAAGCTCAACCTTTGATAATAAGAGAAAGGGACAGACACATACCACTTTACGTGGCGTGAAAGAGACAGGCTAGGTATCTTCTTCGGTGATCGTGAAGTACAAGATGAGTATACAGTCACATACGAACCGTATCCGAGTGAACCTCGAAAAAGGTACGGAGTTTCGGCGCGCGCGCATACCGCGTACAATTTTCGAATTCGCGTACGCAAATTTTTTACAATTGACATTTTGTTAAATTTTATTTACCGATTGGATTTTTAATTGAATGTTTTAGTGCATTTAGTGAGCGAGCTGTGTAGTTTTGTGCGAAAATGAAAAACGAAAAATTCTAGTTTTTGTGTAATGAAACTTTTGATTTGATAGCGGCAGCAGCTGGTCAGAAATTTTCTTCTTTTCAAGGTATGTTTTGTGTTAATTCACGAGACACATTTTTATTTTTACTGTATGATTTATTAGTGATTTATTTAGTGACTTTTCATTTTAGTGCGATAAAGAGGACTATAATTCGATCGATACTATCATATTACAGCTTCTTTTCTAAGTTCCAATCAATTGTCTTTTGTTATTTTAATTGTGATTTCAACGAAAAAATATTCGAAACTTATAAGCGACCAGAAAATGTTATATTCCGGGCATTGAATCCAGGAAATATTTGATCTCAATTGCACTTTTATGTATACGAGGATATCATAATAAGAACGTAACAATGTTTATGACATAGCGCATATATAATAAACAGTCATAAATTTGGTTTAATTATGTACAGGAAGCTATTTCGATGTTACTAATATGAATACATTAATATGGAAGATCAAGAGTTCACAATGCTATCAAAACGATGTGTATTGTTTTAAATTTGGTATAATAACTCACCGCGAAAACGGTCAAGGGTGAGTTGAAATTTATTTCCACTATTATATTTGTTACAATTCATAAAATATAAAAATATATGATACAAAATTTGTATGTGGGATTTTAAGTGCTGACTATTTTATTTATTCAGGTACTCTGCGATTTTGAAATACCAAAAATGTTTTGTAGATTATGATTAAATTAAACAAACAATTTTTTTTTATTCCAAATAAAAATTCACGTTACTTAATTACTTTTTTTTATTCTGTTTTCAAATTTTCTAATTGTTCTTTCATATGTTTTTTTTTTTCAATATTTATCTTAAAATCAAGTTCATTTACGCTTTCATTTTGTGCAATTAGTTATGAGATAATATTATAATAAAAAAAATAATTCTATTGAAAAATTCTTCTGTCTTTTATATAAATCAAGCTTATATTTAGTTTTGTTTTGTATGTATGTAATAAAAAAATGTTTAAAAAGTCAAATTTCACCAACTTCCGCTTGTCCACGGAGTTGAAATTTTTCAAGTCGCTTCAGTTCCTATCGTTATATTACCGGATGCACCCTGGAACGGCTCCCAGCGAGGAGACTCTCCGTCGGTCAATTATACTGGTAATTTTGTCACATTAAATGCCACATGCTTGAATGACAATAACAGCAGTTAAAAATTTCGTTATCGTACATAAAAAAGTTTTCGCTCGCTTTTTAAACATGTAAATTTGTTATTTTATAACTGAACCCTAAAATGAAGTTTGAGACGTGACCTTAAGTTGGATATAAAATATCGTATGATCCCTAACGTGTGTCAGATTCAACACAATCAGAATTTTGATTGATTATTCTCATACATATTGCTCAATATATCGTATACCTACGAGATTTTTATATCACGAAAAAGACCTTGATGGAATTACTATAATTGTAATTGATGGTAAATTATAATGTAATTAACATCCTGATCACGAGTTCTGTCAACAAATACAAATTCAACATTTAAGTTAAAATCATTTATTCAGTAATAAGACCTTTACAAGCACTTTTTCACGACAAATTTTATATCATACTACATGTTGCCTGGGGCTTCGCTCCCGTGCGGATTTTGAGATAAAATATAGCCTATATCAATATTGGATAATGTACCTTTGTAATAGTGAAAGAATTTTTGAAATTGATTCGGTAGTTTCGGAGATTACCCGCCTCAAACATATAAACTCTTACCTCTTTAAAATATTAGTGTAGACTGATATTTCGGAACGATCACTGCTGAGAAGAAATACCGAAAGAAACTCATTTAAACAGTGTTGGTTCCCATCAAAACCAATCTAAGCCACCTTTCGCGTGCAAAAACGGCTGTGAAGCCTCAAAGCCCGGTCGTATAAGTTCCCTTTCAACTTTGAAGATTTGACATTGGTTTTACGCCCAGCCGTCTGTCTGACGCAAACCATCTTTGGGAATACTGTTGTTACCTATCATTTGTGAAGTACTTTTCACCTCTTAGTAGGAAGATATAAAATGGTTTTATTCTCTAGCAAAAATTACGAGACCGCCATCTATACTATTATTATAAAGAGGTAAGCGTTTGTGACTTTGTGCGTTTGTATGTTTGGGGCGGGTAATCTCCGAATCTAACGAAGCGATTTCAAAAATTATTCACCATTAGAAAGGTACATTGTCCATGATTGCTGTAGGCTATATTTTATCTCAAACTTCCCACGGGAGTGAAGCCCCGGGCGATGTCTAGTTAGGTATAAAATAAGATTTCACAAAAAAATATCGAGAATCGCCATTTGGGCAGTTGAACAAAAACTGTATGCAATATGCAGTTTAACGAGCGATACAAAAGTACCGACCAGTGAGTAGCAGATACAAAAAGTTATCTTAGTAAGAAAACGAAATAACAATTAATCTTTTCGATAAGTGACAGAGCTAAACAAAAACTTAGCTAAGTTAATTTGGCACTAGATATTCTTGCCACAGTCTAACTTAGTGTTTCTACTCAAACACTCGTCACTCTTTTACGGAAGTCAACTCCTTACAAGATAATTCTAGGGAATCACAAAAAGTGTTCACTGTAAGGGAATATTGTTTAGTCGTGCTGTAACTAGGTATTTTATGCCCTAGGTCGTAAACGTGTACACACGACTGTTTTTGTAATAAGTTTTATTCATTGCACAAAATAATTGTGGTTTTCGTTTTATTGTATTCACATTGGTACAGGTGGACGTATGCATAAGTATATTACTCTCGTATATTTACGCCGCAATATATTATCCATTTTGAAGTGTGAGAGAACCAGTGTGAGGTCACAGGTTTTTGCGTACAGTTTGTGTGCGTACTTGTCTTCATCTACATGCTATATGAAAAATGGGTAAATTTGTGTCCGTAATGAAATCTTGTAAGACAGTGGACATCTGATTTATGTTTTCAGAAGCCTGCTTCCAATGAAGGAAAACATCGCGAAGAAACCTGCACACTGGTTGATTAATAACTTGTGTATGTAATGGAGAAGGCAATTGCAAATCATTCCATTAAGAGTACCAAGATCGATGTTGTGTGAAAATAAATCGTCTATCCTATTATATGAATTCTTCAAAACAAGGAGACTCAATCGCTCCTTATGCATATCTACAATTTGTTAGCTCGAGATAAGTGAAACACGCTTTAAACTACCAAAACTATCCAAATTAATTGCAAACTCACCCCTGTTACCGCACCATTGAGGTTCATTCAGAGTAATTTGGTGTAATGTTGACTGTACATTGCTTTACTTCCATTTGAGCTATGTTAGAATACAAGATAAAACTTGGCATTGTAAGTCATTTATCTGCATCCTCACTGCTCTACTAATATTATAAATGCGAAAGTTTATTAGGATGTATGTGTGTTGTGTGTGTGTTTGTTACTCTTTCACGCAAAATCTACAGGGCGGATCGTTATGAAATTTGGTACACGGGTAGTATATAACCTGGAATAACACATAGGGTATTTTTTATCCAGCAATTCCCAAGGGAGTGAAGCCCCGGGGCGCAGCTATTATTTGAAATATGTCCCTTAAGGTTCACTAACATAGGATAATTTTTCTTATCTATTTTGTAGCGTAGCTAGTAATAGTATAAATATCTTCATACACTTTGTTAAGTATAACAAAAGCAAGACAATAAATCCAGATAATGCTCTTTGATATTTCCTTATTAAGTTTATCAACAATACACTGGAGGTGTTAATAACATTATAACATACGCATCGCCGTCTATTCATCTCGACGTAATGATCGCTGCAACTGCCCCGTTCCAACGGGAACGAGAATTCTGTTTACAAACTAATATAAGTACATTATGGATTGTGTAGGTACATATAGGTACTATTGCATCGTGACCCGTTTACATTCGGAGTTGTGGCGCCGCGAAGTCTGAGCTCGGGATAAAGAACAAACTTAATTTTGTAGATACCGTAAAATAGGAGCGTGTTGTCACATATTTTTTAAATTTCACTTTACTAATAATAAATTAATTACTAAACTTATCGATTAATATTTAATAAGATATATTTTGGCCAACGAGAACGCCAAATTCCATCAAAATCGGCCTAGTAGTTTTCGAGTTTATTTGTTAAAAACCAAAATACAAATCTTCTTTACAACAAAAACACAAAAATTATCTCTATAATACTGGTATTAATATAGATCTACGCATACAGGACAGACAGACAGTGAGAACCTTTATTTTATACTATGTAGTACTTTTATAGGTCTATTTTTTATAATGGTAAGTATTGAGAGCATTAAATGTCCCACTTCTGAAGGAGACGCAATTTTTTTTTTATATTAATTGTCATCCCATTTTGACGGGAAAATTTCTATATAATATAAAGACATATGACACGAAAATGTGTTTTGGTCCTAACACGATTTCACAAACTGTAAATCCCATAACACAAAAGCCACTAAAGAACTTTGAAATAACAGCGCGCGCCGTACAGTCGAGGCGACAAGCAATAAAACGAAATGGCTGGTACAGTGAAGCACAAAAGGTGAAAATGCCATCTTTCGCTGACCGCAGGCACACCCTGCTGTAAAAACCGAAACTTTCTACGTTCGGCTTATGCCGCTATGAGTTAAAGGAGTAAGCGATTTTTACATGGTAACTTTTAAAGTACTCGCTTTTTGTTTCACGAGAGTCTTTCATATATATGAAAGTCCTCAGCCGCGTCTGTCTGTCTGTTCGCGATAAACTCAAAAATTGCATAGATTGCAGTTTCAATTCGATCGTTTTTCACCAATAGATAGTGTGATTCCTGAGGAAGGTTCAGGTTTATCAATTGCTCCGTTTTTACTCGAGTGAAGACGGGACGGCGCCGCCAGTTAGAAAATATTTAAATCTGCCTGAAAATGAAATACAGTTTCCAACTTTACCAGTTCAACAGGTTACATATAGACTATCAGATATTTTATCAGCAAGTAGTTCAATAATGATATATTATAAAGGCTTGCTTGTTTTTGAATTTAGATATTTCATACTAGATTGTTTTCAAATTCAAAGTTACATCTTAATGTTACGATTTTGTGCAATATTTATAGTGCGATTCAGTCATCAAAATTGCCATGAATTATTAGTGAAATTCAGATCTCAATGTGTGAATTTTACCATATAACACTTTTATATTGCTTAGAGTATTATCAACATCACTATTTCCGCTTATAAGTAAATCCACAGTGCCTTTCAGACCAAAATCGGATAAATTATCAGTGAAATTCAGACTTTACATTACATTTTGTTTTGTCTCACATTAATATTGCTCAGAGCATTATCAAAATTAATACAAACCGCTTATCTCTCATCCTATGGATCCATAATCGTAACAAAGACCACAGATTATAAAATGGTCACATCACTCGTAGATACAATTACTACTCACAGAAACATTGCGCATGCGTGGTTGTAAACTCATACATGTTACAGCATGATAACTATGTTAATAACTGTATTTAAAGTGTTAAATAGATAAGGTATTCATTTCTGCATATTTTCATTGCTGAAAAGAGTTATGTATATTTCCCTATAGTTTTAATTTAAATTAAATTATCTTTTGTGGAACAAAATTTATAGACGTAAATTTGTTTTTTTTTTTTTTGGAAAAAAAAATTCAAAATTGCGGGATTACTTTGACAATATTTTTTTCAATGGCCAGATTTTGCCTTGGTCCAAAATGGATGGGAATAAACACAATAGTATGTTTATTACATAAATAAATAAACAATAGTTATTCTTATAACGTCAAATTGTCACGATAGTCATCTTCACACCATACATCTGCAATTACTAACAATTAATGCAAACAAATAAATCATTTTAATCTAATAATTATTTATAAGCCGTTTAGTAGCAAAAGGATTTGCACTTTTTGCAGCAATGAATCATAACACACATAATTTAATTGCTGAGATGCCGCCGCGTGCGTTGGATGCCATCGGACACTTATCTAGTGTCATAGGTGAGTGATGGAATGCTGCATGACGCGGTGCGACGTCTCCTCTTCCAAGCGTATCGGCTCGGTTAATTTGTTTGGATCAATATGCTATTGATACAACACTACTACTATTCTATTTACCTGCATTAACTAACTCTTTCACTATATTTACGCATGTAGCCAAGCGTATATAAGAGTGTCTTTGAGAAAATTTGGCTGCGAAAAGAGCCTATTTGAGACGCTTGATGGAGAAAAATGTTTTCCTCAGAAATGCCAGAGAGATGAGCTTAATAATAAATGGACAGACATTCAAAAATATATCATTTGTGACAATACAATTACAGAAATACAGAAACAATACGAAAATACAGATTGTATGTCGATCTTTACAGCAGACCTTTATGCTCTGAAATATTTAGAACAAAAATTAAATAATAACTATATCAATGCACATCATCAATATTCATTCCAACCAGTATACCTACTAACAATCGAAATTCAAATTGGCCACAAGTAAACAAAAGACTGTCAAATCATTTGATTTATAACTACTCAATGCGTCGCGCTGCCTTGCCACGTCTGTCGTTCAACTAGGACGCCTGGTGAGACACTCAGCTCTATACAAAATCTTTTTTTCATCTAAGTCGTATATAAGGAATGGAATAGCAGTACAAAATTATAGTTATTACGTTATTAAAGTTTAGCGTATTAGGTTGAGAGACGCTGCTAGAATACATAATATAATAAATTACTTATCAGACCTAAAAAGATAATTTTAAATTATGACTCTTGTAAAGTATGTAATAAGATGCATATTTTAAGTTATTATATACTAATATTATTGCAATTACACAGTGACTATGGCTTTTAAAAATGCGTCATTTTTGGTTAAGTTTTAGATGTTAAAACTTTAACTATAGAACGATCAATTTGCCGTGATTGGTTTGTATTAAAACAATTTACTCAATAAAAATTGTTTAAAGTTAGTTGCACCGTCAACGGTAACTTTAACCTGCGCATAAAAACGCAAAGGTATAAGTATTGTCTAAATGTCAGCGGCCGGTTAAAGTCAAAGTCAATTTGACGGTGCTACTCACCTCGAGTAGTTGTAAATATGTAATAAAAATAACACAAGAAATTTTCATTTTTATTTCATCACATTAGAAAAATAATATTTCAGAAAAAGTTATTAAAATTATTAACTTTGCATTTGGAATAATGAAAAAAATTTTGTGTGTTTCTCACCCAATCAAGGCCAACGGAACGGATCTGAACGGTTTTCAATAAATTTAGTGTACGTCTAGAATATAGAAAAGCACAAACTACTTTCCAGCAGAAAATGAAAAGAAAATGTCGAAAAAAAAAAAACTTAACTTTAAAAAAAAAAACTAAACAAAAAATAGTCAACCTGTAATTCACTTTTTGTTTGCGTAAAAACGAATTGAAATTTAAACTATAAAATATTCGCGCCAAAACGTTGATTGATTTATGAAATACAATAAATGACGCATACGCAATTACCGTTGGAATTACGAAAGCGCGTTAATTGTATGATATACTAGTTCTCTGGATGACATATAATTGTCACAATTACTAAGAACTCCTGCAATACTGCAATTTGTCAATCAGTCATACAGGCCTATATAAGGAACTGTTTTATCGGGTGACGTCTTTATATTCCTTTTTCAAATATTCTGTCGATATTCTGACTATTTGAAAAAGGAATGTGAAAAAATTCGAACATAACTATATTCGAATTTAGAAAAAAAATCGAAGAATCGATCGTAGTTCGAATTTTGATGGGTGAATATTAAGTCGTATCAACTGACTATTAAATAAATATATTAGCACAAATCACACAGATTGAGTTAGCCCCAAAGTAAGTTCGAGACTTGTGTTATGGGATACTAACTCAACGATACTATATTTTATAACAAATACATATATAGATAAACATGCAAGACCCGGGCCAATCAGAAAAAGATCATTTTCCATCATGACCCGACCGGGGATCGAACCCGCTGCGCTACCGAGATCGTCAAAGATCATAGAAAATGTTCGATTTTTTTAAAATAAAATCTATTTTAAATATTTCATATATGTATAGTGAAACAAGTAAGCATTAAAGCAATGATTAAGTCCCGTGAATAAATTAATAAATGCCAAGTGATTGAATAAAAGAAAATAATATATATTTTTTTAAACACAATAGTCACAGGTTCGATTTGTACTTTATATATAAATTTAGTTTTTTATGTTGGTTTATTATATATTTTTTATACAACAATAATATAAAAATAATGTATATTCGTTTTTGATGGAAAAATATCATGAAAAAAAATGTGCATGTTTCCAAATTTTTTTACATAATAATTAGCGCACCTAGTAGGTATACTGGTATAAAGTAATTTCTCTTACAAATTCAAATGCTAATTAAAACTGATAGATATTTACAAATCACTATAAAATTTCTCACACTACGTCACAGCACATTCCAGTGTGCTGTGACCCTTATGCCCTATTTCGTGAGATATGCCGCCGACAGATTTAAGCTCTCCAAATGAGACAGTTTTGTTAACTAGATTTATTTCCACACTTTTTATGTTCTTTACATAACAATGTGGTTTAAGAATACAAATACAAGGTTCCGTACATATTATTACAGATATCAAAGTAACAGCTTATAATTTTATCATTAATATTAAGTCTATTAAGTTGATTATTTGAAGTAATCATACATGTTTACTGCAAATATTTTTTTTATTATTTACAACTAATAATAATTACTTCATTGGTGAATTGTTCTTTTGGTAAAATTTTTATAAACACAATAATTTATAAGAATGCACACCTTTTTGGTGGTCGTATTGTTTAATTTGTATTTGGTGCATGCGATTACCTGTCACTAGATAGCGGCAAGTAGTCGTAAAAGTCATGTTAGATGCCTTTAGGCGACTTGAATAAAATCTGACACCAGTGTTAGCAATAACACACTCGATATGATGATAATTTGAATTTTACTACATTGTCTTACTTACTAACAACTAGGCTAGACTATTGATAAAATTTGCTGCTTAAATTGTATGCAGTTAAAAAAAATAATCTAAGTTTATCCTATGTGAGTGAATCTTAAGCGACATATTTTCTATGTGCGCTCTGGGGCTTCGTTCTCGTGGAAATTTCGGGATAAAAAGTATCCTATATGATATTCCAGGTTATATTCTACCCGCGTACCATGTTTCATAACAATCCATCAAGTAAATTTCGTAACAAACATACATAAACACATACATATTCATAAACTTTCGCATTATTAATTGGTTAAAACAGAATCTTCGCACCACTCGACCCGGGGGATGAAGTTAATAAAAACAAAGGTTTTACCATTTCGATACGGGACCCTAAAAGACCTGTTTCTGTGGCATACGCCGCCTATTGGTAATGTAGCATTTTGAATTGATTTAAACCTTATTTTTATCTTGTATACGACGTTACCTTAATTAGTTGCATTTGTTTGAATTTTAAATACGACTCCATTCATTCGATTGATTTGTCTCGATCGTATACATGTAAACAACATTATCAGCTGTTAAAATATTTGTGAGAAAACGTTTAAGTAAATATTTATTAATTTCGTATTTGCTAAATATTGAACATATATATATATATATATATATATATATATATATATATATATATTATTATAAAATTGTAAATTTGATGTTGTCACATGTCTATGATGATAGGAAACTAGATTCGCCCCAATTTCGGGATAAATAGTACCATATATGTTATTCCAGGTTATATTCTACTCGTGTACCAAATTTCATAAAAATCCGTCCGGTAGATTTTGCGTGAAAGACAAACAAACTTACAAAAAAAACAAGGATACTCATTATATTTTAAATGATATTTTTTAAGTGAACGCAACGATCCTAGTTTATTTATTATATCTATTGTCACGGATGTAATGTTAACCGTTATTATCAGGTCATTAGTGTATATATATATATATATACATCAGATATAGTAATGATGGTATTTATGTCGGTTTAAAGAAGTGCCGTTGACATCAATAAATTTATTGATAACTGGCGACAGTAAAGCCATTAAAATTAGCCTATGTTACTTCTGAACGTTTCGTCTATCTCTTTGCCTAATTTCATCAAAACCGACTCAGTAGTTTGTAAATTTATTCATTACAAACAAAAATACAAATATTTTATCTTTATAATATTATTGTTTGGATTAAAAAAAATAGAAGGCGCTTTTTAAGACAAAGATTATTTATTTGCAAAAACATGAGTTTACATTTTTTTACAATGTGGTGTTGAAAGAAAAACTTAATCCTACACGTTTCACCGTCCACGGGCATGCAAATTTAAATGGAGCGCACGCTATCATCCCACAAAACAAAATCGAATAGATAAAACTAACTAAATTAACAAAATTCTTATCTATCACTAAAAAAACGTTCAAATTATAAATAACATTTATTTAAGAACTAAGCTTAACGAAGAACCCCGTGTAGAAAAGCCCTTATTCAAGAAGAATTTAAATAAAGAGCAAGCCCTGGGCATTTAGTGAAAAAGTAGAATGGCCAAGTTGCAAATGACTCAAGTCACTATAATTTCCGAGAATCACCAGTTACACATAGTATTACTTAACAGTGCGCTCGGGATAATTGCAAAACTGGGCCCATTGAGCTTCGTTTAGATGTGCAAGTAAAATTGTTTAGTTACTTGTTACAAATATTTGTTGATGATAATTAACGACTTGCAGTGGCAGCACAAACTGTTTACATTATGAAGTGAGAATGAAAATTAATGTCCACTAAAATTTTGTTTTAAGTGCCTTGTTTGATATTATGTCATTTATTAAAGCAAATGTATTTAAGGAATATATTTGCCAAGTGTGATTTCTCGCATAAAATATAAATATGTTTTTGTTGCTAAATATACTTAAAATTATATTATGGGTTTATAAATAGCATTTAGATTTAAAATTAAAGTGCATATTTTATAGCACTCAATTAAATTATTTAAACGTCGCCCGTCTCAGTATCATATTCTGCTAATAAAAATATTCTGCTAATAAAATAAATTTAAGTCTATGGACTTATAGAAACATTAAGAACTTAGTGATAGGTTCACATTTATATTTAAAAGAAAATTTTAATGATTCAGAAACCAAATTTAACTTGCAATCTTGCATAGAGTACGATCTCACAAGAAAACCAATGTCTTAACCTATAAAATAGACACAGATTTTATTGAACTTAATTTTTTCTTGGCTCTTCATTAAAATTAGTAGCAAATATTGCAAACGCAGCACAGGAATAGTATGCCCGCACATCTGCGGCCAATTCCAGAATTTAGCAGTCATACGATGATGTGCTATGTGTGAAATGTAGTCCACACTTGCAATGTTTTGTTGTGATTAGTCGGAATCGAGTAGGCTGTGCGAGTTCTATATTTGGTCAAGTATTTAAACGCTCCTTCTAGCTGTTCACGATAACGTATTGTATGTGAGAACGTGAATATTCATTTGAATATTTTTTGCTTTGTTTTTAGTTTTTGTTATTATTATTATTTTTTTTTAATGAAAAATTACTGAACTATCGGAGGTTTTTTGAAGAAAACTTGGAACTGCGTGGTAAATGCCGATTTTGACTGTAGTGTTGTTCGCAGAGCGCTTCGACCGCTGCGGCCGCGCTGTCATTACGATCCGTCAATTTCCTTGAGGTGGGAATCATTTCCAAAATCAATTATTCATAAAATTTACATTACCACTTATTTTAAAGACATATAGTAAAACTTATTCTTTTAATTTTTTTTAAAATTGTAATGACAGCGCGTCACCACCCTGTAATGAACAGATAACCATATGAAATCATATAATTATAATACTTATAACAATGTCAAATAGACTATTATAAAAATAAATTTATAAATAATTTATTCTCAAATAGACTGTTATAAAAAAACTCTCAAATTAAAAATTATAATTAAATGATGATATAAATGAGATATTTTAATGCTGATAAAATCATATCATAACACACAAAATTACAATTTTTATTGGATAAACTATAAAAATTTGTATCAGATGCACGATGTTGTAATAAACGGGATTATATTAAAATTCTTAAATTAACAATTATAAGACTTTAACTTGAAACATAAACAATTATCATTATAATCTAGTTGAGCTGTTTTATAATAAATACATTTTATGACATCATCAATATGATGTTCCGAGTTAAAAAAATAAATAAGTTCGAGACTTGTGTTATGGGATACTAGCTCAACGATACTATATTTTATAACAAATACATATATAAATAAACATCCAAGACCCGGGGCAAAATTGAAATTGCAATTCATGAAATGTTTGAGTTTATCGCGAACAGACAGACAGACGCCGCAGAGGACTTTCATATATATAGAGTAGACTCTCCTGAAACAAAAAGGGAGTACTTTAAAAGTTACTAAGTAAAATCGCTTACTTCCTTCCTTTAACTCACAGGGGTATAAGCTGACCAATTTGATTTTTCTCAGACCAATTTGATAGTTGGGAAGTTTCGGTTTTTACAGCAGGGTGTGCAAGAAAATTAGTGCAGTAGTGTTTTAAATAAATAAATAAATAAATATATTAGGACAAATCACACAGATTGAGCTAGCCCCAAAGTAAGTTCGAGACTTGTGTTATGGGATACTAACTCAACGATACTATATTTTATAACATATACATATATAGATAAACATCCAAGACCCGGGCCAATCAGAAAAAGATCATTTTCCATCATGACCCGACCGGGGATCGAACCCGGGACCTCTCGGTTCAGGCGCACTCACTACCACTGCGCCACCGAGGTCGTCAAGTTGTTTTAGTTTGTCGCGAACAGACAGACAGACGGGGCAGAGCACTTTGTTTTATAATATGTAAGGATATAGAACTGTAGAAAACACACACACAGGAGGCCTTGGTCCAATTAAAAATGTATTACGTGTATAAGTGTACTAAAAACAAAAAGAAAGCACAAATTTTAATAATGTGAATATTTCAATTGTGATAAAATATTCAAAAATGTACGGAACTATGTATGGACAGACATAAAGACGAGCCAGTTTCACAATGCGATTTGCAT
Source organism: Plodia interpunctella (assembly GCF_027563975.2). Classification (NCBI taxonomy): domain Eukaryota; kingdom Metazoa; phylum Arthropoda; class Insecta; order Lepidoptera; family Pyralidae; genus Plodia; species Plodia interpunctella. Next base: position 952,498 of record NC_071303.1, read on the forward strand.
AGATAATATTTTATTGCAGCGGCCCAGCTCAGATCAAATGTTTGTTGTGGCCATAGAGTAAACATACGTGGCTATAGAGCGCGCAAACATAACATGTGACAGGCAGTTTGTTTAGGAAAAAAATTTTTGTTAATCAACTATAAACATTACAATATTTTCGTTTTCTTTTATTTATTTTTTCTTTTTTAAATATATTTTATGCACACGCCAGTCTGCCTCTATGTACCACATGTACCACATATCCTCTCATGGGTCTACTGGAAGAGATTTCATTTGAAATAAGTAGCTCCCTTGTACTCATTTTTATAATGTAATTTATATTTTAAGTTTTTGTATACATAAATTGATAAATAAATAAATAAATAAATAAAAACTAGTATCAAATTTTCTCAGAGCTAAAATATATTAAAAATGCGAATGTATTTGTCATCATTTTAATGCAAAATTTGATGAAAAAATATTTCATATTATTGTAATTTACTGATTTTCATTCATATAATCACTTTCTCAAGGCGAGAGTCTCACCAAGAGCCACAGCTTACTACTGCACTTTTCTACATGTCTAAAATAAAAACCCACATTTTAAATTCTACCAACGTAGTTTTAAATCTTCTACTAACAGAACATTGGCTAGTATTTTATTAGTGTACAGTCTGAAATAAACAATTTAATTTGAATATACATATCGTTGTAATTGATTTCCACATTATAGGTATGTCAAATCTCATCAGTTTACTAAATTTTATTGGATTGAGCGACAAACTTGTTACTTCCTTGGCTATAAAGAGCCGAAGAACAAAATTCCGCTTACCAACATTTTTCTTCTCCATTTTGTAGTTGTTCTCTCTCTCTCTCTCATACCAGCGCATGAAGAAGCAATTCTTCATCTGCAAATATTCGAAGCTCAGCGACCGCGTTCCTACTTTTCGCCTTCGCCAAAGCGAATAAGAATTCGCCAGACTCGAATAGAAAACTAGTTCTATAGCAATAGGTACTCTTAGGATGTAGCTCTCACTTCACAAATATACTATGCAAATGAGACTAGTCAATTTACCGGGTTCGTTTGGTTTTATAACCTCTGTGTAATTTGTGAGTGGTTCTGACCACACATAGTTACACACACACACACACACTTTTACTCGACTGCCCAAAACGGAGTGTTGCTGTTGCATTAATTTTGTTATAGGCTATAATGACGACACCATATTTTTCATTGAAAAATAGACACTTAAGTCGTTATCATATTATCAACAACTGTCATTTTCTCACTTTCTTTAATGAGTAGACGACCTCGATGGCGCAGTGGTAAAGTGCTTGCCTCTGAACCGAGAGGTCCCGGGTTCGAGCCCCGGTCGGGTCATGATGGAAAATGATCTTTTTCTGATTGGCCCGAGTCTTGGATGTTTATCTATATATGTATTTGTTATAAAATATAGTATCGTTGAGTTAGTATCCCATATCACAAGTCTTGAACTTACTTTGGGGCTAGCTCAATCTGTGTGATTTGTCTTAATATATTTATATTTATTATTTATAGTATTTAATGAGACTGTTCGACCTATATCATCTTTGTAAATAAAACCCTTAAAACAAGAATGTTCATTGTTTTAATCACATTATATAGTATAATTATTCCAACACTAGCTTCATCTCGGGGTTTTACTCCCTTGGGAATATTAGGAAAAGTACCATATATTCACTGATATTTGTATATGAATATCTCTGCGAAAGCGGTCATGATTTTCATTTTTAAAACCAAAAATAGCCTTAATTTGAATTTGGGATTTAACTATACGTATATTAAATTTTATCAAAATCTGTCCAGCGTGCGTTTAGCCGTGAAAGTGGAACAGACAGACAGACTTTCGCATTTATAATATTAGCATGGAAGTATGGATTGTATTTTTTTTTAATCTGTCTATAACGTCACAAAACAGATAGACCACATAGAAATCTGACGGCTGTCGATTTCTCACAAACAAACAACGTATGTTTGACCCCATGACCATCAGCAATTATATTATAAGGCGCAGTTCACACAATAATATTGCAACATATCCGTGGTGTGATTCCCTCCTAATAGTGTCTTGAAAAAAACTCATAGTAATATTTATAGACCACCACTTGTATCCGGTGAAGGAAAACATCGCGAGGAAACCTGAATCTAGTTAACAAATTTATCATCTACTAGCTGCGCCCCGGGGCTTCGCATCCGTGGGAATTTCAGGATAAAATATGCCCTATGTGTTATTCCAGGTTATTTTCTACCCGTGTACCAAATTTCATAACAATCGGTCCAGTATGATAATGCGTGGAGAATTAACAAATAAAGAATTGCGTGAAATGGAGAACAACAATAGCAAAACACTTCATTAAAATTGCCAAGTCGTTGTGGGACAAATCACACAGATTGAGCTAGCCCCAAAGTAAGTTCGAAACTTGTGTTATGGCTATACTAACTCAACGATAATTTATACTGTATAACATATACATATATAGATAAACATCCAAGACCCAGGTCTATTTGAAAAATATCATTTACCATGTTGACCTGACCGGAGATTGAACCCGGGATCTCCAGCGTAGCAGTCCGGCAAAAAGTAATTATCCTAACTAATATTATAAATGCGAAAGTAAGTTTGTTACCTCTTCACGCTTTATCTCTTAAACCCTTCTTGAAATTACATACATGTTGTTTGAAGTATGAAGAAGGACATAGGGTACTTTTATCCCGGTATTATGTTCTCGTGTGAAATTTACGCGGGCGAAGCCGTGGGCAAAAGTAAGGAATGATAATAAACTTAATTAACATAAAACTAAACTGAAAATCGTATCTAAGTACTTATTATTACCTAAATATTAATTTATCTAAGACCTAAATCTTATCATCTACTTTTGTCAAGACGTCAAGTGTTTGGAGAAAAGGCTGCGGTGAAGTTTGTTGCGCCGCTTCTTCTTCACCTGCGCTTTCGAAGTCGGCAGTGAACTTAGTTTATTTAAATATTTTTTTAAGTCAATAAGTGATGTATATGGGTGATTCTCAGAGCGTTCCGACAGCTGCGCACGCGCTGTCATCACAATTTTTCAAATTTGTTATACTGTCTCACTTTACAATAATTAGTCTGTACTGTGGTAATGTCAGTTTTATGAACGATTGATTTTGGACATGATCCTTTCCTCAAGAAAATTAATGGATCGTAATGACAACGCGGGCGCAGTGCTCGAAACACTCCAAGCCACCAAGTGTTAAATTAAAGAAATAATTTTTGCTTGTAAAGTGAACATATAAGTGTAAATGAATAGTTATAGTTACAAGTCCGCCATGACGACCATTTTTTGCGCAATCGCTCATGTAAACATTAATTGCGTGGGCGCACTTTTTGCACGTTCAATATGTAATTGAATTACTTTTTGTTCCTCACTTAGGACTCGCCTGATTTATATTATTAAAATCAATACGGATATTTTAGTTAACAATTTAATCAATTTTTTGTCGAGACACTAAAAAGTCAGACCAAAAAAAAAATTTAGTATCTCTCTATTTTTATTATTATCATTATGTGGTGTAATGGCTAAGACGCCCGCCTGTGGATCGAAAGGTCCCAAGTTCGAATCCTACTCGTGCCACATGAGTCATGACTGATGTATAGTAGTTTTCACCGACCACCACTTGTTTTCGGTGAAGGAAAACATCGTGAGGAAACCTGCACACTGGTTGATTATTATTAACTTGTGTGTGAAATAGAGAAAGCAATGGCAAACCACTCCATTAATAATGCCAAGAAAGTTGTTGTGTGTGTTTCATTCCACGTAATGACCACGACCCTCGGCCATGAGGAATACGACTATGAAGAAGATCATTATATTAGAAATTGTTACCTTTATTTTATTGAGGTTTATTGTATCCAAAATTTTATTCACCAAAAACAGCATAGTACAGTAGATATTACGTGCTAATAGCATTTTAAACCAGTAAATTTTTAGTTGGGGAAAAATGAAAATAATAGTAAGGAAAAAATGTACTTAGATTTAATTGATCGTAGTCTTATTTCTAACACGTAATTAATTAATTACTTACATGTGTTTCTCTTTATGTTGAATTATAGACAAAAAAAGTAATATTTTACATTATATTCAAAGAATTCTCTTCACACACGTAAAATGTTGTTCACAGGCGCCCATAGCAGCGGCAACCGCTTACCACATACACTTATCAGATAAAGAAAGTAAGAATATCGGCTTACCGCAGACATATCATCAAAACTAGATCTTATCGCCACATGAATCACAGCGCAGTGTGCGTAGGCCTTTACGTAAAGGTATGGTCTGACATGACTGTGCATGTTGACACGACTTGTCAGAGTTCCCGACAGCTAGTGACAGACGAGTTAATTTGAACGATTTGAACACTTTAGCGTATTGTAATTTGGGGTTCCGTTTTGAGTTTAAGTTTTAGTTTAAGTTTGACTTTTAACGCTGTCAAGATATGTAGAAATTGAGACGCCTTATCAAAAGAAACTGCAACTTATGAATCTCTCTCTCTCTCTCTCTCTCTCAACTGAGACCAGTTTGGTCGAATAAATTCGTCTCTTTACGTCCTTTGTCCACATAGATGTGGGTTCAATTCCCCCTCGATTCCACTTTGTTTTTTCACCTCATTATTATTTTATAAATATTTATTTTTGCGCTCAAAAACAATTTTATAATACCTGGATATTTTATTATGAATGCAATTACAATACATTTCGCGTGGAACACTGATAGTGAAATTGATTCGCGCTTGACTATGCAGCAAGTTATTAAATTAAACAAATTTAGTTTGGTCACGACATTGCAGGGTCGATCGAAGGCCGCGAGTTCAGATCTTGAGCAATTTGGTTTATTTTTTGTAGTTTTCAAGTATCAAATTAATTTGATAAGATGTTTTGTTAAAATATATCTAATGAACTTAAGATTTTTTGTGTTTAAGTTTGTGGTTTGTTTTTCAAATGTACTTGAAGTATATTTCTGCTTTAAATCTGATTGATTTTGCTGACTTTGTAATTTTCCATAAACACAAATTTGCAAATATTTTTTATGCGCCAAAATAATAATGTAAAAAAAAATTTGAAAAAAAAATTGCTTGCGAATAACTTGAGTATTTATAAAATACAATATTTTCACTGATTAGCAATCAAAAATAAATAAATATATGTTCAACTACCGTCAACTAAAATTGGAACGTCAAAAAAATGTCCAAGAAGATTTACGAAGCGGGTAAACTTTGTGGGGGGCCCAGTGAACTGAGGGAGTGACCCACTGACGGGTCAAGCTGTCAACACTTGACCGTACGACCACCACTTCACTGGTCACTTTCGCCCTTATGTTAATGGGCTAACATCCTTAACAATTTAATTTTTTTTTAGATAATTCTTCCGTGATTATTTTGTAAAATTAGTCATATATATATATAATCTTATATCTAACTAGCTTTTACCCACAACTTCGTATGTGAGTAAAAATCCATTTCCCGTGGGAATTTCAGGCTTCCCCTTCCTAGTGCTTCTCTACACTCCCCAGGGAACGTGCAAGCCAAATTTCAGCTTCCTACGCCCAGTAGTTTCGGCTGTAGGTACGTTGTCTGTCAGTCACGCAGTAACGGAAGAGTTTTATATATATTAATTGATTTAAGTCCGCCTTTTATAAAAATCCGTTGTGTAATTTTAAAGATCTAAGTGTACAAATAAACAGACAGCGGGACGCGACCTTTTTTATACATTGCTTCCCACTGTCTATTTGTCGTAAGAAATATAAATCAAAAAGCTAATTGGTAAAATGGCTTCCGGGCCTCACAGGCGAGGAAGCAATAGCATAGAAAATCGGACATAAAATGGTATACATCCATACAAATATAATGCAAATATATAAAATCAGAATTTCTACGAGTATGCAAAATTCATATTAGCACAATAAAACGATAGAGGTCACTTTTAAATACATAATTTAACAATAACATGATATCTAGCATTTAGTATCGAATTATACGTGACTTTCCGATGACAACATGAAAAGCCGTTATTCCTAAACTAGATAAAAAAAAGGTGATGTCACCCGGTCGTAGTTCATGGTGCGGGCGCGGATCCACAGCTGTAGGCAAAATGGACAAGACAACATCCTTAATCTTTTTCCAAAAAATAAACTGTAATAATTACTAGATGTAAAATAAATTTTATATTTTTGTGAAAATAATCTTTTATAAATAATTCAACAATCATTTTTGTTTGAGCCATTACACTCTCATTCGCTACTACGCTCTAATGGATTCAGACAATGTATTCCAAAATCTGATTTCAACTATGACAAAAGAATTGGAGAACAAGCGTGTACGAGAATGAGTTTCAAGAGTCAAAGTAAAAGTATAAGAACTAAATAAAAAATATATATTTATGAGGTTAATCAAACTCAACACTCTTCTACTGTTCCATGAAATTCTAGGGAACTCTATTCTAGGGAATCTAGGGAATTCTAGGGATTCTAGGGAATCTGAAATTATGACTAGTAGTAGTAAATAAAGTAAATATACGAATAATATGTACGAAAACTACAAAAAAGATGTTTATTGGGTAAACATTAATTTTACATTTGATTAAGTTGTGGGAAACTTCCTTTTAAGCAAAGTGTGCTTATTATTTAGTTTAGAATATGACGTGAAAAAGTGCATGTGAAGGTCTAATTTTTCAGAATAAACTATTTGATTTTGTCTGCCTTTGATTTTGATTTTGATGCCCGGGCTCCCTTTTTGAGCTGGATCTGCGCTTGAAGGCACGGCAGGTAGCGCTATCAGTGATTTATCAGGCAGTTTTATTTGAAGTATCAGGTGTCAGTAAGATAATGTGTGGGCGGAATAACTCGATTAAATGAGTTTTGGATGAGTTATCATAGTACTATCGTATTTCTTTTGGATATCATTGGGATAAAATCATTTTAATATCAAACTCGTATTGAATGAAATTTGAATTTCATAAAAAAAGCCATTAGCATATTCGAAGTGTGATTCATTATTAATCATAATGCAGGCATTCTTGCACTGTGATTCCTTCTTCGTTTTCGTGTGGGTAATTTCAAGAAGATTAGTGTTTTTACTACACGCAGTGTTGACGAAGCATGTTGCAGATTTCATACAAACTTTGTCACCCCTTTTCACCCCTTTAGGGGTTGAATTTCAAAAAATCCTTTCTTATTTCAGTACTACGTGACAATATAAAGCTGTACATTTCAAGATTATAGCGTCTGTGGTTTAAACTGGGCGTTGATGGATTAGTCACTCGTGTTCTTTTATACCTATAAATGTTGACGAAGCATGTGTTACAAATATGATATTTCTGTATTTTTTATTTTGACGAAACTTTTGCTTATGCTACAAAAGTTGTAAAATATTTTAAAAATAATTTTATTCTTGTTTCTAAAAGACTTGTCTGCGCATTTAATCGAGGCAACAGGAGACAGAGCTGTGTGCAGTGTGGTTGTCGTTGAGTGACAATGGCGCACTGTGATTGGTCCGCTGCGTCTCACTTCGAAACGATTCGATGGTGAGAAGTGAAATGCAAACCCGCACTAACCCCTCTCGCATTCTTGAAGTCCTGCCTCAATCAGACGAGCGACGAAATATTTACAATTTTAGTTTTAATATTTGATTAAATTATTTTTTTAATACTCTAAAAAATATATTAAAATAAGCAAGTACTCGTATATTTGTTGCTTATATATTATATATTTTAACTATTTAAATTTTGCCTTAAATTATAATATCGCTTCGCGGTGTGGAAATACTTATTAGAATATAACTTATACCCTGAATTAATCTCAATGGCGCGGTAATATATTTGGGCATGTTTATGTGCTGTCGACTGTACAGTGAATTGAAAGTACATATTTCCCTTATATATTTCCAATAAATTGTCAACAACAAATCAATTTTGCAATGTTATGTCGCAAGTGTATGTCTGTTTGTCACTTTCTGAGAACTTAACCGCCTTTGGACAAAGTAACCGCTTTATGGCCATAGAGTTAGAACAATAACACGTTAACCCACTAAACGGTGTTAAAATATTCTTAGAATAACGTTAGGTTAACGTTAGAAATGAACATAAACAGAATTGTTCAATAAATAAATATGTATCCTAATTCCTATTATTATAAATTTGAAAGTGTCTATTCGTTTGTCAACTCAACACATTTTATCTATACTGCACATGTAGATTGAAGTACAGGGGGTATAAAATATGGTGTCTCGGAGAAATAACTGCCCTTTCCCGTGGGAAATTCACGCGGGCGAAGCCGCGGGCAAAAACTAGTTACTTGTAAACGTATACGGCTCATATACGAATTATCCGAAACGAAAGAAAAACATTTATTTGCTAAAAACATGAGTACAAATAGACAAATTGATGTCAAAATGAATTAGACCTACACGTTTTACCGAATATAGGTATGCAAATATAAATAAATAAAGAGGAGCTTGCTATCCACTACAAATAACAAAACAAAAAAGAATTATAATGTATACTAGCCCTAAATTCTATCCGAGTCTATCGAATAAATATATAATAAATAACTGATATTATCTTTCTTTTTTCAGGTAAACAATATTATTTTTCATGGATAGTTATCACCGTTGCGTAAGTATTATTCACATTTCTAGGAGAATCATGTAGGGTTGGAAATGTATGCGAAACTTTAATATTTTTGAAGAGAGGTCCATGAAATGTTTGGCACGCGTTACGGGAAGCGGGAGTGGGACACGTAGCGGGAAATGGGATGGCGCACGTTGCGGGAAACGATATGGGACAATTTGCAGGAAACGGGACAGGACATATTTCGTAACGAGACATGTAGCGGAAATCATAGCGGGAAGCGGGGAATTGAACTAACGATGACAAAAAATACTAATTTAAATCATAGTATGGATAGTAATAAATAAATTTTACCAGTCTTAGAATACGCGATAAAATATTAATTGAAATTTTACTTCGATTCCTTTTAAGAACTGAAATTCACGCGTGTGATGCCGCGGGCAAATGCTAGTACCTATGTATATATATTTAAGAAATTAAGTCCATCCTTATATTGCATCTATATATATATTAGTACCAGCATAGAGGTACCTATATAAATATGGTTTTAAGCGAGGAACACAATGTTGTAAAGAAATTTCAAATCACACCAAACCACACGTGTGTTGCTTTCCATCAGCTCGTAAACTTGGGAAAAGTGAATGTTCATCTGTTTGTTTATTGCTAAACTGTAATGTTTAAAACCACATCATTTTATGTACATTCTGCACCAGCTTTTCTCACAGCTTCGCCCGCGTTGGATGGAATTTCCAAAAAAAATATTACCCCATAGACATTTTTCTGCTAAGGAGACAGTCTATGCTCCTTGTAAACAGAAAAATCTGTCTGTTATATTATTATTCAAATAAATTTCAATTCAAGGTCTTCATAGAACTTTTCTAGGTGTGTACATGAGTCAGATTGGTATACAAACTCGTGTTTGTATAGTAGAATAAGTAGAATTCGAACCTAACACCTTTCGATTTCAGTCGTTTCTAGAACACCACCTCTTGACTATCGTAAATGATTCACAAATAAACAATAACTTTCACATTCATAAAACTATCATCTTTATATTGTTAATAGAATTAACAAATAAAGTTCAGCTTTGTTTATTTAACAATCTTAAATATGTCAAGTTTATACATATTATGCAAAGAGCCAATTATTTTTACTGTCTTTTTATTACGGCTAGTCGGAACAATAAACTGTGGAATCCAGTTATATTTTATGTTGAAAATATTTGAATTCTCATTATGATCGAAAAATATATATCTCATATTTTTAGGATGATTAAAGGTCGATGACAAATGAAAGCATCACGCTTAGGTTTTGAGGCAATTGATACTCACGCTGGTAACAGAGTAATTAAACAAGTTTGTCCTGTATAATATGTAGATTTGCTTTAAAACAAAAATACAGATTTTTTTTATATACTTTTGAGCAATTACATAATGGTTGATTTAATGGCAAGCGATCACCGCAGCCTAGACAGGACGCCTGCAACACCACAACACAACACAACCTGGTTGCCGGCGGTGTGTGTCTTTTCACGTCCTCTTTATACTCGTAGAACTCCATTTTATAGATAGTGTCTAGAGAAAACCGTGACAAAATTGACAAAATTCAGTATTTTATATGCAACTAAGCTTCGCTCCTGGGCTTCGTTCCCGTGGGAATTTTGGGATGCCTTTTATAGTCCAATGTGTTATTCCAGGTTATATTCAACCCGTGTACCAAATTTCATACCATTCCATCCAGTGGATTTTGCGTGAAAGGGTAACAAACATACAAACATGCTCGTTACACACACTCACATATTAGTAGGATTATCTTCGTACTTACTTCAAATCGATTGTATGTGAATGGTATCGATAAAACTTAATCTCGCAATTCAATCCTGATGTTTCCTTGTCGAGTTAGCTACCCGTTGATGACAGATTAAAGTTTAATCGATCTGTGAGAGCGCTCATCGGGAAACGAACCTATTTGACCTTAGGGTCATACGCGCCACTTTATGGGTGGTGTGGCCCAATTTGTAAGTTCTAGCGATCGTGTCTCTCGAACTCGTCGAGTTCATTAGTATCATATTATTACTTAGTATTGTGGTAATCATTGGTGAAGTACATGTCATTTATATTTATATTAGTTAACTCTGATGTAAAAGCTTATAAAAATCGAACTATAATCCATAAAATACCATTACTATTCATGGAGATACATGAAGGAAGGGATAAGGGCGCTATTGCACAAATTATTTTTCTAGTAATAAAGCAGCTGTGATTTAAGCCTGATGGTGTAAAAAAATAATCTTCATTTCTGAAAGTTAGACTATTTTGCGATCGGCCGTTGATATTAATCAGCTTTAGAACAGGAACTATGTTAAACATTCTAATATTGAATCTAGAATACGCACGGGAAAGAAACGAAATGGCACAGGTAGTTATAGAAAAAACGTAACGTTTTAATGCCTTTGTGGTTTCATCTATGAAATAAAATCGAACCTTAATACGTAAATTTTATAGCAGCCATTTTATAAATATTCATAGATGAAGGTAATTATATATGTAATTAATACCACATGAGTTCAACTCTAAATAAAGTGCGGTATTGCATTTAAATTTGCATAAATGATGACGTTTCTTACTGCATATGTAATTTTAATTGAAGACACGTGCATATTTAATTATAATAATCAACCATTATCCCGTAAATATCAACAACATCCTATTTATAAATCGTTAAAACTAGTATTGACTGTAGCTTCGTTTATCCAAACTCAAATTATTTCTATGTGGGTCAAGATGTTACATCTAGATTGCTTAAGTACCTATTAAATTTTACTTTAAAAGTGTGCACCTGAATTTAGAAAAAATATTATTAAGTTTTTACCGAAAAAATATATTTTTATAGCAAAAGGCTGGCCGTCCGGGCTTCGCTCGCATCACGCTACCTATTGGTGAAAATCGTACGCAAATCCCTGCAGTATTTTTTGTGTTTATCGCGAACAGACAGACAGATGCGGCTGAGAACTTAATTGTATAATATATAAGGATGTAAGGATTGCTAAATCCTTAATTTTTATACAAAATGTGTATTGTATTATTGTCATATTGATAAAATAATTCTTGGTTTACAAACAAAAACTAATTATCCTTTTGTAATATAATCAATTTAAATCTTGTATCCGATTAAATATTCATTTTATTATCAAAACAATACTATTATTGTAAACAGGTAAGCGTTTGTGAGTTTGTATGTATGAGGCGGGTAATCTATGAAACTATATTAAAAATTCTGTCACCATTAGAAATATACATTATCCAAGATTGCTATAGGCTATATTTTCAAAACCAAGTCCCGGGCTGTTGCCCGGGGCTTTGCTCCCGTGGGGATTTTGAGATATCTAGTCTTTATATTCATAATTGAGATTAAAGTTGTCATGTCTCAAATTAAATACATTTTTACATTTTTCTGGTATATTATTATACTTTCGCGGACACGACTGACAGCAGGTAAAACATTTTTTCATTTATTTCTTTCATCAAGTGTCCTCTAGCGTTAAAACACTTTCCGTTTATCGCTTGCACCAAACGTCAAGCTGCCTAGACTGTACCAGCACTTTTGTTCCACAAATTAACTGCGCACTGTTCGAAACAATTAAACAAATCCTAATTAGATCCACCGGCACGAAATACTCTGATTTACTGAGCATGGGAAGTGTTCTGTCCTATTCCCTTATATGGTGAAAGAAAGAGCCAGTTGACGATTCACAGATATGGTCAAAGGGTATTTGAGTCAAAGTAGATTGACTGACACAAATAGGTCTATTGTTTTGGATCCTTTACGGGTTTTAAAATAATAATTGAATGAGCTCGTTGGCGCAGTGATAGTGGCGATTAAGCTACTACTGCAATGGTCAGTTACGGGATGGGTGACCGAAAATGTGATAATTTCGAAATTTTCCGTTCTTTGGAACACACGTCAATCCACTGGCTCTATTTACAGGCGTATAAATCGACCAAACCTCATTGAGACAGGTATTAGACCCAATGCAGATGATGATATAGAGATAGATGGATTACTAGTCATCACATGGAATGAAACACACTACAAAATAACAGTAATTTTTATTTCACCATTTCAAAAGAAAAACAAAGTTTAGATTTTCACGTGTTATTTAAAACAAGATTCGAACCTGGATACCTAGCATCTTTAAGCCAATCTTCAAGGCTTTAACAATTAGTCATTACTATATTGAGTAAATATATCCTCTCAAACTATCACTTGTTGACTGGAAGAGATCCCATCATGGGATAAGTCCGCCATTGTATATTTACCTTCTTGTTATGTATGTACTTTTAACACGTGTTTTTTGTACAATAAAGATAGATATTATAAACATTTTTCTTGTCTATGACATTCATTTTTCTTGTGTATGACAGAAAGTAGATAAGGTCGTGTAACCCGATGAGAAGATGTAAATGACAGCACTATATTATTGCTAGTATCGTGTATCGATATTGGATATACTATAACTCAGAAGCAATATCTGATTCAATTAATAACATTTCATGTTTCGTGTTCAGGACAACGCTTGATAGATTTTATTTTTAATATAATTTTATTTCGATAAACGGTAGTAGGTAGGTCATGAACACTCAATACTATTTTTTTTAATTTGTTTATTAACGTCAATGAATGATATATACGTACTCCGTACGAAGTACTTACTAAGTCCGTGGATATATTAACCTAAATAGTTTTTTTTTGTAATTTAGAGCTGTAATATCACAGACAGATATACGGACACATCAAGCTCATGGTACCTTATATTTTCGTAAAGTAAAAATGACTTAAACAAATCATTACACTTGACTAAGTCAGAAATTTCCATGTCTTCTACGGTAAACTAAACAATTTCTGAGAGAACTTCAAGACAATTTTATACTACATCCTTCAACAGTAATTTATTTTTGCAAAAAAAAAAAAATGGCAGTAACAGCCGCAATTACATAACGACATCCGCCATTTTTCTGTCACGAGATAAAAAAATATTGAAAAGTAACATGTACAAATATAAAGATGTATAGAAACTGTCATGCCAAACAAATCGGTTATTAATTTTCCAATAATAGATATGGCCGACCAGTGGCCACTTCCTAATCTAGTAAGAGATGCGCCGACTACTTTCCTACTAATCATTAATCATCCCGTGTGCGAAGAAACAAGATCCTGTTTACATGTACTTAGTAATTAAAGTTAAAAAAATTAGAATATGTCGTCGCTTGATGACATTGTCGACCTCGGTGGCGCATTGGTAAAGTGCTTGCCTAAGAATCGAGAGGTCCCAGGTTTGATCCCCGGTCTTCCGGTCTTTTTCGGATTGGCCCGAGTCCTGGATGTTTATCTATATATGTATTTGTTATAAAATATAGTATCGTTGAGTCAGTATCCCATAACACAAGTCTCGAACTTACTTTGGGGCTGGGCTCAATCTGTGTGATTTGTCCTAATAAAATAAATAATATATTTATTTACTTTAGACTGGCATTGATTAGAAAATTTCTGCAGAACATTCTTTTCGTGAATTTCCCACGGGAACATTTATTTTTCCGATAGCTACCCTATGTCCTTCTCCATACTTCAAACTACATGAATGCAAATTTTCAAGAAGATTGGTCGAGTGCATGCAGCGTGAAATGGTAACAAACAAACTTACTTTCGCAATTATAATATTAGTTACGATAACTCCGTGCGAAGCCGAGTCGCTATTTACTTTAATAGTTTTCAAACATGTAATCTACTTATGTAGTTACTAATTATTAACTTTATCACCAGCAGGAAGGACAATAAGCTATAATGAGCTAAGTCGCAAGTTGTAACGAGCGAGTTCATACTCGCTCGTTACAACTTGCGACTTAGCTCATCCAAACAGAGCAACGCTCGTCCTTACCGTTCATAGGTCATCGCTTTCTAACCTGATAGGAAAGTAAAAGTTCATAGAGCGTTCAAGGGTATAAATTACTATAAATTAAATACTGGTCTGTCTCTTCCTTGTTATTACGCAGGTTATAGTTGCAACTACAGTTGAAAATGAAATGTTAAACATGAATTGATAAGTTTTACTCGGTGGATATAGTTATCACATATTATATATTTTTATTTCTCCACTACTAAATATGTTTCGCCTTCATTACGATGTAAGAAAGCGGATCCTGGGCTCCGACGCTCTGCAGCTAAGTAGGAAAACGCATGCCCGTTTCCTTACTCAGCTGCAAGAACTTACTTCTTTTACTCAAACTACTACTAGTACTAAACTGACTATTTAAACTTTTGTAAAAATAAACTAAATAAAAAACTTTTGTGTACGACTAATACTAGATCTGGCACAGTCTAAAAATCAAGCTTGAGATATATAGATCAAATTAATTATTATGATCCATAAACTAAGCACACTTAGTTAAAATCAAATTTAAGACAGAATGACGGCTGTGTTAAAACAAGAACTTTTGACAGTTTTAGGAATAAAGTGACGATAACAAAAACCTTGTAAATTTTGGTTACATTTCTAGTTTTCAATATCATTTCATATTGAAACAAAATATAGATAATCAGCACCATCATATGATAATTCTGCAGTCCTCCGTGACCCACTGCTGGCCTCATTCCGTTTCCGCCAACCATCTCTGTCGTGGGCCATCCTTATCCAGTTGTTGCCAGCAATTTCCTTTACATCGTCACACACTCCGAGAAGCGTTTTATTGAAATTTGAAAAATAAATTTTTAATCTAGACCATTTTATTCATTCATTTAACGTTCAAAAGTAAACATAACAATGCTTCATACATATATTACAATACAAGCATTCCCAAGGAAGATTGACGTCAGGCAGATGGCCAGTTGTAAAATCACAGCCATTTAAAAAAAAAATATAGGTTATTTCTTACATTGAGCGCGTTTAACAGCCCCAAATTATAAAAAGATCGGAGATTATAAAAAGAGATAAGTGGTAATTTTTTTTTATCTGTAATTTCTTCAAATAAAGAACACGCGTTAAAAAAATACCGAACACAAAACGAACGTAACACATTTTATACGGAATCCTCAAAATTGATCGCTCACGCTTGGTGGTTGCTATGTTTTTTTTTCATCGGGTCGTGGTTTAATTGGTCCGCGCGCCAACCCATCACGTCGACACCACGGCACGAAGTGTTTGACATGCCTTATCTCATATGTGGAGCGTTATGAGCTCGAATTTATATTCTAACATGTTAAAAATTATGACATATGTTTTGACCTCAGATTAAAGCATGAGCGATTTTATTAGATTGCGTTTTAAGTACAATTAGTTTTAGAAGCAGTTGAAACGTTAATAAATAAATATATTTGAGTTTTTTTTAACTGTTGAATTAATAATTAATTTGTTGAATTAATAACCTTTATGAATCGAGTTGACGATTACTTGAAAGGCGAAATCTCCTGTAATGCCCTCGTATTACAGTTGTTCCTAGGCAGCGGTGACCACTTACCATGTGGTGACCAGTTTACTCGTTCATCTATACAATGTTTTCGAGCGAACATATACACATTTATTCAATAGCCTCACAATTGGAGTATTAAAGATGCATAATGAAAAACTAGTTAAAACTTGGTCCATTCTAAGACATTTAAACAACATAAAAACGCGATTAAACAGTTTATAATCGCGTTTTTATTTTAAGGTTGTTTATATTCGTGTCAATTACATTTCCAGTTAAATGTATATAGCAAAGAATTGAGATAAGAATAATGTCTCAATGTTTTGGATAAAGAAATAAAAGCAATGTCTACTAAACGTTAAAACAATACCAATATTCATTGAAAATTCGCTTCTATTACGACTCCATAAAACACTGCGAAAGGTAACTCAACTTGCAGTGAACTGTACTTTTACATTCTAGTATATATAAATAAAATCTGATAAAACCAGTAAAGATGAGTGAGAATGAGCCAAAGAATTCAGTATGTATTGGCTTTGTCATAAAATAGAAGTATTTTTAAATTACAACCAAGACGTGGCTTTAAACTGTTGATCTTATTGGTTGATCTGTTGGTTATAGCTTCATTTCTTAAGACTATGCAGCTCATTACTCGATGTTTTAACGATTCATAAAATTAAAACTAACTGTGAATGAAAATTAAAAGTGATCTTTACTTTTAAGACCTTAAATTGTTGAGTAATATTTATTTTATCCATATTCATATTATAAGGGAAAGTGTGTTTGTTGTCCTTATTTTCATTTCAAAACAGAGAATTGGATAAAGATAATTTTTGGTGTTGATTTAATTGGAGATCTGAAGAGTAATTTCAAATGTCTTTTAGGCGGCTTGAATAAAATCTGACACCATTGTTAGCACACACTCGAAAAAGCCTAATTTTTGCCGCGAGTGGATTCCCCAGGAACAGATTGTGTAAATACAGACAATTGATTCGAGTAATAGAAAGAGCTAAGATTTAGTTCCATCAGTCACTTTGACGTTGATTTTAATGTAAACTCGATGTTCAGACTAAATGGCGTTGTTTGCTTTGCACAGGTTATAGTTAATGTCAAAGTTGACTGGTGCAACCCAAGCTTTATTCTACACGTGCAACCAAAAAGGTAATAGATCTTGAACTTCATTGTGTTTCAGAATACATAAGTTTCGGAAATTTTAAGGTTAAATCCACTCAACCTTTAAATCTGGTTGAAAATATTTTTTTAGGATTTTTTTTTTATGGAATATTTTTTGGTCTGTGATTTAAAGACGACGATGACTAATTATAATCGAAATTATTTAAATCGATATTTATGAATAGGAATGTCTATAATCGGATTACTGAGTAACCCACGTTTCCGACTCGATTCGTAATACATGAAAGTGTTATTTAATCGATACAAATGTGTGATTTATTATCTCGTTAGTAATAGGGATTCCAAAGCATATTTCATTACGATAATAATTCCATGTTTTGTATGAGAATGGATTGTATAATGAAATGAATATTTTATGAAAATCGATACATGCCACTCCGATTGCCGATTCGAATAGAGACTTATTATAATCGAAAGCTAGCGTTTTATCGTCGAATTTGAATATTATCGTCAGTTTGATCTTATTTTGATTCTAAAAAAAATAAAAACTTACGTTTAAAAATAAACGCTCCGCTAGATGTTATATATCATACACATCTAGCGGGGTAGACAGAGCCATGAGTTGCACACTAATCACTTAGTTTGTGACTCGGTTCCCATGGACACAAACATAGAAACGGACACACACCCAGAAACACAGACAAATATCTGTGATGTAATGTAAAAATATTTACCCGCGCTGGGAATCGAACCCAGGACCTCCAGACAACGGAGGTCGTCAAAACCTAAGCTTCTTTATTGGTGATCACTAATCTAACACGGCTAATTCGAGTACATATTACATTAATGTTACACGAGTCAGTTATTACGGGGTTACTTGTTCAATTTGTAAGATATCTTGTTTCTATTACCATTAAGGCGCGTTCAGACTGGTCAGGTGTGTGGTTCCGCCCTAGATGGGACCACTTCATATCCCCCCATGGATATTGTTCGAAGCAACACATACAACACATAACATTGATAGTTGATAGACAAAAACAACATAAAGGAGGGTTGACGTCAGGTAGGCGGTCAACATCATACGGTGCTTCGCAAAACGTTCGACCGCAGCGGCTGCGCGGTCATTACAATCCGTCAATTTGCTTGAGAATTGAATCATTTCCAAAATCAATTATTCATAAAATTGACATTACTGCAGTACAGAGTAATTAATGTAAAGTCATATAGTAAATAAAACTCATTCTTGTCTTTGTTAAAATTTGAAACATTGTAATGACAGCGCGACCGCAGTGGTCGTAACGCTCTGCGAACCACCCGAGTGTGTTATCGCTAACACTGGTGTCAGATTTTATTCAAGTAGCCTAAAGGCATCTGACATGACTTTTACGACTACTTACCTCCATCTAGTGGCAGGTAGTCGCATACACACTAGTGAAATAAACTGTCAACCAGTGTGCAGGTTTCCTCACGATGTTTTCCTTCACCGGAAGCAAGTGGTTGTCTATGAAAACTTCTATATATAAGTCAGATTGGTATACAAACTCATGTGGCACGAGTAGGGATACGAACCGGAGACCTTTCGATCCATAGGCGGGCGTCTAACATTACACCACCACTGCTTCAAGGCAGACGGGTGGTTAGTAGTATAAACATAGTCGAATCACAAGAATGTAAAGATTTATTTTTAACCGTCGACGCTTTGTATGTTTGAGGTGGATAATCTCCAAAACTACCGAACCGATTCAAAAACTCTTTCACCATTAGAAAGGTACATTATCCAAGATTGCTATAGGCTAAATTTTATCACAAAATTCCTACGGGAGCAAAGCCCCGGGCATCATCTAGTTTATAAGTAGCCTAGTCGTCAGCCAGCCGCGTCTGCTGCAATAAATACGGGAATCTCCTTATGACCACCCATTTTAGAATTATTGATAAGACTTAATACTTCAAAGGCGGGTATAGAGCCTTAGTTCATTAATAAGTGTTACACATTGAATCTGTTCCAGACAGATTCCTGTAACACTAATTTGGGTGTTTTAAACCTGTTTTGCTTCGAACACTTAACAAAAGTGTAACAGATATATATTTTCCTGTAACCAAACTGTTAGAAAACTGTTTTTACTATTTTCTGTGTGTGAGTAAACAGCGTCACTGTATAGGGAAGTCCCATTGGCTACCGGCATCGTCAAAGCGCGCGCTGTTGCCGTTCCGTCTTATAACGAACCGGCAACTACACGTCGGCTGTCTCATTGTTATACCATTATAAACCTTATAGGTTGTAACAGTTATAAACACTTTTGAACGTGTTTTTCAAAAAACAGATTTAAAATATTACAGTTTTATTTCTGCTTTTCTTTCAACCCTAATGGAAAAACCGTGTTCAAACACTTTATTCGGTTATCCCAAAAGTCCCTGCTGGTTACTGTATCTCACCATTTCGTATGGTTATTATTTTGATTACAGTGTGTACACGCCTTTACATAGAAATAAGAAATACAATGTAGAGCATTGGAAATCGTATCGGAAGGATTATAGCGATAAATTAGTAATGTTAGCTACTAACTGATTAGTGATAACTTTAATTAAGTAGAAGTTGTAATGGCTAGCAAGAATTCTACACTTTTCTGTGATATCTCTCAAGCAAGAAAGTATAGCATTCGATACGCATATAAACGTATGTAGTAGCTTGTAAGTACATAATATATTAACTAAGTGAGATGTAAAATGAATCTGCCATGAATCTATATTACAGTAAGGCCCTATTGAGACAAAATGACGCGATAATATAAATTTATGGAGATTCGCTACTGTGCGAGTTTCGGGATAGAAAGTACCCTATGTGTTATTCCAGGTTATAATCTACCCGTTTACTAAATTTCATAACAATCCGTTCAGTAAATTTTACGTGAATAGGTTACAAACATACATCGTAATAAAATTTCGTTTTTATAATATCTGTTCATAGTCGTATCCCTCATGGGTCGTGGCGATTACGTGGAATGAAACACACACAACAACTTTCTTGGCATTGTTAATGGAGTGGTTTGCCATTGCCTTCTCCATTTTACACACAAGTTAATAAAAATCAACCTGCTCACTGAGCAGGTTTCCTCACAATGTTTTCCTTCATCGAAAACAAGTGGTGGTCGATGAAAACTACTATACATGACTCAGATTGGTATACAAACTCATATGGCACGGGTAGGATTCGAACCTGGGACCTTTCGATCCAAAGGCGGGCGTCTTAACCATTACACCACCACCGCTTCGCTTTTATAATATACGTGTCCTACGAGTATATCTACAAAATGATTATTATCGTATCGCGTTGCAGCGCATCGCGTCGCGACTTAGAGATTTAGATTTTAGTGTAGATATAAAACTGTAATAAATTCTAATAAGACACATAAAATTATGACATAAGGACAAATCCCTGCTTTTATATAGGTGTATTATATTGTTCAATATTACCTACAAATAACGGATTCCAAATTCAAATGTAATATTTTGTTACTTTTTAATTGTAACAGTATTTATGGCCAAACTCTCTGTTTTAGTTAAAATACTTCTTATAATATTATGACCGATTTTGATGAAATTTCACGATATTGTACATTGAGCAGGTCAGGTTTTTTATCTATTTTATACAATTTATACCTTTTATACAAGTTATGCTTTTAAGTCTTAATTATAGACATATATAAAACTTAATTTAGGTTGAATTAAAAAAATTGTTCCCATATGACATATGTCACCAATACTCTAATACCCTTACACATAACCCCATTGTCTCACTGTATAATTTATTACACCACTTAAACCAGTCCAAAAATTGACTTCTGGTTTGTTGTCCATTGTTCATTTAAGTGGCGTAATATTCAAATAATGCACTTAGTTCTTTCAAAAAAAAAAAACTTAACCCTTACAAAGTAGTTCATGATTTTGGAGTACCCGAACCGGTTTTTGAAGGGTCATAATGTTTTTTTTTTTTTTTTTGGGTATGTAACTGTAACATTTATATTGTATGTCTGACTTCTCTATTATTGAATAGTAAATTATAATATGATGTAATTTCTGTGAAATAATGAAGTGACACGTAGCATTATCTAAGACAATCTGTTTTTGAAATATTACTAGTCTAAAATATTTAAAACTTGATGTTGTCCGCGGCTTCACTCCCGTGGGAATTTTGTGATAAAATATAGCCTATAGCAATCTTGGATAATGTATGTTTCTATTGGTGAACGAATTTTTGAAATCGATTCAGTAGTTTCGGAGATTACCCGCCTCAAACATACAAACTCACAAACGCTTACGCTCTTTATAATATTTATATTTAAATGAAATTTAGATAAATACAAAAATTGACTGACGTTTGACATTAAAAATATTTGTTGTAATCTCAATACATATTTAACATTTTATAAACATGCGTTTACATTTTATTAATATGTAACATTATGTAATATGTATATATACATACAAATAATATAATAATATATAATAATATATTAGGACAAATCACACAGATTGAGCTAGCCCCAAAGTAAGTTCGAGACTTGTGTTATGGGATACTAACTCAACGATACTATATTTTATAACAAATACATATATAGATAAACATCCAAGACCCGGGCCAATCAGAAAAAGATCATTTTCCATCATGACCCGACCGGGGATCGAACCCGGGACCTCTCGGTTCAGTGGCAAGAATCTTACCACTGCGCCACCGAGGTCGTCGGAATATATGGAGACCACACGCATTTTCCAATTAAAAATATTCTAAAATGATTGTTAATAAGACATAAAATTTGAATGTTGCATCTAATTTTTAATTTGTTATTGTTTTTAGTAAATTTTAAATTGATGAGATAATTATAAAACTTTTATTTCATTAGCTCCATGTATGAATTTATTAAATACAAAATAATAACAAAAAAATATTTCAAATAATTGATCATGAAAGAATAATACCTTTAAATTTAATTTATCGCAATCTATGAGAAAGTAAAATGTGATCTTTACTATAATATATATTATATATATATATATATATATATATATATATATATATATATATATATATATATATATATATATATATATATATATATATATATATATATATATATTTCTATATGTAACAAATATATTAAATTGTATGAGAGAAAACCCTCAAACACATGTATTGTGTAGATTAAACGTAAATTGAATTTCCACTGCAAATTTCAATTCACACCACTTTTATAAAATGTTTAGGGTTCCTCACAGTATTTCTCTTACCTCAGAACCCCCGCTAAGGAACCCTCAAAGAAAGTGGTCTCGCCTTCCACCCATAAAGTATGGCTACAATATAGTACATTATACCAATTGGCAGATGACCTTTTGGCAGTCGTCTTAAACATAAAATAAATATGCTACAGAAATGTAACTTACTAGATGTTGCCCGGGGCTTCGCTCCCGTAGGAATTTTGAGATAAAATATATCCTATAGTAATCTTGGATAATGTACCTTTCTAGTTTCGGAGATTACCCGCCTCAAATATACAAACTCACAAACGCTTACCTCTTTATAATAATAGTATGGATATGGATTTTTATTTTAAACTTCACTTTATACACGCCAAATGTAAATATATTATTAATATTGACAATGTCGTCGAGTTAACAATATTAAATATACGGCGTTTTAATAATAGTTAGATATTTTTTATAACATTGCTGTCTGAGATTGATATTTTGTGCGTGAACTATTGCCACTCACTCACATTCATTCAGTTTATTTATTCAGCTCATTCAACCATTTATTGTAATTATAAACTGGTTTTCTTCTCGTAGCTGTATCAACCTGTCACTATTAAATCTCAATTTCACCTACAAGTCCACATTTCACATACAACTCAATATAGCTTTCGAATTTCTGTCCCTTAAGGAAAAAGACGTATAACTTTATCTGTATGTACAGTAAGAAGTAATAAAATATAAAAAAAATATATATTTATCAAAATGTAGAAGAGGGAAAATTATCTTGTGTATACATCTGTACACTTTTATTTTGCATTTTAACGGTGCCTTGTACATTTTATTACAGTAATATGGCGCAATGTGATAAGGTGGATAAAAAGTGTTCGCTTTTGGATATTGTGATGTCATTTTTCACTCGTGTACTAGTTGTAATCTTTGTTGAGATTAAAAGAAAGAATTGGGACCGTTTGTGTTACTTTTAAGCAATTTCCATGCAGATTAAAAAATAATAATTTCGTGTATTTTGTTATCAATATTATATGAATAAATATTTTTGTCGCTTGAAAAAAAAATATTTATGTTACGTGTTGTAAACGTTTAACATAAAAAAAATTGACAATTTTATCTAATTTATTAAAAATATATTACAAGGTCTGATATATATAAAAGTCACGAAATTCCGATACACAAACACGAACAATATTAAAATCAATTCATGTAACCTAATTTTAAAAAATCGATCGTTCGAGAAGTTCGAGCCATATATGAAAATATAGAATATTTTTAATTTTTTCAAATAAATAATCACACGTAATATTGTCTGTTACAGAATAGGTTTATTGACTCGATTCGAATTTCGAATCGATCCGTTGCGGCTAGCAAATTTGACGTTTGACAGCTTGAAGGTGACGCGGCAATTTTTTTGGTCAAAATTGGATATGACGAATCTCATAATGATAGACATGGTGTAAAAAATTGTAACGAACACATGGAATACAATTTGAACATTCAATATTACTATTCAATGGTTGGTTTAAGATACAGGGTAGATACCATTTCGAGACATAAAAAAAAATACTTTTTTTAATTTAAAGGTGGTGTAATGGTTAAGACCCCCGCCTGTGAATCGAAACGTTCCAGGTTCGAATCCTACTCGTGCCGCATGAGTTTGTATACCAATCTCACTTATTATATAGTAGTTTTCACAGACCACCACTTGCTTCCGGTGAAGGAAAACATCGTGAGGAAACCTGCACTCTGTTTGATCATCAACTTGTGTATGAAATGGTGAAGGCAACGGCAAACCACTCCACTGACAGTGCCAAGAAAGTCATTATGTGTGTCTCATTCCACGCAATGACCACGACCCTAAGTAATGAGGAGGTTGTAAGTTTCTTGATAAATGGCATAACCAAACTATAAAATGCTCATTGCTATTCGGAGACTATATACTAAACGACAACAATCGTATACAATTCTATACTTAGTAGTTATATATTGACCATAAGCACCTATGTAGGGTATATATATACTCTTTTGAAGAATAGCTTCTTCAGTTTTCCGGACCCAGAAATTAAAAAAAAAACATTTGGTATCTCATTATTGATAACACAATTACATAAATCGAATTTGTATCGACAAAAAAAAACACATCTATGAATAAAATCACACCATACATATACTATTTTTAAAATTCATTATCAAAATAACATTTTAATTTATATATTAGTGTACAAAAAATTTAAATATTATATTACCCGATTTACATATTAATAGAGTCAAATTAATACATTAACAGTATCATTCAATATATCGCTCCTATTTCAATAATCGCAATTCTAAAAATACTTTTTTAAATATTACATTCGAAATTCAAAAAAAAAGGGTCTATTCACAACACCGTTCGTCTGAATGTCTTATTGTAGCTATTGTGACAATTTCTTTGACAATACGAGTAAAGAGTGTGCTCGTAAAATTAATCATGCGACACAACTGTTGTTGGTAAACTATATCACAATCCTCTATTGTGTTCTAAGCTCCCGGTCCCCAGGAGCTACAAACCAATTGTGTTAAAAAATGGAGTCCCATTAACTGTTATGCTTGCTTGGTGCCGAATTCTTATGCAAAGTTTACAGGATGAATGGTGTGTGCGGTTTTGTGATCTAGAGTATCTTTATGATTGCAATCACAAATTGTAGTGGAATAGAATTTATTGACATTACTATCTTTTTGTCAACTTTATGGCAAGTTTCGAACACAAATATTATTATACGATTATTATATAGTGATTTTCATTAACCCTAGTATGTACTTACAATAGAATATTATAATATGCATGCATATTGGTTGTTATAGATTATTTTGGCCGAAGTAATATTTGACGATTTTTAAAAATGATAAAAAATCTATATACTTATATCATTCACAAAATATAAATAAATAAATATATTAGGACAAATCACACAGATTGAGCTAGCCCCAAAGTAAGTTCGAGACTTGTGTTATGGGATACTAACTCAACGATACTATATTTTATGACAAATACATATATAGATAAACATCCAAGACCCGGGCCAATCAGAAAAAGATCGTTTTCCATCATGACCCGACCGGGGATCGAACCCGGGACCTCTCGGTTCAGTGGCAAGAACCTTACCACTGCGTCACCGAGGTCGTCAAAATATACACCTAATGTATTTTTTTAAAACATTTTTATAAAAATTTAATAAAAACTTCGACTGACATACAGTGTGTATCTATGTCCTAGACTACATCATAAATCGACTCGATCTTACGATCGAATTATACGCAACTGTGAAGTAATAAACGTATATTTGTATCGATAAAACGTATCGATTGAGTAATATCTCATTGAGCGAATGCCTGCGTGTGGCGAATAGTGGCGTAGCTTGAGTATCACGGGCCTGGTGTAAAGAAATCTGGAGAACCCTTTTTAATATGGCAACCTTTTTAATGTTGCACAATTTTTATGAGCAGATTAAGATAATGAAAACAAGAGTTTGATAAAGGTTCCAATTCAGTAGTATTCCAGGAAATCTATTTAAAATGTCACAATTTGGTTTTTTGTTCCCCCATACAAATTGACTGACCGAAATTAGTGTCGTAATTTTATTGTATTTATTATGTATTTATTGATTTATATATGTACAAAACATGACAGTTGTTATGTTAGTAAATAATTTCCTTTGTTTTATACCATATAGGTACTAAGTATATCGTAAAAATATGCAGTGAATAAGAATAACCTGCATAAAATCATTATGCGACCTTTAAACATTTTTTCCGTTAATCTAGATCTGAGGGCCCCTTGTCCTTAGAAGCCCCGTGCAGGGCACTATCTTCTCTTTAGATAGCTACACCACAGCGGATCATCCGAATCGAATAGAGAAAGAAATACGATTTATGGTGTATTGAAATGTCTCAGTTTTTCTCTCTCCCTGTTCTTAAGTTATTGGCGTGATAAATATGGAGTTCTTTTCAAGTGAGAGCTCTTCTATAGAGTTTACCAGTACCCATAAGGAGTGTTTTTAAAATATATCAGTAAATTTGTAACAGTTCTTTTTTATATATGTATTTTCACTAACAGTTCATTTTCATTAACAGTTCTTTTTTACAAATAAATATGTATAGACAAATCACACAGTTTGAGCTAGCCCCAAAGTAAGTTCGAGACTTGTGTTAAGGAATACTGACTCAATGATATTATATTTTATAACATATAAATATATAGATAAATATCCAAGGCCCAAGACCTGAACGGAGATCGAACCCGGGACCTCCAGTGTAGCAGTCCGGCGTATTGACGATTAGGCCACGGAGCTCGTCAATATCTGTTGTTAAAAGACTACAAAGTTTGACAAATAAATTAGCGAGTCGGCCTGTTGGCGATGACCACACTGACTGAAAACCTCCTCAAGTTTTAACGTTTTTCAAGAAAAAAAAAGTCCTTGAAAATAATATATTCAAAATCAAATCATTTATTCAGAAATTCGGCGTTCACAGGCACTTTTTCACGTCATATTCTAAATTAAACGACATTTACCAAAGCTACAAACTACTAGCATTTCGGAACGACCACTGCTGCTATTGGAAAATAAATGTTGCTTAACGCCGCTTCATCGTTTAACTCACACAATTATATAATTTGAACCAGCTGACGGTGTCGTCTACAAGGTCCCTAGACCCATGGAAGATAGGACCACTACACATATATTCCCCGGAAGTCGTACGAAGGGATTTAGCTTTAGCAGCTTAAAGGTAACAATAGCATTGCCATTACACACTAACATTGCATAGTCTGGCACGCGGGCGGTTGTAAGAATATTAAAAATTTTAATTTGTTTCGATTAGATTTGAGACTCAGTTCGTTACTGTGTCGACGGGATATTCTAGTGGAACGGACGGGAAATTTTTATTGGCGTTGGCATGTGTCGAGGGGTTAGCGTGTATATCTTGTAGATATACCTATCCACAGAATACAGACAAAATTTTCATGAAAAATTAATTGCAACTCGTTGTATGTGTTATGTGTGTGTCCCATTGACATTTTAAATTAAACTTATTAAATTTATTATAAAAATATATATAAGCAAATGACTTTTGTTTGGTAAAACGTAATTCCTGGAATTGTCATGTATTCTTGAAATATTTGTATTCTTGGTAAATAAATATAGAATCACGTACTGAAAAAAAATAATATGAACTACCAATTATTTTTCTACATAATATTTACTTTATTTGTACGATTACGTTCTCGCAAAAATTCATGCTAACATAATAAACTTTTGTAATTAATAATTTTTCTTTCAACACCACATTGTAAAAAGAAATTAAACTCATGTTTTTGCAAATAAATAATCTTTGTCTTTGTCATAAATAAAAATAGTATTTTGTAGCTTTCATAATAATCAAGATAAAATTATAAAACAAAATGTCCCTTAATAGCACGAAAAATTTAAATATTTACTTTCAATCCAACCGGTGAATGTTAAACAAATAATATCATGTTTAATTCATAAAATCCTGTTATATCAGAGTTTAGGCGAGATGAATGTGGTCGCATTTAAATCACATAATTAAGACGTGACCGCAACCGGCCATTAGTTTATTTTGGCACAAATGGCCGACTATATTTATCTTTGTAGACGATTAATTACTGTAAAACTGATACAGACAGTCTTAAAATTGATAACTCGTTTAATTCGTATTATCATATATGACTGAGCCAGAAAGGAACCAAGAAATTGCGGAGATATAACTTTTTTTTAAAATTTATTTACAAAAAAAAAACATCATATATTTAGTTTTTGAACAACGCTAGCGTTCTCCGCGCGGGTAATATGTTTTTCAGTTATGTATGTTTTGGTTAAGTGCCTATTTTCTTATTCCCTAATTGGTCACTTATGTATACTATAATAGTGTGGTAGGCCGGGTAATATATTTGAAGGTAAATCGAGAGCTTTCTTTGATATTCCATCTGTGTAACATTAGGATGATCTAATTTTAAAAAAATTAAGAAATTAATGTGCAATATATACCTATAGGTCTCTTAGTTCATTAGTAAAAAAATATTTTTTTAATTTTTTTGGTAATATAATTATATTTTTTTGACAACGGATATTCAGTCAAGGATGTTGAAAAAAATGTTCACAAAGTTTGTTTAGGCCGCCGTCAAAAATTGACATCATTAGTCTTCGTAACGTCAATTGAACAAAAACAGATGAAACAAATTGAATATTCCCACATACTGAGGTGAAAATCCAAGGATAAATACAGGATATTACGTTATAATAAATGATGCGAGCGACATCGCCGGTATTATAGATCTTATTGTTCAAGTGAAAGAGGATAAAATGGCTTGCAAGGAAGTAGCCGCTATAGATATCATTAGTAAGGAAGGTATTAAAGTTGACAATCAAAATGTAGTTTTGTGTGATACAGTCAAAAGAAAAGGCGATTCACATGTGTACTGTGTGATTAATGATGTTACTCCAAAACTATTCTCACTAGACACCAAAGAAAGCGAGACAATTGTTGGAATTATTGAAGATCGTGACGAAATCCACACGCAAATTTAATATCTGAACAGTTTACAATAAAGGTGGATTTTGTTTGTGTTTTAGATAAGATTTCGCGTGGCATTGTTGATAATAAAAAGTTGACTAATGATTCTGGTTTGAGATCAAATATTCATGTTTATTTTTTAACTGTTGGCATGTTTTGTTACACTTAACGCTTAAGTAGATCGTGTTCAATATGAGCGTCTGTTTCATTGTTATATGCTATTATAAGTGCATATGTATTATTCATGTTGAATATAAAGTACTTGAGACAATGCTCTGGTAGCTACAGTTTGGGGAATGACATGTATTTATTATCTAATGGTAGTGTTAGTCGTATTAAGAGTTAGTATAATGTAATTTTCGAATGCTAGTGGCTACTCTAAGTTATATGTTATTTTGATTGTGATAAGAAAAAAAATCTCACTTAATCTCAGTTCTAGATTATTAATAAGTTATTTTTTGCATACTGTCTGCAGTTCAGTCCGCGGTAGCCATATTTGAGCTTGGGTTAGTGACTACATCTACCGAATTTCGTCAAAATCACCCTAGCGTTTTGGCCGTGAAAGCGTGATCAATAGACTTTCGCCTTTTAAAATATTAGTATGGTTTTAAAAGGGTGCACAAATTTGACGTTGATTTTGACCAACGCGCGGTACGACACTTGCTATGGCAAAACTTCTGCGCACGTTAAAGTTGACGGTGCAAATCACCCTAAGTTTATTACTGGTTTTAAGGGCTTACGTTGTAATTTTCGATACTAAATTTCACCTACCACATAATTTAGAATAAACATAACTTTGATTCATATAAATCTAAAAGAAATACTAATTCAAATTTAAGAATTAGCAGTTTTTGTGATATTGTTAAAAAAAAATACTTTTACTTTTTAAAATTACGGAGATCTCGATGATAATACAACTAAAACACTTTCCAATCACATCCTATCGTTCGTAATAAAATTAAAAAAAACGAACAAGTGTGAAATTGTGTATGAAATCGACATCCCAGCAATTACGACCGATAGCTCCCACGTTGATGTAAAAGATAACAAATATCGTTGCGTAACATCAGCCTAGTTACCACGGCAACGTGTTTGTTACCATTTATTTACTTCTTCCGTTGACCAGTGAGTCATGACTTCTTTTATTTTGCCTACGTGTCCCACTGCTGGGCTAATGGTTCATTGCTTAGATTTTTTTTTAAATATATTTTTTAAGATTGGCCCGATAGCAATTTCTCTTATATCTACTAAAAGAATCACTAAATTAGTATTATATTTATTGACCGAGCGAGCGAAGCGAGTTGTAACGCGATGTTTGTAACGCGATAACTTTCGAACCGTTGGTCTGATTTTGATGAAATTTAAAAGGTATATAGGATCTTTCAATAGAATTTTTAAGATCTTCGGTCATCAAAATCGGTTAAGTCGTTTTTGAAATATTCAAAATTTTGAAAAAAACTCATCAGAAAATTATTGTGTTCGCGAGGTCTAGGTTCGTGGCGAACAACTAGTTTATTATAAGCAATCAGGTGTACCACAGTTGGGACTATAAGATATGGTTTTAAAATTCCTCACATCTCCTAGCTATCATATCAAAACTAAAAAAAAAACATTTTTTTAGAAGCTGAATACATTAATACCAATATAAATTTTATGTGACATTCTACGAGAAAATATATCTTATGGAGGGCAGTCGATTATGACTAACTATGCGGGTCTGTAATAAAAATTTACACAAATGTCTTAAGCGACTTCTTCGCTACATAAGGTAACTTTTCACGTGGTGTATATTAATCGTTAGTAAACACTTAATACTTACATTTCGTTCGATAACAAGATATCTGTTGCGTAATAATTTTTCCCACATCCCACTTTCCCGGCGACTTGAACTCTGGCTCCGTATCTTGTGCTATCGTCATTATTGTCACAATATACAATCGTGCGTGGTCAGAATTTTAATAAGATTGTTTTCCAATTGATCAGCCCACATATCTGAAGAAAAGATCTGTATTATACATATACTTTATTTGTCATTTTAATATAAGAGTGTTTCTGCATCAGTCAGCTTTGACGTTAACTTTAACCCGCGCGTCGTGGTCGTTAAGACAAAATGGCGTAGTTTTCGATTTTCAGCGTCAACTTTGACTGTTATTGCCAAAATCCACTCTAATTAATGTCGTGTAAAAAAATCACATTCGTAGAAGACTGGAAAATGTAATATTGTATTATTGTTTCTTACAAATGTTAGCTTTATTTGTAAAGAATATCGTAAAAATAATTAACTATTTAAAAAAAGGTCTAAAATGTATTGTGTTCACGGAATATGGAATATCTCATTGTCTGTTTCATCTGAGCTTTAATCCTCAACTCTAAAGCGTCGAAGTCCCGGGTCCGTTTTCCTCCAAAAATTACGGAATATTGTATGGTTTCTATAGAAACACATGGGACAGAATCATCATCTATACGATTAATTAGCCGATTCCATTCTGAAGTAACTTTCTCAATTTGATAATTAATAAGATTATTCGTATTAAAAGGAAAATTTAATTGCAAAAATTAATATTCATCCGATCACTAGAAAATAGGCTTCAGAATTCATTTCAATGCAAATTTACTATAAAATATAGTAATAAAATATACATTTTAATTAATTCTATGTAAGTTTACATTATATTCTTGTTGTCAAACATGTATATATTATTTAGAAATTTTATTTGCAACATAAAGAATTTTCATTATTATTAAAATGTATAACAAAGCGCGTATCACGTATCGTAACAAACAATAAAATATATAGACCAATGAGTCTATAATCATATTGACAAAACTATTTAAATTTTCGAATTAGATTTCTTTTTTGTTTACTTTGTACTCATTAAATAAATAAATAAATAATTATATTAGGACAAATCACACAGATTGAGCCAGCCCCAAAGTAAGTTCGAGACTTGTGTTATGGGATACTAACTCAACGATACTATATTTTATAACAAATACATATATAGATAAACATCCAAGACCCGGGCCAATCAGAAAAAGATCATTTTCCATCATGACCCGACCGGTGATCGAACCCGGGACCTCTCGGTCCAGTGGCAAGAACTTTACCATTGCGCCACCGATTGGTCTATATATTTTAGTATTTTCCCGCGTTTAACAGTTTGTCACGATACGCGATACGCGGATCGTAACAAACTGTTAAACAGTCGGAAAGTCGGTTTTCTTTCATGTTTACGAGTTCTACATACATTATATTCAATTTTCTCAAATCTTAGACATTAATTGAGATACTTTCGAGGTTCGCTTTTCAAATATCAATTAATATTATAAATTGGTTGAATTCAACATTTACATATTTCTAATTTATTGTATGTTTAAATTAGGAATCAGTATGTTAAGTTTCATGTTTGAATATCGCCACCTGAGTTATTGTCTAGTTACCTTATAAGAATATGTTATTACCGATAGATCCTATTAGATATAGGTTTCATTGATAAGAACTAGCTTTTGCGATACGATACACTTAGGACCTGTTCGCCTAGGCGAAGACGTTTTTCCAGGTGAACGTTCCAAAATAAACGTTTTTTTTTTCATTTCCTTCTATAGAAAACAGATATTTTGTAATCATTTTTAACACTGAATTGAGGTGATTTTTGAAATGGAGACAAATTGAGAATGACATTAGGTTACTTTATGTCACATGTGTGTTCCAACTTTTGCGTCAAATTTCCAGTTTTTTTTTTTTTAACGGGTGACATACAAATGTTTTACTGTGAGAAATTTCGTGGAAATGGAAATATATTCATGTATTCTATACAAAAGTACGTTTTCGGACCCATTCACACTCACTATTATCTGAGCCACGCTTTCGCTCAAATGTATGTAAATCTAACTGTTTTATTACAAATTTTATAGGTGCATCGATGCCATGATACCGTGTTAACGAGAGTTAATAGCCAGTTAAAATATAGTTACGTTGTTACGGGTTAACGAAGACTCTCCCACCATTCTTGTCTCCTACTCATTTTAATAGAATTACTCCCCTTTTCTCTCCTAAATAAATGTAAGTATAATCAAATGCAAAAATACAATGTACAATTTTTTTATTATTTCATTTAAACAACTTTCAAATTTTGCCACTCAAATTCAAATTCAAATTCAAAATTCTTTATTCAATTTAGGATGATATACATCACTTATTGACGTCAAAAATTACTTAAACTAAGTCTACTGCCGGCTTCCAAAGCGCAGGTGAAGAAGAAGCGGCGCAACAAACTTCACCGCAGCCTTTTCTCCAAGGACGTCAATTAACAAATATAGGTCTTATACACTAAACGATCATATTTTAACCCGTCGATCGCGCAGAATCGAGACACAATAGATGAACAATTGTTTGTTCCGCGCATTTGCACCAGTTCGTATTCACATTCTGTGAAACTTTGATTTTAACTTTTACACTAATAAGTATAGAGTATGACTGTAAGTATAGTAAAGGTAGTCTGATGCCTCAAAATTTCTATAACGGAGGCGTCCTATATGATCTTCATTGATATTGTTTGCAGAATCGACTCACTGAGAAGACGATAAATATACATTTATCGTCTTCTTAGTGTGTCGATTCTGCAAACAATATTAATATTTAAATACTTAAATGAGATCCTCTTTCCAGTAGAAAACAAAGCTTTGAAATATATTTCTTGTAACAGCGTTGCAGAATTATATATTAAACAACAGGTATTAAACGCGCACATACCTTCTTTATTTCCCAGATGTTACGGACCATTACGGTCTTTTATACCTTGGATCTTGGGAAATAAAAAAGGTATGTGCGCGTTCAATACCTGTTGTTTTTTTTTTTTTTGGTGACCAATGAGCGGCAGCAGTCAAAGTTGACCAGTTGTTACACATCTGATAAGTTACGTAACTTGTTACTTAACACGCTGACTATGTACTAACTCGAAGAAGGTTCTTCAAGATTAAGGTCTTTAGTTTTGTCACTGACAATATTTTTATGGCCTAGTGCCTTGACGTCGGGGAAGTTGAAACTAAAATAAATTTACATGTCGATGACGTCATAGATTTAATTAATACTTTCACTTATTCCTTTACTATACTTTCAATTATTCCAACTAATATACAACGCGAATGTGAGTTGGTTTGTTTGTTAGCTCTTCACACTTTAAATACTCGACCAATCCTCTTGAAATTCTGCGTAAAATTTAGTTAAGAATTCGGAAACAATCAAAAAGTTACACTATGTCCACGTTTTAGTCCAAAAAGAGTCTTTTTTTTTAGTAGGAATTTCGTGCAGGATTAGCCAAACTAGTTTTAAATAAATTGTTAAAACCAAATGTATTTTTGAAAGGGGTTTGTTTTGTGCTTTGATGGTTTATATTAAAGAAAAATACAATTATTTCCTTTTGTTTATGTATTTCTTTTTCAAATTTATGTTCACGAAACATAATCGAAACACATTTAAAGTAGAATAAAATTAAAAATGACAATACGCTGTTTTTAGGTAAGACGCAAATATTTTAAATTCATCACAATTTACTTTTTTATTATTGCACTGTTCACATCAGAATCGTAATGCTTTCCGAGCCAACGAAATAAAATAAATATAAATCTATTTAAAAAACAAACAAACAAAACATTTATTCCAAATTGAATGACTGTGCATTTCTTCAACCACTTGGCTCATTTTTCACAAACACTTGAACATCAACAGAATCATTAATAAATATTTAAAGAACATCTGTCCTTGCGTGACAATTTTACAATAAACAATATTTCGCACTAAACTATAACATTTATCACCACTCACGAAAATCAACCTTATTTTTGACACGATAGAGTTCCAAATTTGATAATTACCGTTGTTGATCTTTGGACATTTAAAAATGGACTTTATTTTCTTAAATTTAAAGCCAGTAATAAATGTTAGGAATTGGATTTTTGAATCGTAGTGTGTGGTATTAGTACGGGAGCTCAAGTTTGATAAATGATTTGATTTGATACGCGCAGCGAGGCTTGGGAACCTTACTGATTAAAATTTGGGACATGTTATATGTTTCCGTTGCAGTGACGAATATGTTGACTTGTTGATTTGATGGGAAGTTGTTCATTTTATGGAAGTAGATCACGCGCTTGAGAAGCGTTTAATTGGTTAACAACGTATTGACAATATAATTCTCGGAATGTAAATGTTTTTTTTTAAATATATTTTTGAAAAGTATTCAGAAAAGAGGTCACTAATTAGTTAATATATATTCACTAATTAGTTAAATTTTGAAATGCGAATTTTTTCATAACACATCAATGACATTATATATAGGTTAGTTTCTTTGTATAATGATAAACTTTATAGTCAAATATTTTTTCTAGTGAAGCATAGTTTCTTAATATTTTTTTTACTAATAAATAGAAAAAAAATTCTCAACCATGACATTTTTAGGGGCTAACGGCTTTTTGTAACAAATATCCACCATATCCCATACAATAATCAAAGCGCGTAAATAATATTAGGGTCTAGTTCTCTAGAAATAGATACTATACACACTCTAATACTCGTATGCGCAGGTATTACTATTTCTAGAACCAATTAAATAGAAGCAATAAAAACATATGCACATTACGAGCAACATGACCCTCTTAAAACGAAGCAGTTGAGTAAAACTGGGTGCATAAAATTTTAAATAGTTATAATAAAATCTTCAGTAAATGTAGGAATGTATGTACGCGTGCGCCTCAACTCGTCCTTGTAAAGTGTAGGTTATGATTTAATGAGCATACGGACTAGAAATGGGCAATTAAAATGCAACAAAATTGTGGGATTAAGTTTTATTTGTGTGTATAGTAAGAGTTCAGATGGTGACGAAATATGTATGGAATATACATGTCCTCTCAACCTATCGCCGGTTGACTGTTAGAGATCCCTGTATGGGATAAGTCCGCCGTTGTACAATGTATCATTCTTGTATTTATTTTGATTAATGCCCTTATTGTCGTGCACTAAAGTTATTACAAACAAACAAGTATTAAATTAAGTTTTAGGTTTAACACAGAAATTAGGCTTCACAAAGTGTTAATCGAGAAAATATTTGCTAGTTTCTTCCTCAGCTTTAGAAAGTTGGAACCCAGTGTACCTTTTTTTTACTCTTTTACTTACTTTGCACGCACATCGGCGTCCTTGTCAGGTCATTGGTATTTTAGTAGTGGTTTGATCAGCATTCAGCAACCTTGTACAATAGAATAAAATAGATATTTATTTAAAGTATATTTGTTTCAAAATATTTTTAAATTAGTTATCTTCTAGACTACATAATAAAGCAAAAAAAAACAACAGTTATACGTATTTAAAAATAAATACAACATAGTTCGAAAATTAAATCAAAAATGGAATTGCCTGTTTCCTCATTTACACCAACGCGTAATTTATGACAAGTGCAGTGTGGCATGACCGAACCTAAACCTGCTATAAAATTCGAAGCGACCACCTAGAGTTCAGAAAATTTCAACCTATGAGGTATTAAACTGTCGTAAAATGTTGGCTTATAAATTTTACGAGGCACACTATCGGTCTGTTGCGTAAAAGTATGGCAATTGTGTATTCGTATCACGTGTGAGATAAAACCACTAGGTAATCAATTATTGCATTCAGTCGGTATCTATGATAGAAGTACGTACGTAAGTACGTACGTCCTTGTAAGTACAAGTCAGCTGTTTGATATAACTATTTAAACGCAAAATTTGCAGGCTTTACAATTGTCAAGAAGGATAATTTGCCAATGGTCTGAATATTAAGCATGGCGAAAATTGTACGAAGTGAATATGAAAAAGTAGGAAAGCGGACTCTGGTTTCCAACGCATAGGAAGCAGAAGAAAGAGAGACAAATTAACTAACGAATCTCGATAACCAATGGCACAGAACTCAGAAAGTAATAAACCAAACAAAATGTGATTTGTTGTCTTTTAAAACGGCCTGTCACGAAACGCAAAATAAATTAAAGTATCAATTAACTTAATTATTTTTGTTTATTTATAATCGATAAAAATGACTTATTTAAGTACTAAAATATGGATTAGCATTTTAAGTACTCAAGGTCGATTTCCGGAAAGGACTTTTACAGCTACCAGTAATTTTGGGATAAACATAAAATTTTTACGTAACGTTCCGGTGTGAATTTACTGTCTCTTTATTTGACGGTAATAATAAATTTTATCTTTTCTTTACTGCTCATTTGCAAATTACGCATGTATCTGATAATTTATATTAATTTTTTAAATACGTAAGAATTTGCGAATTTTAATATCACGAGTACATTTTAAAATAAATAATTAGTGAATATGAAACATTTTGAATATAATTATTTATACTATACTGCGTGTAAAGAGCAGATACCTCTCTCTCTCTCTTCTTTCCATATTCTGTTTTATAATATTACGCCGCCTTACGTCAATATTTTATTGACAATTTAAATATTGCTACTTAATCAGTTGGCATTTATATCTCTAAGGCACTTCGTACGACTTCCACAGCAAGATATAGAGTGGTCCTATTCTAGGTCGGAACCACAC
The DNA here is from genome assembly GCF_027563975.2 of Plodia interpunctella. Lineage (NCBI taxonomy): Eukaryota > Metazoa > Arthropoda > Insecta > Lepidoptera > Pyralidae > Plodia > Plodia interpunctella. The sequence goes on from NC_071303.1 coordinate 990,110, forward strand.
GCCACACACTGAAAAACTATAACTAATTTACGAGAAAATAATGTGACAAAAGCAGTGTCATTTTGTGTGTAGTCGACTGTACATTCTAGAACACGAGTCACCCAACTAAAGCGGGGACAGCATTTAGCGGCCGATTACAAATTGTGATGTTAATATCGAGATTGAGTGTATGACTTAAAGTACAAGCTTGAGCGAAATTTAAAACATTGTTTTGTACAAATTATGAAATAATTGACTGCTTTTTTTTTAGTAGATTTCATAACAAATCTTCTCTTCTTATTCTCTCTTCAGCCTTGCTCAAGAAAATATTTGGTTTCGTTCAGTTCCCGCCACTTTTCCCTCGTCTGCAAGACGAGACCACTTCTCAGGTAGGCCCACATGAGTCTAGCTAAATTTTACAATATATACAACATACTATTTTTTAAATTAATCTATAAGAAAATTATATATAGATCTCAAATTGCGTTTTTATTTGGTTTCACCTTGTCTCGACTGAACAAATATTACAAGTTGAATTTCACATGCTCCAGGATGTCTAACAATGTTGAAATATTTTGTCTGCAGTTTCTTATCATAATTTTATTTATTTGTTTCAGGTATGTCAAGAAGGTGTACACGATTCGAGCAACGGCTAAGTTTATAAGATTTTACTCGCAGCCGGCCTATTATTGACCTTAGGTCATCAATTGAATGAATTGAATGAATGAATTGAATGAATGAATTGAATGAATGAATTGAATGAATTGAATGAATGAATTGAATGAATGAATTGAATGAATGAATTGAATGAATGAATTGAATGAATGAATTGAATGAATGAATTGAATGAATGAATTGAATGAATGAATTGAATGAATGAATTGAATGAATGAATTGAATGAATGAATTGAATGAATGAATTGAATGAATGAATTGAATGAATGAATTGAATGAATGAATTGAATGAATGAATTGAATGAATGAATTGAATGAATGAATTGAATGAATGAATTGAATGAATGAATTGAATGAATGAATTGAATGAATGAATTGAATGAATGAATTGAATGAATGAATTGAATGAATGAATTGAATGAATGAATTGAATGAATGAATTGAATGAATGAATTGAATGAATGAATTGAATGAATGAATTGAATGAATGAATTGAATGAATTAATTTAATGAATTAATTTAATGAATGAATTGAATGAATTAATTTAATGCATGAATTGAATGAATTAATTTAATGAATGAATTGAATGAATGTGAATTTCATTAAAATCAGTCCAGCGATTTAGCCGTGAACGCATGACTTTCGAATTTATAATATTTGTGTGGATTTCTTTTAATTAAAAATTTTATAATCGTCGAGACATAGGACAAGTTGAAAACACGCGTAAAGTAAATGATGTGATCTTCTTATACACAAATTATATAAAGTTAAACCAGTAATCTTTTCTTAGGTTATAGAAATCTTATAACTTAAACCATCTCCAACCGTGGGTGGTTATGGCGAACAATAATGTCGTCACCGCGCATAGAAATTGACACAATCTCACAAATAGCCACAAACAAAACAAAATTCAAACTGAATTCAATATTAACTAGATCACGATTGAGGAAAACAGACGGACAACGAGGTGATCTTATGGTTCTAGTTTTTCCTTTTGAGGTCTGTAAGGAAGGCCTTACAGACGTATAATATCGTATGACAGTATCGTAGTCATTAAGTGGAAAGAAACACACTGAATCTTTTGGAAATTTAATGGTTGTGTGCTTGCCATTGCCTTCTCCATTTCACACGCTAGGTAATATATCAACTAATGTGCAGGATTTTTCATGACTTTTTCCTTCACTGGAATGAAGTGGTGGTCTATGAGCGCCGAAATATGGGTCAGATTTGTATAAAAACTCATGTATCGCGACTATGATTCGTACCTGGGATCTTCCGTTCACAGGTGGGCTGTCTTAACTACTGGTCAACCTTCGCTTTTTTACTAGATAGATATAGGTTTATTTTTTCGAAATGTAAATCCTCCCAGAGAAATGATTACCTAGTTTCTACTTCAATATAACTTTCTCTCCGTGCCAAATAAGATATATTAATAAATAATAAATATATATTAGGACAAATCACACAGATTGAGCTAGCCCCAAAGTAAGTTCGAGACTTGTGTTATTGTTTACGTACAACTTTTTCATAAAAATAAATTAATAATTAAATTTAAATTTAAATTGATTCGTGTAAAAGATTTACCTACATTATTGAAACTTAATGAAAACAGACTAAATGAAAAAAAAAAAACTATTTTTTTTTAAGCCAAGTAACGAAGCACTTCACAGGGACGACTTGCACCAATCAACTTTGACCTTGACCCGCGCACCGCTGGAGTTTAAACAAAATGGCGTATTTCGCGTTTTTTCTGCGCGTGTTTAAGAACACCTAAAGTTGGCTCCAATCTACTTAAATAATTTGTTATGAGTATTAGTCATTCTATTGACGACCTCGGTGGCGCAGTGGTAAGGTTCTTGCCACTGAACCGAGAGGTCCCGGGTTCGATCCCCGGTCGGGTCATGATGGAAAATGATCTTTTTATGATTGGCCCGAGTCTTGGATGTTTATTTATATATGTATTTGTTATAAAATATAGTATCGTTGAGTTAGTATCCCATAACACAAGTCTCGAACTTACTTTGGGGCTAGCTCAATCTGTGTGATTTGTCCTAATATATTTATTTATTTATTTATTTGTTTAGCATTTCCAAAGAGATATGGCTATATAAGGAGGCGGCCTATATAGTCATATTTCTATTTTATTTTTCATGTCCCGGTTTGCAGTTTTACTCAGTATTACTTGGCTATTTATCGAATTCCCCATTATTATAGATTAACTGCAGATTATAATGTGACTGATGATTTCCGCATCTGTCCAATTCGATTACTATTTATTTATTTATTCTTTTATTACACAGAAGTAGGAAATATTGTTCTTAAATCTGCACCTTTAAGGTATCGTAATCAAAACCGTAATCGCCGAGTCAGGGAAATAAACGATAAATTAAAAATTAATGTAGATCATAATCATATATTTCTTTTTATTCGGCAAAGTAATCTTAACAAATCAAATCGTTATATATTTTTTCATATAATTTTCCTCCCAAATATAAAAAAATGTATATGCCTACATTTTTTTTTTATATTTGGGTGGAATTCTTAATGAGACACATTCAAATTTTAAACAATAAATAATTATTGACATATTCATTCAATTTATATTGCTATAATTGTACCACCTCGCTGTTTTTGATAAACATTTCCCATTTGGAACTAGTTTAGTACTCATTAAACGGCTGGACAGAATTTAATGAGACTAATTATCAGATTACAGCAATATTTTATGGGTAAGGTTGCCTAATCGATGGTTTTACGATGCGATCGATATTTACTGATTTATTGGTTGGGTAAGCATTATGTCATTTTAAATGTAATTTGTTATTACAATTCTATATTCATTTGTGGTATAAATTCAGACACATAATTCAAAAACTTTATTTCTTAAAGTGGGATGCTTGCAATCAAATATCTACATAACAAAAAAAAGTGTCAAAGTCGCCAGGGATTTTAATAAAATCTTATACTTTTTTCTCAATCCAGACCTACAGTTGAATACCAGCGACCACTGATATATATATATATATATATATATATATATATATATATATATATATATATAATTTTAAAACCATCTCATAAAGTAGAAGAATGGACGCACCCAACAAACCGATTCAGTATGCGATACTTTCGCAAATCGAGCGATTTTTCTTACGTATCGATACTCGAACAATTATCGATCATTAATCATTCGAGCCACTTTTGAACAACGGTTGCGGCATTTTAAAGGTTTCAATAATGGCGCCTTTTTGGTTTACAAATTGAAAACTAATTTATCTTGAAATAATACTAAGAGTGTAAATATTAACAACACACTCAGTTGAGAAAGAGAGGGATAGAAAAATAGAGAGAGAAGAATATTAAACCAAGGTTTATGCCATGAATTTCTCTTGAGACTACAACATTGAGTTCTTTAAAAAGGACAGACTTTCTTTGTTTTTAACTAACAAATTAACTTTTCGGTTAAGTAAGTTCAGCCCCTTTTGACGCTCATGGTTTGAAAAAAAGCGGGAGAAAATTATGTTCCACATCTTTTTTAACCCCCGACGACGGAAGGAGATGTGTTATAAGTGTAACGTGTCTGTGTACCTTTATGTCTGTCCGTGGCATCACAACCAAAGCCAAATGGCACACAACCAAAACAAAAGACAGACGATAAAGGTGAGCACATTTAACACTGTCCCGCGATGTTATTTAAATCGATATTTCCGAATCGATCTCTCGAATAATTGTCGGTAATAATCGAAATATCGAAGGTGTCGATGTAATAAGATATGGGTCCGTTACTTGCAGAATACAGGTGGTCCGATTTTTTTAATGAATCGGTGTGTAGTGATTCGATGTTTTCGATTCGATTCCGTTTGACAGATTGCTGTGTTTTTTTTCGATTTTGACACCGTAATGGATTTTTTATTGCATCTGGCAAAGGTAGAAATTAAACTGTTAATTAAATTAAGTACCTATATTACCGGAAGCGGTGGTGGTGTAATGATAAGACGCCCTAGCCCGCCTATGGATCGAAAGGTCCTAGGTTCGAATCCTACTCGTGTCACATGAGTTTGTATATATGACTCATGTATAATAATAGTTTTCATCAACCACCACTCGCTTCCGGTGAAGGAAAACATCGCGAGGAAACCTGCCCACTGGTTGATTATTATAAACTTTTGTGTGAAATGGAGAAGGCAATGGCAAACCAGTCCATTAATAATACCAAGAAAGTTGTTGTATGTGATTCATTCCACGTAATGACCACGACCCTCAGCCATGAGGAATACGACTATGAAGGGATATTACCGACATACATTTTTTAATGACTGCAAACACAGGCTCAACGTTTCATTCGAACCACGGAGGGACTCAAGATAATACATTTGTGGTCACCCATCCAATAACTTACCATCGTGAAAGTTGCTTAATTGGCACTATCGCAGACAAAACACACAACACATTGTGCTATCGTGCTTCTCAATAATCACGTATAAAAAAGTAAAAAAACATAATTTTTACTTTTTTATATCTATCTACAATTAAAAAATTTAATTACAATTTCTAATGGTACTTATTTAAAAGAATTAAATGCTTTGATAGCTCATGTATTTGTTGTACGCAATTTGCGTATCAGCAAATTTGTCCGTCTGTCCGTTATAGTGTTGTATGTTGGTTTTTCACACAGCCTAGTTTTGAGGCGCTCGAAAGTCTTTGAAGCGTTACACACGGGCGTTTTTTAAACGCTCGCTGTTATGTTTTTTTAAAATCTTTTTTGTCACTAGTTTTCGTTGAGATACTGATATAGTGCTGAAAATAATGAATTATTAATATTTTTCGTTTATTACTCGACAAACGTTCTACTTTTAAAACCTATGCTACTTATACTTATGTACACAAGAATTTTAAAACATAGATTACGTTATGTAAATGAGTACATAAGGGTGCTACTTATTTCAAATGAAATCTCTTCCAGTAGACCTGTGTGAGATTTATGTATCATGAAAAACCACTTATGATTAAAAGTCATAGATCTTATTGTATGTTAATAATATTGATTAATTGAAGTATTGAGTGTGTAAATCCATTCTTAATTACATCAGCTGTAAGTAATTTTAATATCTTGTGGTTATTTAAATTTGTTTCTTATTCGCATCTAAACTAGATTATATCATAATTCAAATTAGAACGTATTTTCTCACGTCAAAAAATAGCCAGTCTGTTTCAAGCACATTTGAATATAGAATGCGCTATAACAAACATTACCTATTGCTGTTCTTCGTCTTATGTTGACGGACTACAAGTTCATTGCCCAATCACCACAGACCTACATTCGGTCCAATAATGACTACACCAAGAGATCAACGAGTACTGGCTATTACAGTTTACATGTGTAAGGTTTTTTAGAAATGAGATCGTTATGTTGGCACCACGAGCTCTATTGTTTGACATGCCATTACATTTAAAATTGGAATTTGAATATACCGATTTCTAAATTAAAATTCGACATTTAAAAATAAAATGTTTTATCGTTACGAAACTGGCTGGAAATCGTACTTTATTCAAAAAAAAAAAACAACAGAAATTCCGTGAAGAGAAATTTACTGTATTATGGAACCAATAAATGGTCAATTTAACTGTATAATTTAATTATTACATACGATTGACAGCTCCAAATTAATAGTGAGCAGCATGACTCGACCATAACGAGAGGTCGTTGAAACTTAGCATCTGCAAATATCAAATGTATTATGTAATTTGGTTGCATGTTCGTCTAGCTGTTTGGTCATTAGTAGATACTGCTACTGGTCATTTGGTTTTTATATGTATACTTACGTCTATTCCTCTTACGGGTTAGACAAAACTTTAGCATAAAATAAACTTTGAAATTAAATCTACTTACAGAAATTTTCTTATAAGATCGGAGGATTTAGAAATTTTTCATTAGGCAAGTTATCAACAGAAATAGCTACCTAACATTAAAAAAAAAATAACAATTTTCTTGATATTGACTGAAATTGTACATAATTTTGAAATGGGTCGATTGTGTTACTAATTTAAGAAAAGAATACTATATTTTCAACATAAAACAATCAATGAAAAATAAAAATTAATTAGACAAAGGAGGCATAAATTAAAAAGTTTGACATTCGCTTATTAATACCGTTCGGTCAATCGTGACCAATCGCAATTTAAATATCAATTCATTACGACGATTTTTTTTTAATACCTATTTTTGATTTAAATATTATTTTACGAATACGATTTGTATGTTAATACAAAAAGTTGTAATAAATAATTTAAATAAGAGTATATTTTTGAATCACACGTCATTTTTTTTTTTTGCTTTTAACCCTAAGTTCTAATTAGATTCTAATAATCATATATGAAATGTATAGCATGGCTGTTTTCCGATTTTTTTTATTTTGATGTAATTTAATATATATATTTTTAATCGGAATTAACTATATTAGGATTTTGTTCTGTTTTTATTTCTCCTTTATATTTTATATAGTATAAGTTAAGGGAAGCAATTGTTATTCCTTATAATTAGTTTATCCGCTCCTGCTATAGTAGGAGACAGCCCAGCATTTATAAAAGGCATTCAAAATACATTTTATATAATGAAATCTTGTCATCAAGAAATTCAAATATTTAGTCGCGTTCAGATAAAAATCGCACGATTTAACCACGCTAATGAAACCACACCTTAATCTTCTCACTCCCTCAGGCGCTGCAACGAGACCTCTTTTGATTAATGAATTTCTGTATCCAAAAATGTGGAGCTATATTTTTTCTCTCTTTCACCCAAATTGAGGTGAGTGAACCCGTTTAAGGATAAGTCATTATTAAATACTGTGAAAAAAATGACTGCTAATACTTCTTCAGATTTGAGGGTTAACCTGAAATATGTTATTGCGTGTAAATGGGGTTATTCACAAATACACTTTTCCTCAACTGGACACCAACATAGCCAGACTAAGTAATTATGTCCATTCTAGTAAAAAATACTCATCATTATATTATTACGTTATTTTGTCTTGTCAATTGGACATGCCAAAGTTTTTTCTCATATCCCTTGTGCTTAGCCTGCCTGCATAGAACCTTGTACTTTAAAATAATTACATTATCAAAAATTAAAATATATTTTACAAATAATAATTCTATGTTAAGAAATTTTTATACATTCTTAAAAATACATTTTCAGCTGAAAGTGAAATAAAGATAGAAGATAAATACATTGATTTCGACAATTGGACACGCAAATCCAAATCCACACGTCCAGATAGAGAATAACCCTGTTGGGCAATGTTAATATGCATTGTGATTAAGGTTGCAGATTATGACACCTGATGTTTCGAGGTGAAATCGATACGAGCAACGATTGAGTGCAAGGCGTGACTTACTAATGTTGAGAATCGCGCCCTTGGCTTGCCCTAATGATCTCGGGGAATCTGAACTCGAGAAATTATTTAAGAATTGTGCGAAAATTATTTTAGGTCACATTATATGCCCTGCCTACTATATTTTGGTCGATATTATTTATAGTGGTAGAAGGTTGTAGCTCTTTGAGAAATACTTAATACTTTATATGAACTAATTTCGTCAATAAAGTATATTATTGTATTGTATGGAATAGATTAAGTACCTATAAATAAAATTATGTAGAATTAATATTTATATCCATCAAAAATTAGTATTTATAAGCGAATTTTGTTGTTTTTAGTTAAAGTCGGTTGTTCATTAAACTAATACTTATATAGGCAAAGTTGAATTGTATTTTGTGAAATATTCGTAACAAAACTCTTATAAAAAATATATATTTTATGTTATTCCAAGACGTGTATTTACAAGGTTAAATGGTATTAAGAAAAATAAGTCTTTTAAAATAATAAATTACGCGGGGCTTGATACACTCATCTTACCACTGAAATAACAAATTACTATTCGAAATGAGATCAAATGTCAGTGTCAGGTAACTGCTAATTTATCCAATTAAAATAATAAATGCCATCGAGTAGATAACAAAATATTTATTTATTACATAACGAACTAATTACCATAATTTATAGATTAATTTCATATGTAAAAACTACGATTTACTAAATTACACGCTTGTCATGACCTACCTGGTCAAAATTCAAGAGAAATGTCACAAATTTTCACAAAATTACCGATGTCATTAATTATATTCGAAATAGATAAACATCAGCAGTTATTTAACCGAATAATTATACACAATGACATGTCAAAAATCGATACATACCTCAACTCGAAATTCTCCGTCGATATTTGCATAAAAATCATTTAAAATCAATCGCACCAACGAAACTGCACCTTAAGTTTCACTATTAGAATTTGAAATTCGAAAATTCTTTTTTTTTTTTTCAAGTCTGACTGTACGTTTCACGAAACTGGTGCATAAAATCCACAGTCTAAGCTAGGTCGTTGAACTTTTAAGTATAACGGTTGACATTCGGAATTTCTAATATGTGTTTTGTTTAAATTTTTTTGGTCGTAACGTAATTTATTGTTACCATACACGTTCGGTCAACGGTGGGATAGCGACAAAGGTGTTTGTTGGTTGCTTGGAAAGCCGTGAAATTGACGGTTGTGCATGACATAAGGAAACTGTGACGTGTAACGCCGGTTGCGGCTTGACAATTTAAACTGTAACAGCCTAAAATACTCGAGTTAAAATATTTTGAACGTCTTTAACATTCATTTCTTTTTTAGGGTTCCGTAGCCAAAGGGTAAGACGAGATTAATGAGAAGCCGCTGTTCGTCTGTCTGTCAACGGGTCTCGTGACTCGTGATAGACAATTGAAATTTTCACAGTTGACGTACCTCTAGGTATTTCTGTAACCGCTATAACAACAAATATAGGTACTACCTCTAAAAACAGAAAATTACCTAATTAAAGGTGCTCTCATATAACAAACATATTTTTTCTTATATCAAAGTTATTCAAAACTTACATTCGCAAAACACGTTAATTTATTTTATTATGCATACAGAATTCCTGTGTTACAATACTTAAAAAATCACCTCGTCATAATATAATGAGCATTCAAATTGCAGGCTACTCAGTCATCTCAAAATAAAAGTTCGTGACAGCCGAAAAATGGTGGATCGTCCTTCACGATGTACACTGAGCGTCAAATTAAGGGGTACAATATTATACTGAAATAAATAAATATATTAGGACAAATTACACAGATTGAACTAGCCCCCAAAAAGTAAGCTCTAGACTTGTGTTATGGGATACCAACTCAACGATACTATATTTTATAACAAATACATATATTGATAAACATCCTAGAGCCAGGTCATTGATTTTAGATTGGCCCGAACCCGGGACCTCTCGGTTCAGTGGCAAGCACTTTACCACTGCGCCACCGAGGTTGTCACTTAATATCTTCTGTATTAGTCGCGTATGTGATACTTCTGGTGTCGCAGACGTCCATAGACTGCGGTGACCACTTACCATTTGGTGGGCTGCATACCTGTTTACTAGCTCTGTAGGTACTATAATATAAAATACATTTATTAATAGGTCAGTAATCAATACTAATATTATAAAAAGAAAATATTTGTATTTTTGTTTGTAATGGATAAACTCAAAAAACTACCGGGCCGATTTTGATAAAATTTGGTACAGAGATAGAAGTAACCTTCTGGAGTGATATAGTTAAGTTTTTTATTATGGTTTTACCTGAGCGTAGCCGGGTGAGACCTCTAGTGTATTATGTAATAACAAAAAAAACAATTGCAATTTACAGTTATATATTCCGGTAAGTGTACACCCATCCAATTAAAACTGTCTCGAACCACGCGATCCGCAAGCCCTGACACGAAATTAATTCAAAAATTAAACAAACACAGATACAGTTTTTAAAATCGCGATGGCGTAGGGTTGATCTCCAGAGCAGAGAGAAAAGGAGATCAGTATATACTTTTGTAAATAAAACGCTTGAAATATTACAACAAAAATTGTTACATTCTGAAGAGTTCAATGGATACCTATCTTTTGGATATCATGGCTTTTTCGTTAACTCGGTTTTGTGTGTTTGAGCAGTATTTTAAGACGTTACGTTTTAACGTTTACGTTAATTTTCAGTATTTTTAAAATAATTAGGAATTCAATGAGAGAGAGAGAAGCCTTTATCTAAGACTGGGACATAAATTTTTACATATACTTTGTTTAATTTACACGAGTTTTTAAATTATTAGGAGTCAGATGAGAGAGAGAGAGACCTTTACCCAATACTGGGACATAAATAACTATATTAAATAACACTGCAGTTATATTCTTCTGGCATTTTTTGAAAATTGCATTTATTACATTAAATTTTCACATCTTGTGACGCTTTATTATCATTAATATAATATTTACTGTCATACTCATGTTTTCTTATTAGAATAATAATCTTTATCATGCTGTGTGTTGGGCATATACACTTTTGGTCTTACAACCAGCCTTGTAAACTGTTGATTCTTTTTTTTACCATAAGAATGTATAAGTTGTAAGCTGTTGTGTGCACCAATAAATAAATAAATATGGGTAGGTATTTATTGGTTCCTGTACATTGTTTAAAGTTTATTGCAACATCTCCTTTCCTCTTTGCTCTGGTGTAGGCCCTAACCTGGTCATTGATTTCACGTGTGAGTGTAATTACATTTTGATTTTGAAGGGTTAATATTATCCTGTCAGCACTTTCCCTGAAGTGTGTGGTCGAGATCTGATTGATTGGTGTTACCGCTAACAATTAAAGGTTAAGTTTGTGAGAGGTGTGTTTTTTTGCTGGAGAAATGAACTCTCTTTACCGATCTGTTGTATATTTTGTATAGCAATCTGACTCATATGTACTAGTTTTTATAGACCACCACTTGCTTCCGGTGAAGGAAAACATCGTGAGGAAACCTGCACACTGGCTGACAGTTTAAGTGTGTGTGCGATTACTTGTCACTAGGCGCAGTATGTAGTCGTTAAAAGTCATGTTTGATGCCTATAGGCGGCTTGAAAAAGAAGTTAAAGTGTAGAGATATTACAGATGTTATGACAAGTGTTTAAAAAGACACTCCCTGATTATTAGCCCCGCCATCACGTTTTGTATCAATTTATTTTAATTTATAGCGTAAACTAATCACAATTTTAAGGCAAAATTAATAAAATAATTTCAAGTGCACTTTTTTAAAATAAAGTTTATTTGTTAGACAAATTAAAAAGCCCAACTTTCAATAAATGATTATTGAAAGTTGGGCTTTTTTTAATTTGTCTAACCGATTTTCATTAAACATGGCTAAGAGCACTATGGCACAGAAAGACAAACACAGACAGAAACGTTAAACTAACACGCCACTTTTTGCGTCGAGGGTTAAAAAGAAGAATTGATTTGAGAAATAGATGGGAAATTCTGTGCCAACGTATTATATAGTTCACGCATGTATCTCGATATTTTAACTGTCACGGTTATAATTACTTTTTTATCTACAAAAATTTAAATTAATTCGCAAAAATTGGTGGAACAGTTTTTTTTTTTTTAACGAAATTACTCGTTTTTATGGCCAGTGTTAATTTTTGTTGGCGAAACATTCAATTAAAGATAGTAATCGTTAAATTATAATATTGCTTATTTACGAGTTTACTCTTGTTCGAGAATAACGAGAATACAAAATTGACACTTTTGAAGAGGCCATAGTGGACGTGGACTGAACAAGTCCATCAGTGCAAATTTTGTGGCTGAGAATTATGAAGTTCTGCGCCCCGGGTACTTCGCTCCCGTGATAATGTCAGTATAAAAAGTACCCCATCTGTTATTCTAGGTTACATTCTACCCGTGTATAAAATTTCATAACAATCGGTCCAGTAGATTTTGCGTGAAAGAGTAACAAACATACATACACATATACATGCATACATATACATACATAGTTACAAACTTTAGCATTTATAATATGAGTAGAAATTATCAGAGAACCTCTGTTTCGTTTAGTTTATTTAGAAGGATGACTGTAAATATCACTAAGACAATTTTTTAACGTAATTTTCTGCAATGTATCTCCAGACTGCTTCATGAAGATTAACTATAGAACATCGCGAAAGCTGGTGTCTATATAAATTCTAATTTTTGCGGATCCTGGGCTTCAAAGTTCAACGGCTGAGGAAAAACCAGGAAAACGCTCAGATTAGAGAGAGTATAATGAATTCTATTGAAAAGCTTTGAACGTTTTAATCAAAGATAAAAATGGTTAATACCAATATTTTTATTCTAAATTTAGTAGAAAAACATAATAACAAAATACAAAACTTAATGAAATTACTTTACTTATTTACAAATAATATGTAGGCGAATCTCTTCCGTTACATCCACATTTTATATACTCGCGTAGGTACAAAAGTAGTAATTTTTGAGTTAATAACTTTCTGAAATTGGTGTCCTATTATTTCCAGATTGAGTCGTCATGTCAATTAAAATACTATAAAAATTGCTTCTTTTTTAAATCCTTAACGAGAAAATTAGCGGGAAAATGCCGAGTTATTTTGCCAAATTTAATGAATGACCTCTGTGAAATTCTTTTACTGGGATGTTTCAGCTTTTTGTCGATATCTTCCGTTGAGGCGAGAAAAGTGGGTTATATTAAGCGTGTTTTTTTTAAATACATGCTTTTAAACCGTGGTTTTTGCACGTTTTAATTTTAACTTTTAAGGCTTCGCTTTTGTGGGAACTTTAATATAAACATAAATTCTACCCGTGCAACAGATTCTATCAAAATTCGTTGTATTAACTGGGTGATCGACGATGAATCACATTAACTGTTACGCACCAAAAGTTAAAAAAAAAATCCTAATCAATTTTGAAGATTCCACTGCGTTTTTAGGACAAGCCTGGCTGACGTCGGCCCTCTTTGGGAAAGCTGTAGTTACCTGTCAATTTTCAAAACTGTTCTCGTACGGACATCCAAAAGAGGACAAGTCATTGTGATATACATATGTCAGAAACCACAAGATAAATCACTATAATCGTATTTGTATGTTAGGCTTCAATATTTTATTCGTATCAATAGGTATCCGGCTTAATTCTATGATTACCCCATCTAACTATAATCTAATCACTAACTAAATTCTAAATCAATCGCTCCGCGTGCCTTTCAAGAATTCAATTAAGACTCAAGCAGCCCGCATTTAGTACACCGGTGTGTTTAGAGCCTAGTTGAGGTTCCGTATAATGAAGCGTGTCATTGTCTGTTTAGGGCTTCGGTTTTACTGACAGCGGATTTCATAGCTATATATTTTATTTGCAATTTTATTGCAATCTCTAGGGTTGCCTGCAGTTTCGCCCACGGCAGCCTACATAATGTTTGATTCCGGATTTTTTATGGATTTATTCCACATAATGATCATACATTTCAGCTGGAATATTATTTTTATGCCGACCTCACGCTTCGCGAAGTTACAGCCTCAAATAAAACTATAAATAAAACATAGAAATGGTTTCCCAAGCAATTAATTTAATTTCGAAGACGTACGTATCTATAATATTTTTTTAAATGCGAATGTATATCTGCTACGCTTTTAAAATTGTTAATGACCCGGGACAAATTATGTTTTGTCAAAATATATTTTGTTTAAGTAAAACTGTTAGGTGCTGCACGTGGAAATCCTGACTAATATTGCAAATGCGAAAGTAAGTTTATTTATTTGTTTGTTATCTCTTCACGCATCATCTGCTCAACCAATCCATCTGATATATTTTTTTATCGTACACTTAGTAGTAAAATACATAGAGATTCATCGCGGAAAAAAACAGTTCCCGTAGCTCGTAAAAAATAATCAATTTGCTCTCTAAACAAATGTATATGTATATCTAATCCGCTTTCAACTAAACCCCAGCCGTACATTAATGTTAACAACTGTTGTCCTTGTCTTACACTGATTGATTGATAGGCATTTGTCGACCTTACTATACGAGATTGCGAGAAATGTACTATTTAAAGCGGTAAATATAATAGTTTATTGGTTGAAGCACTTTACATGGCCGATCGTTTTAAAGCTAAAGGTTATTTTACCAAGGAACTTATTTATTTATTTAGTTGATACACAAACAGATTAAAATCAAAACAGGTTATTACTTCTTACTGGATATTACTTGAGGTACAAGTCAAATTGGATACCTTTTTCGAAATGCCATACTAATAATATTATAAAGAGAAAAGATTTGTATTTTTGTTTGTAATGAATAAACTCAAAAACTACTGGGCCGATTTTGATGAAACTTGGCATAGACATAGATGAAACCTTTAGAAATGACATAGGCTACTTTTTATTATAGTTTTATTCGAGAAAAGCCGGGGCGGGCGGCTAGTAATTTATATAAATGTTGTCCGACTGTTATGTAAAAACTTAAAAATGAAAAAAAAAAAACATTGCTAATATCTTATGACATGAACTAAACAAATCAAGATTGTAGAAAACTGGTGGATTTCACGTGAATTCGAAATTAAGGGTGGGTTGCACCGTCAACTTTGACGTTAAAACGTGCGCAGAAAAACGAAAATCACACCATTTTGTCTAATCGTCAGCGGCGCGCCGATTAAACTCTAAGACAAATTTGACGGCGTAATAAAAAAAAAGTATACATAAGATTCAAACGATTTACATAAACATTTAAAAAAAACAAATCTTAATATCGTATAATTATATTTTATTATAGATTACACAAAATTTCTGTCCAGTTTAAAAAATGTAAATTCGTCTCCATTATTATAATAACGTTCACTGTCGCCATGCTAATTAATTGTGTCGGTATTTTAACAATAAAAAATGTATTTATAGTATACTAGCTTGTGCCCGCGACTTCGCCGTGAATTCTCACAGAAGCAGTTATTGTTCAGGTACCCTACTGAATTTTTTTCATACATACTAGATGTATGAAAAAAATTCAAAGAGATTTTGGTTGAGTACATGAGTTGAGTACCTTCTGGCATGATAGGGACCAACACTGTTTGAATGAGTTTCTTTCGGCATTTCTTCTCAGCAGTGGTCGTTCCGAAATGCTAGTAGTTTGTAGCTTTGGTAAACATCATTTAGAATATGACGTGAAAAAGTGCCTGGGAAGGCCTAATTTCTGAATAAATGATTTGATTTTGATTTTGATTTTGAGTTGTTTTTTTTTACCTTTTCACGCAATACTTTGCGTGAAAAGGTAAAACAAACTTGTTTCGCATTTACAACATTGGTTATAATCAGCTGCAAATTGCAATATTTCCCGCCGTTTATCATTATCTATAATTAGTTAAAAAGAATACTTATCCACGTGTTTTGTTTTATGCCCAGTAACGCAATAAAGCGTCATTGTCTGTTAGATAAGACACAAGATTATTATCAAACGACGTCTTAGTAGAAAAGGCTGCGGTGAAGTTTGTTGCGCCGCTTCTTCTTCACCTGCGCTTTGGAAGCCGGCAGTAGACTTAGTTTTAAGCAATTTTTTGACGCCAATAAGTGATGTATATCATCTTAAATTGAAAAAGAAAACGTTTTTTTTTCCCAAATCGAATCGCATTATTTCGAGATAAAATTGTATCAGCTACCTCAATATTAAATTTCATAAAAATTGTCAGGCCCAACCTTATGAGCGTGAATACGTAACAAACAAACTCACAAACTTTCGCCTTTGTGATAATAGTCGGTTTATCAAAACAGAATACTAATACAAGTAATGCTACTTCGAATCGCGTGACAAACAGACGTAAATTAACACTAACGGCGCAATATAATCTGAAAATTTCAACACTTGCTTTGTTATTTTGATTTTGAATGGTGTCAGTTTGTCGCTATCGCTAATGACTGTTTTAGGGTTCCGTATCCAAGGGCTAAAAAGAGACTGTAATATTTAGTAACAGGGCTATTTCGTAATAGTAATAGACTCCGCTGTCTGTCTGTCACCATTCTATATCTCAAGAATTATGATAGACAATTAAAATTTCAAAGTCATTAAGAAATTAGACTGTCACATACAATGATAGATAAATTAATAATTTTCACATATGTATTTCGGTTATAACTATTATATTATATAATGGCAAATACTAAAAAACAGAATAAAATAAATATTCAAGGGGGCTTCTATACAACAAACGCGATTTTTCAGATTGAACTGACCCGAATATTAGTATATTTTATAAAATATAGCACCGTCCATATTTATTTATAATTCTTCAAAACTTTGGTGTTTTCGAGATTTAACATGCAAACCAACGTCATCTACTGAAAACTAGAATTTACGCAAAAATAACACTATACCCGAAAAATCGCGCAGCAAGTTCTCGATTAAATTAAAATCTTCTAATCTCATAACAAACTAACCTGTGATACTAATATACCCTATTATAAACACATATTTACAGTGATTATTCAGAAAAATATATCTAAAATCGCTATAAATTGTATCGATAATCACCAATTAATCGGACAATAAATTCTTCCATAGCCGATAACCATATATGAAGCTGATGGGGTATTTACTACATTTAAATTATATAATAAATCAGTATAAATTTGGAACTATGTAACAGCCAGATTGTATGTTAATATCTAAAGGATAATCTTAACTCCTAATTAAAATTATAAATGCGAGAGTAAGTTTG
This sequence comes from Plodia interpunctella, assembly GCF_027563975.2. Lineage (NCBI taxonomy): Eukaryota > Metazoa > Arthropoda > Insecta > Lepidoptera > Pyralidae > Plodia > Plodia interpunctella. The sequence goes on from NC_071303.1 coordinate 1,007,400, forward strand.
TTTGTTACCTTTTCACGCTCTATCTACTCAACCAATCTTCTTGAATTTTTCCATACATAGAGTTTGAAGTATGAAGAAGGACATACCTTTCATCCAGGAAAAATAACTGTTCCCGTGTAATTTCATTTATAAAATCTTAAAATCAGTATTCTGTAAATAAAAAAAAAAATTACGAAATGTGAGAAATCGAATAATGAGTTTCATAAAAAATGCTTTAAATATTTCATACATTCAAAAACTGGTTTTAATCCACGTATTTCGTGCGGATTCCCAAATATGCGAGTCCTATCGCTGAATCGATCCGCCCAATCGATTTATTTGTAATCGATTGGAGTGTTCGCATTCGGTTCGGCCGGGACAGGTGTCGGGTGTAACAGTACGTGTCGGATATATAAATGACCTACTAATTGCAAAGAGGGATGATGTACTTAATGATATTGTGATGTTATAGTCAAGTTCTTGCCACTGAACCGAGAGGTCCCGGGTTCGATCCCCGGTCGGGTCATGATGGAAAATGATCTTTTTCTGATTGGCCCGGGTCTTGGATGTTTATCTATATATGTATTTGTTATAAAATATAGTATCGTTGAGTTAGTATCCCATAACACAAGTCTCGAACTTACTTTGGGGCTAGCTTAATCTGTGTGATTTGTCCTAATATATTTATTTATTTATTTATTTAAGTACCTGCAACGACCTACAAACCTAATTCAGGTTTCGTGTCTAGATGATTTTCATCATTAAAAGTATGTAAACAATTTTTTTCTAAGAAAACAATTTTAAGATTTATCATTTCAACAAAAACTTACGTAATTGATATATAGTGGTCATAATACTTATTGCGTTTACTGTTTCTTTCCTCTGAAAAAGCATTACTAAGAAGTGGAGATGACACCGAAAGGACCCAGGTTCGAATTTTGCCCGTGTCACAAGAGTTTACATCCCTGGTGTTGAGAGGCTGCGGTGCGTCCGTAGGCTGCGGTGTCCACTTAACACAGTTAGGCCGCATGCCTGCTATTTGCAATTATTATATATAAACGCCTATCATAGTTTTCAAAATTATAATAATCAGTGTAGAACAAGAGAACTCAACTACATTACACCGGATTTTTTAAATAAACCTCCTTTTAATGAGCTACAAAAAAAATATATAAGTATTTTTTTAAATACTAGATTAAAAAATATACTTTATTTCAAAACGTAGTAGTGACTCATCGAACACAGATAATGCAAGGTTTTCGCAGTTCAAGAATATATATTACGCAAAGCTCAGCGCAGATGGCGCTACTGGTACAACTAAGGTACATAAATATTGCCAATGGAGGCAAAAAGCGCCAATTTTCAATATTGTTGCAGATTTACGACCAAAAATACCTTCTACGCAATCGTGGTGCGAGTTTTAAGGAAAAAGAAAGAGAGAATTTAAAAAAAAAAAGAACGAATTTAGTGGTTTATCCTGAAAATAATAACACTATTTTAGGTTATATTCTCGGTCAACTGTGTGTCATAAACTGATATAAACTTGATTTTGACTGAAGATCTTACCTGTATGAAGTCCATATTTTAATAAGTCTTCACGTGTGAAATGTTCAGAGCTTCATTTCGACCATTTGACTCGAAACTTGCTCGAAAACCACCAAGCCACTGGCTCGAAAATTTTACAGAGTAAGGCGTATCCCATAGTTTTCGAAGTTTTTGTATACCTAACATACAGTGCTGTACTCTGGCGGGATAAATGTGCAGTAATACTCCCTATTGTCGAATTTGTATTTATTTTTAATCTTGCATAGAATAAGTGAACGATAAAAAAAAACCGTGTAGATACATCAAGCAATCCAGCCAGAGACCTTGTGAATGTTGTCGACGTGTGAAAAAGACAAAAGTGAGCAGTATGGTAAGATGGCTACCACCTTTCTACGTGCGGCGATTTGCGAAGACCATTTTTGATCATGACCACAAAATAGTGAGAGCACAGGAATATATTTAAGGTATCATTCGATTCGTCATCAAAATCTATATTACTATTTTTATGAAGAGGTAAGAGTTTGCATGTTTGAGGCGGGTAATCTCCGAAACTACCGAACCGATTTTAAAAATTCTTTCACCATTAGAAATGTACATTATACAAGATTGCTATAGGCTATATATTATCCCAAAATTCCCACTGGAGCGAAGCCCCGGGCAACATCTAGTTGTTAATAAAGAATTTTGAATTTGAAAACAATTATGAATTTAAGATGTGACGAGTTATCTTCCAGCTAATGGACCTATGGACCTTTGAAATTCATGGCAAATGGACTGTGACAAACTGACATTTTACAACTGGCAAATTGCCTGACGTCAACCCCTTCTTCGAAGTACTAATAATCAACTGCCTAGGCTATGTGTCCCTTAGTCGCCTCATACGACATCCACGGGATGATATGGAGTGAGTATTCTAGGAAAGAACCACATGCCTCGATCAATCAGGTGTAAACATTTATCTATTTGAATGTTAATTTGAACATTATACTGAATGCAGAATGTCTGGAAAGTTCCATCTACACAGCAGCTCAGCATATCTCTTTTACATGGCAATAATTATTCTGCAATATGTTAGAGTAGTCCTGTCTTGCAGCTTGTGATTCTGCCCTAAAGTAGACCCACTATAGTGGGTCTACTTTGCAGTCAACAGCACATCAACCTACCCAAATTCATTGCAAGCTCGCCGCTATTACCGCGCCATAGAGGTTCGTGCAGGGCAACTTGATGTGCTGTTGACTGTACAAGGCGGCTAAGAAACACATAGGCAAGGCAGCTAATAAACATGAATATAAGGTTCATGTTTGTCTAATGATGTCTGTCAAAAATAACAAACGAAACTTTCAAATTTTAGTATTATGTTTCACGTCGAACTTGGGCTTCGCGGCGTCACAGCCGCGGACGAACTCGGGTTTATATAGAGATTCTTATTCTCTTGAGTCTCATTTTCTTAAGTGAGACGATTCTGTAACTACCATATTTTGTCACAGAACGTCTGTAAATCTGCTCCGGGAATGCAAAACAGAACACCGTCAGTGTCGATCCATAGTTAGCCAGAATCCTTATATGCTACATTTCTCGCATTGATTTGACTCTGTTTAGCTGCCAATTGGACGCCTTTTTTGTTAGTAGATAACATTTTTTATCATAATTTTCCATGTCGAACTATAAGTGACACGGCTTATTGATGTATGTTCGTGTGGTCCGAGGGCCCACTTCTTGAAATTCTATGAAATTATGCTTGGGATTTAGTGAATATTTCTAAAGAATTGTGAAAGTTGGAATTAGATTTTGTGAAAGGCAAATAAGCGATGTTTATTTTGAATTGTAGAGACATCCCTCAAATCACTATGATAATTAAAAATTGTGTGCTGTAATTGGCCTAAAACTACTTAAACTTTCGCGTTGCATAATTGTATATTAAACTAATTGTAATTAGACTATGTATGTAAGTAAAAACACATGATTGCACCAAAAACATGACACAATTTAAACAAGACAGCAAGTAAGATATTATCACGTTGTATTTGGGCGCATTATAAGTCAAAATATTAGTTTTCATAACTAAAAAATATACAAAAGCCTATGTCTATTTTCACTTCTGTAAAAGTTAATAATGACACGGCCATAAAGGCTTGTTTCAATAACAGTTAAAAAAATTATAACAATCCAATTTCAAATTTAAATTTTATCGTTACGAAATTTACTTATTTGACAGAACAAACGTCATCGCCAAAAATCCCGTTCGGTCTTCGACAATTAGCATTAAAATGAAATAAAAAACAAACAAGAGTTGCGTGCAAACTTGTGTATTTTACTAAGATGCTGCTTAAACCAGTATTCACTTAGTTTCCGTGGGGAATTAAATAAATGTTTTGTAATAATATGTTGCGGATCGCGTGACTCCAGTCTGTTTGTTTCGACCCCTCGCTGACAGATTGGGCGCGCCTGCGTCTTTCTTTTTAACCGATTTGCAAAAAGGAAGGTGACTTAAGTAAAGTCGGGGCATTTTCGAATCGTGTTATTATTTTCTTATATCGTTCGATATCACAAGATTGTTCTAAATCAAACTAAATAATAGAGGTTCACGCTGACGCTGACTGTACCACCTTATACTTTGTAAGGACACAGTTAACGCAATAAATATTTTTGAGTTTGAATTTGGGAACTTGCATGCATTGAGCTAAGATTTTGGACACACGTTTAATTTGGATGACAATGCTTTATTATGATAATACATATGACGACCTCGGTGGCGCAGTGGTAAAGTGCATGCCTCTGAACCGAGAGGTCCCGGGTAAGATCCCCGGCCGGGTCATGATGGAAACTGATCTTTTTCTGATTGGCCCGGGTCTTGGATGTCTATCTATATATTATGTATTTGTTATAAAATATAGCATCGTTGAGTTAGTATCCCATAAAACAAGTCTCGAACTTACTTTGGGGCTAGCTCAATCTGTGTGATTTGTCCTAATATATATTTATTTATCTATAAACTTGATGCATTTAGATCCAGCTGATGCGAGAAGCCGCCGACGATTTTTGGTATAATAAATCGATTTTTACTACAAATAAGTCGCACACCACAAGCCCCTTATTAAGATTTCATCCCACAAGACTTTGATAAATTTACAAGATTACATCAAGCCAAAATACAGCAAGGTTTATTTCAAAATGGACGAAACCTTTAGGTTGCTCTGCCAGGTGCAATATGTCATTACGTTGCTCGTTAATTATTTTGGGAAATACTTTATTACTACTCATTATGTCTGTGATATAAGATTGTAGTATTGTAACGTGTATTTATAACTTAACATAATGATATTCTTATTTTTTATTGTCCATTTAATTAGTATAAGGTGTGACGGGAGGAAAAACACACGTTACAGTCTTAACAAGAATTGCCATTGCATTACTAACTCATTACTGCATAATAAATATGAATCTGTTACAAAAAAAAATATTATATTTCGGTAATATAATATACTCGTATTATATTCGGTATTTATAATATATTTCGGTAGTTTTATAAATTGTCAATTGTTGTCCCTGTACATATCAGAAGTACAGTTAGACAAAATACAATTAAGTATACCTAAATAATCTCAAAGGATAAGAGTGAATGAATAAATGAGCCAAGATCAAACCTATACATTTATACATTTACAACAATATATAAAGATATAAAGAAAAATATGTTTTTTTTTTAAGAAAAACAAACTAAGAGGCAATGATTTGCAGTGAAGTGCTTAGAGATAATACATTGGGTGATATGTATTGTGTATAAACGTAAGGAAAGTATGAATCTTGAGTTTACCAAGCCCCATCAACAATAACATAACAAAGACACAATATCAATAAAAAATAAATTAATGAAAGTAAAAGCAAAATGAAATTAAATGCCAACGTACACGTCAAGAAAATGTCTATCTATAGTCAGAAATTAGATAGAAAATAGAAGACATTTATATAGATAAACTCTATCTAAAAGTGTATAATATCGTCAGGCTGTCTAGTCCGGCTCTGAGTGAATTAATATGTTTGTTAGCTAGTACACTCTGTTTTTATTTATTTTTACTGCACTTTCCAATTGACAAAGAAACATTAAAAAGTACGCAAAATACGCAACCGTCAGCTTAAACAAAATTACACGCGGCTCAAAAGTTTTGATCTCAAAACACGTTACGTCACCTCACAATTGTAGACTCTGATTAAACATGGCGTTCTTCAGAATACACTTGTGACCACTCGACAATATTTTTACAATCGTGACCAAATGTTTGTTTAATTTTTTGGGAGCACCCGATTCCTCGCCCGGAATTGTACTGTGATAACACTCGATGTCCGAGTGACGATTCAATTTGAATTTGGAACCGTTTGGTGTCGATCGATTTTTGATCGATGATTTTGAAATGTGGGGTACAATAAGGGCACTATGATAAATTTATTGGTAATGCCACGCATAACAACAACAAAACGCAATTACAGTACCAACTCGGTCGTTACGTTTGAGAGTTTGAGTATTTTGATAAATACACATATTTTTCCTAAAGTTTTATTGAGACGAGTAGATGTGACTAGTAAAATCTTGTTTTTATTAATATATAAATCATATAATGAAAAATGATGACAAAAATTAAGATATAAAACAGATTATATAACGATGTATTGCCTTTTCACTTAACATTTCATTTTGAATTTAGAAAATAATTCTTTTATTGCACGAAAGTAAGTACATACATTTTGTAATAACCTAAAATAAAAACTAAATAAACACTAATTTTAACAAATAAAATTAAAACTTTTTGAAATCGTTTAAAATGTATATGTAAATATATGTAAAGTCTCTATGTAAATTCGATTTAATAAAATAATCAAAATATTTAATTACACTGCACTAAAAATTATTAATCAATAAGATGAGAGAGAGAGAGAGAATCTATCATAACAGGAAATATCATATAGATAATTTACAATATCGCTCCGCAAAAAATTGTAGTAAGACAAATATTGATATTTGAATTCTCACTTCACACTCGATTTAGTTTGGAGTTTCCGTTCCACAAATCGAGAATCGAGTTCAAATAGTACGGCTGCGTGATCGTGGAGTATGCGCAAGCGCAAATATTGGTACTTTAATGAGGTCAGAATCAAGGCGATTTTAAAATGATTTATTAAAGTTTGAGTTTGAGTTTTGTATACTTCTTTAGATATAGTAAAATATTACCTACTATACTATACGTATGCAAAAACTATACTTTAACGTATGCAAAAATATGGAAAGTACGCCATTTTGTCTAAACGTCAGCGGCGCGCCGGTTAAAATCAATGGCAAATTTGACGGCGCAACTCACCCTAAGTATACAAAATGCGTCGGTAGTTTTATAAATTGACAATTGTTAGTTATATAAATTATAGTTTTATAAATTATAATTTGTTAAATAAATAACTATACCAGAAGTATCACTTAATTCATGTGCCAAAGTACGATTTTTAAGAGAATAAAAAATGTTTCCGAAATTATATCATACTTTTTATTGTGTGGACTGACTTTAACATAGTTTAGGGAAAGGTTTCTTAGATTTTAAATTAGGTATCTATAATTATTTTAATATTGGGATCTATAAAATTAAATAATTTCAAAAAGGAAAATTTTAATGTAAACGACCATTTTATCAGAATATGTAAATTAAGTTTTTGTCTAAAAACTCCTAAAAGTTTTTTACTTAAACCCTTGTTACTCTTAGTCCTGGATTCTTAAAAAGAGCACAACAATTTTACCAATAATATGTCATAATAATTAAAGGGCGTGCATTCATGACACGTTTTAAAGTGCTTCCGTACAATATAAATAAAAAAAACTATAGGTCGTTGAGGATTTAAATTCATTCTTATCAATATTAATTGATTTCAATTAAGACAATTAGTAGCTATAACTCACGGGCCACAGGCATGTGATTGTTGGTAATAAATATTTAAATTTCATTGTGTTAATTTATTTCACGACCTCGGTGACGCAGTGGTAAAGCTCTTGCCTCTGGACCGAGAGGTCCCGGGTTCGATCCCCGGTCTGGTCATGATGGAAAATGATATTTTTCTCCGGGTCTTTGATGTTTATCTATATATGTATTTGTTATAAAACATACTATCGTTGCGTTAGTATCCCATAACACAAGTCTCGAACTTACTATGGGGCTGAGCTCAATCTGTGTGATTTGTCCTAATATTTTTTTTATTTAATATTCGCTTCTCTAAATAAGTGTCGAATAATATCTGACTGTCCAAAAAAGGTACATAGGATATGTAGGGTAAACATCAGCCATTTAATATCCCACAGAACTGGCCTTTCTTATGGAGTATGGGCCATGACCCACCATGCTGGCCCAATGCGGGTTGATTGGTATTAACTGACTGCAAACACAGCCACAAGCGACCACTTAATGCATGTGTATGAAAGTTTGTGTCAAAAAAATTACATCTTTGCAAAAACTTGTAATACTATATTGCTCTCCTGTATAGTACTCACGTAAAGTTATTTTTCCGGGATGAAAGGTACCCTATGTTCTTTTTCATACTTCAAATTTCATGTAGGTACCTATGCAAAATTTCACGAAGATTGGTTTGGTTGAGTAGATAGAGCGTGAAGAGGTAACAAACTTACTTTCGCATTTGTTAAGACTAGGATATACTACGTGCATTTATATCTGTTTATTCAATTTACATCTAACCTATTATGTTAAAATGAACTTAGCGCAGTCTGTAGCAAAAACATAAGATATGACAGAAAGGACTTTTAATTTAAAAAAATTAAATTAAAAAAGGAATTATTTATTTAACAAAATTTTCGTGTTCACAAATAGAGAATCAAAATCAAAATCAAATCATTTATTCAGAAATTAGGCCTTCACAGGCACTTTTTCACGTCATATTCTAAATTAAATGATGTTTACCAAAGCTACAAACTACTAGCATTTCGGAACGACCACTGCTGAGAAGAAATGCCGAAAGAAACTCATTCAAACAGTGTTGGTCCCTATTATGCCAGAAGGGCTTACCATTTTTTATCAGTAATATAACATGTAATTACACAATAGAGAGGGTTGGGTTATTACGCAAATATTAATCGTGCCAGACAGATACATACATAATACAAACTTATATTAATAATACACAACATTATATATTAATACACACTTTTTGATAAAATATATGTAAGCAATAACAACTTTAATATTTTAACATTTTAACTTAATAATTCAACTTATATATTCCAAATTCCGTGTATTGGTTATACTTAAGTGGCGAAACGTGTTATCTTGTTATTAACTAATTATCTCCTTTACAGATGAACCAGCAATGTAAAGTATGCGGGGAGCCTGCGGCTGGCTTCCATTTTGGAGCGTTCACGTGTGAAGGGTGCAAGGTAAATATCTCGGAAACTTAAGCTATAGATATTTTGTTTTATTTTATTTATTCGGAAATATACAACAACTCATTACCTATTTAAATGCCGATAACAAATCTTCATATTATGTAGATTTGAAATATAAAACTAACATTGTAAATAAGCAATGTGCAAAGAGAAAAAGGAAAGGACGAGTGCAAAATTTACAATTCATAATATTATAAATGCGAAAGTCTGTCTGTCTGTTCCACTTTCACGGCTAAACCGCTGGATCAATTTTAATGAAATTTGGTATGCATGTAGTTAAAGACCCCTGTTCAAACATAAGCTATTTATTTTTTTCCGAAAATCAATACCCAAATGAATAATCATTTGATGGGGGGGTGAAAATTTGTATGAAAATCGTGTATGTTCCGCTTTCGCAGATAATATCACGCAGGCGAAGTCGCAGGCAAAAGTTAGTAAAAGTAGAATTATTTTTTTACCTGACTTTTGAAATTGAATTTTTCTTTTTCATGAAAGTAATGCAAAATTTTATTTTTGACATGGTCGTAGTCGCGTCATGATACCATAATGAGTTAGCTATGTCTCACAGCGGTAAGTTTCGACAGTATTATATCGAATAACAAAATGCCACTTATGGCCCTCGATACGAGGTAAGGACTATAGTGTGGGCAAAAGCTTGTACAGAGTAATCTAGATCTTTCGAGTTCTACTTAATCTGTACACTTTTTCACTTCATTAGACATTCCAAATAGGGCCGCTAAACCATTTTTAGGGCCATCTTATCTGACATCTGTGAGACATATTGCTATCCCATCGGTGTGTGTGTCAGTGCCACCATTCAGACGTCAATCTCTTCTGTATTTAGTTGTGTTTTAGTACACTCTTTGTTATAGTCGGTTAATACTTGAAATATTTAGGATGTTTTTGTTTTCAGTTGTTCTCTTATTAATAGCTTTTGTTTGCGATTTTGAATGTTATTATTTAAACAGAGATGTTCATTTGTTATTTGAATTGGTTACGCCGTTTGAACTCGGCTCCTGTATTAATAGGTAACTAACATGTATGTTTCTCATGTAAAGAACAGTTTTCATAATAGTTAGCTACACACGAACCTATATATAGATCTTCAGCTTTCTACGTCCATTAGTTACGGCTGCTTGTTGTCTGTCTGTCAGATACGGAAGAGTTTAATATAGATTCAGATTTGATTTTTGCTAGTCACAAGTTTGAAGTTGTTACATTAGAAAGAATGATAAGTACAAGCGACGCCCTGCAAGGGCACAGCAAACATGAGGACTTTATTACCAATTTTACTTCGCAATTGTTTGCTTTTCATAAAACTTACATGAAGTAGAGAAATTAAGTGGATTTCATATTGAATATGATGAAAATTCATTAATTTGTGAATTTCGAATGAAGGATTTCGAAAGGAGCTACAAAAATCAATTCGTTACCCTCGTATCTCACATTAAAAAAAAAAATACTAGTACCTATATAAATTGTAAATGTCTCACACGGCTACAAGAAATATAGTCATTGCATGGATACCGCACATCATCACAAATTGCTGCAGACATTGAAACAGACATAAAATCAATCTTGTCAACCTGCCAGTAACTTTTTGAGGAAAAAATTACGATACTCTGTTTGCGTGTCAATACATTAAGACAATGTTACTGCAAAGTTAGATCAGAGTAAAAACAGAATTGTTTCTGTTATATACGCTCTGTATTATCTTCGAAAAACTGTTAGTACGGGAGCTAACGACTTATATTTTTCGATAATTTTTATCCCTTTTCCTTTTTACTTTTTTGTAAGTACATTTTGAATCTGTTGTGATGCAAATAAATTAAACAATTAGGCTTAAACAAGGCCAACGATAGAGCTATATCACTATATATTGGTCGAAAAATTGTTTGATAGCCATTCGGACTCGACAAGATTAGACATTTTTTTCTAACTTCAAAATTATAATATATATATATATATATATATATATATATATAGTCAACTTTGACATTATATATATGAACATTATATATATATATATATATGAACGACACAAATTCAAAATTAGCTACTTTATAAATATTGTTATTTTATGTTTAGCCTGGTGTTGACAATGACCTTTTGCCAACTAAATAAAAAAAATCTTAATTTGGGTGAAAATAAAGTACAAGAACTTTTCGAAAATTTAAAATTGTTTTTAATTAATTGCACAATAATTTCACAAATTAGCTCTTAGACCATATACTCGTATTGGCATTTGAGTACTCGATGTAAATCTTTTCTTGTTGGAGTTCAATTCGACCGCTACAAGGGCGACAGACTTGGGAGCGTAAGCGCAGATGGTCTATTCATATCGTACGGACATTATATCATAAGAGAATATAGAACATTTCAAAGAAAGTGACTTTATATTAACTGATTTTTGCATGGTCAGATTAGGCTTGTGTGATGGACAATAATAATATGTCATAACAACTGATGTAACCACATTTATGCAAATAAACTATTGAGTATTGATATTGCATCTATATATAAGTAAATAAGAGTGATACAATTAATGTAAATATTAAAAAAAAAAGATCGTTTGATATAACTTTATTGTATCCTCGGTGGCGCAGTGGTAAGGTTCTTGCCACTGAACCGAGAGGTCCCGGGTTCGATCCCCGGTCGGGTCATGATGGAAAACGATCTTTTTCTGATTAGCCCGGGTCCTAGATGTTTATTTATATATGTATTTATTATAAAATATAGTATCGTTGAGTTAGTATCCCATAACACAAGTCTCGAACTTACTTTGGGACTAGCTCAATCTGTGTGATTTGTCCCAATATATTTATTTATTTATATTTATTTATTTATCCTCCCCTTCTCCTCGCGTCGTTTACCTCAATAATCTTGACAACCTTGAACGAGCGACGAAATTAACCATGTATTTGATAATATACAATTATTCATTTTCGTTTCAATTTCTGCAATCAATAGTGCAATAGTGCTCGAAAAATTTGCTAAAAAAAAACAAAAACAAAACAAGTGCGACACGACTAACAAATTTTAAAATTCGAAAGCGTAGCGGCCATGATTTCCGGGAAGAGAACCTAACGGCTGAACCAGAAGCAACTTATCCTTCACGACACGTCCCCACTTATTCCGATGATTGGAACGTGAAGAGCTACACAAATTTTGGTATCCAGAGCAGCTGCTGCTCTGGATATCCTATTAGATGATCTGATCTGTGCAGCACAGATCAATAGGCAGTCTCTCATGCGTCTGTCAACTTTGCCAGTGGCCATTGCTCCAGATTGTGTCCGTCCTTCCGAGCGATGCGGCCGTAAAACTTCAGTATCTTTCGCAGACAGGTGGTAGAAAGTTTGGTTTTTATGCGTGTGTCATATATGGCCTTATTTCAGCGGAATTTAATTCATTGCAAAAGCGTCAATATGCTCGAGGTTAGCAATTCCATTTTCTCTAATGTTTCTTCTTCAATAGAATATTTTTAGTACTTTTTAATTTATCTTTTTATCAAATTATGTTTTTCTTCTAATACTAAGTGGTTAGTATTGCTCTGTCGTTAGCCTTGTAGAGATCCTCCATGGTACAAGTATCAAACAACTGTAGGTATGAAACGGCCCGACAGAAAATTGATTCGAGCGACATTACGGGTGACAAAAAGCGCGCGCAAATTGATTCGCAGTAGCACATTGCTTGCCACCGTCGGCTGTTGCCTGTCTTATTACGTGTCGCGATAGGAATCATATTGCCGGCTTTATACTATCGGCAAACAGTTCGCCGAACTTTGACGTGTTCGACATACGTTATATATATATATGTTACACGTAATAATGTGTAACACTCCATGTAATGTTTGTCAGTTATAAGTAAGAATACTGGCCGTTAATACACGGCAAATTAAAAAACTATTTTTTTTCAGTTGAAACGAATTATTTTCATTCTTGAGATTGTTAATGGCCAGTATTATTATAAATTTATAAGTAATATTTATATTGCAAATGGCTCAATATAAAATTGTTGTGCCACGGGAAGTATAATGTTTTCTAAATAAAATTTACGTACTTCTAAAACTAGGTATTGGTAACTGTGGTATTGTATACGTAATAGGACGTTAGATATCATCAATCATAAGACTGTTACCTATAGCAATGATTTTAATGAGTAATTTATAAGGGATCAAGTTTTTATTCTAGTTTGACTACCTAAGTACTGCAACGATTGGGATCGCTTATTAAATAAAATATATTATTATTAGATTTTAATTAATAAGCGATCCCAATCAACTCAACTAAAGTAGAATATAAGAAAATTCGAGTAAAATGAGAGAATAAAAATATATCGATTAACCGTGGTGACATGATACGAGTATAACGAAAATTTGTGTAAGCAATATTTTTTTTACATTTAATTTTTCTCTAACGATTTGATCTATCGAATATTCACTTACTTGATTTTAAAAAAATATGAGTCATTTTTTATACGTATTTTACATGTTTATTCAAACCTCATAAAACTTAATTTTATGGGTGTCACAATCTTGACTGTCACTCTTCATCAGTTTTAGAGCTGGTAGAATTGCTTTTAGGTTTCATAATTAGGCCACACCCACAATAAAAAGACCACATACAACGAATATTTTACCAAAAATTTGAACGCATCCATATGTCACTATAAAATACATTTTTAGTCAAAATTCGAACACATACATAAGTCACTATAAAATACCGAAAACGTGTATTTTAATATTCGAATCATATTTTAAAAACAAATTGGCCAATTCATCAGCTTTAAACTCAAAGAGCCGCATTCGAATTTCGAAATGTCATATTTCAACCGATTGGAGTAATTAGGCATCTAATAAATATAGTATTTAGTCGATAATTTGGAACCATAAAATTTTATAACCACATTATGGTTAAGTAGTTGTCACAGACAAAGATTTAAAGAATCTCTAATCAAAGTTTTTGTCAAAGCTAGCTTAGATTTAAACAAGTATTTTTTTTTTGCAATTTAATTCTAGTTTTGCTGTGTAATCGTTTAAAATTTAAGATTTCATTAAAAAATAATATAATAATAACTTTTTAAATTTTGAAATTTATTCGAAAATCAAAAATAGATTTTCAATTACAATCGTATCGATTGTAAATAAATTTACGTCCTACATCCAAAGTACGGGTTATTTACAATTCATTAAAAAAAGCTCCGTTCCACTGATTAGTTATTAACATAATTAAGTATTTATTCAAATGACATTAAAACAAACACATCTGTGACAATGAGTGGGCGTTATCACCAATTCATATGCAAATATCAGCCCTATTTCAACGCAGTAAGTGTCAAATTACAGTGAATAAATTACAATTATTTGAATTTCGAACCAACTCGAATATAATAAATATTATCTAATTAAAAATGAAATGGCGGAATTTATCATAACATATTTCAAAACTATATTTTTTATTACGTAATATTTTTACCAAAATATTTTTGAAATGGTAAACAGATATGACATAGATTAACGCTACTACTTAATTCTTTTGTCTAAATTATGCCTAACTTAAGTGTTAATCAAATTTTAAAATTAACTTGTATCACACAAAATACATTTATATATAGGCAAATAGAAAAACTCCCTATCGGTATGTTTAAATGCAACTACGTTATAAAGCGTCGTGCACTTATGATTAATACGTAGGTATACTTTTTTTTATATAAAAAAAGTATTTTAAATATAAAAAAGACGTTCGAACTGGCAGTTTAGTTATTGATTAAAAAGTGAAAACTACAGATATTAAAAAATATATATTTGGTACAAGTAAGTACATTTGAAATAAGAACAAACCGGAGATTTAAATTAAGAACTCATTACTTTCTAAATTTAACAACATTTTAATTAATTCCTGACATTAATTAAACAGTTTCCTTTGTCTAACTAGTGTTTCTCATTATTTTAATTGACTAACACTTAATAAATCCGAAACTGTCGTTTTCAAAGTACATACATTGCAATGAGCATTCGAATTACCATTTTAAATTATCAATTTTCTCTTACACTTCCGATGTCTCACTTAAAATAAAACGTTACGGTTCACGATCGTGTTAACGTTATTAAATAATCGATATAAAATCGATACAAGTAGCATCGTGTATATGTGGTACGGCGAAATTACAAAGAATTTAAGTGAAATTATCCGGGTCGGTAATCGGGATATTATTACAGGCCAATGTATCGATTACCCCGTAATTTGCACACTTTTCAATAATCGGCTCGATGAATCGATAGCGCTCGTCTTTTTTTATTATTTATTGCGGGTTAAACGTCTATGGTATGTTATGATCATCATCGATTTGTAGGTGAGAATCGAATGTTATAGATTTTGATGAAATGGTTTTCGAATTACCGTAGTGGTGTTCCCACGATTTGTAGTGATATTTTTTTTATTTATGTTTTCAGCATATTTTAGTAATAACTAGCTGCGCCTCGAGGCTTTGCTCTCGTGGGAATTTCGGTATAAAAAGTACCCCTGTGTTTTTCTTTGGGTTATATTCTATCCGCATTTCAGCATTTCATAACGATTCGTCTAGTAGATTTTGCATGAAACGGTAACCATCAATTAATTTATGAACCAATTATTAAAAACAATTACAAAACAAGCCACAGATATAAAAAATAATGAAATGTAGAATGTAAAGTGTCTAAAATGAAGATAACAATCACGAACTAATTAAATGTTAAGAATGTAGAATAATTCTTTTAACAGTTTTAACAATTTCTATGTAAGAAAACATTAATGATACACAGGTTATGCTCTGTGGGATTTATAAAAACAAAAAGAATTATTGATAAATATACTTGATATTGATGTATTTATTATACAGCTCGTGGTAAGCTAAGAGAAAAATAGAAAAAATATTTTATCATTGACATCGCAATTAATTTATATCCAAACTAATAAATACATGTTTATTTGTCCTTAACGTAGTAATTAATGTTATTTATAATGCAATACACAGATAAACAGAAACACATTATACAAGAAGGGTGGAAAATGCTATTAATGGATGAAAATATTAATGTATGTATGTATTTAAAATAGGGCTGTTGTAATAAAAGTTCCAGAGGTGACGAAATGCGTGTATTCGTCCAGAATGAGAAGGGAAGAGAGAGAGAGAGAGAGCGAGAGAGGGAGAGCACGCGGGAAATATATCCAATGACAATATATATATATATATATAAATATATAACAAGACAATGCTAAAATGTTGCTATTTCCAACAAATGCAATACTTTTTGTCGCGTTCAACGCATGGCTAATTTTAATAAGAAAGTAACATGAAAAAAATAAAGTTCAGTAGTTAAATAGGGCAACATTTTTCCCTTTTTTCATCCCTTTTTAAACGGGAATAGACTCTATAATGCTATTTTCATACTGTATTTTGTTATTCATTACATTTTTGTTAGACTAACTGGCAGGCAAGTATTATTATTTAAATTTTTGATTCTACAACACAATAAGTAACAACAAAAAAAAATAATGAAAATATTGGTCATAATTTTGTATTTTAGACTTTTTAAATGATCGTAAACTCGAAGAAACAAAGCTTTATTTCTGTAAAATCAGAAAAAAAATGTTCTATGCCGGACGTGTTATGTTGGACATTCCATACAAAAACGTGGCATTGGAAATTAGTTCACGGAATTGTATGATGACGTTAATGACAAGCATTTAAATATATATTAAACCTTTAAACCTCAACATAAATATGGAAAAATAACAAATTTTTAATTTTCATTACATTCCCAAAAAGGATTAACGTCAAGCAGGCGGCCAGTCATAAAATCACTGCCAAATCTTCGA
Source organism: Plodia interpunctella (assembly GCF_027563975.2). Lineage (NCBI taxonomy): Eukaryota > Metazoa > Arthropoda > Insecta > Lepidoptera > Pyralidae > Plodia > Plodia interpunctella. The sequence goes on from NC_071303.1 coordinate 1,024,209, forward strand.
ATTTCATAATAATAAATACTAGGGGAACTGTGGCTTCGAGAGATCCCAACCACGAACGTCACCGGGAACAAGTTTGCATCAGAAACTCAACGAATAAAGTGATATTTTTTTCTTTCTAAATATGAAAATTAATCTGTCGTTCCACGGGTGATCTGTGGTCGGCTTTATACGAGGTAAGTACCTATTTTTATTTTTGATCTGTACTTTTTGAGTTGCAGCAGTAGTATCTACTTAAAAAAATTTCATTATTTTCCTATGTCCATACTTATATTAAATAGGTGTACTATTGCTGTAAATTATTAGCACAGATATATTCTTATGTAAACTTAAACTGCCTTTGCGTGGTTGGTGACAGCGAGCCGGACGCATTACCTTGCCGTCATACGGTTTGATGCTAGTACGGAGGGTAGTGGCCAAAGGTCAGCATCCCATCTAGCCAATGTATAATGCATATGTAAACATATATTTGTACCTAGGCTAAGTTATTGTGAAATAAAATTATTATTATGTGTCTCAAATCGCAAAATAAACTGGTAAAATGAGACAGAGCTAGTCACCAAACAATACCTATAACCATAGGAAAAATATAGATTACAAAACTAAAAATATTCTATGCCAGATTAAGGGAACAATCTTCTATCAAAACTAGAATTTTATATCCACGTAATGAACAAGTTTTACGACCTAAATTGAAACGATCCTTCCAATAAAATCTTGTTTTAAAAATATTTAAAGAATAATACCAAGAAGAAGCCGCACACATTGAAGAAATTAAAAAGTTAAGGCACGTAATCAGAGCAGTGGTTATTTAATGATTTTTTATCAAAATGTCGCGAGTTAATGTTGTCTGATGGAAGGTTTCGACTAAAACTTGTATTTTCACGCGGCCCGTGTGATTTTGATGGAATAAATACCGAAAAAATTGAAGCTATTAATTTCCGATTTAAAAACTTGTTCCTTGATGGATTTTGTGTGGTGGTGGTGGGTTATTTAATCTTGTGACTTCGTTGTAATCAGAAATAGATTAAAGATTGAGTATTCCGTACAAAAACGCATCAAAATCCTACATATTTTAAAAAATGTAAGTGCTAAAATTATAATTATGTATACTATATTAAAAAAGTGTTAAAAAATATTTGAGAATATTTCTGTTCATTGACTTAACGTAATCGGCTGTAACGAACTGTTCTGTGCCGGAGAAAGTTTGATATTGGCACAAACAATTCAAAATTCGCTCCATCAAATAACAAAATAATTTCAAAATGGTCTCTAAACGCGTCCATTCCAAATTTAAACATCGTTAACGGACTCAACACTTTCTTTTCTTTTGTGCCAGTGTCTAGGTGGACAGCACGTCACTATGTCGATCATTGAATCGATACTGAATCGAGCATGATTATATCGAATACGAATTATAGTGACGCAGTAACGGTAGTGGTTTTTGATTTCCGAACGCTGATTGAGTCTATTGTCAGCTTTTTGGGGTTTAAATAGAGTGCTCATTAAAAAGATCAAACGCGGTTTGTGAATCGTGTTCGTGAAAATATTAAGTCGATTGTATGTATGTGTGAATCGATTTGACTCGTTGTGAAACGCGGAAGCGTGGGATCACAAGATCATGGGATGTGACATCTAACTACCAGGTTGGTAAATGCTAAGTTAGATTGGAAAAGTTCAAGTGGTCTTTGGATATACTATCTTTCTCGGCAGGTAACTGAATGTATTTAACTTGCTGACATTTTTCGTATAAACAACACTTTCTAAGTATATAAACTTGGGATCTCGTAGATGTAGTAATGTAGATTTCACAACAAAATATTTGGAACACAGATTCATTGCTCATTCATTATATATTTAATTCAATTCTAAATATTTATAAAGAGTAAAAAGAGTAAAAATTATTTATTTACTACTTATATAAATTTTATTTATTTTTATTTATTTTTAAGTCTAATTATAAAAATAAATAAAATTTATATTTTCAATTTGAATCTTCACGCACAGTTCACACATAAAATTTCCTAATTAAATAAAACATTTATTATGATAAACAAAACTTGCCTTCATAATTAAATTCAAAATTTAAAAATTATTATTAAGTACATAAATTCATTTTATAAGCATTTTTTCATCTAGTTTATATAATTACACATGCAGTGTAGTAAATCAGTAAATCAATAAGATTGTAATGACACTGAATAAACCAGAGCCAACCGACTTCCCCGAAAAAGATAAGTAATGACCGCGAACGCATTCGGCAAATTCGCAACACAAATTGTGTACAATCATCGTGGAAATTATATCGAGAGCATGGACATCGATGGTGGGCTATATCACTCAACACTCGATTCATTGGAATCGATATAATACGCTCCCGTTGTAATGAAAATGATTATTTTTAACTTACTAAGAGAGTATTCACATGGAGAAAGTCATTTAACACGTAATACATAGATTATTAGCAGCATTTCATATTTGTTTTCTAGATTCGAGAAATAGTCTGGTAATTGATGTGCTTATAGCTGACAATAATAGACAGGACAATTAATAGACAAATTATAAATTTATATCTAGACTACCTTTTGCCTCACTTCAAAATTAACCCCTATTTCACCCCCTTAGGGATGGAATTTCGAAATATCCTTTCTTAGCGTACATCTTCTAGTCACAATGTACCTTCCTGCCAAATTTCATCTTCACGGGCAGTATGGTGCAGTATCCTCGTAACATATGTAATTGATTTATGACATTATTACGTACGTTTCGTACATTTAGCTTATATATATATATATATATATATATATATATATATATATATATATATATATAGTGTGACAATTTTCAATAATTTTATTGGAAATACAACTTTTATTTTATTTATTCATTAAAATTTTGACATTTTTAATAATGATGTAAATTCGTCCTCCTAATTTTTAATATATGTCTAAGACCTATATTTGTTAATTGATGTCCTTGGAGAAAAGGCTGCGGTGAAGTTTGTTGCGCCGCTTCTTCTTCACCTGCGCTTTGGAAGCCGGCAGTAGACTTAGTTTAAGTAATTTTTTGACGTCAATAAGTGATGTATATCATCCTAAATTAAATAAAGAATTTTTAATTTGTATTTTAATTTGGGCTCAGTAGTTTTCGAGATTTCGTGTTACGTGTGTGAGTGAGTGTTTTTCGCTTTTACATATATAGATATATTTGTATAATTTGAATGATAAAATTGTGACCAAATAAACGGATTTTCGTTCTTTGCCACTACATATAGTTTAAAATAACAAACGTATGTGTAAACTGAACTATCCTCAATACCCACTTTATGCTAAGCAATTCCATATTACATTCCCACACCCAGTAGTGTGGTCTGTTCTAGATTTGTTTGTGACCACAGAGGTTTACTGCACTACATAACTACTTATGTAGTGTAAGTGTGGTCAAAGACAGGATAATTTATATCGCGTGGTCACCCCTTGCGGTGGGCCCATCATTCGTAAAGGCACCGAGACAGCGGGATGACATACTCGATTCATCGTCAACTCAAATAGATCTGGTTTCGCTTCATTTATTTTAACTATTATAATATATCTTTAATATCTTATAATATATTTCAGTAAAATTCGTGCTAAAAATAAAAATAAAAAAATTAAAACTTTCGTAAAAAATTTCCTTGGTTATATTAGAAATATTCTGTATTTTATATTATTGATTAGCCTGCATAATAGCAAAGTGGCATATGAATTTATTCTACTGCACGCACAGGACACATGAAATTGCTATACCATTATCGTGGAGTGCTTTTTACCTATAAATCGTTCGGTAAATGTTGGTTCAAAGCACGTCACGCCTGTGCCTTAGTTTAAGGGATGTCACAGCGTAGATATTGATTCAATAATAGAGATACAACAAACCAATACGTGATTTGATATAAAAATAATCCTATCAAGTTCAACCAAATTAAAACAAAAAAAAAAAAATCAAGTTCCGATGTTTATCACGGACAAAAAGTAATGAAATCAATATTATTCACGCTCACCCACTTGGCCTCAGGCGAAAACTTTTCCATCCCAATGGATGGGGGACTATTCGCAAACAACATCAAATGTATTGCAATGCAACTAACACAGCGAGTGGCAACACAGTCGCCCGCTGGGGCATCTATAAATATGTTTGGGCAAAATATGGGGCTTTTCGTGTAGGCAACGATGTTTTAGTAGAATGCTAGTAGATTGTAGTTGACACGAGCGGAATATTTATTTGATGGTAGCTGCGTTTTTGTTACGTTATTTGGATATATTTACAAACGCAGGGGAAGTCCCTATGGGAACGGAGCGTGGCGCAGTTAGTCATTATATAAGATTAACTTAAATATTATGATCATACTTTAGTTTTGTTCTCTTATGTCATTGTACCGAAAGAGCGGGACTCGCCAGATACAGGTTTTACAAACTTAATTGGTGAGCCCCTGCAACCTCTGTATTGTAAATCTTTGTTATAGAATAAATGATTTTGATTTTGATTTTGATTTTGATTTTGATTTTGATTTTGATTTTGATTATAATACTTATTTACATAAAAATGTTGCATCAAAGAATAGGTTTCTTCGATAGATCGTGTGAAATATGGGTTCTGTTATTATAATATAATTAGCTTTTAACTAGCCCGCCGCTTCGCCCGCGTGATTTTCCCTTCAGTGAAATATTTAGACTCTTTAACTAATCGCGTATTCTAAAACTGGTCAAATTTATTTATTACTATGATACAAATTCGTATTTCTTGCCATCTTTTGCTCAATTCCCCGTTTCCCGCTATGATTTCCGCTACGTGTCTTGTTCCGAAACTTGTCGTGTCCCGTTTCCTGCAAATTGTCCCATGTCGTTTCCCGCAACGTGACCCATCCCATTTCCCGCCCACTCCCGCTTCCCGTAACACGTGCCGAACATTTCATTTTATTCTTTTTTACCCCTATAAGGATGTAATTTTCAGAATCGAATTAATGCATTATTATCTTTTATCAACTACAAATTCAAATCAAAAATTTCATGTGTCTCACTTCAAAAATGACGAAGTTTCATACAATCTGGAAACCTCTATTTCACCCCCTTAGGGATGGAAATTCAAAATATTCTTTCTTAGCGGATGTCTCCTAGTTACAATCTACCTATCCGCCAAATTTCATCTTCATGGGCTTTGGAGATTTCAGTAGTTTTGGAGATTTCGAGATATTACTCTCATACTCATTCTGACACTCACTCATTCAGTGAGTGTTTTTCGCTTTTCAAATTCAAATTCAAAAATATTTTATTAAACTCCACAAGTTACACAATCAGATAACACATTAACAGTAAAAAGATAAAACAATTACAAAAACTTGTTGGAGTCCTGGAGACTCAAACTAGGCCGGAACCTGTATCTTGGGCCACCAGGTCCCCTTGTTACTTCCGATGTTTACAAATGTGAAGTTACACAGTGTTCTTTTATACATATATATATATTTATTTATTTATTTAAGACATGATTTCCAAAATGCTCTCCGTAGCCTCATAATCTAAATCAATGAACCATTTTTTAAGTTTTAGTTGAAATTCTTTTTTTCTACAATTATATAAATCCAATTTCTTATTAATAATATTATACAACATTCCTCCACGAAAATCATAAAATTTATGTGCAAACGACGTATTTACGAATATACGCTCACAGACTGCGTACTTTCTTCTTTTCACGTCCATATCTTTCTTTACATTTGCCAAAAGGGTAGAGTGTATACGAGTAACCGTTGCCGATATATATAGCTGTCTAACTGTCAATACTCCTGCCTCTTGGTAAAGTTTAGCTGTGGGATAAAGTCGCGGTTTAGACAAGCTAACTTTGAGTATTAGTCTTTGCGCCCTTTCCAATTCCATCATATCTGTTTTGTTACATCCACCCCAAGTGGAAATGCAGTATGTTATAATTGACTTAGCCAAAGCATCATATACCATGTTAATTGTACTATTATCTGCCACGTCACGTAATTGTTTGAATAAATAAGTCAATTTCCTAACTCTTTGTGATACCGTATGTATATGTTGTTTAAATCTTAAATTTGAGTCAATATGAACACCTAGATATTTTATTGTTTGGACAGAAGAAATGCTTGGACAGTCACAAGTTAAATGTGTTGGGAAGATGCATTTGTGAGCAATGATAGACTGCGATATACCTGCAATTTCGGCCCAGTTACGAATGGAAAACAGCATGTATTTCGTTTTGTCCTCATTAAGAGTGAGGCTGTTGGCCATTAACCATTGAGAAACCCTATCAAAGCCCGTCTGTGCAATTTTGAAAAGTTGGTCCCATGTGGATGCATAGAAGGTGAGTGTAGTGTCGTCCGCATAAGATGCAATTCGACAATTTTCTAATTTCATTTGGCATAACTCATTTATATAGCAAAGAAAAAGTTTAGGCCCAAGAATACTGCCTTGCGGTACGCCAAATTCGACTGGTTTGTCGTCACTTATATATTCCCCTATTTTAACACATTGTGTTCTATTTTTCAAATAGTCTGAGAATAGTGACAGTGCTGAACCTCTTACACCCAGAGCTTCTAATTTTTTAATAGGGACGGAACAGAAACAGTGTCGAAAGCCTTACTAAAGTCCATAAAAATGGTTAAGCATTTCACTTTAGTATCGAGTTTTTGCACGATAAATTTCGTAAAATCTAAGACTGCGTCGTCAGTGGATCGACCGGACCTGAAACCATATTGCATATCAGATATCAATTTATATTTATCTAGATAATTAGTCAGGCGGACACCAATGATGCGCTCAAATATCTTTGATAAGGTATTCAAAATGGCAATTGGTCTATAATTTCCGACACATCCTCTGTCCCCAGCCTTGTATATTGGATGAATTACGGCTTTTTTTAGTGCATTGGGAAAAACGCCTGCCTCAAGGCAACGATTTATTATACTTGTAATTACAGGTGCTATGGTTTCAGAAATGGCCTTTAGTACCTCGGCACCAACTCCGTCCCAACCTGGAGAACAATCGCTTTTTAGATTTTGTATACATGCTTTAACCTCTTCGTCATCGGTTGGCAAAAGTACGAGTGAGTTTAAAATAGAATGTGTTAAGTTTGATGTTGAAGGTGTGCACGTGGGAATTTTGTCAGCCAGTTGTTTGCCTATAGTAGCAAAATAGTCGTTTACGTTGTTGATTGAAGTCACTTGGTCAACATCAGTGGTCAGAAGCTGTAGAGGTACGTTTTTACTCGCATTTGTATTTGTTATAGTCTTAATAGTAGCCCATAGTTTTTTTGCATTGTTTTTATTCATCAATAACTGGTCTCTTTCATATTGCTTCTTTAGTCGTTTAAGTAAATTATTGCAGTAATTTCTATACCTTTTATAGGAAACTTGCAATACACTATCATTTGGTTTTGTGCGTAATTTCTGGTGCATCCTATCTCTTGTACGAATACATCGCAACAAGCCAGGAGTTATCCATGGTTTTATGGTAATCCTGCTCCTAGGTATTATTATTTTTATTGAATTTTTGGTTATTAGCATTGAGAGAATTTCTATTAATGTATCGGTAGCCATATTCAAATCACTTTCCATGTATATTTTATCGAAATTATAATTACCACAATCAGATTTGAGACTTTCAAAATTTATTTTGAGTTTGGTCAGGTACGATTTGTGTTTAGGACTCTTTTGATTTCTCTTGATACAGCATAGTACAGAATTATGGTCAGTTATGGTTGTATTTAAAGTAAATGTATATGATGTCAGTCTGGTTTTTAAAATGACGTGATCTAGACAAGAATTTTCTCTAGTTAGTGTATTAGTTGCAGGGTGTAGACCGTGAAGAGCAACTGCATCCAGGTATGCCAGTGTATCATCACAGTTGTCCAGTAAGTTAATATTAATGTCTCCTACCACCATTATATTTTTGTATGATGACAAAGTACCCAATAACAAGTTAAGCGCATTAACAAACTTGTCTACGTTTACAAAACTGGGGGATCTATAAATCGCCACTATGACTGTGTCAGTTCCTATTTTTATGATTAATCCGGTTCCTTCCAAGAGATCCGTTTCGGTTACTGTACAGTTCATACTATTGCTTATATAGACTACCAATCCACCATTTTTGTTATAATTATTAATTGTTTTGTGAGACTGATATCCCTGAAGTATCGGTAATTGTGCATTCGTAGCACAAGAAAGCCAGCATTCCGAGAGCACTATCACATCTACAGGGCATTTGAGTCTGGCTAATAGTAAGTTCAGCTCATCAAAGTTATAGTTGATACTACGTATATTTTGCTGTAAAACTTTCAAATAGTCCTTATGCGATTCTAGATACTTAATACAGTTTTCTGGTTCACAAGTCACGCCTGTGGTTATGTCAAACCCGTCTATATTTTCAATTAATGTATTGGTACTATCGAATTTGTATAAATAAAAAATTATGGAACAATCTAGAAACGACATTACGACCTGTTTTTAATTTGTGATCGGTAGTTATTTGTATAAATATATCCTCAAGTAACAACTTATAATTTACTAAAAGCTTATCCACATGCAATTTACAAATTTGTTTACGAATGTGTTGAGGAAATACGAGTATGAGCAATTTTTGCTTATATGCTAGGAGAAGAATCATGCAATAATGTTTTTGACAATAAAAACAGCTATTTAAAGTATTAACATGCATAGAAAAAAGAAAATTGTATTGGATCTGCCACAAGTATTGTAGAGGGCTTGTTAGGTAATGTAATCTAATACTATTCGAACATTCAATATTACAATGCGATAAGATTATGCTTATTCTATCTAATAACACTAGTTCAGGTACATATAAACAAAATACAAAACTAGTAACCTCAAAAAATTTAGAAAACCTATCTAATAATTGAATTTGGAATTTTACAAAATAGTGATATTGACATTTGGTATCAAGCGAGTTTTTCAGAACCAACTGCTTCAGGGCCAAAAACCCTGATTAGGTCTTTGTTCGTGCGAATGCGTATTCGCGGAGAATTTGGCTCGTGATGTTGCCGTACGAAGATTTTGCCTTCCCGCGTCCAAGCAAATCTCCAGTTGTGCTGTTTGGTTGCCTCACGTGTTCGACGGAAGAGGTGGCGATTTAATTTGGTGAGCCGCTCATTTACGTAGAAGCGCCTAGTTGGTAATCCAGTATCAGCGGTGGTGATACCCCGTCGCACCCTGGCCGCTTGCAGCAACTCATCACGTACAGCTTTCCTCGCCAGTCGAACTAAAATTAGGCGGGGACGCCGAGGTTCCACTTCAGATCCGGAGAGAGCAGCGGCTGTCTCAAGTGATGGTCCCAATCTGGATACGTTCATTATATCCTGGGCGGCCAAAGAAACTCCCAGTTTATTGGCTAATGTCATCACTATATGAGGTAGATTTTCTCCTTTTAACTCCGGTACAGATGAAATCTCGATGTCATTGAGAAGAATATCTTGGTCGCGGTCGTTTATCTCCATTTTTAGGTTTTCAACAGATCTTATTAGTTCATGGCTATTCTGTTCAGATTTCTCAGCAACTTGCCTCTCCAATACTTGCAGGCGCGCCTCTAACTTTTCCACCCTCCTGTCGCTATCATCCATTCGTAGTGATAGCTTTGCTAGATTTTCATTTATCAAGCTTATTTGCCGTTCGCTTGCGTCCATTCGTTCTCGAAATTCACCACGAAATTGTCGTAGTTCCAACAAAACCGCCTGAGAATCAGACAGCTCCAGGGTCTCATTATGAGACGTAGTATCTAAGCATTGCACAGACATATTACTCTCTTCAGGACTTAACGCTGCAGCACCACGTCTAAGCATGACGGTCTCCATAGCCACTCGAACTGGTGTGTTTGAGTTATCCGATCTGGGTTGTTTACTAACGCAAAGCATACATTTCCAATTCTCCCTGTGCTCTGTTGACATGGTATTAAAAAAGCGCTGCTCGGAGACATTCGCGCATAATAGATCATAACTTTGTCGACAATATCGACAGGTCAGATACTGCCTATTTTCAATCTCCTTTAAGCATCCAGCGCATGTCAATCTATCTCCGTCACGGGACATTTCCAAAATAGTACCAAAAAAAAAAAAAATTTTTTTTTTTAAATTTTTATTTTTTTTTTTTTTTTGCTGGATTCGAACTTTTATTTAAGTTTATAATGTAATGTATATATTGTTTCACTCGATAGTTCACTTATATATTCACATGTATCATAGGACAAAGAGTCTAGTAGTATAATTTAGATAGCTAAATTCACAATAAATTCCGATGTTTAGATTTTATAAGTACGAGCAAACAGAACAACGTGTTGTCGCAGGTAGCGCGCGCGGGGGGGGGAATTAATTTATATAGATAGATAATATCTAAAACTTTTAATTCCAAAATAAATACCTACTCAAAATATGAAGATATAGGTACATAGATAAAATACATTTTATAACAATTACACACGTGTGGAATTGTTATAAAATGAAACCATGCCACAAGAACCACCTGAGATCGTCTTACTATAATCTATGCCCTCACTCTACGGAATCTTGATTGGTTAGAGAATTGATTTTTTGCTGATATTCATTGCAGGCGATTGTGAGGTATGTAGGTATGAAATATATTTATCATTAGAGTTTCTTACGATCCTTTTTATGTCTAATTTAAATCAAACGTCAACGGCATTCTAAACGGGAGTTGTATAAAAGAATTATAACAGGATGTAATAATTTTATGCACATATTATATAGATGTAATTGCATTTAAACTAGATAAAATTTATTACTTGCAGTGTTAAGTTCGTGTTGATAAAAAGCCATTATTGGTTCGACAACGATTTATAACATACGAAAATTATTACTTTTAGGGTTCCGTATTCAGAGAATAAAACGGGACTGTATTACTAAGACTCCGTTATCTATCTGCTGTATGTCATAAACAGTAAGAGACAGTTGAAATTTACACAGATGATTTAATGACTAGGCCGCCATAACAACGAATAATGAAAATACAGAATAAAATAAACATTTAACAGCTCATATACAACAATCATGATTTTTTTTTCATTTTTAGAGTTCCGTACAAAAATTGTGAAAACGGAAACCTTTTAGCATCACCTCGTGCTCACTCACTCCTTCTATCTATCCGTCCGTCTGTCATAGTGTAGCCAATTTGTTCCGAATGTACTGGACTAATAAATCATGTGAAATTTGGTGTGATGCTGTAATTCTATGACTCTAACACAGATGTGCAAAGTAAATAAATATTTTTTTGTAAATAATCGTAATTTTCGGAGGATATAAATTAATAAATTTAAAAAAGTTTTTGCATTATATCAAATGAACGGGTTTGTTGTGAGGATTGCAAATATAGTTTCGTTATTATCAATAAATATTCTAAAACAAAACTAAAAAACTACTGGATGGATTTTTATACGATTTTCACCAAAAGATAGTGCGGTTCCTGGGGAAGATTTAGGTGGATAATTTATTTTGATTTTAACCGAGCAAAACCGGGAAAGGCCTCTAGTTTATAATAAAAAGACGAAAATGGACCATTTAATACATAAATAAATACATTCAAATAGGATGTATGTAATTCAGAGTCAAAGGTTATAATAATCACTTAATATTCATATAAATTGATATTAATATTCAAATAATTTGTATTAAAGTAATATATTCTCAGATTTAAGGAATTTATGTTATAATTATTGAGATTTGCACTTTCTTACTTATTATTTATTGGAGCCTAATAAACTATACCGGAACTGATTGAGTTTGTATTTATGCATCATATCATAAATACATACATAAAATTAATGAATTATGATATTCATATCATGAATTAATTATATACACATTTGGCGTGGTCCTGTAATACGACCATCTCATATCGTCCTATGAATGTCGTACGAGGAGACTAAAGGGGCCATGCCAGCTAATATGCGACAGCAGCATTCCCAAGGAGGGTTACCGTCTGTCAGGTGGTTATAAAATCACAGCCAGTAGTTTGTAGCTTGTGAGAAATAACTATAAATATTGACGAGAAAAAGTGCCTGTGAAGGTCTAATTTCTGAATAAATGATTTGAATTTTGAATTCAGTCGTAACATTTTAAATTTTAATTGTTTCATTTTTTACCTCGAGCTTCGCGACGTCACAGCCTCCAATTCAATGAAGACCATGCAGTAATGATACTCAAAAAATGTAATAACCTTGTGCTATATAAAAACCATCGTTCTCAATATGGAGAATCTAATATTTCAACACGTACAGACAACAGCACTTCAACCTACACAGATTCATTGCAAACTCGCCCCTATTACCGCGCTATAGAGATTCATGCGGGGTAACTTGATATGCTGTTGACTGTACAATGTCATTTAGCATGGTATGACGCCATGAGATTAAAATTGAAAGTCAAAGTCTCAATTTAATCACTATATGTTTATATATTGATTAATTGATATTTGCACCCTTTTAATTAGCGCCTATATCAACAACACCTGTTTTTCACATTATTGCATCGACTGATTTAGATTAAAATCGTGTTAACCATACATCCATATCCATACAAATATTATAAAGAAAAAATATTGGCATATTTGTTTGTGATGATTAACTCAAAATCTACTGGGCCGATTTTGGGGAAATTAGCAGAGAGATAGGCGAAACCTTCACAAGTAATATGGGCTATATGGTATAACTCGAGATAAGCCGGGATGAGTCGCTAGTATGAAATAAAGAAAAATACGATATATCAGTACTGAAAAATATATATCTAATATATGTTATTTCGCGGACTGAAAAATATAAATCTAATACATTTTATTTTTTTTGTCCGCGAAATAACATATATTAGATATATATTTTTCAGTACCTCTAACGCAAACTTTCTAGAAAATTGGTTGATAAGGTAAAACGTGCAGCAGCGGAATTTCGACATTGTCAAGGGAGTTCCGCCTCGCCCCGCAATCACTTGGCTAGCGCTAGTGGATCTTTCGAAAAACTCACGTCGGATTCCTCGCGAAATCTGATGTGAGTTTTTTGACGTTTTTCTTACAGAATGCAAATTTGCACGTGATCTCATACATATTTGTCAAAATTCCGTAGTGAGTTTAGTTCAACTCGCCGACGCACCCGCAAGTGTAGCGCTAGTGTTCGAGTGAGTTTTACACAATGCAAATTAGCCATATCCGCGCGGAATCCGACGTGAGTTTTTTGACGTCTCTTACAAAATCGAAACACAGAGGTAACATACATACATACTTTACAAAAATAAATATGGCACGATGATATATTTAGATGGTTTTCTGTGGGGATAGCGAAGTACTGCATTTATTTAGAGAAATTTTCTTTATCGCAAAGCTACAATCGCCATATGTCACTTGCATAATTTGTGTTAATTCTAAAATCCACACTAACAATATAAATGCCAAAGTCTGTCTGTCTATCTGTATGTTTGTTCCGCTTTCACGGCTAAACCGCTAGACCGATTTTGATGAAATTTATGTGTATTGATAAAGGCTAGTTCGAATATAGGGTACTTTTTTGATAAAGGCTAGTTCAAATATAAGTTTGTCCTCGGCTTTCGCAGAATGGCTCACGCGGGCGAAGCCGCGGCCAAAAGCTAGTGTAAAATAAAGATTGGTGCTATTGAAATGGGTGCTAGTCAAACCAGTGCTCTGTTTATAGTCGATTGATTAATATCGTGTCATTTGTTACACTCTCAAAGCCATCTATTACTTTTTCTGCTTCATTAAGAGTTTGTGATTAAATGTTACACAGTAATTAATAGTTCACATTGCGCTAGTGGAGTGGCGAGCTGGATACTGAAATATTTATTTCGATTTTGAATTTAACGTCGGGCAGGCGACAGGTCGTAAACACAGCCGAATCACGCATCACGTAGAATTTCCAATATTTACTTTTTTACATATGTTAAAAATATCTTGTACCTGTAAATTATAGCAAAATTCACATTACATCAATACATTAGTAATAGTTTGCATTTTAATTAGATTTCAAGACACGTATCTTCTTGCTCTGTAGGGATTAAAATGTGATACTGTATAAAAATGTTTTTTTTACCTTTTTTTTACAATACCATTTAAATTCAACCTATTATCATTATATAAAACACTAGCTGCGCCCCGGGGCTTGTCTCTCGTGGGAATTTCGTAACCTATGTGTTATTCCAGGTTATTTTCTACCTGTGTACCGAATTTCATAACAATCGGTCTAGTATGTAATGCGTGAAGGGTAATAATAAATAATAATAATAAATATATTGGGACAAATCACACAGATTGAGCTAGTCCCAAAGTAAGTTCGAGACTTGTGTTATGGGATACTAACTCAACGATACTATATTTTATAATAAATACATATATAAATAAACATCCATGACCCGGGCCAATCAGAAAATGATCATTTTCCATCATGACCCGACATACAATAGACAAACAAACATACTATCGCATTTATAATACTAGTTGGCATTTAGTTTTCCCTATCTCACTTACAGAGGTGTTTCTCTACTTGCTATTTCACTCGCCCACTCTGATCCAATCTTGGATATTGATAGGCTTATGCCAATTAAACGTTTTATCGTAATTGATGCAATGGCACAAAAACTAAATTAATTTCGATGTACATCTCACTTTATTGCTTGTCAAGAGGAAACAGTAACTAGAGTACGCGATATTTATTGCGTGAACTTTGGTAATATCTACACTGGCATACAATTTCATCATTTACCGTACTTTATTATGGTATATAAAGTTATATATTTTTAGGCTTCGTGTCGTGTATGTTAATATATTTTTCTAGAGTCCTAAACGGTAAACAAAAATCTGGATATATAAAAAAAAATTTACCCGCGCCTTCGCCCGCGTTCGTTTCATGCATTCGCTCATAACTTATTCGTTAATATCTCTGGTTCTAAGCATTATATCGCGATGAAATCTATACCACATTTTAAATTAGGTCTTCCGCTATATAAGTGTGATAACTGCTACCAGACAAAAATTTTAAAAAATAATTATTTTGCCCTCTGTTAGTCTCATAAAGAATTTTTATTAATTATTGAATTGACGACCTCGGTGGTGCAGTGGTAAAGTTCTTGCCACTGGACCGAGAGGTCCCGGGTTCGATCCCCGGTCGGGTCATGATGGAAAATGATCTTTTTCTGATTGGATGTTTATCTATATATGTATTTGTTATAAAATATAGTATCGTTGAGTTAGTATCCCATAACACAAGTCTCGAACTTACTTTGGGGCTGGCTCAATCTGTGTGATTTGTCCTAATATATTTATTTATTTATTTATCTTTGATGATATACGTGCCAATTGTTTCGCTGCTAAGGATTCCGAAAGCCGTGCAAAATGGAAAATGATAGGTGAAAAATAGGAAGTGAAAAGTCGGACCCTGGGCTCCAAATCTTTGCGGCTGAAGAAGAAACTGGAAAACCACTGGATAGAAACACGGTTCCGCTATAGATACTTATTCAAAAATAAACCATTTGTATAACAATTTACGTTCTATAACTAACATCCAAAACTGTGTATTTAAAACATTTGACACATTGAGAAATATTAATCGTAGATATATCAAACTCGTTTCAAAACTAAACCATTGCTAGTGATCACGTAAGCTTTTCAAAATTCAATAAAATATTGTTTATTGTTATTAAAGTGTAACCAAACGAGCATTAGGAGTACAACCTCTATAAAAAAAAAACCAAGTACGATTAATTCACACGGGTGGTCTAAGAAGATGCTTCGGTTGTCTGTTAGTTTACATATTCCATTCGTATCGAGCATAAATTGTCATTACAGCAATCGCTCGATACATTCTATCGATAACTGCGCTCACTTCAATCGATTTCTCGACTCTCGGCTGGACGTCTGTAATAAGGCTTGCCTTCCAGTGACATAACTTTTCTCTTCTTCATAGTAGTATTCCTTATTGCTGTGGGTCGTGGTCATTACATGAAATGAAACACACACATCTTTCTTGGCACCATTAATGGAGTAATAACATTACCTTCTCCATTTCACACACAAGTCAGTAAACAACGAGTATGTGTGCAGGTTTCCTCACGATGTTTTCCTTCACCGGAAGCAAGTGGTGGTCTATGAAAAATATTATACATGAGTTATGACTCATATTGGTATACAAACTCATGTGACACGAGTAAGATTCGATTCTGGGATCTTTCGGTACTCAGCCGGGGATTTTAACCACGATATTTGTATGTTTGAAATATTTTTATACACAAAATGAAATATAAGAAAGCAGTGCAGATATTAAAGAGACAACTATTTCTATTTAGTCGGTAAATATATACATAAAATATATATATAAAACAGTGGGTAGGAGACTGTTCAAACACAAACAAATATATTACTAATATTATATTTTATTTTATTGTCTTGACATCGAAAACTCCATTGACAAGTAAACAAACGTGCTGAATCAAATAATGGGTTTTGTATTGTATATCTTTGCTTAGCTTAGCTGATATAGTTCGCGATGGATGCCCGGCTTTAATCGTGGCGCATTTGAGAATCTATTTAACCTAGAGATGTTACTTTTTCACGGGCAAATGGTAACGTGTCCGTTTACATATTTTATCTGTTACTTTATGACCCTTTATCGGTTTAACTTCGTAAATAAAGTTTCGATGATTCTGAGTACGTACGGTCAACATATCTCTCTCTCTTTCTCTCATCTCCGTATGTTTGCTTTGGTTGGGTTCGTGGCTGTGAAGCCGCGAAACCTGGGCTCGGCGTAAAAAATATTCTTTAAATCTTGAAGATTCGGGTGTGATTTTACAACCGGCAGCCTGCCTGACGTCAACCCTCTTTGGGGATGTTATTGTTGCCTGTCTGCTACCTATGCTGTGTCCTTTAGTCGCCTCGTACTACATCCACGGGAGGATATGGAGTGATCCTATCCTAGGGCGGAACCACACGCCACATCAACCGTACGGTCAACAAATCTACCCAAATATTATGTACACGCCATTATTATTGCCTAAAAAAAAAAAACTTGACTTGTTAACTGTTCTTCTTTCCATTGAAGCCTAAAAACCAAACAAATATATATTTTTGAGAAATATTGATATAAGTGAGAAGAAAAGTGTTACTATAACATGTAAAAAAAAAATGCATATCGGATTCCTGTTTACTTGTTCGTAACATGATCCTTATAAGACTCGTATCATATAAGCACATAAAATAGTGATCTTGCATCCCTTACAAAGTAACATAAGCATTGAGAACGAATCTATACCGCTTTGGTATTAACTATGTAGAATAAACATTTTGTGAATAAATTTATAAAGCGTAAACAAACCACAAATGTGTGCTACATACAGCTAAAAATTAACATTAAATTTGATTTCAAATAGGTATTATCAAAAGATATTTTATATATATATGGCAAAAATTGTGTGCTACATATAACTAAAAATTAACATTAAATTTAATTTCAAATAGGTATTATCAAAAGATATTATATATATATATATATATATATATATATATATATATATATATATATATATATATATATATATATATATATATATATATATATATATATATATATATATATATATATATATATATATATATATATATATATAATATATGACCCTGAAAGGGGTAAAAATTGGGGTTAAGGTTTATATGAAAAATAACGAAAATCTTGAAACTTTTGCCCAAAGGTTATGCAACAAAAATAATGAAAACCCTGTTTCGGGATTTTTTTTAATTTGACTTTTAGGTTAGTTAAATGAGGATGAAAAGAAATAACGAATAATCCCATTCGAAATTTCGTCAACTAAATATATGAGTAGACAGCACAGCGGTAAACACCACTGAATTCACGTTGTTACTGTTGATGGTTCGAATCCTGAACTTCAATTATTTTGAATAAAATCTGATACGGTGATTTATGTGAAAGTTTTATTATGGTTTTACCCGAGCGAAGCTGGGACGAGCTGCTAGTGTATGTATACCTAATAATTAATTAATTAATGTGTAATTTATTGCAAATTCAATTTCTTACAGCCAAACTTAGAGTAGAGTGCCATAGAATAGGATTATATCTTAATTTTAATAATGCAATCAATAATAATATGTGTGTCAAATATATGGATTTTAACTATCTGAAATAAACATGATTTTATCTTGCACATTATAAAACAAAGTCCTTTTCCGCGTCTGTCTGTTCGCAATAAACTCAAAAACTACTGCACGGATTTTCGTGCGGATTTCACCAGTAGATAGTTGATTCCTGACAAAGGTTTAGATGTATGATTTATTTCTTTTTACCGAGCGAATCCGGGACGAGCCGCCAGTTTTATTTGTAATATAAAAAATAATTGATGTTTAAAAACAAGGCTGTAAAATGACAGATTTATAAAGGCTAGATTTAACGATCAGAATAATCACACATCGATAAAAGAAAAATCGTTCGAAAAATTACCTTTTCGACCACAACAAACATCAAACTCTGTCTCGTAACAAAACGCAAGTTGAATTCAAATTAAAAGAATGAGTTCGATTACAGACCTTCAATAAAACGAACACATTGACACATTAATCCAATTCAACAAATTACATAATAGGATCGTTGTAGGAATTAATAATTGGAGATTGTATCGTTAGAGTATGAAAATTCTTTTAAAATATTATTTTTGTAAGTACGTCTTTGTCATTTTCATATTTAGGAAATGCCTATGACAGATACAAACAATGGACCAATAAAACAAGTTTAATTTATCAATTCTTTAACATCTCTTTCCGTTCTTTTTTTATTCTTAAATATTTACCATTCGTAATATAACACTTTTTTTTACGTTAAACTATAACTAAAATAAAAGAAGTTCAAACCAATTAAAAAAAAAACAAACTATTTAAAAAAAAAGATAAGACGACCTCAGTGGCGCAGTGATAAAGTGCGGGTTCGATCCCCGGTCGGGTCATGATGGAAAATGATCTTTTTCTGATTGGCCCGAGTCTTGGATGTTTATCTATATGTATTTGTTATAAAATATGGTATCTTTGAGTTAGTATCCCATAACACAAGTCTCGAACTTACTTTGGGGCTAGCTCAATCTGTGTGATTTGTCCTAATATTTATATTTATATATTTATATAATTATAGTGGCTATTACTCCGGCTACTGCTGGATATACCCAGGCTAGATGATCTGCAATAACAGTATAATAAAGGTCTCGAGTACAACACGACTGTAATGTCAATAACAACTGAACTATGTGTAACAATAGAACTCGATCAATGCCTTCGATTTTGTACGCAGG
Source organism: Plodia interpunctella (assembly GCF_027563975.2). Classification (NCBI taxonomy): domain Eukaryota; kingdom Metazoa; phylum Arthropoda; class Insecta; order Lepidoptera; family Pyralidae; genus Plodia; species Plodia interpunctella. Next base: position 1,043,568 of record NC_071303.1, read on the forward strand.
TTGCGTTCAGAAATGGTTATTGTGATGCACAGCACAACGACAAGCAAACGCTATCATTTAATGTTTTATCAAAACAGGGCTGTCTACTCGTGCATCCACATAGTTACTATTTGTCGAGCAGCGCAATGAAACACGGCGATAGTAGACAAAATACTATTTTATATTGACGATACTTAGCAGAAACCTTTATTTATATTTAACTAGTCGCCCGTCCCGACTTCGCTCGAATAAAATATAATAAATTATTCATTTAAACTTTCCTCAGGTTTCATGATAGGGACAAACACTGTTTGAATGAGTTTCTTTCGGCATTTCTTCTCAGCAGTGATCGTTCCGAAATGCTTGTAGTTTGTAGCTGGTTGGTAAATGTCGTTTAATTTAGAATATGACGTGAAAAAGTGCCTGTTAAGGTCTAATTTCTGAATAAATGATTTTCTATTGGTGAAAACCTTTTTGAGTTTATTGCGAACAAACAAACGCTGAAGAGGACTTTATTTTATAATATGATAGTTAAAATCCATATATGTAATTAATGTGAGGATTCAGTGATGTAAGGATGTGGCTGACGTTTCGTCGACATTACCACCGTGGTCGCAGTCAAACTGGAGTACCTATATAGATACGTATTAAGTTTTTTAAATCTTTAAACAAATATTTATGATTCGAATTGTGACATGAAAAAAATTAAAACTTGTGAGGAAATTGTGGATTCAATTCCCGCTTATAATATAAACCACACAAATTGAGTTAGCCCCAAAAGTAAGTTCGAAACTTTGTGTTATCGAATACTGACTCAACGATACTATATACATACATTCAAAACTTAGGTCTCCCTTAGTCGCCTCGTACGATATCCACGGGAGTATATGGAGTGATCCCGTTCTAGGTAAGATTAAACTTCGATTTTCTATCTCTTTCTCTTATATCAAAAGAACGAGTGTTCTTTTTTATGTTTGTAAATATCATCGCTAGATGATAGGTATTACTCGTGTTATTGTTTATGCGATAATAACAAACTTTTATTGGTAATAAAAGCTTTTGACAGAACGTCGTCAAGTAAGTCTTCGCTAGACCATGTTAACTGCTATAAGGGCCAGTAAATGTAAAAGATGTAACGTACTGTGTTGAGTAAACTTGTGGTGTGTGAAAGGGTCGTATACTTCATTATTAGGAGTATTTCATAATACTATATGACTAGAAAATTGTGAAACGCTTGTAAAATTGCGAAAACTATGAACAAACTGATATAACTATACTAACAATTTATGAACTTTTTTATTTTATTTAATCTGATTTTTATGAAATTTATTTATTTATTTCATCAAACTTAACCTACCATTACAGAAAACTATATTCCAATACGACAGGCTAACCTTTTATATTATTTGTGTATAACACGTTATTGTGAATTCATTCAGAGAACAGGAGAAAATATCAATTTTCTTGGCCAATGTTCGCGTTAGAGGCCTTGCGCAGTAGCTCGGTGCGGGCCAGCGGGCCTCTAGCAGCGGCGGCCTGTGCCGGCGCCTGTAACCGTCAGGAACCAACGTGTTGAAATGTTTATTTGGGTGGAATCTCCCAATCAATTTTGAAGCGGATATCTTCAATCATACTTGATTAAAAAGTCTGATGAGCATCTTCTGTATATGTATCGTTACGCTTTGTCTATACCGTTAAATTTCTCTAATAATTTTGACTCCTTACCAAAAATTGTTCGGCCACGCGAACGGATTCGCAGGCAGCAGCTAGTTGAAAATATTAGCATAAAAAAATGTATGAATAAATAAATTTCTTTCCCGGATTTTGCGAAACCAAATTGGTAATATAATTGCATCACCATCTGGTGTGATCACAATCATATAGTTCTAAGAATCACAGACTAACATAAATACATACGTTGATGTGATTGGTCATTAACATGTGGTCCAAATAGCGACCTTGGATCGACCGCATTCATGACCTTGAATTTAATTTCATCTTTAAATTTATAATTATTGATTATGTTACACTAGCTGCGCCCCGGGGCTTCGCTCCCGGGGGAATTTTGGGACAAAAAATACGTTATGTGTTATTCCAGGTTATATTCTACCCGTGTATCAAATTTCATAAAATTCTGTCCAGTAGATTTTGCGCGAAAGTGTAACAAATATCACAAACTTTCGCATTTTTAATATAAGTAAAATTTATGTCATTGCAAAGTGCAGTTACGGATAATTTATCATGAATATTTTTATGTTTGATTTGAGTTTTGTTTCAAATGAAAAGGGGTGGTTTTAAAGTTTGTGTGACTAGATTAGTTAAGAGTCTAAATATTCCACTGAAGGGAAAATCACGCGGGCGAAGCCGCTGTCAAGCTAGTATATTACAGGCAAAAACAAGCCTCCCTAAACCTCTTGGCTTAGCTGAGAGAGAACCATGGAAAGCACTTCACCGACAAGACCTTTCTCTTAATTGACGACCTCGGTGGCGCAGTGGTAAGATTCTTGCCACTGAACCGAGAGGTCCCGGGTTCGATCCCCGGTCTTTGACTTTGGGACTATTTCAATCTGTGTGATTTGTCCAAATATATTTATTTATTTCTTTAATTAATTAGATGACGATGATTTGATGATTTGACAACTTTCTTGATCAAATGGCTATCATACTACTACATTAGAACTGGGTTCGATCCCCGGTCTGTTGACGACCGCCGTGGCCTGATGGTCATCATGCCGGACTGCTACGCTGGAGATCCCGGATTCAATCTCCGGTCAGGTCAACATGAAAAATGATCTTTTTCAGATTGACCTGGGTCTTGGATGTTTATCTATATACGTATATGTTATAGAATCGTTGAGTTAGTATCCCATAACACAAGTTTCGAACTTACTTTGGGGTTAATTCAATCTGTGTGATTTGTCCCTATATTATTCGAAATGGAAAATTTTCCATTTCGAAGGCGAACATTTTCCGAAGATTGACCTAACACGCCTGTGCTATAAACAGCTGTCAGCAGAAGTTCGGCAGGAGGCCGGTTGTAAAATCACAATGGAATCTCCAATTTTTTAAAATATTTTTCCGCTGACCCTGAAATTTTCATAGCCCCGTATCCAGGCGGCAACATGCGAAGATAAGTGAGCCGATAGTAAATCACAACGGAAAATCTGCAATTTTAAAATTATTTTACTCTGACTGACGGGCTTCACAGCCCCGAAAGCAGGCTGCAACATGCGAAGATGAGATAAATTAGTTTGGATTTATTTATTGAATATATAAAAAAACACACCAGCTTATGAATCAGAAGCGAAAATAAACAAAATCAACAAGTCAACAGATAGATCATCTAAAATCAATATTAACGCCATTTCTATCATCACCGTTCATCGATTATGGTCCTTATTGTATTGGTATAAGTGCTAAGTTATTTAGATAAGGATAGAATTGATCCTTACACGTCTTGTAAGTGAGTAGTTTACAAATTGGTCACGTAAAGGCACGCGCGTGCGTAGGGACGCCAATAATAGTATGAAATTTATACAATTATTGACACATTTCACTTGGTTAGTATATTGTTCTCCATTAATACTACTACACTAACTTTTGCCCGCGACTTCGCCCGCATGTGTTTCTCAGCGAAAGCGGAACACAAACTTTCACCCCTCATTATAGTCATTTGGGGGAATATTTTTGAAAAAAAGTTACTCTGTGTTTGAACGGGAGCCTTTAACTATATGTATGGTAAATTTCATCAAAATCGGTCCAGCGGTTTAGCCGTGAAAGCGGAACAGACAGACTTAAAAATTTTCGCATTTGTAATACTATATGCGCCCCGGGGCTTCGTTTTACTATTCATTATTATTCCTCTAAAGTATCTGATATCAAAATGTTTGCCTAAATTAATCTGCAGCATATGCCTATCCCTACCTAGCAGAAGATAACAATTTCATTTCGATTGAGTACTAAAGTGATTTAGGCATAACAAGATTTCATTTTAAAGCGGTCTAGTCTTTAATACCTCCCCTGTCTCATATCTATTCATATTGAGATGTACTGTTTGAGATCCTATTCTATATATATTATATATGGATAGGAAAAAATTGATTAAAATCTTCTTCATAGTCGTATTTCCACTTGGCTGGAACGAAACACAACAACTTTCTTGACACTGTTATTGGAAAAGTTTGACATTACCTTCTCCATTTCACACACAAGTTGCATCAACCAGTGTGCAGGTTTCCTCACGATGTTTTTCTTCATCGGAAGTAGGTGCCACCACCTACAAAGCCCACACTTTGAAAACACTATACGTGAGTCAGATTTGTTATACAAACTCATGTGGCACGTGTAGGACTCGAACTTGGGACATTACGATCCACAGGGAGTCTTAACCGTTACACCACCACCGCTTCAATATAATGTTTTCAAAATTCTCCAACGCCGTCCCTGTCACCTCAATTTCAAAACCCTAATCTATTTATAGGATACAAATGTACTATTACAATCACTATCCAGCACTCCTTAACCAATTCCGAGCGCTTCAATGAATATTTAGTTGGAATTAATCTCCAACGACATTTGTCAAGATCTCATAAAAATTCCACCGGTAACCCTAAGCTACAAATACTTGAAGGATATATTGGCGTCCATCGGCCTTTACAAACGCCGACGTCACACACTCACCCATAGACAACCAGCATTGTATTTTAATTTCATTCGTGTTCAGAATCGACAAATAAACGTGTGCGCAATGTATCACAATCTAATAGATTTTCTACTTTATTCCTTTGGCTATAAAGTTTGGATTAGATTGAGTTATTATTCATACTAAGTTATAGTTTGTATGAAGAGTATTGAGATGGACTGTCGTATCATTTTATTGGTCGACGATAGAAAAGACGCAATGTTGTTTAAATTTATTGCAGTCTTTAATTCTTTTCACGTAAATTTCTCTAGAATTTATAGAATAATTTCCATCGGCTAAGGCTATTAATCGACAAATAGGCATGTATTTTCAGATGCATTAGACCTTTTCTACTTTCTATGTCATGTTCTTTGTGAAGTACCTATTAGTGGTTTATACGACCCTTGCCTTAGAGCACGGCATCACTGCTGTGTTGCGCTACGTTGCGTCGACGTAGAGCGTTGCCACTGCATTATTTTAAGTACGACTAAGTATGTTGATACTTAGTCGTTACTGAAATTCAGTATGACGGAACTCCTGAAGGAGGCCTGCCCCTAATGAGCAACTTTCGGAATAATCGATCAAGGGTTATATCTCACAAACTATTAACTGTAACGAAGAAACTATTAACTATTATATATTTGAATTCAATTATATCAAAGTCTAAAAGTTCACGTAGCAGGGTCAGAATTCGAACCTTAGACCTTTTCACAGGAAACGGCTACACCATTCGGCCACCAACGTTTCAACAATTTAATAAACCTGGATAATACACGAGTAAGTGGTAACAAAAACTGTCGTTTACGTGCATTATACATTGAATAATTACACGAGCAAAGTCGGCCGGCTTGTGACAAAAAGCAGAACTATCTCATTCGCATTTCACGATCGTCTTCTGTTTGCATTTCAATGCTGCATCTTAAGGGAATAATATAGAGTTGATGATACAGTTAAAAAAAAATTTTGAACTGGTATCATCAATTCTATATTACGAAATTTTTAAAAAAATCAAAAGCGGAAATTATTTTCAAGTCAGATTCTATGAAATAATGAATTTCATCGAATCATGATGAATCTAATAATTATGGGTGATTCTCAGAGCATTTCGACAGCTGCGGCCGAGATGTCTTTACAATTTTTATAATTTTAGCAAAAACAAGAATTATTTTTACTACCTATCTGACTTGAAATAAATTTCCGCTTTTGATTTTTTAAACAAAACCTTCCTCATGAAAATCGATGAATCGTAAGCGCGGCCGCGGTCAAAACGCTCTCTGATCCACCGACTGTGATTTCCGTCGACGACAATTCCTAATCAGCCACATAGCATTCTCTGTATGAGCCAAAGTTTGAAGTTAGTTTATGATTATAGCATTAATATCATATTTTACTTTTACAAATTGTATTTCTTGCAATATACGTTTAAAAATAAATTAATCAGTATCTACCATGTTCTGTGCATTATTCAACTAGATACCTCTACAGATTTTTTTTATCTCCGATCCGATACGATGTTGGAGTCTTCAAAAGATAAGAGAGACTAAAGACTTATTTAAAGACCGCCAACACTCATTTAATGCATCGAGTTTTGCAGTTATTCGCGAGCAGCGGTAAACAATTCTCCAAGACTCGCTCGCTCATTTGCAGTTATTATTGTATTTAAAAAACAAGTGTTACATCTCTAGAGATATCTACAAGCATATCAATATGTCGATCGGTAATCAAATCAGTTGGAGCTCGATTGCGACTCGTTTCACATTAAATTGTACTTTATGATACACTGGCGGCCCGTATCGGCTTTGCTCGGGTAAAAACATAATAAATTATACCTCTAAACCTTCCTCAGGAACCACTCTATCTATTGGTGAAAACTACGTGGAAATCCGTGCAGTCGTTTTTGAGTTTATCGCGAACAGACAGACGCGGTAAAGGACTTTGCTTTATAATATGTAAAGATACATGCTGACTGTCAATGCCACTGCACAATGCATAACAATTGGTCCAGTAGATTTTGGGTGAAATAGACACAAACATATATACACATATATCTTCACAAACTTTCGCATTTATAATAATTAGTAGGATGAGTTAAGTGATGACGTGAGCTTTTTAAAATACCGTTTTAAATTATAATACTTTGCTATCAACCCATATGCATACTATTATTAGATGGTATGTAAAAAAATTATAATACTCGGCTTAATTAAAGCCCTCTACTATCCGCGATAATCCCGCCTTATATTCCCGCCTACATTTTGCACTCTTGTATCTAATGTAGACACAATTTTAGTATATGACAAAATCTTCCAATTAATAAAATTTCCTAAACAACATAAGCTATAAATTCGCAGACACGTCAATAGAAACAGCAAAAGCTTTTCCCTCGGCTTTACTTAAGTAATGAACGGGTAATACCTAAAATAGAATAACGGATCACCTTAAGAGGAGTACTTGCGCGTCCAAAAGTGATTTCTGTGATAGATTTATTGAGATTAAACACATAAATATTCTGTGGGATAAAATAATTAGAACAAAAACCAAAGTGCTTAGTAAAAATACTGCTCTTTTAAATTATTTTACAGAAAATGTACTAATAATGAAAATTATTACCTAATAGAGATCAATATTGTTTCTTCAACAATGATAGTAGTGCTAGTGGTTTGTTGCATTGAGTATCAATATAATTTACAATTTGACGAGAAACTAAACTATACATACTGATATAATATGTAATTTTGTCTTGTCTTTCTTTCACGTCAAAACTGAACAATTGATAAATATAATTTCTGATGCAGATATAGTTGATGGTGGAGAAAGTATAGGCTACATTTAGCCGCGGACGGAGTAACGGGCAATTTTAGCTAGTTTCTGAATAAATTCTCTTAAAAATAAACTCAAACTCAAACTCAAATAATCTTTATTTCTCTCTACAATCCTGGTTGTATGATTTATACAGATATTTTTACATATTGTACATGGTAAATTTAAATAGTCAAGATTGTGAGAGACTGGTGTCTGAACTAAGCAGAGCTTGTATCTCAGTACACCAGGCTCTCCCCGCTAGGAGTAAAACAAAAGTACAATGTCTAGGAAAAACTAACATTTACAAAAGCAATACTTATTATGAAACAATGTGGAGCTTGTACAAAAATAATAAATCTAAGCGTTTAATTGATAAAATACAAATATTTTAATGTGTGAATTAGCTATACTTGTTCGAGTGGAATTTGCAACATTATTTCGAAGAATATAATAATCTTCAATCGATTGAGCTGAAATTTTGTGTACACATTTTGAATTACAAGCTTTATTATTATGTACATGATCTGATGGCGTACTCAAGACCGGGTCCAGGTGAAGAAATACCACATCGGTTTACGGATAGTATATTTTTTTGTCACCCGATAAAAATAAAAGGTTGTTTAAATATTTTTATAAAACTTTTGTATCAAAATATTTTTCTGCCCTATTGTACCCATAAAGCATTGTTAGCACTCAGTAATGTGTTTGAGCAACTAATGAGCTCATATTTGAGCTGTAATCGCGGTTACTTGTTGCTTGTTATGTCTGTTGATTTAGGAAAGTAGAAAACGGGTTAATTTTGAACCGTCATAGCGGACCAATAGAATCTCATTGGCGTAGTGGTTAGCGCGTTCGACCTTCGATAGTGGCGGTTAAGTTACTTTCGAAATGGTCAGTCATTGGATGGGTGGGAACAATTGAAAGACCAAATCTTGAGCTCCTCCTGCCATTGTTGCCGATTGTATTTTCAGTCGTTAAAATCAGACAAATCCGCAACGAGAGCACGTGATGTATCGCGACTCATAATTTTGTATATAATATAATTTTTGATGCAATTAGTTCACGAAAGTCAACCCAAAGCGCACAATTTACGTGGATAAAGCTGAGAAGAAACAGTAAACAAAATAATTATAGTATGTATGAGTCAATCAACAGCTTTCATTTATCGATTATTGAATAATTACTTCCAAAAATATGTTCCCATGAAATTGCTACTTTAAAATTAAAGTTTAATGACTTAATCTAAATCTTTGAAATTTTGCGATCGCTCATTTGATCAATTATATTGAAGTTTAATTTAAAAAACTGGTCAAGTTCGAGTTGAACTGGCACCTCGAGGTTCCCATATCTTTTGATGGAGTTAGATTACAAGTTGTTATATGTTGACATAGATAATAACCAGAGGTCAAACATAGCCTAGCTTGTGCAAAGCTGTGAGCAACAGCTAGTTCGACATTAATTTCAATTCCATACGCGTTCACGCGCGAGAAAAAAATCTTGACGGACGGCCAGACGACTACGTTGCAACAGTTACATTTTTAAATTTGTTATACGGATCACTAAAAACAAAATTATATTTTATATGTGATTAGGTAAAAGCCGGCGAGTCAAAGGAAATCGCTGTTTAATATAGATATAGAGCGGGCTGCGGTTTGTTTGACACGATTATTCATAAGCGATTAGTTTATAATATTATTATATAGAATCGATGCTTGATATTGATATTATCATTTCATGATACTGCATTATTCAGCATTATACCTACATATAATACTTGAGATTATTATATAAGTCTGTATGTATATATATATTATAGTTAATTATGAGTACTTTTGTCCGTATTTTGATTAAACTTATATATCAAACGTTCGTTGTCATCATAGAAGAAGAGGTCGCGGTGAAAGTTTGTTATAACAAATGCATGGAATACGAATATATCTGACTCTGTTAGACTATAAATATAGCTATCTATAGATATAAGAGTATATATATATATATATATATATATATATATATATATATATATATATATATATATATATATATATATATATATATATATATATATATATATATATATATATATATATATATATATATGTAGAATATGATACCTGACAAACTGTTTTAAATTTTGTTAGAAGATGTAAATCTTTTGTTCAATGACTTTAATAATGAAAATACAAAGCAAGTAACATTCATACATTTGATTATATTCAAAATGTGGATTACAAATAGACTACCTATTGAATAATAAATTCAATTTATATTTGCTTTAATCTTAATAATAGCTATATAGATTTATTTATTGTAAAAAAAATATCATTGCGCGATTGAAGCGTTTATTCAAACCCGAACTTAAAAAGACGTGGTATTCAAAATCGGTGATTAGATCTAATAACAGCTACCTCTAATTGTGTAATTTATACTTAAACGCCGCAATAAGGAGGTTATTAAAACGATTTAATTTCGATCGGATCGATTTTATATCGATCTTTATAGGTGCTTACCGGAACAACGGATTGGGAATCGAATTACCGGCCGGTCGCACGATTGATCAAATTTCATTGATTTTTTTTTACTTTTATAAAGCTCTATATATATATCAGGATAAATCACACAGACTGAGCTAGCCCAAAGTAAGTTCGAGACTTGTGTTATGGGATACTCACTCAATGATACCATATTTTATAACAAATACATATTATATAGATATACATCCAAGACCCGGGCCAATCAGAAAAATATCATTTTCCATAATGACCCGACCGGGAATTGAAACCGGGACCTCTCGGTTCATAGGTTCAAATTAGTGACAAATAACACTCTCGATAAAGAGAAAAATTAAAATCACAAAAGTTTCTTTTTTTCATTTATTTTGGCACAAACAGTCATAAGACAAAAAATAGTTATAGAACAGTTTACAATACTTTAGTTACAATAACCAATATACCAAACTTTGCCGACTATGTATATAACGTATAACGTAATAATATTAAAGCGAAAATTACACGTGTTAACAAACATCACAACTTAACTAAAAGAACATCAATAATAAGTACTAACATTATATTAGGTAGTATAGTAGATTATAATATTATAGGAGCTGCGTGTAGGCAAAGACGTTCTTTTTTTCATAAACCAAACCTTTACACAAGGCTTTACGCAAGTTCCCGCATAGTTCCACACGCTCATATTTCTAGTTATTACCAGCCAGTATTGTGCCTGTTATCAAAAACTAACTGTTATTACTGAAAATATAACCAACTGAATCGCCGGTTACCTTCCCACGACCTCAGAACTACATTTCGCTGTGCTCTATCCAATTCTACTTCCTAGTACGGGCAAATCCCAATTCTATTGCACTGTAACAGAATTCAAAATCGATTCGGCAATATCTAAATCCATTCAAAACCGATGGCCCAAGCACACATGTAAACGCAACACCTTTGAATTTATCTGTGTGAGTGAAGAAGATACCATTCATTGGATTCCAGTTTCAAAAGCCGCATTGAGATTTGGAACTTATTTCATTTCGATTAGAGTTGGATTTGGGTTGTAGGGTTTCGAATGTGTGCGTGTGTTGACCAATAGTCAAAGAGTATTAATAATGTAGTGGCTAGGAGGTCGCCGCCGAGTCGACAGGTGACGCTGACATGTACTATCGATGCTATGCATGTGTGTGCGGAATGTCAGAGTTTATGGCTTAGATCTGCGGTACATTGAGAGACTTTATTTATTATTATTTAATTACATAAACATACGATACCGGAACCTTGCAAGACAAGCGGGATTAATTGCAATAAGAACCTCAACAACATTTAGTTTTTGAATTTATTGTAACCGATCCCTAATTATTTTCAAGTATTCTTTGGTTTTCCAATATAAAATAAATCCATTTCACATACTATATAGATGACAAATTATCAAACAGAGTGTAAATTTCCTCACTATAATTTCCTTCACTGGACCTAAGTGGCGGTCGATGAAAACTACTATACATGAGTCAGATTGTTATACAAACTCACGTGGTAATTCGAACCTTGGAGCTTTTAGTTCATACCTCCCTTTGGCTCATAACCGTCACACCACCGCTGCTTGTGCTCAGATGCATTACCTTATGCTCAGATGAGAAAAATCAAGAAATAATAAATAAAAAAATCCCAGTGTGCCCCGGGCAGCGAGGTGACAGTGCGCACGAGTGGATCTACAGGCCAGGTGACTGCGCGCGTGTGTGTGAGGTCAGCGCGTCGACACAATATTGCACATGTGTTATTGAAGCGGTTCTTTACCTTTGGTCTATATTTTGTTTATTTTTTGTTCCAACATTTAAAACACTACATAAATTGCTAATATTAAACTTTTTTGTGTTGTAAAATGTTATTTATATATAAAATATTTGGCTTGGAAGTATATTGCCCCAGACTGTATGTTTTTTCATTAAACAAAACACATTTTTCAAGCCATATCTATTGCACACAGTACTTACAGTTACCGAACACATTGCTTGTAATTGTTAAATAATTGATTAAATTTAGATTTACCTTTCACAGATGCTTAAATTATTAAGATTTGTAATTATTATAAAGAAGGACATATAATGTAAACTGCGCATAAATTTTAATGTAATAATGCGCAATGTGCACAAAGGTTGATCACCTCTGTCGTAAACCTGTGTGCACATAAGGAAAATATCACAAAATGCTAGTGAACTATGCCCGCTTCCTAACACAATAAAAATGAAAGTTTATTAGACTGCAAGTTTCTCAATCAGGGTTAACTCATACATATGATTTGTGAGTCTGTTATATTTAGCTAATTAGTTTATATTTACATAACATTTTATTTGTGAAACACGATAATTTATTTTGGTTAACATTAGGCCAACGACCTGAGATTTATATATAGATAAGTTGACATTAAACATAAATAAAGTTATTTTTATGCATAAAACATTTTATTTGCTTGATAATCTTTTTTGTGCAAAGAACACATGCTAAAAGTACATAATTACGCAACAAGAAGGTACACCATAGGGGACTTATCCTTTGAAGGGATCTTTACCAGACAAACAAGCGATAGTTTTGTCTCCGATATTGTTAAGTTTTTTCTGCGTTCACCGTAATATTAACATACTAGATCGATTTTTTCAATTCTCTATGTATTGCGTGTTATAATTTGAACACTTTCACTGCGTGTTTCCACGTGTAATGACTTTGTATGTAATTTCGGTTTCGTGATATATAGAAGTACAAAATGCGCTCCGGGGCATACACAAATATATACAAACGTAACAGAAAGTCAAAAATTAGCGTGGAGCGTTATCAACTAAGTATTTTAGGATGGAGTTATACAGTTTTCTTTTTTACGATTATAATTTTCAACCGCGAAAAATAAATTGATTTTCACATTTCTATATACGTTCAACGCCAATTAATAAAAATATGGCGATCGGAATATTAATTCAATCAGTCAAGCTTCTATGAGATGAGACCACGTCTCTTGAATTAGATCAAAAATTAGACCATTAATCAACAAGCCATACAATACGATTGTCCGTCGTTCAATACAGATTTATAAAAGCCTAGATAACTCTTTTACATTCAGTGGCATGTGGCCCGCTTTAGCTACCTTTTTCATTTAGAATAGGACCACTCCGAATTCTACCGTGGATGTCGTGCAATGTGACTAAGAGACAGCTAATACAATAACATCCCTAAAGAGGGCAGACATCCCTAAAGACAGCCGGTTACAACAGCTTAGCGAAAATTTAAAGTTTGATTTTACAAACCTGGGACTTCGGGATGTCTCAGCTCCTAATGTAAGTAAGAACGTATGAGAGAGAGAGAGAGAGATACTATATTGAAGCATGTCATTGTTTCGTATCGACGATGAATAAAATGTACATATTAAAGTGGCTGAAAATTGTTGAAAACCTTTATTTTAAATGTCACTAAAAACTTTGTAATTTCTTCGTTTAAATTTTATCATATAATATTGTTACTATATGAAATCGCTCTAAATTGCGAAGTGCCAGCTTTATATTGACACGAATTAGGACAAGTCGAAACCAGCATGCGGTATCTATTCGAACATCAATCTATGAACTGTGGTAACCTCTAATTAAAGAAAGAGAGAGTCCTTATAGCCGCGGGCGATAACAATTTTTTCGGTAGCAGCTACCACACTTATCTTATACATGATAAATTATATTCGGTACAGATCATAAGATTTTTTTTTTCAATGACAGCGCCAGAATTTGGTCCGGATCATTTATTTATTTTAATGACAGCCCCTCATTTCAAATGATGATAATTGTCGATCGTGTTAATAATTTTTTTTATGATGATAGGTTATTAATTTTTTTTTTTATTATTACAATGTTATCGCGCTGATGAATGCGATAGGGAATTTTAATATGACACTTTTGATGGATATGGTTTAGTGTGATTTAATTTATTTCAGACACTTCAATTTTAAGTGGCGTGTTCTCATTAATATTGGCTATAACTGACGTTCAATCTATAATAGATATCTGTTCACATCATAATCTAAGGTCATGTAGTATATGAGTATTTTGTAAGTAACTAACGGCGTAAAAATATAACACATTATATGCTTAAACCTTCATCGGGAAACATATTATCTATTTGTGAAAACTGTACAAAAATCCGTTCGGTTGTTTTTGTGTTTATGGCATACCTATAAACAGACAGACCCAAAGCCCCTGAAAAATAGGAGAGCGGACTCGGGGCTCCGCCAGAAAACAAGAAACGGGAAAATCGTTCAGACGAGGGAGAGATATAATAATATTTTTTGCTGTTTCATTTTTCTTCTATTTTGTAATAATCCTACCTATATTATAAAAAAAAAGTTTGTGAGACTGCGTTTGTTACTCTTTCATACAAAATCTACTGGACGGATTGTTATGAAATTTGGTACACGGGTAGAATAAAACCCGAAATAATATATAGGGTAAATTTTATCTCGAAATTCCCACGGAAGCGAGGCCCCGGAGCGAAACTAGTTTCCAATAAGGATCTAAATATTGTTGTGATATTATCTGTGCGATTTACAAGATATTAGCATTTATAATTTTGTTTAAAAATGTAGTATTTAATAGTGTGCAATACTTAAGAGCAATGCTTGTTACATTCATTTTTCACCCAATTATGAAACTCCAGAAATTTTTCATTTTAGACCTCGACATTATCCAAACCGTTACGTAAAGTCGTTATCAAAAAGCATAATCGCATACACCAACAGTCAACTAAAAGTAGCACACATATCGATACGAAAATTCTTCCCACGTCAGAGCTTCGGACGGCTCTATTAGATGAGGATCACTTAAATTACAAAGTAACACGCTAATGAACACTCGCGCACTGTAATTACTGGGTATTACAAGTTTATACAACCGTCAATTACGGCCATGCTTTTTGTATTTAAAAAAAACGCTAGTTTTGCGCTGCGTTAAATTTGTGTAACGTTTACATTTTTCACACGGGGCGTGTTAAAGTTATTTTTTAAAGTGAAGGTAAATAAATAAATAAATATATTAGCACAAATTACACAGATTGAGCTAGCCCCAAAGTAAGTTCTAGACTTGTGTCATGGGATACCAACTCAACGATACTATATTTTATAACATAATATACATATATAGATAAACATCCATGACCCGGGCCAATCAGATAAAGATCATTTTCCATCACGACCCGACCGGGGATCGAACAGGGACCTCTCGGTTCAGAAGCAAGCACTTTACCACTGCGCCACCGAGGTCGTCAATGTGTTAGGAATAGTGTGTGTAAGATAACGCGTGTGCAATTTTTTAAGTTTTTTTTTTTCTAAATAAAAAGCCCAATAATTAAAAACATTTCAACGATTCCTATTATATAGCAAGAATTAAAAATTCATGTGTTGTAATTGTTCTGTTTTTTTTTTTCTAAATATATAAGAAGCGATGATGGTGTAATGTTTACGACGCCCGCCTCGTGATCCAAGGTTCGAATCCTACTCGTGCCATATGAGTTTGTATACCAATCTGACTCATGCGTTTAGTTTTCATAGACCACCTCTTGCTTCCGATGAAGGAAAACATCGTGAGGAAACCTGCACACTGGTTGATTATTAACTTGTGTGTGATATGGGGAAGGCAATGGCAAACCACTCCATTAATAGTGCCAAGAAATTTGTTGTGTGTTTCTTTCCACATAATGACCAAGACCCTCAGCTACGAGAAAATACGACTATGAAGAGAGATTCTTATGTGACACTTTCCTATGCACTGTGTTCCGCTATTCAGAATCTATCGGACGCTCTGCCGCTCAAAGGTGAATTTCACGAGCGTTTGAACGCGGCGTATAGCGTTTCATTAGTGTCCGACATTATTTTTTATTAAAGAATCTTTTTTTAAAAATTAAACATTTATATGTTCGAGGGTGCAAGTTCCCAATCCTCCGGCTTAGACGAAGAGGTTTCTCAGCATTGCAATACGTTGTCTGAAATCGCTATAGACAGGGATGTAGTTCTTCGCAAACTTAGGCAACTTGATGTTAACAAGGGAGCTGGTCCCGATGGTATCCCGGCCAAATTCTTAAAACAATGTGCTGAAGAGTTGAGTCTGCCACTTTCTTTATTGTTTAACATCTCATTGCGGCTTGGCGTGTTTCCCTCATATTGGAAAAATGCGCATGTGATTCCAGTTCATAAATCTGGGGACGTTTCTGATTGCAAGAATTACAGGCAGATTAGTATCCTATCCCAACCGGCTAAAATATTTGAATCCGTTGTGTATGATCATATTTACCATCAAGTAAGACCTTTGCTTTCAGATAAGCAGCATGGATTTATTAAACACAAATCTACTATCAGTAATTTGTTAGAATATAAACAATATCTTTGTGAAGTTTTTGATAGGGGGGGGCAAGTGGATAGTATATATACGGATTATAGCAAGGCTTTTGACAAGGTTGACCATAGTTTGCTATGCCAAAAAATTGCAAAGTTTGGTATCCATGGCTCAGTGCTAAGATGGGTTAAATCTTATCTTGCCAACAGGAGCCAACTCGTGGCTCTCAGAGGTTATGTCTCAAGTCCCATTGATATTACTTCAGGTGTCCCTCAAGGCTCCCACTTGGGCCCACTGTTCTTCCTAATCTTCATCAACGATCTGGTTGATAGGCTCTCTTGTAATTGCTTATTGTATGCGGATGATCTTAAAGTTTTCCGTAACGTTAACAACATCCAAGATTGTGAGCTGCTTCAACGGGATCTTGATGAAATTGTAAGTTGGTGCAGAGTCAACAAAATGTTCTTGAACATCGAAAAATGTTGTGTAATCTCTTTCACCAACAAACACAATAAAATTGATTTCTGCTACCAACTGGAGGGACAAACGCTTTGCCGCAAGAATATGGTTAAGGACCTCGGAGTCTTTTTTGACGACAAACTAACCTTTAGAGGACATTACGACTATATGGTCAAAAAATCTATGAAGGCCTTAGGCTTCCTTGGTAGGATAACTAAAGATTTTAAAAATATCAAAAGCCTCTTTCTTCTTTTTAATTCTCTAGTGAGGAGCAATTTGGAGTATGGATCAGTTATTTGGTCGCCCTTTTACGCAAACCATACCGAGCATATTGAGAGTGTCCAGAAAAAATTCCTTCGTTTGCTTAGCTTTAGACTTAAACCCGGCCGTAATCGTTCTTCATACCAGGAAAAACTTAAAACTTTTCACGTTTCGGATCTTAGTACCCGCCGTCACCAACAAGGTCTCATAACTTTATTTAAATTACTACATTCTGTCATTGAATCCCCGACATTGCTCTCTCAATTGAATATCAATATAAGATATAATCCCCGTCGCACCCTACCCATCTTTGTACTGCCCGTTTATAAAAATAATACGTCGTTCTCGAACCCATTGGCTAGGATGTGCCGGAAATACAATGAGATCTCTTGTAATGTGGACATAGACATTGATATATTTAATTGCAGATTGCGTAAATTTAAAAATGATACGTCCAGAATTCTCGGTACCACATCTAATACATAGTCTGGCATAATTATTTCTGTAACTGTTTGTAATTAACTGTATGTAATTGTAAATGTTTGTAATTTTAGTACATCAATATTGTAAATACTTGCTCATAACAAGTTTTATTTTTATATTGATTAATAAGCTTATGCAACTGAGCATACACGCTTAGGATGCTAAGTTGGAACATTTTTAGTTAGTAAGAAACTTTGTATCTTATCACTTAGTGTCTGGTGTGTTGCCTTATGAATAAATAAAAATAAAATAAAATATAAAGTTTACATCGTGCATTGGTATGATGTTAATTTTACAAATGTTTAATTTTAAAAAAAAACAAAAAAAAAGTAAATATTAACTTAGTTATTTTAATAATAAAATAAAATAAATATTTTAAGTAGTTAGACCTTATAGAAAATTTAGGACAAAATATAATTTGACGATTTTCTAGCTACAATTTGTTTTTATGCCTATTTATATGACATTCATATATAATATTATAATCGAAATTGTATTATTTAAAAAAAACCGTTATTTTTCGGTGTAACCCGTTAATAACGATAACTAATTTAACTCGCAATTACGATCGCCACAAAAACTAGACAATAAAAAAAAACAATAACTTTTCCAAATTCATTATTGAATATCAGTATGATATCCAATTACCGATAAGACACGCTCGACTTTCAATAGACAGACGGACGGACAGGCCGAAAATTATAATAAATGTTTTATATTTTATATGTGATGGAAACAATTACTATGTGTGAAGTTGAGACTCAAATCACGAACGTAAGCGGGTAAGCAAATTTATTTAAGGATATATAAAAATTATCCCACTAAAAACATTTTCATATAAAAATGTTGCCAGGGCGAGTCTAGTTTGCTTCACAAACTCTACACTTTAGTCAAAATGTATGAAAACGTGGTCAGATCTCATGTAAAGCCAAAATTATTGATATATGCGCCCTAACTTTACCAGACCAAACTTTGCATACTCTATATTCTAGTTAAAACGTGTATAGTTCTTAAAAAAAATGTGTTAGCAGTTGACGATTAATGAAATCACATCCTTCATTGAACATGAATTAAAATAAGTACTTATAACGGAACATTTCCAAAATCACAAAAATACCGTCGCA
Source organism: Plodia interpunctella (assembly GCF_027563975.2). Lineage (NCBI taxonomy): Eukaryota > Metazoa > Arthropoda > Insecta > Lepidoptera > Pyralidae > Plodia > Plodia interpunctella. The sequence goes on from NC_071303.1 coordinate 1,062,211, forward strand.
TTTCGTGTTTATATTTCATACACGACAGTTATGAGAACAATAATTTTATCTGTGTGTTAATAAAAAAAAAAACATATAATTATTATTAATCAAATTAACACTTTTTTGTGTTCTTAAATTAAAATATTTGAAACAAAAACCAAAGATTTGTAACTAGGCATAGGACTGTCGGATGAGCATTCGACAGACATTGGATGGAGAAGACCAAAGAAAGGGACACGTGGAAAGATAGTAGAGAGGCTTTTGCTCAGCAGTGGGACATGTTATAGCTAATTAAAAAAATATCTGTAAGATCACACATCATCATACATAACATTTTTCGTCAAAATTGCATTGGCTACAGTTTCCGCTACAGCATATCAATTGATCCACATCGTGAGAATTAGTCAGTGGCAACTCTCGCTGCATGTGATTGATTTTAGATTTGAAACGAATCGCAAAGTGACTTCTATATTTATTGTTAAACTGAGGTATAAAATTTCTGTATCTTTTGTCGGTTTTTTTAATTGGAAGAACACCTTTATCGTGCATTTTTAGTTTGAAAACTAATATTTTTCCGACTAAACTAAATTAACTTTCATAAGTGTTTCAATTACCTATTATCAAGTTGGATTAAGTGGCTGCTTCTACATAGTCGTATTCCTCACGGCTGAGGGTCGTGGTCATTACATGGAATGAAACACACATAACAACTTTCTTGGCATTATTAATGGACTGGTTTGCCATTGCCTACATTGCCTACATTTCACACACAAGTTAATCAACAAGTGTGCAGGTTTCCTCACGATGTTTTTCCTTCTCCGGAAGCAAGTGCTGGTCGATGAAAACTACTATACATGAGTCAGATTGGTATACAAACTTATGTGGCACGAGTAGGATTCGAATCTGGGACCTTTAGATCCACAGGCGGGGGTCTTAACCATTACACCACCACCGCTTCAGTAAGTAGCTACTAAATTCACTTTAAAAACTTTTTGACAGAATGTCTAAAGACTTTGTATTTTTTTATGTAAAGGATGATGGCGCGATAGATTATATATTACATTAATAAAAGAAGTAGAGGAAATAATAATTTTAATTTCATTCCATTAGGTAAAATCATTGTGGTAAAAATATATAAATATTTATTCGATAAAAAATCCAAATTTTGCTAGAAAGAAAATAAGGAGATTAACATCAACTTCGGGTTTTTCTCTCTACAAGCATTTTCCAACATCTTTTCATCTTCTTCTTCTTTCAACAAAATTCCTTAGATATGGATTAATTGCTTCCTCCACAATCACAATTCGCCCAACAACCGTCAACATTAACAAATCAATTATATTAATACTATCAGTTAAATAGTTTTATATCTAAATTAATGTTAAAAGCCGGATCTCAACGAATATAATGTTAATATTTTTATAGTTTTTATCAACAAGTCCAAAACCTGTATTTTGCTACAGTTATATAATTATTATGGTAATATTATAAGGGAGTGTCATTGGTTTTATGTCTACGAATTAAGGTGTGTTCAAAAATTTATATATATTTTTATTATATAGGTATTAAGAATGTTAAATTCTCAATTTGTTAAATAGCTCATTACTTAATTGGTTTTAATGTAATATAAGAACTTAGATGACAAGTAATCTAAAATAAATATCCACGCATCCACTCGAGGCAAAAAATGGCTTATGTCACTCGACTCTTCAAATTTATTTTCACACACAAAATTCACCTCAATCCAATGCTTGATTGAAAGTATATATTATTTACATAAATGTTGTCAGAGAGATCTTATTTGCATTGAATGCGTGACAAAAAAAAATCATGACCGTTGAGGAGTTCCCTCGTCGGGAGCACCCTCCTGGCTACACCATCGTTCTCTGCTTATCATAATAATGAATTGTCATCGAATCTAAACGTGTGCACAAAATGAATAGGTTGAAGATACATATATGCGAGTTGAGGAGTTCCCTCGTCGAGAGCCTCTTCTGGGGTGCACCCAGAACTATTATTTATCATACCATGATTATCACTATAATGCAATGTCATCCAGTCTAAACGTGTGCACACGATTTCAGCTCAATCGGTTGAAGATATCTGCTTCAAAATTGAGTTGAAAGATTCCATCCGAATATACATGCATACATTGCAAGTTAAATGAAAGCATGTAAAAAGAAGGAACAGATATTTAAGTATTATTTATGTCGAAATATGAAAAAAAACCTGATATACCTACTGTTTTTCATAGCAAAAAAATACTATATCAGTTTTCAAATACTTTCTTTACCCGAAAAATGTCGAACATAGGTAGTATCAGGCAAATACGCACGGAACGTATCAGACGTACTTTAAAATTTCACAGCTTGTTCTCAATAATTAAATCGATATAGTTTCACCAGGAAATCGATCATTAATCGAGAGTTAATTATAACTTGGAAGTCGTAATAGTGTTGATGGATTTATTAAACGTAGTATATAGTAATTAATTGTTATTAATCATTACGTCGAAGAAATCATATTGATCTAAAAAAAAACACGAAAAATAAGGTATTACTAAACAAAATACATACTAATATTATAAATCCGAAAGTTCCGCTTTCACGGCTAAACTGCTGGACCAATTTTGATAAAATTTGGTATGCATGTAGTTAAAGACTCGCGTACAAACATAGGCTACATTTTTTTTTCAAAATTCACCCCCCGACTGACTATAGTGGGGGGTGAAATTTTATACGAAAATCAAGTCAGTTGTGCTTTCGCAGTGAAATTCACGTGGGCGAGGCCGTGGGCAAAAACTAGCATAATCTATTTTTGATGATGATATCTGATGAGTACATGCGCGTGCGCACCGTCGTAAATGGTACTCATGATAGATCTGTAGACTGGATGAATAGAATCTGACACTAACGTTAGCATACACATTCGATAAGAAGAATATTCGAACACAAATACTGTCACGCATAAAATTTCACAAAAAAAATGTTATCTCAAACATATCACTTTGTCGACCTTACTTAAACAAGTTTCTTAACATATTCCCGGACATCGAGAGACAAGCAAACCAATCCGAAGTCGCTGTTAATCTAATTAAAAATCTCGTGAGTCGATAGTTCGGTCAACAGCACTGCAACTACCCAAAGTCATCGCAAAATCGCTCTTATTACTATCACATAGAGGTCAGTCAGGATATCAATATTCAGTCGATAGTTCATGTTATCTAGCTTTCGGATCGGCCATTACTGGGTTGAGGCGGTCAAAGGTAATGAGGTGGGATGGTGATGAGCGGAGCGGAGAGGAAAGCGATTTGAGAGGTTTTGGAATAAGTATAATCTCAGTTAACGATTGTGTAGCTATATGCTCCAGTAAAATTTTGAGATTATATTAATTTTATAGTAAGATATATTTGTCTATGTTAAATAGTAGTTTTTAATAAATAAATAAATAAATATATTAGGACAAATCACACAGATTGAGCTAGCCCCAAAGTAAGTTCGAGACTTGTGTTATGGGATACTAACACAACGATACTATATTTTATAATAAATACATATATAGATAATCATCCAAGACCCGGGCCAATCAGAAAAAGATCATTTTCTATCATGACCCGACCGGGGATCGAACCCGGGACCTCTCGGTTCAGTGGCAAGAACCTTACCACTGCGCCACCGAGGTCATCAGAAATGTTTTTATATATATCTTGGTTTGTTAACTCATTAGGCTAAGTATTTCATTCTCAACGATTCGTAAAACATTTTATTTTAAATTTAGCGCAATTTAAAATAAAATATCTGGAGTAAAATAAAACAAAAAACATGTTTACGTTTTTACAAAAAGAGTATCTTTTTACTACCCGCCAAAGAAACATATTATATCTGAATTGTAAGTAATTTATGAGTAAGATTAAGTATTTACAGAAATCTGTTTTAACATAAAAAAACTTTTTCTTTGAAGATATACTATGTTGTTTTATATAACATTTAAATAAGATTGTATTTTCCCGCTAAAGTCCGTGTCCACTGTAACCTCACCCGACGCCCGCGCACCTTGCACCGCAACCTTTCCCGACATTAAGATAACACCTTACTTATAGTCCCCTTGTGCTATACTTATGGCACTGATCCCTAATCTTTGGATAAATGTTATATTTTTATCAAAGAGTTATGAGGCAGATTACACGTTATAGTTGAATTTTGATTACAATTAAAATTATTTTCGGCACATACCTATAGGTTCCTACATTGTTTTTATTTTAAAATCGGTTCCAAATCATGACAAAAATACTATCGATTTAAATACACGTTTCAAACGAATAAAAAATAGATCAAATTAAGTTCCGTTTACGAACTGCAATGCTATATATTAACACAACAAGTCAAACTTATGTCGAGAATCAAAAACAGTCTAAAAACAATTTATTTCGATTGTCACATGACATTTTCTACGGCGTACAGAAAAAATGCGGCCACCGACCAATCCCTAATTCACTAGAAAAAACCTATTAAAAGGGCCGTATAAATATGGATGGGCAATTTACTGACCGAAACTGGACTCCAGTTTTGGCCCAATGTATTTACATTGGATTCAGATTGAATGTTTTATAAAAAGCCTTAATTAAGTCCCAATTATTGCCCAAAGAGTCTCCGTGGCGTGATAAGCGCATATAAATTTATCACCGTACACGGGGCCCCTAAATCTCGACAATCTATAAAGCACAATGAAACACCGACAGTGTGTGATGACCCTAACAATAAAAAATAGTTGCCATAATTTTTGATTACGAAACTAAGTGGGGTTCAAATATCGGCGCTTAGCGTTATGGAAATTTAGAAACGGTTAAAATCTGTACATGTAATAATAATTATTTTATTTCAATAATATATGTGTACTTAATATTGTTTACATAGATTTTTTGTGTCACACGACTGCAACACGTAAGTTGAATAAGATAGTGGTTTTAAGTGTACATCGATATGTGTCGATATGGAACGTAAAAACTAGAGGCCCGTCCCGGCTTCGCACATGTTAAAACATAATGAATTATATAGCTAAACCTTCCTCAAGAATCACACTATCTATTGGTGAAAACCGCATGAAAATCCATGTATCGGTTTTTGAGTTGAGAACAGATAAACAGATAGGCGGCAGTGGACTTTATTTTATAATATGTCAGGATTAATGACGACCACGGTGGCGCAGTGGTAAAGTGCTTGCTTCTGAACCGAGAGGTTCCGGGTTCGATCCCCGGTCGGGTCATTATGGAAAATGATATTTTTCTGATGGGCCCAGGTCTTGGATGTTTATCTATTTATGTATTTATTATAAAATATAGCATCGTTGAGTTAGTATCCCATAACACAAGTCTCGAACTTACTTTGGGGCTAACTCAATATGTGTGATGTGTCCTTATACAATATATTTATTTATTATTTTAATTAATATTATAAACTTTTGCCTATATCACAAAACAGTTGGACCTTATCAATACCGCTACTGCTTTTATTAGCTACCATACTTCAACTGGTATTTTCTGGTATTTTATCGACTCGTGCCTCCGAGATAAAACCCGAATAAATATAAAAAGCAAGACGCATAAAGAAGCTGAATTAATTTACACAATTTTGATGTCCGCCGACTGCGAGACGCTGCTTCGCTAACGCACGACAAATTCTTCATGTTAATGGATGGTGTTATGCGGTAAATACTAATTATATTTATATATTATAATCAGCACTCGGATCACAATCATAACCTGTTTTGATATACCTTTTGACTATGTACATTATGTACTTTTATATATTATTAGAAAGAAAAAAAAAAAAACATTGTAAGAAACAATAATGGTAAGCCGATCTGGCATGATAGGGACCAACACTGTTCAAATGAGTTTCTTTCGGCATTTCTTCTCAGCAGTGGTCGTTCCGAAATGCCAGTAGTTTCTAGCTTGTGAGAAATAACTATAAATTTAAAGATTGACGAGAAAAAGTGCCTGTGAAGGTCTAATTTCTGAATAAATGATTTGAATTTGAATTTGAATTCAAAGCGGTGCGACAATATTAAGTGTACCATACACTTAATATTATTACCAGTTGCAGAATAAATCCATATTTATTCTGTAGTGTCCTGTATAGTCTCCATAGGACATAGACATATAAATGTCCATAAATTTAATAGTTTTTCAGCTCTCAAATTTGTTAAAAACATAAATACAGTGTGAAAAAATCAGAGATTTAATTTATTTCATATATAAGTTTTATTTGAGGAGTTCCCCGTTTGGAGCCTAGCCTGGATGCACTATTAACTCATGCTATCCGAATAATGCTTTGTTGTGGTAACTGAAGGGACGTGGGAAATTTTGAACTCTTGTATTACAAGCGGAAGTAAGGGAAATCCAAATTGCAAGATTTTATTACAGACAGACATCGGGGACAGGTGAAACTAAATATAGGGAGGGAGGCTGAGGTACATAGATAGTAAATAAAAATGAATGAATGAATATTTTTTGATATATAAATAACGAGGATTTTGTCCGTAGTGCTTATAAACTATGTTAGTACAAAAAAATAATTAAAATTAAGCACTAAAGTGGCCATTCAAAAAATAGTGTTACATCTTGTATAACGCACTCCTCGCCCACGCGCCACACCTATCATACACTTTTCATGTTTATACTCATCATAAACTTGAACTTAAAGCCGTGACGTTTGACCGAAAACTTTAAATTAATTAGCCGACCGTGAATAATATCGATTTATCGACATCCTGTGAGGTCGAGTACAGTTATCTGCACATCAACTTAGCCAGATTAATTGCGAATTCGCCCCTATAGTCACGGCATAAAGGTCAATATAGGGTAACGTGACCTGTAGTTAAAATTACTGTATGAAATATTTATGTTCTCACAAAGTTCATCATGATATTTTGGGATTTATGTTGTCATATCTGAAATTATGCAAGGAATATATTGTTATATTCCACTGATTGAAGACGCTTTGAGCCAAAGAGTCCCAGGTTTGATTCCTAGTTAGTGTCACGCGAGTTCTATACTAATTTGACACTAGAATCTAGATTATCCATCACTACTTACTTTCGGTGAATGCAGGATTCTTTGAAGACCTCTGTGGCCTAATGGTCATCATGTCGAACTTCTGTACTGGAGGTTCCGAGTTCGATTCGATGTCAAGATGGAAAATTATCCTTTTCAGATTTACCTGGATCTTGCATATTTATCTACATGATATGTTTTTAACATATAGTATCGTTGAGTTAGTATCCCATAACACAAGTCTCGAACTTACTTTGGGGCTAGTTCAATCTGTGTGATTTTTTTATATGTTTTTATTATTTATATATTATTATTCTAAGGACAGGTGAAACTAAATAAAAACTTGTAAAAATTACCATAAGTCAATAAAAAGATACTTTTCATTCGTTACACGTATTTTAAGTCTCGCGGCCATATTTTAAGTTTAAACAAGGTAACAGACTTTAATAAGCCATTAATTAATTTTGGCAGTAAAACGATTGTTTTTGAATTTTATGGTGACTTTAACTGAATACGTAAAATCGTATTGGACTAATTTATGACCTCAATTTTATATTTGTGTGTACTGTTTAAATTTTATATGGATTTTCCATTGATTTTAAGAAATTGGTGTCAGTATTATTTATTGTTTTACATCCCATGTGAAATATCGAGAAGAAGTGTGATTTAAACTAGTTTGTCACATCCCAAATGTTTGGCGGTGTTTTAGTAACAGACGAAAACAAATCTGAGATAACAAACTTTTATTTTTTTTTTCCTTCACCATAATTTTTGATACCCACTCTTAAGTTTTCGTGAGGTTCTTGTTATTATTATACCTGTCTATACTTTTTCTCTCACCAGAGCATTTGCCTGGTTTCTTCCCTGGTTGAGCGTCGGAGCCCAGGGTCCGCTTTCCTACTTTTTCGTTTCCACTTCGCATGGTCGTCGGCATCCCTAGTTGTCACCATTGTCACGCGTATCATCCTTAACGACGTCAAGCCAACATTTCTTTCCCCTTCTGCCAGGGCCAGGCGGGAGTGGAAAGCCAGACATTTGTTCCCTACATAATATGGCGCTTTGGATAAAACTATGATTAATATAATAGCAAAAACATTTTCTATAAACAAGAACAGATGCAGTGTGCAAATGCATTACATTCCAAGGTTACCAAGGTCCGCGAGTGACATCATAGACACGTAGAGGAGCACGAACTGTGTATCTGCAAATCTTTATTTATGGTCATCATCATTCGTAGTAATCATTTCCAATGGCTGTTGGTTTATTATCTTTCTTGTGTTCAGATTTATGTATTTCTATATGTAAAAAAAATGCAACTTTACCAATGAATAAACAACTACAAAATATATATTATAATTACGTTTGCGGAGGTTATGTACTAATAAAATGTAAAATAAAATAAGTAACAAGTATTTTGATAATTTTAGAATGATTATTTCAAAGATATAATAATATTTAGAGTGGTTTGCACTTGTCAACGCGGCGTACGCGTTTTTCTGCTCAGGTTAAAGTTATCGTCTAAAGTGACCTGATGCAACTTTAAAGGACATTAAAATATCAACTTCTTGTTGAGTTGTAATCAACGCGGTAGCAAAAAATTTGCTCGAATATTGTAACGTAACATTACAAATTTGAGATAGAATCTTAGCATAAAATTATTCGCAGATATTCCCCTATAAATTCTTACTACTTGTTCTATGTTCATTAAAACAACACACTGATACGATTGCGTCACTTTTATAATGGTCGGTCAATAGATAGGTGACCAAAAATGTATTATTTCAAGTTCCTCCGTGCTTCGGAAGGCACGTTAAGCCAACGGCTTAACCCGACTGTATTTACAGTCAGTTAAAACCCATAAATCCACATTGGATCTAGTGTATGCTCCCATAAGGAAGGTCTGTACCTCAGCAGTGGGAACATTAAAATGGCAAAAAATGAACGCACTGCGTAGTGTTTTCGTGCCGTTCACTTAGGACCAATCAAGATAGAAGATTACCCTCAAGATAGCCTTATTTACTTGAGACAAACCTGGCTTCGCTATTATTTTACGTAAATTTCTACCTTGGCTAACACCTAGAGAATACCTTTTTTATACAGTTTCTCGATTTTAACCCTTTATAGCCTCTGACAATCACATCTAACACGTTTCGCGTATAATTTCTTTTTAAATTTTTATACGATATATTAATTCATTGTTCGTTCGCGTTGTATAGTCTTAACTGATGTTATGAATGTGAAAGTATGTGTGTTTGTTAACTCTTGTGTGTTTGTTAACTCTTCAGTCTTTATCTGCGCATCCAATATTTTTGAAATTTTGCATAGATCTAGTTTGATGTACGGAGAAGGACATAGGATATCTTTCATCCCGTAAAAATAAATGTTCCAATGGGCAAAAACCAAAAACAAAAAAAACAAGTAGCGTGTGGTTTTAGGTCTTGACCCTGGAATAGGTGGATGTATTACTAAAATACTCTCATGGATATCGTAGGCGACTAAGGGATACATAGTATTGGCAACTGAGAGGAAACAATACCATTCCCAATAGGGTTGACGTCATATAGGCGGCCTGTTGTGAAATAACAGCCGTGAGAGGGGAAGAAAGAAAAGTCAGATGGCTGAACCGATTTTTATCTATAATCTCAAGTGATATACTTCTAAATATTATTTTAATGTCAATTACTTTTTTATAATTTTTATTGTTTCATTCAGCTATAGTAAAGATATGCTTTAAGAAGCACTTCATAGATCAATGCTCTGGCCTGTTTGTAATCATTGATTTCTGTTATATTCTCATTAATTTCATAAAATAAATATTAATGAGACATGAAAAACCTTGAACTAAAGACCTGAATATGTTTAATTTAAACGTTTCCATAACAAAAGATCAAATAAGTGGAGCTATTAATTTTAATTTATAATTTAAATGTATACCGGATCTTATTAAGAATTTTAAAATAATGAAATTAGTCATACAATACTTTATAAATATCAACGAAACAGGTATTGGTTGATTTCATAAATAAATTAAAATCTGTTAAGAACGAGTTGGAATCGCACTCGAAGGTTCCGTATTTTTTTTTCTTGTTAGTGATATATATTAAAGGTCGCGGTGGTAATGTGATGGTTAAAACGTCCGTCTGTGGATCGAAAGGTCCCAGGTTCGAATCCTACTCGTGCCACATGAGTTTGTATACAAATCTGACTCATGTATAGTAGTTTTTATGAACCACCAGGTTCATGAAAACTACTATACATGAGTCTTGCTTCCGGTGAAGGAAAACATCGTGAGGAAACCTGCACACTGGTTGATTATTATTAACTTGTATGTAAAACGGAGAAGGCAATGGCAAACCACTCCATTAATAATGCCAAGAAAGTTGTTGTGTGTGTTTCATTCCACATAATAACCACGACCCTGAGCCATGAGGAATACGACTATGAAGAGAGATATATTAATGGACATAGGATTAGTTTTTCTTATGTGCAAATATACTTTGCTTCTTACTAAATTGATTTTAGTGACCTAAAATCAATAAGACTCTTGGGAAATCTCAAACAATGCGACATTTGTCTTATCTTATGATTAAGTTCGCATTTATTGTTAAGTTTTTAATTTCTTCTTCCAAGCGTTTCGAATTGGCGATCGAGTTTTCTTTTATTGGAAGACTTTTCAGCTTGATACCTCTAAAATCTTCCTGAGACAGACAGACAACAAAGTGAACCCAGAACAGGTCTGTTTTTACCTTTTATGATACGGATCCCTAAAAATACACGGTCAAAGGCTATATTTGATAAAAGAAATAGTCGAATTAAGTAATAAAATGGTTTGGTTGAATATTACCAATCGAATTGGTTTTATAATGTTTTTGTATTTTTATAATGAACAACACTCAATGTACCATATAATACTTGTATTGTGGCTTGTAACGGACAGATTTCTATATACAATTTCGTGTATCTTCACCAGCGCTTTGTGCTCTATTATTAAGAGTTTTTTTTCGATTGCTTAATATTATATTTTTTGACTACTGTTTTCCTTTCGTCAGCACTTGATCACAATCATAATATATTTCAGTATACCTTTTGACCATGTACTTTATTGTGTACTTACATTGTCATATTATTGTTTAATAATTAATACCTACATAAATCCAACACTGTTTGAATGAGTTTCTTTCGGCATTTCTTCTCAGCAGTTTTCGATCCGAAATGCTAGTAGTTCGTAGCTTTAAAGCTAATAGAACGCAAATAGAAAATATGCCTGTGAAGGGCTAATTTATGAATAAATGATATGATTTTGATTTTTGATTTTTGATTAGTTTTAAGTAAATTTTTGACGCATTATACGATGTAATTCTAAGTATAATAAAGACACCTGAGCTTGACATGTTTTAAATTCATCATCATAATTTTCAGCGTAAATCAACCGAGTGACCTTGTGAAGGGTACAAATAATGCGCTGGCCTTGGCAGAATTCTATTCCAAAAAAAAATAAGCTAACTAACTGATATTATGTTGCAAGTTGCAATTAGAACGGTCGACTCGACGATGAAGCCCATGTCAACCCACGGCTGGGTATATTATAGGCCTCCATTTTTCGCGCCATTTTTTTCGGTCGTGTCAGCCCTATGCATTGCTTTCCCGTGCCCCGAACAATTTCAAACCGGTCTATCTAAGTTCCTGTCTTCGCCACTACTCCGTCACTGCTTTGGTGCATCAATTGTTTAGATTGCTTCCAAAATAAAAGATAAGAAGATATTTTATATGCAAAATTAAGTGTAAACTGATAAATAATATCTGAAAACACTTAGACTCATAATAATATGTGGCCGTCCAAATCAAAAGGGACCTTATGGCGCCCGGCGCTTACGCCCTTATTGCCGTTGTTTTGTATTCGAACAACTGCAATAAAGACCTAAGTGCCAGCCGCCATAAGGTCCATTATGATTTGGACCGCCACATATATCATCATAATATAAGTGTTTCTTTGCCAAAGCCAAGTTTTTAAAATAAATCCGTGAATATAGAATGGAAATAATAAATGAACATAAAATCAAAATAAATTCGTGACTATTGACCTCTTCATATGCAAATTAAATACTAGCAATAACGTTTTAGGCGCCACATCATTCTTTTCTACTATGGTAAAAGTGTTATTTATATATTAATTCATGTCTCACTATCGGGTTTCAAAATCTTTCACTTTTTTATGATCAAAAGAGATCTGAATTACTAAACTTATTAAACTAATTTGTTAAGCTTCAAAGATAACTCTTATTTGTGTAATTAAAGTGTAAGCTTCAACACTTAACAATTCGGTTAATGAAATAATTAATGCAACACGTGATTTCACTATAACAAATGAACTCTTTTGGTTGGGCGAGAATAAGGCCAGAATTGGGCTTTAAATTGACCAGTTACAACAGTCCTCCAGAGAAGTAATGTGGCCAGTCAGCACTTGGAGAACCATGATTTTGATGAGGTATTCGTCGAATTGTACCTATTTAAATGACGCTGTGTAACCGGCACACTAGCACTATGTCAATATATTTGAGAAAAAAAAATATTAAAAAAAAAAACACAATATTCGAATTACGTTTTAAAAATAATTGTTACCAAATTTATTTCTGGCCAGTTCATTTCGAATAAAGAATTCTGTTCATCAAAAATCTGGGCTGAAACTTAGTTTGAAAAAAGTCCTAAGTTTTTGACCGGCTTGAACATTTCTGGACTCTAATTAACTTGTTAAACCTCTGTCAAAGCAACGTTTTAACCTTTCAGAATTGAGATAAATTGGATTTCACAAACTACAACCTAGTACTTGTTGTCGTGATCGTTATTATTAATAAATGAAAAGATAATTATGAGAATAGAGTAGGTAACGAGTTATGAGTCAGCTACGTAAACATATAGATAAAAATATATATATTTCATGTAACTTTCAGAGATCCCGTTAACTCTAAATCAACTTTCCAAACCCCTGAAGCTACGAAATTCCCCAAATATCAACACGATTTTTCATTTCGTATGCTAATATCGGCTACTGTACTGAACAATGGCGGATCACAACAGTTCACGATAGTAAGAAGCACAGATTGTAAAGCCACGGTCACTCTATGTTCTCACGGGTGGGAACGCCTATCGCTCTGCTAAGGGTGCGGTTTTGGTGATGAGATCCGCGTGTAATTTTTTTTTACAAGTGTTTCAAGAGAATCAACTGCCCCATATTTGAATTGCCCTACGTTGTGTATTCGAATAAGACCTGTTTTCGAATAAGACCACTTACACTCCTGTGGATGCCGTCGTATAATGTGACTAAGGGATGTGTATCCCTTGTCACATTATACGACATTATACGAAGCTATGTAGCTTTGGTATATAGGCAACAATATACATATTTTTTACATGTGAAGGGCAAACAGTATTGACGTTAGGAAGACAAGTAAAATCACACATGATACTTTAAAACTGTAAAGTTTATTTTTTTGCCAAACTCGAACTTCGCAGCCTGTGAATCACAAATGTAACCAATAACCTGTGAGAATGAAGTAGAGCATTGTGTGATCTCATCCAGAATCCGCTCCGCTTAACACCAAGTCATTGGTACACCTGAGACGAAATCGCTCGCCTGAGGCGATCCGTGCGTATAGTAGCGATGCTTCCAATCGCTACGACCTATATGCACGTATATTATTATAATGATAGCTATAAATATACAATGATGTGTGTCTATGTATCATTGTCATGATCGCTATATATTGTATAACTCAATTGTTACACTTCAAAAATAACAATTTGATATATAGTTATTTATCATATTAACGATTTGAAACTCCTGTGAATATAAATACATATTCATAGTAATTATTCATTGTGCGAATTAAAAATATGATTATGATATGTAGCCAATTAAAATGGTTCTCGTTCTAGAATAAAATTAGCTACTCTATACGCTTCCATGGATGGTCGTAGGAGACTAGACGCTAGTATACAAGATGGTTGATATCAGATAGCTTCAAAAATAGGTAAAGCATTAAGTGAATGGTGACCTAGAATTGGAAAAACCAATGCAACACTTTCTAGTTACTTTTTACATTTGCTGGACAAAAGCTTATCTTAGTTTCTTATAGATATCAGTGAGGATGTATGTGTGTATGTATGTTTGTTTGTTTGTTACTCTTTAATGCAAAATCTACCGAACGGATTGTCATGAAATTTGGTACACAATTAGAATATAACATGAAATAATATATAGGTTACTTTTATCCAGAAATCATATTATTCCCACCGGAGCGAAGCCCCGGGGCGCAGCTAGTTGTCTATAATTTTATAGCAATATAAATGGCAATAATCAATTTAAACCAATAAATTTGACATCAAACAACTTGTCAGTTACCGTGACAAACTACCCGTCTTGAGAAGAGACGTATTCAAATATCACATTGCGTAATTTACTATGCGTTAGGTTGCGCTTGCGCATAACGTATAAATCAGCCTGTTACGCAGTTTATTGAATTTGCGCACTGGAATCCTAATATGTCTGTTTTAGGATCTATTGAAAATCAATTACGCATGACAAAAATATATTTCTAAATGATTTTTAAGATCTCATGCTAAATATAATTTTGTAGTTAAATTAATTTGTGATTAATTTAACTGATAATAAATACATTTTAAGTATTTCTTATACTTACAATACAGTTCATTCAGTTAATAGACGGTGTAAAAAATAATATGCACAAAGGTATTTCAAAACACGATAATTAATGCCACCTTAATTAATCAGTTTTAATTTGTCACACAGATTGAGCTAACCCCAAAGTTATGGGATACTAACTAATATATATATATATATATATATATATATATATATATATATATATATATATATATATATATATATATATATATAATAATCGTGCATCACAGTGGTAAATAACACAGTGATAAAACATAATACTGTATCTCTCTCTCTCTCTCTCACACCTTGAAAATAAAGCTATTTTTGATAAGATTCGTCTTTGATATGACAATAGCATTGTTATAGAGTCAGCGGACTAGCCTGATTAGAATGCTATATCTCCCTATGTTGCCAAATTCACGAGAGGATATGGAGTGGTACTATTCTAGGGCGGAATCACACAAAACGTTATATCTTTTAAATAATATCAAAATATTTTTATACTAACAGTTTCTGAAGACCAAAGAAGGTAAATGCGCAAATTTCTTACGTAACATTACCCGTGTCATAAATTTGTACTCTTCGAGGGTCATTAAAAGCGCTTTTAATGTGACATTTACATCGCAATTTGCGTTCGTATTCAGTGATCAAGTTATTCAATTCGTACAATTTATTATATATTTTTACCCGTGTCGAATAACGATTTAAAAAATGATACAAAGTAACTTTTTGTTTGTTATTGGTATCAAGTGAAAATGTTTCTTTTTTGTAATATAAATTGAAAAAAAAAAACTCAAATGAAATTTAATTAAACATTTTATACGTGACAGTTAAATTTGAAGAAGCCCATTTAAAAAACTTTCCAAGAGATAATTATTATAATTTGAGAAACCCCCTTAGCTGACACAAGATTCCAATTAAAACCAACTAGACTTAAGTCTATTCGGTTAAATCTAGGTGTAGCCAGCCGCTCTTCGGAGTTTAGCCGTAACAAATTTAAAAAATAATAATTTCCGACATTTTCCCAAATGTATCATCCTTTCACTGCTTTTATATCAGAATTACCATCATCAAACATCAATATTTTTATATTATACAATAGGCTCGTCATAACGCCAAACCCACAGAATAAAAAAAATAAAATGACAAACGCCCAAGGAATGTCAAGCGTGGGTCGAAATTCTCACGGCTTTGAGATTTATATTCTGTGCTTTTTCTATATTATGATGTTTTCCAACTTTCGTCCATTTAGACAAATGGTTATAAGAATATGCACATTCATTATATGTCAGTGTTTTGAATATTTAAGTGAATAGTTACAAAACGAGCACGTATGCAGAGAGCAATGAGTTTAGAGGAAGCGAATGAGATTTGTCAGGATTGTGGCAAGTGGAAATACCTAGTCTGCCTAGTGATTTCAGTGGGGGTTAAATGGAAAATGATATTTTCTGATTGGCCCGGGTCTTGGATGTTTATCTATATATGCATTTGTTATAATATATAGTATCGTTGAGTTAGTATCCCATAACACAAGTCTCGAACTTACTTTGGGGCTGGCTCAATCTGTCCTATTTATTCTGTCCTATATATTCGGTGGCATGTCTTATGCATTGATAAAAATACAATTTTCTGCCCAACATTAAATTAATATTGAGTGAAAATTGATTATATTAAGTATTCCTGTAAATATAACTTTTTCAGATGATAACACAACCAGACTTAGCCAGGTATTATTTAAAAATCCAAATAAAACGGCAGCAATTTCATAACAATCGGAGTTTATTTCACTTTCACAATCTGTTCGAGAATGACTCAAAAATTACATCAACGCTCGCTTTTATGCTTGCGACGGTGGTGGGGCAACAATATTACCGGTATTTTATCATATTTTGAATTCAAACATCTTTCAATTAAATCAAGTTTGTAAATACATATTTTATGGTATAAAAATAAAGGTATATTACATCATTTAATTTAAAAAACTATTTTATAGAAAATTAAAACGAAAACAATTGAGTGATTGTCACTATCAAATCAAATTCAAAAACACCTAATATCTTAAAATGTAAATATTTAAATTAAACAGTTTATTTGTAAATCATGTTTAGTATTTTAGGATACTTCTATATAACAATAATCAAAATATAAATTACTACAATCAACTTGACAACCGTTAATGTTTGAACATTAAATGGTTGTCAAAAGCAAGTGTAAACAAATCACTATAGTGACAATGTGTTAGATTCTAACAGTTCGGCCTTCCTGAAACATAAAGTTTGTCCTCAAACTACAAATCAGAGCCCAAAGAAAAAGTGAAACAAAAAAAAAAAAAAAAAAAGGCTGTATAAATAGTTAAACACAATATTTTAAATCAGGCAACTATACACAACTTTTAATAAATTATTCATAGAAAATCATTAATTAAACTCGTAATATAATCAACAATAATAACCTGGCACTTCTTCAGGTATTTTTAATAAATTGCCTGGCATTTCTTCAGGCTTTAATAGCTTATTTTGTACCTGGCACACTCATCAGGTATTAACCAATTCATTAAATTTAGATATACTGTTATTAATGATTAATATCACCTGGAACTCTCATCAGATGACCTCGGAGCACTCATCGAGTTCATTAATATCAATATACCTAAACACTTCAGTAACCACTAATTTAACACTTATGTCTGGGACTTCTTCAGACTCAATATAAATTATACACTTATGTCTGGGACTTCTTCAGACTCAATATAAATTATACACTTATGTCTGGGACTTCTTCAGACTCAATATAAATTATGAACAATTAGGCGAAATCACTTTATTCACTATCAGAACTATTAATATTGTTAATATGAACATTGATCCAAGGTTGAATTTGATCAACCGCCCATACATTGCAATAGTTTCTTTTACTTATTCCAGATCCTTCTATGCTCGAAACCTCATATCTATCATTATCAAGTATTTTACTTATTTTATAAGGGCCCGAAAATATTGGTAACAGTTTTTTACTTGATCCATCATTTGAATTTATTTGTTTTCTAATTTTGACTAAATCTCCTACAGAATATGAATTAGGGACTTTCCGTTTTTTGTCAAATCGCGTCTTTTGTTTTAGTTGATCGTCAGATATATGTGCCGACACTTCTGACCTGACAGTATTTATATCTTTGGAATTAACTCTAGTTTCTGGAAATATATCACTAAAAACATTTTCACTGCTACTTGTTAATGATCTCCCAAACAGAGCTTCAGAAGGGGTTTTACCTATTCCTTTATTCAAAGTATTGTTTAAACCCCATTGTATTTTTCCTAATTCTTGGTCCCATTTCGATTCACCTAATTTATCAGTATATGAAGATAGAGCATTTAATACAGTACGATTATATCGTTCCACCTGTCCGTTAGCTCTAGGTGAAGCTACTGCGTTTAAAATATGTTTTACATGTGATGATCTACAAAAATTCTCAAACTCTTTGGCTGTGAAGCTTGAACCTCTGTCAGAGATTAATCTTTCAGGAAACCCGAACGTGGAAAATATCTCCGTAAGTGCTTTTATCGTAAGGTTTGATTTTAAATTACGTAGTGGTTTAATTATGCAAAATTTTGTGAATCCATCAACTACTAATAGTAAATACATGTTCCCACGACTACTTTTAACGAAGGGTCCTAAGTGATCTACATGAACTGTGTTAAACGGAATGTTAGTTTTTGGTATAGGGTGCAAAAAGCCTTCTTTTTTTGTTGCCGTATCCTTACCATAAGCACAGTGTACGCAAGACTTGACATATTTAACGATAAACTTTTTCATTTTAGGGAACCAAAAATCCTTTTTTATTTTAGTTAAAGTTTTCTCTACAGAGAAATGTCCGATGTCATCATGATTTTGACGACATATCTGCCATCTAGCGCCTTTAGGTACTACCCACTTTAACTCGTCATTTTCTGCCTTTCGAAATAGTTTATTATCTTTAATTATAAAATTTTGCTTAATATCTACAATTTCAGAATACTTTGGATCCTCTAAAACTTCCCGAATGTGACACAACTTGGGATCAGTTAATTGTAAACTTAAAAGCCAATCTTCTTGTGTAATATTCATAACCCTAGTAGTTTCTAAATCAGTTTGAGAGGAATTAGCTGGTATTGGATTTCGACTAAGAGCGTCTACGTGCGTCATGTTAGTATTAGGTCGGTATATTATGTTACAATCGTATTCTTGTAAAATTAACCACCATCTAGCAATTCTAGGTAAAATATCTCTTTTTGTAAATGTAGCCCTTAACGCGTTACAGTCTGTTATTATTGTAAAAGTAGTACCTAATAAATAGACTCTAAATCTATTAAGGGATGTCACTACAGCCAAAGTTTCCAAATCGTATGCATGAAATTTTTGCTCGTCAATTGTTGTTTTTCGACTGAAATAAGCTACGGGTTTTAAAGGAGCACTATCTGATTCCTTTTGAAGCAATATGCCAGCTATTCCTATTTTACTAGCGTCTGTGTGAAGTTCAGTTATATAGTTTGGGTTATACAGAGCTAAAACTGGACGCTGTACAAGTTTTTCTTTAAGAGTATTAAATGCACTGATTTGTTCGTCACTCCATTTCCACGGATGATCTTTTTTTGTTAGGTCAGTTAATGGTCGTGCAATCAAAGCAAAGTTCTGAATAAATTTACGAAAGTAGCTTGCCAAACCAATAAACTGTCTTACTTCATGAACGTTTTTGGGTGATGGAAAATTTTGGACAGCCTCAATTTTAGCTTTACCTGGTTTAATACCTTCAGAACTAATATCATAGCCGAGATAATCAATATTTTCTTGAAAGAAACTACATTTTTTAAGATTGAGAGTCAAGTTAGCTTTATCGAGCGTTTCTATTGTATTTTCCAATTTCTCAAGGCCTTCATCAAAATTTTTTGAGGTAATAAGGAGGTCATCCATATATGCTAAGGCTGGTTTAGCAAAACCTCCGGGGTTTCCTGAACAAAGAGATAATGCCTTAGATATTGTCCTCTGAAAAACTGCAGGAGCATTGACAAGGCCAAACGGCATGCGTTTGAATTGATATAATCCGTCGGGAGTTATAAATGCAGTTAGGTGACGAGAGTCTTGTTTTAAAGGTATCTGGTAATAACCACTAGTTAAATCTAAACTTGTGAAGTATTTGCTACCACTTAACTGATCTAGCTGGTCTTCAATTCGCGGTAAAGGAAAATGTTCTTTAATTGTTTTACTATTTAAAGCACGATAGTCAATACAAAGGCGTTGACCACCAGTTTTCTTTGATACTAGTAAGATTGGGCTAGCATATGATGAAGTAGATTCTTCAACTATGTCGTTTTGAATCAATTCGCTAACCATATTTTTAACTGTTTCGCGTTCTTTGTAACTTAACCTATAAGGTCGGTATACCACCGGTGTTTTGTCAGATAATTGAATTTCCATTTCAGTAATATCAGTACAACCTAATTCGGCCAGATTTTGCGCAAAAGTTTTACGATGCTTATCAATTAAATCATAAATTTTATTTATTTCATGAGTCTGAAGATTAGGATTTAATTTAATTTCACTCTTTTCGATAATTTCATATGATTGAATATTGTAACAATGTGTTTCATCCTGATTAGCTGTAGTTTCAATGGTATCAATAATATTGGCTCGAGATATCAATGTGTCCTTTTGAATTTTAATATTTTCACAAGGAGTGGTTACAAAGAGACATGTTTTCCCATCAACAATTTTAAAGACACCTTCTTGAACCCAGTATTCATATTTTAAACAATTTCTGTAACCACTTGGAACAAAAATATCGCAATTACTTATATCGTTTGTATAACAGACTATTTTGGAGTCTTTATGTAAAACAGTGTCTTGAACAACGTATAACTTAATTATATTTGATTGCTCGTGTTCGATTTCAGGTAATTCTGTTGGCATGTTACGATTTAAAATATGTAGGGCATCATTTGTTTTAACGACTAAAATATTAGGGAGTTCTGTAAAATTCTGTCCGATAAGAATTGGTACATGTAACTGATCAGATATGACAACATAAGCAGTAATTAGAGCCTGTGTATCGTCAAGCATCAAAGTAAACTGTGTTTTACCTATTGGAACAATACGCGATTCACCTACCCCTTTTATAACAGCAATGTTATCTTTATCAATTTTAAGGTTAAATTTACGTACTAAGTCAATGGTAATTAAAGAACAGTCGCTCCCGAAATCGATAAAAGATAATATAGGTTCAAGAAAGTCGTCGATTCTCACCATTTTATAAAATTTAGATTTTAAGTTAGTATTAGTAGTTTCAGCGATCATTACTCTTTTGTCAGAAACTGGTTTTGGAGCACTACCTTTATTAGCCTGGCTAGACTGATTATTTTTATTTACATAACAGTCCTCCGATTTATGACCAATTTTATGACAAGTATCACATTTATTCACTGGTAAGGTACATTGGGAGATTTTGTGTCCAAATTGTTTGCAGTTGTAACACAAATTACTCCTACATTGTTTAAAGTGGTGACCTGGTTTTTTACAAGTAGTACATACGAGATCATTTTGTTGCAACTGTTTATTCCTAGAAAATTTTGAGTTAACTATGGGATTGTCTCGACACATATCTTTTAAATAACCTAATAAATCTTCAGGATTAGCAAAACGAGCAGAAGACGCACTAGCCCTAATGGTTCTATCATCAATTCCGTGTATTATACAATCAACTGCTTTTTTATGTTTTATATCACAAGCATTAATGAGAACCATTTTTTCATAATAATAATCATCTAGTGATTCACCGGGTTTGTAACGTCTAGCTAACATTTCAGACAAAAGAACCCCGTAATTACTCTCTGATGGAAAGGCACGTTTGAGGCATTCCTGCCATTCTGTCCAAGAACGATTAATGGAAAGCAACCCCTCATACCATTTTTTGGCATGACCGACTAACCGTGGCAAAGCAAAATGAGATGTCTGTTGTTCAGACCAACCATATATTTGGGCACATTCATTAACCTTACTAATCCAATTTTCTATCCTATGGTTTTTAACTGAGGGATCAAATTCAGGGACCATGTTCTTATCAAAATGTAGTTTATGGAATGAATCGTGCTTAGCAAAACTGTTCATAAACTGCATAAACTGTTTAAAAGGGTTATTTTCTTCAGAATTAACAAATCTTGACATACCGGAGTGGCTCGAGGTGCGATGTTGGTCCCCTGTGCTGCGGCTGTGGTGTAGCTCTGGTTCACGGCTGCGGCTGTCACGTGGAGCAGGACTGGGACTTCGGCGTGACCCGAAGCTGTAGCTGCGTCGCGTTTCTGGCTCGTTGACAAGGAGTTGAGATGCCCTTGATGGACTGCGACTACGGAGCTGGTCTCGTCGATGCGTTGTTATGTACTGGTCTTCTTTTCGTTCTCCAATATACCTGAGGTATTGTAAAGGAGATGAGCAATGGCGTGAACGAGAACGCATAGTAGTGTTACCAGTCTGCGACCGATTAAGTAGCAATATGGGGCTTCTACTCCTTGAAGCACGACTAGGCCTGCCTCGACTACAGCGACTGCGGCTTCTAGTGGTTCGACCATGCTGATTAAGGGCACGCGCACTTCTTTCGCGGCTGCGGGAAGCGCGATCTGTCTGCCGATGAGCATTAGGTGATGGAGTGGCCACTCGTCGTTCACCGTTCATGTTTACTTCTGCGGCAACTTCTGGAAAGTAAAATATAAACCGAGCAGTTTTTCTTCACTAAAGAAAACACTAAAATCAAAATCAATCAAAGGGTTTTTTGGCAATCCCACTCAGCGATATCATGTGTTACACGGTATTATGGCTAAGAGTCCGAGATATGATGCATACACGGTATTATGGGGCAGACAGAGCTAAGAGCTGGACGGAGAATTAAAAAAAAAAAAAAGTCAAAATCAAAAGTTTATTCAGAAACTAGGTCTTCACAGACACTTACATAATTATATTGAACAAAGCTACAGACTACTAGCATTTCGGAACGACCACTGCTGAGAAGAAACTAGTTACGCTTATGGACAAGAATAATTATGAAACAAAAACTTTTAATATATATTTTTTTTAATGTGCATTATATCATTACAATTCTTATATTCACTCGGAATATTTCTTTTTATAAATCTAATTATTTAACTAAAAAAAAAATCCATAAAAAAAAATACTCACATGTGGGCAATGATATCCTCCACTTCTGATTGATAACACAACCAGACTTAGCCAGGTATTATTTAAAAATCCAAATAAAACGGCAGCAATTTCATAACAATCGGAGTTTATTTCACTTTCACAATCTGTTCGAGAATGACTCAAAAATTACATCAACGCTCGCTTTTATGCTTGCGACGGTGGTGGGGCAACAATATTACCGGTATTTTATCATATTTTGAATTCAAACATCTTTCAATTAAATCAAGTTTGTAAATACATATTTTATGGTATAAAAATAAAGGTATATTACATCATTTAATTTAAAAAACTATTTTATAGAAAATTAAAACGAAAACAATTGAGTGATTGTCACTATCAAATCAAATTCAAAAACACCTAATATCTTAAAATGTAAATATTTAAATTAAACAGTTTATTTGTAAATCATGTTTAGTATTTTAGGATACTTCTATATAACAATAATCAAAATATAAATTACTACAATCAACTTGACAACCGTTAATGTTTGAACATTAAATGGTTGTCAAAAGCAAGTGTAAACAAATCACTATAGTGACAATGTGTTAGATTCTAACACAGAGAAGTATGGCACACATAAATTGACATATTGCACTCAAATGTTTATACAAACAGGCACAAATAATTCCATGAGCCGATAACAGATGAACTCTGGACCTCTAGAATGTCTGTCTGGCACGTTAACCATTACGCCATGGCAGTCACCCATTCAAAATTCAATCTGCCGCGCGGTTACATAAAGCTTGGAATCTGTAATAACCTCCTGTATGTTCTTAGGTCGCAGGTCGTATTGAATGTCGTAACGACATATGTTATGGCGACTTAGAATCGTCCTAATCAAAATTTCTCAATAAAACGTGTAAATTGATCATTACCAGACTGTTTTCGTCTACAAAACGCATTATAATTTTATTGCTAAGTTTTACTGGTTTCATTTATTTTAAGACTAGCTGGTGTTCGCGGCTCCGGCCGCGGCACGAAGCAGTATTCTTCTTGACCTTGATTTCCCGCATTATGGAACGTATTTTGCGTTTTTAGACCTCAAATCATAAAATGTAATAAAAAAAAACACACTAAAAATCATAACAATCGAATGCATGGAGCATCTGGCGCGGAAGGTCAATGAAAAACACTTTTACATTTACGATTTGTGTTTGTATGCTCTGTTCTCTGTAATAAGTCAGAATTTGATAACCCTTTTCCATCTTGTGTATGATAGCCGAATTCATAACGAAGTTTATACACACGGTCATTAGTTCCAAAGTTTATTGGAACCAAGCCGTGGATCACAGCTAGCAACAAGCGCCGAATTCTATAATCGAACGTTACAAGAAACATAATTATGCTAAAACATTAGGACATCTTTAAATTGTTGATTAAAAATTAATTGCATAAAATACAAATATAATTGAAAATGGCGTGTTTAATCTTCAAAATACGAACATAAATACAGAATTGATGCAGATTATTGTTTTTGTGTGGGAGTAATTGAATCGGACAGATGCGGAAATCATCAGTCACATTATAATCTGCCGTATTAAACAGTTCATCTATAATAATGGGGAATTCGATAAATAGCCAAGTAATACTGAGTAAAACTGCAAACCGGGACATGAAAAATAAAATAGAAATATGACTATATAGGCCGCCTCCCTATATAGCCATATTTCTTTGGAAATGCTAAATAAATAAATATATTAGGACAAATCACACAGATTGAGCTAGCCCCAAAGTAAGTTCGAGACTTGTGTTATGGGATACTAACTCAACGATGCTATATTTTATAACAAATACATATATAGATAATACATATATAGATAAACATCCAAGATAGATATATATAATTAATCAGCACTCGGATCACAATCATAATCTGTTTTGATATACCTTTTGACTATGTACATTATGTACTTTTATATATTATTTAAAAACAACATTGTAAGAAACAATGATCGGCACCAATACTGTTCAAATGAGTTTCTTTCGGCATTTCTTCTCAGCAGTGGTCGTTCCGAAATGCCAGTAGTTTGTAGCTTGTGAGACATAACTATAAATAAAAAAGTGCCTTTGAAGTCTAATTTCTGTATAAATGATTTGAATTTGAATTCAATTTCCAAGGATGATATGCGTGCCAATGGTCTGACAACTATGGATGCCGATAACTGTGCGAAGTGAAGACGAAAAAGTTGGAATGCGGACCCTGGGCTCCGACGCTCAGCGGCTGCTGAAGAAACCGGAAAATCGATTAGAGATAAAGAGAGCTTTCAAGGATGGAATAAAGGAAACCAATATGTCCCTTGGTCGCCTCGTACGATGAGAGGATATATGGAGTGTTTGTTGAAAACAGCATTTTTCAAATAAAAACATTTTTTTCTACGTATTTGCAACATTGAACCTAATTATAGTAACAACGTCCTTGTTATATAAAATGTCGTTGACCTCTAACTCTGTGCAGCCTCCGCTTATCTCGTACAAAATTGGTCAGTGCTATACTAAAGCTTATTGTCCACTGAAATATATTATGACGATATAATATCAGCTCGATAAACATTTTTAATCACCCATCTTGTGACCACCCATTATGATAGTCACGTAACTAACGCTATTAGAGGGCAAAATTAAAAATCAAATCATTTTGAAGGCCTAATTTATTCAGAAATTAGGCGTTCACAGGCACTTTTTCACGTCACATTCTAAATCGAATGATATTTACCAAAGCTACAAACTACTAGCATTTCGGAACGACCAATGCCGAGAAGAAATGCCGAAAGGAACTCATTCAAACAGTGTTGGTCCCTATCATGCCAGAAGGGCTTACCATTTTTAAATATAAATTTATGTATAATTTTTATCAGTAATATAACAATGTAAGTACACAATAAAGTACATTACAAGTAGGTCAAAAGGTAAACTAAAACAATATTTTGATTGTGATCGAGTGCTGATGAAAAAGTATATGAAGTTTATATTAATAACAAAGTCGTGTGTGATAACTAGCTAAATATGAGAGTATAACCTTGGAATTATATTGATGATGGGTTTGACAGGTAATATGGCTATCTTGTCTTTAAAAAATATTAAATATCATCACCATTATTAAGTGTTTTTTTTTTAAACATGTGATTAATAATATTTTACTATCGTAAATACAGTATTGTCTTTATTCCATAGACAAAGTCAGGAGTTGCGAAGGTCGAGGGCAAAACTGAGTTTAAATAGTGATTGATAGGTTTCTTTGAAGAATCTCCGATTTATAGCGTACTAGATGTAGCCCAGGGCTTCGTTCCCGTGGGGATTTTGAGATAAAATATAGCCTATAGCAATCATGGATAATGTACCTTTATAATGGTGAAAAAAAAATTGAAATCGGTTCGGTAGTTTCGGAGATTACCCGAATCAAACATACAAACTCACAAACGCTTAACTCTTTTAATATATCAGTATAGATTTCCTTCATTAGCTATTACAATATTCGAGGTATATAATAAATTCGTTGTTAAATTTGTAAAGACAACAGAACAAAAAAAAAGAGTTATGTTTTTTTAAATATTATTCGTATTTATTATAGTTTTATATATTTATTTATATATGTAGTTCTTGGACACGCCAATGCTTCTTTCCATTTTTCTTTCGTGGGTCTACTGGAAGAAATTTCTATAGATATAAGATAAATATAAGTAGTAACTTTGTACTAAGTTTTCTATTTATAAGTTTAATATTCACATTGTTATATTGTATTATGTACATAAATAAATAATAAGATGAATAAAAGACACTATGTACACCTGTTTCTGTATCGACGTCATGGAAACAATTTTAAATCAAATTAACTAGAGGTTTTTTTTTAATGGCTATTCATGGAGAATAGGCCTAAATATTATAGTTGAAATAACAAAGTCACGTACTGAGAAAGCTCAATTAGTTATATCTGTAAACATGCTCCCGTAAGGAAGCTGGGTTATCGCGAATTTCTAATCTTTTTAGTCATATGTTTTCGCGAATCTTGATCGCGTATGGGTGGACTGTTCCATTTACCGACTTCAAAAATGAGCTGGTACAATGCGTGGGTTTTTTTTTTGCGCACTCGTTGGATATTAAAAAAAAAGTACTTTCTTCTAATCGAGTTTTATTTTACAAATGGGAAACACTCAACGGCCCCATACTAAGCTTGTATCGCGGGTCCGATGGGCATTAAAACAGGCATAAAACACCCAAAACCGTAGACAAATATTTGTAATCACTAGTATACGGAATACGGAAAGCACACTTGTAATAACGGGTTAAAACAGTAATTTTCAAAAACTTCATAGGTGTACAGTCAACAGCACACCAATCTACCGAAATTCATTGCAAGCTCGCCGCCATTACCGCACCATAGCGGTTCATGCAGGGCAACTAGATGTGCTGTTGACTGTACGTGTAATACGTTGGTTATAAAAGGATAATTTTCACAAATTAGACCAGACACAAATGCATTGACCAACAAGTTAGGATTTAGTCGTAGTGTAATAAATTAAAGTGTGTCATTTTCAAGAGATAACGGTTCGAAGTATGCCATAAATTTTATCTGTGGGTGACGAAAACATCTCGTTATGTTTCCATTCATATGTAGATCCGAACGCTTCGCTTGTGGACTTAACGATTTTCTATTTCTTTTATTTAAATTGTTTCTTTTTTATTACTCTTTTTTTATTAAAGGTCAAAAGCTGCCAGTAAATTTTTCTTTTAGTACGAATTCCATTTTTTTTTCGTCACTATTAGTGGCCAGACACTGGTCTTTAGTAACACTTAAACTTGCCGCTTTTGATGGGTCGTATCTGGACGGTCATGACCAGAAAGTGCTGGCTTGATGACGTCAATGAGGGTATGGCATGCGTGCCAGAAAAGTGGACCCTAGGCTCCAACCTATTATGGCTGAGATAGGAAACAAGAAATAAGTTGATGTGCGAGAGAGAGAGATAGAAGTAGCCGGCACTACTCTCATTATCTACTTTTAAAATTATAGATTTAAGGTGATACATACCTGCACACAAGCGCCATCATCACATTTTTACTAAATTTCTTTTAAATTATTCTACACTAGATAAAGAAATTTGTTTGCAGTGTTTGCCATTACACGTAGTCACAATCTACTAAACCGAAAACGGTGGTCAACAAAATCTTCATAGTCGTCTAGTAAATCTTAATTTTCGCTAATAAATAAAATAAATTCGTAAAAATGTGATGGTGGCGCTAGTGTGCAGTTCTGCATCGCAACGTTAAAATAAATTCTTCTCGGTTCTGAACGCAATCAGCGTTCAATTCCTAAGAACAATTAGATTCAAAATTAATGTAGTTATAATTACAATTTCAAATTGCGAATATTCAAATAAGCCGGTTGGCATAAGCGCATATTGCAATACAAAATATTGTTATAATCCGAAATAATGTGGCAGACGCTTATTTACTGAAAGCGTACGCAACGAGAGAAACTGTAGCAGAATCACATATTTTACGCTTTTGTACGGATTTAATTGAGTAAGAAGAGACCTGAAGCCCAGAAAGGCGTACGGTCCGGGCATAATTGCCCTTTTGAAAACGGCCAATTTCAGCCCCATTTAAACTCTTTTGACAAAAAAATCGAAGCATTTTAAAAAGACCGATTTCAGTCTTAACATTGCCCGTGTGTTTCCGAGCCGCTTCTCAGCGGGTAACTTCCAAAATTTATTTAAAAAATCCGCGAAAGACACCCATTATTTACATCGAGCCTCGCTACAGGACCGGACAGTTGCTTTAGTAATATTAAGTGTGAGATACATCCTTATTCGCATTGACCCAGATTTTGATACGCCTCGCAATACACTTTACGATGACTTTTTGAAAAATGTAATTTTTAATTTCGTACCCATGATTCTTTCGCTTGGATCTTCGACTTGGACTCTCCCTGGATTTTTCTATTTGTTTAATTTGAATTATCGACTTCAGTATTTCATTAATTCGTTTTATAAAATCATTATTCAAACTTGTTATCTGGATTGTTATATTCATTTGATTTATCTGTATAAGTTATTCATAAAATTGTATCAAATCGCTTGTTGTGATTAATAAATATTGTATGATATAGATGAGTAACATAATAGCAGTTTATCTACACTCTCTATAACAACCCAAACACTTGAAAAATTTGTCTGTAATACTCGTAGTACAGTCGTCCACTTGGCTATTGTCCTAGTGGCTTTGGAGTAATCCTATGGCGGAACCATATGCTCAGTAAATTGAAAAGTATGATTCATGTAAAAAAAAATCTCTGACAGGAACGGCAATTTTAGGTCCATAAGGAATCGATGGATTGATATGACTACAGAAGATTCAGCTTAACTGTATTGCTTAAAAATTGTTATTTTGTATAGGTACCTACATTATCGACGGAGTCTTTCGATATGTTATACTGAATTAATGCCGGCCAAACTTTTTTGGAGGCGGTTTATGGTACACGTTTAAATTTTTTAAACACATTTCTTGGGAACCAAATAAGAGTAACCTATAAAAAAAATAAAGATGTTCCTACTTGGTGTTTTCTAAATTATCAATAAAGTTTGTTACTTAAAATGATTACCAAGAGTGTTTTATTTGAAATACACCAATCTTCATACCTTATTTAGGTACCACATAATTTATAATGTCATCCATATAAAACTATAGTAATGTTTGTATGTGTGCTTTTGTGTTTAAGAAAAAAAACCAACTATAAAGTGTAATAACATTAAATTTTCTCTTGTTACAGTCATTCTTCGGGCGGACCTACAATAACATCTCATCGATATCAGAATGCAAGAACAACAGCGAATGTGTCATAAACAAGAAAAACCGAACGGCGTGCAAGGCGTGCAGATTACGAAAATGTCTCTTAGTTGGCATGTCGAAGTCTGGGTCAAGATATGGCAGGAGATCCAACTGGTTCAAGATCCATTGCCTCCTACAAGAACAGCAACAACAACAAATCAGTCATTTACAGACAAATAAATCACCGCCTAATTACAATACATCCATAAATCCAACTTTTCTACCCACGAATTTACTACCAGCTGCTGCTCTAGCGGAATATTACAAAAACTCTGAAAAAAACCATTTCACTGATGACGTTATGAGACAAAGCGTGTCCCCATCTGATTCTGGAGCTTCATCGGCTGATCCAGAAGATGATAATAGTTCTAGAAGCACCAGTGGACTAAGCATCTTTAGACCAACGTCTTCTCCGTGCAGTGAAAAGGATGTTAGGTTACAAGGAATAAGGAATCAAACGAAGGATGTCAGAAAACGGAAACCATCGACTATGCCGCCGTCTCCTTATGGTCCATTAACGGCATCACCAAGTTTTTCTCCCAGGCTTTTCTTGCCAGCATCGTTACAGAATTTCAGAAATGTCCCACCTGCAATTGCCACATGGCAAGTTAGAAATGGTGGCGAATCAATACTTCAGTCACCAGCGGTTGCTGGAGTAGCGATTGACCAAGACCAACCTATAGATCTATCAATAAAATCCACAGCAGTTTTATATAGAAGTCCCAAAAATGATGAAGTAAGTGACTCAGAACCTGAATTGAGAATCGATTTGGGTGAAGAAAACACAAAGGACATTATGAAGAATCCTTTAGATCTATCTCTAGTTCCAAAAAGAACTGAAGAAGTACCCATGACAGGGTGAATGTTAATGAATCTATATGGATTCGGCCATGTTTATTTTTTATTTATTTTGTAAATACTCATACATTAGCTAATATTTCGACTTTTCGTATTTTGAAAATACTCTGCCATACAGTATTTATGAAACTTGTACATTCCATCTCTTCAATTTACCTAATATGACTGACTACCAGTTATAGTTATATATTATTATTATTTAATTTTAAGTTTTTTTTTTTTTTTATACAGAAAATGTTGAGAATAGTGTTCAATTCCGGACCCAAATTTGATTTAATAATTCGTGCTCAAATTAGATACGACGTCGATATAATCGTCAATTGTGAATCATTGTTGTAAAATGTTCCCTCTTCAAGCTGGTATTGAAGAAAATATTTAGGGTCGACTGCACCGTCAACTTTGACGTGAATTTTATCGTGCACAGAAGAACGTAAACTATTTTGTCTAAACTTCAGCTTTGACGCTGCAAGTCAATCTTAATCTCACATCCTTTTTATTGATAAATTTAGTATTGTGGGTATCAGGTTTTTAATGGGAGAGACTAACGTCTAAAAAATGTTCAAATTCAAATTAAAATTCAGAAATTAGACCTTCACAGGCACTTTTTCTCGTCAATTTTTATATTTATAGTTGTTTCTCAATTGAGAAGGTCTAGTATACCAGACCACTCTCCCAATTCATGTGGTGTTCAATATGTACAAGACAATTTTGTCAATAGTGTCATTTTTATGATACTAAAACTTCTAGTTTTAAGATTATATTAATGCCAGTCTCGAACTATGCCAGTTTTTATTATTACCACTAGATATAACTTAATGGGATCTGCGGCCAGTTAGCAAGAAGCTCAAAATTTATTAGACGTACAAATATATTTAGACTCTTGTATATTATTGGTTGATTTGTATGAAAACTTGTATAAGTATTTATTATCATAGTTCATAGGCCAGTGTATTGATTGAGTCATTTCTTAATTAGATATAATAAAGCACAGTAAGTAGTTATTATTAAGTTAGTTTTTTTTTTTTGTAATTTATAATGTAGCTTAGTATAATGGCTTGCGTGTTACTATTTGTTATTTGTTTCATTTTTAGAGATTTTAAATATATTTTTTTTACATTCCTGCAAAGATGCTCGTGCCAACAGTTTGAATTTAACTTTATAGCCATTTTATTATATTTACGAAAAATATTGCCATTTCCACAAGTTTTTATATGTCGATCACAAATTTTAAATAGGTAAACAATATAATAATTATACCTCTGATTCAGTACTAGATTATGAAACAAAAAATTAATTAGAACAAATCAAAAAACAAATCACAAAAATGTTTGATGATGGATTTTATACTCCTTGATTTTTTATTGTAAAAGTAATATTAATAGAGATTTATGTAACTTTTGTTTTTTTATCCATCCAGTAATAAAATAAGGTTTTCTTGAATGCTCAAAATTATAAATGAATACGATTATAATGATTCAATAGGTGCCATTTTTTTATTATAATAAGTACATTCGACATATTATTATATTAATAAAATTGAATGTGCGTTTAACGGTAAACGGAGATTAGATAGATAATAAAAATAAATGTCAACAAAGTGTTCGATTAAAAAAAATACGTTTCTAAATTTAAATGTATTCAAATGAACACTAATCATTTTAAATTTCGAACGAAGAATGTACAAATTGAATGTACGAGAAGTTTTGTTGTTCTGAATGTTGTTATCAGTGTGATACGATATTTTTATATGTATTTACATTTTTTTTACATTTATAAGTAAAACTTAATATATTGAAGGAAATAAATGTGAGTGCCTTTAAATATGTGAATGTTTTATTTTATCTTTGATATTACTACGATACGAAATTCGGTATTTTTTCCATTGAGATTAATAAAACTGGGTGGAATGCACCGTCAACTTTGACGTTAACTTTAACGTGCGCATAAAAACGCAAAGAACGACATTTTGTGTTAATGTCAGCGGTGCGGTGGGCCGGTTAAAAAATCAACGTCAAATTGGACGATACAACTCACCCTTAGTGGCTCCAGTCAAATTTAACGTTAATATTAACCTGCGTAGAAAAATGCAAAGTACGCCTTTGTATCTAACCTAAACGGTGCGCAGGTTAAAGTTAACGTCAAAGTTAAAAGAGAAGAACGGCAAAAAAACTTAACACGTCTAAAAAATTGTAAATATTGAACAATCTAAATTTACAATCTCAGGAAATAATTAACAATTCTAATGACATTGACTTAAGAGTTGTTATTGAATGAATTATTAAATTTTTTATTAATGAAATCCCGACATAAGTTTTGAATTATTCAGTGTAATGCTACCAACCAAACGACTGTATTATGAATATATAGTACAATTTTTAACAAACAATTATTTAAAAAATGCGACTGGCTGACTGACTGATTCAGTTAAGAATTAAAAAGGAATTTTTCTTCTTCGTTAAAATGGAGCATTGGTTGGAAGTAATTTTTGGTGTGGACATCGATATGAGACAATTTCCACAAGCGTAGCCGTGAGCAACAGCTAGTTAACTAAATAAAAGACGGAAATATAAGAAGGTCAATATAAAATTCAGAAAAAATAATCTCATAATAAAAATTATAGTTACTTGTAGTATACTAGACTTACTTTAAATCCTACCATCCTTAGAAATGCCGTTGTTGTCTACAGTCATGACTTTTTATCACTCAGTCGACATCATCTACATGGAGAATGTGGAATGGTCGTATTTTTAGGCGGGAACCAAACGTTGGAACGAAATAAATATTTAAGATTTTATAATTGTCCGAGTGGTTATCAGACTCTTTAACTTAGTGGTAAAAAAGCTACCTTGGATAGACAGAGATCGCGTGTTTGATTCCCGCTCGAATCCAGATTATTTTTCAATAAAACCAAAAATCCATTTCGAATTGAGTTATCATCTCCCCTCTTCCGAAGCAGTGTTGCCATGTTGACAAGATTTTTGTCACTCAGTTTAATTGGTATAATGTTGCAGCGCGAAACGGCAAATCATTATATTTTCGGAATGGCCGTCGGTCATTTCCCGATACAGTTGCAGAAAGAAATGTAGCTCGTTAGCTGGTATAATGGGAGCTTTACATTATTGAGCGGGGTACAGTCGAGTACAGATGTGAGAGAAAGGCCTATGTATAAAATATTTTAAATATTAAATGACTTAATAAAAAAACTTTAAGAAAGTTTTTTTAATCAAAATCTATTTAAAATTTTAAATATAATACGTATACCAAGATTTTTGAATAAATAAATTTAAAATAACGTTGTTTATGCTGACGGATTCCAACGACCGTGAGAAGTGGACACGAAAAGAAGAAAAGCGAACCCTGGGCTCCGACGCTCAATGGCTGAGGAAGAAACCGGGAAAACGCTCAGTGAGAGAGAGAGAGAAATAACGTTATTTCCTACGGATTCACAGTTGAACTAGTTGTCAGAAACAAACCATTCATTAATCGTAGAGTTGTTCTGATTTAATTATTCACAAAATCATTACATGATTGTTGTTTGTTTAAGATGTGAAAATTTGCCAGACTACTTTTCTACTCGACAGTACCGCCAAAAGGCCCAGTTTGCACGAGCGATTTTAACGAGAAAATATATCGCACTAATTGAGATTGCACCATGGAATAAAATATATAGTATACAGATTCGACCCCTGACATCTACCTTTCATAGTAATTTAATAAATAAAGATCGAATGAAC
Source organism: Plodia interpunctella (assembly GCF_027563975.2). Lineage (NCBI taxonomy): Eukaryota > Metazoa > Arthropoda > Insecta > Lepidoptera > Pyralidae > Plodia > Plodia interpunctella. Next base: position 1,096,562 of record NC_071303.1, read on the forward strand.
TATGTTTGTAAATAAGTACTTATTCAGTTTTGCATTAAATAAGTAAAAAATACTGCTCCTACTTTTAATAATAATTTTAATTTTTTTCAATAAATATGAAAAAGAGTATTCAATGCTTAAGAACTATACATTAACTGTGTAAAGTTGTAATGAGTTGTGACTCGCCTCACCACGTCTAAACCTATATATGTTTTTGTTGGTAGTGCTTGTAATTTTCATATAAAAATATTGTAACATAAATAAAGAAATATTAAGAAATATTAGAAATATTATTTATAAAACAAAAAAAATAAAATTTTAAAATTTCATATTTAGAAAATGATTTCAAAAACATTCATTTCTATTTTTTTCTCTTTTATTCACTTAAGTATGTATAGCAGCGATTAAAACTATAACTATATTTGCACACCATTCTATGGGATGGCATGTTGTATCCAGGTGTTTTAAAAAAAATCTAAATTTACCAAAAATTAAAAAAAAAAGCTTTTTTAAAAATTTTTGGTATACCTACTCGTATCAATTTACACGTATTTTACAAATAAAACACAGGTATTTTATTTTTATGCCTAATATGTATATAGTTTGAACCTTGAAACAAACCCTCTAAATTTCCTCGTAAGCAAAGCCGTGGGGCAAAGCTAGTACGTATCTAAACGTATTTTTCTGTACTCTCAATGTTTGTGCCCATACATAGCCAGCCGAAAATCGCATCATTATAACCAAAGATGGCGACGATTTATTAAGACATCTCGCAAATAGACATTCGAAATGGGAGCAACGAAGCACTTTTTTCTCCGAGTGTACATTTGGACATGCCCGGACACTTTTTTATGTGAATATAATACTGACATGTTAAGATTTCAATTGTATTTTAATTCACTTACTAGCCGCTCGGAGATTCAGTTTTGAAATGTGTCAAAGACTAGAAATATGTAAACCTAAGGCGTATGAAAAAACATATTTGCCAAAGACCCGCCTTCACGTTTTAATTCATTATCTGCAGTCCTCAGTGACCTACTGCTGAGTAGGTATTGCCCAGGACAGAGATGGTTGGCAGAGACGGAAAGAGTCTCCGTCAACCATCTCTGTCCAGGGCCATCCCTATCCAGTTGTTGCCAGCAATTTCCTTTACATCGTCGACCCATCTAGCCGCCGGATGTCCTACGCTCCGTTTTCCAGTTCTGGGGTCCCACTTGAAATTGCCGATCTGACATGATAGGGACCAACACTGTTCAAATGAGTTTCTTTCGGCATTTCTTCTCAGCAGTGTTCATCGTTCCGAAATGCCAGTACTTTGTAGCTTGTGAGATATAACTATAACGTGGCGTGTGGTTCCGCCCCGACAGTACCTCCTGACTGCAAATACGTATCTATTTTTGTAAAAATTCGTCAACACTATTATATTTAAGTAAAACAGAGAACTAAAGAAAAATGTTATACAGTCAATACATGATGTTGCCCGTGTTATAAGATTATCAGCAAATAATAGAGGGGATATTTTTAAAATTTTCTTTAGCATATTTTCCAAACATTTTTTAATACTTACTTCATCGCAATAAAAATGGTTACAATGCACGTATTTAATAACATGTCGCACCAAAACTCAAGGTTGTCTTTTATACATTTTATTTGACACTAACAGCCGCCGCTGTGGTAATTATTTTGGACAAAAATGTAAATAACTTGACGCAAAATCCGGGATTGGTCACACGGTTCTTTATTTCGATATGTTTTGGATTTATTGATACTGACAAAATCGGTGTGTATTTTTTATAATATACGTATAAAGAAAAGGTGAAAAAAATTGTCAGTTTGTCTTTCTAAACTAATAAATAAAAATTCTGTTTATACTATATATCTAAACGTTAGATAGATATAATATTGACTGCTACTTATTCTATAGAAGTTTTTAGGATTTACCAAATAAATCAAAATTCAAAATACTTCCTTGGAAATTGTTTTTTTCTACTAAATCCTTATTAGCCAAAGTAATGTGTCTCTTCGACTCGTATCCATCCACGGGAGAATATGGAATAGACCTATTCCGCAACGGAATCAGATGCCCCAAATAATGAATTAATAAAAAATGACCTTAAAACACATTATAATTACTTTATGAGCGCAGTTGCACAAAAGTTATATGAAGATGTGACCTAATGCGAAAGTTTACGACACGTTTTTCGGAACTGGTAAAATTTGCATCAAATTCTAATGAAACACCCAGTGAGAAATATCGACATTTAAAAATAATCGCATTGTCTCAATTTTATTTGAGTATATTATATATTAAGTCTGGGTTATACCGATTTTAATGTGGGTCAATTTAGCATCGTAAATATTTTATGTACAGTTGACAACACAATTGATTTCTCTAAGAATATTAATATGCTCTTTTTGTACACACAAACAAACATTTGTTTTCACATCACACCAGCGCGCGTCATTGTACCAAAGTTATTCAATATGCATGTAAAACAAAACTAATGAGCAATAGTGTATTTGGCAAAGCCCCTTTAATATATAATAAATTGCCGAAATCGCTACAATTGACCATAGATGTGGGTAGTTTCAAAAGAAGCCTCCACGATTTGTTAGTTCAGAAATGTTATTATAATCTTAATCATTTTATGAGTGACAAATTGTAATCTTTATTAATTTAATTAGCTAATATATATTTAATTATTCTGACTGACATTTCTATGATTTAATTTTGATTTAATTTTATTTTAAATAATGTTTTCTAGATTTAATAGGTACTAATATTGACAAGATTATGTACGCCTGCCAGGCAGAAAACAGAGTTCTGTTATATTAACATTTTTATCGAGCCATTGTACCTGTTTTCACGAATAAATGAATTTTGATTTTGATTTTGATTTTGATGTAAATTCAAATTCAAATCATTTATTCAGAAATTAGACCTTCACAGGCACTTTTTCTTTTCAATTTTTATATTTATAGTTATTTCTCACAAGCTACAAACTACTGCTAATCAACTAATGCAGCTGAGCGTACGTACTTAGTACTTATTAAACACTGATATATATTTAATAAATAAAACAGTACTAGATAGAATTCCTTTATATTATTATAAAAAGATCAACACATTTTTTATTGTTCGTTATTTTTACACAACTATGGAAACTCCTGTCACGTATATATTAACAGCTATTGAAATTGATATAAGAATTGCGATAAAGTATTGAGTCGAGATTATCGAATTAAATTTGAGTTCGTTCATAATACAGTTTAATTTTCAATTGATGTACAATAGGAGAAATCTTGAAATACTCACATATTATGAGGTTAAAATAATTATACTCGTGCAATCGAGAAAAATTATAAGATTTTTTTACTTATTTTCGAATATTTCCAACACGAACTATAATTGATAATGAGTAGAATGCAGATTCAATCAGAACTGCAGTAATTGACTGAAAATACATTACATTACTCAAAACCTTTATATTACAGTTGCTTATATCACAAACAATAAAAAATGTATTTATATAAATACACAAATAAAGTTTATTTTTTTGCCTGACTGTACTTCATCTAATTTTCTGACTAGACATAATGGTAGCGATTCCAAAAGTTCATTCAATGCATAAAATCTAAAATGACAATATTGATTCCAATTTGTGCATAATTTTGACATAATTTACTTGAAATATCTGTTTTTGGAACAGATTATAGGTAGTTTTAACTTTTGTGTTTGATGACCCCCGTGGCTTAGTGGTGATCACGCCCGATCGCTAGGTATCTCAAGACCTGGATTCGATTTCCAGAGTGTGAAAATAGAATATACAATTATGATTACAGATTTGTCTGTGCTTCTGGATGTGCTGTGTTCGCTTCTGTGTGATAGGATGACCCAGGATATAAGCCAACGGCCCATAGGAAGTGCCAGTCCTATTGGCCTTTGAGCGTTGTCCATTTTTTGTGTTAAATTAATAATAATAATAACTTTATTCGCCAAAAAAGTATAATAGCTTACAGAATCATTTTAGAAGGTAGATTTACAATTTATAAGTTAGTTGGAATGTGAACTCTGCACTAAGCGAGGCTTGTATTGCAGCGTCCAGAACGTTTTACAATTTACGTTACGATTTTTATCGGATCGAAATAAATACAATTTGAAGTAACAGAAGCAAGACATTGTGGTTTGCTGTTGTGTATGAGTGTACGTGCGTATGAGAAATTAAATACGACTAAACTGCTATTTGCAAGAATTGTTCAGTTTGGGAATAATCTAACGTCTTTAACCAAGACTCAGCGACGCGTTTAGCACTAAAAGCTATATACTTAACGTGTGACGAGTGGCTTGTATTTGTCTGGTGCATTTGTCTGGTGCTATTGTGTTAGTTTCGGTTTAAATTTAATTCGTATTCGTTTAGTCTACCTCCTATTGTCTTCATAATATTAGCAATGTTATTATTTTAAATGTGTTAAGTGTGTATAATTAATTATATAATTACTATGGCACGACCGTCTTCGATATGCGTGAAACCCCGTGTACCCTCTGGTGGTATCTGAAAACCAGTGCCCTGCTCTCTTTGTCGAGCTGAATATGCACTGAGATACTGCCCTTTTATATCGCCGCGGCACATGAGTGTATAGTTATGCTAATGTCTAAGAACTAAGGATGCCAAATATCAGGCTAAGAGTGGGTTGCACCAGTCAACTTTGACGTTAATTTTAACCTGCAAATAAAAACGGAAAGTTCAACATTTACACCATTATGCACATATTTAAAGTTACTCATAAATCAACGCCATTTTGTCAAAAAGGCAGCGGCGCGCAGGTTAATGTTCGTCTGGTGCATATAACTGCGAAGATAACCGGGATACAGCTCAAATGAGATAGTTTTATAAAACAAGTATATTTGTTAGACAAATTAAAAAACTCCCGTCTTTCAATATTCATTTCATACAACTTTTGAACGGCTGAACAGATTTTCATGAAACATGGCTAACAACACTCGGGATAAAATTATCTATGACACAAAAGAAAAACTAAAGCAAAATCGGTTCATCCACAGACAGATATACAGACAGACACGTGAAACTTATAACACCCCTCTTTATGCATCGAGGGTTGATAAAAAAATAAGAGGACCAAAACAAGGCGTTTGAAAATATATTTACCAGTCCGTTACGATCTCTGGAAACCATTTCTAGCCATCAGATAGCTGCTCAGTAGCGCCACCTATCGCCATATCGGGGTGATTTATTTGTGCCGTGTTTTATCGGCGCTAATTTTGGTGCGCCTCGATTGTAGATTGCGACTATTGTTTTAAGGGTGTGGCATTCTTAGGATTTTTGAAATACTTTGTGCTTGTCCATTTCGGTTGTACGGTTCCCGTCTGAAAATATGACCACTGTATATCCTCCAGCGGATGTTGTTTGACCTACGAGAATATTTAAAGATAAACAGTAACTGATATGCATCAACTGCAATCACAAAAAGGGATGACGTCAGGGCAAATTTTCCTTTAATGATTTATTTTATTTATTAATAAAATATCTTAATAAAATATATATTTTATTTTATTGAGATCCAAGAGTGTTTCTTTGTTCAATAAAGCTTCACAGTCAGCGGGGAAATACTGCCAGCATTTCGGGCGCATTGCCTGGATGCGTCGCATTCGACGAGATTTTTTATTTATAATACATATTGTATTGTTGTAATTTGTGTTCAATAATGGATACTTTCAAATAAAATCAGAAAGTAAAAAAAAAACTGTAGTAACAGATTAAGTTTGAAGGATAGAATAACAAAAAGTAATAATTTTAGTAGCGTAATAACTACAGGTTTCGACTCCCGCGAAAATTAAGTGAGATCACGACGAGGCGGTGCGCGGGAGCAGGCAGGAGTCGACAACGTTGTTGTAAGTATTAGTGTTACCGCTCGATATTCAACTATCGATAGTCTTCCATAGTATCGATAAACTCGTCATCACGTTTCGATTTCATCGATAGTATTGTTTTTTATGAATAGTATTGCTCCAAAATCGATAATATCGATTGGCATATCGACAGTATTATCGTTTATCGATTGAAATCATAGATATTTCGGCAACTCTAGTAAGTATGTTAATATTTTATTCTGTTAAAAATTTATAATGGTAGCTGAAGCTCTTGAATTCTGTTTTAGAATCGATACAATATGCAATATCTTTTGTTTTTTGAAATAAATGTATAGAAAAAATTATTAGTTGATTAATGTTCTATAAAATATTATAAATACTTGTGCCAGCTCTTCCAATATACAAAATATCAATATCAAAAATTGTATTTTATAAATATTTTAGAACATATTTTTATATATTCTGTTTCCAATTTGCAATTTCTTATTACTTCAATTTAAACGGTAAAAGAAAGCACGTGTATGCTATGTTTTGAGAACCGAACCTAGAACCTTATTTCGAATAAATGTCTTGAAAAACAATACTGAAAAAATTAAACATTTTAAAATTACTTATCTGTGAGTTAAACAAAATACACATAAACTTTTTATTTAATTTTCCAACTAGCCAGTACATTCTTAACTGCACATCGAAAACTTCCAAATTTAAAATGTAACTATATCACACAGCCAGTACGTTTTGAACTCCTGTCTAGAGTAGCGGCGTCAACAAAGGGCGTCGAAGCCCTCACGACTCGCAACCCGTGCTTACCTGTTTAGCTACTGTATTTTACTCTATACGTTGCAATCTGTACTTACTACTTATTATAGTGAAGCAGTGGTGGTCCCAGGTTCGAATCTTACAACACATGTGTTTGTACGTACACCGATCTGACTCTAGATTAGTTTTTCTATTTATATAAATCAGTCATTAATTTCATAAAACAATTCACAATTGTGTTTTAAACACATTGTAGAAAACAAATGCAACAGTGATTTTTAGTGAAATGTTTCAATATTTGCAATAAGTGAATTAAAAATAGCCATTTTATAGATTATTATTTTCAATTGGCATTTTCTGTAGTAATATAGACCATACTAATATTATACTTGCGAATGTCTGTATCTGTCTGTTCCGCGTTCACGACTAAACCACTAGACCGATTTTAATAAAATATAGTATGCATGAAATTAAAGACACCCTAATATTTTTAACGAATATTTTTTTCAAACAAATTTTTTTTTTTTCAAAAATTAGCCCTTAAAATGAAGCCCTAAAGGAGGAGATGAAAGTATGTATGAAATTCACGTTCGTTTCAAATTCACGCGGGCCAAGCCGCGGGCTCAAGCCAGTAAAAAAGCTGTCTGGATATACAATCAAAGGTCAGGCGCTGCACGTATGGTGTCGCTACTGCAGATATAATTTGACTGTCGTGCATAGATCATGTCGAGGTTGACATGTCACTTCCTGTTTGCAAATACCTTTCGAAATTTCCCTTGATAATGTTTTTGAGATATTTTTTTCAAGTATACTTTCGTTATACATGCATTTTTTTAAATACATGTATAATTTTGTAAAAAAAAATCAGAACTCGAGCGGAAAATTTTGGGTAAAATAAAAAAATAACACAGGACAATAAAAATAAAGAAACTTCAAAGTTTTTTTATTGTATTTTATCGACATTGTTCATTTTTTTATATCAGAAAAAGATTTTTATAATAATTGATATTTATAATCATATATATTTTTTATCGAAACTACGACATTAAACAGAAGCTATAAACACTCTCGATTATTAAAAAAGGAACAATGTCGATTTGTCTATTCTACAGACAGATAAGGTAAATAAATAAATAAATAAATATATTAGGACAAATCACACAAATTGAGCTAGCCCCAAAGTAAGTTCGAGACTTGTGTTATGGGATACTAACTCAACGATACTATATTTTATAATAAATACATATATAGATAAACATCCAAGACCCGGGCCAAGACAAGAAAAAGATCATTTTCCATCATGACCCGACCGGAGATCGAACCCGGGACCTCTCGGTTCAGTGGCAAGAACCTTACCACTGCGCCACCGAGGTCGTCGATGTATATAGACACGTAAAATATATAACATTCCTGTTAGCGTCGAGTGTTATTTATAAATTGCCTCAAAAATTCGGGTCAGCCATTTTGATCTTATTCTTATTAGGATGTGAAAATTCGTGACCTGCCATTACGCTTTCTTTCTTATATACTCACAGCCAGGATGCTCGGGCATCGAATAATTGAAGAAAAATATATACCTAATAGCCGAACCCAAAAATTCCACCCGAAAAAGACCAACCCAGATGATTTCGCGACTCATGCGCACAATTGATGATGCGCGTTCATCAGATAGCGCTAACAAGCGGTAGCAGTGCGTGAGATAAGGCGAAATTTGGACAGGACCAATGGGCTTGACGGATTTGTGATGACTCACTTTGGAGATTTTAGCTTTTCAAAAATCCGTGGCAAAAAAAGGATTTTATTTCGTTTGACAAGTTCCGATGTTTATATGTTTTTTTTTTGATTGGCCCGGGTCTTGAATGTTTATCTATATATGTATTTGTTATAAAACATAGTATCGTTGAATTAGTATCCCATAACACAAGTCTCGAACTTACTTTGGAGCTGGCTCAATCTGTGTGATTAAAAAAAAAATATTTGTAATCAAATTTTGCATGTTAAATTTCAGCCACTTCAATTATTATGATAAGCATGACTGATATACCCAGTATAGGCTCCCGAAGAGGGTACTTTTCAAGGCTTAATATTAAGATTTTTCTGTCACGCGTTGTATGCAAAAATATCTTTTCGATAAAAGCTTGTGGCTAAATTACACATGAAATGTTTTCAATTCATGTAAAAGACTTGTTATTTTCAAAAAGACGCTGGTCTTACCAGCGTCTTTTATAGGGAAGGGAGAGATAGAGAATCATAAAATAAACCAGTTGTCTCTCTTCTCGCGCATATTGTAAAAGTCTATCAAGGGAAAAGAATTGTCGGAACTTCTTAAAAGCGATGAGTAAATTTCTATCTGTCATTATTTCTGAAATCGCATTTTTGTTGTCAAGTCCACTATCCAATCAAACGTTAGGTGATGGATGTCGCTTCTCTAGCTCTGTCTGCCCCGTAAGAGATAAAAACGTGATACTGTATTATAATCGCCAAAAACAATTGCTGTTTAAAAACTATACTGTCACTTGTTATATTATTAAGACCGACAATAATATAATATGTATGCCTTCTCAGATACGGCTCACTTATAAAATAATAACAAGTTAGTAGCTTTTCTTGTACCGAATACCCAATAATCATACCCTATTAATGCATTAATGTTGGTATCAATGAACGCAATGAGATACTTAATTGTAATATTTATAAAACCTTTACGAATTTTCATTGAGGCTTATCATATGCTAGCGGCCGGTGCCGGCTTCGCTTCGCTAATGAAAAAAATATATGAACATAAATCCTCAGGATTAAACACTACTTATTTATTGGTGAGGGAGGATCTAATGTGGAGGGTTTAATGTTTGAGTAAGGGAGGATCGTGGCGTTAAATATGTCGGGAAGGCGCCCAGTCGGACGGTCCCAGATATCGCTGGAGTGACACTGTGAAGGCTGATCTGCACGAGCAGGGAGCGGTTAATTAGCAGAACTCCGTGCAAAATAGAAGATTTATAGCGTACTCTCGTTTCGGAAGCCAAGATCCACTTTGGAGTCACTGAGCCAGCTTAGTAATAGTATATATTGGTGAAAACAGTACAAAAATCCGTCAGGTGGTTCTTGAGTTTATTACGTTCATACAGACTGACGCGCGACACTGGTCCTTTTTTTTAAACATGTAATGCATGCGAAGCGGTGGTGTTGTAATGGTTAAAACGTCCGCCTGTGGATCGATAGGTCTCAGGTTGGTATCCTAATCGTGCCATATGAGTTTTAAGTAGTCGTAAAAGTCATGTCAGATTCCTTTAGACGACTCGAATAAAATATGACACCAGTGTTAGCAATAATACACTCGATATGATAATAGGATAGCTTAAGGTAGGATCTGTAAACCAAAGTATGAAAAGAGGTGAAACGATTTTAGCCCGTCTCACTCATTCGCTCGCTCGCCGTGTGGCTTGTCCTTATAGAAAATGATAATGAAGTAGTTCCATTTTGGGGCGAGAACATGACCACACAGCACGACGACAAACAAAACGAGAGCTGTCCATTTTGTGATATTTTACTTTTGTGAGTACGGTATCCTGTCATTTTATCCTATTTCTTCTGAAAAGAGGATGATTTTAATCCTTAAAAATCATTGAATAGTAATCTTATACGCCATTAAACAAAAAAAAAAAAAACTGCATAATCTCTAAGAATTACTTCAAAATGATTACGCATCACAAATGGACAGTTACATACAGAATAATAAATCATCCAAAACAATTTTGAGGGCAAAAAAATTTGGCCAAAAACCGTTACACTTAGCGTTACTATAAAAGGAATCGCTGCTGGACCAGTTAAGAGGCATTCGCCGACAAATTGCCCGAAATTCGGCAAGATGGCGGCAAAAACTAAGCTGTCAGTAATTAACTGATTAATTGTTTAATTAATTGTTCACTTTGCACATTTCGTCCGGTTTGGAGTTTTTGATTGTGATTTTCGTTACGTATATAAGTAGTGCATATTACATTAACATTCGGTGATGTATAAAGTATAACATAATATTCGTTTGTCTAGATAAAAATTAAAACTTGTAATAAGAATTTTAGTCGTGGATTTCGAGTGACATGAATTACAACAACAGTCGATTGTATTATTTTGATTTTTTTTATATTTAATTTCATTTGTCCATAAATACTTTATCTGTAGCAAGTATATTTTTCGCAAAATCTAATTCCAACTTTCACAATTGTTATCGAACGTTTCTTAAATCGCATGCATATGTACATAGAATTTCAAGAAATGGGACGCACATTGTTTTGCTTGGTCCACAATGAAACAAAGTTACGACTTTTACAGGGGATGTTTTAACAGTCTGTAAAGGAAACTTCATTCTGTGTCTTTCTTTTACATAAGTTTTTATATTATGATAAATCACACAGATTGAGCTAGCCCCAAAGTAAGTTTGAGACTTGTGTTATAGGATACTACGAGTAACTCAACGATACTATATTTTATCTCGTAAATAGATAAACATCCAAGACCCGGACCAATCAGAAAAAGATCATTTTCCATCATGACCCGACCGCGGTTCGAACCCGGGATCTCTCGGTTCAGAGGCAAGCACTTTACCACTGCGCCACCGAAGTCGTCAAATGAAAATGAATTTCAGAAAAGAAATGTATTTCATATATTTTTAAATCTCTAACAATCTTAAGAAGCTGCATTTGAAAAGCTCGAAAAAAAGGGCTACAAAGAAACAACAACAGAAACTTTAAAAATTATTTGAGAAAATTCTAAAAGTGATTCCATTGTGTGACTATTACCATTGTGAATATTTTACTCTCAGTCATAGTTTCTTAAGTATTACTCTCTTGTCATAATTAGCGCTATCTTAATTAAATATTGGTTATCAAGTGCTATAAAATATTATAAAGATCGAACGCACAGAGGGTCGTCGCACCCGTTTCGCGGACAAAAAAACTGGAGCACGGCTACGCTCATGAAAATTAATAAAGCCTTTCGGCAAAACCTTTCGGCTCCCACTGTTTCTGCATTCGGGAATTTTTATCTGCAATTTGTCTTCTCCTCAACCTTTTTTGCCTATATACAGGCTGATGCGGTTGTGAAACGGCCAACTAATTACTTCGCCATATAAAACCGTGCGAAATTGAAAACAGTTACACCAGATAATTGACTGCGGACAGTTAATAAGGGTGCAAAATATATAAGAAAGTTACAATTACAAGCAAGGATCCTTGTCGAAATTTCAATATCTCATCTTCGAAAAAACAAAAAAAAAAATTGGGCATCGATTTTTCTTAAAAATTAAGGTGAAACAGTCAAAAACTGGTAGGACGGCAGGTCATCACATCGCCTTATACGTTCGCGTTCAGGGGGCCAGCATAAATGATTCAAAATTGTTTCCGCAAGCGCTCGAGACGACACAAAAAACACGTGTCATAGTAATAAATCATCCGGACCTGGCGAGTTGAGTTTACTCGATTAAACGAACCATTCGATTGCCGATTCGATGCCACAATTACATACTCGAATACTCGCATGTGTTTATAGAGAGAGTTGTGAGTAAGAATGTCGTCGGGCGCTTTTTGTTTAAACTCTTTTTGAAAGTACGTTTTTGCTTGCAATTTTGTAAGAACAATTAGTGATTAAAGTTAATAAGCTGGAGTTTAACGCTTCTTTTTAAATTGCCGTTTTTATATTTGTGTCAATCCGATTCGGGAACATGCACCTTGTGTGTTTTGTTTTCTTATTAAATCAGTCAATTGGTAAACGTTTCAAGAAGCAAAATTTCAAGAAGATTGGTTGAGTAGATAGAGCGTGAGGGGTAACAAACAAGCAAACGAACTTACTAACTACTAATATTACAGAGACAGAGATTATTAAACGGTCCAATGTTTGTCAATAACGGGAGGCCGGTGATAAGCTACCAAGCTTCTAAAATCTGAACTCACGGAGGTCATCGCAGGCGCCTTAAATCTTATTGGCAATAACTGTCTTGTTAGTACAGATTCAGTATCTTTAAGAATAATTATCACACCTATTAGTGTTTATAGTTTACGTTTTATTGTTAAAATTTATTATTTTTTAATCTTCTTACACGAATGAGGATTGTAATTGTAAAAAAAAAAAATTCAAAAGGTCGTAAATCAAAATAGAAGTTTACAACAGCAGCTTAAGTGTTGCAAGATTTAATAAGTTTACTTTAACTTCTAATTCAGGAAAAGAATTTTCGAATAGAAAAAGAAGTTGCATGCGAAGCCCAGGATCAGCGTAAAAAAAAACATCTTAAAATGTTGAAGATTAGACGTTAACCCACCCTGGGAATGCTATTGTTGCCTATCAGTTGCGTAGGCTGTGTGTCCCTTAGTCGCCCCGTACGACATCCACGGGAGGATATGTAGTGGTCCTATTCTAGGGCGGAATCACACGCCATCTCATGACCATCTGCCAAGCCAAAGCATATATCTTGAACGACTAAGAAGATTAATTATCTTTCTCTAAATTTCCACATATTTCCGTAGCGTTCGGAGCTGTGACGCCGCGAAACCCGGAGTTGACGTAAAAAAATCCCATTTTTTAATATTCATGTGTTCCTTAGTTCTTACGGCATCCACGGGATGAGATAGAGTGGTTCTACTCTAGGGCGGAACCACACGCCACACTAAGAAGAACTATCCATAAAACAACCGGTCATTGCCCCTTTATGCAACGGATGTTTCAACGCATGCGAAACAATTCGATGCATTGTCCCGTACAAAATTAAGCCATAAATATTGCACACGTAATTTCCGATTGTGCAATTTTACAATATACATATTCGGCCCACTTGCCTGTCAAACTTTTAAAATTATTTCACGGCGTAGAAAGTTGAAATTACAAAAAGAAACGGACTAAGATCAAAACAGCTGATTTTATATGAAAATCATTTTTTACTTTGAACTTTAGTATTGTAATATTGGGGTGGTGTAATGGTTAAGACGCCCGCCTGTGAATCCAAAGGTCTCAGGTTCGTATCCTACTCGTGCCATATGAGTTTGTATACCAATCTGACTCGTATATAGTAGAAGAAAAACATCGTGAGAAAACCTGTACACAGGTGGATAGTTTAGTTCACTAGTGTGTATGAGACTACCTGCCACTAACTAGATGGCGGTAAGTAGGCGTAAAAGTCATGTCAGATGTCTTTAGGCGACTTGAATAAAATCTGACACCAGTATTGGCAATAATACATTTGATGATCATTGTGATATTCGTTTTACAGCGGCTACAATATCGATAAAGTAATATATATTTCATTAGTTTTAGTAAAAATATTGGAATAACACATTATATAAATATGATAGCTGACAGGCTAGACTGTGACTTTGTCAATCATTCATGTCCCATTTCGGGGGGTATTTTTCAATAGTCCCTACTTAAGGGACCTTCTGTCTTAAGTTATTACGTAAGTTATTATCATATCAATATTGAAAATCTTTTAGACACTACTAATTTTAAACACCTACTTAACACTTTCTTTCTTTCATGGAAACATCAAGGGAAATTTATATACATGTATAGAAACTATAATTTTTTTCAATTCAGAATCTCCCACCTAACCACAGATATAAGAACCAATACATTGAAGAAAGTTACTATATCTGTGCACCAAACAAACCTCACAGAGTAGCATAAAAATAATTCGTAGTATATGAAATAATATAACCTAAAATTCATCTCATCATTGTTGTGTGAAAACAATTTGTTTAATTAATTGCATATATGGATATTCTAATCGTGATTAAGAAATTGGCACTACATTTATTAACATTAAAATATCGTTTCTTTTCTTAAAGTTTTGTTACTGAAAACTTGTATTTCATGTGAATCTTAATGTACAGTCAACAGCGCATCAGGTTGCCCTGCATGAACCTCTATATGGTGCGGTAATAATGGCTAGTTTGCAATAAATTTGGGTACGTTGATATGCTTTTGACTCTACATTTAAAATAAACAAAATAAATATTTTCTCACAGAGAAACTCAATTGTGTTTAGATTTAGTGTGTCGTCTAAATAACAAACATATTTTTGGCAATCTTATACACAATTTTTAATCAACACAAAGCAGTAGTCTAGTGCAAATAAACAGTGGTATCAATTAAACGGCCGGCCTCAGGCCACTGTCGGATCGTGACTACTATAACTTGCTCTGTGCTACCGTTCGGAAGCCGTGTGAACATGCGCGAATTGATTTTGAAATGAGATTTCAATTTTGATATCTATGAATTAGGTATTTATTTTAGTAGCTGTTGCCCGCGACTCCGCCTCAAATATATAATAGCATAATATGTATAATGTAACAACTACGTCCATACAAAAATCTATACCTAGGGATATTTTTAGGGATTTAGATATACTATATACTTAAAAAATCCGAAAAGTTACACATTTCTATAACCTTATTATATAATAAATAGAATAAGATATGTACTATGTAATAAACGTATGTACATAGAATGAGAATTAATCGGAAAACACCAAAAACGATGTGAATATTACACGAATAACCAGACTAATTAATATATATTACAACTGTAGTACTTTTTTCTTATCATATTAATGTAAGAAATCATTTCAAATACATGATATTTTATACAATTTAAAAAGAAAGCGCGTAACTAAGAAAAGGCTTTTCAATAATACCACGATATAGGCAAAATATATTTATTTAAACTATTCATAATCTACACTACATAAATCTCCCGTCGTCGGTTCCCACACCTATTCTATTAGCTACAGGGTGATCACAATTTATCTGAACGAAATAGCCATTCCACACGCCACCGAGATGGTTCAATTTAACTGAATGCAAACCAGTTTTCGGTTAAATTCCTGCTAAAGCTGGCGGTGTTCCAAAATTGTAATGTCTATTGGTAACCTCTTGTCGTGAGATTTTCGCCTTATAGGTATTAAGTGGAGATTTTCCTTACGTGTAAGCCATTTTGGAAATTCTTTGTCCTTCATTTGCATGTTTTAATTTTAATTTTGGACTGTGACGCCCTTAAAAGGGCCCGAAAAATAAAACTGAATTTTGAAGATTCAGCTGTGATTTTACCTGTTTGATCTCAATCCTCATTGGGAATGCTTTTCTTGCCTATAAGCGGTTTCAGTGATTTTTAAATCTTAGTCGCCTAATATGAAATTTTCTTGAAAATTCATAATGGACCTAATTTAATCCCATTTGGAAGCACGCACGCTAGATACGAGTAATAGTGACTCGATAGTGAGTTGCACAAGTTTACTTTGATGGTAACTTTAATCTGTGCGCCGCCGTCGTTCAGATAAAATGGCGTACTTTGTGTTTGTCTGCGCAGGTTATAGTTAACGTCAAAGTTGACTGGTGCTAGCCCAAGAAAAACCACAAAAGAAAAAGACTATCGCAAAATGTTACCTAAATGTCATAATTTTTTCAACACAGATGCTGTTCGCCATCCTTTACATGTCATGATATGAAATAAAATCAATACGGGGCGATTTCTGCTCGTGTTTTACGATGAGTTTACGAGAAATAAAGATAAACACGAATGTCTTTGAAATGACGCGTTATCATATGACCATCGATAATAGTATGGAAAACGATCTGATCAGTGTTTAAGAACAAATAAATATTACATTTTGCATAAAAAAATTAACAGTCTCTATTAAACATAAAATGGTATATTAAAATTTAACGTTTACGTGAGAGCTTTAAAAAAAAAACGAAATATCGTGTCAACCATTTTGAAAACCTCTACGTGATATTCCAGTGGTTTTGTATGCTTATACTACAATTTATCAAAAACAGTGCAGAAGATTTTGTTGAATTTATATTTAATATGAACTTTATCGAAGACAGTTTGCATTATTTACTAAAAAAGATTAACACTCCAGCAGTCTCAACACCATCTAATTTACTGCTCTTATGTCCCAAGCGAATGCTTTGGAAAAAGTGTATTAGGAGAACCGAGCCCAATTAAAAATGTAAGAAAGGCCTGACTGAAAAAGTAGATTTATTTAAAAAAAGAAAGCTTTTTAAATTTTGCAGATTTCTTGCTAATTAAGCAATATCACGTATATAAAAAATATTTATCGTTCCAATAAAAATATTTTAAAAAGTCGAAAACTGCTAAATATAAAATTTTAAATACATATAACAAAATGTAATGTATAAATAAAAAAGATTTTTTTTACGAGTGAATTCGCTTCCAGTGCAGTATTAATTTTATTAATTTATCTTTGAGTCATCTTGACGACCTCGGTGGCGCAGTGGTAAGATTCTTACCACTGAACCGAGAGGTCCCGGGTTCGATCCCCGGTCGGTTCATGATGGAAAATGATCTCTTTCTGATTGCCCCGGATCTTGGATGTTTATCTATATATGTATTTGTTATAAAATATAGTATCGTTGAGTTAGTATCCCATAACACAAGTCTCGAACTTACTTTGGGGCTAGCTCAATCTGTGTGATTTGTCCTAATATATTTATTTATTTATATAATCTTGAAATATTATTGTAAATATTGAAATGGGGAATTATAATTACTGCAAATGTCTTGCTTTATGTAATGTTTAATAACTTAATGATCTTTATTTACTTGATATTAAAAATGATTTTACAAAATAACGGAATTTGTGTGGTTGATTACAAGTTTTCATATAGTTTCAGCTGTCCCGATGTTTGCTTGTCTGTCTGAATCAAATCTTGCAAGATCTTGATCAGACAAATCTCTTTGGTTTTGAATTTGAAGGTCAAGAATTTTCGACATAGGTTTGTTGGATTAGCTTTTTTTTTAAATAGTATGTTTTAATTATAAACACGGTTAATGTCGACGAACTTTTAATCACAAAATTAATTATGATAGGTGTAAATAAATTTAAATCTGTTCGAAATTCTGAAAAAAAGGAAAACCTGTAAACGTCTTTTTTTATTATGATAACAATAACATACTAAAAATCATTAAGATTGAATAATATTTTGAAAAATCGTAGTCTTTTTCGCAAACGTTTGTATGGCCAAGAGTGACCGCTGGACCTGCCTCTTAAATTCATTAATATGCTATCAAATCTAACTGGTGAACCGGAGTAGGAAAAGCCTACAATCTTATATTTACTTCACCGTCTTTATGGACGAGGCAAAAAAATGTACACTTTAAAATTCGAGCATAACTCAACGCGTTGCATGCCTAGCAATACTTGCAAGTATTCTACATAATTTAATTACAAATGACAAATTTAACCGCCAAAAATGGCGCGAAATATTCAAATTTCCTGCAATGGCCGTAAATACATGTTTCAATTATACGAAAGGTTATGGATATGGCATGTTAGAAATGCGAGTATCGCCTTTTTAAGATAAAGTATTAGCAGCTTGAAAAACAGCGTACGATACGACTTAGGATTAGTGGGTTCTGCTTGGATCTTTACATTTGTCCCATAGGATAATGTGATGCATATTTTTGGTAATAACATTTTTGCATAATCTTGACATATTTGAACACAGTTCTAAACATAAATAAATGATGAAGTAGATTAATCAAAAACAATTGATATTTATATCTCATTAGTCCAAAAGATTTAATTTCACAAATCTGCTATTTCACTTGTTTTATACCTATAGAATATCGATACAATCATATTCATTTCTTATAATGTTATCATTTTTCGCATATCATTAAGTGTGACATGCACAGCGATCTCCTTTGCAAAAAGCCGACAATCGCCATAAAAACTGGACTGGTGTCATCTTGTCCCATCCTTCCTGGAACCGATGAATATTCAGATTGTTCAGTTTTCAAAAAAAAATACTTGTCTCTCCCGTATCACCATTAAAAACAATTACGTCCAAATACGAACAATTAATTATGGCTGGCCAAAGAAATATTGGTGAAATCTGTTCCTTGCGTACCTTATTGCGTCAAATTTATTGCTTGCGATGCTCCGTATACAGACAGGACAAACTTACCGATTGTATGAACAGTGACTCAGAATAATAAGAGTACAGATGTGACGCGTTATGAAATGATGATACAGCTAACAGGATATCTACCTTCCAAAATTCATTTCAAATAATATAACTTTCGTCTATCGATTTATCAGTGGCCAAAATTGGCAATAGATTGTTTATTTAAGTTTATTTAAAATCACAATCGACGTTAAAAGTAGAGTTATCGTATATCGAAATTTAATTTCACCCTCAGTGTGACTTTCCACTCTAGCCTATGGCTCGACTAATTTATTTGTCTAGCTTTTGACTGCGGCTTCGCCTGCGTTAATTTTTTGCGAAAGCGGAAGAGACATAATTTTCATACCTAAAATAGTACTTTGGGGTTTGATTTTAAAAAATGTTGTCTACCTTTGAAAGGGGGGTCTTTAACTATATGCATACCAAATTTCACCAAAATCAATCCAGCGGTTTAGCCGTGAACGCGGAACAGACAGACAGGCATTTATAATAAATATTCCTATGGATTTAAATACTATTACATGACTTTATCTATTTAATTGACATACGTAATAAATACTTTATTGTTAATACAGATTCGCAATGACGTATCGCAACACACACCACAATTCTGGACTCTTTTTAATTTACACCGATTGTAAGAGCAAAATCGATTTTTGGAATATCGATTTAAATTTTAATCCAGTTATTATGGACGTGAAATATTGCATATTTATCGGACACTGTAATTAAGAATCACGCTATGAGAAAGTAGTGACCGTTAAAAATTTAACTTTGTTGTTATTGATATGTTTAAATAACGTATGTAAATTTAGTTTTGATTGGAGTATTGGTACGTGTAATCAGAAATTAATATATAATTAGTTTTCGTGTGAAAAATAAACTTTATATATTTCCTCGATTATAAATTATAAGTAATTATTTAGAATATATTTGCCTGGTACACTTTATCAATACAATTTTTACCTTTTGTAACTTTAAGAAAAGAAATCAATAAATCCATAATTCTAATAGGAAAATGTACGTCCGTAAGAACCATTCATCACAATATTTCCACAATTTTATGATCGATGCTGAGCAAAGACCCCTTTTCTGTTCTTTATATAGGTACTTCCTTTATCGTCGATGTTGTCAAGGATAATATGTGTCAATTATAGCTAAAAATGAAGAAAACAACTTTTATTCTTTAACTAGTTGAACTATAAAGTTATATAAGACGAAGAAAAGCAATAGGAAAAAAGTTAAGATGTGAGAAAATATTCTGTGTACAGTGATTTACTTATTCAAGATTGTGTTGTAACGCCACGCATTATGACCTCTTTAGTCATATCGCGTGCGCGCTGGCATGATTTTTATTTCTTTCATTCTAAATTCAAAATTTTAAATTATTGTTCCACTTGATATTGATTGAAATCACATTTTGACTCATTCATTACCATAACGATATCGGCACGTACCACAGTACGGTGTAATAATAAAATATATATATAATAAAATATCTTAAATTATTTATAGACCCTTGAAGGGTAAGTGTTTTAATATGTTTCGGAAAAGTGTTCTAAATTTTAGTTAGTTTAGTTCTAAGTTTATATTTTTTGTTATTGTTCACAGGGTCTGTATTTTATTTATTAATTATATTATTATATAACTGTCTGCCTTTGACTATCAACCCTACCTGAGATTACCCTACCACCTAACAGTGTGAACAGACGCGACAATAAAATTTATGACTTATGCAAATCGATATAGTGGGGCGGGGCATATTCTTACCCGAAACCAATTGAAAGAATTGTAGACGAAAATGAAAAACGCCGTTTTCGAGCTAGGAAATTATTCGAAAAATTACATAGATCGAATCGCGTGGCCCCAATCGGACTATATCGAATCGATACGAGATCTATTCCACGCATCCAGATCACCCGCGACCAATAAATCAGGAGTACCAAATACGACAAGATGGCTGCCATGTATGGCGGGCCGAATGTTACGCGTGCCGCATAAAGCAAGCCCCGACGTAAATTTATAGGGATATGATGGGTTGCGTAAGTATTGCTCGGTTTTTGCAAGAAATATACATTTTATTACACATGTAGGTAGGCAATCAGACCGGTTACAATGACTTGTTATTGTTATGTAGATAGGACATAAGATACCTCTAAGAATCTAAGCAAGAAAACACAATTATCATATAATTATTATGATAATTGTGTTTCCTTGCTTAGATTCTTAGAGGTAAAGAATGTCTTTCTCTAATCCAAGTGTGTTCATGGTTTATTTCCGACTTTTTCTTGTTGACTTTTTCTTGTGGCGTCATTACGTCTTTTACTACTTTATTAATAAATATTTAATTCTCTTAGGCTTGGAGTAGTTTCTTTGTTTTGTCCCTCTTTCTTTTCAATATTTGACATTGAAAGAATGAGACAATACAAATAATAACAATTCCGTGGCTAATCAGAGGATAAGGTTATTAATAATAAGGGGGTTGGTATGCAGATGGTAGCATATAGGACATATCGAGTGTGTTATTGCTAACATTGGTGTCAGATTTTATTCGAGTCGCCTAAAGGCATCTGACATGACTTTTTATTTTTAGTACTACTTCTTCTCAGTCGTACACTTCTGACGGAGTGGTCGTGGTTATGGATCATCCGTTATGCTTGTTGTGGCTTTTGTGATATTTCTCCACTTCTTTCATGGCACTACGTGTACACTCCGTTAGGGAACCCTTCGTCGATGTTTTAATGAGATCTGTCCATCTTGTGAGTGATCGGCCACGAGAACGTTGAACGTTGTACTTCTACTTATCGCCATCTAAAGGCAGGTAGTCGCATACACACTAGTGAACTAAACTGTCCACCAGTGTGCAGGTTTCCTCACGATGTTTTCCTTCACTGGAAGCAAGTGGTGGTCTATGAAAACTACTATGTATGAGTCAGATTGGTATACAAACTAGGATACGAACCTGAGACCTTTCGATCCACAGGCGGGCGTATTAACCATTACACCACCACCGCTACAACATAGGACATGATATTGATTGAGCTCTGGTTTGGAGAGAGACACCATATTCGCAGGCGGTGTTACAGCTAACCCCATGTGGACATGTATTCTTTGCATCGGCCAACTTGTGTCCAGAGCCTATTAGTAGACTTCGATGTGAGCCATGGTAAACTAAGTCCAAGTGGAAGGTACCAGCAACGGGTTGGGAGACTCTGCGGTATATCTTTGCCATAGATCAAGCCGATATTGTGTTGGATTCGCCAGTTAAAGAAAATACTCCTTTAATAACTCCGGCTGTGACGCCCGAAAGCAAGGAAGTAAAAAATATTTTTTGAAGATTTTGCGGCCGGCCTCTTTGGGAATGCTATTGCTACCTATTAGTTGTCGAAGGGCTTCTTACCCCTTATTCGCACTGTCTAGACAAACTTTACGACTACATCTCAATAAGCACAGATAGACAAATAAACTGTAGCGAGAGTGGACTAGATCTATGTCAATTTAACTATGAAAGCGAATTTACTAAATCGAAATTGGACGAAGTTTCAGTTGGTCTATTTATCGTTAGGGTATATTCAAATTCAAATTCAAATTCAAAACATTTATTCAGAAATTAAACCTTCACAGGCACTTTTTCTCGTCAATCTTTATATTTATAGTTATTTCTCACAAGCTACAAACTACTGTCTACTATACAGTTTGAAGGTGTTGGTATAATGGTTAAGACGTATCAAACGGTCCCAGGCTCGAATCCTACTAGTGCCACAAAACTTATAGATAGTAGTTTCCATAGATTACAACCTGCTTCCGTTGAAGGAAAACATCGTGAGGAAACCTGCACACTGATTGAATTTTAACTTGTATGTAAAATGGAGAAGGCAATGGCAAACCACTCCATTGATAGTGCTAAGAAAGTTGTTGTGCGTGTTTCATTCCACGTAATGACCACGACCCTCAGCCATGAGGAATAACTGTAGACTGTGAAGATACAGTTTCCAGTATTCTTCCAGACTTGGTTGACGTCTTTTGAAATAAAAAAATACAGATATAAATTTATATTTAAAAGTGGACACGGAACATTGGTGGCGCATTGAGACGTAACTTGTTAAAGTTGTAGACTTCGGCTAAATTAAATACTTATAATGAATTCGACATTGTTAAGAATGAAACGAAACTTAAACCAATGGGTCGTATTTTAAAAACCAATTTATTTTTTACACATAAAAACGACATGGTAAATGTAAATAGTGTGTTAATTTAAAATGAAAATTACACAAAACATCAATAATGTATGTGATAGGTTTTGTTTCTTATTTAATAAACACGAATTGTTTTGGTTTTTGATCAACAGTTCTTTATTTATTTTTCATCAATACATTTTAAAGTATATATTTGAAATGAAAATCAAACAATTCATTCAGAAATTAGACAATCACATCACAGTTTTTATTAAACCTACAAACTACTAGTATTTTAGGTCGACCAATGCTGAGGAGAAATGCTGAAAGAAACTAATTTAAACAGTTTTGATCCTTTCATGACAGAAAAACATTTTCAATCAATTTTTTTTACTAATAAATAACGTGGCGATACATGTGTGTACGTAGTTACGCTTGATTATATCAAACAGTTAACGCTTAATCACATAGAGTGGGTTGCACCAGCCAACTTTGACGTTAACTTTAACCTGCACAGAAAAACGCAAAGTTCGCCATTTTGTCTAAGCTTCAGCGCCAGTCAAAGTTGACTGAAACAACTGACCTTTGATCTTATAATGATTAATGTGGTTTCAAAAAAAAATATTACTCCACAACTTCCCTACATATTAAAGCGAGAAAAAATATGGTATTCCGAAATATAATATCCTTAAAGTTAATTTTAAATTTGAGGTTAAGTTATTTAAACTATATCTCCCGTTAGTACTACTAGAATGCGGCAAACACATCTAAATAAGACTATATTTTATTCCCTGCCGTCATTTCGTTCAACAAAATAGACTTACATAAAATATTTATGTAGAACTGCCAACAATAAAATTGAATCACAGATTTGTATTCGAATAATATAATTCCAAAGCGTATACTTGCAATAGCTCAGGAGCATAATAACACCTCTCCGGTTAAGTCGGTTAAACCAATTTCCGATGTAGACGGTCTGGCAATTTTATTGGCTACCTACTCTATTGTAATGTTAAAGTACTGTTAGTAAAATAATTTTTAAATACAAATATAATAAACTGATAATATCTAGGAAATTAATAAAAAGAGAAATCTATATTTTTGTAGTGATCCGAATTAATTTTGATTTCTTCACTCATTCGAAGAATGTTTTCGTATTAATATTAAATATCTTTGCATTATTAAAAATAATCATGAATTCTTCTAAAGATATGCATTCCTGAAGCATATTCTAATTATTGTCATCAGAAGAGCAAGGAAAACATCGGAATAATACGAAACGAAAAATATTGTGGTATAAATAAATATATTAGGACAGTTCGAGACTTGTGTTGTGGGATACTAACACAACGATACTATATTTTATAACAAATACATATATAGATAAACATCCAAGACCCGGGCAAGTCAGAAAAAGATCATTTTCCATCATGACCCGACCGGGGATCGAACCCGGGACCTCTCAGTTCAGAGGCAAGCACATTACCACTGCGCCACCGAGGTCGTCAAATGATGTATGATAATATATTAAAATAAATATATCTTTTCAAAAATCTGCTACCTATATTTCTCACTCTAATTGTAATCAAAATGATCATTAAATCACATTCCATAATTTGGAAATTAAAATAATTCAATAATAATTTGATTATTAATATTTAATAGTATAATTTTTTTAATGATATGTATTGGTTGATAATAAGTAACTGCCTATTACCGATATTCAGTACCTACCTAAATTCTTGTGGTACACTTTTGTGTGTGAATTTTTCACACGAAAAACTCACACATAACATCACATGTTTAGGTTTGAGGTTTAACATTTAAATACCTATGTGTGGATATGTTTAAAATGTTTACAAAACAGACTGATTATTAATTAAAAATTCAATAAAAGGATGCCTAAAAATTATTATTGGGATAAAAAATATAGGGAGCCATTATACAGCTGTTTTTTGACAGATTTTAAATAAAGCCCATTATAAATGTTATTATACTTTAAATGATTTCTTTAATGATAGACTCGGATAGAATTTAGGGCTAGTATAAGTACATTATAATTCTTTTTTTGTTTTGGATTTGTAGTGGATAGCATGCTCCTCTTTATTTATTTATATTTGCATACCTATATTCGGATAAAATTAATTAGACCTACACGTTTTAACGTGTAGGTCTAATTCATTTTGACTATTTGTACTCATGTTTTTGGCAAATAAATGTTTCTTTCTTTCTTTAAAATATTAAAATTGTAAAAAATACAAGTCTTGATTTTTTTTTTGATAACAGTACAGCTCTGAAAATCGACATTCCAAGTCGTCATACAATGTCAAACTGACGGTACGGTCGGCAACATACAATCAATATTTTATAGTCAATGCTAATAGAAACTCTTCTGGACTTTATTGATATTCAACCATAATAGATAACATTTGTAGATCTTGACCAAGTATTCAGTTTTATCCAGTCGCTTTACTAACAATAATTTTAATAGGTAATTGCCCTAGGATTGTGTTTTTTTTTAAATAGTTATTGAGTAGCAGATTACAGAATATAATTCCATCACAAGGTACCGTGGAATGTCACATTTATTTAAGCTAAGTGCAAATTATTATCTAATACCAGTATAAACTAAATTATATATAAGGTAAAATTAGGAATACATTTAAATTACTAACTTAAGTTATAATATAACTTAAGTTATTGTAATTATATTGCACAGATAAATGAGCAATTCCGTGCAACGCACCAATTTGATTTTTCTATGGATGTTAAAAAAGCTACTTGCCAACTTCTAAAGCGCAAGTGAAGAACACGCGACACACTTCACCGCAGTCTTTTCTTCAAAGACGTCGATTGACAGAGGTGAGTATTTTGTGTTTATTTACTTACTAATTCACTTACATGTCACAACTTGACCAATTAACTGATTAACTAGTGAAAATTTTGAACAGAAACAGAAATTGTCACAGAAGAAAAATTTAATCGACAGACCACCCACGAAAATTAAATATTATAATCACAGCGTCACAAATAAAATTCGTAAGTTGTTTTAATTTATCCAACTCCGGAACTCGTGCCTTCTGGCAAAGGTTCAATTTTTGGATAAGCGATTCTTAATTGCTCTCGATATTTATTCGTTTATCATTCGATTTAAATCAATAAGTCTTTTCATTGGTTAATATTGTATTTTTTTTTAATGTGAGCGTCGGTGAATAAAAGTTTTAGCGTAACTTAAAAACTTTGTCTTTCTTTTGCTACCAAAACAAAATTATTTCTTTTTATCGAGTGTGTCATTCACTAGTATCAGATTTATTTTTTTTCGCCTATAACATTGTATACGACTACTCGCCATCTACTAGTGAACGACATACATACTAGTAAACTAGACAAATTAAATAAATAAATAAATATATTAGGACAAATCACACAGATTGAGCTAGCCCCAAAGTAAGTTCGAGACTTGTGTTATGGGAATACACATATTAGATAAACATCCAAGACCCGGGTCAATCAGAAAAAGATCATTTTTCAAACTGCGCAACGGATTTTGATGCGGGTTTTTTATATATATAGAATGATTTAAGAGGAAGGAGTAATTCATTATACTTTTACCCGAGCGTAGCACGGACTGGCAAACAGTCTTAACTTCACTACATAGTACAAAACAAAGCCTGATTCTGTCTGTCCATACAAACGCTTATATCTATAAAACTACGCAACGGATTTTGATGCGGGTTTTTTTAAAAGACCGTTTAATTCCTGAGGAAGGTTTATGTGTATTTATTAAGGTTTTACCCGAGCGAATCAGGGACGGTCCGCTAGTATATTATAAATGCGAAAGTAAGTTTTTTGGTTACATCTTCACGCTTTGTCTGGCTACCAAATCTTCGTGAAATTTTCCATACATGTAATTTGAACTACAGAGAAGGACATATCTTTCAGCCCCAAAAAATAAATGCTCCCGTGGGAAATACATATTCATTATTCATATTATATCACAATATCCAGTCAAAGTTCATACCAGGTCGTGTAGTTTGAGAATTAGGCCACACAGTGTCAGGCTGTCCGCGCGTATTGTCGTACTATGATTTGTGACGCTCCCGACTGGTACGTGAGTCTCAGGAAACTGAGGACACGGTGGCTTCGAAAGCGGATACCGAGGAGTGTGTGTGATTGCTAATAATCTCCTTTATGATATTGAAAGCCTCACTTTCTCGCTCGATGACGCAGTGGTTAGAGCATTCGGCCTGTCACTAACACAGTGACAGTTATGACCAGAAAAATCTGTTGATGATGAATGATGTTGATTGTATGTATATGAACCCGGGACCTCACGGTTCAGAGGCAAGCACTTTACCACAAGTTACGTATGTTTGTTACTCTTTTGCGCAAAATCTACTATATGGATTGTTATGAAATTTGGTACACGTGTAGAGTATGACCTGAAATATCACATAGGGTATTTTTTAGGTAGGGATAAAAAATTAATTACTTATAATTAATTAATTATTGTTAATTAATTTTTTATCAATTTATTATTTATTAATTAACTATTTATTAATTTATTTATTAAATTATTATTTATGTATTAATTAATATTATTTCTAACTTCGACTTTCCTCCTCCGCGGTTACTAAGCTCTCTTATACACAGTCGGCAGATGTCCCAGGTCACATACGTGTGTAGTCAGTAACTTGCCGCATTAGTAATAATTCGATTCTACGGTCAGGCACCGACGACGTGTGGTACACTTTGTTCCCATGTATGTTGTACTGGCTTTTGCTCGCGGCTCCGCCCGCGTGAATTTACAACGGGAATTTAAAAGCTATGTTTCCTGGATTAATGGACCCTATGCTCTTCTTTGTACTTCAAACTACACGTGTACGAAATTTAACAATCAAACTTACTTTTCCAATAGCAATTCCAAAATAACAGCAGAATCTTAAAAATTTTAAGGTTTTTTTTTACGTAGTCGAGAACATTCAGAGATGAGAGAGACAGCTATGGTTTTTAACCATCGGCGCAAAAAGAGAGGTGTTATAAGTTTTACTGCTAAGTGTGTCTGTTTGTGTACGTGGCACCGTAGCTCATCAAGGGATGAACCGATTTGGATGCAGATTTTTTTGATAGTTAATTTTCATGCGGTGGTTCTTAGATATGATCAAAATCGGTTCAGCCGTTCAAAAGTTTAATGAATATTGAAAATGAAAATTTTTTTAATTTGTCTAACAAATAAACTTGAATATGTTTTCTGTGTTACGTTAGTAACAGCCCGTCCTGATTCAAATCCTACTCGTGTACAATTTTTCGACTGTGAACAGGACTTCACAGTCGAAAAATGCCCTAATTTTGTTAATTATCAGAAAATCACTACTGATATTTAACTTCGTGTTAATTCTTCACTTGTTTTCAGCGACGGGAAATGTTTTGAGAAAATCTTGATACTGGTTGATTGTTTAGTTAAATTTTAAATTAGAAATTTAAAAAAATCTTAATTTTAAAATTATTAATTATCGAAACCTTTTTCTTCAATTTGACAGACCTGCACCGTGTCTCATGCGCAAGCCCCGCCCAACAATTTATCATACAAAATGTATCAGGATCTTAACCCATAAATAACATAATCGACCTCGTAACTCACTGATTGTCTCTTGTCACTGCTTCTCATTGTGAAACTCGACGCGGTCTCGGAATAAATTTCGACAATTTTGGTGCAATGGTTAAGTAAAATTTATTATGTTGGTGGAATAGGGATCAACACTGTTCAAATGAGTTTCTTTCGGCATTTCTTCTCAGCAGTGGTCGTTCCGAAATGCCAGTAGTTTGTAGCTTGTGAGAAATAACCATAAATATTGACGAGAAAAAGTGCCTGTGAAGGTCTAATTTCTGAATAAATTATTTGAATTTGAATTTGAATTTGAAATACTGAATTTAAAAAAAACATATAGAAACTGGAGTCAATTTTAATGCTTGCCTCTGAATTGAGAGGTCCTGGGTTCGATCCCCGGTCGGGTCATGATGGAAAATTATCTTTTTCTGATTGGCCCGAGTCTTGGATGTTTATCTATATATGTATTTGTTATAAAATATAGTACCGTTGAGTTAGTATCCCATAACACAAGTGTCGAACTTACTTTGGGGCTGGCTCAATCTGTGTGATTTGTCCTAATATAATTATTTATCTCATTCAGATCACGGTCTTTTTCAAGATTTATTAAGCTCGTCTTATTTCTGTGTTCCATACACTTTATGAGCATGAAAAAGTCAGAGAAAGCTGATTTACTCATCCGCGTGACATTTGGTTCATTGTACAGTCGACAGCAAAACAAGCTACGCAAATTCAATAAAAATATCGCTCTCGGGTGGTTCGCCGCGCTGTCATTACAAATTTTCAAATTTTAAGACAAGATTTAGTTTTACTATAATAATGACTAAAATAATTAATCTGTACTCTGGTGATATCAATTTTATCAATAACTAGATGTTGCCCGGGGCTTCGCTCTGGTGGGATTTTTGAGATAAAATATAGCCTATAGCAATCTTGAATAATGTACCTTTCTAATGGTGAAATAATTTTTGAAATCGGTTCAGTAGTTTCGGAGATTATCCACCACAAACATACAAACTCACAAACGCTTACCTCTTTACAATAATTGTATAGATGACAGGTCGTAAGAGAAAGAAAGAGAGAGAGTTGGCGTAGTTTAACTTTTGCAATCGACTGTACAAAATGAGTCATTAGACAAAGCGACAAGCACGTCTCAAGCGAGCTTATTTATTCATGAATATATTTTTTTTTTCGATAATATCTCGACACGTGTGTGGAATCCCGAATATTTTGTTTCATTATACAGTTGTTTTCAAAACTGTTACAATACTAGACTATAGAAATGTATGCGAGAGATTTTTGACCAACAGTGGATTTTTCTTCGACTGTAATAATATTAACTAATAATGAAAATATATTTCAGATTTTGTCTGTTTATTTATTTGGGCACACACCTTAAACATCAGTCAACAAAGTACTTTCAACATTATGAGCCAGACTGGAACCCAAAAAACTTGTACGCACATTATATAATTATATGATATATCGATTTTATGTAATGTGTGGTTCTAAATAGGACCACTCTGTAGCTTCTAGTGGATGTCGTACGAAGCTTTAACAGCTGATAGGCGGCAATATCATTCCTAAAGAAGGTTGACAGACAGCCAGTTGGAAAACCATAGTAAAATTTCAAAATTTTATGGTAATTTTTTTCGAATTTCAGAAAACTTGCGCCACGTTTAGTTGGATCGACGACACCAGAGGTTAATAAAGGGAATAGTGACTTTTTTTCTTTCATAATAAAGACATCAACGCGTTCCTACAACGTAGAATAAAAATCTGAATTTGTTGTTATTATATAACATGATTTGTAAAGATTTTGGAAAAAACTATAAAACATAAATTAATATTAAATTACCTAAGTAAAATATTACAGTATAAAATATAGTGCATAACAATTTGTCCCGTTGTCTCCCTGAGGTCCCGGGTTTGATCCCTGCTCAGGTCAAGATGGAAAACGATCTTTTTCAGATTGACCTGGGTCTTGGATATTTATCGTTGAGTCAGTATCCCATAACACAAGTCTCGAACTTGCTTTGGGGCTAGCTCAATCTGTGTGATTTGTAGGGACAACTATATATTTATTATATTTTTATTTTATATAATCGAATTTCAGTTTAGTCTAATTTTGACAATGGTTTAATCAATCTAGATCACTAGATATGTAAGCTTTTCAATGTTTTATTTCAAAAAAAAAAAAAACTTCCAAAATGTAAAATTGATCCACAAAGAAACAAAAGCGCTAAAATAGAAAAACGTTAAAAGCATGTGTATTTTAGCTTTTAACTTTTTCTATTTTAGCGCTTTATATTTTTATTTTTGAGCAAGTCTTTCAAGGCCTATTGTGAAACAGATAAATATAAATGTTAATGAGAGAAATTATTTTTTTTATTGAGCAAGTCTTTCACTTTTGAACGTTTTGATTTTTTTTTTATGTTAAAGCAGCGAGTCCTACTGACATTTTTGAAAAATCCATGATTGATGTAAGAATGAGTTCAGAGTGAAGCCGTGACGAAGTTTACTCTTTCACCTTGCTTTGTTTATTTGTATTGAGGGTACAGATTATGGATGTATAGAGCGATTGTAGTCAATGAACGGATGCTGTTGTGCTTTTTATTAATATATTTACATTCAGTATTATTATTATCAGTATATGTATTTGTGATTTTGGGAAATCATGAAAGCGTGATTTACGATTTTAACAAAAACTCGAATGTTTGAATAGTGAAATATTTTTCTAACAAAAAAAAAAACATTTTTCTTTTTCTTTCTCTAAACATATTGATCTAACCTTATCACCCTTGATGTTGTTAAGGATGATATAGGTATGTGCCAATGGTCTGACAACTAGGGATGCCGACGACCGCGCGAAGTGGAGACGAAAAAGTAGGAAAGCGGACCCTGGGCTCCGACGCTTAATGGCTGAGGAAGAAACCGGGAAAAACCCTAGTTTCGACCTGTCAGAAGTTTTAAACACTTGAAACTGCTCCGGGCTCTAAAATGTTTACTAGCCAACATCTCCACGCTCTCGTGAAATAATTTCTGCAAATTCATAATGCGTATTTCTTATACATTTGGTATTTATTGTCCTTTAATGTACAATCACCCTCACAATTTCTCATACAAACTAATCGACGCCGTGTGTGGTCTTATTGGAAGTAACAACATCGACACCTCGCGTCGAGTCAACATGAATTATATTCATGACGATAAAACAGGTCTTTATGCGATTGGGAGCGCTAGATATACGGACCACGGTCCCAGTTGTCCAAGCACTATATCAGAATGGGTTTATTGGGACCGCAGGTTGTTAGAGCGATCCAACCGCCAAATCCGGACCAAAATATTTTTGGTGGCTAGTTGGTGTCTGGTGGCTGGTATCAATGTAAATTGATTTAATGTATGCATAATAAAATTACGCGACTTCTGTCGTAAGAATTCGGTCCTAATTGTTGAATTCTAAAATAGTTCTTGAAGAATATTTGTCTAAGAATTAGTACTTTACAGTATTAAAATAGAATAATTAAAGCGTAAATAAATTTGACGTTTATAATTTATATTCTCATTCATGAGCTAATTTTGATATGATTGATTGTGATTTGTAATAATTTTAAAAATATGTGTTTCAATTTAAATGTGCAGTAGTAGGAATACCATCAACCTACTGGATTCTGGAAAATAAAAAGGGTTCCGATTTCTGGTCCCAGTTTCTTGCGGTCCCAATTGCGTAACGACCCGACAAAACAGTGTTTGCACTGCCTCAAAGATGACTTCTTAAGTAGCTGTCTCTTATTGATTGGAGATCAAACATGAAGGGCGTAGCTTTTTGTGGGTTTAGAAAGGTCATGTTAAATTAGTTTCGAGAGGAGAGGCAAGATTTATTACTGCAAAAATTATTCTCAGTGTCAAATATTTCTTTTTGTTAGAATTAATTTATTTTGTTTATATTTTACAACATAAAAATTGATTAAAAAAATAGTGACAGTAGTAAGTAGTGATTGATAAAAATTAAATATAAAAAATTATTAAAATTTGTTTTATAGCTTTTATTTTAAGGATAAGGGGGAATATTAAAGCTTCTATTTGAAGTATACATTTATTTAACTTTGACAGATTTTCTATATATATTTCTGATAATAAATTATATAATAAAAATTATATATATTTCTGATATAATAAAAATTGCATTATTTTCATAAACATCATAAATACTTGAAAAAAATCGCCACGAAATTTTCAAGAAATGACGCAGCGAGCTATTTCTTTTTGCTATAAAAAATAATTATTAATATGTTATTACTTAAATGTTAGTTGTCGTTTCTAATCTTCCAATGGCTATGGCAATTACCTATAGATTTTCAGTTTACTTTTCCATTTAGTGGTTTCCATTGTTAGTATAAATTTGTCTGTTTCTCCTGCGTGGGCTCCAGTGGCATGTTTAGATTACATAATTAATTATTATCACGAATTCTCTCATACATTAGAATATAATGAGGTCTCTTCCTGTCTTTTGATGAATTAAAACAGATGCTCTTATGTTTTCGATGTTGTATCTAAATTATTATATTTTAATATTATTTTTATCAAGACCTGGGTGTAACCATCCGAGTCTGCTACCGAGGTTTAGAAGGGGTGGTAACAGCTAAACCTATTGGATTATTAAGTTTAGTACCTACTAATTCCATAACCTACATCTATCCAAAGACATAAAGGATAATTGCTTGCCTTTTGTTGCAGACTGTATTTATATATATAGGTTCTGGTGTAGGTTCTTCAAATAAAATTACTATTTAGAAGAAATAGAATAATTATTTAGATAGGAGTACATGGGATACGAGCGATGCCGAAGAAACCCGAGAGCGACGAACACGTCAAGATTCACCTTCGTATCCTTGAGTCAAGCTCAAGGATACGAAGGTGAATCCTTGAGTCAAGCTCAAGGATACGAAGGTGAAGCCTTGAGTCAAGCTCAAGATACGAAGGTGAAGCCTTGAGTCAAGCTCAAGGATACGAAGGTGAAGCCTTGAGTCAAGCTCAAGGATACGAAGGTGAAGCCTTGAGTCAAGCTCAAGATACGAAGGTGAAGCCTTGAGTCAAGCTCAAGGATACGAAGGTGAAGCCTTGAGTCAAGCTCAAGGATACGAAGGTGAAGCCTTGAGTCAAGCTCAAGAATACGAAGGTGAAGCCTTGAGTCAAGCTCAAGGATACGCAGGTGAATCCTTGAGTCAAGCTCAAGATACGAAGGTGAATCCTTGAGTCAAGCTCAAGATACGAAGGTGAATCCTTGAGTCAAGCTCAAGATACGAAGGTGAATCCTTGAGTCAAGCTCAAGGATACGAAGGTGAATCTTGACGTGTTCGTCGATCTCTGGTTTCTTCGGCATCGCTCGGCTCCCAGCGCGGTTGTGGGATCCGATCGCCGCCAATCAACGTATGGATGCATGCATATGCATCTATTCATTTGAGGCCGGTTAAAACTAGATGTAACCGTGCTTTGGGGTTTAGCCGTAACACATATACTTGAGCATGAACTTCAAAATTCTAATCATAAATAATATGAAAGTAAGTTTGTATGTTTGTTTGTTACCTGTTTACGCTCTATCTGCCTGTTTGAAGTACTAAGAAGGAAATAGGGACCTTTCATTTTTAGAATAAATATTCCCGTGGGAAATCCACGTGGGTGAAGTCGCGGGCAAAAGCTAGTGTAGAAATTAATTTATCTAAATTAAAAATGTGAAATACTATATCAATTCCGAGTAAGCAATCAATCAGAATGCTATTAGTTTTAGAGAAAAATGACATTGATAGTCACACATACGAGGGGAGGTCAAAATGTTCGCGGAATAAGGGGGAAGGGGGTTGAAATTAAACACCAAACTATTTTTCCTTTTCAATATATTCTTCCTTAACTCTAATACATTTTTCAGATCTCTCAAATAACTTATTTCTACCATCGAAAAAAAATGATTTATCTTTGGTGTCAAAATAAGCCAAAATTGCCGACTTCACTTCTTCATCGTCGCCAAATTTTTTTTCCACGCAGCTCTTTTTTCATTTTTGGAAATAGATAATAGTCACTGCGTGCCAGGTCTGGACTGTAGGGTGGGTGGTTCAATTGTTCGAAGCTGCATCGGTGAATGGCAGCCGTCGCAACATGGCTCGTGTGAACGGGTGCGTTGTCGTGCAGAAGGAGCACACCTTTTGACAACTTTCCTCTTCTTTTTTCCTTAATAGCTTCTTTTAATCTTTCCAGTAAAGAAGCGTAGTACTGTCCCGTTATAGTCACACCACGTTCTTTGTAATCGATCAATAAAATGCCTTCTGTATCCCAAAAGACAGTCGCCATGATCTTGCCAGCCGATTGTGTCACTTTGTACTTCTTTGGAGGAGGTGTGCCTTTTTTAAGCCACTGCATCGACTCTTGCTTCGACTCAGGTTCATAGTGGTGAACCCAGGTTTCATCACCAGTAACAATCCGGGCCATAATTTCTTCCTTTCTCTCTCCACAGAGCTCCAAAAACTGACGAGAAAACTCGACACGTTCACGTTTTTGAAGTGGCGTGAGCATTCTCGGAACCCATCTTGCACTGACCTTAGTCATGCCAAGATGATCATGTAGAATATTCAAAATAATGGTTTCGGATACTCCAATCATTGCTGCAAGCTGCTTCTTCTTCAACCGGGCATCTTCCAATACAAGTTTTTCTACTTTTTCGACGATTTCCGAAGTGGTGGCCTCAATTGGCCGTCCGGAGCGTGGATCATCTTCAATGGACTCTCTTCCTTGTTTGAAAAGACCATGCCACTTGTAAACCATGGTTTTTCCAGGGGCAGAGTCCCCGTAAACAGCCAACAGCTCTTGAAAAATAATCTGAGCGGATTTTCCTTGCTTGGTAAGGAACTTAATAACGGCGCGGTGTTCAATTTTCTCCATACTGGCTGATTTCTTCCCGATTCAGTTGTTTACAGGTCGATAACACAAAAGTTAATGACCCGATTACGTTCAAACTTGATATATATATACTCTTAATGAGGTGCTCAACTAGTAACTACCTGGACGAGTAAACCTACCCCCACCAACCACTCCATTCCGCGAACTTATTGACCTCCCCTCGTAATTAATCAATTTTAATTCACATAATAACCTTTACATTTGATATAACTTGAGGTGCATTTTGAATCCTTCCGTATAAGATATGAATGTGCGCAAGAGCATCAATCATTTTTTTAATATAAGCAAAAGGTCATTTTTGTTTGAGTTACACGATCTAGATTGAAGTTAGTATAACGTTATTTTAGTTTGTAGTAGAGTGCTCAGAATCAACGCAATACACCTAGATCTTCAACAAACTTTATTAACGTCGCCTAAAGGCATCTGACATGACTTTCACGATTACTAACCACCACATAGTGGCAAATAGTCACACACACTATCAACCAGCGTGCAGGTTCCTCGCGATGTTTTCCTTCACCGGGAATCAAGTGGTGGTCTATGAAAACAACCTACTTACCATACAATACATGAATCAAATTGGTATATAAATTAAATAGTAGGATTCGAACCTGGGACCTTTCGACCACCACCGCTTCACCTAGATGACACACATCTGCGCAAACACAATTATAGACTCAGTCAGGTGTAATAATATGTAAATTTAGATGTTGAAGTGTATTTCCAAATTCATTGCAAACTCATCGCTATTACCGCGCCATAGAGGCTCATGCAGGGCAACTGCATGTGCTGTTGACTGTACGTTGTAGTAATCCTCTGCATTTTTTTTACTAAGTAAAGGGAAATATACGATTAATGTAAACATCATAAAATAAATAAATAAATGTTTTCATAAATTAAAAAAACCACTTACGCGCGTTCTGTTTTAACATTACTCAATGTAACCGTAATAGGAATTTGTAACAAAACGTGACACAATTTACTTCATCTACCCAAAGAATTCTCGACTTTACTACTCAACACATTAAGACCTGCGATTTTCTTTAGATTCAGTAAACAAACAATGATATATCCTTGATATTTGGATGATATAATGCTCTCATGGATGATCATTGAAGACTGTAGGGCAACAAAATGCCACGATGACGGATGCGAAGTACTAATTATAGAATAGTAAGTATAAGATTTTGTTTGAAATTGAGTTTATATTTTATTCGCAAGTTGATTATCCGTCCGTCTGTCACCAGCTTAGTTCAGTGATGAGTGTGAAAATCTCATCTCTCTTTTTTTATTTATTTATTTATTGCCTAATATTTAGGAAAACTTACAGAGTAAGTAACAAAAATAGTATGAAACAGAGAGTCAATTAAAAGTCTCCACAGGCAACATAAAAGTAAGAAATTGTATTTTCTTGAATGAAAACATCGTGAGGAAACCTGCAGACTGGTTGATTGTTATTAACTTGTATGTGAAATCGAGAAGGCAATGGCAAACCACTCCATTAATAATGGCAAGAAAGTTGTTGTGTGTGTTTCATGCCACGTAATAACCATGAACCTCAGCCATAAGGAATATGACTATGAAGAAGAAATTTTTGGAGACAGGTTTACAAACATTATTATAATAGAAGATTTCTATAGAAATATCATATATAATATATTTACCCCAAGAAGGATTAAGGTCCGTATTTTAATTAAGTTATTCCCAACTTAATTAATTATCTTGGATAACAATGCATCTCCTATTCCATATAGAGTACATACGATTTATTTGTAAACTTAATGTCGACTGCCACACGCGATTCTTGAGGCAATTCACACGGGTGGTTTTTACCCGTCTAGCGTTTTAATCTAGGAAACGTTAAGGGAAGGGCAGTAAAACAAATATATAGGATATTAAAAAAGCACTCCAAGTAATGTTACAATTTTATGATTTCAAGTTGTGTGCGCTTTGACCGCTGCGGCCGCTCTGTCATTACGATCTGTAAATTTTCTTCAAATATATTAATTGTTCATCTTGATGCTGTGGTGCTGTAATGGTTAAGACGCTTGTGGATCGAAAGGTCCCAGGATCGAATCCTACTTGTGCCATGATGAGTTTTTATAACAGTCTGATTGATTTATAGTAGTTTTCATCGACCACCATAACCTTGCTTCCGTTATCTTGACCTGCATACTAGTTGGTTATTAACATATGTGTGATATGGAGAAGGCAATGGCAAACCACTCCATTAATAGTGCCAAGAAAGTTGTTGTGTGTGTTTGTTCTACGTAATTAACACGACCTTCAATTATGAGGGATACGACAATAAAAGAAGAAATGGCTCGTCTGGTTGAGTCCAGCTACTGGTTCACTAACTGGGCTATCACACATCGCCCGCGGGCCAGTTTGCACACCATTACTTACCTCTGTTCATTAACACAACATTGTTTTGACTTTATAGTAGCTGAGGTGGTTATTTCAAATTTAAATGAAAATTTATATGAAAAACCACTCTTTACAAATGTAATAATTTAATAATAATAGTTTTGCAAGTGGAAACTAAGCTCCAATTGTGGCTGAGAAACACGATAGCTTTGCCTTGCGAGTTACCTTTTGGTAATAGTGTGTTTGTTCACACCAATTTTTACAAGCTTTTATTAAACTTGCAATATATGTCACAAAGTTTCTGTAGATTTCAGAATACCTACATGCTTTGATTTTGAAACAACTGTTTTTTAATGCACGCTGTGTCTTTGGAGGTTAAGTCCAAAAACGTCCTTCCTAACACTAATTTGCAATGAGTGACTTCTCACCTGGTTTGCTCATTACACCTAATTAAACTTGTGCGGTGCGCCTTAGCCTTTATAAGGGGTGATGTGCACAGCGCGTCGGAGACAAAGTAAATGGGAATACGGCTACGGTCTGACTATACGCGATAAGAGGTTTTGCATTAAATATTATTAGTTGTACAAGAGAGATTAGAGGTCTCGGTTTCATTCGCGGCTGTAACTACCTACTCGAAGCAGAGTTGCGTAATTACATATTAAGTTTTGAAAATTTGGCTGTGGTTTTACGACCGGCCACCTAACTGACATCAACACTCTTTGTACTCTTTGTAGCTTGTCAAGCGTAACATTTACGGCTTTTTATCACTTAGTTGCATCTTATGACACAAAGTATGTAGAATGGTTCTGTTCTGGGACGGGAACCATACACCACAGGAACGGGACGGGAACCATTTCAGCGACTGCTCAGTTTTAGACCTTTTATGATTGAACGACATCGTTATTATAACTTTGCAAAAAAAGTATATTTATTTCAAAATGTGATGTACGTGAAGATATTTTTGTAAAAATATTCACATAATATTATATTTACGCAGTTAGTTATGCTTTAACGCTATGACTGAATATATCGCTATATACTGACAGAATATATGTTGATTATTAGATATCATAAATTCTAAACACAATTTACAGTTTTTGTGATTATCAGTGTCTAAATATTAATAATATATTATGCCCAAATCGAATATAAAATTAACTACACATTCACACTTAAACTATTTGTTAAAATTAAAAATTAATTATGAATTAATCGACATAATTAATTGATTTAAAATTAATTAATTATGTTGATTAGTTCAGAGTACCTACTACTCTCAAATGAAAATACTGTACGTCGGCGTAACACGTAAAGAGATGAATTAATTCAGCCGAACTGGCATGGTCTCGATAGCTCAGTGGTCAAGAGCACTGTCCCGGATAGACAGGGGCGTGGGTTCAATTCCCTCTCGACTCCAGATTTTCATTATCTCATAATTTTTTTCAAAAATAAGTTGATAAGGATTATAATATTTTTCATGTCGTATTCCTCATGGCTGATGGTCGTAGTCATTATTGATGGAGTGGTATGCCATTGCCTTCTCCATTTCACACACAAGTTAATAAGAATCAACCAGTGTGCAGGTTTTCTCACGATGTTTTCCTTCACCGGAAGCAAATGGTGGTCGATGAAAACTACTATACATGAGTCAGATTGGTATACAAACTCATGTGGCACGAGTAGGATTCGAACCTGGGACCTTTCGATTCACAGGCGGGCGTCTTAACCATCACACCACCACCGCTTCGACATGTATAATAAATCCATTTAAATATCGCTATAAGTCAAGCTTTAGCCTTTAGATTTATCGACATTGCCCTATTTAGGTGCGACTAGGAAGTGAGGTGATGGGAGACGAAACGGTTTGCTTTATTACCTTCTTTATTTATTTATTTATTGTGGTTTTATTCCCTTTTGTGGCTTCTCCCTTTTTGTGCGATTGGGCATGGGTTTATGAAGTCAAAAGACCTCTAAAACATAAGGCTCTGTAAGGCGGAGAAAATTGGTGTTTCATAAAATTATATCTTCTTGTGATGTTATCATCAGCTAGAAGGAGTTAAGTATATTATTTGTTATACGTGACGCATATTCTTTTTAGGCAAATTTAAAATTTAATTTAAACATTTCGAGATTTCAGAGGGAATCCAACTCTGCTAGACCGAGTGGTAAAATTATTATTATTTACGTGTTAATTCGTCACCGATCTATAATATGCTTCATATACTGCATTTATTGACAGATGTATAAAAGACGTATAAAAGATAACATACAACCAACGTAGCAAGAACTAGATCATCAAATAAACAGATCAACTAAAGCGTATCAAAATTGTTAGCTCCCATTCTTGTATCATTTATAACAATCATTTTCCAGAACTTACCGTACAAGGCGCGGGTCGTTGACCCCAATAAAAAATCAATTAATAAAAGAAAACTTTCGCCAGACCAAACTCATTCATCTTCTTGCCTTTTTCATCGGTACTGTTTTTGCAAAAATCGAATGACATGTTAACGATATGACTTGTTCGGATTGAAATTAATCGATGCACCGATCGGCGGGTACACAGACACGAAATTGTTTTTTTTTTTTTTTTCATTATTAATGAGATTACTTCCATTGTGACGCTGTTTTAACGCCAGGTGCCTACAAAGTTGCTGATATTATATTAGCAAGCCTTTACAATAAGATCGTATTTTAGATATAATTATATTATTATTCTAAAGAGGTAAGTGTTTGTGAGTTTGTATGTATGAAGCGGGTAATCTCCGAAACTACCGAACCAATTAAAAAAAAAACAAATTAAATTAGAAAGTTACATTATCCAAGATGGCTATAGGCTATATTTTATCTGAAAATTCCCACGGGAGCGAAGCGCCGGGCAACACCTAGTCTTATATATTTTTAATAAAATTTAAAAATGTTTATTTTTCTTCCGTCGCGAATCGTCCCGCACTAAATAAGTCCAAATGAGGCGCGCAAAGATAAAATTTCGTCCAAACCAATGCGGTGCCCGAAATTCTTCGGAAACATATTTATTTTGTGCTTTCTCTTCGATTTAAAATGCTCGAATTTTTTCGCCGACCGTACACCATTGCATTGTATTTAAATTTGTACGGATTTATTACGATTACATAAGATTAAGGTTATATATTTTTTCGAAGATATCTTTGCCGATTGTGGATATTTAATTTTACCAGACAAAATGGCGAAGTCATGAAATAAAAATACGTCAAAAATATACGAAAAAATATATATATTCCCAAAAAGTGTACCTTATTCCCAGCATAATTATGTAGAAAACGAAATTCATAAAAAAATGTAACCGTGTCTGCATTTAAATAATAATGTTGACGACTAGACTATGCACTGCACAGCTTGTCCGCTATTGCAACGATGCTGCGTGCGGCTCCGTTATTTTCTATGTGTCTGATACTGATGTAGGTTGACGTATGTCGAAACTTCATGCAATGTCGACGTTGTACGTCGACGGACGTGAAAACAACACGACTGAGCAATAGGCCCGCGCGTCTGGCGCAGTGGCACGCTCGTCTGTTATTTTGTGGTACTGGGTTCGATGTAGACCGTTAAATTATTGTACTCGCGATCACAGATTTCTGTCCATCGATCGCACGATACATACAAGCTTGGCACTCAATTATGAACTGTTGAGTGTTGTTCATTTGTTTATAGAGAAAATTAACTAAAAGTTACAAAGACAAAACTATAAATATTGTCTCGCAGAAAGTCAAACGGATTGTTTTCAAGATTTTAGGTTAGTCAAATAATCTCGAGTCTCGCTAGAGTTTGTTCTTACTTTCAATGCAAATATTAGTTTTGCAGTTTTTGAGTGCGCTCTCATCCGAGTGTAGTGTAGGCGAGTGCTGTCAGAGATACTATTTTAAGATAATAATATCATGCTTTTATGACGTTTTGCGAATATCTAACTGCGACCGAGAGCTTATTTTTACATTTTTTTCCTCTTATTGTTTTTAATACATTAATTTAAAATTACTGATCTTAATCCTACTTAATCAAACACTATAAAATCACCTAAAAATCATAAACTAATATTATAAATGCGAAAGTAAGTTTCCTTGTACGTTTGTTTGTTACCTCTTCACGCTCTATCTATTCAAACAATCTTCTTGAAATGTTGACATGTAGTTTGAAATATGGAGAAAGTCATAGAATACCTTTCATCCCGGAAAAATAACTGTTCCCATGGAAAATCAACGCGGGCGAAGCCGCGGGCAAAATCTAGTAATATATAAAAGTGGCCTGACGCACGTTGCTCCTTAAAATGGACGGTTATAGTTAAAGCGATGTTTTAATTTTTCACAAACGTTTTTAATCTTTTTACATAAACCGCCTCCCCCTCGCGGGTATACATTAAACAATTTTAAATCATTTAGTTATGATTTTATCAGTCCACATTAAAGGCACACAGTTTTGTCGAGAGAAAAGATGCGGACACCTCCCGCCCAATTTACTTGAAATTAACTTAAAATTCAAGGCAAATGTATAATTGAATATACCATAAAGACAAGTCAAGCGTATGCGCATTTTGATGAAGCAAAGTGCTTAAATGTAGTATTAATTTAAAATTATAATTTTTTTGGTACGAAAAAGTGTGGAATTCGCCATAATGTTGCGATATGAAAAGTAATGGGAAATGGTTTTTATATTGTTAAATGTCAAGACTATGAATACAACAGATAAATAAGACACTCATGTATGTTAAGTCGCCATTTGTTAGGATCTTGTTTAATTCCAAAGACTGCTGTATAAAATATATTTTATTTTTATGACAGACTTCGTAGCCGAAAATTTTCATAGAATAACAACCTTATAAAAAATAAAAAAATAAATCTACTTGTGTTGCCAGCAACACTATGTATGCACACACTGTGCCATCATTGTGATTTTTATCAATTAAAATTATATTTCTCAGCGAAAAATTAAGAAATATGCCAAATTATGCCAATTTATGTTTATGAGAATGTATTATAGATTTTCATTACATAATGTAGACAATTTAAGACAATGAAGTCAAAGATGACTAAATCGAAAACGGTGGCACCCAAAATCCGTTTAGTCAACTGACCTCATTTTATTTATTGTTTAAGAACTTTATTGCACAAAATTACAAAAAAAATATATGTACGAAAGTTGGACACAGAATGGCATTCTCTATCAGTCAACCATTAGACCAAACAGTGATAGCAACGTGGTGCCAAAAAGTACATTGTATTTTTTAAATAAATAAATATATAAATATATTAGGACAAATCGCACAGATTGAGCTAGCCCCAAAGTAAGTTCGAGACTTGTGTTATGGGATACTAACTCAACGATACTATATTTTATAAGATATACATATATAGATGAACATCCAAGACCCGGGCCAATAAGAAAAAGATCATTTTACATCATGACCCGACCGGGGATCGAACCCGGGACCTCTCGGTTCAGTGGCAAGAACTTTACCACTGCGCCACCGAGGTCGTCAAAAACTATATATAAAACATTCTACTGAAATTCTTTATCTAGTGTAGCATAATCTGTTTTTTTTTTAATTTTCGCTAATGAATAAAAGATTGATGGAAATATAATTGTGGCGCTTGTGTGTTCCTAGTATGAGTAACACCTTAATTATCAAGTCGTATTTTAAACTCCATTTTAAAATATTCAAAAATATATGAATACATACCCTGTTTTAATTAAAATGTTAATTATGTTGTCGTAATTTCAATGGACGTAGCATATTTTGTCACATCGATGACTTATTGGTTGATTTCAACTAATTAAGTTCCGTACTGTTTTTTTTTTACATGATTTATGTGTATTAAGTATATATTACGTACATGATTCATCAACATTATACTTTAACTGGAAACTTTTTCAACTAACTAGTTATTTATGTCTTACTTGTTAAAAGTTATTTGTTAGCAAAGAGATTTAAAATATCCTAACTAACATTACAAATGCAAAATTAAGTTTGTTTGTTTGTTACCTCTTCACGCTCTATCTACCCAACCAATCTTCTTGAAACTTTGCATACATGTAGTTTGAAGTATGGAATAGGACATAGGGTACCTCTAATCCTGTAAAATTATCGCAGGCGAAGCTGCGGGCAAGAGCTAATCTAACTGTAAATTAATCAAACAATGAAAACAATGTAAATTTTTTTAAATATTATAATATGGCCTTAATTGTTCAAAGAATACGTGCTTAAATATATGAAAAAATAAATATTAATTATACAAGTAATAAAATATTTCACAAAACGTACCTAATTGATATTAAAAGTTAACCCAAAAAATAATTAGATCAATTAATTCGGTGGAAGATCTTGTCACTGAACCGAGAGGTCCCGGGTTCGATCCCCGGTCGGGTCATGATGGAAAATGATCTTTTTCTGATTGGCCCGGGTCTTGGATGTTTATCTATATATGTATTTGTTATAAATATAGTATCGTTGAGTTAGTATCCCATAACACAAGTCACTAACTAACTCGGGGCTCAATCTGTGTGATTCGTTCTAATATATTTATTTTATTTATTTATTAATTCACGCAATAAAAAAATACTGTTACTCGCTACTA
Source organism: Plodia interpunctella (assembly GCF_027563975.2). NCBI lineage: Eukaryota > Metazoa > Arthropoda > Insecta > Lepidoptera > Pyralidae > Plodia > Plodia interpunctella. The sequence goes on from NC_071303.1 coordinate 1,140,868, forward strand.
CATACGATGGGAACCAGTAGTTTAATATAAACGTTATAGCCAATAACTTAGGCGGCGTAATCAAAGGCAAATTAAAATTAAAACTTAATTCGTCTGGAGATATAAAATCATCAGCGAAAATTGTGCTTAATCGTGTGAACTGGTCCTTATTATAGTTCGTTATAAAAGAAATTGGATAACATTGAACGAGTAGTGAAATTAAATCAATCTAGCGCCTCATTTGTGTGCTCATATGCAAATGCATTCAATCGTTATGAGACAGGCACCACATCGCCGAGGTCAGACACATGCCGACGTGAACATTGCGTAGTTAGTACGAGTGCGGTTTATTTACCGCAATGGAAATCCAGCAATTTATACCGAATCCGACAAAGTTTGGTGAACTGTTCGACGACAGTGTGGAGCCGTCATTTAACATGGTATAAGTTTTACGTTGAGCTTCACCCTGGGGCTTCGTTCCCGTGGGAGTTTCGGGATAAAAAGTACCCTATGTGTTATTACAGATTATATTCTACCCGTGTACTAGATTTCATAACAATCTGTCCAGTAGATTTTGCGTGAAAGAGTAACAAACGTACACATACACATACATCCTCATAAACTTTCGCAATTATAATATTAATAGAATAGCATATGAAAATGTTGCGAGTGGAGAAAAATGTTAGGAAAGTGGACCTTGCGCTCCGACATCCGACAGCTCAGGAAGAAACCGAGAAAACACTCAGATGAGAGATAGCATACAAAAAAATATAGTATAGATCTACTGTATGATACTTATACGAGTATAATATATACTTACCAGAAAAAAAACTAGGGGTCTCGCGGGTTTAACTTCAGTACCACAGACAGTACAAGGTTTTGTGTTGGTCTTTGTTTTGTAATAAGACTTTTTTAGTCTATGGTTTGAACTGGGCTTAGTCCTGGTATTAAGGATAGTCCATATTTTAGAATAAGACGGATAGATTTTAAACTTTAGTCAAACTATGTTTGCATACCATTATAAAAGACCTGGTCTAGCGGTTAATGCGAGTGAGCTTCTTATAATAAAAATAAAATATATAATATAATTTTATTAGATACATACAATAGAATTTTTATATTCGATCGGTCAAAACACAAAATCGAGTTCGGTTAATTACATATTTATGATTCATTGTAAATATATTGTAAAAACTTGCACTGTTTTAATTGTTGTTTTCAACCGATACTCCTCTCATTAAGGCGTGATAAAATCACAATACTGGCAACATTAACGCACAGATTTGGACAATGACAATAAAATGAAACGAGGTGGTCCGAGTTACGCTTTTATGACAAAAAGTAAAAGCGCGCGTTGGAAACACTGCATACGAAAATGTCAATTAACAAAATTTTTTTAAAAGTTCTTATTGATTGCCTATTCGACTGGGTAAAAAATGAAATTTATAAAGGTATTTAAATAATCAAATACGGAAATTAAATATTACTTTAATTTATCAGTTTTATTAATTACGAGATTTACTATATTTTCGTTGTCTCCAAAATCCGTTACTGTCATACAAGCTCCATATAATATGTTGTTTTTGACATCTGGAAAAAGTATCTGATTCGACTAGATGGAGAATTTGTTTGTAAGTTTGTATGTTTGAGGCGGGTAATCTCCGAAACTATCGAACCGATTTCAAATATTCTTTCATCTTTAGTAAGATACATTATCCAAGATTGCTATAGGCTATATTTTATCTCAAAATTCCCACGGGAGCGAAGCCCCGGGCAACATCTAGTAGCATATAAGATACAATTTATTTCGACTTTGTAGTTACTACATAAGAACATTTTGCATATATTAACCACAAAGGAAACTCAAATATTAGTAGGTAGCTAAATTTCCATTATTAGTAATGTCACCTCCAGCCTGATCGGAGGTGACACCTGGTGTGGACAGAGTTCAACTTTCCTGGGGCATTACACCATCAATGACCGGACAAAGTGCCGTGCACCGCTCCCACTATTGATTTATGAAGCGCCGCCGTCTGTCTGTACGTGTGTTTGGGATCCTGAGACATATCTGAAGATATGTTTTTTAAAATCATTTAGGTAACCATGGTATTATTGGTTCAAGTTTCGTTTTATAAAACAACTAGATGTTACCCGGGGCTTCGCTCTCGTGGGAATTTTGAGATAAAATATAACTTATCTTGCATAATTTACCTTTCCAATGGTGAAAGAATTTATGAAATCGGTTCAGTAGTTTCGAAGATTACCCGCCTCAAACATACAAACTCACAAACGCTTACCTCTTTATAATAATAGTATAAATAATGCTGAATAAATTGAGTATAAATTCTTAACTTAATCTTTGTGCGTAGTCTCTTAAGTAAGTATTTATATTTACGTTGTATGTGCTGTAAAAAAATGGCTGAATAAAGAGTTAAAGGCCGTTATTTTTGAAGTGAACTTAAAACTTCTTTAGCGGCGTTGTGAACTTTTTGTGATGGGTAAAAAAATGTTAAACTCACGTCAGGACACGTGACCCTGATCGAAAATTCGTAAGACGTCAAAAATGCACAACGTTAACATTCAAGTTTTCACATCTGCCGGCACTCCCGGAGTGCAACTCATTTTTTTATTTTATTATACAAACCTATAAATATTCTTGACACATAAAATGATGCATGTTTTTGTTTCATTTAACCTAACATGCGTGTTCTCTCTTATCACGTACCAACGTTTGGATGGATGACCTTGTTCCAGCTCAGTTCTCTATTACTCTTGTAATTGTAAAAAAATGTTAAAAGTTTGTCGGCAGTTTTGCAACTCATGATAAAAACAAACGAGTTATCATACGTTTTTTTGTGGTTTAAACTTCCATGGAAACTCTTAAAAGAAAATATCTTATCACTTTTTTAAACCTTGATATTCTATTGGTTGAAGCAGCCGCGTTAATGCTAAGGCGTAAGAGAATGTATTGAGATCTCAAGATTCTACCACGTGTGAATCCCGTTAACCAGATAAGGTACACTGAAGATGCCCAGCGCGGTATCGGTATGCGTTGGAAAGTACTAATTGAGGTGGGCGAGAACCGGTGCGGGGCCATGCGAAATGCCAGGTTTTAGGTTATAATAATAGCTTTTGACTGGACGCAATTTGGTCTCCGCCTTTGATGACCCCATTGGGATATTTTATTTTACGTTAATCAAACAAATTGTTTTTATTTAACAGCCGTTTATGTCCAATTCTCTCTTTCTTCCACGACGCTCGGCCCAGAGCTGTATCAAGCTGCACGGTCGCATTTATCACAATTAAATGAAATAAATCAGCAGTAAGATTGATTAATGAGATTGTCATATTGGTTGTTAAGACAATATATAGATATATTATAAGGTCTTTATCTATTACGTTACGGGTTAAAACGATTAAACAGTTGTAAAACTCGGCTACGTTTAGCTGTATGGTTTAAGTGAAATAAGTTGCAATTAGAACAGTCGACTCGACGAAGAAGAAGAAGCTATATGGTCGGCTTATCGTTGGAACTGAGATTAAATAGTAACTCATCGTCCATGATAGGAATCTGCCGCTATAATTCATCTTTCAGTTTTTCCAGAAGGTCTACTAGATAATGCTTTTATACAAAGGGCGGTTTTTTCAGAGGGAAAAATTTTCGAATCGATTTGCAGTCAACCAATCATATTGCGGCGTGGTTATCGCCGCGACACAATGGCGCACTGTGATTGGTTAGCTGCATCTCACTGCGATCGACTCGATAATGAGAAATAAAATGCGAACTCACAATTCGACATCTGTACTGCGTTAGTTCTTACGTTAGGTTTTGGGACGCGAGGGGGTTAAGTCGACCCTTTGTACACTATATTCAATAAATAAAATAAATATAAATGACAAACATGTTAAATTTTATAATGCGTTTAACGGTGCGCCCATGGAGGTAATGAAAATAAAATCTTTTTCTCAAAAACAAGCCCTTTCAATCAAGTTTGTAAAAAGGAAGCGGTTAATCACTTACTCGTGTCTGTTGCGAACCGAATTTTAGGGTTATTCAATATGAGGCCATACAATGGTTAAATTTTTTTTTTTACTCTCGAGAAAAATATTTTCATTCAATTTTTGACCATGAATATATTAGTACTATAACAGTCGCGGAATCATCAACTAATATTACTATATATTATACTTTTCTTAATATTTGAAATATGTAAATTATATTTTTTTAATTTTACATCAATTTTCCATTTGTCAGCGAATGTAGTAATAAACAAATGACGCGATCTCAAGACGAATATATATTTTTTCCCCGGCGTCTAGATACAATAAACTTGTAAATGAAAGAGAGAGTGGGTATTTATATAACACAATATTGTGACAGACTGGTCTAAACTGAGCAATATCTGTATTTTATTTTTTTCATCATAATATTTTTTTTTTTATTTCATTTTTGATTTGACAATTTTATCACACAGTCGATTTCGTGTGACTTCAAACTGAATAGCCCAGTCGCGATTCGAATTTTAGCCTGAACTCGTAAACTGCAATAAGATATAATTTGCCGGTGTTAAGATTCCGATAATAATTTGTATAAGAGATTAAATTCTACTTCATTTGCATTGGCATGTTAAGTGCAAGTTATTAGTAAACATATTATCTTATTTATTTATATATTAGACGTTGTTTTTTAAGTTATTTCCAGTCTGCAAACTTTCGTCTTACACATGTTAACATGGTGATATAAAAAATAACCTAACCTAACGCAATTTATTTCAGTTGACTTGGGTGGAAAGGGAATAATGTGAACCGAAAACAGTGAAGAAAAAAATTATACTCGTATAATTAAGTAATACCAAATGTAATATTTTAATTTATTAAATAATTTTCTGTTCATATAATAATAAAGAGAAATATTAAAAATAAAAAATAATTATTATTTTAAAAAGGTAAAATTGAAGCTTCGCTTTAACAAAAATCTGCTTGAAACACTAAATTGATACGGAAAACTTTAAAACGTCCATAAACTTCTCGCGTCGCGTCGGCTATTTGATAAGAAGTGTAAAAATATATGCGCCTGCGCACGTATACAATGTGCAAGAAGTGGCGTATGTGAAGTTAACAGACTGCGATGTCGAGTTGGGTAATGTGTTTCTTAAATTGCTGCATTTTTTTTATACTGTTTTTTTTTTAAACTCCGTAGCGTAGTGGTCACGCCAATCTGGAAGTCCTGGGTGCGTTTCCCAGTGCATATAAATATTCACAATGTAGGATATTAGAAAAAAGTAAGAAACAATAATAATAGTAAGCCCTTCTGGCATGATAGGGATCAACACTGTTCAAATGAGTTTCTTTCGGCATTTCTTCTCAGCAGTGGTCGTTCCGAAATGCCAGTAGTTTGTAGCTTGTGAGAAATTGCTATTTAAAATAAAAGTAAAAAGTACCTGTGAAGGTCTAATTTCTTCCTTAGACTTAGACCTTCACAGGGAAGCTCTAAGTAATTTCTGAAAAAAAGATTTGAATTTGAATTTATCCTTGTAATCACAGGTATACGCTATACAAGCTTAAAGCTTAGTGTGGACCGTTGAGTGTTGTCCATTTATTGTCCATTCAACAATATTTGTGTCTGCTTAGGACATAATAAGCACAACATAAAAGTATATATGCGAAAAGATGCAAATTGAGCAACTCCAAATGAAATAAAAACAAAGGATAATGGCGATAGCTGAATCTTGATAAATTACAGTTTTCTTGTGTTATCATTTTAGGGTAAACACCTACTGATACCCTTGGTAGATTTATAAAAAATTTCTCAAATGAAAAACAAAGTTAATTTCACTATTTTCTACTGTGGGTGCTAACTTTTTAGTGGATAAGTCTATATCAAAAATTTAAAAAATCACCTAATCTTTATCTTTTACGAGTATAAGATTATTATAAAGAGGTAAGCGTTTTTGAGATTATGAGTTGTATGTTTGATGCGGGTTATCTCCGAAACTACCGAACCGATTTCTAAAATTATTTTCCTTCACCATTAGAAAGGTACGTTATCCAAGAATGTTATAGGCTGTAGTTTATCTCAAAATTCCCACGGAAGCGAAGCCCCGGGCAACAACATCGTCTTTTATAAGACAAAATGGGATTTATATAAAAAGTTTAATAAGTTTAATTCCAGTTTAGACTGTTATAAACAGCATACTGCTAATTTACGACAAACTATTAATTAAACAAAAATTTCCATTGCCATATTAATTAACCTCTATAATTATACAAATGGCGGGAAAAAACGAATTCCCTCAATTATTTATCAGTATTAACAAATCGCTGAAGTGTTCCCACCGTCTTGCCAGGTCCTGGATGGTACAGTCAGACAGACAGACACATTTCCCTAATTAATGACCGGGCAAACGACGCCGACGATCAAATGAAAGCACATACAAAAACTCGTATCATACATTTTTTGTAGTCTACCATCCATTACTATGACTATTTTGATTGGAAATATATCAAATTTTATGAGATTATTGAAAAAAATACTACGCTTACATGTTTTTAAATTGGGTATTATTAGGACATCATAGTAACCAAACCTAAAAATTGCCATGAATAAATTGAATATGTATTTGTGTTTATTTAATGGCCGTGTGCAAAAAAAAAAAAGTTAAAACTGATAAATGATTTGCTCAAATTACTGTGGATCTATTTGTGTGTGTTGTTGTTGAAACATTTTGAAAATATATCAATTCACATGTAACCACTTGATCATGATATATGATTCCAGACTATATAAAGGTTCGCGATAGAAATCACATATAAAGAGATAAACATGTTCAAACAAATTAGGGCTTCGAAATATTGTCCCCATGTCTCGACGACTATACCGCATCTTGTCGAGCGCAGGCCAGTCAGTGGCGGCAAATAGCGGACAAATTAAACGTAGCAAAAAGATTCGACCGCTATAGGAGCCCTACTATGGAGTCGCGACCACCATCATACGCAACTGCGTGTGTAAAACATCTGCACGTGTTAGTTGATAAATTGTTATAATTTGAACGCTACATTGTGGGCCGTATTCTGATCTTAGCGAATTTACCTCATTTTTCTTTAATCAGTAGAGTGTTGAGGTAGTACGTTTGAATTAACACCATACATTTATATTTTCGTACCAATTTAAATCTACAAATAAATAATATCTATTATGAATTTGACAATATGTAACAATTTGTAATTTTTTATTTATTTATTTAGACGATGTGATTTGGAATCAAACTCACACTCTCCCTCTTCCAAACGGGAATACCTTGATGCAGCTAATTAACATTAGCTGCCATGACATGGTGCGAACGTTTTTTTGTAAAAAGACATGCGATTTATTTGAAATACTTCTATTTAAAATGCAAATACAAAATTACCTATTTTGAATTTTAGGAAAATAGGAAAAGCTGCGCCCCGGGGCTTCGCTCCCGTGGGAATGTCGGGATAAAAAGTATTACACCTATGTGTTATTCCAGTTTATATTCTATCCGTGTACCCAATTACATAATAATCCATCCAGTAGATTTTGCATGAAAGAGTAACAAACATACACACATCTTCACAAACTTTCGCATTTATAATTTTAGTAGAATTTAATCATTTTCCATATCTCTCAAAATCAGACATGAGCCTCATCTCAAAATATTAATAATAATTTCAGTACTACTTCAGTATTTCGTCAACGTCGTAACAAATTCGTTCTTGTTTCGTAGTAGGGGCACAGATGAAAAATTCAGTACGGCCGGCTTTATGTCATCCGGCGGGAATATAGAATGACATGTGCGGCCATTGAATGACATATCGAGAGAGGACTCGAATAAAATAGAATCGATTTCAACCTGCTTATTGAGCAATGTATTCGGTATAATAAGTAGTTTTATTGATTGAATGCATACCTTGGTAGTATACAAATACTCATGATATGTATGTTCATTATATATCAACAAGTTTTTTTTTTACAAAAATGACATTTTTGTTACAAGCGTTTATTGTCATCAGAGAAATCTTGTGGCATTTAACGCCTTACAAAAAACCCATGTCCGTGCTGTAAACGGTTGAGGAGTTCCCTCGTTTGGAGCTGATACGGGCTGCAACATCATGATGTTGCAGCCCGTATCAGTTTTGTATGACAATGCGTATTATGACATGTCATAATAATGCATTGTCATACAAAACTGAAACGATGTGGGAAATTTCAACTCTGTAGGACAACTGGAAATAGGAGAAATCTAACTTACAAGATTTGATTACAGAAGTCTGTCTGTAATTCGGGACTGGTGGAACTAAATAAAAAAACTTGTAAAAAATGTTTATTATTAGTATGTTACATTTGTTTCTCTATAAAAATAGTAAGGAAGTCTTACTTGACAAAATGCATACAGTCGATACATATAATGTTCAAATTCTCAGTAAAATAATCAGTCTATAAGTATGTAATTGTTATGATTAATCTCATTAAATTTTGATTCCACTGGAATTATAATAAGAAATCACATCGACACATAATTATATTATTTATAAATTAGTTAATTACATCAGAACAACTTAGATTCCAATTACACCTCACATAAAAATTAATTATGAGTTATTTACCCGCCAAAATAATTAACGATTGGTCTCCCAAAAATATTCCGCCATTTTGTATACGATTACCATGAACATTTATGGTCAAAAAATGTGATGGCTCGATATCCAAGCGACTCACGTAAGGCTGGAGGAAAACTTATTAAATTTTATGAGTCTTTTCCATACTTGCCTTGCTCCAATTTTTTGTGTGTTCTTACGTTTCGGGTTTGGTGACTTAGAGCTACTGGAAGCGACTTTTGTATTGTCATTTTACGAGTATAATATTGTAATTGGCTCCGTCATATTTTTAAATATAAAAAATATTAGGTGGGCCATGTGGTAGTATAAACCATCAACTATTAAAAAAAAATCTGATTGAAATATCAGTTTTTTAAGGTGCTTCCTCGGTGATGACTTGGGAAGGAAAGTAAAGCAGAAAGTAGGTAATGGTTCCCATAACCAAGGGAAAGAGACAAAAACTAGATATTTTAGAATCAGCCGCTTGTCTGACGTCAAACTTCCTTACGAATGTTATTCTAGCTGCCAAGGCTACACAGCCTCATAGTCCTTTAGCCGTGTCGTGCGATATCTGCTGGATTATATAAAGTGTTATAGTCCTATTCTAAAGCAAGACCACACGCCACGACATGATACTATACTATTGAGCGTCGCTTCCAGATTTTAAAGATCATTGTCCGCACGGCAAGTCCTGGAGATCTTGATCCTCATAAAATTTTATGTGTTTCGGACAAAGAGAATTTTGTTAATTAACCATTTTGCCCACCACTCTCCTCAGCTTTCTTGTGTTACGATCGCTGGCTATATATCTTTGTAGATCACGAATGCCAAAAGAGTATAACATGGCGCCCATGGGTGTCTCTCGATTGAATGAGAAATTTCCTATTTCACTCCTGGGCAAAGGTTTCCTTCAATCCAACCTTCCGAGATCCAACCTTTTCTGAAAATAAGAACGCTTTGCAAGCCCATATGTTTTGAAAAAGTTTAGATTTTACTAATTGATCGCTCCTTTTTTTGTGCAAAACTACATTAAAATTAAATGGTCAAAATGTTAAAAAAGAAAATGTATCCCCAAGTTGAAGATTTAGTTCAGGATAACAGGTTTACTTTTTCACGTCAAATGTTTCGTCAAAAATTCTCAAAGCTCAACTATAATTTCAAAATGAAGAAATAAATAATAATAAATAAATATGTTAGGACAAATCACACAGATCGAGCTAGCACCAAAGCAAATTCGAGACTTGTGTTATGGGATACTATCTCAACGATACTATATTTTATAACAAATACATATAATAGATAAACATCCAAGACCCGGGCGAATCAGAAAAAGATCATTTTCCAACAAGACCCGACCGGGAATCGAACCCTACCTCTTGGTTCAGTGGCAAGAACTTTACCACTGCGCCACCGAGGTCGTCAAATTAAAAAATGTCTTCTAAATATTATTTGATCTCTATTAATATGGTGCGCTGTGGTTGCGATAGATAATATTTTTTTTTTTGTATTCTCCATTAACTGTCGAGTTTTGTTGCTCGTTATTTCAATTTCCGTATTTTGGATTTGTTCCACCTGAAAAACATTCAATACATTGTATAATATTAATTTAAATATACCTAGCATCACACTGTTATTATTTACCGTTTACGTTATCTTTATGTTAGTGCAACTATTTGTCAGGGAAAACTTGTAATTAGCCATATCTCATATTGTTATTGCATTGTAACATATGTCTTTCGGCATTTCTTCTCAGCAGTGGTCGTTCTGAAATGCCAGTAGTTTGTAGCTTGTGAGAAATAACTATGTGATATAAAAATTGGCACAGGACAGTGGAGGTTGGCGTACGCGAAGAGAGGCCGTGCTCAGCAGTGGGCTCAAAGAGGCTGAAATGATAATGATGATAAAAACTGACGTGAAAAAGTGCCTGTGAAGGTCTAATTTCTGAATATAGGTAAGTGATTTAAATTTTATAATATTATTTAGAACAAAATTTGCAGCGAATAAACTGTAAGTTTTGTTTGTTATCTTCGCAACTTTCTGGACATAACCAAATTTTTTTGACTTTTTCAAAATATAATCTGTACTTGTAACTTCCAGTCCAACTCAATCAAACCCAACCGGTCTCTTGTCATCTGTATTGTCAAAACGGTCGCAGTATGGCGCGCAAAAACCATGTAATTGCACTCTTCATTAAGACAATGGAATGCATGAGATAAATTCGTTATTTACGAGGGCCGTGCGCCGACGCTTCGCAATGTAAGTACAGTCGACAGAATATTAATATATCCAAATTTATCGCAAATTTGGCCTGTAATGCCGACGCATAGAGATCAATGCTATTTGATATGAAAAGCTTTAGTGCGACTATTCACTTTTCACTCTCTCCTGTTTTCCCGGTTATTTCCTCAGCCATTGGCCGTCGAAGCCCAGGGTTTGCTGATCACTTTTCACTATGAAATTTTTTTAATAATACTTTTCAACCAATCATTTTTCGGTATAGTTGTTGTCGTGTCACAATGCCGTGCCGTGATTGTTTGATTGCATCTCACTGCGAAAAGTTTCGATGGTGAAAAGTCAATACTCACATCAAGTCCTTGAGAGTATTTCGCCTAATGTAATTCGCTATATATATATGTATATATTTATATGTATTTCGTTTATTTTCTTTTTATATATATTCTTCTCTGTTCATGTCGTACGTTATATTACTATTATTATACTAGCCTGCTACTGTATACATACATGTCCTCTCGACCTATCGCCGGTTAACTGTAGGAGATCCCTACATGGGATAAGTCCGCCGTTGCACATGTTCTTGCATTAATTTTAAGGTGATACATAACTGCACACTAGCGCCATAATCGCATAATTACAATTTATTTTGTTTATTAGCGAAAACTAAAAATCCTCATTCCAAATTACTGTACACTCTATGAAGATTATGATGCCCATCGTTTTCGGTTTAGTGGACTGTTACTACATTGTGTAATGGAAAACTATAATACTACAAAAGAAATTGGTTAAAATGTGATTGGTGGCAAGAAAGTTGACAACAAACAAACAAACAAAAGAATTTTCGACAATCCGTCATACTCCTACGACCATACCGTTTCTGTGATTCACAATAGGTATCTTTTACAATGATTTGCTCAGCAGCAAGTTGCTAAAAGGTTATCTTGGGTCAAACGATACGCCAACTTTCACTGCCTAACCTTAAATATTACACGTGACAATCAATTATAAACTCTATATATATATGTGTGGAAAGTTCGAATTGTGGAAATCGATGTGTTATGTATGCGATATATTTAGTGGTGAACTTTATGGCTTTGTAAATTGACGATTGACGCAATGTATTGTGTAAAAATACGCAATTTATGTATAAATTGATAATTAATTTGACTAAAATATATATTTGCTTACCTGTTTTTTGTTAAACACTAAGCTGTAAGCTTGTAACGAAGGTCCGATGGACAAAGAAATAGGAATGGGCACAACACGTAAAGTATCGGCGAAAATATTTATTTATGATCGTATTGTAATATTTGTCCGCGCCGGCCGGGAATCGAAACCGTGATATCTAGATAGCGGGCGGGCGAAGTGACCACTATGCCACGGAGGTCCTCAAATGTTTTGCCAATTTCCTGACAACTTTGTCAATGCTGACGACCGTGCGAAGTGGAAACGAAATGTAATAACCATGGAATTAGTAAATAGTCTTTAGTAACACTAATTCCATAGTATCACATTGAACTGAACAGCTAAAAGGTAAAAGCAGAGAGTTCTTGTTTATTTAAATACTTTTAAAGCCAATTTTGTATCTTATTGTTGGTCAAAAGTCTTGTTATATTTTATATATTCTTTTTTTATCATCGTCATTTTCAGCCCTGCGTTTCCCACTGCTGGGCATATCCATCTCTGTCCTGGGCCATCCTTAACAAGTTGTTGTCAGCAATTTCCTTTACATCGTCGACCCATCTAGCCGCCGGATGTCCTACGCTCCGTTTTCCAGTTATGGGGTACCGCTCAGTTACAGTCTTACTCCACCTTCTATCATTTCCTCTAGCCAGGTGCCCAGCCCAGTTCCATTTTAATGTGACGACTCTGGAGACCGCGTCTTGAACTTTCGTTCGACGACGTATCACCAGGTTGCGAACTCAATCTTGTTTTTTTTTTATATTTAATTTTATTTGGTTCCTTTTCATATGAATACATTCATGAACTCAACAACCAAATACACAATTGCAACAATTTCTACAGCGATTTTGAAAAATCACTCGAACATTCCACAAATATGCATCTGATACAGTTACACATTTCTTTAAATTATGCATTTTCTAAATATCAATACGTTTTGTACCTTATATACACTCGAATAAGGTAAAGTTTAGTTTGGTGTAACCTTGAATGATAAATCAAGATAGGTATGCTGACGGTTACAATTTAGTAATTTACTTGTCAACATGATCCAGGCCAATTACTGGACTGGTCTAAGTGAAAAACTGATGCATTTGTAGTATAGCTAACACGCCAGTCTGTGATGGAAAGTATTACCATAACTCGAATTGAAAGTAGACGTTTTGCCCGTGGGCCAGTTTTTATGCAGCACAATCGTCCTATAACACAATTTTTTAACGTGTAACACTTTTTTATCCCATAAACGAACGAAATCGCTCATATTTTATACCTTAAATCACGTATTTGTACACCCAATTATACGTATTCTTGAGTTATTCGAGTTAAAATTGTGCAAATAGGATATATTTGAGAAATTTTATTTACATAGCACTAATGAATCTTAAATCTTATTCAATGTCCGCTGTTTAACTATTGAACCGGTACTAAATTGAGTTCATTTAGTGTTTAAATATCATGGTTTATTTAAATATCATTCTGACTTTGTTTAAAAGTGAAGAGAAATATTTTTTTACAGGTTTAATTTTTTATTTTTTTTTAAACTGAATTAAACTAAGTTAGACTTTTAAATCAACCCCCAAAATGTTTTAATATAAACGTAAATCGTATTATTAAGAATTATTAATTAATCGTTTTATTTTGCGCTGCTTCTTCTTCTGCGCTTTGGAAGTCGGCAGTAGACTTTAATACATATTTTTTTATAAAAGACTAGCCGCACCGCGCGGTGTTACCCGCGATTATCATTCGTTGTAATTACTGTGTAATTATTTTTTAAAATACTTACGTTTGATATTAGAACCATTGGCTATCAGTGAGAGGTAAGGGACCGGTCGTTTGAGCGTGAAGAAGTAAGAAACATACTCATAAACTTTCGCTTTCATAGTGATACTTTTTCCACGGAAAGAAGTAGCGGGCAACTTTTATTAAGTAGTATTATTAGGTAGCATTTATAAGTGGCGTTCCCAAGAAAAGGGAGCATTTTTTGCTTGATTTTTGGCACATTCAAGTTTCCTAGATAATATTCGATATGACGACCTCGGTGGCGCAGTGGTGTAAAGTTCTTGCCACTGAACCGAGAGGTCTCGGGTTCGATTCCCGGTCGGGTAATGATAGATAAACGATATATATGTTATAATCGTTGCTTAAGTATATGATATACGTTTTGCATATGTTCCGTTTTAATTTCAGTTTAGATAAGTAGTGTTTTAGGAGGGTTCTCAGAGCGACTCGACCGCTCCGCTCTGTCATTACAATCCGTCAATTCATAATTTCCAAAATCAGTCACTCATGAGATTGATATATTATGTACAGAGTACACATTAATGATATTAAAGTCATACTGTTGTTGTCTTTGTTTAAATTTGAAAAATTTCAATGACAGCGCAGCCACATCGTTCGGAACGCTCGGAGAAACACCATTTATAGAAATGTCCTTCCGATATGAAAGGATTTATTCTAAGAAAATCCATTGAAAAAATGTCAATGCGTGGGAAAATCGGAATCGTGAAACATCTCGAGCAAGATTACCGCGCTCTCGTTACGATTATGACAGACTATCGCATTTACTTCTGATTTATTCAGAAACACGGTGAGAATTCGAGATCTCGATTCATCATTTGACTCGTTCCTCATTGCACCCATAGTTTGTTTCCACATAAACAACACGCTATTGTGACGTCCACCAGTCCGCCGCCAGCCACCGTTCCTTTACGGATCAGGAGGTATTGGAAGCTAAACGTCCTTGGGTGCACATCGACTGCAATATATAATCTTTTCTTCCAGCTCAATATGTCGTACGATGCGTTTCCGACTGTATTGACAGCGGCTAATATGAATCAACAGCCTACTTAAAGAGACGAAATGCTGACGGTCGTAAAATTGTAGTCGACTCTTCAAAATTTCGAGATAATTTTTTACGTGGACCCTAGGCTAAAGGACGTCACAGTCGCAAATGAAATCAAGATCACGCGAGAGGATGACAGATTTATATTTTTTTAATGTCGAGTATAGTTACAATAATTAAAAATTATTATTTATTACTAATTACTTATGAATAAGAGAATGAGTTGTAAAATCATAGCAGTATTCACGTAAAAAAAACTATTAATTTTTGAAATTATAGTTATTTTTACTGGGCTCAGTGGCGTCGCAGCTCCGGATGTAACCGGGAATGCGCCAAGACGAGAAAGTAGAATTATAATTTGAGCGTAAATAGGTAGTGCCTAAGTAGTACAAATAGGAACACTCTAGCACGATCGATATTGAGATCAATCTGCAATACGATCATTGATAATTCAGATTAAAATAAGATAATTGGAGTTATTAAGGCTGCGATTGATTTTATCGAATTAATCGTTATTTAATGAAAATTGATTTCATTAATGTATGGAAATTAGAGAGCATTTCATTCAAAGTCACATTTAAGTATGAGAATTTTCCGAAAATGTTACTTAGGGTAAGTTGCACCAGTCGACATTGAAGTTAACTTTAACCTGCTCACCACTCTTTCTGCGCAGGTCAATTGTAGTCAACGACAAAGTTGACTGGTGCAACCCATTCATACTTACAATATTTTTTATTTTATTATACAAATCTGATACCAGCTTTAAAATAAAAATAAATAAAATAAAAATGAACTTTATTTATCTCCAATGCAGGTTTCTAGACTAAGTTTACAATATACAATTTGACGATTGTAAATTATCCGCTGTGGAGAACTGGTGCCTGAACCAGGTATCTAATGGAACTACCTATCTAATGGATGGTCCAATGGAACCTGTCATACAGGACACCAGGCCTCCCCTCAGAAGGAATAAACTGACTTAGGTTGTTAAGGGAATTTATACAAAAATAGTGCTTAAATCTAATTATGTCCTTTAGTAACTTCTCTTTCCCATTTGAGCGTTTTTCAGTTTCTTCCGCCGCCGCAAAACGCCACTAGATGGCGGTAGGGAGTCGAAAAACTCATGTCAGATGCCTCTAGGCGATTTGTATGAAATCTAACATCAGTGTTACCAATATCAAGCTCGATACACATACACACAATTCAACAAAAATCCAGCTATTCAACTATACTGTGATCTGGCAACGAGTTTCGCGACTCTCGGCTCTGTCTACCCCGTATAGTTATAATTTGAAGCACCTGATCAGATTAGCAAAGCGCCTAGCGACATTATAACGCAGATCAGTCTTACATTACACTACAAAGCGTCATAAATCCTCTATTCGCGTGTCGGTATGTCTGTATGGCTCGTAACTCAGAAACGTAACGAGCGAGTATCAGTCTAAATCTGCCGGGGACGAAACAATGCATAATTGTACATTAAACTAATCAAACAGAATGTTGTGTGTGGTTGATATGGTAGTTTGTTTTTTTTTTACAGGTAATTTGTTACATACGGCCACGTTTTGTGTAAATCCTAATCCTATACTAATTCGAACTAATATTATAAATAAGTAAGCTTGTTAAAGCGGTGCTGGTGTAATGGATAAGACGCCCGCCTGTGGATCGAAAGGTCCCAGGTTCGAATCCTACTCGTGCCACATGAGTTTATTATACCAATATGACTCATTTATATTAATAATTTTCATCGTCCACCACTTGGTCCAGTGAAGGAAAACATCGTGAGGAAACCTGCACACTGGTTGATTCTTATTAACTTGTGTGTGAAATGGAGAAGGCAATGGCAAACCATTAATAATGCCAAAGCTGTTGTGTGTGTTTCATTCCACGTAATAACCATGACCCTCAGCCAATGAGGAATACGACTATGAAGAAGAGAAGCATACACGTACTTTGAAGTAGGAAGAACTTACGGTACCTACCTTTCATCCCGGAAAATAACTGCTCCCGTGCGATATTACGCGGGCGAAGCCGCGGACAAAAGCTAGTAAAATCTACAAGCAGCTGGTAAAAGCTAAAATCTAAAACTATCATATCCCTATCATATATAACATCTGCACTTATTCGTGTTAAGTACAGATGTACTTAACATCCTTCTGTACAACACTCGCATTTAACATTGATCAAAATACGGGCATAACATTTGTGATCATGAGCGCATTGACACAATTGATATGAAGGATTTATCTCTTGCTTGTAATTAACATTCGAAAAAGCATTATTTTCATCAATCAACAGCAATTTTTAAAGGTTCCCAATCCTGGGGCACTCCTTACGGATGGATAAGGAGTTTGGGCCATGACCCACCACTGTGGGTTGACAGCAAATACAACCGGGACCAACGGCTTTGCGTGCCGTCCGAAGCAAGTAGGAGCTCAAGATAATTTTGGTCACCCATCCAACGACCGACCATTGTGAGAGTGCCTTAACCGCCACTATCACAGGCCGGGCGTGTTAACCACTGCGCCATTCAGCTCCTCATTATTTAAAAAATATATAATCATACCGCATCCAAATATTAAAAGGACGCAATGTGCATTTACCAATTGTAGAGCTATCACAATTTCAGGGTTCTTAATAGTTTGATTGTATTCATTATAATTGCAAGCCAATATCATAAGTCCACAGGAGTTATTGTGCCGTTTTGTGGCGACTTTTAATGAGTGACCGGTCTTAAATGGACCATACTGTCCATTGATAACCTGTATACATAGACTAAAGAGACCAAATAAATTGGTATAGATTCCAATAATTCTAAAAAATCTTTGGAATCACTCATTCGGCACTATGCTTGTATTAAAGGTCCGATGGACCGCAGACAAATATCTGTGATCACTAATGCAATTGTTTTCTCTCGCTGGGATTCGAACCCAAGACTGCCAGATAGCGGACGGACTTGATAACACTATTTCACGGAGGTTATCCTATGACTCATCCAATTCCTTTAAAAGTAAACTATACAAGATATACAATAAGTATGATTATATATTGTACCGTCAACACACATAGATTGAGACTGGAACCTGTAGACGGCTTCGACGTCAATAAGTGATGTATATCATACTAAATGGAATAAAGAATTTTGAATTTTGAATTTTTTTTTTGGATGAGCCTGTATCACTTCAATTTGATGAGACTTTGGTCATCCGAAATCTGATCATTTAGGCAGCAGGTGATCACTTACCATCAGATGACCTGCATGCTCATTAAAATTTGCCATCTTATATAAAAACAGTGGTCTGTAATCATCCGATTTCTTAATTCATTCGTAATTCATTCCTTACTCACCCGAATCAATTTATCCAAAAATTGGCATAGGTTCTCAGAGCTATGATACAAAAACCAAAAACTTGTGAATGATTTGTCGCTTAGACAAATAATTCACAGTTCGGTTGCTTAATAAATAAACTTATCCATTGCGGATGTTTAGGTACCATTTATATAACATATATAATTATATATATATATATATATATTACACACATTGCAACAGGTACGATTTGGATTCGGATTTCGGGGCGGTCTACTTGACTGACGTACTCAACGCCCCTTTTTTTTTATTGACATTTGTCTTTTTTTTTTCAAATTATCCTTTTTGTATTGTGTAATCGTTTTATTTAAACTATCATTTATCCATTTCATATAATATCAGTTCAAAAGTCCATTGTTGACGATTGATTTGGGCGTCGCATACGGAGCGGGGAAAATTAATGAACGCGGACCATTTATTTTATGGGATATTGTTTTTTTTTTTTACTGAAATAAACAGTTCAGCTTTTATCCCAAATTGAGGAAACACACGAGTGAAATATTTTCATTTTATCTATTTATCGGAATCCCAAAATCAAAACTATTTATCTCTGTTTAATTTTGTTTATTACATTCATATGTTTTGTTTAGTAAATCCATGTTTAACGATAATAATTGGAACTTAAATAACTTTTGAATAGACAAAAGCCCCTCGACTCTGTAATAAAATAATATATTCGTTTACATAATTTACATGGAATATATACATACAATTTAATATACATCGTTAGGCATTGCGTCAAGAACGCTAGCTAATTCCTACAAAAAGAGCCAGATCGCTTGTCAAAAATTAAATTAATCTTATTAAATAAATGTCAAATGTTCCAACAAGTTGTACAATACTGTTGTGAATCGATAGTTGTTTTGTTGGCTGCACCATGAACAATTTTTATGCTTTTATAATATTAATGCACCTAAAACAAGAATTTTTATTTTAGTTAATAAAATTTTAGATAATAAAATAGTTAATAAAAATATATGTGTCTATGTGTGTGTATTTAAAAGGGTTTGTTTTAAAGAAAAAATAACAAAATTTAAATATTCATTTTTTAAACATTTTATTAAGCAAATTTATAAAACGTTGAGTCTTAATAAACATGATAGGTTATCCTTCATTCGCGTCATCCCTATTACTCAACTTTTTCATTTTGAATTCTAGGTACATTTTGTTTGGTGATTATGAATATGCCATTAAAAAAATATTACTTGAATATTTTCGGATGGGATGACTTGTAATGGGATGAATTCGGAATAACGTAATAATACTATCCAATATTAGTAGCAAGTACCCTCTTCGATAGGTCACGAGCTACTCTGCGAGATCCACCTGTAAAGAAAATAATAATAAAAAATTAAACAAATAAACACTGCATTAAGTTGCCCTGCTATGGCGCGCTAATAGCGGCGAGTTTGCAATTAATTTGGGTAGGTTGATGTGCTGTTGACTGTACCTACTCGATTAGGAGTACAATATATTTGAAAACAATTGAAAGGTATTTTTCTTGTTAAATTTATTTAACAGCAGCAACGTCTTTACTGCTTCATATTAATTTGTTCGTTTGTAATATCAAGTGAAATTCAATTTCTGACGAGAGTGTGTGTTTATTTATTTTAAAGGTAGAATCAATTTTTCTGCCAGTCTGTATTAAAAAAAAATCTTTAAAAAAAAATAAAGCACGTCGTTGTCATAAAATTTAGATATAACTCGACGAAATTGTGTTCGGATCTGTCTTAGTGAAGTTTGTATTCAGCGAAGTTTTATTTATTTCCGCATACATACACATTTCCATATACATTATATTATTCCCGAGGGAACAATGGAATTTTATATAATTTTTCGCCCAGATTTTTGTACGACTGCAATACATACCTACTTTGTCTTACAAGTTCAAACATGGAATATGATTCATGGGATATAGTGGGAAACAGGACGGGACAAATTGCAAAAAACACGATGGCACAATATGTAGGAAACGGTACGGGACTTTACATTACATAGCAGAAAGCGGGATGGGACAAGTTTGCGGGACGAGACACGCAGCGGGAAACAGAAAATTGAACTAAAGATGAGAAAAAATGCGAATTTGAATCATATATCATATATCCGTTTACCAGTCTTACAGAGTATACGCGATAAAAAAATTACTGAGATTTTGTTATGAAATACACGCGGGCGAAGCCGCGGGCAAAAGCTAGTATTATTATAAAGAGGTAAGCGTTTGTGAGTTTGTATGGTATGTTTGTGAGTTTGTATGAGGCGGGTAATCTCCGAAACTACTGAACCGATTTCAAAAATTCTTTCACCATTAGAAAGGTACATTAACCAAGATTGCTTAGGTTATATTTTAGCCAAGTATGAGGCAACAAAAGGACCGAGTATGAGCCTAGACAGCGAATAGGTAACAATAGCATTCTCAAAGAGGATTGACGTCAGGCAGACATAAATAACGAAACCATAAAAAAAAACTGTGAACACTTGAATATTAACGTTGTAAATTTTTATCATGATGCGAGTTTGAAATTTTGTAACCATCACAGAAAGTCCATAAAAGAAGTTTTCACTTCAAAAATAACCTTACTTTTTCCATTCCATTTTCAGATGTACGGTGGTGTAACCTGTTCAGTCTCAATTTCACCAACCTGTCAAGATTGTTGATAAATTAGAAGAATATCCTGTGTCCTTGATCGAGTTTTACAATCTGCGCGGGAAGAGAAGCATCTGATGTATCTCCTATATTTTTCTTTCGCCACCACTACGTTTGTCAGTTTAGTTCATTAGTGTGTTTGCGACTACCTGCCAACAGATGGCGGTAGGTAGTCGTAAAAAGTCAAGACATGAATAAAAACTGACACCGGTGTTAGCAACACACTCGATTATGATAATGATGCTATTAGATCAGCATGGAAGAATACTAAATAAATATAAATAAATATATTAGGACAAATCACACAGATTGAGCTGGCCCCAAAGTAAGTTCGAGACTTGTGTTATGGTATACTAACTCAACGATACTATATTTTATAACAAATACATATAATAGATAAACATCCAAGACTCGGGCCAATCAGAAAAAGATCCTATTCCATCATGACCAGACCGGGGATCGAACCCGGGACCTCTCGGTTCAGAGGCTAGCACTTTACCACTGCGCCACCGAGGTCGTCAACTAAATTAGTTATACGGTTATACTTACAGAAGTTAAGTTACCTAACCTATACAATTTTACTCACTTGTTAAAACCCAAGGCGTGACTCCTCTAACTACCCTGTAATCTTGTGGTAGTGCTGTAACAATTTTAATTAATATATTTTCATATATTTGTTATCTATATCTATACATATAATAAAACTGTAAGTGGACTACGTATGTATTTTCGCGCAAAACGTAAAAACTATCGGATGGAATTTGATGCGGTTTCTCAGTTGTTTATAGTGGATGGTCTAACTTAAAATCTTGTATAGATTCAATAATAACTTATGAGTGGACACACCAAACGCGGGCGAAGTCGCGGCCAAAAGCTAGTATTTAATAAAATAATGTAATAATATGATAATGAAGTTTTTAGAAGCCAAATACAAAAATCAAAATATATTTAATCCTAACAATATTATAAATGCGAAAGTTTGTGAGTACGTATGTTTGTTACTTTATCACGAGAAATCTACTGGACGGCCTGTTATGAAATTTGGTACACGGGTAAAATATAACCTGTAATAATACTTAGGGTACTTTTTATCTCGAAATTCCTACGGGAACGAAGCCTCGGGGCGCAGCTAGTTTTTAATATGTTTATTTTATATTCACCAAAAGACTAGATGCGTTATATTCTGCATGTGATCTCATAGTGAAAAACTCTTTTATATAAATGCAACTCGATTAAATAGTAAATTATATTTATAGTAAATTTATGATATCTTACAACATAACATAACATTTCTTTTTGAAGAACTTAGGTGAACGTAAATAGACACAAATGAACTTTAAAATAATGACACTTCTATTCAGCAGTCACGAAACATTTGAGAAGAATTCTGTACAAATAAACACTTGGTTTTCTGAGAATGTGTTGAACGATTCAGTTTTGTCGTTAATTTAAACCTGCGCAGAAAAACGCAAATTACATCTAAACGTCCACGGCGCGCAGTTTAAAGTCAACGATAAAGTTGAATAAGTACTTCAAATAATAATTTTATGCCATAATGCCTAATTGTAAACGAGAAACTGTGTGATGATTTTTAGATGTACATATGTAATTCTATGTTAAATGTTCTTCTACCAAAACGGAACATTGGATTGAGGTGAATATTGTGGACATAAAGAAGTGAAAAGTGACTCAGGCAACTTTTTATAATAAATTAAATAATGATAACTTAAATCGAATTCGTATTCGTTTAGTCTACCTCATATTGTCTTCATAATATTAGCAATGTTATTATTTTAAATGTGTTAAGTGTGTATCATTAATTATATAATTACTATGGCACGACCGTCTTCGATATGCGTGAAACTCCGTGTACCCTCTGGTGGTATCTGAAAACCAGTGCCCTGCTCACTTTGTCGAGCAGAATATGCACTGAGATACTGCCCTTTTATATCGCAGCGGCACATGATTGTATAGTTATGTGGAATGTTTCTTGTGTATTTGTCCTTTATTTTAATGGTTTACTGTATCATAAATGTATATTGTGTGTCTTCGATATGAATAAACAGTTTATCAATCTATCTAACTTACCATTGGCAGCCACGGTACAAGCAACTAGAGCCAAAAACAAAAATATTATGAATCGAGACATTTTAAAAACTAAAAGCATTAACACAGCCACATCCTTTTATACTCTATGATGTTTTCTTCACCTATGACATTATAGGTACAGTCAACGAGCACTCCAACCGGATTTCAGAGGAAAGTCACCCCTATTACCATTGCATTATGACTTGTTATGCGGATGACTGTAGAAAAAAGCTAGTTTTATTTATTTTGCCTAAATCTTGAGCAGGAATTGCCTGTGTATCAGGTTTTTAGCGTTTACAAAATCTATACTATCATATCATATAAAGAGGTAAGCGTTTGTGAGTTTGTAAGTTTAAGGCGGGTAATCTCCGAAACTACCAAACCGATTTCAAAAATTATTTCATAATTAGAAAGGTACATTATTCAAGATTGCTACAGGCTATATCTTATCTCAAAATTCTCACGGGAGCAAAGCCCCGAGCAACATCTAGTAACATATACAAGATACGACTAATAGCGAATTGAACACGTCCGTAGTAGCAAACATATAAGGGACTCATGTTGAGAAAAATGACAATTCATCAAGCAAGAAACAGGTTGGTTTACCTAGTATTTGTATAAATAAAAAAATATCACAAAAACTACTGAGAGCAGGTACATATATCTCGATCAAAAAATTGATCGTACAAAGTGATAATCGGGTTTTTTAGATATTCTCTTATTCTCAAAGAGGCAGGATACACTTTATTCTATATTGGTATTGTCTCCTAAAGAAAAACAAAGTAAACAAAGATTAACTTCATTTGTTGATTAAAATAACTTAGGAAAAAGCTAGAAAACGAATCTTGTGCCAACACATATGGTCTGATTTCGACGAAATTTAAAAGGTATGTAGAATCTGTCAATAGATTTTTTTTAGTTCGTGAGGCATCAAAATAGGTTTAGTTGTTTTTGAAATATTCAAAATTTTGTAAAAAAAATATTGTGTTCGCGAGGTATTAGTTCGCAGCGAACAATGATGTATGTAGTATGAATGCATATAATGTACTTTTATTTTTTTTAATTTTCCTATTGCAGTTTTTTCATTAAATCTCTCTCTCTCTCTTCTCCCTTGCTGTCTTTCTCGCCATCTCCATCAAGCCCAGGGTCCGCTACTTTTGTCACAAAATACTCAAGTAATAGTACCTTCCTTTTGTGGAGAATGAGTGTAACTGGTTGTCTGCATATTGCCCTACGGTAATATATAAGTGTTTCTGTGAACTTGGCCCCGTATCGTATAAGCATTCTTTCAAAATCAATTTTCTTGTTTACTCTGACCACTAAAGGCAGGTATTGAGTTCCATTACTTACCCTCGCAAGGGTTGCCAATTAATCAGTTTTTTATATGTGAAAAAAAAAGTTCCACTATTCTAGAAATCTGGGAGGTAGATTTTGATAAAGATACGCAAGTTTGGAACAGGAAATAAGGGAAGTACATGCTAAAATATTGGCCTAATAGTTTTCTATAATCGAAGCATACTCCCATAGTTTGTTAGTTTTTATGAGCCTTTTTAACTTGCAATGTATGTAAATATGTATGTTCGGGTCGAATATTGTAACTCAATTTTGAAGATATTTCCAATCAATTGAGCTGAAATTTTATACATACACTTAGTACCTATGGATGCATAATCCAGAAATGACTCTCGACGAGGGAGCTCCTCAACGGCGCGGCCATAATTTTTGTCACGCATTGATTGCAATAAGATCACTCTGACAACAATAAAATCTTATGTCATTTGAAAATCACAGATCTTTAATTCAATTGTATTTAAGACTAGTAGATGTATTCGAGATTAAATTATTTTTTAAGTTTATTAATTATACATATTTGGCAGCCCTGGATCAGCGAATGTTTTCTAAGAAAGCACTTTAAAAAGATCCGATAACCGAATTTTCAATTAAGTGTCATAAGTGTGGCATGATGTATTTTCCTGAAATTTATTTTAGGGTAATTTTGTACGTGCCCGCGATCGTTATAGTAATTGTGGGTCTTGAAAGGTCTGTGTTTCTAGCATTAATTTTTTTCAAAAGTTTCACTTAAGCTATATTCTTTCAAAGACTAAAATAATAACCATATTACCGTTTGATATTAAAAATGTGTACAATCTGAAACTCTTCAAAACGAAATTATAATATTGTATTGTATTATGTATTGTATGGCTATGTAAAAATTCTTTTTGATGATTAAATTAGTTTTTTTTACAAAAAATACATTTTTGACACAAGCTTTTATTTTTGTCAGAGAGGTCTTATTGTATTCAACGTGTGACAAAAAAATTATGTCCGCAGTAAACCGTCCAACCCCACGTCTGGAGCCGTTTCTGTGTGCTGGTACACACAGAAACGGCTCCAGACGTGGGCATCCGATCACGCTTATCACAACAATGCATTATCATCCAAACTAAACGTGTGTACACAAAATCAGCGCAATCGGTTGAAGATATCTGCTTCAAAATTGAGTTTCAAGATTCCATCCGTGACATAGCGACGATAGTAGTTTACAACATACATTACAAGTTAAATAAAAGCTTGTAATGCATACGAGTAAGTCACTTTTCTCTATTAGCATCATGCTAATTTATATATTTTTACCCATTAAACATAGGGATGTTTAATGGATTTATTTTACCAACATAATTTTGTAACAATGAATACGCGCCTCTCTTTCTTTCATCTTTAACTCTTACTTCTGAATACAATCTTGTTCTATTTCCTTTGTAACATTCTGTGTTGCTTGTGGCCTTCGTATTATAGTGTGTTGTGCATACCATCTTTCATTTCTTCTTGTCATTTCACTCGTTGATTTATTTCATATAAAGCTTTCATAGCGCGTACGCTGTAATTGTAACCATATATATATATTTGACGACCTCGGTGGCGCAGTGGTAAGATTCTTGCCACTGAACCGAGAGGTCCCGGGTTCGATCCACGGTCGGGTCATGATGGAAAATGTTCTTTTTCTGATTGGCCCGGGTCTTGGATGTTCATCTATATATGTATTTATTATAAAATATAGTATCGTTGAGTTAGTATCCCATAACACAAGTCTCAAACTTACTTTGGGGCTAGCTCAATTTGTGTAATTTGTCCTAGTATATTTATTTATTTATTTATTATTAAATACCTGTTAAACAGAAAGTTAAAATTAACGCGTTTAAATTAATCCAATCACGGATGTAATAAGCAATTAACGAATATCTTCATTATTTAAATATTTTGACACCTTTAATAAATTATCCATTTAAGGGGCCGCCCTATTTAACTACACCTTTTTTGGTTAAATATAAATTGCTATATTTTCGTATGTAAGTGAGTTCGCTTGCTTTTTTTTTTACTTGAAAACTTGACGTTCCTTTTTTAAAATTTATGAAAAAACAACTTTTTTCGTTGTTCAAAAAATCATGTTGCATCATCAAAGACGCCTGAAATAATATAACATTTATATTTTTCCTATATTTAGAGCCGGTGTTAGATTTTAATAAAGTCGCCTAAAAGCATCTGACGTGAATACTCTTCTATAATTAAACAATACGTTTACGTTTTCGATTACTTAAATAAATAAATAAATCACACAGATTGAGCTAGCCCCAAAGTAAGTTCGAGACTTGTGTTATGGGATACTAACTCAACGATACTATATTTTATAACAAATACATATATAGATAAACATCCAAGACCCGGGCCAATCAGAAAAAGATCATTTTCCATCATGACCTGACCGGGGATCGAACCCGGGACCTCTCGGTTCAGAGGCAAGCACTTTACCACAGCGCCACCGAGGCCGATTCAAAATATTATATTCCGTAGTCACAAACAAAATCAAAAACAAAACAATGCCGCTCTGCTTTAGTAAAATGTGTAGTTGATTGCTTTTAATCCTGTCGTAAAACCAAATCTCGTCGTGCAGCCTTCCGTTACTCACCTAGGGCACTGTTCAAGTGAAGCCACGAACCGAAGCTCTGAATGCGTTAAACAATACAACCATTAACACGTCCTGTCAGTCAGCGACTAGCGACGCGCCCCGGCTCTATTCCATGTCAATCTGGCTATCTGATCAGATACCTATCGGAGAACGAAGAAGCCATGGGAAATTATCTGATATGCAAACAAGGTTAAAAGGATTCGTGTATTACTATTTTTCTTATTGTTTTTGATTTGATTTTGATATTGATATTAAAATCTCTAGATTGTGAAAATTTCTGGATAGACGACAGACAGTATAATTTTTATTTATAACTTTCATCGTCAAATCGAAGAAAGAAGAAGCGGTGGTCGTGTAATGGTTAAGACGCCCGCCAGTGGTCGAAAGGTCTCAGGTTCGTATCCTACTCGTGCCACACGTAAGTTTGTTTACTAATCTGATTCATATATAGTAGTTTTCACTGACCACCGCTTGCTTCCGGTGAAGGAAAACATCGTGAGGAAACCTGCACACTGGTTGACAATTTAGTACCCTAGTGTGTGTGTGCGACTACTTGCCACTAGATTGAGTTAAGTAGTCGTAAAAGTCATGTCAGATGCCTTTAGACGACTTGAATAAAATCTGACACCATTGCAGTTAGCAACACACTCGGTATTATGATGATGATCATTAAATCAATCATGAGTTTCACCGTCAAATTTCACATTGATTTTAACCGGCTCTCCGCTGATATTTAGACAAAATGGCGTACCTTGCGTTTTTCTCCGCACGTTAAATTTGACGGTGCAACTCACCCTTAAAGTTTTGATCAACAGCTTTTACCACTTAAACTCGTAGGTGTTCCTGCTCTCCCTCTTTCAATCTGGCGTTTTCGCGGTTTGATGCCGGAAGCCAAGAGGTTCCGCGTAAGTCTGGTTTTATGACCGTCTCATCAGGCCGGCGACGTCAATCCTCTACGGGAATGTAGTGGTTGTATCTCGGCTGTTAAAGTTTCTAATATCTTAAATGCCTCGTACGTCATCCACGTGAGGATATGAAGTGGTCCTATTTTAGGGCGGGGATTACTTAAACTTCGTTTATTTTGCATCATGTTAGTACATACAAAATACTTATAATTATCACATAATTCTTGATATTTCAGTAAAAAAAAGATCCATTACTTTTAATAGGCGTCCATTAACAGTTTTCCTTTAAAAATTCATCGTGAAATCGTAAATTTGTATTGATAAGCGTAATTTTTATGTATTTCACAAAGATTTCGTCTTTGATAAGCAAGTTTTGACTGTCGATAATATATAATGAGATTATTTCAATTCAAAAAGCGCTCTTTATAAAAACCTTCAGTAGTTTGGAAGGTGCTTAAGGTCTGTTATGGTGTTTAATGATCGATGTGTCAAGAAGATCATATCTTTATTATATGTTTTTTATACCAAGAAGGAGGTATATGCAAATCCTATTCGATTTTAAAGCATAAGTGATTTTAGGTGTGGTCTAAAATTGAAAAATTATTCTGATTTTTTTTTTGTATACTTTTTGAGATGTACCTTTTTTACTATTAGATGCCGGAGAGAACTGGTCCGCTCGATTATCATATATTTTTGTGTGATTATTTGTGTTTTACATCAATTCAATTCATTTATTCATAAAACAAAGTAAGCATTGCATTCAAATATAGGTACATACAACACAATTATACATAATTAAATTAGAAAATAACAACTTAAATTAATGTTAGTAACAATAAATAAATAAATATTCAATTGGACAAATCACACAGATTGAGCTAGCCCCAAAGTAAGTTCGAGACCTGTGTTATGGGATACAAACTCAACGATACTATATGTTATAACATATACATATATAAATAAACATCTGTATCTGTTCGCGATAAACTTAAAAACTACTGCACGGATTTTCATACGGTTTTCACCAATGAATAGAGTGATTCCTGAGGAAGGTTTAGGTATATAATTTATTATGTTTTTACCCGAGCGAAGCCGGGACGGGCCGCTAGTTAAAAGTAATTATGGTAGTAGAATCTATTCAAAATTCAACCTTTTGCGGATTCGTGGCGTCACAGACAAGAATGATCTAGAAACATGCAAGGACGAGTAGTGTATGTAGAATAACTAAAATGAATAACCACTTGAAACAACTTCTCTTTTTAGCAGCTACATCGATTTTTCTCCTAGATCTCTGTAACATGTCAGTTTGGTTTTTGCCGCGCGCCACCGGCGCAGTTTGAATTAAACAGTGTGAGGTGTCGATTCAATTCCGATGAGGCGCTATTACTCGCCTCTCCTTAAGGGAGGTTATTAATTGCCTCCACGTTAAATTATTGCACTACGATGTAACTAATCGGAAGCAAGTTTTGTATCAGTTATATGACTGTATGTATAGATAGAAAGACTGTGGTATTTCATAACATTATAAAACACATTTATAAAATACCGTGCAGTCTTTAATTCATATCTCATTATTTTTCACATCCTTAAAAAGTAAAGTGCTTGCCTCTGGACCGTGAGGTCACGGGTTCGATCCCCGGTCGGGTCATGATGGAAAATGGTCTTTTCCTGATTGGCCTGGATCTTCAATGTTTATCTTATAATGTATTTGTTATAAAATATAGTATCGTTGACTTAGTATCCCATAACACAAGTCTCGAACTTACTTTGGGGCTGGCTCAACCTGTGTGATTTGTCCTAATATATTTATTTATTTATTATAAAAGCGAAAGCTAGTTTGCTTGTTATCTCGTCAAGACTCATCCACACATACAATACTCCTGAAATCTCCCATACACATAGATTGGAGTGCAAAAAAGGGGACTAGAATAGTTTGAAAGAAACGCAAGCATTGCTACAGACTCGGGGGGGCAGTATAATAGTGTTAGGTGGTAGGGTAATCTCAGGTAGGGTTGGAGTAGGAATAGGCAAAGGCAGACAGTTATATAATACCTAATATAATTAATAAATAAAATACAGACCTGTAAATAAAAAAAATATAAACTATAGTACTATAACTAAATCACTGTAAAATTTAGAACATTTTTCCGAAACATATTAAAACACTTACCCTTCAAGGGTCTATAAATAATTTAAGATATTTTATTATATATATATATTTTATTATTACAGCGTACGTGTGGTACGTGCCGATATCGTTATGGTAATGAATGAGTCAAAATGTGATTTCAAAATATCAAGTGGAACAATAATTTAAAATTTTGAATTTAGAATGAAAGAAATAAAAATCATGCCAGCGCGCACGCGATATGACTAAAGAGGTGTGCGTGGCGTTACAATATTATACAAAACGAAGGTAAGTTTATGTACTATCTTTTCAAAATTTATTAACCCAATTTAATCTTCTTGAAAATGTACATCGTACTAATATTATAAATGCGAAAGTTTGTGACAATGTGTGTATGTATGTTTGTTACTCTTCAGGATCGATTGTTATGAAATTTGGTACACGGGTATAATATAACCTGGAATAACGCATAATGGCACTTTTTATTCCAAAATTCAAAGCTAGCAAGGAGCAAAGCTCCGGGGCGCAGCTAGCATACTTAAATAGTTTGGCGAAGAGGTGTTGGTATAATAGTTAACACGCCCGCCTGAGGATTCAAAGGTTCGAATCCTACTCATGCCACATGAGTTTGTATATCAATCTGATTCATATATAGTAGTTTTCATCGACCAACACTTGCTTCCGGTGAGGGAAAACATCGTGAGGAAACCTGCACACTGGTTGACAGTTTAGTTCCCTTGTGTGTATGCGACTACCTGCCACTAGATGGAGGTAAGTAGTCGTAAAAGTCGTGTCAGATGCCTTTAGGCGACTTGAATGAAATCTGACACCAGTGTTTATAATACGATGCGATAACACACTCGATATGATTATGACCGCCTGCCTGACGTCAGCCCTCCTATATGTTATTTGTGTCTATCAACTATCACTAAGTTGATTATTTACTTGTGTGTGAAATGCAGATGGCAATTGCAAACCGCTCCATTAATAGTGCCAAGAAAGTTTGATTCCTGTGCAAGGTTTAGGTGTGTAATTTATTATGTGTTTACACGAGCGACGCCGGGACGGACCGATAGTAGTTGATAAAATCCTCCGATTACGATATTTTGTTTCTACTAAAGACTACTTGAGTCTTTAAAAATAACCATAAATGACTCAAAATGGCACACAAAGTCACAAGGCACCAGTAGGATTCGAACCTGGAACCGGAGGTCATCTTAACCACCAGATCACCATTGCTTCCAACTGTGATAAATAGTCTGTCCTTAGTCCCTTTGCGCTGATACTAAACGTGACCACAGTTGAATGACGACTGAATGGCCGCGTACGCGAGTGATGCGCGACACTGCGTCTGCGCAATCTGACTGGCACTTTGGGTCCAAGATTAGTGAATATACGAAGGGATTTATAAGAATCTCTTTAACAATAAGTAAATATTATATTGACAAATCGGCCACGCATTGCGTAGACTGGAAAATCACGGCCATGGGTTTGCCACCCATGAAGTGGTCTGAAAACTATATGCCGTGCGAAGTAGAGAGGAAAATGTTTGAAAGCGGACCCTGGGCTCCGCTCAACGGCTGAGGAAGTAACCTGAAAAACGCTTATATGATAGATTATAATAACAAATCAATTATTTAGATCCCGAATGATAACAAAAGTCCAAGGATGAGATGGTCCGAGGAACTGTCGTCCTTCGATAGGTGATGACAAATGCTGGTGAGAGAAAAAAGTGATTGGATAAAGAAAGACATTCCTTTTACATATCTTTGGGATCTGATAGCTATATAAAAATATTAGCTTCGCCCCGCGGCTTCGCTCCCCTGAGAATTTCGGAATAATAGGTTTATGTGTTATTCCAGGTTATACTCTACCCGTGTACGAAATTTCGTAACAATCTGTCCAGTAAATTTTGCATGAAAGAGTAACAAACATATACGCATACATCCTCACAAACTTTCGCATTTTTATTATAAGTGGGATAGGATATTGACAAATCAGACACTCAAAGTAAGTTAAAGATACGTGTTATGTGATACTAACTGAGCGATATGACATTTTATAACATTTACTTAGTAATATAAATATCAAAGACCCAGGTCAATCTGAAAAATTATTTTCATTTTTAATCAGAAATTAAGTCAGATAAAATGCTATATTTCTGTATATTTGTCGTAGGGTTTAAAATGCCAAAGATAGGTTTCGTGTCAAGTGATATAAAAACATTCGACCAATAGAAAATGGCAATGGCAAAAACTGTGCAGAAACTCGCATGACAAAACTATATCAGTGGCTGGTAGACTATAGTCCTATTCAATGGCGGCGCGATAGTTATCTTCAATGGGCGATGTCTTACGGAAACATCGCCTGTCGCGTTCGGGTAAGATCGGTATGCTAGCGCGGACATACTACGATAGGACAAGTTTATGTTTCGCTGGATGGGCGACTATACTGTCGTGTTGGATCGTATCGCGGTGATGAAGCTTTTGTGGATGCCGATTTCAATTTGATCGGTTTGTTTGTTTATTGGATCTTCCTAAACTCCGAACATAGATTTGGAAGAAAATAATGACAATGATCTGCCAATAGGCTACTTGACATTTTGTTGTTTTGATGACTATTCAAAGGCCCTTATAATATTACAAACACCAGTGAAAATATTATTGTGACAATGATAATACTTTCAAAGATATGACAAAAATAAAATCACACATTTTTTGCCGATTGCCGTGCGAAGTGGAGTAGCTGTCTCTGCTTTTTGTACACGCAAAGTGCACTTCGTATATATCAACAAAAAAAAACTTTTTTTTTCTTTTTGTTGATAAATACTACAAAACTACACTTTTCACACACTGGGCATTGGGCATCTATCGCGAAACATGTATATGACTTTCCTAGACTGAAAACAACTTACGTCCGTCTTCTCTCTCTCTCTCTCTCATCTCCTGTTCGCGTTCGCGGCTGTGACGCCGCGAAGTCCGCGGTTAACGTAAAATATGACCTTAAAATTTTGTAGATTCGGTATTACCATTAAAACCGCCGCCTGATTGTGATTGATGTTTTTGCTACGTGTCCCTTATTTGCCTTGCACGACATCTACAGGAGGATATATGTGTCCTATTCTAGGGCGGAACCACACGCAATCGTCTTCATACATCAGCTTATACAGTTCCGTACACATTACATTACGTAGGTACATCCAAAAAAGACTTAATTCTCTTTCCGAATTCATACTATCTGTCCTCTTCTAGTTATTTATGTCTGCAGGTACGATTTAAATGACAGCTCGTAATTATCACATTTGGGCGTGAAATTCAATTCTTTGGTCACAAAGTATGGAGCAAACAGAAGAGTAACAAGGTAAAGGAAAATGTTTTGGCACTTGGTTAGAGCGGCGGTGGTTGGTAGGGAAGGTTGGAAAGGTACAGATTAACAAAGTTATCTGTCTCTTTAACAGAGTCGCTGCTGTGTAATAAATTTGAAAAAAAAAACAATATAATTGTTGTTTCTGACTATTGTCCTCGTCACAGATTCTCGATAGTACATAAATTAGATCGTATTATATTATTCAAATTTCTATGGTAACAGATAAAATTAATGTTAAAGATTAACCAGCCAGTGCTCGTTCATTCATACAATTTACTAACATAATACATATTATTATTTTAAAACATTATTCTAAGACACAGATTAAAACAAAAATATATTTACCAATTAATTATAATAATGTTTCGGTTAGGGCTAAACAAAATAAATTAATAAAATATCTTCACATTTGATTTATATTAAATCTGTGACAAATTAAAATAATCAACTTCTATCGAATACCGACGATTTCTGACTTCTCTATAATTTTCTCGGATGTCGAAATCAGTGATTATAAAGTGTCGTTTTAAATGTTTCCAATTTACATTATCTCACAATTTTAATTGCTTGTTCTGATAACGAAATATGTTTCGACACGAGTCACGATGAGCAACGTAAAGTTTAATAAGCTTTTAAAGCACATATATAGCACTCCTGCCGGTCTCTCTGCTATTCCCGGCTACGTTGCCCCAAAGCCCAGGAATTGTGTAAAATTAACCTTTAAACTTGAAGTTCTGATGTGATCTTACTTGCAATGTTTTTATAGCTGTTTTTATTTTTATTCCTTAAGTCATTTCTTACAATATCCACGTAAGAATAAATGAAGTATCAATATATGGAGTCAAAGCTATATACACGCGAATTCGTACGCCCATCATCCTGTCCACAGTTATCTTTTAATTGATGACAAAACCAAGGAAAAAGCAACCGAGAAAAGAATATCAGCAATTAGAAACAATCCACACGTTGGAATGCGCCGACAAAGCAAATTATTCTGCTCATTACATTAACATTGGATGCAAAACAAATCATTTGGACCAACATTATCTTGGCCCATTCAGCGGCAGTGGAAACCAAGAAAACAATATTCATTAAACGAATACCGAAATGGCAAAGAGTTTTGCAATGAACGCGCACAGATGCGTCACGGTTTATAACAAAAATAAAAACAAATTATCTCGAACTCATGGCGCCGGCGAGCAGATGCGTTAAGTTTGTAACAAAAATAAAATCAAATTTAATAAAATCATGGCGACGTTGAAACTAATTTTCAGTTGCCGTAGACCCGACTGGGATATCATGCAATTACATGGACGGTTTTTTTTTTTTTGAGAACAAAAAAATTTCGAGCGCAGGCAATCTGCCCTTTAATTTTATTATTTTTAAATTTATAAATTTGCCTATTTTTCAATTTGTCCTAATTTAAATGAAAATTCTGCAAAAATTTTGTACTTTTATTAAAGCAGAGATGATGTTGAATGAAATAGATTATATTTATAATGTACCTAATTCACATTATAGTGAATGACGTATGTAACACATGTTTATTTTTATAAAACATGATTTCAAATAGACACCTAATCTATATTTAAATAAATTTAAATTAATTTAATTTAAATTCAATTCATTATTTTATGTTAATTTTAATTTTATTCTAAATATGAAAAACAATACAATATGAATGACAATTAATGCATTTAATTAAATTTTAAAGGCTTCAATTGATTATTTTATAAATTTCGTCTTCTTTTATGAAAAGTACACGAGCCTTCTGTAACATCAAAATGTTTGACCCTATTATTGTTATGAATTATTAACCTAGCATTAAAAACATATAAGAGTTGACGCATCTACACCCACACCACATAATCTCTGCGAAATAGTCGCTCCAATAACTGCTGCCTCCATTTAGACGTATAAAACTGAATAGGAACAAATTTGTCCGTGCAAGCTTTACAAAACCGCTTTAGAAAAGCGGACATTTCCAAAGGCCCCACTGGAAACTTCTGATACCTCGTTAGTTATCTTGCGTTGCTACTAAATAATTGTAGCAACGATCACAATTTCAACTTTATCATCGACTTGGTAAGGTTAAAATTCAGAATTGTCCTAATGCAACAGCGATATCTAAAATTAATGTAAATTCTACCTTATTAATTAACAATAAAGTTTGTTTTTAAATATTAGTAGGGAATTTTTATCCAGATATACTTTTGATCGATTCTGAACCTAGTCGAAAGATGTTTAAGAGATATTAACTTTCGTTAAGGTGATCTAAAGACTTGCGAGCAATTTAGCTGTCTCCTGTTTATATAATAGAACTTAATGATATATTAACATACAATATTTATTTGGTACAAGAAGATTAAGGATATTTTATGGTGACAATTAGGAATAACAATTATTTACGAGGCCATAAATGATTTGATTGCAGTAATATTTAAAAGTCATTCAGTAAATAGGCTATCGAGAATCTCGAAATACATAAAATAAAAAAATTATACTAAATCACAAAACAAATATTTATTAACAAAAAAAAGTTATTCAATACAAGAATTATGTTAGCCTACGGCTGCTACTTTAGCTATAATTTTGTGGAATTACGATTAAAAGACATTACGAAAACAATACTTATTTAACACAATATTCATATATTAAATCCTGTAGAAGTATAATAATCAATAAAACACCATATTCAAATATAAAAAATAAATACCCATACACAAGCGATGAGCTTGATATTCCTCAAAAGTTTCATAAGAATTATTGCGCAAATCGAAACAATGGTATCAGATAAAGTTGAAAAATTGGAACATATTAAGTACAGCGTGATACGGACCACAAAAACAGTCAAGCTTTTTAAGGTTTACATTGAGTCAAGATTAAATTTTTGGTTCCGTTTTCGAATGGTAAAACCACCTATGGGGCTTGAATAAAATCTGATACCAGTGTTCCTGTGGGGGTAGCAGCGTACTGCAGTTAACAGACATTTCTGGATTCTTCCAGAAATCTTTAGTAAGGTGAGGCAGTTCACCAGCAGTGGGACACAACTACATTAAACTAAACTTAAACTAACTACATTAAACAAAACCTAGAGGAAGAAAAATTGAATCGACAATGATCACAAAACAAGAAATTAACCAAAGGTACTTAACCGTAGTTAATTTTATAACGATGCAAATACACATTAAGATGTTTTATAACATGCCATAACTCGATCATAATTCCAGCTCCAATATCGTTAATTAACATTAACTTCAATAAAACAAAGATAATAAAAATTAATTTCCAATATTGCAACTGCAAAATGACAATTATAAAGTGTAATAAAATGCGTCTTACAAATCTGCTTGCGTGTCGGTGTCTTTTGTCTTTATCTGCCTCGCAACATCTGAAAGAGAAATGAGATGTAATGTTGTATAAATATATGATTGACTTCTACAGAAGTAAGTCGGTGTACGTGAGATATGATTTTAATGGTCACAAACAATGTCCTAGCCAGTTTAATGGCATAGTAAATCTCTTTAATTGGATGATTTCTTACTGATACCCATTCGTTAACCGATATCGTGTGAGAAAAACGCATTTCTTTCTGGACGTCATTCATCTTGGATTGTGAGGCGGTGGAGCAAGTGAAATAAATAGATATATACGGACAAATCACACAGATTGAGTTAATCCCAAAGTAAGTTCGAAACTTGTGTTATGGGATACTAACTCAACAATTCTATATTCTATAAACACAAACTCGTATATAGATAAACATCCAAGACCCAGCTCAATCAGAAAAATATAATTTTCTATATTGACCTGACCGGGGATCGAACATCCCGGGTTCGATCCCCGGTCCAGTATAGCAATCTGGCGGACCTCCGTGGCCTAGTGGTCAATAGACCACTAGGCCACGGAGGTCTTCAAAAGATTTTAGCGATTTCAAAGATTTGGCTCGACGACAATTAATAATGAAACACGGAAGTTTAAAATTAGTTCAGGCTGTGGAAGTTCTGAATTATTTTCAGTGGCTTGCTTTCGTCGAAGGAAAATATACAGGTTTCCGAATGAATATAATGCTGCTACATAGCGGTAGGTGTTGTTGATTCATATCTTCTTCTTCTTTTTCTTCTTCATAGTCGTATTAAACACACGTGGAATTAAACACACACAACAACTTTCTTGGCATTATTAATGGAGTTGTTTGCCATTGCCTTCTCCATTTCACACACAAGTCAATATTCAACCAGTGTGCAGGTTTCCTCACGATGTTCTCCTTCACCGGTAGCAAGTGGTGGTCTATGAAAACTACTATAAATGAGTCAGATTGGTATACAAACTCATGTAGCATGAGTCGAACCTTGGATCTTTCGATCCACAGGCGGGCGTTTTAACCATCACACTAATTCATATAAGATGTACTAAATAAACACTCGTATAATGTCCATTGGTCAGCATTTAGTCGTTTTTTTTTAATATTTTACTTCGGCTTTAAAATATGTAGAACAGCTTCTTAGATATATGATAGTTGAAGCGATATATGAAGTGTGTTGTGGCATAAAAATTTCTTAGTGGAAAAAGCAAGCCGCTTTAAGATCAGATCTAAGGACTTTAAAGTACATAATTTTGACTCCCATCAACATTATCGTTTTAAACGGTAGTGGCTAAAACATAAATGGACTTTACATAAAGCAAGTTAGACCTATAGCGATGTAGATTTGAAGAGCTATAACACATTCGACTTATTATTATTGAAAATGTTATGATAACCGCTCTGTTTTCATGACTTGTATACCACGACCGATTGAAATCCTCTGAAGATTAGTACGTGTGCGTGTCGATGTTCCCATTTCTACGAAACTAAGTGGTGTGAGATTCCGACGTGTTCATACAATTGAAATGACATGTATGAAACGATTTCCGAACAATTTGTAAGCGACAAAGATGTTTTTGTGGACTGAAATATTTCTATAGCAATTTTTATACGATCGCGTATGAGAATTGTATTTCATTAAAATCAAAGTTATGAACGCCACACAAGGAGAGGTCTTTTTTGGAAGTCGGGAAAAATATCATCCCACTGTATGTGACAGCCCGCGGAGAATTAAAAATTCTATTTCTCTATACATTTATAGAACAAGAAACAGCTTGTCATACAATTAGGTTTTCGAGTTTTGCTACTCTGTCTCCTTCCACATCGTCCATTCAATATGAAGTAAAAGTAATATATAAATCTGTGAATTTGAAACAAACATGATTTTCATACAAACATTCACCCCCAATTAGTTATTTGGAGCTTGATTGTTTGAAAGAAAATGTCCTATGCATGAACGGGGGCTTTTAACTATTTGCGTACCAAATTTCATTAAAACCGGTCCAGTGGAAGCCGTGAAAGCGGAACAGACAGACAGACTTTCGCATTTATAATATTAGTATGATAGTATGGACATTAGTATGGAATTTTTAAAGAGTTTAAAACTCGGCTGTACCATGGTTCGCCATTTATTAGAGTGTTATAGAATCAACTACAGGAATACGTTAACCATTGAACATCCACATAATTTACAACGTAAAGCGATAAATAGTAAGGTGATATTGACATAAACTTAATCTGAATAGCCGATGACATGCAATGATCGCAGATTGCAGGATCATTTGCATTTTAGTTAAGCGACTTGTACAGCCTTTTTTCATTATAAAGGTGTGTTCACATAACTTCATCTCTCTCTCTCTCTCTCTCTCTCTTCCCTAATTCAAATTCAAAATTCTTTGTTCAATTTAGAATGATATAAATCACTTATTTACGTCAAATATTACCACAGCTGAGTGTTAAGTTCTTCTAATGCACACTTCACTTCATTCGTTCCTGTTTTGAACGCTTCCAAGTCTTTCCTTTTATTTGAATTCTAATCATCTGCGTATCTTCTCAGTGTCTTTCCCATGCTTCTGGGTGTTTCTTAGAGCGTTTCGAAAATTGGTGCCGCGCGCGTCAATACAATTTTTTAAATTTTCAAAATTTCAACAAAGTCGAGAATTAGTTTCACTGTCTGACTTTGAAATAATTAATCTGTACTGTAGTAATGTCGATCAGTCAAAATTGTTTTTAGAAATGGCCGACTGGCCGAAGAAAATTTACGGATTGTTATTGTGATACGGTTATGATTGCGGTCGCAGCGGTCGTAACGCTCTAAGACCATTTCTCAAGATAAATAAATAGAAATATTTATTTGCCAACTATACTACTTCATAATGAATAATCTTTAGTTTAAAAATATATTAATTCAGTTTAATTCCGCGAAACAAAACGAAATAGAAAATTAAATCTGAACAAAGAAAGAGATAAACAATTTATATTCTGGTATACGTAATTTTTTGTCGTGTGTACAAGACGCCTTACATTTTTTTTTTGCTTTTTTCTGATTGCGTGTTCAATTAGCAAGTGTTTAAATTACAAGATATGTATGGAGATCACAATAAATGTCTGATAACGTATTTTTAAGGGGAAATGAGTAATGGAATGGAAATATACTTTCGTGCCTATTAGTAGTTAGTTAATTTTAAACCAAAGATAACCATATTTGTTTTACTTTTTATAAACTAAAGAAATATTTCGAAAAATATTGGCCGGTTTTAAAGTGTCAAAGTAAAAGTAAATTAAAAATATTAAAAGCTAAACTAAATTATGTTAATTGTATTCCAAAAATAAAAATGTGTTCCGAAATTGAAAATGTATTCCAGCATTTTTTTTCATAGAATGCTATATATGCTGAGCACAGTGTCGTGCGCGATCATTAAAATAAAAATGTCTAAATTACCACAAGATTCGGTCTCGTAATCTTATAAAATCAAGTTTCAAAACAGACAAAAACCGAAGGAATACTTTAAATCTCTCGAGGTCTTAACTAACACATCTAAAGGGGCATTTACACTTATAAGGCAAATCGTTCTGCGTCCAAGCGGACTTTTCGCTAATTGTTCTAGTGGCATGCCAAGTAATTCCCTTAGTGGTACTAATGGGTCGTTAGTTCCTTAATGGCGGAGTTGGGTACCATCCACCTGAGTATTTAGTATTTGGTTGTGACCAGTTTGTCACTTAGAGGAATTTGAATTGGTTTTTACGCCCCGTATGGCTGTATTAAAGGTACTGGTCAGTGATTTATGATTTGGCAGTAGCGCTTGCGTGATGATTTAGATTCGCTCCGGATCCGGATGAAACCGGAATCGTTTTCCATTTTCAAATAAAAGGACTGAGTGAAATTGCACTCATTAGCAATTCGCGCAATCGGACGTTTTTTCATTATAGATTTATTTATCCACTTAATGTCGCATAGTTTATCATTGTCACTAAAGCATTTTATTAATGAGGTGAGGAAACATTAAAATTTAACTTTATGATTTAATTCTTATTTAAGATGTCATTAAAATTTGTTATGTATACACGAGTCCACGGAAAATTGACTTTAATATTGTTATAAACCTAGAACTAAACAGTTCTATATTTCATACATGTAATTGTTAGAAAATAACTAAGCTCTGCTACCATGTTGGAAAATTATAGGTGGAATGAAACACTCGGCCGAGATTACACAAGATTATTTATTCTCCTTGAGAGCGATACAAAAAAAACCTACATTACCTAAGCACAGATAAAAATTAAAAAGTAAAAATGTCAACTTTACTTGTCAAGTTGACATTTTTACTTTTTAATTCTAGATTGCGACCATAACACAGTTTTCAACAGTAATCTCTATAACCTCAAAGCTTTATGTACACGTTTTAGCGGATTTTTGTATTTGTCTTCTTAACCGGATGCACGTGCTTAATTTACTTCGACTAACATGTCATTTTCGACCTTAAGGTCCTTGTCTTAAGACTTTCCTGTCAGACGTTTCACTTGTACAGGTTTAAGTGAGTAGCCATGCCGTGTTAAACTGGTGTTAACTGGAGTGTGAAGTAAACACGACTGTTTAAAAGGTTTTAGAAGCATTGGCGAAGTCTATTGTACTTACACGTAGCGTTAGTAATTTTCATTATTGTTTAATTAATTATTTGTTAATATTTTCAAATAAGAAACAATTTAATCCTAATCCTTACTAGGTAATATTAGAAATTGAAAGTAAGTATGTTTTGTTTGTTACCTCTTCACGCTCTATCTACCTTATTGAAATCAATCAATGTTATTGAAATTTTGTATACATTTAGTTTGAAGTACGGAGAAGAATCGAAAGGTCCCAAGTTCAAATCCTACTAGTGCCACATGAGTAACAAAGCGAGGTTTATTTAAACTGTCATCCTTTAATAAATTGTCCAAATTTGTAATTTTTAAAAGTAGCCCAGTGTTACAAAGAACTAAAATGGCTAAAATAGAATATGAATTTCTATGACGTGAAAAAAAGCCAGAAAGTTCCAAATTTCTAAATGAATTATTTGATTCGATACCTCCCAATTAAAGATGTCACGTTTTAAAATAACATTCGCTTATTGTCAATACCTTTTTATTTTTAACGGGTAACGTATTTAATTCTAATAAAGCTGTTCCTTTTTTTTTTTTTTTAATAAAGGTATTTCTACATTTCAAATGAAGATTAATACATTGACATTAATAAATGGGACTGATTGTATCTACATTCAACTTTAAACTGATAATATTATCTAGAAGACGTATCTGTTGCCGAAATTATAAGGATGCCTCCAGTAGTGCTATAAAAATATATTTGATTTTTTAGTAAAAAAAAAAATCAAATATATTTTTTACAGCACTAAAATTTGCAGTATTCAATAAGAACTTTAGATGTATTCTTCAAAAAATTGTAATCTTATGCAAAATTTGCAAATATAAATATTTTCACGTGCATTAATAAAAGTTTAGTAATCTACATGAAATGAAATGTAATTATATTCATTTATATTATTGTGAGAAGAACTGTTTTAATATTAAAAGTTTATTTTGGTGTCAGATTTCAATCCCCAATATCAATCAATAACAATACACAATAATACACGTTTTCTAGAATGATTAAAAATACTTGAAAAAAAAAAGCATTCCAGTAAGTGCATTAAGTATCTTGACTACCTATATTACTTCAAGATTTTGTATATGTTGGATTGGAAATAGATTTAAATTTTTTTGAAAAAAGAAAAGAAAAAAAGACTTATTTTTCTTACAGCAGGCGTCATCGAATGCCATTGTTTATATTGTGTCTTGTCCTGGACCATAAATATCTTTATTTTCTCAATTTTCAATTTCATGTATTTGCCAGTTATGTAATGATCTTTAGTAGCGGTAAAAGAGTGCCAATAACGTAATTATTACTGACGCCAGTGCAACCACAACCGAAAAAAATCAACCGACATTTCTGTCAACGCCGATGACCAATCAGATTCTTTTATTTTTGACAACACAAATTTACAAATGCGTTTTACAGTTTATTCTTAAAACGATGTAGCTCTTAAGCTATTAAGAATAAAAGTTATATTGCACCTTATTTTGGTTTTCGAAATATTATAATAAAATTGTCGTTCGATATTCAAAAAGCCCGCATCATGTTCTTTTGTTCGAATTTTATGCATGCAGTTTTATCAAAAACAAGTGAACTGGAATGTGCCTGTATGTTTAATTTATTTTTTGGAACAGTTTAAATTAAGCTATGGTTTTGATGTATTTTAATATCGCAATAAAAAAGAACTTTTATTTATCTCAATGACATTGTAAAACGTGACTCACATTTTTATTCAATGAACATACATATTAGTTTTCAAACAAAATTTTACTTTGTCATTATATTTAGTTGTTAACATTTTCACATTTAAATAGACATTTCCTAAATTTTCTTAAATAACTACATTATTTCAAATTATTAGTTATTAATAAAAAAGAGATATTTTAATCTCATTATGAAAAATTATTCGTTATTATTGAAAATCACAAATATAATAATATTAAAAAAATCGGAGGTCGAAGTTAGATAATGAATTAATTATGAAATCATAAATTCTCACCAACCAAAGCCATCATCAGTGTCAATCAAAATAACTGAACTACATTCGATGGCACAATTACCCAACAAAATTACATTATAATCACCATTAGGTCCAATTAGGACTTTATTTTGGCCCAAACCCACTGACCTATGGCAAGAACATACACTAGATTGAATTTTTCTGTCAAGCCTATTGGTATATACCATTTACTTAAATGTTTTTGGATAGGCATGTTATTAAAATTCGAGTTATTATAATTGCGAGCGAAACGAGCGAGGTCTCACATTCTACTTGGGGCAAAAGTACATATTTTGTACGTATGTAAGTATGTATGTATATATGTTTGTTACGCGATAACTTTCCAATCGTTGGTCCGATTTTGATGAAAT
The DNA here is from genome assembly GCF_027563975.2 of Plodia interpunctella. Taxonomy (NCBI): domain Eukaryota; kingdom Metazoa; phylum Arthropoda; class Insecta; order Lepidoptera; family Pyralidae; genus Plodia; species Plodia interpunctella. The sequence continues at coordinate 1,184,548 of NC_071303.1, forward strand.
TTAAAAGGTATGTAGGATCTGTCAATGGAATTTTTAAGTTCATGGAGCAAAAAAATCGGTTTTGTAAAAAAATATTGTGTTCGCGAGGTCTACGTTCGAGGCGAACAACTAGTGTCATTAATTTCACAAGCCATTTATTAAATCATATAGCGGTTTATTTGGTAGGTGTATGTATACTCATTAAAATAGCTTCAGTGTTAGCCTTATATAGGCTAACACTGAAGCTATTTCAATGAGTATTCTTCATCCAGATAGGCTAGCCAATCTACAGCTTCGGATGTTATATATAAAGGTTTCCCGGGTCACCACGATATTGTATTTTATGATAAGTAATACAATAATGCAATTTTGAAGAAAACCGAGAAGTGGCATGAAACGTGTAGTTTTCTTACATATCTTATACTAAAGAATTTTTTTATTATGATGCAAAATCACTAGACTCGTTCTTCCTAATAATATTTTAGCCTACAGACATTTTGCTTTGTTTTCAAAAGTTCTATATATAAAATTAAAATCAAAATATTTCGCCATTCTTTAAAGTGCTGCAAGCACGCTAAAATGCATTTTCGAACCATAATTGGCAGTGTTCAACAGTGCCCACTCCAGGACATTTAGAAGTCTACTTTAGGTCATAAATTCGCACGCATGATGACAGCTGTCATTACAACGTCCGCCATCTTGATATCGGCGAATTTCACTTAGCTTCTTTATAATTTTGATGTGAATACGAAACGTGACTCCGACGCCTATAGCGTACGTGTTTTGGACGGTCCAAATTTTGGTAATACACCTACCTACATGGTGTTTGAATCCGATCGGCATTTCTTCACAGCAGTGCTCGTTCCGAAATACTAGTAGTTTGTAGCTTTAGTAAATATTATATAATTTAAACTATGAAAAAGTGCTTGTGAAGGTCTAATTTCTGAATTAATGATTTGATTCTGATTTTATAGGTCTTTAAAAATAAAAAACAAAAAATCTCTTTATTTTTATATATTTAGCATATTTATTTTAGTTTTAGAGAAACATTTTGTAATGACAAGTGACAAAGGAATATAGGTCTAAGCTTCTGTTATCACCAATAATAATTTGTTGGACATAACGCTGATATGCAGACACCACTGTCCCTGAGATTTTGTGCGGAAGTTAATGTGTAACGAGGGCAAAAAAAATGTTACAAAAGCCTGGCCTTATTGACTAATATGCTAAAATATAATTCTTTGAACAGCAGTTGGACATCATAAATAAATATATATATTAGGACAAATCACACAGATTGAGCTAGCACCAAAGTTGGTTCGAGACTTGTGCTGTTATGGGATACTAACTCAACGATACTATATTCTATAACAAATATATATGTAGATAAACATCCAAGACCTGGATCAATCTGAAAAAGATCATTTCCCATCATGACCAAACCGGGGTTCGAACCCGGGACCTCCAGTGTAGCAGTCCGGCGTGATGACCATTAGGCCACAGAGGTCATCACATAATAGACTAATGCATATACAAAAACGCATTTTACCATTGCATGTTTCTGCGTTGTAATAGTCTAAATAGTTTCAGGAATTCACATTATCATCCTGTATACACTATTAAGACCTAATTGAAATTAAAGACTATACCATAATGAGACAGTACGCTGTTACAACACGTCGTAATTTCCACTGCATTATGTCGATACATTTGTCTGAAATTGAGTGGCAAAGGAATAACAGGTGATATGATATGTTCTCTTTGGCACTTCCTTGTAATGACTTATTAGTAATGCGAAATATGCAGTGGGCATACAATGCCAAACTGCAAAATATCGAAACGAAACGATTAAAATTAAAATTTTAAAGGTCATTTGTATGATAATATTCTTAAAAACAAAATCAATACCAGATAAGCCTACTTCGGCTTAAATAAGTTTGTAACGCTATAAGTATTAAACATTTTATTTCAAAAATGAATCTTCAAATAAAATTTTGTCTCTCTTAGACTATTATAGACCATAGTCAAATCCACCAATACAATAATATAAAATATTTAAAATGAATACATATTATTTGTACAATGAAAATGGCACTCATCCAACGTTGCTTCAGTCAAGTTTGAAGTTAACTTTGACCTGCTACGAAAAACAAGTACGCCATTTTATCTAAACGTCAGTGGCATGCAGGTTAAAGTCAAAGTTTCCATAACTGCTATATGACTATTACGCCTATGTCCATTCCAATGGATTTACAAAATATGACTGAGATGATAATAAATGGGGGTAACATAAGGAACCACTCAAGTTACCATCGCCCGTAGCCCAACCATCATGGCTCATTAAGGTTAATATCAAATTTTGAGCGAATATCGATTTAAATGTATCGATGAAAGTTACGATTCCGTGCGATTATAATCGAGTCCTCCAGGCGTCAGGCATTTAGTTAATAATGACCGTAAATGTGGTTTCGGAAATTTTATTGTCGATTTTATTTTGTTTTTGATAAAATCTTCAAGTCATTCTAGGTATGTGTTCTTTTTTTAATTTATTTTTTCGATTTTATCAATATATTTTCATTCAAGTATATAGTTAGGAAGTTGGTGTCGCGATCCACAATTGGTTGAAAAAAATTATTTAAAAAAAATATATTGCAAATATAAGTTGTCTTTTTAATTCATTTTATACATAGCCTTTTTTTCGTAGTCCCATTGCATCCAATAGGATACCTCCCATTAATGGGACGATGGAAAAAATCATTTAACCGTAGACCCATTTACTTACCCTTGTAGATTTACCACGGTTCAGCGCCTACTTACACAAAAACTTCTCCAATCAGTACTTTTTTTAAATATATCAATGATTTATTGTAATCGATATGTTTATACGCTAATAAAATACTTAAATAAGTATCTTCTTTTATTATTACATATAAATAATTGTTTAAGCTTGATACAATTTAATAATTTGCGTGTGGTCCGAGGGCCCACTTCTTGAAATTCTATAAAATTATGCTTGGGATTTAGTGAACATTCCAAATGAATTGTGAAAGTTTTAATTAGATTTTGTGAAAGACAAATAAGCGAATTACAATATTTTAGTCTAGTATAGTCTGAAGGCCCACCTGTATCTCAAAAAATGAAAGAAAATATAACGAAATACATAAAGTGAATCAAGCTTTCTATTTCTTAATGACTAAGTTACAAGCTCTCACTTAAAATGTTTGAAAATTTAATTACCGCGCTTTCTTGGTAAACAAGTATCAACATCGAATTCTACTCAAAGTAACACACGTACACCACACAATCTAATCAACTGAGATCTGATCAAATATCACAAAAACTTAAAGTAGAGATAATGGCGGCCTGGGCCGGGTCGTTATGGTTGTGCTACGCGATGGCTGACCCATGCGTCAACTCGTGAACGGGTGATGCCAGAGGGAACTGGTCATCTCGTTTCTCATATATTTTTGTGTAAGTTAATTGTGTTTCATATTCATAACTTGTTTTGATATACCTTTTGACTATGTACAGTATGTACTTTTATGCCCTTCTGGCGTGATAAGGACCAACACTGTTCAAATGAGTTTCTTTCGGCATTTCTTCTCAGCAGTAGTCGTTCCGAAATGCCAGTAGTTTGTAGCTTGTGAGAAATAACTATAAATATAAAAATTGACGAGAAAAATGCCTGTAAAGGTCTAATTTCTTAATAAATGATTTTAATTTGAATTCGAAATAAAAAAATATTTTTGAATATCTAATTAAATGAAAACATAATAAACACATTATTTCCTACTAATATTATAAATACGAAAGTTTTTGAGGATATACCTGTTAGTATTTAACGCAAAATCTATTGGACGCATTGTTATGAAATAGAATATAAACTGCAAGATCACATAGGGTACTTTTTATCCCGAAATTCCCACGGGAATGAAGCCCTGGGGCGCTGCTAGTTTGTAAATAAATCTGTGAAATCTAATTATTTTGGAAGTTTTTCTAAAACAAAATTATCTTTTAAAGCGATCCGGGAAGATTTGGGTTCCGTTAGAATTTTCCACTCTTTTCTGTTAAGGCATCAAGCCACATCTAGAAATATTGAATATGGAATATATATTTAAATAATTACGTTTCGCTATGGCTTTTTTACTGTTGTTTGAACTCTCTTCGAAAATATACAAATCGTTCACATTATAAGTTTTCCTTTTAATTTAAGAATGGAAGAAGAATCTTTCGCTTTAAAGCAGTCTTTTGAAAATAATCTAAAAATAATTATAAAATATTTTATATAAAAATACCCGTGTCTACGTAGTCTGTGTAGATTTAAAGCATTCAGATTTTTAATTTTGATATAACTTTCACTTAAAATTTTATTTTATACCAAATCTCGCTCATAAAGCAATGTATTTTCTCCCTTTCTGTTTTGTATATATTTTTTACTAAAATGATTTGATAATTAACGGTTTATGGACCTAAATTGATGACTTCCGGTCGGTTATCGTACATTAAGAACATTTATTTTTATTCCCTATATGGGCTGGGCACATCTTTTTGTGAAAAATCCGACCGATTTTCATAGAACGTTCCGATATTTTTTTTAATTAGTCGAAAAGTAAAAAATATAAAATTTTTAAGACGTTGTTTCAGATTAATATTGTTTTTTTTAATCTACTGTTTTACGTATCCTATTGTAATAAAATTACAAATTCTAAAGTTTGTAATTTTACTACTAGTTACTTTTTTTCGTTTACTAGTTACTCTTTCACGCAAAATCTACTGGACAGATTGTTATGAAATTTAGTACACGGGTAGAATATAACCTGGAATAACACATAAGGCACTTTTTATCTCGAAATTCCCACGGGAGCGAAGGACACAGATAGTTTTATTATAAAAGTACGTTTAAGAGTGGTAATTTATTTATTTTTAAATCGAATTAGGAATTCATTACAAATTGATTTGTCACAGTCCAGTTTATAAGACTAAAAAATCTTGACCGGTGTGTTTAGCTCCCACGAAAATTCTGTTTGATGTTAATATATTATTTCGGGATAAAAAGTACCCTATGTGTTATTCCAGTGTTATATTCTACCCGTGCACAAGCAACAAACTACTGGCTAACAAACATACATACACACATCCTTACAATCTTTCGCATTTATAATATCAATAAACGGTTTCAAACATTACATTGGCTTCCTGTGTTCCATTAATTAGGTACCTATAATATGTGTCGCTATTGAACAAGTTTCTTTTATTCATCGAATATCCATTCTACACCCAAGCATTTAGGAAAACACTGGAAAAGAGTAGTGATATTATGAAACAAGATATTAGACAATTTAAATACAGAAGCCGGTGTTGTATGATTATTAGTATTAACATGAGGATGGTAAAATAATAAATCAGTTGTTGTCTAGCACTCACGGCGTTTCATTCAACATAACATGGTGACAGCGGTGGGATATTTGATGACCTCAGTGGCGCAGTGGTAAACTTCTTGCCACTGAACCGAGAGGTCCCGGGTTCGATCCCCGGTCGGGTCAAGATGAAAAATGATCTTTTTCTGATTGGCCCGGGTCTTGGATGTTTATCTATATATGTGTATTATGTGTTATAAAAAAATATAGTATTGTTGAGTTCGTATCCCATAACACAAGTCTCGAACTTACTTTGGGGCTAGCTCAATCTGTGATTTGTCCTATTTTTTTTAAATATATATATAAAAAAAATAAAAAAAAATAAAAATAAAATAAATATAAATACGCTTCATTACGTGAAGCAAACTGTAAGAATGTTATTAAAAAACGTATTTGGTGCTTGTGCAAAAGTATAAAATTTGTAAAAGAGGTGAAATTTGTAGTGAATAATGGAGCACGCTTGACCACCACCGGAATTAAACCTGGACGGCGGTCCCGTTAGCAGGGCTAACGCGTGGAAAAAGTGGAGACAGCAATTCATGTTATTTATAAAGGCTTCTGGAGCGCACTTCCTAGCACTCACTGCGTTTCATTCAACATAACAGCCGGCTTACGATTATTAACTGTTATAAATAATACCTGACTTGCAAATGGATATATTACAGCATCATAATAAACATATAATCACGACAATAAAATTCAAAATTTATTGTAAATATGACTGTCCGTTATAAGCAAAGCAATTCATGTATTCTTAATACTCAAATATATTATAAATAACGAAGTAGATTTTGCATGCAGCTTCCAGTGGGAAATATTATATTTTCTCCTATATCATAACTAAATAATTTTTCTGATATAAATCTCAAACAATACAGATTTTGGTATAAAACTTAAATCGTTGGAAACAATAGTCATTATTTTTTTTTAGTTTCATTATATTTCTTGGTGTTTAATTGACGACCTCGGTGGCGCAGTGGTAAAGTACCGATAGGTCCCGGGTTCAATCCCCGGTCAGGTCATGTTGGAAAATGATCATTTTCTGATTGGCCCGGGTCTTGGATGTTTATCTATATATATGTATTTGTTATATAATATAGTATCGTTGAGTTAGCATCCCATAACACAAGTCTCGAACTTACTTTGGGGCTATCTCAATCTGTGTGATTTGTCCTTATATATTTATTTATTTAATTTTCTAAAGTATATGCGAAATGCATTCTTAATATATTCAATTTAAGTACTCACATTACATATATATAATTATTATAATATTCCTAGTACATTATTCTTGATATTATAAATGCGATAGGGTAGTTTGTTACTTCATGACGTTGTATATACTAAACCATTTATTTTTATTTCGAATAAATATATCGCTATATAGAGAAAACAATGGAGTGTGAAATAGGCCACTTTTCATACTGGGATAAAGGATTTATTTTAATTTAGAAAATATTTTTAATATGTTAACAAATGCACAAATGAGTTTTCCCGATTTGTTATAATAATAAGGATTTCTGTTATATAAATGTTACTACTATTAAAAATGATAGTTAATATTTAAATTTACTTACTATAACTTTTAACCGTAGAACATTTATTTAGATGTACCTACATAATTATAATCACTTCTGTTCATTGCTAAGTAACTCATTATTTCGTCATATTCAACTTGTGTAAATTCAAGTGATAATTTTACAGTTAGATATTAGTATCATAAAATATGAAACCGTATAAGATACGTCAAAAAATTTACAATATTATGATAAAATATATATATTTATAAATAAATAAATATATTAGGACAAATCACACAGATTGAGCTAGCCCCAAATTAAGTTCGAGACTTGTGTTATGGGTTACTAACTCAACGATACTATATTTTATAACAAATACATATATAGATAAACGCCCAAGACCCGGGCCAATCAGAATAAAGATCATTTTCCATCATGACCCGACCGGGGATCGAACCCGGGACCTCTCGGTTCAGAGGCAAAAACTTTGCCACTGCGCCACCGAGACCGTCATAATCATTGATTTAGCTTTAACTGATTGATCTCGTTATTTTTTTTTTTGTTGAATTTGAGTTTTGTGTACATAAGTAAATACACATAAAATTTTTAAAACATTTGAATTGAACTGCTGTTTAACGGCAAAAATTACTATTCATACCTCTAAATTCATAAAATTTCATAAAGTATACGATAAGTTGTATGTTACCTACATACTAATATTATAAATGCTAAAGTCTGTCTGTCTATCTATCTGTCTGTCTGTCTGTTCCGATTTCACGGCTAAACTGCCGGACCAATTGTGATGAAATTTGATAAACATATAGTTAAAGAACCCCGTTCAAACACAGGCTACTTTTTTTTTTCAAAAATCAACCCCTAAATTACTACAACGGGGGGTGAAAGTTTGTATGAAAATTGCAAGTTCCGCTTCCGCAGATAAATTCACGCGGGCGAAGCCGCGGGCAAGAGCAAGTATTTTATACATATTTATGTATTAGTAAACCTACAATATTGCTTTCGTGTGATCACTATTATAATGTTAAGTATATTAAAAATTTGTTAAACAAATGTTTATTAATATTACATACGTGATTTTTTAATTTAATTGACAACTGAATTAAAGCTAAGAGCTTAATTTTATCTTGTAAACACGACGACTCGCAGTACGAACGAGCTTTTAAGCTTCGACTTAATTACCTGTTACACCTGTATTTTATTTTGTTTCTTTTTTATTTAAGTCCCATATTATGACGATGTGTAAAACAGGTAAGTATATACTTTTTTAACATGTCCAGTAGCATGCTACTTGACAAGATTTTAGAATGGGGAAATACACGAATTAGAAATCTTATATCTATAATTCATACATATAATAAAACTGTAATCTGGCTATGTATACATGTATGTACAGACATAGCCCACATACAGTTAAAGAAAAATAATTAATAATTATGGGTGTTCTTTTGAAACCAATTCTTTTAGAATGTTTGTCTGTCTGTATGTTTGTTGGCGCATCACGCAATAACTATTAGGTGGACTTTGATGCGGTGTTACGGTGTTATAGCGGATGGTCTAACTTGATATCTAGTATAGGATTCAACACGATATGTTGCTTAGAATCTAAGATATCGATAATTAATAAGTTATGCGCATGAAACGCGGGCGAAGTTGCGGGCAAAAGCTTTTTTTTTTGTCAATAAAAAACAATAACAAAATGTGACATTAAATTTACAACTTCGATTTTTAATTTAGTAGAATTTTGTTACGGGAATAGGGAGTGGGTCACGTAGCGGGAAATGGGATGGGGCGCGTTGCGGAAATCGACTTGAGACAATTTACAGGAAACGGGACAGGACACGTTTCGGAACGAGACACGTAGCGGAAATCGTAGCGGGAAACGGGGAATTGAAATAAAGATGACAAAAAATACGAATTTGAATCATAGTAATAAATAAATTATATGCGATAAAAGGATAAATTAAATTTTATTTCGATTCCTTTTAAGTACTGAAATTAACGCGTGCGAAGCCGCAGCCAAAAGTTAGTATATTATAATACCTTGAACGATAATTAAATCCTAAATCCTAGATCTAGATTTAGAGTACCGTGAGAACGAAACCGAACCATTTTAGGAAATCTCATCGATCGAAAATCTATCCAGTTATGATACTGACGTTTTTGATTCACACTAGTGCCCGCGCGCAGCTTTTCTTAGTATATTTATTTAATATCATAAAAGAATACGTAGAAAGGACGATTTTTCTTTTGCTAAATGTCATGGTGAAAAATTGGGACACTTTAATGTCATTTTTATCAATATCACTATTGCAAAATGTTTTGCATGTTGTAATTTTTTTTTTCTCATTACTAATCCATACTTCTATAATAATAGTGGTGGTGTAATGGTTAAAACAGCCGAGTCAGAAGATCCCAGGTTCGGTAAGCAGTTGTTTTCATTGATCTACAGTTACTTCGGGTGAAGGAAAACATCGTGATTAAATCTGAATACTGATAGCTTATGACAACCTCGGTGGCGCAGTGGTAATGTTCTAGCCACTGAACCGAGTGGTCCCGGGTTCGATCTCCGGTTGGGTCTTGATGGAAAATGATCTTTTTCAGATTGACCCGGGTCTTGGATGTTTATCTATATATGTATTTGTTATAAAATATAGTATCGTTGAGTTAGTATCCCATAACACAAGTCTCTAACTTACTTGGGGCTACCTCAATCTGTGTGATTTGTCCTAATATATTTATTTATATTTATTATTTATTTATTTAGAGCAGAGGCCTCTTTAGAAAAAAATAATATTTTGCCAAATGAGCTAATTCTAATAATTTACGTACACAGTTTGTACAATCTGTACATACAGACTGACAAACAATATTCCAACTATACCCAGACCGCGTGACGGGACCCGCTCGATATTCACGACGTCTTTCGGTTCGATTCCCGGGTGTGCCGTGACATAGATTATATAATACTATGCTGGCCGTGACTGAGCGCACAGTGGTTCCATTGCTGTGGCAAATAGGAAAAAACGTGACGGAGTTTTTTGTATGAATTACTGTATTTTTTTTTTCATTTTTTATTATGGACATAGCTCTTAATGGCCATTTGTTTTAAAATATATATTTTTTAAATAATTAGATGATAGATTAGATTTTTTTACTTTTCGACGTCAATAAAATTCCGATACAGATTCAAATAAAAATATAGCTTACGATTATTCAAGGATGAATATACTTTTTTAAAGTCAATCTTTATATTCAATTTTATAAACAAATATAAAAATTAAATAGCATTCATCGCGAAGCCGCGTCCAATAATTTCGGTCTAAAAACCAACTTGCATGAAATATTCCCGGAACCCATCTCAACCGTATTTGAAAACCAATAAATACTCACACCATACAATTTGCTTAAAGTTATCGTTCAATTTGCCGCTATAAAAGAAATTCTGTTCCGTTTTAAACTGGGCCCCGTAAGGATGTATGGGAGATTGTTCAGATAATGTTGGAATTAAGCAATAACACTTACTCTTTTAGGCGGTCACTTCGATATCGAAGCAACTCATAAAATTTTATATTTTCTCATCGATACACATTTTATGTTATAAGCGATAGCGGGTTTAAAGTTGTTGCTACTAAGTTCAGAGTTCTGTAGGCTTACTTCTCCACGGCAGTGGTTAAAATGGTGAATGTGCTATGAACTTTATTATTTTGATGTTAAATCACAATTTAATCATCACTATTTACGTTACCTTTGGCTGCCATCAAAACGGCTGGCTTCGTTCGCTAGTTTTTGGTTTAGATTCTGAATTAGATTTATCTTCTTCTTCTTGTAGTGCCTCTCCATTACTAGAGGTTGGCCGTCAGTTCCGCAAACTTCTCCCTGTCCATCACCAGGCGAAACAGGTGTTCCACTCTGTTGATTCCAGTCCCTTATGTTTCTCAGCCATGGTTTCTTACGTCTACCAGCACGTCTTTATCTATTTCCATCCTACTAACAAATATCGACTTTTAGAATAATTTTTATATCACTCACTCGATTATTCGACTGCCTCTGGCTCTTAACATTTTATTATTAATATAAATATCATAATTATTACTAAACTATTAAAAATAAAGTCAAAAAAGAAAAAATATGAACTGCATTGTGGTCATTTTAATTTTTCTTCTTTCATGTTTTTTTTTTTCAATTGTCATTCCAAATTAATTTACTTTTATTGGACAATCGACCCATTTTTCTCATAACTTATGCCGCATGCGGTAAAAAGCCTAAAGCGTGTCGTTCCCGATATTATTGCAACGCTACTGCTCCACGACGAAATTAACTATCATAAATGTTAACGTCTCTAGATTTCACAAGCGTTTTGCGTGAAACAGATCAAGTTTGGAATTAATATGAGGAAGAAATATGGTCACCCACCCTTCCGAAACTTGTTACATGGAAATTTAACTTTAAACCTATAAGACCCACAGTTGCCTTTGGCGAATCGGCTGCGGTGAAGTTTATGGCGCCGCTTCTACTTTATCTGCGCTTAGAAAGCTGGCTTGTTAAGTAATTTTTTGACTCAATATCACAATAAAATTACTAATGTTATATAATATAATTGTATACACTTATATAATATTTTATCTATTCATCTAAATCAATTAAGTATCAAAATGCGTTATATTATTAGCCATATCTGTAGAACGCCCAGTGGTACGCTTTCTAACTGATATAGGATAAAGACATTTATTTATTACATATTTTAATAAATGACGCCATAAACTATTCGTTTAATCCATAATCAATTAACAAGATATGCCCGTTCATTCTTATTACGACACAACTTAAAATAATTTAAAAATGTCTACCAACAAACTTAAATCACAATTATGTTACGCATACGATATTTATCACTCGTATTCGGATCATAAATCGGACCGAATCGAATTCGATGCCAAAAGAATCGATTCAATCCATTCTTGATTGTAAAATGTTATTGTTCCATCGGAAAATTACTTTCACTGTAATATTTTTTATTTTCGATAACCATAAATATGTTTTGGTGTAATTGTGTTTATGGTGTATTTAAGCCGATTTATTTGTATAAAAATCGGTGTAAAAACATCGATTTAAGGTGTTTTACAGCTTTTGGGCTTGTGTCAGTATTATCATCACTATTATGTAAGTACTGTCGACTGCACGTCAAGTCTTGCATGGAACTCTTACGTCCTTGTTAATTGATGCGAATTTGGTATGATTGTCTCTTCATATTCGTATTCCTCATGGCTGAGGGTCGTGGTTATTACACACACATAACAACTTTCTTGGCATTATTAATGGAGTGGTTTGCCATTGCCTTCTCCATTTCACTTACAAGTTAATAATAATCAACCAGTGTGCAGGTTTCCTCACGATATTTTCCTTCACCGGAAGCAAGTGGTAGTCGATGAAAACTACTATATATGAGTCAGATTTGTATACAAACGGGGACCTTTCGATCCACAGGCGGTCGTCTTAACCATTACACCACCACCGTTTCTTCATGGTATGATTGTACTGGCTGGTAATTTACTTGATAAACTTTATGAGTAATTTATTTGAAGTCAGACACCCAGATTGAAGGTTGTAGTGTATCAGGTGTCAACCTTTTTTATTGGTTTAAAAATATAATTCGTATCACGTCTCTATATTTTGCGGTGTAGGCAAAGCTAAGATTTTGCGAAACGTGAAGGGCACTTATCGCGAACTTGTGAACGATTGGTGTGATTGCATTCAATTAATAATTCAATAATACTTAATCCTAAGATATTGCTAGCGTCTTTGAGAAAAAAAAACTGGTTATAGATTTTTTCCTTGATCAACTTTTACAATCTGCGCGGGAAGAGAAGCAGCTGGCATATTTGTATATTTTCCCAACATAGGTAGGTATATACTACTATAGGTAGTTTTTTTTTTCAAATTTACATAATGATGTAAATTTGAAAAAAAAAAGACGATATAATATCGGTATTTTATACAAGAGTTAGTTTAAAAGTCTAGGTTAATAGCTAAATAGATTAAGTCAATACCAATTTAAACCTAAGTTAATATTCAAGAAGTAGTAAATCTTATAAAGGTGCTATTAGTCAAGGCTTTCGTCCTATAATGGTCATTAAAAAATGTGACAACAGACGCACCCTGCTGTGTTCCTAACAGTAGCTATAAAGGTATAAATCTGCACTGTTGCCGTCTCCCTCATACGCATTCTATCACACTTTATTGACACTTCAAGGGCTCGTAATGAGCAATTAAATGATACTTTTTAATTTGTGGGAAATGTTCAACTCTTGGGTGGCGCGGAGTCGGAAAAATTGATACGGCATTTTTTACTTAGATAAATATCTTTTTCAGATTTATATGTGTATTTTTTACATTTATTTTGTAAAAATAAAAAAAAAACATTTTAATTTAAGAAAAATAAAAAATATTTTAATTTAAAAGATTTTAATTTAAAAAACATTTACTAAGATATTTATCTCTCTCTTATTTTCTCCCGTTTTCGTTTGGATTTGAAGATACGGCGCCGCGAAGCTTATAGCGTAATTTTATTTTATTTTTTCTGCTATTAATGATTTTACTACAGGCCGCCTACCTGACTACAACCCTTTTTGAAATGCTATTGTTGCCTGACTGATGTGAAGGCTTTTTATCCCTTAGTCGCCTCATACAACATCTTCAGGAGGATATGGAGTGTAGTAACCACACGCTAGGCATTTAAGCTGTAAAACATCTAAATATATAACCATAAAATATTCATAACTCAGTAATTCTATAAATTTGAAGATTCTCACATGCGTGTTCTTATTTCCAAGTAGCCGTTTTTAGTAGAATTCCCGCGTAAAAATGTCGGTGCGTGTGCGCAGGTGAGAAATCCGCGCCAACTAATAAGATCTAAGTTTTTCTCAGTAATTGCTTACTTGCACGGTTTTTTACGCTAAAGCTATTTGTATAGTGCACACTGTGCATTTCACACCACGTTATATACACACGAATATACATATATATTTTTATACTTAAACGGCAGGTTTTTTATACAAAAATGTCATTTTAGACACAAGCTTTTATTGTAGTCAGAGAGATCTTAAGGCATTTCATGTGTGACAAAAATATCATATCCGTGCAGTAAACCGTTGAGGAGTTCCCACGTCTGGAGGTGTACCATCAGGTCAGGGTTATCACAATAATGCATTGTCATCCAAACTAAACGTGTAATTACGACGTCGGTGGCGCATTGGTAAAGTGCTTGCCTCTGAAACGAGAGGTCCCGGGTTCGATCCCCGGTCGGGTCAAGATGGAAAATGATTTTTTTCTGATTGGCCCGGGTCTTGAATGTTTATATATTTGTTATAAAATATATTATCCTTGAGTTAGTATCCCATAACACAAGTCTCGAATTTGCTTTGGCGCTAGCTCAATCTGTGTGATTTGTCCTAATATATTTATTTATTATTTATATTTAATAGGATCAATATATCGGCTTCAAAATTGAGTTTCAAGATTCCACCCGAGACAGAGACATAGCGACACACAAGTTAAATAAAAGCTTGTAAAAATAACAAGTAGGTAAGATTTTATCATAAAAAATGAGTTCAACAAATCGTCGTAAGTACATAATCATGTTACAATTTTTTATTGTAATAACACATTGGTATAACTGGACCAGTTAAGAATGATGACTGGACAAAAACGATCGACAATGATTCCTCAAAGTATTGTCTTGATCATCTCATTATGATGATTTATAGTTGAATGAATGAATGAATGAGTTTTTTCTTTAATACCTTCGCTTATAGGTATCTAATGATAGATTCTGATTGAAATGTATCATGTCTTCGTTATAATTTCATTCAGCGCGTGGGCGTAGGTAGAAGGGGGCCAGGTAAGTCGTACTCACCCTAGAGAACAGGCACCTCACTCTCGACCCATCCCAGAATTTTGATGAGAAGAAATATTCCCGGTCAGAATCCTGATGTCGTAAATGTTAAAGACTGACTTTAAAAAGGTTATTAAAAATTTCCAAACGTTCATGATAAACCTGGACCTTAGTCCCACCCTGATTAATATCTCTAGATACGCCATACTAATTATTTCTTTCTAATCTATACATATAATAAATTTATAAGTGGGTTATGTCTGTATGTAGAAAATATTAAATAAAAATGATAATAGGGGTATTTATGGGACAAATAAAAGCCAAAACAATTATTGTTAGAATTTATGTCTGTCTATCTGACTTTTTGTGTATAGCAATAGGTGGTTTGTTTACCGAAGATGCTAGTGTCGCCATCTGCATTTAGCTTTGCATTATCTTATAAACTATTTAATGTACTCGTAAAGTTCAGCATAATTTAAATTTATCCTGCAGAATTTGTTCATTAAGCTTATACACACTATTAACAAACTTCGACGTATGCGCACGCACACGAATCACCATACATTGCCTAGTTTTAACGTAAGCTACATATGAATGCAATAAAAATCCTGCAATGTACGATAAATTCGCCACGATTCCGTGAATTTGCTTGTGCATAGACGCTATAAAATAGGCTATAAATTAATGTACAACAGTATTCAATATGCTTCAAGAAGAGAAATGAATTGTATGCTCATCTAAACATCGTAAAGTGTATTTATGAACCCTTTTCCTATATTATTCGAAAGTGGATCAGGTAATTGAATTTCCCCATAGAGTTAATGAAGTTTAAACAGGACAGCACTCAAATGTATAATAGAATATTTCACTTCTTATCGAGTGTGTTTATTTGACATGACTTTTACGACTACTCTCATCTAGAGACAGCAGTTGTATACATACACAATGGCTATTATATATTATATATATATATTATATATATATATATATATATATCATAGGTGAAGTATAATTCGATTTTGTATTTTGCCGTTATACACACGTGGACTCTAACTGGAAAAAATTTAAACATTACTTCTGTTTTTTAGTGGCGTCATCAATAAAAAAAATTAATACTTTTTTAACCTTTAATTTATATGTCCTATACTAATACCAGAGTTATTGACCACAAAGTGGATCTTAACCACTAAAGATACTGTTTTTTTTAGTAAAATTATATTTTTCGTCTGGCATGTCTAGTGTCTGCCTCTTTTATAAGGCTATCCTGAATGATTGATGATGACGTATTTCGATCTCTGCTACCCTCAATCTGTATCAGCCATTTGCTTATAATTCGCTGAGCAGATTCAATTTGCTCGCTTTTTGCGTTAACCTCGACTTAATCGAGTTTCCCATGTGAAACCAGCTTTATATTAAGGTTTGTTTCATTCACAGATTTATGAAAATACAGACGTGTATTTTGAAAAAGAACTTATAATGTTCCACGCACATATTTTTACGAAACAACTTTCGAAAATTCATTTAATATTTATTTATCGATAATAATGTAATGCTTTTTTAATCACAGTAATGCTTTTATTTATTTGATATTAAAGTATTCAATTTGATATAAAATAATTAAGCCAATCGGGATCCAATGGAATTTTGTATTCTTCTAAAAACTTACATAATCACATACACTTTTATTCATTATAAAAGTGTATTAAACTTAAATAATATTAAAAATAAACTATTTTCAACATTGTGAAGAGCGCTACCGTCATTAAAATCACTTCTCTGTACATTAATATGTCTATAATTATAACGCAGACGGCGAGAATGTGTTGATTGATTTTTTGTAAAACAACTAGAGTAATCATTATAAAGAAATAAAGTAATGACTTTTTATCTGTTGGAGAATTTGTTTTAAATATCTTTATAGTACTAGGAACTTAATTATGTTAAAAGTTAAAATATAATATAAAAAAATAAGGTAAACATATAATGTTGAAAAATATCCCATGAAAGGATCTCTTCCAGTCAACCAACGATAGTTTCAGAGAGAATTTATCCTGATTTGGACACCAAATATACACATAACAATATAAAATAATTTTAATATAAAAAAAAAATATTTAAACATTGATAATTGCT
Source organism: Plodia interpunctella (assembly GCF_027563975.2). NCBI lineage: Eukaryota > Metazoa > Arthropoda > Insecta > Lepidoptera > Pyralidae > Plodia > Plodia interpunctella. The sequence goes on from NC_071303.1 coordinate 1,201,506, forward strand.
ATTATATTATATTATTTCAATAGCACAAGTGCGTGAAATTGTTTTTAACCCCCGACACAAAAAGAGGGGTGTTAAAGTTTGACCCCTAAGTGTATCTGTCTGTATATGTGCGTAGCAACATAGCTCCTCAACGGGTGAACCGATTTGGATGCCGTTTTTTTATTTGATAGCCAATTTTTATCCGGTGGTTCTCAGATATGTTTGATCAAAATCGGTTCAAAAGTTGTAGCGAAACGAATATTGAAAGTCGAAAGTTTTTTAATTTGTCTAACAAATAAGCAACTTGTATCGTGCCCAAATTTAAACTACAACCCGAAAACAGTTAAAACCACAAGGAAGTATCGCATAAAACTGAATACATTAGCTCACAGAGCCGGTATTTATTTTGCACCTAAATATTTGCCTCGAAGCAGCGGGTCAAACACATAACTCTGCGCGCGCATGTAAATAAGGGCATATTTCAAATGGCTGGTCGCTTCTTCAAATGGTAAAGGCAAGGTTTCACTAGTTGAACATTGGTTTTAATTTGCGCATGCACAGAAGTGTTTGTTTACCTATTTTGATGTTATCTTTACTGATATATAAATAGAAATCTGAAAATTATATAAATTCAGAAATTGGGGTTGATTCAATTCAGAAATTGGGCTTTCACAGGCACTTTTCACGTCTTAAAATATCATTTATCATAATTTCTCAATAAACAACCACTACTGGAACGACGACAATAAAAGCTTGTGGCAAAAATGACGTTTTTGTAAAAAACTTGCTGTTCCTCTATTTTTTTCCACGTGTGACAAATGGTGTGACAGCGAGTCTGCACCCCCTCCATTTCAATTTACACATGTGTAACCCCCTTTAAATGGTTCCTTACTCCTCAGGAATGTGTGTGTAAACTTAAACATGTCTAACTTAACAACACTACCATCTGCGAATTGTATATCACAGCGCGTTATCTGAAGTCCTAAATCAATTACAAATGAAATAGCTTGAAAGGTATAGATATTTACCTTAGTTATTTGTCTACATAACAATACCAAAATAAAAAGACAACTTTCTATTGGTATTGTGTTTTCAAATAAATAATTCTGTTTTAACATTCTATGTACAAATATAGTTCCAATAAATTTTATGGTACAACAGATTTTTTATATTTATAAAGTCTGTTTTGATTAAAATTTTAACATATTTTTTTATGGATGGCGCAGTAACAGGTGAGGCTTTTGCCCAGCTGTGGGACACCACAGGCTAATAAAAAAAAGTTAATTCGTTCGTTCGTTCGTTCGTTCACTCGCTCGCTCGCTCGTTCGTTCGTTCGTTCATTCGTTCGTTTGTTCGTTCGTTCGTTCGAAATCAAAATCAAATCATTTATTCAGAAATTAGGCGATTCGTTCGTTCGTTTGTTGTTTGTTTATTTATTTATTTATTTATTTCATACATTATATTATCTTATACTATCATTACAGGTGCTCCCTACGCAATAGTTAAGATATAAAATTACACATAGTTTCTACCATAGCACATTATATACAATGTAGCTCATGTGAACTCTATGAAAGGACAAACAAATAGGTCGATTTGAATTGCAACTTCTTTTAGGACCCTCAACGCTCTATTCAGAGGTACATGTTTGAGAATATTCGCTTGTGGTGTTGGTATTGGTATTATAGATAGTATAGAACTCAAGTACCTATATCAATAAGCTTCTAAATAATAAGCGTTACGTTCACATTTTGCCCCACTTGATTCTGTCCACCCCGTAAGAGATTAAGACATGTTTCTATATCATTTTATGAATACTTTAACTAAATATTATTAAAATTATCATTAAAAGTTTAACATGGTTTAAGAATGTCTACTTATCTCAAAAGTTTCAACCAGCCTTCAGAAGTCCGATGTTTTATGGTTTAACCCTCAAAAATTACTGGAAAGGTTAAATTATTATTACCATTATTATGCATATTTTAACATTTAATCTTAACAATAACCTTTAATCTTAAAGATGCCAGGTTAATATGATGTAACGCACTTTGTTTAACACTAATTGGAACTTTAAGTTAAAAAAAATGGGTCGGCTATAATAAATGTCAATTATTATGATTGTTTTTATGAGTTACAATTTCATAATGTCGAATTAACTGTGTCATAAAATTTTAATGTAAACGTTATGACCAAACCCCCAATCGCGTTTCAACCTTGGTTTAGTCGGCTGGACCGAATTCAAATCCATATAATTTATTCATAAAATTAGACCTTCACAGGCACTACTTTTTCACGTCCATTTTTATATTAAATAGTAATTTCTCACAAGCTACAAACTGCTGGCATTTCGGAATGACCACTGCTGAGAAGAAATGCCGAAAGAAACTCATTTGAAAAGTGTTGGTCCCTACCTCAGAACCTACCTACCTTTGAACAGAGTTAGGTCAATATGGAAAATGATCTTTTTCAGATTGACCTGGGTCTTGGATGTTTATCTATATGACAATGTATATGTAATAGAATATAGCATCGTTGAGTTAGTATCCCGTAACACAAGTTTCGAACTTATTTAGGGGCATTCTGTGTGATTTGTTCCTATATGTATATTAATAAAAGTATTTATAATTTTTATTTAGTTGCTATAAATTAACGTGTGACATCGTAATCAACAACAACGCCATACAAAACTCACCCATACACTTCCATAATTACGATAATCATAGCAATAAACTACTGGACGCCGAATACCCAAAGTTAACAGTTAACCGGTGATTAACTCGCTAATTACAACGTCAGTTTAACTTGTTAACATAATTTTATACAGGAATTTCAACATAATCTCTCTCTTTCTCATCTGTGGTTGCTTCGATGTCCCTTCGGATCCCTTAAAAAAAAAAATTTTTCTTTTTCGCCTGAAAAAAATTTTTGTAATCCCGACTTGAAAAAAAATCCCGCCCGATTCCAGAATTATTTCATCTCATATGAAAATATGAAAATATAAATTACAATTAAAATGTTCTGAAGTCTTTCTTTTCATAGTTTCCCAGTGTCCCAGTATAGTCTTTTAGAAAATTAAAATATTTCATAATTTAGATATATGGTGAGGCCACAATATAAATAAGTATAATATGTTTTAATATTTATATATGTAGGTACGCCACAGGTTTTTTAAAGGACCATGGGCTTTGAGACGTCACAGTCGATAATGCAACAAGTTCAGTAGACAAACGGAGAAAGCGTCGGTTTCTCATAATTGTCATCACTGTTGCGGTGTAGGTAGATATCAATACAGCATTATATTACGTCCCTATAAGAGTCACGTACTTACACAGACAATCATGCCTGAGATCTGTTTTAAATAAACTTGGTAGACCGCGATAGTGAATCATAATGATTTAGGAGAAAAAAAGTGACGTCTGCATATATTGTTTACATGGAATGAAATGACGAATTTTGTGTCCTTTCTCTTTGGTTTTCCTTGTTATATTTTATTAAAATTTTTTCTACATTTTCTCCATTGTCTATGTGAAGTTAAAATTATGTTCGTTCAGAATTAAAATAAACTATTATAAAATGTCGATTTAAAAACAAGATTAAAAAAGTAGGAACGCGGACCCTGGGCGCCGACGCTCAATAGCTAAGGAGGATCATGCTCAGACGAGAGAGAAATATTTTCTAAAAGTTGGTGCTAAATTTCTACTAAAATGTAATTTTTGCCACATGCTTTCGATGTCGTCAGAGTCATCTCATTGCATTCAACGCGTGTCGAAAAAACCATTTCCATTCTGTAAGCCGTTGAAGAGTTCCCTTGTTGGGAGCTAATCCTGGTTGCACCATCAAGTCATTCTTATCATAATAATGCATTGTCATAGAATCAGAAGAACACTTGTAAGGAAGTGAAATTTAACTTGTAAGATTTGATTACAGACAGACAAACAAACACTAGTGCAGTTAAGCTATAAAAGCATTTAAATAGTGGCGTTCGCCCATCGTAGATCATAAAAATATTCAAAATTATATATTGAAAAAAAAAATTAAATCTTGACAAATAACTAAACAAGTCTTGAACAAATTTATTCAAACTATCCGAATTCGACTGACCACGGGCAAGGATTAAAATTCAAAAATTCAAATGAATGTGGGAGCGGCCGCTGGATCTGAATTGATCTGAATCTGAATCGATCTGAATCTGAATTGATAACGATCGGAGTTCGCATGATGCACCTGGCACTGCCATTTGTCTAGATAATATCCGACGGTTATAATTATTTATTAGTTTGCCGAGTATTTTAAATATTTCATTTATTCAACCAGTATTACCAATTTAGGTACCCTGTTACCCAGCATTGATCATTAAAGTTAAATTTTAATACAGTTTAATCCAGTTTTCAATCTGATTATGATGGAAACACAAGTTTTTTTTTATGTGCATCCAAACATGAAGTAACTTTATCAATTAGTAAATGCATTTTAGGGTTCCGTAGCCAAATGGCATGATTTAGTATTAGAATTAATCAGAAATCTAATAGTTTAAATGGAATTAACGGTGTAATGTAAAGTTCATTTTAATTTTTGAATATAATATTTTTCACTGTAAGCGATTTTCCCATGTCCCAAAATCATTTTTGCAAGGTGTTGCCATATTATATAAATCTGTAAGGTTCACCGCAAACCAAGGTAACGGACCAACAGTCGTGTCACATGTAATGTAGTTTATGTGAACAGAAAATATGCAATTGTTGTGAATTTCCAACTTTAAATTATTGTCACCGTACTAAAGTACGTCTACGTTTATATAGAAATGTATGTTATAGATATATACGTATTTTAACAAAATGTTGATTTAAAAATAAACGAAACTTTATTTTTGGATTCCATTAAGAAGGTTCCTGGCTGTATTCGCAGCTATGACGCTTCCAAACCCAAACCAAGTGCAAATGAACTATTAAATTTCGAAGATAGCCTTCAACTTCACACCCTGATGTCCAACATTTGCTTTATCAGCTATAAAATACCTAAGCACAAAAATACTACTTATTTCTATAGAAATATCTTCCAGTAGAAAAGGTGGTGGTGTAATGGTCAAGTCGCCCGCCTGAGGACCAAAAAATCCCAGGTTCACATGAGTTTGTATACCAATGTATAGTTTTCATCGACCACCACTTGTTTGCGGTGAAGCAAAACGTCGTGAGGAAACCTGCACACTGGTTGATAATAATTATTAATTCGTGTGTGAAATGGAGAAGGCAATGGCAAACCACTCCATTCATAGTGCCAAGAAAGTATGTTTAATATCACGCAATAACCACGACCCTCAGACATAAGGAATACGACTATGAAGAAAATCTTCCAGTAGAACCGCGAAAGAGAAAATTAACAAAAAAAAATGAGAATTATAGTTTTATTAACTTTTACCGCCAAGAGTCCTATTCTAGGGCGGAAACCACATGACGAACTTACAGAACTATGTAACAACGTACGTGCACGTACCGTATGAATTACACCAAAGTAGGTACATACATACAACATACAGCAAAACTGAGTGTGAATCAGAAATTTCGTTATTTTCCTGTCACACTTCTCAGGAACATAAACTAGGTCGACTTTATTGTTGTGTCGTCACGTACATTATATTTATCGTAGACGCGTAAATTTACATTGGTCGAGTTTAAATACAACAACAGTTTTCGCAGACGCGGCAAATGCAGAAAAACGTTAAGCTTAGATAAGGGTGAATTAAGAGACCGTTTGAACGCGGCGTGTAGCGCTTCATTAGTGTCGCACATTTTTTTTGACGTGACAACGTCTTAAATTAGGTTGCGGCTGGGAGTCACTTATGAAAAAGTGTAACGCCCGGTAACGTTACGATGAGTCACCGAACGAGAGAGAGGCCCGCCGAATGCCTTGCGTCTCTCTCCCACTCAACTATGATCGGTCTGCCGCGCGCGTAAAAAGACGTTGTCACGTAAAATCTTCGCCCGTAAAACCGACTTTACAGGCAACCCTTTTTTTTAATTTAGAAAAATTTTTTTAATAAATATTTTTAAAATTAACATTGTATCAGTACTCTACTTGTTTATAAAATAGGATTAATAAATTGATTACTGTGAATGAGAGCCCGCGGCGAAGTTCAAAACCCTCGTGAAATTCACCCATAAATTAAGTCAATAAAAATTAGTTCAAAGAACGTGTTCAGTGGGTTTCAGTTTCATTAATGAAATCAAAAAATAAATTTAAAATAATACTTGCTATTTCACTACCTACCTACCTATATCAGTTAGCAACTCGGCTAATCTGAAAAATGTGTAAATATTTCGTTTCGTTTGTGGTTCTTTTGCGCCTTTGTAGGTATGTTCCACTACTAATTGGTGACAAAACATGAGCTAGTTCATTGAAAAACCAAAAAAATTTAGAATATGACGTGAAAAAGTGCCTGTAAAGCCTAATTTATGAGTAAATAATTTAATTTGTTTAAATAAGTTTTCATTCCGCACTTAAAATAAACTGCAATTCGTGGGGCAGATTATAAAATAGCCGTTACAAAACGCAATTCAATAATATTTCTGTATACTGATGCGTTTCTCGAGATATATCTCATTTCGTACAAACTCATCAATTTTAATGCCCCATACGTTAACTCGAACCGTTTCATGCGCGATGTATCGGATTCAGTTTGTGATAAATAGTTCGATTTATTTCGAAATGGTTAAATTATGTCTAAACGGGTATAATAACCTGTAAATTATCCTAGTAGTACATAAAAATGTAATCAAAAAATGATCTGAGTTTAATATAGCGACCGAATCTGAGTTTAAATTGACGACCTCGGTGACGCAGTTGTAAAGTGCTTGCCTCTGAACAGAGAGGTCCCGGGTTCGATCCACGGTCGGGTCAAGATGGAAAATGATCTTTTTCTGATTGGCCCGGGTCTTGAATATTTATGTATATTTATTTATAACATAATAAAATATAGTATCGTTGAGTTAGTATCCCATAACACAAGTCTCGAACTTACTTTGTCTAGCCAATCTGTGTGATTTGTCCTATTATATTTATTTATTTATATTTATTTCTTTAAAGAATAATCTGAGTATGAGAAAATTTCTCCTTTTCTCTAATCCCGTCCTCGCGTGTTATCCGTTTCATTCCAGATCCATACAATAAACGAAGAGTTACACTTCACAAATTATACAAAAAGTCTATTCTCCAATTAGTCATACCTATCATATATTGCTTCAGCGGCGGGCCGATTGAAGTCAACGTTAAATTCACCCTCATGCACCAAGGTTTTCTGTAACCTGCTTTTCAAAATTGCATCCTTTTATTTTTTCACTGATACAATCTACTGATTTAAATTGAACCAATGCATATAGGGATCTGGATCAATATGTCAACGTCGTATTAAAAAAATTAATATGTTAATTTATGGCTCGACGGAACATCAATAAGACATCTTAATTTGGGAGATTCGTATTCGACGAATTATTGGGAAAATAATGAGTCATTTCTTGAAGAGCCTCAATACGTTTTTGTATTTTAAATAGATTATCAACATTCTTATGCAATAAAAACAAAAAAAATAATAATAACTCAAATGGAACATCAGGTCAACTACAAATTATTATTATAATAATAATATAATCATTTATTTGCAAATCAAAGATCGTTTAAATTCATGAAAAATTTGTGACATTCATGAGGCCGTGGTGGTGTAATGGTTAAGACACCCGTCTGTGGATCGAAAGGTCTCAGGTTCGTATCCTACTCGTGGCATATGAGTTTGTATACCAGTCTGACTCATATAGGTATTGTAGGTTTCATCGACCACCACTTGCGTCCGGTGAGGGAAAAGATCGTGAGAAAACCTGCACACTGGTGGGCAGTTTAGTTCACTAGTGTGTATGCGACTACTTGCCACTAGATGGCGGTAAGTAGTCGTAAATGTCACGTCCGATGCCTTTAGGCGACTTGAACAAAATCTGACTCCAGTGTTAGCAATAACACACTCGATATATATGATAATGATGCTGAAAAAATCGTTAAGTTTAACGATAATATGAAAGTTTCTTGTTTTTATTTTTTATATTGTACCGTGAGGAATTATTAAATCACAGCGTCTCCCGGTTGCTTGCTCCGCGCTAAGCGTCGAAGCCCAAAGTCCGAATTCCTACTTTTTCTTATTCCCTTCGCAAGATCTTCGACATCCATAGTAATCAGACCATTACACACGCACCCTTGACCTTCACATAATTTTAAAACATTTCATCAACACAATATTTTGAGTTACAATTTTCGAATTGCATTACCTTACTTATATTTCAGTGGCATATTCATATTTTAAGAGGATATACTTTTTTAAATGTCAACCTCTCCTTTGGTTAAATTTATTAACTACAAAAGAGAAGCTGGTTAAAGTAAGCAGTCCCTGCCAATTTAAATGGGTTTTTACGACACATTCAGTTTACAACTCGAACGAATGTTAATTTGTAATAATTGCACAGGGCATATTACAAATCATTCGTTGAAATGACTACGATATATATGAACTTTACAATACTTGCAAATTTAATCCTAGTGAGGATGTGAGGATGCATGTATGTTTGTTACTCTTTCACGCAAAATCTGATTATTATGAACTTTTGTACATGGGTACAATATAACCTGGAATAACACATAGGGTATTGTTTATCCCGGAATTCCTACGGAAACGAAGCCCCGGGGCATAGCTAGTGAAACATAATGAGGTAAAAACCGAGCAATATCTGAGATTGCAAAAATAAAGAATGGACAGTTTTATTTTTAAAATCTAAACAATTAAAAACATAAATGAAGAATTTAGAGCCACTGTTTCATTTTTAAATTTCATCTAATATTAAATATACGGAAAGAAGATATTGCTTTTGCGATAAGATCTGCCTTAACAGTAGTTTTCATCGACCACCACTTGCAAAGGTGAAGGAAAACAACGCGAGAAAACCTGCACAGAAAAACTGGTCGAATAAATATGAACTTTGTGTATACAATAGAGAAGGCTATGGCAAACCACTCCATTAATAGTGCCTAGAAAGTGGTTATGTGTATTTCAGTCTACGTAATGACCGCTGCCCTCAGCCACAAGAAATACGACTATGAAGAGAAGAAAAATATAAACCTCTATTTTTCTTGTCTTCATAGTCGTATTTCCTTTACAAATTTAAAAGGAAAAGTTGGTATTTTACAATACAATCTTAATTTCATAATTTCGGTAAAAGTGACGAAATCTTTCAAACAATTTTGACAAAGTCCATATACTTTGCGGTCGCATTAGCAAAATGTCTTCATCTCAATTCGTGTATTTCTAGGAAGTGTTTTAAATCTTACAATGAGCAGATTTATATGGACAATGTAATTACATGTGGTACAGGAACAATAATTAGTGTTCGTAAATATGCGTCTTTAGTATAATCCGTACTGTTAACTGTGATCAAAATACGTTTCATCTCCATCCTTATTCTTGCATATTACAAAACAAGGTTCGCTGCCGCGTCTGTCTGTTCGTTCGCGATAAACTCAAAAATTGCTGCACGGATTTTCTTGCGGTTTTCACCAACGGATAGTGTGATTCCCGAGGAAGGTTTAGGTATATAATTGATTGTGTTTTTACTCGAGCGAAGCCGAGACGGGCCGCTAGTACTGAGAAGGCTACTGGTACCTTATTTTCGAGGCTGTTGTAAGGATAAACCGACCGACCGACAGACGAATTATATAACATAGAAATATACAAGGTAACTTTTTATACATTGGCAATATTTTTTCTACATGTTCAGTCTATGATTCGAAACAACTTTTAGTATGAGAAAAATGCGAAATCGCGAAAAAAAAATCCGCTATTCTAAACAAAATTTAATACCTAACTTGTGGAAAATGTATGGATCAGCTGATTTTATTTTCGGATTTCAAGATTGTTTCCATACGAAAAGTTGTTCGGTACCATGGACTGAGTATGTAGATAAAATAGAATAGAATATAATTAAGTAAATATTCAAAAACTACAGACACACATACAATAATCAAAAAAGAAAATTAAGATAAAATATAACATAACGTGGGTACACGCACACGCACCCATAATCACTTTTTGTACTTACAAAAAGTGATTATGGGTGCGTGTGCTGCAGCAATCTAAACAGGCCACAACTCAGTGATGTTATTACTCTTGGAGCAATACACAGATTTCCAGTTGGAGCCTTTACTACTAAGTAGGTGCTGGAAAATCTAATACGGCGCTAAAAATGTATAAGAAATCACCCTGTAAATTTCTCCAAGATACCAAAACTTTTGTACATTATCCAAAGTACTCATCAAATTAGTTAAATAATTAATCTATCAATTCCCGCACGACCCGATCGGAAGCGATCCTATTATTGTTCAATTGCTTTTATTATCTCCAGGATGGATTAGTTAAAAATATTCATCAGCAGACAGAACAGAATCGTCTAACAAGTCTTCACCAAACTAGGTATACCTGAAATACTTTTTCTTCATAGTCGTATTCCTCACAGCTGAGGATCGTGATCATTACGTGAAATGAAACAGACAGAACAACTTTCTTGGTATTATTTATGGAGTGGTATGCCATTGCCTTCTCCGTTTCACACATAAGTTAATATCAACAAGTGTGCAGGTTTCCTCACGATGTTTTCCTTCACCGGAAGCAAGTGGTGGTCGATGAAAACTACTATACACGAGTTAGATTGGTATATATACAAACTCATGTGGCACGAGTAGGATTCGAACCTGGGACCTTTCGATCCACAGGCGAGCGTCTTAATCATTACACCACCACCGCTCCTGAAATACCTGAAATACAGTGTTTTCAGATTATATTTTTATTTATATTTTTCAGATTAAAGTACAGAGTATAGAAGTGCAGAGACTAAACGAACAAACCCTGGGCTCTATGAATCTCTATGAATCTCTATGAATCTCTATGAATCTCTATGAATCTCTATGAATCTCTATGAATCTCTATGAATCTCTATGAATCTCTATGAATCTCTATGAATCTCTATGAATCTCTATGAATCTCTATGAATCTCTATGAATCTCTATGAATCTCTATGAATCTCTATGAATCTCTATGAATCTCTATGAATCTCTATGAATCTCTATGAATCTCTATGAATCTCTATGAATCTCTATGAATCTCTATGAATCTCTATGAATCTCTATGAATCTCTATGAATCTCTCTATGAATGAGGAAGGCACCGGAAAACGCTAGAAGGAGGTAGAGGCTAAAAATATTGCGGACGTAGAATAATAAATATTTACCGATTTTTATCGAGTACGTGGCACCGTAGCTAATCAACGCGTGAACCGATTTGGATGTTGGTTTTTATTTATTTGATAGCTACTTTTCATGCGGTGGTTCTTAGATTATGTTTGATTTAAATCGGTTCAGCCATTCAAAAGTTGTAGCGAAATGAATACTGAAAGTCGGTGGTATTTTAATTTGTCTAACAAATAAATTTGTTGATTAAATCTAATAACAGTGTCGCCTTCACCATATCCTAAATAAATAAATATATTAGGACAAATCACACAGATTGAGCTAGCCCCAAAGTAAGTTAGAGACTTGTGTTATGGGATACTAACTCAACGATACTATATTTTATAACAAATACATTATTATTATATAGATAAATATCCAAGACCCGGGCCAATCAGAAAAAGATCATTTTCCATCATGACCCGAACGGGGATCGAACCCGGGACCTCTCGGTTCAGTGGCAAGAACATTACCAGTGCACTACTTATTTATATGTTTGATCCCATAAAGCTATTACTTACTGAAAAGAGAGTAGATATTACAAAATAATACCAAATTGGTGTTACAGAATGTAAATCAACAGAAACGCCATTTTGCACAATCAACCATTCATTGTCATAAGAATTAATGAGTGTAAATATACGAAAAAAAAAAACATTTTTATTACCCAATATCACCAGCCATTTGTGGACGTTAAGAAGCCCAAACTGGACATCAAAATGGCCGGCATCCTTCAGACGTGACAACAAAAAATTAGTCCGGCAATAAATATTAAACGCTTGATCTCGTTTAAACACTTCCTTGAAACGATTTTCGTTCAATACGACTTGTGATGCGATGCGATAAGTTTTTATCGAATCGATAACAAAATTACATGACACACATTTTAAAAGTTTGTATCATGTGACAAGTTTCATTATCTTTACTCTTTAATATTTAATGTATTGTGTAATTTCTGTACATTCGCAGTTTATAAGTTTACATACGAAGAAGTATAATTAAAAAAACCCTATAATTTACATACGGGTAAATATATTTCTATACATAGAGTTCTAAAGGACACTTTGATAGAAGTGTCAAAAGTGATAGTTTTTTGATATTTTAATATTATTTATTTTATTTGAGAAACATACATACATTATTATTATTAATTAGAATACTTTTTGAACTCGATTATTAAACACAATATTACTGTAACTGTATTTGAGGATTTACTATAAATAATCATTATTTATAGTAAATCCTCAAATCCAGTTACAGTAATATATTGTGCTTATTAATCGATATCACTAGTAAGTACAACCAATTTCTCAAAAAAGTTGTACGAGTGGACGTCCATTTTCGGCGGCGCGCGCCGTTTTCCGCCACGATGCATAATACGAGAACAGGAACACTTTAACTATACCTGTATGTACTTAATATACATATAGCATATATTAGGGTACTAGATTTTGCCTTCGCCCTCGTGAATATAATAATCTGCGAAAGTGGAACTGATATCATTTTCATACAAATTTTCACCCCCCACAACTTCCACACCACCTATAGAGGGGAAATTTGGGGGTTGGGGTCAGACTTTCGCATTTATAATATTACAATGTGTGTTAGCGCTTAATTAAAAATAAGTTTTTTTTTTACAAAAATGTCATTTATTCAGACCAGATCTTTAGAGAGCTGCACAAAACGCGTGATAAAAATCACATCTGTGCAATAAACAGTTGAGAAGTTCCATTGTTGCAAACCGCGACTGATACATCCACCATGACATACGTACCTACCATCAGGTCATGTTTATCATGGTCATGTGATTAACGACCTCGGTGGCGCAGTGGTAAAGTTCTTGCCACTGAACCGAGAGGTCCCGGGTCCGATCCCCGGTCGGGTCATGATGGAAAACGATATTTTTCTGATTGGCCCGGGTCTTGGATGTTTATCTATATATGTATTTGTTATAAAATATAGTATCGTTGAGTTAGTAACCCATAACACAAGTCTCGAACTTACTTTGGGGCTGGCTCAATATGTGTGGTTTGTCCTCATTTATACATTTATGTTTTTCAAATTTAAACTATCATAATATTAATTACAATCATTAATTTTTTTGGCGATGCTATTTATGCACTTGCGTACGTCGCCAAATAGTTAGCAAATACTCAAAAATATTCGTTCTTTTTTTGTCTTTACAATTATTATTTTTTTAATGTTTTTCATCGGAAACAAGATGGTGTATTTAACCCGTATACGAGTCAAACTGCTCTACAATCTCATGGATTCGAACCTGGGACCTTGTTATTATAGTGCTGGCAAATAATTCAATGGCGATCCCGGATAACGTCGCATTAAACTCGTGCGCAGCAATTTGCTTGGTTTCCGAAAATCCAATTATCACAGTTTTGCGATCGTAAATTGAATTCGAACAGCTTCTCGGAATATGTTCGGGGGTTTTGTAAATGCGGGAGCTACGCTATTTATCGATAAATATTCGATTTTCAACGTTGAAAAATCGATAAAAGAAATAACTTTTAATTCTCTCGTATTTAGTTCTTAAAGCGGTGGTGGTGTAATGGTTAAGACGCCCGCCTGTGGATCAAAAGGTCCCAGGTTCGAATCCTACTCGTGCCATATATAGTAGTTTTCATCGACCACCACCTGCTTCCGGTGAAGGAAACCTGCCCACTGGTTGATTATTATTAACTTGTGTGTGAAATGGAGAAGGCAATGACAAACTACTCCATTAATAATGCCAAGAAAATTGTTGTGTGTGTTTCATTCCACGTAATGACCACGACCCTCAGCCATGAGGAATACGACTATGAAGAATTTACTTATTTGCTTAAGTATATAAATATTATTTCCACATTGCATAATAATTTTTGTTTTAACATTTTTCAATCTCCTTTTAGGTCCATATTATATGTGAACTAATGAAGAATGAATGATGTTATGAACTAACAAACTCGACGTCTTCTTTAGATATATTTATAGAAGGAAAGGAAGAAGGGGCCCAGGAAGACATCTTGCCGGCCATACTTTAAAAAACATAAAATATTAACGCTGACATCTATTTACATTTTAGAAATCTGCAAATTTGTACGGAAACACAGTGAATTATATACTAATAGGGATAATCACAACAGAAGAAACAATCGGTATTTAAATAAATTATTAATTCCACTTACTAATATGGCATTAATTGGATCTAGTCCTCATCATATGGCAATAAAAATATTTAACCACATTCCAAATGAAATAAAAAATATTAAAAAACCACACATATTTACTAACCATCTCAAGGTTTTTCTTTTGGATAAATGCTATTACAGTATCGCAGAGTTCTTTGAAGATCAAATCGATCAGTGATACCTTCGACTCCCCTTCATTTTATTAATTTTAATCATTTTTAATAATTTAATAATTTTAATCATTTAATGCATGACAATTAACAATGTTAAATATTTAAGTAAATGGCATCTAGCTGCCCCAATGTTTGCTGTGCCCTTGCAGGGCGTCACCTGTACTTACTTATTATCTATGTAACACCTAACATTTCCACTTGTGACATTGCAATAAATGAATCTGAATCTGAATCTGAATCTGAAGACCAAGAGATAGTTACCAGGTATCAGGCAAATAAAATAAAAAGTGGGTGTTGTGTCAAGAAGCGCAGGAATTAGCTATGGAGAGAGAACAATAGAAAGAACTCCACAACAAGAGCCTCGCTTTTAAATTACACTAGCGACCCGCCCCGGCTTCGCACGGATACAATATTATGAATGTTATATACATACAATTCTTCCTTTTTCTTGTATTGTATATATTTAAAAAACCCTTATAAAATCCGTTGCGTACTTTTAAATATCTAAGCGTACATAGGGACAGCGAGACAGCGTGAAGCGTTTTGTTATATGCTATCTATTAATCATGATGATCAATAACAAAAAAAAATTATAACAAAATTCGAAAACTAAGGAAGAAATTTCTGGATGGAATATTAGAATACCATTATATAACTTTCACACCTGTTGGTAATAGCCCTAATTCCCTTGTTGTAAATTTCAAGTGCAATTCTCGTAACTTATTCAATTATTGGTAAAATAACGATCGAGGAGCTTATAAACAGGGTTGTGGAACACCTATATCTATTTGAATTAGTCTACTCTCAAATTATCGCGGGAAATCTGGACATTCGGTAAATAATCATCCTAATATTATAAATGGGAAAGTTTGTTGAGGATGTGTGTATGTATTATGTGTACTCTTTCACGAAAAATCTACTGGACCGATTGTTATGAAATTTGGCACATGGGTAGAATATAACCTGAAATAATACACAGGGTACGCTTTATCCTGAAATTACCATTGGAGCGACTAGATAGTGCTTCATATTTAATCATAAAGAAAAAATACAGTGCTTCAGGGCCCGTCAGGGTCCTTAATTGTTACTATTTGTTGTAAATAAAGACCTGTATGATACATTAAGGAAGCAATAAATTATTTGAATTGATTTGATTTGATTTAGAAAGAAATTCACGTGGATAAGGCGTGTAACGTGGTCGAGCCGCGGAAGAAACTCGCACATCATTCGGACAGACAGATGCCTACGCTAGTACGGTCATGTTCTACGTAAACTTAGGAGTTGCTTGCTCCACCGGATTCTGGCAGAAGATGCAAAGTCAAGATGTGCTGACTTGATGTCGTCAAGAATGATATGCGTGTTAATGGTCTGACAATTTCTGAAATTTGGAAAAAAAAAAAAGAATACTAAAAAAATAAAGTAAAAAAAATAAAGCTTGATTTAATGCGATGTCCATTCCCTTACCTCATTATAGACACTTTACAATCCAATTAGTAAACGCTAACTAGCTTTAATATAATAAAGCAGCTCATATATTCTACCCGAGATGTTGTATAGTATTCTATATCTACGGCAACACCGGTAGCCGGGAACATTAATCACACATTATCACGACCTCCGAGAGCTACCATAGATTATCAAATAGGTACTAAATTAGCAAGAACTCTGTAACAGCACTGCCATTATAACATCATTGGAATACAATAATGTTTTTTTTTTTTTATTAGAAGAATAACAACACATAAGAGTGTCCCGACCTAGAATAAGAGCGCTTCATATCCTTCCGTGGATGTCGTACGAGGCGCTTAAGGGACAAAAAGTCACAGTAACTAATAAGAATATCTTTACACGTCAGACAGAAGGCGGTCGGTTATAAAATCACAGCCAAAGCGGTTTATTTTTTCGTTGACCGCGGACTTCGTGGCATTACAACCCCGAATGCAACCGAGAGTGAGAGAGAGATATTATACAGATAAGAGACAGTTATATCTCTTTCTTACTACTTTATCTATATACGGCAATACCAGTAGCCGAGATTGCCGAGAGCATTAATCACGGATTATCCAGACCTCCAGGAGTGGTCATAGATTACAAAATAGGTATCTATTTTACTCAAAGATGTTTTAGACCTACTAGTATTTACTAGAGAAGGAATAAGTAATTACTCAGAGTTCACTTGAACCATTAAATAGTTTTAATGTCTCAATATTTCTATTAAAATGCTACGTCATCAATTACTAGTTGGTATAATAGTAGAACATGACGACTGATTAACTGATATTGTGAATTCAATTTCAGAAACTATATATATATATATATATATATATATATATATATATATATATATATATATATATATCTGGTTATTTTTTAAAACCAGTTCGCGCGCATCTCCATACAATTTGTGATGAGCGTTTTTATAAGTCGAGAAATTATGATTCCTCCCGATCATAATTTTTCGACTTCTGTTCGAAGATGTGACAATATAATTTAATAACAACTGATGTAACCACATTTATGCAAATAAAAGTAAGTCAATACTTACTTTACAATAGAACAATACTTACTTCTCAATAGAATAGGCATTTTCATTTCGTTTTTTTTTTCATTTGAATAATCTGGTAAACCCAAAATGATTACCCCTGACCCATTACGTCAAACGAACCTACACAAAAATGAAAAAACATAGCGTGTTCCTTTTCATACGCGTGTTCAAATCAACCAACTCACATAATGTTTTTTCTGCTACCTAATTCGTCAAACTAAATTGTATCTGTTATTCTGTGAACGTATTGTGAGAGGAAAGAAATTAAAGTTTTTTTTTTATTATTATACTCTTTTCAACAAAATAGGTACCTAAATGCTCTTCTGCGCTTCAGTCTTCAAGCTAATCTATGTGCATTGTTACACTAATAATATATGAGACGATTCATCTCCTGTACAAATGCCGCGTAATATTTTACGAGCATTGTGTTTGTTCACTTCCGGTCGTATCCTGCACTTTTGTCCTTATTATGGTTAAGGTGCACTTTCTTTACTTAATTTCAGATATTTACATCGAATATCATCATTCGGATGTGCGGTTCCCGACTTAGAATAAGACCAATTCATATCACGAATGTCCCGAATAGCTAATATGCAACAGTTGAATTCTAAAGAAGGGCTAACGTTAGGCAGGCGGCCGGTAGTAAAATATCAGTCTTCAAAATTTTATTTTTTTACACTGACCTTGGGCTACATGGCATCACAGCTCCGAATGTAGATGTACAAGAACGTGAAGATTAAATAAATATACATAAATTATTGTTGAAAAACATTTTTTTTATTAGCTCTTGCCCGCTGCCTCGCCCGCGTGAATTTCTCTGCGAGACACAATTTTCACACAAACTTTCAGCCCCCATTATTGTCATTTTTGAAAAAAAAAAGTAGCCTATGTTTGAACGGGAATCTTTAACTGCATGCATGCCAACTTTTATCAAAATCGGTCTAGCAGATTTGCCCTTAAAGCAGAACAGACAGACAGATAGAATTTCGCATTTATAATACTAGTATATTAATATGGATTTAATTCTTCTGTCGTTCTTCACAAAACGACTCCTTAACTTTATCATAACCAGATGAGATACGAGCGGCGTATGTTATGAATTTTGTATAATTTACTTGTGGGTGGTTAGGCGATTGAGACCACAAAATATTCGGTCCGCGTTGGTCCCAATAGCCCATGTGTTCATTGTCACCGCAGTTGCTGGAGCGATTCGAATGGACCAATGTAATTCTTGGCATGAATTAATCAGGACCACGAGAACAAATAAAAAATAAATTTCAATTATATTCTCGATCGAGAAATACCAAATGGTCCAACCTGTTGCGGTGGAGTTGATAAAACACACTTTTTTGAAACAAAAAGTTTTAAGGTTGCAGAGAATTTTCCTTTCCACTATCTAACAAACACAAAAAAACACTTAACTGTCTCGAAAAATCGTAGCTTAGTCTCCTGTAACAATCTATCACATGGCATATTTGGCATATCAAGAACCTCTTCATGAATATGACAATGGTTTTTTTTCTTTAATCCATTATGTAAATATTAATTTAGAAAAATAAATTATATTATAAATAATATAATTCTCTGTTGTGAAGAGAAAAATAAATTATATTATTTATTTTGTATTTGGGCGATTGGGACCGTTGTCCGTATAGCTTGCAGTCCCAATCACCCACCGACCCGTCACCTGTGGGAAAGCCACAGTTTCTGGATTTAGTGCAGTTACCTACAGCGTCCATGAATTACACTTGCATAAACCTTAATTTATTGGGTGGCTTGTTAAACTGCATATCATTTGTGTCTCAATAGATCAGACACTAATTTAAACGCAGCTAACCTATATTTGTTAATAGATACCGTTATTAAATTATAACCCGTGGCGCGTGGTTCCATATCCTTCGTTAGATGTCGACTAGGCAGCTGATAGGAATCAATAGCAATGAGAGTTGACAAGCAGACGGCCGGTCGTAAAATCACAGCTTCTTTCAATCTTTATACTTTTAAGTAATTTTTTTACGATGGTCTCGGGCTTCGCGGCTTCACAGCCACGAACGTAACCGGGAACACGTGGAGATAAGAGATTGAACAACCAACACTGTTTAAATGAGTTTCTTTCGGCATTTTTTCTCGGCAGCGGTTGTTCCGAAATGTCAGAAGTTTGTAGCCTGTAGAGTAACCATTCTTGTAAAAAATTTGACGTGAAAAAGTGCCTGTGGAGGTATAATTTCTGTGTAATTGGTTTGATTTGGTTTGAACTAAAATCTCATATTATTTTATATCTCAATATCGTCTTGTATGTGAGTCTACACGGATGAATAATTACCGTTTGACGTCATCCTTATTTTTCTACATTTCTACCTATTCAATAAGCATCATACAAACAAAATATCTTAAAATTTTATACAGTACCGATTATGTTTAGTAAGTACCTAAATCAGATCACATTTTAACATATAAATCCATAACTCACATAACTAGTCCAAACATGTAGATCATAACGGTTAATCCCAAACTGTAATTAACAGTTAATAACAGCTGGCCTGTGATTAGCTAAGAAATAGTTCCCACGTTAAATACATAATTGATATAATTAATTTGTATTCGATTCGTGTGAACTATACCATCCATTCGCTAAAATGTGCTGAACACATCAAAAAATCGATCATTCTCAGTCCTTTTAACTCATTTTAATAAATTACATAATATGTCAAGTCGAACCACTCTTATATACAGCAGGCCTACCATCAACTTTTACGGAACGATTCCAATGCAACTCAGTTCAATTTAGGCACCTAAAATGAATCGCATTCACACTAAACATTAGCTCGATGGTACGAATTTGCGATGCAGATCAGTTTAGGTCGCAAAGTGGATCGCGTTAAGAGATTATGGTAAGCCCTGGATTAAGGTGATCTAACTGCACCTGACGATATTAATTTAGAGCAGTAACGATATCTTCGATCAGACGATGTCTTCGTCTATAGAGAATTTTCTGAAAAAAACAATGTGTTAGTGTACCGTATATATGACGACCTCGGTGGCGCAGTGGTAAAGTTCTTGCCACTGAACCGAGAGGTCCCGGGTTCGATCCCCGGTCGGGTCATGATGGAAAATGATCTTTTTTTGATTGGCCCGGGTCATGAATATTTATCTATATTATGTATTTGTTATAAAATATATCGTTGAGTTAGTAACCCATAACACAAGTCTCGAACTTACTTTGGGGTTAGCTCAATCTGTGTGATTCGTCCTAATATATTTATTTATATTTATATTTACCTATTTGCAGAAAAAATCTTAAAGGTTTACATAAAATACCTTTCTATTTCGAAAAATCTGTAGTTTTAATGTTATCATGATGCGCCTAATACTAAATTGAAAGCAAATGCGCAAGTATGTATCTTTCCTTCATTAAAGTTTCTACATGTAGTTTCTAAGTATAATATATTATATAATAATGTAAGTATATATTTTTAATTTATTTAATATTAAATTTGAATGCCGTTTAATGTGTATTTACTTCTAATTAACGAAAAAACAGTAGACAGTTAAAAAAGATTCTATTACTTTCCATTATATTTTAAGAACACCTAAATAAATTAACAATATACGAGCCATACGAACATGTTTTATATTAAATTTTTATTCCATACACTAGCTAGCATAGCAATATTACACACTAATTTGTCCTATGATCAATTCTGCTGCCAAATCCTACTAAAATTATATGTATAATATTATATACCTATAGCAAAACAATACACCATATTCAAAGGCGGTGCAGCGAAAATTAATCAGTGCGCAAGCGTAGGTGGCCACCAAGAACTACATATCAAAATGGAGAATTTAATTTACCTACTTCTATCAGATTTTTATAACCTTTTATTTAGTAACACATATCCCAATGTTTAAGTTTCAAATATTGCACGTTTTAAAAATTAAATTTCATCTAAGTAGATTGTTTCCATGACTGGATGTTGCACCTAGGAACGACTTCCAACGAGAAAACTCTTAATCTCTCTGGTTTCATAATGAGCACTACTAATTACAGTAGAATATAATATGTAAAAACGATAAATTCAATCAGTAAATTCATTTCTTATTCCATAAAAACTTCTATTGTGTTTTATGGAAAGCGTAGGAATATGATTTTGTTTTAAAGTTATAAACGCCTTTATCACAGAAGGTAACAACATACTCCATTTACTACTTAATTCTTGTTGCAAACCCAACCAGCAATTACCAATTAACTGCCTATATGCATGTTCGAAATTCAAATTCATTCGGACACCGCCCGCTGAACGGGTCACACGTCTAAAAAGGAACTGTGAAATTGATCCATTTAAAAATTCTTTACTTCTCCGAAATAACCTCACTGGACAAAACAACAATTTAAAAAATAACATGAATATATATATAAGACTACAAAAGAACGATATATGATGATAAAATATGCTGTGTTTATATTTACTTAAGTAAAAGAAAACGACATCGAACAAAATAATTTATTTATATACAAAATAAAATCTTCAGACCTTTTAGGATTTATATATCATATAATGCGACGCAAAATATTTAACTAACCATTTAATGATGTTAATAATTTAATTTCCTATTAACTATACATCGATAACATTTTATGAGCACATAGTATTTAATTGAAAATCTCTAAAAACAATTTAGGCAATAATATTATAGCAATAGTACTGATTGGGAACTTGCTAATCTAAATTAAATTTAAAAAATATTAAAAATACTTATATTTGCAAATTATTCACACACAAAAATATAAATAATTAATTTAGCACCGCATTTTCCAAAGACTATAGAATTGTTAAAATATCGTTTTATATACAAAAGGAAAGCAAAATGACAATAAAAATATTTACAAAGAAATCACGCAGAATTGGATGAGTACATTTTATTTTCGAATGAGGAAAATATAAATTAACGGTTTATGGATTTACTTTTTCCACAACATTACTTCAAATGTTTTTTTTTGTAAAAAAAAAAACATTTATTTATTAGCTATACTGCCTACATGAATAAATGTTTAAAGAAATTGATTTATTTTGTATAAAAAACGTAATAATATAAATGATTTAATCAAAATTATAATGTTTCCTAGATTTTCCTCTTAAAATAACTTAAATTAAACTTTTATTTTTTAATTAAATGCGAATATTACTAATGTTGTCATGTTCCAAAAATAATCTCGTCTTACAGCAAATATCTAACTAATTTAAGTAATTAAAGTATTTACATCCTAATCACTCTGCAATAATACTATAATTAGTTACTAAAACACAAAATTAATTACATACAACTGTTGCGATAAAATATTACTTCTAAATTTGTTAATTTATGCTGAAATCTTTGGCAAATATAAATTAGGTTATACAAGTCTTTGATTACAAAGCTATTATTAACATAACGAAATTACGTAAATAGCTAGGAACACTGAGAGTGAAAAATAATGATTAAATTGATAATTTTATGATTAGTAATTTTTTTTTCAGAATATCATACCTACTTGTACTTACATAGCATAAAAAATATTATACATTTAGGCCCGCCATTTAAATACATTATAAGTATAATTAAATTATTATTGTTAAAATATTATATAAATACTTAGTCAAATATAAAATTAGAGTGTACATTTTTAGAAAACTTGGGATATGTTATTATTATTATTATTAAATATGTCACTGTATTAAGTATACGCATATTTTTTACTTTTAGTCCAGACAATTAGTTTCAACTTACTTTGAGACCCCGTAACCTACTGGTCAGCTATATCGAATTTAGAAATTATACTAGGTACCTTCCATAATATAAATTATATCATTAGAGAATTATATTAACCACCATAATTATTCTAGTCAGAAATGTCTTTTTTTATACTATATGAAAATAATATAAGATCTGTGAAGAATATAGGTACATTGCTGCTAAAGTTCTTAATAAATATTTTATCTATAAAAAAAACTACGTCATTTTAAAAAGAGAAAAACTGGACCGGACAATTTTGAAAGTTTTGAAGAAAATCTCATCTAAAACTGTTCTAATTTGACATCTTATAGCAACCAAACATTTTAATCAGAAAATCAAAAACACATACTTTTTCATTATTATACATAGTATCTATTTATAGAAAATCTATCCAATATTTGGAGTTTTGACGAAATAAGTAGTCAAAGTTCCCTTTCCTTTCACATAGGTGGGTCCACGGCACTCACAGTTGTAGCCAGCGCTCATCAACACTCTGAAAATAAATAAATTATTAGTTAAATAAACACTCAATATTGATAATTACATTATATACCTAATAACAGTAGAACGGACGCCAGTCACAAAATTCTCTTAGCAAAAACGCGCATGCGCTGTGACTACGAACTCGCACCTGCGCGATGTTTCTTTTCTTTAAAAACAAATGATGTCATCCACCATTTTTAGCTGTTGTTACTTTTAAATGTATTGCTCGTGATTTACCAGCCCTAAATAAACGATCTTTGTCTAATACCGATTATAATTATTTATAATATAAGTATACCGGACAAGATCCTACAGAGACTTCAAATTCGTATTCTTCAATTGCAGTTATTAAATAAAACACATACCCAATTATGAAATTAAAATAATTGCATTTGATACTTGGGCATTTATTTTCTGTAGAACAAAACTTCTGAGGAATTATAAAGAAAAAACATTTTTCTGCCAGTTTAGGAATTAGAAGCGCCTGGTATATCTCAACAGCAATTACGCTTTCACGCTGTGTTCTTGTATTTTTTTAAGGTTTAACCATGGAATTAATAGGTACCTACTCCGGTTGTACGAAGTACTTACTAAATCCATGGGTATAACACTTTTACAAAAGTATTCAAAGATTTTTTCAATGGAATTTAGTCCTAAAGAGTCTTTCGAGTATATCATCAAATATAAATAGATACTAAAACCGTTGAACCGAGAAATGCCGAAATAAATTAATTTCAGTACACAGTCAGTAACAGTGTCAGTCCTTAATTTACCATGCTTACCTTTAATATTTCTTACATTGCTATTAAAACATATTAGGTACTTTTATTCAACTGTCCACTCACTTGGCGGTATCCTCAGTAACCTGGATCTTGCCCATGACTCCTGTGGAGTCCATACGAGAAGCCACATTGACTGTGTTCCCCCAGATATCGTATTGCGGCTTCTGAGCGCCAACCACGCCAGCTATCACCGGCCCGTGGTTCAAACCTGGTGTTAAAATGAATAAATATATAATACTCAACAGTCCATACTAAGCACTACACTAAGCTTGTGTTCAAATATAAACAGAAACTTACACAAGGACACAACACATCTTTCTTTACTTTTCTGCGTCTGATTTTGTTCATGTCGACATACCCGAAATCGCAGACAAATAACATGTGATAATAAGTTCCTATTTATAATTTTCCAGGGAAAATTGAACCTAGGAAAGCCAGATAGCGAACGGGAGGCATAGTGACACTACGTCTCGGAGGTCGTCATTATATAATACCTTCTAAGTACCAAAAGAACTCATGTAAGTAAATGTTTTGTTTTCTTTTTAACTAAACTTCTCAAGATAAACATATATTGTTAAGGATATTATAGGATTAAGTAAATAAACTGTCACATCGTTATGGTAAAGATGATCTTTAAAACCCCTTCCACAAAACCCAATTTTACGCCCAATTTGATTAGATTGACAATCAAATTGGGTCATGTGGACGGAAGTATGAAATTCAAGGTCATTGGGTGGTCGATATCGCCCGATTTGGGATTGCTCAATCAAATACTGAAATTGGCGATTTAGTTGTATACTGTGGACAGACGATCAGATTGAACCCAATTCAATCGTTAATCAAATTGGGCAATCAGATGGTATCGGTGTGGAACGGGTTTAGACGCATTCATTAGAATAAAAGAAAACGTAGAAACAAATCGAATATTATTTGTTTAGTAGGTTACACTACTAGATTACTAACAGTCAGTTGGTACTGGATGACAATTTAAGTTCACTAGTGTTGGTAGCCGTATAGTTAGTTAGTACCGTAAGTCAGGGCCTTTAAGCGACTTGAATGAAATCTAACAACAGTATCGTCAA
Source organism: Plodia interpunctella (assembly GCF_027563975.2). Taxonomy (NCBI): domain Eukaryota; kingdom Metazoa; phylum Arthropoda; class Insecta; order Lepidoptera; family Pyralidae; genus Plodia; species Plodia interpunctella. The sequence goes on from NC_071303.1 coordinate 1,226,816, forward strand.
ATGACACACTCAAAAAGAAGAATAGTTTAGAGTGGGATAGATCAAATGCTTGAATTTGTGAGCTAACCATCAAAGGAATTTAACTCACCTATCCTTAGTTTAAACCTCTGAAACGATTCCCTATTTATCTGCTCCAAGATCGTCATCAGAGCAACAGCAAACTCAACTAAAATTGCAACAGTATGTTCTTCTTTCCTATTTGCATCCTGAAATCAAGGTACGAATGGTAAATTTTTGATATCATTTGTAGAGTCGAGCTCGTTAGGCAGATTATGGCTAAAAAGGAAGTAACAGATCGGTTAACATCAGACATGATGAAGTGGAGGAGACCGACATGCTGACACGCCGACCCCACATAAAGTGGGATAAGGGTAGGCTGATGATGTTGTACCTTATTGATCCCCCTCATAGTTTCAACCTCCTCCAGCTCTGAATCCAACACCTTATTAGTGTAATTAAACATTGCAAGAATTCGACAAGGACATCTATTTATTACATGATTAAGTGCGCTATATTTTGCTTGTACAGTTTTGAACATAAGATACCAGAAGTACCTATATCGTCATTAATAGTAAATGTTAATCCACTTTTTTTCCAGAGATCAAAAAACTGGTTAGTTTTTTGAAAATTTCTTATCTTTTTATTATTAAGATATATACCTTATATTAGGATATATAGATAGAAAATCAGAATTTTTTCACAAACCGTTTGGTCTTCTTTGCCTGGCCTCAAACCCGACGCAATCATGTATGTGCTTCCAATAGTTTTGATCTTCTCGATGCAGCTGAACTTCGGTTTCAACAGGAGCTGCAACACAAATACATTTTCCATTCTATTTCGTTCTTTTCACTTCTATTGCTGCCGAATTCTAAACTTGTTTTCCATTATCGTCTTCCTTGTGTGAAAAAGATCTTGGAGACCTAACTTTTTCTACATTTTATTTTCCAACCTTTTTTGAATGTTGATATATTTTAAACTGGCTTTTGCCCGCGGCTTCGCCCGCGTTTATTCGTGCGTCCACTCTACTAAGCAAACGTATTTATGCAATATAAAATAGTCGACGAAAAATCCAATCTGCAGAATTGTTGGCTTGGTATCGTCAAGGATTTTATGTGTGCCAATAATCTGACCATTAAAGATGCCGAAGATCATAATCCTGAGAGAGAGAAAGAGAGAGTGGGATTACAGTATGATATCTTATTATTTTGAAAACCTAATTCAAATTTACCTTATCAAAATCACAAATGATCTCATTGAGCAGCCTCAAGCACTCCAATCCTTGCTTGTTGACGTCTGTCTCGTCGTAGAACTCTTTGTAGTTCGGTATTGATGCGAACATAACCGCTATAGTGGAGTACCGCTCGTGGTATAGATCCTCCTAAAAATATAAAGATAATTTGAAAAGAAGATTGTCGATGAACATATCGACATCTGACGCAAATTTTAATAAACCATAAAATATTCATTAATGCTAAGAAGAACGAAGTAACTAGTTAATAATCTGTGATTTGACAGTTATATATTTTAAAATAAAACCGTAATAACATAGGTACCTCCGAAGCAACAGATGTCAAAAAATGCTGGGCCACGTGAGCAGGCAGAATATTCTCCAGAAGAATCTGTAATGAAAGATGTTTTCAAAGTTATTACCCCTAGTTTTTAGATTAAATAATTTATTGAGGGCGAACATGCATTTTTAACTACATTCACAGGCCAGTAGCTTATCAGTGAGGACATGAAAATTTTTATTGATGCAACTTACAACTGGAAAGTAATTGGCTTCGATGGTATGGTCACGTTATAAGAAGGAAGGAAAATAACATTGTAAGAAGGACTGGATTTTAAATTGAATGGGAAAGAATTAGGGGCAAACCGAAGAAGAGGTGGATCGAGCGCGTTAGGTAGATTATGGCTAAAAAGGAAGTAACAGATCGGTTAACATCAGACAGGGAGAAGTGGAGGAGACCGACATGCTGACACGCCGACCCCACATAAAGTGGGATAAGGGTAGGCTGATGATGATGTACCTTATTGATCCCCCTCATAGTTTCAACCTCCTCCTGCTCTGATTTCAGCTTGTCTTTCCACAGGAAGTCCGTCCTAGAAGTGAACTCGATCTGTCTGTCCAGAATGTGCAGTAATGCTGCCACAAATACTAGAGCCACCCCGGCTTTGGTTGCGTAGGGCAGCATTGAGAATCTGCAATGAAATGTATTGATATTTTGGATATATTTTGTTACTCATCATATCTTACACTATTCAAGGAGCATTATTTCTCATACATCTGAACGAATTTCGTAAACGACTTAAATTATCTCGTTGAAATCTCATTGAAATTTAAAACATATGTACTTACTTATATATGTTTAAAAAACTATCTAGCTCGATCCCATATCTGGGGATTATTTTTTCCATAATATTGAAATTATTCAACAAAAATATCTAGTGGAGCTCGATAACACAATCCTTTTTTTTTAAATATACATCAAACGTGAGTATAACAGCAAACAGAATTCTATGGAAATAAAAAACGTATTAAGGAAGATAATAACAATTATTATTATTATATATAAACCGACCGTTTTCGACCATGGAGTCTGTTAAATAGACAGTGACACATACAATGCAAGTCAAATGAAAGCTTAGAAGAACAACATAGAAGCGAATTTGAGAGAACTTATATAATTCTTACTTGGACTCTAACTCCGACATCTGATACATATGGAAGACTTCGGTGGAGGCGAACAAGGATATGTGTGTGATGAGAGTCAGCAACATGAGGGCCAGCTTGAAGACAAAGCCCACGTGCAGGAACACTGAGATCGAGGCCAATGTCAGCACCGAACTGTAGATGTAGCTCTGAAAATGGTGTGAAGTGATAACAAACTAGGCATACCTAGTTTGACAACATATTGTAGACAACATATTGTCTGAGGGCCAATTTCAAACGAATATTGTATTTTCAAACGAAGATTGTATTTTTTCATTTTGGGATTTAGTGAACATTCCATTGAAGAATTGTGAAAGTTGGAATTAGATTTTGTGAAAGCCAAAATGAAAAATCGTAATTCGCTTATTTGCCTTTCACAAAATCTAATTCCAACTTTCACAATTCTTATGGAATGTTCACTAAATCCCAAGCATATTTTCATAGAATTACATGAAGTGGACCCTCGGACCACACGCACATTATTTGAGGAAAGTAGGGGAAAATTTCTAGTCGCTGTCGAGTTCTATCTCTTACAATCGTTGTTCCTATGATTTCCTTAGCCATTAAACATTGTAGCTCAAGTTTTGTACAGAAATGAATTTTTTAACTCAAATTCAAATTTAAATCATTTATTCAGAAATTAGACCTTCACAGGCACTTTTTCTCGTCAATCTTTATATTTATAGTTATTTCTCACAAGCTACAAACTACTGGCATTTCGGAACGACCACTGCTGAGAAGAAATGTCGAAAGAAACTCATTTGAACAGTGTTGGTCCCTATCATGCCAGATCGGCTTACCATTATTGTTTCTTACAATGTTTTTTTTTCTTTCTAATAATATATAAAAGTACATAATGTACATAGTCAAAAGGTATATCAAAACAGGTTATGGTTGTGATCCGAGTGCTGATTATAACACAAGCCATTATTGTTGTCTGAGAGATCTTATTGCATTCAATACGTGGCAAAAATCGTGTCTGTGCAGTAAATCGTTGAGGAGTTCCCTCGTCAAGAGCCAAACCTGGTGCATTGTCATCCAAAATAAAAGTGTGAAATTTCAAAATTTCAACTCATTCGATTAAATATATCTGCATCAAAATTGAGTTACAAGATTTCACCCGTATTTTTCACGCGTAAAATTGAATTATTGTAAAAAAAAATGCAAATTCAAAAGCATAAGCCAAAGTTTAGATCTATAGATATAATTTTTTTATAGGATACTTACAGGTGGTGCATCCATTTCTGAATAAAACATTGGTGTGATATTCGTGTCATCTGTGTAGTTTACATCGGTGGCATTTCTCTGAACATTAAATTGAACGATGGAAATCTGAAACTGAAAAAGGTTTGATATTAGTTTTAATTATTTTCTCTTTATTTCATTGGCTACTTTCCAACTAGTCAAAGCAGGATAATATGTATGATTTTCCACTAAAGAAACTTACCAGGTTGATAACAGCACACGCCCCTATAAGCAACACTGTGACTAGAAATATCGTGAGCCTTATAAATCGGTTGCTAGCCACGACCTGAAATAGATTTTCTTTTATGAATTATTTGTTTGATGTGAATCATTGATAGAGTTAACGAATTTGAATTAGTTGAGGCAAAGATAAAGGCAAGAATTGGCTGAAATTAGACGGCTATTGTAGGAAATGTATTTATTTTTATAGGGGCTACTTTTTATCACATAAACCTTTTTTTTCCTATTGTTTTTGACGTACAATATTTTGGCATAATAGGTCTAAGGCATCATTGATTTTTGGCATACGGGAAAATGTGGCATAATTAATATTGATATTTTAAAATGTAAAAAGGAGAGAAAAGAAATCGATTGTTTTAAAATTGTTAAGAAATCATAGGAATAATTTATATAGACTATGTTTACTCCCTTCCAAAACGGCTGAGTAATGCCGTAAAATTATTATGTGTGTGTATGGCATATAAAAATTTGAATTTAAATTTATTTAAAATGCACCTCAGATCGTTACTGATTGGTATATGTTATTATAATTTAGTAAACGTTTTTTTTTTAAGTACAAACTCAGATAAAAATTATAATAATGCAAATAGTATTAATATTTATTAGTTTCCGTTTATTTTGCATTTAAATTTGCATACCCATAACCGGTGAAGTATGTAAGATCATATTTTCTTTTATTGTAAATAATGTAAACCCACGTTTTTGCAAAGAAATTACCTTTGTCTTTTTGGAAAACATTAGGGAAAGCTTCTGCTCAACAGAGGGCGATTTGGTCTCTGCCTGCAATATTTTGAATTTAAATTAAATAGCAATCAATAAATACCTGTTCGGGTTTAGTGCAGTTGTCAGCGTACAAATCATCCACGGGAACATCTGATAGGGGCCTCATTCCTCTGCGCAACATCCTGCCGTCATACCAACACAGGTACACGAACACTAGCAACGCGATTAGCGTCGGCCCGAACGATGCGTAGAGGAATATTCCTCTGAAAAATAAAATAACAAACTTTATCTGGCTTTAGTTAGCTTATGGCTTATAAGCCATAAGTTTAGTTAGCCTTATGGCTTATAAGCCATAAGTTTAGTTAGCCTTATGGCTTATAAGCCATAAGTTTAGTTAGCCTTATGGCTTATAAGCCATAAGTTTAGTTAGCCTTATGGCTTATAAGCCATAAGTTTAGTTAGCCTTATGGCTTATAAGCCATAAGTTTAGTTAGCCTTGTGGCTTATAAGCCATAAGTTTAGTTAGCCTTGTGGCTTATAAGCCATAAGTTTAGTTAGCCTTGTGGCTTATAAGCCATAAGTTTAGTTAGCCTTGTGGCTTATAAGCCATAAGTTTAGTTAGCCTTGTGGCTTATAAGCCATAAGTTTAGTTAGCCTTGTGGCTTATAAGCCATAAGTTTAGTTAGCCTTGTGGCTTATAAGCCATAAGTTTAGTTAGCCTTGTGGCTTATAAGCCATAAGTTTAGTTAGCCATATGGCTTATAAGCCATAAGTTTAGTTAGCCATATGGCTTATAAGCCATAAGTTTAGTTAGCCTTATGGCTTATAAGCCATAAGTTTAGTTAGCCTTATGGCTTATAAGCCATAAGTTTAGTTAGCCTTATGGCTTATAAGCCATAAGTTTAGTTAGCCTTATGGCTTATAAGCCATAAGTTTAGTTAGCCTTATGGCTTATAAGCCATAAGTTTAGTTAGCCTTATGGCTTATAAGCCATAAGTTTAGTTAGCCTTATGGCTTATAAGCCATAAGTTTAGTTAGCCTTATGGCTTATAAGCCATAAGTTTAGTTAGCCTTATGGCTTATAAGCCATAAGTTTAGTTAGCCTTATGGCTTATAAGCCATAAGTTTAGTTAGCCTTATGGCTTATAAGCCATAAGTTTAGTTAGCCTTATGGCTTATAAGCCATAAGTTTAGTTAGCCTTATGGCTTATAAGCCATAAGTTTAGTTAGCCTTATGGCTTATAAGCCATAAGTTTAGTTAGCCTTATGGCTTATAAGCCATAAGTTTAGTTAGCCTTATGGCTTATAAGCCATAAGTTTAGTTAGCCTTATGGCTTATAAGCCATAAGTTTAGTTAGCCTTATGGCTTATAAGCCATAAGTTTAGTTAGCCTTATGGCTTATAAGCCATAAGTTTAGTTAGCCTTATGGCTTATAAGCCATAAGTTTAGTTAGCCTTATGGCTTATAAGCCATAAGTTTAGTTAGCCTTATGGCTTATAAGCCATAAGTTTAGTTAGCCTTATGGCTTATAAGCCATAAGTTTAGTTAGCCTTATGGCTTATAAGCCATAAGTTTAGTTAGCCTTATGGCTTATAAGCCATAAGTTTAGTTAGCCTTATGGCTTATAAGCCATAAGGCTAACTTAACTAGTGTGCAGTGTTTATATTATTTGATACTATAAATCTTATTACATTATAGCATAAACAAAAATTAAATATTGTTATAATCCGCAATGTAGATAACTATGGGACGATAATTTTGTGGTTGAAATAGATTAATCTTCATTCCTTTAATATATTAATATATTATTTGTTAATATATTAAATATTTTGTTATAAGATTTATAGTATCAAATAATAGAAACACTGCACACTTATTAAATAAAACTAATTATAATATCAAAACTGAAATATTTATTATAAATAGTTACAAATTAAATATTACGTCCAACGCATCTGATCAAGGCTTGGCTCTGAGAACGCTGGCAGCATTTCCTCGCTGTATAGCGAGATTTACTCGCTGAGCGAATTCACTGCCAGGTCTGGAGTCTCCTGTAGCCTCCATTACATTTAAATTCAAATAAGTCGGATTGTTATGAAATTTGATACATGCGTAGTATATAACCTGGAATAACACATACGGTACTTCTTATCCCGAAATTCCGAAGCCCCGGGGTGCAGCTTGTTAGAGAGAAATAATTGATTGTCCATGTCACGGTAATCTTTCAGGGGAGGTGAAGTTTATGCCTAATTTAACATATTACCGCGACAAGTTAATTAGGCATATAGTGTTAGAAAAGCAATTATACAAATATATAATAAATATATAAATATGTAATAAACATATAAATATATATTAGGACAAGTCATACAGATTGAGTTGGCCCAAAGTAAGTTCGAAACTTGTGTTATGGGATACTAACTCAACGATACTATATTTTATAACATATGCATATATAGATCCAAGGCCAATCAGAAAAAGATCATTTTCCATCATGACCCGACCGGGGATCGAACCCGGAACCTCTCGGTTCAGTGGCAACTGCGCCACCGAGGTCGTCAAATTGGTGAAATGAAACATCGGCCGAGATTGCACAAGATTATTTATATTTTCATTATTAGTTATCAAGTCTAAACAGAGAAGAGACAAAAGTCAAGTGTTTTAATATTATTTATATTAGTATCTATATATGGTTTTATTTTATTTATATTATTTTGATTCTGTACTCATTGTGAGTAGTTATAATAAAGTAATTCATTGTTTGTTATTACTTGATATTTCGCGTACTTCTATTTTCTTCACAATGCACGTTTATGTTACGCTACCTTACTTTGTGCGCTAAATTATTTATTTTCAAATACTTTATACTGGAAGAAATCCCTTTCTGGGATAAGTCCGCCTTTGTACGCGTCTCTCTCTTTATTTTACTGCTTTCTTTGTATTCGTTTTCTTCGTGCAATAAAGAGTTTAAAAAACAAACAAATGTCAAGCTGACATTTTTATTTTAGATTGCAACCATCATGTAATTAGTAGATACTCCGTACAACGAAGTACTTATTAAATCCATGGCGACCATATAGTCCAAGATATAGGTACCATGATCTATTAAAATACCGCTTACGTTTGCACAGTGAACATCTGTATGAACGCCAGCAGACAGTAGAGTAACGTTGCGCAGGTCACATTGTATTTGAACTGGTCGTCGCGCTGGTTCCGGTACTGGCTCTCCTGTGTGCTTCGCTTGAACCAGAGCGTCACTCGGTTCATCCCTTCAGAGTTGTTGCTGGAATGGATGTCGTAAGTTTCTTTTTAAATGAATTGGTTCTGTTTGATCGAATTGCTTAATGGTTAAGAGCAAGAGCCCGGATAGACAGGGGCGCGTTGTAATAAGTTTCATTACAAATGTGGTGTTCCGCACTAAAATAGGACCACTTCATATCCTCACGTGACATACGACGTGACCAAGGGACACAAAGCCAAAGCAATATTAACGTCCTAATGAACGTTGACGACTGGTAGGTGCCCTGTTGTAAAATCACAATCGAATCAAACATTTCAAGTTATTTTATAGTGTCTCCGGATTTCGAGGAGTCACAGTCCCGAATGCATCAAAACATTAGAGAAAAAGTACAGTGTGTGTAGTACTGCATTGCACATCGAGTCGATTCGCAAAGATACGCATCTAACCAATCATATTAGGTCATTATGACGCAAGGACAACCACACACAATGTGATTGGTTCGCTGCGTCTGTATGTTCTGCTATAGTGAGACGTGAAATGTAAACCCGCACTTCGCTCTTTGAACATAGGTAGGATACCTGCAATCGCAACACGTTGTCCTTTGAGGGAGTAGGTTCTGCTCGATCATCGCTAAGCTCTGAAAGAGAGAATTAATCATAATATTAATACAAAATCAATTTAATGCGAGCAGATGGAAATAAATCAATGACTGTATCTGTGACTGTTAAAAATGACAAAATCTAAAATTAATGACGTTGGAACATTATAAAAATGCGTAAATTATATTACTATGTTGGTCGAGTATGTAAAAAAAAAATAGTGACAGTCATAGGCCATAATTATTCATATTTTTACTCTATATTGAATAAATAGTGATCGATTATAGCAATGTGGTTCTAGGACGGGACCACTACTCCACATTCTTCCGTAGATGTCGTCAGCTAAGAGGTAAGAACAGCATTCCAATAGAAGATTTACGTCAGGCAGGCGGCCGGTTGTAGAACCACAGACGAATTTTCATAATCGATACATTTTTTGGCGTTACCGAGGTAAATAGCTGAAAACAAACACGTTCTGATGAGAGAGAGTCGAACCGTCTTACCGTGTTTGTCCTACAACTTGCACATCGCAACATCACAACGCTACGGAGGTCGTTAGACAATCGTCTGATTGCCTAATAATTATTATTCATATTCATTCATCATTCATTCATCCAATACTTACAGAGATGCCAATGTTCTTGGCCAGCGTGGAGTCAGTGATGTTTGCAAAGGGTTTATCGGCCCCCCAACATTCCACGTATTTCGTCATCTTGCTGGATGGACGAGACCTTGACGGAATGCCTGGAGTTGCTGGAATATATGATAGGACAATAATGAGAAATTAGGCTGACATTTTATAACAAAACTATTGTTATTTGAATGTTTTAGTTATGGAAAAAGTGGGTTTTTATCTTTTTTCGCTTTTGTCAGCTTCGCCTTCGTCTATTGCCCATGCGAACAGTTATATTTTCCGGGATATAAAATAGTCTATTTTCTTCTCTGTACTCCTAAGTATATGTACCTATGCGAAATTTCAAAATGATTGGTTGAGTACCTATATATGGAAGTATCAAACAGACTTACTTTCGCTCTTATAATATTAGATAGAATTTGAACTTATTGATGCTTATAACTGTTTGAGAAACGATTTTAGATGGGTTAACATTGGTTTTTCATCAAATTAAAACTATATTTTGATGGTAACATTATTCGATTTTTTATTAAAAAAGAGGTAACAAAATTTCTTTCTTAATTTCTGCTTGCTAACAGCAGAAATCTTAAGTCCATGCAGACAAACATTTGATGAATGCTTTCATGATATTTACATGCACATGGACGAAACAACAAAATCAATCAACATGTTGTACATAAACAGACAAAACAAGGCTATAAAAGTCCAACTTTTATATTTATGTCATAAAGTTTTAAAAAACCATTATCTAAATTAGATACAGATAAATAAACGATGATTCTGAAGCCCCTATGGAAATTTACTGATGTCACAAGACATGCTGTGAGCACAAGAGGTTACACTTTGAATTACGATAAATATCTCCACAAGAGAACTAACTTAAAGATTCTGTAGAAACTGTTCTGGTTGAGATTGTACTAAGCACCCTAAAGAATAGTGTTGGTGCTATCACTTCTGACGGTGTCGGAGTTGATTCACCAGAGATTGAACGATCTTCTGTAAAATAAACAGTGAACTAGCAACCATTATAGGTACTTAGTTACTTTGTTGGCTTAGAGACCCAAAGAGGATCTTGGCCTCTGATATATAATTTTTCACTCTTTCCTATATATGCGGAACTTCCAAATCTTGTCTATCCAGGCACTTAGATCTCTCAGCACTTCCACTCTAAATTTGGAATCTTTGTTTTCTTATAAACTTGCCCGGTTCTAAAGAATGAACCAAAAGGCATATCATAGCGCAAAGCTCTTAGTACCTATTTATTATTCTGCTATCTTTGGATAGAGCTGTCTAATTTTTTCATTAGTTGCATATCCATCAAAGTCCAAATTCTAGAATCAATGAAGGCATAAATAAAATGAAAATTCTTCTCATACGCGATGGGCAACCTGTCACTGTTCAATCTCAATTCCACCAATAAGCCAAACATAAATAAGCACAACTAAGGCTCTATCTACCCCGTAAGGAATAAAGCCGTGATACTATAAATGCCATGATGAATTCCAGATTTTGTATGTTTTGTTATGTTCTAAATCCAACTCATTATAACCTACAATGTTAATTGCTAGTTGTTCGCCGCGAACTTAGACCTTTGTTGAACTTATAAAATTGTGAATATTTCAAAAAAAACTTAACCGATTTTGTTGCCCCACGAACTTAAAAAATCTATTGACAGATCCTACATAGGTACCTTTTAAATTTCATCAAAATCAGACCAACACCGTTCGAAAGTTACCGCGTTACAAACATACATTACATTCAAAAACTGTATTTTTGCCCAAGTTGCATTTACAAGCAAGCTGATTTGTAGACTTCGCTCGGTCGGACAAATATTTAGTTAATCCGCCATTTTGTTTTGGCGGCCATCTTACCTGTGCCCATGATAGGGCTGATAGCACCAATGATACTGCCACTTCGGCTCTTAGGCTTGACGGCGACGACGCAGCCGTTGGATAGACCCTCGCCTGGACTAGTGGCTGGGCCGCTTTCAAAGGCCACCGTTTTCCCTTCCACCTTCACTGAAGCTCGCCTGCTTAAATCTGAAAAGTATTTGGTTTAATATACAATCGTTTATTTAGTTTCAATGTGTCTTTGTGTATTTTTATTCAATAATTGTTTTATATATCAGGATATGAATTTCAATCATCCATCAATATCTACAAAACTTGTGTTTACAGAGTCCGCTCTTTTATAATTTACATGCATATAAGTTAATTTATAGAACCTATACCTGAATAGGACAACAGTGGTAAAGTGCTTGCCTCTGTTCGATCCCCAGTCGGGTCATGATGGAAAATGATCTTTTTCTGCTGTTTGGCCCGGTCTTGGATGTTTGTCTATATTTGTTATAAAATATAGTATCTTAATCTGTGTGATTTGTCCTCGTGAATTTTATTATTTACTTCTATATAGTACCGTAAAATGTAGTTTGTCTTGATTTATCCTCCTTACCTTACACAAAAAAGGCTAATTTTGGATAAACTGTTTAAATAGAAAGCCAAGATTAAGAATACGTATTATATAATCAATGTTTTAACATGTATAATATTTTGGTATTAGATTTGAATGAGAAATCTATACTCCGCAGCGGTCCTTAACAACATTTTGCACAATATAAAAGAGAATTTCTATAAATCTAATCTGAATAAAATCAAATCGACCACCGGCTCTGCAAAGCTTTTCAAACTAAGTAATTTCGTTTGCAAAAGATACAGCAAAATTGAATTTGTCTACTCCGCTTAGATCCACCTACTTCTTCGGTATTAAATAGTTCTCCGATAACAGAATTATCCGTTTTACTGGAGTGGGAATGAATATTTAAGTTACAATTCAAGCAATTCCTTGCTCCGATTTTATTTTAAAACTAGAAAGAGATATTTTTCTATATTCTTTATAAATCAATGTCCCCTGCCGCCTCTGTCCGCGATAAACTCAAAAACGACTGCATGGAATTTGATATGGTTTTCATCAATGGATAGTGTGATTCCTGAGTAAGATTGTGGTGTAACTATAATTAGTAGTCTCGAGCAAAACCGAGTTAATAATATATAACATCTAGTATAGTAATTTATACTCATAAAATGTATTTTACTAGCTGCGCCCACGTGCTTTGCTTCCGAGAGTAGTATGGAGTAAAACGTATTCTATTGCTGTTTTATTCATAAGGGTTTATGAATTCATGATCTCATGTACTAGTTCATTAATCATGAAGGGCCTGGTCGTGAGGTTCCCTCTATTATGGTTGAGCTACGCGATGGCTGTCCCATGCGTCAACTCGTGAACGTGGTGCTGCCAGAGGGAACTGGTCATCTCGTTTCTCATATATTTTCATGTAAGTTAATTGTGTTTCACATCGATATATATATATATTATAATCAGCACTCGGATCACAATTATAACCTGTTTTGATATACCGTTTGACTATGTACATTATGTACTTTTATATATTATTAGAAAGAAAAAAAAACATTGTAAGAAACTATAAGGGTAAGCCGATCTGGCATGATAGGGACCAGTATGCCAGTAGTTTGTAGCTTGTGAGAAATAACTATAAATATAAAGATTGACGAGAAAAAGTGCCTGTGAAGGTCTAATTTCTGAATAAATGATTTGAATTTGAATTTTAATTTGAAGATTCACTTAATTTCTTTAAACTTATTAATTTAGATGTAATTGGATAACAATAATAACTAACAACCAATTAGGATATTCTTGCTCAAAGACAGAAGATTAGAGAAGGGCTTACTAGATTATGATCTATAGCCGGGGAAGCATGAAAAATTTGATCAATTCCCAGTAATTGGATTTACAATACTTTTGGGTCTGCGATATTTATCCAGTAATTAAAAGTTAATTCAATTACAAAACCAAATGATAAATCCAACGATCAAGAGAGTTCCCTTGATCGTTGGAGACCGTCGACACGCTAAGAAGAAGTTCAAATTCGTGATAAGAAAAACCAGCAACATTTTATAGGTATACTATGTGAATTAACGCTGTTAATTATATGAATTCATTATAGTTAGAACACATCGAGTTCCACCTCAGGGGCGGTGAGTAGACTAACTTCATTATACTACGTAATACTAAATACCTTTATGATGCCATCAGTTAGTAATTATTCTATTAACCACTGGACCACCAACGCTTCGTATAAAATTACCAAGTTTTTTTTACAAAAATGTAATTTTTGCCAAAATCTTTTATCGTCGTCAGAAATAACGCCTGACAAAAAATGCATGTCCGTGCTGTAAACGGTTGAGGAGTAACCTCGTTTGGAGCCCATTCGGGCTGCACCATCAGGTCATGTTTATCATAACAATACATTGCCATGGAAACTGAAGCGACGTGGGAAATATCAACTCTGTAGGTTAACTGGAAGTAGGAGAAATCTAACTTGCACGTTTGATTACAGACAGGTGAAACGAGATGACATTGCAAGTGTGTCATACCTCCAGTAGTTCTCATTGACTCCGTCCTCAGTACTTTGACTGGTTCCTGTTCAACGAAACTGTGCTGCGATGGAGCTGGACTGATGTTGTCTCTGGTCCTGGTCGGGGACACGTCCTGGCACAATGAGGACACGACGCTTGCCTTCCTGTCCACTGTGGTGACTGAGAGGCGACCGTTCTCGCAAAAGCCTGACGGTTTCTATGAAAAAAATGGTAAATTTACTATATTTGTTTCCTTACTATATGATTGTTTAGTTATATATTTCCATACATTTTGTTATATAATATGTAAACACAGTAAATTATATTATACAAGTTTATTTGTTAGACAAATAAAAAAAAACCCGACTTTCAATAACCGATTTTCATGAAACATGGCTAAGAACAATCGGGATACAATTATCTATGACACATAAAAAAACTAAACGAAAATCGGTTCAACCGTTTGTGAGCTACGATGCCACAGACAGGTACACAGATATACAGGCAGACACGTTAAACTTATTACACCCCTCTTTTTGCGTCGGGGATTAAAATCAAGGTCCTCTGCCGTCTCTTTTCGCGATAAACTCAAAGACTACTGCACGGATTTTCATGCGGTTTTCACCAACAAATATAAATTATATAGGGACAAATCACACAGATTGAGTTAGCCCCAAAGTAAGTTCGAAACTTGTGATACTGACTCAATGATACTATAGATTATATATAATCCATAAAAATATATAATCCATAAAAATATATAATCCATAAATGTTATAAAATATAGTATCCCATCGCTTCTGGCTTGATATATTTTATCAAAGACGTCTTTTTTTATATAGCAAAGTGGACACTGCAGTACGAAACGGGTCGCCTACGCTCTGCCGTTTTTTGAGTTGATTTTGAAAAACTATCTACTTCTTTCTATGTAAGTACGAGTATATACCTATATATAACTTTACACCTATCTGATCGTATTATTACTGAACAAATCAGTATACAATCCCATGTCCCATCGAGCGCTGTTCAATCACGCGATTCGATATGTCATCGGAGGCGCGTATTGCCAATTTCCGGATGTATCGAGTCGAATCAAATCGAACAGCTAGAGGAGCACGTGTCCCATCGTTCACTAGGTGTATCGAGTTTCGAGTGTTTGTGCGTTTTATATCGCTGTTCATTTATTTTATTCTGGATATTTTTTTTTTGACTATACAAGGATGTTGCACAATACTACTGGAATAACATATTACACAATATTCTGTGACATTCTATCTATATATATATAAAAGCGAAAAACACACACGTATCACGAATTCTCGAAACTTACTGAGCCCATGAAATTGAAATTTGGCAGGAAGGTAGATTGTGACTAGGAGACTTGATTTTGATTTTTTGAAAGGATATTTCGAAATTTCATCCCCAAGGGGGTGAAATAAGGGGTTGCCAGTTTGTATGAAACTTCGTCATTTTTGAAGTGAGACACATGACATTTTTGATTTAAATTTGTAGTTGGTAAAAAATAATAGAGCATTAATTCGATTTTGAAAATTACATCCCTATAGGTGTGAAATAGGGGTTGCAAGTTGGTATGAAACATCGTCATTTTTGAAGTGAGACCCGTGAAATTGTTAATTTAAATTTGTAGTTGGTAAAAGATAATAAACCATTAGTTAGATTTTGAAAATTGCATCTCTAGGGGAATGATGTAGGGGTGGAAATTAATGCGAAATTTTATTATTTTTGGAGAAAGGTCGATGAAATGTTCGTCACGCACGTAGCGGGAAATGGGATGGGGCACGTTGCGGAGAACGACGTGGGACAATTTGCAGGATAGGACAAGTTTCATAACGAGACACGTAGCAGAAATCGTAACGGGAAACGGGGAATTGAACTAAAGATGACAAAAAATACGAATTTCAATCATAGTAATAAATACATTTTAGCAGTCTTAGAATACGCGACAAAAGAATAACAACATGTTTACTTCGATTCCTTTTAAGAATTGAAAGTCACGCGTACGAAGCCGCGGACAAAAGCCAGTACATATATATATATATGTATACTTACGAATTGGTAAGATACTTTGGGTATATTACTTAAACATATTTTCAAATTAATATTATCACTTTTAAAAGTTTTTGCCATAAGCTTATTGTCGTCTGAGAGATATTATGACATTTCACGCCTGACATAAAATCCACGTCCGTGCTGTAAACCATCAACCTGTCAACCTCATCTGATGTCATGCTTATCATAATGCATTATCATGGAAACTGAAGCGATGTGGGAAATTTCAACTCTGTAGGACAACTGGAAGTAGGAGAAATCTAACTTGCAAGAGTTTGATTACAAACAGACAAGCAAACATCGGGACAGTTGAAACTAAATAAAAGCTTGTAAAAAGGGCCGCTTGTAATGAGGATTTTATATTCATTACAGTGAATGAGACAGACGATTACGTTTTAACACCCGACGCAAAAAGATGGTGTTATAAGTTTGACCGCTAAGTGTGTCTGTCTGTGTAGGTACGTGGCATCGTAGTTCATCAACGGGTGAACCGGTTTGGATGATTTGGTTTGGATGTTTTTTTTTTTTTATTTGATAGCAAAATTTTTATGCGATAGTTCTCAGATAATGTTTGAACAAAATCAGTTCAGCCCAGCCATTCAAAAGTTGAGCGAAATTAACATTGAAAGTCGGGGGTTTTTTAATTTGTCTAATAAATACACTTCTTAGAAGTGTATCTCGAACATCTAATCTATAATAAATCTGTAGAACTTCTAATACTGCTCAAAATATTTTTTTTAAATCTCCGTTTTTATTCCGTTCCAATTTTCCTCACGATATTTTCCCGCGCATTGTATCATGACGTCACATCAGTTAAGGGCATCATTGTTCATACAACAAAGAGCGATGCACATGATAAATGATGGCGTCAGATTAAAAGGAAATGGAAAGGAAATTGACATACGAAAATAATAAAATTTAGTTTACAAAAATGACTTTTCGATGGAAACCCAGCTTTTGTAAACCCTGTCCAACAGTGTAAATCCTATCCATATCTGTAGTGTGATAGTTAAAATCATAGATAAAAGAATAATATCTATGGGTAAAGTAGTCTCCCAAAATAAATGGAGGTATAAAAACTTATATTTGTAAATTTTGTAACACGAGTTGGAATAGATATTTATTTATATACGTTTTAAAGTCATTTATATACAACGAATAGTAGTAATAACCTAGGCTACTATATACATACAGCTAAAAGAAATTAAAAGTAATAAAAACAAATTATTTAAAAAAAAGAATTAATAATTTATATTTACAAAAATGCCAGTCCCTGCAATTCGTTACCTTGAGGTAACGTGCCCAAAAGGCTGACATTATTGCCACGTTGAATGGCAATGCTTAATCTCTGGCCTAGATATATGCCAGCCTTTGTTACCTCAATGATTTTATACGTATTTATAGGTTACGTTCTCAATCGGTCTCGTAAATTAGAGAATCACTATTTTCACTTCAAATGTATATGTAAAATAGGTAATATAGAATATAAATATTGAAACATTGTTTTCAATTTTCAATTCGACAACATCCACCAGTTGACATTTCACACTTAGTAGAATTTGAATCTAGAATCTTACGATAGGTATTCTTAGTAATTACAGTTCATTACGCGCGGGCCCTTCTAAATCTGTGGTCACAGTCTGCGGTTTCATCAATTTCGTAAAGTAGTAAGTACTCGAATATAGTTTTTGTCCACACTGAGAAATCAACATCGATAAGTTCATTCGAATCCATCTAAGACTTTGCTTACTCATATCCGAATAATATTCTGTACTCACTTCTGTTTGTTACCTATTTTATCAAACCCCCTACGACAGAAGGCAGGAGGCGATGGGGAGTTATAAGTTTAACGTGTCTATCTATGTCTGTCCGTGTCATCGTAGCATCCAAACGGCTTGACCGATTTTGATCTAATAATTTTTTCAATTGACAGAAAATTTAATCGAGATTGATCTTAGCTACGTTTGAAAAAATGTGTCTATAGCCGTTTTAAATATGTGTACAAAACACGTGTTTCGTTCGTTACATACGTAGTGAATAGAGCTGCTACGGTAAGTCTAAATAAATTTTAGCAACAGAATTAATAAAATGCTCTCTGAAACGTAAACTGTCCCATCCAAGTTTAAATTCCTAGACACGGTTCCATAAATGTTCTGGTAATAAAAAAGCATCTTGTCAAGTTTACGAGACGCAATAAAATATTCAGTTGTGAGTCAAGTCTACTCCTAGAGATGGAAAAATCAATTACTTCAGTTTATCTCTATTTTCAACCCCCGACGACAGCAGAAGATATAAGTTTAATGTATTTGTATGTCTGTCCTGGTGCATCATAGCAGGCAAATGCCTGATCCGGTTTTAATCTATTATCTTTTTGTTTGAAACAGAATCGAAAGTATTCTCTCTCTAGCTATGTTTGGAAAATGAGTGTGTAGCCATTTGGAAACCATTCTCATTTCAAGCAGACGCCAGCAACATTGAAGTTAAATTTTTTATTTAATTTTTATTGTGAAAAATGAGAAGTGACTTGCTGTGAGGTTGGAAAAACATAATATTCATAAGGCTTTTGACTACCTTCGTGGCCTAAAGGTCATCATACGGACTGCTATACTGGAGGTCCCGGGTTCGAGCCCCGGTAAATGGTCTTTCTAAGATTGATCTGGGTTTTGGATGTTTATCTTTTTGTGCAATTGTTATAAAATATAGTATCGTTGAGTTAGTATCCTATAACACAAGTGTCGAACTTACTTTGGGGCTAACTCAATCTGTGTGATTTGTTCCAATTCATGTATTTATTTTTACAAAAACATTTTTTGACAAATTGCTCACCTTGGGTGGTATAATAAGGTACGTCTCAACCTTATGATCAGCCAGATACCCCTCCCTGGAAGCGCCATCTCCCGGCTCCACTTCGAACCTTCCACCCAACTGTAGCATTGTGGCCTTTGTGATGTGAACACGTCTGTAACACGCATTTTCTAGTTTATGCCGGCTCCACACTGTCGTCGAACAGTTTGTCAAACTTTGGCGGATTCCGTACACATTGCTTGTTTTTTTTTTTTTTTGCGGTAAATAAAAGCACTCATACTAACTACGCAATGTTCACGCTTCGCGTCGACATGTGTCAGGGTTCGGCGACACACTTGGATTGCTGGAGAGTGATATAGATTAATTTTTCTACGTAATCTAAGTAGTGACTTATAATTTAATCAGGTAAGTTTTCAAAGAAAAGTTCAAAGTAAACAAACTGAGTTATATCACCTCCCGCTACTTTGTTCGCATTGTTTTTGCGCTATATATTTTTATCACTGTCAAAATATTATCGAAGTCGGTTCAGAAGTTTTAGAGTTTATTATTTACAACGAAAAACAATATAAATATTCTTAGTATATACTTTCTCCTTCCCATTCAATCAATACTCGTTGCTACATTTATTTCAGTATTTTTTTCTTAAATTACAATTTGTATTAAACCAGTTTCAGTTGGTTTCTTTGGCCACATACAAAGGGGATCCCAGTTTGAATTTCTAAGACTGATTCTTGAAAGCAAAATCCCTGGCAAAAGACCTCCTGGCCGCCCTCGACGAAAGTGGTTTGATGACATAAAGGATTGGACCGGACTTGGATACAACCAACTGAAAATAGCGGCCCAAAGCCGCGAGGGTTTCCGTATGCTGACCTCCAAACTTCAATTCGAAGATGACACCCCATGATGATTATGATTAAACCAGTACCGAATTAAAAAAAGTCAATCGACCCAGTCAGCCATAATTTCAATTCCAGTCCGAGTTTTAATAACTTTTATTTGAATATCCTCCATTCTCCTGGCATCAATTAACAAATTTCCAATCACTTATAGAAGATCAACTGAATTGGAAAATTAAAGATAACGTACAAAAAATGGGCGACGTCAATTACTTTTTGCTTTTATAAAAGACACTTTTGATTTTTACTAAACTTCGGACTTGAAATTAATAATTTCGAGATTTGCTCCAAATATTACTTCAGCGGGTTTTAATTGATGTTTTACGTCGACTTCAAAAGGTGAAGTCGTATGTCACGCGCACATTGACCATTGTATCGGCTTTATTATCGTGCTCCGATTCGAGTCGCGCGAAAATCTCGCCTCTCGAATTTGAATATTAAATACGTTGATTTTGATACGAGTTTTAAAAATACTGCCATCTGGAATATAGAGACAATATTTTTCAATATTATTCATCATGTGAAATATCGGACAATTACCTGACAAAAGCTTTTAGAGGGAGTAAAAGCTTTTATAAAATGCCCCTTTAATTATCTCAATAATGCTTGTGCACTTTTATGGGGGAACTGGTCAGCTCGATCTTTTATTAAAAGTATATATATATATATATATATATATCCTTTCACAGATCACAATCATAATATGTTTCAGTATACCTTTTGACCATGTACTTTATTGTGTACTTACATTGTTATATTACGGATAAAAAATTATACATAAATTTATATTTAAAAAATGGTATTTGATTGAAAGATTAGTCTATCTGACACTTGAAACGTGAGATTCATCATATTTCTCAGATAAATTACGGGTAGAATACATTAGACCATGTCCTTAATCAATAGCACGTCGTCAAGTTAGCATAAACTTGTTATCTGCAATGAACCAGTCAAGCTTGAGTTCTCTTAATTATAACACTACTCAGTAAAGTCAAGATGAAAGTCTTGTAAGAAAGCTAGAAGATACGAGGACGAGACCTTATTTTTGCTTCCCATCAGGTCAAACGCACTCCAATCTTAACTAATATTATAAATGGTAAAGTAAGCTTGTTTGTTTATTCGTTACCTCTTCACGCTCTATATCTACTCAACCGATCTTCTTGAAATTGCATACATGTAGTTTAAAGTATGGAGAAGGACATAGGGTATCAACGAACAATTATTTTCGCGTAGAAACTTATAATTGTTCGCGTAGAAATTTACGCGGGCAAAGCCGCCGGCAATAGCTAGTTTATTAAGAAAAATAAATCGGGTTTTGTTTGTTTGTTATAACGTTATTGCACAAAAATGAGTACATTAAAATTAATTCAAGAAAGATAGGTGTAAAACTGGAGACTTATGCCATTATAGGAATTTCTTACAGTCAACCGAGTTTTCAGGGAATTAGATGAAATGGACTGAGTATGCTCACTGGTGCTTGCATTGGCGTCTCTAAAAATTAATAAAATTAATACTAACCCAGCTATGCCACCTGACTCCATGTGGTTAGCGAGCGTGACGTCATCGCTCCAGACATCAAACTGCCACTTGCGAAGCCCCAGGACTCCACACAACACATTACCGGTGTGGATGCCTATCCTCATGTCCACGTTAAAGCCAGTCGCTTCACGGACGAACCTGTGGGAATGGATTTGGAAGTGACACCGGTGGGACAACGGTAAAACGCAGTTTGTGGTATAACCCGAGTAGACAAGTAATTGAGCCATTTCAGAAAAAAAAATCATCATTGAATAATATAAGGAACTGGTGAAAACGCGCGTTTTCATGACTTTTTCGTTTAGTATGATAATATAAAATAGAAACTTATGGATGCCAAAAGGGCGTTGAGGTAAGGGAAGGCCGAAAAAGATGACGCGATGTCATAGGTGGTTTTCTGCGATAATGGTAGCATACCGCACTCAATAGAGATTTTTTAAAGAAGGAAACCCTCTTGGAAGCCTGAGCGAAACACAACTAGAGGCTAGAAGAAAACCAAATGGAATGCCATGCAATGCAAACCACTCCAGTTCGGTCTTCTTCATAGTCGTATTTCTCATGGCTGAGGGTCGTGGGTCGTTACGTGGAATAAAACACGCACAACGACTTTCTTGGCACTATTAATGGAGTGATTTGCAGGCAGACCGTCTTAACCACTGAACCGCTTCAATATCTAGAATACAATAAAAAATTCTGATATTGAAAGAAATTTCTTCAGTCTCGATCTATCTCAAGAGCTCTTCAATAAATGTACTTTACTTATTCTATACCTAACCCACCTTATAGCATCAATCATCTGTAAGCCCATATTGACGCAGTTATACGCGTGGTTGGGTCTCGAGACAGGCAGTCCAGACACGCAGTAGTAGCAGTCCCCCAAGATTTTGATGCGCATGCACTGGTTCTCCTATAAAAAGATAGATAGATAAACTCTTTATTGCACCATTCACAAAGGAGTTATAAGTTACAACAAGATATACAAACATAATGAGTGCAAAGGCGGCTTATCGCTAATGCAATTTCTTCCAGACAACCTTTGGGTTTGGGAAAGAGAGACAGGTAAACTAAGAGGGTGAACTTAACAGTATTATATAAATTAAATAGACAAAAAATAAAATAATAAAAAGGTCAACATCAAGATCAATGATCGAATAAATATATTCGACAACAAAGAGAAAGTAAAATTAAAATCGACGGGCTGGCGTACCAAAATGAGACAGAAGAATATCCAGCCCGAACCGGAAGGTCCTCGCGAAACGCAACTTTTAGCCACTAACTCTAATCCGGTAATTCTCATAATTAACGGCAGATTATTTGCCTTGTAAAACCAGATAAGGCGAGGGACAAAAGATTTAGCACTGACGTTTCTTGTCGTGTAGGTATTTCTATTATGCATTTGTGTTTCGTGTTTACTTGCGACAACGCCATCTCTATGTCGATTTCACAGTCATAATTTGCAAAATCCTAGTTGTTTGGCAAATGGGATAAAATTACATGAGCAATTTAACTAACAACTAAATTTCGCGTAACTCCCAAAGAACGTTTGTTTCAATTCAGTGTTTGTGTATGTAATTTGTGTAGTAATAACTCTGCAAACTAATCTGATAATATATTCTCTCTCTAGATCTAGTTTCTGTTAGCGGGGTAATTAGATTTCCATTAATCACTGACAGTGCAAGATATTGTTAAGTTACCTAACTGAATACAATGTTCGTTACAATATTTGGTTAAATATCTGTCACTCGCGCCTACCGCGCGAACGCGTATGACCGGAGTTTTAGTTTTGATCTTGGCTGCGACGCTTTGAAGTCTGAGCTCCGATAAATATAATATATACCTATAATATGACTTCCGTGTCCTAATAAATAGTCATCATGCAGGACTGCTACATTGGAGGTCCCGGGTCCGAACCCCGTCCTTGGAGAAAAGGCTGCGGTGAAGTTTGTTGCGCCGCTTCTTCTTCACAGTAGACTTAGTTTAAGTAATTTTTGACGTCAATAAATGATGTATATCATCCTAAATTGAATAAAGAATTTTGAATTTGAAAAGTTAACATAGAAAATGATCTCTTTCGGACTATCGTGTTTGTATATTTATGTATATGGTATAGAATACTGGATTTTACCCGCGGCTTCTCCCGCGTAAATTTTCCGCGGGAACAGTTATTTTTCTGGGATGAAATGTCCTTCTAAATGGAAATTTACTACTTCTAAATTCTTCCTTCATATATGGATATGTTCTTCAAACTACATGTAGGAAAAATTTTAAGAAAATTGGTTGAAAATTGGAATTTTAAGAAAGAGGTACTAATATTTTAATGCGAAATTTAGTTTGTATGTTACAAACTTTAGCATTAAAATATTAGTATCCCATAACACACGTTTCGAACATACTTCGGGGCTATCTCAATCTGTGAGAGACAAATCAGTCTCTATATATTTATTTCATTAAATCGCAGAAATCCAAAATGCACGTTTCCATTCTTCGAGCACTTTCCAATGGCAAAATAAGGACAGTCGTCAATGTGGCGCCTTTGAAAAATGGCTGTTCCATTTTAAACTGACCGGCGGAACAAAGGGTGGCACGTGCTGAGTGCAAAGAGCTTTTGTATGGGAAGATCGATAGCCTGTGAATTGTACATACACTGTAATAGACGATATACTGCGAAAGAATTTAATGCGGAATTTTCATTCTAGTTTGGACAATTTTTCGTGTCCAAATTAAGTTTGTTAAAATGATGAAATTTTTCAATATAATGTTATTGGTTTTTCTGTAAATGATAGTACTTCCATATTTTTATTTTATTTGTTAAGCGTATCCATGGATAAACAAAGCTGGATGAACAAAATCTAAAAGGTAACTTAATTAATAAGTTTTTGTACATCAGCGTGAACTGTTCAATGAATTTATTTCGGCTATTCTTTTCTCAGCGGTGATGGAAATGCCAGTAGTTTGTAGCTTTTTGAGAAAGTACTATATACTTAATATCAAATTTGACGTGAAAAAGTGTCTGTGAAGGTCTAATTTCTGAATAAATTATTTGATTGACACCTGAAAGAAGATATCCTTTAATATTGGACTTTCACTCTTCGATATTTTCGATTTTATTTATGAAACATCCAATACATTTTGTAATACTTTTGTAATATACAATTTGTAATACTATCCAAGGAACCATCCACCTTGGAGTCAAGCAAAATACCAACTTTTCTCAGGGGACTAGCGGTGGCATGTGGGTTTGAATGAAATTCTTGAAGACGATCGATTTGCTAGACTACTAATGTCCTAACATTAGATGTCATGTCATCCACGGGAGTATTGGACTGGTCATATTATAGGACGGGGGACAATACACCTCTTATTTATTATGTAGCGGGAGCTAGGTGATTATGCTCGACCGCCACAAAGGGAAGATCTTCCCGCCAGGCCAGGTGTTGTGCCTGGGGAACCGCACGCGACAGACGGTGTCATGTCGGAGGTTGTATATATGCTTTCAATCGAAAACGCACTGTCCGCGCGGTCTAGGCTTGTTAGCTTCTGGTAGTGAGTCAACCGTAGTGCCATCTGTCCGCAGAATCGTGGATTACTTGTGTGGCTTGTTATTCGTTGCGTTTGGTCGGCTTTTTAGATCTGCGACGTTGTGCATGTGGCGTGGTAGATGTCATACTCGTTGTACGGAGTGCCTACTAATTATATTTGCTTATACACATTGGCTTACACACTGTTTGAAATTTTAAAACTCTCGTCTCTAATCCTCGTGTGTTTTTGGTTTTATACTCGGCTATCGGCGACGCAAAATCATGTTTTTAATTAAAAACGATCCGATTAATTGGCCAGGATCGCTCTGTTTTAACAAAATATCAGTGTTACTACCGGCTTTTAACTTTAACATTATTTCACAGTGATCCTAGCAAATTGGATTCCCCAGGCCTTTAACTAGGGTTGCCACATTTGTTGAGCAATAATGTCAGCAAACTTGAATACAACAACATATACCTACCGACAATAAAAGATTAGGTATTTTATTTTAAAAGAGTAGTTGCCCTATGATCAAAATGAAAAGAAAACATCTTTATTTCAACTAAACATGATTAAATAGATGTCAAAACGTATTGTTAGGATAAGTCTATAGACTTTCAAACTCAGGTGAAGCATAATCATCACATAACAAAAATACCTGTAGGGAAATGACCCCCAAAAATTGACACTAGTATAAAAAAAAAATCATCGCGTTCATCTGTTCTACGCATTGTTCTTTTAAATGACCCAACAGATTTTAATGAAATTTTCACTGATATTTAGACAATTTCTCAAGATTTATAGACCTTGTACGAAGCCGCTAGTAAAATACAAAGATATACAGGGTTATTTGGTATCAAACGCAAAACCTCCTGTAGACTGTGTACTTGGGTACATCAACTTTTATTTTACGACTTTCCGGGATTCGTAGTTTTTTTTTTTTTTTTCATATAAAAAAATACAATCTAATTTGCGATTCTACACATCTTAACTCTATGTAATTGCCAAGTAACACGAGACAGTGTACAGGAGCGTTATGTAGTGGAATTGAAGATATATGTAACGTTTTATAGAAACGAACTTAAAATTAAAAAAGGAAAGTTTTCGTATTTATTACGTTTAGACAAAAATCGTAGAACTAAAGATGTTAGTCTCTATGTACCTTATGCGCCTTTGGAAGGTTATGCGTTGGATACCAGTAACCCTGTACAGTATATTATATTATAAGTAAACTATTTATTTATAAGTAAACTAGTACAGTATATTATAAGTAAACTATTTATGGTGTAAATATATAAAGCAAACGTTTTTGATAAAACTTTCGCCAAATATATATTTGTGTACATTCTAGGCAACCCTAGCCCTTATTGCAAAAGGTTCACGCTTCGTTGAATGTTTATTATAAGCTGTTTTAAAACTATTAGATCGGATTAAACGATATTTTAAACAGAAAAATTTAGTGTTTGCATTTCCTTTAAATCCTACTAATATACGTGCGTAAGTTTGTTAGTATGTACTTATGTATGTATGTTTCTTTGTTACTCTTTAATCAAAATCGTGTATCAATAGATTTTTTACAAGCTTTTATTTAGTTTCGTCTGTCCCGATGTTTGCTTGTCTTACCGTAATCAAGTTAGATTTCAAGAAATCTTGCAAGTTAGATTTCTCCCCACGATTCTTCATTTTCCATGACAATGCATTATTTCGATAAGATTCTTCAGTTTCCATGACCTGACAAGATCGGCTCCCAACGAGCGAACTCCTCAAAGGTTTACAGCACGGACATGGGTTATTTGTCACGTGTTAAATTCCACAAGGTTAAATGGCGCTGGTGGTGGAACCCATACACGAGTGCACCAGGACGACTACAAGCAGGGAGAGATGGCGCGATATCGTACGGCGAGCTACACCTGTCTCCCAGAAACAAAAACATGTTGACCACAACCGCTTAACTCTGTCAAGAGACAATAAAAAGATTGTGGGAAAAATGACATTTTTGTAAAAAAAAAAAAACTAAGAAATATCCTAAAGACAATTTCCCACACAAATGTTTGTCATCGCAAGTTTAAAATGGAGTCTTGGATCAATGTTAGCTCAACTCATTCGATCCTAATCCAATGTTAGCTGTACTCTTCGACGTGGTAGAAACTTCTCACGTCTAGCGAAAATTGGTGAGAAAATTCCAGATTTTACAATCGACTAGAGTTTGCTCACGGCTTCTAAGTCTAAAGAACACAGTACAAAATAGCATTCCGAATGAGGATTGTAAAATCGTCAGACAGGCGGCCGGTTGCAAAAACACAGCCAAGTTTAATTTTTTTTTAAAGTTTATTTTTGTACTAACTACCGGGCTTCGTGACTACACAGCACTGAATTTCACAGGAAACGAACACGCGACGATGAGAAGGGATAAAGTACACTAACTAGAATTTCGAATGCACAATACAAACTCTAATTAAGACTGCAAATGTGTTGCAGTGAAAAAGCACAAAGAGAGGCTTAACAAGACTTGCACGAGCTAATGAGGTAGGTATACTATAGTCTAGAGGAAAAAACGAGTTCCACTCCGAGAGTGCCGTTACGAGTAATAGTGAAAACTTGAACATTAATTATGTCTTACTAATTTCCGATGGTCGAATTAAAAAAATATATATCCATCAGAAAAAGTGCACAACGCCGCTAAAGAAGTTTTCACTTAAAAAAATTAAACCTGCACACTTTTTCTCTTGAAATTGTCTTGAAAACACATGGCAACGTAACTAAACTGCAATATTTCTTTTGAGTGTATTATTGCTAACACTGGTGTCATATTTTATTCAAGTCACCTAAAGGCATTTGACATGACTTTTTCGACTATCTACGGGCATCTAAGTAGTGGTAAGTAGTCGCGTACACAATAGTGTACTTAAATTGCCAACCAGTGTGCAGGTTTCCTCACGATGTTTTCCTTCACCGGAAGCAAGTGGTGATCAAAGAAACAAATACTACTACAAATGCGTCAGATTGTTATACAAACTCATGTGGCGCGTGTAGGATTCGAACCTGGGACCTTCAAATCCAAACGGACAGTCTTAACCACTGGGCCACCACGGCTTCAATAAACTGCAATGGAACATGGTAGAGGCGACGATTAAGATATTAAACTAGTTATTTCTTGAAGTATAATAAAGTTTGTAAAGTTACTCACACGAAAGCCTTCAAAATTCAGTTAAACAACCGACTCTTGTAAAGTTCATTTTGAATGTGCACTGTAGTGGCAATTAGATTTTATGTGTCAAGAATCCGTATTGTCGATATCATTTTCCTTCCTCACAGTCGTATTCCTCATGGCTAAGGTCGTGGTAATTATGTGGAATGAAACACACACTATTTGCTATTGTCGATTTCATACACTAGATGATAAATTATATTAATAATTTCTCACGCACTACCAAACATGAGTCCGATTGATATACAAGCTTATGTGGCATGAGTAGTATTCGAACCTAGGACCTTTCGATCACAGGCGGGACGGTCTTAACCACAGGCCACCGTCACCGATATAACTTTAAAAACTTTTAATTAATGCATATAATTTAATTTACAGTAAAATTATGTTGCTTATAAGTCACAAATCTCAATCGATTTTATTTACCATTTAATTTTTTTAACCTTACTCAATCTTAATCGATTTTTAATGACTTCAAGACATAACATTATTATTATTATGAAGTCGATGTAATTGCAAATGAAAATTGTTTTTCTTTATCAGATGAGTTATACCACTTCACTGACTGTATCTTAAAGTCTTTACTTCCACATCACTGATCACAAACTTCATTAAAGAAATATTAATATCTGTTTCAGTTGAAAGCGGTTCTTACGATTCAAATGATTTCTGAAACCTTTGATTTCATTTGTAAGAACAATGCGCTGTTAAGTCTATATTTTCTTTATGGAAAAATTTTGATAGCCATGCTTTGGAAATCAATTAGTTAGTGAAAATTAGTATTGCTCGAGACTTGAAACTGACTTTTCCCCATTTTCAACACATATTTTGTTGTCTCATCTTATGTAAAAAGATTTATAGAAACAAAAAAATATATTCAAGCACGTTGTGGCGCTGCACGTGCATTTTTTCAATTTAAAGTGGTCTCCTTGCTTTGCAAATACTATCAATGATCTTACTCTCTCTGTCTTTCTCTCTCATCTAAGGGTTTTCCTGTTCCTTCCCCAGCCGTTGATCGTCCGATGCCAGAGTCCGTTTTCTTACTTTTTCGTCTCCAATTCGCACGATTGTCAGCTTACTTATTCTTTCTTTCATCGTAATTACTTCAGCTTTTACGCATCACCTCCACTTTCTGTCGTTTTATTTTTCACTTCAACATGCTTCAGTCTTTTGGTCCTCCTTTCTACTGGTGTGTGCTAGGTAAGATATTTGTTCCCGACGTAAGACCAAGTAGAATCTATACCACGAAGTATTTAATTTTCAATTATTCACTTCAACATGGTTCATATCTTTCGAGCAGCCTTTCTGTTACTGAGTCGCAGGTCAGATACTTTCCTACGTGAAATCGTGCAGAATTTGGACCATATAATCCTTTAAGTATCGTTATCATCAATTAATTTAAGAACTTTGTTCTTGCCGGTGGAGTACTTTCCATCTTAGCCTGTCCTCAGCCATCGATTTCACTTCCCTTTCCTCCTTTTAAGTAAATATACGTACATATAAAAGACTACCTTCACCTTTAACCTACCTGAGCAATCTGGTCGAATCGCCCAAACAGTTCGTTCAGGGTCTTGACCAGATCCGAGGCGCTGAGCCGCTCCGACAGCGGCGTGAAGTTGACGATGTCCGCATACAGAATGCTAACGTTGTTGTGTCGCTGTACGTGCATCTCGTGGAACCTTGTCTGCTTGGAGCTGTCAGCGCACGCGTCCGCCATCTTGAGCATGATTGAGCGTTTCACCTGGAACAATATAGATGGCGCTGGTGAATTGTGATATTTTGATAAAACCTGGATCTAAACATGAATCTGGTGATCCAGTCATTGTGTACCCTTGCTTGTGAACCAAAATGGTGGAACCAGGTATTAAAAGATGAGTGTCATTTGAATCTGGCGTTTGTTTATCAATATGATTCATGTGTAAATATCGTGAGGAAATCAGCACTCATTGAAGGAATAGAAAACCATTGCCTAGGAAGTCGTTGTGTGCATTATATTCCATATAATGGCTCAGCTACGACTACAAGAAATATATCGGCAAAAATTTGCTGAATCGTTTTAAAATCAGTGTATATAGATAGGTTTTTCCTTGCTTCAATACAAAATTTATATTAGCTTCCAACTTCATCAGACAAGTTCTATAGAAATTTATTATTTATGACATTTAGAAAAAATAATTCTGATTTGACTTGCAGTGAAACTAGCCTATATAAGAATACGAGTATGTCTGAATTCTTCTTGTATGATTCAAAAGTATTAAAGATTAAACTAAAAGGTGCACAGTATCCCTATTAAGCTGTTTTTAGTTTCATCTTTAATCTCATCTTGACTGTCATTTAGCATTATTTATATACGGAACCCTAAATTGAAATAAGGAGAAAAAAAAGGACTCGCTTAAACTTTCAGCGGGAGTTTTCTGATAACACGATTAGGCACTTTGTTCTTACTTCACTTTTTTAATTTGTCAGATGTCCAAATTGAAATTTTAGGTATCATCCATCATTTCTATAACTGTTTTCTCTATAATTATTATTAATTCTCTAAAAATAATATATATTATATATTATTTTTAGAATATATATATATATATATATATATATATATATATATATATATATATATATATATATATTAATTATTTTTAGTCTTAAAGCTACGTGTAATATGTATGTTTTGTTCCAAACAAAATCAATATAATTTCATTTGATTTTCGTACTTCTATTTAGCCAGCGAACTCCTTCGAAGTAGAAGGAAGAACGGGCCCAGGATAACTAAGACATAGTTCATTAATAGATAAAATGAGAGTTGGATGTCGTATCAAGAAATAAAAGAATTAGCTATGAAGAGTGAACAATGGAAGCTTGTGGCGAATACATTTCTGTAAACTTTTTTATTAATTCAAATTCAAAATTCTTTTTTTCAATTTAGGATGATATTAAATCACTTATTGACGTCAAGAGAGTGCATTTTACAAATAAACTAGCGACCCGTCCCGACTTCGCTCGGGTAAAAACACAATAAATTATACACCTCAAACTACCAGACGAATTACACTATTTATTGGTGAAAACCGCATGAAAATTCGTGCAGGCGTTTTGAGAGTTTATTGCGAATAGACAGAGAGACAGGCAGACGCGGTACATGGCTCTGTTTTATAATATGTAAGGATATGGAAGAAACTCCGCCGACAAAAGCCTCGCTCTTAAATTATATAATGATGATTCTGTACCTATAGAATAGCAGTCACATTCGAAATGCTGAATGTGGGCACTATTTACCTCCATTTCCAATTTTAATTAGAATGCAAAATTATTAGTACCTTATTAAATGTAGTATAGTTTGTAGATTAAAATAATAGCTATCCAGCTTTTAATTAAAATAATAATTAACATTGTTACCTTTAAATTAGATAATAAAAATTATGGATAATCTCGTAGACGTGTTTTTGCAAATAAAATGAAATTTTATAGCGAGAATTAATTATGTAAAGTACATGCATTAATTTTGCTGAAAGGAATACAAATAGACCACTTTTAATCCCGATATTTTCACGGGAGCGAAGCCCCGGGGCGCAGCTAGTTTAATGAGTCTGCATAAAAGAAATGAACTTTCTTAAAATGCTTTGATTATTATACTTTCTTAATTGCTATGACATTTTTGAAAGTAGGTAGGTACATAAAATTACTAATGAAATGATTTAAAGCGAAAAAACATAGGTAAACATATTAATATTATAAATGTAATATTGTCTATCGGTTGTGTATTCACGGTAAAACCCGTTGGGCCGATTTTGGTGAAATTTAGAATAGACATTGTAATATAACGCGGACGAAGCTCCGGGCAAAAGCTGGTTTATATATTTATAATACTTTAATGTTCCTCATAATGTCTAACTTTTCTAATAGGTATTCTTACATATTATAAAGTCATATGCCGTGTCTGTCTGTCTGTACGCATTAAACTCAAAAACTACTGCATGGATTTTCATGCGGTTTTCACCGATAGATAATGTGACTTCTGAGGAAGGTTTACGTGTATAGTTTATTGTTTTTACCCGAGCGAAGCCGGGACGGGCCGCTAGTTAAAAACTTAGGCATGAAGCACTGTGATCCAAATCTACTATTCAAACAGTCCAAATATTTCACACATTTTTCTAGATCATGAGAAAGTGACTTTCTGAAAACTCGAATCATATTTTTTGTTAAATTACAAAG
Source organism: Plodia interpunctella (assembly GCF_027563975.2). Taxonomy (NCBI): domain Eukaryota; kingdom Metazoa; phylum Arthropoda; class Insecta; order Lepidoptera; family Pyralidae; genus Plodia; species Plodia interpunctella. Next base: position 1,258,888 of record NC_071303.1, read on the forward strand.
GTAAATATTTTCAACAGATGTGTGTGTTTTCCTTCTTTCGGTGACAATATTACTCTCTATTAGCGCGTTCAAACATACAAAAACTTTTTCAGCCATATTTTAATGACTTAAAACAGTTTAAATTAAAATACACATTATATAGGTATTTAAAAAAAACTACATACGCAGGTCAGGTCGTTTTAAATACCATGCTTTTTGATCAAAGAATAAAAAATGAAAAATGTTATACCAAAATAAAAAATTATCTTGCATTTCACAAAGAAAGTTTATAAGTAGTTTTAGTTTAGACAAAAAAGCTTTTAGCTTAAACCTTTTACAGTTCCTTATAGCTTTTACAGTTATCCGCTATCATCATATCAGTTATCGAAAAGCATTGTTCTCGTGCAGAATTAACAAAATCTGCATTGGAGTCTAAAACATGGTAAGTACTAACTTGGTTCTATGTATAGATAAAAGAAATATCTATGGTTTCTTGCTATCCCTTTCCGACCCTTTGTCTACATGCCATAAATAGGTAAGGCACTAAAGGATTTCAAAATTTCACTGTACACTTTTACAATGGGAGTCGGACATTTTTATTGCAATATTGTTGGGGACAGTGTATTATAAATTACGACAATTATATAGGTTTACCTAGAATTAGAAAAATAATCATTGTTGAAGACATTTTCCTTTTAAGATTTATGATGAAATAATCAAGTTTGACTATGCGGCTCCTATCTGTATAAAAATTCTTGAAAATCGAATTCGGTCTACTATCCCACTGATAAATTAGTTTTTCATGTGAAAACTTCAATGTGTGTGTATTGGGATTTGTTACTCCTTACTGTTATTTATTTATTTATGTGAACCCAGGCTCCCCGACATCATAGCCGTGAATGCGACCAGGGACACTCTCAGATGAAAGAGATAGATAGACTACCCAGATTCCCAAAAATATCCAAAGGAACAAATGGCTATATTATTTGTAAAAATAGATATAGGCTATTAACACTATACAATTCGGTGGCATTATGACGCATATTCGCCACTTATGACGTGACGTCATTGATTCCCTATATAGAGAGTAGCACATATATTTATGTAAATAACTTTGAGTATTTCATGAGAAGAATTGATTTGGACTGATATTCATTATAGCTTTGACATGAATCAGACTTGCATCAGTGACCATTGGTCAAGAATTAGGTAAAGAATGGAAAAAGTATTAAGACAGTAAGAAAAACTATTTATTTAGTACCAAAATATTAACACACTTAAGCAAGAATTAAATACGGACAGTTACGAAATTCGTCCCCAACTCGGCATGTGTCATTCAGTATTCTTATATGAGACAGACAACCTGCAAGCGAGATGTATTGTAGTGACATTACGTCTAATGCCAGCTCCACACTGTCGTCGAACAGTTTGCTGCATACTTATCCTTGTCTTGTGTGTGTTGTAAATCCAAAAAAGATTGTAAATATATGTATAACCAATACCTAGGCAAATGTTTGGAAGATTTAAGTAAAGGGTGCGCTGAAGTTTGTTCCGCCGCTTCTTCTCACCATCGCTTTGGAATTTGGCAGTAGACTGAATTTTAAGTAATTTTTGACGTCAAGCAGTGATGTATATCATCCTAAGTTGAATTTGGAATTTGATGGTAACTCTTCCTCTTCAGTATTGGAATGTTAACCAACCGGAATACACGTATCTTTTAATGAGTGCATGTCCCACATGCTCGAAATCAAAAATGTTTTTTCTCTCGCTCCTAAACCAGCATCAAGGAATACTGTTATTGATCCACATATTGACGAAGTATGAAATCAATTTTGTTTACAAGCTTTTATTTAGTTTCATCTGTCCGATGTTTGCTTGTCTGTCTGTAATCAAACTCTTGCAAATTAGATTTCTCCTACTTCCAGATGTCCTATAGAGTTGAAACTTCCCACATCGCTTCAGTTTCCATGACAATGCATTATTATGATAGCATGACCTGATGGTGAACCAAGGATCGGCTCCCAACGAGGGAACTCTGCAGCGGTTTGAAGTACGGATATGTGTTTTTTGTCAAGCGTTAAATGCCACAAGATCTCTTGTGGCAAAAATGACATTATTGTAAAAAACTTGTATAAGAGTAATGTCGTTTGCTTCTGTTAGAAAAACTTTGACAAACTAATTCGGATACGAATTAAGACACTATTTCCAATATCGACACCTGGCAATCAACGTCAAACGTTAAGGTCCCATTTTGCAATAAATATAATGCCACAACCGGTCCTTAATTTAATGGTGATTGTTCTAATGATGCATTAACCCGTGCCTACGTGACATAAGTCTCGTGTAGTTTAATTGTTTTAATAATTGTACTACTTTGTGTCCAGAACCACATTAGTATTAGCACTGATTTTGTTCAATATTCTTTACAAGCGCGACGCATAATGCCCATGAAATTTTCCAGCTCTTCAACTATCTCCACACTAAATATCGTCTCAATACAGTTCGACGCGAAAGGAGTAATAGACAAACACACTTTCATATTTATAATATTAGTATGATAGGATGTGCGGTGTGATCGATTGATTAAAATTTGATCTCCCATACAAATTGACTGATAAGCTAATTGAACTTCATCATAGAAAATGACTGCCATTTAATGTCAAGTTACACCAAATATCAGTAGTTTCCATCCGATCACGCTTACTATATAAGGCATTGTTATCCAAACTAAATGCGTGTAAAAAATTTCAGGTTTATCGGTAGAAGATATTTGCTTCAGAATTTATTTAGTTGCAAGATTCCACACGAATTTATAGCTTGGCGGTTTTGCTACCGTCACAGAGCATTCATTATCATCTTAATTGTAGAGAAACGAATCGGTCAAGCCACACATTTTAACTAGAATGTAGAGTATGTGGAGTTAGGTCTGGTGCATAGGTATATCAAGAATATAGGCTGTACATGAGATCTGACCACGTTTTCATAAATTTTAAATAATGTGTAGAGTTTGTGAAGTTAAGGCTTATAGGTTTAGAGCGTGTACGTGTTCGGAGCTTGGCTTTATACGATAAATGATAACTTTTTCACAGGATAAGCAAAGTAGAATCGACTTGGCAACATTTTTACATGAAAATGTTTTTGGTGGGATCTAATATTTTGCATAAGACCTACTTTAGTAATGTACATTCATACTTGACTTCAAAGCGTGTAACTGTACCAACCAATAACATTTAGGCACACCGTTACACAAACAATGTTTTTCAGTACATATTCAGCAAATTGAGGTATCACGCCTGACCTCGATATAAAAACAAAAACGTGACATCCTGAAGGTTGTTGTGACAACAATGAGTGATATCTCGGACTCATTATTGAGAAACAAATGTTTAATTAGTGCAAATCACAGCAGTCTTTAAAACCGCCTTTACTTCCATAAAAAATATATCATCCCTGACGTATCTTCTCTGTTTCATCTTCGCGTGTTTTCGATTACATTCGAAGCTGTGACGCCCCAAAGTCAAGGATTCTCATAATATAGAACCATTTAATTTAGCTGTGATTCTGCAACCGGCCTTTCAATGGGAATGCTAATGATGCCAGATGAAGAGGTCCTATTATAGGGCGGGACCACACACCTCCAGTAACTGACGTATCCGTCAAGGGCTTCAGACTGCTTCGTGGGGTCGTTATCTATATGTATATATGCTAATTTCAAATTAGGTTTTACAACTAAGATTATATAAAGTTATTCCCCAAAAATATAGTAAGATTTTTTTTATAATTATGTTAGACGAAAAATCGCAGTTTATGTACTGTGATTTTTATATCCAAAACTTGCCATGGAAGATAAATATTACATGAATAAACTTTTCAAAAATATATGGATCATAAATAAGTTTATTTTTACAAAAATTTCATTCAAAAATGAAAATTTTCGGGGACATCTTGTTACATATTATATTACGCATGACAAAAAATTATAAATCGTTGAGGAATTCCCCCGTCTAGAAACGACTATGGCTGTACCATTAGGGTTTTCCTAACAATGCATTATTATGGGATATCAAGCGACGTGATAATTTTTGAGTGTGTAGGACAATGAAAGCGATACAAGAAACATTTAGAAGATCCTTAATTTTGACGACCTCGGTAGCGCAGCGGGTTTGATCCCCGGTCGGGTCATGATGGAAAATGATCTTACTCTGATTGGCCCGGGTCTTGGATGTTTACCTATATATGTATTTGTAATAAAATATAGTATCGTTGAGTTAGTATCCCACAACACAAGACTCGAACTTACTTTGGGGCTAGCTCAATCTATGTGATTTATCCTAATATTTATATTTAATGGATAGTACTGGGTCAACTCTTTGACACACATCAACTAGAATGCACTGAGCTAAATCACAGTCACGAGACAAATAATACTTTAAACAAAATTTTTGTCTCATATTGTCAATTTCATTTGCCAAGAGACACACTGAGCTTAGTGACATTTTTTAAATGTAATTTATAAAGGGCAAGAAGTGAAAAAGTAATGCAGCATACACATAAAAGCTTTCGAAAATATCACTATAGGAAAAACCCTGTCACTGTGTCTACAGTAATAGAATTTGTGCAGTAGTAATTTTTACACGTGACATGAATACGGCACGTTACGAAGACGTGTGGCACAATTTCATATGATCACATTGTGCCAGTCGATAGTTCTAGATCTAATTCACCATGTAATTTTCCTTGTCGTTCAGTGAAATTCATTAATTATGATTAATTAGCCAAAAAACTTGTAATGGATATTTTTGCGTAAGGTACGATTCGGGGCGGCCGTTTTGGTTAAATTATAAATTTGTAATTATCATGTATTGACCATATTACTCAAGTGTTAGGCGGAAAGGCTACAAATTTAAATAATTAGTCAAATTTATCAATAAATTTATCAGCATCAATGTTTAGACATGTGAACTTAAATTGTCTGAATATATATTTGTTTAATATTAAAATAAATTTGTTCCCTACATGAGAGTTCTCGATTGCTATTAATTTTTATTTGTAATATACTTTACTTTTTTATGTTTAATTGTGTGTACTATTTTTTTTTAAATTTTGATGACATTATTGAGATATTCTTATATATATTTTTGTAGCTGAACAAGAAAAGGGCTTTAAAGCCCACTGCTATTTCTTGTCTAATCCTTTATTAATGTGTATGTATTGTTGTTACTCTTTTACGCAAAATCGACTGGATCGATTATTATGAAATTTGGTACACGGGTACCAAATACCAGACTATAATCTGGAATAACATAGGTACTGTTACATCCCGGAAAATTAACTGCTCCCGTGGAAAATTTACGCGGGCGAAGCCGCGGGCAACAGCTACTTTTTATATAATAAGATACGAGTCGTAATCTTGATAAATTTAGCTGGTGCAACAAATAACTCGCCCATTCACTTGCATAATTTAAAAACTCCACGCATAAAGCAATTAGGTAATTGCAATAAGGAAAATAAGATAATTGCAATATTTTATTATATCGCATTTCTATATTAATAATAAATATCATGGTGTGACAGCCTTATAATTAGATACAGATCTAAGAGGGGAAAAAATTACAGAACTTAACCCCTACCGAACATGGGATTAAGTTATGGAGATCCTCAACTGAAAGGAGTGCCCCTTTTAAAGGTACATACATACATGTATATAGATACAAGTCGCTTGTATTTATAAAATAATTCTTTATTGGTGTGGAGAGATGAAGTTAAAAAAAAAGAACAAAGATTAAAAACATATTTTTATAACTTAAGCTGCGTCGTGGGGCTTCGCTTCCGTTGGAATTTCGGGATAAAACATATTCTGTTATATATTATCTATACTAGTTCAGGTTACATTCCACCAGTAAATTTTGCATAATTTGACTAACTTACATCCTAACACATATCCTAACTTGTAAATAATAGTATAGTGTAATATAATTAGCATTTATTTGGATAATCAGTTATTTAAAAAGAAATCTCCCATGTCACTGACGAATATCACAACAAAAACCTTTTTTAAACACATGTATTTGTTATAAAAACTCATTAAAATTTCAATGGATTTGTTATACATGTCACACGTGGTCTTTAACTTATTGTTGAAAATAATAATGACATGAAAAATTTCTGCGGGATTCCGGCTCGATTCCAGTTTTTTTTTTTTCATCTCATTAAAATTTGTTTGTTACCGTTTTCGAAAGTTGCTCAAACATGGAAAAATGCGTCCGATACGAATGGAAAACTTTTAATTAATGTATTTTTTAAAACATAGAAAATTTGTTAATAAGTCATTTCTTAAAAAGTATTTCTTTATGAAGTGTCAACTTTTCGTTAGAAAACAAGAACAGATATATATATATATATATTTTACTAGCTATATATCTTTCAGTTTTTCCTAAAGGTTGGCTGATAGAGACTGTGTTTAGCATTAAGACCACACTTTGTAACTATTGGTCAATAAAGTTTAAATAAATAAGCATACATAAAAAAAAATAAAAAGTCGTTGAATTATTGAGTGTTAATCTAGGTTGCCTGTTATTACTTGACATGATAGGAAAGAGTGGAAAAATAATTCCCTTTGTCCACCAGGAGGGACAGCTTGTAGGGACTGGAATAGCCCAATAAAAAATGGAACATTACATAAAAGAATATTGATAGAAGCACTTAATGAAAACAAAGACCGCCGAATTATCTCCCAGATAAGATATCAGTGACCTGGTTACGATATTAGCTTACTTGTTACCTGTCGGCTTGTTTGTGTCATATTTTATCCTTAATAGAGATAATAGACACAAAGCCTTGTTATTTCAGGATTTGTTCGCTTACAAGCGTGGTCTTTTTATCCATTCTTATTTTATTTGAAATATAGACAATGCTTACTGCGACGTCATTTTTTTCGTACCAGTATGAATGTATAGATTTAACTACACAAGTTTGTTAGACAAATCAAAAAACCGACTTTCGCTACAACTTTATAACACCTCATTTTGCGTCGGGGGTTAAAATGTATTCTGTGAGTATTTAAAGATTATAATCCCATAGCCCATAGCATTCTGATCTGAGACATCAAAGACACCAACATCGTAATTTTTTTAGTCCTAAAAATTACTTTACATACATTATGATATTTTTTTAAATTAGGTAAACGTAGAAAAAAGAATTTTCGAAAAATTATAAAATTTCTAAAATTTTTCAATTCAATCCACTCGAATCACAAAACTTTTCTAAATATATTTAAAAAGATCATTATCTGTAAATGAAAAATGTGCAGAGGTCGAGGCTAGAGACGTGAATCACAACCATCACCGAATAAATAAATATATTAGGACAAATTATACAGATTGAGCTAGCCCCAAAGTAAGTTCTAGACTTGTGTTATGGGATACTAACTCAACGATGCTATATTTTATAACATATACATATATAGATAAACATCCAAGACCCGGGCCAATCAGAAAAATATCATTTTCCATCATGACCCGACCGGGGATCAAACCCGAGACCTCTCGGTTCAGAGGCAAGCACTTTACCACTGCGCCACCGAGGTCGTCAATAATAATACAATGAAGAATAAAAAGTATTTATTTCATAAATAAGTATCGTGACTACAAACATAGTTATGAGAAAATAAAAATTAAATACCAATGCAATACATGTAACAAAAAATGCATGCAGGTACAACTAACAGACATAATATATTATATGAATACTGACCAGGGTAACTAGTATACCTTATACCTACAATATCACCGTGTAACGCCACGCATTATAACCTCTTTAGTCATATCGCGTGCGCGCTGGCATGGTTTTTATTTCTTTCAGTCTAAATTCAAAATTTTAAATTATTGTTCCACTTGATATTTTGAAATCACATTTTGACTCATTCATTACCATAACGATATCGGCACGTACCACAATACGGTGTAATAATAATAAAATATATATATAATAAAATATCTTAAATTATTCATAGACCCTTGAAGGGTCTGTATTTTACTAATCAATTATATCATTATACAACTGTCTGCCTTTGCCTATTTCTACTCCAACCTACCCTGAGATTACCCTACCACCCAACAACCGGAATGAGTGCTGGGTTTAAATCAAAATCAAATCATTTATTCAGAAATTAGGCCTTCACAGGCACTTTCTCACGTCATAATCTAAATTAAATGATGTTTACCAAAGCTACAAACTACTAGCATTTCGGAACGACCACTGCTGAGAAGAAATGCCGAAAGAAACTCATTCAAACAGTGTTGGTCCCTATTATGCCAGAAGGGCTTACCATTTTTTAAATATAAATTTATGTATAATTTTTTATCAGTAATATAACATGTAAGTACATAATAAAGTACATGGTCAAAAGGTATACTGAAACATATTATGATTGTGATCAAGTGCTGATGAAAGGAAAAAATATATATTTATATATATATATGTATAATTAACAAACAAACAAAAAAAAACTTTTAATAAAAGATCGAGCTGACCAGTTCCCCCGGCAGCACCCGTTCACGAGTTGACGCGTGAGTCAGCCATCGCGAAGCTCAACCACAATAGAGGGAGGGGGGGTTGGTGTTTATTTATATTAAATAACTAATTGGACTTAACTGTGAAGCGGTGGTGGTGTAATGGTTAAGACGCCCGCCTGTGGATCCAAAGGTCCCAGGTTCGAATCCTACTCGTGCCACATGAGTTTGTATACCAATCTGACTCATGTATAGTAGTTTTCATCGACCACCACTTGCTTCCGGTGAAGGAAAAACATCGTGAGGAAACCTGCACACTGCTTGATTATTAACTTGTGTGTGAAATGGAGAAGGCAATGGCATACCACTCCATTAATAATGCCAAGAAAGTTGTTACGCGCGACCTATCCTTCTTGGACGGCGCCTCAACACTGCCTAACGAGCAAATAATATTTGTACCAGACAGACATGCTCCTTCATAACTTAAATTTATATATAACACACTTTAGTTTACATATGATTTTGAAAGGGCTCACGCAACCCAGGACAAACCGTTCTATGAGGAGAGCCGATATAAGGAGACATAGAAGAGAAAAATTAAAACTGATTGTGATTCAACATAAACAGGCTACATGGAAAATTTTTAATATAAAACGTTGTATTATTAAACAATAAACGTGTATTTATGGAATGAACACATGATAAAAACAAGGTTAACTTCAAACTGAGTTATACTTTTAGCAATTACGAGATTAATGGAATAGATACATACAATTATGATAATACTGTTAGTACATGTATTGTATCATACATAATAATGTTAATCTTCACACGCCACGCTTCGAAAATTGCATAAGAGTGCTGCAAACTCCACATCACTCTAACCTTTATTGCCAACTTGCTACTAGTAAGAAACACGATATTGGCGGTTAATAAATTTTGCAATGGTAGGTCATGTTATGAGATGATTGACGACCTCGGTGGCGCAGTGGTAAAGTTCTTGCCACTGAACCGAGAGGTCCCGGGTTCGCTCCCCGGTCGGGACATGATGGAAAATAATCTTTTTCTGTTTGGCCCGGGTCTTGGATGTTTATCTATATAGGTATGTATTTGTTATAAAATATAGTATCGTTGAATTAGTATCCCATAACACAAGTCTCGAACTTACTTTGGAGCTAGCTCAATCTATGTGATTGGTCCTAATATATTTATTTATATTTATTTATTATTATTATTGATCATATATATCAAACTTTTCAGTACTTCGAAAGGCACATAAACCCGTTGGTTCCGGCTACAGTCTGTGGTTCTCTTTTATCCATAAGGTTGGCCAGTAACTAAGCAATATAATAGGCAGAATGTCATTGGTTTTTCAGGCTTCAATGCTGCCGAAATTTAAATCTTCGCAATTTTGTGGTGTTCGATATTTTCCTATCAAGCGTTAATAAAAGTTCCTAATTTTGATGAACACCGCATAGGAATTTATTTAACTCCGCGTGTAGTTAACTAATGTACAAAATTTGCAATACACAGCACATTATGCGGTAAATACGATTTAAACGTACCTACTCTACCAGGAGTTATCATCTACTAATTACTTGGTCGTTAGATAGTTACACCAATAATTATTTCATTGCTAAGACTCTTGCAGCACTGGTACATTTAAAAGATAGTTTATCATTCATTGATATGATAGATAATTAAAAATGTGTCATCATTAAATATATAGTTTATTATTCACTGATATCATAGATAATTGAAAAGGTTTGTCATTTGTACTTAGAATTTATAGATGTGATTGAACGGGATTAGAACGGGAAAAAAGAATGGTTTTCAATAAATCTATTCTACCATCGATAGATACGGATACCAGCAGTACACCAGTCAATCAATTCATTAAACAAATTCAACGCTATCACCAAGGCATAAAGAAACAAGTGCTGTTTGATATGGAGTTGAGTGTACCGTAGAAACAGAGCAAAGCGTAGTAGATCAGGTATGTCGACGATGACAAGAATGTTACTGACAAGAACTAAATAAGTATATAGATGACTGGCTTGATTCTGAAGCAAGAAATACACGATCTTAATATAAAAAAAAAAGCCATTACCATAAAATTTTGCTATTAAAATTATTATTGCTGTGGTGATTGTAATTAGATTTACCATGAATTTTATATATTTCCGCTTGCCTTTAAGTTCAATGATAATGAATTATTATTGTGATTATGACCAAATCATGCAGCCAATAACAAAAAATAATTTTTAAATACTTAATAGGTACTTCTTGGATCTCAAAGAAGATCATATCATATCAGAAACTCACACCTAGAAGTACTAAACAACAGAAACACGATACATAAAGATAAAGCTATTGCTAGCGATTTGGTTGACAGGTTAACAGAAAATATAGAGGTTGAAGGAAAGAAAAGTTCTTGAAAAAACTCTATTTATACTATATTAAAAGTTTGCTGATTCATATAAATAACAGTTTAAAATTTAAAGCCATCACATGATGAATGTGTATGCCCTACTCATCTGATTTCGTCATAAAAGTAACAAAATTACAGTTAGGTGAATCATTTCACACCACGTGGTATTTTCTTACTAAAGTATTTCACAAAATATCGTGATCTCATTTTCTTTGTTTTGTGACTTACATATTTCTAAATGGATACATTTCCCATGTTACCTAGTATTTCAAGAACACTCATAAGGCTTAGAGTATTTAAGTCCCTTTTTAATTATTCCTGCTATTCAAGAAATTTTAAGAAGAATTATGAAATTATTATGGACCATTTTAAGTATTAGCACACACTTATTTTGTTCAATGAATAAAGAAGAAAAAAACCTCTTGCGCTCTATTTAATATTGATACTATTAAATGGATGGAGTTATATTTTATTGCGTTTAATTTTCGAATTAAAAATATTCATTGTTTTCCTGTTGATTACAACATAATACAATTGTTGTGCAATAAAATAGAGCATACAATTTATGTGTACAAGTTAAATGAACCGAGTTGCGAAGTAAAAAGTAAGCCAATGGCCTACCAAGAATGATGAGAGACTTAATATTTATCATTAAAGATATGTAGGGACATACTGCTTTAATATTGAGAAAAGTTCTTTTTATAACTTAAAATCACAGATTAGAGGACATCAAACGCTTCGCAGCATTGGATCGAGAGTTAAGGAAGCAGAAGCGAGGAGCCCTTGTCCAGCAGTGGGACACAATCTAACATTAATAAGTCACAAATAAAATTACAATGAGTAATATATAGGACAAATCACACGATTGAGCTAGCCTCAAAGTAAGTTCGAGACTTGTGTTATGGGATACTAACTCAACGATACTATAACAAATACATATATAGATAAACATCCAAGACCCGGGCCAATCAGAAAAAGATCATTTTTCATCATGACCCCTCCGGGAATCTAGCCCGGGATCTCTCGATTCGGTGGCAAGAACTTTACCACTGCGCCACCGAGGTCGTCAATATGAATTAATATAAAATATGAATTAATGTTTCCTACATTCTCATAATATTGACTTTGTAAAACCCTACAAATCGTTAAACAAGACTAACCATATACTTTTAATTTTATAATTTGAGCTCCATTTAACAATTGTTTATGAAATCAATTGCAGTGGCAAATTCTATTTGATATTTTATTAAATTTCTATATTTATCCATTAAACCCGGGCAAAGCCAAAACTCAGGTTAAGTAAGTAATAGTAATACCCGAACAAAAAAAATAATACCACCCCTATAGAAGATACTAAGAAACTACAAAATATCAAAAAAAATATGACCCAAACAAAAGATACAGGTATAAACAATAACATAATCCGAGTAACAGATAATAACCCCCACTTTGAAGCTAATACCCAGAAAGGCGATAATCTAAATCTAAAAACACGATTTCAAACAAAAGATAATGCGGGCGAGCCTCCAAGCTGGCATGAATCAGAGCCACTTTACGTCGTACGTGCAGTGTGGAACGCAGAACTGATCGACGCGTCGACTCGTGCGCACGTACCCAGTACACCGCCCTGAGGTGCTCCATCAGTGTTGTGTTGTGATAACAGGTTGTTGTGCTTGTGAAACAGTTTTTTTTTTTTGTGTGATCATGTTTCCGAGGATCCAGGGATTGGTGAGTTTGCTCTTTAAATATTTCTATTTTTAAATACAGATTTTTGTTTAAGTTATTATGTTTTTGATGCTTTAAAATTCCTCGATAATTCTTCACACATAGTTATTGGTTTTAGAAATTATCGCGTGTTGTTTTTTGTCTTCAAATTTTTATTAGTAAAATTAAAAATTGTTGTAGAATGTAAACTGAACATGTCAAGGCAAAAAAACAAGTTCATATATTTTCATTTATATAAATATTGTTACATATTCTTTTTTATCCATAAACTTTGACAATATAAAAGATAACTAAATATATATAAAATACAACTTTTTTTATATAGATAATTTACATTATTTTAGTTACAATGACAAATCGCGCATAGAACATACAATGCGTCGTTGTTTATCTCAAAGGCTTCCAAAACTACAATCCCTAGAACATAACATTACTCAACAAAACTACTTCAACGGAACGACCTACATCAACAATCACGCCTAAACTATCTATATCGTAAAATTTGTCCCACTTACTGTACATGCGATCGATTAAATACGTCTTAGCATTGTAGTCACGTACACTTCTGGATTTCACTTCACTCAAGCGTGTTTAAAATATCACGTGGCTACGACCACATATGAGTTAAGAGAGTTATCCCAAAGGAAGCGATAGGTAGCTCATTATAATTCCCTACGTCGTCGTCGATGGAATACTAAAATATTCTATTGGGGTCGTGTTCTATATTGATTTAAAACTCTGTGAATGCCTTCGTTTACAAAGTTGAGATTATAAAAGCATTTTATGAAATGACCCGTGTTTAAATCAATAAGCAGCAAAATGGAATCAGTCTGTTTCGTAAAATTACTTAAAATTTAAATATTACAGTCTGAAGATTTTGCAACATGTAATAGACAGTTCATATTTATTTATAAGTCTCTACAATATATGAACGAATCGTTCATTGACCTTAAATTAAACATAATATTCGGTGAAGTTGGTATAGTATTTATTGTTATAGCTTCATGACAATTTAATAAAGTCATTAAATCCAAAGACCATATGAGTCCGGGAATGATTGAATATTTCTCGGAAATATTCGTCACACATTGGGGTAATTTTATGTTCTACCTGACTCATGACCTCATGGTGAATGAGTAAGTTTGTTAAGTGTGTCAATGTCTCATAAAATGCTAATAACCTGACAATTATAGTGCTTTAAGTCAAAAAGATATTTTGAGCATATTGAACATAAGATAATATTCGTTTTAAAAATGACACAGCTAACTGTTTTTCTTAAATAACACAGAAAATTGGAACCTAAACTTCAATAGTTGTACTTACCATGTCATTAGTTAATTTGTATTGTGTGTGATAGTCATCAAGTCATCGAGATATTCATTCAATTCTTTGAGTTGGCGAGTTATAAATCGAGTTTAGGAATTGAAAAGTTCCTACCATCAGTATTTTCTGTTAACAACAAGGACTAGAGAATTCCCCTTAGAAATTAAAGATTTTAATTCTTTTCCATATAAGTTACTATTGTGTCATAAGCTTTACGAATACTATTTTGAAATGATTACAAAAGGTTTTAATCTACCTACTCCAGTTTCAATACAAAAAGACTTAAGCAGAGTTAATGTTTACAAAAGTATTTTTATGACTTGATAATAAGACAAAACAATTTTATTATGCCATTGAAACCATTTATCTAAACAAGTAATGACTTCTGAGACTTTTAAAAGTGATGAGATTTCGTAGAATTTTGAATGGACGAAATAATAAAATGTATTTTTGTTAAATATTTTTAGACTATGGCAAAAATGTCACCTGGGTTAAGGTTAGACGTATTGTTTTATTATCATAAAGAACTAGGTTTTTTGTTTTAGTTAATGTAGGTAGGTAAGTATGTATAGATTTTTTTCTTAACTAACAAATTGGTTGTTGATAAATTAGTGTCAATGCCAAAACGTATAGAATAGAGTTTTAGTCTAGCGACAACGGTGACTTCAAGTCTAGGATATTATTCACAAATAATATCCTAGACTTGAAGTCACCGTTGCCATATTTGGAAAACACACACCTATGTGTTGTGTATGCTCAATGACATTCGTGTTAAATATATTTTTTCTTATTTACTTTTACAAAGGATCTCTCATGTTAAACAGGCACGAGGCGTTGTCATTTCAGGGTGAATTTCACGACCGTTTGAACGCGGCATGTAGCGTTTCATTAGTGTCCCACATTTTTTTAAATAATCTTTTTTTTTTTTTTAAATTAAACATTTAGAAAATTGACATCGTACCAGTACTTTACTTATTTATAAAATAGGATAATTAAATTGATTACTGTGTATGGTACAATTTAATATACACTGATGACGCTCGTGAAATTCACGTTGTAGCGTTTATTTATTTGTGTACCTTTTTGGCAGTATAATATTTTAATGCAAATTGTTTTTCAATTCCTATTGTCGCCGTTTCGCTTAATTTTTGAGGACATTGGGAATCAAGTTCTAATGAATGAAATATTACCAACATTTCCACCTAAACCCAACAAAGTGCGAGTCAGACTTCTGTGCAAAGGGTTCCGTACCAAAATCTTAAAATACCAAACCCTAAAACAGCAAAAAATATTTTGCCGTATGGAGCTCCGCCTCATCTCTTTATTGTAATCTGTTTTGTCATAGTTGTTATAGCAGTAACAAAAATACATCATCTGTGAAATATCAACTGTCACTATAATGGTTCATGAGATCCAACCTGGTGGTAGAACGGACAGCAGAGTATATAACTAATCTCTACAAACTTTAAATAGCATTGCAATTAGGATGGTCGACTTAAAGAAGAAATAATAGGACGAAGCAATCGACTCATCGTCTGATATCATGAAACAGCCTCAAAGGGAACCAACTCGTACTATGTAGGTATGTCTGTGACGCCACAACTCCGCACTGACGGACGCCTTTGTGTAGAAAAAACAAAGGTGTAACGATAAAATAACAATGCTTTATTTAATCGAACCTGCAGAAAATAAACGAACCAATTGGCACTATAAAAGTGATTCTTAAATGAATTTACGACCTCTGTAGCCTCATGGTCATGTCATTATCACTCTTAGACTCGAGGTCACAGGTCGAATCCTTGGTCATATCAAGAAGAGTTATTTTTCTCTATGGTCTATGGGTTTGACTATGGTCGCCGCCATTTGAAAATATTTTCGAATACTAACTGTTTATAAAAATGGTCAAGAAGGACAAAAATGTTGACTGAAAGAGAACCCTCCGTGGGATAAGTCCGCCGTTGCTAGCGCTTTTCCTGTTTTTTACGTCTATTATAAACAAACCTACAGGCGTTTTTTCACTAGATATTTGCCGTGTTATGAATTTGAACCTATTTGCAATTTCCATAAATATAATAATTACAGTGTTGGCGTATTATGGCGCAGTTTTATTAATGTGTTTTCCTAGTTTATATTTACATAACCTATAAGAAAATTACAAGTATAAATAAAATTACTACAACTTGTGTAGTAAATAATGTCCTTATGTAATAAATAATAACCATTTAAACGTTCCCACTGCTGGGGCACCGGCCTTCCTTATGGATGGATAAGGAGCATACTGATGACCCATGACATGACATATGACCCATCACACGGGCGCGGTCTTGACCCAGTACGGAGGAGCTCAATATAATACATTTTTGGTCACCCATCCAATGACCGACCATTGTTAAAAGGACTCAACCGCCGCTGTCACTAATAAATAGGTATGATTTATTTCATTCTTCTTCATAGTCGTATTCCTCATGGCTGAGGGTCGTAGTTATTACGTGGAATGAAACACACACAACTACTTTCTTGGCATTATTAATGGAGTGGTTTGCCATTGCCTTCACGATTTCACACACAAGTTAAAAAGAATCAACCAGAGTGCAGGTTTCCTCACGATGTTTTCCTTCACCGGAAGCAAGTGGTGATCGATGAAAACTACTGATATATGATGATGATGATGATGATTCAGATTGGTATACAAACTCATGTGACACGAGTAGGATTCGAATCTGGGACCTTTCGATCCACAGGCGGGCGTCTTAACCATTACACCACCACCGCTTCATTTGTGATTGAAGATGATTTATTTATCATTGTAAATATTGAGAAGGTTTTTAGCGTTATTTTTTTCTGTAAAAACAGAATGATTTCATAATATGGCGTTTATTTGTTAGCACTTAAGCGTCAGTGCTTGTGATAGCAATTAGTCACAAATGATTGTAGGATCAATAGATAGGGACGCAGGATGTGAAGGGCGATCAATAAAATGAATCAACTCGCTGGTCTGTCTGTATGTACTTAACTAAAATATGTACAGGCTCATCAACCTACCCAAACTTATTGCCCTTATTACCGTTTCATAAAGGTTCATGCAAAGGGTAACTTGATGTGCTGTTGACTGTACAGAAAATCGACAAACTTATTTAAAAATATGATAGTAGAGGTATGATATTATAATAATTTCGGGTTTTATGAAAATACCAAAGTAATATTTTTTTAATCGAACTAATAGTTTATATATAATGTATAAAATCTTCATCAAAAAAACCTAAAGAACCAGTCTGATAACCTACCTAATCAGTCAAGTTAATATTCGCATCTGCTTATCCCGTATTAACCAGTGAAATCTAGTTTTTTTTTTCCCAAGAAACAAGTCATATGTGAAACGGACGCGATGGTTCGGATATAATTAGTGTATCCTGTGGGATAGGCAGATGGGAGATGTGTTGCTGTGCTGTTTTGACCTGGTATGGCAAGTCGTTATAAACTATGTCGCTGTAAATAATTGTGAGACTATTTTGTGATCCAAATAGTTTTATCCTAAAATTATTTTATTTTTAGATTAAATTGCCACCGGACAAAATTTCGTAGTTCAGAAATTTTAGCTAGTAGATTTTTTTTTGTGTTTGAAGCCTTAAATCTTAATCTTGATTAAAACACAGTTTACAAAAAAGTAAATTATACTGAATAGTTAAATAAGGCTGAATTACTTTCCCATAACGTTGTCATTTTACATTTTATAAAAATAATAATTATTTAGTTTGCATTTTAATACAATATCTAATTATCATACAATTTGCCAATGTGTGAAAGACACCTAGATCGAAAACAAAATTTGGGTTAGATTTGCCAATTTTGACTACACGAATCGTATGCATGATACAAGAGATGTGTTTCAATGATTGGCTGGTACGATAGCACATTTATCGTTTCAAATTCATTGGCTTTTATTACCGTTACAATATATGTAATGTATATCTACGCAGGTGACTTTAGCAGATACCTAATTATAGGTACAAATAAATTTTCTTTTAAAAATTAAAAAAAATCAAGTTTTAGGCCATGAAAATGAATATAATATATTGTTCTTAACTAACTATAATATATTGTTCGTAACTTTTGAAACTGCGTCTAGCCTCGTACCTCTAGATCCTCATAGGTAGAACACTTATCGTATGATTTTGTCATATTTTCCGTGTACAGTCAACAACATAACCAACTCAAATTCATTGTAAATTCGGCCATTTTACCGCGCATAAAGATCATTGCAGGGTACATGCGATCGACTATACATTCAAATCAAGACAAAATCAGACTCATAATACTTTATCATACGGCAGACGTGTTTATTTACACATTTTAGTATTTATTTGAATAGTTAATAAAAAGTGTAAATACTTGAAATCCTTGAGAAAGATAAATCTAATCCTATATTTTAATTCCTAAAATCTTCATCAAATTTTCTGTTATTATTTTTATATTCCATAATGTTACATAATCATTGGTGATTTTATGAAGTTCTGCCATCGAAAATTACTTCTTTCAATAATTCAAACAAAACAAAAACCATTTCCGATAGGGAAATATCAAAAGAAAAAAAACAATGGAAATTTCCGATATCTGCAAAACAGCACATCGCCGAGTTCCTATACTGTCCAATACAAACGTCAATCAAAAATTGGAAAGTCAGCTAAACATTTCATTGCAGACAATCACTATTGTTATTCAAAAAATATACGCATTTATTTACTATATTTCATTTTACTATATTTTAAAATATTTTACAGTAAAAATATGCAGCCCAAAAGCAAGACGATCAAATATTTAAGGAATTACGCATACGACAGGGATAAACAGCGACGTAAAAGCGAGTTTTTTTAAAGAGTTTTGCGCCCACTGCTGGGCGAAAGCGATGCTTTAAAAAATATTTGACAATAAAAACACTTCCTGAAATACATCCAACAAAGAATTTCCTGTCCATTATATTATTATAGATATATTCATATCACATTTGACGATTGACATTGAAGATGCGACAACATGCAAACACAATAAACAAACGAACGTCGCCTTGTTTGAATGAACAAGGAAACTAAATCTTGACCTTAGTGACACACAAAATAGTTGCGTGTTATTTAACACGATGTAACTAAAGTGATGAGAGAAGCTCTGAAATAACAAGGAAATAGTTATGTTAAACAGCTCAAAGAGAAGGCAGACATTGTTATGTTAATGTGATGGAATCGTCACAAACGCACTGTGTAAAAATCATTCAGTTTTTATAGTACAGTAGCGAGGCGTTACACGCGTAATAATTTTAAAATATATTTACATTTCTATGCACATTTACTTTATAAATCAAAAAGTCTGATGAAAGTAAAAAAAATGTAGATGTTCAAAACCACATCCCGTCAAACATTAGAGGCGGGATTTTAACGCGTAAATTTTTGACATCATCAAGTGATGTAAGTATATCCTACCCTAAGTTGAATAAATAGTATTGTTAGTTTATTGCAATAACATCTTCTGGTGAAAAATAACATCGCGTGGATTTTACATACTGTTTTGTTCACTGGTATATACAGCTATATATGAATACTACCGCTAAACAGGACCAAAGTCGTGTCAGATTTCTTTCGACGACTTGGAAAAGTCTTCACTTTAAAAAAAGAATAAACCATGAGCTTAACCCGGCTCTAAATATTTTACTCACTCTGCTTGATAAATATTTTAAACCGATCAAAGGAATTTTGGCAACAATTATATTTATACTAATTTATAGTTATACTATACTAGTAGGTTATTTAAAAAAAAACATACGTACAGTTAAAGCAAACTTTCAGAGAAACTCATTAGATTCCCGGATGACACAGCTCGTGAGTCAGTGTCCAGGAATAAACTGTACAGACAACTGCACGATATTACCTTCATGGACCTTTGTGTAGTGGTAATAAAGGCGAATTTTGATGAGTTTATTCGTTATATTTACTGGACGTCTGCATGGAATTAATGTCTGGTCTGTATAGATTTTTCGGTTTTATTGTAGACAGACCAGTCATAAATGTATTTTCTCTTATTACTTTCGATGAACAAGAGGAGAGTCGCTTTCTCTTTAAGTTTTCAACTTGTTAGAGAAGATCGATCGATGGAATGAGATCAAGTAAGAGTTGGATAAACTGAGTAGCGTGTGGTTCCGCCTTAGAATAGGACTCCTCCCGTGCACGTCATACGAGACTAACAATTTGAAGATTACTTTTAACGTTGACCCCAGGCTTTGTAACGTCACAGCCCCCAATGAAACCGGAAACATGCAAAAATTGATAAAGTCCGATTCGAAGAGTGAACTCTAGTATGACAGGAAATGAAGACTTATGAAACGATAATACATATACACATAGTAAGAAATTATGATGATGAGAATAACTATTATTATATAAAATTATTATAAAAATATTATAGAGAAAAATCACACAGATTGAGTCGGCCCCTAAGTTCGACACTTGTGATATACCAACTCAAAAATATTATATTCTTTATCATTATACATAATTATTGCGGGAATCGAACCCGTACACCTCCAGTACAGCAGTCCTGTATGCAAACCATTCGGATAATATTAAATGACTGCAAATATTTCAATAGGTACACATGTGATTAATAAAAAGTTAGTTCTATAATTTTTTCATATTGTTCTGCTTTAACATCCGTAGAATATGTAAACAGTATATAATCAAGCAAATCTAATGATAATGCACTTTTCGACGTCAAAGATGTAGTAATTTATTATAATGATCTATGTATCTTACGTCAAAGAGATTATATAAAGTGCGCCTATATAACGTTGCTTCCTATATATCTACCTGAAAATTGTCTGTTTTATAACATCACTTTTACACATGATGACATGCCGAGTAATGTTTGTTGGCAACAATCTTAAAAACCACTGTATGGATTTTGATGCAATAGATACAGTGATTCCTGAGGAAAGTTAAGGTGTTTTAATTTATTATGTTTTTACGGAGTTTGGTATACTACAAATTTAATCGTCATAACTTATCTTGTACCTGTGTAATACAATTTTTAAGATTGCATCATCTAGCTACAGTCAGTAAAACATTTTATCACCGAACAGTCTCCTAAACCCAAAACGATAAAACAAAACTGGGTTGCGTTATCAAACATGTTAGCTTCTCTAAAATACAGACTTAAACTGAACTGAACTTTACCTAAGGACAATGACCTTGTTTGTTAACCGACTTCGAAATGGAGTGTTCTCAACCATTTTGAGAAAATTGTGTAGTATAGAGTATTCTTTGTGTCATAATACATTTCAATTCAACATATATTTTACCCTGACAGTTAGTTCAGTTATTTGAACTTAATACCTTGATAAATAGTTTATTTTTTAATTTAATATTACCTTTATTGATCTAAAATAAAGTCTGAGCGATTCATTTACATAGGTTTTTTATCTTTATTAATGCAAAAATATATATGACGATGCTCCATAGATAAAGGAAATATATATCGATGCTTAATGCGATCTGCTACAGCTATTTACAATATATACCTAATTTCAGTATTATCAAAAGTAGATGAAGTACTTATCTTAGACTTTATCACTATATTTGGACTAGATTCTTCATGATTGATATACGTGTCGGCATACAAGTCATATTGATAAGACAATCGTGGGAATTATGTTAGGTATATTTACTCAGGTTTCGTATACAATGTGATATACACAACTATGTCAGTCTTGGTTGTCTGTGATCGACACGTGAGTAACAAGGAAAACATGAAAGGAAAAGTATTATATACATTTTTTTTAAACCACCAACTACCGATGACATACGCACGCAGATTGCCTACTTTGTCGCCCAGAACTTTTGCCACCGTAACCCGTAATTACACAATATCTGCAAAGGAAAAATTTGATACACAAGGCAACAACATGCCATTGTATCAGGCCACGTGCAACTCTACTGTAATATAGCTATATTACATTATGTATTGATGTCAAATTTGTTGAAAACACAACACTTCCAAAATAAAATTCCGTACCGTATTCCAATAAAAAATAAAATAAAAATGTTTTCGCATAAACAACTTTTTCAACATTGAACAACTGTTTCTCCAATGATAAGATTTTATTTTATTTTCTCTTATCACTATGTTTTATCGGTGAATGTCAGTGACCCCTAGTATGCAGATGTCGACACATCTGTGCCAATGTGTCGACCAAATGCGCATTTTTAGGTTATCATCTGATGTTTTATGATTATGATAGGTTAGTAAACAAAATGGTTTTTTGTAGATCGTTTACGCAATACTGTATAAAATAATAAACGGATATCACGTCTTTATTCCTTACAGGGTAGACAGAGCCGAAACTAGTCGAATGTTAATATGTGCGATAAACTGGAGATTCTTATCGTAGTGATTTCTCGCTAAATAATTGAAAATTCTTAACGATTTAATTGAAATTCTAGGCTTATCTATCGTATTAGTTTACCTGTAATAATAGTATCCGAGCTATTGTATAAATAAATATTTATTTCCGTCAATGAGGAGACGTCAAGCGGAAACTTTAAAATTTTAAGGTTATTTTTACGCTGACCCTGGGCTTTGCGGCGTCACAGTCCCGAGACGAGAGAGAGAGAGAGCTTGAATAAATAAATATTTAAAAATAACATAACCCTTTCTCCGTATTCGGGTAAATATCTCACGAAACGAAAACAAATCAATTCGCAACCCGATTGAATCGCTTATGCAAACGTTACACAGTTTTGCGTGTTTGAATCAAATTATTTTATATTTCACATTACATCGACGAACGATTTGAAAATAACAAAATTTTAATTCACTTATATTCTAGGAAATTTGATAAAAAATTGTCTAGACTATTTAAAAACGTGGAACCGAAAATGGAAATGTTTTTCAACATCTTATAATTTGTTTGTAATATCTTTATTATACAAAAACACATATTAAACGTAAATATATAACAAGATAAATGCATAATCAACAAGCGATAGTTTAAGAGGATATATTTATTTATAAGTATTCTTCAGACATATTTAATTAATAGCTTCAAAAAGGTTATTTTCTTCCGACAACGGACATCGACAACGAAATTTTATTATATATATAAATAAATCGCAAAGTTAATGTTTTTAATGAATAAAGTAAGTCACTTAAATCGCGCTTAAAGGTTACGACTGAATGACATTTTTATTTGCAACTTATTATAATTCGCCTTCAAATTTATATTTAACTCTTAACACGAGTATAAAACTTGTACTTAACCTCCTTCTTCGGACACTATTAAGTTCTATTTTTAAAACTGAGAGTCAAGGTCTTTTCCATAAACTTGTTATAATTTTACTTAAATAATATAAAAGACCTTTGGTGCAAAGGTCGTCTGCATAGGTAGGTACCACACTCTCATCAATTGCTGACGTCAAACATGGCTTGCATTGGAGTATTCTGGTTTGAAGGGCGAGAGAGGCAGTGTAATAACAGGGCACTGTGGCAAGACAAGCCACAAAGTAGACCACCTACGTGTGACAGCCCTGGTGTTGCAAGCGTTGATAGAGTGTGGTGTGGAGACACTTACCATCAGGTGGGCCGCATGCCTGCTTGGTATATAGTAGGTATTTTAATAAAATAACTTTAGTTTATTAATAGAAACCTAGAATGGCTTTAGTGTATTTTTAACTCGAGTTTCCTTCGGCAATTGAAGTCCTTGAGCAATGCTAGTAGTCTGCAACATAAAGTGATTGCTTTTACGGATATCCCCGCAAAGCTGCAGATTTACAAACACTTATATTTACGGAAGCCTTTGTGTAATCACTTTCGAATCTCGTAAACATTCATACAAATTCGTTCAACAAGAAAGAAAAAAACTCTTTAGAAATACCATTGTCTACTTGAATGCCGTTCGCACAGTTCTTATTGTGCAACTTTTTTTTATGAAGTGTTAAATTGTTACATTTAGTTACCCACAATCTCTGGGATAGAAAGGTCGTTGAGACCATTCGGTAGTTTAAAATAGCGCTAGTAACATTTCCAATTTTATTCTGTCAAATATATTGCCAAGTTAAAACTTTTACCACGTTTCCAAATTCGAATCTTGTTTTCGCCCGACTTGATTTTCAGTTGTTATTGATATTTATAAATGTTTTAAATTGTGTACAACTAAAATATATATTTTAAATAGTAATAATGAGGCGAAATATAGTGTATTATGATACCCCATATTCGGATGATGAGGAAGAATATTATTACGGCGTGAGAGACTACCACAATCTTAGGCGTGAATCCAAAATGGCCATTTTTGGAAAATCTGTGAGTAAAAAAAAAATACTAGATATAGTTTATTATATACTCTTTTAGTATTTTTTTGCGAAGTTATTAATTTTTTAAAAATTTATAATAATTAGAATAGAATGTTAAGAGATTCTAAATTTGAATTATCTATGTTGTAAAAAACACACTATAAAATGTAAAGTAGATGATTTTCCTTCTAATCTTAAAAATAATTGTTACGATTAAAATTGAAATATGATTTCGAAATTAAAATAATTGTTGGTTAACAATCATATTTTTGATAATAACGTAAATAGAATAATGTAAGCAAATAAGCATTTTCCTGAAACATCACGAAATAGCTGAGAAAAGAATGTGAAGATAGAACAATAACCCATTCAATTTACCTTATTCCACGCGAATCCTACGACATTTCAGCAACGACATTTATGGGAATTGGAGGGTAGAGAGCGTGAAATTTTTACAATAAGACTCCCAGGAGCCTACGTTAGTAAATATACATATATATCTTTATGACTACAGTTTTGTGATGGAAACTGCTCATATTTTATTTATAATATTGCAATTCTATTTTCAAGACTAACTGTTGTTATTTTTTTTTTATTAATTTTTAAAATATCTATTCGATTATATTTATTTGTGAAAAATAGTCCAAGTTTAATAATTTGATCACTATTATTATAGTGAACACTAGGGATGCCGACGACTAGGAGTGCGTAATGGTGAGAGAGGTAGGAAAGCGAACCACGGACTCCACCGTTCAACGGCTGAGCCGGAATCAACCGGAAAATACTCAGATGTGAGAATCGAAAAATCAAAATCAAATCATTTATTCAGAAATTAGGCCTTCACAGGCACTTTTTCACGTCATATTCTAAATTAAATTATGTTTACCAAAGCTACAAACTACTAGCATTTCGGAACGACCACTGTTGAGAAGAAATGCCGAAAGAAACTCATTCAAACAGTGTTGGTCCCTATTATGCCAGAAGGGCTTACCAATTTTTAAATATAAATTTATGTATAATTTTTTATCAGTAATATAACAATGTAAGTACACTCAGAGAGAGTCTCAAGTTCGAGAACGAAAGTGGCGCGACGACGTTTTTTGGCGGAACTAGAATCGATATCTATGGAAACTGGACAGCCCAGCAGTGCGACACTTAAAAATTGTCCAGGGCTATGAAAATAATCAGATCCATTTAACAAGCCATCATGCACAAACTTAGTGACATTAATTTGAACCAGATTAACTATTTATCGATTCCATTATCGAGCTGCCGACAACTCGTGCAAAATCGAATCAAACAAAATTGATATGACTATATTGGTTATTTGCTATAGTTATTCACTATAGGACATTACTTTATTATACAAAATAATTTTGTCACGATACCATTGTGAGTTGAATGGAATAGTAGGGAATCCAATACATCGTCACTATGGTCATGTTGATTCATCACGATTTCGAACTGGATGTAACCGGATTTCGGTTAAGCTCCATCTATTTTGTGAAAGATTGTAATATGTCTTATTTTTTTTAATTTTGTGTGATGTATGTCACAAAATATAGAAGAACTAGTCTTGCCCGCGGCTTCGCCTGCTTGAGTTTATCTGCAAAAGCAAAAGAGACGATTTTTATACAAACTTACACCCCCCATTATATAGTCATTTGGGGATTGATTTTTGGAAAAAAAAAGTACCTATATTTGAACGCGGGTCTTTAACTACATGCATACATATATTTCATAAAAATTGGTCCAGCGGTTTATCCGTGAAAGCGGAACAGACAGACAGACATTCGCATTTATAATATTAATTTGGACTTTATTGAGTCAGAAAACAACAATATTTTGGAAGTAAATATATAAAATACATAAATAAACTTATATACCTAATTGTAACTTCTATTACGCGGCTTTCGAATAACCAGGCTCTTAGTCATATATAGGCATATATATATACAAAAAAACAAAATTTCCAAAATTAGCCCAATTCAATAATTACTAACCAGTGTGAGTCGTAATAACATAATTTTGCACATAGCTTGCAGCAAAATCATTTTTATTTTTAACTCTCATTTGGCAAATCGTCATCAGC
This sequence comes from Plodia interpunctella, assembly GCF_027563975.2. NCBI lineage: Eukaryota > Metazoa > Arthropoda > Insecta > Lepidoptera > Pyralidae > Plodia > Plodia interpunctella. The sequence goes on from NC_071303.1 coordinate 1,285,279, forward strand.
CATAAAATATGCGATATGTTTACACCGTTTCTTGTTGTCAGCCAACTGATTTCCGACACAAATTAGAAAAATCGACGAAGCCATAATAACCATTTCCTTTCATTTGTACCGTACCACGCAATGCGCAGTGCCACTAGCGTGTTCCCACGTAAAAATTTTAAAAAAATGTACAATCGACCGCGTGTCAAGTTACCCTGCATTGATCTTTATAACGCGGTAATAGGGACGAGTTTGCAATAAATTTGGTTGGGCTCATGTGCTGTTGATTGTACACGTATTTCTTGCATTTATGACTTTCCGGATAATTTATAGTACTTTTGTAATTTCTTGCTCTTGTACGGGTACTGCATTTAATGTCATTTATTCATAATAAGATGAAACACATCAAATATATAAGTAATTGAACTGCGGAAACCTTGTAGGGTTTACCTAAAAATAAAATTAACGTCGGTAACTTTATTGGTATTGAGCTGAAAAAAATATTATTTATGAACGAAATGGACCACGATTTGAAATACTTAATAAAAGTATGAATTTTTGAAGAATATCAATTGCATACCTATCACGCTTAAGAGGACGATATGAGTAAACCCCTCATTTGAAGCCATTCGTGATCATAACCAATTATTTAAATAAAGTCACCGTGAATCAACAAAAGAATAACAAAAAAGTGATTTGCAGTTTCTGTCACAGCAGATTCTAACACCAAATTTTTATTTTTCGTTTTCTCATTTTCTCGTTCAGCCAGCTCATATTTTCTCACAAGCGTCAATACTAATGTCAATACAAATAATGGAAAATTACATTAAATTTATTGGCCAAATTAAAACGCAATAAGTAATCTTGTACGTGACATTACGCCAGAAGTTATGCTCATGGTCAAATTGAACCACAATACAGTTCCCCGAAAAAAATATTTATAAACAATTTGGTAAAGAGATAACAAAATGACTTGAAACGATAAGACCACTGCGGCTTACCTCAATTCATTATGGTCATCAAAAGGCAGTTTAAGGCCGAAATATAGCAACAGACTTGATACTTTCAGCGACATTGCGACTGTTACCCATTTGAGGCAAAAAAAAAAATAGCATAATATTTTATTGAATAAAATTTTGTGCCAATTAAAAACAGAATTGTGACTTTTATCGGTTTAAATACACAAAACTGTTTTTTTTTAAATAAAACATTTAAATACACAGAACTGTTTTTTTTTAAATAAAACATATATTCTAGGTACAGAAATAAATAATAGTAAAATAAAATAAGTGCCCAAAATTTCAAAGCACAATTGAAGACATAGATACTAACAAAAAAACTGCCTAAAAAAATTTTTAATAAATAGGATTGATGAAATCCATTAAAAATGACTACTAAAATACTAAAACGTATAAAGTTATCAACCTTTTTACTTTTAGAGGCTTGTGGACGTGTACCTCTATAGGTACACGGCACACTTTGACTATTCAAACGTCAAGTTACCCTTCCTGAATCTCTATGCGAAGGTAATAGCGATGTATTTACAATTAATTTTAATAGATTGGTATGTATTGATTTCTTGTACTTATGTGCAGTCGGCACATAAGTACAAGAAATCAATAAAACGTAATTATTAGGCATTGTAAAAATCGCAAATGATGAAACTCAGTCGCTCGTCTGCAGCAACCGTAACCAGAGCAAGTGAAACCAGTTTGCCGGGTATTGGTTGTGCACTGAACTAAATGCATTGGATTGCAAACCTTTGTGCTTTAGCGGATACTGTATTTATTTTAAAACTAGCTATTGCCCTCGGTTCCGTTATTATTGTCAATATCTCTGATTCTTTGTGACGATGCAACCTATACCAGACTTTAAGTTAGACCATAAATATGAAAACTTTATTAAATTCCTTATATACAAATGGTTTTTGCGTGATGCGCGAACAAACATACATATAGACAGACAAAAATTCTAAAAAAAAATGTTTTGGCTTCTATTAGTTCCCCCCCTCTCCTAAAGTGCCCAGTGCCCCCCATAAATATTGTCCATTATTATCTACTTACAATTTTATTATTGCCTAAATTTTTATGCAAAACAAATTTGAATGTATATATCACCCTGCTAAATATGATCTAGGAAACCAAACGTTATAATACTATGATTTGAAATAAAATAAAATTGTTACCACAGATATTGCGCTTGCGCTCAACCGGCAAGACTTGCGCAACAGGTGGTTTAACCACATCAACAGCCGATTGGTAAGGCGCAACTCACACATTAATATCGAAACTCGATATTTTATTGATATTAATAACTTTTATATTTATTTTACTAATCAACAATATTGTCATTACATATTATAAAAAGTCCTTTGCCGCGTCTTCTGTTCGCGAAAAACTCTCAAACTACTGCCCGGACTAAAGCGGTTTTCACCAATAGATAGAGTGATTCCTGAGGGAGGATTAGGTATATAATTTATTATGGTTTTTACCTAAGCGAAGCAGGAAAACAAATAATAAGACTACATCTTTTGTACTACGTACTCTACGACATTTGTCTAAACGTGATAAATACAAAAAAAAATTCCATTTTTTAGTTTTTATGTTGTTTCTATAAAACGTTGTTACCTCTATGTTCGTTTTCGCTAATGTAACGCTACTATACTGTCTCGTGTTACGTATTACATAGAGTTAAGATGTGTAGAATCGCAAATTAGATTGTATTTTCCCGAAGAATCCCGAAAAGTCGTTGAGTAAAAGTTGCTTGTTTTGATGTACCCAAGTAGTCTTTAGGAGGTTTTGCGTTTGATACCAGTAAAACTGTATCTCGCCATGTCGAATTTTGTAAAGATCACATAGCCTATGTCATCCGGGATAATGCCAAGAATCTAATGATACACATCGTTATCTGATAAAGAAGAATCTGATCCTCAACATAGCCTTCTAGTCCCGCTCTCGGCTCTGTCTACCCGTCAGGTATAAAGACGTGATACTGTATGTTGTTGTCAATGACAAGGCAATTGCTATGACGATGTACTGAATTAATATATTTTTATGAAAAAAGTCTCACGTGTGGACTGCGCCTTAAAAGCTCACGTTTAAGTCACGTGTTGTCTGCAGCGCCTTTGGTGAAGAAACCTATCTCTACATTAAGCTTTTGGTGTCAAGTTTATCCGCCCAATAAACAAATAAATGTTATTAATGAATGCATCTTTATGTGCAAATCTATTGGCAAACTACATGTAGTCCGCAACTTCGCCCGCGTTTATCGTGCATTTAAGCTTACTTTAAAAAATACTCACACCGGCCAGGGCCAGGCAACAATTCGGAAACATACGTTTTTAATCGTATACCTTTATTTTACAAGTGTTTATATATTTATTAAATAAATATATAGACAATACTCAATGGTCAACATTAAGTACTAAGCTTGTATCGCGGGTCCAATGGACACAAACACAAAAACAAGCACAACACACCCAGAGCCACAAACAAGGTGCAAATACAGATCTTGTCCGCGCTGGGAATCGAACCGATTACCGAAATCGATTAATTTAATCTTTTCCTATATAACAACGGGTACACCTAGTGCAGTATATGATAAAGTCACAGTTAGAACATACAATAAAAAACCGATCAACGTATTTTCACCTTTCTAAACAAACAAGGTCGTAGCGAAGGTCGGTTAGTGATCGGACTATTTGATTGAATACAAAATAATAAATAAAGAATTGTATCAATAAATAAAATATCAAGCCTTTCCCTAAATAATAAACGTCAAGTTATTTAAATTCTTTACGGTTTAAAAAAACTGTATGATGTTAAACTTGAACTAGTCAATACTTAAATTTCCCAAAGGGAATGTCATAAGTCATAAGAATGTCAGTAAAAATATCCAAGTCAATTTATTTATATCCATAATAATCAAATTTAAACTAAGTACATGAAATCCTAACATTTATAAAGATAAATTGGTTGAGTTAAGACCTTTATGATCCTGAAGCCATTTTACTGCTAGACTAGGAACTAAAACATAATTTGTTTAATATATGATTTCTCTGAAACTGAAAAATTCAATCAAAAGAAGAATTACAACAAATTCCAAAACTAAAATATACTTATAGTTAAGCTGTTACATATATAGAAGAACATATATTTAAAACAATTGAACAAAGAACCTCACTGGACACCGAGTTATACCGGCACAAACCGGTAAAACCAGTTTGTGTGGCTTCGGAGCCCCTTTTTAATAGGAGTTTTTAATTAAGCCACAATACAGGTAACTGTATCATTCACGTTATTCGAGTATAATAATATTAGCTTTTTAGATGTAAAACACGTTTATCTAAGTACAAGCCGGTCACGTGGATATTTTGCAAGGACTACTTTAAGGCAACAACTTAAATACATATGTTAAATGTCAGTAAATGACAAATAAAATGTGCAATGCACAAAGACGATGATTGGGTAAACATTAAAGAACTTTTTTTATGTCATCTACGTATTACAGGCAAAACCAAAAACATATAAACAAATACGTCTAAAATTGATTTCCTTAATATTTTAAAATTCACAAGTATTAGTTTCAGTCTTCCTTTTTTCTTTTCATGTGTTTTGTTTATATAAAAATTATATTATGTAAGTATGTTATACATTTATAAATTAAAAGGTTATCATTATCACGTCACATGACGTAATTCACATAACTTATTGATTAATATCCATCTTTTATAACATTTTGTTATTTTATTATTAAATTGGTAAAAGAAAATAGTTAATTTTTTTTATATTTAGAGTGTAGGTATAAATTGCGTCAATGTTACTTAAAATGGATTAATTAACATACTTAGATGTATTTTTTAAATAATAGTTTTCATAAACGCAACAACTTATGACTATATACTTTTAATCATAAACAAAACACAATAAATAAAATAAATAAATAAATATATTAGGACGAATTACACAGATTGAGTTAGCCCCAAAGTAAGTTCGAGACTTGTGTTATGGGATACTAACTCAACGATACTATATTTTATAACAAATACATATATAGATAAACATCCATGACCCGGACCAATCAGAAAAAGATCATTTTCCATCATGACCCGGTTGGAGATCGAACCCGGGACCTCTCGGTTCAATGGCAAAGTTCTTGTCAACTCAAATTTAATTCGCCCGTGTCGACACGCTAATAAGAAGAAAACACACAACGTCAATATCATACTGGAAGATTCAGATTTATTTATTGCAAGTCACAAGTTTGAAGTTGTTACGTGAATGGATAAGTACAAGTGACGCCCTTCAAGGCCACAGCGAACCTGAGGGCAGCTTATTGCTAATTATTTACACATTACATGACATATTTTTATCATTTACAAATAAATGATTGAATGAATTGAATTCTCAAAAAATGTGAATTTGTGAATTCAAAAAATGAAAATATCTTGTGTGAATTTGTTTTTCATTATAGATTAAATTTTTGCCAGAGTGGATATCAGCAAGACAAAATGTAGTACATATTATATAAAATTATTGATTTTTAATTGTTCAACTTTATATAGTTTTGAAATTTTGGGCGTGTCATTAAGTTTATTTTCAATGTCAACTCGTTGGACACGTGTAGACAAAATGTTGGATTTCATGAGTATATTAATATTGATTTTGAGATAATAAATATTTTAGTTCATTTGAATAGATGAATGTTTAATAAATACACAATGTTGAAGTTACTATAATATGGCTAGTATTGAATTGATAAAGACAAATTAAACTGATAACAATGACCTTATAGTAACAGTGATAGATTTAGAGACGGTAATTCGCAATTATCAACTGTTACCAATCTATTAAACGCACAATAAGCAAACAGAAGCAATATATATAAACACAGAAATACAAACACAGTACAAATTTACTCGGTACTTGGAAAACTTGGCGATGTTTAAATTTTATATCGCATTGACTAACCGTTACCACACCAGTATAATATGTTGCTCTCACGACTCCTCTCATTCATGTAACGCGATTTTGTGCCTGATAGAGTTTGTTAAATGTACATACCTATCAAACTTATAATATCCATCAAAATTATAACTGTTCATTTTAGTGTGTCGAGTTGGTTTTTGTGAAGAACAAGACGACGCCATTGATACAACATTAACTGTGGCTTTATCCGTATGTCTTTCAGTGACAGGGCACGCAGGGCAATATAATAAATATTGCATGGTTAGCGGAGAGACTCATTGGTACCTAGGGTCAGATTTGTAGCCCAACCATAATGACAGTTATTCACTTATTTCGCTGGCTCATAGCTGGCTCTGTAACGCCAAATTGGATCTTGGCCTCCAAAACACGAGTGCCAGTGTCTCCTGTTAAAGTATTGTGTATAATGACTATTAATAAAGTGTAAATAGTAATAAGGCCTATTTTTGTCCCCAGTTTCATTCGGTGACGGATAAACGATCTCACCATAGTGGATGTGGGGAGAACAGCCTCACAATAGTCTCAGATAAGAAGATAGAAGATGAATCATCAGACTCCTCCAGTGGTGAAAACGTTGAAATCGAAGGTGTGTATGAATTTTGTATTGAATCAGGTCTTAAATGACGTCTTGAAGTGGTCAAAGATGATCTTTATTTAACAGAAATATTGGGCTTATTAACAATAGTATTTCTACTTATTACCTATAAACATTCGTTGGGAATTAAGCATTATTATCACTAGGCAAGGTAACTTGATACATAATCAATTTGTGACATATCGATATACCATTTTTTTTTACATAAAATGGACTAATATACTATATCTTGATTTGCAGTTCTGCTTGAAAAACTCAATCATGTGCTACATTCAGTTATAATTTAAAAAATCTACTATTTTAATAATACTTTAAGTAGGTATTTAAATTATTTCAATGCGTAATGACTTTCCTTAATCACCTTTATAATATCTAAGGCTGAGACAATAGCCATTGTTGTGGACATGAGCAATGGGGAAAAAGTTAATGAAGCGTGTAATAGGACTGGGAAATCGCAAATTATATCCTTGTCCGCTGAATAGGCAGAAAGATTTCATATTTTTGATAATAATATTTAAAAAAACCAATAAGTGAGGTAAATAATTTGGGAGTGGGTGGAAAAAGGATGAGGAATAGGCTAATAAAGGCATTAATAAAGAAATCTAAAATATTTTCTAAATATAGTTTGATCTGAAATATTTTGTTATTTAGACTCTAATTCAACAATTATCTTTTTAATTTCGATATTATTTAGTACGCGATTGTACTTTTTTGTTTAATATTAAACAGTATTTTTTATTAAACATGTAATTTCCAACACAAGGTAAAAGTTTGGTCGAATCAATGATTCATGTTCTCAAGTCTACATATTCCATGTCATTTGAAAAAATTTCAACGTCTAACGTAACGTTCGATTTCTATTTTGGCTGATAAATTTATTACTAATTTAGAAGGTACATCGCTGATATTTCCTCCCAACTAACTCCAAAACTAATGTTTGTTTTCTCATTAAAATTATTCACAGTTCGTCATAGTGTACCCAATACGTCATCCTTATCCGAAATGATATAATGACGATGACTGATGTTAATCACAGAAAGACAAACAGTCATACGTCAGCCTACATTTATTTGTCCTCAATCTGTTATGAAAACACCTAGAGACTTATCAGTCCGTGTTTTTTTACTTGTCATTGTCTACTCATATTTTTTGTCTGGTGTTAAAACCTAAATCTAAACAATTTTATTTCTCTCTTGGCCTATAATAACATTTCTCAAAGATATTGTGTATTTTTTCAGTTTTAATATAGTAATGTTGACCGTTTAATACTTAGGTTTTTCATTCATTTATTGGAGATTTTCTATTAACATTTCAAGCTCTGAATCCTATTTAATTCAATTCGATTATTATAATTCGATTCGTAATCTACTACTTTGCTTTTACAATCATTTTCTTTATTTATATAAATATAGTCATTATCACGTGACTGAATAAAGATAACAAGATCTTTATTGTGACCATAAATTATAATCAGACCACTACTTTCAATGACACCTTTTAATGTCCTTATAAAATCTCCTTAAAAATAACGCAAACTATTTTCTGCAAAACAAGATTTTTCTATTTTAAATTAAAGTTGATAATCAATTGTAAAAGTACTCATTCCCCAAACATTTGCTCAGAGTAAAAGGGTTCATTCAGAAATCAGACCTTCATAGGCACGTTTCCATGTCAAGCAAGCTACAGGCATGTGACGCGACGACCATTGCTGAGTAAAAATGCCAAAAGAAGCTTATTTAAATAGTCATGACTAATGGTACTATCATCATGATAATACCTGATGCAACTTCTTCACGATCTCCATTCATGGCGATGTCGATGTGATCTTTTGATTATTTTGAAGCTATGGTCTGACCATCGTCCTACAGATCTTCTGCCATCTTTCCGGTCACATTAAAAACTAAGCAATGGAAGACTTAACAGAGTAACAGAGACCAAAACGTAGTCAACACTGCATTGATCTTTATGTACTATAATAGATACCATTTTGCAATGAATGTGTGTAAATTGATGAGTTGTTTGCTGTACATGCGGAACGACGTCAAATAATCACACAACGTCAGTGACTCACTTCTTTAAGAACCATTTCCGTTATCTTATGCTTTGATTCTGACTAATAAATTTCACAAGCAATGACGGTATTTTCAGTGCAAATATTGTGCATCATATTAACGTTGCAGTTTCAAAGATACGTACCTAATTTCTATAATATTTTCTTTTCGTACTATCATGTCATGCACTACCTTTACCCGTTAAGCCATCCCCATTGCTCGGTCATGCTTCGGTGCGACGACGCAGCACGTTGCAGCACCGTTGTGCTCCGTTGTTTTTCTATAGGTTTTGACACTGACATATGTCGGAACTCCAAACCATGGAACTAATAGGTACTACCCACTAATTCTATGCTCCAAAATATTTGCGTTGATCAATCGACGGATGCCAACGAAACGAATGACGATGGAGCGCGATTTAGCAATGGGGTAATAATGCCCTTTGATGTCCCAACTATTGGGATGCTGGCCTTTGTTAACATGGTTTAAAGTATGTAAAAAAGCACGATTCCCTTGAGGGATTCACGTGTGCGAAGTCACTTAAAAGGTTTTATTTCTACATAATGTATGTCGGATGAGCTACCATTATGCTCGTCATGACATTGGCTCACTACAAGGTTACTAAATAATAACACAACACTTGGTTTGTGCATCCTTGACATAGATGGAGCCAGTTTCTGCGTTATATCATAACATAACGTTACATAATTTGATTAGAGCGGTCATTTTTTCAAGTACGTTAAGTCTTAATTTCTCAGACTCAAATCTCAATGCATATGATGTGTTAAATTTTTACACTTCATTTTGCTTGTAAGATAATAAATTACAATGGGTCTTGTCCATCGAAATAATTTGTGTAGTTCAAATGACGTGTACCTATATCGGTTTAAGCATTTAATTTGCAATAGGGGCACACGTCATTTCAATGAAGATTTCGCTAACTACAATATAGTAAACATTGACGTCCTCCTCCGAGAGAAATCACTCTCACAGAAAGCATGTAAACCATAGGAAAATGACATAAAAAAAATCACCTAGTTTTGGACGAAATGGAGAAATAGCGGATAAAATTTCAAAATTCAAACGTGAGACATTTTTGTGTAACATTTTTTAACCAACAAAAAACTTTAATTCAATCTATCATTACTTTTTGCCCATTATTTTTTTAGAATACAATAGCGTTTTATTTGCACACTGGCTTCATTTTTTATTGCATGAAAAAGGTAACTATTAAAATGTTAAGCAAAACAGTCCAAAACATGTAGATTAGAGCTTCAGATACGATTAGCTATACTGCTGGGCCGATTTTGATGAAATTGTAAATAGCGAGATGAAGACATAGACTACTACGAAATGCGATCAACAGTTAGTTTTTTATATTGAGTTTAGCATGTAAAATCTTTAACCTTATAGACATATTTAATATTATCTTTATATGTTTGAAAACTGTTTCTACTAACATATAAACAGTTGCAATCATCTGTACTGTATATAATAGATTCAAATATGATGTAACATTCCAACCTTGACATCTAAGAATATTTTTAATCTTCTATGCATGGACCATTTGAATACATATTACGTATTTTGTGGCTTTGATCACCTTATCTTTATTTATATAGCTTTTAGCGTTGATGGTCCAGTTGTAAAAATATTCATGTGACCGAAAAGTCCCAAGTTCCAATCCCAATCGGATTACATGAGTTTATTTTCATGGTCCAAACATGCACTAGATGAAAATAACTTTTTATTATGAAAAAAAAAAGTTAAATGAGTCCCTCTTAATATGATGGATGAATATGACTCATAAAAAATAGTTTTAATAGACTTCAAGTTGCTACTATTGATAGAAAACATTAGTTGTACTAAGGATAAAACTTTATATATACAATGATAAAGATTTTATCATTGACCCAAACTTTCCAGAGGCTCGATTCTCATGCAATCGAAGTCAATTTCACCAATTTTTTTAGAAGGTTTAACACGGTTACTTGACTTACGAAAAATCACAATTGAAAGAGTTTAATTCAATGCATCAGTCGATCGATTTTTCCCATAATAAATTAGCTTAAAACCTTCGAAAAAAAAATTGAGAAAATTAATGATGTGAACTTCGATTGCGTGAGAATCGGATACATACACATAGACGAGTTGGAAGAAAAATATAGTTGTTAAAATTAAATTCAAATTCAAATCATTTATTCATAAATTATACCTTCACAGGCACATTTTCACATCAATTTCTATATTTATAGTTATTTCTCACAAGCTACAAACTACTAGCATTTCGGAACGACGACTGCTTATAAGAAATGCCGAAAGAAACTAATTTGAACAGTGTTGGCCCCTATCATGCCAGAAGAGCTTACCATTATTGTTTCTTACAATGATTTTTCTAATAATATATAAATTAAATATGATTATGAATGGAGGACTTAAAAAATAATTTTTAATTAGATACTATTCTAAATCCAATCATATAGCTCCTATGTATTTTATATACTGCCATTGAAAGAGTTTATATAAATGTAAATCTGTCAAATCTTAAAATAACTATTTAAATATTTATTACATGTTAAGATGTGCATCACGTAACGCAGTTTGGTCAGTAACGAGTATTAAAATATTTTTGTTCGCATCTTCTTTTCGGGTTATTACATATTATAGCTATTTATATATAACAATAATAGGTATGTGGTCACTTTTATTATCTTTGTCGTTTGCCTTGTAGAGGTATTTAATTGTACAAGAAGCATTCTTCGCGTATTATTGAACTAACAACAATCTATCTATTTAAAACATATCAAAACAAAAAATATATTAATTGAACATTTTTTTAGACGTTAACTTTCAATAATATGCCATGGTAAGAGGTTAAGAATATTTAAAAGGATTTTAACCTCGTCTTTACGAGGTACATTACAACTAACCCATATATATCTATAACTGTGCGATAATGATATACATAACTGAACTAGGTTCTACCAACGGGACTGTTTTGTCGTCTCCTTTCACTTTCGTATACAATATTTGTTAAATAACCTCAATATTACGTCAATACCTACAACGGTACATTAACTTTTGTGACCTTTTTCACAGCCTATCTGTTATCTGAGAGTTTTCCCGATTGTTTCCCGAGCCGGAGCGATTTCGCAAGATTTTATTTAGATTCACCTGTCCCGATGTTTGTTTGTCTGTCTGTAAATCTTCCTTGTCGTACAGACTTGAAATCAAGTTGATACCTTTACCGTTTACCGTAGATTTTTGACGTACTTGGACACAAACAAAAATGTTCCATGTTTAATTTTTTTCAAGTACGGAACCAACCAACAGACAACACATGCTTTACCTATTATCATTTCTATTATTCAATTATCTCGTTATCAGAAGAGCAAACAAGATTAGTTAGGTACTGGACGATAGAATATAATCCGACTCAGATTGTTTGTAGAGAGCAGACGTTTTGGGATTATAACTTTATTGTGGCGATTAAGTTTGTTTATGCATATATTTAGTTCTATTTAACTATAAAAATAGTTGTTAGAATATGTATATTTTCGTTTATAATAATAATAAATATATACTGATGACGAAAACAACAAAGAAAAATATCTAGAACCAAGGAAACAATTTAAAAAAACGTTAAACGATAATGGGAAACATAATCGTACGCCTACTCTTATGTCACTTTATGTGTGGTCGGTACAGCATGTCAGTCCCCTCCACTTCTCCCTGTCTGATGTTAACCGATCAGTTATATTCCTCTTAGCCGTATCCAGCTGCACTCGATCTCTAGAGGTCCAAGCTCAGATCCCCGGTCGGGTCATGCTAGAAAATTATCTTTTTCTGATTGGCCCGGATCTTGGACGTTTATCTATATAATGTGTTTGTTATAAAATATAGTAACGTTGAGTTAGTATCACATAACACAAGTAGCGAACTTACTTTGGGGCTAGCTCAATCTGAGTAATTTGTCCTAATTTATTATTTATTATCTCATCTTAGGCCTTCCCCTACTTTTATTCCAATTCATATCCCTTCGTATAATATTTCCATACCATCAAAGCCTATTCTTACTAATTTCCAAATTTTCAATGACAGGTGATACCTTCAGACTTCTCCGAAGTCAGTCATAAAAAAAACGTTTCCCCATGAATTAAAATATAAATTTCTTTATTCAAAGATTCAAACATTTATTTGCCATTATGAGTCATAAATACAATACAGGTGTTATGTATAATTCTTGTTCTTATCATATCAACTAAGCGAATATTGCAAATGTGGTTAATAATAATAGTATACTTTTTATAAATAAAATTCTATAAAACAATTTCTATTATTTCTTAATAGATATGAAATTCTTTTATTAACAAATTCATTATATGCCAAGGTATCCCTTTATAGAATAATAATTCTTTGAAAGAAGAAAGTATTCTTCTTACAGACTTCTTCAAGGATTTTTCTTCTTTTATTACAGACAAAGAACCAATGTCGATAGCGAAGGCTGCCCTTGAGTCGATAGACATGGGTCATGCTGCGCAGTGCTCGTGTCCTAACTGTGATGAAGTACTGTCCAGATTTTCTGAATGCAGTATATGCTTGGAGCCATTGCAGGTGAGATATAACACATACACGTCCACATCCTTACATATAATAAAACAAAATCTTCTGCCTAGTCTGTCCATTCGCGATTAACTCAAAAACTACTGCACGGAGTTTCGTGCCGTTTTCACCTATAAATATTGTGATTTCTGAGGAAGTAGATATATAATTGATATATTTTTACCCGATCAAATTTTACCCGATGGTTGATATAATCATTTACAGATATTCCATACACTAGCCCATTCAACACAATACTTAGCCCCATACATAGTAGTGTCAAATCTATTTTTCAATACTCTTCGACTCTGAAAAATGGTCGCAAGACCCAACTTACGCTATGTATAATATAGTTAATATTATACTAGCAATCGTAAGTGGCTTCGGATGACATGAACCTTCGGGAATAAAATATCTTACAGAATAAAGTTCCGAAGCACCGGGCATTTGCACCGTGATTCTTTCGCTTTAAAAAATCTCGAACAATTTACAAAGAGAAAGAGTAGGCTGTATGGCTTATAAAAGTCACAATACTAATTATGAGATGAAATTCTCGTGATCGACATCATCTCCTATAACGTAATAACCGTAGAGATTAACGTCTAAAGTGTTATTAGCGAAGTCATAACGTTAACCGAGACCTTATCTTAATTTTGTTATAACAAAGTGTAATTTGGGAAACATCTAGTTATACACGGGTGCTTTCTCTCTCATCTTCGGTGGCGTTAGGGCTGTGACGCAGCGAAGCCATCTAAAAATACTTAACCTTAATTTTATTTATTCGGCTGTGATTTTATAACTGCATAATGTGCTATTATGGCCTATTAATTGTGGTGCTTAAGCTATGTGTCCCTTAGCCACCTCCTACGACGTCCACGGTAGGATATGGAATACTCCTGTTCTGGTCAGGAAGCACACAGCAAAAATATACAAGGGTACTAATTATAACAACAAGTTAACCAAGAATCTTGGTTAACTTGTTGTGTCTGTAATATTGTTCCAAGATTTCCCAAAGTGGCACCGAAAAAAGCCGAAATAATCTCATTATACAGTATCGATCTTTATAAAAGACTCTCAAAATGTATTTTATGTTACTTCATTTTTATTATGAAAACAACTGAAAATATCACATTTATATTTGTGCAAGAAGACTAAACAAATATACCCTTGTATTTATAATCTAAATTGCAGTATATATTATTATTTATAATCTAAATTGCAGTATATATATATATATATATATATATATATATATATATATATTATTTACATTATTATTTTTAAACTACTTAGCAAACAAACAATGCGACCCATATTTAATTATTACAGAATTGCTTATTATAGTAATTAGCTATATAAATAATATACTTTTATTATTTATATAACTAATTCTATCTAACAGTTATCAAGTACTTTATCTTCAAGCTAAAGATCAAATATAATCTAATTGTTTCAATTATATGAAATGCTGCATGTATGTAAATAAAACACATAGCTATTGTAAAATGTAAACTCATGCTTTTGCAAATAAATAATCTTTGTCTTTGTCTTTATTATTTATTTAAAACTGGCGTGTGCTGGTTTATTATAATTAAAATGTATATTTAATTAATGACAATCAAAATTGTCATGCATAATGTTAATCTTCTAAAAATTTCAAATACTATTATTCCAATAATTACCATTATTTATTCTGTATCGTATCTGATTCAATACTAACATTTTCTTTAGCTCGGACCCCGAGCTTCGAGGCATCGCAGCCAAGAATAAAACCGGGTACACGCGAGGGTGTAATAGAGAGATTACGAGTTGGAGCTTTTCAAATCGGTGTTCTAAAAGGAATACCTAATTAGAAATCAAAATATCTTTACATGGAAAATAATCTTACTAATAATATAAGTTTATGAGGATGTATGTGTGTGTATGTTTGTTACTCTTTCACGCAAAATCTACACGTACACGGGTAAAATATAACCTGGAAGAACACATAGGGTACTTTTTATCCCAGAATTCCTACAGGAGCGAAGCCCCGGGGCGCAGCTAGTGTACTCATATTTTACACGACTATTCTAAAAACCGAATGCCCGCTAAATACTATCGACAAACAGTTCGCATCAAATTTGCAGATTCGACGTACACTGCTGGATTTACCTTACATTAAATGAAAATTATCATTAAGTATAGCAACGTTTTTTCTCATTTTCAGTGTTTTGGCCCCTGTGTATGTCCTTGGTGCGGTGGAGTGTGGTGCGCTCGTTGCTCACGTCGTATGTCTAGATGTGCGTGGTGCAGGGGGTCTTTACGAGCGCCAGCCACGCCGTGCCTCGCCTTGCAGAGATTGATCAACGATCTAAAGTTGCCTTGTCGGAACTACAGGTAATTATATCTTCTTACTATCAATATTATGGGGTCCTTGCAAGCCTCAGCCACTCTGTGCATAGTTTTGCAGAGATTGATCAATAATCTTAAGCTGCCTTGTCGGAATTACATGTAAATTTATGTTATCTAGTTATTATATTAGAGACGTATGGTTGTGATGTGCGTGTAGCTATGGGTCATCGTTAAAACCGTGATCATGAAGCCTATTTTCTTCATTTTTTTTTTAAACTCACAAACATCATCTCTTATATCTGTTACAATTGACGTAAATCGCACATAAAACAGTTTTATGTATCGTAACACTTAATTTTTCACGTTTTTTTTGTTTATCCAATAAATTTTGCTTCCAACACAACTTGAGCCATAGAATACTTAGATAAAAAATCGTTGAAGAGGTCTTTTGAAAGTGGTTTTCACGTTATAGCTGGGTTTAAGTTTAGTGTACTTCAAGGGTCTTATTACGGTTTCAAGTTAAGGGTTTCATCAAATGTTGTGAGGAGATCAAAACGAAACAAAAAAGCTAAACATTTGTTATATTATTGTTCCCAATAATAATACAACTTAGTATATATTCACGTGGCAAACTTATATGATAAATCGGAAAAAAATAATTAAAAAAAAAAAGTTTTAATCACGATGATCAATGAACAAATTTACAAGATTTTTTTTGTTTGAAAATCACATAGTCGTCGTATCTTTAGGTGTTGTATAAAACTTGAAATTAATTTAAAAGCATAATCACGATACAGTTATTATTGTTTGAATTTATTCAGCGAAGTTTTATGAAAATAAATTAAAAACACAGTCCCCTACCACCATTTTTTTATTCCAGGAGAAATAAAATGGCACAAATTGCTTTCACAATTAGCGAGGCTTTTGAACATTAAAAATAAGCCCCTTTAATTTAGAATGGCCCTTTATTAACTGAGAATATTTAGCTATGTTGCAATTACGTAATCAAATTAAAATATTTGAACCTTCTTCATTGTTTAAAATCTCCACTACATTGCTATTATTTATTTAACATTTGCAAGGTTCGTTACGAAAACCTTCCTTTATTTATTACCAAAGGGATAGATATTATATTATATAGTCTTTCATCAGAACTGGTTGTTAATAAACTTTCTTTGGACTCCTTCCGGCTCAACATTATCATATCGGCTTCTTATATCTTCATGGATAAATTATCCATCAAAATAATTATATCAGACATCTTTATTCGCCAGATTTTGGCTCTTTTAATATATAAACTGAGAGAAATGCTAGCGATGACCGATCGATTCTGATCATGGTGATAACTTCAACAATTTTGCACTCGCAAAATATGAATAAATTGAAATAACTAAAGATTTTTGTTTTTTTGCTAATTCCAATGGTCTTTTGTCCACAGACGAGGTTGCACAGAACTTCTCACCGCCACTGTGAGATCGAAACACGAAGAAAACTGCAAATTCGACTCCATGATGTGCCCGGTCACTACCAACTGCTGCTCCCTACCCTTCGAGGAACTCTCCGTCCATCTCCAAGCGATACACAACATCATCGCCGTCTACTCACAAAAGATCAAGATTTTAATAGAAAATTTCCAAACGAAATTGAAGAAAACCGCCTGCTGTAGAACTAAATACAAGATCTTATTGCTACATCAAAAAAGTGCCTTCATAATCAAAGTTTGCATCTACAATTACCATGTCAGAGTTGAAGTCATGAGAAGAAAATTAGGTTATGTTGCCGACGCTAAGAATGATAACAAAAAGAGCGAATACTATGCATTAGTTGAGTTCCAAAGTAAAGCATTAAGCACCAAGTCTGCCATACTCATAGAAAATGAGACGTATGCTAAAAAGGCTGAGGTACAATGGAATGACGTTATAATGAAGTCAGATAATGATGAAGCCATTACTATACATGTAAATATTGGAAAAGCTGACGCAGAGACGCGAAAGGACTTATTGCTTCCAGAATCATAATTGAATAGTGGTGTTGAAAATGGAAATGTGATCTTTATTAAGGCTGAATTTCCAAAGACATTGAACAACGAGAAATATTATTGAGCAAAGGAATAAGTTTACTCGTTTGTACAGTTGTGAAATGTTACGAAAACAATGATTTTAGCCAATTCGTGGATTGACATTGAGTTTGCAGCCAAACGTGACTGACGTAGCCTTAAGTCTAGTCTAAGTTAATTTTAAGTAATGACTTTTAATGGAATAAATCGTAGTATTTTTTATAATTTTGCATTTTGATACTTATATTCCTTTTCCATTTAATTTACAAAGTTCCATAAAAAAATTGCCATGAGTCCTTAAGATAAAACATAAACTATCTAAAAAACTCAAATACACAAGTTTTTGCTTTATCACAATAACTGATTAAAAGACTAAATTTAAACCTCTCTATACCCAAGTATTTTTGATAACTGTTGGTATATATTTATTGATGGTAATTATACAGGCGTCTGCAAAAATACCTGAAGGTTCATTCAGGACCGAAAAATCGCAACTTTCAGGGAAACTACAGCCTAAATTATTCGCAAGGTAACTTGATTTTTCAATCACTCAATAAATTCTACAGTTCCCTACTCTGTAATTAGGTAACTTTGGCGCTTAAATATTCCACTTAATTGAAGACTGAGACGAAATATTTTGCATTGCAAGATAAAAGCTTGTACGAAATACGTAGTACTACCGCACCAGTAATTTCATTTAAATTAACTATTTTTTTATGTTTCAAATCCAATCCTAACTCTTATTTTTTATTATAGTTAGTAAATGTTTGAAATATTTTTTTACCACTAAATTCTTGCGCTTACTAAAAACCTGGTAGCTATTTCCCGCAGGTCCACCTGCATGTAACAGCTTATAGTTTTCCTCGGATTATTAGCTATAACTATTCCTTTCCAACGGGTTGAAAGTAAAAAAAAAATACGACAGACAATCGCATTTCTATTATTAGTGTGGATGACATGAATTTCAATTCGTTGTTTTCAAACTGAATCTGTTATTTATTTGATAGGTTCCAGTCCAAAAATACGAACAAATACGAACAAGTAATATCGAAGTTGAATTAAACTTTGAATTAATAAGGAGGACTTGATTGAAACAAGACTTTCAAAATAATCTCGTGACAAGAAAGTTCAAGCAGATTTGAAGGCTGAGTATACTTAATTTGTTACTTGTTTGGTGTCACTCTTATTTGTATGTAAATACAATAGAATTTGCAATAACTCAAATAAAAGTCATGGGAAACCAATGACGCTATGCTTGCGTTATAAAATATTAAGGATTTTCACCATTCGAAACTGTTTTAAATAGAATACTTTACATATATTCACACTCACGATGCAATCTCATTATTAGAAGAGGTGAGAAGTTAGCACAGAAGCTATATCAGAGACGGGAAGACAGAGAATGTTTAAAAAACTTTAAATTATGACAGATAGATATATAACAAGAATATCTTTACAAAATAACTTTAAGCGTGGTCCTCAGAGCGTTTTGACAGCTGCAGCCGCGCTGTCATTACAATTTTTCAAATCTTAACAAAGACAATCACTATCTGACTTTAAAAGAATTAGTCTATACTGTGTGTGGTAAGGTCATTTTTATGAATGAATGATTTTGGAAATTACTCCTTCGTCAAGAAAATTGACGGATTGTAAATAAAAATATTGAGTATTAAGCACGGTCGCAACGTTCGCCGAAACACTATGCGAGAACCAGACAACATTCTTGCGCACAGGTATGTGCATCCGCACTCGACTGATTGAGAGTTACCAAATTCGGTCATATAATCAAATATCCTTGTCATGATGTAAATATTCACAATGCATAAAAATCAATTAACTGTAAATAGCTTCAAAAAGCCTAGTTTGCTATGCAAACCGGGTGATCCCGTTATATTGGTCCCTCGAGCCGGATTTCGCGACAGCAAGTTATAATGGTATTCTCAGATATACATGAGGGACACCTGCTTCACAAATAAGGGATGATAATAATTATGGTAAGACAAATGAATTAGCTCTAGCAATTTTTATTAGAATTTCATTTACGATCAAGAATTTTTTCTTTGCATTCATAAATTTAATTATCATCGAACTAAAACAGACGGGAATGCGCGAACATTGCGTATTTTGTATGTGTGCTTTTATTTACCGTAATGAAAAACCAGCAATGTATATCGAATCAGGAGCCGGCATAATTAGCAATATTACGCCGCTACAAGAATATGTAATACACAATTATATTTCAAACGACAACGACTACATTGCGTCTAGTGGTGTTTGTCTATATCCTCCTGTGGATGTCGTACGAGGTGGCTATAGGATTAAAAGCTAATTAAGAAGCCAATTGGCCGCAACATTCCCCGGTTAACATCAGCAGGCAGCCAGTCGTAAAATCACAGCCGAATGTTCAAAATTTATAAGTTCTTTTTTACGTGAACCCTGAAAATTGACGGAACAACTAAGTCCACGGAGAATAAGACAGATTGTTGTCTAGATTTTTTATACTGCGTTTCTAAAAATATATATTATTCTAGATGTTACCCGAGGCTCCTGTGGTAATTTTGAAATAAAATATAGCCTATAGCAATCTCGGACAATTTACCTTGTGCCTTTTATTTTATTTGTATGGTTCTTTTATGTAAATTTCGGTGCAATAAAGAGTATTGTATTGTATGTACCTTTATAATGATCAAAGAATTTTTGAAATCGGTTCGATAGCTTCGGAGATTACCCGCCTCAAACATACAAACTCACAAACGCTTACTTCTATAAAGAAGTATTATAAAATATTAGTATGGATTATCGAACATTTATTAAAATGCCTATTAATCATAATTGTTGAAGGTCGGTTGTCTGTTTTAAAACGTCGATCGTCTGACAAAATATACATGCTTTTCTCGAAGATTAGCCAATTAACTTGGACCAGACCGAAGACTTCTAAATGCGACAGACATACTCAATACAATAAAAAGCATCTGTGGCAAATTAACGCTCGTCTGTTTTTCATGATGCACACGAACTCTCGGTGCGGTTCCAATGTTGTATGCGTCACGACACGAATATTTTTACAACCTTTTATTTAACTTGCAATGTAACTATCTGGGGTGGAATCTTACAACTCAAATTTGAAGCAGGTAATAATTATCTTCAACCGATTGAGCTGCAATTTTGTACACAGTTTAGTTTGGATGACAATGCGAGCGAAGCAAGCAAGGTCTACAATTCTACTTGGGGCAAAAATACATATACGTAACGCGATAACTTTCGGCCCAGTTGGTCCAATTTTTATGAAATTGAAAAGGTATGCAGGATCTGCTAATATAATTTTCGGGCATCAAAATCGGTTAAGTCGTTTTTGAAATATTCACATTTTTTTATAAACTCATCAAAAATCAATTGTGTTCGCGAGGTTTAAGTTTGCGACGTAAAACTAGTTATGATAAACGTAACCTGATGTTGCACTAAGGAATGGCTCCAGACATGGGAACTCCTCAACGGTTTACTGCACGGACATGTTGTTTTCTCACATTGAATGCAATAACACATTTAATACTCACAAGTTTATATCATAAATTACATTTTTGAAACAAAAAATTTGCAATATTGTAGAACACAGACGGCGGCGTACAGGACTTGAACGATTGTCTGAATAATCATTCCGACTCGACAAGATATTATCGTCTTGCGATGGAAACAAACACAAACTTATTGTGATTCATAAAGAGAGTAGGCACACCCTATTATATTTTGTCTTCCCCATAATTATATCTCGTCGGCAATTAAGCATATGTTTGGCAAAACAAGGATCTTTTAAGAACTGAATTCACTGAAATAATATGTTGGTCGTGACCATATTTATCTAACTGTCTTAAAAATTAAGCAAATGAAAAATCGAACTGCGTGCGAAGTGCCAGTCTGTATTTCACTTCTCACCATCGATTCGATTCGAAGTGAGACGCAGCGAAGCAATCACATTGCGCCATTGTGACGACAACCACACTGCAATGTTCGCTGCGTCTCACTTCTAATCGATACGATGGTGAAAAGTGAAGTGCAAACCCGCACTAAGCCCTCTGTATTCGAAATAGTTATTTTACTAGCGGCAAGTCCCGGCTCCGCTCGGTTTAAACCATAATAAATACGCCTAAAACTTCTCAGAAATCACACTATTCATTAGTGAAAATCATACATAAATCTGTCTTGTAGTCGAGTATATTGCATTCAGATAGACGCGACAGGGGGAGGTCTTCCTTCTTTATCCATACATTTATTATGAAACAAATCTTCTGTTGCGTTTTTTTTAAAGCGCGATCGGTCCATCATCAGTTGCAATATGGAGTGGACACACCATCCATCGAACAACTGATGTCGTCTCTAAAGTGCTTTGTTTTAAAATACTAACCTGGAAATTTCAAGCATTCAAATCAAATTCAATCTTTGTGCCGGAAGTCGCCAACAGCATAATTTAATTTTCGCGAAAAAATCAAAACTACTGCGCGTATTTTCATCAATAGATAGTGTAATTCCTGAGGAAGGTTTAGGTGTATAATTTATTATGTTTTTACACCAGCGAAGCCGGGAGGGGTTGTTATTTTTATAATATGTAAAGTACGTCCCAATGTGTAACCGCGCAGTCATCAAAATAAAAATCTTTTCCTCATCTTACTACCGTCTTTTTTCATGAAACTCGCAAGGATACACAAAATACGGTTCTCGAAATTGAGGATTCTTGAAGCTATTACAAAAGTTCATTAAAATTTTGAGGCATTCCTCCAAGCGCACTTGTTTTGAGCGCACAAAATAAGCGTGTTTCAAGGAATAACTCAAAATTTTAACCTAATTACACTTATATAACTCGTGATGATAAATACTCAATCCCAAATAAATATAATATCTCTTTCGCGGAACAAATAGTATGCAATTTAATTACGAAATGAAACGCAAACATAAATAACTGTGAATTATTAATATCCTTCAACGCTGGCATCCCATTGCTACATCGTCGTATCTTGTATCAGAATATGAAAATGTTATAGAGATATATATATTCCTTAGGGATGACACAGCGAATTTTGATCGTGTGTGAGAATGAGAAATTATTTTAGGAAGTACCCACATTAAATTTTATAATCTGATGTGATGGCTATTATTTATAAATAAGATTACTTGCAATTTTTTTCCAGTTAAGAGCCAGGTCTCATTGCTCAGTTCAGTCGTGCTCCGTTGCGAGGACGTAGCTCATTGTAGCACCGTTGAATTCCATTGTTATCTACCTATAGGTATCGACACTCGCATACGTTGACGTAACTAATGAACGACAAAACTTGATAAAATATCTTCGTTGATCCATCGACTGACGTCACGTCAACGTGACGGAGCGCAACGGAAAAATGGGATTTGATTATAGATGCGAAACATCTTGGACACAATGCATACATATTTTTTATATAAAACTTAGCTGTAAAAAATACTATACTTACTAACCACAGAAAATGCAATGATTGATCAAACCGATCAATACACACATTTACACAAAAAAATGTGTGAAAGGGCGAAAGCGTTGGGAGGAAATTAAAAGAAACCCGTTCCTAGCCTCCTTCGCCACGCATCAATCTAAATTGAGCATAATGACTCTCAGCTGCAATTTAAGCTGGTATGACAGTAAACAGAGTATTGTTCCTCCTCACCATAATCTTCACCCGTTGCTCCAGACAAGGCTAGGTACCAGCAAAGGTATTCCTGTGGGCGCAATCAGTCATCACTCAGCAGGACGATGCTTCGAGCTAAATTGAGCGTAGTGACTATAGATTTAGAGCTGAATATAGCTTGAAGTACTCACCTCAGCAGCAATATAGGCCGGTATGACAGAAAGCAGTAGTCTCTCTTGCTGTTCCTTCTCGCACTCAAGCTTCACCCTCTGCTCCAGACAAGTCCTGGTGCCAGCGAATGTGTTCCTGTGGGCGCGCTCGGTTAGCACCCGGTAGTATAGGCCGATGCCGTTGGAAGATAAAAGGAGCAGGATCTCGCAGACCAACTGGGAATAAAACAAAATGTATTTACAATACACGTCACGTGCTTACCACCTTACTAGTTTCCCGCATCGTCTTCGCTAGGGTAAACCTATAAAAAAAAGCCTATGTTTCTCCTGAAGGTTTTGTCTATCTCAGTGCAAAATTTCAACAAAATCGACCCAGCAGTTTTTGAGTTTATACATTACAAACAAAAATACAAATAGTTTCTCTTTATAATATTAGTATGGAAATGGGTTGATGGAGTTACGAAATTCGCAGGCTACATTTGGACTGATATTATACATCCCGCGCAGATTGTAAAAGTCAATCAAGGGTAAGACTTTACAATATGCGCAGGTAGAGAAACACATTCTATATGAAAAGAAAGAAGTAAACATTGGACTACTAAAACTAAATTCTTATTTTTATAAACACTTCAGGATGAAGTCATTTAGGTTATCTTTATAATAGTTGGATAAATTATAATGCTCATTATCGATAAAAACCCAAAATAGGTAACTCTCGGGAGAAATCCAAAATTCTGATTTATTTTTCGGGACGCGCCTCTTATTGCGCTAAAAATAAGTTCACAGACTGGGTAAATAAACTGGAAAAAGTTGTTGTCAAACAAAAGTACATATCTGTTATTCATTATTATGACTGTACATTTTTTGGGTCCAGATATTATACATCTCATAATTATCATACATACATAAATTATCTCGATCAAATAAAGTTCAATTCAAATTTCATTTAAATTTTAGTTAATTTTAACTTATAGTGCATATGTTATAAATATAAAAAAATATTTAAATAATGGGAATAAATTAATGTACCAACTGAACAGATGAAATGGAATAAAGTTCTACGTAATTTTAAAATATCTTCACCCTGAGGCGCAGTTAATATAAAAATCCTAATGAATATTATAAAGTCAATTTGTTTGTTTGTTTGTTACCTCTTCACGGTCTATCTACTCAACCGATCTTCTTGAATTTTTTTTTTAAGACAAACCACACATATTGAGCTAGCCCCAAAGTAAGTTCGAAACTTGTGTTATGGGATACTAACTCAACGATACTATATTTTACAACAAATACATATATAGATAAACATCCAAGACTCGGGCCAATCAGAAAAAGATCGTTTTCCATCATGACCCGACCGGGGATCGAACCCGGGACCTCTCGGTTCAGTGGCAAGAACTTTACCACTGCGCCACCGAGGTCGTCGAATATTCATAATTTTGCTTAGATACATGTAAATTGGAGTACGCAGAAGGACATAGGACCTTTTATCCCGAATTGTTCGCGTATGAAATTTACGCGGGCGTAGCCGCGGGCAAAAGCTAGTTTAACTAGGTATAAATTAATTTAAACGTCATAAACAACGTATAATCGAGTAGGAAATGAAAGCATTTATAGTCAATTTTCGTGTTATTGCGAAATAAACCCACTAAATTATAGGCCGGAAATTGTTTTTTTCAGACGAGCTGTTCCAATGGTATTAATACGGTATTACTGAATGTGGAAATCGGGATTTCCTCAGATCACAGAATCACACTTCATCGTTAGCACGTTTCGCCGAAAATTTTGTTACTTAAACTTTATTAACATGTTCTTACCTAACCCAATCTAATTATGTCAAGCAGAAATGATTTTACCGATCATTATAATTCAAGCTTATCTAGAATTTTGAGACACCAAAAAAAATTTTCGATCAAAAGTGCTTTCGATTAAGAATGATTCTGTGAACTGTGTAACTATTAGCACCTACGATAAAAACACCGATATCTAAATTAAACAGCTGGTGTTTATTTAACGCCAAAACACTCATGACAAAGTATGATACAGTCTTCGATTGCGTCCATACATTTTTTTACACGTTGCGTACATAATTTATGTGCTTACCAACGTGTTAGCTTTAAGAATTTCACCTGCGACAGTTTTCAATAGAACTGGGTATTAATATTATTTGTGTTTTTGAAAAAGGTGCAATTCAAACGGTGGTTTCAGAATACAGTCGCATTTTGTATTATTACAAAGTTTCAGTTGTACGATATATGGAAGTTTTAAATCTCATTGGTAATATACGGAATCGCTTTGATGAAAAAATTTTTTTCAGATTCTGAACAAAGGGATTTAATGTCATTAGCTGGAGATACGCTTCATTATATTAACATTTTATTGACGAGGGTCGCGCTTGTTCATTTTAATTAAGCCTGATGTTATTGGATATACTTTTTTTATTAGGTATCTAAAAACATTGTAAGTAGCTTGATTTTCTAAATTTCATACAGACTGTTCATACAGCAAATTAACAAATTGCATAATGAAAAACATCATTTGTATTAATTTTATTAAAGACATAAATATCCAGCTTTGCTTTGCAATACTACAAAATTAACAAAAGCGAGATGGTTGCAATGGCCTGAAGCGCCTTCATAACTTGAATAGCAGAATGACAATTAGCATATTGCTTATCTTAAAATGTCAGGCGTTTGCGAACTATTTGTTTGCCTTGGATTCCGTGGAAAATGCGAAGGTAAAGAGTTGCAGTCATTTTAATATTGGTTTTCGGAGTAAAGTAAGTATCAGACAGTGATGGACATGACCTGTCATATAGACGTATAGAATAATATATTATACTCCTAAGTAATGTTACGAGTACCTACACAAGGTGATTATATTAAAAGTTGTATGTATCTACCACATTATTGAGTACGTAAGAATGTAAATATTGCAAAAATATTTTTAATCTATCAAATTTCATTGCTAGGAAAGATCAACATATTCTTCAAATTCAATAGATATTATAAAAAGAATGTCATGTCAGCGGTAAACTCCAAAACTACCGGATGTATTTTTATTCGGTTTCCACCAATAGATAGTATGATTCCTTAACAAGGTTTAGGTAATTTATCATAGTTTTACCATAGCGCACACAGCACGGATACCTAGTTAAGTGCGATATAAACATGCTACTTTGATTTTATTTCTTATTAAAATTGTTTCGGTAGCCGTACATTAGGTATTTGGCTAGCTAGACGTTGTAAACAATTTTCTTTAGTAAGTCAATTTTCTTTAATTAGTCAAGAGATAAGGTTTAAAATCAGAGCCTGATATAGTAATTAGAGGGTAAAATTAATTAACAAGATACATAACCCTTGTTGCTAACCCATTGCGGTTTTTGTGGCTAGACAAAAGTGGGTTTTGTGAAAATTAGGATAACGCTTGAACTTTTTAAGCAGTTAGTGGTTTTCTATCATAATATAGCTCTAGCTCAATATAGACTTTAGCTCAATAATAATATATATATATTTTAGAGATAATATAAACATTTCTACAATGTACAACAAACTTACAATTTAACTGTGTCCCCGTTGTTATTTCCATATATAACGCGAGAAAATTAAATTTGAGATTTGGCACGGCTAAAACGAACGAATGAAATTTTAATTCCCTGCTTTAAGAATTCCAATCTCCCCATGCCTTTAGGCGCATCGGGATTTTCCCCTAACGACGGAAATATAATGAATCTTGAAATGATTTGGTGGAACGCTTACTTAGCTCTTTAGAGACGTTTGGCGCTTTCTTTCGCGCACTAACGCCACGTCACATTAGTCATATTACCAGATTATGGCACACTACATAAAAAATTTTAGTAGAAAGTATTCTAATTTACCATAATACAATGTGGTCACAGAAGACTAAAATGTATTCAATGGCCACCGTTTTCGATTAAGTAAGTCAAATTAATGTGATTACATTATGCAATGGAAAACTATAATAGGTACTTTCAACTAAAATTGTTTATCCAGTAGGGCATTGTCTTTTAAACTAACTTTAAAATTTCGCTAACAATTAATGGAATATAAATGCCGAATCAAAAAAACTAAGATATATTTTTTAAACCGTCCCTGGACTTTGCGGCGACACAGCTCCGAATGCGGCAAATTTATGAGAGAAGTATTTTAACCTTCAGTAATGTAAACGCAATCGACCCAAAAATAATAGCTGCAGCTCTACCATCAACTTTTACAGAACGATTCCAATGCTACTCACTCAGTTAAATTTAGGAACTTAAATTGAATCGCATTCTTACTAAAAAGTAAGTTGATGGTACGAATTTTCGATGCAGTTCAGTTTAGTAAAGCGAATCGTGTTAAGAGATGATGGTAGCCCCCCTGATATCCTTATTCTTCATAGTCGTATTCCTCATGGCTGAGGGTCGTGGTCATTACGTGGAATGAAACACACCCAATAACTTTCTTGGCATTATTAATGGAGTGGTTTGCCATTGCCTTCTCCATTTCACACACAAGTTAATAATAATCTACCAGTGTGCAGGTTTCCTCACGATGTTTTCCTTCACCGGAAGCAAGTGGTTTTCGATGTAAACTACTATATATGAGTCAGATTTGTATACAAACTCATGTGGCACGAGTAGAATTCGAACCTGGGACCTTTCGATTTCTTTCAGGCGGGCGTCTTGATTTTGATTTTGGCTATACTGATATTTATTCCTGTGAAAACATTTTGAACTATCATATGTGATACCTTTTATGGTTTTCCTAAGAATTGTTAGTTATTGTTAGCTTAATACGGATTCGATACTATGTAAACATCAATGGAGAAAATCAATATGTATCACCAGAAACAATTAGGTACTTAGTGGAAAATTCGAAATATAACTAGTTCATGATCTAAACACACACTTAAACTTAATCAACGGCTACTTTCATAGTTGATTAAGTTGAATATTTGATATACTGGCTAGTTAAGATACAAAGTGCAGTTTTGTGAGATTGACGAATGTGAGTCGACGTGTTTAGGATGATAATATTATGTTTCTCTAATAAATTTTTGTAAGTGCCTATTTTTTCTTACTAAATACTTTAAAAGGATACATATTGTGTACCGTTGTATTTAGCTAAATAAATAAATAATGCAATTATTATTAGTATTTTCAGGGGAATCTCGTGTTAATGACACGAATAATGAATAATTCTAGTGGATTATTATTTTCTATTTGAAGACCTCTGTACAGGTACACTCCTAATGGGATGCGATTTAACTGGTAACCCTAAGATGGCCGCGGTCTTTATGCAAATCCTCACCTGCTGATAAAATTGGCCCTCTTCACTGTCAGGGCGCAAACCCAACGCGAGGCCCGCGTACGCCACAGTCAAGGCGGCAGACATGCCTAAAGCTATCGTTCTGGCTATAGGCATCATTGTGTGCACCATCTGGGAACAAAAAAATATATAGTGTATAATTTTATTTGCTTTATATAACAAAATAAAACCGGCCAAGTATGAGTCGGGCTCGTGAGCTAAAGGATTCGTGCCGTAGTCTATGAAACCAGCAAAAAAAACATTTGTTCTCTCTTCTCTTCATAGTCGTCCTCATGATTACGTGGAATGAAACACATACAACAGTACACACATAGTATTGCCAAGAAAGCTTGGCAATACTAATGGAGTGGTTTGATATTTCCTTCTGCATTTCACACACGAGTTAAAAATCAACCAGTGTGCAGGTTTCCTCGCGATGTTTTCATTCACCGGAAGCAAGTGGTGGTCGATAAAACTACTATACATTAGTCAGATTGGTATACAAACTCATGTGGCACGAGTAGGATTCGAACCTGGGACCTTTCGATCCACAGGAGGCGTCTTAACCATTACACCACCACCGCTTCATATCTGTTATATGACCCCATTATTCTATTATATTTTTATAGTGGTGTTTTAACTATACAAATAGAAATACATCTATGCAAATTTTAACTATCAAATTATCTGTTTATGAGATACCACTTG
Organism: Plodia interpunctella; assembly: GCF_027563975.2. Classification (NCBI taxonomy): domain Eukaryota; kingdom Metazoa; phylum Arthropoda; class Insecta; order Lepidoptera; family Pyralidae; genus Plodia; species Plodia interpunctella. The sequence goes on from NC_071303.1 coordinate 1,314,709, forward strand.
GTGACAGACGAACAGTGGAGTCTTAGTAATAGGGTCCCGTGTATTTAGAGTACAGAAAAATAATTTCGCATTATTTTAGAGAATCAATGATTGGGATCAATCAATTCTGTTTAATGTAATATTGACATACTTTTATCACTTTAAACGTATGTAACATATATGTATTAATCCAACAATCGTGATGTGAGTCCAGTTTGCCATGACTAAAACATGTCAGGGTTTGTCACAAGTGAAGATCCGAAGTACAGCCAACTTCAACCTACATTTGAATGCAAATTCGCTACTATTACCGCGGAATAGAGACTTGTAAGTTAACCTGTACATTGCTTGTGTACAACAGTTATATAAGATTGAGGTCAGAATATCCACTCAATAAGCGTGAGATAGATAAACTTTGTAAATGCATGATTGATATAGCCATTTCGATCAAGTATCTTATTTGTGGTACTAGGGAATTCTATAAGAATCGAATCCAACGGCTACTCAAATGATTGATTCCGTTAGAGTGTGAAAAGACAAACAAACATACTTTTATATTTATAATATTAGTATATATGAAGTTTTATTTTAATTCATTTGGGAATCGAAATTAAAAAAAAAAGATTACTAGACCCCCCCCGCACTGGCCGTTTAGACAAAAAAAAAAAGAGTGTGAAAAAATGTGACTTTATTTTTAGCGCAATTTTTACAAAATCTTTTCATAATAATAAAACAAAGTCGCTTCTCGCTGTCCGTCTGTCCCAATAAGCTTAGATCTTTAAAACTACGTATGTAAATGATTTATAAGCGCATTATTGAAATAGATACTTTCTGAGGAAGTATAATTTATTATGGTTTTACCCGAGCGAAACCGAGACGGTCCGCTAGTTATCAGTACAGCCTAACTTCAAGTACTGAAGGAAGTTCGGTTCAAGGGTTATTAGGTACATAAGTGTAATATGGTTTCTCCTACTTTCAGTTCACCTATCCTTTTCTAGACTCTAGTATTTCCTAACTACATTTCTAACCACCTCATGCATTCTAAGCACCATTTTTAATCTATATTTATCAAAAAACTCACACTCGAAATTAAAAACAAAATCCTCACTCCGTAAAGTTCTAAATTAAATTTAAACATTGTTACAAATCACGCCCTAGAGTGCAGCAAACACGGAGATAATTCCCACTTGGAGCGGATGAAAATTAATGCTGGTCTATTGCAGTTTTGTTCAGTCAATTAACTTTGTTTCTAGTGTGTCATTATTACTAAGGCCTGGGGAAAGAAAATAAAAGTAACTGATTAAAACTTAACAAGTTTTGTCGCAATATTTTCAGGCTGGTTTTAATATCACCAATTTATTTATTTATTTAAAACTTTATGGCCCAAACGCCGACGACAGGCGCACAACCATGTGTTCCTATATGATTTCCGTTGTAACATTTTGAGTTAAGAAACCCTAGCAAGACTTCTTTAAAACATGCGTATAATTTACTACATAGCTGATGTAATCACTCCTACAAATACACACACACTCGTCACATACACAGATACCAGTAATTGCCTGTGAACATGCAATGCAATTAATTCGTCCTGAAATGAATTCGCTGGTTTCGTCTCACGTCATCTTGTCACTAAGACAGATAGATTGCCTACATTGTAAGACTTCAGAGGCTGGGAGAAATGGACTGCTAAGCAGTCTACTATCAGTACTAGTAGCATTCGAACATAGAGCCCGATTCTCACACAATATTGGGATAAAAATTACCAGTCGATTGTGTGTGAAAGAGTAACAGAAATACATAAACACATACCTACATCCTCACAAATTTTCAAACTTATATAGTTTATATCAGTAGGATATACAAATAAAGAATTGAATATGATCAGACGCCAAATTCTCCGGTTAAATTCCCGTTTCTGATGTAAATTAAAACTAAAATGACAACACTTTATTACAAAAATATTATGTGGTTTGTCAGAAATAAGCAGTGATTTAATTTCTCACCGTAAGCCTGTGGGATCTTCGTGATAGCAGCAATGTGGCAACCGAACCACACCTTGGTCAATAAAGTGTTTTAGTTCTGGGCAGCATCGAAAGGTAGAAGAGGGAACATGATTGGTAACTTAATACCAATAATACCAACTCCACACTGTCGCCGAACTCAGATACACGCCGACGCGAATGCGTGAACATTGCGTAGTTAGTATGATTGCTTTTATTTGCCGCAGTGAAAAACCAGCAACCGAATCCGCCAAAGTTCGGCAAACTGTTCGATAGTGTAGAGTCAGCACAATACGATACAACTTTTTAAGAAATATAATTGAGGGAAAAGTACAAGGAAAAACGTCTGAAAGCAACAATGGTCCAGTGGTTAAGACGCCCTTCTCCTCCTTTGACAGTACGCAGATTCCTTTAAAAATGCGAATTTTTTACTTGGAAAATATAAAAATATTGTATTTGACCGCGACATGGCCTGCGTCAATTTCTCGTGAGAACAGAAGAAGAACTTTTTTTTAATGAAAAAGAACCTGTGTCGGAATAGTCGATAAAGCGTGAAGTGGTAACAAACTTACTTTTACCTATTATAATGTGACTTTAGTTTGGATGGGTTATTGCCTTATATAGGGCTTGCACAGATTATATAAAACTATGCCAGCCCTATACAAAACTAGAAATGTTTAAAACAAACACACCAATGTAATATAAACAATCCTATGTTTCAAGAACTAGTGGCCATCAAATCACTAAGCAATTTGCTAAACGTATTGCCGTGGCGAGAGAAAAATACCACTCACTCTTCAATACGATTCACGAGCTCTTGTACTATAAATATATATCGATGTTAAATGTTTTCTGGATATATTTTCTTTATACTTTGTATACGATTATGGTTCTACTCTTTGTACATTTTCTTTGAAGTTTCGATCTAAAATTCTATTCGCTACTTATATATTTTACTCGTATATCCTCTCAATCAACATGGGATAAGTCCGCGATTGTATATTTATTCTTCTTGTTGGGTGTTCTCTTTGTACAATATCTAGTAAAAACCACAATAAATTATAAATATTTTCAGGAATCTCAATATTTATTAGTGAAAACTGTACATAAATCCAACCGGTGGTTTTTGACTTTTTCGCATTCATACCCTACGCAAACTTTAGTCCCGTCAGATAAAATACTTCTGGCGCGTTTTAACTACATTGAACGTTCGTATTTGTTCCATTGTTTAATTTAGAAATAAATCAACAAACATCCCGCCTACAAATAATGCAACTCGCAATCATTTTCTCACAGTTTTTATTTCAATCAAATCAATTTATTTCAATAAATCAAAGCAAAACAAAATAAAAAGCAAATCCAATTATAAGCTTCGATTCGTATCTACACGTGCTGAAGTGGCGCCATCTTCGACACTATGCAATTTGTTGAAGCGACAAGATAAAAAGACCACTCGTTCGGGAATTGAATTTACAACGAGCTCTCCAACTAGTTTTGTTTGGTAGTGTGGACTGGCGTTGTTTTAATTGATGACGAATAATTGTGGTGAGCTGGATTGGGATCGGGATAATGAATTGTTTTCAGTACTTTAGAAAATGCTTGATTATAGTAGGTATGAGAAAAAGTCTTAATAAAATTCATTTTATTAAGACTTTTTCTTCAACGACCAATTTTGCTCGGGCAAAAACATCATCGTCAGAAATCGTAGTATATTATGGTGTAAACCGCATAAAAAATCGTATAGTTTTTGAGCTTATTAAGAACAGATACACAGACTTTGTTTTACAGCGGCAGAGTACTTTGTTTTATGTATGTAAGGATAAAGATTATACAATTAGAGAAGCGACTGGGACAAACGAAGAGTTTTTTTTTTGGAATATGGAGCAAGATTCCACGACGAACGCAGAATGTATCGAGAAAAGTGTTAATCAGAGAATTGCCAGAGTTTAGTTTCTTGATCACTTTTCTCTCCGATTGTAGTACTTAGTTGATAATGCACCATGTGTGTTTATGATACCACTATCGCCATCTATGAGTGAGAATTCTTTATCTAGCTCCAATAAAATTAAGAAATATGTTAAACTTAGTAAATTCATCAAAAAATCTGAAAATATTGTTAAAAAACAAAAGAATTCTGTAAAGGAAATTCCGATTAGACAACAAAAGTTAGATTTAAAAGTCCAGTTACTGTCCTGTGAAGACACCATTAAAAGTAATAATAAATTTATTAAAGAATTACAAAATAAGATATGTTCTCTGCAGTCGGAGTTGCAGTCCATATCAAGTAAATATGAACTATCAAAAAAAGTGGTAGGTGAATTTACTCAAGCACTTAAAAAGCTAAATGAGGAAAAAAAAATGTGTAGTTGTAGTTCAGGCGAGGAAATCCAAAACATGGAGGCATTCTCCCCTGACAATGCTGCTTGTGCAGCGGCTACAGCCTTGACAAAGGTTGTGTTGCCCCTGGAGACTTTGCCCCCTTTACAGGTATCTCCGGGGACTTCACAACTGAATTCTTCGACAATCAACAGCACCACTAGTACTTTGGTTAGGTCAGGATCTACTGACTGTGAGACCCAAAGAACTGTAATCTACTCTGATGAATTGGGTGCTAACCTGGGTCCCTTGCTTTCGAATTATACTACACAGAACACATGCAATATTTGTATGCCAGGATTACACATTTCACAAATAATGTCCAAGATAAAGAATGAGAAATTTGATCACAACACTACTCTTATAGTAGCCATAGGCAATAGTAAAAATGTCTCTCGTGGAGATTTATTAAACTGTAAAAATGTTCTGGCAGAAATTGAAAAATCGGGTGTTGGCCAAATAATTTTAGTTCTCTTCCCATATATTAAAAATTATTCTAACAACAAGTATATCCATACATTGAATACATGTTTATATAACCTCACTTGGGATTTAAAAAAGATTTATATTTTAGATTTAAATAAATATATTAATAACTGCTTTTACAACAATGGTACTGTGTACCTGCCCCATAGACATAAGTCGACTATTGCTAAACTTTTAGCATACAATATTTATAGACCCGTTATATCAAATATAACGAAGTCACCAGATATTAGTACTAGTACTAATAATTTAGTTTTAAACTGGGTAATAAGACAGAGGTGAAACCTTCTTTTATAAACCTTGTTCATCAAAATATACAGGGTTTCACCAGCAAATATAATGAAATTTGTTTATTCTTGGAACATAGAGAGGTTGATATTTTTTGTGTTACAGAACATTTTTTAAAAAATGAAATTAAATTAGCTTTTCCAAATAAATATATAGTAGGAAGTACATTCCTAAGACAAAGTTCTGAACACGGAGGGTCCTTAATTTTAATTAATAGAAATTATAAGCATAAAGAAAGGAAAGACATAGTACGGTTGTCAGTTGAATGCAAAATAGAACTTTCCTGTGTAGAGTTGGATAAATACATTATTATTTGTGCTTACAGACCTCCTACAGCCTGTTATGAAACTCTTTTAGATGTTTTAGAGGAAGCCCTCAGGCGAGTTACCTCCTGCAATAAGCACATAGTTTTATGTGGTGATTTTAATATAGACATTTTGATTTCATGTTCTGAAAGCAATGGCTTTAAAAATTTGCTCGATTCATTTAATTTAAAGCACACATTCTTTGAACCCACTAGGATAACCTCGACCTCAGCCAAATGTATAGATAATATTTTCTGTGATTGTACTGTTTCTGAAGGAAAGCTGTTCGCCTGTCTGGGGTCTGACCACCTGGGCCAACAAGTGTCACTTATTCGTAACGAAGAGTCTAACCTTATCTCCGCTCCTGTAATCCGTAGGCCGTTAACTAAGTACCGCAAAATGCGTTTTCGCGAAACCATAAATAAGAAATTGCCTGAATTAGATTTAACTAAAAATCCTAATGAACATTATAATAAGATTTTTAATACAGTGGAAACAGAATTCAAAAAAACTTTTCCTCTTAAGACCTTTAATAATAAAGTGAAACTTAAATTTTGCGATTGGGCTACAAATGGTATTTATATTAGCAGAAACAAGTTATATGAACTTTATGGTCAAAAACAGTATAATTTTAATGCGGAATTTATATCATATGTTAAACGTTACTCTAAAACTTTTAAAAAGGTATGTTCAACAGCAAAATCTTTATATTTAACTTATAAAATAAAAAATTCTAATGACAAAATCAAAACAGCTTGGTCAATCATTAATAAAGAAACCGGCAAGTTTAACCCACGCGACAACAATATTTCTTTAAAAATTGGTGATAAAACCATTAATTCAAATGACGAAGTGGCCAACGAATTCAATAACTTCTTTGCCAATATTTCTAAAAATATTACGGGCTCCCTTTCGTCTTGTCCCAGTGCTGCAGATGATTTATTAAAAAGAAATGCCTCAGATCCTAAATCTACCTTCCGATTTAGACATATTTCTCCTGAAGAATTATTATCTGCTTACAAAGCACTCAACATGAAAAATACAGAGGATCTGTGGGGTATATCTGTCTCAGTGCTTAGCACTATTATTGATCTGATTGCTCCCCACTTAACTATTATATTCAATAATTGCATCTCAGATGGAGTTTTCCCTGACCTCATGAAAATCAGCAAAATTATACCTCTTTTCAAACAAGGCGCTAAAAACGATCCCACTAATTACAGACCCATTTCTATTCTACCTGCATTAAGTAAAATTTTTGAAAAGCTAATTTTAACTCAATTAGTTTCTTATTTTAACATAAACAAAATATTACACAATAGTCAATTCGGTTTCACTAAAGGTCGTTCCACTACTGATGCAGCAGCCACTCTAGTTGGAATTATCAATGATGCTTGGGAAGCCGGACAGGATGTTATAGGTGTATTTTGTGACCTTTCAAAAGCTTTTGACTGTGTCGACCACAACATACTGAAAAATAAGCTTAAATTCTATGGTGTCACTGGAGCGGCCCTTGATGTACTATCTTCTTACTTAGACAATAGAACTCAGAAAGTAGAAATTAATAGAGCAGCCTCTAACAGCGCTCCTGTGCACATGGGCGTGCCTCAAGGCTCCATTATTGGTCCTTTTCTATTTCTAGTTTATATAAATGATCTTCCTTGTCTTGCCCAACAATTGTGTGATGTAATTTTATTTGCTGACGACACGTCACTACTGTTTAAAGTTGATAGAAAAAGTAGAAATTATAACAATGTAAGCAACATTATGTCACTTGTGCTTGAATGGTTTACAACTAATAACCTGGCTTTAAACACAGACAAGACCAAGTGTATTAAGTTCTCTCTTTCAAACGCACCCCAACTTGATATTCCTTTAGTAGTTAATGGTAAAGTATTAGAATGGGTACACAGTGCCAAGTTCTTGGGCATTACTGTGGATAGTAAGTTTAAGTGGGATAAACATATTGAAATCACGGCCAAAAAACTTAGTTCGGCAGCTTTTGCAGTGAGAAGGATCAGACAGTGTACAAACATCGAAACAGCTAGGCTCGTGTATTACAGCTACTTTCATAGCATAATGTCCTACGGATTATTGTTATGGGGTAATGCAGCTGACATAGGAAAAATTTTTGTTTTACAGAAACGAGCAATTCGTTTTATTTATGGACTTAAGCCTCGGGATTCCTTGCGAGAATTATTCAAATCGATAAATATTATGACTGTTGCATCTCAGTACATCTTCGACGTACTTATTTTTGTTAAATCTAACTTACACCTGTATAAAACATTGAGCGATGTTAACAGTGTAGTCACTCGTAATAGGCATAAACTTTGTATGAACAGATTCCGACTTAAAAAGGTTAGGCGGTCTTTCGTGGGTCAAAGTGTTAAATTGTTCAATAAACTCCCTGTAGAGGCTATTAACTTGCCAATGCCAAAATTTAAATCATATATTAAAAATGCTTTAATGGCTAATGCTTATTACACGATTAGCGACTATTTAAATGATAAAAAACCTTGGACCCTTCCTAAAACTTCCACCTCTCACACTTGATTTTAATTTTTTTATTATTATTTATATATTTTCTTGACATGTTTATTACATATATTTTGACATTTATTGTAAAACATATACGTGATTTGTGATCTCCAAGTGTCTGAAAGTAACATAGGTATCTATTATGTTAGATTATGGAGATCGAGTATGTCATGCACATTCAAATGGTCAAACCGGTGGCGGCGTCGTGGATCGGGTCGGGAGGTTCCCTCTATTGTGGTTGAGCTTCGCGATGGCTGACTCACGCGTCAACTCGTGAACGGGTGCTGCCGGGGGAACTGGTCAGCTCGATCTTTTATTAAAAGTTTTTTTTTTGTTTGGTTAATTATACGTATATGTATAAGTATATATATATTTTCCTTTCATCAGCACTTGATCACAATCATAATATGTTTCAGTATACCTTTTGACCATGTACTTTATTATGTACTTAATGTTATATTGCTGATAAAAAATTATACATGAATTTATATACAAAAAATGGCAAGCCCTTCTGGCATAATAGGGACCAACACTGTTTGAATGAGTTTCTTTCGGCATTTCTTCTCAGCAGTGGTCGTTCCGAAATGCTAGTAGTTTGTAGCTTTGGTAAACATCATTTAATTTAGATTATGACGTGAAAAAGTGCCTGTGAAGGCCTAATTTCTGAATAAATGATTTGATTTTGATTTTTGATTTTGAGAAGTCGGCAACTTTTTCATCGATCATCAGTTGTACGCGCCCCACCACTGGTAGATCTCTCTAGAAAAACTGTCTCGTCCACGCGCGCTTGAGATAGCACAAATTTAATATAATTATTCTGTTTTACTGTAAATCTTTCCAATAAACGTATTTTAATCGTCTAATAAAAGGAAATTATTGAAGAGCACCCCGAATACTGCACAAAATTGATCCTGCGGCCGGATGACGAAGAGGATTCTTCAATCGTGAGAAGACCACGTCGATGCGAATACTATACGTCGTGGACCTCCTAGTCAACGCTATACGTCTACGTGTGAACCAGATCAGCAGTTAAACGGTTAGGTTTCCTTCTGAATATCCTTCCCTCCCCAATCGAATTGTGTTAAAACTGTGTTATTTGTGCTAATTTCAGAATCGGTTAGTGACGTGTCGGGTGATTGCCGTTCCAGTCCCGCTTAAATCGTGAGTACTTTACCCTATTTTCCAAGCCCACAAAATGCCTGGTGATGATAATTTAGCTGTGCCTTCAGCACGATCAGTTTCTCCCTCAAGAAAAGCGATTAATTCAAATATTTCTGACCTCAAAAAACAAAGAGGTGTCTTGAGAGGTAGATTGACTCAATTTTCTAAATACTTAGATTTATTTGAAAATAATAGCCCATCTAAGCTTCAAATCAAAGAAATAAAGTTTAGAATGCAGGCGGCGATAGATATTTATCAAAATTTTAATAAAATCAATAGTGAAATTCTTTGCTTATCAGATGAGTCAGTCGATAACGAATATGTCGAGTCATTTGAGTCGTTATATTTTAGCGCTTTAGCTAATGCTGAATGCTTAATCGAAAGTGATGAGACTGGGGACAGTTCTAGTGATTTTAGGTCTAGTTCGAATACGAGTAAACCTCGCGCGCATGTTAAACTTCCCGAGATAAAGTTGCCTACCTTCGACGGGCAGTATGATCAGTGGCTTGAATATAGAAATTCCTATATTACAATGATCCACAAACGTACAGATTTAGATGCGATTCAAAAATTTCATTACTTACGTTCTTCACTCAGTGGAAGTGCCTTACAAGTTATTAGTGCATTGGAATTTACTGCGTCTAACTACCAACATGCGTGGGAGTTACTAGAAAACAGATTTCATAATGCGAGACTCCTAGTTCATAATCACATAAAATCGTTATTTTCTCTTTCCAATATAAAACAAGAATCGGCCTCACTAATTCGCAAACTTATTGATACTGTGTTACGCAACCTCCGTGCATTGAAGACACTAGAGGAGCCTGTGGACACATGGGATACCTTATTAATTTATTTAATTGTGTCGAAGCTCGATTTAGCTACGGAGAGTGACTGGGAAAAACATAAGGGCACTCTTGTTTTAAATTCGTCACGAAAGTTGAAATTAGATGATTTGCTAAGGTTTCTTAGGAATAAAGCGGATATGTTGGACATGATCAGTGCTAATCATAACAAGTTGCAATCGAAACCAACAAATAATGCAACCAATCAGGCCAATAATAAAGTTCATAGTTATGTCTCAACAAATAATAGTAATTCCAAAAATAAATTCACTAGTAATAATAATAAACGTCATAAATGTCCTTCATGTAACGGTAATCATGCTTTGTATATGTGTTATAATTTTTTGAATTTATCTGTACAAGACAGGTCCTTATTCGTAGATAAAAATAATTTATGTCGCAATTGTTTACGATCTGGACATGTACTTTCAGATTGCACGTTTGGCCCATGCAAGCAATGTCAGGGCAAACATAATAGTCTACTCCACTTTAATAGTTCTAATAAAAACAGTGTTAACAGTGACGCCATGTCCAGTTCTCCCCAGGCTACCTCAATGCCGACCGCGGCGCTGTTATCAGTAGGCGGTGATCCCTTCTATTCGAATACATACACATGCGCAGGCGATCTACCACTGCAACCTGTTTTGTTATGCACGGCATTAGTGGATGTGATTGATAAAGATAATCGTATGCATACAGCCCGAGCGCTGTTAGACTCTGGGAGTCAACATAGTTTTATTTTAGATAGATTAAGAAAACGTCTTAATGCGCCTCTTATACAGTCCACTATTCGAATTTCGGGTGTCGGACAATCAGTGTCGCACTCTAATCATTTATGCGAAATTACTTTTAAATCAAAAATATGCGATTATACGGCGAAGGCCAGATGTATTGTCTTGCAGCGCATAACAAACGGTTTGCCCACGACATGCATTGATGAAGCCCTCATACGAATGCCAAATAATATTCAGCTTGCTGATCCGTCTTTCTGTGTTCCTTCAGATATCGATTTATTGATTGGTGCAGATTTATTTTGGAGTTTGTTATGCGAAAATAGGATTCAATTATCGAATGGTCCCTGCTTACAAAATTCGAAGTTAGGTTGGCTTATTTCTGGTCCTATAAACAACAATAAAATTTTGTCTACCAATCTAGTACATTGTCATTTGTCACAAACTCTGAGCGAACAACTTACGCGATTTTGGGAAATAGAAGAAATGCCTCAGTCAGGTAGTCCTCTGACTAACGACGAGCGTTTGTGTGAGGATTTGTTTGTTAAAACTACTATTCGAATGGCTGACGGTAGATTCTCGGTACGTATCCCGCTTAAAGAATCAGCTGACTCGTTAGGCGATTCTTATACGTTAGCAAAAAATAGATTTTTTTCATTAGAACGTAAATTAGAACGTTCTCCTGATTATAAACGTATGTATGTCGAATTTATGCGTGAATATGAAGCTTTGGGACATATGGAACGCATAGATATGCCCAAAAGCCCTAATTATTTTTTACCACACCACGGTGTTTATAGGGAAGGTGCTGTGACTACTAAATTACGCGTTGTTTTTAATGCTAGTGCTGTCACTACTTCGAATAAATCGTTAAACGATATACAGTTACCAGGTCCAGCACTTCAAAATGATATATTCGGTATTTTATTAAGATTTCGTCAGTACAAGTATGTTGCCTGTGCCGATGTTTGTAAAATGTTTAGGCAAGTCATGGTTCAATCAGATCAAAGGTCGTTGCAACTTATAGTTTGGCGTGAAAACCCAACTGATCCTTTACAGGTCTACCAATTAACTTGCGTGACTTATGGTACTGCGTCAGCCCCGTACCTTAGTATGCGTTGTATTCGTCAGCTAGCCTCAGAGTGTGAAGATAAATTTGTTGCTCGCGTTATTAATGATGATTTTTTCGTTGACGATCTAATAACGGGACACGATAATTACAAAACCTTGCTAGACATTTGTGAGAAAACACGCCAAGTCCTGCAGTCTGGATGCTTCCCACTCCGCAAGTGGACATTCAACTCTGACGTCACACGATGTGCTTCGATAAAGAATTTCGAAGGCGAGCATACTCAAAACAAAACATTAGGCGTAGGTTGGAACAGCGATAGTGATGAGTTACACTTCACTACGAAAATTGATTTTAATTCAGATAATTCAAAATTGAATAAACGTCAAATGTTGTCCATCATAGCTCAAATTTATGACCCCTTAGGATTATTATCAGCATCTATAATAATTGCAAAAATATTATTGCAAAAGTTATGGGCTAATAAACTAAGTTGGGATGATGAAGTTCCTCAGGACATTGCCGAATCATGGAATTATTTTATCGGTACATTAAAGTGCTTAAGCGAATTAAAAATTCCACGTTGCGTTTTAAATACGGATAGGCAATATACTGAGCTCCATATTTTCTGTGATGCTTCTTCGAATGCATATGGTGCATGTGCCTATATACGTACCTATAGCGATGGCTCGTCAAATCCCACAGTAAGACTTCTTTGTGCCAAAACAAAGGTCGCACCTTTAAAGTCACTTACTATCCCAAGACTTGAGCTGTGTGGTGCTTATGTAGGTGCTAAATTGTATAAACATATTGTAGATTCGTTGAGATTGTCCTTCACTAAAACTTACTTCTGGACTGACTCGACTATCGTACTAGGATGGTTACAAATGTCTCCACATTTATTAAAAACATTTGTTCAAACTCGTGTAGCAAAAATTAAAAACATAACAGAGGAGTCTGAGTGGCTACATGTACCTAGTAAAGACAATCCAGCAGATTTATTGTCCAGAGGCGTTTATTTAAATTTATTAATTGATAATAATTTGTGGTGGAACGGACCGTATTTTTTACAGTCTCGTGAATTCAGTTTAGATTTTATACGTGATAATAATGAGTCGGTAGAATTAAATGATTTGCCTGAGTTAAAGCCTCCTACTAAAGTTAGCTTTGTTTGCATTCCAGTCGAGAACGATTTATTTGAATTCAAAAGATATTCGTCATATATTAAACTTTTACGCATAGGTGCATTTGTTTTGAGATTTATAGATAACATTCGCAGCCGACATCAGAGCGTCTCAAAACAACAAACCGGTTTTCTAACCACGGACGAGCTGCGTGCATCACAGGCATTGCTAGTAAAGTGTGCACAACGCGAATCGTTCCCGGACGTTTATGACAATTTATTGAATAATACGACCGTAAAAACAAATAAATCGCAATGGAATCGTTTATCAGGTCTTAATTTGTTTTTAGATGATCGTAAAGTAATTAGAGTCGGTGGTAGGCTGTCAAATTCGTCTGATTTCAACTACGATAAGAAACATCCAGTGTTGTTATGTAATAAACATTATTTTACGTTACTGTTGGTTAGATACGAGCATAGACGTTTACTTCATGCCGGTCCACAGCTGCTATTGTCTTCACTGCGCGAGTGTTGGTGGCCACTGAGTGCTAGGAACTTAGTAAAGAAAATAGTTCGTGAGTGTGTTACGTGTGCGCGAATAAAAGGCAAAATGTTATCTCCTATAATGGGAAATTTGCCATCTGAGCGATTGGATGGTGGATTTCCATTTATTACAACCGGCTGTGATTATTGTGGGCCACTGTTCATACTGAACCGGAAGGGCAGAGGAGCCCAGTTAACTAAAGCGTACGTTTGTTTATTTATTTGTTTTCTTACTAGAGCTATACACTTGGAACTTGTTACCAGTCTCACTACTGACGATTATATTTTAGCTCTAAAGCGTTTTATTAGTAGAAGGGGTAAACCTGATACTATTTACTCTGATAATGGGAGAAATTTTGTAGGTGCAGAGAAAGAATTCCCTAAAATTTTGAGTGAAAATTCGGATAAAATTATAAATTATTCTACAAGTAATGGAATAAATTTTAAGTACATTGCTCCGTTTAGTCCCCACCAAGGCGGGCTGTGGGAAAGTGGGGTAAGGTTATTTAAGTATCATTTTAGACGCATTGTAGGCAACGCGAAACTAACTTATGAGGAGTTTAGCACAGTTTTGACACAAATCGAGGCTGTCCTCAACTCCCGTCCTATGTCTCCTCTTTCCTCAGACCCTTATGACTTCAACCCGCTAACGCCTGGTCATTTCCTTATTGGCCGGCCGTTGACTGCTCCTGCTAGCACCGACGACGTAGCAGCTGCGACATCTACGACTCCGGCGCTCAACCGATATCGACGCATCGAGCAAATTCGTTTACATTTCTGGCAACGATGGTCGAAAGAGTACATAGCTGAGCTCCAGACGCGGACTAAATGGAAGACGAATAAAAACGATATTGCCATGGACATAAAGGATGATAACCAGCCGCCTCTGAAGTGGAAATTGGGACGGATCGTGAAGACTTATCCTGGTGCGGACGGAGTTTCTCGTGTTGCTGACATACGGACGGCTACAGGAATAATAAGAAGATCGTTCTCCAAGATCTGCCCGTTGCCGCTGCAGCCCGAGAGTTGAATAAATCCAGAAGACGTCATACTTTGGAAGTCGGAGTCTTCCAAGGCCGGGGGCATGTTTATGATACCACTATCGCCATCTATGAGTGAGAAGTCGGCAACTTTTTCATCGATCATCAGTTGTACGCGCCCCACCACTGGTAGATCTCTCTAGAAAAACTGTCTCGTCCACGCGCGCTTGAGATAGCACAAATTTAATATAATTATTCTGTTTTACTGTAAATCTTTCCAATAAACGTATTTTAATCGTCTAATAAAAGGAAATTATTGAAGAGCACCCCGAATACTGCACAATGTGTGAGATACTAAAAAGACGAAATGTCTCTGATGCGGTTAATAATTGCCACTAGACGAGATGTCTTGTCAATTAAACCAGTCTATCTAATCTATGGGTGTGTTATTTAAAAATCTCCATTGTATAGAATGGATTATTGTGCAAGTAAAAATATTGTGTAATAAGAATCCGACCTTATTAATATTATAAATGCGAAAGTTTGTGAGGAATGTAAGTACCTATGACCTATTCAGTTTATATTAGTTTTTAAGACAATTTTTATTAGTTAGTTACTTCTGAAATAAAATATACCTATTATAATTTTTTAGATGTGACACTATAATTGACTAGACACTTAATTTGTTAATCCAAAATCGACGGTAATTTAAAAGACATTACGATGTAACAATTTATGGTAATTTGTTATGAAAATAGAATACCTCGTTGTCACTCGTAATAATACAATGTGTTTACATTTGAGGTTAGCGTTTTCCTTTGTCCGTAATTTTTAAGGTATTCCGATCGGGAACGGGAAAGGAGTTCCCTCATCAGGAGCTGTTCCTGAAGGCACCATCAGGTCATGCAAACATTCGTCCAAACTAGACAGGTGAAGATATCTGTTAGAAAATTAAGTTACAAGATTCAACACGAACATACAGTCATACTTATTGCAAGATAAATTATGTAGTTGCTCTGTGAGCCGTAGACTTCGCGAACTTAAAGAGATTGCATATTATTGCTATTATCCCTAACTATTTATTTAACTTGTAATCGATGTATGTATTTTCGAGTCAAATATTGCAGGATAAATTTGATCTACTTTCCGGAAAATACTGTCACAGTTCTTCTTATAACAGAATTTTCTAGAAGTTCAGGGTGAATCTTATCTCAAACTTAATACTTTTGTAACTTCCTAACATGAATTTTACCCTTGTTTTATTGGAATTACTCCAATCCAAAGCCGAGGGGCCAAATATTTCAACAAACTTAGTTTTCAAGCTGAAACTTCAAATGCAACGATTGACGATCTTCGATAAGACGGATTTGTCTCCAAATCTGTTAAAGGCACTTATTCATTGGACAAGAAGCAAATAAAATTAAATCATTTATTCAGAAATCAGGACTTCACAGGCACTTTTGCGCGTATATAATGTGAGAAAGTGAAAAATTTAGTCTAAATTAAATAATATTTGTGAAATGAACTACTATCATTTCGAAACGACCACTGCTGAGATGAAATGCCGAAAGAAATTCATTGAAATATTGTCGGTCCCTATCATGCCAGAAGGGCTTACCACTTTTCAAACATTTTTTTTTTTCTCAGTAAACAATGTAATTACACAAGTAATAATTAGAATTTTTTTCTCAGTAATATAACAATGTAAGTACACAAGCTATAATAGAATCCTGGCCTTCTGAGGAAGAAGCCGAAAAATAAGTGATTGATTCGACAAAATGCTTTCTAAATATTCATTTTATCATTAGATACTAGTTAAAATTTATGTACATCGCTAAATTTCTGTAGAAATAGGTAGTTTAGTAGTGTAACACTTGTACTGTTTGTCAATCACGCAAAATTAACTGGACGATTTTTCATGAAATTTGGTACATATTTAGGACCTGGAATAATTTTTACTGAAGCACACTATAGACTTTTTAAAAAATAAAACCTCAGTTCTTCCATCACAGATTAATACCTTACTCAGTCTGATGATAAATCCATCACTCACGTCAAGGAATTACTCATAAATATAAGGAAGTGATTTCAACAAACAACCTCTGTGTGCACTCGACTTTACCACTTCCACTTGCCCTTTCTCGAACATCTAAACTCCCACAATCTTGATTAAAATCTGCCGGGTTTCGCTGTTAGAGATTAAGACAAGATTATTGTGAAACAAGTTTCGTTCAACATTATGTGTTCAACTGTATTCAGAATATCAAAAATAAAAGTAAAGTGAGAAACGAGCAAGCGTTTCATCTAATGTAAAGTAATAAAATACTAGGCACATCACAAAAGCGTAGACCCGTTTTTGGAAGGCTTCAATATATATAGGATTGGGAGAAGTGCGGATTCGCATTTCACTACTCGATCCGATAGTATCGATTCGAAGTGAGACGCAGCGATCCAATCACGTTGTGGTGTGGTTGTCATTGCATCACAGTGGCGCACTGTGATTGGTTAGCTGCGTCTCACTGCGAATCGACTCGATGGTGAGATGTGAATAACAAAATCGCACTAAATCGGAGTAAACAATGTTTCTAACTGTGAACCAATAATAAACAGTCCATATTTTTTTGCAAATATATGCAAATGTCCAATTATGCGCAAGCAGGCACCACCTGACTCCTTCCGGGATTTTACCTTTAACTGTTAACTTTTGCAAGTTAAAGCACTCTTCATAAGCTTAGGCAAGCTTTGTAACTTAATTCACTTAACTTGAAACACTAATATTGTAAAAAAATATATATATTCTTTCTTCAGAAACTCCTTCACAGAAAATCCCTCAGATGAAACTGTAAACATTTATCTGAATATTTATAAAATTTTGCCTGTGAGCTTGGTGAAAAAGAAGTTTTATCCTCGCGAACCCGTACATATGTCTGTCTGTCAGTCAGTATGACACACCGCAGATCTTAATGTAATTTTGTACGATACGAGTTATTTCCTGGGATACTACTTAGGCTATTAATTTATTATTCTTTATCCCAGAAAATATACGGTATCCATGAGAATTTTTTTTCACCGAGTAATAAGGGTATTTCCACAAGGTTGAAGTCGCGGGCAGATAAAGATAATGCACAGTATAAAAGCTATAAATTTCACCCCGAAAGCGAAAATGTTGAGCGTAGCAATCCTACTTATATTATAAATGCGAAAGTATGTGACGAGGCGAGTGTATGTTTGTTACTCTTTCACGCAAAATCTACTCTACGGATTGTTACGAAATTTGGTACACGGGTAGAATATAACACATAGGCTACTTATAATACCGAAATTCCCACGCGATCAGAGCCCTGGGGCGCAGCTAGTATTTACATATAATCTTAGACTTTTTTTTAAATTCGTACGAGTAAACACATTAGAAAATCCGTTTCGAATCTTTCACACATTTTAACGCAACAGAAGCACGAATATAGTTATCGAGCTCCTAAATATCAAAACATTAACTTTGTAAGTAACCGTTCGGCAGTTAACATCGTGGCGCCAGGGGTAGTTTACTTCAAAGTTTAGGTACTATAATAGAAGTTGAACCCCTTGAGGGGAACTTATAACTACTCTACTACTAGTTATGAGTAAAATCGCCCAGATTAAAACCCGAGTTTAAGTTAATACCCAGGCTATAACCCATTTGATGTATGCATTTAAATGGCTGACAAAACTAAGATTTACTCGGGTTACACAGGCCGACGCGCAAACACCTCGCTAAGTCACCGTTTGAAAGTAAAAAAATATTTGCGATGACATCGAAGAGTTTTGAACGTCAATATTCATCTTCCGTAATAATCATATCTATTATGGCAAAGTGAATACTTATTTGTTTTTATAATGAACATTTATGCGTCAGATCTTGATGGCTGACAATCAGAAATGGGTTTACTTCCGGGCACAAACTGAGCATAGAATTTCTTTCCCAAATATAAAAATTAAAAAAATATTTTTCATCGGCGTAAACCCATCAGAGGAATATGAACGTTCACACCAAGCTATGCGATTTAATTTAGAATGTTATATGTAGAATGTAATAAGAACACAATAATTACGTTATGGCATCAAATTTGAATGACAGTGCCGTGCAATAAGGTTCCATTTTGTTCGAAATCCGTGCTACAATGTACTTTCTGTACCACTGTTAAATATTCTATGGCACGCGTTCAGAGTTAAGCTACGCTACTCAATCTGGCAAATTGCTATGTACTTTATTAATGAGTAGCCTTCTCATTACGTGGGTATAGGATTAATAATATTAGTTACTGTTAGGGTCTAAGGACACAATATTATTCGCTCGAACGGTATGGACCTATGCAATTTAGCACAAGCGTAGCCAGATTTTAATATAGGGTTCAATAAATAGTACATATTATATCATAATCTTAAGAAAATTGAAAATTGGCGAGTTTGTTTTCGAGCAGTAGGACAGTATATAAAAATATCATTTTGTTATACTGGGTGTAATATATATATATATATATATATATATATATATATATTAGTGTAGGAATAGTAATGACTGAGATATGTCCACCCCTGTCTTTATTTTAATTTTGTGAATATCTTAAAATTAAGTATATCTTTTACTTTTCGGTTGTTTAACCCCCAAAATTCAAATATTCAATCGTGATAAGTTTTTAGCCTGTGACAAAATTCTGTAGTTTATATAATTATAGCCTCTTCCGTTTACAATCTGCGCGGGAAGAGAGAGAGTATTCCTCTCCCACACCAGTGTGGAAGACAGGTAAGAAACAAATTAAAAATTGTATAACAATTGCATGTCACAAAATATAAATATTATGTTAGTATTGTGTAATAGCTAATGCTTACAATATAAATGTCATTAAGGTTTCCAACCTTTTGCAAAATAACTGAGCGACAATTTATCTTCGTTCCATCTATACACTGTCATTCACCGTGATAACGCATAATTAAGACGAATCACAGGATGAATAGAATGACAGTTAGAAAATTTTAAAGAAGTGTTGAATGAATGATCTGAGAGATATTAAATTATGTTCCAAAAATGCCTTTAAAAATGCGCAATTCGGTGCATTTTTTATCTTAAAACTTACATGAAGAGAGTATTTTATAGGTATATACATTACTAGGTGCGCCCCGAGGCTTCGCTCCCGTGGGAATTTCGAGATGAAAAGTACCCTATGTAGTAAATTACCCGTGTAGCAAAATTACTATTATAATAGCTTGCGGCTTCGTACAGATAAAAGAAAAATATATTATTTTATCTATGACGAATACAATTTTTTTAAAGGTGAGTTTCACCAGTCAGCTTTAACGTGCGCGCTGACGTTTAAACAAAATGGCGTACTTTGGTTTTTTCTGTGCATGTTAATGTTAACGTCAAAATAAATTTTATCTGACGAATTGAGACTGATCACGGAATCAGTAGGTACTACGGGGCACCTACTAACTCCATGAGACTGATACAACCTAAGCATATCTATATTGTCTTCTTGAATTCATAATACCTCATTTCATGGTTAATTTCAGAATTTATTACCACACACGACAAAGCTGTGGTAGGATTTTAATTTAATGACAAATCGTTTGTGGCTTCTTTGAAGACATTTCTACATAAAATATTACATCTCTTAATTGTATCTACACCGACATACCTAAAATACCTACCTACTTATATTATTAAATGAATGAGAGTTCTGAATGAATACCTACCAATTGTAAGTGATAAAAATAGTGTTTTTTTAGGCTCATTTCCAAAGTAATACAAAGTTAATTTATCGAAAATTGTATAGTGCACATCAATCAATATACATATAATAAAATTGGATTTTTTTTAAATTCTTCACGTAATATACTTAATTACTGATATAGATGACAAAAATATAGTTTTGGAAATTTTTGTCTGTCTGTCTGAACGCGCATCATTCGAGATCTACTGGACCGATTTGCTCGAAATTTGGTATTTAGGTACCTCATATACCGGGCTAACATCTAAGATACATTTCATCCCGGTAAATGGTCAGGTTCCCGTAGGATAATTGAAAAACTAATTATGAATCAAAAATGCCTCAGAATCCCGTGTTAACATTTTATAGACAATTCATCCCGGAAAATGGGGAGGGTCCTGTAGGAAAATTAAAATAAAAATCCAGGGAGCCAATTTAAATCAATTAACTTTATTCACATTTATTGGAAAAAATTCAAAGTTCACACTTACCAAAATCAAAATTGTTGGGAAATAGGCATTAAAAGTTTAAACAGCAATAGTTAAGAGTTCTAGTTACGTAGTTGTGTAGATGATTTAGAGACGTTTATTGTATGAAAACGTAGCCCTTTGCATGTTGCATTAAAATCGCAAAATGCCAATTTTCCATCATTTTCACAAAATCTCAAATTTATCTAAAACTAAAATCTGCCCAGTGGTAGTGGTGGTGGCACTAGATATACAACACGTTTATTTGTTAGACAAATTAAAATCGCCCCGACTTTCAATATTCAACTCATAACTTTTGAACTCAGGATAATATTATCTATAAACTGAACGAAAATCGGTTCATCCGTTTGGGAGCTTCGACGCCACAGACAGATACACAGACAGACACGTTAAATGTATAACACCCCTCTTTTTGCGTCGGGGGTAAAAGATACGCATACTAACGCTATCCATACTCACAACTAAGCAATTTTGTGTGAAACTTATTTACGACATGAAGCTCTCGGCGTGCACTTAATATCAAAGCTTCGGACGTAAATCGAAGAGCTTTATCTACCCAGGCTGGGCTTTCAAGTTTACGAGCGTCGACGCTTTGAACGGTGAAAATGTATCATGGTTGCTGTTTTAACCCATGGCGAAAAAACAGGTGTGAGTTTTAGTTATATCTATGACATAGAAGGTAAATGTTGATTTGATATTTTTATTTATTTATTTATTTATGTACACAACAAAACAATGTAAATATAAAACTTACAAATAAGAATCTAATTACAAAGGTACTACTCATTTCCATATATAGAATTTTATAATATAGAAATTTCTTCCAGTGTACCCGCGAAAGAAGAATGGGGAAAAAGGAGGCATTGGCGTGTACAAAAAAGAAAAGATACAATAAACCTTTCATCTCTCTCTCATCTAAACGTGTCCCTTACTATATTTTCAGCTGTGACGTCCAAGATTCGCTTAAAAAATAAATTAAAATATTTTTGAAGATTCTGTGCTGTGTTTCACAACCGGTTGCCTGACTGACGTCAACCCTATCGGGAATGCTATTATTATATTTCTATTGTTAAGGCATTTTAACTCGGAGTCGCCTCGTGCGACATCCACGGGAGAATAATGGTCTTGTTCTAGGGCGGGAACCACACGGCACAAAAAGTACTTTTACTAGGTATAGCATATATCACGTCTCTATCTCTAACAGGGTAGCCAGAGCCAAGACGCATATACTTATCTACAAGACTAGCAAATTAAGTTTTTATAGTGAGTTTTTTAGGCTAGCTCATTTATCTATACTTTGATTGATTTTTACAATTTACAGTGAAAGAGTATCTTACTTTTCGATTGTTTTATTTTTAAAAGCTTTTATTTTAGGTTGACATCTCTTAATTGTCTCTCTGTAATCAATTCTAGCAAAGATTTCTCGTCATAACAAAGTGGAAATTCGATTTCTAACTTCTTGTTTCAAAATATAAATAAAATAAAATAAATTTATTAGCCTGATGAAATAAAACAAATTTCATTTCATCAGACACAATGGCTTGGACACCAGGATTTAATTATAAAAAAACCCTACTAATATTATAAATACCAATGTTTGTGAGGATGTATGCGTGTATGTTTATTTAAATTTGGTACATGGGTAGAATATAACCTGGAATAACACATATACTTTTTATGCCGAAATTCTCCGGGGCGCAGATAGTATTTATATAAATAAAAAATACATACCTAGACTTAATATCTCGTGTTGACCTGAAAGGATTCGAAATTGAACCCAGGACCTCCAGTGTTGTATGATGACCATGATGTAGAAGAAATCTGGCATGATGACTACAGAGAACGTCAACCTTTTAAATGAAATGTTTGTGTTGCCAAGTTAATGCTGTCAAGGCTTTTGATCCCTTTCGTATAGAATATTATCTTCATGTTACAACACGTTATGTCAACAAAGAATAACTACTAGCGACCCCTGTCAGCTTTAAGCAGTAAGTAGACACATGGCAGACATTTCGTAGGCTTACTGAACCATGCTCAAGGATTATGTGCCAAATATAGCTCTATTGGGTAACATACCTAACCTTTTAGGGTAAGTTTAATACATTAGTGAACAACTTTCAGCAATGAACATATTCGTGAAATCAAATTATAACTTTTTATCTATATAAAACTGCTGATTCATGAGATTTAAGAAGCGAATAAATACTGACAATATCGTTCCATCTTCCCAAAGATTTAGGCCTCCTATTCTATCCAAAATTACGAGTATTTATTAGGATAATTTGGAAGGCTTTAATTCAACATATTTACAGCGATTTTAACAATACCGTCTACGCAACGTAAATCAAATGATTTCAGTACATACTGTATAACGTCACAGATAATGACGTATTAACGGCGGCTTTGGTCCTCACAAATTTAGCCAAGTCGACACGCTCTGAAGAAGGATATATTGATATATCCTTCAGATTATCCAGAGTTAACTCGAAAATACCTAAAAAATAAAGGAACTCGACAAGAGTATTGCTAAAGTAGTAAAATCCCAGCTTCTTTATTGGCTGTCACTAGTATGGATCTCCTAATCTATAATTAAGTATAATTTTAACTTTTTCTTTTCACTTAACACAGAAACGAGCAATTCGTTTTATTTATGGGCTTAAGCCACGGGATTCCTTGCGAGAATTATTCAAATCGATAAATATTATGACTGTTGCATCTCAGTACATCTTCGACGTACTTATTTTTGTTAAATCTAACTTACACCTGTATAAAACATTGAGCGATGTTAACAGTGTAGTCACTCGTAATAGGCATAAACTTTGTATGAACAGATTCCGACTTAAAAAGGTTAGGCGGTCTTTCGTGGGTCAAAGTGTTAAATTGTTCAATAAACTCCCTGTAGAGGCTATTAACTTGCCAATGCCAAAATTTAAATCATATATTAAAAATGCTTTAATGGCTAATGCTTATTACACGATTAGCGACTATTTAAATGATAAAAAACCTTGGACCATTCCTAAAACTTCCACCTCTCACACTTGATTTTAATTTTTTTTTTTATTATTATTTATATATTTTCTTGACATGTTTATTACATATATTTTGACATTTATTGTAAAACATATACGTGATTTGTGATCTCCAAGTGTCTGAAAGTAACATAGGTATCTATTATGTTAGATTATGGAGATCGAGTATGTCATGCACATTCAAATGGTCAAACCGGTAGCGGCATCGTGGATCGGGTCGGGAGGTTCCCTCTATTGTGGTTGAGCTTCGCGATGGCTGACTCACGCGTCAACTCGTGAACGGGTGCTGCCGGGGGAACTGGTCAGCTCGATCTTTTATTAAAAGTTTTTTTTTTTGTTTGGTTAATTATACATATATATATAAGTATATATATATTTTCCTTTCATCAGCACTTGATCACAATCATAATATGTTTCAGTATACCTTTTGACCATGTACTTTATTATGTACTTAATGTTATATTACTGATAAAAAATTATACATAAATTTATATATAAAAAATGGTAAGCCCTTCTGGCATAATAGGGACCAACACTGTTTGAATGAGTTTCTTTCGGCATTTCTTCTCAGCAGTGGTCGTTCCGAAATGCTAGTAGTTTGTAGCTTTGGTAAACATCATTTAATTTAGATTATGACGTGAAAAAGTGCCTGTGAAGGCCTAATTTCTGAATAAATGATTTGATTTTGATTTTGATTTTGACTTAAGAGTAATATATAGCAGCGACTCTAACTATATTTTCACACCATTACATGTTAAAACATGTTGATCCTATGGGATTCTAAGGCTTTATGTATTCAATTTACATGTATATTGTAAATTAAATTATCTTTATCTTATTACAAATTGTACTGATAGTAACACAAAGACTAGTATTAATAATGATGATTGAGATGAAGATATAGAACCGGCTAATAGTAGAACAGAAACTGAAGATATACTCACCAATATAAGTGCAAATAGTGGCAATGGAGCATGATAGGTCGCCATTAACGTCCCAGCTCCTATACTGGCAGTCACCAATATAGATCCAGCTAAAGCTAAGGCCTCCCATTCTGCGGCAGCTGGTAGCAACGCTAGGGCCAGTACTATAGACAGTACGAAGGTGATTACTGACAGGGAAGCTATGGACAGTACTTGATGGGCGAGTTCCTGAAACAATAGAGAAATTGTAGAATGTAATTTACACAAGGCAGTAAATCATATTCGTCTTCGCAAGACGACTCAGCTAAATTTGTGAGAACCAATACGAAACAGATCGTTCAGAGAGTATGTGGTAGGGCACATAACAGAAATGCAAGAATGTTATTATAGGTATAACAAAAGCAATTGATTAATTCAATCTTTGAATTTTGTTCTGGATATTTTAATTTTGCAATAATGTAAATTGAAAACGGTATCGTTATACATCATCCACTGTATCAAATAAATCTCTTTTAAGTTTAGAAACACATTGTAATTTTATGCTTTCGCAGACGTGAGTTATGAATTATGCTCCAATTTTATCAGGTAAATACAAGTATCGTGTAAGTTGTGTGTGATCAAAAGGTTTGCATCTTACTCCAGCCACATGAGTTTTCATGTCAACCTGACTCATGTATAATAGTTTTTATAACCCACCACTTCCTTCCAGTGATGTAAAATGTCGTGAGTCTTATTGGTGGATAGTACGGCCAGTAGGTAGGTCATGTCAAATGCCTTTAGGCAACTTGAATAAAGTCTAACACCAGTGTTAGCAAAGAGACACTCGATATTTTGAGTTACACGTTTTCAAACTTAAGCATTTCAAACTTTATCATTTCCTCGTATTATTAGCGAAAACAAAAAAAATATATATTCAAATAATTATGCAACACTCGATGAAGAAATTTAGTTTTGATTACAATGTAATCACAATTTACTACGCGAATTTTGATGGCCACTATGACAAATGTGGCCAAAAGAAAAGTATTCTTATTTTCCTTTAGAATATTTTTGTACTTTTCGACAATAAATTAAAAAAATATATAAAAATGTGATGCTGGTTCTAACGTGCGGGTTTGCGAAGCCCCAAGATGAATAGTCGAAAAGCGTTTCACATTGAGAATCACGTCTTTAACTTTGCCCCATTTGTCATGCACCAGAAGCAGGTATTATATCATCTAAATAAATAGCACATCTCTTTGAACTTTCTCCATTCGTTTTACTAGAACATGCATGACTAACTTACTCTATTTTTGGATTAAAAGAATATGTTTTGTGTCATGTAAAAATGTTTCTCGTAATTCCGTACATTTTTAAATCATTGTGTTTGTTTACACAGCCGAGTCCACAGCGCTTGTTTCGTTATACATAATCATCAAAAATATATCAACATTGAACGAAAATGTCAACACAAAATTATTACTCCACTACATCTTTTTGCTTACACCAACTTTTTTTTTTTTTGCTATCCGTGCCTGTTGGAAAACACGTACACAAAAAAAACGTAGATACGTTAACGCAAACTGTATCATCTGCCATTTTGTTGGCTATATCTAGTCAAATATAAAACTAAATTTTTATCCTAAGCGCGTGAAATATTTTAAGCCGTACGTTATAGATACAAAAGTACATGCATTCGACCATTTATAGGCCCTCACAGTTATGTAACTTGCATTAGAAACAATTTGTATAATATTTTCGCTGTTAGCAAAAAATGTTTTGGTGAAATCTGATGAATATTCACAACTTCAAGCCCGCATAAATATAAGACTTCATATATCGATGTGATTTAAATATTGCTAAAAGTAATCAAGTTGTCAAGTTGTTGTAATAAGCATTTCTTGTGTAATTTATATTAATACAATATTAAATTGATCTTTCAGGCAGTTACATGATGTAAAATTATGCGATGCCAAGTTATTTACAAACCTAGTTTCAAATTAAGTCACTGTTACCCCAAAAATTACAAGATACTAGATGCCAGAGTGATGTCCCAAAGCGAAAGCCGTAAATAGTATTAAGAATTCATGTTGCAGATTATCTTGGATAAGGATTGTGGCATCTAGTTTCGTTTAGTTTCTACCCTAGAATGAATTCACTTCATATCCACTCTCGGATATCGTATGAGGGTTATAAGCCTTGACAGTTAAAGGTAAAAACACCATACCTAAAGAGGATTGAAGTCAGGCAGGCGGCTGGTCGTATAACCACAACCAAAGCTTCAGAATTTTAAGTTTATCCAGACCGCCAAATCCTTTCCGACTTCGAGTCTCGAGGCGTTACAACCGAGAATTCATCCGTGATGAAAGATATAAATAGAAATATCCTAGTTAAGGAAATACTTATGTTTTGATCACAAGGGTCGCTCAAGGCCCTTGTCTTATAACATCCTAGCTACTTACAAACAAATGACTGCTTGCATTTAATTAGACAACCTAATTACTTGTATTGTTCACAAGGGTCTACCAGATCCCGTTTTAACCCTCTACAAATTGTAATATCTGCAGATGTACGGTAGAATAAATGTTATGGTTTTCATTATTTATTCATTCTTCCTATTTATGTGCCTATAACTTACTGAATGTTGAATGTAAGCTCATTAAATTTCGTTTTATTCAGAGCTAGTCTGAATAATTGTTCAACTGTTTTGAAATCCGTCCATTCTCTGATGTTATTGTACCAAGAAATCTTGCGTCTTCCCACTCTTCGCTTTCTGGCAATCTTTCTTATCATTATAATTAGAAGCAGATTGTATAGGAGTTCCAATATCAGGTATGGGATTTTTCTTATTTTAATGGTCTGCACAAGATCCACCTTTTTGCCCTGAGAACTTCCTCATCTGAGTGTTTTCCCGGTTGCTTCCTCCGCCGCTAAAAGTCGGGTCCCAGGGTTCCCAAACGTTGCCCGGCCAACTTGGCCAATGCCCAATATGAAGAGGCAAAGTGCTAAACATAAAAATAATCAATTCGACCCGATATTAATATGCTCGTCCCCTAAAAGGAAGTATATGGAACAGAATAATAAAAACCTGCTGATACCTCTGGTAGAAAGAGATGGAGTGAACAACTGCTGCTAAATATAGAGTAGAATAGAGATTGAAGACGTCCTAAATATAAATAAATAAATATAAATATATTAGGACAAATCACACAGACTGAGCTAGCCCCAAAGTAAGTTCGAGACTTGTGTTATGGGATACTAACTCAACGATACTATATTTTATAATAAATACATATATAGATAAACATTAAAGACCCGGGCCAATCAGAAAAAGATCATTTTCCATCTTGACCCGACCGGGGCTCGAACCCGGGACCTCTCGGTTCAGTGGCAAGAACTTTACCACTGCGCCACTGAGGTCGTCGAGGTAAACTGGTCGAAGATGGCTTAAGATAATGAGATGTTGATCACTAGTTATGAGTAGTATTTCGTCCGAAGAGGCAAGCCCATATTCAAAATACACGGAGACTACGAATAATATCCAAATTAATCACCTAGTAGTGGTGTGGAAAAGTATATTACCTATTATGTTAAACTACTAGTAGTAGTGTTAATAAGGTGATTCTCCGTTATCATCTGCTTAATTAGCTAATAAAATAAGGATAAAGCCAATTAGCGATAAGATTTCATTGTGATGTATATGTAGAAAGGCTGTGGCGTGGAAAAGTATAATTTTATACTATTTCGTAGTAGTATAACATAATATATTTTTCCGTGGACACCATGCACATATTAACATCGCCAAAAGATACTATTACGGATATAAGGAATGTGAATAATTTGAATAATGTGAAAAATTGTAAATTATTTTTTACATCTTATTTTGTCGTAAAAGGGTAACATTCTCATTATTCTGTTCAAAACTGCTGATCTCAGAAATTATGTAGTCAACTAGCCGTATCGTATTAACCACATCTGTCACTTTTGTTCAGGATCTAGTTGGGAATTCCAAAATTTTATAACCAACCCAACTTCCGTGATAGTTACAGAATACCTATATATATTAGATTAGACAATGCACGATATAATTAATTTAATAATAAAAATTATGTGTGGATGCCAATATTCTGGCAACTAGGGATCCTGATGACAGAGCGAAGTGGAGACGAAAATGTAGGATTACAGACCCCGGACTCCGACGCTCAGATCTAAGGAAGAAACCAATCAGATTTCAGAAAATCAGATGAGAGACACTAGATAATAAAAACAAAATTAAAAATTTAAGAAACTCCCGGCCCAATTTGCTGTCATTATCACATCATCTCAAAAGTGCTGACGATTTTCAAACGATTGAACATTTATTTTCCTAACATAGCTAAGAACACTCTCGACTAATTCATTTTCGAATAAAAAACTCTCGAACTTACTTTGCGGCTAGCTCAATCTGTGTGATTTGTCCTGATATATTTATTTATTTATTTATAAACTAGATCCAAATCGTTTCAACGGTCTGGCTGGTACGATACCAGTGATATACAAACAGACACACAAACAATTAATAAAAAAGCGTAACGATCGAAAATATCACGCTCTGTAATCAATGTTTATATCTATAGAGAAGAAGAAAGTTTCTTCATAATTGATTTGATTTTGATTCCGAATTTCTCGCCGGATCGGAGCCTAGTACTTAGATAATAACTTGATTATCGTATAAATTGGTTAACCCAGAGCTCGGACTAAGTGCCTACTCTTAGTCGTGATATTCCTTGTTTGATGGTCAATTACAATGGAAGGTATAAACCAGTGGTATGTACAGTCAACAGCATGTCATGTTACTCTACACAGATCACTATTCCGAAGTAAATAACGGCGAATAACAAGAATTCTGCTAATTGGATGAAGTTATGTTGTTTAAACTTGCTGTACTGAAAGTTTTCGTATATTTTCTTTGTTGTTACATTCATACGATTCGAATTTCCTGATAGGGATGAAAAGGGACCTCCAGTAATAAATTTCCAATGTCACGACATTTTTGACTAACTTGCAAAATGTAATACAATTAACATGTAATAATACATCATTGACCAATACAACTCTCAAAATTTTATACAATTAACACACAGTATTCTAGCAAAAACTACAGTCTTTACTAATTTTAACTTATACACAATTAGATTTTTTACCACAAACTTTTATTGTTGTCAGAGAGATCTTATTGCATTCAATGTGTGACAAAAATATTATGCCCGTGCAGTAAACCAGTGAGGAGTTACCATTTCTGGAGGCGTTCCTGGGCGCACCATAATAGGTCATGCTTATCATATCAATGCATTGTCATCCAAACTAAACGTGTGCACAAAAATTCAGCTCAATAAAAAATTGAGTTGCAAGATTCCAACCGATTACATTAGGGACATACATACATTGCAAGTTTTATAAAAGCTTGTAAAAAAAGAACAAAATAAAATATAACAAAAACTTTTTGTAGAAAATGTAGGGTACTTTTTAATTACTTGTTAATATACCTTCTTGGATTTCAATAACATCAGATTTCAGAATGTCAAATATATACATTATGTAAACAGTTTCTTTGTAATTTCGCTTGTTAAGCCCGAAAATCTTTATTGGCTATGTTTTTCGGCCGTTCACTCAAGAACCTACTCTGTTTACGTCTAAAAGCTTTTGAAAAATCATTATGTCCATAAAATGTGATCGGTAAAAGTCATGTATCATAATTATTCCGATAGTTTTTATAATAATCTAGTTCAAAAGACGGCCAAAGGCGACTTAATTGGCTATCACACAAAAATATTTGTCCTATAAATTAATAATCTGGCATAGTATACACATTAATCACAAAAAATATAATTATGTTGTTTAGAAGTAAAGCTATTCCACGCTGACGAAGTCCCGGGTAAAAAGCGATTATGAACTATTTACGTTTTTAAATAACGTATAGTATAAGATAATTAAACGTTTATTTGATCATACTTTACGATACAGCACATTATTGATATAGTCTGTGTATCAACCCATGAAATTGCGTCTCACCCTGTATCACTATATACCACATTAATTAAAGAGGTCAGTGACCTAAATATTTTGTAACACCCTGTTTAACCGACGCTTTCCATACAGAGAAATCGTTTAGTTTAGAAATTGAGTCTAGGGGTTATAGGTTTGTTCATAATAGGCTAGATGATTGTTTTTTTTTTTATTTTGATGACTATTCGAAGGCCCTTGTATTAATACATCGGGTAAAATATTACTGTGATAATGACAATGCTTTCAAAGATATGATAAAAACAAAGTCTCATATTTTTGGACTCATCCAAACGCTCTAGGTGTACTAAATGACACGTAAAAGTGACGTCACAACTTTGTACAACATTCGCAAAGAAAGATATGTTTGTTCGACAATTACATTAAACATGACGTTTATGGCTACTTAATAAAAATTGTTACAAAATTTTAGTTTTTTATGACAGTTGTTTTTATAATTTCATACTTTTTGAAAATGGACTTAACAATATAATGAATGATCAAGGTGAATTGTTACAGTATATCTATCATACTAATCGTAAATATATCTATTTTATTTCGATTATAAATATTTTTTACAATTAGGTATAGTTAACAATATGATTGATACATGTCACCTACACTATTAAACGCATGAATGAATGCAATATGTGTTTTTTTTTACTTTTGTTAAAGTATAGTTTTTTTTTATTATTTTGTTCAGAGTATTGTTAGAAATTATGTTTTCCTTTTATCGAACCCCTGGTGACCCCTGGTGACCCCTGGTGACCCCTGGTGACCCCTGGTGACCCCTGGTGACCCCTGGTGACCCCTGGTGTTGCAGTCGTCTATAGGCTGCGTTGACCACTTCCCATCAGGTGGACCGCATAAACTTGCATGCACTTTACTAAGCATAAGCAAGTTTAGATCGAGATAGATAGATAGACTTTTGTTAAAGTATAGTTTTTTTTTATTATTTTGTTCAGAGTATTGTTAGAAATTATGTTTTCCTTTTATCGAACCCCTGGTGACCCCTGGTGACCCCTGGTGACCCCTGGTGACCCCTGGTGACCCCTGGTGACCCCTGGTGACCCCTGGTGACCCCTGGTGTTGCAGTCGTCTATAGGCTGCGTTGACCACTTCCCATCAGGTGGACCGCATAAACTTGCATGCACTTTACTAAACATAAGCAAGTTTAGATCGATTCCTTTCTGAATTTCGGCCTTGCAGTATTTTTTATTATTCTTATTGTATCGAAGCTACTGAGCAAAGATAATCCAAAATGTGCCTTTGTTGCAACTAGCAACATTAAGTTTAGTTTTTATTAATATTTACTACTGGCAATATTATCATGTATTCTTCCTGCGTGTGCCACAAACGCATCGTCTCGAAGCCCGCAACTTTAATACCCAGCAATGGACCTACGGCGTTCTAACAGTCACAATGACATCAACCCACAAATTCACTACCGAGCCTCTATTACCACGGCATAGAGGTCGAAGCTGCATGCATGCAACTGCAGGTAACTATAGCTGTCTACAGCACTAACATAATTACTTTGGGTTGCTCAAAGACCATGAGCATATTTGCCATATATATATATATATATATATTAATCCTTCTAAATGCTTAGTATAATCAATATATTCTTGAAACCAGATATTCTGTCATGAGTGGAGCATGCATGTTCTCGGTTGCGTTCGGGGTTGTGAAGCTGCGAAGCCTGGGGTCAGCGTAAATAAAAGCCTTAAGGTTCTGTTGATTCGGCTGTGATTTTACAATCGGCCGCCTGCCTGACGTCGACCCTGCTTGGGAATGCTATTGTTGGCTGCCTAGGCTGTGAGTCCCTTAGTCGCCTCGTACGACATTCACGGGAGTATATGTAGTGGTCCTATTCTAGGGCGGAAACACAAGCCAAAATCAATTTTTCGCTAAAAAATTTCTAATCAATTAAAATCCCGAAACACGTCACAAGCGCCGAATATAATCAGCTACGTCTTTATGTACAGTCTGTTGACTGTACATAAAGATCAAATTACCTGTAATAACAAATTATGAACTTCTATGTCGCGGTTATAGCGGCGATTTTGGAATCATCGTTATATCGAGAGTGTTATCGCTAACACTGTGGTGTCAGATTTTATTCAAGTCGCCTAAAGGCATCTGACATGACTTTTACGACTACTTACCTCCATCTAGTGGCAAGTACTCGCATACACACTAGTGACCTAAACTGTCAACCAGTGTGCAGGTTTCCTCACGATGTTTTCCTTCACCGGAAGCAAGTGGTGGTCTATGAAAACTACTATAATATGAATCAGATTGGTAAACAAACTCATATAGCACGAGTAGGATACAAACCTGAGATCTTTTGATCACAGGGGGGCGTCTTAACCATTACACCACCACCGCTTCGAGTTTGCAATGAATTTGTATAAGTTCATGTGCTGTTGGCTGTACCGCACGCCAGTTAGTAGGGATCGGCAGATACGATAGAACACATGGGACGGCACCGGACATGAAAGTAGCATCTTTTGTTTTTTAACTTAAACAACAATGGCCAGTTTCCAACCACCCTGTATAATCTGAAAGATAAACTAACCGAAACTGATAACAAGTCGCCAAGACTAGTTATATAAGCGTTGGCCAACTGCTGGCGAGTTTGTTCAACTTGTCCCAACTTGCCGAATTCATTATTGGAGAATCTTGGATGACTTGTCCTTTTTATAACTTCTGTGAATTATTTTTGTTACTAAAAGATATTTTACACGGGTAGCTTTGCATGAGGTCCGAAGACTCATGTTATAAAATAAATTATGTGATTTTATCATTATGTCGTGAATAATTATTGTAAGTAAGCGTAAAGTAATTTTTGAATCGGATGTACGTATAAACCTGTCAAGGCTTTTGTACATCTTATATGTTATTATAAGGTTTTTTTTATAAATAAATACAATAATCTGGTTCCCTATTTTTATGCATACAATTTTATGTCATAATTTAACATGGCACTACTTATCATAATAATAGTCACGCACAATATCAATTCGACATATTGTTTTAGGCACAATTTTTTACGTATACCTACCATAAGCATAACAATTTTTAAGCATAATATTCTAAAGCATATTGGTAGCTTATGGGTGGCCCCAGGACCACCCCGCCGCACCTTAACCTACTGCTACACTATAGCTTTATACAAATCAAAATTATGGTAAAATTAAAAATGAAAAAATATTTTATTTCCACAACAACACAATACATGAGTATGTATTGGGAGGTGGACTGGAGCCTAAACTAGGTTTAACCTGTATTTCAGGCCTCCAGGACACCCACCCGCAGTAAGAGAAGTACAGTCTTTTGTTGCATTAGATATGTTCTTAACTAAACTTATGTTCTATGTAGGTTCATGACATGTAGAATTAAGTTTATAACGTGGAATGAAAGCTATACTTGCTTAGTTTAAAACAGTAATCAAAGATTCCGTCTCACAGTAGTCCAATGTAAGTAAATAAGTTTGAACAGTGGACTTGCAAACATAGGTGGACTTTGGAAAAATATCCAATTTGGCGTTAATATTAATATATATATGAAAGAGGCAAGGAAACAGGAATGATGTCTAAAGATTAAGAATACATATTAGCCTAAACTATAATTATGCTTATTTAAAAGGTATGCCAAAAAACAATTATGTCAAAACATTATTATGTTAAAAAAATATATGCCTAACTCGTTATGCTAAATTAAATTAGGATAAAAAATTTATGCGAAAAAAAGGGATCCCGTTTCATCTACAAAAAAAAATTATAATAGTATACAAAATGATATGTTTTAAGCGAACTAGGATTAAAAGTACGCCGTTCTCATTAAAGAGAAAGATAATGAGATAAAAGATATTTTATTTGCAAAAAACACATTAATTTTGATTTTTAACTAGTTTTTGCCCGCGGCCTCGCCCGCGTTTATTTCGTGCGTCCGCTCATAACTTATTAATGTCAATATCACAGGTTTCAAACAACGTATCGCGATGAAAATTATAACAGATTTTAATTTAGATTATCCGCTATACAACTATAAAAATCACATCAAATTCCATAGAATAGTTATAAACATAGACGAAAATTCCAAAAACATTTTAATCCCATATATAGACCCCAATATTTTATTTTCTCTTTAATATCTTCTAAATACAGACACTTACAGATTATGTAATAATGTTTATTTATAAAAGAGCATTCATAAAAGTATATAGTAATGAGATAATACTCACGTGCGAATGTAGTATACACACAGCACACAGAAGCACCACGCTACAGAGTAGAGTGACGCACAGAGCCGACACGAACAAAGCGTGTTTCAGCCGCACACAATACCGCCGATACAGGGCCTCTAGCTCCAGCTCTGTGCCTTCCTCTTCTGTGGACAAGAAAAATCAAAAATAAATTAACAAAATCATATTTTCTAAGATCACCAGCATAAGAAAACCAGCGCCGTGAATATATGCCCTGAATAGAATTAAAAATATTAATTTTAATCTCTATCACTGTTATTTTAATCTTCAGCCATTTTAAGACAAGCAAATATTGCAAAAATCACATATGAAACAATCTAATCATACATCTAATAAAAACAAAAACGTACAAACATACAGACAGTCGAAAATTAAAAAAAAATTTTTGGCTTCTATTGGTCCCGAGACCTAACGAAATTATTTTCTTTAATATCTCCATGTACAGACAGACAGCCCACTAAGATTTTTATTATATATATAGATCAATGCCCAGTATAGTCGAAGTGATACCACAGTGAAATAAAGACTGTCAAGTATATTTAGTAAACATATTCAAACATCGCATTGTAACCTGTAATTACATTAACTTCTAACCTGTGGGGAGTAGGTACGGTATACAGTATCTTTTGTATATAAATCGATATACAATTAGGTAAATTAGAAAGGGTGTCAATGTGGAAATCGTCACGTTATCGATTCATGTTGGCCCTCAAGGGTATTACAAAATAAAAATAAAAAAAAAAACAAATTCTTTATTAAACTTGGGATAATATATAAAACAGACAGAATGTTTGTTAATTCGCAGAGCGTACGGGCCGCTGCGGCCGCGCTGTCATTTACGATCCGTCAATTTTCTTGCAGAAGGAATCAATTGTCTTTGTTAAAATCGAGTGTGTCATGCTCACTCAAATGGTCAATCTGGTAGTGGCGTCGTGGGCCGGGTCGTGAGGTTCCCTCTATTATGGTTGAGCTACGCGATGGCTGTCCCATGCGTCAACTCGTGAACGGGTGCTGCAATAATGATAAGCCGATCTGGCATGATAGGGACCAACAACACTGTTCAAAGGAGTTTCTTTCGGCATTTCTTCTCAGCAGTGGTCGTTCCGAAATGCCAGTAGTTTGTAGCTTGTGAGAAATAACTATAAATATAAAAATTGACGAGAAAAAGTGCCTGTGAAGGTCTAATTTCTGAATAAATTATTTAAATTTGAATTTGAAAAAAAATTATAACAGCGCGTCCGCAGCGGTCGTATCCTATTATCAAGGCGAGTTAAAAATTCGTCCATGCGAAAATGACCTGAGACTGGATATTTTAATTAAAATATAATGTACATCAAACAAAGAGATATCACTCAAATATATTGCTTGTAATAAATTCTATATTCCTCCGCGAGCAAATTCACTTTATCGGGGGATTTTATTTTAATAAGAGCCGTGAGCTTCAGGGATACATTCGGAATTCAGAATTATGACCAAATGTAAATATAAAAGAACAAAGAATGGTTAAATACAATGAGAAGCAATAAAGATAATCAAAGGGAATTTGTAAGGGACCTCATAAAAGTAATTCTGCCATTTTTTACCAGACTCTCGGCGGAAGGTCTATGTTTTTGCAATTTTTGTAGTATTTTCATTTGAAGATTTTCTTATTTCATTTCAGAATAAGGTGTCTACGTAAAAATAAATAAATAAATAAATCAATGAGGACAAACCACACATATTGAGTTAGCCCCAAAGTAAGTTCGAGACTTGTGTTACGGGATACTAACTCAACGATACTATATTTTATAACAAATACATATATAGATAAACATCCAAGACCCGGGCCATTCAGAAAAGATCGTTTTCCATCATGACCCGACCGGGGATCGAACCCGGGACCTCTCGGTTCAGTGGCAAGAACTTTACCACTGCGCCACCGAGGTCGACGTGAAGACAAAAATGAAGGGAAAGGAAGGTAGGAAGAATGCAGGAAGGCCGAAGGAGATATGGATGCAGTGCGTTCAGCTGGATATGGCAAAGAAGAATGTAAAAGATCGGTTAACATCAGACAGGGAGAAGTGGAGGAGACTGACGTGCTGTACCGACCACACATAAAGTGAGACAAGAGAAGGCGGAATAATGATTTGGGAAATTTCTTCAAGTATGTATTGAATATTGGGTATTTTATTGTTGCCATTGTTACAATAATTTATTTCTTAAATATCTCATATAAAACATTAATAATGAATACATTTATTGAGACAAAATCCAACCCCCAAACTTTGTTTCAATAAATGTCAAGACAGAACTCATAAATTGGCATCCCTATATCTCATGCGAAGGTGGTATAATGATTAAGACGCCCGCCTGTGGATCAAAAGGTCCCAGGTTCGATCCTACTCGTGCCACATGAGTTTGTATGCCAATCTGACTCATATATAGTAGTTTTCATCGACCACCAATTGCTTCCGGTGAAGGAAAACATCGTGAGGAAACCTGCACACTGGTTGATTATTATTAATTTGTGTGTGAAATGGAGATGACAATGGCAACTACTCCATTAATAATGCCCAGAAAGTGTTTGTGTGTGTTTCATTCCACGTAATGCCGCCATGAGGAATAAGACTATGAAAAAGAAGATATCTCATGCCTCTGCTGAGTTATATCGGTGAGTATTCCCCAAAAAGTAAGGCTACAAGTTGATTAAAAAAATGCCTTGATTGTAAATACTTTTGGGGTCAGCTGAATCAGTTAACTTTGACGTTAACCTGAGAACAATGCTAAGTACGCCATTTTGACTAAACGTCAACCGTAGTACCTAACTAATGATAAAAGCTTTTATCACAAATCTCATCTAAATTTCTATGGTAAAAAGAAATAAAAATAGCAAGACACTTTAATAATAAACAAAAATAATAAAAGGGTAGGGAAAAGATGCCAAAATACCTACAGAATGTTAGCCTAAATAATTATTAACTTCCGTTTCACGTCATGACTGGTAGGCCTGCCAACGTAAAACCGGAAGTATTTAATATGGTAAGCTAAAATTTCGCAAGTAGATGAAGTACCTACGTATATTTATAATGTCCCGAAATTCCCACGAGCTTTCAGTAACTATGTTGATATAAATAAATATTAAACTGTTATTTGGGAAAACTCTTTACTAATATATGCGTTTTCTTCTTACTTTTACACAGTGTTTAAGTTGACTAGTTTATCTGCGACTAGATGTAGCCCGGGACTTCACTCTCGTGGGAATTTTGAGATAAAATATAGCTTATAGCAATCTCGGATAATGTACCTTTCTATTGGTGAAAGAATTTTTTAAATCGGTTCTGTAGGTGCGGTGATTATTCGCCTTAAGCGTTTGTGAGTTTGTATATACAAACTCTTGTATATACAAACTCACAATGTTTGTACATACAAACTCTCAAAAGCTTATAATATATAATAGTATAGATTAATTGCCAATAGACGCGGTAGGTCGTTAGAAGTTTCATAGTGCCATTCATAGTGCCAGATTTTGTTACTTGGGCTATTACAATAATTCCCTTTTAATTTATATTGTCTGTAACATCATCATTATCATATTGAAGAATTCTTTCCATAACACTCTCTCTCTCTCTCTCCATCGCTCTTCTGTTCATCTGCATTGTAATGTAACGCCTCAAAGTTCTGTTTGAAATATAATATAATCTTTGAAGATACGACTGTGGTTTTTCTACAGACTTTGAACAGTGTTTCATAAATCGGACACATACCTACGTAGTTCTAGAGATTATTTAGCGCATTCAAACTCTCCAGCTACGAAAGTAGTTATAGCTTCCGTCCTTAGTAACAAAATCTCTTTGAACCCAGCTGTTTTTGAACTTTGTGTAGTCATGCAGCATCAAAGGCCAGAAGTAATACCATCCGACCCTTCGAAACTGATGAAGAATGCGAAAGTTAATGTTACCGAATACTGAAAAAAATCTCTTTGCCGCTCTCTCTGGGGTAAATTGACACCCTATTTCCTATCGACAAATCGAAACGGCCTCAGGGGTAAAATAACGAGGATGCAGTAATAACAGTTCAACAATTTTTTTTTTAATGTACTAATACCCGGGCCCGGCCCGGCTTCGGGTAAGAACATAATTGAAGTCCCACAAATCGATTTGGGGCAAAAATACAATTTGGCCCTAAGTTTATTATTTTAGTATGTATGTTTGTAACGCGACAACTTTCGAATCGTAGGTCCGATTTTGATGAAATTTGAAAGATATATAGGATCTGTCAATAAAATTATTAAATTCGTGGGTCAACAAAATCGGCTAACTGGTTTTTGAAATATTCACAATTTTGTAAAAACTCATCAAAAATTTATTGTGTTCGCGATGTCAAGTTCGTGGCGAGCAACTAGTTTCTGTGTGTTCGTCAATTGATGTCTTAAACTTATCAATCTGAAATAGGAGGAAGGAAAATGCTTCTTGAAAAAATAATATTATGTTTTCTCTTTATTCTGGCCATTTCATAAAATTTTATTTACCATTTTTTATGGCTAATTTAAACAACATAAAATATCAGATTTTAGTTAAAATACTATCGGAATGGTGAAAAGAAATTGCTGAAAACTCGAAACTGTTTTTTGACCTCTAATATTGAAGGAACCTAATGGACCGTAACGGAGTTGCTGATAAACTCTGGTTACCGAATTTTGTTGACCAAATCTTGCTGCGCGAACAATTATTTTGCTGAGCGACGTATATTTAAATTGCTGAACATTACGAACATGACAATATCAACGTTTGGTTACACCGATTTTATAGTCTTTGGCCGATATAGTCTTATGATAGAGCTTTTAAACTTTGCAATTATTTATAGTCACGTCATAACGTCATTTAATATGTATACAGATATGTTACGAACCAAATGATTACTCGGACGTTATCAGAAATGCTCACTTATCTGGTACAATGTCGAAAATCAAAGTGCCCGGGCATTATTAATAATGTTATAAATATCAGATTATGGTCACGTGGTCCAAGACAGACACATTATTAGGCAACAATATCTTTAGATTCAAACATATGTATGTATACGAAATTTATTATTTATTAAAAGATAAAACAAACAAAGGGTGCTAACTTTGTATAACAATCACTTAACACCTCGAATAAACAGGAGAACTCAGGAAAAGGGGGCATTATTCTCTTAGTTCAGTTAAAAGTTGAACAATGAACTCCGTTCAGCTCAACGAGTCTTGTAAAGTTAGAAATTTATTTCTGCTTAGAAAATTTTTGCACCAAAACATTTTAAAATCAAAAATATTTTTATATTCGAATAGTCCTTTAATAACCCAGTTAAGGGTTATTAAAGGACCTATTTGAAAATTAAAAATTAAGAGTAGTAAACTCAGGATATTAATAATAACGCGAGTCTAAAGGTAACAACTGAATTATGAATATCGTTATCATCAGCCGTTTAAACGGCCCGACTGCTGGGACACAGACCTCCTTTAAAGATGGATAAGGATATTGCGGACATATTGCAGACTGACGGCACACCATGGTACATTGCGGATTGACAGGTTTTAACGACAGCAAATACAACCGGGACCAACGGGTTTACGTGCCTTCCGAAGCACGGAGAAGCTCAAGATAATACATTTTTGGTCACCCATCTAATGACCGACCATACTATCGCAGGCCGAGCGCACTTGCACCATTAAGCCATTAATGAATATGTCATTTTAATCCTAACTAATATTATAAATGCGAAAGTAAATTTGTTTGTTCTCCCTTCACGCTCTATCTACTCAACCAATCTTCTTGAAATTTGGCATAAATATTTCAAATATGGAAAAGACATAACATAACACAAAAATTAACGAGGGCGAAGCCTCGGGCAAAAGCTAGTAAATTATATTTTATTCTCTACATACCCATGGGGAACAGGCGTGATACAAAAAAGTATATGATAAAATAAGTTTCATACAATAAAATACAAACAAACATAACAATTTCTTATGAATACTACGTTGCATTTCTTAGATTTTGTCAAAACGGTCACCATTAAGGGTCGTTTGGCCGAAGGGAGAAACTGATTGAGGATGAACCGGACATTTTTAGCGATTAGGGTCGGCATCGATCTCCGGAATATTTGGACTTCAGCAATAATAGTGAACGCAGGAAGTTATTACAGGAGTTCCGTTATATGGGTTCCGTTTTTAGGGTTATGTAACAATGGCAAAAATTGATTTATGATTTTAGTGTGTTTTGGTGTCTATATATTTTTTTTTCAAGCTAAACAAGGATTTTTGTTTAGCTTGATTTGTGTTTAAGTTTGGCTCTGACGCTTTAAAATTTTCAAGGCTTGGCTGTGATTTTACCAGCTGCCTGACGTCAACCCTGTCTGGGATACTATAGTTGCCTTTTAGCTTACTCTTATACTTTAATAATCGAATGGTGTACTTTGCAGGTTAAAGTTAACGTCAAAGTTGACTGGTACAACTCACCCTTTAATAATGGAAATAATAATGGAAACAATAAGCATTAATGTTTACTACGCCAACAAACCCGACTGAAGGCAAACCCTTTGACTCGTAATCCGGCGGTGACAGTAACACGGGATTACCGGGTTTCCGGGGGAAAATCCGGCATTACCGGGACCAAGACAACTATTAAATCCATGTGGTATTAATTTTTGAACTTTGGGATCAAGTCAAAAATGAAGTAAACGAAAATAGGCTTAGTTATCAGTTGCACACTTTGGCTGGTGTTGTGTTGTTCAAATGAGTTCACTGTTCAAGTGAGTTTCTTACGGCATTTCTTCTCGGCAGTGGTCGTTCCGAAATGTCAGCAGTCAGTATTAGCTTTTGAGAAATTACTATATAATATAAAATTTTACGTGAAGAATTGCCTGTGAATTCCTTCCTGTAGTGCGTCTAATTTCTGAATAAATGATTTGATTTGACGTTAACTTAAATCTTCCAAGAATAGATT
This sequence comes from Plodia interpunctella, assembly GCF_027563975.2. Taxonomy (NCBI): domain Eukaryota; kingdom Metazoa; phylum Arthropoda; class Insecta; order Lepidoptera; family Pyralidae; genus Plodia; species Plodia interpunctella. The sequence goes on from NC_071303.1 coordinate 1,356,576, forward strand.
TTTGAACTTTCTCACTCTGATCAGTTCCCAGATCAGCGTGAGTGGATATCAGAGATATTTTATTTAAACAGCTGATTATAATGATTGTATCACATTACGCCATGCATCACGACTACGGCCCGGTAGAAGGGTAAACCATGAGAAATACTGGCCTAATGTCCACAGGAGGATATGGTGTGGTCCTATTCTAAGGTGTAACCATACGCCAAATAATGGAAATGACAACAGTCATTACAAAATCTGTTCTAGGTGCAGTATGCGTGCCAACTTTCTGATAGGAATGCCGACGACCGAAATGGAGACGAAAAACTAGAAAAGCGGACGCTGGGCTCCTTCGGCCTTCCCGAAAGTTGTGGAAGAAACAGGCAGAACGCTCAGATACGAGAGAGAGAGAGAAATTGCTTAATATATAGTTATCACATAAGCATTTCATACATTTTCACATAATATTAGTCACGAAGGATATTTCAGGAATTCCGATGCGCCCTTGGGAATCTAGGTCAGCTCAATGACAACTATTATTGTTGAACATCGCCTATATTTACCTGAATAAATGTTTATTTTGGTTTCATTATTAGATGACTAATTTAGTCAAAATATTGTATGTAGAGGCCCCTGCACTATCTAGATCCTGGTTTCGATTCCCAGCGCGGGCAAATCCAGTGAACTACATGTATTATAGTTAATTTTTCAATGAGGATAGCCGGATATGTATATTTAAAATGTTTCGCAATAAAGATATTCTATTCTATATTTTATCCCGTAAACAAATAAAATATTACTTATTAGTATCAAATACCAATTCCACTTGGGCGAAGGGTGAACATTTTTCGCAACTTTCCCGCCAAAATTAGAATGCCTTGAAGTTTCAACTTAATGAAATGCCGGATGTCACGTCACAGTCGTTGGTTTCCTCATAAAAATGTCGCAAACTTTGAATCTCACGTCTATTCTTCCATTTTATTAGAACAGTGGATATCAACACTAATATTATAAAGACGAAAGATTTGTATTTTTGTTTTTTGTTTGTAATGAATAAACTCAAAAACTACTGCGCCAATTTTGATTAAATTTGGCACAGAGATAGATGAAACCTACAGGAATGACATAGGCTACTTTTTATTATTGTTTTACCCGAGCGAAGCCGGGGCGAGACGCTAGTAATATTATAATAAAGAACTGTACTATTTGTTTGAAACAGTACACTAAACTTTATTCCGGTGAATGTCCACGATGTTTCCCACATCCGTAAAACACTCCGTTAATAGTGCCAAGAAAGTATTTGTATGTGTTTCATTTCACGTACCTAATGACCACGACTTTGAGCCATGAAGAATACTATTACGAAAAATAATGACAAACGAGCATGTTTTGACACGAACGTCAAACTATTACTCATATTTACAAGAATTACATCATTTATTCAAACGTGTAATTTATCGTTCACCGAAATATCAACGGTCATTTGTCTATGCCATCTTATATCAGAAACTGTTTCCCAGTAAAATTGGATGGAGTATCCTTGATTTTGTTTTGATATATTGAGCATCATGCCAATATGTGTGGGTGACGCTGTAATAAATATGAAAATATTTTTTACATTGAAAACAAGCTTTTTCCCGCGGCTTCGCCCGCGTGAGTTTCTCTGCAAATGCGGAACAGACGTGATTTTCATACAAAACTTCAACCCCCATTATTGTCATTTGGGGGATGATTCTTGAAAAAAAAGCCTATGTTTGAACGGAGACCTACATGCATAGCAAATTTCATCAAAATCGGACTCTGGATTCTGGACGTCTCAAGAGTGAGCAAGAAACAATAAAACGCGGAAATAAATAAACATCGATAGGTACCTACTAATAATAATATTATAAGTAAAGAGAAAAGACAGGCCGATTTTGATGAAATTTGGTACAGAGATAGACGAAACCTTCAGGAGTGACATGACACTTTTTATTATGGTTTTACCCGAGCGAAGCCGGGGCGAGCGGCTTAGTATTTCATACAGGTGATTGTGACATGTACGCAGTTTTTTCAAGCTTCAAAAACTAAAAATTTTGTTTTGTAACGCTTTCCATGGTATTTAAGTAGTGGAAACCATCCCAAACTGTTATCGGCGGTCGTGTAAAAACTGAAGTATTACACCTACAAATAGTTCTCTAATAGATATGCAATATAGATAACATTTATTGATTTTTTTTACAAGCGCTCACGTATTTGTATAGTGCCATTTTGACTGTATTCTCACACCATAAAATATTAAAATAAGTACATTCTTAAATCTAAATAAATAAAGAGCAATGTCAAAACAGAATTCAGAATTTTCACAATATATTTTCGGAATGTTCAGCATTTCGGAATGTCCAATGCTGTAGAGAAGAAATTCAGAAAGAAATTATTTTAAATATTATTGTTGGCCGAAAATAATTAAGAAAAAAAAACCGGTTGCACACCGGGAGTGCCGGCAGAAGTGAAAACTTGAATATTAACACATGGATTTAAACTACTAAATCCAGGCGAAGTACTAACTTCGCCTACTAATTCCATGTATTAACGTTGTGCATTTTTGACGTCTTACGAATTCTTGTGTCATGGCGCGAGTTTACATTTTTCACCCATCACAAAAAGTGCTGAACGCCGCTAAAGAAGTTTTCACTTCAAAACAACAATAAATACTGTATGTTGTAATCTCGCCTTACAGCTAATCGTCACCTTCGAATTTCACAACTCTTAGATCTATGAACCTCGTATGGGATAAAAACTTGTTACATTCCATGTATGCATCACCGGACCGAACTCATGATCAGATTATTATAATCCTCATTCGATACATCATATGTCAATATCGATGTTATCTCTGATACTCGATACGACATGTCGTGTGTTCCGTCTAAAAACGTAGTAAATATACGTTTATATCTTCTTATTTTCCCCACGTGTGTTTGGTTTGATATTTAAAGGTTCCCCACACATCAGAACGTGGCAGCTTAACAGCACGGGCACAGGCGCGGACGTTTGTGACCGAGTTTATTATACAATGTTGGGGTCAATTAATTATATACTATACATACAGTCTGTCTAGAGTAGAAAATTAAGAGGGTACTGCGTCTTCTTGGCTGGCAATGTTGGTTGTTCATTATCAATAATCAATATACTGACCATTCTATTTTGTATTGCAATGACAAATAAATGTAGTTCATTTAAAATCCGTTTTCTACTCTTTATAAGCCACACAAGTACAAATAAATACCAGTGGTAATCGAATAAATGTTTATTTTCGTCCATTCGTTCGTTCATTCATTCATTCTGTACAGAGCCTGATTTTGTTTCGATACTTTGACGCCGGAAGGGGCAGTTTCCTGTCTTATAACCTCGCATATAAAGAAACAAATATAAAGTACAGTATTAGTACAAACTAACTCTGTTTTTCATAAAAAAATAAAAGGTATGTTTTGTCATTATCGCATTTTATAATATTTGTCTTGTACAGAAAGAATTAGCAGACTTAGCTTCAGGTATGCTTTACCGTTTTTATAAATAACAGGGTAAAACTATTGTCCCATAAAACAACGAAATTTCCCAATTCCAAGACCGAATGTAAGTCCTTATACAGATTTTTTTTAAATACACGCACATTCGGTAGTTTTCCCATACTTAATCCGTTCAAGAGATTTGTTATGGAAACTGGGTTACTTTTCTCATTTTTCGGGAAAAATAGTTTAGAAGGTAAGGTAATAATAAAGGCATTATTTATATATTATATTAGATTGCCACAAATTCATTTTTTTATTTTCTTTATTTATCAATGGTATCCACAGCACTTAAAATATTATGGCTGATATTTTTTATAGTTTTAATTGTGTTAAAAATTGAACGAATTAAATTAAAGAAAACAATAATTTCTTGCACTAATTTTCATGCTTATTCGAACGATTCAACCTTCTTTCTGAGAAAAATGAAAAATATCTTAATAAATTATGCTGCGCTCGATAAAGGACTTTATTAGAAAGTGTTACAGTTTTCTATTAAACAATATAATCACAAACACGGATTTTGGTAGCCAAACTTTTAAGGCTTCCGTAGCCAAATGGCAAAAACGGAACCCTTATAGATTCGTCATGTCTGTCTGTTTGACCGTCCGTCCGTCCGTCCGTATTTCACAGCCACTTTTTTTAATCAACTGTGACTAATAAAATTCTTTAGAGGTCCCGGGTTCGATCCCCGGTCGGGTTATGGTGGAAAATGATCTTTTTCTGATTGGCCCGGGTCTTGGATGTTTATCTATATTATGTATTTATTATAAAATATAGTATCGTTGATTTAGTATCCCATAACACAAGTCTCTAACTTACTTTGGGGCTAGCTCAATCTGTGTGATTTGTCCGTATATATATATATATATATATATATATATATATATATATATATATATATATATATATATATATATATATTTATATTTATTTATAAACAGATTATTTTTCGTTAATAAATAAAATAAATTGACAAAAATGTAATAAAGATTTTTTTGCATAACAGTCCGTAGTTAGAAGCCTTTACATTCAGACGCAATTTCAACAAGCACAAATTGTTAAGGGGAATACCCTCGAGAGTGCAGTGTGAACTTGACCTTAACTGCACCGCGGCATTATGGCTTGCATTCATTTGCATCGTAATAATAACACTGTTGACAATACACGCGAAAATGTGCCTTATGGAGGGCAGTGGCTAAGACTTTATTATGCGCATCTATAATAGAAATTGCAAGTGAAACGTCTTAGGCGACATCCCTCCGTAAGGTACCTTTTCACGTGGAACGTCACATATAGGAAGTAAGTAAATATATTAACAATGCGTGACTGAGGAATATATATAGCTGTATTGTTCCCGCCCTAAAATACGACCAGTACTTCTTTCAGACAGTATTTTCAAATGGATGTCGCACGAGGCGATTAAAGAATAAAATACTGCATCAAAAGAACAAAAAAAAATACTTTTTTTAAATGAAACACAAAATTGGGGACAACATCTTTCTAATTACGAGTAATTTTGAGAAATCGAATGGACAAAAATATCATCAGAAAAATCAGAAATGAAATATTCCCGTACGCTGGTAATCTGCCAAAGTGAAGTCAAGGTTAATGACCTTATTGTGGACACCCATCCTTGTGGCTCAATCATGGTTACTCCTGACTAATTATTCTTATGATTCCAATGCGACCGCGAACACGCGAAGATGATAGTTATGTCTATCATTCGGGACTATTCGTACGCAACGAAAAAAAGCTATTACTTCATAGAAATTAACGTATACCATATAACCGTAAAATGATACAAGTATGATACTAAGAAAACGGCTGTTAACTTTTGACACTCGGATAATTGGCTTCAAAGGTCGGATCTGTTGTAGAACAGTTCCGGGCATCAATCTTGATGTAACAGTTGGCTTGAGAACACTCACGAGTTGGTGTTTCTCTGAGCGTTTCGACCGCTGCGGCCGCGCTGTTATAAAAATTTGTCAAAATTTAAGACAAGAATTAGTTTTACTATCTGACTTTTACATTAATAATCTACGTACTATATTAATGTCAATTTTATTAGTGACTAGATTTTGCCCCGAACTTAAAATATAACTTAAAATATAGCCTATAGCAATCTTGGATAATGTACCTTTCTAATGGTGAAATCATTTTTGAACTCAGTTCGATGGTTCCGGAGATTACCCGCCTCAAACATACACACTCACAAACGCTTACTTCTTTATAATAAAAGTATAGATTGATTTGGAAATTATTCCTTCCTCAATAAAATTGACGGATGGTAATGACAGCGCGGCCGCAGCATTCGAAACGATCTGAGAACCGCCAATTAAACTTTGCTATGAGGCACTACACGAGAGAGTAATTGAGGGTGATGGCTATATCTACCTCGCAATGAAAAAAACGTGGTGATGGACATTTCACGGGTAAAAAGTACCATATTTTCCATCGAGGAGTATTTAACAAGACGAATTCGGCTAATGAAAGTTCATTTCATACTTACTTTTGAACTTTTAAACGAATTACATGTAATTTATTTAATTTGACCGCTGAAAATGCTTTGATAAATAATTAATACACTGAATATATCTCGCTTAGAGAATCAGCATACATCATGGCTACCAGCCTTCTGGGCACTTTACCTCATATTAACGAATTGCAGGGACTAGTATTTTTGTAAATATTTATTACATTACTTTCGTTTTATTGTATATTTTTTCATGATAAATAAAGACTAGATTAGGATGAAAGCTTAATACTAATTGCTTCACCGGCTATTACTACTTAGGTATTTGTTTGTTTGTATGTATGTTATAGTAACTGATAAACTTTTTTGATTTAAGTATACATATGTTCCTTTAGTTTTAAATTTATTTTAGTTTTTAGTTCATAATGTTAAGTAAATAGATTCTAATTTATTGTCAAATTGTAAATGTTAAACATTTCAACGTATTCAATTAAATATACACTAAAAGTAATGTAGGTAATATGTAAAAAAAACACAATGTGACCTCTAGCATTTCCACGTCCATAACATGAATAATAAAATGAAAACATCACGACCAACTTTCCATTAAAAATAATTGGTCAAAAAACAATTCAAAGTAAACCTACCGTACCTTCAATGTTTTCGTCCTCAGTTTCAGTCATAGCCATTACTGATATTTATTCACAATAACACAGAACTCATATAAAAACATATATTTAACTCATAACAAACATTTAAATGGAACACAGCGCAAAATTAAATAATATTGAAAATAACTTTTTATTTCGCCGCAACACGCGAAGTTTTAACGGAGCGAGCGACCGACCCCCACGACAGTCAAAAGGGTACTGGATTTTCCTTGATAGAATATTATCAGCTGTTGTGAAAAACTGCTACCTCACACGATTTTTTTTTTCGTGTGTACGAAGTAAACAAAATTTTGTTGCAAAGGGTCGTTTGAACTTTTGGAGTTCATTCTATCGAACATGTTTGCAAAAAGGCCTACCTATATATTTTTTAAGTATGTACAGTCGACAGCGTGTCAAGTTACCCTGCATGGATCTTTATACCGTGGTAATAGCGTCGAGTTTGCAATGAATTTGGGTAGGTTCATGTGCAGCTGTTGACTGTACACGGCTTCCAAAACATAGGCTTGATATTTGAAAAAGAAGACCTGATTTAAAATGCTTTTTTAACTTGCAATATACATACATGTATTTTGCTATATTTTTAAAATATCATTACTATGTTTGTTCGAATGGAATCTTGCGACTCAATTTTGAATCAGTTATCTTAAAAAATGATTGAGATGACAGTACACAAGTTTAGATTGCATGAGAATGAATTTTAATTAGTGCACGGGCGCGGATTTTTAAATACCTAAAGACAGAACCTAGAGTTCAGACTAGTTACATTATGTAAATAGATGAAATGAAGACTTTTTTGACACGTGCGTTGAATGAAATACGATCTCACTGACGGTAAGGTTGCCTCAAAAATGATTTTTTTGTTAAAAATGAGATATTTTTGACAAATATTTATTTAATAGGGAAAGGAAATTTGGATTTTATTTTTGTAATAACGATAAAGAAAAATTCGTGTTGATAAAACGACGTCGACGTCGGTGGCGCAGTGGTAAAGTGCTTGCCTCTGAACCGAGGGTTCGATCCCCGGTCGGGTCACGATGGAAAATGATCTTTTTCTGATTGGCCCGGGTCTTGGGATGTTTATCTATATATGTATTTGTTATAAAATATAGTATCGTTGAGTTAGCTACCCCCAAAGTAAGTTCGAGACTTACTTTGGGGCTAGCTCAATCTGTGTGATTTGTCCTAATATATTTATTTATTTTGTTTGATTGGCCCAGGTCTTGGATGTTTATCTATATATGTATATGTTATAAAAATATAGTATCGTTGAGTTAGTATCCCATAACACAAGTCTCGAACTTACTTTGGGGCTAGCTCAATCTGTGTGATTTGTCCTAATATATTTATTTTAAATTTATTATTTATTTTAAAACAAAAAGCTCAAATTCTAAAGCAGTAAAGCTGGATAAAAAAAGGAAAGGTGATGCTTCATCGCGCTTTACAGCAAATGTTTTACTTCGAAAAACGGATTTGCATTCACAAACAAATATACAAAAGGTATGTTTATCGCTAAAAGTTTACTCAGGTAGCAGGGACAATCTGTTCTAAAAAGCCCGGGACGTCACTGGACATACGTTACGGGAAGATTATGGAATTAGGAAACTTGCAATATTACCAGAATATATGCAAAACTAATTTGTTGTAATTTATGTGTGTGTGGGTCTCAGTACAAACTGAACTGATTTTTCAAAATTTATATAGATAAGAAAATAATTTAATGATAATCTGTAACTTTTCTCTCTTTAGAATGTGCGATAGTAACAAAACATACATAACATAAAATATTATAAAGTGTATCTTTTATTTAATAACAGGGTTTGACTTAAAACTATCTATAAGAATAGAACTAATTCTTAGGTAATTATTTTATACTTTGTTGTACTTTTTTATTAGTACTTTTATTATTATTCATAACTAATTCTTGCCCGCGGCTTCACCCGCATGAGTTATTCTGCGAAAGCGGAACACAAACTTTCAGGCCCCATTATAGTCAATAGGGGGTTGATTTTTGGAAAAACATCTATCGTATCGTATCGCACGGGAGCCTTGAACTATATGTATACCAAGTTTCATAAAAATCGATCCAGCGGTTTAGCCCTGAAAGCGGAACAGACAGACAGACGGATAGAAAGAGAGACAGACTTTCGCATTTATAATATTAGTATGGATTTGAGTGCGTTCGATCTCAGTCTTGCCAGATGGGGAGTAAAGATGGCGTCTAGAGTTTTGCAAATCTCAGAAAATGCCTATTCACTCTTGCCTTGTTGATCCCAAAGCTGTCGGATTATTGTTAATCAAACTCGTTTTTAACCCTCTACGCAAAAAGCGGAGTGTTATAAGTTTAAACGCTAAGTGTGTCTGTCTGTCTGTCTGTCTGTCTGTGTACGTGGTACCGTAGCTCATCAACGGGTTAATCGATTTGGATGCGGTATTTGATAGCAAATTTTTATGCGGTAGTTCTTAGATATGTTCGATCAAAATCGGTTCAGCCGTTCAAAAGTTGCAGCGAAATTAATATTGATAGTCGGGGATTTTTTAATTTGTCTAACAAATGAACTTTGTTCTATACGTTTATACAATTACCGTGACATTGAAAACCCTTAATAAAACACGCTCAACATGATTACATATGGGTCCGCACGGCCGTGACCCGGAAGTGTAAATAGCCCCTTAATTGACCCGAAATTAAACTGCCTGAATTTTTCATTTCACCAAATTCAAATTTAAATGGGATCCGGTTCAAGTTGTTTGGTGTTGCTGTGACATGTTTGTTTCATATATTACTATCGGTCTGTCACGGCTTCGCTCGGGTAAAAAATAATAAATTGTACACCTAAACCTTAACTAACCCGATATTAATCTCAGGAATCATACTATCTATTGGTGAAAACCTCATGAAAATCCGTGCAGTAGTTTTTGAGTTTCGCGATCAGACAGACAGACGCGGCAGAGGAATTTGTTTTCTAATATGTAAAGATTATGTGGAAATGCTTGCCCCTGAATCAGTAAAGCTGGATAAAAAAGGAAAGGTGATGCTTCATCGCGCTTTACAGCAAATGTTTTACTTCGAAAAACGGATTTGCATTCACAAACAAATATACAAAAGGTATGTTTATCGCTAAAAGTTTACTCAGGTAGCAGGGACAATCTGTTCTAAAAAGCCCGGGACGTCACTGGACATATGTTACGGGAAGATTATGGAATTAGGAACCTTGCAATATTACCGGAATATATGCAAAACTAATTTGTTGTAATTTATGTGTGTGTGGGTCTCAGTACAAACTGAACTGATTTTACGAGAAGTCCCGGTTTCGATCCCCAGTCGGGTCATGATATAGACTTTTCAAACCTACTTATGACTTAATAGGCAAAAATTATAGATCAATAAAAAAACATGAATTCACTTTCCCATAACGTATGATTTAAACTCTAACTCAAAAATATCGAATTGTGTTTAATTATACATATTCTATGACATTATTGCATACTCGTTTTTGCCCACAACTTCGTAGGTGAATAAAAATCCGTTTCCCGTGGGAATTTCAGAAAATCCCTTCTTAGTGCTGCCCTACGCTGTCCTAGGAACCTACACACCAAATTTCAGATTTCCGCGCCCAGTAGTTTCGGCTGCGCGTTGTCTGTCAGTCATTCACCAACGCAAAAGTTTGATATATATAGATTTTTGACAATTCACACACATTGTACGGTTGCTCACGGAAAAATAAACTCATTATTATTCCGTGGGTCCCGTATTCTTATATCGTAGACTAACGTTACTTTTCCTCAACGTTTGATGTTTTTAACAATTTAAACCAAAACATTAACCCGAGAGACATACATCACGTTTACAAAAGCTAATGACGCTTAATAAAAGAACTGTAAAAAACTGTGTTTTAATGGTACAACCATCTGGCACCGATTTTTCATGTACAATTTATATAGAAATTGTTTGCGTCATAGACGCATGGACATTTTAATATTTAATTGTTATATCGTAGAACTTCTATGATGTAACTACTATATTGTATATTAATTTGTAAAGTAATTAATGTGTCAGAAATTTAGTCATTACAATTCTATAACTGATTTTAAACGGATTAGTGTATAGTTTTATAAAAGCTACTCTAAAGTATCATTCTAAGTTATTTTTAAACCTCGACGACAGAGTTAGAATTTTAACGTGTCTGTCTGTCTGTGTATGTGTATGTCTAGGAATATCACTACATGAGTACCTAGGCACTTAGTCAGAGCTCTGGGTTAACCAATTTATACGATAATCTTGTTATTATCTAAACTAGGCTCCGATCTGGCGAGAAATACGGAATCAAAATCAAATCAATTATGTAGGAACTTACTCTCGATGATATAAGAGACAGAATATTTGCGATCATTATGCACTTTTAACCCTCGACGTCAGTCGGAGAAGCATTTTGGAACGACCACTGCTGAGAAGAAATGCCGAAAGAAACTCATTTAAACTGTGTTGGTCCCTATCATGCCAGAAGGGCATTATTGTTTCCATTATTGTTTATTATAAAAAAATTATATTCGACGAGAGTGTTCTTAGCTATGTTTACAAAATGTATGTTTAACCTCTTTTCTAGCGGATCATTGAAGCTTCTTAAATTTCGGAAGTTTCTTAAATTTTTAATTTTATTAACTCTTCCTAAATCTGTTGCTTGCTACTCAAGCCGCAATGTTGTTCAACAATAAGATATTTTTGTTATGTACTAATATTAGATTATATATATTTGACTAGCTTTGCCTGCGGCTTCCCCGCGTGAATTTCTCTGCAAAAGTGGAACGGACACGATTTTCATACAAACTTTTACTCCCCCATTATTGCAATTTATGGAATGGTTTTTTTAACAAAAAGTAGCCTATGTTTGAACAGGGGTCTTTAACTACATGCAAATCAAACTTTATCAAAATCGGCCCAACTGTTTAGCCGTTAAAAACGGAACAGACTTTCGAATTTGTAATATTAGTATGGATCTCCACATAAAAGTTACATCACAGCAGGTAGTTCAACAAAGAATAGATACCTTTTTCTACTAAAGGTACGGTAACTTCATGAAACTTCAATTTTAATGATACTAAATAATAACAGTTTCATATAGTGAACCTTTTATAGCTTTTCTTTGTATTACTAGTCTATAGATAAACCATGTTTATACACAGTTATCTATCTATCTATCGAAAGACACGTTGGTTGAGGATCGACATCAAACAATCTATTTTTGGGATTAAGGAACACGCATACTTCAGAGATGTTTTAAGATAATTTTGATGATTACGTTAAAAATTTCATATTAGATCTAGCTTATGTTACACTAGCGACCCGTCCGAGCTTCGCTCGGTTTAAACCATAATCCCAACTAATATTATAAATGCGAAAGTAAGTTTGTTAGCTCTTCACGCATCATCTACCAATTGTTATGAAGTTTGGTACACGGGTCTAAAATAATCTGGAATAACACATAGGGTACTTTTTATCCCGAAATTCCCACGGGAGCGAAGCCCGGGGGCGCAGATAGTAAATTATACGCCTAAAGCTTCGTCAGGAATCATTAGTATTTATTGGTGAAAACAATGCAGTATTTTTCGAGTTTCGCGAACAGACAAATGCGACAGAGGGCTTTGTTTCCAGACGAAGGTAAATTTATTATGTTTATACCCGAGCGAAGCCGAGACGAGTCGCCAGTCTTAAATAATTTAAACGGGAGAAAATGAGTAGAAATATTGCTCTGAACGCTAAATGCTTTATAAACTATGTGTTTTATTCAGATTCAAATTCAAAATTCTTTATTCAATATAGGACGATATACATCACTTATTGGCGTCAAAAAATTACTTAAACTCAGTCTACTGCCGACATCCAAAGCGCATGTGAAGAAGAAGTGGCGCAACAAACTTCACCGCGGCCTTTTCTCCAAAGACGTCAATTAACAAATGTAGGTCTTATACATATAGATATTAAAAATTAGGACGAATTTACATCATTATTAAAAAATGACAAAATAAATAAATAATTGAAAATATTTTCAATAAAATTATTGAATATTATAATAATATATATTATAAATACAAGTAAGATTTATATATGTAGATGTCATGCAAGAAGCAGGACTCGCCAAATGTCCAATTGGCGCCGGTCCAGAGCTCATATCACTTTATCAATCAGATCCACTCAAGGACGAGTTGTCAATCACCTCACTCGAGCATATAAAAACAAAATGGAGATAACCCCGCTCATAGTTTTTTTTTACAACTGAGCAAGCAGGCGTGCACCTGATGAGATGTGATCACCATAGCATAGGCTATGTGTACGCCTGCAACACCCAGAATAAATCTTTTCATACCTTCTTTGTGATCTTATTGCATTCAACACAAGACAAAAAAAAACATATCCGTGCAATGAGCTGTTGAGAAATACCCTCATTGGGAGCCTATTCCGGGTCCACCATCAAGTCAGACTAGCATAATAATGCATTGATGTCAAAAATAAACATTAATACAAAATTCAGTTTAATCTACTCGTATGTATCTATATACATTTGTTTCAAAGTGTTGATTGTTTATTCCACTAGTATATAAACGACTGTCGTTAGATGAAATAGGCGATTTAGAAGAACTTCACCGTTAGCTTACCATTCGTTATCGAAGAAAGGCGTTCATATTCACTTATACGAGTAGTATACATTGGATTAAAACTAAAGAGAATATAGGTATTATCGCATATGTCAAAGTCGGGAAACGTCAGTCGCTAAGAGTATTTTCTTTATTTTATTTATATTATATTATATGTATTCGATTTTTAAATTTTAATCTATTCTATTAAAATTAAGAAAAAACACTTCGTTAAAAAAGAAATACCTATACGTCCACTATGCAAACTCCGTTCGATTTCTAGTTCCTGAAACTAATCCGATCGACTACGGAAATAGATTCTTTGATTACACATCAGGGATCTGGGCATCGACAACTATCAGGAAGAGCTCGTGTGATGAATATCTTGTGATTTCAGGTCCACTACGTCATTCTTAAGAACGTTTATTCAGTAAATAGACACGTTGTGTTATTTCAACCATGGAATCAGTAGGTACACGGAGTACGTACTAATTCCATGATTTTGACATATATTTTAAGGCCACCAATTAAAACGAGCGAATGCTCAATCTATGTATTTCTTTAATTAAAAACTTTATTTTACAAAATTACTATATTTGCGCCATTAGTAGACAGGAAGCATATATATTTAAACTGCCAGTAATTACCTATTACCTGTACCCAAACCGCGACAACAATAGCCCATAAAATGATACAAGTAAAGTCTGTGGCACACGATACAGATTATCAGGTAAGGTCACAGCTTTGTCATTTTGTTAATCATCCATCCATTTTAAGAATCTCTTCTTGTATTTCTTACAGAAGTAGTCGCTAACCGACCCAGTGGAATACAGACTTCTGCAATATTTTACACAAATAAATTATAAAAATTTATTTGTGTAAAATAATTTAATATGTATAATTTAATAATTAATTAATTAAATGAACTTAATTATATGACAAATTTATGTTTTAACAATTTTAGAATCAACAGTAAAAATCACAGTTTTCTCGTTTAAGTACCAGTCTAATATTAATATTTAATATTGGACTGGTATTGTGGTATATACATGTTATGTACTTTGAACAAAAACAAATTTATATTAAATTAATGATGATGAATAAAAATCTGTCAAAAATTGATAAAATTTGAACCCTAACTTACTGATAATTTCCGTTTTATAATGTTTATAATGATATCATTATTATTCCGCAGTTTTGGACGTGCATTGCATTGAATCTGTGCATAGTCGTATTTACAATTTGTTTATATGAAACGAATTATGTTATCTGAAAAAAAAACGTTGCTGTTAACACTGCTATGTAACACGAGGCGAAAAATACCCCATGGATTACATAAATCAAGATAAAACTTACCTCACTTCTTCTTTAAACAGCTACTTTGTATGCTTCGCGCAAGGTTAATTTTAATAAGCTTACGTGCTGAGCGCACTTACCGAGTTACGAGAAAGCTTAAACTCTGAGCTAGCAGTACATTGTTTACTGAACTTACTGAGCTATAAGCTGACACATAAACAAAAGTTTAATGAATAGAGTTTATTACCTACCAAATTTTACCTGATTTTCCAAAAATACTTATTTTTAACCAATTTATTAGACAAATAAAAAAAAAACACCGACTGTCAATATTCATTTCGCTACAACTTTTGAACGGCTGAACCGATGATCAAACATAAAATTTTGCTATCAAATTAAAAAAACGCATCCAAATCGGTTCATCCGTTGATGAGCTACGGTGACACGTACACATAGAGAGACATACAGACAGACAGACACACTTAGCGGTCAAACTTATAACACCCCTCTTTTTTCGTCGGGGGTTAAAAAGCCATTTAAAGGGGCAGACACCACACACCAACATTTTACATCATATACCTACCAAAGTATTCCTAAGTTTCAAATACTTTTGAGTGGATGCCTTTGACCTCCTTTATTTGGGAATTTCCTGTGCACGCCATGTGAACAATTTGGGAATTTCATTTATTATCTGAAGATCTTAAACTTCAACTGCTTTTCGAATATGTTATACGTAGGTAATGTTCATATTATACGGTCTGACAATTTAGGATGTGGAAAACGCTGCTAAACTGGCGATTACTCCCTGCACACTACCACTAAAATCAAGTCTGCTCCGCTTTCACAGAAATATTCACGCGGGCGAAGCCGGCAATACCGGTGCAAATGCGCCGGCCGGTCAAACAATCCTTAGATGCATATTAAAAAACAAAGTCTTCTGCTGCGTCTGTCTATCTATTCGCGATAAACTCTTAAACTACTGCCCGGATTTTCATGCCGTTTTCACCAATAGCTAGAGCGATTCCTGAGGAAGATTTAGGTGTATCACTTACACGAGCGCTAGTATACTATTTCATAAAAAAAAATCAAAATTCAAAATTCTTTATTCAATATAGAATGATATACATCACTTATTGACGTCAAAAAAATTACTTAAACTATGTCTACTGCCGACTTCCAAAGCGCAGGTGAAGAAGAAGCGGCGCAACAAACTTCACCGCAGCCTTTTCTCCAAGGACGTCAATTAACAAATTTTATTTTTATTTTTTATTTATAAGACTTTATTGTTCCAAGTAAAAACATACTTATAAACAAATGGCGAACTTAATGCTATAAGCATTCTCTCCCAGCTAACCATTAGGAGAAACAGAGAAAAGTTGTGCGGCGCAAAAATATCAAACACAAATAAGTACTACCACATACTAAAATACAATACAACATATATAAAATATAAATATAAATAGCAAAGCATATATACATAAGACTACATATATATCAATATATGAATACATACAAACCAAAATAATAAAAATTATGTCCAAGAAATACAGATAAAAGCTAAACAGAAAAGAGAAAATCAGGAGGAAAAGGAGTCCAAAAGATGAGCATGAACTCTTTTCTTGAAAGAAAATTTGTTGTTTAAGATGGTAATGTCAGCGGGCAAAGCATTCCAGAGTCGTGAAGATTGGAGGGCGAAGGAATTGGCCATGAAACAGGTCCGGAAAAGGTCATATACATATATTAAAAATTGACAAATATAGGTCATATACATATATTAAAAATTAAGAGGACGAATACGAAGAGAATTAAGATTACGAAATATTGTGTCTAAATTCTCCGCAATCGACGGGTTAAGAAATAAATACACAATGTTCTATTGTGTATGCAGCTGGTATGCACTACCTATATGAACGAGCGAGAACAATATGAATATATTAAAAACTCTCCTGCCTTGGTGGTCTTAGCTTGATTTAAAAAGATTTTGTATACCTATACAAAAAAATATATCTTCATGAAAATCGGCCCAGCTGTTTAACCTTAATAGCATGAGATATAAAGATACACTTACACTTATATTGTTAGTATGGATTATAATTTTTTTTATAAGCGAAATACCTTCTACCTTCCTACTACTCTCTAATAAAAATACTAATGAATTAATTCGTTCAAACTGGCATGGTCTCGATTGCTCTGTGGTTAAGAGCACTGTCCCGTATTGACAGGGGCGTGGGTTCAATTCCTGCTCGAATCCAGAATTTTTTCATCTCATTATTATTTTCAAAATTAGTTTAAATATATATATATGACAAGCATATCAAAACCGTTTAAAATTCGTTATTACCTCAATGTGCTTTACTAATTACAATTGTTCAAAAGTAGTACAAACTGGTTATTAATGGTCGCAATTGAACATGACACATGGCCATACAAGATCAAGTAACTAGTTTAATTTCTTCTCAGTAGTCAGTAGGTACTGCGGCCTTACCGTCATCTCTTAAAGCGATCCACTTTGCGATCTACTTAAATCTGCACCGTAAATCCGTACCATCGACTTAATATTTAGTATGTATGTAAGTTTTCTAAATTTCATTCTGTCCATGGATTTAGTAAGCACTTCGTTGTACGGAGTATCTACTAATTCCATGATTCTGTCATTTGACATTTAGATTCTTCTTTCTGAAAATAACAAATCGTGATCATGACATTGACACGATTAAACGTCAAATAATGCAGGTAATCTCATTTCTCTGTCACTCTCATCATTGTCTATTCCCAATTACAATTTTAAAGATTTCAGTGATTTTACAACCGGCCGCTGGTCTGATGTCAACCCTACTTGGGAATGCTTTTGCTGGCTATCCCTTACTCGAATAACATAACATCCATGGGAGGACTCGAATAATATAACATCCATCCACACGCACCTATATATCTATCATGATCATAAAAATGATCGTAAATCACGATGTGGTCGTCAGTTTGTCTGGCGTATCCGGCATTTTATGGATTTTCCACAAAATGCGCTAAATGGCCGAAATTAGCGGTCTCAGTCTAAATATTTATTAATAACTTTTCCTCCCGTGTGAATGTCTGGATATTTTGACATCCTCACAAATTTACAATGATCGATTATCGTCCAGTAACCAGTGTCATAATTATTATGAATTTCGTCACAAACAAGAAATGAAGAATTAAAAAGCCTTCTCCATATTATTCTCTCACGTTTCTTCCCAACCGTTGAATGTCGGAACTCAGGGTCCGCATTCCTACATTTTTGCATCCACTTCGCGCCGTCATCGGCATCCCTAGTTTTCAACTAAAATGAATGACCAATCATAAAAAAAAAATATATAATCAAAGTAAATATACCTACTTTATCCTTATTTCACGTCAAAATATAACATTGGATTAAGATAGTTTTTACTGATATAGCTAAAGAGTGAGACTACTTTTTGACGAGATCCGATTCGCGGGCAAAACCTAAACTATATTTTCTACTCGATGTACTTCAACCTCAACAATTAGACGATTACGGTAAGTAAACGATTTAGGGGCCGGATTCTCATTCAATCTAAGCTCACTTCATCAGTTTTGAAGGTTCTTCTGTTTCTTCATTGATAAAATATCGCCGTCACAAAATTACAATTTCAAATGTTCATAGAATCGGTATCCTGTTACTGAACATTCAAAATATATTATTTATTTACAGATATGGAAAAGAGTTGCACATAAGTCACAAAGTCGAAAGATATAGGTAGTATTATGTACAAGGGTCCTTTATATTCATGCATATTTATGAACCTACCTTCAAGGAAGACCCTTTAAGGATAGTGTGGCATGTACTTCTTATTTATGCATATTGTAAAAAGGAAACATATAAATAGCTGTGACATTTATTTCGCTTTTTATATTTTTTTATTTGATCTAACGATAAAAATTATTTTGGATTCAAGCAAATTGTGCATTACTTAGAATATGTACTTAATGTGTATATGGCACCTAAAATTTATAACAAAATTCCCCAACAATATAATGATTTGAATTTACATTTATTTGAAAAACACCTCAGAGAATCTTTTAAATTATCAAGCAGTAATCATGGATAAATGTTATTACTCTCAAAAACTCAGATAAAAATTACAATAATGTAAATTTTATTATCAGTTTTTGTTTTCTGGGATGATAGCATGCTTTCCATTACAACCTGACTACACTCCAATTTTTCTTGAGTCCTAAACATGTAAACAAACTTCACTGTTCTCTGTTTTTTTTTTAATAAATCAAATAATAGTTCAAGACAATTTTACTTTAGAATCACCATCTTCGAATTGAAGTTTGGAGTTTGGAGGTCAGCAAACGGAAACCTTCGCCGCTATTTTCAGTTGGTTGTATGTAATGTATAGGACAACTTTTCTTAGGCCTCGAAAAAAAAACAAAATATATTTTAATTCATATTTCTGTTAAATCATAAAAAGTCATGGTTAGATTGTATACATAAAATGAAGACAAACTGAGCGTCTGCAAATATTTTCCTCAGGCGGAACCGCAAAAATCATCGAGTAAATTCTGCTGTTAAAATATAATATTATATGTGCGTCTTTATATTCGCCAAAGTCGCCAAAGGTTCTCCATTTGTCAAATTCAAATTCAAATTCAAAATTCTTTATTCAATTTTCCTAAATTGAATAAAGAATTTTGAATTTGAATTTATATCATCATAATTTATATCACTTATAAAATAAAAAAATTACTTAAACTAAGTCTACTGCCGGCTTCCAAAGCGCAGGTGAAAAAGAAGCGGCGCAACAAACTTCACTGCAGCCTTTTCTCCAAGGACGTCAATTTCAAAATCAAATCAAATCATTTATTCAGAAATTAGGCCTTCACAGGCACTTTTTCACGTCATATTCTAAATTAAATGATGTTTACCAAAGCTACAAACTACTAGCATTTCGGAACCACCACTGCTGAGAAGAAATGCCGAAAGAAACTCATTCAAACAGTGTTGGTCCCTATTATGCCAGAAGGGTTTACCATTTTTTAAATATAAATTTATGTATAATTTTTTATCAGTAATAAAACATGTAAGTACACAATAAAGTACATGGTCAAAAGTTATGATTGTGATTGTGGGTTTGACCATTTGAATGTGTATAAATAATAATAAAAAAATTAAAATCAAGTGTGAGAGGTGGAAGTTTTAGGAAGGGTCCAAGGTTTTTTATCATTTAAATAGTCGCTAATCGTGTAATAAGCATTAGCCATTAAAGCATTTTTAATATATGATTTAAATTTTGACATTGGCAAGTTAATAGCCTCTACAGGGAGTTTATTGAACAATTTTACACTTTGACCCACGAAAGACCGCCTAACCTTTTTAAGTCGGAATCTGTTCATACAAAGTTTATGCCTATTACGAGTGACTACACTGTTAACATCGCTCAATGTTTTATACAGGTGTAAGTTAGATTTAACAAAAATAAGTACGTCGAAGATGTACTGAGATACAACAGTCATAATATTTATCGATTTGAATAATTCTCGCAAGGAATCCCGTGGCTTAAGCCCGTAAATAAAATTATCAAACATAGTTATTAATTAACAAACATAGTTCTTATACACATATTAAAAATTAGGAGGAAGAATTTACATCAATATTTGAATGAATAAATAAAATAAAAGTTGTATTTCCAACGTACGTAATAATGTCATAAATCAATTGCATATGTTATGAGGATACTGCACCATGCTTGGGCCAAACATTATTGTCGTGCTTTGAAGTTTGTGCTTTGAAGTCCGTGTTATTCAAACGTTTATTGAGAAGTTTTCCACTTTATGAACTCATTAAAGTTCATATTCCACATAAAATATAGTGATTTACTGTAAATGGTAATTCCCAATTAGTGTAGGTGTCGAAAAATAGGGTTCTTCCTGAGTTGAATCGTAATTACAACTATTAACAAAATGTATGGATATATGCGGGAACTGGTTTCAAAAAGTTGCCCTGCTCTGATTGGCCATGACCAAAATGCTACACAAATGCATCCTGCAATGAAAATGTGATTAAATAAATCTCGCCAAATTCACGCCTCTTGGCTACCAGTTCTCTCGGGGTCGTAAACTAATCAATTCAGAAATAAATTCCTGACTAAGTGTTCCAGTCGCCATCACGGGAAGAAATAAATTATGAAATTAATATTCTGTGACCAATTTGAAACACTGCGATGTTTATTTAGGCACTACTGATATTTGAATGGTGCTAATTGATGTTGATTTTAGTTTCTGAGATTATTATTCTTATATATTACACTTATATACATATATACTCGTATATATAAGTATACTTAAATACGCATGAGTTTACGTCCAGTATTTTCTCAATCAATTTCTTGCCAAACAGTCCGTCCTTACCAATAAACCTATAAGATGGGTTTTACGATGGACTTTTTGGGAAGATATTGGGAATTTCTCAATTCCTTCATTATCATAGTGATGATGATAGAAACGTAACCATGACCGTGACTAACCATGGCGTGCCTGTAACACGAGGCAAAAATAGCTTAGATAGCGTCTACATAAAAACAATCTTAAATTCATATAATTTATTCAGAAATTAGACCTTCACAGGCACTTTTTCTCTTGTAATTTTTTATATTTATAGTTATTTCTCACAAGCTACAAACTACTGGCATTTCGGAACGACCACTGCTGAGAAGAAAGGGCGAGGATATTATTCGTCTTATAGACGAATGATAACCCCTACCATTATTTTGTTTTACTTTACAAGAAAAATCAAAACGAATTAGGTATATTATTGCATTTACACTAATCCGATTTTTTTCACTAGAACTAAAAATATCGATGGATTTTAAAGAAATTTGTGTTTTTTTTCGCCTTTTCTGTCTCTGTACATACCTATGTTTACCATAGCCACCTTTTACCGTCCATCTTGAGAGTCTACTCAGTCTATCACATAAAAATATCATTTTCCATGTTTCCATTTCGGGTCATGACTCGGGGATCGATCTCTGTTCAGAGGCAAGTACTTTACCACTGCGCCATCGAGGTCGTCGGTAGTCATAATCGAATTTTGATGAAATAAATGTTTTTTTTTTCTGACGGTACATACGTACGTTTACCATAGCCACCTGTTACCGTCAATCTTGAGAGTCTACTCCACCGTAACGTAAATCAGATTGACTTTATTACAGCACCAACTGTTACAGGTTTCATTGCTACAAGTCTCATAAACTGAGCCGAGAGTTTTAGGCGGCTTGATAAATATAAATGTGAAAATTTTGAATTGTTTTGCCAACTTCTTCTTCGTGTAACGGTGAATATGCAGCCGTATTTGTTTACATAAAACAAAACAGATATTAAACGCGCACGTATATTTTATACCTCTGACTTTTCGGGTTGCGTTACACGGAGCCATGGTCACTGAGCGACAGCCATGTTTGGTCTTGCCAAGCAGTTTATAATCATTATGTGCCATAAATTTATGACTTCTATAACACAAATGTTATACCACCTAAAACTTTAAGCACAAATGTGTGGTAGGTAATAATAATAACCCTGTTAGTATATTCGTGTAGGTCAAGCTTGACCTACTTCCAAGCGTCGCGTCGCGTTAAAAACGCACGCAATTACGCACGTAGATACGTAAACGTACCGTCATATTGAAAGTTGTGTCGTGTCAAAAATATATTCTTATGTTGAATAAATAAATATGAGTATAAAAAGATAAAGTTTGGCAAATCAAGGGTAGATTGTTGATATAACAATTTACCAGTTATTATAGTCCCAAAATTTCTATCTAAACGGAGCCTCACAGAGTAGCTAGTCAATATTAAAACACTTTAAGTACATATTTGTAATGTAAAATCGTCCCACATCCACTTGATCCCAACTCCAGTCTCTCGAGAGACCAAATAAGCGTCATCTCGCCTGACATCGGGGCCAATCGACACTTTTATTGCATATGCAGACATATGAATAAGAAATTGCACAAATTTCTTGGAGAAAATAACTCGAGATGCAGTTTTAGATGTTGGAAATTGAACTGCAAAAGTAAGCTACTTATTTACATTTTATTCTCAACCATCATGCTAGAGAGTCAGATATATACCAAACGAAATTCTTAGTTTGCGATAGAACTCAAAAGTAAATCATACCTTTTCTAAATTGTAAATATCTGAGATACAGGTGGGCCCTCAGACCACACTATGAGGACTGAGGGCCTTTCGTAAAACATCGTAATTCGCTTATTTGCCTTTCACAAAATCTAATTCCAACTTTCACAATTCTTTCGGAATGTTCACTAAATCCTAAGCATAATTTCATAGAATTTCAAAAAGTGGGCCCTCAGACCACAAGCACATCTGTATTATTATACCTATGTTTGACAAATAAATTGATTGATAAATTGAGAATTACATCAAAATTTTTAGTTGTTTGCTACATATAAAATAAAAATACATACTAATATTATAAATGCGAAAGTCTGTCTGTTCCGCTTTCACCGTTAAACCACTGGTCCGATTTTGATGAAAGTTGGTATGCATACAGTTAAAGACACCTGTACAAACAAACATAAGTACTTTTTTTAAAAAACAACCCCCAAATGACTATAATGGGTGTTGAAAGTTTGTATGAAAATCATGTCTGTTCTTTCGCAGAGAAATTTACGCGGGCAAAGCCGCGAGAAAAGCTAGTAATAGATGAGTAATAGCCACATGATTCCCGAACCGTTACAGTCCTATCTCCAGTAGGTTTCCAGCATCAAATTGCTGAGACAATCTGTGTTCACATTGGTATGCGAGTTCGCATCATAAAACAATTTCACACTCGCTTCACAGGGATATTGACGATTTCAACTGTAATCGTATTATGTTTTATATGCTTTAGGGGAGCATATACACAGAATAGGTACCTATATTGTACGTGATTCCTCTCTTCTCTGAATAATAATTGCAGTTACTAGATGTTGCTCGGGGCAATCTTGGATAATGTACCTTGTAATTGTGAAAGAATTTTTGAAATCGGTTCGGTGGTTTCGGTACTTACCCGCCTCAAACATACAAACTCACTCTTTATAATAATAGTATAGAAGTTACAAGTAGTCCTCACAAATTAAGCCGAATCGACACATTTGGAAGAAGCGCACTCTTCGCAATTTTTAAACCTGCATCTTCTTTGTCGAGTCGACCATTCTAATTGCGACAAAAAGTTTAGTTTGTTAATAATAATTTTCCCGTGACCTGCGCGTTAATGTGCCTTTAATAACTTACGATTACAGTTTATATTCTCTCATCCGTTATTAGTAAATTTTGGGTGAATGAGTGGCAAACACTATCCATTACATATATAAAATACATATTAAATAAATACATATTATTATTATTACATGTTACATGCTTACACAGTTTCTCTTTTTTATCTTTTACTTAAATAGAGGTGTAAATCAAAGTCGCATCCTTCTGCTGTCTGTCCCTCTCTATGTATGCTTAGTTAGATCTTTAAAAGTACGCAACGGATTTTGATGCCGATTTTTTTAAAGTGTAATTCCTGAGGAAGGTTTAGGTGAATAGTTACTTATATTTCTACCCGAGCGTAGTCAGGACGGACCGCTAGTTGTGTAATAGAAAACAATGTCTAATAAGTATATCGCATAGCAGTTAGTAAAATAACATACAATTTCTCAGAGCAATGTTTCTCAAAGTATATACCGCGGTGAAAGTTTGTTGACAAGTCGCACGTGGCTAATTTCAAACATACTGAACTTTTCGTGTGTTTCATGACAATGAATATTTGTGTTCAAAAAACATAATGTTTACGCCCAGTTTTGGTGTTTAAAATGTGTTCCTAATTAAGGAGAATATTGTTGAATAAGTTAACTTATTATGGTAAGATTAACAATATTCTTGGTTATTTTATCAGTTTCATAAAATAACCAATTTCATTAATATTAGTTACTTCTTAAACCAAAAGGTTTTTCGCTGTCGGATAAAAATTTTGATTAATTCTAAGGTTAGTATTCTAGGGTGAGTTGCAACGTCAAAGACGTTGATTGTGAATGTGAAAGACCAGCGCACCGCTGACATTTAGACAAAATGTACTTTGCGTTTTTCTGCGCAAATATACGTCAAGGTTCACGGTGCAACCTACCTTCAATATACAACTTAATTTTGCCTACAATAGACCGTCCTCCCGTGAAAGGCAATAGCATTCCTAAAGAGAGTTCACACCAGGCAGACGGCCTTAGAATCATAGCAATAACTACTCAATTTTTACTCAAACCCTGGGTTTCGGAGCATCACAGCCCCAAAGTAACCAATAAAACG
Organism: Plodia interpunctella; assembly: GCF_027563975.2. NCBI lineage: Eukaryota > Metazoa > Arthropoda > Insecta > Lepidoptera > Pyralidae > Plodia > Plodia interpunctella. The sequence continues at coordinate 1,381,522 of NC_071303.1, forward strand.
CGAGGATAAGAGAGAGAGATCCACAGACTTATATATTAACATCAAGTAGACAACGCGTCTCATCGCTTTGGAGAGATCTGATGACTGAACAAAAACTTTAGAAACTGCATTTAAACAATATTACACGAAACACAAAACGTTTTTTTCACTATTTGCCCCATTAACGTCTAGTATTTTGAACCCGGCAGCGGGCTTTTACTATGTTGTGACATTGGCCCTGTGCCAAATGTCACCGGCAATCTACTCGAACTTGGGATATTCTTGTAACTCTGGCTTTTAAAACGGCTGATGTCAACGCAGGAGGCATCTTTCAATACGTGGCGTATTTTTTCTTTTAGTTATAGTCCTTGACTATATTTTTTAAATAAGTTTATCATCAACATTTTATCTCATTTCAACATTTTAAGGTTATTTTTTCACTGAACTTGCGTCACAGACTTAACGCAACCGGGATCATTAGACGAGAAAGACCTAAAAATAACATAATTAGCATACCTTACCAATATAAGTAAATATCGCATTCAAGAAAATATTTCGTCTGCAGTATGGCTGTTTGTATTCAGGATCCAATATACTCATTTTTATATGTATGATTGTAGAATGATTCTCGTTTTTCAATTTGCAGTTCTTTTCTATAATAGATGGTCCCTTTTTATCTATTGAAAGTATTTGGAAGTTAGTAATTGGTAAATGAATTGCCATGCCACCTGCACACTGAAGGATATATTATTTAAATACAAAAAAATTAATGCAAAAAATCTTAAAACAATATCAGATTATGGCAATTAACAAGAAACATAGAAATATTATTATATTTTTATATCAGTCGCGTTGTATTGGTCCACACAAATTTAGCCGATTTGACACGCTATGAAGAAGTTGAATAGTTAATATGACCTTTCATATAAGGTACTAGCTTTTGCCCGCGGCTTCGCTCGCGTGTATTTCATAGCAAAATCTCAGTAATTTTATCGCCTACTCTGTAAGACTGGTTATTATTGATTCAAATTCACATTTTTTCTCATCTTTAGTTCAATTTCCCGCTTCCCGCTGTGTGTCTCGTCCCGCAAACTTGTCCGCCTCCTGCTATGTAATGTAGAATTGTAGATATTCCGTACCGTTTCCTACGTATTATGTGCCATCATGTTTTTCGCAATATGTACCGCCCCGTTACCCACTACGTGTCTCCTTCCTATTTCCCGCTCCGACTCCCACTCCCGCTATCTGCAACACGTGCAGTCCCATTTTCCATGACGTTTTACGTCCCGGTTTTTTATTAACCACAAACATAAACATTTTTTGTAATTACTATTACTGTTAATTACTATAAAAAGTAATAAGTAATTTCAACTATTTAGCTATCGCGGTTCATGAGATATAGCCTAGTAACAGACAGACAGACATACAGACGTTGCCCGCGGCTTCGCCCACGTGATGTGTTGATGATGACGTGATGCTCTGTCTACACCGTAAGAGATAAAGTCGTGTAAAATAGGTTTCTATATAGAAAAAGTCTAGCAGGGACAAATCACACGATTTTATTGGCCTCGTCTGCTCGTCTGCTGTAAAATGAACAACGTAATGCGCGCAACGTTTGCACTGACGGACACCCAGGCTTTGATATAATCATAACAACCCCATTCCACCCTAATAGGGATGATGGTATTTTACTTCCACCACGTTAGATTTCAAATACGTTGTGTTATTCGTAATCAGCGACCCGAAAAACCGTACAAACAATACCCGTGTTGATATTTGACTTTATTAGCTTCTTTTCCCCCATTTAGGGGAAAATTTTTGAAAAATCCGGAGACCCGTATTTACTCATTTATTGATAGAAGTAATCCTGTAAAGTTATCAAACAAAACAAATTAACTAATCTGGTTTCCCCATACGAACTTTGAACCCCACTTCCACCCCCTTAGAGGGTGAATTTTGAAAAATCCTTTCTTAGTGCACCCCTAGGCCACATAAGGAACCTACGTGCCAAATTTGAAGTTTCTAGATCCAGCGGTTTAGGCTGTACGTTGATATGTCAGTCAGTAAGTCATTCAGTTTGTTCTTTTATATATTTAATATTTACTAGATGTAAACATAGATTTTTGCCAGTACTCACTCTCAAAGAGTAACGCTTGAATGATCGCCAACATACGTGAACTATACTCAACTCACGACAAATGTAACCCAATGTCAATCAAAGTTGAAACAGCCGGGACCCGAGAGTAGAACAGATTGGATAATATCTAGCAATGATCTTGAATTTGTCACGGCTGTTGGTGGCAAATTGTTCGTAAATTGTCTATCTTCTAAGTTTGTATCAGTTTAAACGTGTTCCGTTGTATTTAGACCGCGAACTTCCTCATAAACTTATTTATTGTTCCCGATTTAAGTATAATTTCCAACGGAGTATAATATTGCAATGGAAATATTGTATTATTATCATCAACCGTCTACCCTTATCCCACTTTATGTGGGGTTAGTACAGCATGTCAGCTTTCTACACTTCTCCCTGTCCGATGTGAATAGATTTGTCACTTTATTTTAGCTATATCCTGCCTAAAGCACTCCTATTACCACTTTCCATTCAATTTAAAATCCATAACCAAAACATTTAAATTATATATTATATTTGTTACATTAATTTCTAGAAACGTATTGACACCAACGTAAAGCTAAGAAATACACTTAATTAAAGTCAGTTATTGACTCGCTTAATAAAATCATCGACGTACTTGTCGTTAAAAGTACTAGTGATGTTTCAAAATTGTAACGTTTTGTCAATTTTTTAAAACCTTTTGATAAAAAAAATTACCTTAGGGCCTGTTTCACAGCTTGCTGATAAATTATCTGGTAGCCTAAATGTAACATACCAAAGAAATAGTGTTGAAAATTGTATTTCAGAAGTGTTGGACAAGGTTAACTGGCCAATCACAACAGGTAGATTTATTTAGCAGAACACTAGTTCTGCTAAATAAATCTATCTAATTAGAAAAAGTTACGTTTAATATTGCCTACTACTATGCAGGCAATATTAAACGTAACTTTTTCTTTACTTAAGTAAATATATAGCAGCGAAACTATATTTGCACACCATTCTATGGTATTCTAAGGTATGTTGAGTCGTGTTTTGAGATTTTATGTATCAATTTACACGTGTTTTTGCAAATAAAATATTTTGTTAACATTTTATTTTTATCTTTAAAAAACTCCTTAATTTTAAAAGTTGTATTTCCAAAATTAAACACGGATTTCATTCAGAGTTTGTCACAATAAATTGTGTAACTAATATAGCTCACTATCGCGACTATCTTGATACAAATCTTTGAATAATATTGGCTCCTCGCCCGCGTTCTATTGTTTTGATATACGATTTTAACACTTGATTAGAAGACGGACGTTACTCCGTTTATTATTAGATAAATTATGATATATGTGTACGTAATAGTGAATATATTAGTTTATAGCTCGTGACTAAACCTTGGATATGGTAATCAATATGAAACATATACTCGAAGAACACAATATGGTAAGTCGAAATACACATAGTGTGTTTTAGTTGTAATTGTAGATGTAAAGACGTCTTTCAATCCTATAAATAAGGTTTACATATCCTACTAATATATTCAACAGATGCAAAAAATTTACATTTATGTGTGTGTGTGTGTGTGTGTGTGTACTCAATCGCGCAAAATACTGGACGCATATTAACAAAATTGTGAAAAAGAGTTGATAAAGGTAACTTTTTTTGTGAAATCCTTCTTTAAATACTTCACTAGATACAAGGCACACACAAAATCATATATTCATAAATAATAATTATCTCCAATATTATTTTATCCTCGTCATTTACTTAGGTAATCTTCCAACTAAATGATCAAGAACACATCAAAACTACAAAAACGAAATTCTATTAATGTTGACGTAACAAAATCAAGGGGCCGTGAACTGGAAGGATTTTGTCATCTTTTGATGTCGGTATTTGTTTACTAAAGTCTCAAAGGTTGGCAACTTGGAACCAAAAAGTGTAATGACAAATTTGTGTAAACGCCTGTTCAATCAATATAATGTTGAATTATAGACTAATTTAATTGTAAGGGTCGAAGTCGAAGTGTCGACTTGCCAGTGGGATGGTGAATTATTAACATGAAAAATAGGCATTGCCATTTAAACGTGGCAGTAGCAATGCTGGCACAATTCTGGGTACTTTTCCGCTATTTGTGGACCATTTTTGGCTGTCGAATTAGATTCATTTTAGTTTTATTATTAACTAGCTTTTGCCCGCGACTTCGCCTGCATTTATTTTGTACATCCGCCCAAACTTACTATTGTCAATATCTTGAGTTATAAGCAACGTATTGCGATGAAACCTATTCCACAATTGTAGAAACCTCATCAAATGCCATCCAGAAGTTTCTGTGTGATGCGAACAGATAGACAGACAACGATTCTAAAAATTTGGCTTCTGTTAGTCCCGTAAAAAAGCCCCGTAATTGTTTCGTTTTGTAACTATTTCAACACATAAAGCAAATAAATATTCTGCACGAGACGTTATAACTTTGTCTTATAATTTCATAGTAACTTTTTAGGACATCGATTTACGATTTAGCATAACAATTCAAATTATTATTCATTAGCCCTTTCATTAACATTCCAAATTAAACCCACCGGAGTGTGATTCGGTGCTTTTTCGCGGTTAAAATATTTCATTTAGAATTAAGCTAATATTTTTTGATTGTCTTAATTATTTCATTCAGTGTAATGGCTTTTTACTGTTCCTACTAATATTATAAATACGAAAGTTTGTGAGGATGTATATATGTTTGTTACTCTTTCACGCAAAATTTATTGGACGTATTGTTACGACATTTGGTACACGGGTAGGACATAACCTGTAAAAGTGTCCTATGTGTTACATAGGGTACTTTTTATCCCGAAATTCCCGCGGGAGCGAAGCCGAAGTATACTTTATATCGTCTCTCTCGAAGTCTCTCGTATGGAATAAGTCCGTTGTTGTACATGTGTCTTTCTTACATTAATTCTAATATTTGTACTTATTTTCATACAATAAAAAAAGTACACGCAAAGAATTACTGTCAAATTCCGTCTTCAAACTGTCTCTCACTTATCCGATTGTCACTCCTACTCCTTCTACAGCTGTAAGACTTCTCTTCTCTCTTTCGCACGATCTTCAAATTCCTTCAGAACAAAAACAAATAACATTTTAAGGTTGAACAAAATCAGACTCCTATACAAATTAGTATATTCTTCAGTTACATGTGACGTATACCTGAAGTTGTTTTTAACTCGCAACGCAAACATTTGGCATGGCGTGTGTATGTCTGCATGTCTTTGTCCTCGTAGCTCGCAAACTATAATTTTATTTTTTTTTAAGTAAGAAAACATCCAGTAGATAATATTAGTAGGATTGTCGCATACAACGTTTCATATTAGAGACATGGTTGTGGATATGCATTGTACTCGTAAGTAGTTTGTTGACTTGCGGGAATTTATTGTTATTGGTGTATTTTCATAAAACGTTGCAGAATATTCACGACGTACTTTGGAAAAGTTTAATATACTTACATTCTTGTGTATTTTTCTTCGTGGAAAATTCAATGTTTGGTGAGTCACTAAAACTGAGATATTTTTTAAAGCAACATGCTTCATCATTACAGGAATTCATCCGCAACGTGCATTTAATAATAGAACAAATTAGTTAGTACAATAAACTAGAATCTTTTTTTTTTATAAAATAGATTTTAAATAGGCTATAGAATTCAAATTAATAATGGTTTACAGAAATGCTTATTTTATTACATCACTAGCAGTATTTTTAATAAATAGTTTTTTAATATCCAATACAATTCGAATTAAAAATGGTTTATACACCTATTTTATTATAACAAAAGCAGTTCGTAAAACTGTACAAAAATCTGTCTTGTAGTTTTTGACTTTATAACGTTCATACAGACAGTCGCGATAGGGACGCGACAGAGTTCCTTTTACAATCAAGATTGTCGCTCACATTTTTAAAACGTAAAAAATATTCATTTGTTTTCTTTAAGTTATCAAGACTCATTTCGAACTATAAATAGTTCCACTATCGATAGCTGTTGACCTCGAAATTCGGTTATTTACATTCATTTATTTGCCAGCTAAGTGTTCATTCTATATTACTTCCTTGCAAGCTATCAATCGATGTTTTTACGTGGAGGTGAAAACAAAACTCACAAGATTCGGCTTTTTTATGACCGACCACATGCCTCTCTACGAATTCCATTGCTTATCGACTATCAGGGCTTTTTATCCCTTAATCGCCTCGTACGACACCCACGGGAGGGCTTGGAATTGTCCTATTCTGCCTAGGGCGGGAACCGCACACCACACTGTGAGAATTGTAGTTAATCTGTGATTATGCAAATATATTTTACCTTCTACATTTTTAACGGTTTCATTCCCTGCATCTTCACCAGCCATTGTAAAAAAAAAACAAACTCACTTCAAATGTTCACCCTATGAAAATCATCACTTTATTGCTCACAACAAAATTACCCCTAAATTGTCCACTTTCGCTTCACTTCACATAAACCACTGTAATTTATAACATCAAAGGCTTTTACGAACTTCAAATATTCACTAACTAGATTCCTACCAACGTTTTTGTTGGAAAAACAAAAAAAAAGAAGTTTTCAACGCAAAAGAACACGAAACTTTCCCGCCGATTTTCCGATATTTTTTTAATGGCGCGCGCGTCTTTTTCTTGCCAGTGCTCGTCACACACTGTTCTATTTTTGTTGATAGGCGAAATTAAAAGATTTTATTACCACCTATACACATCTAATTTATTAGCATGTACAATTTGGTTATTTTATTTATTTCAACTAGTTTCATTGCTTGAGTAATTGACTAATTTGAGATATACGCGTGACGTGGCCATATACAATTAGATACGTTTTTTTTCATACTCCCGCGTCAATTCGTATTTTGCATATTTGAAATGATTTTAGTATTAATTTATTGTTATTAATATTTTATATGTACTTATCTAAGTATATGACGAAATAAGACGACTGCTACACTGGGGGTCCCGGGTTCGATCCCCGGTCAGGTTAAGATGGAAAATTAACTTTTTCAGATTAATCTGAGTCTTGATATGTACACTAGCTTTTGCCCACGTATGTCGTATATGTAGGATAGCCGGGAACATGGCAAATAAATTTAAAGGTTCATTGGGTATATTTGAAATTGACAACTATTCCCGCGTTTCAGAATTGAAATATACATAGATTTACTTGAATTTTCTAATAACGAGTGTTATGTAATGAATAAACGTGATGATAAACAATTATTCATTATAATAGAGATAAATTAAATAATAAAACGTACTTACATTTCAACAGCGTTTATTCTCCTCTCTTTTTCAACCATAGAGGTCTGATCGCTCACAAAAATAGCGGCAAATGTATAACCGGTCATAACAACTACTTTAAAATATAATTACACAATGCGATTAGTCCGAATTAATCATACAATTAATATATTATTTATTTATATATTAATACAACGCAAGAGTTATATATATATATTATTAAATACAATGTTTATTTACTTATTTATTAGATTCCAATCTCAAATATTATGATATTTGAGATTGGAATATATATATATATATATATATATATATATATATATATATATATATTATTAAATACAATGTTTATTTACTTATTTATTAGATTCCAATCTCAAATATTATGATATTTATTGAGTCTTTTTATAAGCATAAAAATATTTGCTAATTATAAAAAAAAACTCTAAACTGAAATCGATGCATTTGATGGAGTCAATTGGAAGTTTTATGTTTTTGCTCTAAAAAAGTTAAGGAACGCTATAAAAAGGCTTTCAGGGTATTAAGTGAACTAGTTTGCTTGATCAGGGCCGCTTCACCACGAGTTAAAAAAACCGGTCAAGTGCGAGTTGGACTAGTGCACGGTGCGATACATAAAATTGTATTTTTTTTTTAAATATACGACAATGCATTACTATCATATGCATGACCTGATGATGCATCATGATAGGCTCCCGATGTGGGAACCCCTCAACACTTTACTAGACACAGACATGACTATTATGTCTCGTGTTGAATGCTGACGATAATAATATGTTCAAAAATATTTTTTGTAAAATGTAAATTTGTTTAGACATTAGTATTAGTTACGGGTTAATCTGAAAAAAAAAACTGCTTTTCACCTTTATCTAATTAAGGTATATATATATATATATATATATATATATATATATATATATATATATATATATATATATATATATATATATATATATATATATATTATTAAATACAATGTTTATTTACTTATTTATTAGATTCCAATCTCAAATATTATGATATTTATTGAGTCTTTTTATAAGCATAAAAATATTTGCGTTACTTGTTTCATATTTATTACACAATCACGTCTCAAAAATATATTACAATGTACTCAAATATGCTTATATTATTAACATCTCAATGGCGTAATTATCGCGTTACACAAGTCTCAAGTTCGTACCTTAATTAGATAAAGGTGAAAAGCAGTTTTTTTTTTCAGATTAACCCGTAACTAATACTAATGTCTAAACAAATTTACATTTTACAAAAAATATTTTTGAACATATTATTATCGTCAGCATTCAACACGAGACATAATAGTCATGTCTGTGTCTAGTAAAGTGTTGAGGGGTTCCCACATCGGGAGCCTATCATGATGCATCATCAGGTCATGCATATGATAGTAATGCATTGTCGTATATTTAAAAAAAAAATACAATTTTATGTATCGCACCGTGCACTAGTCCAACTCGCACTTGACCGGTTTTTTTAACTCGTGGTGAAGCGGCCCTGATCAAGCAAACTAGTTCACTTAATACCCTGAAAGCCTTTTTATAGCGTTCCTTAACTTTTTTAGAGCAAAAACATAAAACTTCCAATTGACTCCATCAAATGCATCGATTTCAGTTTAGAGTTTTTTTTTATGGTATAGTTTCGATAGTCTCGATTTACGTTTCATTCACGGCTACCACACCAGGAAGCCCAGGGTTTGGGAGCTAAGCTGTGGTTTTAAAAACCTGACGTCAACCCTCTTTGAGAATGCTGTTGTTGTCAAGAATATTTAACCGATTGTCGCCTCTTACGATTATTAGTACGACATTCCTATAGTCATCTCTCTCGTCCTTGCTATGTTCCAGATTGCATTTTCGGCTGTGCTGTGATACCAGAAGCTTAAAAAATATTTTTTTTTTTTGTAAAAATACATTCGTGTAATTTTGAAAATACGGCTCAAATTTTATTGTCTGTTGGACATCAACCTTCCACCGATAGCTAATAATTGCAAGTGAGCTGCAAAGACTTTTTGTCCCTTAATCGTCTCTTACGTCATCCACAGTAAAAGTGTACATAATCACTGAAGACCGAGGCAGCTTTAGAACCCATAAAAAGTCGACCTTTTAAAAAAATGGCGTAATAAATCGTAGCTTGTGTGCTACGAATTTTTATACTACGGTCTACGACGCTACAATGAAATAAATCGTAGCCATACTTTCACTGCTACGATTTGAAATGCTACAATGTAACTGACTACGAGGCTACGAAATATTACTACGAATATTTGAGTAAAACTTGCCTTTGAATATTATACTCTCTTATCTGAGCCCCGATGCCAGAGTCCGCTGTTGTACATTTCATAGGAGTAAAAACAGTAAATTAAAATGTCACCATTTTGCCCGGGAATTATACGATTTATTATTTCTATGGACAATCTATTTACCATCGTACTAAAAAAAAACCCTTTATTTATTAAAACGACGACCTTTTTTATATCGACTTCAAATATGTACAGGCTTAATAAGTTATACTTACACTTGTTTTAGAGATATTGTTATGTTTCTCGGGCCTTACAGGTTTAAGTGTACAAAAGCAAGACCAAAATTCCTCTTAATCGAATCGAATCTAAATAAGTACACCTGTTTTTTTTACAAGGTAATGGTTACCTAAGTTACCGTAAATCCTTGCCAACTATATATCACACCGAAACGATTTATTTTATACCCTCCGCGTTCTATGGACCTTAATCTCAGCTAAATCTACTCGGAAAACTATTAATATTTTATCCAAATGTACAGTCTTTACGGCTACGTAAATAAGGACTAAAATACAAACAATACCAGCCAGTGATTTTTGGCTGTACAGACCTGAATACGTGTGCTTCTAAAATGATCATGCAATGACAAGATTCGAATGAATGAATTGCATTTTTAAAACCCATTCTAGTAAAGTAATTGCTTTTCCGCACATGCACATATTGTGATTATGTAAGTTTATTTATTCATATAATGGTTTTTCTATCAGATTTTAGAGTGGGTTGGCAATTTGCGGGCAAGCATAGCGTGCCATCGATTAATTTGTTTATCAAGGTCAGTAGTTACTGAATTGAACTGAATTCACTGCACGTCCATGTGGTATTATTAAAAAACATAAGAATTCCATAGAATTTTGCTGTAGTGCACGTGCTACCACAGGTGTCACAGATATAACAACATGTAATGTTCTTTTATATCTGCTATTGGTGTGCACGAACCTTAATAGTTAGACACTAAAAAATGTTTTTTTCAACCAGATTCGGCAATCGACATTAAAAACCACATGTTCAATCACAAATCTACAAGGCTGTGTTATAAAATATCTAGGTATAATGGTTCCAAGTACCTAAATAACTATTAGGTACCTATATGTATTCATTCTCCGAGTACTCCAGTTAGTCAACTGGAGTAGTCGGAGAATGATCTTAAGATTAAGATAAGATTAAGTGTAATTTAAATTATTCTGTAATGAAATGATAAATTAAATGTGTATGATTTTATCAAGTATCAAAGAAATGATAATAGGAACATTTAAACCCATATTAAATTAATAAGATGGCAACCCTTATTAGACGTCAATGTCATACTTAAACGTCAACGTCAAGTCGTCAAAAGCAAGTCGTCTCATGTGTTTACTATGTCACTAGTTGGTGCAATGTTTTGTATTTTAATTATAATATAATTGTACAGTAAAGTAATTATAAATAAATTGTAATTCCTTAGCACTAAAGTAAATATAACATAAACTGCTCATTACTAACATTTCATACTTCGCTCGAGAAAGTGTAAAACATGTCAGAAGAGGATGAAAGTGTCCATCGTTTAGAAGGTACGTCAGGCAATGCTCCGGGCGGCTTAATCATCAAAAAGAAGGATAATCCAGAAGAATTCCAGTTCGCCAAACCTTCCTTACTGGGGCTAGATAAACTAGCAGCCGCCAAACGCAAGCAAAATAGGCTAATTTCGTTTCAAGATGACACCAATGAAGACGATCTTGTGGAGGATGATAGCGAGTCCAGTACTGCAAAAGGACGTAAATATAGGAGACATAATGAGGAAACGCCGACTTATACTGGTGGTATATCGGAGCAGGCACGGGAACGCATGCTAGAGAGGTTACAGAGGTAAATATGCTGTTGATTTTAAACTTAGTCCTCTTATCAAAATGGTTTACTGTTATTACTTAGTAATGACAGAATTTTTTATAACATTAGTTAAAAATGTAATACATTTCTACAATGTGTATACAAAGTTTCTTTTTCTCATATTTAGTGCCAAATACCATCAGATTTGTGGTTGATATGATAGAACAGTGAACATTTACTTATTATTATTATTATTACTTACTTACTTTTGGAAACACCAATGCAAGCACCAGACAGGTGATCAGTCACCTTATATTGGAACCTTTCACAAAGTTCCCGAAACTTCTGATAGCAGGTTAACTTGTAACCCTAACTTGGTGGAGGTCCACTAAACATACCTGTACCTTTACAACACCTGAGTAACTGTCCTACAGTTAGATCTTTTGAATCCACTTCTGATAAAATGTCAGTAGAACAGTAAACATATGTATCTACCTATAGTTCCTATCCACATTCGTCTGTTTCTTATAAGTGAAGCTAGAAGATAGTTTGTCTGTAGTCTGTAGCATTAATTGTAATGTGCTTCTTTTTTCAGAAAAGAAAGAGAATCAAAAACTAAAGGAGTACACAATTCCACACAAGAAGAGAAAAAATCAAAATCCAAAGATGAGGAAGATGATCGTTATCGAAGCCGCTACGACCGGAGAGACCGCGGCAGAGATAGAAGATATGACGATCGAAGAGACAGATATAGAGACGATCGAAGGAGGGACAGAGACAGATATAATCGAGATGGTGATCGAAGTGAACGGAGGGGAGACAGTGAAAGGAGAGGGGATAGTGAAAGAAGAGGTGACAGTGAAAGAATAGGAGATAGCTCTAGAAGAAGTTACTATGGACCGAGGTTCAAGGATGAACCAAAAACACCTAAGTATGAACCCAAACCTGCAATTAACTTTAAATATTAATACTAATAGTTGTAATTATAAAAATAACACCATTAGGAAAGTCATGATTTTAGTCTGTCTATATATTATTAGAAGAAAACCTTCTATCACCAAGATTGATTTAAGTATCTTGCATTTTTTCGTTAGCGGACCACTAGTAAGACAGTTGAAATTTTCACATATGTTGTATTTCTATTGCCAATATAACAACAAATACTAAAAATTATGTACAATAAATAGTTATTAAACACACATAAATCTATATACCTAATCCTTTAAATTTTTTATAGATTTACTTCTTTGTGTGCACTTGCTTGCGTTTCTTTTTTTTTTTGTTAAGATAGAAATTGCTGAAATTGCTATTTTCTCAGGAGTTTAAAGCAAAATAAATTATTTATACAATTAAATTTCCAGTTTGAAAGCGCTGAAACCAACAGACAGAACAGCGTGGGATGACGATGACGAAGATCCAAAAATACGTAAATCCAGTTGGGACTTCCCCACACCAGTTCCTCGAGGGGCCGGACCTTCGGATCGGTCTGAGCGGAGCGAGAGAGGCAAGCCCCTAAGGGATTATAAAGGAAGACCATATGATAATACTCCAAGAGCTACGCCACATAAGTAAGTTTGATTAGAATTAATAAAGGCATCATTCATTGTATAGAATGCTGGCTTTTTCCCATCTTCGCCTGCGTGATTTTCCGGCGACCGAAATGTAATTATCCGTTCTTCATATTTCAAACTAATATGCAAACTTTTAAGAAGATTGTTTAAACAGATGATCGTGTGCGGAGGCAACAGACAAACAAACTGACTTTGACATTTATAATATTAGTTGGAATGGAATGGAGTTAACCGATAAAATCTAAAGAGTATATGGAATAAGAGTAACAGAAACCGCCAACACACCTTGACACTATGACCTTAAATAAAAGAGTGTCGACCTCGGTGGCGCAGTAGTAAAATGCTTGCCTCTGAACCGTGAGATCCCGGGTTCGATCCCCAGTCGGGTCATTATGGAATATGATCTTTTTCTGATTGGCCCGGGTTTTGGATGTTCATCTATATATGTATTTGTTAAAAAATATACTATCGTTCAGTTAGTATCCCATAACACAAGTCTCGAACTTACTTTGGAGCTAGCTCAATCTGTGTGATTTGTCCTAATATATTTATTTATTATTTATTTATGATGATGAACAGAAGTCTCGAAGTTACTTTGGGGCTAGTAAAATCTGTGTGATGTGTCCTTATATATTCATTATTATAGTTTATTGCTTTCTTAAAAAGTCGGCACGCATCGGTGACTCGATTTGGGTTGTTGGTAACCATTGGCTGTGTTTGCTTACCATCAAAAAATCACATGCTTGGTTTCCCAATATGCTTTAAATGGAAAATGGCCGACGCGTTATATTTTTGTGATCGGTCCTCTCATTCTGAGACCATTTCCAATGGAACGAAGCCCAGGGGCGCAGCTAGTCAGATATAAATTTAAAAATATGTTTTTTTTTTGTTGAAAGTGAATTTTATTGAATTATTTTCAATTAATATCATGTTAAATAAATACTTTGTGTCTCAGGTTTGCCAGTTCGAGACGCGGGCTGGATATAGACGATCCAGAATGGCAAGAAGCTGAGAAGAAACTGGATCGAGCCTGGTATAATATGGGCGAAGGTATGTCTTATTCTAATTCACATTCACACGTCTGGTGCGGTTTCTGGGTGCACCATCTGGTCATGCATATCGTAATTATGCGTTTGTCATCCAAACCAAACGCGTGTACAAAATTTCAGTTCAATCGATTGTAGATATCTTCAAAATTGAGTTAATGATTCCACAGGTACATACAAACTTACATACATTGCTAGTTAACTAAAAGCTTGGAAAAAAATTATAGCATTTTGTTTATACATATACACTTCCCGATGCCTGTCCTTATGTATTCTTAGATCTTTAAAACCACTCAACGGATTTTGATTGATTAAGTGATTCAAGAGGAAGGTACAAGTTATATGTATAACATACAAGATGTTGCCCAGGGCTTTTGAAATCGGTTCGGAGATTACCCCAGCCTCAAACATACAAATTCACAAACGCTTACCTCTTTATAATAATAGTATGATATAATATAGTATAGTACAGTGCGGAGCCGGGGCGGGTCGCTAGTTTTTTATATATTTTTTAAATAATTCCGTAGGTGAGGCGGACGAATCAGATCCGTTCGCGGACACGAGCGCGGAATACATCGCGCGCAAAGAGGAACAGATCGTGAAGCGACAGAACAGGAAGGTCTCCGCCCAGAGACAACAGATAGACAAGGACAACGAGCTGTGGGAGCGGAACAGAATGCTTACCAGCGGTGTCGTGCATTCTATCAATGTTAACAACGATTTGGACGAGGTGAGGATGAAACTGAATCAAACGTTTATTTATACACATAGTAGCTGTTGTCCGCGATTCCGTCTGCGGAAAAAAGCCTATGACACTCCAGCTGTCCAACTATCTCCACACCAAAAATCACCTCAATCCGTTGGTTCCGTTTGGACGTGAGGCATGGACAAACAAACACACTTTCACATTTATAGTATTACTATGGATACTTAAGTAATTAGTGGTGTATATAGTGTAGTGTAAGTGTGCTCTATGCTATTCCATTTGGCATACAAAATGTATTAAATTACTAGATGTTCCCCGGAGCTTCGCTTCCGTGAGAATTTTGAGATAAAGTATAGCCTATAGAAATCTTGTATAATATACCTTTCTAATGGTGAAAAATTTTTTGAAATCGGTTCGGTAGTTTCGGAGATTACCCGCCTCAAACATACTCTTTATGATAATAGTATCGATGTAAGAAAACTGTGCAAAAACAATTCTTCGTCTTTGAAGATTCGGCTGTGCTATCACAACCGGCTGCCTGCCTGACGTCAACCCTCTTTGGAGATAGTTATAATATTCCCCTCTATTGTTATAATATCGCTGTAACTTTTGAACGGCTGAACCGATTTTGATCAAACATAGCACCGCATAAAACTTTGCTATCAAATGAAAAAAACCGCATCCAAATTTCATCTCATTATTATTAAAAAAACGCATTCAAATCGGTTCACCCGTTGATGAGCTACGGTGCCACATACACAGACGGACAGAAACTTATAACACCCCTCTGTTTGCGTCGGGAGTTAAAAAGGACAAGACCACACGCCAAGTTGTTGATTCTTGATTTGTTTTTATTTTAACAGGAAAGCGTGGACCGAGTACACTTGCTGGTACACAATATCGTGCCTCCCTTCCTGGATGGGAGGATCGTGTTCACGAAACAACCTGAGCCAGTCATTCCTGTAAGTATCTGTTTCAATATTCGTGGTTATTTTTAAAACGACCAATTGACGACCTCGGTGGCGCAGTGGTAAGGTTCTTGCCACTGAACTGAGAGGCCCCGGATTCGATCCCCGGTCGGGTCATGATGGAAAATGATATTTTCTGATTGGCCCGGGTCTTGGATGTTTATCTATATATGTATTTGTTGTAAAATATAGTATCTTTGAGTATATATGTATTTGTTATAAAATATAGTATACTTTGGGGCTAACTCAATCTGTGTGATTTGTCCTAATATATTTATTTATATTTAACACAAACACATTATCAGCTGACATCATAGTTATATAGTACTGGATGTTGCCCGCGGCTACGCCCACGCAAATTTGCCCCGGTAACAGTTATTTTTCCCAGGTGAAAAGTACCCTATGCCCTTCTCCATACTAAACAACATCTATTCAAAATTTCAAGGAGATTGGTTGTGTAGATACAATGTGAACAGTTAAAAAACAAACAAACATACTTTCGCATTTATAATATTAGTTAGGATAGTTTGTACCCACACAATAACTTTTCAAATTTGATTTTTGATCTATTAAAAAAGACGGTGTCAGGTTTTATTATCGTGGGTTATAATAAATAGGCACTAGGCAGTAGGTGGCAAAGTAAGTTTATTGTAAAACTTAAGGTAAGACCTAGAACAATTAAATATAAATTAAAAATCTAAAATAGAGATTAGGTGATACGTTATATATATTCACAATAAATGGAGCACTTACCCTTATTGGGTTTGTTCTTATTATTTTATTTAATGTTTATAAATTTATCACGGCCGCCCTCTTGCCTCGCTAGCTTGATCGTAATGTTTTCGCGTCAAAGTGTTCGAGCGAATTTTGAATTTTAAAATTTATGACAGTAGATCCAAATGTGCCAGCGCAGGCGAAATACATCGAAAGAGAATCCAAACAAAGCGTAGCTGCGTTACAACGGTAATGTACTTCGTGACACTGTATTTTAAAATCTCAATACAAAAAGTTGCCGAGAATGTCCGGGCGGCAACTATGACAAAGGCAACATTTTAACTTTTTAAATTTATCGTCTTGATAGAATATCGTTTCGATCGGTCGTTTTATATTTCCAACATAATATTCATTGCTGCGTTTTGAATTGTTTTAATTTTCTAGGTAAAAGACCCGACCTCAGATATGGCAGTGAATGCCAGGAAGGGCTCGGCCTTAGTGAAAGCATTCAGGGAGCAGAAGGAAAGGAAGAAAGCTCAGAAGAAACATTGGAAACTAGAAGGCACCAAAATCGGTATGGTTTCCGTTTACATTTTCATTATTACTAGCTGCGCCCCGGGGCTTCGCTCCCGTGGGAATTTCGGGATAAAAAGTAACCTATGTGTTATTCCAAGTTACATTCCACCCGTGTACCAAATCCATCCAGTAGATTTTGCGTGGAAGTGTAACAAACATATACAAAAGAAAGAGGGAAAACATAGCATGGTCCTTGTCATGCGCGTGTTGGGATTAACCAGGTTAATCGCAGAAGCGTTCCCCTCAGAGCGGAGCAATCACGGATACTAACCTGGTTGAATTATTTTTAAACCAGATCAAGAAATACCAGTTTCGAGCCCGGGACAATGACATTGATTACTAGCTTTTGTCCGCGGCTTCACCCGACTGAATTTATCTGTGAAAGTGAAACAGACATTATTTTCATACAAACTTTCATCCCCCATTACAGTCGTTTGGAGGTTGGTTTTTGAAAAAAAAAAGTCGTCAATATTTGAACGGTGGTCTTTGTCTCCTAAGTGCATACCTAATTTCATCGAAATCGGTCAAGCGGTTCAGCCGTGAAAGCGGAATAATAATAGTATTGAAGTATGGATTATATTGGAATAGTGAAATCACAACTTATATTTTTTACAGGTAACATTATGGGCATTCAAAAGGAAAAAGAGGAACTGGAAGATGGACCAACAAGAAACGCATATAAATACGCGGAACATTTAGATAAAGGTAAGTTCATACTGTATTCAACATCTAGTTGCACTGTACCTCGAACTGCCGCTGCTGCTATAGTTGCACCGCACGGTGTTAGCCGCGGATATGTTTTTAATTTTATACACAGTAGCGCCATCTATATAGTGCTCTACTTTATAAAGCACTACTAACTATCAGATTTTTTAATCAAATCTTACGGGAATCGTATACTTTCGAGATAAAAATATCTGCCACTAGATGGCGGTAGGTAGTCATAAAATTCATGTCAGCTGCCTTTGGGCTACTTGAATGAAATCTGACACCAATGTTAGCAATAACATTCATACACACATTATATGATGATGATGAGATAAAAAATTTTCAAATAATCCAAGTTACCTCAATACCAAATTTCATAAATGTTAGCCCAGCCGTTTGAGCGTGAAGAAGTAACAAACTTTTGCCTGCAAAATATTAGTGGGACAAATATGCTTCGAATTGTTTAATTGATTTATTTTGTAAAATATGTTGATATATTAAATATTTTATATCACCTAGCTCCCGCTACAATATCATCCTAAAATTAGTAATCAATTTTGAATTGTTTTCAGAGGAGCAAGAGCCAGAATCGAAATCGGAATTCGTGAAAAAAATGTCAATTGGCGAACAACGTCGCTTCTTGCCCGTGTTCGCGGTCAGAGAAGAACTGATGCAAGTCATCAGAGAGAACAATGTAGTCATAATCGTTGGTGAGTTTTTTTTTTACAGTACTGGCGTGTCTCTTTTTAATATTAGTGTGGAAGTATGGATATAGGTCAAATTCAAATTCAAAATTCTTTATTCAATTTAGGATGATATACATCACTTAGTGACGTCAAAAAATTGCTTAAACTAAGTCTAAAGCCGGCTTCCAAAGCGCAGGTGAAGAAGCGGCGCAACAAACTTCATCGCAGCCTTTTCTCCATGTACGTCAATTAACAAATATGGGTCTTATACATATATTAAAAATTAGGAAGACGAATTTACATATATAGGTATGATTTGAATTATGAATTCGAGTGTATTTTCAGAGGAACCTATGACAAAGCGACATTGTATTTTCGTTTTTTCTCAAATTTATAACTTATATAAGCAGTTTGTCTGGTATGGATATGGTTCACGGAAGTTAAGACGTGAGAAAATCTTGGTTTATCACAATATAGTATAAAACGAACTCGCTTCCCGCTGACTGTCCCTACGTATGCTTAGATCTTTAAAACTACGCAACGGATTTTGATGCAGGTTTTTTTAACAGATAGTATTGTATTATTCCTGAGGAAGGTTTAGTGTATATATTTATCATGGTTTTTTTACCCGAGCGAAGCCGGGATTGGCCTTGGTCACTCGATGAAAACTATTTTACCTGGTTCTCAATAACGGGATAACCAAGTTATAATTGCTCTAGCGCGGAACTTGTAATTTGTAGTGTTTTAAGAAACATTACAACAGTAATTTAGAAGCTTTTAATTAATTTGCCATGTAACTATGTCTGTAAATCTCGGGTGGAATCTTGCAACTCAAGTTTGAAGCAGATATCTCCGACAGATTGAGCTGAAATATTGTACACACGTTTAGTTTGGATGACAATGCATTATTATGATAAGCGTGACCTGATGGTACACCCAAGGATGGCTCCAAACAAGGACGAACGAACATGATTTTTTTTGTCACACATTGAATGCAATGAGACCTCTGCGACAATAATAAAAGCTTGTGTTAAAAATGTCATTTTCGTAAAAAAAACTTATTCCACCAAAAACATTTTCATGTAAAAATGTTGCCAAGACGAATCTAGTTTGCTTATCCTGTCAAAAAGTTAACAGAATAAAGTATAAAGCCAAGCTCCAAAGACTACACGCTCTAAACCTACAAGCCCTAACTTCACAAACTCTACACTTTTGTCAAAATGTATGAAAAAGTGATTAGATCTCATGTAAAAGAGCCAAGATTCTTGATATATGCGCGCTGACTTTACCAGACCTAACTTCACATACTCTCCATTCCAGTTAAAACGTGTGGCTTGGCCGTTTCATTACTCTAGATATAAGATAACGAATGCCTATGAAATCTACGTGACGGTAGCAAAACGTGTACTACCGTGCCCCCACATTTGTCTTACGAACCGGTGTCGCAATATATTCTAGGTCCGAATGAGCCGGTCTAAAAATTATTTATCAGTCGAGCAGAGATCGCGCAGATCAGATCGTTTGTACTGAATTTTATGTGTCGTTTGATCCTAACTATCCTAACTAATATTATAAATGCGAAAGTATGTTTGTTTGTTTATTTGTTGCCTCTTCAAGCTCTATCTACTTAACCAATCTTCTTGAAATTTTGCATACATGCAGTTTGAAGTATGGAGAAGAACAAAGGAAAATTAACGCGTGTTAAGCCGCGGACACAAGCTAGTACGGAATAAATGTCTTATCTATCTATAAATAAATAAAAAATATATTAGGACAAATCACACTGATTGAACTAGCCCCAAAGTAAGTTCTATACTTCTGTTATGGTATACTAACTCAACGATACTATATTTTATAACATATACATATATAGATAATCATCCAAGACCGACCGCCGGGCCAATTAGAAAAAGATCACTTTCCATCATGACCCGACCGGGGATCGAACCCAGGACCTCACGGTTCAGAGGCAAGCGCTTTACCATTGCGCCACCGACTTCGTCAAACAGCAACGTCACGAGTCAACACTCGCGTCATGTATTCTAGGCGAAACGGGCAGCGGCAAGACGACGCAGCTAACACAATACCTGCACGAGGAGGGCTACAGCAAGCTGGGCATGATCGGCTGCACGCAGCCGCGCCGCGTCGCCGCAATGTCTGTCGCCAAGCGGGTCTGCGATGAGATGGACACCAGGCTAGGTAAGAAAGAAAGAGAGGGAGAGGTAGAGTGAGATAGATAGATAGAAAGAGAGAGAAAGAAATCATTTTTTCGGCAAACACATATGGTATAGTCTTATTTCCTCATGGCTGAGGGTCTAGATCATTGCGTAGAGTGGAACACACACAACACATTTACTAGGCTACATAGCCTGGTATTTAAAATTCTATATACATATATAGGATGTTAAATACATAGTTCTTTCTCTTTCTCTTTCTCGCAATTTTGTGTTTGCGATGTTACTCAAGGCCAGGTTACATGATGTTAAATACATAGCTCTTTCTTTCACTCGTTTTGTATGATCTCTAATTGCGTTCGGGGCTATAGTCGCGAAACCCGGGCATATTATATATATATAATATATACAGATATTATCATTTTATCATTTACGGGCTCACATTAACTTCTAACGATAAAAATGACCTTAAAATCCCAACATATAATAAAACACAGTCCTCTGTCGCGTCTGACTGTATGAAAAATTTGGATAAGTTTTTACAACCGCCTGCCGATGTCAATTTAAAGTGTTCATTGCAATATGAATGGCATTAAACACTTTGAATTGGATTTTGCGTGACGTCAACCCTCCTCGTGAATGCTATAGCTTAGTCATACGACATCCACAAGAAGGTGTAGAGTGTTCCAATCCACACGCCTCGTCCAAAATAAATCCATACTAATATAAAGAATTTGTATTTTTGTTAATAATTAATAAACTCAAAAACTACTGAACAGATTTTAATGAAATTTGGCACAGAGATAGATGAAACCTTCATGAGTGACATAGGCAACTTTTTTTATTATAGTTTTACCCGAGCGAAGCCGGGGCGGGTCGCTATTACAAAATAAATTCGTACATTTTAAACTTTGTGTCAGGTGACGAAGTCGGCTACGCGATTCGCTTCGAAGACTGTACGTCACCGAAAACGGTGATAAAGTACATGACGGACGGCATTCTGCTGCGTGAGGGGCTCCGGGAGCCGGACCTCGACAACTACTGCGCGGTCATCATGGACGAGGCCCACGAGAGGTCGCTGTCTACCGACATGCTGTTTGGATTGCTCAGAGAGGTAGGTATAGGTATTAGGACAAATCCCTCAGATTGAGCTAGCCCCAAAGTAAGTTCTAGTTCTAGACTATATATATATATATATATATATATATATATATATATATATATATATATACCCGGGCCAATCAGAAAAAGATCATTTTCAGTCCACCTCTCGTTTCAGAGGCAAGCACTTTAACACTGCGCCATTGAGGACAGTTTTAGTATAGATTTCTTGGTAAACTCCTTTCTCATTTGCTTTGTAATCTTTCTCTAGCTCTTTCTCTCGTTAGAATTCGATAGGTCTATAGGTATAGGAAAGATTTCTAGGTAAACTCCTTTCTCATTTGGTTTTTAATCTCTCTCTCTCTCTCTCTCTCTCGCTATTTCTCTCACTCTATCATCTATTTCTTCCGCCGCCATTGAGTGTGTGTGAACAGGGGACTCTCTCTACTCATAGGCGATATGTTAGCAACTTATTTCTGAATAACAATATGAATAAGGCCACTATTTAGCTAAACGTTGCTTTCAGCTAAATTGGTTCTGTATATCTCTTACGAGATAAATACGTCATAAAGTATCTGTATTAATCAGCTTTGGAAAATTCAGATAATTTTATGTTGTATAAATGTTTTTAAAATGGGTAGGCTGTTGCAATGGAACGCAACGTCCACAGGCTAAAAACAAAAATGTATCCGGTAAATAAAAATATTTTTTTTACACGTAAGTTATTGTGTGTGCGGTGCCAACGTTATAATACGGTTGAGGAAACAGGTAAGTTATATATATTTGTTATGTTCCTTTTTGTGATAATTATTTAAAAACCAGAAGTCCCTGCTCGAGTAAAACCGTAATAAGTTATGTAATGACACTATTTTTTTGTGCCAAATAGACTCCTTTTTATAATATGTATACTGTGCCCTGGGGCTTCGCTCTCGTGGGAATTTCTGGATAAAAAGTACCCTATCTGTTATTTCAGGTTATATTCTACCCGTGTACCAAATTTCATAACAATCCGTCCAGTAGGTTTTGCGTAAAAAAACGAACATACATCCTCACAAACTTTCGCATTTATAATATTAATAGGATAAAATTGTAAGGATTTGTTTTGAATTATTGTTCATTCAAAACAAATTCTTACAACTCAGGGACGGTCAGGGAAATTAAAAAAAAAATAGAGATATTTATTTTGACATCAACAGTAATTTCGGACCAGGGTGATAAGGCTTGTACGGTTAGAAGGTTCCTAAGAAGTGGAGGAGACTGACATGCTGTACCGACCCCACATAAAGTGGGATAAATGTAGGCTGATGATGATGATAGTTAGAAGGTTCCTCATGAGATCTGATATATTTTTGTTGCGAATATTGTCGATATAATTTACATGGATATGTTTTGTTGTACTCTTTTTAATTCAATTGTTATCACGGTACAATCATTAATGATTGATTGTCGTGTCGATAAGAGAAAGTGATATTATAATCTCAACTATGAACGCGGAAAATATGTTTCTTGATTTATATATTCGCTCATTAGCTGTTCAATATATTGAAACAGTTATAATAATATAGATTATTATATAAATAATAATAATCTACACTTGTAGAGGTTTGTGAATTTATGTTTGATAATCTCCGAAACTACCGAACCGATTTCAAGAATTCTTTCACCATTTGAAATTATCTCAAAATTCCCATTCAGGAGCGAAGCCCCGGGCAACATCTAGTAATATATGTTTTAACGGTGAACGTAACTGAGATCACTCGCTGTGGCTCAACAATGACTCTCATTCGGTATAAGCGAGTGCAATGACGTACGAACACCGTAATTTCCGATTATTCATCCCTTCGGCATTCGATTCCGTATCCGTTACGATGATTTTCTATTCTTGTGTGTGTGTGTTTGCCAATTCAGTGAATAGTACCGTAAAAGTTATTCTTTATTATCTGAACTTAGCACCTATATACTCTTATATATGGATAATTTTAGGCATTTCTGATCTATACATATAACAAAATTGTAAGTGAACATAGAATATAATTAAATAAAAGAAAATTTGAATGGGCTTTATGGGACTAACGGAAGCCAAAACATTTTTTAATTTTTGTCTGCCTTTCTGTATGTTTGTTCGCGCATTACGTAAAAAATACTGTATGGAATTTGATGTGGTTCACAGTTGTATAGCGAATGGTCTAACTTAAAATCTGGTATAGATTTCATCGCGATGCGTCGCTTATAACTCCAGATATTGACAGTAAACAGTTATGAGCGAACGGCAAAAGCTAATAGCTTGTGAGGTTCCCTCTATTATGATTGTGCTACGCGATGGCTGACCCATGCGTCACCTCGTGAACGGGTGCTGCCAGAGGGAACTGGTCATCTCGTTTCTCATATATTTTTATGTACGTTAATTGTGTTTCACATATAATCAGCACTCGGATCACAATCATAACCTAGTTTAGATATACCTTTTGCCTGTGTACATTATGTACTTTTATATATTATTAGAAGAAAACATTGTAAGAAACAATAATGGTAAGCCGATCTGGCATGATAGGGACCAACACTGTTCAAATGAGTTTCTTTCGTCATTTCTTCTCAGCAGTGGTCGTTCCGAAATGCCAGTAGTTTGTAGCTTATGAGAAATAACTATACACATAAAAATTGACGAGAAAAAGTGCCTGTGAAGGTCTAATTTCTGAATAAATGATTTGAATTATAATAAAACAGTAAATAATAAATAATACTATAATATTAATCAAGTAATCATTTATTTATAAAAATGCTTCGTTATAAATAGAACATTAATTTAATAGTAGAATACTCTCACAACAGTCAACATCTGATTGTCTCATAATATTAGCTCGCATTAAGTATACTTTATAAATTAAAAATACTTTAAACAACATTTCAATACTTTTTTAAAACTCTTTTTTTCGACCACAAAAAAAACAGTGATGTTCAAATGATGTTGATGATGTTGACAAGGCAAATTTCTCAGAAAATGTACTTTTGTCAATTGTGCAATTTTCATAGTCACTCGTTTACACAACAATAATTTTCATAGAAAATCAAAACAGTCTTCTTAATCAGAAAATCACCATATAAATACTCATAAGACTAGGGTTGTCACTCTCAGACCATATAATGATTTCCTCTTAACTATTATCGCTTATGTTAAGATTAAAGTATGATAAACATTGTAATATCAATAGATTAGAACTTTATATCGAAGATTTTAAAGTACAAGCCTAGGGGGCGTCTTTTATCTTATCAGGAATGTTTTAGATTTAAATTTTCACATTTAAAAATCGAATAGAAGAGGCTATAAGTGGAGCAAATCAAAGAGAGACGAAGAGAATACTGTCACAAGAGAGGAGACAAAAAAATGAGAATCAAAAAAGGAATATCTTTTCCGAAGCGTAATTCGAATTCAAATTAGACGCTGGCGATGTTCTTTGGCCGTGGTGGCCAGAAGCACGCGTAGCAAGTGTAATGGCCAGCATTGTTGCTGGCAGGTTGTACTCAGACTGATTTAGCTTTTTCTCTGCCATTGTTCTGACTTTGACTGACGAGCATTACGCCCATGTTCATGCCGATGTTGCCCCACTTGAGCGACTCGCTTATCTGTAACAATGAAATTGGACTATTAGCTGATATTTTTTCTATTTCATTAAGCCTCATATATTAAACTGCTAGTACGATTATTAATACATAGCTTTTTGGGACTAATTATTATATTTAATATTTCAAACTAGACTACGTACTATTTTAATACCCAGTTTAATTTAAAATGATACATTTGACAAATGTTTTAAATTAACAAATGTGCAATTAATTATAACATATATAGTCCCTTTCTACACGCGTTAAAATTTCTAATCTATACAATAATTAGAATAGGGTTGAATGGACACGATTATAACACATATCTTACTAAAACCAATCACCATTACACAATGTATTACATATACTTAATATATACACAATACACAGATAAGGTTTAAGGAAAATTATTGACTGGCTATCGGCAAAGAGAGTTAATTGTTTGGGAAAGATAAATTCACGTTTATTATATCGTAACGTGTGATAGGTCATATCAATTGTAACCACAATTAATATATAATAATTATTATTTATATCAAATTTAAGACAATACACAATGTCAATATTGTCAGAAAGATATATATTATGATGATGATTTACAAATAATAGTTACAAATGAATAAATTTGAGTCCAAAAAGCCAACATTAAAGTTCGATCGGAAATACATTGTTTGATGTTTTTGGCAGATTATTCTGGATTTATATTTTGTTTTTATTTACTTTACGCATATAATTACGCATAATAATAGGATATATACCTTCTATATAAATAGTTCATTAAAAACATTTTTTTTGTATCATTATAGATATATAATAATAGTTGAATGTGACATTGCTTGTTATCTTTTATTAAACAACCGGTTATTTGTAGTTTATCCTATTGCGAAGTTCTATTTATCGCGGTAACCTCAATTTTTTATCGAGTTAACTTATTTATTGAAAGAACGACTTTTTTTTAATCAATTAAATAATAATCGTGTTATTAATCACGCACTGGCAGTATAAATATTATAAAATTAAAAAGTTCTTATATAAGAATGAATTTAGCGTTTTCTGTATGTTCTACGTTATATAATGTTTTTATGAGAAACAAGTTCACTGATAAAATTGCAATGATATTGTATCTCATAAAAATGTTCGATAAACGATTGTTTATCGAACATTTTTATGAGTTTACTGTTTTTTATTTCAATATCATTTTTCTCGAATTTTCTATTGAATATAGAAATATTATTTTATGTGCTTATAGGTTTTTAATGTTGTTTAAATTTTCAAAATAGTAATTCTGTAGAATTTTTGTCTTATTCGATTTTGAGCTCATTACAGGAATTTATTAATGTCTATAGAAAATTATCGTTGAAGTAAACGCCTTTTGTGTTATAAAACTGAATGATCTCATTATTGATTCAATTGCCATCGCATATCATTAATTTAATAATGCATAACTATATTTTAAATTTACTATCATATTAATTTTTAGAAAATACAACACAAAGTAAATAATTATGATTTTTTAAAAAAATGTGTGATTATTGGGGCTAATATTATACAACATTTATTTGCATATTTTCTAGTAACCGAATCTCCTATAATAAATACTACTTTTAACATAATTGAATCTAACGTATTGTACGGATTAACGATCTATGTCGATTTATTAAAATGTCAGGTTATTGTCGTGCTTTTAATTATTACATTTTCTAGATAATAACTACCGATTAACATTCTTTAGTAGATAATTTATCATCGCGTGCAGTTTTGTGCTTGTTAAATGCTACGCCTGATTTGAGAATTGTGTAAATATAGATGCATCATAACAAAAATATGTTGCTAAGTGAACGCTTAGCAAGAATTAATTATAGATTTAGTACAATCGTATCGCTATAAATTTAATTATATATGTGTAACTAATACGTTATTTCGGGTCATCACACAAATGTAAGGGCACATCGAAATCCGGTATCTCAAACCATTGAGTAAAATTCAAAGTCTCACCGGTATCTTTGTCGCCAGTTGTAATTGTCCAAAGCGCCTCAACGATTACCATCAAAAGATGATAATCATGGGTGTTTTCGACGTCGTTAAGCTGATCTGTAACAAAATTGCTACTTTTTGCGATCTCTTTTTTTTATTCGTCGACCCCTTCATGCATTGCTCCCTTGATGTATGATCGCCGCCGCCTCCGTCGAACCAAGTTTCCAATGTGTCACGATATCACCCCCATCGGTATTTCCACAGTGCGTTCACAATCACATAAAGCGATTTGAATTGTACAACACTCGAAAACTGTCATTACACCTCTCACATAAAGATAGAATGGAATTATGGCGACAATAAGCGTTGTAAGGACAGCTTTTTATGTTCATCCATCGTATATGGCATGCATTTGAAAACATGTATGTAAACGACAAAAGTTTATGTTTTTATATGATCGATGCACCAAATTCAATTTTGGATTCGTTTCATAGTGTATTTTTGAATGGGGAAAGCAAATGCGATATTTTTTAAAATGATATGCAATAGGATTTGCCAAGCAAAAAAATAACGTTTTGGAAATATGGACCTTACTCTTACAAATAGACAAAGCAACTCGGTTGATAAAATGCCATTATAAACAAAAATATGATGATTGTCTAATTTTTGAAGACAAATATTATAAAGAACATAACGCTCTCTTTTATGAGCCAACAATTTAAAAATATCATATTTTCAGTCTGAAATATGATTCTTTTTTTTAATCGTGTAATTTATTTTTCGGCGCATGTATGTACGTGCAAACTTCTCACTACAACATTATTTTATGCATAATGAGAAGTGTACTGCAACAATAAATTAATATGGCTTGAATCATCCGTGTAGCTATCGTCGGTTTTAGAAATCTCAAAATAACAAAAGAAGTTTTAAAAATTGGGAATATTTACCTGTCTCATGCGAGCTTCCTGGGGCGTTTCTCCGTAACGACACCAGTGGACGAAATGCAGTGTATTATGCCAGTTCCTCTCGAACCTTGACTTTGTTGCCATATCCAGCTGCAATCAGTAGAAGCTCCTTAGTAGCCGTTCCACTGTTCACTGTGACACCACAGTGGCCAAGGAACGAAAGCCCCACGAGGCTTTCGCTATCTGAAATGAAGAGGTTTCCAATTCTGACGCAAGCCTACGCATTTGAAGAGGAACTTTAAAGTTCGATAGAGAATAATGACACACCATTGAAGGTACGAACTCAGTCATGCATTAAACCAGCTAAGTTACAAGTTGATGAGATTAAAGAACGTAATGGTATTGTTAAATTGGATCATCTTGAAGACCTAGAAGCCGGCGAACCGTGAAAATGCAATCACAACAACGCACATCTGTTTTAAAATAGGGACGTTTATTATTATGAATTGAGGTCGTCAAAAATCTGGATTCGATTACATTTTAATAGAACTTAATGTATTTAATGAAATGTGCACTTTGACAAGGATTGTTTACAAATCGAATGAGGTTAAGGCGTCTAGTCTATAATTGCATCTGGTGATGCGAAGTTGCAAAATGTTAGGAAACAAAATCTCGTGACTAAACATTAATGTCGTCACTGAAGGTTGTTCTATTGTAAACAAAAGAAACGTGTTCAAATGGTAATAAATGATCCGTCACACCTCATCTTTACGCGATTAATTATTGTAATTACTAAATTGATCTTTTGTGATGTAACGAAGCTGTGGGAAGTGCTATTTATTACAAAATTTTCTGTGTTATGAATTTTTTTTTTTAGGAAATACAAGGAATTGGAAACTTTCTAACTTTCCCATTTTTACCTTTGATTATAATTACCTTAGCTCTGATGTCCTTTTCATTGTTGGGCGTTTCCTGTTTGTCATCAACGTTGTTGATGCGAATCACAGAATCCTTTTTCCAAAAGGCACCCAGTGTAGTCTTGACTACTCGTTTCCGTACACCTTTTTGCTGCACTGTGTATACTTCTATCTGTTCCGGGTTCTTTGTTTTTTCTGTTGACAAATTATTTAGTGTTTAGTAAATTGTATCATGTCGGTTTAAGTGTGTGTGATAAGATAACATAAGTTCATGTTATGACATGCCTTTTTATGTCAAGGCGACCTATAACTTTTCATTTATCATTAAAACTTTTACGAACCTGTTTGTAATAGGTTTAAAGAAAGGAGATGCTTGAAACCGGCGATGCACATCTGTTGATGTAATTACAAGGGGCGTGCGGACGCGATACAATGATTTATGTACAAATTCTATTCAGCAGGCGTCGCTGTACGTGCGACCGTGACCAAACGTGCCGAGCTAACTTTAGTGCGGCTCCAACTGCCTCACGTATCGCACGTACCACCGCCCTAAATACTCGACGATAACTTTCGATTTACAAGGCTGGCGAGTTATACAATGAATTTTAAAACTAGATACACCTACCTTTACCCTTCTTCCACATCGCAATGGCATACATATGGTAGTCTGGTGACAAGGTAGAGTCTGGAGGCAGCGGGTCCTCCGCCCTGACTTCGAGTACGAATCCTGACTCGAGGACAGCACACAATATGTTCTGTTCTTCATGTTTGAACCACTTGGTTTCGCGGAGTTTGTGAATAGCCACTGAAGATCCGAAACGGGGTTTCTTGGGTGCGAACAAAGCCTGGGCTTGGCTCCCGAAACGTGACAAGAGCCCCTTCACCGTCGGTGGCGGCGCGAGGCTCTTTTCGGGCGGCTTGATCTGCTGGAAACTCCGGCAGGTCACGAACCTCGCTTCCATTGAACCCTCTCCTCTCTAAAATTCACGAGATAATCCTTCCCCACTTAACTGTTGCGAAGTTGGTATTCGGCGGCCGTCGGCGCGGCAAAGTACTCTCACTCGTGAAATCGCGTTTTATAAGCAACACTTTCACAATTGCGCGTGGTTTTGTTATCGCGGGAGCGTAGAGCTACACGGCTGCGTTGGAACGTTAGACGCGGCGCGCGTGTGGACCTGGGTTTATATAGGGCCGGAGGGGGGGCAGGGTGGGCGCGGGGCGGGTGCTCTTGGTTGACCTCACTAGTGATGGCGAATGCACGATAACGAGTTAATACGCAGCCTTCGAATACTCGAGCACGTGTTTTATAAAAGTATTTAATTTCAAGGACAAGTTTGTGTCCTTGAAATCAAATGGTACTGATAAAGAACATGCTCGCTTTCAACCTGTTACAACGTTTACTAGATTTGATCGCAGGTCACGCAAGAACATCAGATAAGAGCTAGCCCTTGGTCAAATGTATGTCTAGATATTAGGAATATAATTTGGAACTTCTATCACATAGCAGATTTATTTATCATCATATCAATAAAGTGCTCGTTTAGGTTCCTATTTTAAAGATTTTAGAAGAAAAATCCATACGTCCAAATCCATGCGCAGAGTTTTGCTCTATTATAAAACTGGTATCCTACCTTCTTCTTTTTATTAGGTATATTGATGATTATTTAATCAATCAATATGTCATCTGTTTACCCAACTTTCGTTACTGCATCTTCTCAAAATAACAAGTTAACGTTACAGCTATTTGCTCCTCTCTCGCGTTCCGTTGCATCGAGCTTGACCTCACTCAACTGTCACCCCCCTCTTCGCTCGCTCCCCCCTGCCCCTGCCTCGCCCCCACGACATGCCGGCGCCAAGCAGCAGGTAGGTACGTTTTTTCTCGTTTCAATTTAACAACTCGCAGTACTATAATTAAATTACAGATAACCGCTAATCTGGCTGGTAATGATTCATAATGAGACGCTAGCTTTGTTTACGTTTATATTTGAAATTACTAGGAGGGAATGTGATTGATTGTAAGTGCTGAAAGTGGGTGGCGAATGTGGGAGTGAAAGGGAAGATGCGGCCTTTTCGGGTTAGGCCGGTGGAGGCTGAAACAATTAAGATTATCCTGAACTTACTTAAGCCCAAGTTAAATCGTGTGATCTTAGAAAGATAATGCCTAATGCCCCCTCTGACGTCAAATGTTCGTACAGTTATCACATAGAGGCATATATACATAGCACATCGAGGTTTTACCCAAAATCATTGCAAATTCGGCGCTATTGCCACAGCATCGAGGCCCATGCAGGCTTGACTGTACAATTATTTCTATTGGCATTGAAAATTCTTCACTTCAACAGTAACTTCATTTAAGTACAGTACAGTAAAACGTTTCAAATAATACAAAATATATTTTTTTCTAAACTAGCAAACAAAAACAAAAAATGACCAGACACAAGACAGCTACTTTAAATTAGCTGATAAATATTATGAAATGTGATACTTTTATGTTACGTAATCAATAATAATATGGAGTCTCACCTTACGACATATTTTTATAGGTATCTAACAAAGTTCAGCGCCTCTATAAATAGTGGTTCTATAAATAAATATGTAGTTATACCTACCTACTTGTAAATATCAATGTTGACTTTACGATCGTGCGTGCCGCTTAGGAAAGATTGACAAACGTTCGTTTCCGTATTTGTAATATTATTTTACTTTTAAAATTCTGTACAGTCAAGGCTGATTTTAATGCTTATGGAAATTATTTAACGGCTGCATTATTTCATTAAAAAATCTAACTATTTTAGGGCGTCACAAGATAAATATACTTACGAAGCAAACAAAGCGATGTGCCGATTGTTTTTGAAGTTTGAAAGTTTGTGAATCTCTAAGATACCTTTATTTTTCTAAGATACCTTATAAGATACCTTTATTAAAAGAGAAATATAATTCTTACGAACAGGTTCATATAGTTTTAAAAATCGTCGTGAAAAAAACTTAGTTCATAGTTGAGCGTGTGCCCTTCAATCCACATACCTAACAATTGACAAAACCATAAATAGAAATATAACTAAAATCTTTAATAGCAAAATGGTGATAATCTCGAACAGTCGTGATTTCCGATTAACTCCCACACTTATTACTATGTAATGTTTAGATTATGTCAACTCTAGTAAGTACAATAAGTAAATAAAAGTAGGTTAGGTATACCGAGGTCGTCCACGTAACTTCCGAGTGTGACATGTCTCGGAAGAAGCTGATGGATAGGCGTTTAATACAAGTTAAATTGCAGACGTTAATTGGTTAACACTACTAGAAACATAGGAATTACAGAAAATTGCAGTTGAATCAGTAGACATTTAGCGATTAGGAAAATTGCTCGATTTCTTGTTAATATTAATAGTTTTGTTTATTATATATTGACATATAAAAATTACAAAAAACAGTAGGTACTTTTACAATAAAAACAGGTACAAGGTTACAACTCCTATGAATCTCATAACCATTACCAATTAAGTAATGGTTATTAGATTCCATAAGAATTACAGAAAATTGCAGCAATCGTTTAGCAATTTTAAATTCTTTTTTCTATATTATCTTATTTTTTCTTGTAATCCAGTCTTTTCTGGCCAGTGTTATATACATATATTACTACTTTATCGAAGTCATGCTCGTCGTAGGTGGTGTGACGCACAATTCTTGACTTTATGGGCTTTTAAATGCTCTATATTTGTCATGTAATTACATTCACCATTTTGTATTCATGGACATGTTCAATATAATTTTTCTAATGTTTTTTAGATGATTATTTCTAAAATACAGATCCATATTTCAGCTAACATAGATATTGTTTTTACTATTTTCTATCTTGTTATTTATATAAGTGTGTACTGTTTTCATATAAATAAAGATGTTATCTTAAATATATGTATCTCAGGAAAAGAACTTTTCTAGAAAAGTCTCTATAATGTAAATAGTATTATGAAACGATAATATTTTGAAATTCGTGAGAGTTTTTGCATAGTTTGTGTACTTGCAGCAGCAAGTACACAAACTATGCAAATAAATATTAAATTATGCTCATATTACAATTAGCATTATCTACTCAATTAGTATTAAAACATATTTGGACCATATTTTAACTACCGACGACAGAAGAGGAGTTAGGTTAGTTAAGTTATGTAAGTTTGTATATCTGTATGTGTCCATGGCATCGTAGCCGCCAAACAGCTCAACTTTGCAAATCAAGCTTTGGAATCGGTGTTGCCTTAAATTTTTAATTTAATTTTATTTTAATTATTTATATATTCACAAAACGTCTTGATCTTTGCACCCTGAAGAGATTTGTACCTACCAAAACAAAGGACGTCACAAAACATACTTTGGTACAACACCAAAATTCTAATGTAACAAGAACGTAGGCATTGACGTAGGAACATTCTCGATCAAAGTGTGTCTCCGAAAAGTTGTGTGGTAAAAATTTACATTCATTAACTTCTGGGCGACGTGATTTTATGCTAATTCCAAAGCAGTATATATTAGTCATCGTTTGGCCTACAGAACTTTGTTTGTACCATGACACAAGACAAAATCGTTTGGCCCACAACACGAGAAAACATTTGCTCTTAATGGTTCCGTAATAATTCCAGAAACCGTTTCTTTTATTTATACTCCTTCGTCATTTGATTAAGTCCTCGAATCTTGAATCTCTATAAGGCCTATATTTGTTAATTGACGTCTTTGGGAAAAGGCTGCGGTGAAGTTGTTGCGCTTTGGAAGTCGGCAATCGACAATCAATCAATATCTTAACATCCTAAGTTGAACAAAGAATTTAAAATTTGAAATAATTAAGTTACCATTTTCAACTCTAAACTAATGCACTACCAAACTAGCTTTAATTACTTCATGTATGTTTCAAGGCAACATTTATTTTAATTGATAGGGATATGTTTTCAAATTAGATTCATTAGATAGATATATTAATATACTCGTACTTCATTTTTGAGAAAACGAAGTCGCATATTTCTAAACTACAAACACTGGTGCTAATATAATATTTATCGTTGAATGAAACACGCGCAGTTTCACACGTACGTGGTTACAATTCTCGTCAATTTGCATGTTACTTGTAAGGCGTTATGTCACGTTTTGAATTACAATATCAATATTCAGATTGCTATTGATATGAAATGTTATCATGCCTTTTATGTAGGTACTTTTATATATTTTTTATTTCTATGTTATGTTTTGTTTAAATGCAGTATTGGACTGATAAGATAGTTCATTTCTTTAGTTCTTATCATGACATATTAGAAAGTTGGAACTTTGTAACCGGACACCTCTCTGATAGTAAGTTAATTGAGGGTGAGGTTTATTTGCCAATGACTGTTACATAAATATATCTTATTACCTTTTCCAATTAGACACAAAAATCTTCATTATATTAAATTTTTGTGTAAAATCTTATGTTTCTACTTTTATTTTTGTCTTGCCAGCACTCTCTTAAACCCTACTTTCTAATAAAACTTAGCACATATTCAAAGAATGTTTTGACAAACTTCTAGTATATTCAAATGTAGAATAAAAACTATTTCCTCATGTCCATTGGCATTCAGGAATTCGACTTGTGCAATTTCGATATTCAAATATTTAGATGAATCGAAAACCAGTTCGGATATGCGCGTAGACAACCTCTACAAAGCAGTACTGTAGTTTGCCTTGATTAGGCCCCATAAGTGACTCAACAATAACTATTACGCTATATAGTCTGTAGTTTACAGTAATTTTGATTTTAGAAGGTCACACACCTTCACATTATCAATTGGCTCTTAAAATTATAAAAACAATGATAAACAGTTTTGCGGAATTAAAATTAAGTTATTCTTACATTATTTCCTAGTGTATCTGAGGTTACATAATGTATAATGAGATGAATTGGCAAGGTAGCAAGGACTTTGTACCAAAGTTGAATTTAATATGATTTACTAGTATCACACGAACTTAAACGGAACAGCTCTGATTCTAATAGCTCCTAACTACCACACAGAAAACCTATTAGTTATGTCATCAATTTTCTTAAATATTTTGCACAATAAGTACTCTAATTAAAGACACTGGATGTTATTTGAATCATAACTATTCAAATGGGTGTTCTGGCAGGAATACCTCTTGTGGAAGGAACGCTGTCAATGTAACATGTTTGGACATGTTTCTGAGCCGACGTAACTTTGAGGTTTCCCCAATAGAATCCAGTTCTCAATTAACATATTTTGATACTTTATATGTATTTGCGGTTGCAATATTCAAGTCAATGTTATATGCGTCGTATCTAGATCTTGTTTCGATAAATGATTGTAAACCCATCTTATATCTGCTGTCTATCTATACTGCATCAAAATAGGTATCATTGATTTCTTCTCTTCATTGCACTATCTTGGAACGACATCTCTTAAGATTAAATCCTTTTATTCTGCATTATGTTTTGCATTCTTAAAATAATTACGTTTCATACTGTGATATGTATACAAGTAATCAATTATTGTAATAACTATACTATAGGCACTTACCTAAACAAAAAATCATGACATACATATAATATTATATAGTAGCTATGAATATTATGTGTATGTATGCGTCCAACTCCCATTTATGTCACTCACTATTGATTATACACCCTCGAAATAAAAAAGTCGAGGTTAGATCTAGGTTATGAGTTTCACCAGATACATTTTTAAAATCTTTTGTTAACAATAGAAGGTTCAAGGCTTGCATCATGCTGATACTGCATTACGCAGAATAAGGGAAAATTACTGAGACTAGGTTTAATCATTTGAGCTAGATTTTATCGATCACGCAGATAAAGGTGACAGGAGCACTCAATGGAAATAAGCTTATCGCGGCTGTTTACCTGTAGGTAGATGTTTTCGAGAAGATTTCTTTTACGAAGACGATGGAAGATTTGTAATTGTTGAGATTATACTTGTCTCAGATTAGGATACGGATGTTGTCATGGATTCAAATTTAATTAATTCGTAAATCATCCAAATAGTGTTTTTATCCTAGCTTGGCCTAAAAGTCTTTGACCTATATATTAATTTCTACCGGCCCGTATAAAAACTACAAGAGAACTATGGGTATGCTAAATCTTGTAACTGAAATAATTTTGTGATTGATTTTAAATCATACAATCTTGAATCTATGATTCAAAGCAGAATTGGAGTATTTCAATAAATAATACTTGGACTCTGAAATTCAATGTTTATATCTAGACCGTTTCTATCAAACAATTTATCATTTTAAATTTAATCGTATTGATAACTTTTTGCAGTAGATACTGCGTTTTCAATAATTAAAGTTTCAGTGTCTTTATCTTATCAAGTATATTACATTTGTAATTCATAATATGCAATGCACTCACTTTTCTTGAATCATTTTCTTGATAAACATGTACTTTATTGGGAAAGTAAACAGGTACAGGAAAAAACAAAGCATTCATAGATCTAAATAATAAAATTCCGATTATATCTATATTGATGACATTTCAGTCATGTACATTACATATCACGTTTTTTGAGATACAAAGTTGACTTGTATTAGACTTAAATT
Source organism: Plodia interpunctella (assembly GCF_027563975.2). Classification (NCBI taxonomy): domain Eukaryota; kingdom Metazoa; phylum Arthropoda; class Insecta; order Lepidoptera; family Pyralidae; genus Plodia; species Plodia interpunctella. The sequence goes on from NC_071303.1 coordinate 1,418,262, forward strand.
TGTATTATCAAAAATATTAAGAAAAATGTGATCTTATTTCTATCCATTATCATTTATCATCAGTGTATTTCAATCGGTGGATTAAAGTGTAATTGAAATTCTTAGGCTTATCAGTGAATATACGAGAATTCGAAATTGTTATTGTGACTGTCATAGTGACAATTTAGATTTTTTAAAACTGTTTCGTCGTCAACAGTTTAAACCTTTGAATTATTCGGCATACATACTTGTGTATATCATTTTGTACAGCGATTTATATTTTATTGAAAGGATAAACGTGAGGGTACCAAATTAATGAAGAATTTTCTCGATTATCTGATAAGCAATGTTTAATGTCTATGGCGTGGCGCCAACTTAATACCTGATCGAGTTTTTATGATATATTGCAATTTTTAGTTAGCGACATATCTAGCGGATGTGACATAAATGTTCAAATGCACTTAGTAATCTGTTGTTTACGAGTCATTTATGCACTTGCCCCGAATTATTATCATTGTCAATAAATTATATTGTTAATTACCTTTGAGTCACGTGGAATTAGAACAAGGAAACATTTCTTTTGTTAGTGTTACTGGACTTATTGTTGTGTATTCTTCATTATAATTACCTATTATATACAAGTGTATCGACTTCCTTAACAATGTTATATGGAGCTGTTTTTAGTCAAATTTATATTATTTTTATTACTCTGTAAATTGTGTCACTATCAGCTATCGTAACTACCTTCTCGAATGGCCCTATTCTAGGGCGGGAACCACACGTCTACAAAATCTAAATGATGTTGTAATGGATCTTTATTTAATTTTCCTTAATCGTCTAAAGTAAATGAGATAGTACACGTGCTTTACCTCGTTCCAATTTACGGCAAGTCGCTAACTGAACTCACGTATACGCTCCGGTTTAGTGACTGGCAGTAGCGCCACGCCACGTTCACAAAATCAAATTAGAATTTATTAGCTTTTGCCCGCGGTTTGGTCCACGTTTATTTCGTATTATTACTATTGCCTATATCTCGCCTTCTAAGCAACGTCTCGCGAATAAATCTATACTTTACAGATTTTAACTTAGACCATCCGCTGCATTAATGTGAACCGCATCAAATTCCATCTAGAAGCTTTTGCGCGATGCGCGAACATACATAAAAACAGAAAACAGACAGACGATAATTCTAATAATATTTGTTTTGCCTCCTGTTAGTCCCAAAAAGACTCAAATATTTTTTTTTCTTCAATATCTTACTTACAGTTTTATTATATGTATAAATAAATAATAACCATGAAACCCTAACTAACACATGAGAAAATAATTTTGTTACCTCTTCACGCTTTATCTACTCAACCAATCTTCTTGAAATTTTTCATACATGTAGTTTGAAGTATGGAGAAGGACATAGGGTACCATCCCAGAAAAATAAGTAATTATTACGCGTTCGCGTGGAAAAGAGATTAAAAGCTACTATTCTATAAAAGAAAATACGAGCGATCGGTTTAGTGGAGGTTGAAATCGAATTTTTGTGTAATCTTATCAGTATAACCTCCAAAGCAATTTAACAAGCGTTATGCTTGTGTTGTATTAGTAACCTTGAACTTCATAAAAGTGTAATGTAGAGGAAATCTTATTATCCAAGCCAGTGAAGCACATAACATAATCCATACATATTATAAAACAAAGTCCTCTGCGGCGTTTGTCTGTCTGTTCGCGATAAATTCAAAAACTACAGCACGGATTTTCATGCGGTTTTCTCCGATAGATAGTATGATTCCTGAGGAAGGTTTATGGGTATAATTTATTATGTTTTACCCGAGCGAAGTCGGGACGGGCGGCTAGTACAATATAGAATCATGCCTGATTCCCGCGGGAGATGCAGATTATGATTATGGTGTGTGATCGAACATAAATTGTATTTTACGCACCGTGGTTGGTTGGAGTGATGTTAATGGAAACTTAAAAAAATACCATTTTTGTTTAAAATACAGAGTTTTTGGCGATTCGGTGCGTAACACAGAACTAATAAAAGTGCGTAACAAAGAATACATAATAATGGTAAACCCTTCTGGCATGATAGGGACCAACACTGTTCAAATGAGTTTCTATCGGCATTTCTTCTCAGCAGTAAACATTGACGTGAAAATGTGCCTGTGAAGGTCTAATTTCTGAATTGAATTTGAACTTTATCTAGATTGACTAATGTGGTGCGTAAGTATTCGAACGAACCTTAAAAATTTGCATGAACGCGTGGTGCGGATCGGCCCAAAAGAGACCTAATTATCTTCACTCTATTGTTCTTTTCAAGATAAACTTTGATTTAAATGTCTGTCTTCTAAATAACCTTTCTGTTTTCAACATATGCAGTGAAGTCAGTAATCTAAATTGTGCGACACTCTGGGGGTTGTTTGCAGCCCGTCTGAAATTGGTTTTCTTATCTCTATATGCAGAAATTGTACGCATTGACGGCAAAATATAGAACTGATTTTGTAAGTTTTTCGTACATAGCATCCTTTTAGATGCAAAAAATACCGAGCGAGAAATTAGAATAAGTTATACACAGGTTATAAATAAAGTTCATGTTTTTATTGACTCACTAGGTGCGGCCCGGGGCTTCGCTCCCGTGGGAATTTAGGGATAAAATGTACCCTATGTATTATTCCAGGCTATATTCTACCCGTGTACTCAATTTCATAACAATCCGTCCAGTAGATTTTGCGTAAAAGAGTAACAAACATACACACACATACATCCTCACAAACTTTCGCATTTATAACATTACTAGATGCGCCCCGGGGCTTCGCTCCCGTGGAAATTTTAGGACAATAAGTACCCTATGTCTTCTCCGTACTTCAAACTATGTGTATGCAAAATTTCAAAACATTTTTTTGAGCAGGTAAAGCGTGAAGCGGTAACTAACAAACAAACTTCCTTGCGCATTTGTTATATATTTGTTATATATGGATTAGAATAGTTAGTATCAGGATGTGGACTCCTATAAGCCACCAAGACCCAGCCAAAACGAATCTTTTCACGCTCTTTTCGAAGATCGCTTTTCACGCTCTTTATGAGATAAGTCTGCATATCTTTTATGCGAGTTCCAGTTTTTTGCGTACAATAAACTTATGACAAAGATTCTAGCTATCAAAATTCCTTCTTTCTTCATCACTTTTTGTCGTCTCCATGTAATAATATTCTACATGTCCTACATTGTTATCGAAATGCTAACCAACACGTAGCGATTGATTCGTTTGATTTTAACACAGTTGACTGATTTATGTAACATGGAAATCAATTTTCACATCTATACGTGATTAAATTTTTCGTTTATCAACTTAGTGATTTCTTGCCTTCTTCTTCTTCCTTGCAAGTTCATGATACTTGAGGTCGTCCCTCTTAAACGCCAGGACGTTTACATTTTAGTATATACTAGAGGCCCGTGCCGGCTTCGCTCCGGTAAATCCGTAATAAATTATGCACCTACTACACCTTCCTCAGGAATCACACTATCTATTTGTGAAAATCGTACAAGAATCGTCCGGTTTTTGAGTTTATCGCGAACAGACGACAGACAGACGCGGCAGAGGACTTTGTTTTTAACCCCCGACGCAAAAAGAGGGGTGTTATAAGTTTAGCGTGTCTGTCTGTGTATCTGTATGTTCCATCATAGCTCCCGAACGGATGAACCGATTTTCGTTTAGATTTTTTTTTTTGTGTCATAGATAATTTTATACCGTGTGTTGTTAGCCATGTTTCATGAAAATCTGTTCAGCCGTTCAAAAGTTGTAGCGAAATGAATATTGAAAGTTTTTTTTAATATGTCTAACATATATAATTATATAACATGTAGTAAATGTTCGTATTTAGTTCGTATATAGTGAGTAATATTGTATTTCTTTAGATTTCTCTATATCTGTCGATGAAATCAAATAAGGACAGAAAAATTATTTATATCTAGGTATAGCAAAAATTATATTATATATACTTCTAGAGGCTTTATTACATATACACATGGCTGATAATACGTTATTTAATTATTAAATTACGTAATAAAGTTAATGTCGTGTGCACTGATCTGCTTTATCCATCACAATGACCCGTCAGTTTGATTACAGAATACGTTTCGTAGAAACAGTTCAACACATACAATATGCACGCACACTGGTGCATTTGTTTGCAGTTTTCTAGAAACTTAAGTTAATTTACTGGGATTAGTAGTATGTGAGGATATTTTGATGATTTTCTCTCTTTTGCGCATCATCTACTAGAGGGACTGTGATCAAGGTTGAGCTAGTATTGGTCTTCTTTGCGTGTCGACGCTCTCCAATGATAACAAAATTAGATTTTCCCAAACAAGTTTATATAATGGCCACATCTTATATACGTTGCAAAAACACATGCTACTCGGGGGAACATTAAGGTTTTGTCGCAAGCAATTTTCAGCAGATGAAATTATGGTCGTGAATAAAATTTTAACATGTATATTATATTTTTCTACGAACTTCGAACGGCCACCATCGCTTCCTTCAATGAATCATATGAACCCTAATACAAAATTGGGTTTATAAGATCTTTATTTCTTGAGGAAATTCATTACATTTAACATTTCTACTTAAAAGTTAGTGTAATACATTTGTAATTAAATTAAATTCAATGTGAGCACTCAATACAAAACAAAAACTTACACAAATATTATTGGAAATTGGTTGCACATGAACAGCACAGTGTTTGTAGTAGCGGGCCCTGAGCTCCAACGCTCAACGGCTGAGGAAGAAACGGTAAAATGCTCGAATGAGAGAGAATTGTTATTAATGCGCAGATTTTCTTACGTCATGCGTCGTATCCCGTAAAGAAATCAGGTCAGGGATAAGGGGTGCCAACATCCTTGATTTTGATTTTCATATCATGTTACGCGCAAAGATTTAGGTCGATTGCTCGTATAACTTTCACAAAAAGGGCATGATTACATATATATTTTTATATGCTTTTATTTAACATATACGTCGTTAGTGTGAGTCAAATCTTGCAAGCTATATTCGACCTATTTTTCGTTGTTCGATCGAGCTGAAATTTTACACATGGCTTCAGTTTGAGTGACAATACATTATTATTACAACGCATGACCGTAGTTTTTTGTTGTATTATGATTGTTTATCATATATACTCTTCTCAACACACTTGATTATATTTGAATTATAATCATAATAAGAATAAATAGTGCGCAAAAATTTTGTTAAAAGTTATTGTCAGAATCTAGGACCTTACGACTAAGTACATATTTTAACAATAACAAGACTTTTTTTTTCATTATATAATGGAAAAATACTACTCTTATGTATAGGCTCTCAACACATATAAGACACTATGTTCTAATTAATCTTCTAGATAATTAATTGTAATTAAATACGAAAACTCCAATTTGCAAAGTCAACTTTGGCTCGACACTATCAACTACGTTAGCTACGATGCCTTTTACAAGCTTTTATTTACATGCCTCGATGTTTGTCTATCTGTAATTAAATTGTGCGAAACACCACGCACCGATATGATTTTTTTGTTACGCGTTGAATGCAACCAGATCTCTCTGATGACAGTAAAGGCAAAAATGACTAAAAAAAACTTGTTTCCATTTAGACATTGTCTAGTAAGCTTGGTAGTACAAGTGAGATACAAGTTAGATAGTTTTTCTCAAATAAATTTTATCCAATACCATATTCGACATTATTAAACACAATAAATAAATAAATAAATATATTAGGACAAATCACACAGATTGAGCTAGCCCCAAAGTAAGTTTTAGACTTGTGTTATGGGATACTAACTCAACGATACTATATTTTATAACAAATACATATATATAGATAAACATCCAAGACCCGGGCCAATTAGAAAAAGATCATTTTCCATTATGACCCGACCGGGGATCGAACCCGGGACCTCTCGGTTCAGTGGCTAGAACCTTACCACTGCGCCACCGAGGTCGTCAAACAATGGAGAGAAACTTTAAATTTAATAAATGTACTTAAATGATATCGAAAGACCAAGGCCGCATACCAGACGCATTTTTATCAAGCAATACGGTAGTAATATAATCTAATCGTATTGTATGTTATTCCGAATTTATATATTTTAAATAATATAAACCCATAGATGTTAACCATGTCTCATGTTTTTGATAAGCATCAACAGTTTTTTATGCAAATATACGCAAAGGCAAGTGTATATTTAATGTATGATTATAATATGAAATATGTTTTTATTTTGGTTTGTAATTTACGTACGTGTACATACTATTTTCTTTATCTATACTATTATTATAAATAGATAAGCGTTTGTGAGTGTGTATGTTTGAGGCGGGTAAACTCCGAAACTACTGAAACGATTTCAAAAATTCTTTCACCATTAGAAAGGTACATAATCCAAGATTTGGCTGTATTTTATCTCAAAATTCTCACGGGAGCGAAGCCCCGGGCAACATCTAGTAAGTTTTAATCAGTCTAATTCTTACTCAATCGAAGTTAATGAACTTCGATTGTATCCATTTTTTTAAATGTTTTATATTGTTTCTGCATCTACAGAGAATAAGAATCGAACGAACTTTTTAGATTGTGAATTTGTATTTGTAAAAAAATCCTTGAATCTTTAATTTGCAATGAATTTAGGTAGCTTGATGTTGACTGAATGTAGGTCACTGCTACGTGACTTCAAATGCTTTATATATTAATCAGTTTATCGATCGAATCGACTATGTGCGAGCCTGACATACAATACAACATTTTGTTTGAATAATTTATAGCACTAGCATAGTATTTTTAGCCAACTTTTAAGGGGATAAGGCAGGCACGGAAACTTCCGGCTTCAAGAATAGAGTCACGGAAAAGAGAAGACAATATTTTTTGAAAATTTAAGGTTTGAACGTGAGGTTTTTTCGATTGCGTGAAAACGGGACCCCTGCTTCTCAAAGGGCAATCAATGGCTTTGAAAATAATTATCTTTTGAATCCTATACTAGTTATCTGAATCTATTTTTTTTTTTTCTAAATTTTGTATGACAAAAATTTTGTTGTAATTTTTTGACATCGGTTTGTTTTGATACCGAGTTAGTCTTATCATACACTAGACGTATCCCGGGGCTTCGCTCCCGAGGAGTTTTGATATAAATTATAGCCTTTAGCAATCTTGGATAATGTACCTTTCTAATGGTGAAAGAATTTTTGAAATCGGTTAGGTATTTTCGGAGATTACTGAACTGATTCCTGAACAGTTAGTTCAATAGGTGTATTATAGTTATATTATTCTAACCATTCTTATGCGCGATCTAAACAAATTATACACTCTAAATGTCTGTCTCTGTGTGAACCCTATGTCATAATACAGTTATCATCAGCAAATATTACGTTATTTCGGTACGTCCTGACCTTTCACAACAAAAGTGGAATTGTACACGTGTACCCACAAATATTTGCATGATAAAATGATAATTTGCAATGTCAAATATTTACTTCTGCCAACTAATCAAATGTTAGAATAAAATATAGATTTATTTATTGATATAGTCATATAAAGTAAGTCGACTTGTGTTATGGGATAATTCAATAATATTGTTTTTATAACATATATTACACATATATAAACATCCAAGACTAGATCTAGATCTAATCTGGAAAAGATCTTCGGAATCGAACACGGGACTTTCAAGAGTGCAGTTCGACGTGGCTACATGTGGTAATTTTTTCATATTTGGTACGACTGTACCACTGCAGCCGAGTGGCTACATAGACATGCAAATTAGATGTTATCACCAGCACACAATAGCTGTCTGCCTAAAATTGCCATTAATTTTAGTCGATTTCTTTATTTGCTTTATAAGCTGTCATTTTTTTTACCAAATTTCGTCATGTTTTATTATTTTTTGGACATTCTTGGAATTCATTTCGTACGTTTTTATATAAATTGGATTTATTGAAAAACTAGTTCTTTGCCCTGGGCTTCGCCTGCGTAAATTTCTCACAGAAACAGTTATTTTTCCGGGATGAAGATACCTTATGTCCTATTCCACACTTCAAACTACATGTATATATGCAAAATTTCAAGAAGAGATAGAGCTTGAAGACATAACATACAAACTTACTTGCTAATTTATAATATTAACTATATCTGGCTTTGTTAAACCTGATTGATTAAACTACGGGTTTCCCAACCTTTGGAATTCCGCTAGATGTAATCGTAAATATTTAATATGATAATAGGACGAAACAAACCCTTGCTTTATCTAAGTAAAATAATTCGATTACGGATAAGATTAAGAAGTATTAAGGTACGATAATTGTCACGTGGCATCAAATATGCTAATTAATGATGATGAAATATTCAGTTCAGCGGCGTTGCTTTAATTATATCAACATCAAAATTTTCATGAACAGGATCATTAGGAGCTCGATGGCGCTCGGCCTGCGATAGTTACGATTCAACAACATTCGCATTAGTCAGTTATTGAATGGGTCACCAAAAATATATTACCTCGAGCTGCTTCATGCTTCGGAAGGCAAGTTAAGCCGTTAAGTTTATTTATTTAAAGCTTAGTACACTTATAGGTACACCTTAACGCTGAGCATTAGACAATGCTACGCGGACTGACGTCCGTTATATATTTTTTATCTATGGTTGTACCTTTGAGACACTTGGAGAAGGGAATATTTATATTATGAAAGCGTGACTTATTTTTATTATAATTCGTAAAACGAAGCGTATATATTGACCGTGACTTTTGATAATCGTCATCTATATTACACAGAACCAATACAATTACTTGTGAAAGTGTGCCGGTTCTTCTAAAACTATGTGAAAATCGCTTGTCTTAAGAATGCAACGTTACTGTGCTTTGTCATTGTCTCACAGTAGGGTTGCCATCCGAACTAACTCACTCTTTCCCGGTCGTATTCGGCTGTGACGCCGCGCCACCGCCATGCTCGGCGTGAGCGTAAAAAATAATCTTTAAAAACCTTTCTTGGAAATGCTTTTGTTGTAGACTAGAACTTTCCAAGGCTTTGTGTTACCTCCTACGACATCCACGTGTAGATATGGAGTGTTCCTATTCTAGGACTAAACCTCACACTCTGTAAGGAAACGTATTATATTTTTGTAAACTATATAATGTATTTTAAATTTTAAAAAGAACGAAAATTATTATTTTTATCGATTGAGCTGAAACTAGAAGATCACATACGTTCTTTGTCTTCGTTGTTTTAGCTCTTTACAAAATAAATGTGTTTTCCGAAATGATTTTTTTGCAATGTTTTCAATGAAACACTTTAATTATTTTTATACTTTAGTGACAGCCCTACTCACAGCCAACTGGCGGCCCCATTTCGTCCCAAAAGTGGATGGTTATGTTTTAAATCTGCTAAAGATGATTCATATATTAAAAGAAAATAGTTTTGCCGTATAAAGATTCAGATTCATAAACATCATCCGTTATTACATACATACATACATACATCTGCACAGACTTTTATGTTTAAATTAGTTTAATGATTGTATGATTGCGGATCTTCTTATAAAGGAAGATGTTAATTACTATCCTCGAAACTTCATTTCTTGTTATATTCATCTATCGAATTTAATCGATATCTGTCTAGTATAATTTGCGTGATTGAGACAAATACTCAATTATTCCATTCCAGTCATATTCGAACTTTGGCAATTTTTAATGCCCGCTTATTGCTTTTTCTTCTTCACATCACGCAGGTCTTTTGTATTCTTAATATTCGGACTATTGGCACGGATATTCTTCTTGCCCACTGTATGCACTTTCTATGTTTGTGTGTCCCTTCTGTTAACCCGAGAACGGTATGATATTTTGGTTAGTAATTTGGATTAAACAATTTCATAGACCAGACTATAAAGTAGATTCTCTACTATGATATTCATATGACGTTTGGTTGTGTAATCAGTTACACCTGCTTTGTTGATATTTACACGCCCACGTTCCGTTATCTGGTGTCACGTCGAAAACATGCTAACACCGTTGAACCTTACGTAAGGTAAAATAAGGGTTATAATAGTATCGCATGTTTTTCGCGTAATGTTGTAACGGTACTCAGAATAAATTATAAAGTTATTTGGCTAACCGTCAACATGACCTGTAACACTATGATGTGTAAAACATGCATGCAACATATTTAGATTATTTAGGTATGTTATTGATTACAAATATTATTGTTTTCTAGGAGAATGTATTTAAAAGAAGATATGGGAGGACTATGTCAAAAAGGTTTCTCATCTTTTCGGTTTCATTCTGTGCTATGACGCAGTGAAACATAGAATCCGGTTCTAATTTTTAGTTCCAATTCTAAGTTTAGTTCTAAGGTTTTTGATTTTTTACTTCACTTTTTCTTCGCTTGCAAAATGTTAGACCTACTTCTAACATTCCCGAGAAAAGATTATTGAATTCATATTTCATCATATTATTTGTAATATATCTTTATTTATTAAGTTTATAATGGGCAATAGGCCTTAAACTATTGGTATCACAAATTATTACTAAAATCTGAGTAAATTCGGTGTTTAAATATTGAACAAACATGTTAATAACCCAAAATATACTCGTAAATGGGAGAGACAAATAATTATCGGAATTTAGCATTAGTCAGCGTAGTGTAGAACAATATTTGGTTCGCTGACTAAGGTTAATACACATTTTGTCCTCTGATAAGTTAGGTAAGTATCGCTATCTAAAAATTTTAATCATGTAGAAACTGTTTGCAAAACATTCAGATGCAAAGGCTGTAGGTAATAAGCAATTTAAAGTAATTAAAAAAAAAATTACACGACGGTCATAGCGACAGTCTTTTAAAAAATCATCTAAATAAGAAAAATATTTCTCAATGTCATAAATGTGTACTGTTGTACTACAAAAACTGAAGCGCCAATTGTTAGAAAAATCTAACAGTCTGCATTCCGGGTTTTGACGGACAATCGGCTACATATCAAGTCAACCTAAATAGACCTCTATTAGATGGTATTAGCGGCGAATTTGCAATATTAGATTGGTGTGCTGTTTATTGTATGTCCAATACATTTGGCACACACAATAGGTAGAAATGCATTGTATTTGATGTGCCAGGTATCTTTTGCGATTAGATAAGGGAAGGTGCTTCCGTAAGCCAAACATGGAAAACAGTATAAAGAGTAGGTACACTACATACTAATTACTACTAGAAATATGGTTGACAAGCATGGTCTTTTTTTTAAATTTTGCTTGGCCTCGCTCTCACTCATCTCAATGTGACATTAAAGTTGCTCCTTGTTCATTATCATAATCTCTGTGTTCTTGGAAATCACGAAACTGACAATGTAAATCATAATTGAAACTCTGGTAAATAATTGTCTTCTCAACAAAAGTACTGAAATCTTTCTTTTTTATAATTGCAAAAAGAGAAGTATCTTATTCCTGTACTTTGTATCCCTTATAAAGATTATTCTAAAGCGCGATTCTGACACTATCGAACTTCACCAAAGATTTTAAACAAATTCATAAACGTTAGAAATCGATCGATGCGTTCAATCGAACTTTTTCGATTGTGATTTTCTTTGAATACTTACAGAAACTTCAGATAAAATTGCAGAATAATAATTAAATTAACCTGATTTCACGTGAATCGGGCTCTATGTTCCTCTACATACATACATTTACATTCCCAAAAAGCAATATTAGAAGCAAATTATCCTCAGCCACTCCTCAGCCAAAATGGAATAGATCTGCAATCCATATATCAACTGTGTCCCGCTCGACTTCCCACACGTGCTCATAGTGTAACGACCACAAAATCTGATTACGCAGGACGACATTGTAGCACGTGAATACAAACTGACCAACGTACATGTAACTTTATTCTGGAAAGTCTCACTGACCACCACAATTTACGCGGAATTTTATGGCTGTTACACACTATCGCCGAACTCCGTTTGTATATAACCTTTTTATTACCGCGAAGATAAACGTCGACACCGCTAAGTTCGACGAACAGTTTGCCGATAAATCGACAGCTTTAGACGATTTCGGTATGATGTTGGAGCCAATTTGTAATCAAAATGGAAAGCCTTTAGTATCCGTCACCGGCACGGACATATGTGATGGTTCACATCCAAAGTTTAGCAATGCTCCGATATTTTTTAGGTTTTTGAAGACCCGCATACCTGGCACGGCCCTAATGTGTGGAGGTATGTAATATTAACCTTTACTAAAAAAATTTAGACTAAATTCCAAATTGTATGAAAAAAAAATTTTTTCTGACTTCAAAAAAATGTTTCTTTTTCATTCCAGTGCTGGTCAAAAGCTTCCCCACTCTCTTTCCATGTATCCCTGTCTCTGGTCTTTCCATCCATCTTTTATCGAAATCTCTAAGTTCGACCATCTCGTCCTAGGGAAAACAACATCTATGCCAATAATACAAACAAATGAAAAATTACATTGGTTGGCATAGATTTAGCGATACGTCTAGTGTGCTTATTATGTGACATGCATTTCCTATACAAAGCAAAATGGGTTTACCATTTTGCTCAAGTCGTTTTAGAAGAAATCAATTGTTTTATAAGGCATTTGTCCTTATTTATATTAATAACCTGTTGAATTAGTTATGTTATTATTCCAGCCAATTACTTCTCACTCGTCGCATCTCGTTTTGCTGTTGTTATCATTTTGTTCTTTTTTAAAATTACATGTATATTAGTAGATGATAATAATAGAGACCTGTAAACATATCGATTGTTAAATTTTAATGCACAATACATTGCATTGCCAACGGCCGTGTGTAACAATACTACGTGTTGTTTATTATTTAGATAATTTATAAAATGTGCAATTTTATAATCGTGTGCAATTTCAATTCTGAATCCTACTACATAATTAACTCTATATATTCCATAACGTAATAATCATGATTATAATTAATCGAATGTTATTTGTTTAGTGACAGTATCTAAAGAAACTGAAGTATTGAGTTTGTAGAACAAATAATTAAATGTTAGCCTAAACATTATTTTTCTTACGATCGTTATATATCTTTAATCATATTTTAGTCGTTACATCTACATAATATTCCGAACTAAAATTAATCTACATAATATTCCGAACTAAAATTAATCATTGTTACATTACCAAATATAATATTTGCATTTATTGGCATGTCTACAACTTCTATTAATAGATTATATTTTTATGATGTAACAGAAATTTTGTATATTTGTCATGCGATTATAGAATAAACAACATATTAAATATTAGTGCAAAATAATATTTAAAAAAAAAATTGTTAATCTATTCGCATGAACAGCCAAAATGGCGTAGTTTGCAGAAGAAGATCCTCTCTTACTTATATGATAGAAATATTGTAATTTAACGGGTTCATCACAAATCTACAAACTACCATTATACATATACAAAACATTATCTTGCGGGATACGATCCACTTTGATGGCTTTATCAGAAGTTGCGTTCAAGTTAGCTCGTGCTATTGCATACATGTCATCATAAGTTGACAAAAAATACCAAAAACAGTACTATTGTTTAGTACTAACAACATTATTTCCAAGAAACTGGTCAAGTACTGATATTTCACAACAGTGTTAGTACAAGCTTATCAGTTCGTTGCTGACGCAGTTGGCGAGCTGAATGCTACAAAATCCTTGTCAAGTGCATTCGTAGTACATTCTATAACAGTTTTAATGGTCATTACAACGGCGCCAAATACAAACTTTTCATTGTTGATAAACTGATTGTTTCGAGTGCCTCTATCGTTTGTGGCCTAATTACCTAACTCACTTCAATTGTTTTCTATAACTAAATTTTCGCTGGATAGATCATTTGGTCAAAATTGTCTTACTTCTATTTTTTAATTGTCTACTCTCTCTCTTTTAACCTGAGCGTTTTTTGCTATTTCTCTCTCTCTTTCGCTCTCTATTTTATCTCAACTTGGCACGTTTGATGCATCCTTCATTGCCTGATAATTGGCACGCATATCCTCTCTGACGATATCAAGCTGGCTCGTTTTGTTTGACCCTTCTGTAACAAGGTCCACGCAATATATCCTTTCTTTTGTTTTATTGATTATTTTTATTATAGATTAGGTATTGTAGATTATTTTCTAAGCCTAAATTCATGGATTTTCGCTAAATTCTTTCTATTGGCTTTGTAGATCTGAATGCCTCAATTAATTAAAGTTCCTTTATATTAAATCATTTTATTTCTCTTCTATTTCTATCAGCTACATTTTAACGTCTTACAAATTTAAACCATTTTTCACAACAAACATGTCACTCTATGAGATAACCATAAACAATATATATAATAGAATATAACCTTTAAATGTGGTGGCTGTCCACTAACTTACTTATACTCAACACTCTTCCTCAGACATCACATTTAAAATTCCTAACTTAACAACAAATTCTTTTAAACAAAACTTACTAACAGGCTTAGTAAAAATATCAGCTAATTGGTTATTAGTACTTATATATTCAACTTTAACAAAACCTTGCTCAACCTTTTGTTTTATAAAATTATATTTAATTTCTAAATGCTTCAGTTTTCTTTGATCATAAGTTTGAACAGATTTGATAGTGCTTTGATTATCTTCAAAAATTTTAAAATCCTTTACTTCAATATTTAAATCATTTAAAATCTTAATAACAAAACAAGACTCAACACAAGCTTCACAAAGTGCTACCAATTCTGTTCCGTCGTACTTAAAGCTACTACAGATTGTTTTTTAGATTTCCATACAACAGTGTTACCAAAAATTAAAAACAAATAACCAGTAGTTGATTTCCTATCAACGTCTCTACCCCAATCTGCATCAGCAAAACCAACTAATGAAATATTATTACAATTCTTATAACATAAATTATAATACAAAGTTTGTTTAACATATCTCAAAATTCTTTTCAAAGCTTTCCACAAAGTCAAATTCGGTTTACATTGATATCTGCTTAAATAGTTTACAGGGAACGTTAAATCTGGCCTAGAATTCACTGTTACATATAACAAAGAACCAATTAAAGATCTACATTTAGCTTCATAATTCATATCAATAGTTTCATCTTCAAATTTAAAATTTACATCCATAGGTGTATCAATCCCTTTACAATCACTCATCCCATGTATTTTAAGAATATTTTTTAAGTATCTTGTCTGATTAACTAAAATACAGTCATCTAGTCTCTTAATAGAAATTCCTAAATATGTCATGTCAGTATTACCTAGATCTTTCATTCTAAATTGTGTAGTCAAAAACGTCTTTACTTTTTCTATCTCTGTCTCCTGCTTCGCGAAAATTAAAAGATCGTCAACGTATAATAAAACATAAACATTATCTTTCATGTATAAACAATAATCATTTTCAGAACGTTGAAAGCCATAATCCAACATTGCTTCAGTAAATCTCTCATACCAATATTTCGGAGATTTTCTTAAACCATAAAGTGATTTTTCTAATTTGAAAACGTAATTGTCTTCTTTTCCAATATAATATCCTTTAGGTATTTTTAAATAAACTTCTTCATCAATTCGACCATAAAGAAAAGCTCCTTTTACATCCATTTGTTTAATCTTAAAATCTTTCTTTGCAGCAACTGCTAATAATGTTCTTAATGTTTGCATCTTCAATACAGGTGAATATAAATTATCCATATGTCCTGTTTGTTGATATCCCAAAACAACAAGTCGCGCTTTACATATCTCTGCATCACCTACTTTTTTCTTTGTAAATACCCATTTAGTATCTAAAAGTTTCATATCTCTCTTTCTTTCTACTTTCCTCCATGTTCCACTATCTTCAAGAACATTAAACTCTTCCTTAACTGCATTTCTCCATAACTCACTATCTTCTCTCTTATCTATTTCCTCAAATGTATGTGGCGTATCTTCTATTTGTCCAGTCATTAAAGCATACATTACTTCATTTTCATTTCCTTCAAAATCAGTAACATAATCTTGTTGCCACTTGGGTTTTCTAATTATTCTTTTC
The DNA here is from genome assembly GCF_027563975.2 of Plodia interpunctella. Classification (NCBI taxonomy): domain Eukaryota; kingdom Metazoa; phylum Arthropoda; class Insecta; order Lepidoptera; family Pyralidae; genus Plodia; species Plodia interpunctella. The sequence continues at coordinate 1,434,271 of NC_071303.1, forward strand.
TCCCTTACAATTTGTTCTTTTTCAGAAATTTTCTTCGAATTATCATCTTTTTCTAATGTATCTTCCGCTTCATAAAATTCTTCATTATCATTTTCTTCATTATTATTTTCTTTGTTAACATCTTCTTCTTTTACCTCTCCGCACTCTAGTTCTACATTATTCTGTCTTTCTTTTCGTTCTTTTTCATCAAAAATTACATTTCTTCCTATCACCACTTTTTTAGTATCTTCATCGTAAAGTCTATAACCGTTTCTAGCATAACCTATCATTATCATTCTTTTTCCACAGTTATCAAGTTTATGTCTTAATTGAGATGGCACATGATTATAAGCAACACTTCCGAAAACTCTCATATTAATCACGTTTGGTTTTCTTCCTTCCCATAATTCACTTGGTGTACAATCTTTCCCTTTTGTTGGGCTTCTATTAGTTACATATGCAGAACACAAAATAGCATCCGCCCAAAATTCTTTATTCAATTGTGAATCTAATAAAAGTGTCCTAGTTTTTTCCACCAACGTTCTATTCATTCTTTCCGCCACTCCATTCATTTCAGGATTATATGGCACCGTGTACTGAACTTGAATTCCGTTATTTCTACAAAAATTATAAAATTCTCTAGTTACGTATTCTCTACCATTGTCAGATCTCAATTTTAATAAGTCACAGTTAAAATGTTTCGTAGCATAATAATAGTACTCTCTAAATATTTCAAAAGCTTCACTTTTCTGTTTCATAAGGTAAACCATAACAAAATGAGTGTAATCGTCAATAAACGTGATAAAATATCTATAACCTTCTCTACTAATTGGAGTAATAGGACCACAAACATCTGTGTGCACTAGCTCAAGTGGTCTTTTAGCTCTGTAACCTATCTTATTAAAGGGTAATCTAGTCATTTTCCCTAACACACAAGTCTCACATAACATATTTTCGAGGTTTAAATTTTTTAAGTCACTTAATCCGTCAACCATATTATTTTTAGTTAAAACATTTAAATTATTCATGCCTAAATGACCAAAACGCCTATGCCATAACAAACTATCCGAATTAGATAAAAAACAGTTATTACAATTTTTCTTACTGAATTTCATATAAATTTTATATAGAGAATTGTCAGAGTTTCCAATCATAATTAAAAACTTAGAAGAATCGTAAACTCGAACTTTACCTCTTTCAAAAGTGACAGACAAATTACTTGACTCCATTTTTGACACTGACAATAAATTTTTTCTTAAATCAGGCACATAAAAAACATTTTTAATTGTACATGTAGTTGACTTTTTTCCAACATAACATTGAGTTTCTATGTTACCTATACCTACCGCTTGGAGAGAGATACCATTTTTGGCAGCTGAAATCAATTTTGGTTGTTTTAAATCTATATACTGAGAAAAGTAAATTTTATTATTAACTAAATGATCTGAGCATCCAGAATCTACAATAAATTCCACCCAGTCATCAGAATCTTCAGATCTTCCGAAAAATGCAACATTATCTTGATTACTACTATTACCATACATATAATATGAATTTCTTTGTTCTCTTCCTCGACCGTTAAATCTTCCTCGACAATTGAATCTTCCACGACCATTAAATCTTCCTTGACCATTAAAACTTCCTTGACTGTTATAATTTCCTTGACCGTCATATCTTCCTTGACTGTTATAATTTCCTCTACTATTGTAATTTCCTCGAACACATCCTCGATTATCATAACTTCCTCTATTATTATAATTACCTCTTCCTGCAAAATTATCTCTTACTCCTCTTTTTCCGCAATTAAAAGCACTCTGTCTATTCTCATTCTCCTGTGACGAATTCTTTCTCTTCTCTTCTTCTCCTAATAATCTATCCATTACCATATTTATTTTCAAATCTCCAATCGTTTCTAAAGCTGTTACTATTGGCTCATATGATTTTGGCATCGACAATAATATATAATTTACCTGTTCTTCTTCCGAAATTCCTCCTCCTGCCTCTTTTAATGAAGTACAAATTTCTTGTATTTTTGTAAAATGATGTTTTAAAGGCTCTGTTTCTATATATTTAATTTCATTTAATTGTCTTCGTAAAAATAGTTTACTTCTTGTACTTTTTTCTTTAAAATTTTATTCTAAATTTCTAAACATTTGGTAGGCCGAATCTTTTCTTACATATTCTAAATGGCTATCCGCTACAGCTGCTATTATTAGAGCTTGGGCTCGTGCCTCTAGATTTTTTTGTGTAGCTATTTCTTTTTTATAAAACTCCTCATTTTCTATCGCTTCAATACAGTTATTTTCACGTAAAATACTTTTGATTCGGAAGGCCCACGTGTTAAAAGATTCTCCGGAAAATTGCACCACATTATATTTTAAAATATTACATTCTTTGTTTGCCGACATCTTGTGTAATTTTTCTAAAATTCAAATAAATTTATTACATACTATACCGTACGCATCTGGCGCAGTGGAAGCGTGCTATTGGCTTTGTAGATCTGAATGCCTCAATTAATTAAAGTTCCTTTATATTAAATCATTTTATTTCTCTTCTATTTCTATCAGCTACATTTTAACGTCTTACAAATTTAAACCATTTTTCACAACAAACATGTCACTCTATGAGATAACCATAAACAATATATATAATAGAATATAACCTTTAAATGTGGTGGCTGTCCACTAACTTACTTATACTCAACACTTTCAGTCGATTCCAAATCATTGGTATTACGGGTCTGATGATAAAGATAAAAAGTGCCAAACAATACGCATATATTTCTGAACTAGCTGCGTCCCGGGACTTCACTCGCTTCCGTGGTATTTTCAGGATAAAAGTACCCCATGTCCATTATACAAATTATTAGGTTATATGTATATAAATTTCGTTTCGTCCAGTAGGTTTTTCGTGAAACACACGAAACAAACGCACAAATTTCGCATTTATAATATTAAGTTGGATTGAATCCACATCTAGGTAAGTAAAGTTATTCACAGACACGCGGATGACTTTATTTTTCTTACACTAGTATTGTGCCGTAAAACAATGGCGGACAATATAATAATATAAATATTTATAGTTGTGGAGTGCAACGAACTTGTAGGGCGGCCTTCAGCACTCCATTCTTTCGCCGCAGGAAGTCAATCCGAAGATGCATATTATTTATGAGCCGGAACTATTAGTTAAGGTCAACCAGTTTGTCCGTGCTTCTCATTTATCACTTTATCATCATATTATATCACCAAAATATCTTTATTAATTAGCTTTTGCCCGGAATTTGAATTTTGCCTGTAGCAGATAATAACGATTTGATCAGCAAATTTTAATACATAGATATCTCAACAGCTAGCGCTCAGTTACACGAAAACAATAAAAGGACATAAAAATACCCTGCATTCAGAAAATATTCCATTAATATAGTTGTTTCCTCAGCGATAGAGCGTCTTAACCCAGATATCCTAAGTTGTCAGACAATTGACAGCTTTAATTTTACTAAAATAAGATTAATTTTAAATTAAAGCTTAGATTAATAAAAAGAACCTAGAAAGAGAAAACCTAGGGACAGATGTCTCTTTCTAATTAACTCTTCTTCTAAGAGAGAGAAGAGGGAGAGAGAAGTGTTCAATCCAGTAATCCGTTTTATCGATTTTTTTTCATAGCATCTAGGGTTATCATAACGATAACAATATTTTTTACATGTTTAAGAAAGCAATAAACCCATTCATATAAAATACCAAAAACAGTACTATTGTTTAGTACTAACAACATTATTTCCAAGAAACTGGTCAAGTACTGATATTTCACAACAGTGTTAGTACAAGCTTATCAGTTCGTTGCTGACGCAGTTGGCGAGCTGAATGCTACAAAATCCTTGTCAAGTGCATTCGTAGTACATTCTATAACAGTTTTAATGGTCATTACAACGGCGCCAAATACAAACTTTTCATTGTTGATAAACTGATTGTTTCGAGTGCCTCTATCGTTTGTGGCCTAATTACCTAACTCACTTCAATTGTTTTCTATAACTAAATTTTCGCTGGATAGATCATTTGGTCAAAATTGTCTTACTTCTATTTTTTAATTGTCTACTCTCTCTCTTTTAACCTGAGCGTTTTTTGCTATTTCTCTCTCTCTTTCGCTCTCTATTTTATCTCAACTTGGCACGTTTGATGCATCCTTCATTGCCTGATAATTGGCACGCATATCCTCTCTGACGATATCAAGCTGGCTCGTTTTGTTTGACCCTTCTGTAACAAGGTCCACGCAATATATCCTTTCTTTTGTTTTATTGATTATTTTTATTATAGATTAGGTATTGTAGATTATTTTCTAAGCCTAAATTCATGGATTTTCGCTAAATTCTTTCAGTCGATTCCAAATCATTGGTATTACGGGTCTGATGATAAAGATAAAAAGTGCCAAACAATACGCATATATTTCTGAACTAGCTGCGTCCCGGGACTTCACTCGCTTCCGTGGTATTTTCAGGATAAAAGTACCCCATGTCCATTATACAAATTATTAGGTTATATGTATATAAATTTCGTTTCGTCCAGTAGGTTTTTCGTGAAACACACGAAACAAACGCACAAATTTCGCATTTATAATATTAAGTTGGATTGAATCCACATCTAGGTAAGTAAAGTTATTCACAGACACGCGGATGACTTTATTTTTCTTACACTAGTATTGTGCCGTAAAACAATGGCGGACAATATAATAATATAAATATTTATAGTTGTGGAGTGCAACGAACTTGTAGGGCGGCCTTCAGCACTCCATTCTTTCGCCGCAGGAAGTCAATCCGAAGATGCATATTATTTATGAGCCGGAACTATTAGTTAAGGTCAACCAGTTTGTCCGTGCTTCTCATTTATCACTTTATCATCATATTATATCACCAAAATATCTTTATTAATTTGCTTTTGCCCGGAATTTCAATTTTGCATGTAGCAGATAATAACGATTTGATCAGCAAATTTTAATACATAGATATCTCAACAGCTAGCGCTCAGTTACCCGAAAACCATAAAAGGACATAAAAATACCCTGCATTCAGAAAATATTCTATTAATATAGTTGTTTCCTCAGCGATAGAGCGTCTTAACCCAGATATCCTAAGTTGTCAGACAATTGACAGCTTTAATTTTACTAAAATAAGATTAATTTTAAATTAAAGCTTAGATTAATAAAAAGAACCTAGAAAGAGAAAACCTGGGAACAGATGTCTCTTTCTAATTAACTCTTCTTCTAAGAGAGAGAAGAGGGAGAGAGAAGTGTTCAATCCAGTAATCCGTCAAGAAATATTATACTTATCGATATTTTTTTTCATAGCATCTAGGGTTATCATAACGATAACAATATTTTTTACATGTTTAAGAAAGCAATAAACCCATTCATATTAATGTATCGTCGAATACCCAAATGACATGCAATTCAGCAGATAGTTTATCAAAGACGCCGGCCGACTGTCAGATATTAATAAACTTCGGCAATTTCCGACCGAACAGAGTCTGTTGTTTCATATCTGACAGTGATACTGTTAGCACAATAAATAACAGGGGTCAGACGAACTAAGATAAGTGTACCACGCCTTTATTTAGTTAAATTCTCATAATTGTTGATACATTTGTGGCAAACGGAATATTTATACCCTTCCATAATTTCAATTAATAAAGGCGTTGCAAAGTGTGTGGAAATCCCAATAAATTCATATGGTAGAATCCCGATATCTAGGTTAGAAAATTAATGAGAGATTTTGTCTGTGTTTACTCTGTTAGCACCATAAACTACCAAATATATTTTACTTACCTGAATTGGAAGATATCCCTGTATGGGATAAGATACCATTTTTGCCGGTTCATACTTGAAATTCTTCACATGAAGACGTTTATTATGTTCATGTTCTAACGTAATAAACAGATCGTAATCAGCTAATAAATCTTCGTAACACAACATCTAATAATAGTATAATAATTCTTTAACTGCGCAGTATTATCACTTTGGTCTGATGTGTTATAGAACTGTGATTTAATTCAAGTTCACGCTAAGTACAGTTAGCATAAAAGTCTAATTCAAAAGTACCTCTGTACACATCACCAAATAGTCGAATCAACTTCCTGCGTTACGACATCCGAACTTTCAAAAAACTAATCTACCACTATATTTCTTGGAGATGGCAAGTGGTGATCACTTACCAACTGGCGACCCTATAGTTTATCACTCTATTCCATAAAATAAATATGAATTAGATAATGCCTTTGCAAATTATAGTTTTTACTATGTACTGTACTGTACCTGCAATGAGATGTGCGAACGAATATACTCGTATACGTACGAATATAATGAAAGTCACAGGTCCTACATGAATAAGAGAGGCACAGTACAGAGAAAAGTGGCGTACCTATGCTTTTTTTTTAAATGGGCTGAAATTAATACTACTCAACTGCACACTTATAGAAAATTTTGTAACGGACTCGATTGATTGATATATTAATAACCTGGTTTGCTAGACGACCACCAGATGACGGTAAGAATTTATGGTTCAGAATATAGGTCAAAATAAAATAATGTCGTCTTTGCAAGACGCTTTATAAAATGATATAAATTGCCATTAAATTGAACAAGTTTACTATTTATCAGTGCAATTTATGGCACCACCTTGCTATCTCTGTTTGATCTAGTGGTTTATGGAATTATATTATATATTTCCGGAATTATGAAGTTGAGAATACCATATATTGCGTTATATACCCTTTTTGAAATTTTGTTCGATAAAATTTTTAAACAAGCGCACCTCTTAAAATCGCTGCGATGGAAGAAGCGTGTGATCGAAAGGTCCCAGGATTGAGTCTTGCTCGTACCACATGATATGTACTTTTTCCTGTAATGAAAGTACCCTATGTCCTTCTCCGTACTCTTAACTGATCGGTATCAGAAATTTCGCGAAGATTCATTGAATAGATAATACGTGAAGAGATAACACATAAACTTACTTTCGCATTATTTATTATTCAGGATGCGGTGAAAATAGGTATATTGATCTACTAATTTTCCTTCGCCCTAAGGGGCCACTTTCTCCATGAAGCAAGACGTCCTCCGCTACCCACGCGTCCAAGTTCCATTCCAACAATTTAGGAACTTATTAGAAATGTAAACTTTCGCATCTGTTTTCAAAGTAAAATGAAAGATAACATCTATGTGTAAGTGACTTAGAGTTATGATAATATGGTTTTACAATTCACGGACAGTACCCGACTCGTCTTCATGTGCTGTGATGCCGCAAAATCCGTAGTCGGAGCATAAAATAAGCCTTTAAATGTCGAAGATTTTTCTGTAATTTTACAACGGGCTGCCTATCGCCAATCCATCTGGGTATGTGTCCATAGTCGCTTCGTACGATATCCACGGATGCATATGGAGTTGTCCTATTCTGTAATAGTATACTGTTGCCAACCCATCGCTTTCTAAGATCTCTTCTAAGAGTTCTTCTCCTAAGACCCTCAGATTATATAGCTATATATATATATTTTATTTCCAAACAATCTGTTTTACATTGTCGCTCAGGCCAACCACAAAATAGTAAACTGGAAACAATAAAATAGTAGTAGCTTAATTTACATCAGACATTCAACTCAATCAATTTACTACATTGTCTAATAAAAGATTAAAAGATAAGATCTCATATCACCTTGATGACTTATTTAAAATAGCACGTATAAGTACGTGATTCTCTCAAATATAAATCTATATACTAGTCCCAGTACAGACTGCTCACCTCAAACCGATCAGGTTGATACAAAACATGAAATAAAAGTATTCAAATCCGTTGCAGTTAGCTGCTACTACCGTCACATAAAGGTCTATACAGTATAATTTGATAAGCAGTTGGCTGTACAGCGAGTACTTTCCAAGTTATTTATAGAAACGTGTATCGTGTTTAATACCTGTCTGAGAGACTTGTGTTTCTGTAAATTCTCAGCCTAATGATAAAACCATCATTCTGATGAAGTTCGCATAGGAATTCCATATCGCTCTGATACATCAAATTTCTCGCTTTGAGAGTCCTTTCTCTATATTATCTAAACACTTTTGTGGTTTCTTCTTCAGTTACAAAACGTCGGGTCCTAGCCCAAGCTCTTACTTACTATTTCTTCTCCGTTTCCCATGGTTGTCAGCATCTTTAGTTGTCAGATCATTTGCGCGCTTTTCATCCTTGACGATATCAAGCCAGCACTTTTTGAGGTTGCCTCTTCTGCCAAAATCAGATGCAAGCAGCATAACCTTATTCCCTACGTAATTTACCTGTTTACATACAACAAATGCTGGCTTACAAAGCATCGTATTTAATTAATTCTATTCGTTTGCATCTGTTAATTCAGTGAAGTCTATTTATATCGACGATGCACGCAGTGATGTGTCAGCGTCGGCGTCGCCTACTACATTATTTAACATATTATTCATCATTAATATATGCACTTCAGTATTTAGATTATTATCAAGGAAAATGGTCGTTGTCATTTCTACTTTATCTTTGAAACAATCATTTGTATTAAACTTTCCTATCACGCGTGGTCTTCAAATCTAAAACTAACATGTTTTGTTAACTTTACATAGAAAAACTCTAGATTGATTCATCAATCAATTTTATTGTCAATTGACCTCTATTTTACTACCAAAAGGTTGCTGAAATAAATTGCAACACAATTTTTAATTTGTATTTTTGTTATCTTTATGATCAATTAAGATTATTTGTAATATTATTTTGACTAGCATACTTAAGTTGTAATCGATTAGAAGTGATAACCATTCTTTGATCTCGTGTGCTTTAGGTCGCGTTTCGGACGTCTTGTTGCTCGTGTAATTTACTTATTTACAAATAGACCACCATCTGACATATTTATCTATAAAAATTACGACGCCTTCCGTTTAGTTCAAACCAATGTTTCCCGTTAACAGCGGTCAGTTTCAGTCAATGGGATCCTTAGCGTTGTCCTCGTGTTCCTGGATAAATTATACAATTACGACATTGGTCGTATTTTCTAATTTATTGAGTTATATATCATTAGCGCGAATTGCCACACCTAATCTCAGCATTCCCACGCCTTGCAGTATGCAGTTGTTAGACCGGTCCATTAATAGACGAGTGTGTATGTATGTATGCAGTCATCGTATCTCCTTAACTGAGCGCCTACGGCCCACGTAATTTTAAATTTACACTAACATGAAGTTTGTCGCGTATTTTTTCTATTTTTAGATAAAAGTCTTTGAATGTTTTCCTTTTTAAGTAATATTTACGTAAGATTTGTTACGAAAAACAAACTAATGTTTTGTTGAGGCTATTCTAATTTCAGCGATGTTTTATTTCTATGACTAAATTCGAAAAAGTTTTGTTATGATATTTTTAGAACTGAAACCTTCCTGTAATTTTGCGAAGGTATATTTGTTTGTTTATTATATAACAATTTCAATATACTTCTGCCTTTACAGGACCTTATTGAGACATCGGTTCTTTGCGTTTGAAAACTTTTCTGTATTAGACACGTAGAATTGTTCCGTCAAAAGATGGTACCGATGTATCAAATGATGGGTCCAAGTAGTATGAAAACACAGAGGTCAATCTCTGATTAATTTCAGGAGCTATTTTCACGAAAAGTAAAATATTTTGCTTTCCTAAATCCAACAGGTAAATAATCTTCTCAGACTTCCGCTTGATATTGATAAGCGATGCTGGTGTGACAACCAAGCTGGTTTGAACGCCAAGTATTGTTAGTAAGTTAATGTTAATTAATAATAAAATCAGAGGCCGGAGCCATCGTCATAATGACTTGTCACTCCAACGTACTTTCATTGGCACTCCCAATGAAAACAGTGGCAACGTCTAAATTAAGTATTTTTGCGACTAGCCGTCGTATTGCCCGGCGCGTGGCTGCTTGCCAAAACCACAGATAATATAACAAGTAATTGCTGATATTTTTTGCCATTTGTGTAGCTCGAGATGGCTTGAAGCAGTGCAGTTGTTAAGATTCCAGCTTGTGATCGAAGGATCCTAGGCCTTTATTTTCATAATATGAGATGAAAATATTCGATTCTCAAAATAGCTAATTATCAATATAACCCAAAATTACACTCTTAAGGCGAAAAATGCATTTAATACTAGGGATTTTACTAAATACATTTAGCGAATTGACATAGTTATATCCAACGATGGTTTACCAAATTGCGGGCTTCACGCTTTAGCGTATAGTAACAGTAAATTCTCACAAACTCGACATGGAGTAGAATACGAGGAAGCAATGGGAACAAAACGAATGTTTACGTTGTAAATTCGCGGATTCGCGCGTGTCCAAGCGTTATTGTGTCGGAAAACGGTCAAGGTTCTTGCGTATTCAGTGCTAATCTTTGGCGGGAAGTAGGTTGTCATTTGTTTTTACTTAGCGGTGTCCCTCCTAGAGGCGTCCTCTTCCTTCTTCCAAAAATCTCTATATCCGTGTCATCTCGCCATCTCTTTCGTAGTCTTCCCATAAGCTTAGATCCTTAGAACCTTCCTCTTCACAAGATTTATACCAGAAATATTTTTTTCCATAGATGTTTAGTAAAATACATTAGTGATTTCTCCGACTTAGACCTATTTTCGAATTCTTTAGCAACCACTAAAAACTTTCTCCACAAAAAATTGTTAGCGATACAATAATTATACTCTTTGATTGTCCGTATCTCTCGCCTTTTATTCATAGTTTATATAAATTTGGTAATGTTTGTCAACACTGTGTTAACGTAATTATACTATGTATAACTTAACTGTTTTTGTCTAGTACTTAAAATTTGTTTTTGTTGAATGTAAATATTCTGTATAATGACTGTTATGTGCCAAAATAAATGAAAAAAAACCCTTAGACCCATATGGCTTCAACAATGTGTGACACACATATCCAGCCTAATCCCACGTAAGCTTGGTTAAATTGGAACCCGAAAATGCAGAGATGCTAGTAATTAGGATTTCGGACCAAAATATTTATTACTAGCTTCATCTCATATCACAAGCCAGATTGCAAAAGGCAATCAAAGGAAAACATGCATTACACAGAATTAATTCAATCGAATAGTATATAGGTCAATCGGCAGGCACAATAATGATGACAAATGTCTATGTGAAACAATGCCAGTATGTCAATTGCTAAATCGACGTTAGCGAAAAATACACGTGCAAGTCCTAATAGAAAGAGAGAGAAATATAGGCATCGTGATATTTTTTATTTCGCTTATACAAGTAAAACGCGAATTGGAATCTTTCTTTCATCGTGTATCCAGTTTTAAGTCTTGCCACTTTGTATAAGACTAAGGTTCGCTCGGGTAATATATATATATATATATATATATATATATATATAAAGTAGCCTATGTCTGTCATCACTCATGAAGGTTTCGCCTACCTTTGTGCCAAATTTTATCAAAATTGGCCCAGTTGAGTTTATTTACAGTTTATTACAAACAAAAATACAAATCTTTCCTCTTTATAATATTAGTATATGAATAGATCATTACATTTTCGTTTTTGTTGGGACTCTTGGGCTAAAGACATGTTCTGTCTATCAAACTCGCGTGTTCCTTTTTTCATTTGTGGCTGTGACGCCCCAAAGCCCGCTTAAACAAGTTTATTTGTTAGGAAAATTAAAAAAACCCGACTTTCAATATTCATTTCGCTACAACTTTTGAGCGGCTGAACCGATTTTGATCAAACCTATCTAAGAACCACCGCATAAAAATTAGCTTTCAAATAATAAAACCGCATCCAAATCGGTTGACCCGTTGATGAGCTACGGTACAACGTACACAGACAGACCGACAGACAGACACATTTAGCGGTCAAACTTATAATATAATATACTCTTATTGCGTCGGGGGTTTAAAACAATCTTTAAAATATATAAATATAAATTTGAAGATTCGGCTGTCCGTGGTTTGTCAACAGACAACCATTGACGTCAACCCTTTTTAGAACTGCAGATGTCTCTCTGATTTTTAATCAAAATTTCTATATAAAACAAATTATGTCCCGAAGATTGTGTCGTGAAAAATTTTTATGATAGACATATAATTATGAAATATTTGAAATAATAGGCGTAATTCAGTTCTTTTCCACGCTAAATTAAAATGGACGAATTTCAATGTAAACAACACACAAATTCGCTAGTTTAAAAAAAAAGTGGCGCTTCACTGTAACGCTTTCTGAAAACGTGCCAATCGACTCCCGTTGGCAAATCTTCAGCTTTAATGATTTTTGATAAAGAATACTGTTGTCTGCATTGTACAGTCAGAGGATAGATACGTTAAGTACTGACCTTTTATAGACTAATCAATTACTTAACCCATTGCAATAAATACCACTATTGTGTATAGTACAGGGATAGGCACATTAGTAAATTACCTTTTACAAGCGAATCTAATTTGTCTTTGCCTGGATTATGTTCTGTTTCAGTTTGAACAGAAGTATTAGACAACACGTTTAGGAATTTAAACCGTGTTAAGTAATTTTATGTAAATTTGAACTCAGTTGCCGACGCGAATGCACGAACAGAAGGGTTAATCCGCGTTTGCATTTCACTTCTCACCATCGAATCGATTCGAAGTGAGACGCAGAGAACCAATCACATTGCTTTGCGGTTGTCATTGCGTCACAATGGCGCCATGTGATTTGTCTCACTGCGAATCGATTCGATGGTGAGAAGTGCAATGCAAAACCGCACTTCGCCCAAAGGGTGTAGTTTGCATGAGAGTATTTGACGCAATTAAAAACTAGCATTGTATGACGTGTTCGCCAAAATCGGCGATTTGTTTCGCGATAATGCGTAGCCGGTATAACGGTCGGGCAATTTTACATCCATTCAATTATCTTTTATGCATAACTATACCAACGTTGCCAAATATCATCGTTGTAGGTCAACGGGACACTATAGGTTTTAAATCATAAAATCATATCTTTTGATCGCGTTGACTTAATAAGTTTTATATTCTTCACAGCCAATACTGACCATATAACCGATTATTTGCGTTTTTAAAGTTTGGTATTAATTATAAATTATATTTTGTCTCCTGTTTGTCTCGTTCAAAATCCCATTTTTTTTAAAGTGACAAAACATACTACAGATTAAAATAGGCTTTAATTTTTGAAGATTTTTTTAAAGAAAACTGCTTTAGCGACGTTGTGCACTTTTTGTGATGGGTAAAAAATGTTAAACTCGCGTCAGGACACGTGACCCTGATCGAAAATTCGTAAGATGTCAAAAATGCACAACGTTAATATTCAAGTTTTCACTTCTGCTAGCACTCCCCCGGAGTGCTACCCGGTTTTTTTTAAAGAAGAACGAGCTATGTTAAAACATGTATCTTTATTGTGCATATAATTGTTTACATATTACCAGACGGTATCGCCTGTCGGAAGGAAATAATGGAAATAATTTAATGGTGATAATATTGTTGCTAAATAGGACTCTGTCTGGCTGGTCTGGGCCACTCATTGTTCATCATATTTAGCTACATTTGCTACGGACATAAGTGTCTAATTTGGTAGATATAGGTAGGTATTAGGACAAATCACACAGATTGAGCTAGCCCCAATGTAAGTTCGAGACTTGTGTTATGGGATACTAACTCAACGATACTATATTTTATAACAAATACATATATATATTAACATCCAAGACCCGGGCCAATCAGAAAAAGATCATTTTCCATCATGACCCGACCGGGGTTCGAACCCAGGACCTCTCGGTTCAGAGGCGAGCACTTTACCACTGCGCCACCGAGGTCGTCAAGATATAAGAGATATGAGAGATATGTTACGGCTAAACCCCGATTTAGTAGTTCGGCTACTACATTTAGCTTTTTACTTATATATATTGTGTGACAATTTTCAATAATTTTATTGGAAATACAACTTTTATTTTATTTATTCATTCAAATTTTGACATTTTTAATAATGATGTAAATTCGTCCTACTAATTTTTAATATATGTATAAGTTACCTATATTTGTTAATTGACGTCCTTGGAGAAAAGGCTGCGGTGAAGTTTGTTGCGCCGCTTCTTCTTCACCTGCGCTTTGGAAGCCGGCAGTAGACTTAGTTTAAGTAATTTTTTTGACGTCAATAAGTGATGTATATCATCCTAAATTGAATAAAGAAATTTGAATTTAATCGTATTGAAAGTAATCTTTATTACGTAAGGCTCTATCAGTATAATCACCAACTTTTTTAAATAAGTTTAAATTTTTCCGGACATGCATAATGTTGTCAAATATGTATTGTGCTAACATATTTTTTTCAATACAATGTAATTTCGTAAAACAACATACCTATGTTCTTTTATTTAAGAAATAACTAAAATGTTGCCTAAAACAAGAAAAAAAACATACAATGTTTCTTCGAACATTAATAACTAAGCGATGTTATAAGGCAGATATTTATGTAATTCAAAATGTACCTATTAATTCAGTTTGGCAATGTTATTTATTTTCATAACATTACAGAAATAAATAAATGCCGAACAAATGTTTTCATGTATGTATATTATTTGTCGTGCGTGTCATAAGCGAGTTCATGTTTCATTCTATTTATAATTTTATCACATTTAGCAAACGTCGGACGCGAATATATCATTTTGTCTCATCCCGTTATCCAACTAATATTATAAATGCGAATTTTTGCGAGGATGTATGTTTGTTACTCCTTCACGCAAAATGTACTGGACCGATTGCTTCGAAATTTGGTACACAGGTAAAATATAACCTAGAATAACACATATATACTTTCAATCCCGAGATTCCGGCGGTAGCGAAGCCCCGGGGCGCGGCTAGTCAATTTTATAATGGCCAAATTTGTATGTTTGCTACGTCTTCACGCTCAAAACTGCTGGGCCAATATTTCAGAAATTGGGTTTTAAAGTAGCTGATGCCTTGGAATTAGACATAGGCTACGTATGCCGTAAGTACGCGATTCCCGTAGGATTTAGTCCAAAAGTCTGATAATCAATGGCGCTTCATAAAGTAGATACTGTGAATAAAATTAAAGCGTGAAAATTAATAATGGAAACGAATGATAAACCGCGATTAACACCGCGGGATGCAGCTAGTTTAAATATAATAACGCCGGGGATATTGTAAATCTCGAGAAAGATTCAAGTAAATTATCATCTATCTAATTTTCGTAACGCAAAACTTTATTATTTTAATCATGTTTACTTACCTACTCAGAAGATTAAAAGCAGTTTCTTTTTAAAATTGAAAACAATGCATACTTTTGTTTGAATTTATTTTTACACCACACTGCGCAGTAAGACGTTGACTAATCTCGTAAAAATGTGTTTAATTCGACTCGACTCTTGTTATGTTATTATTAATAATATATTGTAAGTTGTAAGCTTATTTTGTTTCAAAAGGCATTTTTCCAATTTTTTGCCCTCGCCTCCCATAAGGAGGGGAGTTATATATTTAACGTGTCTGTGTCTTAACGTATCTGTAGGTTTGTCCGTGGCATCGTATCAGCCAAACGGCTGGACCGATTTTGATCTAGTTTTTTTTTTTATTTGATAGAGAATTTAATGAGAGTGTAAAGTCCAATCATCATTATGTCTAAGTTAAACAGATAAGTATACCTCAGTCCTGTTCACTTCCCGGTTTGTGACAACATGAAACATTAAATTTATCGTTATCAAGTACGTGTTGCGATCTCCACGCGATTTGAAAACGTGACTTTTGTCACTATCGACATAGAAAATGACTAGTAATAATTATTTGTTTATTTTAGATAAACATAGATCCATATTCACTGCTCAAGCTTTTATTGTTGTCGGAGAGATCTTATTGCATTCAATGTGTGTCCGTGCAGAAAACCGTTGAGGAATTCCCTGATCTGGAGCCGTTTCTGGGTACACCATCTGGTCACGCTTATCATAATAATGCATTGTCATCCAAACTAAACGTGTATACAAAATTTCAGCTCAATCGGTTGAAGATATCTACTTTAAACTTGAATTGCAAGATTCCATTTGAGACATAGGAACAAATAGCGACATTCCTTTATATGTGAGTGTACCAATATGGGTGTCACCAACTGTGGGGCAAAAACTTGGTTAATATTGATAAATGATACCAGAGTGCCCCTGTAGAATCCTAATATTATAAATGCGAAAGTAAGTTTGTTTGTTACCTCTTCACGCCCTATCTACTCAACCAATCTTCTTGAAATTTTTCATACAGTAGTTTGAAGTACGTAGAAGAACACCTTTTATTCCGGAGAAATAAATGTTCCCGGGGGAAATAAACGCGAGCGAAGCAGCGAGCAAAGGCTATTAATCTATATTTACTTGTGTGTACGGGCTTCACAACCCGGAACGCAGTCGGGAACATACGAAGAAATGAGAGAGAGTCTTCGGCATTGTCACTCTCTTGAACTTGTTAATGGCTAAAAATAATCAAGCAAAGCATTTTTATAACAATTCACATAGTTTAGTCTAGAAGGAAGTGTAGTCTACTTTCTACATAAGAATAACATCATTGTTCAACAGATGGTGTCATGTCGATGGAATTCTAACAGCGAAAGTGAATGAAGATACTTACTTCGATATGTTCATTCAAAGTTTGTTCGATGCGTGTGGTTCCCAACCTAGAATAGCCCTAGAAACCACACCATATCATATAATGTTTATATAGACATGTTCTGTTTTAATTACTGGCGGAAAACTTGGTGCGTATTATGTAATTATGTGACTATTTTTCCACTAGATGGCGGTAGGTAGTCGTAAAAGTCATGCCTTTAAGCGACTTGAATTAAATCTTACACCAGTTTTAGCAATAACGCACGCGATATGAATGAATATCTTCTAACCTATCATAAATTTCCCAATTTTTGAGATACCTATGCTTTATTGAGTTAGCCCCTTTGCGCAGGTCAATCTGAAAATTATCATTTTCCATCTTGATCTGTCCGGGATCGAACCCGGAATCATGTGGTAATCCGGCATGGCCACAGATCCTTTCTGGCTTCTTGTGGCTAAAATGGTGATGGTGACGAGGGCTTAGTGCGGCTTTACATTTCACTTCTCACTATCGAGTCGATTCGAAGTGGGACGCAAAGAACCAATTACATCGGGCTGTGGTTGTCGTTGCGTCACAATGGCGCACTGTGATTGGTTGACTGCGTCTCACTTTGAATCGACTCGATGGTGACATGTAAATAGCAAAGTCGCACTACACATACAGTCAACAGAACAGCAACTAACAGTTGTTTAGTGATGAAAACATTTACGTCACCAAAACTGAAGAGTTTTATATTTGATCAGTTGTTATTTTTGACAGAAATATGACACGTTGGTTGGTAGTCCCAAGAATTAAATATTAAAATTACAAAGTTATGATCTTCGCATATGAAATAAATTGAAGACTACTTATGTCACTCAAAGTTTTTCTTGGCCTGCGACACTACATGACATAATAACTTGCGTTCTTGTACTAATTCTCACCAGCCTTCAATTGTAAAGGTCCTTGAGACCCTCTCGTTCCAGCGATACCAAGGGTAGTAATGTGTACAAAACAATTTTAGAAGCGAAAACTTCTTTAGCGGCGTTGTGCAATTTTTGTGATGGGTAAAAAATGTTTAACACGCGTCAGGACACGTGACCCTGATCGAAAATTCGTATCGACGTCAAAAATGTCAAGTTTTCACTTCTGCCGGCACTCCCGGAGTGCAAGCCTTTTTTTTATTATTATTATTATTACAATACATTCAGCGTCATATGCACCTAATGTTGGCTTTCCTTACTGCAGTATTTCCCAATTCAATGTATACGCAGAAACGCCTTGGCTGGCACATACGGAAGTATAAACATTTTGTTATGTACACACACGAATTTGTTTAGTCATCCGTTGGAATTTTCGTTATTGGTAAACCCAAAAATGAAAAAATACTTTATTTCTAATTATCGACGGACTCAAAGGACCATATTACAGAGTTATTTTCTATGTACTTAGATATCAAAAACAAAATTTATGCTTTAAAGATGCGTTAAAGAGTTACTGTAATCAATTATCTTAAATAAATAAATAAAATATATTAGGACAAATCACACAGATTGAGCTAGCCCCAAAGTAAGTTCGAGACTTGTGTTATGGGATACTAACTCAACGATACTATATTTTATAACAAGTACATATATAGATAAACATCCAAGACCCGGGTTAATCAGTAAAAGATCATTTTCCATCATGACCCGACTGGGGATCGAACCCGAACCTCTCGGTTCAGTGGCAAGAACTTTACCAATGCGCCACCAAGGTCGTCAAATCGTTAATCCTTAATTACATAATCTGTACTTTTCTCACCATCAACATACTTTTAATCCTAATATCCAAAGCGCCACAAAACACAGCAAAAATATTAGCAATTATCCTATTAATATTATAAATGCTACAGTTTGCGAGGATTATGTGTTTATGTGTGTACACACACAACATACACATGTTGTTACTCTTTCACACAAAATCCACTGGACGAATTGTTATGTTGGTACACGAGTAGAATATAACCTGGAATAACACATAGGGTACTTTGTACCCCGAAATTCCCCCGGGAATAAAGCCCCCGGGACGCAGCTAGTTAGAATATAAAAATGAATTATATTATAACTGTATCCTTTAAAAGTTTGATGACTTGCCTTCAGACTTGATAAGTCAATGTCACAGGCAAGAGGCAGACCAATCAATCAATAAGAAATATGACGCAAATAGTATTTGACTCCTGACCTGACTTTTCGCTTTTATATTTGTTTATAAATGATTAACTTCCACATCTCGTTTTTTTTTTTTAATTTAAACTTTATTGCAAAACGCCATAAACTTATGGCGTCAAGTCCTATTATATTCTGACATCAAATGTTATCAGAATATGACAAACCCAGATCGTTTGTATCTACTCGTACGTTTGGTCTAACTCTAAAAATATTAATCTAGAACCCAAAAGGTTTTTTCACATCAATGGATGTCTTTTTTTACCCCCGACGCAAACAGATGGGTGTTATAAGTTTAACGTGTCTGTCTTTTAATCTGTGTATCTGTGCTATCGTAGCTCCCAAACGGATGAACCGATTTTCGTTTAGTTTTTTTTTTTTGTGTCATAGAAAATTTTATCCCGAGTGTTCTTAGCAATGTTCCATGAAAATCGGTTCAGCCGTTTGAAAGTTATAGCGAAATGAATTTTGAAAGTCGGGGATTTTTTAATTTGTCTAAGAAATAATTATTTTGCGAATATTTGTATGGTATTTGACTCATCACCATCATCATTCATTGCGACAAAATGAATTAAATTAATCTAATGACAAAGTTTCTCAACATCTTGATAAGAGTGACCTGGACAGACCTAAACCTCGGCTTCTTCTCTTAAAACACGAAGATACGTCGAAACTCCACTAGAACATATAATTACACGGAGCAACTAAAAATCTAGATGTATAGTTAGAATATAGTACGTATGCAAGACAGTAATAGTCGGACTCGAGAATCTATGATGAATGCTAGTGTATACATTGACGGGCCCGCCTAAATTCTACAAAGATATCAGGTAACTGACAGACAAATGTAACAGGTGCGGCGCCAACAGAGGCCTCTAACCACGTGACCTATATAAGGTATTGTTCACTGTACAATATTATTGGTAGGAAATATAAGAATCCAATTGAAAACAACTAACTTATTGACACAGCTTGCTTGCCTTTATTTATTCTGTTTCTTATATCACAAGCTTCTATTTAATTTGCAATGAATGCCACTGTGTTTGTTCGGTTAAGAAGCAGATATATTCAACCGATTGAACTGAATTTTGTGTAAGTACATGTTTAGATGACAATGTGTTATTATGATACATGACCTGGAATCGTCTCCCGACGAGGGAACTCTTAAACTATTTTCTGCATGGAGATTATTTTATTGTCAAGTGCCGAATGAAATAGGACAATAAAATCACTGATGACAATAAAAGTTTATGTCAAAAAAACTTGCATTCAGTTTTATCTTAACAGATTGAAAATTCGCATGTATATTTTCTTATATTTTTTTCCTGTTTGATCATTTACACAAGTGTGCAGTTGTGCTAACATGCTTTATATGACGCGTGCATTTATAAGCTATTAGATTTCCATACGGCAAATCTTAAGTGTGTTCTTAAGTAATTAAGGTAGGTATCTATCAATGCTAGTGTAAACTAGCATTGATAGATACCAACCTTACTAACTTCCTTGTAGAAACTTGTCAAAGTACTGTTTTACTCAGACGACCTCGGTGGCGAAGTGGTAAAGTGCTTCCCTCTGAACCGAGAGGTCCCGGATTCGATCCCCGGTCGGGTCATGATGGAAAATGATCTTTTTCCGATTGGCCCGGGTCTTGGATGTTTATCTATATATGTATTTGTTATAAAATATAGTATCGTTGAGTTAGTATCCCGTAACACAAGTCTCGAACTTACTTTGGGGCTAGCTCAATCTGTGTGATGTGTCCTAATATATTTATTTATTAATTTATTTATTTATTTATTTATTTATTTATTTATTATTACTTACAATACTAGTACAATTATTAAAATTACTAGTACTAAATCCCGTCTAATCCGACTGTTTGGCAATAAAAGGTTTTTAGCATATAGATACCAATAGAGATATATTGGTATATAAGAAGAAGATACAGATATATTATATTAGTACTAGAGGATTTTGTGATAAACTTGACAAATTTGCCTCTGCGATCACATACATAGTAAGTCTTAAGACGAAAGTGACATCACAGCGATACAACACACTAAGTATACGGGTCTCATGTAGCCTTGACACAATGTCTCATTGTCTTTGCAAATATATGATTCAGTTTATCATAACGTATCATTGCATGTCCTCCCTAAATGGAATGCAGTTTTGTGATGGTTTCAACGATGCAACCTAATTAATCATTATTTTCTTCTTCATACATAACCATTCTGTTTCATCTGAGAGTTCCCGGTTTCTTCCTCAACCGTTGAACGTCGGAGCCCAAAGTCCGCTTTCCTACTTCTCCACTTCTCACGGTCGTCGGCCTCCTTAGTTGTCAGACCATGACATCAAGCCAGCACTTCTTGAGTTTTCCCCTTCTGCACTTCTTGGGTTTTCCCCTTCTGTTTCATCCACCACCAGAAGGAAACGACATAGCCAGATATAAGAGAACTCTATTCTCTATATATTTTTTTTTTATTTTATTTTATATTTAACGTCTTGGTTACACCGCATGTTGGAATATTTCAAAACAATGCAACCAATAAATGGTACAAAGTTATGTAAAATTACTCTTGTCAGGAAATGCCCCAGGTGCCTACTTAACCATTCCATCTGCGCTGATTTTACGAGCATTAAGTGAAGGCCTATTGGCAGACACTTTCCTATTTCATGGCAGATTTACGACGTAATAGAAGGTAACTGTTCTATCGTTCAATATAAAAAGTATCACAATATCATTTCTGTAACTGTTCTTTCGAGTTGGTTCAGTGGCTTATTCACATGATAAAAAAAAAATTAACAATATTCATATATTAGCTGCGCCCCGGCGCTTCGCTCCCGCGGGAATTTCGCGATAAAAAGTACCCTGTGCGTTATTCCTGGTTATATACTACCCGTGTACCAAATTTCACAATCATGACATGACATGATCACAATCATTGCAGATATCATGGATTAACACAGGGAGCTTTTTACCCGAAAAGTAAGTTTTAAGATTTGAAAGGTTAAAAATGTTAAAATAACATCACGTTAGCACTGGACGGCCCCAAACAGGAAATTGAAGACAAATTATTCAGTATAAGCAATTTGTCACAATTCACTTAATGGCTCTCTAATGGAAATCCATCAATTTTCTGACATCTGTTTTAACCTTGGCCTTTTAACATCACCTTTGACTTTTGTTTAACTCTTTCGTTTGAACTGTTAATTTTTCAGTTATAAATTCACCTGTCTCGGTATTTGCTTATGTTATTATGCTTTCAAATTCAACATTCAAATTCATTTATTTCTTTAATTGGTACATAATTTACTGTGGTTGTGACCTCCTATTAAGTGAAGTACATCTGTATCAGGACTTCAGGAGGTCACGCTCTTACTATTCATAGCTAATAGTAATAAAGTATCTGTCAATAAAACACACCTGTAAGAACAAAATCGTGACAATAAATTTAACTGAGTGTGTTAACACTGTAGTTAGAGATATTAAATGTAAGATTGGTACTTCAACCGCTCACTCCTATCCCACTTTGTGTGGTCGGCACAGCATGTCAGTCTCCTCCACTTCTCCCTGTCTGATGTTAACCGATCTGTTACATTCCTCTTAGCCATATCTGTTACACTCCATCCATCTCTGTTACACTCCATCCATCTCTGTTACACTCCATCCATCTCTTCTTCGGTTTTCCTCTACTTCATTCATCTTTTATTAAATATTGTTAATAATTTTGGATTAATCTAAATGTAATTATAGCAACGGAATAGGAAGGATTTAGTAATGATTTATAAACAAAAGCTGTATGCACATAGGTAGGTATATATTATAAAGATAAGGGTTATTATATAATCCATTTGTTTTGTTTCTTTCATTTGCATTCACCTCAAAAATGTTATTTTCTACTATATACTACTACTACCTATGTATTTGTGATGACTTTTGTTAATTATTTAACGCAGAAATCTACCCTTATTATATAATAAGCTCTTATGAGTCCAAAACCAGATACATTGATGAAAATCTTGCCAATAGTACACCATAGTAAACAGATCAGAGGTCGATAAACTGTCACATTGCATAATTCGATGATTGATGCTGAGAACAATGCGAGACTTAGCCAAGAGATAGTTGACGTCACGAGTTTCCATGCGTCATTAATAGAACTAAAAGTGAATACTTTACGCAGGTGTCCATTCATCCAGAAATGTATGGGCGGAAATGGCATCGCATGTTCATTGATGGTGTCGTAGTGAACATGCCTATTATAACTATGAATAATTATACCGTATGTTGGTTTATGTCGTGCTGTTTTTACGGGTTTTGTTTCATAGCGCTGGTAAATATTTCGTCGACTAATGCTGTAATTTTGTATCAAAACTCAAAATCATTTTTAGCCGGTTATATTGTTACTAACAATTAATATGGATCAATGGTCTGAATAAATTTATTGTTTATTATTATTGTGTATCGAGGCATCCATAATTCTTCTTTATCAGTTTCTATTTTTTATTGATTCAGTTCAAAATTTCTTCTTTACAAAGTATCTTTTTCTAGTAATACTTTCACAAATTAACATTACATATCACAACGCCTTTTTCCCATGGGTGTAGACAGAGACTAGGTATTTCCACTTGCCACGATTCTGAAAAATATCACTATAGCTTCCTCTACACTCATCTCACTCTTCACGCATGCTCTTTGGTTATGTATGATCCATTTTTTCTAAACAATCATTATTATCTTATCTTTAAAACCTGATATCATTCCTAATGAAGAGGTTTGTACTTCTTCCATCTCTCTTTCGGTCTTCTTTTTTCTTTTTCTATCTATCCCACATTCATACTAATCTATCGCCGTTTGTATATTTATATCTGAGAAAAGTTTGCAATCATATATTTGTTCTTTGGTATTGGGACACAGACTCGGTGCTTACTCTGGATAATTAGTAATAAATTTACAATAATTATCGTCCATTTAATTATTTTATTGCTGTTTAACTACTTCCATGATTGAACAGTTATCCTCAACTAATGGTCGTACTATCGATGCAATATAATATTTTCTTTTTTCCTGTTGAATATTACCAGGGAGATCACAAATGAAAAGGAAGGATGACAACAAAACGATGATGATACAAAAAAACGTAGCCGGTAACAAGACAACTGGTTGTTCACTGCCCTGAATAAGGAAATGTAGCGGGAAATGAGGGAGACCAATTATAAGATTTACAAATCCACTGAATAATTGTCTTACTTACTTCAATGTGTTCATTTCGGGAATTTAGAATTTCATTCTTATTACTTGAAAATTGCAATATTTCTGGAATTGATTTGAAGTTACTTTCTATTTAGTTTTTTTTTTTCCAGTAAACACTATATTGTATGGCGGAGATAACAAGTCGACTAGCCCCTATCTGGTGTGTCGTGTGTTTTCACTTTTACTTCGAACAAAAACTAATCTAACCACTTTCATATAAATGCATACGTATTTAGATAAAAGGTCCCATTCCAAAGAAATACAACTATGTACATTCATAGAAAAAGGCGGTCGCTAGTCGTAAAAGTCATGTTTTAAATTAAACTCGATACTCTCAAATTACAACTCGAATTATGTCTCTTTTATAAATCGATTGTCATTTGTTATTTTCTTGAAAAATGCTCCACGGGAATAGAACGTATGAATAGTGAGAAGTTATTTTGGATGTGTTAAAAATACTCTATCAGTTCGGTATCAAGATCATGAACGTACGTTGCAAAACTGTCTATTGATTCTATATTCTAGAAATCACATGTAACATCAGATAATTTATTGTCAATATTGCACGTTTGGCAGGTAGGGATCTCACGTTCCTTGCACGTTTCCCTTAACCTACTCCACGTGACTTGAAAACGCATTTATGTACCGTTTACAGTACACAAAGTTCTTGAGCTACATTGTCAGAGTATTTGTGTTAGTTTTAATAGGGAATCTTACTCGTAAATTTAAAGCTAATATTTTTTTTTGTTTTGATGACTATTCAAAGGCCCTTACGTTAATGAATTAAGTACTGTGATAATTGCGAGATATTCATATCTACTTTTTCTCCATTATGAGCTGTCTAGTGTTATAATGAGATCGATTTTTGCTAATATATTTAATATTTTGGTAAATTCTGACTAATTTAAAAACTTATCTGACATATATCACTATGAATTAACAGTTCAGTATTTTACTACAGTCATCTTGTAATGCCAATAATATGAATCGCCGAAGACTTAAAATCAAAGTAGCATCTACAATGAAAGTTCTAGAAAAAAAAACATGTTTTCTTCATTGGTTTTAACCTTCAAACCTGCCAGTACATATCTAATTCTCTTACACATAATTTAGTTCATTTAATTGCCCATTCGACAATAAATTCTACTGCCAACCGGCGCGGCGGCGTGTTTATTGTTCGGATTTCGAATCCCGTTTAAATTTAAAATCCGATTACGTGATTGGGGGCTTGGCTCGAAGAAATGTGGTATTTTATTTGGCGCGAGAGCGTTTCGTCCGGGGATTGATCATCACAGACTTATATTAAAATAGATACCGCATGAAAAACTGAAAAAATTACAAATCTCGTCAGCGGTGCAAAGTTGACAGAAAAAGACATGATTTATATACTGTTGTTCAAGATGGATTACGACAAGACAAAGTGGCTGGGATTTTCCCTTATTTTGGATTTCCATTGGATGTTCCATTTCTCAATAAAAAGTTCTTCTCTAATGCTGACTGGATGTGATGATGAGATTTCAAGTGCAATAAGACTGAGCGGGCCCTACAAATTTTATGAAGTTAGATCAAACTGCCGTGAATCACGGCACTAAACTGAATCACGGCCCGTGAATTCAGTTTAGTGCAAAATTTTACCACATAGCACGAAAATACAAATGTTTTCACTAAACACCTATCCATTGAAATAAATCAGAAGACTTTTTTACGGCTTTTCACTTTTAGCAAGTATGAAAAAAATTACAAACGGTCTGTTCCAAATTGAATATGCAATATCTAGCCTATTTTAAATCTGTGGACCCAATATATTTGCCAATGTAATTCTATCTCATTCCTTTGCAGGCAAAGAGAGAGGCAGACATGATCGAAATTTACGTTGTATATTGGTAAATATATTTGGCCAACGATCGGACTTTTGATTGTCTGTCTGTGTGTTGTTTACACTATAGATTTAATGGGTCAAGTCAGGTACTGAGATAATTATAGTTCATTAATGTTGGATTGAGATGTAATTTGGCAATCAATGCCAGATGTGAAAGTGTTTATACCATTTATTATTATTTTATAGACAGCCAAATATTGTAACGAGACGCGGAATACATATATATTTTTAACAAACACATAATTAGCATAAATTCCAGCTAAAACACACTCAATTCTTATAATAATAATATTTTAATAGGATGGGAAAATTGCACCAAAACTAACACATCCATTGAAAATTTTATTGAGAAGTAGTACTAATTCGAAAAAAAAAACGTTAAATAAAAGTTGACGTGAACATGACAAAATGAACAGTTGAACATAAATTGGTTAAACAAGTTGTTTTGACATTTGTGCCTGATTGCCAAAGCACAATGACGTTTCTGCACGTAATGCAGATGCTAATGCACTTTAATAATCATAAAACAGATTCTTTTATATATTAATTGCCAATTTTTATTGTGTTGTATTTTTAATGACCTACAGAAAAATTATGTTGATTACGTTATTTGATGGGTTCGAATCCTACTCATGCCACATAAGTTTGTATACCAGTCTTACTCATATATCGTTTTCATCGATCACGACATTTATTTATAACAAAATATAGTTATAGACACTATAGCACCTAAAACCTAAACTAAACCTAAAATGGTTTGTCTAGGCGCAGCACATTCGCATTAATATACAAAAAATAACACTTTTCGCATAACCATGCATAATATTGAAATATTAGATCTAGTAAACGATCAATCTGTGCGGAAACGACCCATTCAGTGTAGCAATAGTAAAGTATTTATCGTTTGCAACATTGAAGTTCTTGTTTCCGGTGAAGGAAACATCGAGAGGAAATCGTGCGAATCTTCATTTTTATTTTGTTTCTCATTCACTAGTAAATATTTTACCGTATTATGTTTACTTTTCTCCAAAAAAAATTGTACTGTGTCCCTATTCTCTTTACACTCTTTTCTCCTTAATATTCAACACGTCCACATTTATTTTCTTTGTCCAATTATTTTCTTCCATGACATTTGACACCTGTCATACTCCAACAAGCAACTGTCATTGAAATGAGGCTCTTGAAGACTTAATTAATTTCATCTGTTCCACGCGTGATTGGTGAATATTTTTGGCCTGCAAGATTCGAACTCGTGACTGCTATGTCGTCATCCATCCCACGTAAATCGTACGTAAGCATAGAGATTACATCCTGTGGATTTTTGTGAAAATAAATTTTTATCGCCCAGCCAGTGTTTTGCAAATTTACGATTTGCTGATGTTCTTTATTTCTTATTTTTCTTTAGATTTTTTGTCTTCCTAATCTTCTTATAGGTTATATACCTAGGTAAAGGTAGGTTAATCTCGTTTTTTACAGTCCCGTACAAAAAATATAAAAAAAACTGAAACCTTTTAGTATCACTCGTGCATCTGTCAGTCCGTCCGTCTGTCACAGCCGCTTTGCTCCGAATCTATCGTCGTAATTTTATAGTATGTATTAATGCAAAAATGGATATCATGTTATTAAAATTTTTTAACCATCTCATTATTGACGACGACATGACGACCTCGGTGGCGCAGTGGTAAAGTGCTTGCCACTGAACCAAGAGGTCCCGGGTTCGATCCCCGGTTGGGTCATGATGGAAAATGATATTTTTCTGATTGGCCCGAGTCTTGGATGTTTATCTATACATATATGTATTTGTTATAAAATATAGTATCGTTGAATTAGTATCCCATAACACAAGTCTCGAACTTACTTTGGGGCTAGCTCAATATGTGTGATTTGTCCTAATATATATTCATATTTATTTATTAATCTGACACAAATCCAAAAATCTCAATGAAATGAAGAAATACTTGCAAAAATATGAATATACAGAACCTTTCTCTGTAAAGCAAGCTAATTCACATCTTATTGTACACCTCTCTATAGTTGTCTTATTCAAAGTTAAATTACTCAAGTGTTTAAACTTATTAAAGAGATGTGACGCCAAAACGCCATGGCGCCTGCCATCAACAGTCTAGACAGCAGACAAAAGTAATAGAGACCCACCTCTGTAATTCTGGAAATGTGACGTCAAGTTGGAAAAGTTTCACATGTGATCTAAACAAATATAATAAGGACCACAATAGAAAAGAAAACTACACAAAATTTGAGCCCCGTATTCTCTCACATCCCAATCTAAATTATTTTGTTGCTATAGTCGAGACAATGCGACCTCGGTGGCGAAGTGGTAAAGTGCTTGCCTCTGAACCGAGAGGTCCCGGGTTCGATCCCCGGTCGGGTCATGATGGAAAATGATCTTTTTCTGATTGGCCCGGGTCTTGGATGTTTATCTATATATGTATTTGTTATAAAATATAGTATCGTTGAGTTAGTATCCCGTAACACAAGTCTCGAACTTACTTTGGGGCTAGCTCAATCTGTGTGATTTGTCGTAATATATTTATTTATTTATTATTATTATTATTTATTATCCCGAAAATCGTTATGGAAAAATAATTCTTTCGTAAGGTAAAACTCTAGGGATATAATGATGTGTTAGTTATTTAGCCTCAAGAAGCGGTTGTGGTGTAATGGTTAAGACGCCCGCCTGTGGATCGAATCTTACTCGTGCCACATTAGTTTGTATACCAATCTGACTCATATATAGTAGTTTTCATCGACCACCACTTGCTTCCGGTGAAGGAAAACATCGTGAGGAAACCTGCACACTGGTTGATTGTTAACTTGTGTGTGAAATGGAGATGGCAATGGCAAACCACTCCATTACTAATGCCAAGAAAGTTGTTATATGTGTTTAATTTCACGTAATGATCACGACCCTCAGCCATGAGGAATACGACTATGAAGAGAAGATTTAGCCTCAATAATTTATCAGTTTTACGGAATTAGTTAGAAATTTTAATAAACCAATGTTTATTAAAATTTCATGACGATCTCGGTGGCGCAGTGGTAAAGTTCTTGCCACTGAACCGAGAGGTCCCGGGTTCGATCCCCGGTCGGGTCATGATGGAAAATTATCTTTTTCTTATTGGCCTGGGTCTTGGATGTTTATCTATACATGTATTTGTTATAAAATATAGTATCGTTAAGTTAGTATCCCATAACACAAGTCTCGAACTTACTTTGGGGCTAGCTCAATGTGTGTGATTTGTCCTAATAAAATAAATAAATAAATAAATGTCGATTAAATTGTGAGATGTAGCTTGGCAATAAAAGTGTGTTAACCTAGTAATGTAGTAGTTGTGACACGGTTGCGTCCTCGGATCACGGTAAGATAGAAAGTAGAATCATGATTGCCATGTATCGTTATAGTGAAAACTGAAGAAGTTTTCACTTAACAGGCAATGTACCAAACACTAGAAAGAAAACGGCAGAGACGAATTCCGCCCGCGGCAAAAGATAACCAATTGTCACTCTCCAAATGTCTCTAAAACAAAAATCACCACAATCCAATACTCGGAGCATTGACGTGGAAGAAGAATTTTAGAACACACCTTAACATTATATGGATTTATCATATTATTTACACTTAAACTTCGACTTTTGTAAATCCACACTGGATGAGTCCACTCTGGAACATGTAGTCGAATGCATACTATTTATTCTCTCGCATCTCCTCGTTTCTTACATCTGCGAACATATTCTCGTCTTTAACATATCTTTCTAAAGCCGTTTTCTCGCGCTCCACTCTCGTAACAACAAATTGTATTCCGTTATTGGCACTTATTGGAAATTGCAGTGAATTAGATCCATTAATCCGCTGCGTCAGCGCACGGCTTTCTAGAAAGATATGCGGTTGTTCCACGAGACATATCTGGATCTGGACCAAGATTTTTTACTATATTTCATATAATTTTTCACGTGTTTCTGGTCTAGTGGCATCTGCCTTGAGCCGATGGTAGTAGGTCCTATAGCCATGAAGATAATGTTTTCTTAGTTTTATGTATTTAGTTGATTTTTTTACTTGATTATGCGTAATAAAGACATGTTTCCTAACCTTGATTTTTTTACTTGATTATGAGTAATAAAGACATGTTTGCTTCCTTGTTCAGGATGACAAACACATTTACACCCAGTGGGTCCCTATTGGGACCCACTGGGTGTAAAAATGTCGTCCGATCTCAAATCCTTACTTTATACATCATAATCGAATCAGTGTCAGCTCGTCAGTCAATGTCCCTCTAGAATTAGCAATATTTGAATATGCATTGATTTAAATTAAGGCTGTCACTTCGCTTTAGCACAATAACTTATAATCAAGTTATGATTTACAGATGTTGGTGATCAAAAAACTATATATATGCAGCTGTAATGTACAGGTTTTGTCTTCATGTCTAGACAAGCAAATAAATCCTAGCTGTGTACGCAAATGAATGAAATAAATCTGCTCTAATAAATTACCTGCTTCCCTAAAGCTGTCTTAACCATTGGTCCACCGCTTCAAGGAAGCATACCTATATCATCATCGCAATTAACCAATCAGGATAACTCGCCGATACTGGATTGCGCCAGTTGAGTGCGGAAGTGTGCAATTTATCGTCGATTGTTTAGCAAACTGCATCACGTACGCGACACCAGAATTACGTGGGTGCATCGGGAAATGTGAATATTCGTTTAGTCACAAACTTCACGTTGATGTCCAATTTCAAGAAGACTTTGAGTAGATAGAGCGTGAAGAAACAAACTTACTTTCGTATTTATAATATTAGTTAGGATCGGGTGTTTCTCAGAGTTTCGACCGCTACGGCCGCGCTGTCATTACGATCTGCCAATTTTCTTGAAGAAGGAATCATTTCCAAAAATTCATAACATTGACATTATCACAGCACAGATTAATTATTTTGAAGTCAGATAGTGAAATTTATTCTTGTCCTTGTTAACATTTTTAAAATTATAATGACAATGCGACCGCAGCGATCGAAACACCCTGAGGTCCACCCATTAAGTGACGACCTCGGTGGCGCAGTGGTATAGTTCTTGCCACTGAACCGAGAGGTCCTGGGTTCGATCCCCGGTCGGGTCATGATGGAAAATGATCTTTTTCTGATTGGCCCGGGTCTTGGATGTATATCTATATATGTATTTGTTATAAAATATAGTATCGTTGAGTTAGTATCCCATAACACAAGTCACGAACTTACTTTGGGGCTAGTTCAATCTGT
Source organism: Plodia interpunctella (assembly GCF_027563975.2). Classification (NCBI taxonomy): domain Eukaryota; kingdom Metazoa; phylum Arthropoda; class Insecta; order Lepidoptera; family Pyralidae; genus Plodia; species Plodia interpunctella. The sequence goes on from NC_071303.1 coordinate 1,465,438, forward strand.
GTGATTTGATTTGTCCTAATATATTTAGTACTTATTTAACAGATACATGAAAAGAAATTTCAATGCTCGAAATATGTACAAAGGACGTATGTGTTGAGCTTACGTCTTTTCAATTTGTAGTAATCCATTATCAAGTATTTATACTCATCTGATTGTCAACTGGGTGGTTCGACTGTGATGCCTAGGGTCCATTTAAAAAAATAACTTCATATTTTGATGATTCGGCTGTGATTTTACGACAAGTAGTCTGCTTGACAACAACCCTCTTTAGAAATGCTCGTTGAAACATTAGATTCAAGGACTTATAAATTTGCCATTATCACGAGTTTGAAAATAAAACTTGTTCGGTTTGCGCGTAAAAACTTCAACACAATAAGCTAAAGAGAAAAACTACGAAACTACCTTGAGTCATTCCGGTCTGATCCACAAGAATTAATCCATAGGGGATCAGATATTTTTTAAATTATTTTATATTCAGTACGGATCCGCTGACTTTATTAGTAGATAAATTCAACTGTTTTAAATTTTTACTTATTCATAATAAAGGGACCGGATCAGAACGGAAAAAAAAAAAAAAAAACGAAGTAAATAGTGTAAACACTAGAAATAAGCACAAACTTTGTATGAATAGATTCAGGCTTAAAAAGGTTCGGCGGTCTTTCGTGGGTCAAAGTGTAAAATTATTCAATAAACTCCCTGCAGAGGCTATTAATCTGCCAATGAAAAATTTTAAAACTTATGTTAAGAAAAATTTAATGGATAAAGCGTATTACACAATTCACGCCTATTTGACTGATAAAAACGCTTGGATCCTCCCGACAACTTTGCCACTCCACACATGATCTCCTAATTTTTATTTTACTGTTTTTTATTATTTTATTCACAATTTTGAATTTTGTTATAATAATTCGTATGGCATTTAAATTTTATTTGTAAAACATGTACGTGATTTGTGATCTTCAAGTGTCTGAATTATACTTCTATTTCGACGAATAAGAATTGTAATTATGAAGTCGTGGGAATCGAGTGTGTCATGCTCACTCAAATGGTCAATCTGGTGGTGGCGTCGTGGGCCGGGTCGTGAGGTTCCCTCTATTATGGTTGAGCTACGCGATGGCTGTCCCATGCGTCAACTCGTGAACGGGTGCTGCCAGAGGGAACTGGTCATCTCGTTTCTCATATATTTTCATGTAAGTTAATTGTGTTTCACATCGATATATATATATATATATATATATATATATATATATATATATATATATATATATATATATATATATATATATATTATAATCAGCACTCTGATCACAATCATAACCTGTTTTGATATACCTTTTGACTATGTACATTATGTACTTTTATATATTATTAGAAAGAAAAAAAAAAAAAAACATTGTAAGAAACAATAATGGTAAGCCGATCTGGCATGATAGGGACCAACACTGTTCAAATGAGTTTCTTTCGGCATTTCTTCTCAGCAGTGGTCGTTCCGAAATGCCAGTAGTTTCTAGCTTGTGAGAAATAACTATAAATTTAAAGATTGACGAGAAAAAGTGCCTGTGAAGGTCTAATTTCTGAATAAATGATTTGAATTTGAATTTGAATTTGGAATTGTAAAGTTTACTACAATGGATCAGAGCGGAATTAAATAAGAATAATCACCAAAAACTTTCTATCTTCTTCCAGTGTTTCTGCTGGGTTTTCCATTTAGTTTCTTGCTCCTATAGCTTGGCTACGGTCCGCATTAGTTATATTAACCTCTCTCAAGAGGAGAAAAATACACATAATAATAATAATTCGCAGTGGATCAGACCGGAATACACCTCATTTATTTCAGAATTACCTCACCTTTCATATTTTTATCCAATTTACTTTTTTGGTCACCCATTGTCGAACAAGTCTGCGAAAAGCTATGCTTTATTTATTGCACAACTGAAGTCTTTGGACCGTGTAATTGGAGTTTGTTGGGAGTTTTTATTAGAATGTTTGAATTTAGATTTGCACCAAGAACCAAAATGTATAAAATTTTGTTAATGTACACGATTTATCTTTGAAATCATTTATTGCTGCCCGAATGTATGAACAACTAGATGTTGCCCGGGGCTTCGCTTTCGTGGGAATTTTGAGATTAAATACAGCCTATAGCAATCTTGGACCATGTACCTTTCTAATGGTGAAAGAATTTTTGAAATCGGTTCGGTAGTTTTGGAGGTTACCTGCCTCTAACATACAAACTCATAAACTCACAAACGCTTCTTTATAATAATTTATAATAATAGTGTCTATATATCTAAATATATATATATATGTTTTCATTACATTAGACCTAACGGGTGCTCCAATGAAGGAAGAGCTATTTTATTTATAACACGAAAAGTAATTACATTTTCTATTAATATACATAAATAGCTAATTCACATAACACGTTTCTTATAGTTATGTAATCTCAGTGTGTGAGCGGTTGTTTCTGTTTCACCGCAATCGTTGCGTTCGGGGTTGTGAAGTCGAGAAGCCCGGGGTCATCGAAAAAACAGACTTAACATTTTGAATATGTTGTCATTTTACGACCGGCCGCCAGCCTGACGTCAACCCTCTTTGGAGATGCTATCGTTGCCTATCAGCTGCCTAGGCTGTGTGTCCCCTAGTCGCCTCGTACGTCACCCACGGGAGGATAGTGAGTGGTCCTATTCTAGGGCGAAACCCCAAAATACAATTACCCTAATGACAAAAGACAAATTAAGTCTGAAATAAAACATTTTTTTTCTTCTATTCCAGGTGGTGGCTCGCAGATCAGACTTGAAGCTGATAGTGACATCAGCCACCATGGACTCCAGCAAGTTCTCCACATTCTTCGGCAACGTGCCCACCTTCAACATCCCGGGGAGGACCTTCCCCGTCGAGACATTCTTCGCGAAGAACGTCTGCGAGGATTATGTAGATGGCGCTGTTAAACAAGTAAGTTTTTATCGAAAAGATTTTGGCAACAAGTTTATTTGTTAGACAAATTAAAAAACCTATATTCATTTCACTACAGCTTTTGAATGCCTGAACAGATTTTTATCAAACATATCTAAGAACCACCACATAAAAATTAGCTGTCAAATAAAAAAAAACCGCATCCAAATCGGTTCACCCGTTGATGAGCTACGGTGATACGTACACAGACAGACAGACACACTTAGCAGTCAAACTTTTAACACCCCTCTTTTTGCGTCGGGGGTTTAAAAGACCTCTTTGACAAAAAACATTGTCTACTATTAAGTAGTACCTACCGAAAAGCGAAATCACAAATACATGTTCAAATAAGAAATCTGATCAAACTCCATTTAACAAAATAACTATTAAGTATATCCATTTTCGAATGAACTCGAAAGCACTAACTAACCAATCACTGTTTTCCAAACAATTGACGTTAAACGTTTGATTGTATTGTTACCTTGCATTGACCTCTATGGTGTTGGAGTTAAGGGCAAATTTGCAAGTAATTCTGTAGCAAATGGGCGGCGTAAATGGTTTAACTATATTAACTGGTTCCGTGCTTAATATGCGAATAACTTAATGAATCGTGACCTGGTTAATTGGAAATAATTATATATTGGCTTGTTCGTTAGTTTACATAATAATTATTCAAATGTATGCTTTGTTATCAGCTTATAGTACAGCCAAAGACACATAAACCTACCGAAATAAATTGCTAAACTCCATAAGATATTGATTGCCATGCGGTCGACTGTATTGGATTTTTATTTAATTAAAAATGTAAAGAAATGAACTATTTCATATTTTTATGTCTGTGTTTATTTCTTATTATTAAAAAAGACAATTACAAAAAGTATTAAATGCATTATGATAAAACTATGGACAATTCTAATGCAAATCTACAAAAAAAAAATTACACCGCAGCTTCAGAAAAGGCTACGAGAAAAGTGATAAAATATAAGGATACTCATAATTTTATAGAGATCACGTGACATAATTATATTACTCCATAATGTATTAATAATTCATTATGAAGTATAATAAAATTAAATATAAATTAAAAAAGGTGGCGCTAGTGTGCGCTCAATACGTTCTGTGTCGCTCGATTCAGTTCTTTCTATCTTTCTCTATGCATTGCTTTGACCTCCCTGTATCCTGAGCCATTGCTTTGACCTCAATGTACGACATCAATCTTGCTCCCTCCTTTATTTGGGCGCCGTTTGGTGGCCTATCTATGCATGTACTACAGTCAACATCACAACAACCTACCCAAATTCATTGCAAACTATTAGAGTAAAGAGTTTTCTAGAACATGACAACAAAAAAGAGAAAAAGTAGTCATGACAGTTGGTTGTTATTTCTGAGATGGTACAATTGTTGTAATGATTTAATGTATTTATTATAATAGAAATAAACAAGTGATGTTTTCTCTCCATACCCTGTGCATATTTTATGATAGTTTATCTACGGTCCTCAACACAAACTCGTCGCAATTACTGTACATAATATATCTTTCAGTTTTTCGTGTAGGTTAACTGGCATGGAATGCCCTTAGCATTGAGTCTGCCCTTGGTACCATTTTGATTAAAAAAAAACCTAGTAAATAAATGAAAAATTGCGAATTTTACTGAAACCTCGGATTGCGAATTCATGTCGCATTTCTTCAACTTTTTTATCCAGGTTGGTACTAACGTGGTACTAGCGAAGTGAATAAAATATTGTATTGTGTGGGCAGCTTGCATGCGGCGAGGTCGTCGACCCGGGTCGGTGCAAGTATACGAAGATATTCAGTTTCGTAATGGATCATTTAATACAGTTATATTAATATCCTATCAGTTTTATGAAGGCATTAGTATATTATGTTGTGTAACATCTTCATCAACATTCTCGCAATGATAAAGATGTATGGATACATCATATTTAAATTATAAGCAACTAGCGTGCATGTTACATATATAAAAACCGTCCTCTTGAGTCACTCTATATATTTAAACAACCCATATCAAAATTCGTTGTGTTTTAAAGATCTTAGTATAATAGGGACGTACAGACAGCGGGAAGCGACATTACATTAAACAAATATAAAGTTTGTAACAAATATACAATAGAAACAAATCACACAGATTAAGCTAGCCCCAAAGTAAGTTCGACTCTTATGGGATACTAACTCAACGATGCTATATTCATATACATATATAGATAAATATCCAAGACCCAGGTCAATCTGAAAAAGATCATTTTCCATGTTGACCTGAGCGGGGATCGAACCCGGGACCTCCAGCGTAGCAGTCCGGCGTGATGACCATTAGGCCACGGAGGTCGTCAATATCATGCTGCTCTTGTCTCACTATGTGGCTCATATCTTGTGTCCTTCCTAAGATTACTTTCTTTCGTCCATTTGAAAGACACACTCAGCTCCCTATTACGTCTACGATAAAAAATTACACGAACAATACATAGTACTATTTCTGACAGCCTTCGAGCGAGCGAGCCCGTCCATTAGTAGATTGGAAAAGTCCATTAGCAGATCGTTTTTTATTATCGACACTTTCTGCCGTAGCTTTAAATGGATTACTTAATTAAAAACATCGAATTTTCACTATTTACTCGTTTCTTTAGATGTTTTTAACCCCAGGGATGTTATGGCGACTCCCAAAAAGAAGATTTAAATGTATTTTTTGTCAAGAGCGTTTTTAGCCATGATTCAATGACGGGGATTTTTTGTTACTGTTAAGATCTTCCTTGTATTCTTTCTATTTAATAACTCCAAAGACGATTGCTGAAAGTATTTTATTTTTATATTATTTGGGATACACACGACGGACTTTTCGTAGACGAAAAATTCATAGTGAGAACCTTATAAAAAATAATAAATCTACTTTGTGTAGCTTTTATTTAACTTACAATGTAACTATGAGTATGTATGAAGTCGCTATGTGCCGGCTCGAATCTTGCAACTCAAGTTTGAAGAAGATATCTTCAACAGATTGAGCTGAAATTTTGTACACACGTTTAGTTTGGATGACAATGCATTATTATGATAAGCATGACCTGATAGCGCAGCCGGGAACGGACTCCATACGTGGGAACTCCTCAACAATTTACTGCACAAACATGATTTTTTTGTCACATATTGAATGCAATAAGACCTCCCTGACAACGATAAAAGCTTGTGTCAATCATGACATTTTTGTAAAAAAAATATTAAATTTAAGTATGATTATGTGCCTAGCAGTAATTTCACAGAAACTTGTAACACAGACACAATTAATAATGCCGGGAAACAAGGAAACGAGATAATACCAGTTAATTTATGTGTCTTATCAAATGTTTAACATCCTTGCGAGGGACGATGTCCATATGTAGATAGTTAAATAGTACTACAATACTGTAATTGTACCTGATAATTATCATTTTGCCATTTTAGAATAAATGAATAATATGCGCCGTTGTACATGTATCTTTCTTGTATCAATTTTAATTGATATAGTTATTTTCGTGCAATAAAGTTATTACAAACAAACAAGAAATTAATTCATACATACAAAGTCAATTCTTGTTATAATGAAATCTAAACCTACGGTTAGTAATACATAAATTTAACAATACACCACATATTATAAACATAAAAACTCGTAATAACTTTTTATAGTGTTTTCCATTAAAAAAATACTTTGTGGACTTTGTATTAAGCATGTTTTCTCTTAATAATTTTTGTTTTCAAATAGTTTTTAGTAGTAATAGCACTCACGTTTTACAATTAAGTGTGCAACTTAGTATGAATCCACAATTATAATCTAAGAAACAACAATGTGGAACGGAACAAAAATCCATTTTAGTTTTTACTACAGCTTTTAATACAATATTCATCACCAAATCAAAACAGAAACCCATCCATTGCATCTTAATTTGAAATCCTGTTATTTTAAACAGCAAAAAAAAGTATATTCACTGCAAAAGCATCAACAAATATTTGCAAACTTATAAACCTAATCGATCAGCCAATCGAATAGCCAGGGTCGCCTCAAGGGCGTTTACTATGACCTTATCAATTTATGGATTCTTTTACTGACGCAGTACTAAAACACATTATTTGTATGTTTATGGTGTGTTATAATAATTGTGGCTTAATATAGCGTTTTATCTTTATATTGTTGAAGAGGGGTGGTTTAATGTTATCAAAAGCTCTCAGGTTTGAATCCTACTCGAGCCTACGTGTTTTATCAATCTAACTCCTGTATAATTTTCATAGGCTTTCTTCCGGTGAAAACATAGTCTAAGAAACCTGAAAACTAGTAAAATAATAAAGGTCATGGTGTATATCGGTCTATTGCCACAAGGTGCCCGCAGTTTAAAGCGATGGTGGTCCTGTGGTAAAGTCCTGTGATCGAAAGGTCCTAAAGGTTTGAATCTTACTCGTGCCACATTAGTTGACAATTTAGTTTAGTAGTATATATGCGACTATGTACTTGCCACTATATATCGGTAGGTAGTCGTAGCATTAGGTGACTTATAACAGTGTTAGCAAAATCACACTCAAAAAAGAATATGCGTAATAGGAGTAATACGAGTAACACACTCGATAAGAGGAAGATCTTTAAGTCTTTTTGTTGTGTAATCCCCTAACCATATTTGTAAGTTATATTTATCCGTACAATGAACTTGTAGTGGTGTCTATATCGTACATAATGTTGGTATGTTTGTTCCCAAAGTTTAACATTAAAATCGAGTGTTTATGTCTTTAGAAATAAGTTGGACTTTGTAATATACTTTTGCTTATACATTAGTAGAAAATGATGTTATGCTTACATCTGTTAAAGGTTTTACATTATTCACAACTCATAATTTGCATAAAAATTACATTTATGCCCTATCCTTATCCTTTCCTTATATATTATAAAACAATATTCTCTGCCGCGTCCGTTTGTCTGTCTATTCGCTATAAACTCATAAACTACTGCACGAATTTTAAAGCAGTTTTCACCAATAGTCGTATGTCAAAGAGCTAAACTTATATTTGTGCATCCTTCATCGTCATTGCAACGAGTCATATTTGACGCACTTCCATAGATATATCTAAGCCATGTTAAATGCAGTTTAATGTCGTATAATCTTAATGATTATATAGAATCGTAACTAACAATCTTACCGATTTAGAACAATTGTGAAAAAATGTCCTTCTCACGATGTGTCTTTCGCCCTGTGCCGTGCAGGGACTTTGAACAATATTTTTGATTCATACAGATGTCTTTTATCAACGTTGTAAACTAAAAAAATCATGATGTCATAATTTAAATTCGCTACCTCTAACGAAAACAGTAATATGCCAATCTTCTTGAAATTTCTTGTACATATAGTTAAAAGTACGGAGAAGAATATACGCATACATCCAGTAAAAATGACAAAGTTGATTGATAGCCTACTTATTTTTGTTACATAGAAAAGCATTCGCAAATAATGAATAAACAATCCAGGAAAAAAACACGAAATCACTTTTAATTAGTTTCACCTAACCCGTTATATCAAATCTTGCAAGTTAGATTTCTCCTACTTCCAGTTGTCCTACAGAGTTGAAATTTCGCACGTCGCTTCAGTTTCCATGACAATGCATTATTAAATTATGATAAGCGTGACCCGATAGTGCAGCCCGGACCGGCTCCAAACGAGGGAACTCGCTTAACGGTTTACAGCGCGGACATGGTTTTTTTGTCAGACGTTAAATGCCATAAGATCTCTCTGACGACAATGAAAGCGTGTGGCAAAAATTACATACATAAATATGTTTATATTTTTAGGCTCTGCAGATACACCTTCAGCCAGATGACGGCGACATCTTGATCTTCATGCCTGGACAGGAGGACATCGAGGTCACGTGCGAGGTATGGTATAATTCTTATCATCTCAGTCTCAGTTCTATCCTGTGCTATCCCTAGCGCACGCGAGTTTATTTTTGTTATTTGCTTTTCTCTCGTCTATGTGAAAATTAAATGTGTGTGTCATTTTGATTTCAATAAATAAATAATCTATCTATTATTATCAGCCATTTTGAAATCACTGGCTTATTTCAATTGAAATGATTATTATATTAGTATCATGCAGTGGGGTCAGTATTGATTGCTCATCGAACCTTTGATGATAGAAGATCTTTAGTTTGTAGCGTTTGGTCCCGCCCTAGAGTAGGACCACTCCATATCCTCACGTGAATGTAGTACAAGGCGATTAAGGGACACAAACCCTTTTTTTTTTAATTGGTCGGGAAATCGTATAGAATATATCTGTCTCATATAGCTAAGTTGGCTCATTGTGTTTAAGTTTTTGTTGAAAGTATCTTCTTCATAGTCGTATTCCTCATGGCTGAGGGTCGTGGTCATTACGTGGAATTAAACACACACAACAACTTTCTTGGCATTAGTAATGGAGTGGTTTGCCATTGCCATCTCCATTTCACACACAAGTTAACAATCAACCAGTGTGCAGGTTTCCTCACGATGTTTTTCCTTCACCGGAAGCAATTGGTGGTCGATGAAAACTACTATACATGAGTCAGATTGGTATACAAACTCATGTGGCACGAGTAGGATTCGAACCTGGGACATTTCGATCTACAGGCGGTCACATCGGTATTAACCATTACACCACCACTTCTTTTATGTAAGAATGAGCCTACGTCACTCTCCAGCTACATTCAACTACATTCAGACCAAAAATCACTAGTATTCTTTCGATCCACAGGCGGGCGTCTTAACCATTACACCACCACCGCTTCTTAATTGAAACCAACCATAGTTGAACCATTGTTGAAAGTATAGACATACCAAAAAGGTTCAACGATACCTGTTCGAGAGTAGAGTGTATAGTTTGTTATTCCTACAGTATTAATTATGTCTTTGGTACAGACGCTAACAGAACGGCTAGCAGATTTGGACAGCGCTCCACCGTTGACAGTGCTGCCGATATACTCTCAACTACCAGCTGACTTGCAAGCCAAGATCTTCCAAAGGGCGCCACCTGGACAGAGGAAGTGTATCGTCGCTACTAACATTGCTGGTGAGTATCTAATAAATAAATGAATATATTAGGACAAATCACACAGATTGAGCTAGCCCCAAAGTAAGTTCGAGACTTGTGTTATGGGATACTATATTTTAACAAATACACATATAGATAAACGTCCAAAACCCGGGCCAATCAGAAAAAGATCATTTTCCATCTTGACCCGACCGGGGATCGAACCCGGTACCTCTCGATACAGAGGCAAGCACTTTACCACTGCGCCACAGAGGTCGTCAAATCTTTGACGACCTCTGTGGCGAACTGAACTTTGACCCGCACACTAATTGAAAACTACTTTTCATAGAACAAAACTAATTTTCAATTTTTTTTAGGAAAAAACTGCGGTGCAATTCTTTGTGCTGCTCCTAGTAGTCAGCAATTAACTTACGGTCTGTCCAGAAAGTGAAGAAATAAAATGTTGGCTGGCAACACTTGACAACACAATCAACCAATATTGACCATTATATTTGGTATTGCAATGCCAAAAAAATGTAGTTGGTCAAAATCAGTTTTCTTCACTTTCTGAATGGTCTGTAGTTTGAAGTAAATTTTTGATGTCAACTGTATGTGATGTATTTATTTTAAGTTGAATAGAGAAGTTGAAAAGTTTTTTTTTTTTTTCAGAGACCTCATTGACAGTGGACGGGATAATGTATGTGATCGACTCCGGCTATTGCAAGTTGAAAGTGTACAACCCAAGAATTGGTATGGACGCCTTGCAGGTAAGAAAGAAGTTAAAAGTATTTTTGCAATGTGAACAAACAAAAATAGAAATTAAACTTGAAAATGTCGTCGCATTGAAATATATTTCCGATCCTAAGTTATTATAACCAAGTTATAAGTTCCCTATATATATAACTAGCAGCGCCCCGGGGCTTCGCTCCCGTGGGAATTTCGGGATGAAAATTGCCCTATGTGTTATTCCAGGTGATATTCTGCCCGTGTACCAAATTTCCAACAATCAGTCCAGTAGATTTTTCGTAAAAGAGTAACACCACATGTGTGTTGCATACATACACACATCCTCACAAACTTTCGCATTAATAATATTAGTAGAACTTGGTCGTGAAAATATCAACAAGTATAGTTAAAATACATTGTCTAAAAGCTACCAAAATGTACTCTGCATTATGCTTATATGCGTTATGTATACACATAACGCAAGTACATATACATAGTATGTATACATATACGCATAGTAAGGTATAATCCGTACGGATTATACCTTACTAGGCGGCCCGTCCCGGCGTCGCTCGTGTAAAAACATAAGAAATATACATCAGATTCTGAAATAAGACCTTCAGGCAGGCAGTTTTTCATGTCAAAATTTCTCACAAGCTACAAGCTACTGGCATTTCGGAACGACCACTACTGAGAACAAATGCCGAAAGAAACTCATTTGAACAGTGTTGGTCCTTATCATGCCATCACCTAAGCCTTCGGAATCACACTATCTATAGGTGAAAACCGCACGAGGATCCGTGTTTCGAGTTTATCGCGAACAGACAGACGCGACAGAGAACTTTAATTTATAACATGTAAGGATACATAACAAGCCAATATTCAACAAATGAAAACACATTACGTGACAACGGACGGTCCCTCAACATGAATCACACCCAGATCTACCCGGTGAGCCAAGCGAACGCGCGACAACGCGCGGGGCGCGCGGGCAGGACGGGCCCGGGCAAGGCGTTCTGTCTGTACACGCAGCGGCAGTACCAGCACGAGCTGCTGCCCGCCACCGTGCCCGAGATACAGCGGACCAACCTCGCCAACACCGTGTTGCTGCTCAAGTCTTTGGGTGTCGAGGATCTACTCGCGTTTCACTTTATGGACCCGCCCCCACAGGTAGGTTTCTGTGGCCTAATGAAGCCAGAGATAAATTATTTTTATTTAGTCACAATCTACGTGATAATTTCGGAATCTCTTTTTCAACAACATTTTTTATTATCCCAAGTGTCCCGCGTCAACGTCACTCCTTTTTTTTCTAATCACAAGTAATAAAATGTCATAATTACTTAAATTTTATGTAACAAGTTGTATTTAAGTAATTATAACATTTCTACAAGAACTATTCAGTTTCATTGGCTCCAGGCAAAGACATGTGATGTGCACTCTTCTTTTTCTTTTATGCATAACTAGCTTTTGTCCGCGACTCCTCCCGCGGTATAAAGTAGCCCATGACACTCTCCAGCTCTCCAACTATCTCCACACCAAAAAGCACATCAATCCGTTGCTCCGTTATGACGCGAAAGACGAATAAACAAACACACTTTCACATATATAATATTAATATGGATGTAATTAAATTTGTCTTTTTGATAGCGATAAACAAATGATCTATGTTATCTAATTTTATCTCTTCCCCAGGACACAATCCTCAACTCGATGTACCAGCTGTGGATCCTGGGCGCCCTGGACGGCACGGGAGCCCTGACCCCGCTCGGCCGGCAGATGGCGGAGTTCCCGCTCGACCCCCCTCAGTGCCACATGCTCATTGTCTCCGCTGAGATGGGCTGCAGCGCCGAGGTTCTCATCATTGGTAAGTCTAAATTATAAACAATATAATATTATTTTTAATATTATAAACTAATTTTATGTACATAATTTTACTTATGTGTCTATAAATTAGGTAAGTAAATAATAATTGAAACAATTCAACCATATTTGATTCGATTAATATTTACGCAAAATTTTCGCCATTTTTCTTTTTTTTAACGAACCAACAATTCGACACAATGATAACGACAGCAGAATTACATTGGCTAAGGAATTATTTTCATTATATCTGAGGCGATAGCGAGCTCCGATATCGTGTCGCAAGGAAGCGATGTAATTTTGTCTAAGCCCCCTTGAGCCCTGACTCCTTTAGGCCGGCAAATGGCCAGTTCCCGCTCGACACAATTTTAACCTATTATAGTCTAATTTTAACTGCTGTTATACTAAAGGATATATGGGAAATTGTTATTGAGGTTTTTCTTCCTTTCCGAGTGTGTTATTGCTAACACTGGTGCCAGATTTTATTCATGTCTCCTAAAGGCATCTGACGTGACTTTTACGACTACCTACCGACATCTAGTGGCAAATACTAGTGATTTTTGGTCTGAATGTAGTTGAAACCGCTGGAGAGGCTCATTCTTACATAAAAGAAGTGGTGGTGTAATGGTTAATACCGATGTGACCGCCTGTGGATCGAAATGTACCAGGTTTGAATCCTACTCGTGCCACATGAGTTTGTATACCAATCTGACTCATGTATAGTAGTTTTCATCGACCACCACTTGCTTCCGGTGAAGGAAAAACATCGTGAGGAAACCTGCACACTGGTTGATTATAAACTTGTATATGAAATGAAGAAGACAATGGCAAACCACTCCATTTAATAGTGCCAAGAAAATTGTTGTGTTTCGTTCCACGTAATGACCACGACCATGAGGAATACGATCATGAAGATGAATAATCTTATTATAGTATCGATGCTGTCAGTGCCGTCAGTGTTCTACCGACCGCAGGGGCGGGAGGAGGAGGCGGACTCGGTGAGAGAGAAGTTCCAAGTGCCAGAGTCGGACCATCTCACTCTGCTGCACTTGTACAACCAATGGAAGTCGAACAAGTGAGTTACATGGTTGTAGAACTTGGCCTAATGAACATTTTATTGTTAGAGAGATATTAAAGCTATAGACCCCGTCTTTTCCATTTCGCTCATACATAAAGAGAAGAAACGAGATAGAGTGCTCACATGTTTTGCCCCTCGTCACGTGCCCGACCCAGTTTAACTTAAGATTAATCGGATTGACGAACCGGGAATTTGTATGGAAATCTCATATGGTTACACTTGTCCGTCGTTTAGTATAGTTTTGTTGGTATTTGGAATATTGTTATTTATAATTTATATAATATTATAGGGGCCTCGCTCCCTAATTTCCGGATAAAAAGTCCAGGTTATATTCTACCCGTGTACCAAATTTCATAATAATCGATCCAGTTGATTTTGCGTCAAAGAGTAACAAACTTACAAGCTTTCAGATTTATAATATTAGTAGGACGTAGTTAATAGTATTCAAAGCGCAAAACTTTAAAAAAACACAAGAAAAAAAATGTATAGTAAAAACTATTAACGTTAATTATGGGACTAATAGAAGCAGAAACAAACAATTCAAATTCATATGAAATTCAAAATTCTTTATTCGATTTAGGATAATATATAACATCAGTTATTGACGTCAAAAATTACTTAAAACTAAGTCTACTGCCGGCTTCCAAAGCGCAGGTGAAGAAGAAGCGGCGCAACAAACTTCACCGTAGCCTTTTCTCCAAGGACGTCAATTAACAAATGTAGGTCTCATATTTCAACCGACTTCAAAAAAGAAAGGATTAGCTCAATACGTCGCCGCCTTTTATCAGATACTCGAGTCAGTGGTGCACTGAGCACTTCGTGCACGGGAAGGCGATGCGCAAGGTGCGCGAGGTGCGCCAACAGCTGCGCGACATCCTGCAGCAGCAGCGGCTGCCGCTCGTCTCCTGCGGGACCGACTGGGACACTGTCCGGAAGTGTATTTGTTCCGGTGAGTGACGCGCTTGACCACTAGGGTGGATCTCCGAACGTTTAGACCGCGAATGACGAGCAGCCGCTCGTCATTGCGAAATTTCAAATTTTAACAAAGACTTTTGTCTTTGTTAAAATTTGAAAATAGTTTTACTGTCTGACTATAAAATCATTAATCTGTACTGTGGTACAAAAACAATTTTATGAAAGATTGATTTTGGAAATGATTCCTTGCGCAAGAAAATTGACGGATCATAATGACTGTGCGGCCGCAGCGGTCGAAACGCTCGGAGATTCACCCACGTCTATGACATTAATTTATGATTTATTCAATCTGTAACTGTAACAACAGCAGACATTTCTTTTAAGTATAATTTACTAAAGATTTTTGGCTATCAACACAGAAGTTAGTTTGTGTACATTTTTAAGTTTGCGATGTGCAAATATGTACATTTTTAACATGAACATTTCTATAAGACACGTCAAGATTGTTTACTTTTTTAAAACCTACAAACGGGGTTAGATAACACAACCCGTTATTCATATAAAAAATACAAAACACTATTATCTTGTCACTTTATGTTTGACATTGACAGAACGAGACAAAACGTCCTTTAGCTTAAAGTACATATGCTTACCGTGTTTCAATATTTATAACTATACTATATACAGTGTCAATCTTAACCTTGGCGATGGCAAATCATCGTTTTGGCGAACGAAGACATTTAAAAAAAAGTATGCTTAACTTTTTTATGAAAAAGTTCCATTACTCCGTTTCCAGCGTACTTCCAACAAGCGGCGCGCCTCAAAGGCATAGGAGAGTATGTGAACTGCAGGACCGGCATGCCCTGCCACCTGCACCCCACGTCGGCGCTGTTCGGCCTCGGCTCCTCGCCCGACTACGTCGTCTACCACGAGCTCATGATGACCACTAAGGAGTACATGCATTGTGTTACCGCGGTCGATGGCCGGTGGTTAGCCGAGTTGGGACCTATGTTCTTCTCGCTGAAGGAGGCCTCGAAGTAAGTAATGAATCTTAAATTCATATATGACATTATAATTGTTAGTCTCTTTCTTTCTCTGAGCCTTTTCCTGGTTCCTTCTGCCGCCATTGCGCTTCTGAGCGCCCAGAATTCGCTCTCCTATTATTTCTCATGGTTTTCGGCAACTTTAGTAGTAGTAAGCATATGCTTGACGGCGATATGAAGCCAGAACTAAGCTTTTTAGCCTAAATTAATATTTTGAAAACAACTAGAGTCAAATTTTGTTAAGACATTGTTAGGCTAACGGGAAAGCGATGGTAATTAGATTGCAGAAAATGACGGGAAATTAAGTCTATACACAGCAATGATTTGGGATATATGACGAAAGGTACAAACTACGAAAACTAGTTTAGACTAAGGTAACCGTTCGTCGTAATAAAGGTTGCTAGGTTTCCATAGAAATATAATAGTATCTCTATTATCGTAATATCAAAATTATTTGTGCTCAGGTCAAATCGCGACAAACGCAAAGAAGCGGCAGTCCACCTCGAACGAATGGAAGAGGAGATGAGACAGGCGGAAATCAAAATGGCGGAAGAGAGACGGAAGAAGGACGAAATGGTGCCCGACAAACAAGAAGTCGCTACTCCCGGCCTGGACACGCCGAGACGGACGCCTCACAGGCTCGGCTTGTAGTGCGGCGGTCGCTCACTAGCCGGCGACAATGGCGAGTGAGGTTGACATTTAAAAAAAACGAAAATCTAAATCGCGCCAAAAATTTCTATGCTAGCAATGAATTCAATCTTTAAAGCTGCTTCTCCTTCCTTGTAAGTTTTAAATGGCAATTAAGGAAACGGCTCCAAAGTGACAGCTGTCAGAGTGACAGCGCGGTGTACTGTCAAATTGACAGATATTCTGTTTACCGATGTTTTTGGTTTAACATTTCTAAAGCGCCTTATAAATATTCCTCTCTTTGCTTTAGAAATGTGAATATTTTCTAGACTAGGTATGTTCATATTAAAGTTGTTTTAGGAACCGCAACGGATAAAAAACACTTATTTTTTAACAAACAGTGAAATAAAAGATTAAATTGGTGAAACATTTTTTTTTTATTTTATAATCTTCATCAAATAATTACAAACTTAACTTGAACAACTACGATTAGGAAGCTGTTTGGCAGTCGCGCTACTCGTCAAATTTACTTCGACCATAGAAAATAAAATGGAAAATAAACTATATTCCAAAATGTCAACATAGCTGTATTCAGTAAAAAAAAAAAGTGTGCGTCAAAATCATAGACAAAGAAAACTAAAGACTTCAATCTTTCATTTCGCTCATACAAGAAAGAGAGAAACGCGTATTACGAATAAACAGGGCGAAAAGGACATAATTATTATCCTTGTATGACATCTCTTACATCTACTCATTTTGCTATTGTATTTATGCATATTGTCGTGAGAAAATTGAAAGTTTGTGTTACTTTCAATTTTCTCACGACCATTTTATTTTCTGTGATCAAATTTTTACTAATAATGAATGCCGTATTTTCATGAATTCGCATTTTCACTATATCTTTACCTATTGGACTATACACACTTTATATTTATTTTAATAATTTTACCTTTACATACTATAGAAATTTACCTTTAAAATACGAATTCATGCAAAAGATCCTACCACTTATTAAATGTCGAAGTAATACTAACCATACTAAATTTTAATATATTGCGTGTTTCTTTTTCAATTTTAATCAAATTAGATATTAATGAAATTTAGTAAAGTATAATGCAGTAATCGAATATTTTTAAACCTTTCTTTTTAAAATATAAGTCGTTAAAATAAGAGCACTAGACATTGATGTTATTAGTACCTAAATGAGATCTAATTAAAATGACAATGATCATCTATATTGATCGATTCTAGTAATTTGCCATTATGCGTGGAGCATGGAAGGACAATATTTTTTTTATATACTAAACAACAGGTATTAAACGTGCAGATACTTCTTTATTTCCCAGACGTTTCGGGCCTTGTTGCAAAGGTCCGTGGTCACTGGGCGTCTGGGATATAAAAAAGCGTTTAACACCTGTTGTTTAGTATATAATTATGTAACGCGAAAGTTTTAAAGTAATATTTTTTTCATGGAAAAAGTCATAGAATGTCTAATATTGCTTGAATCAAATTGAGCAGTTGTTGGTGTGTTTTCATAGTCAAGTATTTTGTCATTGTATATTGAACGCTATATTTTCACGAGATCATAGCCATGGTCTAATGAAGAGTTGTCGTTGGTCAGATATTTATCATGTATGATCAGCGAGAATTTCAATTTTGTACCGTTTGACAGTTTTGCACCTAGAGTTCAAATTAACGCCATCTGGTGTCAGAAAATAGCAACAGCCTCATGTATTGCTTATGATTATGACTTTTATAACTAAGAAAACATCGTTTTTTAATAGTGACTACGTTTGGATGCATCGCTACAAAGGAAAAAGAACCTTTATATACACGGCCCGAATGTCGAAATTGCTTTGGCTGCATGGGCGTGCATAATCGTTCACAAAATCTATATCGAGTTCAACATACCTGTTTAAATCATATATTTAATTAAATCTGAATAGTATCGATTGTTAGGAATAGTATGTTAAGTTGATGAACAATATTTTAACAGTCCTTTAATATAAAACACGCGAGCCTCTAGAAAGACTAGAAATTAATTTTACATCAAATTCAATGAAACTACTATACTCTTTGAAAACAAAAGGATATTTGTAAGACATATCTCGATATTGCCGACTGTGGTTACGTATTTACGCAAAATTGTCTTTTTATGATGTAATTTACTATTAAAATAATAGCGTTAATAATCGGACAATAAACGTAGTAAAT
This sequence comes from Plodia interpunctella, assembly GCF_027563975.2. Taxonomy (NCBI): domain Eukaryota; kingdom Metazoa; phylum Arthropoda; class Insecta; order Lepidoptera; family Pyralidae; genus Plodia; species Plodia interpunctella. The sequence goes on from NC_071303.1 coordinate 1,483,888, forward strand.
AAACAAAGTAAAAGTCGAGTTAACAACTATGAAACATAATAAAATTGTTAAAAATATACAAGTATATTAAAATAAATGTGATAAAAAGAGAAATCTCTAAAAACTTCGTAAATTTTATCGAAACCTTGGCTTTAGAGCCAATTCTAAAGCCAAATTTTCATTAAGATAGTAATGGCGCGAAAATAGTGGTCAAAAATTACACATGTTCAATTATCGCAGTGAAGTCAATGCATGCATTGTAAAACGCGATGTTGACACGTGAAATTTATGACGAATGTCACTTATTTGATGTCACTAGTATAGTAATGAAAATAAGGTTTAACCACCACGACATCTTCCGGGGCACAAAGAATAATGCGAAATTTGAGTTACATTCAAAGTCATTATTATAATAAGTAATAACCAAATTGTGTTCCTCAAAGCAATGAGCAACGCGAGAATTTCGCACATAAATTGCAAATGGCGAATGGAATTTGTGACGCCATCTTAGAAACCGTAATGTTTATTACTACAGCAGGCGGGCAAATGTCAATACTTCACATATTTATTCTTCGGCATATCGCTACATGCGACGAATTTTTCGATAATGCACGGAAACGTTCTAGAAAATTCCTGAGAGATTTCTCCAGAAAAATCCGGAAATTTTCAAAAGAATTTTCCGAGAACAGAGAATTTCTCGACGGCACATTACTAGTGTGAAAGTCGTGACAACACACATGATAGTTCCTCATTGGGCGTGACATGGGACATGGTGATTGTCGTCAAATTAGGCACTAAACAAGAATATTAATTCCCTTCAAATATCTTGTTTAGTTTTCATATCCTCAGTCTACAATCACATGGACACAAATTAACGCAAACATGCAGAGTCGATATTTATATTATTACAACCACAAGTTTCAGTAATTTTATGTATAAATTAGTATAAATTCTTCATTATTTCGATCTAAAATTCCGCTTCTATGGAGTCGTGTTGCCTACATAAAGACATAGTTAAAATTACACTCACTGTAATTCCATATTACACACATTAATCACAATTTAAGGATGGATCTGTCGAGCATAACACTCAATATGTCATTTGCCATAGTTTTTTAGTGTCAATCACATATCAAGCTAGTCATATCTCAACTTCATTTTAATTTGCCTTAAAACTGTTTTATTAATTCACCAATAGTTTTTCACACTATAACTTTGACACAGTCCAGAAGCTACAAAAATATATATCATTACATTTTACCAAGGTACTTTTAGTACTTATATACATTCTATAGTGTGTTACATTTAGAATTGAGATTTTTTTACAAATACTCATAGAACCGCGTGTTACCCTACGTGGACCTCTTAACCGCGTTAACAGTGGAACGAATTTGAGCAATTGATTGTACCAATATGTCAATAATGTCCATTGTAAAATCAATTTCAGTATTAAATGGAAGTCAGAGTCCATTCTCTGTCGTTTAGATAAATAGATAGATATTTTATTTGCACCATTTACAGAAGAAATATAAGTTATATCTAAGTATTCAAATGAGCGCGAAGGCTGACTTCTACTAAAAGCAATTACTTCCTAATATGTATTTTCAGTTAAAATTATAAAATTACAGTATGAATTTAATACATTTAGTTGAAGAGGACATGAATCTAGAATAAGGTTAACAACTTTAATCTACGCAAAGCTGGTTCGCTAGTTGAAGATTCGAATCACGCTATGACACATTATCGTACAATCGCAGTGCGTTCGGCAACGTATTAAGCGGCTTGTGTTCATTTCGCGGCGCAGTCATAACTGTACGGTAACGATGCTGTAACTGATTGGCGAGGTCGTGAGGTACTCTAGTACTATTGATCCATCCAATATTGTTCAGAATCGAAAATGTAACACACACTACGACACATTATCCATAAAATTACCTCAATTTCAGGCCAGATTCAATCCATGTTTCTCTATATACTTCCTTCTCGCTTCCGCTATCATCTGCGCTTTTCTTTCTTGAAAGCTGAGTTGCCTCTCTTTGGCGCTCTTTGGGAACACCCCCGTGGGGACGGGGGTGACGTACTTGGGGGGCGGGGGGGAGCTGGGGCCGGGAGGGGGGGTATCCGCGCGCTCGGGGGTGTAGGGGGTGATCCCCTCCAGGAAGTTCGTGATCGTCACGTCGACGCTTTGCGTTACAGCTGTGGGAAATTGACAAAAAATATAAATATTTAATTTTAAAGTTACGAGGTTATTACACGAAAGGCCTCTTTCACCAGTTTCTGATAATCATATCGTAATCTGTCAGATAAACTAACTACTAAATAGATCTGACTGAAATTATTCGCCAGTTAGCCCTATACAACACTAGTTTGATATGTTACATTTATCAGCTACTTTATCAGCAAGCGGTGAAATAAACCCAAAGGTTTCAAAAGCTTTGGGTTCTATCAAGTATGCAAACAGCCAAGCGACCCACCTGATGGTAAATGGTCACCATAGTATATCAACATTCAACGCCAGGTCAACACCAAGGGTGTCCCATGACCATGGTGATGATCCATACTAATATTCTAAATGGGAAACTCTGTTTCTGTTCCACTTTTACGGCTAAACCGCTGGACTGTTTTATATGAAAATTGATATGCATATAGTTAAAACCTCAGCTAAAAACATAAGTTACTTTTTTCAAAAACGGGTGAAAGTTGTATAAAAGTCATAGGAGATTTATCTCTCTTCTTCTGGTCGAGTCGGAATAGCTATCACACACGACGAATCAGACTTCTGCTATAAGTTTACGTGGATGCACGCATTCACAGAGGCTTATATCGCTTTATGTTCCTTAATGTCTAGAATTCAGATTTTGGAGTTGGTGACGATTGAACTTTAGTGGAATTCAAAACATTTTTGTAAATGAAACATAATGGTCAGGAAGGCCACAAGACAAACTGACCGAGGTCGGCGAGCACGTCGCGCAGCGGCACGCGCGGCAGCACGTCGCGCACGCGCGCGGCGCCGCGTCGGAGCTCGGCCGCGCTCGCGCGCGCGCGCCACGCGCCGCTGCTGTTCACTTGCTCCCAGCGGAACTCCAGCATCTCCACCTACGCAAGACGGGGCGCGTCCGATCGTAACTGACTCTTCTATTTACTTGAGGGTCGTACTTTAATCAGTGTGAGCCTCGAAAGTGAGTCAACGCCTTACACACACACACATGCATCCGGGCATCGCGCCGCCGCTCTCCCCACTCTCTTAACGGCCTCATAACCATACAATACGTGTAACACATGCATTTTGTAACTGACTAAATTATAGATTATAAGTTTAAAATATCATTGTCAAGTTTGAAGAATCCACATAGTAACCACAAAAGAAGTCGCTCCCAGTTTGTCCAGAAGTAAATTGCAATTAGTTTTTATTTCAAACGTATATATCATTTTATGCATGTATATTCTATAAAATTAAATATTTTTACCTACAATCTTAAAATTCTTAGAACTGGGTCCGCAACCTAAAAAATTACACGTATTTTTTATATTCTTAAATATCACCACGTGTCACAAAGAGTCAAAGTTAAAAAGGCTAAAAAAACATTACGTGATTTGGACGGCCCCTAATATATACTATTAGATCCTTACATATGAAATTGGCGTTTTATTGTACTGGCCACTTTAATCACAAATTTCTCCTCTTTGGTTAGGAATTCCAAATTCAAAATTTATACAGCCATTTACACAGCATCGCATTATTTACGAGTACGAGTTCCACCGTGGCACCAGTGCTGCGGAAACGGCTCGAAGGGTGGTGCTGATGATGCATTCACCATCATCATCACCCTTATATTACCCTACACATCATTATGTGTATGGCGGTCGTGTCGCAAAAGAAAACACGGTGCATTTTTGGTTCCAACGTTTTCGTTCTGGAAATTTCGACCTCCAGAACAAGCCCCGTGGACGGCCGGAGACCCTAGTTGACAAAGAAGAATTGAAGGCTATTATGGAAGCGAATCCATCGCAAACCACGTCCGAGTTAGCTGCAGGCTTCGGTGTTAGTGATAAAACTATTTTAATCCACTTGAAACAAATTGGGAAGATTAAGAAACTTGAAAGGTGGGTGCCTCACGAATTGAGTGAAGCAAACCGGCAAACGCGTGTCGACTGCTGCGTTACATTACTTAACCGGCACAATAATGAAGGGTTTTAAAATCAAATCATTACCTGTGATGAAAAGTGGATTCTCTACGATAATCGCAATGGCTGGTCCCAGGCCAGCCAGCCAAATCCTGCCCCAAGCGAAAATTGACCCAAAAAAAAGTTACTTGTAAGCGTTTGGTGGACTAGTGTCGGTGTCGTTCATTACAGTATTCTCAAATCTGGCCAGACGATTACGGCAGACGTCTATTGTCAGCAATTGCAAACTATGACGAAAAAGCTAGCTGCTAAACAACCGAGGCTAGTCAATCGCTCCACGCCACTGCTGCTACACGACAACGCTAGACCACACACTGCACAACAGACTGCTACCAAATTAGAGGAGCTTCAATTGGAATGTCTAGGACATCCACCGTACTTCCTGGATCTTGCTCCAACAGATTACCATTTTTTTCCAAATTTGGATAACTTCTTGCAAGGGAAAAATTTCAACTCCGATAGAGCAGTCCAAACCGCCTTCAAAGATTTTATTGATTCCCGTCCGAGTGGTTTTTTTAGTAATCAATGAACATCCTATGAGATGGCAAAAGCGCATAGATAATAATGGTTCTTACTTTGATTAAATAAATATATTATATTAAAAAATATTCGACTTTTTGTTCCTCCTATAACAAACGCAAATTTCATATGTAAGGACCTAATATTACAAACTACTATCTATAAAGAGTAGATAACGGATTTTCAACAATGGTATATGGACGATTTCATAAGACGCACCACCTGTGTTCCAATGAAGGAAAATATCGTAAAGGCACCTGCACACTAGTTGGTATAAATTTAACATCTAGTGTGTGAAATGAAGGTAACGGCAAACGACTTCCTTAAGCGTTGAGCGTCGAGGTCGTGCCTGTCTATATTCGTGAAAACCACTTACCCCAAGAGATCCCGCAATGGACTGTCTTAATCTCTGCACGAATGCCGCATCATCGTCGTCCCCTCTTTCCATGGCTGGTAGTAACTGTATCGTGAATACAGTCAGCGGGGTCCAGAGGAACCATAGAGCGTCGCTCCAGGGGAACTTGTCCCTGGTGTCTCCGGGGCGGTGTACTGTCACGTTCGTATACATCCGTTCTACCTCTATGAAAGTTAAATTTGCCAGTTACTTTAGGGATACTATAACTATATTATAAACTAAATGTTGCCCGGGGCTTCACTCCCGTGGGAATTTTGAGATAAAATATAGCCTACAGCAATCTTGGATAATGTACCTTTCTAATGGTGAAAGAATTTTTGAAATCAGTTCTATAGTTTCAAATATTACCCGCCTCAACCACACCACAAACGCTTACCTCTTTATATAATAGTATAAATATAGATTATACACCTGAACCTTCGTCAGTCAGGCTGCCCTCTGGTAGTAACCGAAGACAAACCGATTGTGCAGACCGGTGGATCTACCATTGATGAACTTCGCACTAAGGGACATTCTGAAGCTTATGCAAACCTTCAGAAATCCCGGTGCAGGACAGGCGTTGGAGTAAGTACAAAAGAGCCAAACGTTCGACGTGCGACAATGATGGACACCGCTGCATGATAATAATAGTTTCACCCACTCACTTATACTGACGGGCTGGACACGGTTTCCGATTGGGAAGGGCCAGTCGGTGAACTTCAGCAGTCCCCTGCCATTGGTCGGGCCTCCCTCCGGCTGCAGCAACACCGGTCTACTGGGAGACTCCGCGAAGTGTTGTCTGGAACCACTTGCATTTGTTATTTTCGTTCGTGTTGACGCAATTTTTGAAGGCTTTTAATGATTACAAAATAAATTAGATGTTGCCCGCTGTAGTTATGTTTGACCTCGGGTCATTAACTACCTATATCTATTACAAACATCAAAATTGGTCTGGACCAATTTTTAACAATTAAATATATATATATACATTTTATTTATAATAAATGGCAAACCGCTGGCGATTTGCAACGCTAGTATATACGAGTAGCATTTTGAAGAGAATGAAAAACTACTTACTTTCTAACAAACTGTGCAGCATTCTTTATTCCAAGCGTTGATGCAAAAAACGGTGGCACTTTCCATTTTCTTAACTAGAACAAAAATAATCGTAATCAAATCGTTGTAGCATGTAATTCCGCCCTAAAATAGGACCACTCCATATCCTCCCGTGGATGTACGACGCGACTAAGGAGCACATAGCATACAGCTGATAGGTATTCTCAAGGAAGGTTGACGTGAGGCAGACCAATTGTAAAACCACAGCCAATACTTGAAAAATTTTAAGGTTATTTTTTCTCGGCGTCGAAATCGGTTTCCGCCCCGAATGCGAGATGTCCTTAATGGCAATACAGATCACCCGCGCTGGCGTCCCCAACCCAGGAAGCAATAATAAATACCTGTTTATTATTATTTCCTGGTTGAGGGAAGAGGGGACGTGGCTGTGAAGGGACTTGATCTCCCAAGCGGAATGCATACTTTTTCGAGATACAGATCGATATTTTTTTTTATAGGAACTAAACTAAATGATCATGGACGAAACGCCCACCTTCTCTGGCGACAACAACAAAAATTATTATTAAAATATATTTAGATATTGCAAATTTTAAGTGCTTAATGCATTGGTATTGTACATTTATACTTTTTAAACATAGTAGACGGTCATTCGGAATTTTGAATGTTTTTGTTAAGTTATTATTCTGTGACACAGTAGTAAAATTCTTGCCACTGAACCGAGATGTCCAGAGTTCTATCCCCGGTTGGGTCATGATGGAAAATGATATTTCTCTGATTGGTCCGGATCTTGGAATTTTATCTATATATGTATTTGTTTTAAAATATAGTATTGTTGAGTTAGTATCCCATAACACAGGTCTCGAACTTACTTTGGGGCTAGCTCAATTTGTGTGATTTGTCCTAATATATTTATTTATATTTTGATTTTATATTTATACAATGAAGCAAGCACAAATTTTAAGTATCCTTTAAAGGTTTTAGTTTTCGATTATATTATTACATAATCTATTATTGTTAGGGGTACAATAGTACCCCTAAGCATGCTTAATTCATACACCACAAAATTATTGGTATTTATTTATAGTTTGATAAAAAAATACTTTGTTGCTAATCAACGATGCAATACATGTTTCTCACTAAACTTTTTCTGATTAAATATTATTACAAGCCACAACAAACTTGATTTTAGGTCGACATCTGATAACCTTCAAGAAAAATTTAAAACAAAACAACCTTTTAATAATCCATGTGATTCCTGCATGGTGTGTGGTTTCACGCTATAATAATAGCACTCTATATCCTTATGTGGATGTCATAAGAGATGACTAAAGGATAAAACATCTTTGATTGTTATGCAACAGCAGTATTCACAAACAGGATTGGCACTACCCACAAGGATGAGAGAACTTTTCTAAATCTCTTTTGCTTTATACATGGCCATTGTATAAGACACACCTACCCATATTTTTTCAAGTACATTATTATTTATTTTCCAGTATAGAGTGAAAAAAGTAATTTCCTTTCTTTGTCTACTGTTGTTCAATGCAACTAAATCTCTGATGACAATAAAAGCTTGTGTCAGGAATTACATTCCTGTAAACTTTTTTGTTACTTTTCTAGTCTGTTTTGTCAAAGTGGTACGTAAAGGACACATTTTTCTTATTCACAAATTCCTCCTGTCATTAAAAATCAACTTACACTGATTGTGCCGAGCACATGTGAAGTGGCTAGGGAATCCAGACATGAAACATAGTTGGCCACCATCACACTACACCGGGGGTCTCTATTTCCCTTTAACTTTACATACACACCTGAAAATATTAAGTCATTATTAATAAATAAATATATTGACACAAATTAGCCCCAAAGTGAACTACAGACAAGTCTGGAAACAAAAATACAATGCACTGGGAATTAAACCCAGAATGGAATGCCAATGTAAAGGTAGGACATTAGCCTAAAACTCTCTTTTGTATGAGTGTTTTCCCTGTTGCCTCCCCAGCCATTGCAGAACCCAGGATCCACTGGCCTATATTACATTACCCTAATTGGATCTCCCGTGTTTTCAAGTGTAAAATAGATTGAAACATTCCAGACTGTATAAAAAACATACAATATCAGTTTTATACTTTTACTATGTAGTGACAAGTCATAACATAGTGATTGTTTTAATTACACAGATACAAAGGGTTCACAATGTTATTTATAAACATATCTGATAAATGTCAAAATTGCAAAGATCATTGAGGAAATTTTTCCTGTTTAGGTATAAAATGAGTGAAAAATTATTATATGACCTAAATTCCACTTACCAAAAGTCCAGCAAGCCAGTGTTGACAACAGTTGACCTACAGCTGATTTTTTTGGCAATAAGATCGAAGCTACCCACAAAATTAACGCTAGTAACGTCCTTAGCGCTAGAATTAGAATGCCGAAAGGCAAATACAGTAGAAACTGGAATACATTATCACCCGAGAACCTGTGAAACAAAAAACATATATTCAAGATTTTGAAACGCAAACTTTCCCTTGGTACAACAAACACGTAGGTTATTATGACAGTCCCTCTATTACCTATCGTCATTAGCCAGCTTGTCTACTGTAAGGGCCATGGCGAGTATATTGGCTAAATATTATCCTTTATAGGTTTATTTTACTTTTCTTTGGGCAATTTCGAAATTAAGATTTTATCGTCACACACACGTATAACACCAACCATAGACAATCCGTTTTTTGACATATCGTATATTGTATCTATCTATGATTAATCTTTGCCTCCTCAATAAAATGAGGGAATAAACAAAAAAAAATCTATGATTAAGTTGTCATTTTCAATATCTACCTACCTTCTACACGTAATCTAATCATTGTTAACTTTAGCACACATATGGCAACACTGGGTTATACAACGATGTAATGTCAGAATTTAGATGTCATTGTCAAATGCCAAAAATGACACAACCGCAAAAGCGAGTGACAGCGAGAGTGACCTTCCTTTTGTTTGTCTTGTCGAGACAGACAAAGTAGTACGTAGGTACCTAGGTACTTAGTATTTTATTTGTGTTGCACTTCCATTAAGCAAAGCAAGGTTCGTCAAGTGATTTGATTTATCATCTGTGTCGACAACTCGACATGGGATATATTTTTTCTGATCTTAATATTATACACAAAAAGTAAATATTTAACACTTTATTGTTACTGCATTTGACGAGTGAGTTTGCGACAAAGAAGTGCCCTAAAATTTAGTGTTACGCTAAAACACCTGATTTGTGTTTACCATTGATATACACCCTGAAGCAATAACAATGGAGAACTTCGTGTCTTCTCCAGAAAATACTTGCTCAGAAGAAGAAGGTGAGCAGAGAACTGCAAACAATAGAGCCAGCGATAATGGACAGCCTTATGCTACAGCCAACACTTCGTACGCAGCTCTGAATCAGATGGAGGAAAAAATGCGCCGTAAACTACAGTTTTTCTTCATGAACCCAATAGAAAAATGGAAGGCCAAGCGCAAGTTTCCTTACAAATTCGTCGTACAAGTCATCAAGATTGTTTTGGTGACGTTCCAGCTTTGTTTGTTTGCACACAACAGATATAACCATGTTAACTATACATGGGACAATCGAATTAGTTTTTCGCACTTGTTCCTGCTCGGATGGGACTCCACTCGCGAAATTAATGCTTATCCACCTGGAGCTGGCCCCTTAGCTATCTACAAACAAGAAGATTTTTATAGCACGTTAGATTTTGCATACACTGGCTATATGAACCTGAGCAATGCAATCGGACCTTATTCATATAACAACGAAGACAATAAATTTGTGGATCCCGTGTTCTGTCAGTACAATTACAAACAAGGCATAATTTATGGATTCAATGAAAGCTATGTTTTCAATTCTGAAATTGTGGAGACTTGTGTTAATTTCACTAGTAATGACAATGAATTGTTTTCATCAGAAAATTACTTGAAAAATTCTGGTATTGATATCCAATTTGCAGCATTGGTGAGGGCTAAGTTGATGTTTTCAGTAAATACTATTAATTTTAGAGCAGCGGGGCCTATTACTCCACCAGATTGTTATAGATTTGATGTTGAAATCATTTTCGATAATGAAGATCACGATGGACAAATGTCACTGGTACTAGATGCAGAGCCTTATAAGTTGACCTGCAGGGGAGACACAGCATATGTAACTGACAACAAAATTGACCAAGTGCTTCGCAGCATACTGAACTTGCTTGTTATTTTGATATGTTCAGTTTCATTCGCACTTTGCAGCCGAGCCATATACAGAGCACAGCTTTTGAAGGAATTAACTGTGCATTTCTTCCGACAAACATATAGTAAAGAACTAAGCATTGATGGAAGATTAGAATTTCTAAATGTTTGGTATATAATGATAATTATCAATGATATACTAATTATAATGGGATCTGCTGTGAAGGAGCAAATTGAGCGTAACCAGTTCACAAATGATCAGTGGAATGTATGCTCTTTGTTCCTAGGAACTGGTAACCTCTTAGTTTGGTTTGGAGTCCTCAGGTATCTAGGTTTTTTCAAGACATACAATGTTGTCATACTAACATTAAAGAAGGCTGCTCCAAAGATTTTCCGTTTCCTGATTTGTGCCCTTCTCATCTATGCAGGTTTTACGTTTTGCGGCTGGCTCATATTGGGACCATATCACATGAAGTTTAGATCCTTAGCAACTACTTCTGAATGCTTGTTCTCTTTGATAAACGGCGATGACATGTTTGCTACGTTTTCAATTATGTCAAGAAAGTCTCCCATGTTGTGGTGGTTCAGTCGAATATATCTGTATTCTTTTATCAGTTTGTACATTTATGTTGTGCTTAGTTTATTCATTTCTGTCATAATGGACGCCTATGATACAATTAAGCAGTATTACAAAGAAGGCTTTCCGAAGAGTGATTTGCAGCAGTTTATTGGAGAAGCTACTTTCGAGGAAGTTTCCTCAGGACTGTACAGGACGCAGAGTTCGACATCTCTAAATGCAGTCATGAACTCGCTGTTTTGTTGCAATTTTTACAGAAGAGCATACTCAAAAATTGGTGGAGGTACTTCGAGTCACAATTTGATATGAGCTCTATTTTGCCTATCTATTTCTGAATAGACAATAGATGTACATAACTAGTACAATCTTTCAATATCTATTTTCTTATCTTTAGAGTGTTTACTAATACACAATGTCCTTGTTTTTCTCTGATTCTTAATGATTTTACCTGATATTTTGTTAAGGTCAAATTCATGTGTTTTATCTGTGTTATAGGTACAATCAAGTACACGTGTATAATTTTTAGAAAACTAAAAGTTATAACATTTTTTAAATTTTGTACTATTTGATAAGGAGATCAATTTCTAGATTTACATATTACGTAAATTACATTAGGTATTTTTTTTAAATTAAATTACATTTGTTTGTATATTTTGTTCATTTTGTTAAGTCGCAAAAATATTTGTAATAGTAAATTGATATTAAACTTGCCAAAACACGATATTATAGTTGAACATGGCTTTAATGTAGGTTTAATTTTTAAAGCCCTATGCTATATTTTATTTTCTCAGTGATATCATTGATGACATGATGGATTATGTAATCAAAACAAAATGTTAGTAAATGTTAGTAAATGTTGTGTTCCACATTTTGATTGGATTTTTCACATAGGTATTTATTTTTATGATCATATTGTTCACCTTAACAGTCAATGTGAAAAGTTTTGGAGAATGCCTATGGGCTTTTTGCAGGCAGCTAATGAACTCTAGTTGAAATTTTAACAGGCCGAAACATAAATTGCTTATGGAGAAACCTACTGACTGACTGTATTTGAAATTGGATGATATTGATTTACGTTATTCATAAAAAGTTAAAGCATAGTATGATTTGTTTCTTTCTGTCAATCTCAAATATTATTAAGTGTAATAGTCACAAAACATAGTGCTTTAACTATTTTATGAATGACGACGTTAGTGTAGTTAAATTATTCATTTTTATTGGATTTTATAAATCATCCTATCTACCCATATTAATTATTGATTTAGTGATATAGGATTAATTATCCTATATCACTAAATCAACTTCATTGTCACAGGGTCTGTTAATTTTTTTAGTAACCAAATTGTTTTAATTGCATAACAGTTACAAACATACCTAGTTACCATTTTATTAACTTAATATTATTTTTAACCAACTAGTTAATCTTATTCATCTGGAGTGGCCAGAATTCGTAATCAAGAATATAAAATAGAAAAAACTCCTCACTCGACATGTGTACAATTTACATAGATATGATTTTCAGTGTATGATATAGAAATGATTTTCAGTGTGTGGCAGAAAATTTATTATACGTTCACGAAAATATTTACATACCTATATTTTAATTGGGTTTATATCAGTGTACTTTTAGTCACAGAAGTGAACATAATAGAACTTGCACGGCATGTTAGTTTGACGTTGTTATTGTCATACATTGCTTGGCCATTGTGAGACACGCACATTGACAAAAACAAAATAAGCAATGTTTAAACGTTTAAACCAAAGTATGAATCACGCCACATACTGTCTCTTCGAACAGTGTATTGATATTATCATACAGGCAACTATAGCAATGCTATAAAGTAAATAAAATGTATTTTTGTACCAAAATGTTGTTTATTGCTTCAGGAATCTGGTTCCCCTTATCTAAATTACCATTTGGCTTAATCTCCTGCATTGTTCGATTTATTTAAGTACACAATTATGCTATCAATTACTTTGAAACGCGAAGGCTCATTTAGTGTGATGCGGGCTTATTTGTGGAATTGATATCTTCTATACTGTGAGAAGAATCTCAAGTTTATGTTTAGCTTTTTCCTTAATGATTTTTATAATCTGCGCAGGATATTCTCTGCTGGCAGCGGCTATTATTTTGCTCACAGCAGACCTACCATCAACTTTTACAGAACGATTCTAAGCAACTCAGTTCAATTTAGGCACCTAAAATGAATCGCATTCATACAAAAAATTAAGTCAGTGGTACGAATTTGCGATGCAGTTCAGTTTAGGTCGTAAAGTGGATCGCGAGATGATGGTAAGCCCCCAGGTCAAGCAGAACGCATAAATTTGTGTCTACCTAAAAGGTAGCCTATTTACTACTGTCCTGAGAGGCTACGTAGTAGGTAGTCGAATTTCATCATTTCGGTTGACCAAAATTTCTTAGTTATTAAATAGCTATAATGTCCCACTGCTGGGCATAAAGGCCGTTACATGGAAATAGAGTGGGGAGGCCCTCTGTCTCAGGTCTTTTCCATAGTATGAATGAATAATTATAATACAAAATATTTTAAACTGTGTCACCTACCCGTGTCGACCGCATTAGTGGTGTACAATTTCACACCGCAGCAGCGTTGAATTGAAGCCAGTTGCTATAAATTACTTAAATCCATCGGAAATCATTGCGGTTTCGCCGCTATTTCTATTAGCGTAGAGTTCTATGCAAGGTAATTTGAGTTGCAGTTGATTGTACATACATACTAGATACCACAGATATAAGAACATTACTCGTACGTGTAATATTTTTAAATCTGTGCTAGATACAGGCGATGAAGTTTTAATCAATTAGGTATTCCGTTTCGGTCTTACCTACCTACTTTTTTTTAAATTATCCGTTTAGGTATATAGATATGTGACGATGTAAAACAATAAGTATAACACAAAAACCGGCCAAGTGCGTGTCGGGCCACGCACTGTGGGCACAGGGTTCGAAGTTTACTATAAACCACCCAAACATGATTATTTGTTAACATAAGTTTAATTTAAATTTTGATAAGCTATAAACATTTCCCAAAATAAATACCCAAGGCAAACAAAATTGTTAGTATCTGTTTTAGGTAGATAACGGCCTAAAATGTGTGGAAACAAATATATCATCATATCGTGTTGACACTCTTCTTGTAATGTGTAATGGATAATTTTAAATTGCATCACATATCTGGTAGCAGCTGAAAATCTGCGCTTAAACAGCTTCTCTTGCAACATCGAGCTGTGCTATAACCAATTTGTTTCTGTGGCAGACATTGTTATTATAAACTATCTGTGCCCCGGGGCTTGGCTCCTGTGGAAATTTCGGGATAAAAAGTACCCTATGTGTTATTCCAGGTTATTTTCTACCCGTTTACCAAATTTCATAACAATCGGTCTAGGAGATAATGCGCGAAGAGGTACAAACTTACCTACTTTCGCATTTATAATATAATATTAGTTAGGATTATTATATTGTTAAGTAGTGTGTAACAGTATCTGTCTATAGTAGAGTTCACCCACCGATGAGATACGATGTGTCGACAATTAGGTACTCGTAGACATCATAAATTTGGTTAATAAAATAAAAATAATTTATACAATTCACATTTATTTATCGCTTTCAAATCATTATTACATCGATTTTATGGCTGATAACAATACATATATACAAACAAATTAATTATGAACTATTGTATCATTTATATAGGTGGCTTGTAGAAGCGAAGGAAATTAGAGGTATATTGATACATACATACAAAATAATTTAGAATCTCTCATACTTAAAATCCAAACAATGGACTTTTTTCAGTGGGTTTTGAATCGGTAAAAACATGTTATCCTTCAAATGAAAATTGGCCATCCTTACAACTAATATAATACATGCAAAAGTAAGTCTGTTACTTTTTCACGGCAAAATGACTTAACAGTATTTACTGTAATTTTGCATAGGAATAGCTCTAAATATAAAAAAGGTCATAGATAGGAAATTAGCGACGCACCAACACTGCAAAAACTAGAGTACTTATACATTTTATAATTTAACTTATTCTCATAAACGTATTACTTTTCCAACACCACTACGAGCCACCATGTTTCAACATTTTCAGTATTACATAATATAGGAACAATCAATCAAGTCCAATCATAATTTTTATGTAGATAATAACAAATAAATTATAAACACAATAATATACTGATCCACTGGCCTAAGTAACATTTTCTAGATTTTTACTATTTATCAAAAAGCATAGATTGAATAAAAATATACAATAATCAAAAATAAATTCTACAGCTGACCTTTTACAATTAAATTTTAATATAATTAAAAACACTAAATTGACGATATTTTGTATTTTAAATATAGTCTTATAATAAAAATTGCTTGGACCATGAGAAACGATAATATTAGTGGATGGAAATTTGAATTTATGAAAATAATATATTAATAATAAATCACTTTATTTCAGGTATATTTTATTGTATAATTAATGTTGTCTTCGTTTAAATATTATATAAGTAAATATTACGCTAATTAAATTAATTAAATGGTTGAATAGAAACATATTATCATAGTTATTGCGAAAAACACAAAGTGAACTTCTTTTTACATTCATATTACATTTTCTTCTATAAATAACTTTTTGCCATTCGTTCATACATATTAGCTCTTATATAAGTATTCGATATAATAATGCTAATAGACAATAAATATTGCGACTGTCAATAAAAGGCAGCCATTTTTTAAAATTTTAAATATCGATATAAAAAACTACACTGACATCTGAACTATATGGCATAATCTATATGATATGAAACCATGGAATTAGTAGGTACTCCGACGGAGCACTACTAATTCCATGTATGAAACACGTTACACCTATTTCAAAATGTTATATGGCATCGTGAAATCTAAAAGGACCTCTTCACATTGTGCGTAATGTATTACCTATTTCGCTTTTTAGGTTATGTTTTACTACTTCATCAAACAAGACGGCGGGTATGAACGAACAAAATTGTTTTTTTTTTTTTTAATTTAAACCCCAACTATTGTGACATAGGGTTCACCATTTCAGTATTCCTTTGTCTTTCTCTACCATTGTCTTTATAAAGCTAAAGAAAAATTTGAGGTCCTTTATTCAACTTAAATTAATAATATAACAATTTCATTATAACACGACATTGCTTCGGCCCCGTAGAAATCGCAAATGCGGAAAAGATGGGATGGGGTGTTCCCAAAGATTAACATCTAATGATACACTCCACATCCATTTACTTTTCGGACTAAAGCTTACTCACATTTCTTAATAATCTTTAATCTAGAGCTACCAGGATCTATTTTATTAAATACAAATAAGCAACTGTAAAAATAAATTAAAACTCTATTGTCCAACGACTCGTCTTAAATTCGCCTTTAAATTCGCGTACGTGTGTAAAAATCGACAACTCTTTGGTCTATGAAATATTGCTTTGAAGCGTTTAACACCAAAGTACATGTAAGTCTTACTTAGTATAAAAATACTACATGGATTATCCATCAGTCTATAGGTTGGTTTATTTCTTTGTGTCCTCTGCGTTTCTCCTCTGTGGTTCGGCGCCGAGCATGACTTGGATTTCGTCGACACTCTTGCCTTTCGTTTCGGGGACGATGAAGAAAACGAAAATAAATCCAACGACCATGATGCTGGCGAACAGCCAGAAGACTTGACCGGAACCGATGCTCTGGTTTAAGGCATTGAAAGTACTCGTGACCGCGAAACTGAGAAGCCAGTTGAAGGTCCCAGCTGTTGATGAGACGAAAGCTTTGATTTCTATCGTGCATAACTCTCCAGCCATCATCCATGGAATTGGACCCAGACCGATAGAGAAAGCAATAATAAAGAGAGACAACGCGAGAAGAGGGAGCCAAGAAATTGATGAAACAATATTGGAATCTGCTCCGTGAACGTCTTGGAGGAAGAAGAAGGTACCTAAAGCTGTCGAGCAAAGACACATGACTAAAGTCGAAAACAGTAAGAGAATTCGCCTGCCGAGTTTGTCGATGACCAAACTCGAGCTGAAAGTGGACGCTACTTGGATGATGCCGATGATTATTGTGGCTACAGCGGCCGGGACGGCGGCGCCGGCTGATGCGAAAATCGCTGACGTATTGAAAATCACGGCATTGATGCCAGAAAGTTGTTGGAACACCATGAGGGCGAAGCAGATAAGGATAGCTTTCAACGCAGTCTTTTTAGTGATCGCTGATAAATAAGATACTCGGTTGTTGCGATTGTCCTCAGCGCGTTGCTTCAAAGCGTTCAACTCCCCATCGATATCGTAATTATTCCCGCGCAGTCTGACCAACGCTTCTCTCGCTTCATCATTATTGCTCTTGTTGACTAAATACGTGGGACTTTCTGGCATAAAGAAGAAGACGATTCCGAAAATGATCGGAATACACGTACAGAGAATGTTGAAGGCAAAGACGGACGTATAACTTCCGATGACGTACGCGAAAAGGATACCAATAGTGATCATAAGTTGGAAATAACTTCCTAGAGTGCCGCGGATGGAGTCTTGAGCTATTTCGCTGGTGTAAGCCGGGGCAGTGACACAAAATGCTCCGCCGGCGAATCCAGTGATGAATCTTCCAGCCATCAGCATAGCAACGTTGGAAGCGAAGGTGATTAGTAACCAGCCTATAGTGAAAGGTAAGACGAGTAATAACATGGTTTTCTTACGTCCTATAGCGTCCATTACTATACCGATTGGGATGCAGACGCTGGCAGCACCGAGGTTGACGAGAGAGGAGATCCAGTCGCCGTTGGATTCGCTCACAGAGAAGTTGTAATCGGTCTGGTTATCTTGGGTTATCTTGAAGATGACGGGTGACGACCACCCCAAAGTCGAACCGGCGGCCAACGCGCCAAGGGTTGCTGGAAGTGACAGTATTTATTTTAATAATTACGTCGTTTAAGAAAATGTTAAATCCGACAAGATATAGGCACATCAAACATTTGATACATAAATTCAGAATGTGCACTCCATCCACCTTTTCTTCGGCCTTCCCCTTCTTATATTCCCATTCAATTTAAAAGTGAGAGTGTTTGAAATAACACACTCAAAAACAAGAAGTCCGATATCTTGTCGCAAGCTGGTAAAAAGAATATTACCTGCGATAGCTGCAATATATTGAGGCAGCTTCCGCCCCCCCTCGCGCGGTTCCACCAACACCGTCTGAGACACACCCACCTCAGCCATTGTGCCGTTACCCTCCGCTGTCTGGAAGTAAACAATAAGACCTGTATTAATATGGTCCTAGGAACCGAGTATGTCGTGCTCACTCAAATGGTGGCGGCGGAGTCGTGGGTCGGTAAAAATAGCACATGAAAGGTCTCCAGCACTATATCTCCACACCACATGAAACATCACCACAATCAAATGCAGAAGAAAGAACATACACACTTTAAAATTTATAATATTGCTATGGACAAAGAATAATAAGAATATATTTGAAAAAACTTTATTTTTTAAAATGGTGGCCTATATATTTTTTAATATACTTCGAAATAACAGTATTATGTATACAATACAGCAATAAGTATCATTGCTAAAATGTTAATAACAAACAACATACAAATTATCATTCTGTGTACCTATTAGATAACATTGAATATATTGATGTCATCCTGCACATCTATCAGTAAACAAAATATATTTTTAATTTAAACTTACTTAAAAAGATTTATTTTTGGTATCACTTAAAACCTTACATATTTTACTTTAACTATGACATTTATTGACATAAATCATAGGTAAAGAAAAAGTGAGGCTATGAGTAATGTATAAGTGAGGATGTCTTGACTTTGGGTAAATATAATTTGATTCATTTATTAACCTATCAATACCCGCGCGGTTCGATCTGAAGCCTTCCTATTGTTGTTCAGTTGTTTTTATTATCTCCAGAATAGAAGGGTTGAAGAGATGGAAAGGACTCCACAGACAATTATGTTCTTAATATGTTGAATTAATTTATTATCTTGTGTTATTTAACTTTATTTAAATTTTGTATTGACTTTATAGGTACAGATACATTTTTAATATAATTATAATCTTATTATTACAGCCAGCCAGAAATATAGATTATTTTAAAGCAAGTAAATGTTCTTCAGCAAGAACTTTATACATTAGTTGTATAATAATGTGAATGCAGGCAGCCTTATTGGCACAATGCATTACAGCCATTTATATATTGTGTATATTTTTGAGTTTCAGTATTTAGTTCTATTTTAATTATATTTTCTTAGATTTTTTCTTGTTAAAATGTTATTTATTCACGCATATTTTCAACTAAGTATGACCTTACATTCCTCAGTCATTGTTTCCACTTGGGTGGTCAATCATAACTTCGATATGTGATCTATAACAACTATCATAGTGAAAGGACTACAAATTGCTTTCTATTATATATAGTACTACCAACTTAAATTAGATTCAGCCTCAAGAAGAGATCAACTAGAATATCGAATAATGTATTAGCATAGCATGACTTCATACCGGCCCGTGGATGATGCATAAGGCAACTAAGAGACACATAGCCTTAATCTTGGCAGCTGATAGTCAACAATAACATTCACAAGGAGGGTTTATGTCATGTCCAGATGACCAGTAGTAGAATCAAAGTGGAATATTCAATAGTTTATTTTTTTATGCTGACCTCATCGATAGATAATAAAACTGTATAGCAGACCCCAACTTTGCATCACAGTCAGAAATATAGTATGTAGATGTGATACCTGCATATTTCGAAACACTACTTGTCACTTTGTAAGTGAACTCAGCCCTACATTGTAATTGTTGAACCACAGAACAGACCAGAAACAAAGCATGTCAGATCAGACTACAAAGTTTCTGATAAAATCCTGTTCAAAATTTCCTGAAAACAAGTCTATAAAATATCAGTTACTTATATGCAATTTTTATAACGCAATAAAAATGCAATTACCTCATTTTGAATATTACTTGGTCCTGGAGTAGAGAGCAAAGGTTCGCGCTCACCGTCAGAATCGTCCACAACATTATTGCCACGATTTCGAAACAGAGAAGACTTCATTTTTTTACAATATAACTAAAACCTATATAACAGAAACTGGTTGTATTGTATTGGGTTTAATTAAGAATATATAACGCGTTTTACGCGGGTGCACTTGTTACCAAATCGGACGGAATAAATTGAATGTTTGCAGGAGGTCGTATTTTCAAACAAGCTGCTAATTAATTTGTTGTTTTGTTTTATCAACTTTGCAGATACAAATTGACTCTTAATCCATTGAAATAAAGCAGTTTTTTGCTAAAAACACTATAAATTCCTGCGCAAAATCTTGACGGACACAAATGCACTGCTTTAACGTCTATCAATGTCACTGTCAATGTCAAAGAAAAATAATCTGCGTTCACGAGGTTCAAATTTATCTACACTACACGATTGATTATGTATTTATTGGACATTATTTTAAATGAATCACAGGGTATATGTCTGTGAAATAAATTAAAAATAGCCGTACTCGCGCGCGGGGGCCCTTTCAAAATCTATGGCCCTACTAAGTAGTACGACTAGTTCGGTAAATGAAATAGCTCAGATTCATTTTTACATTAGTAAAATATTGCTTTATAAAAAATTGCAGGCGTTAGCCTTTACATAGATAAACAATAGGAAAAAGAGATTATAATTAGGAAATTCGTTTAAGATAATTATTTCTCTTTTCTTCAATTAAAATGAACGCGCTCGAATAATGCATTAAGTCTGTATATATAGGTAATATGTTGTCCAAACACAACAAAGGTATACTTACCTATACCTAAGTACATAAATTCACGAGTGAGTGTTTACTGAACTATAGCATGTCAATTTACAACAGTTTTCATTACAAGATACACTTTACAATCGTCACTTTAATATTTAACTATGACTACATAATATACTTATTGCAATGATTAGTCTAATGACCGAAAACTAGCGCCTGACGATATTTTATCTTTCTTTGGGTGAATTTTTGAGCATTTCGATCACCGGATTAGTATTACCTCCTTCAAAGTTCAACAAAGACAAGTATCAATTTACTATCTTTATGAGTTGTGTTGGGGGTAGTGTAAAATGTTATCGAAATGTTTGATTTTATAGATTTTAGAAAGGGCTTTTATTTTAAAGGACGGTAATCATCATCATCATATAGAGTGTGTTATTGCTATTTTATTCAACGATAGTAATCAATGAAAAAATGAATTCACCGAGTTAAATATCTCATACGATTTTTCTTACGATGTAAAATCTAAGAGTAGGAGAACCCCACTAGATGTGCAAAACTAACTTTACACCAAAAATATCATAAATTTTTCAACGTGAACAACAACAACGGCCCGTAAACTGATTCGAACTTGACATTGGCACGGCGGCTCGCCCTTGACCATGTTCAATTAGAATAAGCCTGCCAAGTTGAATTGTTTGCATTATAATCGCGACTATTTCATGCCAAGTGACAACATTATGCACGCGTAGGTATTAAAGCGAATAGCCGCAACGGATATGTGACATAGGTACATCTATTGAATTCGTTAGATTGTACCCCTGAATTAATGGCAAAAATCTAGCATTTTTACTTTGTACTCGACAGTTCAAAAGATAATTTGATGTTTTCAGAGTTAGTTTGATTGTGTTTATGTATAATAAATGGAATCAACCCATAGTGAAAAACATAGATAATCTAGGAAAAAACTAGATAAAGTATATACTCTCTAAGTATAGGCACACAAGTTAGTGCAGATTTCATTCCACTTATACCTACTTATAACTCGAAATGGAAATCCGCCGAGCAATAAAATTACGACCTCCGTGGTGATAGTGGTTACTGCTACCGCTGGAAAATATTTACTTGTGACTGATTCCAAATATTTGTCTGGGGTCCTGGGTGTGTTGTGCTCGTTTCTCTGTTTATGTCCATAGGACCCGCCATATGAGCTTAGTGCTTAGTGTTGGCCGTTGAGTGTTGTCAATAAAAAAAATCGTCGAAAAAATTTGTGTTTAACAAAAAGCAGGATTTCCTACATGATTCTGAATATATAACTTACAAAAAAATCACGACATGATCCGATATGATTACGTGCTATTTCTGTATTAGTACCTATTTAAAAAAATACCTAAGCTTTTTAAAAACACTCCATGTACCTATGCACAGCCATTCAACGTGAAATTGAATAGACGTTAGTTACACTGCGATGATATTCGCAAAGAATTTCAATAACAAAGACGTGTTTTGGAAACATTCTAGAATGGCGAGACGTTGAGAGAAAATGTTTTGTCTTGAATTTCAGTTCCAACTTCCAATAGAAGCGTAGAGTTTTCACACTGTTTTCTCTTTTCAGTGTTATGTAAATAAGGTAAAAGGGGATAAAAGTATTACTACCAAAAATCCTAGTTATTGGGGCATCAAACAGGAGGGAAACAGACTCTGGGGGGCTACCACGAAACGTACAACACGTAATACATCTTTGCGTCCACACTTTTTTATTTTAAACGACGCGTAGGTACACGATATGGGAAAGTGAGAGCATGTGGACGTTAGTAACGTGTTACGTGTTTGTATGTTTCGTGATAGGCCTTCTGGGCCACCAACGTTTTATTGACCATAAGCCGTTTCAGCTTGGCCAAAAGTGCTTTCGTATGTCTGTGTGTTCTCCTCTAGAGGTCGCATTTCTCAACAGATTCCCGTTCAATTTTGGGAGCAGGTTCAAAAAACATGAAAATCTATTGTAGAGCCATTTTTTGGAAATTTTTGAAAATGGCGGAGTTTCATTTCTATTATGACATACACATACACATAATAGACGGATATTTTCATAAGCGTTGTCAAAAGATGAATAGTCCAGTTCGTTTACAAAAAGATAATGTCTGACTTGAGCATTTAGAGTTCGAATCCCGCTGAACGACCTCTTTTTAGTTCATTATATGTATTTAGTTTTATTTTTACGAACGCCATTTTAAACTTTATTTTACAAATTATTTTCTTACATTCTACTTGGGGCAAAAACACATTTTTTGTATGTATGTATGTTTGTTTGTGTGTAACGCGATAACTTTTGAACCGTTGGTACGATTTTGATGAAATTTAAAAGGTATGTAGGACAGTAGGTAGGTATGTAACAAAATCGGTTAAGTCGTTATCAAAATATTCACAATTTTGTAAAATCTCATCAAAATTTATTGTATTCGCGAGGTCTACGTTCGCGGCGAACAACTAGGTTCAGGGATTGGTAAAGTGCTCAGGTGAGAGAGAGAGCAACCATATGTAAAGTATCTCTATGCAGCGTTAATAAAAGCGAATATATATTTTTTTTAAATGAGGATAAACCACACATATTGAGCTAGCCCCAAAGTAAGTTCGAGACTTGTGTTATGGGATACTAACTCAACGATACTATATTTTATAACAAATACATATACTTATAGATAAACATCCAAGACCCGGGCCAATCAGAAAAAGATCGTTTTCCATCATGACCCGACTGGGGATCGAACCCGGGACCTCTCGGTTCAGTGGCAAGAACTTTACCACTGCGCCACCGAGGTCGTCAAATATGCAGTGAATTTGGGTAGATTGATGAGGGGGATGCCCTAAAGACATACCATAACACTTCTGATGATGTCCTTTGTAACCATTGTAGCTATAATCGGCCCAGGGCCGAATACTGGCACTCCAAAAACTGCCGAACGATTGCCACCCCACATTTCACAGATAAATGAAAAAAAAAAACAAATGATAAATCACACTTGACACAAAATTTCGAGTGGTATGAAGAAATTCAGTTCTAAGATTTGTTATATACCTAACCTCTTCACTATATATGATAAACATGTCGAATGTAGATTTATCTCATAAAATGTTACTTGTTATTGTAAAAATACTCAAATATATTGCAGTTTTAAAGTACATTTACAAACATTATTTACCAAATTGTTACAAAACCTTCGAGAAAAATTGAAAGTTAATTAAAGATAAGCGATAAGACTCGCCAATTAATGTACTTACCCAGAAGGTTTAGTACCTAAGTTAATTCTTTATATTCGGCTGTTTGTGATTTCAAATATATCTAACTAGCGGCCCGTCCCGGCTTCGCTCATGTAAAACCAATATAGATGACACCTGATTCCTGAGGAGGGTCCTCAGGAATCACATTATCTATTGGTGAAAACCGCTTGAAAATCCGTGCAGTATTTTTGAGTTTATGGCGAACAGACGAACAGGACAGACGCGGCAGAGTGCTTTGTTTAATTAATTTTGTACTGGATGTACAATAACTGCTGTCTCGAGTTAGAATCTCATAACCATAACACAAGTCTCGAATCTGTGAATTTTAATTACATTCGCTCCTTTTTATTTACACTAGCCCGCAGATTCGCCCGCGTAATTTAAAGCGCATAAACTTCTTATTGTCAATATGTCGGGTTCTAAGCAACGTATCGCGATGAATCCTATATTAGATTTTAGGTTAGACCATCCGCTATATAACTGTGCTATGGCTAGCTTAAGTTCAATTAATGGTCGTCTTAGGCCGACGTTTAAACTACCTTTCCAAATTGAATGGCTGATTAACACATACATTAGCTAGCAGCTCCATTAGCAGGCATACAAAACTTCATACTATATGGCGTTAAATTTGAAAAACCATCTACTTATATACATTTTATTTTTAAAATTCCTGCAATAAAATTTCAAATAAATAAATAAACTTTGCAGGCACCGTACATCCGGGCGAAGCCATGTGCGGAAGCTGTCAGTTTGAAAAATATTTGACATACCATATATGTATCTTTGTTGCAATAGATAATATACAATTATGTCGTCCATTTTATGTGCGGTGGATGCCAGTACTCATACTCGCATAATGCGAATAATAGTATGGTCTGTTTTCCTCATTATCAATTTGTATTGGCATGCTAAAACAATGCAGATCATGTCACTATCAGCTAATTAGATATGTGTGTACTGCACAAGGGAATTATATTTAAACTAGCTGAACTTCGTGATGTTATCCGCGTATTTATTCAAAAATATATATTTAAAATTGTATGCACAGTACAGGGGGCTTACCATCATCTCTTAACGCGATCCACTTTACGACCTAAACTGAACTGCATCGCAAATTCGTACCATCGACTTAATTTTTAGTATGAATGCGATTCATTTTAGGTGCCTAAATTGAACTGAGTTGCATTGGAATCGTTCTGTAAAAGTTGATGAAGTAGGCCTGCAGTACATTATAAAGCGCCATTGATCTGTCAGAATTTTTGACCAAAAGAAATCTGACAGGTCTGGGGATCGCTAATCTCGGGATAAAACGTACCCTATGATTAGCTTCCTCAATATCAAATTTCATAAAAATTGACCCAGCCGTTAGAGCGTGAAGAAGTAACAAACATACTCACAATCTTTCGTCTTTACAATACTTATTCGTGGAATCGAATGGGATGGGATTGCAGCACGATTGCAGTGATATGTGCAGCCTCCTTACAAAAATCGACAGAACTAATACTAACTTTAAAAGATACTAACTACTATAATACTCATTCAATATTTCATTACAGTATCTATCACTACACGCATACATTACAGTATCTATCACTGTATTTGTTACAAGTAATCATTTCATATATCCGACACGAGAGACGATTTGCAATCGAATCTTATTAGCATACACGTCATACCTGATGTGTGTCATAAAACAATTTAATCTAAGTATCAGACAGGATAAGCTTCTAATTTGGCGGGAAATATTGTAAAGAATGGTCTTGCATGTTTATAATAAAATGAGAACTAAACGATAAATATTCAACACCTATGTACTGAGATCTCAATTATTTAGAAGTAAGTTTAAAAGAGTATGTGAATATATATGAAAATATAAATGATGTAAGTGGTACCTTCTACTATAATAGTAGTTTATATTTTAGTGTATAAGAGTGTTTTCCTGCGAGGTCGCCCGCGTGAATTTCCCAATTACACTTAGTGAAATCTCAGTCATCCGAATGGAGGTTGCTCCTTTTTAATTTCGCGATTTTCCCACAGTTAATAATTATAGGTACCTAGTCAGGATTCGGATTAAAAAACGCAGCAATTTATATTTTGATTTTCGATACAAATTATTTACAAATTTTCAAATCGAAATTCAGCTGTTTTTCCGTCTCGCTTTTGGAAACCTGCGCGTGCACAGCAGGGTACGCCTGAGCAGCGAAGACAATTACCCGATAGTGGGAATTGCTCACTAATTTGCCAATATTACGCAATCGCTTATGGAATATAAATAACTAACGTTATTATATTATTTTTATTTTTTTTTATAACTTGGCGCTCGCGCCTACATTCAGACGGCAATAAATGAAAATCAGTGTTTTTGTACTAATGTGCTGAAAGTTCACTGAGTTACGGCCCTTTTGCCTTGCTGCAGCACACTAATTCTTTTAGCATTACGCTTGTATGTACACGTAATATCAATATTATTTTAATGCTATATATGTTATTGTTTTTAGCGTCTGTGGCGACACAGGTAAACGTTTTCTGTGTCTATGTCAATTAGATTTTTAAGATTACTAACATTTAATTATTCACATTTATTTAGATAATTATTTATTTTATTTAGAGACCTTTAAATGACAAAGTAATGGTTTTATGAATGTAAAACTAAGTTTATCTTTACCCACACAAGGTTTTGTATATTGATTATCACGAACCGATAATAAACACTTGGTTCTGCGATATAATGTTTATCACATGTATATGAATATGGTTGATCCATGTTTGATGCAATAAAAATATCATACGAGATATGTAAGGTGCCCAACAATCTGATTTTATCGGGACACCTTGTTCTCAATCTCAATCCAAGCCTTTATGTCGTCCCGCTTATAGATCTATCTAGCTGTTCGGAGGTTTTGTAAATAGTGAAAATTATTATAAAATCTATTCACAGTGCTATTCACAGCGCTATTTTCGCAGCCAAGCAATTACATTGCGGTATGGTTATCGTTGGGCCACCAATAGTTGATTGTGTAAATGTGTGGCTGCGAAAAGATACGATAGTGAAAATTGAGTTGGACGAACGTCCTCCGTTGTCCAGCGAGAGGTTAAAAATGTTACTGTTTTTTTTTTATTAAATTGATGCACAGCTACGTATTTCATCATAGCATATTTATAAGTATAGATAGTAAGTACCTATAACCATATCCTACAAACAATCGGAAAGGTCATTCACAAAATTTTGAAATTGTCACAAAAAGTTTGTAAATGTCCCGCTGAAACAAAAAGCAATGGTCACATTAGCGATATCACATACATGTATGAAACCTGTATGGGTACTGTACTTGTATGTTGTCGACCTTTCCCCGTGTTCCGTTTCCGGAAGATGTTTGCGGAAATACATGTATGCATGTATGACCAACCGGGTCATAAAATTAAAATTATTATATGTATGTAAAGTTGGTCTAAGATGCAACAGTTAAATAGGATATAGTCGATATTCATGATTTAATTGCTTTGTTTAGCAGTTACAAGTAAAGCTAGGTAATAAAGTAAACATTTATTAGATACTTAGCTTATGCCCGCGGCTTCGCCCGCGTTTATTTCGTGCGTCCGCTATTTAAGTATAACTTATTATTGTAAATATCTTGGCTTCTAAGCAACGTATCGTATCGTATATTAAAATTCGTAATGTAATTGATTGCGGTAAAATTGTATCTGTTATTTTTTGTTTTATAACAATTTGTGTCAATGAAAATATATAAAAGTGTAATATATGACAAAAAATTGCATGTATTTTAGAATCCTAAAATAGTTTCCATAAGAATAAATCTATATATATATATATATATATACAGATTTTGGGAAATTACCACGTAAAGGGTCGAAAAACTTTTATATGAGAGTTCTACACCGTTGGATTTTGATTGTTTACAACAAATTACAGAATACGTGTTTCAGATTTTTCTGAAAATTAACCCTCAACCCCTTCAATTGAAAGATTGTATGGAACTACTTAAATATAAACTTCAAAATAAAAAGCTGAAAGTTGGTAAACATACTCTCTTCATCATTTTTCTTAAATTAATGACCGAGATTTTATTACTATGAAATTCACGCGGGCGAAGCCGCGGGCCAAAGCTAGTTTAATATAAAATAAATATTATGATGAACATAAAGATAACACACAGTTTTACAACATTTTATGTGAGTTATTGACGTGGGTGTACAATAAAACGTATTATAGCTTTAACTGTAGAATTTATTTTAACAGATAAAGAATGGCGGCGGAAAATAAAGAATTTGACAAGATTTGATAAAATAGATTGTGTTTTTAAATCAAAATAATTATTCCACGTTCCAAGAAGTGGTGGATGCCGAAGACAACTCTGGATCCTCTCTCTCTCTTTAACTCTTTCTGCTTTTGTCCGCTCTGCTAAACGACAGCTAATTTTATAATATTTATAGTTACATACCCTGTTATTCATTAAAAACTTAAAACATATTTCAAACTAAAATATTTTTGTTTTGTATAGTCTCGTTCTGTCAATGTCAAATATTGTAAAGTGCGACAGTGACAAAAGATATTTTGGATTTTGATATACCTACTTACTAACTTTTTCTGGGGATAGTTTGTATTATTTTTTCCAAAACAAAGCTGCCAGTACCCATTCAGTTAATCGAAAAACCAAAGAATTAAGCATTTTTGGAAATGTATAAGAACCACTGATTTATAAATATTATTAAATGTTTTCCACACTCGGTACTTACAATGTTCATCCAAAACTGAACCTTGTTTATCAGATAAATAAATCTTGATGTTCCCGCGATTATATTTCGACGAGACAGCTCGTTATTATTAGAAAAAAAAACAAATAGATTTTTGGTAGTTGCCACAAAAAAAAGTATTTTGCACGCAACGTTCTATATTTTAAATCGCAAATTACGAGATTTTAAAAAATGGTAGAATGCATGCGTTTTTAATCCCCGATGCAAAAAGAGTGGTTTTATAAGTTTAGTACCTATGTATCTGTGTGTATCATCGTAGCTTCCAAACAGATGAACCGATTTTCGTTTTTTTTTTGTGTCATAGATAATTTTATTTCGAGTGTTGTTCTTAGCCATGTTGTAGCGAAATTAATATTGAAAGTCGGGGGTTTTAAGACTTTTTCGTAATTCTGAAATTATTTATAACAATGTCAGGTTAGGTTAGGACATGTAGTAAAAAATTACTATGGGTATAACAAATTTATGTTCTAAAAGCCCAGATTAGTATTGTGATCGTAGGTAATAGGTCAGTGGGATTTTCGGCTAAATGTTGCGTGAGATTGTGAAACAACGGAAGGAAATTGAAATGTTATTCGCGATTAAGAAATGGAATATTACACTACATGGACAACGTCTGATATCCCGTATCAGTGGGATTTTATTAATTAATATCATGCTTATTACATTCCTATCCAATAGATAACATATCTGAATAATTTCGTAAGATACTCGATTCACACGTAGATTTTTATCTAAATATTTTTTGTCAGTTTTTATACTCTCTATAGTATTTTTTTATACTTCTTTAATTAACATTGGATTAACAAAAATAAGTAGGCAATAATTGATTAAAACGAAATGCTAAATATAAAATATGTAAGTTACATTTTGTGAATTAATTTCTTTCAAATTACTACCTACATATAGAGCACTCGTTTATGGTAAAGCGTGGTTCATGTGTGAAAAATGTTGTTTAACTAGTTGTTTCAATGTTTGATTTATTAAATATCTAATAAATATTTTGTACGATGATACACTTCAAGACTGAATCATCAAAACAGACAACAAAATAAGGTAGATAGTAATATCTAAAAGGAAAAAAATTATATTATAAATGCGAAATTAAGTTTGTTAACTCTTCAAGTTCTCTGTCTACTCAAACAATCTTCTTGAAATTTTTCATACAATATGTAGTTTGAGGTATGGAGCAGGACATAGGGTATCCGTTTATACCGAAAAATTAACGCGAACAAAGGCTAATAATAAACTTAACGACTAACTTTTGATGCGATCATTTCGCTCAGACCACGTTTTGTACGATTTTTTTTTACTTCTCAGAATACCTAATTAAATTAAATACATTGTAGATATCCCTCGAATTAATTTTAGACGTCTGTGCATTTGTTACAACAAAAAATACAATCTGATTTAATTAATTGTACTTATGTGGGTAGATTATTGTATGTGATTATATCAATATGCGTAGTATTCCTATGGAATGTTAGATAACTGTGGTAGTAATGAAAAGTAAATTTTACCTTTATCTTGAAGAGTAGGACAGGTTCCCTTCAACATTTAAGAAGGTAGGTTTATTTACACAATTATATAGCTACGAGAAGATAATAATTTGCCTACCTACGTCAAGATTTGTTTCTCATGTATTAGCCAGGTGAAAGTCAATAAAGATTAAATATACCTATTTGTTTATATTAATAAAAAAACAAGCTTATATTCTTTCTGAAATGTACATTGATCTTACTGAGTCATTTGCCGGTGTTTAAAAAAATCTTTTCCAAGTAGGTAGTATGTATATTTAGAGGATTTCATCCCTCGTGAAACGTATGCACTTGAAAGTAGGTATTTATTTTACATACCTATATTTATATTCAGTCAAAATATGTGTATTTTTATCCCAAAACGAAAATAGATTGGTTTTAAGAGCGTACGTAAGTAATTCGTACCGTAACGTTATTCATTAAATTAAATAAGTAGATACCTATTTTTAAATAGTTAAAAAATATCACCATACTGAAAATAAAATTACGTAAAAAAGTTCAAAACTCACCAGTCAAAAATTTTATGTAAATCGCAGTGACTTTCCTCCTTTTCCGGGGAAATTTCAAAAACAGAACACGGGTACTCGGATCTCACGCGCGAAATATTTTTTCTTTTTATATCGGAACTAATCCAGAGACAATTTTCGATTTTCAAAAACTTTTCTCGCGCTCGAGTCAGGCAAAGGCAACCAGATAGGCGGCCTATTTTCCTGATTAACACGTTGTTACTGGCCGGTTGTGCGGCAACTGAACCGAGTAAACTTACATTGCAGGAAATGTATCGCGTATAAGTAGTTATGTTTGTGATTTACAGCGCATGCGTCGAACACAGGGTGTTAAATATAATTAAGAGATGTGTGTAAAATAGTAATTAATTTCATTTTTTTCAACAACTAATGACTTAAACACTTTATCAAAAATATTTTGTTTTGAGTTTTTGTTTATTACGAAAACAAAATAAACGGTGTTTAATAGGGCATATTACGCAAAGCGCAGATGGCGCTACTGGTACAACTAATACCTTAGTTGTTACCACAACATTGCCAATGGAGGCAAAAAGCGCCAATTTTTTGTATTGTTGCAGATTTACGACCAAAATTATTTTTTTTGTATCTATGTATGTATAAATAGCTAAGTAATATTGTTGTATAAGTAATACTGTGATGTAACTCTTCCATTACGTGACAAATCTCTGTGGTTTTAGCATAATGCATTATGTGTATTGTTTTTTAATATAGTCTTTAAAATTATAATAAATAAATAAAATAAATAATAAAAATAAATGTACTTATGTACGTTTGTAACGCGATAACTTTCGAACAGTTGGTCTGATCTTGATGAAATTTAAAAGGTATGTAGGATCTGTCACAATAATTTTTAAATTCGTGAGGCATCAAAGTCGTTCTTGAAACATTCAAAATTTGGTTAAAATTGAATGTGTTCGCCAGGTCTAAGTTCGCGCAGATATCAACACTTAATTTCTACTAAGGTCAAGCTAATTTTGGAAACAGACATTTAATTTAAAAAACTTTCAATTACAATTATTTGATGACTAAAATTAAATTTGCATTCAAACCATCATGTTACCACAAGTATATTTGCATATTCTTACGGCCTTTTAAATCTTGGGGAGAAAAAACAAACGTTCGTAGAATAAGTGCTACGACTTTCGAATAAAAAAAACTATCACGTTTTTACGAGCGCGACTACGAGTTATATAATAAAGCTACGATCGTCCCAATTTTCCATTCAAGAATTTGCTGTCCGCGCGGGACAGCTCTTTCCCGAGTGAACTAATTAACAATATTAATTAGGGTTTTTTTTTCTATTATGTTCCGCTTTTGACGATATAATCCCGCTTTTTTACTCATCAAAATCCGATTTTGCTCAAAATCAGGCAACGCAGCTGTAAATTGACATCAAACTATCATTATTATTATTATACTTTGTGTAATGTGCCTTTCAACTACCATTTTATGTTAGGGATTAAACTTTATCTATACATGTTTGCTTCGTTTAGCAATAGTATCATTTTACACCGATAACCTCACATATCAATAGCTCGACTCGAATCAAAATAAGACATGTCTTATCTCGATAATCGCAAAGCGAGTGCTCGAGTTGACTATCGATAAGACGCGTGTGGTAGAAGAAACATACTGAATTCTGACCTGAGGGAGAAGTGCGGGTTTGCATTTCACTTTTCACTATCGAATCGATTCGAAGTGAGACTCAGCGAACCAATCACATAGCACAGTGTGCTTGTCGTTGCGTCACAATGGCGCGCTGTGATTGGTTAGCCGCGTCTCACTGCGAAACGACTCGGTGGTAAGATGTAAATAGCAAAGTCGCACAACTCACACTGAAACGAACTTGCCAACGTCAGTGAAAACCATTTCTAACTTATCGATTAATGTATGTGTTGGAGACCTTTGACTTCGTATAATCGATAGTGCATAGATCTACTTTCTTTCGCGTCACTATTATACTAGTGTACGGCCGATATAGCTGTTTCACACGCATTAGTAAACTTGCAAGTTAATACTTATCAAGATCTCGTACGTAAATGATGAACAAGAAATACATACATAACTATTGCCAAAATTCATAGACAAAATGAAAACAACTCCTTCCATGCTAAATTAGATTAATAGTATTTTTATATCTGTAATTTATTTTGTATACAGCCCGAGCCTGCGATATACAAAAGTGATGTTTTTATTACAATAAGTGATGCAATAATTTTGAGGGTACTGACGATATTTACATACGGAAATCGGTCCGATTTGGGTGTAAAGTCATTTATCACTGCTCGATTGAGCTGTCGTGAAATAACTGTCTACCTGAGGTATGCCATGATGGGACTTATTTTTAAGTAGTTGTTCGCCGCGAACTTACTCGCGAACACAATAAATGTTTGATGAGTTCTTACAAAATTGTGAATATTTCAAAAACGACTTAACCGATTTTCTTACTCCACGAACTGAAAAATTCTATTGACAGATTCTACATACCTTTTATTAAAATCAGGACAACGGTTCGAAAGTTATCGCGTTACAAACATACAAAAAAATTATTTTTGCCCCAAGTTGATTTGTAGTGATCAATATTTTTATTTTAGAATACTTGCGGCATGTGGTGGTTGTCTATTGTCTATGAAGGCCACAGAAAAGTAAATGAATACCCAGGTCTAGTTTTCACAAATGATGTACATACTTGGATGAGATGGTTTAGAAATAATATAAACAATATGAGAGAAGAGAAACTATTAGGTGAATATAACTATAACACGAAATGTATAGGTATTTAAAAACTTGATACGTTTTGTATGATGCTAATTTTTTTCGTAACAATACCTGTAAGTATAAACAAATTGCAGCATCAAGTACATTGAACTTGAATGCAGCGAAGGGGCAATGATCCGCGTATTATTTTATCCTCGAGCCAAATGCTATCAATTGGCAGTTTGAGAGACTTGAAGTGATAACACTCAAGAAATCATCGCTGACTGTCATTTTTTGAGTCAATATGTCAGGTTTGACTGCGATATTACGTATACTTTACTTACACAGAATATTTTTTTGTATATATTTTGATGTAGTGAGCGTTACTCGTACGTCAAAATGTTTCTTTATTGACCGAGCGAGCGAAGCGAGCGAGGTTTACAAATCAACTTAACAACGGGGCACAATTATACATTTTTTGTATGTATGTATGTTTGTTTGTTTGTAACGCGATAATTTTCGAACCGTTGGTCTGATTTTGATGAAATTTAAAAGGTATGTAGGATCTGTCAATAGAATGTTTAAGTTCGTGAGGCATCAAAATCGGCTAAGTCGTTTTGGAAATATTCACAATTTTGTAAAAACTCGTCTATTAAAAATGTATTGTGTTCGCGAGGTTTGTGTTCGCGGCGAACAACTAGTATAGTTCATTTCATTTCAGAAGCCAATGTTGCATTTAATTTACTTACTTATGGTTATTATAACAACGATCATTTCCTTTAGAAAAAACAATGTTAGTTAAAACGATTAAATTAATTGAAAAAATATTATCATAATCGCTTATGCACAATGCACATTGGATTAAAAATCACTTCATATGTTGAGCAAGAAGTTTAATATATGTAGGTATATGACCTATATTTGTTAATTGACGTCCTTGGAGAAAAGGCTGCGGAGAAGTTTGTTGCGCCGTTTCTTCTTCACCTGCGCTTTGGAAGTCGGCAGTAGACATAGTTTAAGTAATTTTTTGACGTCAATAAGTGATGTATATCATCCTAAATTGAATAAAGAATTTTGAATTTGAAGAATATTCTAATTAAATCAAGATGGAAGATAAGTCAAAAGACTTATCTATGTATTTTATTCGTATCACGCATCCGATCTATAAATTAAATAATATCCTATACGTCAGTATAAAATAAAAAAAATTAAAACAAGTAAAATAATTCAGTGTAGAGAATATAATAATAAGATACGAATTAAAAAAATAGATAATCTATGAAAAAAAAACACGAAGGAATCCTGACAATGTGTGATATATTTTGATATGAAATCAGCGTCAAATCTAACGCACCGTAGTAGGTTCAAGATGTCACGAGTGAAGATTAGATTTGCTTATGGATTGTGGTCATGAGACCCCTGCATGATGCTTTTGATGATCAAATCATTTATTCAGAATTTACACCTTCGCAGGCACTTCTAAATGTAAAATTTAATGTTGTAGGTACCTAAGTACAATAATTTCCTACAAAACTACATACTTGCGTTTCGGAGCGACCTGAGAAGAAATGCCGAAAGAATCACATTTAAACAGTGTTGGTTCCTATCATGCCAAAAGGGCTAACTATTATTGTTTCTATCTGCATATTTTTCTCTGATAGTATAACAAAGTATATGAAGTACATGGTCAAAAAGTATTAAATGCTGATAGATAATTAAAGATAAATCAATGACACTTCGCTTCGCATTTTTATATGTGTAGATAAGGGTGAAAATAATTTGAATTACTATTGGCGTAGGTAGCTCATCCGGAATTCAAAAATTCCCACACGAAAGGCGACTGGCTACGCCATAATAAAACTGAAACTTTTTAAAGTTTGTTTGTTACCTCTTCACGCTCTATCTACTCAACTAATATTCTTGAAAATTCTTGCATACATGTAGTTGGAAATATGGAGAAGGACATAGGGTACCTTTCATCCCGGAAAAATAACTATTCCCGGAAAAATAAACTGAAATTTTACGCGGGTGAAGCCGCGTAAATTTTTCACGGGACTAAGTCATTTAGTGTTTATGGCCATAAACACGTAGTCTTTGTCGCTTTTATATTTGGTTTTATTCACAGAGCGGATTGGGCCGTTGAGTGTCGTTGTCGTCCCTTTAAAATAAGGACAACGAGAAAAATATCAATTTAGATTAGGTAGATATGCTACATACAGTCAGTATTTGGTTCCTTCCGCGTGTGTTTTCCTCTAATTCAAATAACATACAAATATTATATATATGATTCATCTAGCTATTACACATTCTACAAGTGAATCATTGTAACTACAGTAAAACAAAGTTATCATGTTACCTGGTTCCCTTTTGATATCATATATGTATCTACTTCATTAAATAAGTATTTATGAAGCAGAAGATTGTTCGACAAGGTTTGAAAGGAATCAATTCCCATATCGGGTAGGCTGGGTATATCGGTGTTGGAAGTGATACTTTCGAACGTGTCAATCTATTTTCCATTTCGAATTTGCGGTAAATAAATAGTAGTTACCTATCTATGTAGGTATATAGCCTTTCTAAAATATTTATGGACAAATATTTAAAAACAAATAACCAAATAGTATTTTTTAAAGTTTTTTACAAAAATGACATTTTTGACACACGCTTTTATTGTTGTCAATGTCATGTCCGCACAGTAAACCGTTGAGGAGTTCCCACGCCTGGAGCCGGTCCTGGGTGCATCATGTTTCATAATATATATATAGTCATCCAAACAAAACGTATGTACAAAATTACCGATCAATCGGTTGAAGACATCGGGTTCAAAATCGAGTTGCAAGATTCCACCCGAATTTAGAGTACGTATGAGAAATGAAAAATTGAAAATTACACACCACATTGAATAAAACAATTAGAACATACATCGTTATTGCGTCAGGGTTATGTACTAGGTACCTATGTCTTCATTCTATCATCATGTGTCTTGTGGAACTATGAAAATTGCAACATTACGTAAACAAATACGGAAATTACTTAGTGTTATGTATATAGCAAGAATATGGTTGTTCACATAAAGTTATAATGCACTTAGGTATAAGTGTAATTGTGTAATGTAACAACTATAGGTATTATCTAGGTACCTATGTTCGTTTACATTTCAAAATATAGTAAATGGCTAAACAATAAAAACAAAACTTCCTTAAAATTTGTTTGTTATACCTACGTCGCAAAAAATCTAGAATAAATATCATAACAGATGTCGCAGTAAGTTAAGGAAATCCCACTTTTGACAATAATTACCTATTTTCTAGTAACTACTACATTTCATGGTAGATATTTTTCAATTAATTATTTTCTTAATATAATTATTGTAGTTGTCCTAAATTTTAGTTGCAGAAAATTAATTAAGTACATATTGTTATTCAAAAGTTATGTAATTATTGTGTAATAATAAATAATGAACATAATTTTCGTAAATTATGCTTTACATGTTTTTTAAAATCAGAATTGTATGATTCTTAATTTAAAATAAAAATAAATTCGTACCTCGTCGTACGTTTTTCGGAAATATTTCAAGGCCACCATAGTTCCACCGCCGCTCTTCATTTTTTTTTTAATAAACACACACGGCACAGGGACAACGCGTCGAAGGCTTTCCTTGAAAGCAGTGGACTGGCCTTCCCATATAGTAGCCATTTGCTTTTATTGGACCGCATACACAACACATACTATTTTCCTTGTGGACTTGTATGAGCGGTTTTAAAAAAACCCAAAAATTTTCAAATGCGAATAATATCACCTGTGCATAATTTATACAAAACTAGCTTTATTGGAGGCACGTATTATTTTTCTTCTTCAAGACAAATTTTGGAGCTGTCTTAGTTATAAAATGAATAGAATTATTCAAATAAATATATATTTTTAATGAAACAAAGGAAAATCTAAAAGTAAAATTTATTTTTCTAAGAATCAGCTATCTTGGTGAATGTTTGCAGATCCATTGAGAGATTATAGTATCACAATTCACACCACAAGTCAGAAGATAGAGATTCTTTTAAAGATTAATTACAACTGTATGTATATACATCAATATACACTAGCAAACCGGCCACGCATGGCACGGGGTTGTTTGAAGAGTGCGATTTTCTGAATCTGTGATTTGTTTTGATAAAGGTTAATACTGATTAGGAGATTATTAAATCTGATTATCAAAAAAAAGTTTTTTTTATTTATTTAACATATTACTGGCAAACGAACACCGCACCGCGTTCAGCCGAATTTCGGTCAGGGCATTGACCCATCCCAATTTGGGTTAAAAAAATTAAAATCCAGTAAATGAAGTCCAAGATGCGAGCAGGTTTTCTTACCTGCCATTTACATTGCATTATTGTCTTGCGAAATACTGGTATTCTTCAAATTCGGTGTTCAGTGCCCACCGAAACTACCTGTTTCGTTGGCTTTTAAAAAGTCATAACTTTAAGAAAAAAAAACGAGATTAGGTTAAATCCATTTTTTTTGTGACTTGTTTGTCATTTTTGTGTGGACGATTAAATAAAAGGTCTCATTTTATTTTTGGAAATCGCTTATATTAAATGTAATTTTTAATTTAAAGGCGTTAAGTCTGAAGTCTTCATAAATAAATCAAAAAATCAAAATCAAAATCAAATCATTTATTCAGAAATTAGGCCTTCACAGGCACTTTTTCACGTCATAATTAAATGATGTTTATCAAAGCTACAAACTACTAGCATTTCGGAACGACCACTGCTGAGAAGAAATGCCGAAAGAAACTCATTCAAACAGTGTTGGTCCCTATTATGCCAGAAGGGCTTACCATTTTTTAAATATAAATTTATGTATAATTTTTTATCAGTAATATAACATGTAAGTACATAATAAAGTACATGGTCAAAAGGTATACTGAAACATATTATGATTGTGATCAAGTGCTGATGAAAGGAAAATATATATACTTATATATATATGTATAATTAACCAAACAAAAAAAAAACTTTTAATAAAAGATCGAGCTGACCAGTTCCCCCGGCAGCACCCGTTCACGAGTTGACGCGTGAGTCAGCCATCGCGAAGCTCAACCACAATAGAGGGAACCTCCCGACCCGATCCACGAATAACGAATAAGTATATTAGATATATAAAAGTCTTCATTTAGCTTACAGACAGACATACCCGGTCACAACCGCATAGACGGGTAGTTCGCAGAGCGTTTCGACCGCTGCGGTCACGCTGTCATTACAATTTTTCAAATTTTAACAATTTTAACATGAGTTTTGCTATATGACTTTACATTAATTACTCTGTACTTCAGCAATGTCAATTTTATGAACGATTGATTTTGGAAAAGATTCCTTCCTCAAGAATATTGACGGATTGTAATGACCGCGCAGCCGCAGCGTTCGAAACGCTCTGCGAACCACCCAAAAAGCTTTAAAGCAGTACCAACTTTTCCAATGAAATTGCATAAAACGGTATTTCCACACGCGTACGAAGTCGCGGGCAAAAGCTAGTATAAAGTTGAAGCAGTTGAAAATGTGGTGGCGTGATTTTGACCATCAGGGAAAATCCCTATACTGCTTGTTTTGCTACAGTTAAAATTAACTTCGACATTGTTTTATCAGTTTAATTATTGTTTATGCATCGTTGAACCAGATAGAAAATGATGGAAGTAGGAGCTTACTTATTCACCGACGTCATCTGTCCTTCTTCCTACTAATGTTATAAATGCGAAAGTTTGTGAGGATGTGTGTATGTATGTTTGTTTACCCTTTCACAGACAGATTGTTATGAAATTTGGTACACAGGTAGAATACAACCTGGAATAACACATAGTGTACTTTTTATCCTGAAATTCCTACGGGAGCCAATCCCCGGGGCGCACCTAGTATATTATAAAAAAACTATCTGGTCTATGTCTGTATAATGGAACATGAGAACATATTCAATACGTGCTAATATTAATAATTACTAGGATTATCTTAATATATAATATATTTTCTTAAATACATAAAGAAAAAAGTGCCTGCAATAAATTATTTATTCATTAAGTATTCAGCTTAAGAAAAATGCATCACTATTTAGTGAATTCTTAATCAATATCAGGCAGAATACCAAAATTCGATAGGTACTGTAACTGGACTGGATATTTTATGACAGATGACATTTGTCATAGAGGAGTTAGAAGAACTGGTCAAGCGTGAAACGTACGGTTCCGAGGGTATGACCTAGTTACAAATACTCGACTGCACTCATTTGTCATTTTGTGTACTTAGAAAATAGCAGACGTGCACCGCAATCGCGAACTAAATGACGACGACTGTGGGTGTGTCCGGTTTGTCATACCGTTGTACCTACAGGTTTACGTACGTTAATGGTTTTAGTTGTTAAGTGTTGCGTAAGATGCGCCGTGTGGCCCTGGAATACGACCGCTCCATATCCTCACGTGGATGTTGTACGGGGCTAGACTATGGGACACAAAGGTAATAAGCATGGAAAGAAGGTGCTTGACTATAGCAAGCGGCCTGTTGCAAAATCAGAGTCAAATTTATGAAAATTTTTGGTAATTTTTAAGAGAACCCTGGACTTTGGGGCTTCATAGTTCCAAATGTCATCACCAACACGGGTAGATTAGAAAGTGTTGAAAGTGCAACGGCATTTGTGTAGCATGTGGCGTTTGTGTGCTGGGAGTAATCGCCTTAACATAATATGTGACGTTCCACAAGAAAAGCCACTAAGACGTTTCACTTGCTAATTTTATTATAGACTAGCTTATTATAGACGTCCCGACTTCGCTTGGATAAAAACATAATAAATTATACCCCTAAACCTTCCTCAGGAACCACTCTATCTATTGATGAAAAGCGCATGAAAACCCGTGCAGTAGTTTTTGAGTTAAACGCGAACAGACAAACGCGTTAGAGGACTTCGTTTTATAATATGTAAGGATGCACATAGAGGTAAGAAAAAGAAAATGAGAAAAAATAATTTAAAAAACCTTCTGAGAATTTTCCGATCACTCAAATAAAATCAAATTAATAGACGTCTTCTAAGTTCAACTTGAAGTAAGTACTTACCTGTTGCAAATTTTATTACAAACCGGTGCAAACCAGTTGTTGGTAATGCGCAATGTCTATGTCAAGGCTGCAACGTGATACGGATTACATCACACTCTGACATTTAAAAGTGTAGCGGATTCGACATTTCGCATAAAACTGGCCACTTTTTACTTTTTTTATTAGTTGTTAAGACATTGGTAATACTGCTGGCCACTTTTGTTATAATATGAATACAGAAAAAAAGGTGAAGTGACTATGTG
Organism: Plodia interpunctella; assembly: GCF_027563975.2. Lineage (NCBI taxonomy): Eukaryota > Metazoa > Arthropoda > Insecta > Lepidoptera > Pyralidae > Plodia > Plodia interpunctella. The sequence goes on from NC_071303.1 coordinate 1,524,766, forward strand.
AACGTCAAATGGAAACCATCAAGTTTCTAACGATTTTGTTAACGTATATTTGATTGTCTTAAAAATATATAAACAACTTTGTACCTAGTTACTTGATTTTTAGCAACCGAATCTACATACATACTGTTAAATGAAAAATATAAATTATTTTCCCGGAGCTTAATTTGTTTATTCTTTTTTTATTTGAAGTAAAATTCAACGCGATCATTGCATTATAAGGTTTTAGTAATATTCCAAGAATTAGCGCTAAGTATGTTTCTTTAACAAGGCAATTTTTAGCGCGTGTGCGATGACTACAGTTCAAACGTAATGTACCTATGTATAATGTGACAAATTCATTATTACATAGTGGAAACTAACTTAAATGGAAGTATCCTTACATTAATATGTAATATTAAAACAAAGTCCACTGCCTTGTCTGTCTGTCTGTTTGCGATAAACTCAAAAACTGGTGCATGGATCTTTATGAGGCTTTCACCAATAGATTCCATAGGAAGGTTCAGGTGTATAATTATGTTTTTACACGGGCGAAGCCGGAACGGGCCGATAGTAATAAATATGTATGTATTACGTTGAAATGTATGGTACATTTCAATGGAACTAATTTACTTCCGTCTTTTAATACTTACAATGATTTAGGTATAATACTAGGTTTTGAAACAAAGCCAAAACGATTTTTGAAATTATTATTTTTTAAATTTTTATTTTCTAAAATAAGTTAAAAAGCATGTGTGACATGTATAACAAATCCATTTAAAAAGATTTAATAATTTCCTTAGAGGAAAATATCATAATTACATCATAGAAAACGTAACATGAGATGACATGAACTGGCGACTCCGCGGTAAACAAAATAATGGCAACATTTTTTCAAAATTATCTATATTATCTTTTCTAAATTATCTAAACCTTCAGAGTGAGATACGAGTCAGATGTGTACACAAACTCATTTGGCACGAGTAGGATTCGAACCTGGTACATTTAGATCACAAGCGGTTCTAACCACTTGTCCACCACCGCGCACCGCACCAAGTTGCCATTGCCAAGAGCTTACTCGATAACTATTGGTATTCAACACAAAAACATCATTAATAACTTCAAATAGCTTAACTGTAGTCAATTTGTTTTAATTGCTAGACAAACTTTATGGAATGGTCCTGCATATCGTAACCCTCGCAACGACCACAGATTAACATACAGTCAGTCCACTCAATAGAACCAATAGACGTATTGTATGTATGAAGTCATTGCCACTTATAAATTGTTATAGTTTTCTCTATGGGTGTTAAAATGCAGTATATGTACTCAATATAAAATGCTTTGTCCGTTTTCATTCGCGTGGATTAAATATTCAGACCTTCCTTATGTATATTCATCCATAAATAACTTAATTTTACTATATGTGAAATTTTATATTCAATCACCTAAAAAGGCAAAAGTCTTACTTCTCGAAAATAAGTGCCACATAAGCTAAATTCGCTTGTATTTCTCTGCGAAATCGGTACACATGGTTTTATACAAACGTTCACCCCATACTACATTTACATTTGGGCATTTTTGAAAAAAAGTAACCTACTTATATACATTTCAAATTTCATCAAAATTGGTCCAGTGGTTTAGCCGTGAAGTGGAAGAGACAGACTCGCATTTATAGTATTAAGTATGGATATGGATAAACGAATCTAAGTGAGAATGATAGTGCTTAAACGAATCTAAGTGAGAATGCTTAGTTCAACCAATTTTTTTGAGATGAACCAAATGTTTGATATCTGTAATGTGGAGCCAACTTAACTTCGGTTGTATGCACGTTACAATAGAGCCCAGCTCGGAGCTGATAATGACACCAATTTGTTACATAACCGATTCTAGGACGTTCACCTATCGCGTTACACTTCTAAATCAGATGAAACGTTATCAATTGGCCATTAATGGATTTGGTAGACGATTGTGAAAATTTTCCTGTTCTACTAATTTGTTTATTGTTTACTAGATGCGCCCCGGGGCTTCGTTCCTGTGGGAATTTCGGGATAAAAAGTACCCTATGTTATTCCGGGTTATGTTCTTCCCGTGTGCCAAATTTCAAAACAATCCGTCCAGTGGATTTTGTGTAAAAGAGTAACAAACACTAACTAAACGTCCTCACAAACTTTCGTATTTGTAATGTTAGTAGGATTATCATCAGTTAGTAGTTTTAATCTTGATTTTGATATTCAGTGGACCAGCGATTTTAACCTCCGACTACGTAAGGAGTAGAATTGTAAGTTTAAAGTGGCATCGTAGCAGGCAAACGGCTAGACCGATTTTGATCGCGTTTTTTTGTGTTTTAGCTATGTTTGGAAAAAGTACGCCCAGCCGCCTAGCCGTTTGGAAACTGTCAGGTTTTCTAGCAGATGAAATGATGACAGCAACTTCGAAATCGGGTTTTTATTTAGTTTTTTTTAAAATCTTTTTTTCAGTAAATTTCCATAAATACACACATTAACATTATCGAACCGCGAAAACCTCGAATGGTTTATCTGTGTTCGGTGAGTCGCTATTACATTTAGAAATAAAATATGTTTTCAAATTTAATTTAAACTTTCTGAAATTGTTGTTGTAATAACTCCTGTAGTTCTAAAGGAATTTTATTGAGATAATTGGATTGGATTAAAATAAATTAATAGACTGTATTCAATTGTCCACTGCATTTTCGTTTCCGTAAATCTGGGATATCTCGGTTTCAACTCTGGTTTGGCGTGTCGACGTGTCTGTTTATGCTTAAATATGTTTGTCTGTAGCATTGTTAGCATTCGTATCTCCCAAACAGACGACCCAAATTAATCTAGTTGTTTGAAAGAGTATTCTAAGCTATGGTTAAATGTATTTAATCCGATCATAATCGGTTTTTAACAGTCACAGTTGCTGGCTGGGGATTAATATGTAAACAAGTAATAATATCCAATTGGTTTTTTCCGAAGTGACGTTAAGACGCTAATGAACGTATATGTACTCAGGCGCATGCAAAGTGTTTTCTAAAGAACATTTACATACTTTTAATTCCGACTAGATTTTGGCCGCGGCTTCGCCCGTATTAATTTCTTCAAACTTTCACCCCCATTATAGTTAATACAGGGTTGATTTTTTTAAACTATATGCATACCAAATTTAATCAAAATCGGTCCAGCGGTTTAGCCGTGAAAGCGAAACAGATAGATTCGCATTTGTAACATCAATTATGGATATACGTAATGTTTGTTTCTGTTTGCTTGTTCAGTAGATCATCTGTCCGCTCTAGTTAAAGGTACTTGTAAAGATAAGTTTTTTGCATTACAGAATAGCAATAAAACAAAAATATTCCTAAATCAATGTTGTAAAAATCCATGCTCTACTTCCTCGTGCCGTCTAGTAAAATCTTGTAAATGACTACATTGTTTTATTCGACCTTCAGTCTGTAAAATGCTTCAATAAATCTTAGACAAATTATTTTATTATTTACTGTTTTTAAGTAATGTTAAAGTATACACGTGCAATGTGTCATTTTTATTGAAGACACGTGACTGTTGACCAATGCTTGGATCATCATGGATCTTGTATGTAAACAAACGAATAAAAAATTCTTATCCTTACATTGTTAGTAGAAAACAAAGTGCTCACTTCCGCATCTGTCTGTTCGCGATAAACTAAAAAATGTCAGCACGGATTTTCATGCGGGTTTAACCAATACATAGTGTGTTCCATTATGTTTTTATCCAAGCGAAGCCGGGGTCGCTAGTTTTCAAAATTCTTTATTCAATTTAGGATGATATACATCACTTATTGACGTCAAGAAAATTACTTAAACTAAGTCTACTGTCGGCTTCCAAAGCGCATGTGAATTACATCATTATTACATCATTATTAAAAATGTCAAAATTTGAATGAATAAAAGTTGTATTTCCAATAAAATTATTGAAAATTGTCACACAATATATATATATATATATATATATATATATATATATATATAAAAAGCTAAATGTACAAAACGTACGTAATAATGTCATAAATCAATTACATATGTTATGAGGATACATATGCACCATGCTTGGGCCAAACATTATTGTCGTTCACATAATCGTCAGACTTGTAATATACCTTTTTACAAAGTACTTCTTTTATATAATTTCTAATTTTTTTGCCGGGGACAGACAATTTATCTTTATTACGTAAGGCTCTATCAGTGTAATCACCAACTTTTTTAAATAAGTTTAAATTTTTCCGGACATGCATAATGTTGTCAAATATGTATTGAGAGGGTAAAGTTAAAATATTAATATCTATTCTTAAACCATATATAGCACGGATTGCTCTTTTTTGTAAAATGAAAATAGTGTTAATGGTACTAGCACTCCCCCAAAGTAGTATCCCATAGGACATTAAGCTATGAAAATAATAGTATTATTTTATATGAACTTATGAAGGAATTTTGTAAATTATAAATGAATGAATTATAAATGAAACGAAGCCGCCGCCGTAACATAAAAAAAATGCATACCTATTTTTTAATTATGCGTATAAAACCTATTTACATGTCATCTTATATACCTGTATTTTGAATGCTTTTTGCGATCATTTAACTAAGCATAGAACTCTAAGGCAGACTTTTCGTTTATGAGTTCAACTGCTACGTACAACTGGTTGTACCACTAGAACATAATTTGACTCATGGTTCAACTGCCAGAATACTTAATATACCTTATAATACCTTAGTAACTTGTAAGTATTGTAACCATGTGATTACTGAAATAGTAATCACATGGTTACCACATAGTTTATAAACTCGTCAGTTATTTCCGCTCTTCATTCTGCGATTTCCGACAATGTTGTCATTTTGCGAACAATACAAAGGCATTTCAAACACAATGTGTTGTTTGCAACTACTTAACGAAGGTCCTATGGATTACTTTCCTTCGATTTTTTTAGACTTTGCCCAACATATAGGTAATAAAATCTCGAACCGGATTCGCTAGAAATAAAATTATATGCAATTCTACTTTTGTAAGTGCAAATGTTTGTGTGTCAGATTAACTCAATAAGTATTCATTCGATTTCCCAAAAATGATAAACTATAATCTAGGTAGTTATATTGTCATTTTTGAGATTTTTTTTTAAATGAGTACCTACTTATTCTTCTTATTAAAAAAATATATATTTGTTTGTTACGTTTTGCCGACATAATAAAGTAATTGTAATTCAAAATTTAATAATTAAGGCTATCTACATCTCTGTCTCTTTTTTGTATTCTTTCTGAGGGGAGACCAGGTGCCTGTATGACAGGTTCCACTGGATACCCAGTTCAGGCACCGGTTCACCACAGCAGATCAATTATAATGTTTTAGTTATAGTGTAGTCTAGAAACCTGTATTGTTGTGGAGAAAAAATAAAGTTTATTTTTATTTTTTATTTTTTAAATTTATATACCTAATTTATTTGTTTAATTTTTCATCAGGTTATATCTTGTATACCGTGTAGGTAACACAGAGACAATTATAGTTAATTAGGTAGTAATAAAGTCGATGCTTATTGCGAATTTGTAATGTTATTGTGCTGAATCATTTTTGTATAATTAATTAGTTTATATGTATACTTACTATTTTATTCGTTAAACGTATTACTTCTATTGGTTACGGTCTGAAGCACATACCTAATAGCGAGGCCAAAACTCAAAACGTTTCAATTCTTTAAGATCCTTGCTTTTATGTTGACCAAATACTTCAATAACTTTACGATTCAAGTAATTACCTTCTACTTATATGATTTTTTTTCATATACCTTACTTATTTTCGTCAAGAACTCAATAAATGATTTACTTACTTCCGATTTCCAAACGTTTTTCTCAGTCATAATAAATCCCGAATTGTCACAACCAAACTTTTCTTTCTCCATTTTCTCGCGTCCAAACGGAATTTTATCACTGGATTCCATTTTGCACTTGCACTCTGTCACTTATAGTAAATTTCTTAGCTTATCACTGGAACCACGTGTGACGGCAACCTTGAACACTGTACATTTGAAAATGAATTACAGCAACTGTTCTTCTATCGCAGTATAAATCGACAGCGAAAAAAAAATCCAGGTGCAAAAATCATGAAAAGGAAAGTCTATGCTTTCTTTTTCCCGCCAATTTACCTGTCAACGTGACAGCGGTCAGCGCGGGAAAACCGTTCAGTTAGTAGCTCCGGTGTGAACTGGCGACGAAAGAAGAATAAACCTTATAAATACAAGAATTGCACGAACCGGAACCCACCGGTGGTGCCGGCGAATCGGCAATCATTTTCAATAGCAATATTTGTTTAAATTATTCATTTGGAACTATTGTATCATAACTACTCCAAGATGGTTACTCCGATATAAGTTTCGGATTGCATTAAACGGATAGGTATAATTAGGTGCTATCTTTAATAATAATTAATAACTTAGTAAATTAATAAAACTATTAAAAGATTTTTATCATTTTCAGCACTAAATTGGATTTTCCCTCAAATATTCCTTTAAGAGAGGATTAATTTTTAGGTAAGTAGGTATTTTAGGCTTACGCAGATGATGTCGCAGACTACTAGTAGAGTACCAACAAAGTTCCTGTACGTAGTTTTAAAAATAAACATGACGCTTATAAGCAGTCTCAATTACCTACTATTTTAATGATGATGATGGTGAATTGATTTTATTATGAATTTTACTGATTATTTCCGGATAATAGAAACTCGTAATTTTCGTATTAGATAGTTTCCTGGTTGGTCCTTTAGGGTACCTACATACCTAAACAACATGTACCTATTTGTATTTGGTTAATATTATATTTTAAATCACAATTTCACAATCACTATTTTAGGATATATTTGTTCAACTCATTAGATCGCACAAGTTATCTAGTGAATTCTGTTTGCCGCACATTAGATGACGAGAAGATTTTCCATGTGGTTATTAAATAGATAAATATAGGTATAGGAATCGAACAAGAAGGTCTAAATTTTCCTTGAGTTATACTAAATGTAGCTTAAGTAATCATTGGTGTCAGATTTTAATCGGTGGTAGTCCAGTGTTCCGAAAGGTACTAGATTCGATTCGAATCGTACTCGTACGATGTGAGTCTGACTCATATCACTCCCACTCGTCTGAACGTTTTCCCGGTTTCTTCCTCAGCCGTTTCATCGGAACCCAGGATCCGCTAATACTAGCTGCGCTCCGGGGCTTTGCTCCAGTGGGAATTTCGGGATAAAAGTACCCAATGTGTTATTCCAGGTATGTTCTTACCGTGTACCAAATTTCATAACAATCCGTCCAGTGGATTTTGCGTGAAAGAGTAACAGACTTAAGTACATACATGGTACATATATCCTCACAAAATTTCACATAATTTTAGTAGGATTTTCATATATTATCCTTCATGGAGTATTTTCTTTTTTCAGAACATATTTTTACGAGAAGAGTTAAAATATAATACCTACATCGAAGGGTGAGTGAACTGTGATTAGCTTTTCCTCGACAAATCTGCTGTTATTGACTGCATTCTAGTCGAGACGAGCATCAATATTGAACTGTATGGTAAAGACATAAGTTTTATGTTTGTTTAAACTGTTTTCCAATTTCTACGGTGCGGCATAGATTTCTCGAAATCGTTTAGCTTACCTCGCCGCCACCGTACACTCCCTATGTAGGTATGTGGGAATATAAAAGTGCTATTCTATACAAAACAATCAATTCGGGTACGTATTATCCAATTAGTACTTAGTTAATAATATAATAATAATATTATAATAAGAATTTCAACCCATATTTAACTTAACTTAATAGACGTGATAACAATTAAACTTATTTTTTGTCATATTCTTTATTTGCTTAAATATCTCGTTCAATGTCTGCACAAAAGAGTAGAAGAATGAGAATTTAATTTTTCATTGTTCTATTATTCCGTTTCTTTTTTAATCGCACCATTTTTTTTTCTCAGAATCCTCTTACTTGATAATTCAATTATTTAACTCAACAACTATTTCTCAAAAAGGAAATTTTCTGACTAAAGTAGTCTAAAAAAAGGAATTTCCAGAATGAAATGTCTAATCACCAACATCGAACATAAATTAAATAGTTAATGCCGAATAAACATAAAGCTCAATTTCGACAACCACCAGATTTAATTGCGGTTGTTAAAAAACACGGTGTGCGATGCGGTGTGTTTTACTTTTATCTATGGGTGTTACGGCTGTATGGGCTTAGATCCCTTTGCCTTTCCACAAGGATAAACGAAACAAACAAAAAATCTATGGGTGCGGTGGGTCCATGATAAGTACGTCGTTGTACGGAGTACCTACTAATTCCATGTGACGCACACGGCGCGTTGAATTTTATTTAACTTATAGTTTAAGTATAGAATCTTGTAACTCAATTTTGAAGCAGATATCTTCAACCGTTTCATCTAAAAATAAATTACAAATGTTTAGTTCGAATACATTATTATGATAAGCGTCACACCTGTACTCCTCAACGGTTTACTACACAATATCCAGTATACACAAATATATTTAACTACAATAAGAACTTATATCAAAATAGTCAATTTTGTAAAAAACTTCGCAATGAAAGTTGCTTTATGATTTCTGATATTTGTTGTTTATGATTTCACTTGTAACAGCTTGTAACTAAACCTTCTTCAGGATAGGTAAGTATTTTTCCGGCTTGTTTAGGAGATCGCATGCTTGGATCACTTTATTGTGGCTTATGAAAGGTGATTCCGCGTTCAGAAGGTCGAGTTGAGGAAACCTATAGCTTCATTGCAGGAAAAAATATCATAAACTGGATTTTTATTGAAATATCTTAATTCAATTCATTATATATATGTAATAATATATATGTAACAAAGGGTCATTTATTACTGTATTCTTAATGATTTTTTTTGATTTAAAGAATATGATTAGGGCCTGCTTCACCGGTCTCTGACAAAGTGTCTGATATGGAACTTATCCAACAGATTTAGTTATAAAATGGTGTTTTACATCAAACAGATTTATCTAGCACTTAGTTTTATCTGTCAAATCAAAGAGTGGGGCGTGAAACAGGGCTTTGGTGTTGGATACAACCCTTTCATCATAAAACAAAGTCCTCTTCTGCGTCTCTCTGTCTGTTCGCCATAAACTCAGAAATGAACAAAAACATAGATTTTCATGCGCTTTTCACCATTGGATAGCGTGATTTCTGAGGAAGTTATAAATATATACATTTGTATGAGTTTTTTTGACAAATTTGACTTTGAATTCGTGGTGTGTATCCACCTTGGTGCATTTATCCTATCTGAGGCCGGACGTCTCTTGTTGTCTCGTATTACTGCCCATTGTGCTCTAAATATAGCAAACAGACAGACAAACAGATAAGACAACATTTGTTATTGTCTTTGCGTACAAAGAACTCATTTTCTCACTAAATAGTGAAAACTTCAAAATATAATAAAAACACATATACGTCAATTGAGAACCTCCTATAAAAAAACGCTTAAAAAAAAGATTCAAAAAAGGGCCAATAATCTATGCCAATAATAAAAGTGGCTATTTTCTTTTTCTTTCTTTTTGAGCCATAGAGCACAGATTAGATAAATAAATATATTATGACAAATCACACAGATTGAGCTAGCCCCAAAGTAAGTAAAAATCAAGGCATTTTCAAGATTTGTTTTTCTATTTCTTGACCGATTAATTCTTTAAGCTAAAGTATATTTTGTCTCTTTCTATTAATGTCAAATATTATAAAGTGCAACAGTGACAAAACATACTTTAGCTTTAATTTTTTTACTAATAACGAGAGTTTTTTTACCTATAAATTATTAAATACTTAAATAGATATAATTATCTACTTATATACTATATGTATCTTGCAACGGGTCATAAGCTAACTAATTGCGTTAACTACTTAAAGATAACCTCCACCCGTAGTGTAGGTTGAAGTGAGAGATGTTTTATGAAATTATTTATCTAATTGTAGGGTTGACTTACAGGATAACTAAAAAATCAGTACAATTTTGAATAGCTTACTAATTGAATTTTGACGACCTCAGTGGCGCAGTGGTAAAGTGCTTGCCTATGAGCCGAGAGGTCCCGTGTTCGATTCCTGGTCGGGTCATGATGGAAAATGATCTTTTTCTGATTGGCCCGGGTCTTCAATGTTTATCTATATATGTATTTGTTATAAAATATAGTATCGTTGAGTTAGTATCCCATAACACAAGTCTCGAACTTGCTTTGGGGCTAGCTCAATCTGTGTGATTTGTCCATATATATTTATTTATTTCATTATACAGGTTGACTGATGTAATTGGTCTGTGATGTGAAAATTGTATGGATCAGCTGAATTTTGGTTTGCGATTTCGTGGTTACTCGCATACAAAAAATTGTTCATTATCATGAAAAAGAGCATATCGTATTAATAACGCAGTATTGTATATAGACAAAAGGATACGAACGTATATTAATCCCCCTTGTATTATTTAATTTAGTTCACAATAAAATACCTGTAATATTGCCTCTCTGTCATCCTTATCATCAACCCTAACATAAATAAGTAATTCTAATTAAAAAAAGTTAAAAGCATAATAAATTTCTTACAACAACACATTTATATCTGACAAAGCGTATGCTAAAAAAATATGCAAAAAGAAACCTGGAAACATAACATTCCTTTCTAGGCAGTGGTGTAAGTTATAAACTTAAATTACTTATTTGTGGCAACCCTAACAATCTTAGTTTGAACATTGCCCCTTGATATTTCTACCAACTAATCAAGTGACTTGCAACATTGATCAATTGATATCAGTTTTCATTTAATTGCATTGATTTTAGATACTCAGTAAACATGCATAAAGAAGACAAGACGGAATATTAGTTTACCTTTTAATCTATTATTTTTTCTTTTCAAATCTTTTAATAAGTAGATGAGATTCGAGACCACATTGTTCAAATCCAAATCGAAATCAACTAACGTTAAGTCTTAACTAATTTACTTATTTCGACTTAAATTAAAATTAAATTTTAGATTTCACAGGAGCGTACTATTGTAAAATCGTAACGCCGCCGTCGTAATGTACCCAATTTGTAATCACGTGTATTCGTAGCGGCTCGTAGATCGACTACGAATATACCAGGAACCGCTTACGCCACAGCCTACGAATTCTACACGGATATCGTCCTACTACCTAATACACAGACCATTTAACCTTAAGACCACGCCTATCTAGGCGTGGTATATACTACTACTAAAATGTATCTACATTTTAGTATGAAAACGCAATGATGCCGGTGATGCGCGGTCTTAAGGTTAAATGGTCTGTGGCCTAACACTAATACTAATACTAATTTCTTTCTATACTATAAGAATGATTTCTTCATAATGTCACTCTTTAAATGTTTTCCTACGTATGAAAGAAATTGAAAAGTATCCGTGACAATATGTGCACTTTTGCTTTGTACTCTAATGTATCGTACGTGTTGCACTCTAATCTATAATGATTTAACAAAAAAATAAGTCAAATAGAAGAGGGAAAGGAAAGCCAAGAAGGGCATTCGTGGATGAAGTAAAAGTCGTGTCGTTTAAAAGCGAAGCTAAAATATTATAGATCGACAAGAACCTCGTTCTTAAATTTATTGATGAAGTAAAATCTTTCCATAATTTCCATCGAAGTGTAGAGTAAGTTTGTGAAGCGATCAATCTAGTAATGTTTACAAAAGGTGATTCTATTTTCAAACATGTAGAAAGCTTTCACTTACGAGATTGGTTGATGGTGGTAATATTGATTTTATAGATATTGTTACATGACTGCGATGATTTTATGATTGTAAAACATACATATAGAAAAATCTGAAACTTTTACTCTTATATTATCACAAACGAGATATTGATTTTTTAATAAAAGAAAGTTTATTTGATAACGAAACGATAATTCATGAAGGTCAACGTTACTTTTTTAGTTTTAGAAATAGAAAATTTATATATTTTCTGTATTGTGAGGGATTTTTTTTTTGTTTTAAGGTATTTAAGCACATTTTGTATTGAACATGTACAGGAGAAACAATAAATGTATTGTTAATAGTAATGCGTAGATTAGAATTATACAAGCCTCCTTGTCATAACAGAATAAGCACATATATGTTATGTTTGGTAAGCGAGTTGCGTATTAAATATCAACGTGTTAATACATACAGTCAAGACGGCAAGTAAATATTTGTATGGAAATAAGTTATATTTTTATAAGTTTGCCTCAATAACATGTTTCTTAATACTATTTTTTTTGCTATAGTTAGATCACGGTGGGAAAAATAATATACATATAACAATGTTGTTATACAAAATGTTGAAAACCGTTACCTAACCCTACAGAAAATTGAATTTGCGGCAAATTAAAACTGTATTTTTTTTTTCAAAATTTTGAACACAATGTATTATATACGAGAAAAATAATTATTTGAACGTCGCCAATACACGTCACAGCGCGCGTTACAAATTCATTGACGAAAATCAACCTTACCACTTTCACTTAACGGAATATCACCCTTAAAGGGTGACCTTTGCTTGACATTACAACACAACAATTTTGTAAAACACTTACCTTAATTTCGAGAAGTTTTATAGTCTCTCCTGGTTCCTTATCTTGAGACATGGTTGATCACAGGATATAATACAAACAATAGTAATTGGCAAGACCGGTATCGTGGTTCTAACTGAGCCAGTCTGTCAGTCCCCTTCGCACATGCGCACTGTCCCGAAGTTCTCCCGAACTGTAGGGACCCCTATTTCGATATTTTGTCTTTGGGGTTCAGTGATCTTTTCATCGCGATGCAAGCGTTCGAAATTTCCAGTTGTATTGTTAAATATCGACTTAGATATTCTTTTTTAAATAACGCAAAGGAGTTTTTATTACACAAATTAAATAGGCTAAGCCGAATGCGGTCTAGCCTTCTAATTAAATAGCTGATTTGACAAGATGGCTGAGAAATATCTATTAAAAAGTATGAGGTATCAGTACTAAGTAGGTATTTACAAAGAAACAAAAACGTTTTCTCCATATTCCTTAGACAAGATAGGTTTCCCTAGTTTAGGTTCCCGATGTTTATACTGTATACATTGTTGATAAATAAACGCATTTTTTACTTTATTTTATTTTTATTAAAACCGCTTTAAACAGATAACTTTGTTTTGATTATAGTACCTACCCAATGTAATGAAACTGATCAATTGGGTCTACTTGGGTATATCAAATCAAGCAACTTTTATTGTACGACTTCGGGATTCGTAGTTTTTTTTATAAAAAAAAATACAACCTAATTTGCGATTCTACACATCTTAACTCTATGAAATAGCCAAGCAACACGAGAAAGGCAGTAGCGTTATGTAGCGGAATCGAACATAGAGTTAAACGTTTTTTAGAAACGTTAAAAATAAAAAAGGTTTTTTTTGTATTTATTACGTTTAGACAAAAGTCGTAGATCAAAAGATGTGCTTTTGGAAGGTTAAGCGTTAGATACCAGTAACCCTGTATAGATAAACATTCTTTATTATCTACTTAGATTATATTATTGTGCAATAAAGCTTAAATAAATAAATGACATTCGTTTGATCACGGTCCTTTGAGGAGATGAGAAGAGAGGTCTCATTTATGTACGGAACCATAACATATTTTTAGTAATAAAAATGTATTTTAGTGCGGTCTCGATAACCTTTGACCGCTTATCACCGGACCGGCCTTTTGAGATAAATCCGTAAGTTGTTTTTCACCACTTACCTATTTTAAGAGGCGCGTCCTTTTATCATTTTACGAGGCAGACAGAACTCCGGGTTGGAAAATTTAAAGTATTTTTATTTATAAATAAATGTAACTATATGAGTTTATGCTTCCATGATATTGAAAAAATGTTCTCTCACATCCAAGTGTTTTTCCACATTCCTCTGCAGCTTTGGACTAACTAGATTGAAATCGGTTCAGCCGTTTTGCTGCTACGAAGCCAAGGACAGACATACAGATACACAGACACGTAACTACCCTCCATCTGTCGTCGGGAGTACCTAAATAAAAAGGCCTGTAAGTGGTTTTCTTGCGGCTGGAATGATGAAAGATTTGATTTGTGTAATAATAAAAAATCGTATACCTAGTTCTTCAAACATAAATTAAGCAATTTGTTTTACTACATGATGTGCGGTAGACAAAGATATTCGATTTCGTTCCATTATCGCCATAGTACCTATTTCATAACATTAGTATCAGTCCCTCCCCTGGCCGCTCCCCCTTCCCCGCCATGACGAAATCCTGTGACATCAGAATTTCGTCATTCGATAATATAGATACCTACTATACATACAGTCAACTATGGTGTGAGTAGAGATGGGCAGGTGGGTAAATATTGGGTAGGTAAAAAGTGATAAATACCAGTAGAAAGGGTAAAAATTAAAAAATACCCATTCATACCAGGTTTTCATTAAAAATACCGGGTAAGAATTGAATATTGCCTTCAAAAATTAGTAAGGTATTACTTTATTGGCTTAACCTTTTGCCATTCAATATAAGATTTATATTTAGAATGAAACGAACAAATATATATATTATATACTCTTTAATCATCATAAATATTTCTATAAAATATATATTCCAATAAAATTTGTACTTATCAACAAATATTATGTCACACTTTTTTAATTTTTGGGATGCACGATCTATGTGTTCACTTAGATTTTTATAGGATATAGATATGTAACACAATACCAACAATCTAAAGCAAGTAAATGTTTACTATAAAAATATTTCGATTTTAGTTTTAAAGTAAAAATGCAATATACATAGTAATAATAAAAACAAATAATCACAAATATCCATTTACCGCATAAACATACGCATAATTACTATAAATCTTGTAATATCACACACATCAAAATCAAATCACAGTCTTCTTTTTGACATTTAAAATATAATCAATAATATTAACAACATATCAACAATACTAACATATATCTCCTCTAATAGAACTAATTTAGTAGGTTGATATGGCACTGTTTTAGACATATAAAATAAAATCTGAATCAAATTTAAAATACCCATTATATCTATGTCAGTCTTCATTACTGCTACTATTACTACTACCACAGTCAAAAAATTCTATATTATATTCTGGTGATCTAATTATTAAGGCATTATCTACTCTAGTGGAGTTATAGTGACTTTCGTCCAAGCTTTCGTCTTCACTACCTGTTTGTTCAGTGTTTTTATCATAATCTGGAGTCCATGGACCAGGAGAGTCACTGGCTTCAGATCGCACGGTTTCATTGTATTTGTGAAGCAGATCCCAGTTATAAGAAGCGAAAGTAAGTTTAGCTGCTCTTTCGGTAGTTAAGCGATTTCTTTTTTTAGAATGAATATGACCATGCTTGCTAAAGGATCGCTCTGTGGCCGCAGATGTACATGGTGCAGTTAAAATACGTACTGCTATTTTACTTAAGTTTTTAGATGAACAAAGTCCCTTCCACCATGTAACAGGAGTTATATTTTCGACTTTTTCCCAAAGAAATCGCTTTCTCCAAAATCCATCTCTGGCCTTGTAATTGGCTAAATCTGTCATAACATTTATATTCTGGGTTTGGGCCATTGTTTCTATAAATTCCATTGCTTGCAGGTCTTCGTCGTCATTCAAGATTAACCCTTGAGTTTTGGGGTCCAAAAGATAAGCCGCTAAATGTATAGGTTTTATACAGTCTTTCGTTCTTTTATCGACTGCATTCAAAATTTTTTGCTTGTCTGCGTTGCTAATTATTGTAACTTTCGGTAAAATGAACTCTAATTTTGACTTCATGTCTTTGAATATAGGAAAGACATTGTGTATATTACATTGGTTTCCTTCTAGTTTAAAAATTGGGTTGGTGATGGGTTCCAAAATAGAGATTAAATGTTCTAACATACCCCAAAAACTATCATCTAGAAGAGTACTTTTAGTTTCTGAAGGAAGCGCTGTATCATCGTGAATAGCCAGTGCTAGCAAGGCTGACTTTGTTGTATTTAAACTTTTTAGGGAAGTTACATGGCTACCCCATCTTGTTTTAATTGGCAATTTCAGGGTTTCGCCGGATTTTTTTTCTTTAATAATATTATTTAATAATGAGTTCAAAATTTGGCTTTTTTTAATTGTTTTTACAACATCTATTGCTATTTCGATAAACCCTTTAATAACTTCACATTTGATGATATCATGCGTTAATAAGTTTAATGTATGGGCCGCACAATTAAGAGGCACTATTTGTGTAATGTTATTTTTAACTAATTCGAAAGCTTTTTGTATATTTCTAGCATTGTCTCCAATCAAAGATACAAATTTTGATTCACCGTAAGCCCGCATTACTTTTGTAATTTCTTCGCTTAAGTATAAACTGGTATGCCTGTTGTCTTCCGTGGATAAACTTTTCACAAAATAAGGTTCAGGATTTGAAATTATAAAGTTTATTACTCCTTCATTATTAACATTAGTCCATCCGTCACACTGCAAATGCAAATAATTGGTTGTGTTTAAACATTCAGTCACTTCTGTTTTTATTTCGGCGTGTACTTTATCCAAAAGTGTTGTTGACAAGTTCTTCCTGGACGGTAATGAAAACAATGGCTGCAGATCTTGAAAAAAGTCTATCCATAATGGATGTTCCACTAGGCTCAGAGGTGATCCAGAAATGAATATTGCTTTTGCAAATTTTACCGTCAGTTTTTCCATGTCTTCATCTCCTTTTGATTGCTTCTGCGAAGACGACGATGGCTGATTCAGACAGTGTTCACTATTTTCTGATTCCAACGAATGACAAATATAGGATAATGGGTGCGATGACGTTGTTGCTATAACCGCATCGTTAGTAGCACTGGTGTCATTAACAGCGGTTTTATTTTTCAGCTCCTTTCTTACAATTGCTGGACACTTATCACATTTGATTAAATGACTTCCCATTTTGTTGACATTTGCTATTTTATATTTGTGGTCGCAATGCTTGCAAAACACTGATTTATTAGGCCCCACACGATAGTGCTTCCAAATGTTTTCGCGTTTCTTCCTGCCTTTTCCCATTATCTAAACAAAAGAAAATAATTGTACATTATAATAAGAACAAAAGTCATTTAACAAAAAAGTGACGTATATTTCACGATGGTTGAATGATTCTATTTAATAGATCCAATAGCAATTACTCTACGCATTCAACTATTCTACAAATTCAATGTGTACGGCCTGTGAAAGGTTGCTAGTTCAAATCTCGCCTGGCACGATAGTCTGTCGTTTGTTGACTAAACTAAAACATATGTAGACACACATATCTACCACTTGCTATTGGTAAAGGAAAACGTGATAAGGAAACCTAACAACCTCACTAACACACACGATAATAAGATATTAATAATATATTATTAAAGTATTGTAAAAAGTATGTATTAAAAGTGACTCACCTCTTTTGATTATATAAAATGAATGAAATTGCACTGCGTTGATAATAATAACTGGATATATATTTAAAAAAATATGATTCAAACATTAGGTACCTGGTACATAATAACACAACCGATGCGTGGTGCATGCAAAACAAAATGGCGAACCTGTTAACAACATCAACTCAACTATCCCCACCACTTTCCAACTTACCCGACAAAGAGATAACACAGAGACAGCACTATTGTTAATATTCTTTTGTTCTACTGATAACGAAATGTCTGGATATATTAAACGATGACGGTTTTACTCAAAAAACCAGTATAACGTTTGGTTTCTTTATTTACTAAGAACTATATATCTGTCAAAATACAATATTTTAAATTACATATATATAGATTTAAATTTTATTCATAGACATTTTATCTTACGGTTCTCTTCACTTTCCATGGAAACAAATACAAAATTGTTTCAAAAAAGGAGGTCAAAAGAAATTTTCCATCAACATGTTTATAATAATTACTCTTTTAAACACTGTATTTTGGAAGTATATATATATTTATCAATTTCGGTTAATTAGTTGATAAGAAACCAAATTCTATTTAACATAAATATCAAATTATCTGTTGAAACCCGTTTTTTTAACTGCTTTTAATTTATACCCGGTATAAATTCAAAACGGGTGGGTAAATATAGTAATAAATGGGAATTTAACCAAGTCTCAGGTTTTTACCGGGTAGATGCCCATCTCTAGGTGTGAGGAATCGTATTTACGTCATTCTAGGGGCAAATACGAGTGTTTACATTACCTACTTTGTGTGATATGGGGCCATATGGCTAAGATAAGCATATATCTAAGTATACCTATCAGATTTAGTATTAATATCGATGTAAAGAACGGGGATGTACAAATGTAATAAAATCATATATGTATAGCTGTACCCTGCAATAATGTATGTTTGTTAGTGATAATTTTATTGTGAAGACTAGAGCTGGTCTGCTCACTGGAGCCACCATCAATGTATCAAATAAAATGAATTATTTATTTTATATATAAATGAATAAATAGCGAAAAATAAAACTAAGAGATCCTACCACATAAAACAAAGGATTTTGTTATATAATATTATAGTTTTCCATTATACAAATGTAGTCTTTTTGACTACATTTTAGTACAAAGATTTTGTTGGTTTTCTAATTAATAAATTGTGGTAGCTGTGTCCAATAGAACTGTAAAACTTTCTAATAAAACTAATTATCAAGTGTGGCATAATCTCCTATAACATTTTTAGATGTCACTGTTAAATAAAATTGATAAAAATGTGATGGTAGCGCTGGCGCGCTAGGGGCGACATCTGTGCGCGTAGTGCATCATAATTAAATTCCCCATTAACAGAAAAAATATATGACATTACTTTTTTTCGAAATTGTATAATTGAATTTTTGGAATAATCTTTGTTGATTCCGAATATTCCGCATTCCAGAGACATACATTCAAACAAACAAAAATGACAGATGCGTCTTTTATAAAATTAAAATAGAACTATTGTACTAAATTATTCACCAACTAATTGAATTGTTTCTACTTAACAGAAACCGACTGTTTCAGTTCGATATTTCTTTTTCATATAGGCACCTACCATGTTCTATTCATTAATTTAGGACAAAAGGAGTAAATAACAACATCCACGCGGGCGAAGCCGCAGTCAAAGGACGAATAAAACAAGAACACGTACCTCATATATTTTTATTAAATTAAATTACCTCACAAACATCCGTACGGATTTGGGGCCGAAATGTTTCGATACTATTTACACAGAACTATGCTAATTATTTTGAGATGGCAATCTTTATAATTAATAATATCAGTCCACATCACAACTGTTATATGTTATTTTATAATAACTATTATTATACTAAATCTAAGGCTGGGATCACACATGGCTTTACTTTCGCCTTAATTCTCAAAAAATGTAAGGACTTTTATCATTATAATTATTGGTTATGTTTCAGGATGCCGAAGACCATAAAAATTAAGTGGAGAAAAAAAATAGGAAAACGGCCCCTGGGCTCCAACGCTCTATGGAAGGATAGGGAAATGCTCAGACGATATTATAGACCTAGTTAGATAGTAAACAAAAAATATCCTATGTAATAAACTTACACGATATATCATGGAAATTTTAAAACGAAAATTGAAGTGCAATTTTTAATTACTTAGGTTATCGCGCCTTGGCAATTATTTGTTAGGTATAATTTCAATAATCAATAAATTATATAAAGCAGATCTGATAACATTTGGACTACCCAATAAAATATTGATAACAATAAAACATATAAATGTCAGAACTCTTAGGTAAAACTTATATAATTTAAGGCTAAACAGTCAAGTGACATCCCAGCATGTAACTACAAAACACAATCTAAACAAAACGATTGGGCTGGTATTTATTTGCGTTGAAACATGTGCAAAAAGTAGTGAAACGTCATCAAGCAATAACACGCCGTAGGTCCCACAGTTTTAAGATTTACAATAGCAAATTTCAAAATAGCATTATTATAAATAGTATGTCTACTGAATTGCTGTCGCATCCATCTTCAATTATTATCTTTTGCCGATTTTAATGACAAAGGCAAATGGTTTTGATCAATTTGTTATCATATTTGCTTATACCCAAGAGCCTTTGTGTCGCTGCAGTATTATAATTATATATCTATATAATTACACGTAAACAAGGACAAATCTGTGACATTTCTCGTTTACTTATTTACATGTGTACTTGTGTCATACAGAGTTTCTTGACTCATTAAACAAATAAACATTTTATCTATTTATTGTTATTAAAAATAATTTGGAATCGAAAATGGAACAACATATTGCACATAGAATAAGACAATCAATTTAAATCTATCGAAAATATCAATAAAAAAAACCTCCAAATTTAAATCTATCGAAACGATAATCTAGCAACATCCAAAATCAGTTTGTAAAAAAAATCTTCGAAAATACAATAAAGAATAACAACGTTTACCAAAATTCTAAGCAAAGACACTAGATATTCTAACAGCCAAATGAAGTAATAATAAAAGAGAACTATTAATACAATCTTATAAAATATCAATATTAATTATTGCTGGTTGGAGAGTAGGAAATTTGAACAGAAAAAAGTATTCCTATTTTTTCTGTTCGATTTTGGCCCAACTAAATAACGCGCAAGCGCATTATTTCGTAATGAATAATGTCCTTAAATATAATTTCATATGGTACTTAATATAGTGCCACATGTCGAATTTACAAGCTAATTTTTTAAACGGAAATAACAATTTATAAAAAGAAATAATTTAAAAAAATCATCAATCATTTTTCGCGACAATATAACCTTGAATTTTTTATTAAAGCTGTGTTTATTAAAACTTTCATATATATTGTATACATCGTAGAAAACATCTAGAATAAATATAAATATTTAAAAGATATCCCACGATATAATTATTTTTACACATGCATTTTTTTACTATTAACTAGTAAATAAAGTAATTACAATAATAGTAAAATTTTATATATATATATATCTATAACACGGAATCAAAAACAATAAAATTAATAAACTTTATACATGTCTAATTTAGATACATAATCAGAACGTATGTGAAAATTATAATTCTCAGTAAAATATTCTGGTCCCATTAACGACCAAACAAATTTTATTAATTAAATAAAAACTTAAAATTTAACTGTACTATGTACAAATGAATCATATTAAATCGAATGAGCAAGATACGACTAACACACGACGACTAACACACTAAATATAATTCTATAGTTAATTAATACTAATAGTTTTCGAAAAAACTTCGTTTCATTAATTATTAGGCCGGTTCTACTACTCGTTGTGTGTTTAATTATTTAATATAGAATAATTGACGATAAACTAGTTTATACTCTTTCTATAGTCTAATATTAATAAATATTTACATAAAGTTATTATATTAAATAGAGTCACAAAAACCAAATTAAAAACAATAATTGAAATTATTGCCAAAAAACAGAGCATTAGAAAACATATCACTATGTGTACATAAATATAAGCAATTTATAGGTACTTTTAACTAATTTTATTTTTAGTAGATTTACAGATCATAAATAGAATAAATTAAGCATAGAATGAAATGCTGATTAGAAATGATAAATAAATACAAGCGGAAGCAAAAAAAAGTATTATATTGGAGGCTAACAAAATCCACCGCTAGGGGCGCTGATGTGCTTTGACGTTTGTATTGTGCGCATGTTCCAAAGACAAAAACAAACTAAAGACGATGAGTTACCGTAGCCAAATGAGATAGAACATATATACAACTTCCCGGTCAATATCTTATAAAGCGGCAGATACAGCGTTGTATAATCGGGCAAATGGTTTGTTTCATTTCTTCTCATATATTTCTTATACTCATTTCTCTTTCTTGTATGAATAAAACGAAAGATGTGATGCAGTCTATAGATTTCTCGGTCTACGGCATATTGCGCACTGATGCGCATAAAACAAACGTTAAAATTTTGTTTAAAAACGAATATTCAAAACTCCAGCGCTCGCGTTAGCCGCCATTGAATTATTATTTAATTGAATTACGATAATAATATATTCAGATCATTAATGACTACGAAACTAATAAAATCTAAAAGTAATATTAAACAGTAAGGCATTTTATTTATTCAAAAATGCCTTTAATAACAATGTATATATGTACATATTTACATAATCGCGATCCGGAGAATAATTTATTTTATTTTAATCGTAGATAAACCTTATATTCTAGACATGTATCTAGGTTACAGGTACCAAGAGAAGTATTAAAATTTAATATCGTATTGTAAATTCTAAGACATGATATGTTTTTATAGTCGACACATCCGCAAATAGTCCTTATGGCGTTTTTATACATATTATTATGTACACTATGATCGAAAATGTTATACTATTTCTTGATAATATTAAGGGAGGGGGGGGGGGGGGGGGCAGACTGTACAATGTTTAGTATACAAGAGCAACAAAAACTAATAATAGTAATTGGCACAGAAGCACAGATAAAAAGAATTCGTAGTTTTTGCTTTTTGTAAAATAAAAATAATTTATACATTTTCGCGTGATAAAAAGTATATTGAAATGTTTTTTTATTGCGAGTGAATAAGATGTCGAATTATCACTTTAGGTTAGGATATCATTTGCAAGACGAATAAAGGTGAGTGAAAATGATCTCCTAAAGAGATTGGCTATGTAAAATTTTATTGCACTACAGTGGAAAGTTGAAATTATTCAATCGATAAATAATCTTAAGCCGTATACAGTTAAAATTAAGATCCAAATTCGAGTAAATCACAGGCACCGTGAGTATGTTGTTTTAAATTCGAATCTGCTATTTTGAAGTTACACTAATTTGATATTTACAAATTTACATGTGCCTTTATGTACAAAGATTTAGTCTAAAACTGACAAACGATTCAACAATCTTCCACAATTTTGCGAAAATTTTCGTTTTAATTAGTCAAATTTAAGAGATAAATCTTATCCGTTTTTTTTCTAAAGGCGAATGGATGTTTAATATGCAGGATAAACGCAACTATTTAGTCTTGTATATATTTTCTGTAATTCTTTATATATTATTTAATTTCGTCTTTCCTTCATTAATGATATTGTAAAATAATATAATAAATAGGTTTAAAAATCAAGAGGCCTGCTCTATCAACTTTACATCACACTTCATTGTGAAATATTCATATATTATTGCGTTCAGAATCTGCTTATTTTCAAACGTCAAAATTTATCCCTTATCACTGACACATAAGGTACAATCTTCAACGACAACACACCTAAATAAGAGTTACCAATAAATATTACTCACAAATCTATTATTACCCGACTCGGAACGAAAGCGCATCGACGATCTCCCAAAAGCCGATGTCGCTCCACCTCCTAACTTTGTATCATAATCTGACTGTGACGTCATCATCTTCCACATCGCAGCAGGAGGCTAATTCTTCGAAGGTCATACCGTCCAAGGTCATTGACACCGAGGATATGCTCTTGAATAGCGCTTCAGGATCGAGGTCTTCGGGCAGTTTGGTGAGGAATTGAGCAGCTGATATGAAATCCATGTCTTTCAGTTCGTCTTGGTACAGATGGAGTATGCCTGTGGAATAATAATTAATTTCTCGGGTCAGTGTTATGACGTTTCATGGGAAAAGGTACGTTATGAACGGTTTTTTGGTTGGTTATATTACAAATGGGAAAGTTTGTTACTATTTCACGCAAAATCGATTGGACGGATTATTATAAGTAAGTATGAGTATAAAATAACCTCTGATAATGAAATAGGGTGGTTCGCAGAGCGTTACGACCGTTGCGGTCGCGTTGTCATTACAATTTTTCAAATTTTAACAAAGACAAGAATGAGTTTTATTATATGACTTTACATTAATTACTCTGTATTGCAGTAATGTCAATGTTATGAATAATTGACGACGACCTCCGTGTCTTAATGGTCATCATGCCGGACTGCTACAGTGGAGGTCCCGGGTTCGAATCCCGGTCAGGTCAACATGAAAAATGATCTTTTTCAGATTGAACTGGGCCTTGGATGTTTATCTATATATGTATATGTTATAGAATATAGTATCGTTGAGTTAGTATCCCATAACACAAGTCTTTTTCGTTTATTTTTATTTTATTTTATTGATTTTGGAAATGATTCCTTCCTCAAGAAAATTGAGGGATGACTGACCGAGGGCAGCGTGGAAGAGGAAGGTGTCGCCGTCGCGGAGGAAGACGTCCCAGACGCGGCAGACGGCGTCGAGCGGCATCGCCTTGGCGAAGGCGGTGTAGAGCCACTCCACCAGGTACAGCTCCGGCGCCGGCGCCGTCGCCAGCGCCGGCGCGTTGTGTCGCACCAGTCGCGTGTACGCCTTCCACAGACGCTGGGTGTGACAAATATTGGAACTTTGATCTATGGACCAATCTTCTTGAAATTTTGCTATAGTTTGAAGTATGGAGGACATACAGGGTACCTTTCATAACGGAAAATTAACTGTTCGCGTGGGAAATATATACACGAGCTAAGCCGCGAGCAGAAGCTGTTATATTCATTAAAATGAAGTGTTTTTTTCCCCTTTATTTGCGTCAAAACAAACCGCATTACATTGTATGTAACTTAAAAATAGTTTACATTTAGTATGTATAGATAAATGTAAAGCCAACATCGTTACCCACGGGTAAGTGTAAGAAAAAACATTTGTTGATTTTATATCTCCTTTTTGATCATGAGTTTAATGCATAATATTCTATAGTACTTTAGGATTTCGTACCAAGAGGGTATACTGAGACTCCGCAATCCGTTTTTCTGTCTGTCCGTCTGTCGCCATATAACTCTCATAAACTGTACGAGTTAAAAAGTTGTCATTTTCACAGATGATGTATTTTTATTGCCTCTATAATAAAAAATACTATAAAAAAGGATAAAATAAACATTAAGTGATATGACACACAATGTTTTTTTTTCTTTAATAATGGTACGGAATATTTTATGCGAGAGTCACACTCCCACTAGCAAGACGAAGCAATAATATGGCTGGAGGATAAAATAAAAAATTCGGCATGGACTTTCATGCAGGTTTTCACCAATAGATAGTGTGATTTCTGTTTCCAGGGGAACATTTAGGTATTTAATTTATTATAGTTTTATCCGAACGAAGCCAATACGAGCAACTAGAAAAATACATCAAAACAAAAATTGTCATAATTGTAAATATTATGTCTTCTAAAAATTAATATTTTGTATTGCGATGGTCTGACGAACTGTCGGCCTTCAATAAGGATTGGCAACAACTGACGGGGAATAGAAGTGGTCGGAAACAAAGAGGGGAGGCTTTTGCCCAGCAGTGGGACATGAGAGCTACATAAAATAAAAAAATAAAAAATGTGGTTAAGTATGAGTCTTAGTCACTTGGAAATAAAAATTCAAATATTCTATTCAATTGTAAAAGCTAGTAAGGTAGTACCTGCATAGTGTTCCCGTCCCTGGTGAAGGCGGCGCGGAGCACAGGCCCGGCCAACATGTTCGCGAAGCACACGAACGCCTGCGGGGCCTCCATGTTCAAGATCAGCACCGCCGCTATGAACGACATACCCTGTAAATCATTTTCCATTTTATCCCCTTCGTGTAAAATTCGCGTCTCATTTATAATATTTTAGTGGGATTATTGTTTGTGTTAGTGAACCTGAATACCGGTTGTCGTTGAGTGTGCATGCGACTTTTAGTCGCTAGATGGCGTTAGGTAGAAAAGATATGTTATGATCAGATGCATGCTTGTTTTCTAATCTAGGAAGATTATCGGCTAAATAGAGAACATACGCATATTGATTTTATTCAAGTCGCCTACATTTATAAAGCCATCTAGCACACTCAACGTCAACCAGTGTGCAGGATTCTTAACACAAACATAAATCCTACTAATATTACAATGCGAAAGTTTGTGCGCACGTATGTGTGTATGTATGTGCAGTAAGCCAATGAGGAATTCCCTCGTTGTGAACCGATCCTGGGATTACCACCATTAGATTTTGCTATTCATAAATCATTGTCACGGGAACTGAAGCGACGTGAAAATTTTCAACTCTGTACGACATTTTGAAACTGTATATTTAAATAAAAAGACATGTTTATGGTTGGTTACTTTTTTAAATAACTAAATTAGTGATAAATGCATAGCTATTACAATGTCTGACACGTGTAAGTCTTCAGACTTACATAGTCTCTCGTAAAAATAGACGGCCTTCACACACGTGATACACATCAAATCGATACACGGAAATAATTCAAACAAGGGTAGGTCAAAGAAAATAAATGCCTAGCCAAAGTAAGCCTCGTAAAATATCTGACGCGAGTCGATTTGTCACAGATTGGTTACTTGACCCGACTACTACTAAAATTGCGTACTTTTGACAACAAGTTTTGTTATTGAACGCCATGCATGCCGACACCGGAATATATGAGTTTTTAGTGTAAAACTGAACCCTATTACTAAAACATAAAAATAGAATAACACAATACTAAAATACAAATTATTAAATTCAGTTGAAATTTTCGTAGGTGTGCCTATATTTGTAGTCGCTTTAGTATTTATTACTAAAAACATAATAAAACTAAATATTTAAAGGCTCTGCCAAACGTGATTCCTTTGTCGCTTTTATAGATAAAATGGTACGGAACTCTGTGCGCGATTGCGACTCGTAATTGGCCAACTTTTCTCTCCCTATCATCCGAGTGTTTTGTCTGAGAATGAAACCGGAATTTCATAATCAGCCGTTAAGCGTCGAAACGGCAGATAAAAGATTGCATGACAAAAGCATACGATAAATTTTGCCACGTGCATTTCTACAGCAGCCAAAAAAACAACATAAAAACTTGCCTGTATATATCCAATGTCAGATCGATAGCACACGTACGCCGCCAACAATTCGTGCAACACATCAAAATATGGCCCTCCAGGTTGGAATATACACAAGTGTGGGAACGTCCTCGCTATGTCCAACTGAATCAGCTCCATTGAACATTCGTCACTATACTCTAGTAGATTAGGGTTGGATTTCGTACAACAATTTTTCGCTTCCGCATCAGTTGTATGCGATTTGAGATTCTGCTCGCTCAAGTTCCTAGGTATACTTAATCTTGCTTTAGTGTCTTCTAAATCCTCAGTTGATTTCTGTTTCTCTTCCACTTGGTTACAATCGCAGTTTCTGTGCACTTTTAACCGTTTTCGCCTCAACTGTGCCTCGTGCAATTTTTGTTTCGCTTTTATGACGTACTCTTGGTACATTTCGTGGGTGATTTTGAGTTTGTTTTCAATGGCTAGCTGCCACACCTTGCCCCGAATGGACGGTGGAAGCCCGCTCCACCATAGGTCCAAGGTGCGTTTGTTGTTTTTCCTGAAAATAAAAATTAAAATACGTTAGGAATCGAACCACTTTTGCAACAAAAAGATAATGTTTGCATTGAAAATAATATTGTATCCTTATAATTACAACTCCAGTATTATAAGAATTATAGTAACTTAACTCTTACATAATGAAACAACGACTTTGAGCACACACTATTCTTAAGTGGCGTGAGGTTCCGCCCTATTATACGACCACTCTATGTCCTATCGCAGATGTCGTACGAGGCGACATTAGCCTCGGCAACAATAACATTCTCGAGGAGGGTCAACGTCAGGCGCCTGCCTGCAATTGTAAAAGTATAAAGGTTCTATGCGTGCCTTTATCTTTCACTTCGAAATAAAATGTTTAAGAAAATACACAAAGTACCACAAATGTCTCTCTACTTGCATGTTCTCGGTTGCGTTCGGGGTTGTGAAGCCGAAGTCAGCGTAAAAAAAAAACTTAAAATTCAGAAGATGTTTTGAAGATGAAAGTACCAAAAATGTCAGCCTAAACGGACATCTCTGATAATCATTCAACGTAGTATATGGGCTATAAAATACCTGGGTAACTCCCTAGTTCAGCTATTCTACTATTCCAATGCAAAATGAAACCTTCAAGCCATAATAGGCTTGTTAAAGCCGTATAAACACCTCATAAGGAGAGTGCAATTTATGTATTCGAGATTGTGTGATAGGCCCGGAGTATAGTACAGTCGCCCGCGAAATAAATTTCATTGCGTGTATTTTGCAATTAATTTTAAATGGTTGGTTGCCAGATATAACTATTGACGAAGGATTCGCGCAATCGACTCGAATTCAGATACATTGCTGGTTTTTCCTTGCGCTGATATAAAGCTCATACAGTTGTATGACAGCAATGTATGTAAAAGTTAAACTATTTCTCATGTTTACAATAAGCCAATTGTTTTATTAACTTTTTACATTTAGAAAGCGGCAAAACTCATCTAGTTTTTTTCACAAATTGCACATATTGCTCTTTGATTGTTTTTGTCGTGTTCGGATTTATCTATATTCATACCAAATCTCATCAAAATCGGCCGAATGGTATAGCCGCGAAAGCGACAAACTGACAAACTCCCCTCGTACGAACAAATTTATTCAATACAATTTGTAAAAGTGTAATAGGCTTTAGCAACTAAGTACAATATAAATTAAATGCAAGTTATGATGTCGAGTCAACTGTACTTAGCGTCTAGAAAAGCCTGCTCTTGTGTGAAGAATGTTTATCACTTCTTGGTGCATCTACTTTCTCCAAGACGCTTTCTGTCGAGAAACTAAGTGAAGTGAACATTTGTTATGGTATGTCGAGATAAATACAATCGTCCAAGCTCGAGTCGAACTTGAGCACGATGGGACTATCACAGGCACTTTAAATGTTATCATCTAAATCATAGACGTCTACATCATGAACAAAAAAGAGAAGACCTTACTGCCATTTCGGTAACAAAAATTGCGAGATACGCGGGGCTGAGGCAGACGACCGGGTAAGCGTTTCCGGCACGGCAAATAGACGTATTAAGCCACGTATAGGGGATACTTGACGTCTATGCTGTGTGGACCTTTGTAGCTGTGCACAAGTTAATACACGCGTCGTTCCATATATATGTATTTGGTTCCTTAATCAGAAGTCGTAAGTTATTGAAACATTATCCGGTTTCTATTAAAGCTGAGAATTAGCCAGAGTAAAATGGACGACAATGCAATGAATATTATGAATGTTTCAACACACATACTTCAAACATTTGCTGTTCCCATAGACTCGTGTCTAATACAATCCCATCCATGATCTAGATTAGAAAACCAATGTTTACAATACAATACAATACACGTTCTCATGCCAACAATAGTAGGGGAAAACACAGGAGTGTAGAAGAAATATAATAATATTTTATATTCAACAGACAGTCGTGCAATGACTAAGTGACCTGCTAATGAATGAGAGACAGAAGAAAATAATCACATCAAAAACATTCCGTAAAATAACTAATCGAGTTTGTATCTCTATGTATAAAAAGTAATGCAATCATACTTACACACACATACATATTACTGCGATTTCTTTATTAATAAAGTTAGATTTTATATGACCGACCGTTAGGACATTCTCTAAGCAATTATCTACGTGTTCGTAGACAAAAGTCAATGGCCAAATCACATATAATCTAACAATATGGCAATACCAAATAGTATGTCAACATTATATTACAAATTGTTATGAGCCCAATAGACATCCTGATATATTCCTCATCTCACATTCTGCTGTAATCCTGTCCATTTCCCACGGTCCAGAAGCAAAGCAACTTACATGTTCTGCCAATCAGGCAGTATGTTCTGCGCCCACTCCCGCGTATGCCTCGCGAGGCGCTCCTCCAGCCGCCACGACTCCTGCATGCGCGCGTGCCTCGCGGCCGCCTCGCGCTCCACCTTGCGTCGCGCCGCCTCGACCATCCGCGCGTGTTCCGCTTTGTGACGGAGGGCTTCCTCCGTGCATTTCGCTGGCAGGTTCGAGGGCCTGGAAATATTATTGAAAATTATATTTTTAGTTTGTTGGTAATAACAATACACGAAATGTACCTACATTAATCAAAATTAATACAAGAAAGATACATGTACAACAGCAGACAAATGGGATAACCCATTTGTACTCTTAATAAAATGATGACGTTGTCGTGAAAATGACGTCCTCGGTGGCGCAGTGGTAAAGTTCTTGCCACTGAACCAAGTGGTCCCGGGTTCGATCCCCGGTCGGGTCATGATGGAAAATGATATTTTTCTGATTGGCGCGGGTCTTGGATGTTTATCTATATATGTATTTGTTATAAAATATAGTATCGTTGAGTCAGTATTCCATAACACAAGTCTCGAACTTACTTTGGGGCTAGCTCAATCTGTGTGATTCGTCCTAATATATATATATATATATATATATATGTGATGTGTTGAGTCAGTATCCCATAACACAAGTCTCGAACTTACTTTGGGACTAGCTCAATCTGTGTGATTCGTCCTAATATATATATATATATATATATATAATAAAAATAATGTTACAAAAATGGTTTTTATTAGTCTATAGTATCCCAATGCTGGGCAAAGGTATCCTTTCTACTTCGCCATTAATCCCTGTACGTCCATCGCGTAAATCCTGCAATTATAATTTTTTGCATCCGACCTTATCATACATTACGTGCTCTAAACGAAGTTTAAATTTATAAAAAAATCACACTAATATTTTACGTGCAAAAGTTCGTGATTGAATGTTGCAATGTTTGTTACTTCTTCGCGCAAAACATATTAAACTGAATTCGATTAAATTTTGGACATCATGTAGTATAAAATCTGAAATAGTGGGTACTTGTTATCCCGAAATTTCCATGGAATCCCCTGTTCGCAAATAATTATTATGCATGAAACAACCTCAATTCCAATTACTTGATCGATGCTTGGTATAGCGTTACATTGTACCAAACGAACAGACATAAGTCCATACAAGTAACAGACCTTAGCCCACTTAAAAACACGACATGAAACGCTTATTATTCGAAAATGGCGTGTTTCATGATTTAATTATGTATCTGTGATACTAGAATTAGAATACATAATAGAGTAGCACTTTTGTCGTCGTATGCTGTTTAGAAACGTGAATTTGTTAATGTAGTTTACAGTAAAATAGCTCTTATATCCATACTTATAATAAAACTGTATGTTAAATTCCATGATAAAAACACAGGAGATATTTACGAAAATATTAGGAGATAACTATTTAAGGTAACAATAGAATATTTTATAAAATTGCAAAAAATAATTAAAATCTCTTCTATCGTCTTGAAATACGTGAAAAAACAAAGGAAATTTCAGAATTAACTCTTATTGTTTCGTCTACTGCTTCTACTATTGCTATTTTTGATAACCACATTTGTAAATAGGCAATTTACTGAAGCACTCATGAAAACACAATATTATTTCTCAGACAATGAAATGTTGCATTTTTTTATGAGAAATGAAATTATTTAAACCTAGTATAAAAATAAAATATATGTTTATATTATACTAACACTATAAACACAGAGTACGGTTCCATTTTGCGACCTGATTGTTTCGATGTCTGTTTGTTACACATTTAAGTAAAAAACCATTGGACCTGTTTTGGCGAAGCAGGTGTAATTAAATCTGGAATATATACTCTTTAAGGTCCCTTTTATCCTCAAATTCGTTGGAATTACACACTTGTGCGAAATTAGTAGTTATTAAATGGTAAAAAAACTCATATTTCAATGACGACAAAATGGCGAAAACAAATTAACTTTTGACGTCAACAGACGTCAAAAGTTAATTTGTTCAAAAGCTAATTTCATATTCTAGTAATGAATTAATAATGCAAAATCCATGATATTTTTATTTACATTACAGAAAAACTGACGGACGTGAGACTTCCACTTTGAGCACTCATTTAAACGGAATCGATTTATTCTAAAAATTACATTAGCAAAATTTTCTATGAAAAAAATGCAATGGAAATGTATGAGTATGTGCCGGTTGAGGCTCCAGCTGATATTTAAATAAGTGCCCAAAAACAAAATCAAATCATTTTCAGAAATTAGGCCTTCACAGGCACTTTTTCACGTCATATTCTAAATTAAATGATGTTTACCAAAGCTATAAACTACACACTGCTGAGAAGAAATGCCGAAAGAAACTCATTCAAACAGTGTTGGTCCCTATTATGCCAGAAGGGCTTACCATTTTTTAAATATAAATTTATGTATTATTTTTTATGGTTTCAAAATGGAATACGTCCAGTTTTTCTGTGATGTAAATAAGAAAACCTGCAACAGAGTTTCACATGGTAATCTGATGTATATTCATAGTTAATTAATGAACAATAACCAACTAGGCGAGACGTGCATAATCTTCGAGTGAACTGTTTCGTTTCGGTTTCTCCGTTATGCCACATTATTTATGATTACACAAACACAACACCTATATATTGTGCAACGAAAGATTTAAACAAAACGCATTCAATAAAAAAACATACAGAGAAAAATAAATCTTTTTAAAAGTTTGATAGTGTCATGCCTGTCATCTGTTTTAGACTAACTTTCCTGCACTAAACAGAAGACCTCAAAAATGACAATCAAGACGGAATTGTGGCAGTGTGGCAAGACGATGATTGATCAATCAGGTCTATGCAAAGTGCGTCTCTGCGGAGTTATAAATCGCATGGTTCACACGCAAAAAAAAAAACAAAAGACTATCGCCACAGCGATCAAAATAACTTGGGTATAAACGACTGGTAGTTAATAACATCGTAAACATCCGAGTGGCTACTACACACAACCATTTGCATGTAACATGAGGCCATTAACATTCCATGATAAAACTACCATGTGTGCATCTATTTTGGGAGGAATTCTGTGTGGATGGAGCTACTAATCTTGTATAAAGCCATGGAACTAAGGAGTTTGATAGCATTAGGTAGTAGTATAGTACAATCTCGAAATTTTCGAGAATACACGGAGACTGCCTAAAGTTTTCTCAAAAATTCCCGAGAATTTTCTTCAGATTTCCAATGAGAATTTCTTCTGAAAATGTATGGAAATTTTCAAGTGAAACATTTTTCGAAAACAGTGAACTTCTCGGCGGCCAATCTCTAGTTACAGTACGTTTGTAGTACTAGATACTGCACAGAGATATTAATGATTAACACATCACAGACAGAATTACATGTACTCAACTATGTACTCATATATGAGGCCACAGCCGAATCCATTGCATCAAAATAACTTATGTATGTCCAAATCATCCCTTAATGCCTTTAAATAAATTAAATTTCACTTCCCCCTGTGTCATTCTGTAGGTTGACTGGTAGACAAAGCCTTAGGCTTTAAGTCCATCTTTTACGTTTCTTGTAATAAAAATAAAGAAATGAAAATTCAAACCATACATTTTTTCCAAAACCAAAATGAACTAGGCAAAAACGCTCATTACGGGTGTCGTTGCAATGACGTCACTGTTCGATAGAAAACAATAACTTAAAGTGAAAATTCTCAATGTCCCCAGGCGGATCGTGTCGTCGCGCTCTGTCGCCTATTAGACAATTGACATTAGGTAAATTAGTGCTAAAAATAGGGCTAAATGAATTTCGGTGAGACACGAACTAAAATTAGTGGAATTTCTCGCGTCGATTAACGATTCGACTTTGACGTTGATAGAATTTAATTACTACGACTTACTTTTTTTTTATATGTATCGTGACCATGAAATATTCTGCCACTAATTAATGAGGCAGTTCATTTTTTATGAATTGTAACAGATTGCTTAATATCAGACCGTCAGAGGAGAAGTAGAGGAGACTGACATGCTGTACCGACCCCACATAAAGTGGGATAAGGGAAAAAGGCAGATTGTTTATCATTCAACTTTTATAAAAGAAATACTTTGCCATTGTACCCACGAAACTAAATATATTAGGACAAATCACACAGATTGAGTTAGCCCCAAAGTAAGTTCGAGAATTGTGTTATGGGATACTAACTCAACGATACTATATTTTATAACAAATACATATATAGATAAACATCCAAGACCCGGGCCAATCAGAAAAAGATCATTTTCCATCATGACCCGACCGGGGATCGAACCCGGCATCTCTCGGTTCAGAGGCCACCGCGGTCGTCAGAAAATAAACTATTATCTTTTAACCACAGAATATACAACACACGCCCCAAAAGTTTCTGACTGGTCACATGGAGTGTAGCTTGGCAAAGCCCGTAAATAAATGCCGAAGTATTTATTTACGGGCTTTGCATATAGTCTTACCCATATAGTCTTACTAAAGCATTAGTCGAAACTAATGCTTTAGTAAGACTATATGGGTTGCTTCGTTTAGCAACAATTAAAAGTAACTGAGCGCTGAACGCTGCTGGTATTAACACGTACCAAAAGTGGCGATCCATCACACTACGCCTTGGTTTGCTTAACGTGTGTTAGCGCTACATAAGTGTTAGTTGCCAAAATGTGAAAGAGAGCTACATCTAAAATCAATATTTTTCTTTTCAAATTAATCATCTACAAAAATCTATGATTACAATTTTATCAGAAGTCAAATAAATTCAATAATTACAAAAAATTTGTGTCTGTTCACGGTAAACTCAAAGACTACTGCACGGATTTTTATGCGGTTTTCACTAATAGATAATGTGATTCCTGAGGAATGTTCAGGTGTATAATTTATTGTGTATTTACCTGAGCGAAGCCGCTAGTCTGAAGTAAATATGACAACAATCATTTTTAATAATGTTATTGGAAACACAACTTTTTATTTATGTATTTATTTAAATATTGACATTTTAAATAATGACGTAAATTCGTCCTCTTAGTTTTTAATATATGTATAAGACCTACATTTTGTTAATTGACGTCCTTGGAGAAAAGGCTGCGGTGAAGTTTGTTGCGCCGCTTCTTCTTCACCTGCGCTTTGGAAGTCGGCAGTAGACTTAAGTAATTTTTTTACGTCAATAAGTGATGTATATCTTCCTAAATTGAATAAAGAATTTTTAATTTGAACAATTAGCCTAGAATCTGCTCAATTAAACATAATGTATATAGGTGAAATATTAAATAGTTACATTATTGTGTATCATATACACGAATCTCAGGGAAAATTCCTGGGGAAATTAATATTATGTATCTGTTTACAGTTTTATCAACTCTGTGCTGTGATTTTGTAGATAATAGATTTGCTATTGTGTCCTACAGATTTCTTGTTTGATATTGCTACTATTGTGATTCGTACATAAACGATCATACATTTTATATAGTTTTTTTTTTCAGATGAAAACTGATAAACAAACTGATGATACTGAACGAAATATGAAAATCAAATAAAACGAACTACAAACAAATAATGCATGCTATTAAATAATCGTGCAATGTGAATTGTGAAAACAAACCGAATTAAAATTGCTTTTAGGTTTCTCCTTAATGGATTTGACACATATAGTAATGTAACTCTTATATCATCGAGAATTCAAGAGTCTATAACAGAAATACAATTAAATACCGGTGTCGTTACACGCCTATACATATTTATTTGGTCTTAAAAGTCTAAAATAAATCACAAACAAAGAAAAAAATAAAATAGACACTTAAATAAATGAACATAGTGCTCTGACCGCACCTGCGCGGGAATTATTGCACTTTCTATGAAACTCTTTTATGCGAAAATGTCCGCTAGTTTGGAGTTAAAATGCAGCCAAATGCTTTTCGAAAATGACTAAACCCTGCTTAAAATTATACAAGTTAACTTTGAATTCCGATGAGAAATGCGCAGCCATGGATGAACGCGCATACAAACAGGTTGGTTTAGGATGAGCGACCACTGACAGAGACAAATGGTGGACTTAGACCTGATATTCTTTACAGACCATGTCACGTTTAGCGTAATACCTTAATTATATTTCGAATCAGTCATTAATCAGTTAATTAGACCAGGGGATTTCCTAGAGACGTTGTAAAAAGGTTAATTCAAGGTAGTTCCTTACATAGAATAAACCTTTTTACGAGTGTGCGCCTTGTTTAAAAGGCAAAATAGGTGCGACTGAAAACAAAAGAAAGTGACATATACCCTTACATGTATTCTTACACACACCTTTTTTGACGTTCTAACTAGTGATGTACCGCAGAGAAATTCTGTTTTCGGAAATTTCTTTCTTTACAATTTCCGGACATTGCCTCAAGAAACTTCTTGGAAAACTATCGAAAATTTTTCGTGATAGTTAAATTCTCAAATCGATCCGCACATAGCCAGTCCGCCAGAGAAAACACATTAGAGAAACAGTGCTATTAGTGATGGACAGAGGTCCTAACACGAAGCGCCGTCCGCCTACGGAAATGCCTCGACAACGCCTGCAATTTGCCGATCGTAACCGCGGGATAACTGTACTAGTTAGACGGGAGGTTTATGTAGAACCCCATGGTTTAGGCCCCTAACTAGCCGTACACTAGCGCCACCAGTTATCACAACAGTGGTGGTCACCAAGATCCATGTAGTCAACTATGACTGTATTCATCATCACCATCAATAAATAGCCATTTAAACGTCCCCACTGCTGAGGCTCAGGCCTTCTATATGGATTGATAAGAATAAAATAAATACAAATAAAATACATACGGACAAATCACACAGATTGAATTAGCTCCAAAGTAAATTCGAAACTTGTGTTATGGAATATAACTCAACCATACTAAATTTTATAACAAATACATATATTATATACATAAATATCCAAGACCCGGGCCAATCAGAAAAAGATCATTTTTCATCATGACCCGACCAGGGATCGAACCTGGGACCTCTCGGTTCAGAGGCAGGAGCACTTTACCACTGCGCCACCGAGGTCGTCAAGTGTGGGCCATGACCCACCACGCGGGTCCATTGCAAATACAACCGGGACCATCGGCTTCGAACTTTCCTGATAAAGTATCAAATAGCCTAAATGTAACATTTCTAACATATGGCGTTAAAAAGGGCTAACTGGCCAATCAATACAGGCAAAATTTAGCTGTTAGATTTCAATATGATATTTTATCAGAAAGTGGTGAAACACACCCTTAGTGGCATAACGAGCAATAGTAGCAGAAATTGTTAAAAACTTTTATATTTTTCGAGAAGGAATAAAAGCGAAGGGATATTTTGGCAGTTTTGTATCAATCATCATGATAAATTCGATTTTTTGCTCGTGGTATTTTTATTTTGTACTGAAAAATGTCCTACCGTTATAGTCTCACTAGAATCATGTCCTAATGTATATTTTATGACAGTCGTAAACGTAATTCTCATACGTATGTGTGTGTGTGTGTCATAACAATAGCATACATTAGGTATGGACCCAAATAAATTATAGAAGTATAATAGACACAGAATCAAAAGACCCAAATCCACTTGAATTCCAAATCAAACCTATTCATTGACATGAATAGACTTTGTGACCTTTAACCTTTAGCCTGTCCCCGTTTCGTTGGGAAACGGGAAACAATTAGAGGCTGTTGAACTGAGTTAATGTCTAGGAAACGAATTCAGTCAAAATTATAGCAAAAAGTATTAAATACGAGAGTTAACTATCTCACAATTCAATTCGTAAAATTATCGTACTACGCAGAGACGCTGCGTAGACCTAGGACCTACATAAAAAAAAAGCTACTGGCATTTCGTAACGACCACTGCTGAGAAGAAACTTAAACATTGTTGGTCCCTATCATGCCTGAAGGTCTTACCATTATGCATTCTTAAATATATCTTTTTTCTCATAGTATAACAAAGTACAAGACGCTAAGAAGGACTCACCGGTCATGCTGTATCAACGCTATAGAACTGGCGACTAGATCTTCGAACTGCTTCTCACTGGCTGAGCTGCCTTGCCTCTTATGATGATGTGGAGTGTTCGCCGCAGACGAGACAGGGGTCAGGGACTTCTGGACCTCGGAACTGGCTTTGGAGGCCAGGTTCTGAGTGGACTTGCTGCCGAAAAGCCGCCATGTTACTGTCGGTGTCGATTCTTGGCTTTTCGACGAACTTTTCCAAGGGAAGACGCCTCTGCAAAAAGAAGAGAGGTCACGTTAGTGCATTTAAAATTAAATTCACCATTCATTGAGTACAGTCTACCGCGTAGTATAACTGTGAATTCTCTGATCGACTCCAACTGATGTGCTGTTGACTAAAAATCAAAATATTACCATAGACAGGGTAATATCTTGATTTACGATAAACTAAAAATCTATTGCACGGATTTTCATGCGGTTTTCGCCAATATGTAGTGTGATTTCTGAGGAAGGTTTAGGCGTATTATTATGTTTTTACCCAAGCCTACCAGTATACCGTACGCTAGCCTTTTACATATTTTACCAATATTAGTAATTTTATATACAATATGTTAGTTCGAAACGTTATCACGAAATGTAAACATTTGAAACATACAACACACCTACAGCGATTATTTAATTGTAACATCTATATACCCACATTGAAGCAAATAAATGAAATGAATTGAAGCCGGAAATCGGAATACATTGTACGAAATCTAATTCTACCTCTACACATGAAAACCTAAAAGTAGACCCACCAAACATACACACTTTACAACGTAGAAAATAATAGAAACAAAACAAATTTTGTTATGAACTCCGAGTAAATCCAAAACTTTAATAGCTCCAGATAGTGTTTTGTTTTTATTACACTACATCTGTTAAATGTTTCCAAACAGTGACAGTTGACAGACTGTGTCAAGTATACGTTGGCGCGTGGTAGGGAAACGAAACTAATTTTAAATTACTATACTTTCCTTTTAAAAGCGTAATGTGGCGCCTCCAAGTCCTCAACTTACACTTAACAAGATTGTAGTGAATGACATAAAAGGCCATATGCTATTGAGTTGAGTGAGTCTACTTGTGATTGGCTTATAAAATAAACATGTACCTACTTCATAATAAAACCATCTCAACATTGAGTAGGTAAATATAGATATCGATAATGTAAACGCAAATATGGCGTAGGAAAAAGTGGTAATGGAAAACGTGACAGAAATAAAATTTGATTTGGTAAATATATTTTGTAAGATGAACATCGATATGTTTGTATAGCGTAGTGTAGATATAAATCAGGTTATCTATGAATTTTAATTGTTCTTATTCCTTAATTGTAACGAAGATAGCCTTGGTCTGTTGGGCAACTGTTAGTGCAGTGAGTGACTTTATAAATAAATAAATAATTGGTTCCTCTTCGATCCTGTGCCCTAAGAATCAGGGAAAATCACTGGTCCACCATTGGATCCTAGACGGTGGATCATAGAGGAATGATGGACACATGC
This sequence comes from Plodia interpunctella, assembly GCF_027563975.2. NCBI lineage: Eukaryota > Metazoa > Arthropoda > Insecta > Lepidoptera > Pyralidae > Plodia > Plodia interpunctella. The sequence continues at coordinate 1,564,059 of NC_071303.1, forward strand.
GTCGATTTTATGAAGTTAAATTAAATTATAATCATGCTTATTTATTATTGTTTTGAGCATAAGCTCAATCAATGTTGATATGCTGTTCAGTATACTATTTACCCTACTAGCTGCTAAAGACGCTGCTGAAAATAACACTCCATGTAATAAAATCCCTCACCGCTCCATAAAGTGGAGCCGAAAAGGAAATCTTTCGTATCTTGTAACAAAAACATAAATAAACAATGAGAGCGCCAGCCAACCATGCACTGGATTAGAAACCCAGTGGAAATGAGGCCGTTAATCTGCAATACATTGTGGTACACGAGGGAAATGCCAAATACTGTTGCGATGAAGAAGATCTGAAGAACTATTTTGTTGTTGAATTATTCGAATTTCGTCTGCCAAGAAAGTGAAGAAAATGGATTTTTTTAACGAAGTCCATTTTTTTGGCATTGCAATACCAAATAGAATGTTCAAGATTGGTTGATAAACACCTAGTGTTGCCAGCCGACAGGCGACAGCACCCTCATTTGTTTTCTTCACTTTCTTGACAGACTGTACAGTATTAATTAGAGGCAGTAGGAATATAATGGACGAAATGGATGAAACTAATATTCTGTTCCGACTGCACGTAAGTGATACGTACAGTATCAAGTTTTTATCCCTCACGGGGTATACTGATCCAAGAGTCACGAAACCCTAAGGCACTGGTGGTTAATGTAAGTGAAGTAATCACGACATAGTATAAAACAAAGTCGCCTCTCGCTGTCTGTCCCTATGTTTGCTTAGATCTTAGAAACTACGCAACGGATTTTGATGCGGGTTTTTTTTTAAAGATAGTGTGACTCCTGAGGAAGGTTTATGTATACAATTTATTATGGTTTCACCTAAGCGAAGCCGGGACGGGACGCTAGTAGTAAATAAGATGATGTTGATGTGTGATTGTGACGGACTTTTAGACAAGAAATTGTGATAATACGTAAAGACGTAAACATATCTCTGAAGGTCAGATACAAAGACTGGAAGCAAATATCAATAGCCCTATATTGAGAACATTAAATATACTTAAGTATAATTTATTTCCATGTAAAAGAAAATAGCCAGTTTAGTATAACGAAAGTGCATTACACACAGACGAATGAAACTAGCAAAAACGCACACACTTGAGGAAACAAAAGTAGCGGTGATGTGATGACACAAAAATAACCAACCTTTCACGCATTTTCCATTTGCTAAAGTCAACTTCAATACATAACAAACTGTATAATTTACGAATACAAATACGCAACACTCTGGCAGAAGTGCCATTTTAATCATGAGTGTCGCGGTAATACACACACAGGCGAATATAATTGTGATAATTTTGTACACAGCTAAAATATTTTGATGCGTCCTGTCCATACAGCGGGCAATGCGTGTGGGCAGATGATAAGTCTGGTAGAATCCTGATTTAAATTAATATGATCTTCACTATTATTAATGTCCATACTCAATGAACGCACTAGCCAGTTTAAAGTTGAAAAACCTGAAAGGATCAAAAGCTCTTTTGTGCATAGATAGTAAATAATTTTGAAATACTTTTAACATTTACCTTTATCGTGAAGTCGAAATTCCAGCAGGCATTTAAATTTGTGGAAACATTGCGAATAAACACCATCAATAGATTCACATAAACAATAGGTAAGTACAAAAAAAAATAATTAAACATTCGATCGAATTCATAAACTACATGTTTACGAAATCGAAACGACCACATCTATAAATAAAGATGATAACAAATATCTAAATAAGCCCTGAAACCGCAAAATCATTTGCATGCAAGAAGCGTGCACTTTATCCCTCATATTATTTGCGTACCAATTAAACACTGTTCCAATCAATTGATAAATATTTCTTAACTCCTTACAATAAGATCCAAAATTGAACGACACGATAGTAAAAAAAGATATGGATTTTTTTTTATAAGTCGTGCCAGATTTTTGATACAAAAGGAAGTGCTAAATTAAACTGATGATATGATGTTAACGTACGTAGAGTACAAAGTTTTGATTTCTGAGAATTAAACACGGACGAGATTGGAAATGAAACATGCAAATAAAAAATAAAATAAAGAAATTATACATAGACCGCTGCATCGTTTTGTTGTAAACGGTGATATATTTATCTAAATAAAATAGTATAAATAATTGAAGAAAAGCATTACTTTTTCTACTCAAGATAATAAAGAAAATTATCAACAACATATTAAACGTTTACGTCGCCAATGAGTAGCTTAACAATGACATTACACCAAAGGCAAACAATGCAAATACATAATTCTATTCGATTTTCCAAACACGAACGTCATACACTTGATAAAAACTCGAATAATCGCAAAAATTACAAATAGCCAACATTAACAATGGGCTTTTAATCGCTTGAAAAGCTTGCGTAATTCCATATTTCCTTTGTATTGTTCGCAAAAAGACATGAGGGAAAATAATTTAAAAATTAATTTGAACGCTCAAAATACAACCATTACTTGCTACAGAAGCACAGAAATAAATTTTATTATAAGCCACGCGCAATGTATTGCGGACAAAGCGATAAGTTCTAGGTCCGTGTGACCTGGGTATGCGTTTGCGCACAGTTCTAGCCGCGCATGGTACACCGTGGTACGCTTGCAGTCGTAACTAACACGGGTCTAGTTATAACGTGACGACAGCACCGCCTGTCGCGTGCGGTTATATAAATGTCAAAGCTGAAGCTGTTTGTGTGACATCTCATTTGGAAGAACATTGTGAAATCAATACTTGTAAATGCGAAACAAGAAACTTGAGTGGATATAAGTTAAGAATCGAACACAACCTTTTATTTGCGTTAGATAAAATAATATCGGACAATATATTTGAATGTAATATAAATCATAAATAATAATATAAAGTTCCTGATGATGAGAACTCCCAATAAATTAATAGATATTATCACACCAAACCCAAAAACAACTATAATAAACTAATATAATCAAATAATTTTATAATACCATAGCTTTTCAAATTGATAATGAGATTTGAATTTAAACAATAAAGAAGTACCGCGGCGAAACGTGAGCAGTCTTGCAATACATGAACTTCAATTAATCTAAACAGGTTCTCCTCACGGTGTGCTGAGTACTGAGTCTATGATATACATATACATTATATAATTTAGCAAACACATATTATGTAGTATATACGATCTTGAAAATGTACGACAAAAAATATTACAATTAGTCGTATTTCCCTGTTATAGTTCCGTGAGAACTGACCAAATATAATAAATAACTCCTTTAACGTTAGAGGTAGATAAGTGCTGCTAATATTATAAATGCGAAAGTTATAAGAAGGATGTATGTTTGTTACTCTTTCATGTAAAATCTGTACTGGACGGATTGTTATGGCATTTGGTACAGAATGAACGAGAACAGCTAGTACTATAGAAAAACAGACATAGTAAGGATAAAAAAAGCTAATATAATGAAGCATATTATGTACTTTGATATACTATTTATGTACTTTGATATATTGTTGGAAAAAAAATCGTAGGAAACAATAATGGTAAGCCCTTCTGGCATGATAGGGACCAACACTGTTCAAATGAGTTTCTTTCGGCATTACTTCTCAGCAGAGGTCGTTCCGAAATGCCAGTAGTTTGTAGCTTGTGAGAAATAACTATTTAATATAAAAATTGACGTAAAAAGTGCTGAAGGTTTGATTTCTGAATAAATTATTTGAATTGAAGAATAGACACCACATTACAATTTTCTCTAAACAACTTTCTTTACAAAGAGAAACAGTTACATTCAGTGACAGGCAATATTTAAACAAATAAAATACTAATACTAATAATGACATTGATATTAATCACAGTATAAATATTTTGACAAATCAAATCAATGTTTTCAAATGCACCAGTATAAAATAACACTGTAGGTAGCCCATTGTCCCCTTTCGAAATACAACAGTATTTCAAACAAAACTAAATAGCTCATGATGTCACTCAAAGAGAGTAATGGATAGGATATACAAGACATTGTCCTTTAAACTGTTACACATACTATTAACGATGTATGAGAACCTGAAATCAGCTTTAGAATTACAATATTTGGTGTGAGTTTTTGAAACAAAAATTGATATAGGTGGTTTTTCTCTGCGGAAATAATTCTTCAACAGCCGAAATTACTAACTATGAATGATGTTGGATATCAAATTATCGATCGTGCGTTTTTATTTCGCTCAAAAATTGTACCCATAATATTTCCATGAATGTGACGTCATGTACATGCACCTGACTATTTGTAAATCTACAAAGAAGCACGTATTCGTGATACATGTATTACCCTTGTAATAACGTTTGTTCATACAATTTAGGACAATCTATATCTCGCTAAAGGACAAAATAAGCCATCTAGCCTTGTCATGCCCAAGCTTGAACGACCAGTTTAGCAAGATGTAGCCAATTGATTTCATTAGTATGTTTGTTGATTTAACGAGTATACTAGCGAATAGGACGTACTATTAGAAATGAAATCAAACCTACACTGAAACTGAATTTTACTAATATATTTAGTAAAATGCGGCTATAGCTTGTGTAACTAGCAAACACTACAGTTTCTCAACTGAGTGAATACCCGCATTCTTAAGCCGTTAGGTGTTGGAGATAATAATCCAACTTATGCTCTTACTAATATTGTAAATCCAAAAATGCTCCAAGAAGTTGGATAGAAAATTTGATACAATTTGTGTAGTTATTCAAAACGTAATGGGTGCAATTTGTACGTAATATCAAAGTCGATAGCTTCAATTGTTGACCTTCTTGTAAATTGTCTCATATCAACTGAATGGGGCAAGTAAAAGAGTCTTCGGAGTACTTGTGATGTAGGGCATTGACAATAAAGTGAGGTCAGACGACTGCGACCTCACAGATAATCCGAGATGAACGACCCAATAAAAAATACGAGACGTGGACACATTGTCCGATGTCATATAAGAAGCAAGGAAGATGGAACCTTGCTGGAGAGAATTTATGGCAATAAAACTACAGAGCTGATTGCTCCTATTTAAAGTGCAATCTTATGTAGAATGTAATTCTCTTCAACCGTAACCTGACCTGCTGATAAAATAAATATCTAGCAAACGGAGAAAGGAGTCCTTGTCCAATTTGGATGAAATATTCTTAATGTCACATCCAGTACATGAGGAAAACGTGTAAGCAAAGAATTTCTTATAATGAAGATGATAGTACAAAAAAGACGATGAATATGATGGTTGCTTGAAATTAACAATACGAAAGACAAACGATGGTAACCCTAAAAGTTAATCTTTTCATGTAGGGCACAGACAATCAAGAATTTAACGACTCTAACATTACTCAGACAAACGACCGATTAAAAACTTAAATGACTGTTTGTGACAAGTAATTAGACGAAGGAAACATGAAATATTTAAGATAGATTCGTAAATGAATAAGACTTTCTAAGAAGAAAGCTAGCTTTTATTTATCTCATAAATTGAATGATAAACAACCATAATATAACATAATTTACGTTTATAATGTCAATGATGGCTTTTCAATAGTCTACAATGAAGTCCTATTAAATATTATTAGTTTAGTCTTGGGGAGAGTGATTTTTACGATAGCTGTACTTAAAAAGATTTTATTCCATACCCTTCGTCTTGAAATAAGAAACCACAAAATTTTGGATTGAAATTTCATGTTGCAGTCAATAGACGATCTGCTACCAAATAGTAAATAGAATCTTTACCATAAAAGTTCTGAAATTCACGACGACATTTCTTCACAAAATTGCACTACAACACCATTGAAATAACATTCTAGTAAATCAGAAAAACATATAATAAATATAAAAATTATGATCGCAGTCGTAATATTTGATACGGCAATAGGCATCAATCACGCTACATCGAAGGCTATGGCATTCAGACCACGCCTGGAGCCCATCCATTGTTGACTTGATGGAATTCCATTGCGTACAGTCAACTGTTGATCAACTCCTCCTGTACAGTCCTCTACACGGCGGTAATAAAGATGTATTTGCTATGAATTTTGGGCAGGTTGAAGAGCTGTGAACTGTATGACCTTCTGGGATTAGACGCGTACAAATTATTGGTTAGAGTGTGGGAAGCCCTTGATTTTTATGTAGGCTTGTGGGAAATGCTAAATTATGCCTTCAGGTCCTCCGAATTGGCAATCAGAGTCAATAGGAATTAAATTTCTAAGGTTCAATCTTGCCCTTTTGTAAGAAAATGTGGCATTATTATTACTGACCTGATTGTTAAATTTATTTTTATTCACTCCATCCTTGAATATTAGTTCTTACTTACTTAATGTTAAATCAAAATTCATTAACAACGCAAACGTGAACGTATATCTTTTTTTTTTAAATTATATTTGTAGCACGTGTTGGTGTGGTGTTTGTAATCATATTATTATGTGTGTAATTTAAGCAATTGCATCCTCAATACATAAATAAATCTGCTTCTAAAAATAACTGTATATTGTAGGCGAAGCAAAATATTTGAATACTCCACATCTTCTCCGGATTTTAGAAAAATTCAATAGAAGCTCTTCTAAAATATATTTTTAACTTTCTATCATCGCTATAGTAATGAAATTTTGTCTAAGTTGTTACGAATCCAGTCGAGGCCTTCTATTTGTGTAATAAGATCTTATGGTCTGGGTCAAGTCAGCCAGAAACTATAAAGTTTATCATTTGGAATAATTTATCTTCAACCATTCAATCGTCTACATAAACAAATATTTCTGTATAAATAGTGTCTTCAGCTTTGTTCGTTCCTGAATGTGTAAATATTTTATGTTCCGTGTCATTAATCTCTTTTGCGTTGACGGAACTTGTATGTGTTGTACTAATCGCATGAAGTATGTAAACAGCGACATGGAAGATAAAACAGTGTTTAATTATTTTCCTTTGAACATATATGGGTGAATATAATTATTATCCAAATTAAGTTTTAGGTTCTGTAGACAGGTTTGAATAATGAACATAGAATAACTGAAATACTAAAGCCTTGTCCGGTAGACTTTTAAAATCATGGAATTAGAGAAGCATCTTTTTTTTCTTACATGTTTTTTCTTAATTCCCAGACAAAACAAACATTATCACGTACTCATTATCAAAAAGTGGTGCAGTCTTAAAACAAGATACGTATAAGATCAAAGGCATTATTTTTTTCTAATTTGGAGTTACGTAAACAACGATATAACTGTAAATGGAATTAATATCTGACCTTCATTGTGTCAGGAAGCATTTTAAACTGAAACTGCACGACTTTGACCTGTGGTTTAATGTCATATAAAAACGAAGGAACGTAAAATGATACAAAACTTAACAACATTCATGTAAATTCTGTGATTACATCTAGACATGTTGATACTTTGAAATGTGTGAGAAATCGCACAAGGAAAAATATATAGCCTTAAACATTTTTCACGTTAGAAAAACCGACAGACACTTATGTTGCTAGGTTCCACCGAAGCTATTATCCACCTACCTGTAGGTCCAGGAAAAAGTATTATTTTTAGAATGGATCGTATTATTAAATTTAATGTTGACGGTCTGGGGGAGGCTGATGACCATTTTGTAGTGTAAATGACGTTATTTTACATATACGCAATCATGTAACAGGTAACCATGTTAGAAATCCTCGATGATAACGGAATTAGATCAGTAATAATATTTAATCATTTGAGAAAAAGCTGTAATATGATATCAGGAAACATCGACTACGAAGCGGACATGACATAACAAACTTGCATTGCAACAGAATTGTCAACCCGTTTTAAAAGCGCGAAACTACAGTAGTCTACCTTGAATTCTGCTAGTAAGACCTTTCCCGGATCTCACTGTTTCTGTAAGAATTTATGTACCGTTTGAGATAAATTGCGACATTTTACTAATGTCACTTTTGTAACATTTCCCAACCTCCGGTTTGTCGAGACGACACGAGACGAGGCGTGAGAACAGCAAGGTCTGATGTAAAGAAACGTGAGCAAAAACCATAATCAAATTCATAAAATACAATCCTTAAAACAATAACAACAAAGTTCATAATCGCGAAGGCAACTGCAAAAACGTTGGCAGTGATTTGCACTCTCGCAAACCTGCTGTTGCGTTTCGTATTTGCTAATGTAGAAGCAGTAAGGTCCAAAATTACATAGCACAATGTAATACGGAAGATATCGTGACTAATTGAGAGGTTAATTTAGTGTTTACCTTAGTTTAAGACAAGATCTTAAAACTCACTAATTCACAACAGCTGTATTATGTAAGTTAAAATAAGAAATTAATTTGTTAATGATTTCATATTGACTCGACTACTATCAGTGTTTCTGGCGGCCAAACGTTTTTAGCTTTTAAATGTTGAAGCGAATTACGAATGATCAAGCTCGGAACTTCGAATTCGGTAACTCCATTGTATTTCAAATAATCTCACCTCACTGTGACATAGAACCCCACATGTTCCATGCATAGAGAGAGGTCTACTGTAAGAAGTACTTTACGAGTGTACTGCCCGGGCAGTAGTAATTATAGAGAGCATAGCCTATTTTCTGTAAATTGACTTCTATGTGATTAACATCGCATCAACGATGCACCACATTCACCTAACTATTACAGACGTCGACAAATGAGAAACACAACCTGAATATGATTCAGATATTTCTAAAGTTTGAGTCGACACCATGACAGTCATTTGTTGTAATGAACTTTGGATTTGACTGTCATCTGCTCATATTTCTAGCTGGTGAAAGTTGTCATCATGAAATGTCTTCACATCATCATAAATACGTTTTTGTTAAATGTCAAAGTTCGTAATTAGACTGGCAAATAACATAACTTCATTTTTATTCTATTTTTATTATTGATGGAATTCTCATTTTTGAATCATTAATACAGATTATAAAAATGATACAGATTAATTATTTCCGCAAATAATAAAGGAAATTAAAACGTTATTACCAATTCAATATTTTATTGAGTCGGCGGCAGCTGACATAATCCTGACTCGTAAAAGCGAGTTTTATTTTCCAACCTTTAGGGGCTGGATAAAAAGTTACGTAAATTACATGTAATATTAAATGTAATTGTAAAACAATGTTCACGGAGCCAAAGCAATTTTAATTGTAACGTAATGCCTGAATGTCAGGGTCAAACGAAACAATGAAATGAAGGAATAAATTCCAACGACCGCGCGCTCGTTAACAACGAAAGTGAGTTTCTAAATGCTAAATATAGCTTGGCTATTTTTTGATTGATTTTAATAATTAAACCAATATTTATTGTATTTAAACGAGCTCTGACAATGAAGATAGTATAGGACGAGACGAATTATGTTAATGATGATATTAAAGATGATAAGAAAGTTTTGAGAGTGCAAGAGAATGTGACTAAAAATCGAGGATTGTGATTAATAAATAAGTAAGCCAAACAGGCAGCTTAAAAAATTACATTAGTGTAGTCACTAAATAAATCAAAACAACAAGTAATGGTTAGGTTTTTCAATGTGATACTTCAGAAATTGCAACAGTAAATACAAATAGCTTCTTTGTAACCATAATGACTTAACTCAGTCAAATAATAAAATGTAGACCAACTCGTTCAAACAATCTTACCAATAAAATGGTACCATTAGCCGATGGATCCTCATTCCAATAATACCATATTCTAATTTCATCACATGTGTTTTTAATGATGTCGATGTACGTTTAGTGGGTTTAGAGTCAATATATTAGGGTGCTCAAGGAAAAAAAGCCGGAAAAATAATGTTACCACATTTCATCTGTGTGGATGGTACACCAAATATGCTAGACTATACTCGATGGTTTTGTCGTTATCGACCTCCATTATAAAGGAAACAGACTCCATTCGACTCCACTCTATTTATAAAGGAAACAGGCATGCGGCCCACCTGATGTTAAGCAGTCACCGTTGCCTATGTATGTCTGTAAAATCATCAATTTATCTTTACGAACGGCCTTGAAAAGAAAATTAGAGCTGAACAAACATACACTCGCCGTGTCCTATTCATATAGTTGGCATCGGCCCCTTTGGTTCGCGTAAATGGAATGATAATATTAATATTTGTTCGTACAAATTAACCCTTTGAAGGGAAGTAAGAAGAAAAACGTGTAAATATTAGTACACTTTTGATAGATCTATGTCTATCAACAGCCTAAGCGATAAAGTGTTAAGCTAAGTAATTAAAAATTCAAAGGAATGAGAAAGTGAAAATGCAGAAGACGAATTTACGTTACTTACCAGATAAAAGTGCGAATAATAATGTTCTTCCAGCACTTTTACATTCCGTAACTTTATCAAATTAAAAAAAAACAACTGCAGTCATAACAGTCGGACGATAAAATAACAAATAGGTTAAACAACTAGTGATAGAGACAACTAAGAGGGAAGCTAGTAGATACAGAAAGGCCAAAAGTAATAAACAAGTGCTGTCCATACTCACATAGTGTTTGAACACATGGTTATCACAGAACGTGAACAGAACAACGTGGAACACAACAAAAAAAAACAAGCCAACGTGACACACTCTATATTTATACAACTCGACAGAAAAACTGAAAAACAGATGGCTCAAGTTGATATATATAATATAGCCATAATATCAAGCTCCATTAGTAGTAGTAGTTCTTCAAATTTTCAAAATGTATAATCTGAATAAAATTTGGGACGATATCCACAAACGACAAACGATATCATAATGGCAATTAAAATCATACAGGTGATGCTAAAATTGAGAAAGACTAACGCAAAAGCAGTTACTATAAAAAGCAGTTCTATACTTCTTCAATGATATTTCTAAAGCTGTACTCGAACAGATTAGAATTTAAAAAATATAATAATAGACAATATCATGATAAAATAATATCTTGGATATTAAACACGGAAACACGTTTGGATCTAGTAAATAAGATAATTATGAGAAACTGTTCGATCACGTTTCAGCGAACCTGCTCTATAAGGTCAAAAGCCTCTAGGCTTGCAAAATATCAAATTGAAATAAGCCAATCAATATAACGGAGAAGTGATGATATCTCTATTGGCTATCTTTGATAAATATATAAGGAACTATATTTTAAAGCGTAAAGCCTATTATGCTTTGATGACTCTTGATGACCTCGGGGCGCAGTGGTAAACTGCTTGCCTCTACCGAGAGGTCCTGGGTTCGATCACCGGTCGGGTCATGATGGAAAATTATCTTTTTTGATTGGCCCGGGTCTTGGATGTTTATCTATATATGTATGTATTTCATTATAAAATATAGTATCGTTGAGTTAGTATCCCATAACACAAGTCTCGAACTTACTTTGGGGCTAGCTCATTCTGTGTGATTCGTCCTAATATATATTTGATAAATACCTGACCTACACGTAAACTAACTACTACCTTTAAAGGACGTGCTGGACGTTATGGATATATGGATAAAACACTTATCCAATAGCGGCAATCAATCTGACCAAAACCGTAGGTGGCCATGATATCACTACTGGAATCATTCCAGTTCACTGCAAAACTGAAGCTCCTCGGGAATTTAGAACTTAATACATTTGTTAAATTTATTTGCAGACACAAAATCACGATCGATGCTTATTGCCCTAAATTATTGTATCTTAGTCAAAAAATAGAGACTTATGGAAAGATAAGAAAAAGTGATGATGAAATAATGGGAAAAGGTAAGAAAAAGTGAAAAAGAAGGGGAGTTCTCAGTTACAAAACATACACTTCGCCATGACAAAGATCATGGAAAAAGGCAAAAATGTATTTAAAATGTATAAAGATACATTTAGATGAATAATATGGAATAGATGGCACTATGCAGACAATCTAGGGCCAAGTTAGTACAAAACAAGCGCTAATGTTCTCTAAGTAGGAAGTACATAAACGACATTGATGTATTAGGCGATCTGACCCCGAGAAGATATAGAAAGAGATGGAATAAGGCCGAAAGAAGAGACGACGTTGTACCTAAAAGAGAACAATGTTCAGCTGTCACGAAAATCTACGCAACACGTCATATGTAATCAAAAGAAAGTTGAAAAAGAATGTGGCGGTTAAGTAACCAACAAAATACATTCTTCAGTTGCAATATTATGCAGTAATGTATTTTTAAAAACACAGTTCAATGTAATCAGTGAGTGTGAAAATCCGATAAATTTAAATTAAAAAGAAGCTTTAGATTTAAAAAGAAAAAATATAAATGAATTTGTCTGTATGACCCAAAGGTTGACTATTAAATGTTTTATCACTAAGTCCGCCTATTTGTACTTTTACAAATTCTATTTTTGTATTTAATAAATAAATTTAATTACATCAAGTAGTGACAAAGTCAAAACATTAAATAAATATAACGAAGCCAAAAATGTGTAATTTAGGAATAATTAGAGTGCTGATGTAATAACATCTAAATATAGCCACTTCAATTACAGTGGATCAAAGCCACCTTGGTGGGGGAAACCCATAATGAGAATCGATTGAACAAACAAAGCACCCTGTAAATCCATGACTACATGCAATTTGTAAAAGAATTCAATCAATTTCAATCAGTGAATCCCAGTGAATCCCTGCATAACAAAGGGTGCACAGAATCTAGGGGAGCTATGAATTTTGTTCAATAAACGTTGATTGAAATCGAAAAGGCATATTTACACAAAGAATAGAAGCGTATGGTTTCCGCCTAGTCTATCCTCCAATGGATGTCTTGCAAAACGACTAAGGGATAAAAAGCATTCCCAAACAGAACAGCATTCCCAAACAGTGTCGAACTGTTGATATGAAGCAGATCAGTCTTACTTTAAAGTTATTTTTTATTGTGGACCATGTCTTCGGAGCATCACAGCCTAGATTGGATTGAACAATGAACACGGAAGGATGAGAGAGAGATTTAAAGTTAGGGATGGCACAACTAGTTCTGCATACTATGTTTTCATGAGTAAAACTTGACGCGAAACCGAGCTGTACGATACCTTTTGTAGAATAACATTTGTTTTGATTTACCTCAATGCTCTTATTCGAACAATGACATATTTGATAATCGACAACCAATCTGGAAGGAAGGAAGGAAGCCATTTTCCTCTTCCTGAAAACAATACTGTTTACGAAGAACTCCAAAACGATTAATTGTTTCGTTGAGGAATCAATCGTTCTTCACAATTCACCTATTTTACGATTTTATTATAATTTATGTTAGAGCCAATTTGTATTGCAAGCGAGAACAAATATTTTTATAACAAATATTATTATAAATTCCTTAGGAAACCTATTCAGTTACCTTATCGAAATAAATTAAAATTAAATAATTATAAATTATTTAATTAAAAAACCCTGTACGATCGGGTCTCCTTTCGATTACAATACGTGCACAGTGTACAGTCGACAGAACACCAACCTACCCAAATCTATTGCCTCTAATGCCGCCACGTAAAGGCCCACGATGGGTAAATTGACGTGCGACTAATTGCATATTGTACATCGACAACTTTCAAGTAATTCCCACAATATAATTGATAGATGCCGGAATCTACAACGAAACGTGGGTTTTTTCTAGGCCATGAAGCAACCGAACGATAGTATCTAGTTGCCTAGGTACCATTCAACCGAATGGAGAAAATATTAAGTCACTTGAAATGTCCCTATCAGGCGACTTAAACATCTGATACCTAGATCTACATCGACATCGGCATTTGATAAGAAGTACCGTAGAAAAAATAAATATGTGTCAAAAAGTTCCTTTCGGCGTTTCTTATTGATACTTAGTACTTACCGTTCTGAAATGGTAGTTTGTGATTTAGACAATAATTTGACCTGCACTAATAGTTAGTCGAATTTCTGAAAAAACTCTAGATTTCGAGCAAATAGAAAATCAATGTGTGTATGTATCAAAATATGAAAGAAATGATGAATAAATCTAATGAACAGATAAATATAGAAGATGGAACCCTTGAAAAAAAAATGGATTGGCCATTCAACCAAAGGCAACGTACTACCTGGGTGAAAATACTCGAAATTTTCAGCAACCTGATTCAGTCAGTTGACGTCATAAGCGATCGATTCGTTCGTACGATGACGTGCATTATTTGATGAGGGTCCGAGCTCAGAGCTTTAAAAATTGACGTCTAATTTTAGAGAAATTCGTGGATATATCCCAGGGGGGACCCAAAAGTGATACCAATATATATAAATACAAAATGGAAGAAAATATCGCAGGCAGGTCTTTCTTTTTAAACAATGTATGTGTGTACCATGTACTCTTTAATAAAATTTATTTATATCTTAAGAAACAGGCGGACAGACATCTCTTGAACGAAACAAAACAATAACCCACAGTGTGTTTATAATTTAAAAAGTTTATACCTACAATAGGTTGATTTGTGTAAACAATGCAAAAATAGACAACATTAACATTCCAAGTATTTGTATAAACGAGACTATAACTTTAATTCAAGGCAACATGTTATCAAATGTAACTTGTGAACTGCGTAATTAAAAGAGGTATTTGTACAGTCAACAACACAAATCATCGCCGTATTCCCAGCTATTACTGCCGCATAGATAAATAATGCAGGGAAACTTGATGCAGCTAACTGTACTTTGCACAAGTGATTAATTGAAGCAAGCAAAGTTAGGAAACGCTATTTAGTTCAACAAATCGCAACGTGTCATAAGTTAGTAGTGATTCCTAAATGCCTGTAGTTTGTAACTTTTGAAAAATACATAGTTTTATACTATATATAGACTAATAGTGAAAATTGTAGGTTCTAATAAATCCTGCAAGACACCTTTATAATATTTTCACTTGGAACACAATCGATAGTCTGAAGATTTTGAAATTTAATTTAAATGAACTGGCATATAAATAATAATTTAATTTAAAGTTTTGAATCCTTATGCCAGCATATGATACATCGTAGTTCGTAGTGTATAAATTATTTGTCATATAATTGATGTACGTAACGTACATACTTTTTTATTCTGCAACTGTTAGTGGGATGAGTGACATTATAATAAAGAAAGCTGAAATGCTAAAAACATAAAGTCTGGAGTAATGTTGGAACCGAGAATAATAAATAGAAACTTTATCACTTCAGTAGAGCTGTAGACAATTGGCTCAATTATTCTTATAAATAGACAACGCCCATTCATTCAACATTCGCCTGACCTTATCAATTGAACCTCTTGACACTGTGAATTGCTGTGACTAGCGAAATTTGTTTAGGACGCCCAAACTCGTTTCAAGGATACGTTTAAATTTAGAAAAAATATATTTTAACAAAAGGTGAAATTTAGGGATAAACACTTAACGTATTTCCCAAGCAGAAATTAACAATATCAGCGAATAAATACCTGCACTGATATATACGTCCAAAGTACAACAAATAAAGTTACTTTACAGCTAAATCTTAAATCTTACGAAAACTAAAAAAGGAATTATGAAATGTTTCAATGCGTTAAGTTATTAACAATTCGTTTTAAGCAATAACATAGAATCAGAATCTAAAATTATTGTTTCACGCATAACTATAAAATGTTTGTTACAAAACAATCAAAATATCTGTGTCTATTATATTAATTGTTTCACCGGTTAATTAAAATAGTTTCCTATAAAACGTAAAAAACAAAGACTTCTAATTTAAATTCTAGTAGAATTGAAATCCTTATGGCGTAGTGAAGAAGAATTTAA
This sequence comes from Plodia interpunctella, assembly GCF_027563975.2. Taxonomy (NCBI): domain Eukaryota; kingdom Metazoa; phylum Arthropoda; class Insecta; order Lepidoptera; family Pyralidae; genus Plodia; species Plodia interpunctella. Next base: position 1,579,790 of record NC_071303.1, read on the forward strand.
TATTCATTTTGAATGCCTGATTAGAAGGAAGGGACAGCTTTTAACCCAATATACCATTAGCCTTAAAAGAGATATACAAATAAAATCATCAGATGATACGTTACAATTACATAGTAATTAAATTTACGACTGTAATATAATTGAGTAAGGAATTTATGTGAGAACAGCAAATTATTGCCTCGTAAAATTACTAACGCTATGCTAAATTGGTTTTAACAAGACAACAATACACGGCTGTTAGCTATTTTTTATGTTAAAACATCTGCTATTCATTTTAATTAGAACCACACAGTTTTCCCAGATGTTGCTTTATTTTAAACTAGATGTTGCCCGGGGCTTCGCTCCCATGGGAATTTTGAGATAAAATATAGCCTATAGCAATCTTGGATAATGCAGCTTTCTAAAAGGTGACAGAATTTTTGAAATCGGTTCAGTAGTTTCAAAGATTACCCGCCTCAAACATACAACCCCACAAACGCTTACCTCTTTATAATAATACTATAAATTAAAACGTTATCTTGAATCTGATCTAGTTTTACCCGAAATCGCAAGCAAATTTATCATTTATAGAACAAATTTTGTACTAAATTCAAACAGTATGTATTGACATCAGAACTGTAAGGTTCTCAGTAAAATAGATATCAAATTATTGACAAACCAAAAAGGCATTTTCACGTCCAAGATTTTATAATAATTTATTGACTTGAACTTACATAATAAATGATGATCCATAGCCATAGCAATTATCTTTGTGTAGGTAATAATGAAAAAATGAAAGTTTCATGTTATAACTTGCCCGAGATAATCTCCATGCCATGGCACTTTCACTGGTCGAAATTTTTACCGTGACCAAATTGACTATTGTTCGGCACATTTAGACCATCAAAATTAACAAAACACATTTGTCTGTGATTTTGTCTGAATACCAAATAATTAATACAATAACACAATGACAGACATTATAGAACTAATGTTCAAAATACCCAAATTGGCCATTCAAAATGTGACTTTGTGATGATCAGAATAAAGTAGGAGATCGTCAATATATACAAATACTCGGTTATAGATTAATGCTATTAATAGAATTATAACTTGTTTTCAATGTTATCGCCCTGACCGTGCATTGAGTTCAGACTTCAGACCAGGTTCAATGCGCAGTTTAATAAGAATAACAAATTGCTTTACTGAGAAACTGCTACAAATCTTCCATTATATCTAGCTCAATAGATCTAAGATTTAATGTGAAGTATCATTATGCTAGATAACTATCACCACGGACTATCATGCTATCGCAGTATTTATCATTAAAACGGTTTCATTATTATGGTTCAGATAATAGTGGCAATAAATTCCATTTTAAACGTATTTTTGTTGTGATTTAATGCCAAACCTATTACGGTCTGGAAGAAACACTTGGTCGTATATTTCTATTTGATAAATCCATTTTCTGCTGATAGTGAAAATTAAACTATAACTTACAGAATCAATTTATTATCAAGAGATCCTTCAAACCAATGTTTTAATTGACGTTTTTTTAGAGGAACAACTGACCGTTAAGAACGTCAATTAAGAACAACTAACAGATCAAAAAATTGAAAATTTTAAAGAACGAATATTAATTTAAAATTGCAAAGAGATCACAGAGAAAACAAGACATCTAAAGAATCTCGAAGTCAACATTCGATTTCTTGGAATAAAATAAGACAAAATGGTTTTTTTTTCGTAACACGGCACATAGCAAACAAAGGTAACATTTTTACGCAATAGATAAAATATATACTTTAATAGATAAATATATGACATGATGAGATTATGATTTGACATCTTACCCGTTATACATTGAACGGTATTTTTAGATAGTATTTTTTAGTAGCTATAGGAAATAGCTACAAAGTAACTTTTAAACATCAATGGAAGCGGAAATTCTCCAATTTCCGTTAAGGTACATTACAATTTTCCAAGGGACTGCTTAGTACTATAAACAAACAACAATACAATGTCAGCACCAAAGTTAGCCTGTGGAAGTAAGCGCAAATGGCAAGCATAATATTTAGATTAAATATCGACGACCGCCACACCTCTCAAAGTAGGCCAAATCCGGGGGTGCGTCCAGGACCGGTATGTAACAGATACGAGCCACGGTAGGAGGACGACGAATAATGAAATTTATTTCTGTTGTGTTACGACACTCTTTATTCCTACCAAATAATGTTTGAATGTTGCCCGAAGTTTTGAGAATAAAAAGGTTATATGGTAAAAAATTGTATTGATTGACTGGTAGAAAAAACCTCAGGATTTAAGTCCTTTTCAATGTTTTTGTAATAAAGGTAAATAAATAAAATAAAAATAGGGAAATATTCTCGAGTTCGAATACATAGAATAATTTAAGATACCATTTTGAAATATTAAAATTTCAGGGTAGGATACAGTCTACATAAAAGAAGAAAATAGAATCAATAGCTTCTGGGTAATAGTCGACAAATCTCTGATTTCACCAAGATTTCATTTTAAAATCTTTAGATCAAAATTATCGTTTGGACAATGATCTGGATATCAAAGATGTTTCGTACATTTTCAACATCACTTGACCGTGGGAACAACCCAAAACAATCTACTTTTTCAAAGAATTACTACAAGCGGAGGAAGTGCAACAATGTTTGGACTGAAATCGTTTCAAACGGTCGAGGGTTATGCAAACTATTGCAGACCGATTATAGCAATGTAATTCGAAACTATAACATGGATATTTAGAGCAGAGGTGGACTTTCCACGTTTACAAAATCTAGTAGAAACACCAAATATTCATGTATACCTCAATAACAATAATAGCCTCTATTTCGTATGTAGCCTTTTAAGTAAACTCACTATTATAACACTTATGTAAACTAAGTAATCGGTTTTTTTAGTTTCTTAGAACAGTCTCAGTCGAGTGTCGTCCGTGAGTGTTGGTGATTAACTAAAGTCTGAAAAACAATGTCCTGCCAAAACAATGTACCTGAGGATACTTCAATTTTAATGATTTTTCCATGAGTCAGTGTTGATAATGAATGAACTTGATTTTATCATTCTGAAATTATGATGGCTGGTTGCCCGGTGAGTCATAGAAGAATCATAATAAACGGATAAACATATCCTTGTCTTTAATATTAGTCAGTAGTCCATCAATAAGGTGATATTATTTTAGAATTACGTGAAAATTGTAATCCTAATAACAATTCTTATAGATGAAACTACAAATCCTATTATTATTGTAAATCGAATAATGTTACATATCTTTGGATATATATAGGTTGGTTAATTATCACAAAAAATCCACACATCGAATTTTATTTACTAAGTCCACACAACCAATTTCCGTCAAATTTGGACTTTCGTAAAATGTAAACTATAATAGCACATAGTACACTTCTTAACCCGAAAATACTATAAGAGGGCTGCCCGGGGGCCCAGCTAGTCTAAACTAATGATGGCATCGACAGGGCATTTAAAACACATAGATAGAAGAATTTACAAAGTGTTATTTACAAAGATTTGTTTCTCTAAATTACGAAGTTAGTATTTCCCATCGGAATAATATAGACTACAATGTCGTAACCCACATTTACATGGAGAAGCTTCACAAAGGAACAACGAAGGCGATACGGATTAGTCAGTTAGTCATCCTAAATCAACAATGGCGTCGGTTTTTAGCTAGTAATACGATGCTCTTTCCTAGAATCGGAATATGAATACATTACTAGCTATAGCCATTCTTTTTCAAGATATCACATGTTTCACTGCTGGGGAAAATGTGTCCCATTGTGTACTCGAGCTTGATGTTAGATTTTGATGAAGCCATTGGTGTGGCTCGGTTTTGGAAAAAAAAGATTTAGCAGCCAGTGGTGTAGCGTTTTCGGATTTGCCATCAACAAGCGACAGAAGACTGTGTGGTTTTGGAATTGCCCGTTATTATGGAGTCTCTCTAATATATCATCGTGTCCACACATATACGGCTTGCCAAGTTTTCGTTTATATGTTTGTGCAAGAGGTTTTTAGTTTTAGCAATCGGTAAAATTTACAAGCCCATATTTTATCATATTTCTGAAGTAGGTCATGCCATGAGATCGATAAGGTTAACCGGTTGGAAACAGCCTCGCCGGATAAATCAAATATTCAATAAGCTAATCTGCTTCATACTTCGAAAATGTCAATAAAGGGAAAAGGCAGAAATCCAATATTGAACTAAGTTTTAGTGTGTCGGTTCGGCAGTGGTCACACAAGTTTAGGTTGGTTTAAGTTTGAGATTGAGAGAGTGACTAACTTGTATAGAAGATGTAAAGTCTCGATATTTCTGGTATAATTCAGACAATTGATCTTACTTTTTATTAATCTTACCTTCAGTTGTCTTATTATACATGCTCCTGACGATTCCCATATGGCCCGTTTTTTTTTAATGCATTAAAAAAGTGATCGAAAAAATTGTAACACAATATCCGAGTATTAGGTTGACAAGGGCCCGATGTTTCGTTCCAGTTCGTAAGTAACATGAGATTTATTTTGTGTAGCCACTGGCGCGGTAAGCAATGGTTGGATGCACGCAAATTTGTTAAATTATGGGGATCATTCCAATGTTATGTATCAATGCTAGAATCTAGACAGCGTTTATAGGATCGCTTTCGAGCGAGACAATATACTATACTAAGAAAAATGACAAAAATAGAATCAATCAATGGTTGTGATAATTGCTTTTCAAATGTTTTTCACAATTCAAATTTTGATTCGGAAATAGACCATCTATTGCATAGTTCAAATTTAGTGATTATATGCAACTGGGTTAGTTGAGTAGTAATGTTTCTTACGATTGAAGTCGGGCAGTTTCCTTTTCCATTCATACACCAGCATTAACTTAGAATTAACCCTACAAGCAATTAGTCTCACGTTTTCTCTTGATTTTCCTCTATGACATTATAGTCTACTTCCGCTAGAAGACTGTAATTTCTTATACAATTAATGACGTCATAAAAATAACCGTAAATCGCATTTTAATCAAGTTTTACTACTTTCATTTTAACGAGTAAATTACTTTAGTGTTACAATATTAATGGCGATAATATCTAAAAAACCGGGAGATAAATTTAAGGCACAGAATTCTTGTTTATGATGTATCTCTCATCTGATCGTGTTCCCGGTTCTTCCTCAGCCGTACCTCAAAGCCCAGAATCCGTTTTCCTACTTTTTAGTCTCCTCTTCGCACGGTCGTCTGCATCCTTGATTGTCAGACCAATAGCACACATATCATACCTGACGACATCAAGCCAACATTTCTTAGGTTTATTACGTCAACTTTCTATTTCTGCAAGGTTGCTGATTGTGCTCAAACAATCCAAAAAGAGATGTCGAGATATAGATCTCGAATATAATAGTAATGGAAAAGTATCTGTATCTGTCTATTTAAGAGAACGATAAGCAGATAACACATACAAAGAAATGAAATAAAGAAAAGACAAGAATAATGAAAAGAACTGCACGAATATAAATAAAACTACTATCGTGGCGTGTGGTTCTACTCTAGAAAAGGACCACTCTATAGCCACTAAGGGACATACAATCTAGGCTGTTGATAGGCAACAATAGCTTCGCGAGGATGACTTCAGGCAGGCGGCCGGTTGTAGAATCACATCGGAATTTTCAAAATTTTAAGGTTCTTAGTTTCGCTGCTTCACAAACCCGAACGCAACCAGGAGCATATAGAGATGAGAGAGAGATAAAAACATTATACGTGCGTTAAGGACGGGAAATGTAGTATGATTCGCAATTACCCCGATATCAATAGCTGATAGTGACGTCATATTGGATGAATGAAAGGCAGCCTTGACAACAGCTGACGCTAAGTTTAGACACGGCATCACTGTCTGTATAATCTGTGGTATCAGACGGTCAGAATAATTTGATGTCAAGAGAGATGATATTTATGAAAGGTTTCATCTTGTTAAAGGTGCAGTTGAAAGCGTGGGTAGACCTGTATTAGTGAAAAATTGAAAAGGTCAAAGGGTTAAGATTTACAGCCATATAAATATTTTGATGATGATGCGTTGAAGTAAAAAAAATGTGGGCTGTCAGATGGAAAATTTTAAGAAGGCGAAATGAGATGTTCATTCAAAAGATTATAAATATCAAAATTAAATGAAACCGGAAACTTAATCATTGGATACGAAGAATACATAGTATAGTTCATCAAATAACGGAGAAGAATCTTAAATTATTCAATTTATATGTTTAACTGGCTTCTACCTAAAGATCCTATTCTCATATTTCATCAAAGAATTAAATAATTTATTCTAGAACTAGCATAGCACAATGTTTTACGTTTGTTTCCTGTTTTATAACGATCCATTGTGCTCATTCTGTAATATCGATGTGACAAACAATTGGAATCGTCATTGTTTTTGTTATTTATAATGGCGGAGACTCTTCATCATTCAGCGTATTCTCCTTTATGGTTCAATCCGCCATAGATTAAATGAAAACTAGGTGTTGCACTATTAGTTGTAAAGTTCTAGGTATTGAGTAGTAGTTAATTTATCAGCGAATGTATTAAATGTGTTGACAATACCTTGTTTAATTAATACATTGGTAGACAGTAAAGCAGACACAATATATTGTTATCAACCACGTCCACAGTAGCTTAGTTGTAGGTTTAAACATAAATATTACCCTTTTATAGATTAAATATACCTAACTTTACTATGTAAGACTTCTAAAGAATTTATAAAGATACTAATAACTTCAAACTTGCATCAGCGATGTACTCGTATAACTTATCTCAAGCACGCAAAAACACACAGCATTTATCTTACAGGTGCAATGCCAAGCCGTCTACAAGGCCCTGCATCCTGTCTGTATATCATTAGCATTTTAATCATAAACATCTGTTACGATTACGATTCCTTTAGATCTTTTTGAATATATTTTCTTTATGTCATCTGTTTTTTTGTAATTTGAAAAGTCATTACATTATGTTTCACGGATTGCATGTTGTACATGTACTGTAGTCATATTTTGTATCTAAAATGCAGCCCACGGACTTTAGAAATTCAATTACTTTTGAAATATTTTGTACTCCTGTATGCATTATACAACGCTTTCATTCCGAAGTAAATACAAATGTTTACATCTCGGCAGCTTCTTGTTTTATAGTAGCTATTACTGGCAAAGTTCACAGTCAGTTTAGCGTCAAACCTTCAGACGCAGCGATGGATTTGCTGCAAATGGAAGGTGCAGCCAAGGTCAAAGTATTGGTGAGGCCATCGGCCTGCAGTCGAGCTTCAGAACAGGTTCGTCCGGTTGGGGGGAGCTATTGTGATTACGCATGCGCCAAGCTCCAATGTTTTGCTGCATTGTTTCTGGTTCAGGAATGATGGGATTGTTTTGTTTTGCGATTTTATAATGCTTTGCCGGAGTTTGAGCGAGATATTTGTTTCAGAATTAAAAGTTGAAAAAAGGTTACTAGTTATCTTGATCTGTTGTTTACATTAGATGTATAAAATCTACAAAATGATTGTATGTATGTAAGAAAAAGGCAAAAAATCACCAACACCAACTTCTCCAGAAATCTTGGTAAGAAAATTTCATCGAGTACTGCTCAATAGTTTCCTTGACAAAAGTTTTCTCGAAAAAATATTAAAAATCTACAACAAACTGTCGTAAACTTAGTTAAAATATTAGCACGATAATGTTTAGATAGCAACAGTATGCAAAATATCCAATTGTTTTCGTTATCAATGCACAATAAGCATAGGAAAAATCCAACTCAGTGTTTGTGAGTTCATGAAACTTGTTATAATACGTACGATGTATTTTCATGACGTGTGTATTATTGTAATTGGTAACACAGAACGATAAGATTATGCCGCAATTAGGCCATGCCATGCCATGTTAACATAAGATTTTAATTAGTGTCAATACTGCCAAAGAAATTACGAGATTAATAGAATTTTCGCCAAAAAAGGAATTAAATTATAAAATAAAATGGTTTCCTGCCAGTGCCCGCTTGTCATATCCGTTAATTGTCGCAATGTTTTTAATGCCTTTGCCGTGAATTTCTTTATTGCGAATAAAAAATCTTAAGTTCTTCGCTAAAAAAATCTTGCTTTTTACACAGTATTTTTTTCTACTACCAGGCGTTTCCAGTTGTTTCTTCTTTAAATTGTCTATCAGCCAATCCTAGCGAGTAGTCTGAATTATCTGGAATGCACCAATTAGCATCGCTTGGCCTTATGTAATTACGAGCTGCCATTAAACTGCTTCCATCCAGAGCACCACTACTTACTTTAAATACTTGCATCCTTTTAATACTTTTTATAGGAGATGGTCATGATTTCTAGAATAAAATGTCAGACATTTTTTTGCAGTCGAGTAAAGAAGAAAATGTAGTCAAAACATTAGACTCATATCGGTAATTAAAGGCTGAGTAGGGGTTGCTATGCTTAAAGCGAAATGTACCTAAATTAGTCTAAATCTTGTGTGTTATATATGTAATTCCCAAGAGAGCATTAATAAATTAATAGATATAAATGATAAATCAACCAAGAAGGACTAAATATTAATCTTTTTTTTTTACTTTTAACTATATCTTGCTTTAAACGTTATAAAACCTCGAAGGTATTTTTATTTTTTTATATATTATTTTTAGTATTTTTCCAATGCCTTTTAGATATTTGCTTGTCAAGATCGGCGCACGTGCAGTACATTCTGCCGATTCGAATACAGTTTATTATAATTGCCGGCCAGTCTCCGATAAACTTACAATAAGATATTAGCTGCGCCCCGGGGCTTCGCTCTCGTGGAAATTTCGGGATAAAAAGTACCCTATGTGTTATTCCAGATTATAGTCTACCTGTGTACCAAATTTCATAACATTCCGTCCAGTAGATTTTGCGTGAAAGAGTAACAAACATATTTAAAACATACATACTCACAAACTTTCGCATTTATTAATATTAGTAGGATTAGTAGGGTACAAATAAATCAGCTGTTCAATTGGACATTTTTGCGACGACCATGTACCTACTTACTTATGTACTAGCGAATTATGTTTCTGCTACAACATGAAGAATTTCCATTAACATTTGTGTTGCTAACACTGTTTTTGTTTTGCTAGATATGAACAAATTTGACGTCGCGATAAAAACATATTACCAAAGATAATATAACAATAGACGTAAAGTAATATTGAAATCTTGACAAATTATTAAAAATCATATTAAGATTAAAGATATTGTTGACATGATAACATGACACGTTCGAAGATAATCCGTGTACAACAATCAAATTTTATCATTTTATCACTGTCTATGTCATATGTACCTCAGAGTCAGTGACAGAAGTCAAACTATGTCAGTCTAGTCATCAAGCCAATAGGAGATTCAGTTTAGTAAATTCCAAGAGAACCTAGAGCAGCAGAATCCGTGGTATTTAGATCAACAGTCCGTTATGGTCAACAAAAAGATAACAAAGCGCATTACACTGATGACGTCATGGCGTACCGAGAACTATGCAAGTACAAAAGAGTTCACAAACGTAAATAAACAGCAGTGCGAAATTGCGTCATTCTAATTCCATTCCTATTCTAACGCCACGCATCATTGCTGCAGCTGCCAGTCAGTTCAAAGACCCTTTAATTAAATCTCAACGGGCCAATAAGCTAGATACCGCTACGATAAGGTCCATAGACCAAAGATAAGATGGATTAAAAAGCAAAGATTCGAAATTTGAAAACGCGTAAGAAATAGAAACTAGTTTCGGTCGGGTTCGTTATTGATTTATTGACCTCTATTCAAATAATGAACTGTAATTACAAACGGAACAGTAAATTCTAGAACGTAATAAACGCATGCGCGCTCTTTGATTATAGAACCGAATAAATAAACACCTGTCACGAGAGTACGAATTTTAAACAGGACAGGGGCCCCTCTTGACAATATTTGTCAAATTCATTATTCATCATATCTCGTCCGAGTGAGTCCGCTTAGTAGTAGACATTCAAGGCTGAACGTACGGCCTGATAAGTCAAGTTGTTCATCCATAAATATTTTGCTATAAATTAACGTTAAATTTAATTATTCTAATAAGGTACGTCATTCGAACTCAGGACTAACGGTACAATGAGAACCCAAACAGCGCAGTGAGAGAAAGCGTTGAGTGAGGATTTCCAACAGAGTGAAAGCAGCCGTCGCTTCGTACGGACGATAACATAACCTCAAACATGTCGGTCGCCATCGCGTCTGCTGTTATTTTAACCACCGCAGCCGCTTATTACTGGTTTATAAACAGACATAAACCGCTAAAGCACATCCTGAGTGAATTGAAACACACTATCGACATGCAGGGAGCCGGCGTTGGCGGATTGATCGACGACTGGGTAAACGTGTGGCGGAATAAAGTAGTGTTGCCAGATGCGAGCGGGAAAATCGCCGTTGTGACAGGAGGCGCGCGAGGCATCGGCACTGAAGTAATTCGCGGCCTCCTCAAAGCCAATATGACTGTCATTATTGGCATAAGAAGACCAGAACTTGCTCAAAAGTTATCGCAAACAATGGAGAATGGCCAAAATTTAACAGCGTTCCAACTTGACTTACAATCGTTGAAATCAGTTAAACAGTTCGCGGAAAATGTTTTGAGGAAACACTTAGCTATTCATATTCTCGTAAACAATGCCGGAATAATGTTTGGTGATTACAAACTGACGGAAGATGGCATTGAAAATCAGTTGTCAACAAATCATATAGGTCATTTCTATTTGACACATCTATTGTTGCCAGCGCTGAAAAAAGGCGGCACTTTTGAGGAGCCCGCGCGAGTTGTGAATGTCACTTCCTGCGCTCACCATCCAGGGAAAATTTATTTTGAGGACATTAATATGAAAGAGCATTATGATACTACTGCTGCGTATGCCCAATCTAAATTGGCTCAGGTACTAATTTATTTTAATGCTATTATATTTACATTTATGTTGATTTTTTTATATTATAATATTTACAATCTCAAATAGAAACTTCTGCAATAAATTCTATGACATGTTAATATTAATTTATATAACAAAAATATATTTATTTCAGTTAATGAGTGCTCGCTATGTAAACAGGCTACTAGAACAAGAAGGCAGCCCAGTCAAATGTTTTGCAGTCCACCCTGGAATAGTAAACACAGATCTGTTCAACGGTACTTTATTTCGGACGGTATTCCCATGGGCTATGAAGCTTTTCTTCAAAACACCAGCAAAAGGTGCTATCTCCATACACTATGCGTGTTTTAACAAGGACTTGGAGCAGAAAGGAGGACTGTATATTAGCAACTGTGTAGAAGGAATAAGTAATGGCTTCTCAAAGAATGTTGAAAATCAAAAGAAATTGTTTGATATCTCATGCGAATTGATAGGTGTTGAACCAAATAAGTTTGGCAAAGATATATAAAGTTGTCTAGTCTGGGTGTGTAGGAATTAAGTCTGATATTATAGTGACAAAACTTTAGGTACATATTTTTGTAATGTTAAATATTTTTTATTCTGATATTAAAAGATTTATTATATGATTATTTGTTTTGTTGCTTCTATATTTTCCCTGGTTTATTTACTCCCTAAAAAAGTTCACATTTTATGAACTTTCTTATTGGCTATCTGTCACCTGCTGGCATTTCAACATTTTTGTTACTTAGCTATCATTTTTCCTAAATAGTAATAAATAAAAATAAACATTTTATTCTCAGACACAATTAGGTTTCATTCTAGTACTTCTCATATTTTAATGGAATGTAATTTATTGTTTGTATTTTTCCTAAGTCCTATTAGAAATAGGCTAGCTGAGTCGATATTTAAAATTTGAATGATTGAATTTGTAGAATTACAAAATATCTTAAGAAAAAAAACATATAAACTATTGGACATTAAATTAATTCACAAGTTGATGAAGTAACCCAAGTCCCTATATGTGCTTCCTTCTATTACGATATATGTTATGCAAAAACATATGAATATTAAATTTAGTAATGTGTTACAATTATACAAAATGATAATGATATGTCACAATAATAATATAATGAACTTGTTTTGCAACAAGTTTGGATAAACTTGGTGACACAATGCTTAGATTTATCAGGATGGCAAGTAGAAATGCATTTAGTTATCCTGCAAATCTCCCTTCTTCTCTAGGTACTTATCCATCACTCTCTTCATATATGCTTTTTTGCTATGAATTCTCTTAATATCTCCCTTATGAAGGAGATTTGCAATATATGTAAATTGCTAATAAAAATATTTTCTTATAAGATATTAAAACTCACCTGCTAAAGAAGCTAGAAAGCCCTTTCTTTTTCAATTTTGCTTGTTCCTGATCAACTCCAGCCTCGATGGTCTCCTCCTCCTTGGAAGCACTAGATCCAAGTGAGCACTCAGACAAACTAGACACAGTACTCGAGAATGAACCTCCATCTTTACCGCGCTGATGTCCACTCACACTACCCCATTGTAATGTACTTTTAGGGGAATCACTAGTGTCACTCTTCTCGCATGTCGACATAGAGTAGTTGCCCTCATCACTGAAACTACTTTTCTTGGATAATTTGTCAACTTCATCGACACTTTCTTCCGACTTTTCCGACTTAGGGCTCACAAAATGCAGCTGCTTTGTAATTGGATTATAAGCTAGTTGCATGTTATCGAGGGCTTCGCTGAGCCGCATCCCGCCTTTCGGACACGGGGTCGACATTTTGAACTAAGGAACTTACACAATCACAAATGACATCCATAATCTTTGTACACAAAATATTTTGTCCTCGAAAACGCCATTGTTCATTCTCCAATTAGTTAATTGCATGAAACACTTAAGTTGTTTATTTTCACATGTAAAAACACCACTAATTACAGCATAATTGATAATTTCAGCAAACGTATTTACGATATTTTTTCTATTTTATTCGATTACGAGTTTACGTACGACTGGTAGGTATTCAGTAATATCGCGAATTACTATTTACACAGCTACACTAATGAATGTTATATACACTTATATATTTTTCTTTATAATGATTTTGAATTTTATTTTATAAAAACTAATCATTCTAACTAAATTAGAAAATAATAAAGCAACACACCCATCGCCTTTCACTTTCCACTGTAAATAACTTGACATATACATTGCATTTTGTGATGGGTATACAGTACACTAGTAAAATTTACCCCAAATTTGCTTCAAAAACATTTGTGACTCGGCTTCGTCTTTTTTGTAGCTTAGGTCTGTGCTGTACATACCTACTGTACCTACTACTTTTTTCAATGTTTTGTATACCTATTCAACATCGATTCTACATCATTTCTTTTGTACTATAAACTGCATGTATTTTTTTGTTAATGCATGTTTAATGCTTTACATTAATAACGACGTCTTGCATTGTACTTATATTAATTTACCAATACTGTATACGTACGTTTAACGCAATCTCTAACTAAAATATTCAAATCTATTTCGCCTTCACTTTTATTTCCCCATTATTTGCGGTGTAAGTATTAATCTGGCAACCCAGACAATTCTTTTAGTTCAAAAATCAACCAATGCTGCCTACTGTTGTTTGACATTTCGTTATAATACGACTAAATACAAACGTCGGATTTGCAAATTAAATCTAGGCAAAAAGGATACCAACCTAAAATATCAAGTTTGGCATAATCAATTTCTGAACGCTTTGACAAAACAAGTTTTCTCAAAGAGATCTCTTTTTTTCTTGTGTTTCTATTAATTACTGTATCTATCCCATGGATTTAGTAAGCACTTCGTAGTACCTACTAATTCCATGATCCATCCATCCATTAAGATACGATGGTATCTACCACAGAAGTATATTTCTGTGGTATCTACCCTTGCGATTGCGAGGGATATGTTGTAATTATTAATGAGGATAAAATAGAATCAAGGGTATACACATCATTCAGGCGTCTTAAAATAAAACAAAGCATATGTCAAAATAATTTAATTTGGTGTTGTTGTTTCTACAATGAAAACAGTGAAATATTTCAAAATACTCTCAAATTAAGTGTTCATCACGTATCAATCATCAACGTACCTCCGGGGTGCGATTGACAACACTAAAGATATAAAAATAGAGTTAAATATAATACAATACAATATTTACATTTAAATACAAATAACTAGGTGGAAAAGAGTGATCACATGCGATTTACAAAATGCGCAAACAACCGTATAGGTATATCTTGTAGTTGACATTAAAATTAAATCGCAATTTTACTATTGACTCAATCGGACTTATTTTTCGAGTTGCATAATGATAATGATATTTCCCGATCGATAACAATTTTACGTTTTTATCCCTTGCGGATAGACAGAGCCTCAGATTACATAAATGATGACACACACTACCACAATACAGAAGAACACAATATTTTTGTTACAGTAATATACAAATATTAAAATCAAAACTTTAAACATTTTCTTGGTAGGTAGTAGGTTAGGTAGTTTAAAAAAATCTAATACGATCTCGAACTTGCTTTTAGCAGGATTTTATTGGCAACTCGAAATAAAACATTACACGATTATTCCGTATGAAAATAGGCCATCTGATTTTCATCTATGGTCGCAGTAGAGTCATATAAAATGAAGCATATAAAATGACAATTCCTTGCGCGATGCGGCAGTCTCAACTCTTTGGCTGTTTTTTGTCTGTGGCACCCAATTCCGGGAACAGCTCCATTAGGCATAGATCGAGTAGATTGTACACCAGCTGAAGAAAGATAACGTTAATTTAGTTAAGGTTTCTCAAACTATGACACGATCTAGCATTGAGTTGATGGGACCCTGTAAAAATATGAAACCGGATACTGGGCTCCGATGCTCAACTGCTGAAAACTTGAGTCGTACTCCAGATAACTTTGGGAATCACTAATTCAGATTTAAAAGAAGAATTTCTATTTTCATTAATTTTAAGAAAAATATCACTTTTTCTTTTGAATATTACTACCGGCTTACTTGGTCAGTAAGCGATGGGTATTGAATACACGGTGTGGCGAGGGCGGAAATCGAATTTAAATTTAGACTTTCTGGAAAAAAAATTTACTAATTAACTTAAGTTTGCTGTTCGAATTCGTCAATTTTGGCATAATGTGGACTTTTACGAGTAGAATAGGAGATCAGTAGTAGGTATTATCGGTATCGACAAAGCGTAAATTTGAATCGCTTCAGAGCGTTTGACACTTGCCTAAATAGGCCCGCTGGAAAGCGAAGGAGATAAATACCGGTCACCTGTTTGTTATAGTGCGGCGTCTGTAACAGTGTGAAGGCGGGCGACAGCTGCGGCGCCGGCAGCCGGCGCTGCGCCCGCCGCCGTTGCTGCGCCGCGTCACTGCGCACCGGGGACTTCTTACCGAACAGGAGATCTACATACATAAATATATTAGGACAAATCACACAGATTGTGCTAGCCCCAAAGTAAGTTCTAAACTTGTATTATGGGATACTAACTCAAAACGTTACTATATTTTATAACATATACGAACCCGAAATTCGGACAAGGACAGAATGTTCTAGAAATAATTTAGGGTGCAAACAATAGTGAGCCTTATGACCGATATAAGGTCCACATTCGTATGTAAAACCACGGGGAGCATCAAAACTTGATTTATGACCTATATTCTATAACTGCGCTATAATACGCGAGGATTCCAAATTATTCTAGATCAGTCAGTTGTATTGGCATTATGTAAGCGCGAATAAGTGCCGCATAAATCTATACTATTATTAAGGTAAGCGTTTGTATGTTTGAGGCGGGTAATCTCCGAAACTACCGAACCGATTTAAAAAATTCTTTCACCATTAGTAAGATACATTATCATCATCGAAATTCCCATGGGAGCGAAGCCCCAGGCAACATCTAGTCAGTTCTATTTTGAAAGAGCTACAAGTCTGAGGTCGCTCGCCTTCACTTGTGTACCGGGAGCTCGTCGCATTCTCACTCTTTCACGCAAAATTTACTAGACTTTAGTATAGTATAGAGATTTATGAAATTTAGTACACGGGTAGAATATAACCTGGATTAACACATAGGGTACTTTATCCCGAAATTCCCACGGGAGCGAACCCCGGGGCGCAGCTAGTATAAAGTAAAGTGACGATACGTACTGTGTCCCAATCGTATAAAATGCGCCAATCTCCTCTCATTGAACCACTCCCTCAGTTTGTGGTCCAGCCAGCCGCAGAACACAGCATCCACCTGAGACGAGCACCTAGACAGGAGGCAGCCGATCGTGTGAGACACCACGCTACGGGCTGATATCACTCGCATCACTGAAAGGAAATACAAACATCTTCACAATTAATATTTTTTCTCGACCTCCGTGGCGTAGTCACCACGCCGCCGTCCGCTATCTGTAGGCCAAGTGTCGGTTTGAGACACAGCTAACCTACCTAATCACAGTGCGCTATTGTGACGCAACGACAACCACACCGCAATTGTGATTCGGTCGCTGAGTCTCACTTCGAATAGTGAGAAGTGAAATGCAAACCCGCATTTTGCCCTCTGGATGTCTGGGGTTCGATAAGGTAGTTGCCTATTCACATAATATAAAACGATAATCAAATTTCACTTTTAATCCTGCTAACTATTACAGTACCGGTTAGGTAGTGGCATGATGGTTTCGAGTCCCGCTGAAGACCCAACGTAAATAATCTAACGATATCTAATGGTATATTAGATTATTTACGTTGGGTCTTCAGATTCGATATGTATATATCGAATAAAGAAACTCACACACATACAAACATGTACCCTGAAAACTATTCTTTTTAATCGACTTAAAAAAAGGAGGACCAAACAAAACATTTGTTTTTTTTTCATGTTTTAAACAAAAATTTTCACGGGAATTTCCGGCGCATATAAGTATTATCGGAGATAAATTAAGTAACTGAGGAAAATACCAGGAAATAGTTCATATGAGACAAAGAGAGAGTGAGAGTGAGAGAGAAAGAGAGAGAGACAGAGCTAGCAGACAAATTAAAAATACTCACAAAAATACATAAAGCACTGTGTGAACCCCTTCAAAACGTTCTGGTGTGTAACATCCCTCGTCTCGTATCCCTCGGGTGAGATATCCCAGTTGTTCCCAAACACGGTGTTGTGTATATCCCGGACGTTGCGAGGTCGGAGCAATGGCGCATCAAGTTCCGCGTCTTCGCTAACTTCCACGCCTTCTTCGACATCGCGACCAGTGCCTTGTTTGCTGAAAAATTACATGTTCACTTCTCATGCTCGCGAAGTTTGACATGTTTCGATGTAAAACGCCTAAAATTCGATTTTAAGCCCTAGAAAATACAGTAAAATCATTGTCCATTATTTTCTCAATCGGTGAGAATGTCAAGAGTGATTAAGAGCGTAAAATAAAATCTTACACAAACATATAATTCTCTAAAGCATTTATGTAAAGTATTCGTCTAATCAGTTTAAAATAGCTAGTAAATTAGGTAAAAGATAAACATGTGCATATATCTACGAATAATATATATATTTGACGACCTCGGTGGCGCAGTGGTAAAGTTCTTGCTACTGAACCGAGAGGTCCCGAGTTCGATCCCCGGTCTGGTCATGATGGATGAAATGATCTTTTTCTGATTGGCCCGGGTCTTGGATGTTTATCTATATATGTATTTGTTATAAAATATAGTATCGTTGAGTTAGTATCCCATAACACAAGTCTCGAACTTACTTTGAGGCTAGCTCAATCTGTATGATTTGTCCTAATGTATTTATTTATTAATTTATATTATATTATCGCTTATTTATTACTAGCTGCGCCCCGGGGCTTCGCTCCCGTGAGAATTTCGGGACAAAAAGTACCCTATATCCTTTTCCGTACTTCAAACTACGTGTATGCAAAATTTCAAGAAGATTAACAAACTTACTTTCGCATTTATAATATTAGTTAGGATCAATTTCTTCGCAACCTCGATCATTAATTGACACTTCACCATTAGAGTAACTACTGGATATATCGTATTGTAAATTAAGCACATTGAGCGAGGCGTTCTAGTATAGTTACTATCTTCTTCGTTCTATTACTATCTTGATGTTGTATTGTGTGTATGAATAAATAGATAATGATTTTTTTTTAAAATACTCACAGAGCCTGAAACCGCTCCAGATCGGTGGAGAACAGCAAATTCATCAGGAAACTCTCTAAATGCTGTCCCTTCTCCTTCTTCAACTTGTACGTCACTGATTGGTAGAGGTTCGCTAGGTCCGTGCTGTTGGCATTCAGGGTTGACGCTTGGACTACGGTGGAGAAGTCGCCGTCCACTGTGAGGAATAAGTGGAGAAGCTCGCTCGTTTGGAGAAGGCTCTTTTGGAGAAGCCGCTGGAGAAAGTCCTCGTATTTGTATCGGAGGGTCTCTAATGGGCTGTTGTCTCTGTAATGTAATTTATAGAATAGTATCATGCGTCGTATTTGTATCGGAGGGTCTCTATTGGGCTGTTGTCTCTGTAATGTAATTTATAGAATAGTATCATGCGTCGTATTTGTATCGGAGGGTCTCTATTGGGCTGTTGTCTCTGTAATGTAATTTATAGAATAGTATCATGCGTCGTATTTGTATCGGAGGGTCTCTATTGGGCTATTGTCTCTGTAATGTAATTTATAGAATAGTATCATGCGTCGTATTTGTAGCGGAGGGTCTCTAATGGGCTGTTTTCTCTGAAATGTAATTTATAGAATTGTATCATGCGTTAAATCAGGCACAAGACCGTATTGCCTAAAAGGCACTAGTCAAGAGAGCCACAGCTACGATCATGATCCTCAAACATGAGGATACGACTATGATAATGATAGATTGCATCTATAGGAATACTGGCTGATATAATATTTTCTGAGAACCAAACTCTAACATATTTTTCGGTTACTCGGATGTGTTTGTGATGTGTTAAGATCAAAGTTTTTTGAAATCAGCATATTGATTATTTTATGGTGACAGCAGTGAGATATTAAACTACGTGTTCCAACAAATAGCTGATTAATTTATGCTGGTAATAGTATAGGTCGTAAGACTTAATATTAAAATTAAATCTGTAGCTGAAATGGTAATAGTGTAAATGATCTAATGTCTTAGACCAATCGGGAAAGTAGACCCGATCGTTCCGGAGGGCTTTTTAAGACTATAATAACTAAAATACTATGTCAAAAACAAAATCAAAGTTTTCTTTAACCAGCATATTGTTTATTTTATGGTGGCAGCGGTGGGATATGAAACTATAACTTCGAAGAAACAGCTAATAAAACGAAGTAGGTCCAAGATTCCTGTAGTTGAAACGTTACCTTCTCGAAGGCAGAGGCAGGTCCAGAAGCAAGCTGTCGCCGTGGAACTCGTGCAGCTTGCTCCTGAGCAGATGGAAGTCGTGTTCGCTGCGCTGCACCGTCCACAGGCGCGCGTCCAGCGCGCGCGCGCGGTGCGCCGCTAGCGTGAACACGCGCACCGTGCCGCGCCGCGGCGGGTATTGCTTTAACAATCAAATTGTTAGGTCCCACCGCTGGACAAAAGCCTCCCCTCTTTGTTTCTGGCTCTCATTGGTGTTTATTACATTGTACCATAAACAGTAATCAATTTAATTATCCTATTTTATAGATAAGTAAAGTACTAGTACAATGTTACAATGTTTAAATTAAAAAATAAATATTTCTCTTAAAGAAATGTTGGACACTAATGAAACGCTACACGCCGCGTTCAAACGCTCGTGAAATTCACACATTGATACTTGTCTGAATCATCCTGCCTTGTTCTTATTTGGCTAAAATCTATACTTAATATTATAAATGCGAAAGTCTGTCTGTCTGTTGCGCTTTCACGAAAATGACTCAAGATAGAACCTTTGGGGGACAAAAAGGGGAGGCTTTTTCCCAGCAGTGGGTAATACAGGCTATAAAAAAAGGGGGGTAAACTCACCAATCTCATCTCGACATCGGTCAGCACGACCTTATAATTGGTCAGGTCGTGTTCCCTAGTGTGGAACTCGTCCGCAGAGAGCGCGTCCAGATAGTGGAGTATGTCCATCTTCTCGCTGCCGTCGCCCTCCAGCTCCGGGTTGATGAAGCAGTCGAGGACTTGGCCGTCGATCGACTCCGGTCGCAAATTGCCACGCGGCCTGGGAACATAAAAACGGTCAAGTGCGAGTTGAACTCGCGTAATTTTTTTTATTCAAAATGTTTTTTAATTTATTTTTTGTTTATTAATTTATTTCTGCAATTTCAGAGATCAGGGGATGTACTATCGTGAAGTGGGGTTCCGTACATTAAATATAATTCTTATAACTTTTCTTGTAATCTACAAACAATGATTGTAATTTTATTTTCTTCAAAAGTTTTATCTCAGAAAATTCGATGATCAGGGAGTCAAACAGCGAAACGTTAATTATTGTTTTTAAAACATTGTTTCGTTATTGTTGAAAAATAAATATTTTTTCAATAATAACAAAACAATATTTGTGATCCTCATAAGCCCTTTCATTGATATATGACACATTTGATTATGGTCTTGGCCTCATCGTAGATGAGAGTGAGGTTTTTAGAATCTCCTAAAGTTAGCGTCTAAAATAAACCTTAAGATTTGAGGATTTGGATCTAATTCTACGACCGGCCTATGTGTCCCTCAGTTGTCTCGTACGACCACCATCCACCCACAGAGTTATTATATGGATTGGTTCTATTTTAGGGCGGAACCACACGTCACGGAGATAGTGAGAGCCTAATCATACCTTTTCACCATTTTGACTTGTTTCTGATATCCCATTGGCAATCTTGGTCCCAGGATCATTTTATAAAACTGGAAATATAAAAACATCATATATTTTTTGACGACGTCGATGGCGAAGTGGTAAGGTTCTTGCCACTGAACCGAGAGGTCCCGGGTTCGATCCCCGGTCGGGTCATGATGGAAAATGATCTTTTCCTGATTGGCCCGGGTCTTGGATGTTTATCTATATATGTATTTGTTATAAAATATAGTATCGTTGAGTTAGTATCCCGTAACACAAGTCTCGAACTTACTTTGGGGCTAGCTCAATCTGTGTGATTTGTCCTAATACATTTATTTATTTATTTTCACACAGGTAGTGTCGCCTCAATATTATATTATATTATATTATATCTTGTGTATTACTCCTCTGACTCAGTGACCCCAAAATGGATCTGAGAGCTTAGTGCGGGTTTGCATTTCACTACCCATCATCGAATCGATTCGAAGTGAGGCGCAGCGAACCAAACACATTGCGGCATGGTTGTCGTTGCGTGACAATGGCACAATGTGATTGGTTGCTAAGCTGTCTGGTCTACTAAACGAGAGATAGAATTCGAAACGAGAGAGAGAGAGTATAAATTGGTATAGATTGATACAAAATCATACCTCCTCACTATGTAAAAATCTTGGCAACATAATTTTCTCTAATATGGCATGCGACTGTCGCGCCGCTTCGTACAACGCTCGGCTGGTTTGCAATCTGAAAATAAGTTTATAATAAAAATTTCATTTTTAACACAATCTTATATCGTTGTCGGAGATTAAAAACCAGCACACTTACACTGAATCCGCCAAAGATTGGCGAATTGTTCGACGACAGTGTGGAGCCGGCATACAAAGGAATCTATTAAACAGTTCCCTATTTTTATGCATATAATTTAACATGGCATACTTTTACTATGACATAATGATTTTTAAGCATAACGTTGTTACGCGTAACGGTTTACGCATAACAATTTGAACCATAACTAATCTGACCTAACTCAATCTAAAAGTTAATTATGCCACATTTACCCGTATGCCAAAAATCAATTATGCCAAAATCGTTATGCCAAAGAACAATAGGACAAAATAGTGTATACGATAAAAAGTGGTCCCCAATGAAACGATATTTATGAAGCGGAAGCGGAGGTGAATAAAAGTATAGGTCAAGGTCGACCTCGAAAACATGTTTTTTTTGTGTACTTTTTGTTCAAATTCAAATCATTTATTCAGAAATTAGACCTTCACAGGCACTTTTTCTCGTCAATCTTTAAATTTATAGTTATTTCTCACAAGCTAGAAACTACTGGCATTTCGGAACGACCACTGCTGAGAAGAAATGCCGAAAGAAACTCATTTGAATAGTGTTGGTCCCTATCATGCCAGATCGGCTTACCATTATTGTTTCTTACAAAATTGTAATTTAATATTGTATACTTATTCTATGTACTTTGTTATATAATATGAGAACAAAAAATAAGTAAGAAACAATAATATGTATCTATTAGTAGAATTTTCGACTCAGTAACAGTTTCAGACTTAGTAACTTGAACTACTAAACTCAAAATTGGTATAGAAATAAATATGGGAATATAAAACTCACTTTTTTATCCCGTCTTCATTCTTAGCCTCCGCCAACAGTTCCTTCAGTTCGGTCAGTATATCCGGTCTGAGCGGCAGCCCTGAGTCTGTGTATTCCGCTAACAACGACGCTTCTCGTCTCAGGGCTGCCACTTCTGAGGCGCAGGGCTCCGGGTTGAGTAGCCGCGATTGAAATGCCTCTGTAAAAAAAAAATAGAATCATGAGATTGCTTTCGACACGTGACGATGAGACATTTACTGAAGAAGGCATAAATCAATACATATGTGGCCGTCCAAGTGAAAAGGGACCTTATGGCGCCCGGCACTTACGCCATTATTGCCGTTGTTTTGTATTCGAACAACGACAATAAAGACCTAAGTGCCAGCCGCCATAAGGTCCCTTTTGATTTGGACGGCTAAATATATTAGGACAAATCACACAGATTGAGCTAGCCCCAAAGTAAGTTCGTGACTTGTGTTATGGGATACTAACTCAACGATGCTATATTTTATAATAAATACATATGTAGATAAACATTGAAGACCCGGGTCAAACAGAAAAATATTATTTTCCAACATGACCCGACCGGGGATCGAACCCGGGACCTCGCGGTTCAGAGGCAAGCACTTTACCACTGCGCCACCGAGTACCTATAATAGAGAAAATGGTTAACAATCTTACTGATATCCCTGTAGAACTGCAATAGTTGCAACCAATGAGTAGTCTTCATATACTGCACGAACGCATAGAAAGTAGCCTGTTCGGAAATGATTCCGTCCAAGTCCACGCGCAGCAGCTGGCGGCGCTGGCACTGCGGGCGCCGCGCGAACGTCTCCAGCAGCTGCACCTGCGCGGCGACACACCACGGACTTATTTATTACTAGCGACATGGCCCGTCTTCATATGGGCTCATTTATGTATGGGTAGATATTTTTTTGAGCAGACTAGCTATTGCCCGCGGTTACGCCCGCGTAAATTGCCCACGGGAGCAGTTATTTTTTGCGGGATGAAAGGTACCCAATGTATAGCAACATTTCAAGAAGATTGATTGAGTAGTAAACTTACTTAATTTCGCATTTATAATATTAGTGAGAATTCGGACGAGGTGGTTTCAAAAATAATCTATCTATTTAATCTGTCAAAAAATTTCTTTTTTTTTTTTATTTTCCCATACAACATGCTGATAGAACTTATTATGTAAAGTTTGAAACGGTGGTGGTGTAATGGTTAAGACGCCCGCCTGTAGATCGAAAGGTCTCAGGTTCGTATCCTACACATGCCATATGAGTTTGTATACCAACCTGACTGACATATACTGTAGTTTTCATCGACCACCACTTGATTCCGGTGAAGGGAAACATCGTAACGAAACCTGCACACAGGTGACCTGTTTAACGACTACCTGCCACTAGATGGAGGTAAGTAGTCGTAAAAGTCATGTCAGATGCCTTTAGGCGACTTGAATAAAAACTGACACCAGTTAGCAATAACACACTCGATTTGATGATGATGACTATGGAAAGTTGAAAAGCAATCTTTACGCATACATACCTTATAATTAGGAGTGGTGGGTAATTGAGCCATAGTTTCGTCTCCTGTCGCTAGTATAATAATAGTATTCAGTATATAGGGGTCTGCTAACACATCTGTGATCGACAGCAACACCCATCCGGCGAATATTTCTCTAATAAGTACACGAAACACTCTGGAAGGAAAATTAAAACTGTTTTAAAAATGTGGCAGATTCAAAATAATACAACATCGAAGCGATCAAAAACTTAAAATATTTAAGTAAGTTTTAGACCAGTTTAACATGTAATGAGTGGCTTATTGGTGGAATTGAAATTAATTAATAATAATAATTTATTCATTACTAGCTTTTGCCCGCGGCTTCGCCCGCGTGAATTTCTCTGACTTTCACCCCCCAGTGTAGTCATTTAGGGGTTGATTTTTGAAAGTAAATTTTAAAAGTAGCCTATATTTGAATTAGGGGGGTCTTTAACTACATGCATACTAAATTTCAAACAGAACAGAAGAGACAGACAGACAGACTTTCGCATTATCGCAATATTAGTATCTTTGTTATTTTAATAAAAATTGTGATAGCAATTGTTAACTGTTGTCACTTACAGTTTATCTTTCGTTCCTATTTGGCCAAATTTCATACGCTTTCGAAACCGGAATAAACAGACAGACAGACTTTCGCATTTATAATATTAGTATCGTTTGGTATTGTAATAAAAATGGTGATATCAGTTGTTACTTACAGTATATCTTTCGTTCCTATTTGACTATCGGAGAAAATTGTAATACTCACGAGTTCTGAACTTCATCGGCGTGCAACAAATACGGCATCACAGCATCCGTGACGCATCTCAGATATTTGATCTCCGCGTCCCGGCTGGCCGCGGCGGGGTGGACAGAGCCCGCGGCCGCCGACGCTAGTGAGTACGAGCACGTTGTGAAGTGGCGGAGGGCGCACGGCAATAGGCGGTCCGTTATGAACCGGGCGTAATCTATCTGAAAGGAAATCCATACTAATATTACAAAAAGATTTGTATTTTCGTTTGTATTGAATAAACTCCTAAATTACTAGATCGATTTTGATGAAATTTGGCACAGAGATAGACACGTAGACACGCTTAGAAGAAGGGAGAGACTTAATCAATCTGTAAACTCACTTTGAATGCACGCTGCAATAGACAGGCCGATGCATATCTCAGTTGATACCTCAACTCGTCTACGAAGAATGGTTGGAGGGTGATTCTGCTGAACCAAGAGCTTATAAACTGCTCTAGTATTGTGTTGTAGAACTGGAAAGAAGAAAAATAAATTTAATAAATTTAAAATACCTCGACTCAATTCTAAAAAGTAAGGTTATATATTTATTGGCCCTATTTTATTTAAATAGCGGCCCATACCGTAATCGCTTGAATGAAAACCTTAAACCTTCTTCAGGAATCACATATTTTGAATCTGAAACGGTTCTCCGACAATTACTTCGTCTACGAACGATTCGCCGACAGAATAGAGAAGACATTCTGTCGTCGAATCGTTCGTAGATGAAGGGTTCTTCAAAGGGTCGTTCAAACGCCCGATGTCGAAACAATCTTTCGACGCAACGATCGTAGAGAAAGCAATTGTCGGAGAACCATTTCAGACGCCATATTTTAGTATCTTTTAGCCTATATAGACTATCATTTAGTGAAAACCGTACAAATATACGTCTAGTAGCTTTTGAATTTATAGCGTTCATACAAACAGGGGCGACAGAGGGACTTCTTTTTATAATATATAAGGATTTCAATTCATAACTTTAATGAATTGAAACTGAGTGAGACTAGATAAATAGATAGATAAACTCTTTATTGCACCATTCACAAAGGAGTACAGTTACAACAGCAGTTAGAACAACAGACTAGCTATATTGTGTAGCGAGATTTGTTATTGTGCAGCCCTCATTTGACAATTAAAGTTTGACAGTTGATAAAACATCAACAGTAGTTGATGATGTCAGAAAGGAGATCATAAAATCACAGCATCTTCAAAACTATAAGGTTCATTTTTGGATGCTCAGATGAGAAAGAGGTGGACAAGTATTTCTTAGGTTAAAACTCGATAAATATATAGAAATCGATAATAACAATACAGTGCATTGTTCCAATAACACATTAAACACGTGATAATGGCGCATGACTCAAGTGTAATGCCTTCGATGGGGGAACTGTTTCCAATTCTTAAGTCAAATCCATACTAATATTATAAACGTGGAAGTCTGTCTAGTCCACTTTCACGGCTAAACCGCTGATGACCGATTTTGATGTTTGATATGCATGTAGTTAAAGAACACCGTTCAAACATAGGCAACTTTTTCTTGAAAAAATCAACTTGCTTAGTAGTAAGAAAAAATTCTCATGAAAAAGCAAAATAGGCAATTCTTACGCACATACGAAATCGCGAATATAATCTAATACCAATATGATGATAACAGGTACACACCTGATATCAGTGAACTATTGTAATTATTACACAATAGGAGCAGTTATTGTAATGTTTATGACTTCTTGCATCACCTTCATTAATAAAGTTGCAAATTAATGATGAAACAAAATTCAAGTTTCTTCATGTCAATTAGTGTACTAATAAAAGAAACCCAAGCACATAATATACAATACAATACAATACTCGCACATATACTCAATACTTTGACGACCTCGGTGGCGCAGTGGTAAAGTTCTTGCCACTGAACCGAGAGGTCCCGGGTTCGATCCCCGGTCGGGTCATGATGGAAAATGATCTTTTTCTGATTGGCCCGGGTCTTGGATGTTTATCTATATATGTATATGTTATAAAATATAGTACCGTTGAGTTAGTATCCCATAACACAAATCTCGAACTTACTTTGGGGCTAGCTCAATCTGTGTGATTTGTCCTAATATATTTATATTTATTTATTTATACTCTCTGCAGAAAAAGAAATAAATACTATGTATTTTTTACGCAGCTTTACAAAATGGTCCAAAACCTTTCTTTGGTCCAATAGTTTGTGATAAATATAAACTAGCAACTTGTGCCCAGCTTCACTCAGGTAAATCCATCACAACAAGTAGCCTATGTTAATCGTGACGGTTGCATCTGTCTCTGTGCCAAAATCTGTCATATAGTTTTCGAGTTTATCCATTACAAATCTTTCATCTTTATTACATCAATATGAAAGTATGGATATTCCTTTTTCTCATATTATTTAGAAGGATAGGCATAGGAAGTGAAACATCATCTTTGGAGCAAGTTAGGTCTGACACTCAGACAACACAGTGTGACTGATATTATAAAATGTGAACTTCCCAAATTACTAGGTAACCCGCCGTACAGATGAAGACGTGCGCAAAAGCTAGTTACTCAATAAAATTTAATACTATACTTACATCTTCTATGGCTTGATCAAGTTGCTTGTGTATTTGAAGCCCTATCCAGGGCTCTGCTGTTCCAGTCTCTTCATGGCGAGAACAATCTTTTGATCCACATGTGACACAACCCTAAAAAATAACAAAACTATTAGCCGTATTAAGTTTATTAAGATAAACTATTAGCAATGAAAACAAAACCTTCATTTGTTTCCCATGTAGGGTCACAAATGAAGTTTTTGTTTTTGAAGCAAATTTCAAATTGCACATATTATAATAATAAATATTTGAAAAGTATCCAGAATAGGGTCAAAGAATATTCCTATATATATGGATAATTATTTAATATTTTGTGTCATTACAATTCACTGTCTTTTGTTATGATTCACATCATGATGATGATATGTAAAAATGATTATTCATTATAGATAATTTCAAAGTCTATTATAAGACAATGGTCGCTGCAGTTGTACTAATCGATAAGCTAAGTACAAAAATGTTAGTGTAGCAAAAACTTTAGCTTACGAAGACATGAATGACTCAAAAAACAAGTATCAACTTACTTTGAGGGCAGTGTCCTTTGATTTATCTACTGGCGGGTTTTTGTCGAAATGGCACTTAAGATGATCCACGAATTTGTTTAAATAACTAGAATTCAGGGCAAAATAACAAGCCACACATCCCAACCCATAGCTAACAGCTAAAGTAACAAAGTGAAATCTGAAAAATACAAAACTAGGTTAGACACTGTAATTGCTGGAAATTCAATATCTAATGAATTATAATGATAACATACCTGCAAAAGTACAAAACTGTTAATGAAGCAGTAATAACACCGAAGTAAATAATATATTTTTGATTATCAAATTTTTCTGTAAACTTTCTTTGACATCTTTCAGTCATGGTTAGGCGAAAAAATGACATGACATTTGTAATTTGTGTTGTGATTATAGTTGTGATGACAGTTGAATGTTGCCATCTTTACATCATGACAAACAACCAATATTCATAAAAAAGTTTTGTAGTCTGCTCTATCTTTTTAAATGAACTACATAATTTTTTTTGCCATTGCAATATCAAATTGTCAAGATTAGTTGTGTGTGAAGAAACACCCAGTGTTGCAGAAGAGACTGCTCCCTTTTATTTTCATCGTCTAGCTTAACACACTGTAAAATATATTATATAACGTCAGATTTGGAGTTTCCTCGAGTCTGAACGGATAAATGACCTCATCCAAGATGCAGCGCTCATGGAATTAGTAGGTACTCCGTACAACAAGTACGTACTAAATTCATGGCAGCGCCTGCCTAGAAATAGACGTTTGATGAGGTTTTTTTCCGAGTGCGGCCGCGCTTATAGACCTAAAATTTGTGTCTAATGGGCAGCTTTTCTCTTCTTTTGTTTCATTCCCGCCTCAAATAACTGAAACAACGTACACAAGTAAATAATTCAAATTCAATATTTATTTTAGTTTGTGGGCTTAAATCATATAAATATAAATTTCTAAGAATAATTTAGATTTTGTAACTCCGATTATGGTAACATTTAGTCATTTGTCATCTTTCTGTCACTGCACTTTTCTTAAAGTTTGATTTCAGATTTGGTTAATTTTGGTTGGAACCGTTTGGTTCCAACATACGAAACGAAATATTATTTTATTGTAGAAGAGGAAGATTTAATGGAACACATAGTTTTATAGGCTTTGACCAATCCCAGTTACCTAAAATATGTAAGTTTCACTTTTATCAATTTTTACATAAACATAACCTAATTGAAATATCTTGCACATTCTATCACTGACCCATTTCTATGAAAATCAGTACATACATAAAAAACTTTTACGTCAAATTTTAATTGTAAAGCCCTGCGAAGTGGACCTAGTATAAAAAATAACGTTACACGGTATCCACCCCATTATGAAGATAAGGGAGTTATTGACACTGAATGAAATCACTGTCCGTACCTATAAATATGAACTCTAATGGTTATCTTGGTTTTATTATATTTTTTTTCTTTTAAATCAGTTCTTAAGTAGTTTACACCAGTACTCTTGAGTGTGTGTATATTAAATATTCACTGTTCTTTCTCTTTTTAGATAAAAATGTCCTTCCAACGTCACCTTTTTCAAGCAGCTAAACAGTATGTATCGAAATATCATAGAATACAGCCTCAAATTAGACCAAGCTACTCTATACTGCATCACAGATACAGTTCATCAGCCAGGAGATACACAGAGAGGCACGAATGGGTATCAATGGATAATGAAATAGGCACTGTAGGCATTAGCAACTATGCTCAAGAATCTCTTGGAGACATTGTCTTTGCTCAACTACCTGATTCCGGTCAAGTCTTAATAGCGGACGAAGAGTGTGGTGCCTTGGAAAGTGTTAAAGCTGCGAGCGAAATATATTCTCCTGTTTCTGGAACGGTAACAGAACGAAACAAGGCAGTTGAGGATAAACCGGCA
Source organism: Plodia interpunctella (assembly GCF_027563975.2). Lineage (NCBI taxonomy): Eukaryota > Metazoa > Arthropoda > Insecta > Lepidoptera > Pyralidae > Plodia > Plodia interpunctella. The sequence goes on from NC_071303.1 coordinate 1,609,541, forward strand.
CTTATAAACAGTTCATGTTATGAAAATGGCTGGCTTTATAAACTGAGGCTATCAGACATCAAAGAAGTAGATAGTCTTATGACAGAAGCAGAATATGAAACATATTTGAAAACGGATGTTGAAAAGGAAAAAGAGACAGATTCTTGAATTTCTAATATTAAGTTGTTACTTTGTTTTAGTTTAGTTGCTGTTAGTTATTATTCTTCTAATTTAAGAAATTGCTCTTAATAGGCACTTAATGGAGTGGCATTTATGTCTTCTTAACTATAAATATATTAAAATGGCCTCACATATTATGCCATAGATCTTTGACGATCATTTATTATTTAAAAAAATATTAAGTTCTTGTCATTAGTCTCTAAAGTTGTGAATATAAAAGAATAAAATATATATGTTGATATGAAATTGATAGTTGAACCAAATACATAAAGATGAAGAATATATTAAGCCTTAAAGGGATCAGAAGGAAAAGGGTCTATTCATATTTTCTGTACATGTACATATTTTACATGATACTTAAGTATGTGAATTCTGTGAAGAATTAGGTCCTTACCATGTTTATAAAATGGATGAATAAAGACAGATTTGTTAGTGCAGTGTCATCTTTTATTAAAGTGCATTCTTATATCTATAAAAAATAAAATCTACTTTGGCTTAACAAAGGGAACATTTTAAACGGTACACCTAAAATATTATCACAATTATAAATTTTTTGGATTTTATGTGCGTAAATGTATAACATGCCTATCGCAGTTTTAAATGATATAAGTCCTGATAAAATACTTAGTCACAAATAAATGTATACAACAAGATATGTTTTAATTCCAACAAATTGCTTGTTTCACTAGTCTAATACATAACATTTAAGATTGTGAAATGGGGGGGAAACACTTCTTTGTGTCAGATATAATATTTAATAACTAGCAAAATCACCATCCTATCTACAGCCTAAAAATTTTTAAGTCTCATAATAACCAAACCAGTTACCAAACTTAATTAAACATATACATGCTAACATATGTTGTTTAACTTTGTTTCGTATTTTTTAACTTTATAGTGTGGCAGTGTGCAAATAGGCTTTTGTACTAGGAAGACAAATGAGAAAAGCACCGAAATTAAGATAAGAGAGAAAATGTATTATAGGTATCTAGTCTTGATGAAAGTCGTAATCTTTGAACACTGTCATTATATAAATCAGTTTTTTTTTTCTAATGACAAAAACAAAAAAATATATATCGAGGTTGTGCGTATGACGGTAATGTATTGTGATGTTACGAATTTTGGAATCAAAATGAATTGCTAATAAAAAAAAACCAATTAATTTCGTAATTAATAAAACTGACCAATGAAAGTGTCATTTTATTGTTGTTTGGTTATTTATATACCTTTACATATTTTTTTATCCAGTCAAGTAGGTAGCCATTATTATTACAATATCCTATTTTATTTAACACTTAGTACAATATTATACTAATACTAGTCTAGTATATTATATTTGCTTCCTTGCTGGTTTGGGAGTGATAGTAAAACAAAATGTACTTGCTCCTACTGGGAACATTGTAAAAGTTGATCAAGGGTAAGGACTATTAACTGAAATTTTTTCTCATAGGCGATGAGCCCGCATCCTGTTACTATTTTAGAATCTCAATTCCACCAATATACCCGCTATATAACCAAAAAGCCTTCAAGATTCTTGGCTCTGTCAACCCCGTAAGAGACGTGATCTGAATTGCACTCGTTCCAATGATTTTGGCTAATTTAACACTTAGAATAAAATTATAGTGTATTTACCAGGTACCTATATTATGTGAATTTATTGACAATGGTTAAACTACATCTACAATAATGGCATTATTTATACCGCAATAATTGGGTAATTCACATTTAAATTTTTAACATCATTTTCATATCAGAAACTATAATAAATGAATATTCACAATAGGAATCACGATTTCCCCGATGCTTGTACAGTCAACAGCAATGAACCTCTATGGCGCGCCAAAGCGACGAGTTTGCAATACAATTAATTTGGTTTTAGGTTGCTGTGCTGTTGACTGTACATAATAATAATGCTTACTTATTATTATTATTATTAGTTACTTATTATTATTAGCTTTAAAAAGAAAATGAGGTAATGAGTACTTACCTCATTTTTAAACCATATGCAATAAAATATTTTGGTACATTTATTTCAATATATCTTAAACCTTACGACTAGACAATCAGACATCGCATCATAAGCATATGGTCTTAATGTATAATTGAATAATGATTTTTTTTACCATTGCTTAGAATATATTAAAAATATTACTGCATTTTGCTTTGGATAAAAACACGACTTGCATTTTTCAGTGGTAACTAACTTTAAAATATTTCCCCCTTAACCATGCTAATACTATAATACGGGGATTTGTACAGTACATTACTTGGACTTGTACTATAGTATTGTAAGCGCTATTGTGTACAGGCTAACTTTGTACGTCAAGTTTAAGTTTGACGTATAGTACGCAAACTTTAAGCAACTACCATTCCAGTACTGGATATAACATATACCGAGATCGTTAAAATTACTTGTATTCACTTTAAATATTGACTATATACTTAAAATGCGAGTAGAGGCAGATTTAAACCTTTAAAAATAGTGAATAGTCGAACTTATTTATCTTCTAAACAATAAAATTGATGGTCATTAAAATTGACATGGTGATTTATTATGGTTGGTTAATAATTATAATTCGTACCCGAATATTAGAATTTTTTTCTAATTTATAGGACTTTTTATAACTTTTATGACTTTATAATTTTACTATATCATAAATGATTTTACCTAACTGACAACTGACGGGGAGTTCCCGTCTCAGTCACAAATCTTATGTGCGACAGAGATGGAACGAATCCGCCAGTCGTCTATTCAAAAATATTTTCAACACGCTCAAAACAATACGGGCACTGGTATTTTATTCGATATTTCAAGTGGTAGTAGTCACGTAGTATGACACATAATTGCGTTAATCATTATATACTATGTTTTATTTTAGTATGAAAATCCCACCTCGTGTGTACATGAGTAGTAAAGTACAATTACTCCGCAATGTACCATACTTTGTAATGTACTATTTCTACGTGTTGCAGTGCCGGATTAGCCATGTAGCAGGAGGCAGCAAATGCTACGGGCCCCACGCCTTGGGGGGCCCCGCGCCTGTGCCCAAAAAAAACACAAATATGTAAAATATTTAGCATTAATGGATACACCTTAACGCTCAAAGTGAGCGTTGGCCATACTGTAATTATGTATTAATAATACATACATAAAACGCAAAGGTGACTGACTGATCTATCAACGCACAGCCCAAACTACTGGATCGATCGGACTGAAATTTGGCATGCAGATAGCTACTACGATGTAGGCATCCGCTAAAAAAAGATTTTTCAAAATTCATCCTCTAAGGGGTTGAAAAGGGGTTCAAAGTTAGTATGGGGGAAATCAGGAGTCTAAATATTTCACTGAAGGGACAATCACGCGGACGAAGCCGCAGGCAAAAGCTAGTATAGGTATATTATTATGTTGCAAGTTGGCAATACCACAACACTTACAGGGGTAACCCCTAATATTGTTTTCGTTTCGAGTAGAATAGTTACACGAAAAGCCTCTTTGTAAATGTTCTGTTGATATTTGCATCCTAAATTTCAGTAGGCAATGTAACTCTAGGTCCCATGGACCCCATGGTCACGTTTGCTACGTGCCCCGCACCGGCCATCTTATCCGGCACTGACGTGATGTACTGTTGCTTCGTAATGTAAATACTACTTAGTTACTTACTATTCTTACATTAACAACTTCACTTATTTATCTGGGTAACTTTGTGTCAACTTGCCCGTCCTTGCTATACGTCAAATCCAATTGGAACATGGAATTCAAAAGCAGTTTTACATTGTAGAGTTCTAGCACTCTTGTTTTGGGGTAGTAAGTAAATTCGCAAATCGATTGCTTCCCCGGCTCACAGGGGTGGTTGTTTAGAACCACCCTGGATACAGGGGGTTGTTCGAAGATCGTGATGTTGTTGATGGGGGGCACCCCGTAGCCCCACCATTTTGGCGTCCCAGTGAGGGTTGTGCCGTTCAGGTTGAAGGTTACGATGGAGTAGACATCTTCTTCATAGGACCCTGAAAATTAACGAATTTATAAATTGAGAACGTGGTAGCAAAAGTCAAGGTATGTTTCACCGCTTTTTGATAGCTTGTATATGATATATCGAATAACAAAACGTTGACAACTGGCTTAGACGATTTAATACACATTAGTCAGAATAAATTATAGGGATTAGCAACTGGCAAATAACTACAGGCAGATTTATCTAGCAGTTATTTTTTGTCAGATTTCAATATGATATTTTATCAGAAGTGAAACAGGTCTTGAATAGTCTAAACTCTAACCTAATGTCATAACAAAATATGATTAAATTAGAGTAACGTTATACATAATAAATAAGTAAAAGTAAGTTATGATAGATTAGAAAATCATATAATTTGTGCTAGTACAATTTCTGATCCACTAACTATTGTCATCATCCTGTTGTCAAGTGACACTAATTAATGAAAAACTGATAATTAATTAAGTTTAGTTTATTAGTGATTTTTCTAATAATAAAAGTAGCACGATACAGACAGAGCAGCTCGAGAAGAGAGACGCAGAAGGCGGAAAAAAACACGACTTGACGTTTGATTGTCTATTCTCAGAATAGGGTGCGTTCTATATTTCAACACTAATTATAAGCTGCTTTATCCTAGGAGTTTGTACAATGTCTGATCTCTCTGAGTGTCGTTGACGAGAAATGTCTGTGTAGGTCTAATTATTTCTTGATTTACTTGCTAAATACAGAATTTTATTGGAAGATTATAATGCTTACACTCCACAAGTTGGTATGTATGTATAATGTCTGATGTACTCACGAATTATTCCTTTATACTGATCTGTTATTGAAATACTATTATATTTAGACTACCTCCGTGGTCTAATGGTCATCACGCCGGACTGCTACACTGGAGGTCCCGGGTTCGATCCCCGGTCAGGTCAACGTGGAAAATGATCTTTTTCAGATTGACCTGGGTCTTGGATGTCCATCTATATATGTATATGTTATAGAATATAGTATCGTTGAGTTAGTATTTAGTATTAACACAAGGTTCGAACTTACTTTAGGGCTAACTCAATCTGTGTGATTTGTCCTTATATATTTATTAATACCATAATGGCCCACTCTAGAAGGTAGTATGTTTGTACAATATCTGATCTACTCACGAATGTTATCGCCAGCGTCCCAGTACAGTTCTCCCGCGGCGTTGGATGAAGAATCCGGCACAACCAGTAACTGCTGCGGCTGGCTGCGGCTGTTTGTGGTCGTTACTGGACCGTGGGAAGGGGGCTCTTGGCAGACTATTATGGCTCCACCCTGGTGAAACACAAAATAATTGCAAGATTCGCAAGATATAAGGTAAAAAGAAGAATCCCATCAATACCATGATAATGTTAAACGAAAAAGTAAGTGTCGGTTCGTATCAAGAAGTGAAAAGGGCTAAAGCCAGCGAATTCGCCGCTAGGGGCGCTAGTGTTGTAAGAGGTTAGTTTTCAAACTACATTTTAACGTTCGTATCGTCAAAATTTTGTGTGAAATCGCTGTAAGTCGTAAAGTATTAACTTAAATCACAACTCATGTTGCCGTATGGTAATGGTGTAGTACCATTTGTCTTACGTCGATGATGTCAAAGCGGTCTAATTAGAGAATACGCAACTGTTGACAAAATTTTAGAAATTTAGTTGCAAAATTATTATTATTATTGAAACTATGACTCAAGGAAAACGCGTGAGCCGAGTTGTGTTTTCCTTCGACTATTTCGTATTTTTGATTTATCTATAGATAGCTCTAATATCAAAAGCGTCAAATGGTTTTATATGATGAATGCTTATGTATATCACTAAATCAAACATAGCACTGTTAATTTAGAATATGACGTTAATAAGTAGGTGGCCTGTGAAGGTCAAATCCTACTAATATAATAAATGCGAAAGTTTATGAGGATGTATTTATTAAGTTTGTTACTCTTTCATGCAAAATCTCTTGGACCGATTGTTATGAAATTTGGTACACGTATAGAATATAACCTGGAATAACACATAGGGTACTTTTTATCCCGAAATTCCCACGGGAGCGAAGGCCCGGGGTCTAGTAGCGCAACTAGTTTCTGAATAAATGATTTTATTGTGATTTGATCAAGGTTATTAGCCAGGTGACTCACTCGTATAGCGACTGTAGCATTTTCCCCCACTTCGACAGTTTCATTTCGTCCCAGTCTTGTCCCGTCGCGGATGTTGTACCACGTGTGAGGACCCGGGTAGTAAGCTTTAGTTGTGGTGGCCCCTTCTTCTAAAATGGGGGTCACCATGATGTAGGGGCCTATGAGGAATTGTGTGTCGATCGCGTGGACGGCTACGTTATCTGGGTACCTGTGAAAACAATTGAAAAACGTAGAACATACATATGCCTCACCAACTTTCATTAATATACAGTTATTTTTTAACATTGGCATAATTTTGTCTACATGCTCAGTCCATGATACTGAACAACTTTTTGTATGGGAGCTACCGTGAAATCGCAAAAAAATATCTGTTATTCCATACAAAATCCAATACCTAACAGGAAAATGTATGTGTTAGTTGAATTTTGTTTCGTGCTAAGGGACACACAGCTTAGGCAGCTGATAGGAAACAATAGCATTCCCAAGGAACCCTCCTTCACAGACGTCAGGCAGGCGGTTGGTTGTAAAATCAAATATTAAAAATTATAAGGGTATTTATACGTTGAACCTGGGCTTCGCGTCGAAAGCGGCACTTTTATATAGAAAACAAGTTGTAATATGAGCAAGAAGATATTATATCAAATTTATTTTGCTTTACATACACATAATAAAATCAGGGGCCCGATACTCACGCAATCGAAGTTCATTACATCAATTCTCCATCTCTCTCCAATTTTTATCGAAGGTTTTAAGGAAATGAATGGATCGAATGACGCGTCGAATTGAACTCTATCTAGATTGTGATTTTTTCGCAATCCAGAAACAGTGTTAATTATTTTGTTCAATCGGCGAAATAAACTTGTATTGAAGGAAGCTCACAGTATAAGCACAGGTCACTCACAGATAGAAGAGCGGTCGGAGCACAGTGTCGCCTTGCAGATAGGCGCGGTAGAAGAGAGTGTAGTAGTGCGGCAGCAGCCGGTAGCGCAGCCGCAGCGCGCGCACGCTCGCGCGCACTGTGTCCGCGCCCAGGCTCGCCGGGTCTTGCGGCTACATTGTATACATTGCATATTCTAATCATTTATTTTTGAAATTAGACCTTCACAGGCACTTTTTCTCGTCAATTTTTATATTTACAGTTATTTCTCACAAGCTACAAAGTACTGGCACTTCGGAACGACCACTGCTGAGAAGAAATGCCGAAAGAAACTCATTTGAACAGTGTTGGTCCCTATCATGCCAGTTCGGCTTACCATTATTGTTTCTTACAATGTTTTTTTCTAATAATATATAAAAGTAAAAGTATATTGTAGTACAACCTTCAAATGTCACACCTTTTTGAGAAATCCTACTAGTATCATAAATACGAAAGTTTGTAAGGATGGTCAGTATGTTTGTTACTGGACGGATTGTTGTGAAATTTGGTACATGGGTAGAATACAACCTGGAATAACACATAGGATACTTTTTATACCCAAAATTCCGCAACTAATTACTTTTATATAAAATTTTACGTGAAAAAGCGAGTGTAAAACCCCGATTTCGGAACAAACTTTAACTTGAGACATATTTTCAACATGCTTAATATGATCTGTTATCTTCGTTACCGATAGATTATCAAGAAAGAAAAAAAACCTGGGAAATTGAAATTATTCCCCATACAAATCTTTCTGATAACTATTGCGAAAGGAAAGTTTACACGCGCGCGCACTATGGCGTGCGTACATAAATATAAATCTGTGACTATGACACCACAAACACAAAAAAAAAAACTATTTATTGATGATGGAACTCACTGAGCCTTTCGATATACGAAGTCGATAGTTTACGTAAATAAAATGCCTGCCGGCTTACCTCTCTTAATGCGATCCAGTTCAGGACCTAAACTGATCTGCATCGCTAATTCGTACCATCAAGTTGACATAACGAACCATTATAGATAGTCACCAAAACAACACGGCGTTTCGATTTCATTCACTCATTTTGCATACAATTCGGTACCATGATAAGCATTGAGAACGTAAACTGGATCGCGTATCTGTCAAAATTCGCGATTCAAATAAAGTTACTATTTCTGATTGATTACCACGAAAGGGACTTCTTTCGTGACAGACGTGGCGCTACTGTCGCTGAAAACAATGACGTGGTCAATCTGTTATTGATAGTTCCTAGTTTTGCCACCGAAACTCCATCGTGGTACGGTTTTTATGTTCCGAAGTTTGTGTTTAGTGTTATGATTATGATCGACAAATTTGTTAGTCTAGATTATATTGCATTTATTGTAATTGAAATATTTTATTTTATTGTTTTGTATTAACTTTATTCATGTAACTAACACAAATATAATAATATACATTTTAATTTTAAGTAACAAAAAAATACATATTGTTTGCTCAAAATGTTAAGAATTTGATATCGGAACGCAACTCTTGAAACGAGATAAAATATATAGAGATCGTATAGTCTTATCTCTTTCTTACATTTGGCTGCTGTCACTGGGGTTTCCGATTCTGGGACAATTTTTACTTTTTTTATGAGTTTCATTCACTCCTTACGATTCAAATGAGACTTTGTTAAGATAAGTTGGTGGTACCAAATAACGCGATTCATTTTAGGTTCCTAAACTGAACTGCCCTGCATTTGAATCATTGTGTATTAGTTGATGGTAGGCGCCCTGTTTGACGAAGATCTTTGTTCATATGGCAACCTGATGAGACGGTATAAACAAAAGCAACTACTTTTGTAATATAATAAAAATGTATCATTTATGTTATCAAATCGAAATAATGTTATAAATGCGTGTGTTTATTAGTCCATCTTTTACGTTAAAACGGAACAATTGATTGAGGTGATTTTTGATATTGATAATTGGAGTGTGTCATAGATATTGTGCCACGGGCGAAGCCGCGGGCAACAGCTAGTGAATAAAGAAAAGAAATATATATATATATAACCAACCTTAGAAGTATCAGAATTGTGGTTCCTCGAAAAGGGATAGAACGCCCCGAGTTGCATCCACCGCTTGCACAGCTCGGCTGTGGTGTCTCCGCGAAAGCCGCATATGTCCGCGCCCATCATCGGCACGCCGAATATTGCGAAGTTTAGCAGCTCTGAATAATAATACAAGCACATAAATAAATAAATAAATATATACAACAAATCACACAGATTGAATTAGTCCCAAAGTAAGTTCGAAACTTGTGTTATGGGATACTAACTCAACGATACTATATTTTATAACGTATAAATATATAGATAAACATCCAAGACTCAATCTGAAAAAGATCATTTTCCACGTTGACCTGACCGGGGATCGAACCCGGGACCTGCAGTGTAGCAGTCCGGCGTGATGACCATTAGGCCACGGAGATCGTCAAAAGCAGCACATAGGCTACAAAAAAGTTTTTACAAAAACGACACGTTTGCCACAAGCTTTTATTTGCCGTCAGAGAGATCTTATGGCATTTAACGTCACGACAAAAAACCCATGTCCGTGCTGTAAACCGTTGAGGAGTTCCCTAGTCTGGAGCCGACTCGGGCTGCACCATCATTCATGCATTGCCATGGGAACTTCAACTCTGTACGTGGTCCACCTGGAAGTAGGAGAAATGTAACTTGCCCGGCACAGACATGCGCAGGTCGCGCCACGAGCTGGCCACGTCGCCGCTCCAGTGGCCGCAGTACGCGCCCGCTCCGGTGTACGTGGACCGCGAGATCACAAACGCCCGTTTGCCGCGAATCTCTTTCAGCGCACTGTACAAATCAAAATCAAATCACAAATTATAGGCCACTTCGGAAGCACTTTTTCACGTCACATTCTAAATTAAATTATATTTGCCAAAGCTACAAACTACTAGCATTTCGGAATGGCAATCGGCATTCTGTTTTGTAGAAAGAAACATCATTTTTATTTTTTTATATACAGAAAAAACAATAATAAAATACATATATGTATATTTACTGGGCATGCGAGATGAAAAGTCGTTGAAACATCAGCTGTCGCTTCACTTCACACTTCACTGTCTGTCTCCTTCGCGATAAACTCATAAACTTTATGAACCGATTTATCAAAGTAATAAAATTTACTAAACTTAAATTTAAGTCAAGCTTTTTGAAACTCCTATTGTTGTTTATCAGCTGCCAAAGTTGTGTCCCTTAGTCGTCTCGTACGACATCCACGGGAAGATATAGAGTGATCCTTTTCAAGGGCGAATTTACACGCCAATCGCAAAGGAATTAAAATATAATTTACTAGATGTTGTCCGGGGCTTCGCTCCCATGGGAATTTTCATATAAAATATAACCACTATTGCAATCAATAATAATAATTGAAGTGGTTTGAGGTGTGTGCAGGAGATGATGAAAATAATGTCATCCACAATATACACTTTATTGTCCTAAACACACGTACAATTTATAACAATATAGAAGGAGAACAGAAGAGATAGAAGAGAAAGTAAGAATAGTCCAAACGCGACACAAGAAGATAGATAAGAAAGTTCTGAGCACTAGCGATAGTTTGAGAAAATAACCAATAAGACGATAAGCGAACGCAAGGCGCGGTGTAGCATCAAGCGACGTGGGCTTCGCTGCGCGTGAGCAAACCTCGGCTAGTAATGTCCAGCGCATCGAGTTATCTGTTAGTTGTAGCTATACATGTACGACGCGGAATCGCTGCATTTGTAATGCCGCCTGACTTTACTTGTTGATTTAATTTTAGTAAACATTGTAAATACGTGTGAATGTGTTGTATGTAAATTATGTATGATATTTATATATGTGTAAATAAGTGTTTTATATATATTATGATAATTATAAATATATTATGTAATATTAAGATATAATAATTTTTAGGCGTATAGTTTTAAGTAGAATAGATGTAAATACATAATTATGAAGAGTTATATATTTCTTAAATAATAATAGGTAAGTTGCCTACAATAATCAACAATACAAGCAATCTTGGATAATATCCCTTTCTAATGGTGAAAGAATTTTTAAAATCAGTTCGGTAGTTTCGGAGATTACCCGACTCAAATATATAAACTCACAAACGCTCACCTCTTTGTAATAATAGTCTAGATTTACTTGTTTTTGCCCGAGCCTTCACCCGCGTTTAATTCGTGCGTCCGCTCATAACTCATTAATATCAATATCTCGGGTTCTAAGCAATGAATTCTATACAAGATTTTAGACCATCCACTATACGACTGAGAAGAACCGTATCAAATATCATCCAGAAGTTTTAACATTTCGCGCGAACAAACCTAGCCCACTTACAGTTTTATTATATGTATAGATGTAGAGATTTACAAAACATAAGTTTTTTAAATCGCACTCCAAAAATATAATTAAATAAAATAAAATAAAACTTACAAATTAGTGACCATAGCCTCGGCGATCCCATACAAATTGTGCCAGTCGTAATGGGAGCCAGCGTAATGTTGCGCGTCCATACACAAAGTTTTGGTCCTCAGGAGCTGGTCCCCACCTAAATGAGGTTTGTATGGCAGCTCTTCCGGTTTGCACGAACCGATCAGAGCGCCATCTACCATGTTGGACGGTTCGTTCATATCCTGGAATAAAATGTGTGTATAAAAAACATAAAACTAGTAATTTTGGAGATATTTAGATAACAAATGGATCGATTTCAACATAATATGAGTTTATATAAAACTAGCGGCCCGTCCCGACTTTGCTCGGGTAAAAACATAATAACTCATACACCTAAACCTTCCTCAGGAACCACACTATCTATTGGTGAAAACCGCATGAAAATCCGTGCAGTAGTTTGTGACTTTATTGCGGACAGACAGACGCGGCAGAGGACTTTGTGTTATATTATAATATGTAAGGAAGATGTAATAAGGGAATATAAAAAAAATATATATCAAGTATGAACACATCTCTCTCATTCTTCATCTTTTGCTGGTTTCTTTCTCAGCCGCATAGCGTCGGAGCCCGAGGTACGCGTTCCCACTTTTTCTTCTCCACTTGTCAGACCATTGGCACGCATATCAAACATATCAACTATGTAAGGCATGACTCCTTTTGGGCACTCAAATAAAAAATAATAGCCTAATTGGTAAAAGCATAAAAACAATTCTAAATATTTGGTTATTGTAGTATACTGTCTAATATATACAAACAATAGCTTTTGCCAGCGGATTCGCCCACGTGATTTTTTCTGCGGAAGCAGAACAGACACGTTTTTCATACAAACTTTCACCCCCTATTATAGTCGTTTGGGGGTTATTTTTTGTGGAAAAAAGTTGTCTACGTTTGGTGGTCTTTAACTAAATGCATACCAAATTTCATCAAAATTGATCCAAAGGTTTAGCCGTAAAGGTAACAGACAGACAAACAGAGTTTCGCATTAATACGCATACAATATTAGTATGGAAAAAACAACACACAAATTATGAAAACTCAGAACAGTGTATAATATTACTCACGATCCAAACACCGTCATATTTAATTTTCTGGTGGAAACTCTGCAGCATTTCAACCCAGTATGACGTCACGTTAGGGTGAGTGAAGTCTGGGAACACTGTCGATTCTCTGTTCCACACCTGTAATTATAATTCTTTGTTATTTAGAGGCTTACTTCTAGGCAAACGCCTCGTATGCTTCCACAACTCTCGCTCCAATGTATAATGTCAGGACTAGAATTTCCGAACCTATGTTAGTAACTTAGATGTGAAATTTCTTAACTGAAGTGGAACAAAAGCCCGCCCAGAAAATGTGTATTTTATTATTCCTTCAGTAATAATACAAATAAAAACTGGAAAAAATCCGACCGGAAAAATTGTATGGAAATGCATTATTCCCACGGTAATAATATAAAATAAAATAATAATAATAATGTCTTTATTTCGGACATTATCCATAGTGAATGTTAGTAACAATGTTCTTAAGACTATGTTAGTAACTTATTTAAATGAATCTGGGTCCAGTGTTTGCGCATGGGCCCGCCCACTGGCAGCAATAACAGAGAGAAGGCTGCGCTGGCTCCCCCACCCGCGCCTGTGCAAACATTGTGTCTCGGTAACCGCAACCAAGCCCTCAGCCCGTTATTATATTGAACACTTTATTATAACCATATATAAGGAAAACTTTATTTGTCACATGTAAGAAACGTTTCAAATCGGGTGATCGCGGCCGTCGTCTCGCACCATCAGGCCCACGATAGAATATAAACACACACACGACACTTGAAAAATATCGGAAAAAAAACCTAATATTTTAAATTTTAAAATTGTAAATTGTCTAATTTTATAAGGCATATTAGTCAAATCTTTTGTAATATTTTTTTACCCTCGTTTTGTCACCTTGTTATTATAAAACTAAAATAATCTCTTAAACTAAAATAAATAATAATGTTGAACTATGTAATACTAAGTTTGGAAATAAAGTGTTTTTTTTTATTTTATTACAATTTGTTACTTTCTTTATTCCGTGTACAATATGCTATAATATAATATTATCTTTATACAAATACACACACAACACGTAAGAAATAATTACCTTTCCAACCAGCGGCAGTCCTGAACTGTTCAACGTAAATATATTCATGTCCATTCCTCGTTCGTACGGCGGGTATGTACCGGGCGCTTCTGATGCGCTTATACCGGGGTCTGTACACATGAATACATAAATATATAACTGTACGACATCACACAAATTGTGTTAGCCCAAAAGTTCAAGACTTATGGTATACTAGCTGCGACCCGTGGCTTAGCTACCGTGGGAATTTCGGGATAAAAAATACACGTATTATTTCAGGTTATACATAGAAATAAATAAAGTAAATAATATTAGGACAAATCACACAGATCGAGTTAGCCCCAAAGTAAGTTCGAGACTTGTGTTATGGGATACTAACTCAACGATACTATATTTTATTACATATAGATATATAGATAAACATTCAAGACCCGGGCCAATCAGAAAAGGATCATATTCAAAATTCATAGAAAAAGATATTCAACAAACATACAAGAAATCCATTGGTAGTGGCCACTCGACCAGTAAGCCGAGAGTCGCCGATCTGACCCCTACCATTTTTCGAGAATGTCCAACTTGGCCAGTGGTCCAGATTTTTAAAGGCAGACAAAAATAGTTTTGATTTTTGTTAATTCCATAACCCCCCCCCCCCCCCCCCATATTTTCTTCTATGTACAGACATAGTTTTAATGAACGTATAGATAGATATGAAGCGGTGGTGCTGTAATGGTTTGTATACCACCAATCTGACTCATGTGTAGTAGTTTTCATCGACCACCACTTAATTCCGGTGAAGGAAAACATCGTGAGGAAACCTGCACTCTGTTTGATTATCAACTCATGTGTGAAATGGAGAAGGCGATGGCAAACTACTCCATTAATAGTGCCAAGGAAGTCGTTATGCGTGCTTCACTCCACGTAATGACCACGACCCTCAGCCATGAGGAATACGAATTGAAGAGATAGATAGATACAGATACGTGATGTTGCACATTATTATGTATAAGCAGAAGACATACCAACAATCATGACGTAGTGCATGCCAGCCTTATGTAACTCGTCCACGAACTGCGGCAGTTCGCCGAACTTCTCCTCGTCGTACGTGAAGTCGTTCCTGTTCTTCATGTAATCTATGTCGTTCCATTGCACGTCCTTAAAAATTAATTTGGAAATATCTTAGTTCACACCATCTATGTTTTAAATTTTTATTGACATTACCTGTCAATTTGACAGGTAATGTCAATAAAAATTCATAAAATACAAATAACGATTGACGAGTAACGATTGTTGTATGTGTGTGTGTGTTTATTATTATTTTTCACGAGAAATCTACTGGACGGATTGTTATGAAATTCGGTACGCGGGTAGAATATAACCTGGAATAACACATAGGGTACTTTTTATTCCGAAATTTCCAAGGGAGCGAAGTCCCGGGGCGCAGCTAGTAGGTTATGTATATTAGTTGGTGTTCGTTAGGTAATATCAATACATTTTGCCACCAATAAAGAACAAAGTTGTTCAGTATTATAGACTGGAGAAATCACCCTGTATTTTTATGACCAGCCGCCCATCTCACGTCAACTCCTCATTGGGAATGCTGTTGTTGCCCACCATCTGTCAAAGTTTTATCCCTAGCCACCTCGTACTACATGCACGGTAGGAACAATTCCAGTTAGTTACACCATTTCTAAATAAGAAAAAAACGCAACTTGAGATGTCCTCGTAAAAATCGTAATGGTAGCAGAGGAGAGCCCTTCGCACATCACTGTACATCACAGCCAGCGTCACTGATGTGCCCCCACACACTGTATGTACATCGTCCTGTACGTCACAGAGGTGACTCTATAACAATTTCCTTTGGTAGTTGCATGCTAATATTGCAAATGTGCAAGTGAGTGTTTCACGTCAAAACGGAGCATTGGAGAGTGACTGAAACCGCAGGCAACAGCTAATAAAGACAATGATAAAAACAAGATGACTTACAAACGGTATGCCAGCGTTTCTGTTGTTCGCCCAAACCTGTCGGGTGTTGTTCAGCGATCCATAATTGAATCTGAAATTATAGTGTTTACATTACATTAAAGACATCAGTGCGTATACAAAGGGTAAATACTGTCCACGGTGGTATTTTTCAATAAATAAATAAATGTAGTGTATTGTTTTGCATAAATACCTATATTATGCATCCAAATGAAATGTTCCGTTTCACCCAAAGGTGAGTTGACTTTGTATTTTGTATGATAAAGGATAAAAAATAAGATTTTTACAATATTTTTGACATACATAAATCTAATTACAGAAATCCGTGACCGCGCAGTTTAGCGCTGAGAACTCCTCAGCGCTAAACTGCGCGGTCACGTCTGGAGCCGATACTGAGTGCACGATTCGGTCATGCTTATCATATAGTAACCCATACATACTAAATGTGTGCATAAACTTTCAGCTTATGTTCAATATAATTTGTAAGTTTGAGTTAGGCAACAGATAAATTATATATTTGAATAACTTACATGCATTAATTATTGCTTCCGGTGTAGGAAAAAACATCGTAAGGAAACATATATACACACACACACACACACACACACACACACACACACACACACACACACACACACACACACACACAAACTGCATACTGGTGGACAGTTTGGTTTACTAGTGTGTATGCGACTACCTGCCACTAGATTGCGGTAAGTAGTTGTAAAAGTCATGTCAGATGCCTTTAGGCGACTTGAATAAAATGTGACTCCAGTGTTAGCAATAACACACTCGGTATGATGATGATTCTTGTTTCGCTACAAGGTTTTATAAAAGAATAAAACTCACCGACTTAGATGGAATCCGAGCGACCAATACGGCGGTAGGAAAGGTTTGCCGATGACGTCAGACAACTGCCTTGTGACGTCATCGGGCGTCGGCCCCAGGAAAATGTAGAAATCTAGCACACCGCCCACTGTTCTGAAGGTCAATGCCGGTGTTGGCTGGGTAACAATATCTGTAACGAATATAACTAAGTTGTAGAAAAATCAGCTGATCCATACATTTTCCATAACTTAGGTATTTAATTTTGTATGGAACAGCCGATTATTTTTTTTCGCGATTTCGGAGTTACCCCCATACAAGACTTGTTCAGAATCATGGACTGAGCATGTAGACAAAATATTGCTAATGTATAAAAAGTATTCATTTGAGTTTCGTAACTTTTGGCTCTGTCTACCCCGTAAGGGATAAAGACGTGTGACACTGCACCTACCTGTTTAGTACAGGATTTGGAAAATATATATTCCATCATGAATCAAGAGATGAATACCTATATAAACATACCCATAGCATTAGCATTGTGAAACAGAACTCCGTGTGTCTTCCCGTCGTGTTCAACGCCCATGTAGTAAGGCTGCGTTCCGTATAAATTGGCCTGGAATACAATTTTAAACTATAGACAACCCAACTAAAATATAAGACATTGTCCTGTCTTATTTTGTTGGGTTGTCTTATAATCAACTATGGACTAAACAAAAATAATTTTATTAACGTTAGACATTTCATGAAACAACAAAAATAAGGGACATCTATAAAATTAGGAATTGATCCGTAGTATACAAGCATAACAGATAAAATGGAACGGGAAAAATTTTCAGAACGGCAATGATAAAATTGTAAACTCTTGCTCAATTGTCAATAAAGCAGGTTGATGTTTATTCATGTCAATCAGAGGGCTTAGTGCGGGTTTGCATTTCACTTCTCACCATCGAATCGATTCGAAGTGAGACGCAGCGAACCAGTCACGTTGCAGTATGGTTCTCGTTGCGACACAATGGCGCACTCACTTCGAATCGATTCGATGGTGAGAAGTGAAATGCAAACCCGCACTAAGCCCTCAGGAGTCAAGTTCGTGTCAGCGATAGTCAAGAGATGTCAGACTGATAGCTACTGAAGCGTTTAGTCTATACTAAACGCTTAAACGTTTACAAATATGTAATTTTGTTAGAAAGTCTTGAAAATAGACGTTTAGTATAATGAATCGTGTATTCGTTTGTCAGAAAGAGATGAAAATAGATATAAATCTCACATTTTCAACGGGCGCACGGTCCCTGTTCCACAATCCGAAGGTCCGCCAGTCCATATCGACCATAAACCTCGCGCGTCTCTCCCCGAGCCCGAATATATGATCTGTTGGCGTTAAGATCGATATTTGCAGGAATTTGTCCGAGAGGATCAATCCGCCCACGTCCACCGTGTCGAAGCTGTGGGACAAACACATTTATTTATTTATATTTGGGAAACACAACAGTTATATAGAAAAACAATAAGTAACTTAACTATTACAAATACCAACAGTTTCCATTAATTACTGTTACAAATTTATCGAACAGACTCTACATGTGTCTCATACAGTGTGTTAAATGTTATATTGGAAATAGTAATATCACAATTTTTAAGGCGCTTTGTCGGGTACACAAGCACATCACATTTTTATCAATTTCGACAAAAAGTAACACACATAAGCTTTTATTATTGTCCTCTGACAACGACAGAATAAGATCTGGATATTGGGAGCCGTTCTTTCACACGTAAAAAGTCACATTTTGTTTAACTTACATAGTAACATTGTCGCTGTTCCGTACAATTTTCAGTCCAGTAGACGACCCATCCTCTGGTATTTTGACGCGGTACTGAGGATTCTGCAGTTTGGATCCGATTGTTGGCACATCAGGGTATGGCGGTTCAAATCTCTGATTGTTCCCGTCGTAGATCTGAAATAGGAAGTAATAGAAATTACATAATCCTTTTGAAAATCGTTACCCAGAGAGCACAGTGGAAAGTTTATTACTGACAAAAATCTTTCGGAATTTAAAATATTTGATGCATATAAATCATGCTGGTTAGTCTGGGAGCGAAGGAAAAAGACAGAATATGTCAGCTCAAGTATTCTTCCCGCTTTCTTCTCTTCCCGTTGAGGAGTTCCCTCGTGAGGAGCTAGTTTACCATGGGTGGGTCATGTTTATCATAATAATGCATGTTATGGAAATTGAAACTATGTGGAATACTTCAACTCTGTAGGATATGCGAATGTAGGTAAAAAGGTTCAGTAGATAGAGCGTGAAGCAAAGAAACAAACTTACTTTCGCATTTATAATATTAGTTAGGATTATAATATTAGGTTTTACTGGAAGGAAGTTGAGACAGCTCGCTATTAAAATAATATTCTTCCTTACCGTAACCCGTACAGTAGTATCCGAAAGCTTCTTAACTCTCATGACAGCAACTTGGAAGTCATCCGGATATCCGGATGGGCGATTCTTCTCGTAGTACACGTATGTCAGCCGGTTGCTCTCGCTCATGTTCACCATTCGATACGTATCATATTTCGGGGGGTAGAAGCAGTATGGGATACTGTCCTGTTCCTTTGTCGTGGCCGGCTTCCAGCAACAACCTGATAAATTCAAATAATTTATTCACAAATTAGACCTTCACAGGCACTTTTTCTCGTCAATTTTTATATTTGTAGTTATTTCTCACAAGCTACAAACTATTTCGGAACGACCACTAAACCGATAAATAAAAATACTCCACTCACCTTTTCAAAACTCGGAAATTTTTGAATATTCAAAATTTCAATTGACTAAATTATAGAGTACACTGATTCCTGGTTGCATGCGTAAATTTTTGTCGAAAAGCAAATGACTGTCCATTCAGATCGACTGTGTTATTGCTAAAACTGGTGTCAGTTATTCAAGTTATATATAAAACTAGATGCGTTGCTCAAGGCTTCGCCCGCGTGATTTCTCACGGAACCAGTTATTTTTCCGGAATGAAAGGTGTCGGAATGTCCTTTTTCATACTTCAAACTACATGTATGCCAAATTTCTTGATTGGTTGAGTAGATAGAGCGTGAAGAGGGAACAAACAAACTTACTTTCGCATTTATAATATTAGTTAGGATACCTCGTTCGACACAATCTGCTTCGTTAGCAGCGCCCTGCGGGAAGCAATCGAAGCGCCTGTCCTGTTCCATACTAGTGCACAGCTCCTTCACATCGACATCTTCATCGAGGTAACTCTTCTTATTCGGCTCCTTCTTCTTCTGCTCTGTGCTGTTCTTGTTCTTAGTGCTCAGGTTGTTGTGGTCGTGGTAGCGGTACTCTGGGAGTATCTGTATATGACAATAGGATAATTTGAATAAAAATAACGTAACATTAACTTAAAACATTATTGATGAAAATAAGGGTTACTTAAGTATGATTATCGAAGAAAAAATCGACCGTGAGGGAACGGTATTTTCATTTAAAATATTAAGATAGTTTTCATCAGTGGCGAGAATGGCCAATCCCAAAAAGTATTGGCTTGATGTTGTCATAGAAAGCATACATGCATTGGCATGTATGTTTTCTATGACAACTAAATGGTGACTCCATTGGGTCTCACTACCCAGAATGGCGAAGACCGATCAAAATGGAGTAGAAAAAGTAGAAATGCGGTCTCTGTGCTCCGACTCTTTGAGGCTGAGGAAGAAGACAGGAAAAAGCAAACCTCAAATGGTACAAAATTTTTGCTACGGTCCTAATGGTGGAGTAGTCCGCCCACTGTCTGTCTGAATCATAGGAACCAAAGCCAGTGGTCAATAAAAGTTTGTAAAAATAAAAACATAACCCTTTTTTTTGAGCAATCAAGTACCTTTTCGTAAGTGAGTGGAGCTGTAGGCTTTTTAACATCAGTCATATCAGGATGAGCTCGCTCCCACAATTTTCTGAAACAAAAGGTATAAATATAAAAAAAACTTCCTTCTAAATTTTTTTTCCCAATCTGCGTGCATTGTCTTGTGTTTCTGTAGTTGATAGGTTCATGCTCAAAATACACTGTAGAAGAGAAGAGAATAGAATAGAATATATGAGTATAGAATAGTACATTCTGTGAGAAGAAAGAGATAATAATTATTGGACAAAGACTTGAATGTCAAGAATAATTACAAAAGGTAAGTGTACAGTCAAAAGCACATCAAGTTACCCTGCATAGACATCTATGGCGGCGCGGTAATAGCGGCGAGATTACAATGAATTTAGGTAGGTAGATGCGCTGTTGACTGTACCATAATATATAAAACATTATGCATAATTGTGGCAGCAAAATAGTTCAAAACACAGGTTCAAAACTAGCAAGGTCCTGAGTCCTGACTCAGGACAGCAGTTGTACAAATTTGTAGGAATTTGTTGTCTTAGGACTAAGACAACAAATTCCTGTACTTCGTGGCGATTCCGCCAATGCCAAGACCTTTGAACTGTAAAACAAAAATAAGTAACCTGTAATGTTCCTCTTGCCAAGCGCCGCCCATGGCCCCGGTGGCGGCCCACCAGACCCCCACACACAGCGCGCACAGCAACGCCAGGCCCAGCACTCCGGACCCCATTGAAGGCAGGTGTTCCCACCACCGCTGGAAAATGTTGCGGTTCTCCGAAAACCGCTGGTATCTGTAATCCCAATGTTGTTGTGCCTGTCATAAATACAATCAATGTGATGTGCAGCCCTAAATTAAAAGGAAACATAGTTTTATGTTATTGAACATCAGTACACATAAAACTATGTTTTCTTAACCAAAAGGTGATACTATTACACATTTTATATATAAGCAATATTATTATCAATGTAGCTTTTGAAGCTCTCTTCAAACATATAAGAAACTACATCACACTTAGTGATAATAATATGCTGTTTGATTTATGTATCAAAATTGACTCATTAAAGAGACTGTGGATGCATAAAATATTGTAAGTAATTACATATTTAACAATACATTATTATTTTAATATAGGTAGTCACAAGTCTTCAGTCTCAATAATTTTATGCACATTCTTCAAAATAATATATTATTTATTAAAAAAATAGCATAACATTTAACAAATAGATTAATTAATATAGAATAGCATTTAAAACAATTTTACTTTAGTTGCACCAAAGACTCACCTAAAAGACTGTTTTTTAAACAAATTTATCCAATCCTAAATAAATAAGTTATTACATATGGTTTTATATTTACACTGGCAAAATTGACAATGAGATAAACGTGGATACCATGTTTATATTAAGATTATTGAGTATATAAAGTTCAATTAGTGACAATAATATAAAGATAAATTATACACAAAGGAACTCACAGTGACCTAAATTAGTAATTTATATTAAATTTTTCAGTGCTTATGTCAGATCATGTGCAAGTTGAAGTCAAGTTACATGAACAATACAAACAACACTAATATTTTAAGCGATTCATTTTTTATATTGCCAAATCAAACAGTTTTAGTTAGCCTAACATAAATTTCTGATTTTTTAAATAAAAGAAGAAGGTGAGTGGCCTATGTCTAGCAGTGAACTGTTATAGGTTGATAAGTTGAAAATATTTAAACAAAAATGATCTTTATATTTTTCTATTCCTTAATATTATATATTATAGTATCCGTTTAATAATGAACATTGTGCATTTACCATTACTATCATTGAAAATATGTGAATAACTCTAGAATTGTTTGACTGGTTTGAGCTTATGAATTTTGAAAATTTCCAGCAATAAATGTATGCCAATTATAAGCATGGAACTTGGTTTATAAGATTTTCCACATTGTTTTCGATGGAAAGACTACATAATACGTTTTTTTAAATTATTATTTTAAATTTACTTATTTTTATGCTACTAATAAAAAAATCTATATTTCTGAATTATGGTCTGTCTCACATTATATTTTTTTAATAAATTTAAAAACAAGGGGAATCCATGGGAATCCCTATGTGTTATTCCAGGTTTTATTCTACCCATGTACCAAATTTCATAATAATCTGTCCAGTGGATTTGGTGTGAAAGAGTAACAAACATACACACATACATCCTTACAGACTTTCGCATTTAATAATATTAGTGGGATAGTTGACTAACCTGTGTTCCCTCGATGTAGACTCCCCATCATTTCTAGGCTTAGGTATTACACCACTGAAAAGTGGGGGCCTCCCGGTCTTGACATTAGGAGATCTCCCAAACGGCGCGAAAGAATTTGAGAGTCTTCTTTTAAAAGTGACATTCTTGGAGTCATTCAAGGACGTTTCAGAATGCTGCTCAGCATCCCTATTCGACCCCTCACCCTGGTTCTCGTACTTAGACCCCTTGTCACTCTCAAAACACAGCCTATAGTTTATATTATCATTTAACGTCAATAAATCTGTTTTAGAATTAGGAGACTTGTCGCAAAAATCTTCGAAAGACACAATCTCGTAATCATCATTTTCATCAGAGTTCTCCGGTTTGTAAGGTATTTTCGGCATTTTATTTTTATTGGCGAATTTGCGATTGCGACGCGGGGTTTCAGTGGCTAATATTAGATAAACACATTGCCTTCAGAAAAAACACACAGGAAATACATACACTATTTTAGAAGATTTTAAAATATACACAATAGGTACATATTTTTAGTTAGAATTAGAAATATGTTTTTCAAAATAAATAAACAATAAACCTACAAACATAAAATGAACGATCATTTAGGTGAATGATTGATAAGAATAGTGAGGTGCACGGGGTGAACAAGAAGGGTGAGTGAATGAAATTAATTAATTCGTGTATAGTGCGGGTAGTCAATAATTGTATAGACAGAAGGTAGAATAAAGTCTTCTGCTTTCAAATGCGTGGACAACATGGTGGACTGAACATATAATAAAAGATTGATTTTAATTTGTGGTAAAAACAAGCAAGTCAAAGGAGACATTATGGATTGGAAAAGTACCAAAATGATTCTGGCCTCAACAGCCACAGTTGTTGTGGCTTCTCAGGTAGTAAAGAAGTTGTACAAGTACTTTTTTGGCTCTCCACATAAGCAACCTGAGCCTAATATTGATGACACATGCAGTGAAATTCTCTCTTTGAAGAATCGTGAAATAAACGATGTGATTTTATTCTCCGATGACATTGTTCGCCACACAATTAGAGTCCCACCTAATAAGGATATAACCATATGTGAAAGTCGAGAGCTCAACTGCTTCAAGCTAATAAAATATATCAAATCAGCACGTGAGACATTGGACGTCTGTATGTATTTGATTACAAGCAGTGAAATTGCCGAACAAATCATAAGGTTGGGACAGAAACATGTTCTAGTACGAATAGTAGTTGACAGTGATATGGCGTTCACACCTCCGTCACAAATTAAAAGACTGAAGGAATATAGTAAGTAAAACTCGTTTTGTGTTAATCAATTTCTCATCCATTAAATTATATAATTTCTGTGGTGTTTTTACAGGCTTCATTCAAGTGCAGACAAACAAAAAGTCTATACTAATGCACCATAAATTTTGCGTCGTTGATGGGCCAAAAGCAATCAAACGAAAAAGTACTCTAAAAGCATATGCAGAAAAACTGAATGTGCACGCGCAATTTACTAACGCAAAGATGAGTACAAAACAAATGGCGAAATCTAAGCAAGTAAAAGGTTTTGTTATGTCGGGTTCCTTAAATTGGTCCACCCAGGCTATGGTATCCAATCACGAAAGCGTTATTGTGACTTCCCATCCAAATATTGTGGGAAAGTTTGAAAAGGAATTTGAAAGTTTATGGGTGGAGAATGAGCCGGTAAATAATGTATATATTATTATTAATACGAAATTATTATAACTTTATTTTTATTCAATAAAATCTTAACGGTGGAGATTAAAAAATATACAACTTACTTTTCATTGTAATGATTTTATCTTGGATATGTATAAAGTGGCATGAATTTGAAAAACAAAAGATTTAAGCTAAATAATAGTTTTTTTACAGGCCCTCTCGGCTACAACATCTTCGTGATGATGATACCGTTATAGCAAAGGTAATTATTAAATATTTGATTTTATACTTAAAATTAAGTTTGTTATCGCCCAAAGCAAGATGTGTGCATTTAATTCGTGTAGATATTATATTATGGATAATAACAACCGCCCATGACTGAAATAAACGAACGTTTTTAACGAAAATTTAAAAAACGAATCAATAACAATGTATAGAGGAAATATTCCAAGTAGGTATGTACATAAATATTTTTAACAGACTTCAAAAAATTTAAGAGGTTCTCAGTCGTCGTGATCTTTTATTTTTATTCTTACTTTTAGAAGTCCTTTTCACCCAAGAACTACATAATATCCAATTTCGATGTTTCCTTTCATTCACTCATTCCAAATTTCCAAAATTATAATCATAGACAATAATATTGACATCTCACGCCATCTATGTTTCTTTTGAGTAAGTCTATATTTTGACAGAGAGGTAAACCATAGACACATCCATGTGCACTTCAAGTTCTTACGATCGATCATATGTTTTCTTTGTGTAGTTTTTTAAGCCGCTGTAATTCGAATTAGTTATATAGTTCACGTGTTAAAACCCTAATAAATTGCTTTGTGCTGTGATACCAATGGATCTCTCATGCAGACTTCGCAAAGTGTGCTTTTTGAACAAAAAATATTTAGTGCATAAAGTTGCAATTGGATGTGCACGTGCTTGCATTTTGCAGGCTAACTTATTAATCTTTCAGTGAAGTGATGTAAAAAGTAGTTTTGTATTTCAGAGCAAGTCTTTGCTACTGTTAGCTACGTATGCCGGATAATTTATTCGCGTTTTCGGTGACAAACGTGGTTGTAAAGTACGTGCAATTACTAGCTTCAACATTCCCCTCTCGTGTACTTGAAAACCCAGATCTAAAAACATTATTTGACCGTACCAAATTATTAACAAAATCGAGAGCCATTACTATTCCCATCAGTATACTTAAATACGCTCTTCAGACACTATTGCACCTTCAGGTCAGATACATGAAATTAAAGTGCTATGGTCCTTGTTTTTCTAAACTGACAAAGACATACTTTCGTCTTTCTGAAGTGATCTTGTAGGTTAGAGGTAAAATAGTTAAATCTTTAGTAAGCGGGATGTTAGTGACACAGATTATGATGTACTCTGTTCCTTCCAGAAGGTTATCCATGGATGAAGTGTCAGTGGTATGTATAATTATCTATCTAAAAATTACTCTGTATATTTTATCTCTAGGCTCTACATATTACTGAGTGTTTAAAACCATGTGTTCATAAAACATTTTTTTACCATGTGAGGTATGTTATTAGTGTTAGGTATTAATTAACTTAATGAAGAAATAAAAAAAGGGAGTGCTTTGTCCAGCGGACACAGTGGGACATCAATATAAGATAAAGAAAAACAAAATGTTATCTTAAAACAAATTAGAAAGTCAAATTAAATCTAAACAACAATATCCCTAAAAAATAACATTGCAATGCTAGTATTCCGAGTTGCCAAATTTTTACTAAATCTGTAATTTATAATATTAATGAAAAGAAAAGTAATAAATAGTGCTATAAACAAATATACAATACTACATTAAATTAATCTAGATTTCAAATTTTGACCTGAAAAAAATAATATTAAGTTTTGTTAATATGCAGTTAACTATGCCACATGGTTCTTATTTTCAATTTATTTTTAATATTAGACAGCAATTAATCAATCAAAAGAGATGCTATATTATAAGGTAGATACTAAAAATAGTTGTTTATAACATTATCTCAATGCCACATGCATATTGTTTGATTAAAATTAGGTTATAGATGTATGGAGTTGCATACTGCAGTATATTCCATCATCTCTAGATGAATTGTAACCTAAATAAATCATTTTTAATTTTACTTCTTATTCTATAATATTGCAATTAATTATTATGCTCTCTCTATTATTTGAAAACAAATAACCTAATTATTAACCATCTTTGTTTCAGATGAATGCACCAATGATGCAATATACCCAGTGCAGTGTTATTAGTGCCACAGATGATCAAGTGGATTTTAATTGTAGAATTTATTGTGCAATCGACCATTTTAATAGGTGAAAATAAAATGTGAACTGCAAGTTATTAAAAAAATAAATTATGTGAAGTGTGCCCATTGGATGCAGTGATCTTCGTTAGATGGCGCTGTTGGGATTATTGCTAAGCAAGTGAAATGCTTGTCTTGCTATTCACCGCTAGGTGGCGCTGGTAAGTAAAGCATGCTTTGTGTTCAACACTCTGAAGTTTCTTCTTGCCGCTCTGCAATAGATGGCGCTTTAGTTTAAGAGCGTGGTCAACAGAATTTCTATATAAAGTCAATAGATGGCGCCACACGTATCGTTTGCTGATCATATAATTCAACAATTTTATGTACTTACAATCTGAACAAGCTTTTGCACCTAATAATAATATAGGAATAATAATAATCTATTAAAATATTATTCTGAAAAATATATGGTTCTTACTATATTTAGGTATTATTATACAACTTTAATTTTATGAATCTCAATCTGAGCATTATATTTCGTAAGTCAACATTTTAATTAAAATTGTATGTAAACTTCGCCCATGAACCACGCAACATTTCAGGAATCCATTTCCCAAGAAACTTATTAGAATTCGAGCAGTCATTCTTTGCGGTTCCACTTAGAAACGCGTTGGAACTCGGAACGCACATGCCGTCTATCAGTCAGTCAGTTCGCCGAATTTTGGCGGTCCAACATACATTGCTATTATTTTCCTTGCGGTACATAAAGCTCACATACAAACTACGCAATGTACATTCGTTCAATTACGGTGATAGTGGCTTTAATTAAATGGAATGAAACTTTCTGCTAGTTACGTTGTCATTTCAATTAGATTCTGTGTAAAATTATTTATATCGCACGGGCTATTTCAGCTACGAATAATTAGGTACAATTTTGAAAATGTTTTTGGGCTTGTAAGATCAGGATGTTACAGTCACAATCTAATTAAATCATAGTACAACGACATTACAGATCTCTAACTTTATTTTGGGATCTAATTTTAATTAAAAAAAATGGACGAAATGTATCTACATATCTAAATGAACTACATATCCTCCCGTGGATGTCGTACGGCCCACTCGAGTAAGGGATGAAAAGCCTTAACTGAAAGCCTTCAAATAGCCTTCACAAATATTCCACATAGGGATCAATGCTCTTATCTTTTTGGTTGTTACATATATTATATATTCTTATATGTTACTAGCTTTTGCCCACAATTTCATATGTGAGTAAAAATCCGTTTCCCGTGGGAATTTCAGGAAATCCCTTCTTAGTGCTCCCTACACTTTCCTGGGAACCTACACACCAAATTTCAGCTTTCTACGCCCAGTAGTTTCGGCTGTGCGTTGTCTGTCAGTCAGTCACTCAGTAACGCAAGAGTTATATTTGTATATGTATTATGAAGAAATGAATGCACAGCCTATACCACACTATAATAAGAATATACGTGGGTGCTTGTATGTACTAAAATTACCTAACTTTTTGTAAAAATAGCACGCCCACAATAGCAATCTCCCGGAGCGCAAAGGAACTAATGTCCTTGTACACGTTATTAAAACCTTTATAAAACTTTTATTTACCACTGTAATATACAAAAACGCTTAAAAGCCGCTTAATAATCGAATAAGCATAACTTATCAATTGTAAAG
Organism: Plodia interpunctella; assembly: GCF_027563975.2. Taxonomy (NCBI): domain Eukaryota; kingdom Metazoa; phylum Arthropoda; class Insecta; order Lepidoptera; family Pyralidae; genus Plodia; species Plodia interpunctella. Next base: position 1,637,864 of record NC_071303.1, read on the forward strand.
ACCCGAAGTCGTAAAAATGGCGTTTAGCTAGATCGTTAAATTCAAAAATAGCTACTCCATAGGTCCTTAAATAGATCACACAAAAGTAATACAAACAGTGACTTGTTTGGACTATTATCAATCCCTTTTTGTGTGCCTCATTCTTGCACATGACAATGATGATCGCCGTACATTGCATTTTTTGTCTTGTGTCAATGCGAAGCTGATATTAAAACTAAGCAATGTACTAAGTCCTTATCCTTACTAATATTATAGATGCGAAAGTAAGTTTATTTGTTTGTTACCTCTTCACGCTCTATCTTCTCAACAAATCTTCTGGAAATTTTGCATACATGCAGTTTGAAATATGGAGAAGGTCACCTCTCATCCCGGAAAAATACCTGTTCCCGTGGGAAATTAACGCGGGCGAAGCCGCGGGCAAAACCTAGTACACAATAAATGGCGCAATGTTGGGCGTTTACACTCGGCTTTACACCAGCAGAATACGTATTGGGTTGTCTTGTTTTATTGCGTTTTAAAGACGAAAGTGGAAAAATATTAATAGCAGGATGTGAGTCGTAAAAGTGGCGCTTTCTTGTAGCTTTATCAGTAAACAGATATAAGTATTCTTGTCTCGTTGGTTGCTGCTTTCTTGCGGCATCATTTCAATGGTTTTCTTCTATTTCACTTCTAATATAACGTTTACAGACTTAGATCACAACTGAATAACAATAGTTTTATATAATTAAAACATGTTATATTTAATTATAATTGAAACTAATGATTAACTATTTTAGAAAACATCTTTCATAAAAGGTGCGTGACATGTGAAAGCCGCAACGGACCTATAAAGTACTTTTAAATAAACGTTGACTTTGAGCCCTTAATAAATTCAGGTGATAAGAACTTTACTTTGGTTATTTTTCACTTACATATTTTTTCCGCCAAACGAAACGTTATTACGAAAAATGTATAACATGTTTTGTATATACACTTATTATTCCAGATCAGAGAAAATTTTCATTTTACTTTCACACTAATTATAAGCGACAAGCTGTAGTTCACTAGTTGATATCTTTTTAATTTTTTGTTATTAGTTTTTTTTTTAATTAACGAATTCTCAACATGGCGTCTTATTAAAATTGTAAATGGTTTTAAACATGACATGACCTCAATGGCCCGCGGCCTGCCCGATTAGTCGCTTTAAAGTCAAAAACCTTTATATATCAACATTACCATTTTGAATAAGTTTTATGTTCTTCCTTCGATTATCCGTAGCTGGCCAACATCCTGTGTTGCACCCCATTGCAGCCACTGTTTGTAAATATTAAACATTTTATATGTTAAAGAGTACGTGACTCATGTAGGGAAATTAAAATGTGACTTTAAAACAGGCGCGTTGTTGCTACACACAGTTGCTACATTAAACTTTTGTCAGTCGCCATATTTTAGAAATTTATTTTAACTCATTTATTTTTACAATCGCGACATGTATTTTATTGAAAAATTGAAGATCGAGATTTTCAATATCTTTGTATATTATATACCTATATGTAACCCATGTTTAACTGAAATGAGTAAATGTATTTACTAACGATGTAAAGTTTGTTCATCTTTCAGTTTCATGTAAAAAAAAATCTCTATTTAAAATTGTTTGAAGAATCTTTTAGGCTGGTAGTGATAAAAATATCTTATGCTGTAAAAAGTGTTATATTGGATATTTATTGATGTACCCAATAAATAACGTAACTAATACAAAAAAATATATAATATCACATTATTCCGCATATAGTTACTGCGTATTAATATATAAATTGATTAGATGAGGTTGGGGGTCACAAGATAAATATAACCAAAACCTTACCTATAATGGAACCTAGAAAGTTGGAAGTATAATTTAATACTCCAGTATATTTCAGTTTTACAGTATCACTTTTTATCCCTTACGGGGTAGACGAAGCCAAGAGTTACCGACTTAACAGGGTGATTTCTTATGCCAATGTATAAGAAATTACCGTGTAGTCTTTTTTCCACATGCTCAGTTGACAGTACTGAACAACTTTTCATATGGAAGCAAACTCGAAATCGCGAAAAATGATCAGCTATATATTTTCCGCAACTTAGGTATTTAATTTTGTATAGAACAGCTGATTATTTTTTCGCGATTTCGGAGTTACCCCCATACTAAAAGTTGTTCAGAATCATGGACTGAGCATGTAGACAGAATATTGCCAATGTATAAAGTCTCCCTGTATTTAGCTGTACAGGTGTGGTTAGTAGAATTGAGATTCAATAATGATCAGTTACTAGCCTATGAGAATCTCCAGTTTGTAGCCCATTCGGCATTCCCTTGATTTACATGTATGCAAAGTAGGTGTTTTATTACCTACGTATATAAATAGTTCAGTTTGTCCATCTCAATTCAAATCAAATTCAGGACTGTCCGTCGCCGCAATAATATGCAACGTCCGTAATACAGATTTAATAGTAACTACGTGTAGTAATACTCTATGGGCAGTAAAATTGTGCTCCAACACAATACCATGGATGTCCCTGAATCTCAGTACTTACGTTTTATTGCTAGGGAGTAAGCATAATAATAGAGTCTGCCCCTCATCGGGTTCATATTCACTTACTCATATAATTTACGATCAATTTGTAAAAGTGGCCGTTTTATGACACTCTAAGGATACGAGGCTCCTCGCAATAAAGCCCCTTTCTAATGTCTGCAGCCGTTCGAAGAAACTGCATTCGCAACGCTCCAGATTCGCATTGTCAATAGACGCATAATTGAATTTTACGTTTTCTATAACAGTAACATCACCTGCATGAGGCTATCTTTAAAAAAATAGATCCCCTGCAGTATTTCGCTTCTCGTTACTCAATGTCTTGTATTTTTTTCCATCACAGATCAGTCTATGAGTGCAGTTCCGTATTGTCCAATTAGGGCTCTATTTATGGGGGATAATGGTGATTTATGAATGATCCATTATGGCGGATACAGCGTTTTGATTTCGGCAGAAGCGGCGTCTTCCCGCCAGGTGCGACTTGGGATTTTTTTCGTTTGGATCTTTGTTCGATCGAGCTTCGGTTTCGTTTCGTTTCACAATGGATGCGAGATTTGCACAAAAACGTCTTATAAGAAGGGGGATTTGAATTGAAAAAAAAAATTGTGCACGGCAGCGGTGCAGCAGGGCGAAGCGGCTAGCGCGGTCGCGTGCCGGTACACTATTTTATGATACGTTTTTATAATCTCCATGCGACGTGTCTTTTCTTATTCTATTTTTTTCTATGCTCCCGAGTCCAGAGTTCATTTATTATTTAATCATTTTTGAATAACAATACGCGGAATTTGAAATGCTTATTTTATAACCGGAGTTGTTTTAACTCTTGTGCCTTTTCCTTATTTTTTCAAGGCGTTTGGAGAACAATGTTGCTCGGTTGAATCGTAAAACATCTGCCTCGGGCCGTAGAACTTTGTGGGTCTTTTGCAATACAAAGATTTTTAATCCTTTCTTCTCGCTCCGGTTTTTTGTTTGCAAACTCCGTTTGTCGTGAAATTTTGTCTGTCATAGCGCGAAAACGGAGTTTAATCGGTAGATTTGTTATTTGTTGAATGAGTCGTAATTATATGAATTAAAGGAGCGTAAATTACTCAAAGTAACTGCGTACACGCTAATAAACTTAAATTGTCAACGAGTGTGCAGGTTTCCCCGTGATGTTTTCCTTCACCGGGAGCAAGAGATGGTCTATGAAAACTACAAGATGCTACAAATGCGGTGTACAATTTGATGGACTTCGCGCATTTAACCAGGCCTGGCATTCAAAATAGACTATACAGCGTGGAAGGTACAACTGAACTAGCAACATTAATCGCAAAAAGTCAAATAAAAACTCATCAAAAATGTTTATTAAAAAGTATCGAAATTCTGTGTCATAGTGGATGACAAAAAACCAGTTTCTAATTCGTTAATTGTACTCGTCAATAAAATGTCAAAAATCACTTATAAATTCTTATATTATTCAGGATTTATTGAATCGCCGCGTCGAGCTGTGTAACAAACACGTCAGATTATTTTTTTTATTGCCCAACATTGAATGACATAAATGGGATTTGATCGCATTCGGTTCAGTTCGGTGATGAATGAAAAGGTGATTGTGGGAATTTTATGGACTTGACAGTTTTGCTACATCTCATTTTTGACAAGTCCCGCCGTTTGCTGCTGTCGACTGATCAAATAGAAATGTTCTCTTTTTTTCTTTACCAAGTAGGGCAAAGTAATGTAAATTTCATTAAAAAAAAATACTCTTTTTTGCAATTAAAGAAAGAAATTCATGTGTCACAAAAATCCAATCGTATATCGCAATTTTTATTATATATATATATATATATATTTAATTAACATTACAATCGTAATAACTACAAATACGAGAAAATTTTGATACAATCTCACACTAACTTCACCTCGAAGTTGCATTCCCGTTGTAGTAACTTCGGGACTACATACTTATTGAATGTGACTAGCAGACACAAAAATAATTTTCCAAAATGGACCACCTTCTTCCTAAGATAAGCGCGTCTTCAGATTACATAATCATTAATCATTAGTAAAGATTTCCTTCAGTGGTTCACCTGCTTGAATCCGTTAAATAAATACATATCAAAAGAACTTCAAACGTCACTTTTAAATATTAATTTAATGCAACTCTCTTGAAAAACGTCGTAATTAGCTACTGGATATCCGTTGTTTTTTATGACACAAGTTACTGTACCTGTATGCCTATTGATTAGATTTTGTACATAACGATGTGCGCTACCGTCAATTTAGTCAATTTAATGGTAGACAAGAAAAAAACGCATATTCTCTGGCATTAAGCGTATAATCTGCAATTATGGTTTGTTTACATTTGGCGAGTTGCTACTACTTACTAACCTGTTAGTAAACGTACTTTGTCGTTTCAATTGCTCTTATTATTTATTATGTACTCTCTTATCTTTATGTTTTTTCTGGGTGCATTTAGGGCTGTAACACCGAGAAGCCCGGAAAGAGCGTAAAGAATATAAAACCATAAATTTTTAAAGACTGCTGCGATTTTATAAAAAAATTCTTATGGTCCTTACGATTCAAATGGTGAATGGAAAGAAAATGATCAAATTGACGAGACGTGCGTTTAACTTGCATCGTGTAAACCAACATTTACGGCCACGGATCATAAATTACTCAAAGTATATTTTTAGAACACGCCAATTATCTTTATTATTAGATCCAGCTTAATAAAGTTGATTGACCGAATTTTTAAAAACAACTTGAAGCATTGCCCTCTAAAAAATATTTTACATATCGCAACACAGCATTTTATTGTTATTCGATTTAAGTTTTATTTATTCCTTACATTAAATTTATTGTTGTCAGTTGGTTCTTATATAAGTAATAAGTCTTAATATTTTGAGAGACATTAAGTAATTATCATGCAATGCCAATACGAACTCGATAAAATATCCGACTTGTACTTAAAATAGAAGTATAGTGCTTCGCACAAGTGCCTGAGTTCGATTTTCAGTTGTGGCATTTTTTTTTACATATTTTGTCTTTGTTCTACGTCTGTGCCACTGAACTTTATCTATTGTCTGTGCCCATCGCACCCACGTCATGCTGGACCATATTGTGATGCTGGCTGCAGTATAAGCATCTGCAAAAAAGATCATTACATCTTTCCGTGGATGTCTTACCAAGGGATAAAAGGCATTGAAAGCTGATAGACAACAAGAGTATTCTCTAATATGGTCAACATCATGCAGACGGCCGATCGTAAAATCTCGGGCGAATTTCGGAAATGTGTTTTTACAAAGAGACATCTCAGTCGGAAATATAACCGACACGCAAGAACGAGAGTTGGTCATAGTGTGTGTTTCTTCAACAAGAATAACATTTAGTGAAAATTCCATAAAAATCTGCCCAATGCAAGTTCAACTTATTCGGGTGGCAACAGGGCATTGTTAACTCGAAAATTAATTATTGCTATTGCAATTGCAATTTTATGTAAAGCCGTCGTGTTTGATCGCGTACGGTTCGCGTGTGTACGCGGTTCCGTCACAAAATGTCGATATAGCAGAAACTATTTTTATGAAACAAATAGCGACCCGTCCGGTTTCGCTCGGGTAAAAACAAAATCTTAACAAATATTAGAAATGCGAAAGCAAGTTCGTTTGTTACCTTTTCACGCTCTATCTACTCAATCAATCTTCTTGAAATTTTGCATACATGCAGTTTGAAGTATGAAGAAGGACATAGGTTACCTTTCATCCCGGAAAATTAACGCAAGCGAAGCCGTGGACAAAAGCTCGTAAATTATATACCCAAACCTTCCTCAGGAATCACACTATCTATTGGTGCAAACCACATGAAAATTCGTGCAGTAGTTTTTGAGTTTATCGCGAACAGACAGACGTTTTTTTTTGTTATTAATGTGTTTGTACGAAGTGGAGACGAAAATTTAAGAAAGCTGATCTGGGCTCCGACGCTCGACGGCTGAGGAAGGAACCGGAAAAAAGCTCAGATACGGTTGGTAGTCGTAAAAATAATATCAGATGCTTTTAGGCGATTTGTATAAAATCTGACAACAATATTTAACAATTGCGTAACACACACGAAAAAAAAGGTAATTTACAGAATGTGTGTTTTTCGTTATTAGAATATTGATAGAGAAACATTGTTTGGCGAAACTATTTTAACATCGAAGCTTAGCATTAGGCATTTTATTTAATTATTATGTACTTAAACTGACAGTAAATATATATGATCGAGATTATAATGACTAAAATATTATTTAGGTGCCCTCTATAAAATAAATTATCGTTCGCTAAAATAAATAACGCAAAATCCAATTTAACATGAAATATTTGATGACACGCACTTAAGGATGGAATGAAATAAATGCATGTAATAAACCTTGGGTGTAAAAAGCAAGCCACATTATTATACTCTCTGTATTTTATATTCCCGTATAGCTAAATATTTATGTATCAGTTTATTAAATATTAATAATGATCGTAACACGCCATAACGTCTAGACGGGAAGTAGTAGCGTTTTTTATGGCTTAAATAAAATCTGAATGCTCCCCTTTGTCAAAACTCGAGGGCTGAAACCGGTTATGGCTGGTGCGAACCGGTCGTTTGCCAAATTAATTGGTGGATTACTGCTTATTAGTTAGAGGATTAGCGGATTTACACTCATGCGACTGTCGCTCTGGATTGGTTTTGATATAAGAAACCGCATTGAAATCTGTAGCGTAGTTTGAAATTTGCGAAAAATAGAATTGATAGTAAATTTATTTACATTATCTATGTATTTTTTTATTGATCTAAGATTTCGCATGATTTGTACTTATTAGGTAATTATCTGCACACCGGGGCTTCGCTCCCGAGGGAATTTCTGGATAAAAGTACTATATGTCTTATTCCAGATTATATTCTACCGGTGTAGGCATGTACCAATTTTTATAACAATTCATCCAGTAGTTTTTGCGCGAAAGAATGCTAATTGAAACAATTATGATATTGAATGTGAAGTTAATCTTTAAGTAGTTATGCACAAAATACGAGTATCATAAATCTTTTGTTACACACACACTATAACGGTACAACGATTAACTAATATTTTTGTAAATCCACTATTCAAAAACTATTAAATTCAAAAACAAAAACAGTTACCACGGAAGCAGACACCGCAACTAAAACTTTTAGTTAAAGGAGACGTTGTTAAAATCCCTCCCTCAAAGTCTAACCCAAAACTTAAACGCCAAATATACGAGCTATAAAAAACTGTTTACCTTACGTTTGGCGCTATATTAATCGACAGGTCCCGGGTTCAGTTCTCGTGTCGGGACAAATATTTGAACGCGTAAAACAAGTGCTTGATCTACTCCCGCTGTTTGTCATTACCGTGTTTTTAAGACAATGGCGGCGCCGGCGTAGGAAATGTTTTATACCTTTTTGTTTAGAAGGGTTAAAAAGGGTGAATAAATGGATAACGGTTTCGAAAAATGTGTTTTTTAAATTCAGACTGGATTTTAGAGTAAAGTAGGAATAATTTAATTATCGTACGAAGCAATACAATGTATAGTATGACTACTTTCCAACTAAGTCAAATTAGATTTTTTTTTTCTAATATATTTTAAGTCACAAATTGACAATTACAAAACGCTCAAGTACAATTATGCTGTTTTTTTCATAATGTAAAGAATAGAAAAGTGAATAAAAATATTTTCATGGCCAACGTTTTATGTTTACAATTTGTAAGAAACATTTACCACGAGTGAATCCTGCAGTATCGTGACTTAATAATATTATATACATAGGTAAATAAGTAGACGTAAACAACTTTTCCGAAATTTTCTTAGAAATTGTATAATGGAGCCAGTTTAAGTTATTTTGTTCGACTTTTTTTATAGTTTATATGTATCAACTGAGCTAAAATTTTCCACCGTATTGATTTATCAAACATTTTAGTATCTTCTTCCATTTCGATAGCAAATCTACTAACGCGCTATTGGATATTAAATATTATCTTGCCAGAGTCGAGCCACTTCGATGTCTTCACCAGAAGCTGCTATCAATTCAGCTCGAGTACAGATTAATTGACATTTTAATATGAAAAATAAAGTTTTTGGGGCGTTTTGGTAAGCCCAATATGTCGCTCAAATCAATTTGTTGTTCTTATATTATCTTGGGTGTTACTTTGTGATTATCACTGATGATTTATATGATCTGAGGCGCTTTTAAAATACATCATTAAACTTTCGTCTGGTCGCTTATTGAGTACATGAAAATCGTCAGAATAAAACTCGTTCCGCCCTTGACAACATTGAAACGTTTCAAGTGTAAATACATTTATAGACCATATCTGAACTTATGATCCCTAATAAATATTATCTATGGCCTACTTTAGATAATTTGCCTTCCTGAATGATACAAATTGGAAAACTACATATCACGCTGTTGGACGTAAGTCTGTTTGTGTCATTTAAGGCTATCGTAAGGTCAAGTGATACCAATTTGAGTGCGCAACACTGATTTCGTTGTTTATTTTAGGTTGTTATATTTTTGGATTTCCCTAGATTCGACTTGTTGCAGATCAATTCTAGACTGAAATGTCAGTTTTTATTTAGGGTAATCTTTTCAATTTAGGGTAATCTTTTTCTTGTCGCTGTTGCGTATGCTGTAAAACCCGCGTTAGCTTAAAAAATATCTTATCCTTTAGTCGTTTATTGGTGGTATTGAATAGTTTTGTCTGAAACAATGAAGTTAGTGAACGCACATAATTTTGTATGAGAAGTTGCATTTTCTTTAAATTTGGTGGATAACAGCATGCCTTGACTATGAGAAAAATTGAATTTATGTAGAAAATACTATTGCGCTTTCTGTAGTGATAAGATCGTATTAAGTATAGTTTCAGTTAATAAGTAAATGATTTTCACGGTAGCTTGCTTCAATTTTAAGATTGTGAAACGGTTGCCTTAGTATAAAAGCTTCACTCGAAAAAGCCTAAAAGCATGAAGAAATACATTACATTGTGTTGACATTCCTGTTGTCACATCCACAATCAATTCGCATCTCTCAAAAAAAAATATATTATTAACAAAAAAATCACAAAAACGTTTCGTTTCACGTTTCCCGGTACTCGTAGGCGGGCAAAAAGCTGGATTGCAACTTTTTTGGAGCTTTCAAAGCTCCATTCACGTTCGGGAGGTAGGTAATTTGAACCTCGCCGGAGGGATTTCTCACGCGTTCTCGTTTTTGGAACTGAGTTTTGGACCGCTCTTACAACGCGGCTGATGCTTGTGTGAATGCGGTTTTAAAATAAAATAATTCAGGGCTGGAAACCACCAAAAAAAATAATCTTATTTGTCAACAACACCCAAAAATAGGTATTGAATTAAACTTCATAGTTACATCGTAACATCCTTCAACGGAGATCAGGTTGTTCTTCTTCGTAAAAATTGTAACAATAACAAGTTATGCCATGGCGTGATCTGCCGCCGCAGAAGACAGCCTAAACTCAGAGTGGTTAATATAATCACAAAGTGGTTAATATAATCACATGTCAAGGAATCTAGTGGTTAGTCTCATAACTATGTATTCAATTGCCGTGTGTACTTTAGTATTTCCTTAGTTTCTATCGTCATACATTTAGTAATTAATTTACAACGTAGCATATCACGATAAGTGCCTATTTATTAGATCAAACTAACTGGCACTTTGAATAAGCCTTCAAATAAGACTCTAGAATTTTCTGGTTTCGGCGTGTCATTTTGTTCAGTTTTCCCGTTTATGTCGCTCCCGCTGTCAGTCAAACCGACGCTTTACATGTCAATCATCGGCTCAATATTAGCGGGGCATTAGCCTGCTTGTGACACGTTGGGAAAGCGAACGTTTGATTGCGATTCAGGTGGAGCTGTGTAAATATATATACCTCTATATACCTCTGTCCAACCATCAAGATGGTCATACATCTTTCTCTGTCGCTCTCATTTCGAATGAATCGGTTCATCCTGCTGTCGTATGAAGTTATATTTTACAAAGTATAGTATAACATTATTATTACTATTGGACAGTATAGTAATAATTATATATTATTTTTTTGCCCGTACACATAGCATTATCTGTATGACCCAATGGTTGACTGTTAGATAAATGCTTTCAGCACTTTTACTAATTCTATTTTGTGCAATAAATATTTTCCCTCAGACCCTTCTCTCGCCATTTTTTCTCCTGTGAATTACCCAAGTAATTTGCAATAAAAACGCGCACAAGTGCGGTTTTGGAGACCTCGCTTGGCCACATGCCTGACAACCGCATAATTCAATATTTTCTCTACCTACCAGAAGCCCACGGCCACAGACCAGACGTCATACTTTATATTTTCGAAATCATTTAAAAATTATGGTGGGTACTTACATAGTTACGTTACAGTTTCTATCTCTCGTTCTCATTTGTCTTACAAGTAAACGGCATACATAAATTAATTAATAGAGAAACATAGAGTGTGCAAGCTTCTCTTCTTGCGCAGAATGTAAAAGTCAACCAAGGGAAAGGGCTTACAAGAGATTCTTCTCATAGGCGATGGCTAGTTGAACAAACTAAAGGAGAGATTTCAAATCTTAGACTAGCAAAGAAAATTTACAAGATTTAATTACAGACAGAACCCAGCGAAAATTCCCTCTGTCTAATTCGACAGTCAAGCTTACTCGAACGGTGAAAGATATCTTGTTTGAATCGCAAAACATTTGTTAGGTGTAATCTCAAGTACCTAATACAAGTATTGTTGAATAGCTAAACACTGGTGTCAGGTTTCTACTATACTTGGAAGGTAGGTAGACTCATGTATAACAGCCGGAATAAAAGCTTAGTGCGCTTTCCGAAGCTCATCTAGAGATAAAAGCTCCATTTAGCTCTTTGACATTTGTGAGCACTTTTAAGATATGTACAACTAAACTGAATCCTTTTGGCATTGTAAATTTTGTAAAAGATCACATTATGCTATTATAGTTTGAGCGCTGAGAATACAAAATAAGGGTAGACTGAGAGCTAGGAAGTTAAAAATTCTGATATTATTATATTATTTGCCTAATTGCATCCTACTAAAAAAGTAAAATGTGTTGTTTTTGGTTCTTCGTATGTTTCACATAGAAATATGTACATACATGTCTTGTGTCTGGTCGTATGTCTCTCCTATGCCTTTGAATATATATATACGAACCGCGTCTTTCATTTTATCGTCCGCTAGAAATGGACACTGTTTGATTGACAATGTCAAAACCATCTACACTGTTCGATTTTTAATTTAAGTCCGATTTTTATATTAGCCAAAATGTGCCAGTGTTATCTATAACACACAAGAAAAAAAGAACGCAAAAAAAATTAAGCCAACTGGCTGGATCATATCTCGCTGATACCTTTTACCCAAATCTCAATGTCAAAGCTAAGGCTTAGACAAGACATTTGGCTCATCCCAAATGTACAGTAGGGTGCTTTTTTTTTATCAAATTGCGCTATAGAGGCAACACGTGCTGTCGAGGTATTATGGGACGGACGAGCCTTTGTTCGATATAGTTTTGATATGACGTATGGTCGTAGGGTGGCGAAGTTAGTCGAAAGTACGGGATATTGTTTAGGGATTTTGGTTGTTTAGCTTGGCTTTGTTATGTAGAGATTTGAATTTGGAATCCTTAAAAAGATTTGATAAATAACTATAATTTGTTGTCTTAGTTCGGTGTACATTTCAAAATAAAGATTTGAACGGATTTTTGCAAACAGTACCATAATTTCTAAAACTAGATTAATTGAGTTTGTGTGTTGAATATTTTATTGTTATTGAAATACATGAATATATGATGTTCTGTTAAATATTTATATATATCTTACTTTATTTAAATACCGGTCGCAGTGATAGTACCCTACGATTTAGAAATACACATTGGAATTATTATTTCAATTAAGAGACATTAATGAAAGCAAAACTTAAACCGTTTCGCCAAAATTAAGATATTAAATTCGATCTGTCCGCTCTTTCGCCAACGTCTGCTCGCCATAGCCTAAAGAAAACGACCGACGGCTGCGACATATGGCAAGCCCTGTTGCTCCCCATTCTATTGGCCATCTCGTCGAAGATCCAATTTTTTTCTAGTCTCAAACTGATTGTGATCGCTGCCATTGTAATGCATTGTGCCCACGGGTGCATTGTCCGGAGAAATTCAGCGATTCTTAGGCAAATTGCAATTTTTCTTTCGGCGTTACATTTCTGCGAATACTGTGGGAACTGTGATCCCGGATTAGGATCCCGGATTATGAGGGTTTCCGACTACAAAGAGCGTTTGATTATGTTCTTGTGCTTTTTTCCATTTGGCGACTTAAACTCTGTATAGTTTTTGGAATTGGGGATCGGTTTTTGCAAGCTTATTTCAAAGTAATGAACAGAATTTGTTTATAAGTTGCAATTTATGGTGAGAAATATTTTGAAAACTACATTTTGTAATTCAAAGCGTTCGTTTAGTATCACGTAAATGCAGATTTCAAAAATCTATACGATGATACTATTGGTTAGGCTTTCACATGAAATCCTAAACGCACCTCTGTGTTTTCGTCGATAAAACATCATCAACCGCTGTAAAACGTTAAGAATTAAAAAAAATGTAAAGACAGAGACAGTCGAGGATTTAAAAATTCAAACATCGTTCATGAAAATGTTCTCGCCGACTTAGCACTCCATATTCAAATCCTTCGTGTTTATTGGTCCATAACTCCGAACCGGCGCTATTAGTCCGACATTCCATCTAGATTAAAACGATGTGCCTAACGGCCTATACGTGACGCGCATCCGGTAAAAAGTGCCCGCTAATTTTTTTAAACGACTCTTAATGATTTATTACTAAATTTCTTGTGTAATAATACATGTTGTGGAATTGGAGAAATGTCGTGAAACAAATGATGATTTGATATGTGACTAATCGAATGCGTTGGCTTGTTAGAGCGTTGATTTGTGAGTTTTATTCACTCCGTTTTACTAATATACGCCTGCGGATTTGCGTGTCTCTATATCTAGCACTGTTAGAACACTGTTAGCACTGTTAGTTTATTTGTATAAAGAACCCAAATTTCATTATAAAATCATGATAATTGTTTCCGCCATTTTCATGTTGACTACATCATTGTCAGTGACTACAGATTTATTTTTCTATAATTTCTATTACCAATTTCTTGCTCAACTTGATACAAAAAGAACCTCTTATTATTTGAACTTAAAAACACGTATCTACTCTTTGTCATGATTACAAATCGATTATCACTCATAACACGAGTTACATTGCGCGGTTATAGCATTCCATTTTCATTCTAACTTACTTCTAGTGAATAATGTAAATTGTTTAGTTTGTCATAGCTGCGGTTGTGTGATATGGGTAGAATGATATCGTTTAGTGTAAATCTTGTAAAGGTCCAATGGGGATGAAGACCAGTCCAGATGTGTCGGGACTCGGGACACGTTATCGTATGTACGTGACCAGTCTGTTCGATTGTCGACATTATCTCTTAAACAACCCCTTTTCTTTTATGACAGTCTTTGTATAAAGATGGTGTTTTTATATTCGAAGTTGTAACTGTACGTGACTTTTTGAATATCTAACACCTACAACTTTTTGTCATAAGAAATCGTAAATAGATTAACTTTTCATTTTGATATTGGATTTTGAATTTTTGATCGTATCTATCTCAGTATTGTTGTTAGCTAGTTTTCATATCATTATTAGGTCAGCCGGTGTGATTATGCTGATTATACTTACCATCTAAACTATCATAATCCTAAAATTTAGAATTTAACCAGAAGTTGTCATCGAGTTCGTCTATGCATTATTGTTTCAGCGGGAGAGATTTAATCTAGAAAATACCAGTTAAAACCGGACACAGCTAGTCCGAGCGAAAACCTTATACAACATAAACTGAGTTTACTTCACTGCCGAGATTAAGCAATAAATAAACACATAATAAGACGTCCAAAACTGAGCTAGTACACAATTGCAGCAGTAAACTGCTCGTTGGGTTGTATCGAGATCGTAAACTTTACTGCACAGACGAGCTAACATTCGTGGTTGGTATTACGCGCACGTTGACGTACAAACTTGCCAACTATCTTTGTTATTTGAGAGCCGGACTCTTGGGCTATGTTTCGCGTAAGTGCTGCATTTACTGCCGAAGCGACAGCCTCTCCTAGGCAATGAGCACTCTCATTTAGCTTTATTAGTTCTTTGAAAGCCATCGATTATTTTATTGATGTAAGTAAAGTAAGCTAACGTTTTATTAAAATCAATCTAGCTGTTTAGACGTGGTGGTAGAAGCTTTGTCTTCTTGACCTTTTTTTGCACGGTATGTTAACTTCTTCTATTTAGCTGTGTCACTTACCATTTCACTTAAAGACTTCTACTCATTCATTCCCCAAATCTACTTCTTCCAAGGTATCAGATAAATATCTCATAAAATATTATTATGGATAGGAATATAAAATTTTTTACGTTGAAGGCTGTGGTATTTTACTCATTTGGTCGTCTTGAATACACCCTAGGGCAGAAATTACCAAAGCCACCAAATGGTGAACTATTCGCATGGAATTCTGGCATTCCCTTTGACCTTCGGAAGCATCTTCAGCGGTTGCATTGACCCTTTGATGTGTTAAATAAAGTTTGGCTGCGGTTTTGTTTACCTGAAATACCTAATGTAACTCATTTTGTTCATGATTACGTGTGCCTGAAATAAAGCCGTTCGTTTTGTTGTTCTAAACAAAAAAAAAACAGAATCGTTGGGCTAAGCTGCTTACTTACGTATAATTTTTGCCCCTTATTTATTTTAACTTTTTCGTCTTCTTAAATATACTAAATAAGACAAACTCTCACTCTCTCATTTGAGTGCATTTCCGTTTTCTTCCTAAACAAATTCTCCGTGTTCGGAGCCCAAGCTTCGTTTCCTTCTTTATCCTTTGTTTGTCTTTCAGACTGATGGCTTGCTCATAATCCAAACACAACCAACCAAACGAGCATTTAGCAGTAAATAAGCATAAATTCAATTTCATTGCAAATCCCGACGACTCCCAGTATGTGTTCGCTTATAAATGCGCTATTTTCTCATAAACCCCATGTTATGGCGTGTCTGCCACCCATGGAATGCAGACGGCCCTTTCTATTGTAATGATAACGCGCCTTTATTGACAATTTCAGATGTATTCTATGTTGATCCGTTTGAGGGACGTTTTCGAGTTTTCAAAACTATCCAAATCACTTTTCCTGCCATGAAACTTTTATCGTGCTTTTATTATCTTGTTACGATAATCGCGTAGATCCTGTGAAATATTGGCAATTCAAATTAACATTATTTATTTAATTTCAAACGTTGTCACTCTCTCATCCAATCGTATTCCCGGTTTCTTCCTCAGCCGTTGATCGGAGCCCAATTTAAAGCTTTGTCTTTTTTTAAATATCTTCTACGCGGGAACAATGTTGCGGTAAAACCTAGTTATAATGTAAAAGATTTGCTATCAACTGAAATTTATCGGTATTATTTATTACCAATTGAACTCATATCATCCAATTGGTTTCGATTCCAATACATTTCTTACTAGAATTTATTTGTTTTGTCTAGGTATTAATTCGCAGACAAATATTTTATCTTCAATTGCCCTAAAAATGTTTGCCAATTGCGTGGCACAGACTATGTCCTATAATTATTTACGGCTGTATATTTGACTGTGTATTTGTGTAGAGTATACGTCCCTAGTCCCGCCATTACTTAGGATTAACTGCGTTAATGTGGCACTCGTATTGCCCATCCGTGCTTTTCACCTTCATGCCCCAACAGCAAAATAAAAAGAATACAGAATCAGGTTCTGCTATGACAACAGATAAACCTCAGGACCGCCACAATTTCTATTGGTCTTCACTAATATGGTTCGCTGAGTCAACACGCAAAGAGGAACTGGTTGATAGGGCCACGTCTTGCGTGTATAACAGCAAATTAGGTAGGGCACAAATGCCTTGCAATTGTAGATTCTGCCCGGTCGTGTCAGAAGGAGCAAACCTAAGAAGTCTTGGCTTTAAGTCGTCAAGGATGCTCGTGCCAACGATCTGATAACTAAAAATGCCGAAAACAAAAGTGCAGAAGTAATTATAGAAAAGCGGACCTTGGACTCCGACGCTCTCAATTTTGGCCCCGTTTTCTATTTTCAAACTGCCCTTCTGAACTCTTATTATTTTGTGCCTCCGAGGGACATTGTAAATCTTGTATATTCAAAAATAAAATGGTGCGTCTAGACACAGTAACTGTTATGAGGGGGAAAAAATAAAATCTCCTCTGTTTTTCTTTCTACCCTCTAATTCACGTGATTTGCCACTTACGCCACTTAATCTCGACGAATATTTAACTACAAAAGTTGTATTTTATGTTTCTAGACGATTTATTCGATTCTATCGCCAAATGTTGCCAGTTTTATAGCTTCGACTTACAAAATGTCTTAATTTGAATGCTATTTTATTGTTGTTATGTTTGAGTTATCGCCAGAACAAATATAATTGAACGTTGTTTAGAAATGAGATATTTTTCGTGCAGAAACGATATAAATTGTAATAGTATTTTAATATTTCTTGACCTGATAAAAATTAAATTACTTAAGTAAAGTACTCCTAGTACTTTTAAAATTGTATTGGACACTTGTTCCTGCCAAACCGTGGACTGAAATGGAATGAATGGCACCTGGGCAGCGGTGATCACTTACCATCGCGTGACCCATTTGTTCGTTTGCCGACCTATTCCATAAAAAACTTCTAAGTTATGTTTTTGTGTTATGTAATCTGCTAGTGAGTTGAAAAATAAAATAATTAATTTCGCGATGCATTTTACTCAGGAAATTAAAGATGCTCAGAGTTATCTAGACCTAAAGTTTATGTGATTTTTTTTTCTGTGTACTTTAACTTTTTATCTCACCTAACTAGGGTTACCATCTGACCGTACGCAAAATAATATTAAAATTAACAAATGTTACTAACAAAACTTTTTAGTTTTTACTTTAGTGAGTTTTATTTGTCGACCAAAAACGTTTTTACAAAAATCAGGATTTTTAACACTTGCACCCGACTTTTCGATTTAAACTGCTGGTAACCCTACACCTAACGGACGTGTTAACACGGCGGCCGCGGTTCTAAACTCTAAATATTGATTGATCGGGTCGTGACGACCCGGGCGGTCGGTGCCGAGTGCAAATATTGTCCGAGCGCATTCCGTGCCCGTGCCGCAGACGCGACTGTTTGGGGTTTGAGGAAAGGTCAGCCGTTTACGATACCTACTCAATGAAATGTATCACTATCAATATTAGTGTGTATGCGACTAGTTGCCGGTAGGTGGCGGTAGGCAGTCGTAAAAATTTCAAATGCCTTAGGGTAACTTAAAACAATTAGACAAATGTTAGCAAGAACATACTCGATGAGGGAGACTAACCATACATACTTATAAATTGTATAAATAGAAACGGAAGTAGTTAAGGCCAGTTTAATAAATAATACTACTATAGGTTTTGATTTCTTGTATAATCACAAAATTTCAACTGGATACCTTTACGCGTTCGTGATAAAAGGGTTTTGACAGACGGATAGACAGACGGACAACGAAGTGTTCCGTTTAATCTTTTAAAACACATAATTTTAAATGGGACGGTTTTCAAAAAATACCAAGTTGCAATAAATCGAGTAACAAGAGTTTCGTCTAATAATAATATAGCATCATGATCAAAAAAGCGGTGTTTGGAGCCGATCAAAGGCAAATAAGGATAAAATTACGACAGATTACTGAGAAGGGTCAGTTTAAATGCTGAGGTCAGACGTTTAGGACACAAGTCAGTGTCGTAATCGTTTCTGGCGGTCCAATTAGAGCTAAAGTGATTTGCTTTGACAGGTCGTTTCGTGTATTGTTTTATTAGTTTTTTTTTTATTGAAATAACTCTTATAGTCGTATTTTACATGGCTGAAGGTCACGGTCGTTGCGAGGATGGAATTTAAACATCAAGTTTCATGCCAATATTAACTGACTGTTGGTTTCCTTTTGCCTTATCCTTGATATCGTCAAGGATGACACGCGTACCAATGGTCTTACAACTAGGGACGCCAAAATCCATCCGACGTGAATAAGAAAAACTAGTAAAGCTAATGCGAGGCTCCGCCGCTCTGTGGCTGAGGAAGAAACGAACAAAACGATCGGATGAGAGCGAGATTCCCATAGCAACAAAAACGTCTCAAGTTTAATCGACGAAGCGCGACCAGAATAAAAATCAACGATCGACGAGTTCTGTCTACTATTTTTATGGCGAAACAATGTATGTTGCAAATCCAGTGAGATAGAAACGAGTATTTTAATCGTAATATACGCGTGATAGTCTCGTGCGGTAATTCTGAGCTGTTGCTACGCGAATGATACTTGTAGACGTCTATATTTATGGAACTACTGGACTAAACACAAACTTGCCTCAGCAGGCTTACCGAATAGTTCGACATCGCTCTATAGTGGCAAAACTGAAAAAACAAAGGAACTGAGAAAACTCAGATGGGAGAGTGACTGACTCCTGTTGAGTTGCTGGTGACATTGGACTGGACCGTGTTTGCTTTCAATCAGGCAACTCATGCTTGTTAGCCTACATACTATGCCATAAAAAGTGACAGGCACTTTTTATCCCGAATTCCCGTGTTCTTTCAACAGAAGAAATCAATATTCTCCGAGCAAACATTTTTGTCT
The DNA here is from genome assembly GCF_027563975.2 of Plodia interpunctella. Lineage (NCBI taxonomy): Eukaryota > Metazoa > Arthropoda > Insecta > Lepidoptera > Pyralidae > Plodia > Plodia interpunctella. Next base: position 1,657,162 of record NC_071303.1, read on the forward strand.
GTATAAATCATTTGGCAAAATTTTCCTCTTTACATTACTTCTAATGAAAATCTCTATTTTATTTAAAAGTTGTTGTGCTTTTGTTGTACTATCTCTTGTATTCCAAATGGGCCATCGAAATCTATAAAAATTTTTTTACAACACTCAACAGCCCACATCACGCACCAAGCTTCCGTTCAAAAAATTCAGAGAAAATATATAAATTTTTTGTCCTCTGTTTGAAATCGTGCCATGTATGATCCCACAATGCCCTACCGGGTACTAGACCCATTACAAGTCCTTGTGTTCTACGAAAGTGCGCTCGTGACGTGGGCGTCTAGCCTGACTCACCCGGTTATTCCCGACATCCTGCCCCAATTACCTCCCGGTTAAGGTGGAGCGATGCCAGTTGAGACCGGTTTGGGCCAGTATCGGCTCTGGGTAGACCAGTCGAACAGATGGCGCGGGCTAGCCAGTTTTACGCTGTTTGTTTGCTGTTTTTTTCGCATTGAAATTCCTTGCCTGATGGTCTGAGCTCGGAAGGTCTTTATATATTTTTTTAATTTACTTGTAAATAATTTTACATGGTAATTTCCCATGACCAAATGCCCACTTCACGGTAGCAAAGATCAACATATGATTAAGTATGTAACATTATTATTAAGTATGTGAATCATACTGTGAGTGATGATACTAGAAACCACTTATTCTGGTATTGTTAGTCGTAAATTAATAGTGATAAAGTAATTATAATCATGAACTCAATGTGATTCGTGTCGGGTGAAGTTCCCCGGTAGATCTAGGCCAGCAGTAATGAACGCCGAATAAATTTGGGTAGGTTTGATATGCCGTTGGCCCTACAGATTAATTTTCATCATCCCCAAGGCATTAAGTTATTATGATATTTTAAAGGCATGGCTAATTAACATATACTTGCTTTTAATTCTATAATTATATGTTTTATCTGCATTTTGTTTGGTGTAAAATATTATACGTATATTCATTTATCTGCCAAGGAAGTGTACGATTCATGGTCTTATTTTACGACTTCTGTTAGTACAGTTCGTGTAGATGTTTCTTTTCAACGATTATCGTTTTAATTGTACTTGTTTGGTGCTTCTTTGATAATATTGTGTGCACGTTTCGTTTCAAACTACCCTCCTTCGATTTTGATCCATATTAGTACAGGTCCATTTATTTTTTTATTTTTACACAACTAGAGTAACTGTTCTATCTGCGCTTTCGAACTGACCCAATGTTCGCATCGCGTTATTATTTAGCCATTTTAAATTGTGTTGTAACACCATTAATGAAGTGTCCTCCCCTTAACACATCAAGACGTGGGTGATAGCGACGATTAGCCGCGCATTCAGCAACACAACAGGAATGCGGAATATTGCCAACTAGTTCAGAATTTCAGATCGTTGCGAGGCGAGGACGTGTCTAACGATACACTTACTGTGATTTAGGTTGGGAGCACGGGCAACCTAATTGTAAGATAGGCAGTTACGTTCCTAATCAGCCCAAAGGGAAAAGCTGAAAAAAACCAGAAATTGCTTTCTAACCTGTTTTATTAGTGGGAACCTATAATTGGCTTCCGGATTTATATTTAAGTAACCATTTTGTAAACACAGCTGGTGGTTCTCATAAAACTAAATAAATCAGGCGTGGTATCAATCGATATTGATGATGACATATGGCTTATATTTTCAGACTAGCTATTAATTATAATAGCGAGAAATATTAATTCTCGCTCCGCGAATACACTCCTTGTACACACTTTGGCTTTGATAAAAAAACCTAGTATCAGTTTGTTCTCGACTCTTTAACATATGTAACTATAACTTATTTAAGTTTAATCAAAATTGTTGTAGCTGTTTCGCCATCGAAGTTTACTATCATTGATAGTTCAAATTATTCTTATATTCTAAGCGGATGACCAACCACCAAACAGCTACGTTTCGTTAACTTTTTTTTTACTTGGTTTTACGTAACATCTTACGAGACAAGAAAATTAAACACGACCTTTACGTTCAAAACAGGTTATCAGCCTTTATCAATCCTGTCACGAAAAAACAACACAAATGTTGTTACTGCGCTCTGTCCTAATACAATTGACATCGCCAGACAGCGTTGACATTCATGCAACCTTTTCGTGCAGTGCATGCATCGTCGGACGTGTCGACCGAAATAAAAATGTACATGCAATTTCCTTGTTTTCTCTGCCTGGCAGGTGCACTTATTTCCCGAACTTACACCAAGTTGTAATTTTAAACTGGAGTGAATTTTCATGTTGAACTCGATCGTTTACTTTTTGATCGCATCACATCAACAGATATAACTAGAATCGTTTTTGGGCGTTTGAACATCATCAGCTCATTTCTATGGATCAAAGTTTCTATATTACTTGCCACAGATGGCAAACAGAGCCATCTAATACCTGGGTTTACGCCGAGAAAAGACATTTACACTCCAATTTACGCCCGGGCGTAAAACCCATCTCCAACCAGATTGCCGTTCACTCATTGTCCAAGTGAAATATCAACGTCTATGTTATGACTAATAAACACGAGTTTATTGCGATTCACTTTTGAATACATCCTCTTATAGAAATATCATCGGGGGTGTGACACATTAAAACAGTCGTAAAAATCTTAACGACTTTAAAACCCCTCTCATGCTATTTGTATGCAACATGCGTGACATAATCCACTAAAATATATGATTTAATAAAAAATTTTACAACTTTGTCAAAAGGTTTTATTTTTCTGTGGGAACAATCTTGATGCGCTAATCCAGCTTGCGCTTGACCGGTTTTTATTACATTACAGTTTTATCTACTAAAATAGAATCTCTCATCAATTCGTCATGCGTACGATACTTATCCTATTAATGTATTTAATATGCGATCATTACTTTAATGAGTTACTTTAAGCAGCTAATTTTAATTTAGTCTTCGTTGCCACGACCTAAAAAGTTTAATGTCTAATACGAATAACGGATCAGCTTTTGTCAATTGGACGCGAATCGTCCACTTCTCAGTATGTCAACTTCTTAGATTGTCATTTTCTTAAATTGATTTATATTTCCTGCATTGTCAACTTTCGTTCTTACTTAACTAAAACTTAACGAAAACTTAACCTTTTAAATAGGGTAGTATTTTCAAAACGTTTAGTTTTAGCTCCGTCGATCGCTAGGCTCACAGTCATCATAACAAAACGCAGCGAAACACTCGCGCGCAACTTTCAGACGATTGAAAATCATCATAAAACTGATCATAAACCCTCCCCGGCCGTTAACTTTAACTGCCACGTTAAATGCAATGTATTTTGACTATTACCCCAAGCATTGGTGTAGTTTAAGTTTTATTGTAATATTTATTAAGTAAGATGATGGGGTTGTCGTCGCTAAGTTATTTACAATATTCAATTTAAATTAAAATCGTGGTTTTCGTTTTTTTTTACCTTCTTGCTACTTTCAAACAAATCGTATAAATAGGTGACGATAAGATTTTAGGATTATCTGCAATTTTTTTATGTTACTTGAGGCAAATGAATTTGTACCTATAGTAATTTCACTCATGTAATATGATACTTTTCATCGAGCACCACTTGCATCGTTTACAACATCCTGCACTAGGTTGATCAAACTTAACAGCTTATTAACTTAACAGGTTACCTCTTTTCGAGTGCGTTATTTAATATGTATGGTAAAAAATGGCAATGAAATACCACGACCCTAACATGAATACGACTGTAAGAACACAGTATTTTCGCCCTTATTGTTAATTATCGTATCTATCCTAGGAATTGCTTAGAACAAAGATTATAATGTAGGCTGCACATAATAATACTTACCTAAGCGAGCGAAACCGCGACAACAACGAGTCGTCGTCGACCAGCGGCCCCAACAAGTAATCATACTAAATTTTCCAAAATTATGAACACAATAAGCCTCCTGAGGCGCGACACTATAAATTTCTTTTAATCGCAGTGGCAATAATTGTGAATAGCGTGAATTCTCCAAGTACCCCCCAAATTATCGGGAATCATAAATCGCGACGGTTATTTCTTGCCCTCGTATTTAAACGTAAATGACAGAAAAATCAAGAATACATTTCATTTGCAAGAAAGTCTTTGCGTGTTTTCTAAGAATATCCTTATAATTAGGTAGGTACAATATACATTTTAAAAAATCATCATAATTGACACTGTTTTTGACACTTCTTCAAACTTGATTTTTTACAATTAAATTCTCATGCTGTATCTGTTTAGACATTGCCACCACAGGAGTTAAGATATCTTTGCTACTTTTGATGATTAGGAACTCTTCACTCTGCTCACAGTTTCTGTGCCTGTACGATTCCGAGTAACTTTTCTAACCACAGCATTCTTATTGTCATCCATCTTCTGTATCCTCAACACTAAGATGCCGTACATCGGCCCTTTCATTATTTTGCTCTTTGGTTATAATTCTTATTTGTTTTATTCCAACATATCAAAAGAGCTCCAGTCCAAGTGCTCTTCATTTTTGAAAAGAGGTAGGAGCCGATTGCTTCTCTTATTTATCGTTCGCACTCCGTTTTTGCATCGTTTCGGTGAGAGTTATCGGTTATTGTCAGCGGGTGTGTATTGTTCGCTTCAAGGAGGGTTGTGGTCTTCGACTTTTATTATACTGGACTTGACAAAATTGGACTAGGTAACAAGATGTTTAGAAGAAAGGAAGCAGTTTGTCGGCATAATACGAAAGAGATAAATTGATGATATTCGGTGGTAATTGGCCATAATAAATCAGTTGGAACAGCCGCTGCTCTGGGTGTCGATTCTACTAACGATAAATCATTATCATGTCGCAATGGTTGGTTGTATTGCGTGTTAACAAGAGCTACTCTTAAAATACAAATTTTACTTAACTTAATCAAGATTGGTAGAGATGTCTTTGTTTCGATCGCCACGCAATTTTTTTTCACCCAAATACACTTTAATAAATGAGTCACGGGAAGATCTTGAAAACTCATACAGAAAGTTGTAAGGTAAAATGTTGCTGATGAGAGAAGTCTCCGTGTAGTGCGCAGACGAAGTCTGCCAATGGAAGTAAATAACTTAAGAATCAAGACAAGTTAAATTTGAAACATCGTTGACAGCTTAAAGCTTATTAACGCATATTTTATTTGAAGGTAGATTTAAAAATCGAAGACTTTAGAAGTAATAGAACAACCAAATTCAGTCCAGGGCATGAGATGTCGTCGTCCCCAATGCAGACGTTATCTGTTCAAACGGCAGTAAATTCAAATAAATCGGTGTGATAGCGATCGTCGAGTGTTTACTGATGCCGGCGCACTCAGGGCGGTGAGACGTACTTAATGAGATCGGCTTTGTACGGATGTAAGATCGCCATTTGATGTTGGGCGTTTCGACAGTTATTTGGGGTCACACGGCTAATTTCGAGCCGAATATAGAAATAAGTCTAAATTGTTTGTCTTTAAAACATTTTGCCAAATTGGACCTGTTTCGAGATAATGTTGATTAACCTGTGGAAGAAGGTTGGGTAAATTTGTCATGTTCGTCTTTTCTACGAGTTCGATTTCTCTTGTATTTCCCGTATTTTATAACTACCATGGAACCAATATTTATGTGAACGTGTTTCTGTTTTCTTTTTCTTTTATTCACTAAATCCCAGATCCGTTGTAATTTGCCTTCAGGTGAACTTTATCTAGATATCTAGATAAGTTCTGTGGGTGAAATATTGCGAAAAAACCTGTACACATGTAGTACCTATGTACGGTCGTTGAAAATGTGGAATATTGGCACGAATCTAGAAATCATGTGATACCTACTAACGGAAATAGATCAGCTAGATATGGAACTCGTCTACTCGCGATTAATCCGCGTTTTAAAATATCCTCTGTTAAAATTTATGAAACCTGGCGTTCCGAACTGTTTTACCGAACTATTTTAATCAAACATTTTTATACAATTGCATCGCTCGTTTAAGTATTCAAAATTTTGCAAATGTGACAATAACTACACATGCTGTAGTTATATAGGTACATATGTCACCACAAACGCATATTTACCCTAAACTTCATCCATAACCTTCATAGCAAAAATGTATTATTAAAATGTCCATCTATTTCGTACTGTCTCTATGGCGATGTGATTATTCGCGTCAGTCCACTCTCTTTTTCTCGCTTGTAACAATTTTATATCAAAATGAATGGAACTGTAAATTTTGAATTTCAATGTCACACGTACAGAGCCGTGCCAATTTTTTTTTACGATTTATTTCAAGGTTGAATGCGTGTGATAGCACAAATCTTTCCGGCAGCCAGCTAATAAAGATAAGATTTAGTGGGGAAAAATGTAGATAGAATGTGTGTGATACAGATAGATAAAGTACACGGCAGTTAGCCTAGTTTTGGAATGGGTGACTAACTATTAGATAGCCATGTCTCTGGCACAAGGACGCGACATAGATATTGAAAAGTAGCGGCCCGTCCAGGCTCCGCTCAGGTTAAACCTGAATAAAGTATACACTTAAATCTTCCTCGGGAATCACATCGGTGGAAACCATATATTTTAAGCGATTTAAATAATTCGCCATGATTCGTTTTTATTTTGAATTTTGCTTTGATTAATAAGCGTACAAAACGGGTCTTTTTTCATACCCTGCTTATGTCTTCCATAGTTAATCTGGGACTTATTCTCATCGAAGATTGTTTCCAATCGCGCTGTATCTTTACTAAATTGTCTCGCCTCGGGCATCCCATCCTATGAAAATGTATTTAAAAAACATCTGGCTAGAAAGGATTTCGCGAAAGTAAACAAAACTCTGATACAATATTAACCACGTGCATTTGTTTACGACTGCGCCTCATAGCATCACGTGTAGAGCATTGCACGTACGTCATCGCACACCGTACATTGTGCTATTTTTAGATCTATTGCGCAATTGAACCTAACACAACACTTCGAAATTTGAGGTCTAATTGTTTCCACTGTATCTAGTTATGGAAAGTTTATTGAATCTTATCAAGGATAAATGTATCTTATCGTATACGACTTTGCTAGAACAACGAAAGTATTGCACAATATGACCTATCACAGCGCGGCTAAAACGAATGAGGCCCGAAGTTCTATCTGCGCAGTAAATTCTGTGGAAATTTTAGCGACTATTGCACCTACTTTTATTTTATCAGGTCATAGACATGTCTTATCATAATAGGTATGCATTTTTAGAACAGTGTAAGTATTGCACAATATTGGCTTTGGTTTTTCACCATCATTAGTTTACATATAAAGAAATAAAAAAGTTGGCGCTAAATATCTTCTCCCTAAAATCTCCTGTTTTCAGATAACACAGATGTTGATAATGGGCCTCAATATTTTTTCACTATAAAATATTCAATGAATACGGAAGGATTTTATTCTTTCTCACAATCTAAAAAGCGAAGTATTCAGTTTTCACTCTTATTGAGAAGAATAATTATACACACAGGTATTATAAGGGGGTTACATTACAATCGAATGTAACCCCCTTATAATACCTGTGGTGGTGTAATGGTTAAGACGCCCGCCTGTGGATCGAAAGGTCCTAGTTTCGAATCCTACTCGTGCCACATGAGTTTGTATACCAATCTGACTCATGTATAGTAGTTTTCATCGTCCACCAATTGCTTCCAGTGAAGGAAAACATCGTGAGGAAACCTGCACACTGGTTGATTCTTATTAACTTTTGTGTGAAATGGAGAAAGCAATGGCAAACCACTCCATTAATAATGCCAAGAAAGTTGTTTTTTAATTCCACATAATGACCACGAACCTCACCCATGAGGAATACGACTATGAAGTAGAACATTACAATCCGTTTGTATCGAATTATTCTGTTAAACTAAGAGTGGTGAAAGAAATGAAAATTACTTGTCCAACCACCACTAACGATTATGACGTTGCATTTAGTTGGAAATTGCACAAATCTGTCCAAAACTGCGATATATAGTATTACGGAGACGACTCCTTATAAGGCAAGGAAGGGTAGCATATAAATAACCCTACTAATATTATGAATGGGAAAGTTTGTGAGGGTCTATCTGTGTATGTTTATTAATCATTCGCGCAAAATCAACTGAACGGATTGTTAGGAAATTTGGTACATGGTAGAATATAGAACACATGGGGTATTTTAATCCCGAAATTCCCACAGGAGCGAAGCCCCGTGGCGCGGCTAGCACTACATAATTACTAAGTTTCCTAGAATTTTCGAGATCCGAGACGCAGTATTTTTTTAGCAACTCACGCGCATGCTGGCCGCTGCATTTGCCAAAACGCGTTCTAAATTTAAATCTTTGTTACATTTATCTGTGAAATTGTCGGGGATATTCCGCTTCCGTGCGGATTTATGTAACTTTTTGTCGATAAAATGTCTTGTTTATTTTTTCGCTGAAATATTTATTGATTAATCTTCCTCAGTTCTTACGATGATCTTGTGAGACGATTACTATTGTCGTCATAATTTTTTTATGATTTACAAAACTGTATGTGTAATAGATAAGCTTAAAGTAAACTTAAACATAGCATTCACATAAAAAAATTACACTTCAACTGGAACGTGAGTAACATGATATATTTTCACTATGCAGTGAAAATAATAAAATTTGAATTTCAATATCAAGTTAAATATAAATAATTATCATGTCATTCTCTGGGCCTACCCAGAAAAGATGTGCACCCAAATATATGTAACATTTTTAAACAGCAGTAATTTTATTTGTGTTTATTAGTGCTTTAATTAGAACACGTGAAATAAATCCTTATACTTACATATTATAAAACGAAGTCCTCTACCGCATTTGTTTGTCTGTTTGCGATAAACACAAAAACTACTGCACGGATTTTAATGCGGTATTCACCAATAGATAGAGTGATTCCTATGTAAAGTCTAAGGGGTATAATTTATTATTATGTTTTCACTCGAGCGAAGCCGGGACGGGCCGCTAGTTATAGATAATTTTATCAATTCCCGAAAGGTCCTTGAAAAAACTTTACCTACTGATATCTTTATCAGTAGGTATTCTGATCTTCGCTCTTATTAAACTTTGTGTGCCTTGAACAGAAGTATAATTGATATAAAGTTATCTTATTTAAATTATGATTACACATAACGTGTAGCTGATAAACGTAAATAACTTAACGAATTCCTCGCAGTTTTGCAAATGTAATTGTAAAAACCCGTTTGAAAAATAAAAGCTGCACAGTTTGAGGAAAATTTTGATGAGAGACTTAGCAGCTAATTTATTTTCGGAGATTTAATTTACTTGACACATGAAACTTCATCAGTTTTATGTCTGTAAAGATAAACAACATTTGCTAATCGATTTAAAAGTTACTGACAAATATTTTTTAAATATTTTATTATACCAAATGATTCAAAGTTTTCGTTTTGAAGTCAATTTTCTCTATAGAATTAAGATTTTGAAGTTGAAATATCGATTTAGAATGTTCAATGTAACGTGAGAGATATGTTGGACATAAAACCAGCACTACAAAGGCAAAATACTAAAATATGACATTACAGTAATTTACATGCGTGATAGTATGTTTCGTGAAACATTAAAGACTATCCACTTTATTTATAAAAAAGTTAAACATATGTATTAAACATATGAGTATGTTTAACTTTTCTATCAGTTTTAAATATTATAAAATGCAATTAACAAAACAAATTTAAGTACAGTGAAGCTATGTTTTGTTACTCTCGGACTTTACAATATTTATTAACATAACGAGACATAACATACTTTAGCTAAAAATATGCTTTAACTTTGATGAATAATAATAGCCCAAAATACCACAAGTTCGGAGGAAGCTAATCACGTGGTCATTGCGTAATGTGCGCAGACGCCGGCGCCACTCGGTCACTGTGACACATAGTCACGCGCCAGATTCTAAAGGTGTGGGACTCTAGGGCAAATATATTGCAATATTGTAGTTAGATTCACCTGTAATCAAATCCCGTAACTAATTTGACCCACTTAGCTTTCGATGAAATTAATTTTGTTAACCAAATTAGTGAGGATGTTACAATCGTTAATCATGTGTGATGCAACTCAGATACATACATATTATGCCTGTATTTCCGTGGATATCCAATCCAACTTCAACAGAGACAAAGATTATTTATTTGCTAAACATAACATTTGTTCTCTACGTAATTTTCCGGTTGCGCAAGTGCACTCCTGGAGTTTGCGAGAACGCACACATCCAACGGGAACATTCTAAAACCTAATGACATATGGCCTGTACAGGCCTAAAGCTGTAGAATATGGGCGCCCAAAGCGATATTTCGGATGACATCGATTTATGTGACTCGACGTGCCTTACTATGTAATCTTATGCAACACATACAATTACTATAAAAGTTGATGTTGATGACCGACATTGTTGATATGTGTACAATGTAGTGCTCATATTGTTACAAGGTTACCTCGTGTTATACACCACTGTATGTGCAAAATTTTACAGTTTAATGTATTTTTTGGTTGTTGTCGTGTACGTAATATAATGGTTGGCCATATTGTGGTCGTGGATTCGAGTACAACGATTATTAGCAGCGAGAATTAAAGTCACAATTACTGTGACAAACTTCAAACTTGCTTACCGAATTTTAAACCTAATCCTACTAATATTGTAAATGCGAAAGTTTGTGACGATATGTATGGGCGTAGGTATGTATGTTTGTTACTCTTTCTCGCAAAATCTACTGGATGGATTGTTATGAAATTTGGTATACGGGTAGAATATAACCTGAAGTAACACATAGGGTACTTTTATCCTGATATTCCCACGGGAGCGAGCTAGTATATCATATTCGCATATTTCTTTTTCTATATGTATATAGCCTATACCCGACAACCGATGTCGGGCTAAGAACCGCGATCATATAGGCTCGCCCTCATCTAATCTATCTTACCATTTTAAATATTAGTGTAGTGTTTATAGATCATTTTCTTCTCTTTTCTGTTTTATCTATATAACAAATGACTTCTTTATGTCTGGATCACAAATCTATTATTAGATATTAGGTGATTTACTAAATAATGAAATGCCCTAGGGAGTTTCCCCTAACAAAAGTTTGAAATCAATAAACAAATCGCATCTCACGAGATATGAAGCTTGCACATTATTTTCCCTCCCACTCGTGTGATGTAATAGTGCAATGTCGAAGTGTCAATAAAGTTATTTATTAGACGGCTACATACTATACTGATAGCTAATGAATAGCTATATGCACCATGAGTTTGGAGAAAAATGGGACTGAACAAACTTCAGCTAATTGTGATTTTTTGAGATTGTGAAATATTTGCTAGATAAACTCTCTTAGATGATTTCTAAGATGAGATACAGATGATACAGATGATAGAGAAGAAGATAGAGGACAGATGATTTCTCTCTAGATTAATAACAAAATCAAAACTCAAGTCATTCAAGAACTAATGAAAAATAAATGACTATTTTGCGTCTCCTATACCATATGGCAAAATTCACAACAAAAAGTGTCTAATGTTTCTTATTTATATGTATGTGATATGTTTACGTACTTGATAGAAACACATCAACTCGGTAACTCACCTAAGAATATAAAAATATCATATGTTAATTACAGACTTTCTGGTAGTAACAATTTGCTGCAACTTTGTTATTTAACCAACTTAATAATATATTTGAACAGTTTTTCATATAGCTTTATTATGATTATATACTTAGTAGTTTTATATCAGCTCTGCAAATTAGCTAAGTATGGATTGATCTCTCTTAATAATTGTATTTATTTTTGTGTTATACTAGCGAAACATGGCTGCTGTTCTACCTTTATCTTAGAAATAGATCTGAAATATCAAAATAACTCACACACTCAAACACGCTCTCATACATATACAATCAAACTACACTACACTACACACACAACACACAAACATCTTATGCTGGTGGCAATATTACAATTTATTTATAAGTACATATATTTTCTACATCAACACATAAAAATTATATTAAACTATGGATAGTACACTTAATACTTTAAACGATGTAGATGAGATTGAAACTGCCTTTTCTGTTAGATGCAATATTAACCAACTGAAACAGAACATAAATATAACTGAAAAGGACACGACTATTATATCGCAAAATATTAGAACTATATATAGTAACCTTGACGATTTTCAGATTCTATTAAATCAATTAAATTTAATCCCTGATGTCCTGGCATTCACAGAATGTAGGCTTAATCCTTGCAAGCCAACCCCGTCGCTAGATAACTATTCTGCTTTTGCAACCAAAAATAATATGAATCAAAACGACGGGGTTGTGGTTTATGTAAAAAAGGACATACATGCTGAGGTTGAAGAGATTAAATTAACACAAGCTACTTGCTTACAAATTAAAATGTTAAATATTATAATCCTTGCTATTTATCGCTCACCCTCAAATCAAAAAGCAAATAATTTTCTTGACTCGCTTAGCCAACATTTAGACACTATTGGATCACAAAATAATAATATTATAATCACAGGCGATATAAACATAAACTTATTAACTAAGGAAAACGAAACAACATATGAATGTAGTAATAGAGTAAACTATTTAAATACAACAGCCTCACATGGGTTACTACCAGGACACACCTTACCAACAAGGCTCATGGGTTGCCTTGACCATTTTATGTTGAAAATACAACCTAACAAAACATCAGCACGTATTGCGGTTTTTGACACAACGATTACAGACCACGCTACCATATTTTTAAGTCTTAAAAATCTGAAAAATGAGGTTGTTAAGTGTAAGCAAATCGAACACATTGATTATGAAAAGGCGCACTCTATCATTAAAAATAAAGATTTTATTGATTTATTGACGAGTGACGATCCTAACTTTGTTGTTATGAAATTGACTTCTGAGCTGAACGAAGCATTGAACTTAAGTAAAACCATTAAACAAGTATCTGGTAGGAAACAACCAAAAATGCCTTGGATAACGCCTGGAATCGTTAGATGTATAAATAACAGAAATGATATGCAATTAAAATTACGGTCTGACCCTTACAACGAAACACTTAAAATAACCTTCAAAAGATATAGGAACTTTTGTAACAACTTGATAAAGAAGCTTAAACGTAAATATCAAAAAAATGAATTAGAGAAATCAAATAAAAACCCAAAAGCCCTCTGGAATACTGTTAATAAAATTACAAACTTTAAACGCCCTAAATCATCAAATACCGAACTATTAAAATCGTGCACAACACATGATATGTCTGTCAATACTGTAAATGAGCATTTCGCTAATGTCGGAAAAAATCTAGCTGAGAATATTACGCCTGTCACAGGACCAATCAATTTTGAACAACAAAGTTATGTGAATAGCCCTCCGCTAACATCGTTTGTTTTGATGAATACTGATCCAGAAGAGGTACTTGACATTATTGCCACCCTTAAACCTGACAGTGCTCCTGGTGTTGATAACCTATCCACAAGATTCATTATGCTAATAAAAGAAATTATAGCCCCCATAATTTGTCATTTTGTGAATCTCTGTTTTCAGAAGGGAATATTTCCTGACCCTCTCAAACTAGCCTTGGTTACACCAGTGTACAAGGGCGGTGACAAAACGGATCCTAACAACTATAGACCTATCTCTGTTTTGACTGTGTTTTCCAAAATTACTGAAAAATTAATAAATATTCGGCTATTAAATTACCTTAAGACTCTCAATATATTATCGAATGAACAATACGGCTTTAGACAGGGGAGATCTACCGAAGACGCTATAATAACGCTAACAACACAAATATCAAAGCTACTAGATAGTGGCAAAAAATGCGCATCAGTATTTATTGACCTCAAAAAGGCGTTTGATACTGTTTTTCTCCCCACGCTACTGAGGAAATTAGAAAAAATCGGGATTAGAGGTATTCCCTTGAAACTTTTTGGCGAATACTTACACGGTCGAAGGCAGAGAGTTCGCATAGGAGACTGCACAAGTGAGGATAGGGAAGTAACACATGGTGTACCACAAGGGAGCGTGTTGGGGCCAACCCTATTCCTCCTATACATAAATGACCTCACTAACCTAAAACTTGAGGGGGGAAGTATTGTATCATATGCTGATGATACTGCCATTGTATTTGAGGGATCCACATGGAATGAGGTGTTTCTAAGAGCGAATAAAGGGATGGATAAGGTTTCACTTTGGTTAAGATCTAATCTGCTATCACTGAACACCACAAAGACAAAGTACATATGCCATCACATCACCAAAAAAACACAACCCAACCATAACTTTAAACTTCAACTCCATACATGTGACGGGACTAACTATAACCTCTGTAGCTGCCCAGCACTGGAGAAGGTTGAATCTATTAGATACCTTGGAGTAATACTCGACCAGCGTCTATCTTGGCACCCACACATCGAACATGTCAACAAAAGAGTCAGGAAACTTATTTGGATTTTTAAATTACTTAGACACGTAGCATCACGAACATTAATCAAACAAATCTATATTGCCTTGGCTCAGTCGGTAATTACCTACTCCATTTCTGTATGGGGTGGAGCTACAAAAACTAAATTCCTAGAGGTAGAAAGGGGACAAAGATGTCTTTTAAAGGTCATGTTCTTTAAAAAACTACGACATCCTACTAAGGATCTTTACGAACTTTGTAAACTTCTATCAGTCAGAAAATTATTTATTTTGTCAACAAGTTTGAGATTACACAAAACTTTACCCTATAGCCCAAATGAACATATGGGCAGGAGGAGGAGGTCTAAGGTCGCTCCTATTCATCAAAGCAAAACATGCTTTGCTAAAAGACAATTTTACATAATTTCGGCAATGATATACAATAAACTAAATGAACAATTAGACATCCACAAACTCAGGAAATACAAATGCAAGACCTTAATCACAGAATGGCTTTCTCCGTTAGACTATGATGAAACAGAAGAATTCATAGGTAACCTGTAATTTGCTACAAAAATAATAAATAAATAAAAAAGTCGAAGGGTTGAGAACAACAATAAAGTATAAATCAATCTATATTTAAAAGGATAAGATGATAAGAAAAATAAATAGTAAGTAAATATTATTACGTATGCCATCAGTAATAACCATTGCTTCACACACACACGCACGTACACACACACACTCTCACACTCACACACACACACACACACGCACACACACACCAACGAACACACATATCAAAAGAACTGAAACTTCAGCTTTTCTAAGTTTTAGAGTAATGTTTTGCTTTTCTTTCTTTCTTTCTTAATAAGTATATCAAGATTGTTTAACCAGGCCTAAGTAAATATTATGTTTTTGGAAGAGCGGGTCCTCCTGCCACAGGCTTTTCTAAGCTTACTAGGAGGGTCCCAGATATGTCTATTATTAGAAACTAGGGCTAAGTAAATAAAGAATTTTTCAATTTTCAATTTTCAATTTTTCAAAACTAAAGCTTTTTCTTTAAATGTTTTTATATGTATTTGGACTACTACAATATCCCAGAAATAATGGAAACATTATGGCAAAACCCTTTTTATTTTACACACAATATTATCACACATTGCTATTTTTTTTCGCCATTCTATTCAAACCCGTGGTCACCCTAGTGAGGGCGGGAGATAACACGACCAATTTGCAGATGTAATATCTGCGGTCCCAAATTACAGCAAGGGCATGGTGACAGATCTGTGGACAAAAACCCGTGGTCCCTTTCTGATTTGGTCCAATAGCACAGTATAATATAATACATAGTATTATTTATACATATATATACATTATACATAGTAGGTATCATACATTTGACGACCTCGGTGGCGCAGTGGTAAAGTGCTTGCCTCTGAACCGAGAGGTCCCGGATTCGATCCCCGGTCGGGTCATGATAGAAAATTATCTTTTTCTGATCGGCTCGGTCAATCGGGTCTTGGATGTTTATCTATATATGTATTTATTATAAAATATAGTATCGTTGAGTTGGTATCCCATAAATTTATATTTATTTATTTATTCTTATTATATTATTATACTTTGTAACATTTAGTCTTAGTTGTATACTCATCAAAACAACAAGTACCTATAATAATTTTTCGCTCCAATAAATTGTGAATTTTCGGGTTTGTTTCACGGAATTGTGTACTATTTGAACAATTTAATTTATAAAATAATTTAAATTGTCGCTTAGCGAATCATAGTACAGTCTACAGCACACCAAGTTACCCTTCGTGAATCACTATGGCGCGGTAATAGCGGCGATATTGCAATGAATTTTTGTAGTTTGATATGCTTTACAGCTGAAGGCAACAGCCTAATATATTATAGAACGTTTTGATACAGTCCAGGCGGCTGCCCACCAGTTGGTGACAGACCAGAGTGGGCTTACATTATGACGTCCGAACTATCCCTTATGGCCAAATAAGGCGCGTTACACACTCTTGGTGTTTTCGCTTTTCCCATTTTGTTTTATGCTTGTATTTTTGCGGTATCGTGACATTATCCTTATTATTTGTATCTATATGTATGCGTGTTTTCGTTTTGGAGGTGTATTTTCATGTTTTTCGTTCTATTCAGTCATTCATTATTAATGTATTTAGGGTTCCGAAGTAAACAAACCCTTTTATTTTTAATCAAAGAAAATCAAATAAAGATTTATTTTACCATGTAATGTATGACTTATATTTTGGTTATAACAATTTCACCTTATATACACAAAACATGTTTTAGCTCGACCTTTTTGTTCTTTAAGCATATATTGCTCTCTGTCTACATTGATATAGAGGAACATGTGGAAATGTGTTTTTATTTCATAAATCTTATTTTTATCCATTTCACGCGCGTCAACCTTTTGTACTCCAGAAACCTAAAATAAGCAAATAAATGAAAAAGCCAACATTTACCCTTCCGTAAAATTACCTAAAAAGATCCACTGGATTTTGGGCCCTAAGGCGACAAAAGCCACCCCAAATAGTTGTTGAAAGGAAAATTATTTTTAGCTTTTTTAACATTAATATGAAATAACATTTTGCAAACACGCGCTCGGGCGGAATACTTTTTGACTCCCTTGCTATTTTTACTAAGCAATTGCATTATAATAAACTTTAAAACGCATTGCATGCGGTAGCCATGATCCAGTAAGTGCGAACTATCGCTGGGGGCAAAAAAATAACTTATAGACAACTGAGGGCGAATTGAGGGCTTGCATTTCACTTCTCATTATCGAATCGATTCGAAGTGTGAAACTCAGCGAACCAATTACATTGCGGTGTGGTCGTCGTTGCGTCACAATGGCGCAATGTGATTGGTTCGCTGCGTCTCACTCTATTCGATGGTGAGAAGTGAAATGCAAATTCGAATTTCGCCCACTGTTCAAAAAGAATCTTATTCTATGTCTAATCTAAATATAGGTCAGGGCAGTAGTCATCTTAATGGTGAAAATTTCTATCCCACTAAAAACATTTTCATGTAAAAATGTTGCCAAGACGAGTCTCGTTTGCTTCACAAACTCTGCCTACACTTTAGTCAAAATGTTATGAACATTTTGACTTACAAACATTTGGTTACAAAAGTGGTCAGATCTCATGCAGAGCCAAGATTCTTGATAGTAACTTACCAGACCTAAAGTAATAAATAAAATAAAGAAATAAAATAACGAATGCGTTATCTTATTTCCACAGTAAGTCGATCAAGGTAATAATATAATAATTATTTGTTTCGGTATAAAGCCATATCTTGTAGTTACAAATCTGACAAACTATACACTAGTTTGTCAGATTTGGAACTAACTATAATTGAGTTGCCTGTTTTTATTGTCTTTTCCCGTTTTTCTCGGAAACCGATACCTCGTAACATTTAGTCTGATAGTTTTATCAAAACAAAAAGTATAATCATTCGTCGCTTCAATAAATTGTGAACTTTCGGGTTTGTTTCACCGAAATGGTATTATTTGAACCCTTTAATTATAACATAATTTAATTTGCGTCATAGCAAATTCTGTCATTTCACGTTTGATTGCGTTCTATGATATATTACAGTATCACGTCTGTATTCCTTACGGGGTTTACAGAGCCGAGAGTCGCAACATTTTAAAGGCTAGGTTTAGCGATAATTAATCATTACTTATGATTGTTCAGTTCGCCAATTATACATTCGTACATTACATAGTTAAGTTTCTCAAACTGTTTAATTAGAGGCAGGCTCGAGAAATTAAATATATTTTTTATAGGGAACGAACCGACTTTGTATACAAATGCAATGTTGACTACATTCAAGCACTTATACAATTTACATGGATTAATAACGAAATCCACTCACGGCATACGCGGTCTGGGCCGGATGTCTGGCGGACGATTAATATGTCTGCCAGACGGATGTGTCCTGTGAAACAGCCAGAATGCAAAGGAAAAGTACTTACACAATTATTTATTTACTGGCTTTTGCACTCGGCATCGCCCGCGTGAATTTTCCACGGGAATTTTTTATTGTTCCGGCTTGAATATTTTATTGTTCCGGTGTATGCGAGTTCAAGAAGATTGGTTGAGTAGACAAAGCGTGAAGAAGTAGTAAAGCAACATACCTTCGCAGTTATAATATTAGGATTTCTTCAAACTTATTTACCAAGATGGTACAAAAGGCGGACTTAATGCTGAACGCATTCTCTACCAGTCAACCTTTAGGAAAAACTGAAGAAATGAATATTGAATGTAATGTAATGTAATGAAATGTATATTGGTAGGTTTATTTGGGTTAACAAACGGTTTTACAAATGGCTTAAAACTATATATTTACTTATGTATAACCATCGACGTTATTACATGGTCAACGTGTGTCTATATCTATGTATTAATTGAAGTTATGAAAGGAGAAACTTTAAGTAGTAAACTTAGGCTTTCTAAATGATTGTTGTTAGCGTAAAATCTTTATACTATGTACACAGTACATATTTGTATCATCGTAATCGCATTTTCAATTCGAAGGAAGAGGATTGGGCGAAGTGCGTGTTCGCATTTCAACCAATCACATTGCGCCATTGTGACGCAACGACAATCACACTGCAATGTGATTGGTTTGCTGCATCTCACTTCGAATCGATTCGATGGTGAGAAGTGAAATGCAACCCGCACAACCCTCAGATCGCTAACTAGATGGACGGTTATGATAAGGACTTCTACACACAGCAAAGTTCATAATGTCAAGATCGTATTGCCTGGAAGGCACTACTCAAGAGAGCCACAGATACTGGTGTTACGACCAGCTATCAGTATGTGACTATGATGTGAGTTGCATTTTCATCCGATGCACACGTGCATGCAAACTGCTCAACCAAAAAGTGCTGTTTCAACCTTAATTTATTAAGAAATAGAAAAATATTTATTTGGGGCAATGTGTAACGTGATGTTTTTTTTTTTACAGGTAAGCAACTTTTTTATGCAATAGAAGACGAGGAATGTAAGTAGGATTAAATGATTAGTGTTTTACTGTTTGTTTGTCATCATTTTAACACGATCATTCTATAATCTCACTAATATTATAAAAAGGAATTGTTTGTAGGCTACACAACCGATTCCCAAATCTGAAAAATTATCGCCAGTTCTCGTGTTCGTTTGCCTTGACATACTATTCTGTTCAGGCAAGCTAAGCTGTATTTATTGTTTAAGAGGGTTCATTTTACGATGGCCCAACACAGTTGGTGGTAGTAATAATAATAACAAACGATTGTACGAACGAATATTGTTAAAGTGGTCGCCTTACAAATGTAGATGGTTGGATGGTTATTTTTTTTTAATAATTACAAATCATATTAAAATGATATTTCATACTATATAATCTTCACTTCAATAACTACATTTTGTCCATGCAGAAACACGATTCGATCTTTTATGTCGCTGAAATATTTTTCAAAGCCACATTTATTTTAAAATGGTATTCGCGTTTTAAAAGAAAATTTGAATGATTTAATCTATAAATTATCTTAGCCAGTTAAATGTACGCACTAAAATGTCCGTGGGATTTTTTAATGATTTAGGTTTCAAATTAAACAAAAAAAAAAAACGGCTTTGCGTCTGTGCGGGTTGCGGAGGGCTAAAAGTTTGTGAACCAATAATTCCATACAAGACCTCAGAGTTCTATCTCCTTTACAACTGCGTACAAAAATTCATAAAATTAAAAATTATAATTTAACGACTGAAATACAATTTACTAATCATAGTTTATCGCTTGTGCTGCTTTATTGTAAAAAATCCCAAGGGCATTTTATCAGAATGTGGTGCAAAAACGCTTGGCGAGCGAAGCATAAAACAATACAAATCATTCATGAAATGTGTTCAGCCTAGCGATTTACAATTTATGGATAGTCACATAATTATGGTTCGTTTGTATATTTGTGCGTACGTAAATACCGTGTTTCAAGGCGTTTTTCATTTATGCCGCATATATGCGGTTGTGTTTAACGACTTGTTCAATGATAGAGTTCGTTATGAAATATGTGTGAAAAAACTGAATAGGTACCACTATTTTCGGGGAAACCTTCAAGCTTCCATAATTTAGGATTTCAATTATGATATTGTAACTTGTGGTGGCCACACATCTTACCTTTTACCGTTTTGTCTATAATTAGTTACGATTGCTTCTCTTTGACTATATTCAGTACTTCCTCGTCTTTATTTAGGAAGGCCACGAATGGATCAGTTGAAGTGGAAGACAGGGGTCGTGTCACAAACATATGTAAAATCGATTGCAGAGATGTAAATGGAAGAGCTCCATCGACAAGAACGACGTTCATAAATGCTTGATGATGACTTTAACGCGGGAGACGCTTTTGGGTGCCACGTTGAACCTATTAGAAATTTAGGAAAAAATCGTGTGTGCAAACTTCTCGTTCAAAGTATCAGGTGCCATTTAAAATATAACCGACGATCTCCGGAGGTTCGCTGCTAAAAGGAAATATATCGCTTTTTGCAGCCAGCCACGGCGTCGGAACGTGACTTTGGCGCGAAATTTTTACGCCGCCATTTTATTACGGGCGTTAAAAAGTGCTTCGCAATAAAAAAATATCATCACCTGTATTTTGCACGCTTTGTTCCCGTGGATATCACTTAAAATTATTTACTGCACAATTATTTTTCTTTACTGCGTTTAGTGTAGTCGTTCTCGTGTCATGGCGACGATCAGGTTCGCATAACAAAACATTAAGCAAATTAAAATGTACTGTTTATTTACAAATTGCACCTTTACTAGCACTCTCTCTCTCTCTCTCTCTCTATCTCTATCTCTATCTCTATCTTATTTATACTTTCGTTAGAATTTAGTTGTCTTAAGGCACTTTAGAATTACAACCAGTTTAGAAAAAGACCACATTTTCAAAAATACTGATTTGTATATATTTACGCACTATTTTATACGTAGCGTTTGTAATTTATGATTAACTAGCGACCCTATAAAGTCATAATAAATTATACCTAATCTTTTTCAGGAAATACACACATGTATTGGTGAATTTATTGCGTTCATATAGACGCGACAGGGGGACTTCTTTTTATGTATGTATGTAAGAATTGAAGAGTTCAGGGAATCATAATTTCAATACTTGAGGGCCTACAGCTATAAACCACAAACTAATATAGTGAAGGTAGTAAGCAACTTTCGGGTCGAAAGTCAATGACCCGAATCTCTCGCCCCCCGAAACCAAGCTGAGCCTTTGTCCATGCCATTGTTCTTAATTTTATAGTAAAAGAAAAACAGAACATAAAAGCTTTCCTTTTCTTTCGCGCCTTTGGTAGACAAAATAATGTACAGTACAGAGTCCAAGGCTCATTGAGCCACTGTTGAGAGCGCCGAGACTTTGGAATTTCTGATTCCTTGAATTATTAGATGAGTTCGATGTTACTATTATTAGATTTTCTACAATTTCCTATGACTTTAATATTACTTCTTAGGGAATATAAGCTTAGTATATGTCAAGTTTCTCATCTGTACATCTACTTAGGCACCTGCATTTGGTCCGGCGTTGGCCACAGTGAATAAATAAATCTTATTTTATACCGCCAACCGTATAAAATATTCAATGCGGCCAGCTTTTTGGCATCGCACACATGTACTAGACATAATTTACACTGATTTGACGCAGTGTAACGTAGAAAAATCCCCCTTTACAGGCATACGTGAGTGCATGAACACATTTGGCAACAAATGAGCATCCAGAGTAGTTGCAGGAATTTTGCAGCGCTTCGAAATTTGAACATTACTTAATTTTTATTTGGTTATAACTGCCAGTACCTAATATAAAACGTTGTAAGCTGTTAAAAATATAAGTTGAAAAATGATTTGTCGTTACTTGCAATAATTTTTTGTATATTAAAAAAAATTTTGGTCTTTGGAATTACAACAAAAAATTGTCACTTGATGTAACTTCCTTCATAAATTAGTACCATTGTTGAAAAGGTACGGTCATTTTAGATAACAAAACTGTATGTCAGTGGGTGTTTCTCATGCATAATAAATTCAAGAACTTAACCGTTGGAAATCAATGATTAATCATCGTTAACAATAGTCATGCAAATGTGTCGGTCTGTCTATGCGGCCTACTCACTGTTCCTAAGATTTCTCTTTACAAAAGATTTTTTATGCGCAGGTGAGTTAAAGCGTGCATTTCACTGATTTTGTGTAGTGTTTGTTTTATTTATGAGGAGAACATTAAGTAAGCAGCCTCACGTTATTACACAGACTATGTACGTGTGTCCTATGTCATATTAAATTAATTAATATCACGGATATTGTACGTATATGTATGCTTGGATAAGTAGAATACATAATTCGCTAACAATTTGTATTATGCCATATATATGTATAGGCCATGCCGTGATCAAATCAATTGTTGGATTATCAAAGCGGTGATATAAAGCTCGTAAGCAGTAGAACTCATGACAGATGTCTTTAGGCGACTTAAATAAAATCTGACACCAGTGTTAGCAATAATACACTCGATAAGAAGAAGATTAAAACAAAGCAATGCACTTAGATTCGCCACGACCATGAACGACAGTGTTTTCTGTCGGTAGATTCATATTATGACAATCAAAACAAAAAGTTTAAAATCAAACTTGATATCACTAAACATGAAAAGACACTTAATAAAATTCTAAGCCCTTAAAATAAATAGAATTTATTACGCCCTTGAAATAAAACAAATTAATTCATAACACCCAATGTTAAACATTAAAAATATTTGTCATTGTGTTTCTATTCTACCTGAAATCTTATACAAATGTTAAGTAAAATGAGAAACTATTGAATAATTTCCACAGCCGATAACGCCACCCAGCCAGACATTGGACAAAAAACTGATGAATATTCAATATTAACTATAACTATTTAGGCTCATGGCGCTATGTTGAAGCAAAGGCGAATTGTGTAAAAAATCCGTTAAACTATTAGTGACAGAATTCCCGGTTATGTCGACAATGGCTTTTTTTTTCAATTTTTGTACATCATTTGTCACTAGGCCTCTTTCGGAGGGGCTAAACAGGATTCTGGGATGGCGGGCTGGGTGCGAAACACAGGCTGAAGCGATTTACTGTCGTTCTAACAGTGAATAGGTGACGTTCAGTCCGTCGTGTGAAAGAGACCAACATTGTTTAAATGAGTTTCTTTCGGCATTTATTCTCAACAGTTTCTAAATACGTTCTGGAATGCGAGTTTGTAGCTTTTTGAAAAATTATTATACAAATTTGTCGTGTAAAAATGCCTGTGACTGTCTTCTGTATATATTAATTGATTTGATCTGGGGATTTGACATTTGAAATATACTAAACACAGAGAACGACAGTGTACTGTAAGATAGAATATTTTTTTTTGCCATTTAAAGTGGAGATCGAGGAGCCCCTTGTCCATTGCCGGTTGAATAAAATATAATTATATTTCCCTATTTTATATTAGTACTTATTTGCTCATCTGATATTCTCTTGTTTTATTTATCTCGTCAAGCTGCCACAATATTTACACATAAAACGGGACTTGCCATGAACCTTTTTTAATGTAGTTGACGTTTCAAAGCGTGAAAATTTAAAAAACACAAATATTGACACAAGCCAAAAAAAAAAATTACAATATCCTTAATAATAGAACAAATATCATTAGCGTTTTAGAATCCTCGCAGTCTGCGGTCTTCTATAACGCTGTCTCTTGTAACATCCACACTTACATTCCCAAGCAAACCGCCGATAAGTAGTGGATTTAGCAACCATTATGTTTACTATGATTAATGTATTGCGATCCGCAATCTGTATAAGTTCGCCACGCGTGAAAACCAAACAAGTGACTATTGTATGTGTCACATTACAGTCACACATTTTTATGTCATGTGTGACTAATGGCTGCATTTTTAATGATACTTTTAAGACTGGCGGAGCGTGTGCGCACAATAGATAATGTATTGAAATCCCGGACAAATTGGAGCAACCGTTGTCGATGGAGCTTGCATTTTTTAAACATCGTTTCCGAAGGATAAACGGGTCAAATACAAGATCAAATGTCTGTCTGTGAGGTATGGTCTATCGGACGGTAAAAATCACATTAGTTTTAAAACATGTAAGATACACATTTAATATTTCTGCAAATTTAAAATTTCAACGACTTCAAAATCTTCCATCCTCTATAAATGGCGCATAGGTGGGTGTGTAACACATATAAGTAACATTTACAACTACACGTTTATCCTCCGGAGACATTAATACGCCATTTTGCTTTCATCTCGGCTGTATATCAGGAAACCAGGCCAGGTTTGTGGAGTAGGCATCGGCTAAAAATAGTGCGTGCGCCAAGCAACGGTCAGTTCACACGCACAAATCATAAACATTCTTCGCCGTACTGATTCACTAAAGTAAATGAAATTCTTGTTAGTGTAGTGACGCATAGTTTAGACACAGAGTATACGAGAGTACAAGCTTGTGTTGCAACTTGATGCTAGCGACGTGTAGCGGCGCGTAAACGCGACTGGTTTATTTGTATTTCTATAAAATTAAATATTAAAAAATATGAAATAAACACTAGCTGACGATACGTCGCCAATATCGGTTTCATACAAATATTATGCTCATGAATTTTACTTCATCTTACCTACTTATGTCATCTTTATTGCACAAATTAGTAGCATATTATTTATTATCACAAACGAGTACTTATCGCTTGAATTGACATTAGGAATGTCACAAGCCAAAGCTGCCTTCAATCAAGAATTGCCAAGATAACACAATATATTTACAACACCTACACCTTACTAAAGTACCTTACACTAGCATTTATTATATAAACTATTGGTTTAACAATATGATTTTCTCTTTTGGTTAAGACTAATTTTATATAAACAATTATATATAAATTTATATTTAAAATATGGCATAATAGGTGCCCTTCTGGCATAATAGGTGGTCACCAACACTGTTTGAATGAGTTTCTTGCGACATTTCTTCTCAGCAGTGGTCGTTCCGAAATGATAGTAGTTTGTAGCTTTGGTAAACATCATTTAATTTAGAATATGACGTGAAAAAGTGCCTGTGAAGGCCTAATTTCTGAATAAATGATTTGATTTTGATTTTATACCTCAGCTAAGTTCAGCTAAACCATCTAAACGGTCAAGTATTGTGAAGTTGCTTTGACTCTACAGTTTTGGTTGATCTATTTCTGCATGGACGCAATTTCGGCAATGCTCTAATTCATAGTGCAGTAAAAATAGGCGCATTTGCGGCGAAGGTTTCACGAAATCTTTTGTTGACTTGCCACAATGCTATTGAATTATGCTAATAGCATAGCATGTGCTATTTCGTTTCTGCGTGGCTATTTATGTCATAACTACGCATTTTCATTTAAAGCGTTTAAAATTACTATGCGACGACAATACTAAATGAAATAATGTTAAAAAAAATTGAAACTCTTTTATTTACGCGTTAACACAGTGTTTTGCAATTTTGGGAATTTAAATTGCCAATAGAAAACCTAGTATTAGATAGCAAAAATTATAAGTGGCTAGATTTAAACGATCAATTTGAATGTTGAATTTGAAAAAGGAATAAAATACTGCCAGTATTTCAGGATACATCATTCAAATCCAGCGATATCCTAATTGTATTATCGATTCAATTTCACACGATTCACTCCCATTTTCGTCAGTTCGTCCTTCGAGTCCCTTAATTTGAAATCCGTTCACCTTTGCGATTGTGTTCGTATTCGGATCGGCATAATTAGGTGAAAAACAGGAAACTCGTGGTTGTATTTGCAAGTAATTGACTGTTTGTTGTTAAATTTTGTTTGTGGTCTCATGGCCACAAACACGAAGATGTAGGCGTTACAGTTGTGTGCACAAATCAAATAATGAGAAAAGTACGATTTATATATATGTATATTTAAATTTCATACTTACTATCATTACTGGATAATACTAATACATATGCAAACAACCTACCAAAATAACATATGTATGATTAATCGGATCATATAATATGACACGCAATGACACGTGAAAATTTTTACCATCATAAATAAATAATTTAAAAAATATTTCTTCTTATCGAGTGTGTTATTCCAAACACTGGTGTCAGATTTTATTCAAATCTCCTAAATTCAATTGAATTCACACTATTGTATCCATGGTAAATCATTTTCATGACTTTTACGACTACCGCCATCTAGTGTCTGTATTATTATTACTATAAAAAGTCTTAGGTTGTTAACTAGGTATCCATCTGGGTTGGTTCTAATCTAATGTTTCGTGCATTTTACAAACCGTGCATGACCAATTTAAAAGTAACAAACCAATTTTAAACAATATTGCACTTTTTAATACAGCACGAACAGTTATCGCATTCCGAATCATATTTCACCCCAAACGTCCCTCGGAAAGTCGGCAAATTACAAACTGCCCACATAACAGTTGCAATTTTTGATATAGGGGCCGTGACTCACTTAATTGTTGCTTTCTACCAAAATAATCTTTAATGGCGTCGAAATTGGGCTAAATTAACAGTTGCATTGTTGATGCTATCAGTTTTGTACGTTGTTTTCAATATACATACGGATAGACAGATGGGCATGTACAGCATGTCAAATCAGCCTCTATGCGATGGCGGGTGTGAAAAGAATAGAGTAGATTTTTGTGCGGTTCTATGTATATTCTTCATCTTTGCGTGTCGCTGCTCTACTAACAATATCAGAATTACATTATCCAAGACAATTTTGTGTCGTCACCATAGCTTTGTCGGTGGCCATCGTCAAATCATTACGAGTGCACGAATTGGGGCATAGGAGGCAACATTGTAGGTGCTTCATAGACTGATGCGACACGCCACACTCGCAAAAGTTTAGCTAATCGTCTGTAATGAAACCCCATCTGGTTAAAATGTCCTTCTAGGTTATTTTAATAATAAGAGATCTACATTTTATATGATATGAGACTAGAGAGACATACTATCAACCAAAACCTCATCTATCCAAAACGTGCCCACACAAGTCCACTCCAAGCTTATATGGGGTGAAAACGGGGTCCAATTTCTGGTCGCGTGGCCATGCGGGCTGATAAATAATACCGTGTATTAATGGCTTAATATCTGTGTCGTCATCCACCTTATTCCCGTATACGCACGCGCGTGGGGTGAGCATGTATTTTTTCTAAATTGACACTAAGGCGAGATTAATCAGAGAGTGCTTGATGTGGAACGAAACGCCCGCATGCTGTGTTTTGATTTTTAGGGAATTTATGTGTTTATGATTTTCGTTGAGTCATCTAAAATTATCTTTTAATGATTCCATACTAATATCATAAATACGAAAGTATATCTGCCTGTTCCACTTTTACGTCTAAATCATTTCTCTTCCTTTTTGCCCAATTTTGGTGAAATTTGGAATAGATTTAGTTAAAAGATCCGAAACCAAACAACAGCGATCGTAATAATAAAATTTAAAACATTCGCCATTTCTCTCCAAACAGCACAGTAATAAGTTTAAAGAAAGTTAAGACCTTTTGTAGAAAATAAACAATCAAAAAGCACTAAAGGGGACAGCACCATAAACGCGACTTAATTTAACACCAGTCCAGTGTTTTTTACGAGCTAATAATATGTGGTTTGTCATTATACGCCTTGAATACGAAATGCGGAATCATAACATTTTATTTCCGAACGATATACTGTCAGATATATTTTATCAGATATAATCTCCCGGCCGCGGTGAGAGTAGTGTGTGAGATGCATTTTTATTTGTTTACGTTTCATTTTGTTGATAATCTTCTTCATTTTACAATAAATTTTTAAAGCGTTAGGGGGCTATTAAAGTCAAATATATGAAAACTCCTTATTCAAAATCAAGTCATCATTCCCAAATACGCAAATGTTTATTTTTAAGACTAATATTATCCTCCATTTACCATAATATAAAACCAAGTCCTCTGCTGCGTCTGCCTGTCTGTTCGCGATAAACTCAAAAATTACTGTACGGATTATCATACGGTTTTCACAAATAGATATTGTGATTCTTGAGGAAGGTTTAGGCGTATAATTTATTGTGTTTGTACCCAAGCGAAGCTGCGACTAGCTGCTAGTTATAATTGTAACGTATCAAATATCCAGTTCTTTTATCTGTATCCTGTATTGTTTCTGTTGTAATATTTTCGTAACAAGTGATATTTGGCGTTCATTATCAACTTATCCTGTAATCTTCCACTCCCAACATTCCGTCGAATAAAAAAAGTCTAAAACGGAAACGGATCAAAGTCTAGCTAGTGTCAACATTGTCCTTCTGCGAAACTGCAATTAGGATACCCATGACATAAATAAAAAAAAAACAAGCATAGATTTAAATAATTTTGTTACAAAGGCGCCGCTATATTTGCATTTAATTATAATAGCATCGAGAAAATAAAATGTACTATTGATATTTTTGTGTCAAAGTCGATTGAGAAGGGAAAAAAGATGGCCGTTATGACTGTGAAACGGTTTATTTGAATTGTGAATGGATCGGCGTCCATTTTAAATTGGATTTATTTGGTGTTTATAAATTTTAGATATTGAAATTTAGAAGATTGTTATTTAAACTGAATATATTAATCACACACTCACACCCAAACTTTCGTATTTATAATGTTTAGTAGAATATTATTATAAACTGATATTATCGTAAGTATGTGACCTATGGTCTAATATATATTCCTTATTAATGTATTTAAATTTAAAACACACTGAATCGATCATAGACCGCAAACTGCTTCTTTCAATTTCATGGAATTTTGTGGCATTATGTGATTGTTTACGAGTACATTATTAAACTATTTCATACATTTTTGGACTAAACAAATTAGTAATGACAATGACAAAAATATAATCGATATTGCTGAATGTCACAGCTCAGAATTAAACCATACACGGGATGATGGCAGAGAGAGAGAGTGATCACGTATAATTTTGATTATATATTGATCAGATTTAAATAAGTTAAATGCCGTACCGTGGTTAATAAAACTAATCATACAAGGAAATAGTTTTACCGAAAGATAAAGTAGAAGGAATTTAGTTTAATAATAAAACTTCCGTTGCGTTGAAGATAGCAAGTTACATAATATAATAGTAGCGTTGAAGACAAGACACGATGACGGATGACATCAAGTATCGGTCGACGGCACCGCACGATAAGCGATGGGAGGTCGCGACACAGCACGGTAACCGATAACTACGTTTTGGTACATTTCTGTGATAAATGTATTTTCCTCAAAATTACCGTTGTCACTTTACTAGTGTTTCTTTAGATAAATCACTAGTTCCTTTTTAAATATAATAGAACTAATGTAGGTTTTGACAGTTGTGTGTTTTATAAACTTAAGCGACAAGAGCTTTTAAATAGATGGAAGAAGCATTTTCAGAGAGAAAACACTGAAATGTTATATTGAATTAATACTTAAAAAGCTCTCAAAATTAAAAATGCATCATGTAATAGCGCGTTTTAGTATTAATATATCATAGAATATTTGTTGTCTTGTCATTGTTGTCTTTTGTCATCATCTTTTCAAACATTTTCTGCCCACTGCCAAGCATGTCTTTCATATTGACGACCATGGTGGCGAAGTGGTAAAGTGCTTGCCTCTGAATCGAGACCTTGGCCCGGGTCTTGGATGTTTATCTATATATGTATATGTTATAAAATATAGTATCGTTGAGTTAGTATCCCATAACACAAATATAGAACTTACTTTGGGGCTAGCTCAATCTGTTTTTTCCTAATATATTTATTTATTTTATTTATTTATACGAGTATACGCAAAATAGCTAGCTACATCTAAATGAATCATTTTGCACACAAAATATATAAACGAATGTTATTTCACACGTATCTTACATAAATTATTAAAGAGACAAATAGAAAAGGTCCCGCCAGTTTCGGAACATTAGACAAATGATGTGGGTACAGTCGAATACCTAAGGACTTTTAGTGTACTTAGACAAATGAGATGACGTCTAGCTTTTCATTGTTTATTGACGTAGAGCGTGCATGAGCAGCGGTAGGTTTTGTGTAGGTATAGTTGCGTCGAATCATTACATATACTTGCCAGAAATGTCCGGCAAGGAAATGATGAATGAAGTTTAGCATATTTTTTTCTTCTTCTTGACCTTATACCACTCACGTGGGGTGGGGTTACATACCCCACCTTCCTTCCTTCAATTTCGTTCTGTCATTTGCCATATGCATTGATACTCCTTTCCTGTTAATACTATCCTTGACACACTCCATCCATTATTTCTTAGGTCTTCCTCTATTCCTGGAACCCTTTAATTCCATCTTTAATGCCCTTTTTTATACTCTTATTGCATAAAATTACAAAAATATTGTATCAATGGTGGACTTAATGCCATGTGGTATTCTCTACCAGTCATAAGAACAAACAGAGATATATTTTGCTATTCTTGTGTCTATGTAACAGAATAATCTGAACTGATATAACCGACTATAATTTATATTCTTCACCATATTATGCACCATTATATCTAAACTTAATTTCAACCTGGACATTTCTGGTTACCACGGAATAACCTATCAAAACTTTCGTAAGTCAACTGATTTTAAGTACAACTGAACTTCGTAAGTCATGAAAAATTCAATCAGGCAGGAATTGTGATGGATTATTGTCCCTTGTATACCCTTCTACAGACCTTATATACCTAAATACAATCTGATCTACACAAATAAGTCCCCAGAGCGCTAAATGAGCAGGCTGCGTGCGAAGGGCGCCCGCAAAGTCACTTCTATTCGCCTTTGCCCGGGAGAGGTAAACAAACTGGGTTCCCGTTCCCACTGCTCGCTTTGTGGGGATTGGGGGGTCACGGGATCTTGGGATTGTTGAACTTTGTGTGCCTTGGTGTTCTGGGTTGTGGAGACGCACTGTGTTGGCTTTGTTCATATGACGGAAAGGTAGGTAGGTAATGTATTTAGTGAAACTTATGTTTAACTCATCTCTTGATGTTATTACTCTCCGTTTTGTTTTAATGCTTATTTCACTCGCTATACACTTTCGACTTATGTTCTCTTTCACATAACCCCTGTTTACGTTAGTCTTCCTACATTTTTGATTCTCTTGTCTGTTTTGTATGTCGTACTAAAATGTTACAACATGGAGAGTTTAGTGGAAACGTTTTCTCTACGCGTTACAATATTCTTAAATGAACTGTGTTCTTACCGCAATACAGACAATTTGAATGTCTAGTAGCCCTTACGTGTTTGTAAAATAAGACTTTATAAAAGTCTAGATCTTGTCCGGGGCTTTGCTCCCGTGGGAATTTTGGGATAAAATATAGCCTATAATGGTGGAAGAATTTTTGAAATAGGTTCGGTAGTTTCTGAGATTACCCGCCTCAAACATACACACTCACATAGTCACAAACGCTTACCTCTTTATAATAATAGTATACATAATACAAAGGACCTGTTCCTAGGTAGAATATTGAAGGTGACTTGTCGATGAGGTAAGGTTGATTTAATTTGAAATTTTCGTTATTGAGTTACCCGAGTCAATTGGAAACGTTTTCTGAAAATGTGCTCGCTAAATCTACTTTAATTTAATGTAGTTAAGATTTTATAAATGACATCGAATTTTCCATGAAATTCGATTATCGCGTACGTCCTTCTGTCTAAAGATAACAACGATTCTGTACAAAAAAAAAATTGACAGTAATTGAATAGATCTAAAAACGAGAAGGACTTTTGCAAGAGATGCTTTTATTTATAACGTAACATCTATACTTCCATCTGTCTGTCTGTCTGTCTGTCTGTCTGTCTGTCTGTCTGTTCCGCTATGAAATTTGGTATGCATTTAGTTAAAGACCTCCGTTCAAACATAAGCTACTTTTCTTTTTCCAAAAATCGACCCCCAAATTACAATAATTGGGGGTAAAAGTTTGTAAGAAAATCGTCTGACTGAAAAATTAACGCGTACGAAGCCGCGGGCAAGAATCTAATAAATCTTTATGGGAATTATTATCAAATATTTTTTGTCTTCTAGCATATCGTGTCGTAGTCGTGTGTCGAACACAGAACTGAAATCTGTGAAAATGACGCCGGCATCTGCGGAATGGCGGATAGCGTAAAAACTATATTGCCTACGAGCCGCAGGTCGTCAATAACTTTATAATTACCATTTCTACAACAAGAGTACCACGAGCGTTATAAAATCCTTGTCGCAGTAAAAATGCGCTCAGGACTCTGGGAAAAGGTAGGAAACCGCAAAAGCAATTTACAGTTTTATGTTCTCTATTTGTTGTGCCCATTAATGGGATAGCCAGACCGAAACTATACCGTTTCCATTTCAGCCTCATAGGATCAAATTGGGCTGAAACTTGGCGTTTTTAAAATGGCCTGATTCGGCCCATCCCCGATTGTGCATTTGACTGAGCCAGCGAGGGTCCTATTACAGTATCGAGTGGCTTACGTGTCGATGAAAGTGCTAATGTTGTTGTTTTACGCTGTTATTATTAATTTTATTTTCCTGCACAAGCGAGTTACGCGATTTGGACCTCAATGCCGTCGTAATAGTTTTTAAATTGGAATCAATTTAGGTACTATGATGTTGACTGTATTACCAGTTTTGCAATACTAGAGCTGCATATATATAAAGATGTTGCGAAACCGGGAATCCTCGTGAATATGATTTTATTTGTAATTTTTATTTTCGAAATCTCTATACTATTTGAATTATTAAATTACTTATGATATAAAATTATAATAAAGCATATCTTGGTTTTTGCGTCTTCAATCGTAAGACAAATGAATTCTCATTTTCCCTATGCCTAAAATGATGAATCGAGACTCGGGAAACTACGGCCCGAGTCAAAAATGGAGCATTTATAAATGTAGCCTTATTTTCGTGACCACTTAGACGGATCACTGCACTTGCCAGAATTAGACTGCATTGGGGTCAACGACCCGTCGAGTGTCCTTGTTTGTTCACATTCGGCGCTGTTATCAGTCCCAAAGCAAATATTATTAGATAGACGTTACCGTGATTTGCGTTTTAGATTCACGATAATGACAAATGGAAATCGTTTGTGTTGTGAACTCGACCGATCACGGTCGAGTGTATATAAGATATAATACTTTCGAATTAACGAATCGTTACTCTTGGCCTGTTAATGTCGCCAGTCGTATCTTTATTCTCGTGCAAGTCCTTCGTTTGTGTAACAGCAACATGCGAGTTTATAATAAATTAGTATAAAAGACTTTTGAAGCGAGCTTAGGACACCCATTGACCAAGTGGTTAATGACCTGACCAAAGGCGCAGCGAAATGCTAATGCAGGTTCCAACTGGTCGTCTTGAAAATCCTTGATCTATGTCCAGTCTAGTACTTTCTGTAGCTTAAAGAAATGATGATGTTGAAAAGACTACGACACACGTGTCTTACCCCTACGCAATACTAAATGTTATCGTTAGACAAACATCACTAATTCTGCCTAGATCACAAAACAGTCTCAAAGAGAAAGCATCCATCAATCCCGCATAAATGTTTTGAAAGTAAGCCATGAATGATTCAATTGTGGATGTCGGGCAGGATAACATCGCGTCACACTCTGACATTGGACTACATGTTTACAACGTGTCGCATATCGTTGACCTTAGGGCGACTGCACAAGTAGCTCTTCTATATTCTGCCGATACATTTCATATCCTTTCACTGATTCGAGCGTTTTCTCCTCTGCTAAAAGTATTGGAGCCTAGGCTCCGGGTAAAATGTTATACACTTTTGATGACTTGAAATTATTATCCTTACAACTCCGGAGCTTCTATGATAACATTATCATTAGATCTACGATTTTCCTATTCTGTTGTTACTTAAACATTAAACTTGTACCCTGAAATATTTATTTCATAACTACATTAGTTTAAAGACATTTTTTCGAGTACATTATCTACGAATTCTCATTGCAAAAAAGCATTGAACGTCTTTTAATTACTATCATTAATAAAAATATATAGTACATTTTTGTACTATATCGTTCCCGCATTGTCTAAGTTAAAGTATGAAAACAGATGATTTCATCCACATAACTTTTTTTTCTAAAAGTAAAAGCTCGTTGTACAGAAATCCTATGATTATTCCCGCTGAAATATCCATAGTCCCGTTTTAAAATGGTTAGTATTCCGTGCGTCAGAGACTCGAATATTTTGACTACCAGGTGATAGCATTTTACATAAACGTGGATGTCGCGATATTTTGGAATTCGTTACGAGGAGATCTGTAAATATTTATGTTTTTATCGATTCCGCCGCTGCCACTATGCTGATAAATATGGACCTGTCTTGACTTACAATTTCAAAAGATTTTCATCTTTTTGCTGTAGTCTTGTTAAAAATATGTCTAGAATTAGGTTAGTCTCTGTTTCCACGAAAAGTGGTATTACCAGAAAACGATATTTTTGCTGGGTCTAAACTAAAGGTATTTGTTAGCATAGCTGAAATCTCTAAAAATAATCAAAATATTTAAGAGATCAATCTGACATTAGAAAAAGTAATTGACTTATAAATTTGTTTGTAGCGAACATAACGCTACCGAAGTTAGAATTAGTTAATTTCACCACTCCTTTTTAAAACGTCTGTAATCCCCATGCTAATTTCAGCCACGCAAGCTTGCCAAAACAGTTTTTGTCTAGTATTCTGAGAACTGAAAGTTCATGGAACTCACCTTGCTAGCGACCTCTGGATATAGGTTTTTTAACTTTTGTAAACACAGTTCGCTCGGCAGAAATGCTATAAAATTGCTCATTTCAAACGCTTAAAACATAAGTGTCGATGGTGACTCGCGTCGAAATAGGTTGCGAATACCTTTAGAATACCTGGTCTTTAGATATGAATATTTTAAATGTATGCTATCTAGAGCAAAGATAACACGCTAGTTCTTGCATTTGTAGGTTTAAAAAGTTTGTATTATTTTTGTTTAACAAGAAACTGTTGAAAACTATTAACATAGCTAAGAAAGTGTTCCCTTCCATGTGGAATACGAGAAAACTGTTCTCCCTTTGAATACAGAACAGATGCAGTTTTTTCAACCCCATAAGGAAATCCCAAAAGTAAATGCTTGTTTGCGACAACCATAATAAGTCAACACATGTATTGTTATAGAATTCCTTGTAAAAGTATAAATTGGTGTGGTTGCGTGCTGGTCCCGGCGCGGCGCCGCTGAAACGAGTCGCGTCGCAAAAAGTCGCATCCAGCCCGCATTGCACCACTGTGCAGGCAGCACGTCGCTATTCCTGACGAGGTAGACGGAGATTTATTCCTTAAAGAAGAGCGGGAGTTAAATTTGTCATTTATTAACGCTAATATATATATATATAATAACAATGTTAGAGTTTGTAATAAAAAAAAAAATACATTTCATTTAAAAGATCTTGCTTTTTTGATTAGATTTTTGGTATCCTAAACACTCAAGAAGATGACAATAAGCGACATTTCTAGTCATTGCAATTTTGAGAAATGATGTGATAGTGACAACGTTATAAAGTGTCATACACAGAAGTAGACGGATTTCGATGTTATTACTGCGAAAATCTTAATGCGATTTTTTTGGTCGCAGACAGTATTTTTTATTTCTCTTGCAAGACCAAAATCGCTTTGAAAGGTAATGGAATAAAAAGCGGCGTCCAGTCCGCAATGCAGCGGCCGCTGGCTGCAGGAATGCGGGCTTCGTGTCGGCCATTATTGAGTTGAGACTATCATCCATGTCCGAATGTGCTTTAGTAACGCGACTAGGCGGCGCAATCAAAGTTTCAGTTTTATACGTATTTCATGTGTTTTCTTAGCTTTATTTCTACGAATTCCAGGTACCCAATTACACTTCTCGTTTGAGTAACTTGCAGACGTCTTTACAACCTTTTCTTTATTCCCTCGAACTTTATTTTATCATGTTTAATTATTGCCGATGATATCCGAGTGTAATCGCATGTCTCATCGTAATACATTTTACATTTACCTTGAAATTTTACACAAACTAAAAGCGACTCCTATGACTAAAATTTTGATTTCAACGCTGTGTTCAAGAACGCTGTGTTAAAATTTAAACAGAATATGTAATTCGTTTCCATTTTATTACTTTCAAAATTGCTGGAATAATCAATACTGAACCTTAAGTCCTACGTGCAACTCACACTTGCCTCTTTTATGATATTGACTTTACCACAGGCGCTATCGAAACATAGGTCATTGCACCTCAGTTATGATATAGATAGAACTTTTTTTGTACACGCCAACTGTAGACGATTTCACTGATAGCATCTACTCGACCAAGTTCAAAATAACTATTAGTGATGCAATAATAATTATGTTAATTACAACAGGATTAATTTCATTTCTTAATTGAATTACCAGGTTTTTTGTTCAACGGTTTCATAATTTGTGAAACGGTTTCATACAAACGGAATATTTTTAGATGTTCTTGTAACTCTTAATATGTCTACCATGCTGTTTCCGCTCGATCCCGGTACTAGAGGCGAACCCAAAAATACCAATGGTCTGACCACTAAGGATATCTAAGAGCATGCGGGCGGAGTGGTGAAGAGAAAGTAGAAAAGCGGACCCTGGGCTTCGACGTTGCGGCTGAGAAAGGAAGCGGAGAAATTCACAAATGAGAGAGAGTGATGTTGAAACCTTGTATATTATTTGCCAATGTTCTCAGAATCGTGAGTGTATTTTCGTAAATGATTACTTTGTCAAATTTGCCCATTGCTACAGCTGAACATACAGAACAAGAGACGAAAGAAGTTGCTTATTACTACTGGTAGTACGGCTGGTAGTTACAAATTAAGGATAGGTTAGTTTACGTCAAATGTTGCAAAAGCTACGACGCTATGAAAATCAATGTTCTATAAAGAATTGGTAGACGTACACTTTTTTTAAAGATCTCAGTGACGTAAAACAGTATTTTTGCATAGTTATTAACCACCAAAACCACGGTTACGACTTCACGAGTGGCCACTAAAACCACCAGTGCCTAAAACATAAAACCTTTGTTAGACTATCACAAAAAGTAAAGCTCGTGTTATTATTAATTAAGATAATGTGGGCCCATTATTACGTCTAATTAGATTCTAGAGCGTGTCACACATGACGGAAAATCTATGTTCCGAGACCTTATGTAATGCTGGGCTTACACGGAATTAGTTTGCTGTGAACTGAGCCTGCTGGCATACAGACAGACACAAAAATTACAAGTTGTATTAGTGTAGTATTTGCATCTAGTGTATTACAAAACATGATGAAAGCGAAAACTTAATCCAGTATAATTATTTCTCAAATATTTACAACGGTAAATATTGAATAGTAGACATATTGTATGAGTGCATCCATTTATATTGTATAAGTCTTCCGGAATGAATTGTCTAAATAAAAGTGAAAATCCGTCAATCAAACAGACAGACGACTTGTTGTATATACCATGTAGTGATGATTTATCTTATGCCCCCTAGTAACGTTCCATTTTTTTTACAGGTCTG
Source organism: Plodia interpunctella (assembly GCF_027563975.2). Taxonomy (NCBI): domain Eukaryota; kingdom Metazoa; phylum Arthropoda; class Insecta; order Lepidoptera; family Pyralidae; genus Plodia; species Plodia interpunctella. The sequence goes on from NC_071303.1 coordinate 1,695,195, forward strand.
GGTTCAACACTCGATAACTTCTGATAACACGTGAGTGGCTTTTTTTTTGCACAGATTCTGTTGCCACGGTGATACGGAGCGTATCTGGCGTGATAACGTTGCGTTATCAGCGTGATGAATTGCGCTGTTGCGTTACATTTGAAATTGTGCGCTTGGAATTTCTGTTGCCTATGCCATATCCCGTTTCACCGTGATGTTTTATTTTAATCTATTTTGATTTATTTTCTCTTTCTTATCTAGTGTGTTATTGCTATCACTAGGATGCTACCATGAAACATAAAACATGTAGCACGTCATTGCGTCCACACAAAAAAAGCGAGAACTTTTTTTTTACACAATGAGTGATGATTATGTCCGACCGATTTCGGTTATGGCGACAATTCTTCGTCTTCATAATACTATGAGTACACGATATGGGGAAAAATACAGCATGTGGTCTGGAAGGAAAGAATATATAACCCAGATTTTATTGTCATTGTTTTGCAGTCTTGCGAATATCCCCATCTAGTGGCAGTAGTCATACAGTCAACAGTAAACTTAACAGTCAACTAGTGGGCACGTTTCCATCTCGATGTTTTTCGTTTTTTTCATCGGTAGCAAGTGGTGGTTTAAGAAAGCTACTAAACATAAGTCTGATTGGTACACAAATACAACACACGTGGCACGATTAAGATTTGAACCTGGGAACTTCATCACACAGGCGGCTTAACCACTCCACCACCACTGCATTTTTGGCTGTGGTCATAGTAAATAACAATTACCATGCCGCATAATATCTCACAGCCGCCATTTTTGATTCATACTAAAGAAAAGCAGAAAAATGTTTAACCTCTTCTCCATATGTCGTACGAAGCAGTAAATCTTCAGAACAAACAAATTATATCCAGAATTCCAGATGATACAATTTTTTGAGCCCCAATAATTTTATAAATTCTCACCAATTATATCCCCAAATTCTTCTGGCCCCGGGAGCCATATGTACGGTCCATACGGGCATCATCAGCGTATAAATCAGGGCACTCCTCTATATGGCTTAATTGTTACCGTTTTTTTTTTCTTGCAATAACTCACCTATCGATCGGGCCGTTATCTCGAATAAATCACGGTTTCCTGCAAATTTCAACCGTTCAGATAGCTATTGTTCGTTCTATGATGGATGGCATCGGTTAGCCAATAGGGAAGGGACTCAGATTCGGCGTTCGCGCCATTTTTTTTTCAACTGCGGTTTTCGAGAATTAGTGCACATTTTTTGTGTCTCATTTGCCAAAATGACAGTTAATGTTGTCGGTAATAAATCTGTGCAGTCCCGAAACGACGCCATTAGTCAAACAAAAGATCAAACAAAATCATCGGTTCTCAAAATAGAGCACGGTTTCGTCTAAAAACGCAGTCATTTGCATCAAAGCCACCATTTCTCTTCTTTTATTCTATTATTTGAATTCTTTGTCATATCCGGTGACTTTTATGACTTATTAATTGACAGTTATTCCGAAAAAAGTCGTAAAATAGGTTCTTAAAATGTAAAAACTAACCCATTTCCCGCTTCCCGGTTTGCCGGATGCTTGCGCACGTTTGTAACACATAGCACATACATACATATACACAAAAATTTAAATAATTCAAAAAGTTAGTTTAAATACTTACCTATACACATTCCGAGTGCAGACAAACTTAATATCATTCAGAGTCCATGCCGTGCCGTATGACCGGATCATGTGAAAAAGGGTCGAAAAATGTCGTAAAATTTGTTCCTGGAACTGTAAAAGTCGTATTAGATATCAAACCCCTCGAAAAGGGACCGTTTCGTGCGTTCGCGCCATTTCGCAGTATTACCACCACCACGCGCCGACGCACCCTCTGTTTTGATCTGTCTCCAATGAATCGTAACCAAATATCACCATTGTTAGAACTCACAAACGGTCACACGAATTAATTACCTCATAAACATTTGGCGGAGGTCCAACCCGCGATCGTTGACACGCTAAAACACTATTTACATCCGTCATTTTGTATATTTAGCACTACTCCGATGAAATTAGAAAGAACTACAAAAGGTAGACCACCTGTAGCGACTATTTCAATTAGACTTCGTCGCCATTCGAAAATACCGTTCTGCTTGCCGTTCCGTTGGGTCTCTTCAATTTAAAATTTCTTGGAATTTGTCCCCATTTTATTTTTTAAATAAACGTAGTTTAGATTTCTAATAAAGTTTGTCTGAAGATCTGTAAATTGACGAAATAAAGGGGCCTGCATACCGCTGCGTTCAGAAACATTTTCACAACATTTTTATCTATGAACCACTCGAAAGTATAAATAAAATTGAAAACTGCATCAAAACTTTTGAATTTAGAACAAGTACAAACAGTAAATCCAATTTACAAAGTACAAAAAGTAAATATTTTATGTAAGGCCATGTTTTGATTGATATTAATCATATGGTGTGTGAAAACAGTGTCGACACCTTTGATGTTCGCCCTTATACCGTCCTAGTTGAGCGAAAAACATGACATGCAGGCGAGCGCGGTACGTCAACTCAAACAGTCAGGCAAATGGGCCACTGTGTAAGCCTGTTAGAAACTAGGCTATCTCAAGTCTGTATACGGTTTAAAATAGTATTTAAATGCAAATTCAAAATATTAATAAAATATAGGCAAATAAATACAGATCTTTGTTACATTTCACATAGTATCACTACGTTTTATCCTAGAGAGGATGTATTATAATTTAAAATAAATTATTTCTATTTAATCATGCATCGAAACTTTAATATTTAATAAATCAATTAGGATCCTAATCCTTTTATTACAAAATTATAGCTATTTAAAAATAATAATGGAATTTTATTTACGCTGGTAAATAAAATTCCATTATTATTTTTACGACCAGTGTTTTCCCCGTTTCTTTCCCAAACATTCCGGCGCAAACCATTTGGTTATTGGGTTTGCACCCGACTTAATCTCACATAGCGTCCCACAGCGTGTTGTAGCATTGCGCCGCTCGTAAGTGTAGCATAATACTCGTATAAATAGCGACGCGTGGGAAAACACACGATCACGATAAACATTGACTGGGGAAATCAATGCGGCGCACTCACGACCGATAGTGTTTGATCAATGCAACGTTACCTCACAGCGATTACGCTGTTGTGACATGCAACAGATAGTGTACCACCGGTCTTCACGGTGCAGACCAAACGCGTATGCAGCACGTATGCGTGCACAACCAGCCACAATCCCGTACAACGGGCAACGTTACGCATTCGGGTTTTTCAATGCAATCTTAAGACCCTATTCTTTAATATCAAATTTCATTTTCATCTTAGACAAGTACTTTTATTATATTTTATGATATGATATGATACTTACATCCTATGGATACTTTATGGCACTACCTTGCTCTGTTTGGTATAATGGTTGACTGAATGGTATAAAATGCCATATGCATATTCCACATTTTGTACATAATAAATCCAATAGAAATATTAAAAGCTTGTCCAATAGATAATAATTCGCAATGTGACGACCTCGATGGCGCAGTGGTAAAGTTCTTGCCATTGAACCTAGAGGTCCTGGGTTCGATCCCCGGTCGGGTCATGATGGAAAATGATCTTTTTCTGATTGATCAGGGTCTTGGATGTTTATCTATATATGTATTTGTTATAAAATATAGTATCGTTGAGTTAGTATCCCATAACACAAGTCTCTAACTTACTTTGGGGCTAGCTCAATCTATGTGATTTGTCTTGATATATTTATTTATTTATTTATATTTAATTATTATTATTAGTATTGATACTTAGATTTAGCGGAAACGAATTGCAACTTCTCCCCTTTTCGAATGGAAATGCGATCTTTTGCGCGGGCATGTTGGGGTGAATAAATTCCATCGATCTCGATCCAACGTACTTTAACGGTCTCTCATACACAGTACACGGAACTAATACCGCAGATTATATCTATCTATTATATCTCTGATCTGAGTGCATGAGACTGCTTCCTCAGCCATAGAGCGTCATGTACCAGGATGCGCGTTTCTACTTTTTCTTCTCTTCGCTTGGCCTCGGGCATCCTTTCGTCTGATCTATCTATGCTTCATTCTCAGAAAAAAAATCGTCATTTTTAGTTTTATTTACCTACCTGTAGTCTTAGATGAGCCGAATCTGGTCTAGTTTTTATCAAAGTTGAATTATTAAAGAGCGTTGTTTCGGATTAAAAATAAAAACTTATTTATTGTTTCTGGTGTCACAATATCCTTATTACTATTTTTACTTATGTATAAAAATGCATGAATATACTTCCCCCTCAGTTTTATTCGTGCAGTACATCGCATGCCAGCCCTCCATGAGCCCAGCAACAGTTTTTAACTATTAATGAACCATGCTAATATATTGCAATTTGTTCGTGCAATTATGTTTGCTTTTCTCCACTGCTGGAGCACGATAATTGTTACAACATATTCAAAGCAAGCTAGTTAAATGAATATGGATGAAAAAAAAGGACGCGCGTCTCACAAATCACTTGTATCTAATCAATGCTTTGTGAAATACGTGGATATGGATATGCCGAGCGCGATTCTCGTTTAAGTTATTGTTTATGTCTGCGGAAAATTCCCAGGTCAGGTGATTCCAGACTATCTTTGGTATCAGCGAAGGAAAATATCGTGAGGAAACCTGTAATCTTGTTGATGATTATTATCTAAGTAGATAGATATGGCGACGGTATGTCACTCCGTTAATATTGCCAAATTCTTCGGTGTCACACTCATAACATCATCATACGTCTCTTCTCTCTCTATCCCACTTTATGCGGGGTCGGTACAGCATGTCAGTCTCCTCCACTTCTCCCTGTCTTCGGTGTGACAAAATAGTGTGACAGAGAGTCGGCGCCCGAAAAACACGCTTTTCTTCTGTTTAGAGAATATTCACACGACATCAAGCCTTATTAACATTAGGCTACATTCAAGTCGTGACTTGTCTCGTTGTCAAATGCCATAAACACGCTAAATAATAGGTGTCCAAGCATCCAACAAAAGCAAGACATGCAAGTCTTACCAGCCCAGTGGTCAGATATACCACAACATATACAATTATAGACAAAATGTCCGTTTGCGTGTCATAAAAACAAAACCCCATTTCTCTAGACTAGCGCCCCGTAACCACCCGTGTCTTGTTTATCTATTTACGCACCCACAGTAAAAACATCGTAAAAATTCCACCAAGCTATTGTTGTAGAAACGTTTTTACGACTGTGTGTAGTTTGTACCGGTCCGAACGTTATTTGCAGTTTTTATTTATGGATTTAAATGTGATAAACATTTTCTTTCATAACCCTTCGTACGCGCGGGACGTGAAAAAAATACTCGGCGTATGTGCATTTCTATTGGATTCGACGAAAGTGTTATTTATCCTCCCCCGTCCAATAAAGAGCGCTGAAAGTGTAATAAAAATTTCCGAATCAAATTAGTTTATTTTGTGAACATAGGTAAAAAAAAACATGTTAGTATTTGTACAAAATAATAAATCTTACAATTTTGAAGATTCTCCAGTCATTCACTATGTGGAGCCCACAAACAGTTTGAATAGAAACAACGCGACGCGACGCGCGCTCCGTTCAGCGCGCTCCCCACCACCGCGCGAGTTGTGCCGTGATGCGAATTACGTGTGCAGTATCAATGTTGTACTATAAATATATGTAAATATTGTAAAATAAATTATTCTACTTCCATTCTTCTCATTGGCATTTTATTTCGAGTAGTCTAAGCACACTACAATTGGTGACCCCGAAAAAACGATGGCAGACAAGATGATGGAGCACACAGAACAAGCGGTAGCAGAAGTCCGTGAAGATTCAACCCCTAGAAGCAGCAGCGAAACGCAAAACAACTTGCAATTTCAAGTCTTAAGCAAACAAATAGAAAAGCTTACACTTGAGATTGCCGCTCTCAAAGAAGGTCGGTCCAGATTTCGTGGTCGTCAACCCTTTAGAAACCCACGCCAGAACAGATCATCAACCAGATCGAAGTCGAGAAACGGAAGAAAACCAGGTGACCCAGAATGGGAATGCTCGTATCACTATCGCTTCGGTGATAAGGCCAGAAAATGCCAGTCACCCTGCGCTAGGCGACGGTCGGAAAACTAGAAGCAACATCGACGGTGGCGGGCGTTGGTGTTACTAAAGGGAGTAACCGCCTCTGCATCAGGGAGCTGAACACGAAAGAGCGTTTTCTCGTAGACACCGGCGCAGACATATCTGTATTAGCAGCGAAAAACAGAAACCAAACTCCGAGCAACACCTACAAGTTGTACGCAGCGAACAATACGCCGATACGAACCTACGGAGAGAAAACTATAAATCTCAACATAGGCCTTCGTCGCACATACAAATGGACATTCATCGTTGCAGACGTACAGACATCCATACTGGGCGCAGATTTCTTACGAAGTCACAAGTTACTCGTCGATCTACATCAAAAGAAGCTCATAGACAGCGTCACTGATTTGAAGATAGAAGTCATAGAAACAACAAGCAATCAGCCCACAGTATACATCATAGACCAAAATCACATATATCAAGATATCTTAAAAAAATATCCCGAAGTACTACGCCCGATGTCAGTGAAGGAACCAGCAAAACACAGCGTCACACATCACATCGAAACCGCCGGCCCCCCACTCTTCGCCCGGCCTCGACCCCTCCCACCCGACAAGTACAAAGCGGCCAAGATTGAATTTGAGAAAATGATGGAGATGGGTATTTGCCAACCATCCAAAAGTCCATGGGCGAGTCCATTACACGTCGTCACAAAGAAAAATGGCTCACTTCGTGTGTGTGGAGACTACAGAAGACTTAACGCCGTGACTGTACCCGATCGCTACCCCATACCGAGAATTCAAGACTTCACATACAGATTGCACAATAAGAAAATATTTACGAAATTAGATTTAAAAATGGCATATTATTGGATCCCAATTCGAGACGAAGATAAAGCAAAGACAGCCATCATTACACCGTTCGGACTCTTCGAATTCAACTGCATGACGTTTGGCCTACGAAACTCTAGCCAAACATTCCAAAGATTTATGCACGAGGTACTACGAGGCTTGGATGACATCGTCTACTCATTCATCGACGATTTATTAGTATTTTCAAATAATCCGGATGACCACAGAAGGCACGTAGAACTTGTCCTGGAACGCCTAAGTAAATATGGAGTATCGTTAAACATCGAGAAATGTGAATTCGGAAGAAACAAGATTGAATTCCTCGGTTATCAAGTCTCAGTGGAGGGGATAACACCGACCGAAGAGCGCACTCACGCCATCTCTAACTATCCGAAACCAAACACGGTGCAAGATCTTAGAAGATTTCTTGGCATGGTCAACTTCTATCGTGACTGCCTACCTCATCAAGCCGAACATCAACACGAATTAAACAAATACTTACATAACGCCAAGAAGAACGACAAGACACCGATAGTATGGACAACTGAAGCCGAAACAGCTTTCGATATATGCCGACAAAGCGTTCTCGAAGCTACTACGTTATCACATCCAGTACCCGGTGCACCGTTATCTTTGTTGACCGACGCGTCTGACTGCAGTTTGGGCGCAGTGCTACAGCAAAAAGAAAATGAAGTATGGAAACCACTCGCATTTTTCTCGAAGTCAATGAGCGAGACGCAACGGCGATACAGCGTGTACGATCGCGAATTACTAGCTATGTACACCGCTGTCAAACACCTACGACGTCTTATAGAGGGGAGCGAAGTGACCATTTACACCGATCACAAACCTCTAGTAAACGCCTTAACAAGACTGCCGAGCAACAGCGACACACCGAGAAGAGAGAGACAACTACATTATATCAGCCAGTTTTGTTCAAGAATCAAGTTCATACAAGGAGAAAAAAATCTAGCAGCCGATGCCATGTCACGCATAGAAGAAATAGATCTACTCACATGCATAGATTACGAAAAATTATCACAAGAACAGAAAAGAGATATCACCCTACAAGATTTGAAAAATCATCCGAAATTAACTTTTGCCGACACAATTCTGACAGGCGTCACTCAACCTATCACGTACGAGACATCGACAGGGAAAAATCGACTGTATCTACCACAAGCTTTTCGTTATGCCGCTTTCAAAGCGCAACACGAATTAAGCCATCCAGGAATACGCACGACGAGAAGAATAATGACTTCAAAATATTTTTGGCCGTCTATAAACAAGGACGTCGGAACATGGGCCAAATCCTGCATTGGTTGTCAGCGTGCGAAGATTCATAGACATGTCGTCAGTCCCTTAGGCGAGTTTTCACCGGCAAGAAGATTTGAACATGTACATACAGACATCGTTGGACCTCTACCGATCTCGCAGGGATACCGCTACCTCGTCACAATCATCGATCGCAACACGAACTGGATGGAAGCGATACCGGTCAAAGAAATCACCGCCGAGATTGTTGCTCAAGCAGTCTATGAAGGATGGATATCGAGATTTGGATGTCCTTTACGAATCACCACGGACCAAGGACGGCAATTCGAGTCATCATTGTTCAATGCACTAATGAAGAAATGTGGCATAAGGCGCATAAGAACTACAGCCTATCATCCTCAAGCCAACGGAAAAGTGGAAAGATTCCATCGCACATTGAAGGCGGCATTGATGGCAAGAGAGGCCAGTACAAGGTGGATAGAAGATTTACCTACAGTTTTGCTTGGCATACGCACTGCACTACGTGACGACAACACTAGTCCTGCACTGATGACGTATGGTTCTACGCTACGAGTCCCGTTCGATTTCTTTGTACCTACAAAGTCAAAGAATGAAGACGCCCAATTCATCCGCCAGTTCACAGAAACAATGTCAACTCTATCACCTGTACAGAGAATAATCGCATCGAGTAAGAACCTCTTCGTATATAAGGAATTATCAACATGCAGTCATGTATTCGTCCGCAATGACACTGTGAGAAGCCCCTTGATAGCGCCATATGACGGTCCATACAGAGTGATAGAGCGAAACAACAAATATTTCAAGATTGAATTGCCACTTCGAGCATCCAATATATCCATTGATCGACTCAAACCGGCACACATAATCAAGCAAGATGACGACGTAGCGGCAAACGCGCAACCGAGCCATCCCCACTCCTCGAAACCCGCACCAGCAACGAGTACATCTCAGCGCTCACTATCTGCTCACACGCCGAGTGCGCCGCAACCACGTATTGTCAAGCCGGGAAAACAGGAAACAACAACTATGCCGAAGATATCAAGACATGGAAGAGTAATCAAACCTTGTGTACGCTTCGCTTGAAGGGGGATAATGTGGAGCCCACAAACAGTTTGAATAGAAACAACGCGACGCGACGCGCGCTCCGTTCAGCGCGCTCCCCACCACCGCGCGAGTTGTGCCGTGATGCGAATTACGTGTGCAGTATCAATGTTGTACTATAAATATATGTAAATATTGTAAAATAAATTATTCTACTTCCATTCTTCTCATTGGCATTTTATTTCGAGTAGTCTAAGCACACTACAACTATGTTCACACAAAAAAAATCAATCTACAACAAAATAATGATAAACATAAACTTTCACATTTATTATATAATTTTAGAAATATTTATAAAAATAAAAAAGTCTTCTGCCCGGTCCGTGTATATTATGCGACGGAAGATTGCAATTAAATAATGTAATTGTAATATTGATTTTAATCGAACTACCGGGTGGTTTCATTATCTTGAAACGATTGGTTCTTTTTTTGGTCCACTTTTTGTCCAAATTGTTGTTTATTTTGTAATTACAAGGGAAGTCAGGTGCCTCCAACACGCAGTGTCAGAGATGGGTTTCCGCCCGGCTTATAAAGGGCGTAAACGATTATTCCCGGGGCGTAAAACCATATTGGGCACGAAGCCCTTTTTTATTATCATAATAACACCGCTGTAACTAATCGAACACAAAATTGATCCACTTTTATTTTTACAATAAATCTTATTGGTTTCTTCCAAGAAATTTGTATTGTTTTGTTTGTATTGTTCGTAATTAAATCTATTCTTTAATTACTAACAATACAAAATAGACACCACGTAATGTATCAATTGAATTGTAATTGTACATACGAAACTAACAACATAATTGTTACGTCTTCCTTATAATTTTGTTAAATGAATGATGGCATATGACTTACATATGTCTATTTTATTCAGTGAGAGAGATCTATATCTGGTAAACCGTTGAGGGGCTCCCACCTCTGGAGCCGTTTCTGGGTACACCACCAGGTCATGCTTATCATAATATTGTCAACCAAATTAAACGTACATACAAAATTTCAGATCAATCGATTGAAGATATATATCTGCCTTAAAAATAAGTTCTAAGATTCCACTCGAATAGTCATAGGGACGGACATATATAGTTACATTGCAAGTTAAATAAAAGCTTATAAAAAGCCATAGTCAACTATTGATGAGAATTTCAACTTGACATAGAAACTGTATTTATAAAGTACTAGATGTTTCCCGGGGCTCCGCTCCCGTGTGAATTTTGAGATAAAATATAGCCTATAGCAAGCTTGGATAATGTACCTTTCTAATTGTGAAATAATTTTTGAAATTGGTTCGTTAGTTTCAGAGATTACCCGCCTCAAACACACAATCTTTATAATAATAGGTTTTATTCCTAAACAACTGATTTTATAGCGGTTTTCACTGCATCTTGAATATAACTTAGAAATTGGTCTTTTATTATTGGAAGTCTATGTACAGTTGACAATGGTTTAAACATCCATAAACCGGCCGTTGACACGTTTAGAAACTGGTAAAATAATTTCATGTTCTTTACAGCGATTTATTAGTCTATAAATCTATGTTCAGTTGCTGCATGGGTAGTTATAGTTACGCTTTATTATGACAGTTAATAATGGAAAAATGTGTATTTATTAATTGTTTAAATTATAGCGATCAAAGAAAAAACAAAAAAAAAATGAATCATACAAAATCGTCCGATGAAGCTAGTAGAATTACAAAATATTTTCAGTATTTTACATATTATTTTATATTTAGTTTAAAAACACCAAAGTTCTTCTCGTACGAAGCAGGCGCGGGTCGCTAGTACATAGGTACATACATTTAGTGATTCCCCACGCGTCGAAATGCGACTCGGCTAATACAACCCTACTTGGCGTTACCCCCCGCGGGCCGGGGTCAACAACCCCCCGACCTTGGTACCCTCCGCTGAAATATCGACCTTCCAATGTTTTGCTCGAGGTTGATTGGGATAAGTTATGTTTTGAACGATCGTGTTTTCAGTTGCTTGTTTAATAACACGTTAATCTACTCAAGTGTATTGTTACTTAAATGTATTGTACTAGCGCCCCTTTCCGGCTTCGCTCGGGTAAAAACATAATAAATTATACACCTCAACCTTCCTTAGAAATTTGGTGAAAACCGCTTGAAAATATGTGCAGTAGTTTGTTGTTTTATCGTGACAGACAGACAGATGTGGCAGAGGATTTTATTTTATGTATATAAGGGAGTATACGGCAATATTTTTCTTACATTTTTGGTCCAAAATGAGACTCTCTCTAACATGTAAACGACAAAATGATGTTACAGTTACAATCTACTTAATAAATAAAGGTATATCGCGCATCTACATAGTATCTAGATATCCATTGCTGTACAGCAATGGATATCAACAAGGAATGAATGCCAACAAAATCGAATTCAAACGGCGAAATACAAACATATCGTGACTAGGATGTGTACGGTTCTAATACACAAGTGACCAACAAACAAACAGACACGACACACAAATCTGACCTCGCTATACATGAAGGGCCCTACTCAGTACTTGTGTTGATACTCTATCAATATTCGTAGGTACCTTACCTTACAATCGTGGATATTATATGGGAATTTCTTATGTGGAATAGAGATGTTTCAATCAGTTCAAATTTGATGCTCTTTTATAAAAAATAATTACATAGATAATTTATTCTTGAAACCGTCTTGAGGCCGCGGTGTCAGAGCGCTCGGCTTCAAAAGGCGATTTTTAAGTATCAGTACATTACATACACGTCTGATTTATAGATCAATCTGTGGATTTTACCATATAATTTATTACCATATATTTAAGAGCATCAACTTTTGGTGAAGGAAATCATCATATACTGCTGCTCAGATGGTGGTAATTTTTACGACAAGGCAGATGATTTTAGATGACTCAAAATGTGACACCAGTATTACCTTTAAAACAATCGAAAAATAAAAAAATACAGACAGATCCTCAGTAGCAGGTGTTTTTGAAATGGTAACTAATTTACAACCACATAAAATACGATTCCCTATTAAGACAAAAATCTAGGGTAGAAAAAATAATCAAAAAAGCGTGCATTAAAAAGCCATTGGGTGCGTATTAACAAATGTTTAGGGGTCATTACGAGATGGGCGGAATCCGAAATAGATAAGGTCTATTTCTCACTGCGTTGCTACGACAATGATACGATAATTATGTTATGTTTTGTAATGTTAAATCGTTGAATAAGAATTAGCCAGCTCTCACACATTATTTTGTTAGATAATAATCATAATTTTTACGAAATTATGTAAAAAATATCCAACATCATTCATAAAATCAATAATGTACATATGTGCTTTAATTATGTAAGTCATATAATTTTTCTAGAGTCGATGATAAATTTTATTCTATTTACTTTAGCTAAATTGGTATAGAAGTACAAAGTTACAAAGTCTTAAATTGTGATAAGTCGCCGATATTGAAAATTAAGTAGAATATATCACAAATTTCGGCCCTTATATCTTACTCGTGTCTGTCCAAATCAGTGAGCGGCCTAGAAAGCCAAAATTTACGACCACACTGCCGGTCACCTGCCACTCGTGTCAGGATAAACATGCGCGGGCGCAGGCGGTATTTATTGGTGGCTTTGATAATTCTGTTTAAATTAATAGCCGGCGATCTGGAAGAAATATTACGTCTTGTATTTGTTACGTTAATATGTTTTATTAAGTGTTTTATCACATTGATTTGATGATTATTATATTTTGTTTATATGTTTGTGATTGATGTTAATTTGTGCTTAATTTTTGTGAAAATCTGAAGATAGCAAAAAAAATTTCTTTAATCCAAAACTTTGCAACTCCAAGTATATTAGAATTTTGAAGCTGTGAACATTAATAAGATCTTAGATTATTAAATAATCGATAGATATGAATTCAATTGTATTGATATAATAGATATATAAAAAAACACAACAGGAAGTTGAAATGATCAAGCGAATGATACAAAACCTTAATCAATTCCCTAATCCAAACAATAATTACTTTTGACAAAGATAAAACCACAAAGACAACAAAAACAACGTAAGGCAACACTCATCAAAACGAATGCCTCAACGGGGACAAAGATAATTCAACAAGGAAACAGCGGGCAGGTGCTGCCAATTACGAATAGAGAAACAAAAAGACCTTCAAGGATCACCTTACCTCGAAACACCTTTCCAACGCAGCTGCTGTCATTAAAAAGGGAAGTGTCATAAATGACGCTTAGGATAATATTTGCCTTCTTTTGACTTTAAATAGACAATGCAAAGGCATCTAGTCTGTTCGTAATTGTTACCATACCACCCATAGTTTCATAAACCGAACGCTTCATAAAAGAGATTCAAAACCCTGTACAATGGGTCCCGTTTTGCTTTTGTTCTCGTTCGAGGGTAGTTTTGGAAATGCGTCTTCCCGGTAAGAGGTTTTGTTGTTTCTGATGAATATATTTGTATTGTTTACTTATTTAGCATGGTGTTTTAAATGTTGCTGGCTGGGTGTAAATTCCTGTAGTGACTACATACAATGTCGTTATACCTATATAGATTGATGATATATTTTACGTGCAGCAATGGTAAGCTCTTTTGGCATGATAGAAACCAACACTGTTTAATTGAGTTTCTTCCGGTATTTCTTCTCAGCGGTGGTCGTTCAGTAATGTCAGTTTGTAGCTTTTTGAGAGATTACTATATAATATAAAATTTGTCGTGAAAAAGTGCCTGTGAAGGTCTTAATTTCTGTATAAATTGATTTGATTTACGCAATTAATTTTTATCTGAGCACGTATCGTGCATTTAAATGGCGACATACATTTAAAAGTTGCATCTAATGGGAAGTGTTTGTCTAATCAGAAAATTTTAATAAATAATACATCTTATTACTTACTTAATTACACGTACATATGTATAATTAAAAACTCAACATACCCATAAATAAATTTCGCTACACCTCGTAGGTCGTCATCAACTAGGTATATATACTATAGTTATCAGTCTAATCATATTAACTTATTAATTTAAAGTACGTAGATTGGTAAGTGATGTGTATGATGCACTCAGAATGTCAAGAGTACTAACTACTACTTCAGGCATTTTCCTTGAATCGCATTACTGTAGTGTAGAATGATTTGACTTTGACGACATTCTTAAATCATGTCTGATTGCTAATCAAAATAATTTAGTGCGTTCCATTGAATCATACTTTTTGCTAAACGTCTCAATATTATTTTGAATTGTTTTATTTTTTGTACAATTGTCTTCACTAAATTGATATTTTACTTCGGTTGACAACTAATTTGTCAAAACGTCCACTTTTTATATATCGTTGATATCCTTATCTCTAAAGCACCGCTCGCTGGAATCGATCATGGCAAACGAAGATAAGGCAAAGTTTACAAAAAAAGGGAAAGAAACGTTCCTGTTATCGTTAAATTGTTAAATCTCCGACAATTTCGGTGCATCGGTTCGTGAAACCGTTTGTCGGCGAAGCAGCTTACTTTTATAGCTTTTTTCATTCATTCCCGTTCTAAGAATAGAGGCGGCTTTTTGGCGCCTTCGAAAAACCTCACCTCTCTTTTTTTGTCAAAAAAATTTGGCGCTGGGATCGATTTTGAATGCATTCTGTTTACTTACGTAATAACGATCAACAGTATTGTTATTTTTAAATTTTCTTGTTGCATTCATGAAGTTTGAGGCATTATCCAGTTCTTTACTTTGAAATAAAACTTTATGAATGACCTGGCAATTTTCAGTCTTCGTTTAATAATTTTGATGATTAATAACTTAAGCTTGAGAGCAAAAAGTAAAGAGCCAGTGTGTTTCGACAGATTGAAGTCTTTGATCGAAAATTGATGGTCAAATAATTGCAGGGTGCAAAATTAAAACTCGATTTCGGCAACCCATGCTCTTTCCTTCATTCATTCAAGTCAATCACAGATATTATAAGCTTGCTAACGGAAATCTGAAATTAAAATGTTCGCTGATTGACCTTTTTCACCAGCTGGTTTAGTACTGACTTGTCCGACGCTGTAATTATTTGCATTAGATTACAAATTTTAAACTTTATTTAAAATGAAATAGTTAGCTAGGGATATTTAATATCTATTGGAAATATGATATCATTAAAAAGGTTGTACAGAATGTGTATTTTCATTTCAATAAATATAATTTCATTGTTGTACCCATTCTATTGGGCTAGCAAAATGATCCCTTCAAATGTTTTAATTTAATCATTTGTACGTAAACTTCTGAAACGACTTTAATAAACGGGGTTTGGTGAAATTACACAGCGAATTTCGCAGCGATTAAAATCTCGTGCCCGCTTTTTTACCCTTCGATGGAACAATAAGGTGATTAGCAACCCTTAGGGCTAACCCTACTCCCTTTTTAAACGTCAGAATTACTTCTCGGAACTTTGTTACGTTGTTTTGATAACCAGGATCGCTGTTTGAAATCTTTCCTGGCTTTGAAATCTTTCGCCGCTCGCCATTTTGCCCTTTTTCAATTTGGCTAATGTCTTATTAAGCCGTCACTTGTGTTTTAGGTTTTGTTACATTGTACAAGGTTTTTATTGGTTGTTTTTGTGTTCGCGGATTGATTTGATTGGTGCGCATCGTCTTTTATTTTTAGCGTCAAAATTAGTTCAAGCATTAGTTAATTGCTTTGTATAAATTAAATCAAATCATATTTCTGTCTGTTATGAAGTCAAGTTTATTGAAATATGTTGTTCTTTCTTTACTTAAAGATATTATTTAGCTTAATTGTGTTTAGCTTACTCTCTATGCTTTGAAATATTATTTATTAACTTTATCTTCAAACGTCGCGTCCGGCATTAGAAAGACAAATTTATGTGAAACGAAAGCCGCGCAGGCAATACAAGTGAGCTCTCCGTAATTTCATCAAAACAAACGAGTAATTCCAATGCCAATGATTTACGAAGTAGATCCGGTCATTCACTGTCTGCATTCTCATCCCGAGGTCAAGGTGAACATGGGATGCATAATTAACACAGTCGAATTGATTCAACACGGTAAGGGTTTTGATAACCGGGAAGATATCATTTACGCGATCGTCAAAGACATGCTCTCAAATACGGCTGGGTCGATTGTGATGAAAATTGGAATAGTAATAGTCATGCCTGTGTTAAATATAGGTTAGCGCGGGCGGAGCTCTGAACAAAATGTATCATTTCTGTCTACTGTGTCATGTGTTCGGTTGTTTTTTTTCCAGGGGTTTAGGGAATTAAAAACTCACTAGTCACAGTTTGATACTCTGTTTCAGTTGGATAAAGAATAATCTATTTATCCTTATCAAAATAGATTAGGTACTGTTTAACCCACTAAAGCGGAGTGAGAGCTGATTTCTATGGTTTTAATTTTGAGCAGCAATTGTTAGAGAAATATCTATTTTCACAAATTTTCAATGTATTAGTACTTACTAATACACTGGGACACTTGTCCCAAAGGTAAACTGACTGATAGTGCTTGGCATGAAGTTGAAAATATTTTTGTCAAAATAAAATAAATAAACAAATTTGAGTGCAATAAACTTAAGATTTATTCTAAAAAAATGCTTATGTAATTTTACATTTCCATGTCCGATGGGTGTTTTGCGTCTCCCTTTTTCATATTTTTCTGTGGAAGAAACCTATCTTAACAGTAGATATCTGTCATTCCCACAGGTGACAAGTTCCGATTTCAAAACGACGACGTATCTTTTCCCCACCATATAAGTCAAGTCCCCTCCACTTCTCGCCGGTGTCTATTACGATACCAGTGTAGGGTGTCGCCGGTCCAGAAATATCTGGCTGTTTGACGAAGACCTCTCTCATACGGCTGTGTATCATTGGCATGGGGAACATTTTGATGCATAACTTAGTCGTAATTATTCATCTATTTATACATTAAGTTTTTATGAAACACGCAGAACTTTCTTGAAGGAAGCATACAGTGTGTGGTCGCAGTCGCAGGTCTTCTAAAATTATCTTGCGTCCTTATGAAATTTAAAAGCAAAAAGGCTACTTCAAAAATCTTCTAATATCTCCTGTATTGATAAACTGCTGCAGGTCATTCTTCTATTGATACATCACCTGGAAGCCAATATACTATCAATTCGTATGTGATTAGTTGATTACTCTTTAAAAAAAAACGAAGCAATCTACCACTGTCTTCGATACTGCTTCGCCCGTCCGCAATCACTTAATGTTGACTTATCTGAGCAAACCATCGAACCTCAATACACATGTACACCTATGTAATTACTTAAAACTAAAAGCACTGTCAGTCCGGATTATCTCCAAATTGATTGGATTTCGACCATTTGATTGATGATTTCACCGGGCAACTGTTGTTGTTTTAGCAAGACTAATTGTATGTGTTTTGAAGCCATTGATTTATCTCATTGATGGACTGTCTGGAGCTGTGGAGAAAAACTTGAACTGATTCGTCTAGTGGATGGAGATAATGTTTTAATGTATTACGCATAGCTACCATTTTTTGTCCAAATTATATTGCCAATTATTATTAAGGTTAATTCCTATTAATTCCTACATTGAATCGATAAGTTAGATCTTTCTTACTACGAATTCCGAAACTTAGAAGCACGACAAACCTTTATTTGTGTTTAAATTAATTAATAAAATGTTGAATAATTATAGTTGAATAATTTATTCAAAAGTTAGACCTTCACTTTTCACGTCAAATTTTGTATTATATAATTAATAGTAATTTCTCTAAAACTACTACACGGATTTTCATGGGGTTTTCACCAATATATAGGTGTGATTCCTGAGGAAGGTTTAGGTGTATAATTTATTATGTTTTTACAAGAGCGAAGATGAGACGGGCCGCTAGTTTAACATTAACATAATTTACAATGACTAAATCAATTTCATTTGAAGACTATATGTATCAGAGTAAGGAAGAAGAAGAAGCATCGTGACTTTATATCACGAAACTAACAGTGAGAAAGAGCGCTTTCTATATAGGACCCGTTGTGTAACGTGTTCACCCGTTGTGTTTGTGTACACAATAAGAAATTGATTTCCATTTTTTGTCGTCACCGATTTCGATTGAATCGAATACGGAAAAATAAAGAGATTCGTCTCGATGTGAATGCGTCCACGTCGAACATTATGCTTGCGTTCGACAGGATTCGATGCTCCTGCCATAGACTTCCTTTATTGTCTATAGATTATAGAGATACTATAGTTTTTTTAAAACTATCTCTTATTTCTTAGAAAATCAGTTGGTGATCAAATATTATTATGTTGGGTTAAGGTCAATTTTATCTAAATCGATTGAACGTGGTGTACGTTCATCATTTTCATTTCTTGATGTGTAGCTCAGACTCACATATTTCTTAATTATTTAATTTAATACTTAATATCTTTAGCATTTTAACTGGTGTCGTTGTTTTATAGACATTAGCTTTTGTTTCTATAAACAAAATTTGAAAGTTGTGGTTTGATCAAGTCAATTTTAGAACACTATTTCTAGCTTCCTCCTCATATAGTCTTGTCTCGTCCATCTCTCTCTAAGTCTTTGTCATCAGCTGGATTCATTCGTCCCTACATACTTTTTGTCGCTGGGATAATTCTAAATCGGGTTGGGTCGTTGCCGCCTTATTCTGGGCTTCCTGTTGCGCAACACTGGCAACACTGACAAATGGGAATGTTGAGATGTGTGTTTTTAAAACGGTTGAAAAATTGCCTAGCTTTTTTTTCAAAATTAAATTTGGATATAAGTGGCCAGGCATGTTATGACATTAATCAATATCTTCTAAACAGTAATAACTTATTTGAGTAAAGCAGATGGTAAAGCTTTGATTAATAATGACACAAGTTATTTAAAAATGTATTTTATGAGAACGTTCCTTTCGTTGGAAATTATTACGATATGTTAGTCTCTCCCTTTACGTTTTTTGTAAGTCATCTTTGTTCTATGATGTTGTATCTTTACATGGTTTGGTATTTATTCATGTCAAGATTCCTATATCTTGAAATCTGGTTCTATGCTCAACATTTTTGTTGCCCATTCATCGATTAATCATGCAGGGATTATGATTTAACCTTTTTCTTTATTTTTCAATCCTCATAAGTCCGACATAACCAAGCCACACACTTATCTGCAAAATACGTATTAGCACCAAAGGAGTTAGAATTAAAATAGTTCTTCATACGATTATATGAAGAATAAATTCTCAGCAATTTACGAGTAGAGATCGGAATTTTCTTGCTGCTATTAAATTTACGATGTTTCGTTGCAATTTTCCTGCTCACTTAAATCACGGCGCCTGTATCGTGCTGCCAGAAGTATAATCACGATGTAATTATCATTTCATTATCATATAATTTATTTTTATGTGTAACTGCTACTATTATCTCAACTTGGTTACCAAAAGGCACTATATTGCGCAACAAATAGTCTGGAAAGTCTCTGTGGTCATTATTAGCATAATATGACACTTTATTTTATTGTGTATAATATTTTTAAGAGCGTAATGGATCATATCTATTACTTCATCTTGTTTGCGTCTTGATCCTACCATCGAGTCCCACGGTGAATATAATTACTTAAATTTATTTTCAGGTTCGATTCTTCTTCGCAAACCATTGGTTTTCGTCCATATGAGGATTGTCATTTTAGTTAGGTTTTTCTATTATCTCGGATTAAAGTTCTTTAATTCCATTTATTATCTCGATATCTTCATTTAGCCATGTTTTAATGTAGACTGCGAGTCGGTTTGTTTATAATAAAGCGTCTTCTATTGATATTACATACGTTAATTATATATTTGTACTGTGGCATTGTTAACTGTGGTAACACAATCATAGTTCTTAAGCTGCAGCCGTTAATTTTAATGTCATCTTAAGTGCATTAGTTAGTAATACATTAGATACTCGTAGATAGATCCGATGGATTCCTTCGATTCCTCGAGTGTTTCCAACTCAAGTGTCTCACTGAATACAAATTAAACGTGGACAAGCATTACATACCTGTTTAATCGATGGTTTATTCAAATAGTTCCATGGCTTTTTGTCTACTGATCGTTTTAAACAAAGACAATCGTGAATAATTCTGTTGTTTTAAATCGATGTAGTTTTGGTTCCCGTGTTATTGTGCCCTTAGGTGGCATCAATTGAATTTTAAGTAGGGATTCAATTATGGTAGCAACATTTATTAACTTTTTCGATTATGGATCATGTTAAAATGTACATGATCCCTGACTCTCCATCCAACCTCTTACGTATTTATTGTACTTATTTGTTATTTGTACGATTTTTGGAAAATGCTTTTATCATTTAATTCATTCACACAATATTCTTCTCAAGTACCTAATTGTGTATCTCATTATATCCTACTGAAGTAAAATATAATATGACGATATGGACATTGAACTTCACATTCCTCATAGACACTCCTCAAACTAAAAACGTAGTAACTTCAGTTTAAATTATGACTAACTTATGGTTTAAAGTTTGAAGTCATAAAGCACGGGTTGTACGAAATAATTGAGAGGTGTAAAATAGCTAATTAGAAGAGTGTTTACTTTTGAATTAAGTCTTGTAATTAACTGGTATTATTTATTAGCAGGGTGTCGACCTGCGGGCTTCACGGTCGTTCCCAAATAAAAAATTTAGGCCGAGTTCTGTAAGAAATAAACATTTATTTATTTAACATTCTGAGCAAGGCATGCGGCCCACCTGATGAAATGTGGTTACCTCAGCATATGGACGCCTGGATCTGCTAGTCAGCTTTGCGCGGCGTCTTTATTTGTTTTTGTAAGGCGGCACGTACACCCGGGTCTGCAGCTACACACTCATTATTTGATTAGTTTATTTTCTTGAACGCGGACGATGACATAACGCTTGTAATCTGCGAAACTAATATTACTTTGTGTATTATTTTTTGGTGTGGTTATTTTTTGTGTGGTGTGTTAAAAATATGTATGAATGAAATCCACCCAGGATTTCATTCATACATATTTTTAAGGGGACAGACGGCGCGTCTTCGTGCATTTGTATATTTTATTGTTAATTTGGTAAATCAAAAATATGTTGTTTTAATTGAAATAATAAAAAGATATGTCTCAAAAGTGTATGTAAAAATATCTATTGTTGTAATTATTTAGTAGGTAAAATTACGTACACAATTCTTTTTTGTAATTTGTAATAACAAGAAACGAAACAACTGATGTTTTTTAGAACTGGTTAGGAATATATAAGTGGATTATCTTTCCCAACAGTGGGACTGAAAATTTGACAGAATTATTACAATTAAATACAAAATGTAGATAAGCTGAAGGAAAATACGAAAATATTGCCATTTAATAAATTGTATTCAACAAATATTGCGTTTCGTTTTCCTCAAACTTGGGTCTTTCCCTAGCGTTGGGTTTTCACATAACCTACAAATTAGGTTTTCACATAACCTACAAATTAATATCAGCAAAGAAATACCTATTGTATCCTATATTTTAATACTACTAAATCAAAACAAGTTAGTTTTGAAGGAAAACTTTTTCCACGAATATATAATTGCCAAAAATCATCGAATAAACCACACCGATTTCAAAATGCCCGTTATTTTCTAAGATAAGTTTGATAAAATCAATTCCTGGTTGAAAAGCTAGTATCATTTCAATATAATATTGATTGTAATAAGCAATTTCAATTTATTCTAAATGATCCTAGTATAACAGAAAAATCTGATGTTAAATATCTGTTATTAGATTTAAATTGTTTCATTCCACTTATCCTAATAACAAACATTTTAACCAAGATGTGTTTGCGATTGAAAAAGCTGCAACAATTCAATCAGAAATGTCAAGTGTCACATATCTTAATCAGAAGAATCACGGTGATTCTCCTGTCATCGTGATAAATGAAGTCTGTCAAAGCCGCCACGCGTCTTATAAATAAAACTCCAAAGAAAACGTATCTATTCGTGATCACATTGAAATAGTTAAGACAACAGCCACCGGAATAGCAACAGCTAATGTGAGCCCTTTTAGACGATCATTAGTCGCAAGCGCAAGGCTAGTAATTTGTTACCCGACTTCGAATGGTGGTGTGTTTTAACAGTATTCTTATGTAGGTATCGTTACAGTACACTCTAATAATAATTATCTAATTTTTTCTTGTCTAATCTGATATTATTCTAAATCTTTAAATTTCCTAGGCACTCCAGTTTTTCTGTCCAATATTGAGCTTAGAATTGTTTGCATAGTGTCTTCTCTGTTCAGTACTTTTCTTAATGTTGTGTTGTTGCATTAAAGTATGCCGACCTTAATCACAATGCTGGCGCCTCTTTTGTTTTATGCTCAATATCATCACCACTAGCTTAGGCTAGTGGTGATGATATTGAGTGGTCGTCTGGTATTTAGATACCAGACGACCACTAAAGAGTACTGTTTCCTGACTAAACATTTGATATTGCAGTTCCTATATTTGTGTGAAGCGATATGATTCGAGTTGAAGTGAAGTTCCCCCTTTGTTTGAGAAGCCCTTATTCAGGAACGAGCGCTTATTAGCTTTTTAACAAAAACTATATAAAGTTACGTAGCAGGCGTAGCAACTAGACTGCCGTCGCATACCATCGCCCGACTGCTCGAACTGCTCGCCCTTTTAGATCTTCATTAGACTACGTGTATGGGCCGCGATCTCGTCAAAACTGGTCTTTCTCAAAATGGCCAGTTTCAGCCCCGTGCACACCAAGTCCCGGCCCCATTTTCAGTCCAATTAAGGCCGCACCGTTTTGCCCATTTCTGGATCAGACGTCGGCGTTTCTGAAATGTGTTTTTGCAAGCATCGCGTGTACGCTGAAATGATATTTGAATTAACCGCTTTAATCGGCCGAGTTGTTGGTAATGATGATCCACTTTTATTATATGTTCTACCATTTGAGTTTTTTCGCTGCTCGTTTTCAATTTATGGTACATAAATTGCCTCTTGCAATAAAACTAAACACGGATGTACTCAATTAAATGTAATACCTGATAAAGCTGAGATATTTTTATATTGCTACTAAAATTTCAAACAGACCGCAGATTTCTGCAGTCGTAAAAAGATCCGCGATAAAATGAGCTAACACTAGGTAGAAATAGGTTATACTTAGAACTGAATAGCAAAATGATTGTACCTAAATAAGCTAGTCCTTGAATTTCTTAAAATATTGTCCAATTAGGATCGAGACAGGTTACAGAAGAATCTCAAAATCGATCAACGTAATATCATACTACTATTCGTAATGTACTCAAAATTTACGCTTTTAACACGCACCATCATTGATGAATTGGACGTGCATATTTGGATTGCCATAGATTTACCGTATATATATAGAGTCTGGGTACTTAAAAGTTTATTTACGTAAGCTTTAGAAAATCATTCCTAGAGTGTAACGGCTCGAGGCAGGAAGCTTCGCAATCGGCGTGCCTGGGGCGCTACGGACCGTCAACTAGCGAGCTTAAAGCTCTTCATTACGAGTCAGACGGGTTTTTGTTGAGCTTACAACTTTTTCAGGAAGCTCGCGTGTGCGGTTGGAGTTACTTTTGGTCTAAATGACAATAAACTATTTTTTTTGGTAAATTTTTAGTATTATTAAAGTCTTGATTTTTTGCCTACAAGTTAGTTAGGTTTAGGTCAAGATTATATAGTATAGTCTTGAAACCTGAAAGCAAAAATATTATTGAATTATAATTTTAACTAGTTCTGTCTAATGTACGCACACAGTTGTATCAAGTGCAAAACCCTTGACCAAATCTTATTTAAACTATTATTTTAGAGATATGTAGACCATATAACACTACAATCATATAACTATGCCCGTTACAGTTCCCTTAAAATTCAATTATTGGACACAGAATCACATATATAACACAATCATTAAATGTTACGCAACGACGATGATGAGGTACACAAGTATACGATACTAAGGAGTAACGAATCTTGACGATGTATCAAAGGTATAAGCGAATACATAGACGAATGAAATGTAGATCATAGAAGATATTCTTACATTACTTCAATAACACAGCGACCCAAGACGACCTTGATCTCCGATAAAACTTTACTAATTCCATGTTCTTGTAATTCTGAAATGTTTCAACTCAGTAATTTTCTATGCTGGGTAAAACTGGATTCAGGAGCAATCAAGAAAGCAACGCACGTATATTAAGTATTTTGATTTGCTATTCGTCATATTTCTATCTCTTATCGTTCAATGTTTACCTATTATACAAAACTATTACTTTGCATTGAAAAAGTTGCGTGAATAGGCACTGTTTGTTTACCCTCGCTGTATTTTGGGGCCACTTGTTGTGTACACCAATGAAACTGATATAATAAAATATCTCTTACTCAATATATGTCAGAAACGTGCTCTCTATTCGTTCAAAAGGTCTGTGCGATGCGCCTTTTAATTTATAAGTGCTTATTATGATTCCATGATTTCATTGTTTCCGGTTTTCGAGTGGCCGGCTCACTGATTTATTTTGATGTTCTACTTAAATATTCCTTAGTTGTGTAATTAGGCTTTACGAGTACATACGCTTCTGGAGCTCATGTACAAATTACAAATTTCTGAACTTTTTTTTTTACTAACTTATTCATAGAGGAGTAACCATTTGTTAAAAACGCGTTTCGGATATTTTTTCCTGACCAAGACAAGCATCACTTACATTCGTATCTTGATTTTCGAACAGGTCTTGATTTATTTTAGTAGTTTCTGCTGTGGTAGGTGCGTTTAGTTATATGTCTGTTGCTATTTCGGCTATTGGCCCCGGAACTAAATTCTTTGCTCGATTGCGAACTCAAATGTAATCTTTAAGACCTAAAATGCCACCAAATGTCTCCCATAATTTATCATCATCGTTATTTCCAAGTTCATTGCTGGACGTACATGGTCGTCTCTCGATTGATCATATCTGTTATGGGCTAACTGGCCCTTGTCAATCTATAACGATGTCAGGTGTGGTTATTGAGAACACTGATCACTGACCAATGCTCAATGCTAGTCATACCTTACGTTTATTGACCGTTGTACATGATAATATATCAGAATAGAGAAAGGTACATTATAAACTTGTGCAGTGGGTCTGTAATTGGACTATACTATTAAAGGAGTGGCATATAGTGGAATGTACGTTTAATTTATTTTCTTTATCCTCACTCAGTCATGTATTTAATACATAAAATGTATGTAATACATAAAAGTATTTCCCAAGGATTTAAATAAAGGTCGTTTAATTCCACGTAATGACCACGACCACAAGCATCAAGTAAAACGAAATAATGAGAGTGTTATTGACGATGTTCAATCTCAATTGGCTACGCTAGCTCGTTGTCTTCTGTTTTCTTTGTCTCTGGTCCAAGGTGCTCATGGAGTGAGGAATGCGGATTAGAAATGTAAATCTCATACGAAAAAAAGGAAAGGAGCGGGCTTCGATCGAGCCTATTTAATTGTCGACGACAGGAGTTTTTGTCCGACATACAATCAGCTGGTATCTATCACTGCGGGCGTTGACCCCGATCGATCTGATATCTTGGAGTGAGAGATTGTTGTTAGGGCTGCTACTGATAAGTTTTGAGAAATATTCAGAAATTTGATCTTCTTAGGTACATTGATATCGATGCTAGAAACGACAGTTGTTCACAAGTAACATCAAAACTGACTTATTTTACTCTTATCTCTTATAACTATTTCCATCATCTATTAATTCGAGCTTTTGAATATTGTCGTAATGTATAACCTTGAAAATGACAGACGTTCGTAATTAACAAGAGGTTTATTCAGGAAGATGAGGTCTCAACCATAGTTCTCGGTATATTTAGATCTATTTAGCTTGAAATAATCCTTTGTATATCGAATATTTTTTGCGCAGACACGTCAACCAAAAAACAATGTCTGTCGGAGGCTGTAAGGCAATAAATCATCTGTGACAACCCTAAGATAACGGAATAAATGCAAAATCACGGCGGGCGATTCGGACGGCCAACTCGGGTATAAAGGCTTGTGACTTGTAGATTTGGGAGATTATTTTTATGTTTTGCTTGCCTATTCTCTCGAAAACCATCATTATAGAGTTTCAATTTATTGTTTGCCCTTTCGTCTACTTTGACAGAGTGGACAGATAGACCAATTTGAATTTTGGATTTATGTTATACGATTTTATACTTGCTAGACAAGGTAATATGAACATTGTATATCTAATAGCAGGATATTTACTGAGCTATCCAAAAATGTTAACTATTTATATACCCATTTACAATAATGTACAAGCAAGTGTTGAAACTACCACTTCGTCCCATATTTTTCTGAAATAAATTGATATGGGGCAATATATTACTCTCCCACAATCCAATATCAATATTCCGGACATAAATCCTATTCGGTCAGCCTAAACCAACAAGCTTATTGAGAAAATACCTACGACGCCTACGTTACATTTTGCATGATAGCTATCAACATTCTGCCAAACTGTGCTATTTGTTCATTCATTTGTGAACGAATATATTCACAATTTAATACGTTTGGACATTCTTGGAGAACACGTCATTAGAATGTCACGAGTCGTCGTACGGCTCGGGAATATGAATGGATTTGTTGTCAATGAACAATTTGCGGTCATTGTTTCATTGAATAAAAATATGTACATGTTTTTACAGATGTCAATAATGTAGAGGAAGATTGGAATGATGAATGGAATGCCATAATAAGCGTAACATAACTTGTTAAAGCTTTTCTCATTTACGCTCCAAATTGATATGACGCTAGGTGGATTCCATTTCTGAATTAGTATTTATGGTATTTTACCTGTAATCTAATTACGTAACTTTTTTGATCTTCTGTTACAAAAGAAACTGAAGCGATGAATTAAGAAGGTACAACTGGACCCTTGAATGCACAGTAATCGCGAAATTAGCCATTGCGAAAACCACTTAACATGATTTTCTTGGATTTAATGAAAGATGTTAAAAACGGACGCTACAATGTTCAACGTATAAGGAACGGAGAAAGAGATAGCAATATAGAAAGGACATAAAAACAGCAATTAAATGCAACAGACTTGTATCCTGATGCCATTTAGATTTCCCTCAAAAGGTTTATGTAATGAATACGGCTGTTAACCATTTATGTTTATTGTCCTTGGCCCATGTCATACAACTTGTATGACAAAACTATTTTATTTATAGGAAGTGGATGTCCGTTTTCTATAAAGAGAGCTTGAGGATGAGCCATATCCGCCATCAATTTACAGAAGATACAATATGTATTATTTGTACATGCGTCAATGAATGTACGTACGTAACGTACGTGTAAGTACAGTGGATGATAGCTATGTTCAATATAACGTTGATTTTTGCGTCTTTATTACCAAACTCTTCTTTTTCTTTATTAGTGAATTCATAATTAATGAGCATAGCGACGTCATTATGTCCTTCTACACAGATTTTAAAGATTAATCTGACTGATGCATATAAATTTTAACGAGAGATCCGATGGAAGCGTAATAAAGCGGTTCGCTTCGTAAGATTTCGAAAAATTGTTTTATCTGTTAAGCTTAATATCCACAAGGTGCGCCTTTGAAACTATAAAATTAATAGTGATTCCATTCCCAGTCACAACAAAAATAAATGCGTATTTTAATCAGCTTTTTGCCTCTGGTTCTTTACATATTCCACCGCTAAGTAGCCCGAGGGACATTATTCAGCTGTCATGAAAAACGTTATTTCAATTGCATCCACTTAGTTCTCCGAGACTGGAGCGGTAATGCATTTATTAACTATTAATACAAAACAAGACAAATCGATCTTGAATGGGTAATAAATGATCGCACGACGGAGCACAGTCGTTAATACAACTAAATGTGAATCAAGAAACTGATTCAATTAAAAGTTTTTGTATGAAGAGTCGAGGCATACATTGTTCGAAGAACACACCACACGCACCTGATCTTTGGGTCTGACATTGAAGAAAGAGTACACACCGCATCTTTAACATGTGAATATGCTACCGCATTTAACAGAGTCTTGTATTAACACCTCAGTCCTCTTTGATCTGGTGAACAATACATATCAAATCAACACCGAAAGAAAACCATCAAAATAATACTGTTAAACCTCGAGTTGAAATTGTTAAGCGAAGTTGCAAGCACAGTTGCGCCAAAGGCACAATACAACGCTGTGCTCGAACAATCTACAAGCGAATGTTCTTAGTCGGTGTACTTCTTAAAGATTAAAATCGCAGGAACAAAGTGGTGTTATTACTGGTGTACCTTGACACCGACACTGTTATGAAGCTCACTCAGATCTAATCAGGCTAGATTGCTTTTCATGTACAATTGTTGTTAGTAGATCCACATTTGATATTAAACTTCTTTATATTTGAGACGACATTGTAACTTTATGGTAATAAGGACCATAATTTAATTGAACATCCGGGTCCTTTACCTTTTAATTTTTTTTTATGATAAGTGTTATGAACTATTTTAAAGTAATTTAAGATATCATAGACTTATAGTATTTCTATTTACATTTTCGATATTTGGAGTTTCTGTTTTCTTTTAAATAGCTGAATCTACATTCTACGTGACCCATTGGCATTTAAGATTATTTTCTTCAATTTTTTGTGCTTATAACAACCTCCTAAATAGAATTCACAATCTTTATCCATACTTATTGGTCAATGATATAATAGTTTTTTGCAGTTGGCACATAGCAAGCTTTCGCTATAAACGACTAATCAAAGCCACATCGTAAACTCGTATAACCCAGCAGATCTATTTTCGCGCGGCCTTGCCAATGAAAAACGTTTTTACAACCTCAGTGCCTCCACCGCACGAATCGATATGATACATTTATAATGCCTTATCGATACAGGTTCAAGAACGGTCAAGTCTTTATATTAAGCATCGTTTGAATAATTAACCTCCACTTTCATATCAGGGGTTTTTGCAACTTTCAAATCCTTTCCTAACTTGCAAATCTTTTACGTGGTTTGATTTATTCATGCTTCGGGGTCCCGCCGAGTTTGGAACATCGGTTCAGACAGAAATAGATTAGGAGATTTGGAAGTTGACGTACTTTTACCCGTTGCTGAAAGATCTGTTGATCGCACCTGTTTAAATATCATTCCCTGTGATACTAATTCTTTAGAAAATTCATTCCACTGCCAGTACTAATGGAGTAAACAACGCGTCAGCGAGACAGTGCATATTAAATGAGGTAATGATGAATGAAGTTCTTCTGAATTTCCGAAACATTGCCAGCTATTTAGGTTTGAATAATAGATTGGTTGGCTGGATTGTTGATTTATATAGTGTATATGGATAACCTAAAATCCTTTATTGTATGCTGTTTCTTGATGGTATGCTAATCAATTATGGCAAATCTATCATTTTCTTAGATATGATAATCCCAGCTATGCCTATCGGGTCTTCAAGTCACGCGCGTCCAAATGTCTCTCTAGCTTACTAATCATGTGTTTCCCTATTCGTCGCATTTGCATTTGGACGCTAATTAACACCTATGTTTTTAAAGTCAGTTGACGCGTTTGTGGTTAGATCACTAGTCTCAGTTCCAATGTCTTTGAACTCAAGACAAACCAAAAAGATTAGCATAGTTAAAAGTATATAAATATTGTGAAACGTAATTTCAATATTGTAATAAGTCATTATCTATATGTGGGTTTTCCTGTGTGTATCGCTCTTCGTATTTTGCTACTATTTATTAAATTAAGTAGGCTGGTACAGCCACGCTTTACGCAAACTGATAAGTTATGTAGCAAACAAATGGATGACCATGTACACACTTCTCGTCCGGACCTGGCACAAGAGATAAAACCAAAAAGTGCTGGCTTGATGTCGTCAAGAAGACTCCAAAGGTTGCTGAAGGACCGTGGGAAGTGGAGAAAAAAAATAGGAAAACGGACCCTGGGCTCCGACGTTATGTGGCTGAAAAACCACAGGCAAAACGCTCAGACGAGAAAGAGTAATATAACCTAGGTGTCTCCTTTTGAAATAGTTGTAAAACATTTATTATGTCTCGGTACGCAATATGTCCCATCATTAAGTATATTAAATTAGCTTTTGCCCGCGGCTTCGCCCGCGTCAATTTTCCAAGGGAAAAGGATTATGTTTCCGGGATGAAATGTAAGGGAAATTTTAAGAATGTTGGTTGAGTAGATAAAGCGTAAAGCGTTAACAAACAAATCTATTTTTCACGATTAAAATTGGTTCATCAATTGCGGGCTACAATTACAATGCCACAGACATATCACAGATTACGTCACACTTATGATACCACTCTGTTAAATTTCACTCACGGGTTAAATGTTTATATCTTCGTTTCTTTTCGGACACAAGATCCATAAAACAAATTACAATAAAATAAAAATTAAAACAATAAATAACTAATTAACCTAGTAGGTAGTTATAATGTATGGGTTAACCTTACCCAACAACCATACGTTGAGGTCGTCATAGGCTTCACCTCAAAAAAAAAGTGTTAAAGGTATGTGTGTTTTAAATATGTCGGTTTCATACAATCCGCGAACAGTTCGACAAACTTTGGCGGATTCAGTATAAATTGCTCATTTCTCATTGTGGTAAATAAAAGCACTTGTATAAACTACGCAATATTCATTCATTCCCGTCAGCATCTGTCCGAGGTTGGCGACAGTTTGGAGCCCATTACATCTAAAGTTTCCGAAAATCTAGTTTTCACGAACAAAGACATGCTCTAGTGCCGCATATCAGATTCTCCGGTTTTGAGAGGAACAAAAAAAAGGGTAATAAAACGGTGTTCTGTTCTAGCCAGAGTTGCCAATTCTAAATCTAGTTGGGTTGAAGGTCGGTCGGGGCGCACGGGAGCAACGCCTTCGCTGCTGGATATTTGGATGCAGGGGTTCGTTATTATATATTGCATGTACGTCTGGGGATAAAGGCCCTTGTAAAGGACGAGTTCGGTAATTTTTTTAGAGACGGGCTTTGAGAATTAATTGTATTAGTGAGAGTAATCGTGCATTTTTTGATGATTTAGGGTGGAAAATTGAAGGAAAGAGAGCTACTTTCTTCCTATAATGTATATGTATGTAATCCTTTAATTGGGAAAAAACCGATATTAATCCAGCCGTTAATCGTAAATTGAGTCATGCCAGCATCTTATCATTAAAACATTTAAATGGATGAAATCATCGTCTTGGCATTTGAGAATATGAACGATCGTCTGTCAGTTGAGTTTTATTAACCCTCCAACATACGCATTTTTCATGAATATGTTTTATTTCGAGAACTGTTTGCATCGCCTGGTGTTTTAATGAAACTGAATTATATAAGTACTAGCAGCACAATTGAAAATTTCCAAATTTGCAAATTTCCGCCAATTTTAATATTCACGCACAAAATTTTGTCATAATCTGGCCAGTATGTTTTGTAAACAACAACAAAGTGCAACAAATACGAATGCATATGTTTATGCTGCTATTAAGTCAAACGAGAACTATTCTTCTTGAATGTTGTCAACTAATGGCTTCGATTTTTTTTTATTAAACGTAATTTTATGCCGAATCAGATCAGCTGGCGGCTCACGTGTACAACTATTAATTAATAAATAAAGCAAGCCTACAAACAAGCAATCAGAGCTAGAGACACAGGTTGTTAGCCTATCAAGAGGTTTGGTTTATAAAAAAAGTTGACAATGATCACATCGCCGTCAAGAGGCACGTGTCAAGTTCAAGGGCGGCCCCGTTGGGTCGTTACTCTCTCGGTTTTTGCGTCGT
This sequence comes from Plodia interpunctella, assembly GCF_027563975.2. Lineage (NCBI taxonomy): Eukaryota > Metazoa > Arthropoda > Insecta > Lepidoptera > Pyralidae > Plodia > Plodia interpunctella. The sequence continues at coordinate 1,727,313 of NC_071303.1, forward strand.
TTGCGCAACTAACCTCCCAGACATGTGTATAAATGGCTAGCATGTAGAAACAGAATAAAATTCCACTTTCACGAAACGTCTTTTTGGCACCATTACAGATGTAACACGTCTGTAACTTGCGGGGCACACAGAGCCAGGCAATGCTACGTTGGTTTCAGTAGCGAAAATTCTATCTCCAATTGGCGTTTACAATTTGCGCGGTGAAAAAGCTGCTTCCATATATATATGTCTTATTATAAATACAATACGAGCTCAGACGCTCAATGGCTTAGGGAAATCGGAAAAATACTCAGGTGAAAGTGTTGTCTATTATTGTTTAAGCATTTATTATAAATACGAATGTATGTCTGGCTTCTTCTGCAGCTATTTAACCGTAGTCGCCGCGCCCATTATGATGAAATTTGATAAAGGAAGGCACGATGTGAAGCTGTGTTATTTTTTAAATCAACCAAATGGAGCCGGGACATATTTGAAAGATTCAGTTTCGGTTGGGCCATTTCCAGTAGATATTAACACCTGACTCTCGTGCATATAGCCGTCGAGTAGCGAGATATTTTCTTGGCACGATCCAACAACGTTATATTTACTTCTTTTATTTACATTTCGCTACGTTAAAGTATTCCCTAACATTATTTCGACAATAACGTGACTAGCTTGCCAGAGTTATTGGATGTAAATATACTACCAATATGGAAATTTTTATGACTAGTACCTAACATAAAAAAATATTTAGCGACTTTTTGATTACAAAATGAATCTAGATATTTATTTAACCTAAATTAATTTATCAACTTTAATGAACAATCACAAATGTATAAACGCATTAAATTATAATATTTTTATTATGGTCATAACGATAAATAGCGAATTGAAGCTACTTATATTGTCAGTCAATATTAACATTTTAACTAAGTACATAATTTTATACCGATGACTGGGCGACTAAACGGTCTGTCTGGCGGGCGGTCGCGCACCAATTGTCATGTAAAATAAATAAATAAACCATTACACGCTCGTTCACACCTTCAGGCGTCCGTCTGCGTCTCTTGTGCGTGTTGTTGAAATCGAACTCATGTAACATAATATTACATCGTATTCGAACATTGATAAAAAACATCGTAATCGTAAGATTGACTTGATCATTCTTGCTGATATGTTGCACAACAGATGAAGAATTTTATACCACCATCTGGGCGACTACAACAGCCAGCGTGATTGCGCTTCGACTGTTGTGATAATAGCGGCGAGTTTGCAATGAATTTGAGTAGGTCGATGTGCTGTTGACTGTACTCTTATTACGTTCATTTTCCACAAATGTAGTCGATGGCGATACGATTATATTCTCGCAAATATTCAGGATTCTGGATTTTATTGGACACTGATTTAGAACATCGATAATTCTGCCATTTGCAAATTGATAAAAAACAAAACTATTATTACATATTTATTGCATAACTCTTGACACAAAAACAAAGAATAAGATATATGTGAATATGTAACATTTGAACTAGACTTAAACTTATCTTCGCGCGTAAGCAAAACATTTTAAAACAATAATAATCGTTTTAAATTTATCCATACTTCCATACTATAATATTATAAAGAGAATTTCTGATTTTTTTTTGTTTTAATGAATAAACTCAAAAGTACTGGGTCGATTTTGATGAAATTTGGTACAGAGACAGACGAGACCTTCAGAAGTAACATATGCAACTTTTTTAACAGGTTTTACCCGAACAATGCTGGGACGGGCGGTATAAGATAATTTTCAACTAATTTTTTTTTTATTGATAGTCGCTTGTCAAAATTCCCAATACATACACAAACGATAATATCAAGTGAATTAGGACTGGATCTGTCAAATCTACATATATGGTGACATATTTGTATGTGGGCGTGTGACTCACACATCGCCTAAACTGCGCAAGGTCGCGAGGAGACCTGCGCCATAGCATAAATTTGACAGAATGTTACCTACTGTTGTTATTAATGGTGTTACGAATCCGAATGTGCTATCATTTCTTTATTTAAAAGTTTCCACTAAAAAGTTGGCTGGAAGAAATTTGTTTTGCGATAAAAGAAGAACAAATAAAGAAGATTCACAGAAAGTTCAATGTATCTTCGGAGTTTTTAATAGACCATCAAAACTGATAATTTACCAATAAATTAATAACACATTTTAAACAAAATCAATATATTACGATATATTATCGCGATATTATTTTCTCAAATCGATAAGTGTTTTCGACTACTTATTCTGCCTCTCATAAGACAATCGCATGTTTTCACAAATTTTATATTTTTTCTATGTAAATACAACCATAATGATTATTCTGCGCCATCGACTTAATGTACTAGCCAGATTGTACAGTCGACAGCACGTCAACCTACCCAAATTAAATGCAAACTCGCCGCTATTACCGCGTCATGGAAGTATATGCAGATTAACTTGATGTGCTGTTGACTGTACTATGTCTGAGCCATCAACATTTTATTGTACCCCCAATGTAGATGTAGTTACACTATATAATACTTTTTGCTGCATGTTTCTGTACGCATTTGAGGAAAATATTTTGCAATTGCAACTTTAGTACATGACTATAACATTGTGACCGGACTATATACAATAAGACGTTTCACGGATAGAGGTATCATAATATAGTCGATTTTTAAGGTACTCTTATTTCTGTTATCTGCTAGTCAAAAACTATTCTGATCAAAAATAAAAATACACAAAAATACAGTTCATAAGGTGCCCTTAACCCTCGGTACGCAACAAATGTTCAAGTAAAGTAGTAGAGAAAAGAAATACTTAAATGTAAATTCGGGGGTAAATTTGGACCTTTGTTTACATGGCTCATGTCCCTATCCTATGCGTAATTACCTGCTTAATTTGTACACATACTTCAAATTCCATAATAATATTATAAATGTGAAAGTGTGTTTGTTTGTCCTTTTTTCATATCAAAAAGGATTTTACTGAGGTGATTTTTATATGGCAATTAGTTGGGGAACCGGAGAGTGACATCTAGGTTTTTGTCATGTGCTGAGCCGGGGACAACATCTAGTACTTTAGAAATTAAATTTGAGACTTTCGTACTAAAACTTGCATTTTAAACAATTGATAAAATTTAAACTATTTATTTATTTCATTAGTGGTTTAACTAATTAAAAATCGGATTCCATGGTCGGTTTTGTAACTTCTACGTACTCACCGGCATAGCAACACAAAAAAAACGAAACCCCCAATTCATACATTGTCTTTGACACAAAGACACGTTTAAATATTCAAAACCTTATCTACACACAGATTGCATTGTACATTATACAGTGAAGCGGAAATCTTCCAATGCTCATCGGGAATCGAACCCTGACCTCGTTTCCGCTAACGTTTGTCGGGCCTTATCGACCTATGCCGCCTGGAAAAGGGTTATCAACCTTCTGTTTCAAGGCTCTAAAATAAATAATTTTACACTATGGTCTACCGAAATACCGAACAATTGAACATGTTGATCTGAAAGCGAAAGAACTGCTTACTGTTGAACTTCTGCTTAATTCTTTGTTTATTATTTAACTAGCTGCTAACATTTAACTAGTAGTTTACCGTGGCTCCTCGCGTAGCAAACAATGTCGTTTGCGTTTTCCATACAAACTTTTATCTCCCAATGGGGCCACATGCCTGTTCGCTTGCTCATAAAACTTTTGATCAAAATCTCGTGGTTTAGACGTGGTTTAGTTTCCCGTTTATAATATTCCTAACCTTTACCCGCGGCTCCGCCCGCGTGGATTTCCCTCAAGTACCCTACATCCTTCTCCGTACTCGGGGCTACATGTATGCCAAATTTATAAAATTTTTAAATTTTAGGAAGAATAGTTGAGTAGATAGAGTGTGAAGAGGTAACAAACAAACTTACTTTCGCATTTATAATATTAGTTGGGATAAATAGGCATTTCAATATTGAAAATAGCAAGGATAAGAAATAAAACGCGTGCTAATACCATAAATAATATGTTATCAATCGACATAGACAAATTGCATACAGTTACAACAGTAATGTGTGATATTGGAGGCAGTAAACATCGGGATGACGTTTATTGCACTTGCATTCTCTGATAAAAAACGTTATAATTGGCATCTAAATCAATTTGGATTTATACCAGTTTAATAAATTTATCCCGGTTATGTGTAATTTTTTTATTTAGGTGAGAAAATTTCTTATCGAGTGTGTTATTGCTAACACCGGTGTCATATCTTATTTAAGTCGCCTGAAGGCTTCTTAAGTGTTAAGGCTAGATTGAGTTCACGCGTACTAATTATTATTAAAAAGTATATGTATAGTATAGAACGGGGCTCTCCATACAATATTAACAATAACATACAATATATGCTCTTAGGTACTTAAGACAATTGTAATATCTCAAGATACAGTTTTCCTTATCGCAAGCGCCAGTGAGTCATTAGTCGACAATCCATTAAACCTGTGTGACTCAATTCTAGTACTACTGAGAATCGATTCGCATATTATTTTAGGATATCTTAGCATTCGCAAACATGTGTTGATTTCATAATATTCACAGAATTGTCCTGGTTATAACTAGCTTTTGCTTTAAATCGTGTGGAATACGACCTGGAGCCTAGTCTCTCCCTGCCACCTGGCACGACAACCAGGATGTCTAACCCGTGATTGTCGTGCCGTGTGGCAGGAAGAGAATCTTGACAACAACAATTCCCAAAGAGGGTTGACGTCAGTTAGGTCGGTCTCTAATAGTATGTGCTTGTTGGGTATTATTCGAATTTAGCGCATATCATCCTTGCAATGCACTGCGCATAGTACATTAATTATCAATGTATTTCAATTAAAAGTGAACACTAAAACATGCCACATTATTTTAGTTTTTGAGTTTATAGCGAACAGACATAAAGTACTTTGTTTTATAATATGTATAAGGATGATGAATGAAATGAAAAATGTTTTTTTTGTCGTATGATGCTCCCCGACCGACGGGAGCACCCTCTCAATAAGTCGTATCGTTGGATGTTATCAAAAACTAGTAGGTATTAAATTAAACATTCTGTTTTTTTGTACACATTGCAGTATAACAAGTTTATTGACTCTGAAATCAAATATGGATTGAATAATATTTAATATGCAGCAATTATTTTTGATAGACCGAAAATGGCCGTTGAGTCTACGTCTTAATAACCTAGGATCGTGGGAATTTACGTTTTATTGCTATTAGATATAATTTTTATAGAGAAATGTAACCAATTTGCATTTTATCAATACCAATTTGTTTGATTTAATCCTGGCTTTTTCGAATTTTTATTAGCAAGTAAGGCATTTTATCAATATTGTTTCCATTTATTATTAGTGGGTGAGGCCGTGTCCTATTTCGTATGAGAAACAAGTAGGATGTCTGAGAAAAACTGAAATTCTTTATCCAAGTAGTGATAATGATATCTGCATTTTAAACTATTCAAAACTTATGATACATATTTTGTTTCAGGTTGAACCGACTACAACTTTTGATCAAGTAAGTTTATTTATTTGTTAAAAATTACATTGTTCATTTATTCATAAAACAATATAACTTCATTTGACACATTCTTGCGAAAATTCAAAACATGATGATTAATTTTTTTTCATCAACACTACATCATCAATAATGCAAACTCATGTGTTTACAGATAAATAATCTTGTGGTGTGTAATATAGGAATAACCTAAATAATAAGTAGATGTTATAAGTTTAATAAAGTGTGAATAAAGAGTCTATCTTATACCATTGTTTAATGCAGTACAGACTGGCAGGGTCGCCATGTAATGATTGGACGTGTGATTGAAATGATGGATCATGACCAACTCTTATATAACCTTATATCTACTTAGGCTCCTCCTACATTACACATCTACTGAGCTGTAACATTACATTGAACGGTTTAAAAGTACATTAAAGCTCAAAATAAATGACATCACATTTTACTACAAAATTTTAATTTTGTATTTCACTGATGGGGAAAATTACCCATGCCGTGGTGTGTCCAAAATGTACATTGTGTCCTTCTATGGCCTCTGTACGTACTTCTATATTACTTTAATTTATCACGTGTGTGTATAGTTTGCAAAATACATGTCTAAAGATATATCTATATGTTTAGTATATTTTATGCTAGTTCTTTTTCATCTCCACATGTTTCCGTAACGGGGCTGTAACGCTGCGAAGCTCAGTGTCAGCGTAAAAAAATAATTTAAGATCCCGTGTGGGATCTCTTTGGGAATGCTATTGTTGCATATCAGGTGGCTAGGCTATGAGTTCCTTAGTTGACTCTTAAGAAGATCCTATTCTAGGGCGCCGTTTTAAAGCTAATAAGGCTATGTGTCTTAATCGCCTCGTACGACTATGGGAGTACAAGTCATTAACAACTTGACATTAAGCGCGGCATTCCATCAACATTTCAGCGTAATAAATACGCTGTCTGTACAATATGATTGCCTTGAGCTCGCTCGCATAAAGATTCTCTTTTATCTTTTTTCGCATCATTTCACGTCATTTGCATCTATAAAAATGTTGTTTTTAGCCGTTTCTGAGAACTGCAGGCTCCGATGGTGCCATTAAATAAAGCGTTATGTGGACGAACCCCATAGCGACGGCTTGATGTCTACTTAAGTTTATTTTAATATGAAAATCGTGTGAAAATCCTGTAAGAGTTGATTCGGTTTTAGGATTTTATACCGCTGAGTAACTAAAACGAAAATAAATTTGATTATTTTGTAGATTGCATTGATGTTGGTATTGTTTATTATTTCCTCGGTTAGCCTTAGCTAGGTTGTCTATAATAAACATGCTGTTGAATACATTATCAAAAATACCAAAATAACTGTAGCATATTATCTAAACTTCATCATTAATATATGATTATCGTTGAATTGGCCAATTTAATAGTAATTTGTCAAAAGTCTTATTAATGGCGACAGAATTCTGCACGTGCACAGAAATCTAAAATTCGCAGCGCCAACTCGCGGATGCCACATTCAGGCAATGGTAAGGAAGACTGATAAGACCCTTCCAATCATTGTGTCAGACCTGGCATTTATCGTAAGAATGGCGATATTACAAACAACATAAGGAGCATTTATACTGAACGAACATAGGACAAGAGCATTATTATCCTTACTTCGTGCGAACAGCGTTTACACTAAACGAACAAAGAGGTAGCATTCTTAGAAATACTCTTCGGAAGCTCTAAGCAACTGTTAGAAATACTCTTCGGAAGCTCTAAAGCTTCCGAAGAGTATTTCTAAGAATGCTACCTTGTTGCCATTTAACGTACAATCTGTACCGGCGTCGCTTTTCCCTTTAGGCCCTTAGAGTATTTTGAGCAATATACCGCTCTGGCCATTTTTGAGACTAACGGCCAAAGCCGAGGTTTGTTCCCACCTTTATGCTGTTTCTGTTTCTGATTTATGGTCCTTGAGATTGTCGCCATATTTCCTCCGGTTAAGCAGTAAATGTCGACGTAGCGAAGCAGCCAACTGCAAGTTGGCTTCGATAAAGCAAGCAAACGAGCGCTTATTTTATATTCCTAAAATCTGACAGAACAACGAAAGAATGAGCATTCGCTCGTTTGGTGTAAACACACCTTTACACTGTCAATCGAGCCGGCGGAAATCTCAGCGTATCGGCCGGCCCCGATATCGCGCGACGATAACCCGGGTTCGTGGTAGCGATAACGCTTGTGAATGGAACTGGCTGGAAAAAAGTGAAATAGTGAAATGCTAGGGAAGCGATAAGGGACCCCAGGCCACAGATTATATATTACTTGCTCAGTTTGTATTGCTTTACGATAAAGATTCGATTTTCGTAATGCGTTTGTTCAAAAGTTCTCTCTCGATGTTCTGAATAATCGTATCATCTATTCTTCTTCTTTTAGTCTCGATGGCAAATCTGAAAACGCTACTACTAAATCTTTTCTTGCCAAAACCAAGCCGCTTCAATGGCATCGATTCCGCTTCAATTTCGAATCAGAAGCTGTCTAGGAATAAAATCAATTATTTCTCGCTCAAAGCTTTTCACTCCACCCACATCGTTAATACTCTAAGCTCCATGTTTTTGCATTTGATCTTTATTTAGAAATACGAGTAGGTTAGGTCAAATTATTTATACCTATTGTAGGCATAAATAATTTGAAAACAGTTATATACCTATTCTAAAAATAATTTGTCCTATTATCCTAGTGGAATCATCCAACCAGCGCGATCCGACTTTTTGCTTAGCCTCGGAATACCGTTACTCCACTTTTTTCCCTCTTTTTTCGTCATTATCCCTTTCCGAACTAGTCAGAAATAAATTAAAAAGTCATCAGAATTAAGGTTTTTGTCCTGCCGATTCGTAATGATGGTGACAGTTGTACTATCGTGACCATCATTTATGTGGTACCTCTCCACATTGGAACACACCTGTGATGAGTTTCGGATATAATCGACAGGAAGAAACAGTTTGATCTACTTAATTGATGTTTTGCTTTTTGTTGCAAACGGATCAAGTTATTAGTATAATATCTCACTGTTAAATAGGATATTCAAGCAATAATATTGTATACCACTTGGTCCTAGTGCAAGGCGTCCTTGATGACGTCAAGGAGGCTAGAAGAGTATCGGTGCAGGTTAGTATTATAGACAGTATAGGCACAATCATGTGACGTGGAGATAAAAATGAGAAAGTAAGGACCCTGGGTTCCGACACTTTTGGCTGCGGAAGGAACTGGTAAAGCGCAGAGAGAGACAGAACTCCAGCTATCTTGCTTTTTATTGCACAAGTGCTAGTGGTGTAGTATAGTGGTTGAGTGGTAAAAACTCCATCCTGTGATTAAAACAATTTCAATTTCAATTATACTCGTGAGTTAACAGACAAACCTGAGTCATGTTTTTTAACATTCAGTAGTTAGAAAGATTCTATTCCATTATCCAAAATGTAAACAACTACGTGTTTGTTTAGTATTCGCTCGCTTAACCTAGGTCTTAGCTAAAAATAGAAGAGGCCAACACGGGTGCCTCACGAAATTTTCCCCAATTGAGCCTATGACGTGTTAGCGTGATTCACCCTTGACTGGGGGTGGGATCTTTTATCAATGAGTAAGAACTGACCTTTAAACGGTTTGAAGCGATTCTGGCGAATCAAAGGATATGAGTAACATTAAAATGTATCACAAAAATAACATCTGTTTTGAATATGTTTGTGATTAATTTATCTGTAGCAAGTTGATCAAGTGGTCTGTATTCCTTTATTACTTGATTAACAGGAAAGGATTATGACTAATGGGGCCTCAAGATATTTAATTTTGGTACACGGGTAGAAAATGACTTGCAACAACATATAGGGCACTTTTTATCCCGAAATTCCCACGGGAGCGAAGCCCCGGGGCGCAGCTAGTGTATTATATATATATGAACCAATCGATTTGGGATCCTGTTACGCGGGATTACAATCACTATTTACGACACTAGGTACATGTTTCTGAACCAATTTAAATTGGAAGTCACTGTCATATAAAAATAAATAAATATATAATGACAAATCAGACAGATTGAGTTAGCCCAATAGTAAGTTCGAAACTTGTGACCCAGGTCAATCTGAAAAATATCATTTTCCACTTTGAGCTGACCGGGGATCGAACTCCGGACCTCCAGTGCAGTCCGGCATGTTGATCATTAGGCCACGGAGGTCGTCAATCAGTCACACACGTCAACATCAGTTCACACCTAGCAGGTCATCCTGCATCAAAATAACTTCAATTAAGTCATAATAATATTTTGTGTCTCTCTCTCATCTGGGCGTTTTCTCGGTTACTTCCTTTGTCGTTGAGCGTCGGAGCCCAGGGTCCGCTTTCCTACATTTTCTCGTCTCCACACGATCGTCGGCATTGTTAGTTTTCAGACCACCATTTTGTGACATTTCATATAAGTACTTATGAAATAAAATTCACTACAGCTACGTATCGTAAACATACTAATATAGTAGATCGCGAGTACATTGATATCGATGCAATTTGATTATTCGATTGTAATCTGACTCATCGCAGTGCAAAGTCCCCGGCATCCGGCGCTGACGTCACACGGCCGATTCTACTCAGGGTTGCCTTCCATCCAGTTCCTGGAATTGAGAACGACATTTCAAAGAAAATATATTGATGTTCTTCGCTGAAGATGATGATGATCGATCTATAAAAAAATTGACGGTTTTTTGACAATCTTCAATCGTTCTCGCCCATAATCGTATATTGTTGCATTTGAGACTGTGACGCCGTGAAACCCGGGTCAGCGTAAAAAACCTTTGGTGTGCCTTAGAAGCCGAACACAGCCAAATGTAAGAGTAAATGGTATCGTGTTTACGTTTTACGACGCTAATCTATATCGGTCTTTAAATAAGGACAAAGTTATAGATAAATATCCTATTCCATCACACCATAACTCATGCTGCGATGAAATAAGTAATGTATGTCTATGTACAAAGAGTCGATATTTCATTGCTTTTACGAGATCACCTAGAAACCCTGACCTTAGACAACCCTTATCCATTTTGCCCACGCAGTACGAATTGCGTCGTTTACCCACTGTCCTAGTTCAACGGCGGATTGCTACATGACGCGATGCGATGGTATGCATCCCTGAGTGTGTATGACTACAAAGATGCCGTCAATAAAACGCGTAACGCGCCGCCGTCCTTGCCGCTTTTGTCGCTCACCTAGGACGCCGGGTCAAATGACAGACGCGAAGGTGACTTTACAACAACATTCGTTCATGCATTTTATTATGTTTGCGTTCTTTGACGCATACGGCTCTGTTATTGTTGGCTGTCATGACACAGGTTCAAAAATGTTAGGGTAGGTGGAACCTCGGAAATTCCCTCGAGCAATAAGTCCAACAAATTAATTGTTTATGGTAAATAAATAAAAAAAGTACAATAAAAATTATAATGGTGTGTTAATGATAATAATTGAGTTTCTTGCGGCATTTCTTCTGGGCAATGGGCGTTCCGAATTGCTATTGCTAGTAGTTTGTACGTGTAGCTTTGAAAAATATTATATATTAGGTAGGTATAATTTTGAGGTGAAATAGTGCCTATAAACTGAACGTCTATTTTACGAAAACCTGTATACGATTTTTAAAATCCTTACACAAATATAATTCTATATTGACTGTTTGTTATATCTAAATATTGACTAAATTGTAGTGTAGCCTAAATTATATATGAGAATTGAATAAACTATATATCAAAATGTTTATTAGTACAATGAAAATTATAACAGTGTGGCCAGTAGAGGACAGGCACTCATATTTATGATTTTAATGTCGCGTAAGCTTCATGTCGTAAACCGCTGAAATTGTCTGTGGTTTGACATTCAAGGGTCTATTACGTACACCACCAATTATTGACCGATCAGTACACTTAACCACTCATCGAATTACTCTCCATTGAGCTCTATGTGGCGGTGATAAAGACGAATTTCCAATGATTGTTTCAATGATATGTTGAAGCTACAAGCTATGCCTGTAGGTGCCGCGTTATTATTGCGTGAAATTATACTCGGCATGACATTTATAGTGGTTAAGTCGAGGAGATAGCTGAACTGCGATGTCGACGTTCCATGTATACACGGTAATATGCTTCGGTAGCATATTAAAACAATTTTAAATATGCTTAAAGTATATTTAAAATTATTTTAATATACTATCTGACCTTCGCTCCTGTAAGTATTTCGAATTGTGACATGTTTATCAGGCTATACTCGCATCTTCTTTCATTCTTCTTCTTCTTTCTTTGCATTAAATCTCATATTAAATTTAAATTTGTCCCAGTTTCCATCGTCCAATGATCTGAAATTTGGAATACACCTTTAGTTCATCAGCAACACCAGATGATATTCTAGGACCGGCTCCCGGCGAAAAAACTTCAATGGTTTAACATCATGGTTCTGAATTCGTAAATTAAAATAGTGTGAATGTTATGCTATGTTAATGGCCAAAAGGACAATTATCTGAAAACTAAAGATGGGGAAACCATGCCCAAATTTTTCGTCTCCACTTCACATTTGGACTCGATCCTGGACTCGACGGTCACCAGCTGAGGAAGTCTGAACACCTATAACTGTCTTGTACTAGAAATCGATATGAGAAATTATGATCCTCTGTCGTATTGTGTATTGTAATGTTTAGAGACATTGAATATAATTATACACCTAACAGGATTTCCAATGAAGATTGTTCGCAGAATTCACTTTATTGCGTTTCAGTTGCGAGTTTATGGTCGGTAGAAAGTATACTTTATCTGTGGTAAATTACGTGTTCCTTATGGTATTTGTATCTGTAGGCGGTGAAAGGTTTCAAAAGTTTGTCCGATTTGTGATCTGCATTGTCGACGTGTATTCAAGCACTTTTGTAAAGTTTTGTATACACAATAAAAACACGTGCTGTGTTAATTGTAATGACAAAGATAATTTATTAGCAAAATGATGTGTGATTTACAATTATGATTAATTGAGAATTCGACAATCTTTTTTTTTTAATGTGGATAAAATTTGGAACGAAATTATTGGAGCGAATTAGTAATCGCAATAATCATAATAAAAAGTCGATAGCAAAAGTGGTTTAGATTAACAACAGTCCATAGAAGTCAATGTGACTTAAATTTCCTAAAATTCCTATGAAATGTCTGTAGTCTTTTAATTCTTAGATTAGATTTGTTCTATCAATTGTTTAGATTAATTATACGAGGTTTTACGACTTTACCACTTTGATATAATTCGATTCGGATATCGATATCGAATACTTCGAAGTATTCGCTCTTTTGTATATATTTCAATACAATGTTTTGGTCATTGAAATAAAATAGATATACATAAAAGCATATTTTATGTATTGTAACGATTTAGCGCGATCTTTTACTGGTTTGATACGGCTAACGTTTCAACAGAGTTACACCCGTCGCCATTTATTCTCAGGACGGTTAAAGTACTTATGTACATAAGTACAAAGTATATAATTAAGAATGAATGAATCTCCGAATGAAAAGAATCTCCGGCTATGCCGATTCCACCTTGTCTCTGGCAAACCCAAGAATTGGCTTGATGTCGTCAAGGATGAATGCGTGCCAATGATCTGATAACTAAGTGTGGCCGTGTAAAGTGGACAGAAACAGTTGGAAAGTGCAAAATGGCTGAGGAAGAAGAGAGCTCAACATAACTAGGTTATGCTAGGTCAGGTTTAAAAGCATTTGAACATGACCTTGTAAATTAGTGCGTGTGGTTCACACACACACAACCTAATCTTCACAACAAGGTTATTTTCTACGCTAACCTCAGGCTTCATGGCATCACAGCTACAAACGAAACCGCGGAGATGAGAGAGAGAGAGAGCGTATTGCGTATGCGTGAGTGTATATTTCGCGTCGCGACAAGGCCGCCAAGCGACATCTGCCGGCGACCGGACGTCGCGCGCCGCCTGCGACGCCAGCGCTGGGTTTACATGGACTACATATCAGTGGGACCGTATTTTGTAGCTTTATGAGAAATTAATATATCATATAAAATTTGACTTGGAAAAGTGCCTATGTTGGTATAAATAGGAAAAAATGCTTTTGACTTTGACTAAAGGAAATAATAGCAAAGTTAAAATTAGCAAATAATAATATATATATTTTTTTATTCTGACAATAGTATATATTCTAGTATGTATTCTTATTCTTATCTAGCTCTTGACCCAGATGTAATAACTGTGATAGATATAGTGCAGCTATGAATTGATTCTGTGTTTATAGTTTGCTCAACAAAGTTACAATCCATAAATAACATATCAATGAATTGTTTGATGTATTTGTTCCAATATGAATGACTAGATTCAGTCATCGCATATAAAATCTGTTTGGTCCATTTTCATAACTAACAACGATTGTAATCGAGTTCGATGATAAAAAGAAAGCGGTTTGGTAAATAAAAATTTATGAGTCAGAAAGTAAAATGTGAACTGTAATATTGTGTAACATTACAGTTTTCCACTAAAATTTTACCATTCATTCATTTCACCTAAAAGTTTATTTACTTATTCATTGTTCAAATCTAAAATCATTCTCTAAAATAATTCTATTATTACAGATAAGCATCCAATCCAATAGAATGTACCTACATACACGCTAAATGACAGAATATTAGGAGTCAAAATGTATTATATTCTCAGCATGACCTAAAAAAAAAAAAACCAAATTATATTAAACTTTCCACAGAAATATATATTAGGACAAACCACACAGATTGAGCTAGCCCCAAGTAAGTTCGAGACTTGTGTCATATACTAACTCAACGATACTATATTTTATGGTAGTGATGTAAGTGTCAAGATACATACTAGGATTATATTTAGATGAGGCACTTTGTCCATTGACTTGTACAAATGGGGGTTTCTGAAGCCAACTTTTTGAGAAACATGAATTTTTGAGTTTTGTCCCAGGTATTATAATCCTTATAAGATGGATTAGATTTTAGAATGGTGATAACTGACCCCAGGTCTCTATTGAAGATGGCCATAATGGATTTGGGAGATTTCACATTGGATACAAATCTAGCCAACACTGATCCCTCTTCACTTTCAGCAGTGAAACTTAGATTGGTGTCATCTAAGAATCTTAATGTCCCGTATTGGCATTTGTATTCACAGCCTTGAACTAAATCCAGAGATCCCCCAAAGTTCACATCTGGTGAGCCTTTAGAGCTTAGTGATGGAGATGCTGCTTCTTTCTTATAATACTGCCCACCAGGCTGAGTCATGGCTAGTAGCCTTTGATCTATCTCCCCCATTAACTTATATACTTGTATACTATATATACTTGTTCCCATTGAGTTCCAGGCCAGGGTGTGATGCTTTATTGACTCAAGGTGATACTCTTGCTGTGTTAGTATCTCTTGAGTTAACACTTTCATATCTGTCGCAGTAGTGGATATCTGTTCAATGGCAACGGTGGTATTTCTAGCTTTGGCTGCAGAATAGGCAGTGATGGCTATTTTTATCATTGATTTCACAACAGTAGGCCCCAAATTACAGCATTGGATTAAGTCATCAATCAAGATAGGGGTATCGTCTGCAGCAATGCCTACCATAATGGTATATTTTTGATGAAGATCTTTTCTGGTATCTCCAATTTCAATGCAAATTCGATCTTATACATCAAGAATCCTCTCGTTTAGTGGATCTGAGAGTTGGATCCAATAGTTCTTTAATTCCCCCATCAGATGGTGAATGTTACCATTTTGTATTTTTTCGTCATTTGATGAGTAATGTGAGACTGGAGGTTGACATGTAAAAATGTCTGAACACATGTCTAACTGTTCTTGTCCAATTTCCAGAGCTAATTTAGGATCAATTGGTTGATTGTGATCCATTTTTGATATAATTAAATTCAAAGTTTTTAGGATTACCGGTTTAGATGATTCAGTTGAGGGGGATTTAGAACTGATAAACAAATCTCGGAGAACTTTGTGAATTCTTGAGATTGAACTTTGCATTATTTTATAACAAATATATAGATAAACATCCAAGACCCGGGCCAATCAGAAAAAGATCATTTTCCATCATGGGATCGAAACCGGGACCTCTCGGCTCAGAGGCAAGCACTTTACCACTGCGCCACCGAGGTCGTCAATTCTAAAGGTTGACAGTTAATGCTTTTAGCATTAAGTCCGCCTAATGTACTTTTACATATTGTTATTTGTTGTGTAAGTATTTATTCAATAGATAATTAACCCTATCCTTACAGCTTTACCCAATTTAATAGGGTATTTAGTTAATTACAATTCAATTATGAAATATAAATCATTGACTGATTTGTTTTTAAATACACGACTCGCAACGTAAAAAATTTAGAAAATAACAATTTACTCTCATTTCTAGTTGACATCTTCGTGAATGAGAGTAACATTATAATAAAATTCCGCACCATATGAACCGAGAGTTACCAATGCCCGTGCGAACCGGGTCACTGAGGGACCTAGGGCCTGACTCATGAATGCAAGACTGGTACTTACCGGGGTGACTGCTCGCGCCGCATGCCTCAGGTAACTGACACGGGTTGCTAGGCGACGCCTGCTAATTGTTTCTTGCTGCACTTTGTGTTTCGATGCAGGCTTGTTGACTATTGGAACTGTTCTCTGATTGGTTTACTATGATCTCGTAAGTGCTGGAATTAAAGGTGTGTTTAGTGGTTATAATTTTTTGGTTAAGAAGTTGAGAAAGGTGCCCAGCATGAGACAAATATATAAGGGAAATTGATCTGTGTTGTGTATATTTTCAATGGTCTTGTATAAGTTTTGGTTGGCATGTTCTTATTATCACCATAATCCCTTTTCTGCCCATTACTGGTCATAGGCCTATCGTCGTTTACGCCTTTTTCTGTGCTAATATAATCCACGTATAGAGATGTATACGCCAAAGATATTTTGGACACAATTATATTTTTGATTAGTGTCTTTTGTGCTTTCTAAATTATATTTCAACCCAACTGAGGATTGCAAATCCTCAGTTGGGTAGAAATTGCAGTCAGGTGTGCATAATCAAAATTACTTTCTTCAAACGAAGCCCGTTCATAAGGAAAATTTGTTTTATTAAACTAACATTTGCACAATTTTTTGCACCAATTCTTAGACAAAGGTGAGGATTCTCAAAATTGCAGCCATTCAGCACAGGCAATATTTCATAAACATTTTGTCTGGCGCGGATGAATAGTTTCTATTATCCGAAGACAATATCTGCGTCTCTCAGTCGGATGGCTCCATTGATCGGGAGTTTTGCATTAGAAAGCGGGAGATTTTCACTGAAGCGCATCTAAACCTTTCCATTTACATCTGTGTCCATAAATCAGAAGTTTACCTTTTCACGTTCCGCCGCAGGTGTCCACGCGGTGTCGTCTCGCCGGGACACCCATTGTCCGACCACTTATTGTACACGCATTCATTCACCTGTGATTTGTCCATCCCTTTATTAGCTCGTCGATACCGACCTCCTCGCGTCCTGTAGACGCCTCATCACAAACGGTCGTATAATCGCGACGCATCTTTTCATCTTCCGCTTAAACTCTATCTTCACCTCCATAAGATTCAAAGTAGCTCGTTTGATTTCATTAGACCGGATGGGAAGCCGAGATGCTGTAATTTGGTCGTACAATACCGTGCAATAATAATCGGACGGTCGTAATTGCGACGACATCCGTTGCACAAGATGTAAGTATACTACATATGTGACGGCCGTGTGAAAGTTCGAAAGGGAGTAGTCTCCAACATCGAGCACTGGTTACCACGCGAGACATGTGTCGCAGATGAGATAAATGCAGAGACTAGGTTTTATAACACAATGAAATTGTCATTGACACACTGAATCTCTGCAAATTAGTGTTTAGTTTTAAAAAACTTATATATAATAAATAAATTTTTGATTGAATTTGGTCATTGCTTTCTTCTGCCTCGAATGCGTGCCTGAATTTTAATCCTACAGGTATGTATGTGTGATGGTACAGTGCGAGCATAGAATGATATCTATGTAAACCATTCCACCAGTCTTATTTAGGTATCTGTAAATTCTAGTTAATTCGTTCGGAAACCATAAAAGCCAAGCTTTTTATGCATTTCGATTGTGTTGACTATAGCGCGTGACGTTATCAACGATGATGCTTCCAACTTTTGTCTCCTGGGTTCATTCTACTTCGTGTCTGCGTTATCAAAACCTGTTTCAAGCATTTCATATATCGGCTTTCATCACTCGATACCCGAGATATCTCCGGAATTTTATTGCTTTTAAATTAACACGCGCATTCTTTGTATGTTTATGTCGAGCTTTATTTATACCATAATAACGGATTAGACCGCCGTTTCACACCTAATAACAAGTCGGGACAAAGCACCAGATGGCTACCGGCTATTATCGTTATTGTCCGGCATTTTTTCCGGAGCGGAAGTCCCATTGTGGCGTATCGTGTGGCCACTGTCAAATTTGATTTGTGGCCGTATTTTGACAATCGACGTTAGATAAACGCAAATCTCTCGTCGGAAAAACATAATGTCCGGTTTCCGCTAAAATTGAATGCGGCTAGAATATAGAGAGTCCAAAGAAATACTTTGTGCAAGTTCAGGTGAATAACATTTTTTGTTGCGTTTTAAACTTCTATTGTAAATGAATGCCGTTTAATCCGATAAGATCCGTTTCCCATGGGACACCCTGCACCCGCCCTCTATAAGATAAAAGGTATACTTTCTTGTATTTATTTAATTTTGTCAATTTGTTGACGGTAAAAAAAGTATTCGGGTTCAGGCGTGGGATCATCGGATCGATTAAAAAAACCGGAAATCCTTTAGTGGCGTTTTGTTATATTTTATAATATGTTCAAAAGTATTTCGCTCCACAACGCAGGTTCGAAAGGGTGGATACTTTTTACTATTAAATTATACATCACGTGTACTTGTAAAATCATCGTATCCATTTCCATTTCTTATGAGTTGGAGCAAAAAATTGAATGTTTCGTGGTGTGTATCGGAAATTCGAAATCATATTGAAAATGTAATGTACATATTTTAGACGCGGTGTAGTAAAAATACATATTTTTTACTATCGGGATGTTTTTGTTACTCACTAGTGTACTTTTTGTACATACTTTTTTTTTACTCGCTCAGGTCAGAGACGGGTCATTGAATCGTATTTATTTATCAAGACATTTCGCCCATAAAAACGGAGACTTGCAAACTCACAGTGCATTATAAGGAAGACTGAATATATGCACGTTGAACGGGTCATTTCACTGTATTTATAAAATCTAGCTAATCTAGCTTTTACCCGCGACTTCGCCCGCGGAAATGTACTTTTTCCCGGAATGAAAAGTAGCTTATGTCTTTTACCGTACACTTAACAACATGTATGAAAATTTCAAAAATACTAGTTTAGCCGATAAAGCCTGAACATGTAATAAATAAATTCACTTTCGCATTTATAGTTTTATCTGGGATTACTAATGCGAAAAATAAAAGACAAGGATTACCAATATTCCAGTTATTTTACTGACAAAAAAAAAACAAATGTTTATAAAACTCACACATCAAAATTAAAACTTAAAAGAACAGATTAAACGATCATTTTTCTCACGGTGAATTTAAGTTTATCATATGAAAATAAATTTATTACATCACTCACAAATAAATCCATAATTTTTGTGTGTTTATTACAAATGTATACTTTCACCTTTCATATTTCTTACTCAGTTACTTTAATGTTTTCTCATAAATAAATAGACAAGAACCACCACATCCCCCGTAAGTCGTTTGTCTGATACTTATTTTGCTGCGTTGGGAATCGAACGTAGTTCAGGTATATTCATTTATATAGGTATATTCTGTACTAGCATTTTAGATTTCTCTTTTGGAATGTGATAATTGCTAACACTGGTGTCAGATTTTATTCAAGCACTTTTAAATGGTGACAATGTACGTCTTGAAAAGGGTAGGAAAGCGGTCCTTGGGTTCCGACGATGGCAGCAGAGACGACCGAGAAACGCTGAAATTAATATCTCTCTCATAAATATATATATATATGTTTCACTGAATGTAATTTCTATGTATCGTTAATTAGCTGTATTCCGGAGCTTCACTCCCTTGAGAATTTCGGGTTAAAAAGTATCCTATGTGTTATTCCAGGTTATATTCTATTCGTGTACTAAATTTCATAACATTGGTCCAGTAGATTTTGCGTGAAAGAGTAACAAACATACATCCTCACAAACTTTCGCATTTATAATATTACTTGGATTTGATTCATATGTACGGATCTTTTGGACAAAGTGGACTAACCCTGCTGTAATATAAAACAAATCACCGTCTATGGACCAATCAAAAAACGATAAAATAAGTAGGCACAGGTACTTAACTCTTGTCTGGTCGAAAGAAGATTCAATCACGACAACGCGGTCTCGCTTCTCAGAAGTTATGTTTTTTTATTTTTATTTTCTCTATAGATTCGGCTATGCTGCCAGTGCGTGATTGTTTTTTTTTTATTAAATCAGGCGGTAAATACGAAGATTTTGTTAAATAAGGTTCATTTTGGTGTGCGCCTTCCGGTTTTCCTCATCTTTACATAGAAAGTAATAATTACGTATTACTTTAGGTCTATAAACTTTATATTATTATTATTTTAATCGAAATTAACGCAATTTGTGTTTTCATTTAATATAAACAAACATGTCGATTTACTAATATACACTAATTAACAAATAACTGCGACTGTACACACATTGTGTACTTTACTATTTTCTGGTAAACATCTTGAATTGTTTCACGTTATCAGGGAAGAATACAGAGAATTAATTAACTGGTAAACGTAATTGAAACCGAAACAGAAAATTGAATATTGTTACCAAGCAGCAGTGGTCCATGTGCATTTGCTGGTCGATGGACAGCGGACAAACTGGTCAGAGATCACACCTCTCAGTCTCAATCACTTCCTTTATTTCAAGTTGTATATCGTCCGATAAATTTATTTCTATACACAAATATGAAAGGTTTCGTGTTGCATCTTCAAAAATACAACGTAATTTCTCCAATAGGATCCTTATAGAAGACATTTTTTTTACTAAAACACCAATTCGACAGTCGAAGTTTTTTATTCCAATGGGGTATACTTACACGCCCCATGACACCAACCATCAACGCTTCTAAAAAGTTACGACAAAAAACAATAACACACTATACATCTCCGCGTAAGTACGTATAATTTTTCCACTACTTCACAAAGAAGTGGCAACCGATAGCGTCCTTCAAAAATATTTCAGTAGATTTCACCGTTAAGTGGGTGTTTTTGTGTACAACAGACGGATTTATTACTTTTCTCACAGACCACCTTAAAGACGACAATTTGATGATGGAGGGGTGCGAAGATGCGAGCCACGTGTTGTCTCTTTTTTTTTTCATTTCTTACGAAGTCTTATGAAATACGTGACCCGTTTTGTCATTCATAAAATTAGGGTATTCTAGGAAAGCTAAGTGCATTTTGAAGTTCTTTTTTCGTGAGTTCCTGAAATGTTTTCATTATGTAGGTAATAGTTTTGGTCAAAATTAGCTCATTTCGTTTTACTCAATTAAGAAAGTGCTTGTTCATTTGCATAAGACATGCAAATGAACAAGCACTTTGAAGTTGCCTTAAAACTTTTTCTTAATAAAAACATTTATTGGTACATACAATATTTCTCCATTTGAGTGACATTTATAATATATATAAATTAAATCGGCTGTTATTTTCACTTCTGAATGTACTCATTAGTATAACTGGTAAGGATTATGTCGAAATTTACAAGATCATGATTTTTTTACTGACGACAATTAAATTTAACAGGTTGACAAAAGTTTATTGTGTCGTTACCGACACTTTCGTAACGGATACATATTTGAAAAAGCTTTCATAATAATTTATTTTTTTTAAAATAAATACATAAATGAACAGTGTTGACTGACACTAAAAATAAAATAATTAAATAAAATTTTCTCCTGTTTCTGTACTTTTTTGTGTTTTGTCGCAATAAAGTTATTTCAAACTAACAAAGTCGTTCTACAAAACCGTTTCGGATGAGTGAGGCTTTGGGATGAATAAAATAAACCAAGGTTTGACGTTATACCTTCATAGTTCGGATCCTGCGTGTTGTATGATAATAATGCATTGTTTGACTGTTCTGTCCACTTTCAACATTTTTGAACGTTTAAAAAAATAAATCTTCGTCAGGAATTCGCATACTAATTTTCCACGTGAAGAAGCTCACCTTCGTATCGTAAAATATGATTTTATCCGTGATGGATACTATGCATTACGCTGGTCAACGGCGTGACGGCAGCCTGTCAGCTACGCCCAGCCGGCAAGGATGACAAAAGGATGATTTTTTAATACTACCAAGCAGCGAGGCATGATGGGAAGTGGTCACCGCAGCCTAGCAACACCAGGAGTGTTATACGCGTTGCCGACTTTGTGGCCACACTGTGGAATACACTGCCTCTCTCACCCTTCAAGCCGGAACACAAAACAAGCACTGTATTTTAATTTGATTTTATTGTTTTACTAAAATTTATTTTTAAAAGGTTGTCCTCCTAGGTTGTAGGTAGAGCCTACCGGAATAGATAGTAATCTATTCCGGTAGGCTCTGTCAACCTTGCATTTTCTTAGTTTTTTTTACGGCTGTGACGCGCCAAACCCCGGCTGTGATGGTGCATATCAATTGATCCAAGAGGAAAATTTATGACCGGCCGTCTGTTTGACGTCAACTTTCTATCGCTTATATCCCCTAATCGCCCAGTACGTACGACCTCAGGAAGGATAAAGAGTGGTACTATATTGTTGCGTGCGGTTCTACCCGCAGCATAAACTAAGGCTAGAGGTAAGGTGTTACGGAACTTACGGAACATAAAAGACGGATTAAGAAATGTTGACGATGAGACTGATAAACATGTCACTGTGTAGTCGCTGCGACCATCGTCATTACCGTTTATATGTCTTCTTTTACTGTGGAAATTGATCCACAGGTTCAGAAATACATGACATGTTTAATATATCCTATTACTTAACAATTACAGCAATTTGAAGCGAAAAAAGTATGAAGAAGAATTATTTATTGAGAATACTGTTGTTCTATTTTCTGAAGCCAACTTTGTGTTACAGAAATATGAAGAAAATTGGGCCATTAGTTATAATTAGAAGAATGTATTTTAAATACGTGTTGGGTGATGAACTATTGGCTCGTCCTTGTCCAAAAAAAAGGTAGACGTTACCGTCCAATTCCCTTTTTGTTCCAAAAAATAAATGTTCGCTCGTGCCAGCCCTATTAGAAGACGGCAACAATGTCAGAGGCGCCGGCGCCTGTTTTATATCATTTTATTGTATGATTGGGGACTTCCACAGCGGCGCTCGATTCATTCAACTCTGTATGTACTTTCACTGGATGGAGACACAATTTTAATGAAGATTTTGAAGAATGACTATGATCTTTGATTGAAAAGGACAAGGATTATTTCTTGTAGCGTAGATGATTTGCAATAAATCATGTCTAACAAAAAGTAATGAATTATGAATAATATTAAACATAAAAAACTTCATATACGAGTATTTTATCGTACATTGAACTCTTTCGTTTTGTAATGTTAGTTCGACAAACTTTAAGGAGTGGCATATTAACAAAAAGATAGTTCTTTTTTGTGTTGCATCTTCTCTTTTGAACTTTAAACTCGCACAAATTTATTTCTTTGTACTCGCATTTCTAGTATTAAGTGCGCCGCTAAAGCTTGATTTACTTTCCTAGTCCTATACTTATTTCATAGCCGCGAGGGTTTCCGTATGCTGACCTCCAAACTTTCAATTCGAAGATGGCACCCCATGATGACGATGATAATGATGGTACTCATTTTGTTTGTGAATTTCCATACACTAACGACTTTCTTGGCAATGTTTATGGATCGGTTTGCTGTTTCATTCCCAACTTCCACATGTGTATTTATGTAAATTGCTACATTTCATAAAAGCGCTG
Source organism: Plodia interpunctella (assembly GCF_027563975.2). Taxonomy (NCBI): domain Eukaryota; kingdom Metazoa; phylum Arthropoda; class Insecta; order Lepidoptera; family Pyralidae; genus Plodia; species Plodia interpunctella. The sequence goes on from NC_071303.1 coordinate 1,750,895, forward strand.
TGGGATAATTATTTCATTATATTACGATGTCGTCGAGATAAAACAAACTAGTTTATCCAATACATCATGCTACCCGATTCATCGCAAATGCGCCGTTATTACAACCACATAGTGGTCCATGTGTGTCAACTGGACATGCAGACTGTACTTTTATGGCCCCTATGAATACACATTAAGCTTAAAGGTCGGTAATTAAATTATGAACACACTTACAGGATAGATTTTAATTTAGCAAGGTAGGGCGTAGCTGTGGTGTTAAGCGTTATTTAGCTAATGGCTTAGTTAATGGCCCTTCTGTTTTTAAGAACTGACCCAGCAAGGTAAATGATGTTTGTTGTTTGATATAAATTGACTCCATAAAAAATATATATATACATATTTTGATAAATAAATTTTAGCTTCTCAAATCTTATAAATTGTTAAAAAAGTATATATATATATAAAAATTGAGAGATAAAATGAAACGAGTGACTATTCAAAGTTTCTTTCGGTTCCTTAGCAGCTGTAGTATGTACCTGCAAACATTAAAAAACCTGGAAAAATTATAACTGTAGACATTATTATACAAAATATATCAGTAAAAGTTTATTTCTGAATAAATTGTTCGATGTACTATAGGCATTTAAGTACGAGGTAATAATATCATGTATAATCAAATTCATATAATGTATAATTCATATCAAATTCGTCATCCGTCTAGCCAAGTCTATCCTAATCTTATTTTCCCGCAAACAAACGTTTCATTTGAACCCGCGCACTCAACAATGGATAGTTAAAGTTACTTAAAGTTAAAACACGAAGCTGACTCGTATCGCGCCGCTCGATATCAAAGTTGCGAATGCACTGACAAACAGAAATTCAAACTGCGACCGACTGTCTCGAAACTTAGTCAAGTTAGTTGTGCTCAGACTAATGACGTTTGCTATATAGCTAACGAAAAATAATCTCCCTTATTTGGGGGTAAAATACTCAGTACCCAAAAGGGTAAAATTGGATACACAACAACAGTAGACAGCGAAATAGACTTCCTTTTCTGGGGATGACTAAAAATGTAATTTTTATGTGTTGATAGACCTTCATGTGTAATTTACCATTTACCATAAACTTTTGTCCTGAATAATTCGTACTTCGTAGAAGGAAGCAGTTGATTCATTAAAATCTGTTAATGAACGTTATGTGAATCTTTTACATCATCCCCGTGAACCAGTGTAACCCGGCCCTTACTGCATCCAGCCAACTTAATGGCGAACATCTCTATAAATAGAACTGCGCCGGCAGACGTTGCGTGTGAATCGACCTTAACGTCGGCCGTATAAATTTGTCATTTATAACGTCTTCTAAAACCATTCGAAATTCAACTCTAATTTTAAGCAATATGGTGTAAAACAGCGCGTTAGTAAACAGTGTATAGGCTGTAAAGTTAAATCGGAAAACGAAACACCGTTTATAGTACTCCTATCGTACTATCGTAGTAGTTTGTGTATGTGTGTGCGGCGGGCGCAGCGGCTGCAGTCAGTGTGGGTGCAGTGTAGTTATATTTTATGAATGGAGTTTATATTTGCAGACTGAGGTCTGGCCGCCATATTGATTTTTTCCCGCCGTTTATATGCACTGACGCGTGTTCGTGGAACCTCTGGTGATTTTTGTTCTAACGTGGATGTTGTTTTGATGAAACTGTTGTTTTGATGAAACTGTTGTTTTTATAAACATTTCTTTTGTACTTAAACATTATCTTTTATAGGTTTGAAATTCATAACCCTTTTTTAGCATTCGCGTGAATTGGTTTCTGATGCGTCATCACATTATTGATGCATTCACAGAATGGGATTTTTATCGACTGACGGCACATGTGTATGTCTGTCTGTTTGTTTAGGCCCATTGTGGATGTTTCCGGCCCTTGGGTCGGCAAAACAATGTTCTACCCGTTCAACATTTTGAACGCTAATTTTTAAATAATAACAGATTTTTGATTTGTTAACATATATTGATACTAAATTGTTAAATTCAAAACTGCCAAACACTCGATGAGACTCGAAAGAAGTTATTATCGTTATAACAGCTATAGCAGGTGTGCTTCCGATGTAGTCACGTTTTTGTATTTTTTTTTTATGATTGAACAAAACACACTTGTTTAAAACTTGAAAATTTAAATATATGTACAAAAGGCGGCCTTATCGCTAGCAATTTCTTCTAGGCGACCTACAAATTTTTATGGCAAAATTAATATAATAAAATAATATTTATTTTTTTGTTTCAGGTGAAACCCCGTGATACCGATGCCACCCAGATCTCAACCACTTGCAGCAATGGTAAGTAACTTGTTGTCTTGCTCTTAACTATATATAAATATAAATTAATTAAGTAGTTAAAACAGGTATTAAACGCGCACGTACCTTTTATACCTCAAGAGGCGCTGGGAGTCCACGGATCTTTCGTCACACGTCTGGGGTATAAAATGTACATGCACCTTTTAATACCTGTCTGTTTTATGTAACCAATAAAGAAACGCGTATGTCTACAATTAGTTCTATGGGAATTTTTATGACATCGGATATATTTTAGTGTTATGAAAGCGTGAGTCGTAATTTTCGTTGAATGTACGCTGTTTAAAACTTTCTTGAGAGAAAACTCGACTAAATGCATTTTTGCCAGTTTATTCTATACTAGTCTCTGCTTCGCTCGAGTAAAACCATAATAAAAAAGTTGCCTATGTTTTTTCCGAAGTTTAGATAGACAATACATTTGTTTGTTCAACTGTTACACACATACATAATACAATAATAGTTACCAATAACATAAAACTCACTTAAACTAACTTACTATATCTGTTTAGGTTTCGTCTGTGTCTCTGTGCCAAATATCGTCAGAATCGACCCGTTTTTGAGTTTATTCGTTACAAACAAGAAAACAAAAAATCATATCTTTTCTCTTTATAATATTAGTATGGATAATATAAGTCCTTCCAAAAGGAGTATTACTAGTATTACTATTTTTATCGTCACATTTCCCACAAATTAACAAAATCACTATTTTAAAATCATCATATCATTTTACATTTTATCTTCTATCATTATCATTTTCAATATCGTTAGAAAATGACAATGCGATCATCAATAAAGTATTCCTTGAGGAATCGTGATTCGAATAAATTTAATCATCGTAAATCCATATAGTTACATCAAACTGATAAATAAAATTAATACATTTTATTACGTCTATAAACAAATCCTTATTGCATTTAAACGTGTTATCTATATACAATCTCGATTGTGTCGGTATCTGGTGCCAGTCCTCAAGCATATCGATGGGATAATTTATTTATCAGATAAGTTCCTGATAATTGAGGCCACACGGTAGTGAATGCAATTTGGACTTGAGGCGTCTATCTTATCTTTGTTCTAGACTAACAATTTTTATTTCTTAGTTGTAGTTCCTATTTATTTTTTAATCCCCAATGACAGAAGTAGGGGAGTTATAAATTTAACGTGTCTGTGTATCTGTATGTCTGTCCGTGGTGTCGTAGCCGCCAGACGGCCGAAACGATTTTGATCCAATTTTTTGAACGGTTTTGGTTTTGTACAAATATAGTTGCCTCAAAAAATCAACTGTAATCATCTTCGTTCTAATGCATGATTTAGATTTAGAGAAGTTATGTCGAGATTTTTCGCCAGTTAAAATATTAAAATCCCTTATAGCAACTTCGATGTATTCTTTTCGCAAACGTATTTAATACGCGTATAAAACTCAAGTGTACTTGCGACATGAGCAGTCCCATACAAAGAGTACAAGCAATTTGCTCAGGTGCGCCGGCGCCGGCCACGCCACAATGAAATTCACAAGGAATATATGTCACTGGGTCATTTTCCGAAGAAACATCCATAGAGTTGGTAATTTTATTAATATAGATAGCGCACTGTGACGTGTGTATGTGGATGATGTGTGAGTTCTGACAGCTAAGGATGTCAAAGACCGTGTGAAATGGAGAAGAAAAAATAGGATAGCTCTTTCTGGACTCCGATATTTTGTAGCTGCGTATGAAACCGGGAATATGTTCAGTTAATACGAAAGAGAGAAAGACAGCGACTGTGGTTTCCGTCTCTCAAGCGTGCTCGTTCCCATCGCATACCCAACCATGAAACGTGGGTGCCTAAGATCAACGATACTACTTTGTCATTCTATTCGATCTGATCTCAGTCATTTTCACCAGCAATGTTCTTTTAACAATAAAAGAGAGGCTATAAATATATACCCCGTAAACCGTAAACGATGGCATATCGTTAATATTTCACGTTGATAGATCAATCCATCACATAATCGGAACTAATCGATTTATACAATTGGCGTACAATAGTAACAATCAGAATATTCCAATTAATTAGCGCTAGAATATCATATCAAGACTGTGGTACGATTTTATTGCACTCTTTCGTGTGAAATGATTGCATGTTTTTTTTTTTCATACTCTTAGTTCCAATTGTTATGTACAATGATTTGATGTTTTATGACTTGGTTTTTGGCAAAAGACTCCCGCTTTGTTCCCAGACGGTACTATCAGATTTCTCTTTTATCTTTCTAATTGTATCGAAGTCTGTGGTTCATTCGGTTGCACAATGACGTCAACAGCACCTCATTATTGATATTCATTACCCCTTACAGCTATACCTATTGTTCTTAGAACACTTGGATGTTGTAATTATTCGTATCTTTTTTATCATTTATGTACAAAAAATAGAACAACTAGATAAATGTTGATTCAACACGCTAAGCTCTTTCTTCAATTTATTTGGTATCGTTTACTTCTCAACTCTATAATTATTTAGTTTTACGAAAAAAAAATGTAAACCGTTCCGGTACTTTTTTACTTGATTCCATTTTAATGTAATCTGCCATATTTTAGTTGCATTTGTTAGTAGCAATCGTCATTGATACTTAATTTATTTAATTTTTTTAAAAGTACCTATTCAAGATCGAATTTAAAATGTATACTATGTTGCCAGTAATATAATTGTTAATGATAATGTATGATGGCCGTTGAATAAAAAAGTCGAGTACATTGACCAAACTACACGTAGTCGATTTAAATATTCTTTACATTCAAAGCGAGCTCATTGCTCATACCAGACAGGAAGCTTTGTGATATTATATCCAGTTCCTGCCTGCCCTTAGAATTAATTTCGAGTATAGATTGACTGAATGATAAGTAAGCACTTCACAGCGAAAAAAAACGATGTAAGCCCGATAATGCTGTTTACGTGACTGATAATATCAATATGACAGTTATTCCAATTTTTATAGAAATAAAATTAAAAGACGCATAACGATGCATGGGCAAACTACAAATTATGGACATTAACATAGATTCTATGGCATTTAAACGGAAGCCCCAGAAAAAGGGAATTTTGGCAGGCATTATGTAAACAAATTATGGAGATCCCTTATAATAAATTACAATATCACTAGGCTTATTTCTATAGTCTTGTTATAAAATGAAAGAGCTCTGTTATCTAAAATTATATTTGATATGAGAGCTCTTTACATAGTGGTCTTGATTTGGATTAGGAATTGAGGTAAATCGTTAAGATTACGATGGGGCGTAGGCGCAATCGAGGGCATGATGAAATACTGATTGATAACGTCCTAAACTGTGATAAGAATATCGTTGTTGCCATGGTGACAGTTTACGTGCCAGTAGTTCCCCTCCCACTGTTGTTTTAAGAATAATTATAGTCAACAACTTAGGACATTGATCTTTTACAAATTTATCTGACGCACACTTTACGTCAAAGATAATTTTGACTGATACAGTTTCACTCAAGATAACGAAAAGCCTTCCAAGGTTTTCCTTAATTTCTCATCGTCCTTGAAATGAATAGATTTATAAATTCAAAAATAATGTTTTCTGATTGTATATGTCATCATCTGTGCTGTGAGATTATTCGACAGTCACTCGTACATTCATCTTTATTATTCCAAAAAGTTTAAAAAGACAACGTCATCTACTACATATTAATCTCAGCCCCCTCCTAGATTTATTACGGGATTCGTCACGTCGTAATTTGACCAAATTGAAAATACATTTCGCGAGAAGTTGGCACGTCGGCGGTCTTTGTCATCTACGACAATGTGCAAGTATATTAAATCTAATAGTTGGTGCTGCGTCATACTTTTGGAGCGCACTTGGGACTGGTAAATCCCGTGAGACTGCACTTTGGACTTTTAATTGACTGCCATTTCACCCATTCACCAGATCCACTGTATATCCAGATGTGTTTATTTCGAAGCATTCATTGTAGTGACTTGCCATATTTATTCAGATTTTGAGAACCCATCCATTGTTGTTAGGTGTATTTATCATATCTTAGGTAAAATTTAGGTTAGTAATGATATTTGAAGGATCCATTGTAGTAGTATCTTTTTTGTTTCGGGTTTTTCGCGTAGCAATGTCATTTCATGTCATTGTGGATTTTAGGATAATATGATTAGTTTTATCTAATTAGTGTTAAATTACATGAATTCTAAATTAGTCTTCTTTGTTACAGATACAACGCGAAACATCTGTTGCTATACAAGTTCCTTCAGTCATCATCACAGTCCACCGTTCTAGATTAGGCTCTTCGTGTTACAATGATATTCTTTTTATTTATATTACCTATTATCCTACAAACATTTGGAACAGAAAAAACTAACAGTTGACTATTATCACTAAGTTCAGTATATCTTAATTTTATTCTCAGCATTTGCTACGTGATAATGTTTCATTGTAGTTTCTTTTGTTCTTAGGAATAATTGATTTGTAACATTTAGCGGTCCAATATTGTCACTTGAACTATTATTATTGTTAAAGCAATCATCGTTATTGATGAGGTCATGGAGGGAATCGCAAAAATGCTCTGTTAGTTTATAAGTTTTATGACTTTGCAAATTGTGATCCTCACGACATTTTTCCGATTTCCTCCACGATCCAAACACGTTCGCGCATTTATTTATTGTTTTTTTTTTTAATTTATTTTATATACAATGTTTATTTATTAGAAAACTTTTATTGTGAATTTTGAATAATATTGACTAACAAATACTAAAATTTCTAACGCATGACCATATATTTTATAAATTCAACTCGCGAGTGTGCATGACTTAATGTTTTAATAGATTTAATTTTGTTTTTACTCATTGTTATTTAGACAACTTGCTACGCTGACATGCTTTGTATTATTATTGATTTTGAAATGTTTACTTCAACAATTTGTGTATATATTATGTGATCAGAAATACGAGATCAGTTGTAATTCGTACGCCTTGCTCCATAAAACTTGATTTTAGGTTTAAATCGAATCAATCGCTTAAATTCGAGTTTTAGTTTATGCATGGCAATACCCGGGGATTGCATTCTAGTTTTTTTAAGAAGAAAAATTTGATTATGCAATCTGATTAATCTGAGAATAAGTAAATCGATGTAATTTTATTAAATTTGATTATTAAATAAACATTTCGGCATGATGATATTGTTTTATTATACGCCCAAAAACGGCATATCAAACGCAATTACTTTAATAAATCAATGAGCTTTATCACAACTAAATAAGGTTTAATATGTAGTGGTTGAAGACACAATAGTCTCATAAAGGTTTAAGCTTCCATGTGATGGTCCTCAGAAGATGTTCCCAGCGACCATATGAATGGCACGTTTGGAGGTCGGACATAAAGTCATTTTTCAATTAGTCCAATGTCATCAGGACAGACCGACCTTTGCACTAACTGTATTCGATAAATTTGCATTACCACACGAAAACCCACTTTATTATTTAAGTAATATAAATTAAATTAAATCGATTGTTGCTCTGCTATCGATATAGACGTTCGGCAAATTTAAACAGTTGTTGCAATAATTTTCTTTTGATAATCGGTCGCGACATGTTGAAGGTTGGTTTCTGCGGGTTTTGAACTAGCGGTTTCTAGAGCGTATATATTTAACTGAATTGGGTCGTGTCAGTAGAACATTGCTAATTTACTCATTGTATAGTCTCCTTCTTGCGTAATATGTTCTAAAATAAATTTTACAACAATAACTCAACTTTTTGCGCCTTCAGAAAACCTATCCGCGTATCTAGTAGACGGATTAGTCAAACTAATTAATTCATCATGTGAAATGGCTGTCGGAACGTCAGAACGTTATCAGTTATGATCTAGCGGGTCAATCACCCACTAAATCCCACAGATAATTAAGTATAGAATTTAGAACGATGGCCGATCAAAAAGCGTATCTATTTGGAGTACGTGCAATCTATAAGTAGGTAATAAAATTGTAAGAATCAGTTATATTATAAATGTTTTGTACATACTCTTGTACCCTTTTTATCGAATTTTCAATATAAATCCAATAACTACTAAATTAGATCTACATCGTATTCGCAAACATGCACTAGTAGTGTTATACTTACCATATGCAGCAAACAAATCATATTAGTCTTCATTTATCAATATTTTATAGTTTTAGCATAGGTTATTTTCCCAAAAGAGAATAATCTCAGTCTGACAATCCTTGTCAGTCTTGGCGCCAAAATAATTTGGTGTCGACCCAATGTGGTGAAGTGCAAAGAACAAGTTTCGATTAAAACATGCACTTTTAAAATGAAATCAATATTATAGCGGAACATAAAGTACAAGAAGGGCAATGCGCAGGAATTTAGCGCAAGCCATCAAAATTAAACTCTGACATTTTTATAAGCGGCTTCTTACGAGCGCCTCTGGTAAATAAAAGTTGTCACGCCACTGACTTTCGTGCTTGCGAAATTCGACTTAATTGGGTTGCCTTCAATTTCAAGTTTTTAAGCTTAATATCCACTAAAAGCTTGTGCTGTAATTGATATATTATAGCTTGTGCTGTAAGTGATATAGCTTGTGCTGTAAGTGATATATGATAGTGAGAGATATATTTCGTTCGCGAACATTCTAGAAATATTTGCTATTGTTCCGCGCAGGGCTCGTTCAATTCGCTGAGGAAAGGAAAAGTCATTTACGCTATTGAATATACCAAACCAAATACATAAATTGAAATAATATAATCTAAATTTTTATGTAAAAGTGTTTTGAAGTGAAAACTTCTTTAGCGGCGTTGTGCACTTTTTGTGATGGGTAAAAAATGTTAAACTCGCGTCAGGACACGTGACCCTGATCGAAAATTCGTAAGATGTCAAAAATGCACAACGTTAATATTCAAGTTGTTCACTTCTGCCGGCACTCCCGGAGTGCAACACTTTTTTTTAAATAACTTTATCACTACACTTAATCACTACATGACATAGATACAGAAATTAAAAATAATAGAAAAGACAACAGAGAACTTATCTTACTCCATTCAAAATAATATTGGTTTTAACCTGTGAATTTATTTCATGAAATTATTATTATTGTGTCAGCGCTTTCAAAAACCTCTTACGTTGTTAGATTATCTAGATCGGTCAGTACAAATCCTAGTCCTAGCCTCTGTATTAAAGTAGCTCCTCGTCATAAATCTCTGCCAACGTCTCCTCACTCTAGACATCCATTTGTCGAAAGCCTTTAAGTGTTATCTAACATTTGATAAGAGAACAATTCGCAATTAATCATAATTCACATATAACATCCTCGCATACTTTAATGAAAGTTCATTCACTCACATCAATCATCGTTTTGAAAAATCAATTTTGATTGTAAAGTTTAAAAATAAATTTATAAATGCACTAAATATCTATAGGGTTTCCTGCATTTGCACACAAGTCAGCAAGCGCACAAGCTTGCTACCTAGCAAGGTACCTACCTACCTAGCCTGGATACATGAAATAAAATTATTTTTTGATATTTTATTATGTCCGTGTTGACATTCGTTTGTCTCTGTTTGAGTATTTGTGTTAGCAACACCGTAACAAAATTATAAAATTACTTTTGTATTCAAGCAAAATTTTACAAATTACAAACTTTATTTTTTGTGATGATAGTTACATTGACCTGTGTTTAAAAAGGAACCTTGTATAAAGTTTTTCTGCGGGGCTTATTTATTGAAATTTTGTTTGGACAAAGAGAAACAAGCGGATTTGCCCTTTGCATTAAATTTTAATCCCCAATATGACACGAGAAAGTGGATGATAGACGCCCTAACATTTTTTTCTGTATGGAATATTCGCGAAAACTCCCGGCACGCAACTAGCATAGCTTAAAATATATCTTCAGAACTGCCTTCACTGGATGACACCCTTACTTGTGATTATTGGCCCAAGCACCCGGGCCGCATAAGACACAGAAAAACCTCTTGTATAATATAATTATGTAATTATAGTTAAGCGTATTGAAACGTCTGTCATACTATCGGCATATATCAATGAAATTTTAATCCACCGATCGGAACGCCATTATTTTGTCAACTTTTTTTCTTTGACAAACACTAATTACGCTTAATTTTGTTTTGACTTCAATGCAAGTGTTACGAGAAAGTGTTACGATTGAAATCAAAGTGATTAAAAAATGTTTACATCTGAAATCAAGACAGGAGTTTGAAATTATAGATTAGAATATTTACACACCCAGCAAGTATTATACTAATCCTTAGTTTAACGCTTATTCCTTTCTAAATATTAGGTACTATTATTGTATACTAAACCGTCAAACCTTAATCATTTGGCTATAAATATTTAGTAAAAGTGCTCTTAATCTATTATTTTGACAACCGAGATTGGAATGACTTCGGTATATTCTAAGGTAAGCGAAACAAGAAGATATGTCTAGAAGACAAAAGAAGCAAAATTTTTCTTGACACCACATTATTAGTAAAATATGGGTTTGATTTATGTGTAATTTTAAACATAGTATGTGATAACAAAACATAATGTGGATCTATTTTCTTTTGATTGTTGGTAACATTGTAAAACATCAATAATTTGTTTAGAAATAACAACTTTACTTTCAGGTAGGTCTGATTGTAGTTACTTTAGTCGCGCCTGCTGCCCGCCGACCTAGTTGATTTGCGATGGCTTTTAAACACTATATAGTCTTCCAAACGCTGCGCCTAATTCCTGTTTTTTCACATTTTCCAACGGCGGTGATTTCATTTCGTACGATCTTATCAATAGAAGTTGAAGAAAATTATCACTGCATGTCTCGTAATTTCGCAACGTGTTCGACTACTGGCTTTCATAAGAAGAAAGAACTGTTCGTGTCCTAGTGAATTTTTATGAAAGTCGTCTGTTGCTGAACAACGTGAGAGATTAAAGGTTAGTGACATACATTGTATCATAGTTAATATTACATTTACGTCTACTAAAAGTCAGTGTTAAGATGCTTTGATTGATTTTAAAATTGCATTATCATATTCAACTTCAGACACATGTCGGCTGAGCCAGGTGGAGTTATAGCTCTAATATTGGTTGCCAAAGTGGTGCCTCTCCCCAAACCATGTCACACTTATTGTCCTGCCCTATGTGTCCCACCACCTGCACACTGAAGGTCCTCTACGACGTCACACATAGTGCTGTTTCGGTGGCGTTGTATTGGTGGGACAAATTTAGCCGAGTCAACACGCTAAGTAGAATTATCATATTTACATTTGTTGCATTGCGATGTTTGTTATTTATTATGATATATGTTATATCTCCTTTTTTCTTTGATCCACGGTCCAATCTGAACAATAGCTAGACAGGCATTTCTTAGAAGTCTGGCGTCTAGACCCAGCCGATGCTTCACGGATCTATTTCCATTTGGAAAGCCGAATACTTGCATGCAATATTATGACTGTGGCTTGGAGATATTAATTTCCTGGTTCACATTCGATCGTTCAATTCAGCGGTGTTTGTCATATTAATGACAAAGTATGTAATGTTTTTATTGCTATTTATAACGCTAACCTCATTGAACAGTTGAACTTGTGATTTTATTTTAATCTTAAACTAATATAGATCTTTGATTTAAGTTTTCAAATGTTTCAAGTAAATGCAGTCACCATTCTTCTTTTGTAGGACGTTTTCAACACTGAAGTTTCGTCCGAAAATGATTCATGATTTTTTTTTCAATAAAACACATTAACGTAAGCCCCGTACATTAAATATAATAAAACTGTCTCGTTAACATAACTACTTGTTAAAAACGCAACAACGTTAAAAACTAACGACTCGACGGCAAAAGTAATAAAATGAAAATTGGCTTTCGTCGAATTTGACAAGTTAAAATATTAAGTATCCTTATTAAGTACAACTCCGTTTACGGTTGTTAATAACGCAAAACGTTTTAATTGGTCCAACCCAGGGCTATAATAGGCTACTTACCCAAAAACACACATAAAACGAAGAACAAATACTGTAATTTACTAGGGAAAAAAAGGTAAAACGAATACGTTAACAAGATGTCTATAACAAGTGATTTATCTGCTAATTATTGTGATGGAATCCCCTAAATAATAGTTTAATGGTACTTTTGGAGGCATATAAGTTTTAATTGCCATATTCCCGTATTTTGGATTCACAATTTGAGCATACATTAATGAAAGAATAGAAATTGAGTGATATGTGAATCAAGACAAGATCCCCTCTATAAATTTATTGTATACTAAGCTTCGCTCCCGTGCAAGTTTCGAGATAAAAAGTACCATATGTGTTATTCCAGGTTGTTTTCTACCCGTGTACCAAATTTCATAACAATCCGTCCCGCAGTTTTTGCGTAAAGGGTAACAAACATAAATACAAATATACCTCACAAATTTTCGGATTTATAATATTAGTAGTTATTTAATTACATCATTAAAGTCTTTGAAGTTTTTATTTTCGACCTTTTTTCACAAATAAAATATCTAATGTCAGTATTAGTCGTTCAAAGCGCTCCGTCATCTGTATACTTAATAATTTACTTGTTCATGCACGCATGAAGAAAATTTGAATATTATGGAAGTACCCTTAATTGATTTAGGCCGAGTAGGCACGATAAAGGAGGTCGTAAAGGAACATTAAGGGATTTTTATGACTATTATAACTTAGGAAATCCTGAATTCAACATTTTTATGGAAATGACGTACGTTTGTCGAAATCTATAAGTGCTACTGCAACGCTTTTGGGGAGGACTTAATATGGGACACGGGTTAAATATATTCCTGAAATTCACACTAACGAACGAAGCCCAGGGCGACAATATAGCAGTGCCTATGACCATAGAATAATATCTACGTATGACTCATACGCGGATATTGTGAGTTATTTGTCTTAGTAAAATCAAACATTAAATGTGATCAAATCTATAATCTACTTTCACCCTCTATATGTCAGTTGAAGTGGTCTAGACCACAGGTCTGAGCCTCTCAAACTGTCGACGTTTTACTGTCACTTACGCTTGTATTAAGAGATAAGAAAAATAAAATTGTGAACGCATTTATAATGTCTTTATTGTGTGTACATTCGACAGCACATCAACTGTCATGTCCTTATGACAGTGTAGTGTACACGAAATGTAGTGTTTAATTAACATGCAATTGCCCGTACCAATCAAATATATAATATTATTATAAAGAGGCTAAACTACCGAACCGATTTCAAAAATTATTTCACCATTGGAAAGGAACATTATCCAAGATTGCTATAGACTATGTTATATCTTAAAATTCCCATGGGAGCGAAGCCCCAGGCAATATCTAGTTAGTGATAAATAGAGTAAAATTTATTCGCTTCTACGTATAGGTGCAAAATGTTAAAGTTTTCATTTTGTTACTTTTCTCAAAGTGATCAGATACAAATAATATATCTTCTGTGATTGTTTGTTTTTTTTTTCACGTAATTTTTGATATGGAGATAGTTTGAGAGCTGGAAGTTGACATAAGCCACTTTTTGCTGCGTTCGGAGTAACACTCAACAGCTGGTTCACCTAAACCTAGAATCGGGATGAAGTGACCAATTTCAAAATCCCAGTTTGGAAACCACTGGCAAAATCATAAGACATTGTCATGCCTCGCGGTGTTGTCTGGGGTCCTTAAGACTAGATCTGTTTACAGCTTAAATGTAACATTTATATAATACTTGTATAATGAGCTACTTGAAAGTCAGAGGTGCAACTGAAGTACTAATTATTTATTTATTTATTCGGCATGAGTATTTGTTTTGTATTTAAATGTTTTGTAAGAAATGTGATCCTATTTGGTCCTCAAATGTAACTTGCTCTAGCTATATGCTACGGTTTCGCCTACAATATTTTTATTTAATTCTCTCTCTTTCTCAACCTCGCGTGATCTCTTTTCATCTCAATCTAAGAAGCCTTGAAGCCTGTGTAAAAAAATAATCTTTAAGAATGCTGTCAGCTGCTGCTGTCAAGACTAATTGTATCCCTTAGTCGCCTTTTATGACATCTGCAGTAGGATATAGAGTGGTCCTTTTGTTAGCGCGGAAACCACACGTTTGTGTTAATACAAATAATAAGGTAAGGTTTAAAGCGGGTAAGTAGTTTAATTCAATTATCATTAACACGAAGAAAACCCGAGTTAAATAATTACGATTGTATTTGGTATGCATATTAGACGAACGAAATTCTACTTGTCAGTTTAATTTTATTACCTATTAGATAATTGAACACATCATCACATCACATCTATCACATAAAACTACTCTTATTGCAAATTCGACTCTATTATCTACAACAATTCGTATAAAATTCCAGGTCGGGTAACTTGATATTAGTGTTGCAAAAACTATCGATAATCGAGGCTAATATAAAAAGAATAATAATGGTCGATAATAATTATGAAATATATACTACGCCCACCGTCTTCTGTCATCCTCTCTCCATACACAAAGGTTGCAAGAGGTTATGTATCAATAAGCCCACCATTGGTCCATATGTATACTTTGTTTTATTCTTTTGTACTGTTGATGTTAGATATTTTGTATTGTATTGTATAATATATATGTATTCTATCAATTTCTATTAACTTAAGGTAAAATTGTATAAATGGATGAAATATACAGAACTGAGAACAGGACAAATGTGTATTCTGTGATCGCTCAAAGAAGGCTGGCGACTTCTTTCATAGTTTAAGGTATAATTAAGTTCTTGTGTTTTTCAGCCATATAGCGAGCCAAATATAAATAAATACTATCGACAATATCGATATATAGCGACATCGTAAGTAGTTTTACCTTTCGTCGACACCTAGTATGGAAAACTGTGGTTTTATCGATGGCATGCTGTTATCGTGACTTAATAAATTATCGTGATCAACTATCGATAGTTTTGCAGCACTAGTTGACTGTACCAGTTCAGTTAAGGGAAGTAATAATAAATGTATAGGTGTTGGTCGATGCAGCGGCATGTAGCGGGTCAATGACCCCGTTGGTCTCGGTGTCGCAAAGAGTGACACTTCACCTCCAGGGAATAGGGTTGCTAAAATGAGGATAGAGTCAGTCGCGCTTGTCGAAGTCAACTTTTTGGCTAATTTACTATGGGGTGCTTGCTAAAATGGTGGAGGAACGTCGTATCTATATATATATAAAAGAACAAGCGTTTTTTATTAATCAACGCCCAGCCTAAACTATAGAAGCTATAAACGCGCAATTTGTTGCAGTAGCTTTAGGTAATTACGTAGTGCTCAGATAAGAATGAAATTTTCAAAATTCGACCCCTAAAGTAATAATAAGGGTAAAAACTGTAGAACCTGTAGAATTGGGGGTAATGTTTGTATGAAAAAATAACGAAAATCTTTACTGATCTACTTGGCACAAAGGTTATGCAACATAAATAATGAAACCCGTATTTCAGGATTTTTTTAAATTTGACTTTTAGGTTAGTTAAATGAGGATGAAAAGAAATAACGAATAATCCCATTCAAAATTTCGTCAACTAAAGATATGAGTAGACAGCTCAGCGGTAAGCACCATTGCATTCACGTTGTTACTGTTGATGGTTTGAACTACAATTATTTTGACTTAAATCTGTTTATAGGATGATTTCTGTGAAAGTTTTATTATGGTTTTACCCGAGGGAAGCTCGGGCGGGCTGCTTGTTATATATATAGGACCAATTCATTTCCTTCATTTGATGACATACACAACTATGTGTACGTACTAAGCAGATAATGCTGGTTGTAAAATGACAGCCGAATCTTTAAAAAATTTTAGGTTACTTTTTAGGCTGAACCCAAGCCGTGAACTCATCAAAACTCATCTACTAGTTTTCCCTCGGCTTCACTCGTAAGAATGTTCGACGGATATAATTCCTTTGTCGGGGATGAAATGAGTTTCATTGATTAAATAAAGCGTGAATTGGCAACAAATAAACATTAAATTTGAGGATATAGTTTAAATTGATTTAATATCTATGATAAAATATTGATATTGTTCACAATTTTGCAAATTATAATTCAACCCAAATACCACTTTTAATTACTTAGGGTTGCCAGCCAAACTTCGAAACTTAGGGTTGCCAGTCAAACTTCATCATACATCGTTACTTAGGGTTGCCAGCCAAACTTCGAAAATTGAAAATAATGTTTTGGGAATTTTAAGAGCGAGTCAAATGCGACTAGAAGACTCTAGTCAAATTCACAATCATAGAAACATTATTTATAGTAGGTATTTATATTATTTTTATGGCCTCTATATTCGTTTTCAATCAAGAATTAAAAAGCTAAGCTCACAGTACATTGAACTATAATATCTCGATGGCTCAGCCCGACTTTCAATCGGAATCAACTTATTACTCACGAATCCAGGTTCTACAAGTTTTTTTTTTTAATTATTACCTGTCCTGTTTGTAATCAAATTTAATCTACTTCCTAAAAAAATTGAATATATATTTGTAAATAAGAAAAATCCACGAAGAAAAATATATAATATAATAAAATAAATATCTCATTATTCGAGAAATTGGAAAAAGATGAACAAATATAATCCAGTAATGGCAACCCTGTGGACTACACTACTTTGCCCTGTGTATTCTACAAATCAACGTTACTTTTTATCACTTCGAAGTTTCCAATGTGACATGTCACGACTGAGGTACACAGTCAACCACATGTAAAGTAACCTTATATGGACCTTAATGCGGTCGTAATAAAGACAAATTTGCAGTGAGTTTGCCTAGGTTTATGTGCTGTGGAGATTATCAAGACAAGTTACTATGTGCGGATGAGTTTAATCATTTTATTCTTTAAATGGGTTGACGTAACAATAGACCAGCACACTATGGTGCTAGGGCGTCTACAGCTCCTAATATGGAAATATTTAAATATTATATCTCAAAAGCTATGATTGGTATTGATATAGTCTAGGCCATCTTTGTCTATGACTCTACAGTCACAGAAAATTAAAGTTATTGATGCATACATTTGACGACCTCGGTGGGGCAGTGGTAAAGTTCTTGCCTCTGAACCGAGAGGTCCTGGGTTCGATCCCCGGTCGGGTCATGATGGAAAATGATCTTTTTCTTACTGATTCGGGTCTTGGATGTTTATCTATATATGTATTTGATATAAAATATAGTATCGTTGAGTTAGTATCCCATAACACAAGTCTCGAACTTACTTTGTGGCTAGCTCAATCTGTGTGATTTGTCCTAATATATTTATTTATTTATTATTTATTATACATATCTAGATCTTTATATCATAGTGTAGCATAGGAGTATGTTTAATAGATATAAATTTATGAGTAAATATACGACCTCTCGACTCGACCACTCGGCTAACTCACTCGATTCTTATTCTTTCATTAGCATTAAGGCACAAGGTTAGGTGATAATGAAAGTTTTTGGGTGTTAGAAAGTATTTCAATCATATTGGTTTATACATGTATTACAACTTTTTACCGAGAGTAAAACTCCTACGTCGTCATTTTGTATATCAATTTGATTCGAATCTCTATTGTTTGAGACGGCACAAATTCTTCTCTCATTCTTGTCGCGTGGGCCATTGCGGAAATCACTTCGCCACTTCACCTTCTTCACTTCACTTTCCCGTGTGGTCCTTATTTCAGATTTAATCGAGTCATCTAAAGACATTTGACATGACTTTTTCCCCATCTGCTTCTTCTGCTTGACCTTTTCCCCATTCATGTGGGATCGGCACAGTATGTTAACTCCTTCCATTTGACTCTTTCGTTTGCCATTTTAATAGACCCTCTTCCTATTCATACATTCTTCTACGCAACCTATCCATCTCTTCTTTGGCTTTGACCAATCCCTGATAGATTTAACTTCCATTTTAGCGTCCTTTTGACAAACCCAAAAACTTTTGACTTATGATTCGATTCCCGTCTCAAATTCAATAATATTTAAACATTCAAAATGCCTCATTAAATTTGGGATGATATACATCGCTTATGTGACGTTAAAAAATTACTTAAACTGTGTCCACCGCCGACTTCCAAAGCGCAGACGAAGAAGAACGCGCCATCATATACAAACTAGTCAACTTAAATTTTACCATGTCAATATATTTTCATAATATATACTTATCATACCTATTATATGGCTATTAAGTAGATCACCCATGCTTTTTCTATTTGATTTACATACAAAATATGACCAATTTAAATAATTTATGTTCACGAGCCATAATGAAATTAACGGTATGTTATATTTTTAGTATTACACTACACATAAACGACTTCGCAGTAATTGTGCTCTAGAACTATTCAAAATCGCACACGCCCAGAATTTACATTGAAACGACATAACGTGTGTGTGTTTTTTTTTTTTTCAATCGGCCAAGTGTGAATCGTACTTGCGCACCGAGAGTTCCGTTATAATCTAATGTGTGTAAGTGTATTATATCTATATTTTATTAAATAACTATTTTTATACAAATAAAGAAATTTCAATTTTAATTCATCGGCGGGATTTCACCACGGTTCTTTGCTTTTGAAAAAGTATTGGCGTTTTTGGCTATCGCTCTACTCTTATAAGGTGGTGAATGGTGGTTATTCTGTTCGAGTTTATTTTTGGTGTCGTGTTATATCAATCAAATTGTCAACCATTTTCCCTCTACTATTTATGCAATTTTCCACAAAATTTTACTGTTTGCACTAAAGTAGTTTATCAAAGACTAGCCGCACCCCGGGGCTTCGCTCTCGTGGGAATTTCGGGATAAAAAGTACCCTATGTGTTATTCCAGGTTATTTTCTACCCGTGTACCAAATTTAATAACAATCAGTCTAGTAGATAATGCGTGAGGAGGTAACAAACAAAAACTTACTTTCGCATTTATAATATCCGTTGTAACATGATGTTATGTTTATCAATCAAAGGCGATATTAGAGGAAAGGGATTTGATGAAATCCAGAATATATCAAATGTGAAAGTGTCTTTTTTTGTTCATTATTTACGTCAAAACGGAACACTGGATTGAGGTGAGAGCTTGATAGTAAATTAGGCTTGTTGCCACGGGCGGAGCTGCAGGCAATCCGTGGACCATAAAGGGGTTTCTTTCTCAAGTGCGGAACCCCAAAAGTCCGATTGTAAGCCCACTCGTGGTGAATGAAAGCCGCAGACAACCTGATTCACACCCATCGATCATACGCTGACTCATACAAACCGGATTGAAGACTGTTAAAATGTACTGGATATTATTTCGCCTAGATACGTCAAAACAAATTAATTGGATATGAGGAACATTTTCTTTATGCAACAATGTTTGGACGCTAATAGAACTAAATGAAATTTGAACTAAATAGTCTTTTAGACATATTTATTTTATCACACATTCTAGTTGAGTTTCTGATAAATGAATGAATTGACTGACTGAAACAAAAACTGTTATGAACTGAGAAATTCACACGATCGTACTACACATACATACAATAAAACGTATGATTGTTGTGTCCCGTATATTTCATTAATAATGGATTCAGTGATTTTGACAATGTCAATTTAAAATTGAAACAATTATTTAAGCGGAGCCCGGTTGTTATTAGTTGCTTTAGCGGTAAGTCCGCCTTGTGCCTTTAATATTATCTTAGTTTTTGTATATTTCTCTCTATTGTTTGTTATTAATAAGTATGTTTAAGAAATGACTCTTCAAAACCAATTTATATTTGTTTTAATTTACCGCTGAAAGGAATAATTAAGAAAATACTACACGTCTTATTTTTTTATCATAAATTGACAGATTAGTTGTTAATGCACCTCGATGCTGCCGATCCGTATAAAAATGTGGCTTAAAATGTCAACTGCGATCAAAATCGATGATAATGGCCGCCAACACGCGAGGATCGTAAACCGCGCGTTTCGGATACACACCCCTGTAACCCTATAAATAAATAATATGAACTCGGTGCGTGTATCCGATTGGAAAGCCAAGTGGGTCTTGTATTGCTGTAATTTATGGGAGAAAAGGTACATGGTCGGAAAATAGGGGGAAAAAGAGAAAGCAATGGCCATCTAATGTTGTAATCTTAGACAATGGAAGCACTAAGCTACTAGACCGCTGATATTAGCTGAAAAAGCGTGACAAGTTGGTGCACGAATTCTGACAGTTGGTGGTGAACGTTTTCCCAGGCTTCTTAGCTAGTGAGTGAATGAAAGCTTAGTATATAATCAATGTATTTTGTATATAATAAGGTAGATTAATAGGTAATTTTCTCAAAAAAATTCTTTCATATAGCAAACATTATGGAACATTGTGTTGTCATTTTGATTTCTGAAAAGTTGAATGTTTCTAGGAAACTGCATTGTTGGGTTCTCATTAGATTACGGACACAATCTAACAAGGTTTGGTAACGATCCATTTTTTAATCCCTTGTGATAAACGAACCTGCATAATGATTATGATTGTTTAAGTGCGTAAATCAATCGTGCAACATCACTAATACATCTGTCTTGTTTACTAATATAGTTTATGGTCAAAAACGTGCTCACACACACACGAGTTGTTTGGAAGAAATTGGATAGGATCACTCTGTATAAACTCTAATCCTTTCGGAGCGATTGGATCCGCGACAAAAATAACGAATGAAGGGTCGAGGTTGACAATTTTATCTTATTAGACTAAACTGTTGACGACCTCGGTGGCGCAGTGGTGAAGGCGCCTCTGTCTGAACCGAGAGGTCCTGGGTTCGATCCCGTGTCATGATGGAAAATGATCTTTTTCTGATTGGCCCGGGTCTTGGATGCTTATCTATATATGTATTTGTTATAAAATATAGTATCGTTGAGTTAGTATCCCATAACACAAGTCTCGAACTTACTTTGGGGCTAGCTCAATCTGTGTGATTTGTCCTAATATATTTATTTACTGTTCGTCTGAGGGTTGGCTTCTGTAGGAATTGTGTATAACAGAAAATTTAAGGTAATATAACACCCTCGTCATTCGATACAGGGTTAAAAAGTTATTTGTTTTGGAGCACATGAGCAAAAAAAAATCACAAAATTATATTTAATCAACATGAGAACATAACACACAAAAACTTGCTTAAATATTTATTTTAATGTTTATCGCCCTCGGTAACAAGCCTATGACTTGCCCAATACTTTATCAGTTTATTGCTATACTATGTATAAAAAGACTTAAAATGATATGCTATATTTAGAATCAAGGCTGACTGACACGAGTCGAGCATCGCTACATATAAATCTCAATATTTTTCATTGTCTATGAGTTGCTTTTGGTGTCATAGTTCTAACAGATATATAATAGGTTATGTCTGTTGCTAACTCGCGGTAACCACAGGTTAGACACGTTACTCGCAAAAAGCCTAATTCTCAAAATGGCGCCGTAGTCGAAAAAAATAACTATTTAATTCGCGAAATGGTAAAATAATTCTCAAAAGGACTAATTCGCGATAGGACTAATTTGCAAAATGGCCATCTTTTACCAACCTATGTGCTTCGAATTGATGTCATCAAAGTGCAAGTAAATTTGGAAGTTTTTTATCATTACAATATTACAATGTAATTACCATCGGCTGTGATGCCTGGAAACCCAGAGTTTGTTTAAAAAATAAACCTTATGAAAACCAGTTGTTAAGGTATCATATTCCTTAGTCGCTTCGTACAGAATCCACGGGAGACGAATTGGCCCCATTCTACTATTGGCCATAGACAGACAAACGCATTTATAATATTTGAGTGGATGGAATGACATCATCAAGTGTCACGAGCGGTCGTCTCCCTGTCGTCTAGGAACGCGTTTTGGCAACATTTGTAAAACAGGAAGCGTTGGCCCTTCGTCAACCTATCAAGAAATAAAGTGGCACGTAGTCTAAATAAACGATGTTGGCGGAACGGGCCTTGGACTATAATCAGATATTCACTTTCTTTTATTAATGATTAGCTTTCGCTCGCGTGAATTTGAAGCAAACGCGATTTTCATACAAACTTTCACCCCTCCAACTGTAACACTAAGCTCTTGCTTTGAATCTTAATTTTGAGGATGAAAACGAAATCGAAATCCATTAAAAAATTATGTTTTGATCAGAAATCCCCTGTCTACTGATGAGTTTTTGGACAAAAAAGTTCTCCAAGTCCCCTGCGAAGGGATCGTCTAAGACTAAGGCTTAGTTTGTAATTGAAGGGGTTAATAAAGCTCTAGCTGAGAATCACTTTCTTTAAAAACTAATTTCAAAGGATTTCTAGTTCTTTATTAAACCACAAAGAACCATGTTAAGAATTCGCAAGGTAAATTCGTGGACGGAGACTAACAATATTGATAAAATTAACATTATCTATAGATTAGTAGCCCATAGATTAGTGAAAATTCATGCATGGTTCCGAGAAGTCAGATTTATTGAAATTGTGTACTATTTTGATAGCAAAAATTTCTAGGTATCAAAGCGCACTTTTAACTTCACCTCGAAGCACGCACCTTTTATCAAAAAACTAAAAATTGCGCTTCGTGCAACTAAAAAGTGCACTCGGAGAAATTATAAGGTGCGCTTCGATCTATTAAAAGGTGCGCTTCGAGGAATTAGTTAAGGAGTGCTTTAAAAACCTGAAAATTTCATGACGCCCACTAAAATAATTAATAAAAAAATAAATAATAAAAAAATGCCGCCTCGCTGCAATCGTTTTCAAAGCACAGTATGGATAGATATATAAAACGTTTATTTACTATCGATGTATATTATATCTATAGGTTATATGATTTAAATATCATATCGAGTCACTTCCAGTAGCCTCAGCATCTACATACAGCACCAGTGAATGAATTTGAAATATTCGTCTAATCGTGCGTGTCCATCGAATGGTCTAATTGCTCGATTTTAGATCGATGCTCGTCGAAAACAATGTGTTTTGTCCGTGTTCATAGAATACCATAGAGAATAGAGATTCTGACATAGATACATTGGGATCTGACGCATGACGGAGTTGTCTTCTTTATAGTACAGTTATTGGTCTAGAATTTATCAAGTTATGCATTTAGTCAAGTCGATGGTTTGCGATGGCTCAGTGACTCATAAACCATATGCTTTTTCCAGTGCAAACATTTTTTACTCTTTTTCTGATTTAAATAAAAATACTTCTATGCGTGTGCAGTACATGCGACCCACCTGATGGGAAGTGGTCACCGCAGACTATGGACAACTACAACTCTAGTGCTAACACGCGCATTGCAAAATTATAATAAATTCAAAATTAATATTGGAAGAATTATTTATATACATTTATTGACGCCAAAAAAAATACTTTTAAACTAAGTACTTCCTTTTTTTAAATTGACGACCCTGATTAAATCTTTTCCGCCCTTTTTGAAGAACTGTTCATACAAATTAAAAATGTGTCGTTTTTTCTAAGCTTATTATACTCGCCTTTTCAGTGTCATTTAGAGTAATGTCTTCCGGAAATTTCTTCTAGTATAGCAATTAAAGATTTTGAGGTCAGGACCGGTTGTTAGACAATATCGTGAGGGAAATTCCAATGTCCGATTTCCTAGGCTTACTGAATATAGAAGTTTTTTTTTTTACTTTTATAACAAACTTTTACTTAACTTGCAATATATGTGTAGGGATGAAGCTAAGTTTGTTCGGATGGAATCTGGCAACTCAATATTCAATCTGATAACCTTTCCCCAAAATTTTCATCCGAGGTCGAGCATAGGCTAACGCGGGCATCAACTAGCTATCTATAAGCAAGATCATGCTATATTTCAATGGTTAATCTCCTTCTCTGTCTATCAAATGGCAGACGGTCGTCTATGCAGACTTTTTTTCAAGGAAATGATATCTATCTATTCTCATCGGGCAACCTATCGAGCATTTCCAATCTTTTTTCTCCTGTCAATGCGTTATATCGGGCAACAATGTGCCGGAGAGAGCAGCTCGCCTACGTATCATTGTCGAAGCCCGGAATAAAACGCTTTCCAAGACGACCGGTCTGGCCGTGGGTTGAGATCGACGCAGACTGAAGACCAATTATTGTAGAAAGCTTTATAACTTTCTCAAGGAGGGCCGACTTCAGGCAGTTTTGAAATCACAGACGAATCTACAAAATTGTAAGGTTTAATTGTACGAGGAAGTATATTCTATAGGACTAAATACAAAAGTCCAAATATGACGTCACTGTAATGAATAAAAAGGGTTTAGTGAACGTCGCGGTTAAGACGTAGGTGCGCCCGCGCATAGTGAAATGTGAACGAAGCACTGAAAGTTATACTTCTGATCGGTGGGCGTGCATAGTGACGTCATGGATTTGTTTACACGCCCGGCTATTGACTCGCTGTTATGAACTTGTATATATTTGCCATTAGAGTTTATTTTGTGTTACATTTTCATGCATAACGCAGAGAAGTGATGCTTGAAATGCGATGGAAGGAAAAGTTGCAAAAGCAAATGGCGGCCACGAACTGGTAAGCGCAATGACAAGCCCTCGCGCTTATAACTTTAGCTGGATCGCAACTAAACCTCGGTCGTTAAATTTTGTTACTATTTCGTTTAGAAGTTTCTCCTTAATGTTTTGACCACGGCGGTTCAGTTTTGCTCCAAGAATTTGTCAAACTATTTGACAAATCTTAATGTCATTATCCTGGCCTATTTTATATATTTTTTCTAATATAATCGATGTTATCAAGTAATTAAATAAGCTCAATGATAAATTACATCCGCTTCGGCCCAGAAATGTTGATCAAAAGCATTTAAAAATCAAATAAAACGTGTGAGTTGCGCACAATCACGTCTTTTAATGATTGTCAATCAAAAATTATCACATGGACCGATATATACCGTGATTTTTTCTCTTCTTTTTATAATCTGTGCTATAAACACATTGATCTGAGTGGCCAGTGTTAGTTCTTCAAATAATGGGCTATTTGATCAATAAGAAATGCGTAACAAAAAAGAAATTAAAACAAGATATATTGATGTGGGTTTGAAGTTCTTTGAACTTATTGAAAATTTAAAATCATGTTTTGCTTATTTAAAACCTTCTACTGTTGAAGATAAGGTTGTAATTCGTTTGTCGAACAAGATGAAATGTTGAATCTGACAGTTTTCGCGTTGTTTTTTGTGTATTTCCAAATACTTTTTTGATGTCGTTTTTTCCACGTAACATCTAACTTTTGCCCGCGGCTTCGCCCGCGTGATTTTCCCACAGGAGCAGTTTTTTTTTTCGGAATCACAGGTACATATGTGTATGTCCTTCCTCCGTACTTCAAACATATTTGTATGGAAAATTGGTTGAATATATAAAGAGTGAAGAAACTAACAAACTTACTTTCGCATTTATAATATTAGTTAGGATAGTTACGATTAGGTTAAGTACACGTAATTTACTTATAGCAAATGTTAATCGTTACCTAACTACGTATACTTCTTTATTGACAATTAATAACTTTTTCTAAGTTTCGAAACTCGAATGCCAGTTACAAACTGGCTTGTGAGAAATAACTATAAATATAAAAATTGTCTAATTTCTAAATAAATGATTTGAATTTTTGAATTTTGAATTTCGAAAATGTATCGGCGTAAAATATGGTTCAATAAGTTTTAACTTTTATCGTACGATTATTTACATTAATTGCTTCACTAAAATAAGTAATACATTCACCGTATCGACTAATTAGTGTGTTAGATTTCATTTCGATTAAATTTAATTTATTGATCAACTTAGTCACACATGATTTGTAATGTTTTTAAGTATGTAAAAGGAAAAATAATTAAAAAATTACTTATTACGGTATATGTAATCTATATAATTCTTATTATTGATAGATTCGTTCGTTGCCGAAATTTAGTAAGACACTGCCATGCATCTAAACTACGGCCACCGTGGCATAAAAGGTCCTGGGTTCGATTCTCAGCGCGGACAAATATTTGTACCTGTTATCATAAATATTTGTCTGCGGTTCTGGGTGTGTTGTGCCTGTTTCTGCCTGTGTCCATCGTAGGCGCGATACAAGTTTAGTGCTTAATGTGGGCCGTTGAGTGTTGTCCATTTATTAAAAAAAAAACTGTCGAATCATTATCAACAAAAAACTCGACTATAGTTTTAGTCACACTTCTGATAATCACACGCATTTTTCATTAATAATGTCTCGCGTCAGTCTTAATAAAATTAAACTGACATTATTAATAAAACAATCTTTATTTTAGGTAGTTCATAAAAAGATTCAAACTTGATAATGTCCCCGGGGCAAAAATGGCCAAATAAGATAATGTTGGCGTTTTGTTTGCAAATTACACATCGTCCACAACAGGTACGGGGCTCGGACCTCCGTCAAAATTAGTACCCAAACGATGCCTGTCTCGTTTGGACCCGCGTGAATGTACGTGCGCTAAACTTGACTGCAATTTCATGAATGCGCTAAAGATGACTTTTTCTATTTTGTTGGCTATTCGATAGTTACATTATTAGAAACACCAGTGAAAAAAATACTGTGATAATGACAATGCTCTCAAAGATATGACAAAAATAATTTCACACAATTTTGAACTAGTCCAAATGCTCCATACTACATATGACACTAAAACGACTGACGTCATCAGTAATTTAACAACAGTCTTCTATTTATTTCTAGACTTTCTTTGTATAATGATCTAGCCAATTTTTTACAGTTTATTAATCATCACAATCATCTTAAATGTGACTATTTAATTCAGTATATACATATTTTTTACAATATTCTGAACTTGTCATCTACCCTGTCGCTATTTCTTACACTCGCTATGAAAATCTTTTCATGTCCGAAGGATACGCGACTTTTTGTCCGGTAAAGATCTCTTAGATTTTGCCAATGTGTTGTTTTGAATTGTTACAATTGAGAATAGCGCACCTATTGGCTCAATTCCGTATCAAGAGTGTGTGTGTATTTTTCAAATGAACGCTGGAAATATCAAGTTATGACGGTATTTATTGCGTTGTCGAAATAAGGTTTTATCTTGTTAATAAAATAAAAAGAGGTAATTTCGCGGTTCTGGCTGACATGTACAATTTTGTACCTTTCACAATGGAAACGATGGGAAGCTGGGCCCGATGCAAATAATTTTTTGGCGGAAATCTCAACGCGTCTTATCGAGACAAATAGAGATCCAAAAGCGGGTGCTTTCTTTGCTCGGCGTATAGTATAAGTCTGGCAGTTCAGCGGATAAATGCTGGCAGCATTCTGGGCATATTTCCTAGATACGCGCGATCGAGGATATATTATATTCAAAAGACGCATACAAGATGTTCTCAAACAATATTCATAAAAAAATTATCGGGTATTATCGGTCCGAAATGAAAGTTGTTTTTCACTCACTACCTACTAAAAATAAGAATTAAACAAAAAATGTTGTGTAGGTAGATACTGAGCTAAAATAGGCCTATTCACCTACCGAACCAAAACCGCAGGCCATCTTTGATCTGTTTCATAAATCCAGCCAAAAATGTATATAGTATGCTTTGAAATTTTCTTTAACGAGTTCACAAAAACGGCCCATTAGTATCGTGATTCATCGGCTAAAATATCAAGGGTATCAATTTTCAACGGTTCCCTCGAAGAATAACTAAGTGAAAATACAAAATTGTCTGGCCATTCAAAGTCTAGCTGAACAGTATCGGTAGCAGCATATTGTAAAAGCTGGCTGGTAACACTATTGTTTTTTTTTTTTAACTGATTTCATTCGATTTTCGTGCGCGTGACATCTTTTATATTTTTAAATTACGCTTGTATCACACCAAAAAAAAATGGAAAAAAGCAAGCAATATTAAATTAGTGAAATATAGATATCTAAAAAACTGCATCCCAATATGATTGGATATCTCTCATCTAACATTAGCGCACAGAAAATCTCGCGTCCGCGCATCTACCTACATACCTATACTTATTCGCACTGTCGAAACGCTCCGGTTATTGACCCCAAAACTGGTACCTGTCGCTTTGAGAAACTCCAAGTAGACTCCGACCATTTTCATTCCATGTTTTTCGACCTCCTTCGAAGGAATTTTGATATGATTTTCGTTGAAACCCCGCAGTAAGTACGCCGAGCCTGATTAAAGTTGCCCCACAGTTTTTTTTTTCTTAAATTTGAAGCACTCCAGTGCTGATTTCGTATGACAGAGACGTGATACAATTTTTGGGGTTGTTGTACTCTGTCTGTAGTGAACAAAATCACGGAGTACACGTAAAACAAGCTGAAGCCAAAATAAACATATCACGCCACAAAAAAAAAGGTTAAATTAGGGTGTATTGTATGGTTGTCAGCGTCGTCGAAGCGACGAGGTTGGATACACCAAAATCGCAGATTATGGAGTGATTAATTATTAAAATACGTTTCCTAAATAATTTATGAAATTTCAAAGTTTTCAAAAGTCCCGTGAATTTTAAAAATACGTTCATAGGTATAAAGAGCATAGTTTAAGTCTAACTACAATCTTCGTATAATCGATGTCATTTTAATTACTACAATAATAACTAAATGACGAAAGTGTTAACAAAATCCTTTGCATAACAACACAGGCTGTGTACCAATCCTACCAAAATAAATGCAGACTAGCCGATGAGCGAGTGTCAAGTTTTTGCGCGCGCGCAGCCACCCACGGTCGGGTGAAGGAACTCACCCAAAATATTTCACCGAGTGAGCTCATGCCAGGAGCCACTATTTCTGTCTCGGTAGCTCAAGGAGGCTAGTTGTTACTTTAATACGTTATACATCTTTCTTTGATAATATTACAGACACTAAGTTTGATGATTAGACGGAATGCATGGTATTTGTTAGCCTTTGACAGTACATGTCCGTTTGGACTCTCTCTCATTCGAGCGGCTTTCCGGTTTCTTCCCACCCGTTAAGTGTCGGAGCTGAGGGTCCACTTTCCTACATTTTCGTCTCCACTTCGCAGCCTATTGTCATACCATTAAACATACATATTTAAATAAAATCATGTTTAGTCCTGAATTTCCTATGAAACAATTTTCATGGAAATAATATACCGATGCGTAATAAGATTAACCCTGTTATTAAAAGATAAAGCATACTTTAAGGTAAAGTATGTTTTATCTCCTTGTCAATCCCAAATTTTGTAAAGTGTGATAGTGACAAAACATACTTTAGCTTGAAGTCCATTTTGCTTTGTTCTATTGTAATCTATCCGGGAAGTAATATGAAGGTATGTTAACGTTTTTTTTTTATAACTTTAGTTTATTATATCATGAGAATCATTATCATAACGTGTGCCCCCTGGTGTGGGGTCGTGGGTCTGGGCTTGTGCGACGCCACCGCTTCCACCCGGCAAGGTAGCGGTCGCTGGGAGGCCAGCTAGGGAACGTCCTCTGATACCTCGTATTGACAGCAAAAGTAAGCGAGCTCGACGCTGTTTTGTTGGCAAGGTGAAGCATGTAGACGAAGGACGTATATTCCAGCAAACGTGACTTTGATGGATGGAAGCAGCGTCGCATAGGTAAGGCCTACGGCCTGTATTCGGCTCGTCCGTTTCAGCCTCCGAGCTGGCTGGGTGTGGTGCATATGTTCATGTTCATGTGTTCACGAGAATCATTATCATAACGTGGATGACATAATTATAAGAGATGTTAATTTCGTTACCGACTTTATTGCGGCAATTCTTCACTCACACCTGGAAGATATTTTAATAGTTTTTCATTTTTTAATAGTTTTTTGCTGGCCAGTTCAAAAAAAAAAAAAAAACAATTTTTTACCGGCCAGTAACAACAGAAATATTACGGATGATTTAGCCCCTTAAAAATGGCAAGTAATTAAATGGACAACCAGCAGTGCACAGGTACTAGACCATAAACCTTCATGGCTAAACTTTATGGGTTCGTTTCCATGGCCGCTCTTGCATGGAATGCAAAATAATTTTAATCTAGAACTTTTTGCTGCTTTTGTCTATTTTTTTTTTATTTATGCCCTCGTAAAACGAGTTTGTTGAGACTAGATGTTGGCTCCTGATTTGTCTTCGTGAATTTCTCTGTCATTTTTTCCCAGTTTCTTTTTTAATCAAAGACCCACCACCTCCTCTTCGCACGGTCGTCGGCATCCCTAGTTGTCAGACCATTGACACGCATATCATCCTTGACGACATCAAGATTCTATATTTGTAAGTACTCATGTTTTTGGCAGATTTTTTTCTTTCTTTCAAGCCAGCACGTGATCGTGGTTGTCCCTCTGCTTGGGCCAGGTGGAAGCGGCATCGTCGGACGTTTATTTTTGCAATTTGCTGGTTTAAAGAATACGTCGCTGTCTGTACCAGAGATACTGAAGTTTGTCTTTGTTAATTTCGTACTAAACGTAATATTATCTTACGCGTGTTACTTAAAACCGATTAGTTCAGGTTGTTAGCGATCCCGCGAGATTGTAAACTTCAACAACGAATTGACAATT
Source organism: Plodia interpunctella (assembly GCF_027563975.2). Taxonomy (NCBI): domain Eukaryota; kingdom Metazoa; phylum Arthropoda; class Insecta; order Lepidoptera; family Pyralidae; genus Plodia; species Plodia interpunctella. The sequence continues at coordinate 1,781,635 of NC_071303.1, forward strand.
TTACTCATAATTTTTTGGTAGTCCATAAATCTGAACATCAAAATTGAAATGATAGATTTAAATTTCATGCGCCAAATGCTTGAAAAAAAAAAATTAATTTAATAAGAATAGCAAAAAATAAACATTAAAAGACGTGTAGAGGTCAATCTATGTGCCATTCAAAACATCGGGTTATTCACAATTAGACCACATCCAGAATGGGGCTGACCACGCAATTCGTCCTTATGGTCAGTTGGTTAAACTTGAAAATATATTTATTTTGCATTCACCATGAATACACCAACGTAACGATTTTGATGCTGGTTTTTAATAGAGTGATTAAGTAGAGGAAAGTTCAGATGTATAATTTATTATGTTTTTACACGAGCCAAGTCGGGACGGAACGCCAGTTGCTTATTAAACAATTATTTTATATAAACGTAACACGACGTTTAATAATTAAACTTATTTTTAATTTCTCATATACAATGTTGTATCTGTTGGACATAATACTTAAAAACAATGTTGTGGTCAAAAAGTTAAAGCAAAAAAAATAGTCTACTTACACATTTGACCACACGTGTGGTCTGCGCCGTGTGGTCAAATGGGGAATAACCCGTTTATACGTTTGCAATTAAACAGCTTGCGCGCCAAAAAAACTACGGTACTATAATAAATTCACGCCAATCACATCGGATGAAGAAATCAAAGCAACGTCTTTCGTTTACCGAAAGAATCACCTCTCGCTCACTCGTTATGTAAAAAGAAAAAGACAACGACAACGTCCGACTTTTTGGCAACAAGAAGATTCGAACCGAATGGAGGTAATTTTTTTTAAATATTTAAATTAGTTTTTTTTTAATATATACTGCAACTTAATGAGAAAAAATAGTAAGCTTCGAAATATAAATTGGGAGCGTTAACTGTACTGAAACTTTAACTGCAACTGCCAATATCCCATGAAGGGATCTCTTCCAGTTAATCGAACCTAAGTGAACAAAGAAACACAAAACAGAGGTTAGCAAACAGTAAAACGAATAAGTAGACATATATTTTTATACAACTGAGCAAGTGACCCACATTTACATTATCATTGATGGAAAGAGGTCACCGCAGCCTATAAACGCCCGCAACACCACGTGCGTTGCCGGCCCTGAATGAATCTTACACATCAATCATACTTTCCGTTTGAAATATGAGTCCACCTACCAGTTTCACCCACTAGCGGATCCACGGGGAATTCTGTTTACCCATGCACCTACTGCAACCGTATAAAGCGGGGAAAAAAATATATATCATACTAGATGTTGCCCGGGGCTTCGCTCCCGTGGTAATTTTGAGATAAAATATAGCCTATAACAATCTTGGATCATAATGTACCTTTGTAATGGTGAAAGAATTGTTTACATCGGTTCGGTAGTTTCGGAGATTACCCGCCTCAAACATACAAACTTACAAACGCTTATCTCTTTATAATAATAGTATAAATGTACTCCAATCTTACACTTCAAGCTCGCATTTTCTAAGCTCCTTGTCAATGCCTATCAGTGTACAGGTATCGGAATGCAATATTCGTTTTAAATAAAAAAAAGTGGCCCGATTACTCCGATGCTATCTCGCTCGGGTTTGCTCGGACTGTTGCCATGGCAACGGGCTCGATGCTGCGGTCCGTTGCCACTGATTTATCATTTGCTGAACTGGTCCAAGTCACAAATTAAGGAATTGTAGAAAGAAACGTACTTTAATGTTGCTGCCTTAAAAGCCTGTAAATAAATGTTATTTCATAATCTTAAATGCGATAATGAATTACTTACTATAATGACGAAGCATGATCGGTGATGCGTCTTGTGTAGACTGGCAATCTAAGAAGAAAGCAAATGTCTGGCTATGCCGCTCCCGCTTGGCCCAGGCAGAAAACCCAAGAAATGACTTGATGATATTCTTTCCAATGGCCTGATAACTTGGGATGCCGACGACCGTGCGAAGTGAACACAAAAGTAGAAAAGCGGACCTTGGGCTCCAACGGCTGGTAAGCAACCGAGGAAACGTTCAAATGAGAGATAGAAAGATTAGTTGCCAAGAGTTTGTCCCTTAGTAGCCTCTTACGACATCCATGGGAGTATATTATACGAAAAGAATCCTATTCCTGGGTGGGACAATACGCTTTAAGATAGACCTGTTAAAAGTTCATCTATATATCTGTTTGTTTGATTTTGTGCCCAGGTCTCACTAATTTTCGGCATATTCTCTTTAAGACCAGTTTTTAATGCATTTTGCGATAGTTTAATGACGTCTTGTTTTAACGAGTTAAGTGTATAATTTAATTTAATTGCGTTGTATGACAGTTTGATTAATTTCGAACCGTTGCGTCGCGTGCAAATAATAAATTTTCAATCAATACTTATTTTATTTAAAAACTTCCGAAAGTTTTCATGGCTACGAACACTCTCGGTTAAGATTTAGAAGCTATCATGTACACAAACACGTCAAACTTAGAACAGCTTTTTGATCGGGGGTTGAAGATTAATTTCTAAATAAGTCATATGAAGTGTCTGAACCTGAATGCAAAAGCTAGAGATGTCTTATGCTATTTCTCAAATAAACGTTGTGTGACGATACGCGGGGCTGACGGACGGGTGGGGTAAGCATTTTCGCTACTGACTCAACTTCTTTTCTTTTTATTTACAGACACTCAAATGAGTCATGTTAATTTTATACTTCAAATACAAACACAGATTTTGAATTTTAGTTTAAAATTAAAACTAGGTGGGCAAACATGTTTCTTTATTTTTTACATTAGCTGTGACAGATCGGTGCAATGAAAATAAGTATCGCAAAAAATTTTGCAAATCTCGTTTTGGATCAATGTATTATATTATAATGAATAGATATATATAATCAACTATTCTGGGCTTGTTATGCATTTTTATTTCTTTCTGTTTTTTCCCCAAAAAACAAGTTTTAAATTGACGTATGCGTGTGGAAAAAATTAAGATACGAGTCGATTCTGTTAACGGAGAGTCCAATTCGTTTCTCAATTGTATTTCAATAGTAAGTACTGTTTTACTACAGAACTACTATTTAAAAACCATTGAAAGGCGTTGTCAGAATCTACATTTACGTCTTTTTCCAAATATTTATTGTAAATTACAAACTGGGTCTCAGATTTTTCGACACTTTTTGCCAGTCTGCTGTTTGGGAGAACTCATCCATTAAATATCTTAAAATGTTTATTCCCCAAACAAGTGAAACCGACCACTAATTTTATTTCGAAAGTAATTTCTTACTTGTCAAACTCATCCATTATTTGATAGCATTTAAATTTCAACTCAATGTGCAAAGACAGAAGGTTGCAATTATAAATTAGAAAGTTTCCCAAAATAGGTATGTCAGATTCACCGTATGGTATATCGCGATAGAATCGACTTCTTTTGGACACATGTTGGAGATAACATCGAAATTTAATTAGTGGTAGACTTTAGATTGACACAAAGTTAAATGGTAGCTTTTTGTGTATACTTCCAAAGTCGTATTTGTGTAGTACATTGCTGCAAGAGAATTGAGATTTCGAAGCTTCTCGTTAACATGAGTGTCATCTATGGAAATCTAATTAAAACAACTACGATGCGTGGTTCAATTACTTTTCAAAGACCAAATTGTCACAATTAACTAAATACTAATATAGAAATTATGTAAACAACTTAATCCGATTATTTGATCGTTATGATATCTGCCAAACTGCTCTGAAAAATTGTCTGTCTATTAAACCATTTATAAAAAATTTCCGCTGCTCGTAGATATAATAGAAAATCTATTATTATAGCAAATTAATATAGGTAGTTACCGTACTAATCGTTCCTCTACATTTTACAATACATACTTAATACGTAAATTAAATTAAAATACAATATAACACACAGCCTGTGCTCACTTTTTGATAAAAAAGGGTTATCACGAAACCAACAAATAAATAAATACATGAAGTAAAGCTAAACAAGCGATTGAAAAAAGCAACCAGTCGTCCGGATTACCTTCGTTAAGTTTTAACTGTGTTTAAAGCAGCTAAATAATTATAATCACGATTATAAGTGCATATGCAGCGGTCTATGAAAATGTAAATATATGTATTAGCATAGCTCAATGTTTCTTTGGATGGGCAATGGGCGGTAAGCGATTATGTATTCCTAAATGTGGTATGGTATAGTCTGCCAGCTATTATTCCTCTAAGGTTTGAACGAAGAAATAAAAGCTCATGTTTGCAACTTAATATTAGTAGTAATCTATATAGTTGGCTGGTTTTTCCAATGGTAAATGACTTAATAATTCTGTGTTTCTACATATTCCGTTTCGTAAATAATGAGTAACAAAACATCGTCCAGTTTTACACAAAAAATACAAAAATAAATTGACACGCGACAACCACAGTGCCTTCCACAACCATTCTGTTATTTACAAAAAAGGCTTCTTGCCTCTGTGTTTTAAAACCATTTTTCCAGAACGCCACGTTAATCAGCTTGGATGAAAATGTCTAAATGTCAACTGAAAGGTCAAATGTAACATTGTTTAGCTCTCACATGGTTAAAGAAATCATTGTAGTTACTTATGTTGCCCTGTTTTCTGGTCTAGTACGTCCTCATTAGAAAGAAAAAGTCAAAAAGTGTCATTCAGACCTCATTTACAGTGCGCATTGGACCACGTATGAGGTGCGAAGAACAAAAAACTATTCTCTCTATTTACCATGCGGTTAACTTGAAAGCTGGTACAAAGTTAAATGTGCACGACTGTACATTGTAGCGATCACGCGATCATCTCAAACAAAAGAAATGGTCTATGGATGCTTTTGATTCTCGACTAAAATTGCTATTTTTTTTTGCACCTTTTGTACTTGTTTTTTGTACGGAAACAGTCGGCATGTCGGTGTTTACAAATAGCCTCTGTTCTATATTACTGTTTCGAGTTAATCAATGATTTCTATTCACTTTTTGTAAATTTAGTATTGTCTTATTTTTTTTTTTTTAATTTATCAGTCGATATTAGCACGTTTACCTTTATAATTGACGTCATTATGAACCTTCCTTATACTATACTGATCAGTATAGAACTATCTTGTCTGCGACAACCCACTCTGCTAAGGCAGTAGTATTGTAACCCGCTTTATATACAGGGTGGCTTTCAAACACACCCCACTTCTTTTCGGCCTTTTCTCCCACAGGAGTGTCCAGTAAATTATAGCAGAAAATGATTATTTTTTGCACTCCCACACTAATTTACCGATCGGCTGATTGGTCTTAGTATGGAAAATCGAAAATTTAACTAATCTTGACTCAGCACGGACAAAATGTAGTTATTGTACTGGAATTGGAGAATAAGTGTACTCATAAAATATCAATATGATATGATTTGTAATCTTAACTAATATTATAAATGCGAAAGTAAGTTTGTTTGTTAGCACTTCAAACTCAACCAATCTTCTTGAAATTTTGCATTCATGTAGTTAATATAACTTACAATCTAAATTCGGCTGTATTATAGGGTGTTTTTGTTATGTTGAAGTGTAATTTTATCTAAATTCTACAGGGGATTCCCATAGAGAACTTGTCCATTCATATTTTTTTCTGACTCGGGTTCAAAAAGACCACCGCTTCGCGCCGACTAGCGGTAAACGAGGAAAGTTGAGGATCATTTATTTCAAGTTATTTATTTTATTGCTGAATCAGAAGTTTTTGGATTTTTTTTTTAATAAGGGCATCATATTTATAACTTATTTCACCGGGCTATGCACGGTATATTGGGCTGTTTAGTATTTATATATCTTCGTTGATAAATTGTCTAAATAACAGTGAAAACTGCATCAAAATCCGTATGGTAAGAAAGCTTAGAAACAAGCAGACGCGGCGGGGAATATATGACAACACATTAGTACTGTTTATTATACTGTGACAGTACAATAGAATAATATTTTTTTTTATTATAATTTATTTTATTACTCATCAATCATGATCGATTTTAAGTGCCTTAGAAGGAATTTAGGAATTGCCCAGCAGTGGGACACCTAATGGCTCTAAATAAATAAATAATAAGTACCTTAAATTTCGCTCGAGAAATGCGAACGTTCAAACAATATCGAAGTTAACGAGTTCTCAGTCGCAAAGTGTAAATAACTTACTGTTATGCAATAAAAACGCATGTGCAACGCTATTCCTCTTTATTACCGGTTCGGTAAAAAGTATCAGCACGGACACTCATTAAGCTAATATAAACGAAACGCCGCGAGCCTTCCCAGAATTGCCGGCTGCCACAGAGCAGTGAACGCAGTAGGATATCTTCAACATTTTCAGGAATTACATTTGCAGGTGTTTGTCTGGAGCGAAAGGGAAAGGTAGCGTACGGTAACGGTAGGTGTTCGCGCTGCTTCCCCGATCCACGCTTGTTGGAAAAGTCTGTCAAGTGAGGACTGTAAACTGATTCTTGTTATAGGCAATGCAAGGTATCAACGCTGACGGTCGTCCTCTGTCCATTTTTATTTATACAATATCTTTATACAATAGGAAATCATCTATTAGTTAAGTAATTTAATTTTAAATTCTGTAGATATAATATGTTGATTCAACATATCAGACAACTAATGCTGTTTAGAATTTTAGAGGCAAAAAAGATACAATCTGGTTTCAAAAAATCATCCTTTGTGGCAAACGATTACTGTCGCCCATTTTCTTTCTAATTCTTAAAAAGTTTCTTCTTTCTTTCGTTTGTTCTTAAATTCGTTATTTACAATATAAATATGTTTAAATTTATTAAGTTTACCCTACTGGTATTTGCCAGCTATGGCATGGGCAGTCTCGAAATTTATAACCCGACAAAATCAAATCAGCGCCGTAACGTATGTTGGCACTACGTCACGCCCTACCAACACAATTCAACCCTCAACAAATTGTGAGTGTAAAGCCACCGAGTCGCGGAGACATCGGGGCTACGGTCTCCGCTTACATTGTGACTACTTTGTGATTTATTCGGGTTATAAACGCGATTCGGGATCTAGTGCCCCTTGACGAAATATGAAAACGCTTCTTTGGAGTAGTGTTCTTAGCTTTGTTGCGTTTTGTGTTGTTCTTAACGTTGTAATTTGATTTTGAAATTGGGTTTTGTGAATTCTGTTGGTGAATTACAGAAAAAAAAATAAGACTAATACAGAACGATGAACCGTTCATTGTTTATGAAGAGGACAGAGCTAAGACCTAAAATCTACGAAAAGACATGAAAACATGGGTATTTATTTCCGTAGTGTCTCTTCAAATATTATATAGGACGGTCCACCGAACTCTCTCTCTCTCTCATCTGAACGTTGCCGGTTTCTTCCTCAGCCGTTGAACGTCGGGGCCCGGTCTGTAATGGATCTTTACCAATATTATGTGATGTATGATATATTGCACATCAGATATATCAGAATCATAATCATATTGATATATATTTGTGATTTTCCTCTCTTTAGTTTCAGTTTTCAGTTACCAAATATGAGTGGTTAGCAACTCAAATTTTAGTAAAATCGGAAAATGTTAGTGAATCCAAGACCCGGGCCAATCAGGAAAAGATCATTCTCCATCATGACCCGACCGAGGATCGAATCTGGGACCTCTCGGTTCAGTGGCAAGAACTTTTACCACTGCGCCACCGAGGTCGTCAAGGTCGTCAAAGAATCAAGTTTTGGTCACACATGCTTCATCCAATTTTAATGCGGAACCTTTGTCCCAATTCGGCTCACTCTTGGCTCCCCCTTAACGACGTACCACACAGGACAGCGGTGATCCAATTAATAATAATGCGTGGAGCAAAAACAAAGCGCAACGTGCGATTTTTAGTCCAAAATCGGGCCGAATGCCTCTGCGCCCGCGCAGGGTCGTCGGACCCAGAACTGGTTCAAAATATTTGGCCAAAAAAGCCCTTGGCCGCCGTGGGATTGGAAGGGTTAGGCGTGCAGAATTTCGTTATACCTACCTACCTAAATTATACCTGGGGTGTACTTTAATTTCTAGAACTGAACGAGTCCATCAAATTACGTTTACTGACAGACAACGCATAATTATCTCACCGTGGCGATTGAGGCTGTAGTTTGGCAATAACAGCATTTCCAAAGAGGGTTGACGTCACGCAGGCGGGCGGTCGTATAATCGCAGTCGAATTTGAAATAAATCAAATCACGAATTAATATTTTCGAAATTTAACATGAAAAATTCTTCTTCTTCGTAGTCGTATTCCTCATGGCTGAGGGTCGTGGTCATTCCAGCCCCATGGCGGACCACCCGGGACCTAAGGTGCGAATCCATTATACATTGCAAGGCATGACAATACATGATGTGACGAGTAATAATGTGGCTATGACGGAAATCCCTTTCAGTGTCGTACTCTTTGGACTTGCATAATTCGACCTCTTCTCTGTAGTGCTTATTCGACCTCCGATCAAAAATTGGATATCTTATTACCTACATCCTTATGCCTATAACACACTGGACCATCAAGATGACACATTAGACCTTTCTAATGTGTCAACTTGATGGTCCAGTGTGTTATAGGCTCAAACATCGAAATATTATATGTTAAAGCTACGAGCCGATTTATACCCTTTTGGGGGAAAACGGTTATATTAATCTAAAATTTAAAGAAAGAACAATGATTCCTGAGATGAAAATCAAAATTATGTCTAATGGGCACTTAATACTTTGGGGCCAAATCTTGTAGATCCAATGGACGCGTCAAATCGTAAACTTTCACGTTCGAGGATTTCACGAGATTTGATATTAGTATATTTCCTTCATTTTCATTTGCATCACACTAAGACACCGTTTCATTATACAGATATAATTCTGTTGTATGCTGCGGAACTGTGCTTTACTGGCGATATTAAAATTATGTCAATAAAATAGTTTTAATACCAACAAGCTTATTTAAAAATACTATTACACGATAAAGTTTTTAAAGGTAAAAATTAAAAAACTGTCATTTTTATACAGGACCACCGTAAATACTATAGTTATTACGACATTCATAAAATCAGGGTGTCTGTCCTTAACTTCAAGCCAAAACTGCTTTTCAATAGATGCTCTTATTGACACGAAATAAGAACTTACTATTGAGAGGCGTTAACAATTTATCGTTAGTAGAATCGACACCCAGATCCTTTGCTTACGATTGATTGAAAATGTTATTTAGGAGTACAATATTTTTGATATATAAAACAAATGAAGTAAGTTTGACAATGTGGTACTGGGACAGGGCAAAACAGGCGTAATTTAATACAGAAATTACTTTTTTGACTAAATAATTTCCCAGGTTCTAGAACACAAGTAAAGGGTCCATGTTTATTTATTAACTAGCTGATGCCCGCGACTATCCATATAAATGTATAAAAATATTCATTCGCACTTATGTTTGTTTAGGTTGTCAAAATTTTCAAACTTTATAAGCGTATCCAAGAATTCGGTATTAAAATTTCACCTGTCTCGGGAGTTGTCAAGAGGCGGGATACTAAAGCAGAACTGCCAAACACTCGGTATCGAAAAGCCGGTTTTGGTTTCGCATCAATGGGTACGCCCGCGGGAGTATATCCTGTAAAATTGTACTTCATATTCATTAATACACCATATTTTTTACATGAACTTTTATAATCGCAGAACTATCTCTTTCCTTTACCATAAATTGAATGTTATTTGGATGAAAGTTTACAAGTGATGTTTATGAAAATAGTACTTAACAGAACAGAATTATTTTATTATCCACGGACAATTTGCCTCTAAAAAATAATGTTGCGTTCATTGTAAGCAACATATCGATCGAAAGAAACTTTTTTTTCATTCTTTCGAAACCCTACAGGTCATCGGCCTTTAGTACAAGCATAGTTAATTATTCAAATGATCACAAACTCCGCAATATCTACTTTGGATTACTCTGCAACTGCCCCGGGGAACATCTCATTTGATCTGGAGCGGCGCCATTTTGTTTTTCTTTTCTTTTTTTTAATCTGCAGCTCGGTAGGCACTGGCCGAACTGTGCACGAGGATATAGCGCGATGGAATCGGTTGTAGGACGAATAAAAAGAAGAATATTTAAAAATGAAAAATAAAATATTTTAAAGACTTAAGATGGTTGGAATAACAAATATATTCGTAACATTTCGTTCGTCAAATACTAGTGATGTTAATACAAAGATCAGTAGAGATTTTCGAAGACATCAGACAATCATAAAAAAAAAACGCGATTATCAGTCAAATTGTTGACCCGAACTATTTTAACGTCAGGTCTGACAGTTGGTAACTGTTATCCTCTTTATTTATTTTATCTTAATACAGCGGTAGATAAGACGTATCCTATTATAGTATTTAGTAAACAAACATTTACATTCTTAAATAAAATAAAGTAAGAGAAAAAGTGGACTCATGAATTCGTATCCAGTCACATATCTATATATCTGTAAAGCCCCCGTCCCCCCCTAAACACCTTATATTATGCACTTCGCAATTTTGAACTGTAATTGCATAGCGTTTTTCGAGTCGAAATTTTATGTTAAGCAGTTGATATTCTCGAAATAACAAGTAACCCGTAACTGGCCAAGTAATGGGGCAAATTGCCCTTTATCACAAATTTGAGTCATGCGTTTTTAAAGTGCCGACTTTCTTACACACACAAAGAAAGTAGGGTAAAGTTTATTTCTTTTTGTTTTTCTTTTTTGCTAGACTTTACGACTTGTACAGTTAGCGGCAGATAGCTCTAATCTACCTAACTACCTACCACAGGGGGGATCAGGATTATCCGTTCCGGACTGTACTATAATAATAGGTCCAGTATATTTTGCGTGAAACTGTAACAAAATATACATACACATACATCTTCACAAACTTTCGCATTTATAATACAAACTTGTAACTCTTTACATGAATTAGATTGGTATACAAATTCACGTGGCACGAGTAGGATTCGAACACGTGACCTTTCGGTTCACTGGCAAGGTCTGACCTCAGGTCCTACCTAGGTTTTAACTTCAACACAGTTTTAATAAAATCCTATGTCATTTAAATATTTCTGGCGGTTCATATTACTTAGGTAAAGGTACCGCGGCAATTACTACGTCAGTGTTTATCAAACACGTTGAAGTAAACAATTTGATGACACGCCTCTATTAGTAATGGGATACAACGTCCATATTGCTCGAATTAGGTGTTAAATATTGCATTGCAATACACGTTAACAAATTATTGTATGTACTAGTTTACACACCGATATGTTAACATTTATGTATTGTAAAGCATATTTGAAATTGACTTAACTGCTCGGTCTTGATCTGAGATTAATTTTCATATATTTTCTAACTTTTACAGGCGGCTTCGTCGGCGTAAATTTCGCACAGAACACTACTTTTTCCCGGAATATTACGTTCAGATGTAACATAACCCTATGTTACTTTCGAACCTATTTTTTTATTAAGGCGCGCAGGTAGTCCTTTATAAAATTATTACGACATTTTAGCAAATTCGTTGTTTAACAAGAAAGTGGAATTTTAATTTTGTATACTTATTCATGTCAATTACCAACTTTCATAGATCGTATCTTCAATAGCAATTTTTGTATCACCAAACTCGGCGCTTGACGCTCCCATAGGCTTCGGCTACAAAATAAAAATTACACAGAACAAGGACATATTCTGGAATTTATGTGTCACTATTGTCACTAACATTGGGAAGATTTGTGTCACAATAAAAATAATTTTATTTTGCGCATAACTTTGATTCATTGCGCGCATAAATTTGATCACAACACGCCGTCCTGGCTAAAAAAAGATTTTAAATGTCTATTAAGCTCCATTATTTACATCGATGTTGGTGGTTCGATCACATTTTGAAGCGGTACGAACGATTTAAAATTTTAACTGACTTAGCTAGGCATCTCTCCACTTATGATAGCAGCTGAAAATCAACGCTATTGGAGAAGGTGGAGAATATTTGATTCTCCACCTTCTCCAATAGCGAAATTTTGAGCTGGTCCCCTTTTCAACAAAAAATACAGTACTATTTTATGTTTCTCCTAAATATTAGCTTTCATTTGTATATACTTATTTATGTTTGTTTATACTTGAAACAATTTAGTCCTAAATAAATTTATTAAATTTAATCGTAATGAAAACGCTCTTTAAAAAATGTATGAATATTCCCGGGTATCTGAACCTTGAGTTCCACTTCTGTACTTTATTCATACCGCGACTTTGTTTTAAGGTTTCCGCGAAGAAAAATTTAATTATCGACTTTCGTGCTTCCTTTCAATTTTGTGGAGTTTTGGGGGCGAAATATCGTATAATTGTGCCTTAAAATTGTCCGGCGTTTCCGTGAGTACGGACAATTTGGACGGCCGATTAAGTAATTTTACATAATTTCGATATTCTGCTAAGTGTCGCGCGATTTTCTGCCACAACCTGACGCTTTATCGATCTTAAGTTAAGAAGTGATCCATTTTGCTTATTGATTTAGTAGTTAATTGATTACAAACTTGATTAACTTAGATTGCATTAGGGTTGCCTCGGTCATGATGGATAGATAAATTGATGGGAGACCGTTCCCATGTGGATTTCGGGGTAAAATTACCCCATGTGCAATCCTGGGGCTACTTTAACCGTGTTCAAATATGAGTTCAGTAGTACTTTATCAAAATAATCGTATCTTATAAGTTTAACGTGTCTGTCTCTGTGTATCTGTCTATGGCACTGTAGCTCACAAACGGATCAACCGATTTTAGTTTAGTTTTTTTTTTGTGTCATAGATAATTTTATCCCAAATGTTGATGACCGATTTTCATCAAACATGGCTAAGAACATTTGGCCGTTTCAGCCGTTCAAAAGTTATAGCGAAATGAATATTGATAGTCGGAGGTTTTTTAATTTGTCTAACAAATAAACTTGTTAATAGTACTTTTACAAAAAGTGCCAAGTAACGTGAAAAAATGTCTGTAAGGTCCTAAATTCTGTATATTTATACAGAATTTAGGACCTTACAGACATTTTTAAATATACAGAATTTAGGACCTTCATTATATAATAGACTTTCATTTCTTATTACCATTATGAAGTTGGAGAGACGGTAGTCGTAAGATGTCAGAGGCCTTTGCGCGACTTGTCAATTATAGTAATAACATTAAGATGAAACAATTTTAAGTTGTAAATTTCATGATATTTTTTTACAAATTACATAATATAATATTATATACGAGATACATATTAGAGAAAATATCGTTCCGTTAGCTCAGGAAACAAAACCAACATGATTTAATCAGGGATAGGCGCTTCTTCTCACCAGTTTAAATTGATCTATGACATTTTGAGAGGCCTCTAGAAATTACAGGTCAAGTTAAATTAGTCCTATTTGTATAACAAATCCACAGAGTTGGCAAAGAGAAATTGATTTAATGCTAATAGACATAAGAATGATAATTATTCTTTTCTGAGTTGGGTCACGTTTCGCCTCAGGCGGACATTATGTCCGTAGGGTGCTTACATGCGTGCTGATCTGTCAAATTCGTGGTCTAATATGTGATGTCATAGATTGAAACGGACCAGCTGTACTGTAACTGAGCTCAGTGTGTGACCTGCTTTACACATTGGGCCGAAATCTTGGGACCAAAAGACGTAATATAAATTTGTTATAAGACACAATGAAAATTTGTTACGCACACTGGAATAGGTCGTACAGAGGAATGCGTACAATGTGAGAGTGAGATAAGTCTCCAGGCTTGGCGCCATAATCGCAGTGCATTTGAAAACGTATGAGCTGGCTTGAGCAAATTGCGAGGACTGCTCTCAGGCGGCAACTATAAGGTGACTGAATGTGAGTACGGTGGTTGTAAACGGAGGACAGGGAGTGGCCGTGCTGTTTATTATACTATAACTGTGGTGACCAAAGTTGTCCAAATTTAGCGAGCTTCACTGGTTGCCTCATGCCACATGAGTTTGTATACAAATCTGACTCATATATAGTAGTTTGCATAGACCATCGCTTGCTTCCGACGAAGGAAAATATCGTGAGGAACATGCACACTTGTCGAGTTTAGTTCACTAGTGTGTATGCGATTACTAACCACTAGATGTCGGTAGGTAGTCTTGAAAGAAAGCCGGAATGGGGCCGAAACTGGATGCTTTCAAAGGTCCAATTATTAAGACTACATTATGCCCATGAGTTGAACAAAAAAAAATTAAGACGTGGTATGGAGAATGTTGACAGTGTATCAGTTTTTGTACGGTAGATTGATATGAGATATTATTTTGTTTTTATTTTATTAGATGTAACACCTGTGGCAGGCTTGTTGCTACGCGTCACTGCGCACTTGTGTTCAGATAATTTCTTCTATTCTGTCAATCTCTCATGTGTGGTCAGCACAGTACCGATATATTCGCGCTCTGTCTTGTTTTATCGCTTCCTATTGTAGATATTTCACAAAGACCCAAAAGGGAGACAATGATCTAATTATTATAGCTGATGCCCGCGACTTCGTTCGCGTGGCCGAACAATTTTTGTTAAGGAGTCAAAATTATTAGGGAAATTTAGCGGTTGAAAACAGACGAATCTTCAATGGGCTTCGCGGCGTTACAGAACCTAATGCAACCAGGAACACGCGACCATGAGATCGAATATTCGTACCTAATGATAATGTCAATGACATGCAAAACGGTACAGTCGCAGCGAAACTGCGTGGCACCAACTACTTTCTACTAGACCCGGTCAGCTCCGGGGCGGACCACACACGAGCGTTTTTTGCCGCGATTGCCGATCACAGACGAACATACAGCTATGTTTTGGAGGACTACCACGAAATATCAAAGAATTAGCACGTCATTGCGTCCACAGGTTCTAATTTTTTACACGATGCGTGCACGATATGGGAAAAAGAGACAGCTTGTAGACGTTAGTAACGTGCTACGTGTTTGGATGTTTCGTGGTAGGCCTTCTGCTCATTTATTTATTAACTAGCTGTTACCCGCGATTAACCTTTATAATAACCGCGATAAGCCTTTGTCACTCTCCCCAGCCCAGTTTGAAATTTTACAAATGGTTAAAATACCATCAACAATGTCGAAACCGATGTTCATTAACAGCTGAGTCTGGGTTATTGTGACTAAGGTTTTGTAACCGTAGGCCCTATTAGCCTTAAGTTTCGAAAGGAAGCGTGTCGCGGTTGTCTAGTTGCATTGACCAATAACTACAATAGACGCGGCAATCGATGACTCAGAAAAATCTGAATGTACACTAGCTTTGGCCCGCGGCTTCGCCCGTGTGAATTTCTCCGCGAAAGCGTAATAGACTTGATGAAGTGAACTTCGATTGTGTGAGAATCGGGCTCCTGGAAATTAGCAATATGGCATTAATAAACAGATATATAACACAAATATAATAGAAGTAACTATTCTACGCTGACGAAGTCGTGGTTAAACAGTTAACGATGAATTCTCTATGAACATTACACATAAGGGATACTAATAAAGTTAGAGTGCGCGAATAGATAGTTCACGAGTATGATAATGCTTTCACAAATTTGCGATGGTCCTAATATGCTACGCTCCTACCTATTGCTGTTACATAAACTTTGGTTATTGCCAAAATTTTTGAATTAAGTTTTTTTTTTTTTTCACTCTCCATTAGAGGCATTTGGGGGTTGATTTCTGAAAGAGAAAATGGGCGTATCTAGACATATGGGAGGGCTAAGTCTGTACTTGCCTGTTTTTTGCTTTTTGTATTGTTTTTTTTTTTTTTGTAAATGGTATTCCATTTACAAAAACAGGCAAAAACAAAACACAAGCGAAAATATTTGAAAGAAAATATCATGTTCACAGCAACATCCATACATGTTATAAAAATAAATCCCGCGTCCGTCTATCTGTATAAACGCGATGAAGTCTATAACTACAGAACAGAATCTTGTACGGTTTTCAGTAATAGATTGTGTTAGTCCTGATGAAGGTTTAAGTGTAACATTTTTATGATTTAACGACCGGCCGCTCGTGAAAATCCGCGGTTGTAGATTAACCGTTAGAAATAAAGTTTTAATACACAACGAATCAGCGTAACACAACACTCAATGACAGACATACCGACATTTATATTCATCAAATTGAAAACTTATACCTAATTTGTAATCTGAGATTTTGTAGCAATTCCCATAGCCACAGCAAACTAAATATTATTCTCGATTTGCAACACCTGGATGGTAAAGCTAAGTTAGTAACTCGTGCGTGCTATATGAGTTTGTATACCAATCTGACTCAAATATAATATCTATCGTAGACACACTGGTGGACAGTTTAATTCACTTGTGTGTATGCGACTACCTGCCACTAGATGGCGGTAAGTAGTCGTAAAAGTCATGTCAAATGCCTTTAGGCGACTTGAATAAAATCTGACACAAGTGTTAGCAATAACACACTCGATATAATGATGATGATGACGGTCTCGATCATCGGCTAAAATGCAGGTTTCCTCACAAATGTGACAGAAGTAAGATTCGAACCTGGGACCTTTCAGACTGTATACGCAATGGAAATAAAGTGAAACAATTTGAAACCAGGGAAGCCACTGTCTCCGGCCGAGGTCAACGACTGGGAAATGAAAAAACTGTCTATTTGGCAGCGGATCGAGAGGTGACATGACGTACCTTTAAAGTTTTTCTAAATCTGTACATAGGCAACGTTATAGGGCTGCCATCGACTTTAAAAATTTGTTTTATAAAAATATATATTTCAGGTGACTAAGACGCGTAAATTTTGTACAAAATACTTAACGCTCGTAATAAAATAATGAATAACATTAAATCAATGATATAAATAATTATGATAGCACCCGGAGTTTATTTAAAAAAATCTGTTTTATGTATGATAATAATACCATGCATGAGTTTAAAAGTGAAATTTAAAAATGTTCTACCCATTTCTACGTTTTTTTTTCCTCTGTGTACATCCCCATGCAATTATCCTATGTATTTTGTTTCGTGTACATGAACTTCTAAATAAACAAATAATATTCGAAGTTATTCCCTACCTTAGCATCATATTAAGATAAATATTTTTCTTAACAACCAATCTTAGAATGTATCAGTGACAAGTTTGATTTTTCTTAAAAATTTGTTTTATCTTAAAAAGTGATCATGTGGCATCCCTGGCCTGTTCGTTGATAGATCGTGAGCTCTCTGATTAAAACATTTTAATGTAGCACACGTCCAGCAGTTCATCAACACGGATGTATGTAAATATAACGCGTTATGTCTGTCAAAAAGTCGTGGATTTTATGTCTGGTACTCTCCACCTCTTCACGGTATCTCTCTATTCTCTTGAATTTTTTCCCTGATCGCCTTATACTATACTCACAAGATACGAAGGAGTATATAACTTGAGTATTTTGAGTTTTTTTTTCTCACCATCGAATTGGTTCGAGTGAGACGCAGCGAACTAATCACATTGCGCCATTGTGACGCAACGACAACCACATTGCAATGCAATGTGATTGGTTCGCTGCGTCTCGAATCACTTCGAATCGACTCGACAGTGTGAAGTGAAATGCACGTGAAATGCACTAGCCTTTGCATGTTCCGGGTTGCGTTCGGGGCTGTGACGCCGCGAAGTGTAAATTATAACCTTATTTTGAAATCTTCGGCTGTGACTTTACAACCGGCCACCTGCCTAATGTGGACTCTCTTTGGGAAATCTAATGTTTCATCACAGCTGCCTGGCTACGTGTCCCTTAGTCGCCTCGTACGACATCCACGGGAGGATATTGCGTGGTCCTATTCTAGAGCGGAAGCACAGGCTTAGCAGGGGAGGGTCACCCATACATCGTTCCATTTTTTTTTATCAGTTCCAACAATACTTTGATTAGGTTTTATTTGAAATATTAGTTCAAAACTGTAATCACAGAATATAATACTCCTTCCGGCCCAAGGCTCGTGTTACATACAAGCGAAATTTTGCAATTCCGATGCGAAAAAATGCATTAACGTAGTTAAATAAAATATACAAAATATTACATAACTCATAATATAGTATGAATGGAATATGTTTTATTTGAATTGGCGAAGTCGCATGAATGAACATTGCGGCAGTGTCATGTGTTGAATTGGCCATTTGTTAATATTCCTAACAAAATTCTGTCTTGTTTAAATGATAACGGTGGATTTTCTTCGAAAAATGGAGAATTTGAAATGGATAGGTAAAGATTCTGAAAACTCTTTACTATATTTATTTTATCTTCTGTTGAATAAAAGAGATTGCATGAGCCAGCCGCTGCGTTGCAATAATTCTTTTCTCACATCTAATTTTCTGTATTTAATGTTTTTTTTTTTATTAGTAAAGGCACTTTGACAAATCATTGATAAACAATATTGTTTTGCTATCTCGATATTTATTTTACGAACGCTTTTTTATTTTAATAATTATTATTTTCTCTCATCTGGTTATTTCTTCAGCCATAGAGAGCTGGAGCACGAGATTAGTTTTCCTACGATATCGTTTCCACTTCATATTCTACTTTAATATTATATATGCGAAAGTTTGTAAGGATGTCTGAGTGTATGTTTATTTCTCTTTCTCGCAAAATCTACTACACGGATCGTTATGAAATTTGATATATGGATAGAATATAAACTGGAATAACACATATTATCCCGGGAGCGCCGAAGAGCAACTAGTGATACTTAATTCCCTTTTTTTAATTTTATAAGTTACAATAGTGGAAATAAAAAAAAAAAGGATGAAAAGAAGGAGTTTTAACTATTTTCAGAACAAAAAATGTCTAATTTCACAAACTGTCTGCAACCTCGCAAAAGGAGCGAAGAGTCATTCATTAAAGTCCGAATCGTTTTGGTTTTATTTGCGGGTACTAAGTGAGAAACGAAATAACATCCTGTCGGGATAACGCCAGCAAAATATTCGCGGCATGATTTATTTTGATGACTTTTTCAAGACTGGCAAGGCCTGTTTTTGTAATGTAGTACTCTGACTGATAAACTAACTGCTAGATAAACATACCTGAACGTAATTGCCGGTTAGCCCTATCCGATCCACCTGTGCAACACGATTTTTAACTCTACCTAGATATGTTACATATATGTATCAGACAGTTTAACAGCCAGCTGTGAAACAGGTTGAAGTAATAATTGGATACTTCTAAATGAATAAGAGGAATATTTTATTCTTAAAAAAGTTACTGAATAAATTTTGAACTTCTTTGTTTTTTTATTGTTTTATTTAAATACGAAAAATAGTTTATTAATCTATCTCGTATAGTACTTGCTATAACTCGGTTATTAACCACGTTTTCTTTAATTTACACTGATTTTAATAATGGAACGCAACCTATTGCTTGCCAGTAACATTTGACTTCAAGTTTAATAAGACTTTATGGATTTTTCTTTTTTTTTTCTATTGTTTTATCCTTGTTTTATCTGCGGTCGGTACACGAGGATGGTGTGGGAAAATCTTGCGAGCATCATCGCTAATTTAACTCGACATGCATGTGTCCGTTGTATTGTTTGCACGTATGTCTGTGTGTTTGTCATGTCACGACCATGTGTACCAGAAACCAGCGGCTCGGCGCTGTCAACTTTTGTGTTTGTTTATGTTGCATACTGAAGTCTATATTTTCGAGATGATAAAGGTTTTATAGGTTGTGCGAACAACGAAAATTGGTACTAAAATAAACTATCTTTAAAGCATTTATCCATACATTGATATGCTAACTTATAATATTAAAAAAAGACCAGATTTGTTATTTTTTCTTTTTTTTATTATTTTTACGAGTAACCTAAAAAAGTACAGTGAAGTAACTCAAAAGGTCCAGTGACCGATTTCGATTAAATTTGGTATAGAGATAGAGATAAAAATAACATAGCATATCTTTTATTACAAAATAAAACTGGGAGAAAATTGGAAAAATTAATAAATATATTTCCTAATTGAGTTATAGTTATATCTAAACATCAAAGTAACTAAGAAGTCTGCAATAGCTAACTAAAATTAAGTGTGCCAAAATTATAATTTGTCATGATTTAAAAAAGCTATCAAATCAAAATGTCAAGTTTGAATATTACGTAAATTATCAAATATTGCAGATGCCTGGCTCTATAAATACGCCCCTATTTTCTAGCAGACAGTGTGAAAAAATACAATATAAAAATAAAATAAAATACAAGAATCAAAACCCTACGCAGCCGGTCAAAGTGCTACCAAAAAAATGACAATTAAATTTTCAGATAAGTCCAAATTGTATCGTGTTTGTGAACCACATGGTCCCACGCCTTATTCGGAGGAAGCATTTGGCAATGATAATTATCTGTAACCGAGGTCGCGGACAGGGAAGTTGTGTTATCAACCGTTTTATTGTATATTTGCTTAGATTGTAATTGGATGATGAGATGTCACGAGACTTTGTCCCACCACGGCCGGCGCCACGCTATCTAACGTGGCGGTTCGACGTCCAACGCCAGAAATTCTGCAGTTTTTCCTTGCAGTAAAACTGAGGATAATTCAATAGTCTGCTAGTTATATGTCGTGATATACGAATAGGGTAAATAAACCTTATCCCAACATATTATAATACAAAGTCCTTTGCCACATCTGTCTGTTTTTTTTTTGTTCTGTATTTTTACTATTCAAATGTGTAAAGGACAGGTTTTGGTTTTAATTTTTATGTTGTTATTTTTTGTACTACATAGTTCGCATGTGTCTGTTAGCGATAAGCTCAAATACTACTACTGCACGGATTTTCTTTCGGTTTTCACCAAAAGATAGAGTGATTCCTGAGGAAGGTTTGGGTATATAATTTATTATGTTTTTACCCGAGCGAAGCCGGGACGGGCCGCTAGTATTATTATAATCATTATCGAATCATAAAAATAGCTATCTATTTCATGTAATTTCCAGTAGTTCTGACTTTCCCCATAACTGATAAATAAACAAACTTTAATATTATTATATCTCTACCCAAGATATATATTTTTGGTAAGTCCTAGATTAAACTATTAGAGCTGCATCACACAGTGCGATTTGCACCCTCGGAGCAAGTTAGTAGAGTTCACAACGGCATGGCGTTCTTCGTTATCATAATTTATCTTATCAGTGAAGTGATTAACCCACATTGTGGCTATGTATATAGAACATTTGTTTTGTAATGTTTGAAAAGTCGCTCAAATGGTTAGGTAACATATGTCATATCATTTCATACTAAATCCATCTTTCGTGGTGCAGTTTTATCAAAAATGTGTGTAAAAGATTATGTTATGATGATGTGCTTTCAAACTAAACATGGATGTACCTAGTATGGCCATAGCTAGGTGATGAAACTATTAACAGACCAGATTTGAAAAATATTGCCTAAAATTAAATGTTAAATTAATTTAAAATAACTTCAAAAGTAGAAAAGTTCAGTTTAAGACCTTGTTGATTTTTGACTGATATCAATATTGTTGTGTAAAATTAGTTTTATATAATTGTATTTTTATATAACTTTGAATAAATAAAATCAATAAAATGTTATCTATATTTTCAACTAATTAATCATTTAAATGTAGGTGACTTTGATTAAACTAGTCTAAGTGACATATTGATAATTTAAATTTATTTTTGTCGTCCTATTTTGTCTTGATACAGAATCAAAGTTGTTTTTACACTGCACAAACTTAACTTTCTTGGATGATTAAACTGAGTAGGTATACAAATAAATCTATGTCAAAATATGATAAAACAATTTTCCGCCTCACTTACAAATTGGGTAATCAGCTGAGCGGACCTAATATGGAAAGTCAAAATTTTTCGTAAGTACATATATTTCACTAATTAATTCTTTTGGAACTCTGTCCATTAACTAAGTATATTGTAAAAATTTGTGCAGTAAATAAAAAACCCGGTATAGTTAGACCATTACACCTATTGAAGGCCCAAGTAGGTACAGCTGCTTGTGAGGAGCAGAGATTTAAGAGAGCGTTATCATTGCTCCGTTGCGCTGCTCCGTCCTCCGTTATGTTGACATACGTCGACGGATCAACGCACGTAGTGACTATAGAAAACAACGGCGCACGACGGAGCTAAGACATCGACTGAGCAATGCACGCGTCCTAAGTGTCCACTTGGATTTCTGCAAATTTCCTCCAAGTTTCCGAATTAAAAAAAAAAAACGAAATGGCAACAGCCTTATCAATTGCATAAAATAAATTGGTTTTTACCGTGGATTATTAAAGGATTAGTGACAAGGAATTCGTATCACTATCTAGCGACGCGGCGCCACGGTTATCGTTTCCGAGATATGAAGACACGTTATCGGCCTGAATGTGTTACAGCAGGAAGTCGACGGTATTTACTCTGGTTTATTTAATGCCTGGCTTTGTGACGTCTTTAGGTTCTATTTTTTTATTACTTATATACTTAGTATTAAAATGGTAGTAGTCACACACGTAACGATTTTTCCCTCCGAGCGCGAGTCAGACTTGCACTTTCCGGGGATTCCCGTCCATCCGTTAGTGTTAATTTTAACTGTTTATACGAGTAGATACTATATATGATGTTTGTAGATTTTAATCCTACAGGTACGTGCAACTAATCAGATTTGTCAGTAATGGTAATAAAACATTTTGTCATGATAAATCCATGATCGTTAATCGACAAGACATACATACGAAATGTAACACTAGTTGCGCCCATGTGCTCTGTTCTCTTAGGAATTTTGGAATGAAAAGTACACTAAGGGCGTTTGAACAGGTAATATTCTCCCCGTGATTCGAGTTGTACCAAAACCTGTTTATAGATTTCAAAGTTGTCTGGGAATTGGAAAAAACTAATTATCACCCGCGACGAAATCTAGTACACTTAAGCGCATATGAATGTATATCCGCAGCAGAAAGAATTATGCTGCGGTAATAGCGGCGAATTTGGTCTGAATTTTGAATGCTTGTTGTGCTGCTCACTGTACAACCAATATGTTTTATTATTGATTCTTAAACTGTATTTGACTGAGGAAATTGAAAGAAATAAGTTATAAACAAAAATGTAATTTTTGACACAAGCTTTTATTGTTGTCGAAAAGATCCTATTGTATTCAATGTGTGACAAAAAATATGTCTGTGCAGTACGCAGTCATTCTTATAATAATGCATTGTCATCCCAACTAAACGTGTGTATAAAATTTCGATTTACAAAATCGGTCGAAGATGTATGCTTCAAAATGGAAGATTCCACCCGAGATATAGGAACATAACTATATATGTTCCACGACACATACTGCAAGTTATATAAAAGTTTATAAAAATGAACATATGTATGTGGGACAAATAACACAGATTGAGTGCCTGAAAGGTTAGTTCGTTCAATTCGTCACTTCGAATACAAAATTTTATAACTTCTAAAAATACAGATAAATAACCAAAACCCAGGTAAATCTTTAAAAAAAGATCAATTTGGGTCTTGACCTGACCGAGGATCGAACCCGAGACCTCCAGTGTAGCAGCAATGATGACCATTAGTCTACAAACAGAGGTACTTGCAGGGTGTCACATGTACTATCAACTTTTGCATATAATCAAACTATGTAACTTGGACTTGCAAAAAAATCAAGCAATAAATCTGAAGTCTTCTTTGAAAATCTACTCCGTTGGGTTACGTACGCTCCATGCAAATATTTATGTCCCACGTGGTTATCAATGTGGGATTATCATTGATAACCTGAGTAACATGTTGACTTTGTCGTTCACTCCGTTATCAGTGCACCTTTTTTCACGGAAATGCATGTAGCGCAATAAAAACGTAAAAAGAATTGTGTCAACGCTTCAAGACAATATTTCCTTAATCCTTACACTATTAAAGTAAGCCCCCCTGTCGCGTCTGTCTGTTTGTCTGTCTTTGTGAACGCGATAAACTCAATAAAGTTTTACCAATAGATAATGCGATTCCTGAGGAAGAAATAATATGATAATTCAGTCAATTGTGAGATACAACACAATTTCTTTGGAAGTTTGATATTTCTGATGCCGTTTTACGGTAGAAAACTGAAGAACGCGGCATGACAGCTGCTACCCATGTACTCGCGCGGTCGACTTGATCTAGTTAGGAATTTGAGTACATTTTATTATCCATGCAATCTTGATGACGTGTCCCTTTCGCTTTTGTTTTAGCAGAGGGGTGAGAGCTATAGCCACTCCATTTCATCAGTACTTAATGCAATATGCCGATAAAGACCAACACACAAATGTAATAAAATATTCATACGACACAATACCATCGTGTTTAATTACATAATATAACTGGAACTATTTAACATAAAATACTACATGGGATCATAACATATTATGCGTGTTCAATAAATATACATATCTAACTAGATTACAAGTAAATAACCAATAGTGTTTAATTACTCTGTGTGTGAGTGTTTAATTATGTCTCAATAGTCATAATGCTGATAGAACTGGGTAATATTTTATTTAATTACCATTTTAATTCACATTTTAGTCAAAGTAAGTTAGTAATTAAAACACATAATGCATAATACAAAGCATTAGAACTAGCAGATGCCCGCAACTTCGTCTTCGTGAATAGATAAAATGTATGTAAATACTTATCTTTCCGTGTCGATATCGTTGCCGTGGGAAATTTACGCAAGCGAAGCCGCGGGCAAAAGCTAGTTTATTATAAAAAATATTATACACATACCATCAATTGTATAACATTGTCTCCGATTTTTTTCCTTGGTATGTGTGTACAATTGGCAGTAATTGGAATTACGTCAGCGGGGAAATATGTTCACTTGGACTTGTCCTAATTCAATTGTACAGTGAACAAATGGTATAATTATAATTATAATTACTAAGTATATAGCAACGCACTTTTTTCCATTGCGCACTTGTACATACATCTAGGTAGAAACCGATATCCCATCAAAAACATTATGTGTGTGAAATTGAGTGATCTTATTCTAGTGCACACGCCGTAGCGGTGGTGGTGTAACGGTTAAGACGCTTGTGGATCGAAAGGTCTCAGGTTCGTAACCTACTCGCGCCATGTGAGTTTGTATACCAATCTGACTCATATGTGTATAGTAGTTTTCATAGACCACCACTTGCTTCCGGTGAAGGTAAACATCGCGAGGAAACCTGCACACTGATGGACAGTTTAGTTCACTAGTGTGTACCTGCCACTAGATGGCGGTAAGTAGTCGTAAAAAGTCATGTCAGATGGCTTTAGGCGACTAGATATCTGACACAAGTGTTAGCAATAACACACTCTGATTATGATGATGATGAGTGCACACGCCACATAGCGCAATACGGCTGACGATATTAAAAAAACCATAATGGCATTTCCTCCACAAACTGTGCTTCTAATAAGAATTCTCAGAACAATAGGGCGCCTTCTTTCTTGAAGTGTGATATTTTTAATTCATGAATCGAAACGCAGTCTGCATTCGCGTGTTAAAATGTGCGTTTCCGGACGCTACAAATTTTGCACACTGCAGCAACGTGACGAGCATGTTTTGCGGCATTTTTGTTACGCGACTGCCTAAAAACAGAACACGTGAACAGAACATTTTTCTGAAATACAAAAGTTAATTGTATCATAATTATACTCACACAAAAACAACAAAACTTTCGCATCCTTATAAACTAAATTTGTAAATCAGAAAGTTTTAATGTGAGTTAGGATGTTTGTTACCTAATAACGAAAAATTTACTAAATGAATTTTGATGAATCTCGGTACATATGTAGAATGTAATCTGGATTAGCAAGTGCAGCTATCTTGTTATAAAAATGTTCTCTGTTTATTTTATTAGTGATGTCAAATTAATGTCAATATGCTTTAGAAGACGGCCCTCATTAATACAACATAAGCTAAGGTGTTTGGACGACAATGGATGATCGAATATTCAACCAAAATGGCGGATTTCCTTCGATTGAGCAGCATCACGCCAGGTGACTCGAGGGCAAGCATGTTTAGAATGCTAAATTAACCTAAACAAAAATAAACGTTAGAAAACGACAAATGTAAACGATATTAGAGACATGGTCTGTCCACCTGATGGTGGTCACCGCAGCCAGCGTTGCCGACCTTGTCGCCCAGTCTTTTGCCGCAGTAAGTACATTACACTGCCTACCTCACCCTTCAAACTGGAACACAACAATGCAAGCGCTGCTATACGGCGACTGAAATAGATCAGTGTTAGGTCTCTGGTGATAAAATATATAATCTACTATATTTCCCATTATCGGAAATCCCAAGTTGTTTCAAACATTTGCAGTAGTATCATGACATTACTAGATTACCTATCAGAATGGTCACTTTACATGGAGAAAGGTTGTCAAATTGCGACAATAAATAACTCATTAGCATGTCACTCTTGGGACCACTAACGGAAATCAGACGTAAATGGTGTTCGTATGCTCACTCCGCGAGTGTACCCTACCTGAATATAGCTCAATCGACTCGTTTTAAGCTTATTGTTTAGCGTAAGTGACTTATGAGAAAAAAATACTAAGCCTGGAATGATTAACGGGTTTGTTTAATAATGAGAGGGATAAATGATATTCTATTTAGCGAATACATTTGGAAACAAATAGTTAACTAATTCGTTTGAGCAGCTATTTTGTCTTGTCTTGTAAGTTACCTTAACAAGTCAACAGCAGCGACGCGATGCTCTGATCTTCGTCAACCTATACTTACTAGGGTATATTTTACACTGCACAAATTTCATAATCAGATTTGGATGAGAGACCGGGTTGGTATCCCAAAAAATGACAAAATTGTTTGGTTTTCCCAAATTGGATAATAAACTGATCGGACTTTTTTTCGAAATGTTTTGTTCTTCTTTCTGTGTTTACATTTTGTAAGTTGTTGCATTCCATGTACTGGGTACTCGGTCATTCTTTGAGAAAAATGATGAAGAGTTATGTTTTCCAATTTTCAGCTTTTTATCTTAAAAAGTTTATTAAGTCCCATACAATCTTTCACCCCCCCCCCCCTTTTAAAAGGGTTGAGGGTTTTCTTACAGAAAAATCTGAAACACGTATTCATTAATAAGCATGATTACACAATTGAAAATATTTTCTTAATATAGCAAAGGGATGGTGCCATGGAGAATAAACCATAAACGGAGAGAATTTTATGTGTTTGTTAAATAAGTTTGCCGAGACGCCCCAACTTTACGTCCCTGATTGATATTACTAATAAGGTGTCGTAATGAGTATGTCTGTTTGTTGTTCTTTTAGCGCATGGGAAGAGCAAATTTTGGAGGGAAACCGATGTTTATCGAACCTGCAGATTTACCTGCAACTGTTTGCATTTCTTTATATGGTTTTCTTAAGGTCTTTAGGTTTCAAGAGTTTTTGTAACCGAAATTTCAATGAAACGGTTTGTATTTAACATGTCTCCCGTACTTCGGGCGTCACAGCCAATAAGGCGAACAATACGCGAAAATAAAAGAGTGAGACCACCTGGATTATAATCCATTATGAATTAATTTATCTTTACCATAAAAAATTACGCGTGTTCCTAAGCAATAAACTTAACAATTTATTACCATGGAAGGAATTATTTGGCTTCTACATAATATTACTGAATTCCTATTAGCGTATCTAGTTATGTAAATGTATTTATACACTATATATATATGTTAATGCCTATATTTAATATTAGCTGTAGACATCAGTTTATAATTTTAATCAGCATTTACGATCTCCTTTCAATAAACGCTCGAGTTTTATGCATTACTTTACATGACTGAATATTCGAAATAAAATATTCAATTACATTGAATGTAGTGTGTAGCAGCCGTTCACTAGATGACGCATGCGTCAGCCGTCAAAAAGTTGTACATGACTAGATTTTATTTTCATCGATCATCAAAATCGGTCCAGCAGCTCAGCTGTGGAAAACGCTCGAGACGAGAGTGACATGGAGGTAAATAAATATATAGATGATAATTAAAATCTTGTCCTATATTTTAGAAATATTATAGAGGCTTAGAATATTTTTCTTTCAAAATTCGCAGATAGGTGAAAATTATACTGGTGGTTGGTTCAGCTGCCCTCGTGCGCGTGAAATTTATTCGCGAATTTGCGTCACTCATGACCTTTTAAATGAGTTTGCACGCATTATTTGATAAATATAGTAGGCGGAGATCACACTGCGCAATTTCTGCGTTTTGTTTTTTTACTTTTAAAAATCATCACAAACATTAACAATCATTCACAAACGATGAAATAAAACGAATTTAATATAGTGTGGCCGAAAATAACATGTATGTTGAACAAGTACGAGTATTTTCACAAACGTAAACTTGTTCAAAAAGCGAATTATGAAAATACCCTTTTTTCATAACGATTTTTAAAAGTTTGTTGACATTTATTTGGGTAGAAATAGTATTTTTATTTTATAAATAAATATAAATATATATTAGGACAAATCACACAGATTGAGCTAACCCCAAAGTAAGTTCTAGACTTATGTTAGGGGATACTTTTTTTTTTTTGTTTACCCAGGGGAATGCTTGTTACGCACTGAGTGTGGGACTCCTGGGCCGCTAGTCGGCCCAGCCTACCCACTAAACCCCTGGGGCGTTTTCACGCTGCCGTTATGGGGGACGTCACAGGGTCGCTAGGCATTCGACCGCGACGCCCCCCCGGCCGGCCTTTCGGCCCCGACCTGGGCGGGCAGCAAGCACAAGTGCTAACCACCCGCCCCTTACGCCACGCGAGCGTGGCGCGGACCATCAAGCCCACTCCGCACACCAGTCAGAAAGCTGACGGGGGGAGCGGGCATCACCGACCGCTGGTCCTGAAGGGACCAGCGATCACAACACACACAACACACACACAAAATCTTGGGTGCCACAGGGCACCCAAGTCTGCCTCTGTACGGGCAAGAGGTGATAGGCAGGTGACACCCACACATTGCACCCGATACAGAGGCAGCCACCCTTCGGCCGCAGAGGACAGGGGGATCGTCGAGAGACATACCGACTCTCCTCTTCCCCTGCGGCCCCACCGCACCGTGTTCAGCGCCACGGCCGCGCTGTGGTCGCGGAGGACAAACCCCCGCGACCCCACCTCTGGTCCCCTCTAGTTTCCACATCCAAAGGCTGGTGGCGGGTCACCAGCCAATGGCAGTACTACTGAGGGGACCGTCCACCAGGCCCAGAGCACCCACCAAAGTCTCTGGGCCTTGGGTTCCTCTTGGTTCACCGGGGTGGCTGGTTGTGTCAGACCAGCCCCCCCGGTTACAAAGCCCACCATCGCGACAAGATTGGAACCCGTCGGGGGGAGGGGATACTAACTCAACGATACTATGTTTTATAATATATACATATATAGATAAACATCCAAGACCCGGGCCAATCAGAAAAAGATCATTTTCCATCAAGACTCGACCGTAGATCGAACCCGGGACCTCTCGGTTCAGTGGCAAGAACCTTACAACTGCGCCACCGAGGTCGTCACACGTATTATTTATTTAATATTATATTATATTTATTAATATGATATTTATTTAATATTATTATTTATTTAAATTTACTTACACAAAATTTAATTTGCAAAAGTACAAAAGGTGGACTTGATGCAAAAAATATTATCTAACCAATCAACTATCGGATCATGCAGAAAATGCTATGTGATTTTTTAGGTTTATTAGAATTGTTGTCCATACGGAAGCTGAATAAAACTTGTAATCCCAAAGATATTGGGGCTCCGGATCTCCGACTATTAATCCACATGCGATAATGATTCATGAAATCAAACACGACTCTCAAGGACCTAGAACAATTAATAAATATGTCGTGTTGATTAATTTTCTTCATTGAATTTTTGTAAACCATGTTTGAACAGGTGGGGCGAAAGCGCAGGGCTATTAGCCGACTCAAGGTTTACGATTTTTTGTGCATAGCTACAATTAAAGCACAGACTTCACGTAAACGTACAAGGCTTATTTCTTTCTCCATTTGCATAGAGAACTGTTACCTCACTCGACTGTCTCAGCCCCGCGTATCGACCACGTAGATACAAAACAGTTTGGTGTGGTTTATTTTTATTTTATATAAAAAAAAATAACCAAGTTAGTTTAGTTCATTATAGGCGATGAAAGTAAACGCTATGAAATTTTAAGATAGAGAGGTGTGTACTTACTAACATTCCATTAACGCTTTCCATTCAGTTTTCATGCCGTTGAAACTTTCTTAAAGCCTTTTCCTTGTCAACAATACAATAACCCGGTCATACGTGAGGGACGAAACGCTGCACGACGACGCGACGCTGCTGTGCGTGTATGAATGGCGAGCGTATAATAAGGCGACAACATAGGCTAAATATATAAAGGTACATTTGATATAGACGCGCTTTCTTTTTTATGTATGTATATACTTAATCTAATCTGACAAATGTTTATTGTCTTTAGCATGTCAGAAATGACTAACATGTGATAACATATATTACAAAAATGGTATCTACTACTAGACCTAATTGTACCGGATTTAATGCAATAAATACATTCATTCATTCAACTTATCGAAAGTATCATTACAGTATCACATTATTCAGTTTCATTTTATAAAGGCCTTTGAAATGACATGACTTTTACAACCATAGCAATCTAGAGTCGTCTGCGTCGCGCAGCTTCGCCGCGTTCGTCGCTCACCCAGGATACCGAGTAAAGTTATCAATGGAAGTCTCGATCGCGTGGAAAACAATGTTTTCCTTAGTCATTCTCTTTGACAGTTTGACAAAACTCGTAAACCCCTGACCATGGCCCAGTGGCCGAGGACGCTGGGGCCGTGAGAATGGGAAAACTGCATGGGAAGCGTCTAAAAAACGTTTCGCTGTGGAAAACTGCTATTGAAACTGCTGTATTTGAAAGAGAGCCGGTGACAATTCAATGATACGCTAATAGATGTTGCCCGAGGCTTCGCTCCCGTGGAAATTTTGAGATAAAATATAGCCTATAACAATCTTGGCTTATGTACCTTTCTAATGGTGAAATAATTTTTGAAATAGGTTTGGTAGTTTCGGAGATTACCCGCCTCAAACATACCAACTCACAAAGTCACAACGCTTACATCTTTATAATAATATGTATAGATTATTAGTTTGGTGAAGCTGTGGTGGCCCAGTGGTTAAGACCGTCCGCCTGTATTCTAGAGGTCCCAGGTTCAAATAAATAAGTAAAAAATGAAATGCGCTTATAGTAGCTTGTAGTTTAGTGATTTTGTTGTGAAGGTGGAATATTTTTTTATTAAAAATTCTAGGTTATCTTCAACAGATTATTCAGGAGGATACATAAATACAACAGTATGTCATACGACGATCATGGCACATAGCTACATGATGACGCAACTCACACTATTGCGCTAATTAATTGAAATTACAATTTTAGCAGCTATTCGCGTTTGCGGAAATGAGTTAAAGGTACAAAGGGTTAGTTAGTACAGTAAACTAACGGATTCTATGAACATAGTTGATTACATTCTGATGAAGCGGCGGTGAGAACCGAAAGGTCCCAGGTTCGAATCCTACTAGTGCCACATGGTATACAAATCTGACTCATGTGTAGTAGTTTTCATCTATCACCACTTGCTTCCGGTGAAGTTTATCATTATCTAACTTAGAGGTCCCTGCATAGTCCGGCAACTAGGGCTGCCGACGACCGTGCGAAGTGGAGACGAAAAAGAAACTGGGTGTCCGAGTGCTCCCACGCTCAACGACCGAGGAAACTACCGGGAATACGTTCTAGTAAAAAGAGAGAGATCCATCCATACAAGATTGAACTTTCATTGTTATAGGAAAAAAAATTAGGTTAATTTTATTTATCTAAAATGATAATGAAGCGATGGTGGTGTAAGGGTAAGACGCCCGCCTGTGGATCGAAAGGTCCCAAGTTCGAATTTTACTCGTGCCACATGAGTTTGTATACAAATCTAACTCATATATAGTAGTTTTCATCGACCACCAATTGCTTCCGGTGAAGAAAAACATCGTGAGGAACGCACACTGTTTGATTATTAACTTGTGTGTGAAATGGAGAAGGCAATGGCAAACCACTCCATTAATAATGCCAAGAAAGTCGTTGTGCGTATTTCATTCCACGTAATGACCACGACCCTCAACCATGAGGAATACGACTATGAAGAAGAAGAATATGATAATTAGAGACCTAGAGATGGTGCAAGAATGCCAAAGTAGTGTAAAATGTCTAAAAAAATAAGCCAAAGTATTTGTTTTGTATGATAATTTACCAATTTACGTTTAACGGTAACTGAATTAAAAATACGTTGTTTGTTTTCAAAGGTTCCGTATATTAAATGTACTTAATATTTTCTCTGAAAATAACGTGATCGGTGCAGATTAACGTCTACCTTGAAAACAATCGTTTATGTCAACTGGGAAACTGGGAAAAGAAAAAGCATTTTAAGGATATGTGTCATGTCATGGAAATCGGTAAATAAATAAAAAATATCAACTTTAATGAAACAACTGTCTATCTGTCCCTCTACTCTAAAAGTGTACCTCTAAATTAAGTATTTATTTTGAAGAAAATCTTCCAAACTCCCAAAAAGTGTCTGAAAGAAAAATACTTCTTTTTAAAATCCCAAATCGACCTAAAATACACAATCCACAGCCTAACCTGAATAATTAAATTGCGTAACCCTGAAACGCAAGACGAGATCTGTAAGCGATTTTTCGTGTAACTCGTAGGACCAGCGAAGTACCGTGACTTGACAAACTGGTGACTTGCTAATGAGCTGCTCAAACAGTGGAAGAAAATGTCACCTTTTGGCCTCTAAGGTTCGGTGACACAACTTTGACTATAAATGAATTACAATAGAACGATAATTGAGGGCTTTGTTCATTCCTGGCTATGCCGCTCCCGTCTGGCCCTGGCTGAAGTGGGAACCCAAGAAGTTGTTATCGTCAAGGTTTAGGCGTGCCAACGGTCTGACAACTAGGGATGCCGATAACGACTGTACGAAGTGGAGACGAAAAAGTAGGAAAGCGGACCCCAGGGTCCGCTTTCCAGCCCAGGCTGGGACTTAAGAAGAATCCGGGAAAAGGCTCAAATGAGAAAGAGAGAGAAAGATAATTGACGGCTTTATTACTTAGCTACACTGTTATACGTGTGCTTGTGTAAATTCTATGCAGAGACAAGAAAATGACAGTAGTTGAAATGGTGCAGTCCCTGGAGACTCAAATTTGGACGTAAAAGTTTGATTTTTTTTACAGCCAAAATCGAATAAGTACTCTGGATTTTGCACATAAAAAGAGTCATAGCAGACAAACAGACAGACGGACAGGTAGGTGGATTGACGGACATGCGGACAAAGCAACGATCACGTTCACTTTCTAATGAAGCGATTGTGTTAGTTTGAGAAGTAAGTTTGCTATCTAATTATATATTGTCTTATTTAATTGTTTTTACTATAAAATACTTATGTTTACACAATATCGCGGCGTGGAATAAAGTTATTTTGCTGACAATTTTCCCTTCGCTCGGTCATATTGTGTTTCGTCGACATTCTCAGTACTATTGCAAAATGGATGTTTTAACAAAAAAAGTCGCCTTGGTGTCCTGTTACGTTGGAATTTCGTTATTGAAGTGTACTTGATCAAAAGCGTGTTAAATTCAAACATAATATACCAATAGTATCAGAAAGTATCTCGTATTTTACATACAGTCACCCATACAAGACTACATACACGTAATATTATCTCTCTCTCTCTATCTCTCTCATTTGAGAGTTTCCAGGTTTCTTCCTCACTTGTCGAGCGTCGGAGCCGCTAACGCTACAAATTCGTAAAGGCAAGGCACTATTGCCAAACCTACTTCCGGTTGCGTGCTGGGAATCAAATCATTGTTTAATGGCGTAGCTAGTGCAGGACTAGATGGTGCCGTGCCCTGGGGCTGCAAAGTCTAGGGGGGACACAAAGGCCTACCACGAAACATACAAACACATAGCACGTTACTAAAGTTCACATGCTGTCACTTTTTCCTATATCGTGTACACATCGTGAAAAAAGTGAGAACGTATGGACGCAGTGACGTACTACTTGTTATGATATATTTCATGTTATGTTTCATAGTTCCCTGGGCGTTTTCAGCAACATTTTTTGCGGCGCACATTCTATGTTTATATCGATTTATGTAATTTTAATTTATCTTCTTATTTTCGTATAATAAAGTTATAACAAACACAATTTGGGCGACTTGGATAACGATGTATTGGATCCCAGTCACCTAAGAACTTAAAATGGGGTGGTAGGGCTCCACATTGTTTTCTCACCAGGGCCTATGTCTCCCATTTGTTCCTCCTCCAAAGGACACTGTTTCACAGCGACTGCGGTGATGATGATGTGATTTATTACATTATTCTTCAATAACCACTATTTGTCCACACAGGAAATCGATCGTACATTATTGCGATAGCGAATGTCTTAAAACCAAAATAATACTCAATACTCATTTATTCATAATATTTTTACACGTCAAAATTAGAACGTTATTAATATTAAATTATATCTAAGATAGAAGTACACGTTTTTAATTATAAATAAAATAAAAAATAGTAATACTAAATGTCAGAATAAAAATACGAATATATTTAAATTTTAATTTGAGTTTATGAATTCCTCAATGCTGTACTTCTTTTAGTCTGTCCTTTCAATTAGCCACCGTTTCAGTCTCGTTTATGTCCAATGTCCAATAATCTGATACTACTGGACATACATAGATCTGTCAGAATGCTAGGTTATGCAAAAATGGCGGGAAATATCCTTGCATGATGAATGACCGGAAAATAAGACTTGTACTATTTTATTAACATTATTGCCATATTTATTAATATAGCTTAGTTTATTCAACAAGGAAAACTTAACAGGAAAACAATTGTAAAGAACTAAATGTGTATTTATACCGTTTTATTATTGTTATTATATGTAAATTATATTTTCCTGTAATGGAAATATTTATATTGTAACAATATATAACCTACTTGAAATGGAGGATCAAGATTTAATAACAGATAAACAACTGTCAATGCCCAAGGAGGGTTGAGGTCAGGTAGGTCAGCGGGCCGGTTGTAAAATCAGCGAAATTTATGAGTGAGTTTTTGTTACTAGTTTGGATAATATAAAAAGTGAAAATTAAAACCTACAAAGTATCTGATAATCATGGACTCTTCGTCTGTAAATGAAGAAATTATTGTTAACTAACTGCACCCCGGGGCTTCGCTCTCGTGGGAATTTCGGGATAAAAAGTACCTATAGGGCACTTTATCCGTGTATTAAATTTCATAACAATCGGTCCAGTAGATAATGCGTGAAGAGGTAACAAACAAACTTTCACATTTATAATATTATTTGGGATGGGATTTATAAATCAAATGTGTAAGGTTGCCAGTGATTTCGAAATAAAGTACAGCCCTATTCCACAGGAAGGTTTGCCATTTAAAAACTACGCGCGCATTCACGTCTGGGCTGCGTCTGCGCACCGGCTGTCGGTGTCAACAAACTTGCTTTCCTCCCGGTGACGTCACAGGAAGGTTCGTGGCTCCTGAGTTACGGCTCCAGAATCACACAATGGTTGACATGATTTGGTACAATCATTTATGGTTTGGGTCAATGACATTTTAAATAATTTGCATTGTTTTTACTTCTGAAGTCCAAAAACTGTTAAGTACAAATGTTGTTGTGTAATTTCGCAAAGCTATTTTCTTCCTAGATGAAATAATTACGATTTTCTGATCATAGATTTTTTATTTATTAAGAAAACACCCCTTGCGAAATATATTTTTATAGGTAACGTAATCGGCAGGAAATGGACTGACCCATCAAGTTTCTAATAAATTAACCGAGGTTTATAAGCTCGCGCTGAAAACTCTTCGCTCGTAGGAGTAAATGTATTCTGTCTTAATCGTCGCCCGCCGCGTTTATCTGCTTCTAAGCTTTTTTCCTTGGAACCACAGAACGAATTTTGATGCAATTTTCACTGTTATTTAGATAATTTACTAACGAAGATTTATACTCGTAGCATACAAAACAGCAAAGACTGTTCGAAGCCGGGCCGGGACGTTAGTAAATTATATTTTTACCAAATTCTTATCGATATCGTGTCCCCTCTGTGTAATGCTGTCTGTTTCTACGTTACCCAATCGGCCTCCACGTGTTGCCTTAGCTGCACAATTAATGTGTACTTATCATTAATATATATAATTAAAGGCTCTTTTACACTTAACTCGAGAAAATTATTAATGTGAACTCCAGAAAATTATAGTTCCGGGGTTTTATTAACATAAAAGCATGTTTGTGTTCAAATATACATATTTATGTAAACGCAAGGCCGCCTAATGATTTTTCTTGGTTGAATTCCTTAGCCTGACATTTGTGCTTAAATTCCTGAGTACCCGAAAACTATTTTAATTATGCTTAAAGTAACTGCTTCCTTGACGGCTATGTTGGAGTGATTTTCTGTTCCTTTTTATTATCTCCTTTTAATTTTCTAATGTCGCTTATTTTGTATAATTTTCCATTCATACATTGTAATGTTTCGTTTTTTAACAAAAAAAATGTATTACGTCGAATATTTATTTTTTTATATTCAATAATCCTTATAAATCACTAGTTTTGCCACACACATTATACACCCACAGCTCATCACTGATCCAATTAGAAGAAATAAGTAAGGCTCCTACCACATGCCATATTATGTAACAGCAAAAAATTGACAGTTTCGTCCTGACAATCTGAGTCAAACGTATATAGTAGTACCTTAATTATAACCTACAATTGTCGTAATATTTGCTATCGACGACAACGCCGGCGCACACTTGAACAAATTCAAATTATGACAGTAAATCATTAAAGTCTTTGTTACAACCAGACGCTCGTGTGTATTTAGGAATTTTCCCACTAATTACTTACTATTATTATTACAGTTGGAAATGAAAGTTAAGTTTTTTAGATATTGTTATTTTATCGATTATAGGTAAGCCCTTCTGGCATGATAGGGACCAATAAAGTGCCAGTGAAGATATAATTTCTGAATAAATGATTTGAATTTGAATTTTGAGACACTCATGCTTTACCTCAAAGTATGATTTAATTTTTTTATGAATAAGAGGTCTAGACTAGAACTTTGAACGCTTCAAAAATAATACCAACGAAGTAACACTGTCTCGTTGCTGTGAAAAAGTGTTAATATATATTTTGTTATTTCACAAAGGAATGGCCTAGAATAATGAAATTTGGTACGAATACACAATATATATAGATACCGTGAATGATGCAAAACGAACAAAAATCTGTTATCGTGAGCACGATAAATGGAACAAAAACATAAGAACAACACTCAAAGTACGAATAATGTTAAGTAACATTTATGTTACAACCCTAAATATAGATACTATATGTCTAGTATGGAATAGACTAGTAAGAATGGATCCAATAATAGTCAGAGGATACATTCTCACTATTTTAGCACATATTTTTAGTCACACTCAAACAGCGTGAACCGGAGCACTTAGTCTTTAGCCTAGCAGGTCAAAAATAAATGACCTGTATAGTATTGATCTGATTCTGTGAATAGGGTCCATTATCGCGATAGGAATACTCGATGATAGTACTATTAGCGTGATACTCTGCTGAGCTGCTTTTAGACGACCGCCATAAAAAGTATAGTGGTGTTTGAAGAATTCTTGGATGTATATTTTTATAATTTGCACCAATGGTAGAAATATGAATATGACTTATGCAGAAAATTTTATTCGTATTTCACATGGATGAGGGTCGTGGTCATTACGTCGAATGAAACGCACACAACCACATTCTTGGCACAATTATTGGAGTGGTTTGCCATTGCCTTCTCCATTTCACACACAAGTTAATAATCAACCAGTGTGCAAGTGCAAAGTGTGAAATTATAAGTATTTAAAATAAAATAAAAATAAGTATATTTACTTGCATATCGGATAGGTTCTGCCAAGAAAGAATTCAGTAGCCTTTGGTATACTGTACATATGAAACCCATTTTTATAGTTTTTTTTTACAGTTTATTGTAGGTACAAAATATTCTACTTATGCGAGAGAGCGTTTCTATCAATACATATAAGAAAACAGTAAAAAAAGTTGTGTCTGTACATTTAGTATACAATTTCAAAAAAATAATTTAGGGCGATGTAGTAGTAGAATATGTTTTTTTTAAATAAAAAAGTCTTGTCGGTTTGTCTGTGTGTCTGTTTATACACGGAACGGATTTGGATGAAACTTTTTTTGTTGCATAGCTATTAAGCCTGGGCAACATATAGGGTATAATTAATTTTGAAAACTGGAACACCTGATGCAGAACCAATATAGACCAGCTAAACTATAAGAAATAAGGGAATGGCGCCATAGCAAAAGTTGTTCACCCTGATGAGCATTTTCTGTTATGATATACAAATCTAAGATCTGGAACATCTGATGTAGACCCATGACGGTGCAGCTAAACTATAGGAAATATAGAAATGACGCTCTAATAAAGGTTGTTCAGTCTGATGAGCATTTTCTGTTGAGGTATAAAAATCGAACATCTGGAACACTTGAAAAAGATTCATAATGGTCCAGCTAAACTATAGGAAATATAGTTTTTTAGTCTGATGAGAATCTTCTGTATATGTATCGTTACGCTCGCTAGGTACCGTTACGTTACGTTTGTCTGTACAATTAAATTTCACAAATAATTTTGACTCCTCACCAAATATTTTTCGGCCACGCGAAGGAAGTCGCGGGCATCAGCTGGTCACACATAAGCTGCACAAAAACACATCTCCATTATTTTTAGTTGGGATTAAATTACCGTAAGCATGCAATGCAAGTGTCTTAGTGTTTCTAACTCCGTCCTGAAAAACTACCATGTAACTTAAAACATGTAATTGCGTCCACACGATCACTCTTTTTTTGCACG
The DNA here is from genome assembly GCF_027563975.2 of Plodia interpunctella. Lineage (NCBI taxonomy): Eukaryota > Metazoa > Arthropoda > Insecta > Lepidoptera > Pyralidae > Plodia > Plodia interpunctella. The sequence continues at coordinate 1,820,586 of NC_071303.1, forward strand.
ATGATAGTAACGTGCGACGTTTTGTGTGTTTCTTGGTAGGCCTACTGTGCTTACCATTATTTTAATCGTAGTGTTTCTACTGTTTTTCTTTTTGGCAGTTTAATGCTGGTATTAATTAATCTTCTACATAATTAATTGGCCAAATTCACATCTCTAGCACTATTTTCAACATTCCCCGAACATCTCATCGGTAATTACCGCGGTTTATTTACGGTTAATCTCGTGCTTCGTTGCTATATATTATGAAACAATTAGCCTGCTAAGCGGCCTATTTTCATATACTAGGAAACATTTACGGTCGCTTGCACAAACTATAACAGACATAACAAAGAAACGTCTAAATTTACACGGAAAAATTTACGGGAGCGCATCACTTAATTCGCTGTCGAATGCCGCGTACGTTCTAGAATTGCTCCCGAGTTTGTTTCGGACGAGTAATGTATGCAGTTTTGATGATAGAATGGATATTTTGGTAGTAAGAAGTGAGAGACGTTATGGCCTAGTTGGCACTGTCCCTAGTACAGCTTACACCCACGACGTCGCGAGGGAATCAAAGAAATGTTCTTTCCAAACGACATATAGTTATATGGTGGATGAGTGTAATGCAGTTAAGCTTTCCTACTGGATTTACAAATTGCGTATATTAATCTCCCTTACCCCGTGTTGCCAGTACATTCTGCTCTGTAAGTGCTCACAGTGTCGAAGCTGAAGAAGTGGGCGTTTGCCCAGCAGTGAACATATGTCCTGCTGTGCAAAAACCTCTCCTATTTTCTTAATAGTCATCTGAGATTTTTTTTTTTCAAATAAAGTCGTTAATTATCGTAATCATAAGCCTAATATAATGTTACCACTCTTATGAGAAGCACAGAGTAGGTGCGTTTACACAGATCCTACTAACAATATTTGAATGAATGTTTATTTTATGTATTTGTTATAAAATATAGTATCGTTGAGTTAGTATCCCATAACACAAGTCACGAACTTACTTTGAGGCTAGCCCAATCTGTGTGATTTGTCCTAATATATTTATTTATTTATTTTATTTTGACCAAATTCCATTCTTCCATTACATGGAGTCGCCATGTAATGATAGAATAGAATTTGCCGCCTAATCAAATCAATTTGTACTTGGTAACGAGTAGAAATCGAACCTGTGAAGTCAAAAAGCATTTCTATTATATTTTAATGAGACTGAAAAAATAGTAAATCTCGTAATTAATAAAAAAACATCAATTAAAGTGACATTTAATTATCGTGTTTGATTATTTAAATACATTCATACATTTTATTTTTCACCCAGTCGAATAGCAAATCAGTCGACTCTGTGCTGCGGTTAGTCTGTGGCAGCTGTGTGCACATGTGCAAGTTCTTTGCGTAGCAACAGCGACTATTGTTGTCTCTGCCAAGTAACTCTAGAAAATTAAACGATAAAGACATGTATTAATGTCTTCAATTTATTTCTCTCACTTATACTGAAGACTTATATACTTATACGTAGGCTACTTTTTTATGAATAACAATTCATAAAAAAGTAGCCTACATTGAAGTATGCTTTGTCACTATCACACTTTACAAAATTCGACATTGACAGAACGAGACGAAACATGAGCACGAGCTTAACGTATGCATTATCTTTTTTTATTAATAACTGGGTTAATTAATATCATTTTACTTCAATTTACTGGTTCATTAGGTATCGTTAAAAACTAATGAAGCGCAAAATTAGTTTTTTCTATAATTTTAATTATTTTTACGCTCACTTACGATATATAAATTAATAACTTAACAGGTTTTTTGACGACCTTCCTCTGAACCGAGAGGTCCCGGGTTCGATTCCCGATCGGTTCATGATGAAAAATGATCTTTTTCTGATTGGCACGGGTCTTGGATGGATATTATGTATTTGCTATAAAATATAGTATCGTTGAGTTAGTATCCCATAACACAAGTCTCGAACTTACTTTGGGGCTAGCTCAATCTGTGTGATTTGTCCTAATATATTTATTTATTTTGCCAATCTCGAACTTACTTTGGGGCTAGTTCAATCTATATAAATAGCTTAATCTAAATTTTTGCCATTAGCTTTTTAGATAATATCAGCACAACATTAAGAATTCTGTTGTTTTCCTTCACACAATTTCTGCGTTGTATGTCGACGGACGTGAAAACGACGTAGCGTCACTGATTAAAAGAGCATGGTTCTAATGTCTACGATAAAATTCTTCCTGGTATATACTATATCTTAGTATCATATAAATATTGACCCAATTACCTATAAATTATACTTTATCGATTTCTTATCATGTCGGATTTCTAATACAGACTACTGGACACACACACGTGCGTTATATCAACACTTAAAACATTATATTACTTAAATTAGATGTAATAAAAATGGCCGTCGGTTTTTGATAGATATTTAGTTGTTATAAATCACTTAGCTTAGTCACGTGAAGGATATGATTTACCAACAAGATTACAAATAGCTAGTCTGCTACCGTGTACATGTCTCTCAACCTAATGTCGGTTGACTGTAATGGATCCCTACATGGGATAAGTCCGCCGTTATACGTGTATCTTTCTTGTATTGGTTTTAATATAAGTGCTTATTTTGCGTCATTACAAATTATACATGATATTACTTACCTGACTTTATAGTAGTGTTTCAAATTGAAAGATTATCAAGAAAGATTATATAGTGAAATCTGATTTCCCTCTTCTCCTAATGAAGACTGTATAATAATCGGAGGCAGTGTTTCTCAACTTGTGATGTACGGAGAAAGTAAAATTTTATAAATTTTACTTCCTCCGTATATCGGATATCCATCAAGTTAGTAATGTGTCCAGGTTTCCTCACGGTATATACCTTCATCAGGGAGCAAGTGGTGGTCTATGAAAACTACTATACCTAAGTCAGATTGGTATACAAACTCACGTGGCACGAGTAGGATTCTAATCTGGGACCTTTCAATCCACAGGCGCCATTACACTACCACCGCTTCAATAACAGCTTGTTTCAAAAATTAGATTTTTCAAAAAATAAACGACTTTTCCTAGAATAACGATACTAGATAAGAAAGGTATGATAAACTCTGGGTGTTTCTAAGAAGGTTGGGAATCCCTGGTCTAAGGTAGCGTTTGTTCTCATATCATAAACCAACACGCCACGCCTGCCGTTTCCGGCTCCCACCTTAAATGGGTTTACGCCAAGTATATGCCCCATTCCTTAACCCAATTGAGAGACTTTTTGGGCGGAAACCGGGCGGAAACCCACCTATGGCTTACACAAATATTGGTCCGTCTTATCCGTGGATAACATACTCCGAGTGGATTCATCAATTCTAAGCCTTATGTGGTTATTGGATTGGAAGGGACCGAGTCCTTTTGATAGCTTGAAGGTTCGTGGGTCCAATTAGTTTATTATTCTATGCTCCACGTTTAAAGCTTTATTCAATCAAACATATACGATATTTATGCAATACATATGCTAACCGTCATTTTGCTGTCACTGGTAAGTAAAAACACTTTCATTCACCAAAAACAACAAGTTACAATTTTGAGTGAGATAGGCGAACCAAGAAATAGACGGCCAGTTCATTAGGCGACTTTAAGGTGCATATTACGGAAAACAAAATGATTTTTTTTTTAATTATAGATTTAAACTTTGTACATAGGTACAAAGTTTAAATTTAGAAACCTAATAAAAGGAAGGGTCTTTAGTAAAAAACACATAACACCGTCACTCAGATCAGTCATGTCAGAAGCATTTAGGCGTCTTGATTACGATCTGACAATGTGACACTAGTGCTAACTACACACTTATTAAAATAGAACACGGTCACTATGGAAAATTGTATGAAAGATACCGTTTATTAGGTGGTGTACCAATGAGGACTGATATCAAAGGGTCGCGACACTGGTTTGACCATAAAAATATACTAGGTCTGTCAAAGCGACACGCATTGAGCTTGTGTCCCACGTGTGACACCAATACAAGTACCTACGTGTTATCTATGAAGTACATTTGTCCATATTCAAATTTCGAAAGTGCCCCCAGCCCTACCAAATAGACGACCTCAGTGGCGTAGTCACCACTAGCTGGAGGTCCTGGGTTCGATTCCTCCGCGCAGACAAATATTTGTTAGTACAAATAATTGATCACTAATATGATCACAGGTATTTGTCTGCGGTTCCAATTTACCATTATTTTTTTTAAAGGCTTACATGTCCCTATTATATAGAGGAGTTCATTTCAAGAAACTGACATCTTTTTGGCTATTTTATTTCTGCCAATTTATGCCCACTTCTTGGCGGAGAAGGAGCTAAGAGTTTGCTACACTTATCTCTAATACTACTATACCTAAGTCAGATTGGTATACAAACTCATGTGGCACGAGTAGGATTCTAACCTGGGACCTTTCAATCCACAGGCGCCATTACACTACCACCGCTTCAATAACAGCTTGTTTCAAAAATTAGATTTTTCAAAAAATGAATAACGATACTAGATAAGAAAGGTATGATAAACTCTGGGTGTTTCTAAGAAGGTCTCCTTCTTTTTCTTAAAAAAAAAGTACTTATACAATAATACAATCAATATCCTGCCAAGGATGAGGAGTGAAAAAAGTAAGAAATTAATAAAATAAGAATATCAATTCCATTAATAGATAAGACTTACTTACTATAATTCTATTAACTAGGTGGGTTGCATTAAGTACTTTTAAGTATCTAATCTCCAAATTTTCATCGTTTCATGTACAAAGATATCGGCTCAGAATATTACGATATTCACTATGATTAAGCATCGGCTTCTATGTAAGTCAACGTTACGACATTTTGTTACTTATTTAATAATCGATTCCATGTATTCCTCCTTATCTCGATACCTACTGCTATCGATATCAAGCCCTTTTGGAATACTAAATATGGAGTTTAAATAAATAAATATATTACGACAAATCACACAGATTGAGCCAGCCCCAAAGTAAGTTCGAGACTTGTGATATGGGATACTAACTCAACGATACTATATTTTATAATAAATACATATATAGATAAACATCCAAGACCCTCCAAGATCTACGATCGATGTCGCGAACGGAACCAACTGGTCTCGTGGGATGAAATCTAGCGGGATCAGTCGTCGGAGTATACACGACCGACAGCCGCGGAAAAACCTATGCATTTCATCAAATCCCAATGTCCCATGATAACGGAAGTGTCGCCCGATAAGAGAGGTCACGGCCGCCGGGTCAAGGTCACACCCAACGGGACCGTGGGAGCTGATCAGTATTCCCCTTTATTCAATTCACACACAGCTATCCAAAATGTAGCTGTGCTTATATGTTAAAGTGGTATACACTTTAAAGTACTTGATATATGTCTTTAAACTACAAACCATTAAGTTAAAAAGAACATACCTATACATACGGATAGCAAAATGATTTATGACATATAGCTACTTTTTTGGGTATCTGTGAAATGAATAAAGGGGAAAACCCTCGTTGCTGAGGTCCATGGATTTCAACCACTTCTTCAACGATTTCTTGTGTGTTTGTTTAATTGAGTCGTTTGCCTTTTCGATTTCACACAGTGTTTTTTTTTCAATATTTAGGTATCACAATGGTTTTCTTTATGGTAAAGTGATAGTCTATGAAAACATGAATCAAATTAGATACAAACTGATATGGCAAGCAGATCAACTACTACCTGGATTACGGTTTAGCGTTTTGAGTAGATATTTTTTTAAGACAAACATCGACCCAAAATACTAGTACCTACTGGACCCATCAGATTAGACCCTATTTAAGTAAGGTTATTCTTTGCAGGTACAAAATTCCATTTTTGTCTGTTTCCTGTCTTATTATACGACACCACCTCTGTCTTGTCTTATATTATTTTATCTCAAAGTTCTACAAAATAATACCACGTTTCAGTCTATTCAAAATACTTTAAAGAAATCATTACAAAATACTATAATACGGAGACTTTTATGTTCTTTCAGTAACAAAATGTTATTCAAAGAATCGATTACAATAGAGTGATAAATATTTCTATTTAACACCACGAAACAATAGTACTTATTATTTTGTTGATAAGAATTTTTTTTGGCAATTAAGCTTTGTTTTGTTCAATAACACTTTCTTACCTGTGTTGGTAATGCGATGGGAAATTATATGACTGTACCTAGACTTGTTCTTTGTTGAAAGATCAGTGAATTTTAAGAAAAATGCCGCCCTGAATTTATTTTTATGAGCTTTTTGTACACAACTGAACAATACAAATATAAAATTTCCTAAGAACAACGCAGGGGTATTCTTTATTTCTATAGAAATTTCTTACAGTGTAGGCCCGCGAAAGAAAAAGTTGGAGTTAGCATGTGATTAGTATTAAGTCTAATTATTTATTTAGTTTACATTGTTCGCTATTTGTTTATAATCTTATATAATATTATAAATTAAGATCGGAGTATAAGTAGGCATTTAATTTAAAAAAATATATTGCACTTTTTTGTTTAAATCAAATTTCTGGGTAAACATTTTTCATTACACCTAACTGATTGGCTGATGCGTATTCTTTCTTTTTTCAATTGCCAACTTATCCTTTATACAAATACACCTTGCATAGTTCCCACGGATAACCATTTTGTAACAATAAGACTTCAAATCTCGGATTACTATATCAATTTCTCTATTACACTGTATTACACACCTGCATGGCGTCAATGTGGGTTTTTGTAGAAGTTACCTCGGTAATTGGATGTGATGCGTTTTGCAGATGTTGCTAAATGGCAATTGTAGGATTTTCAATTATCATTTATCTATATCAAAATGAACTATATAAATAATATATAGATACTGATATAATAATTAATTACTTTTGAATTGTATCTATTGACACAGCGAGCTTTGTTTTTTGTCATGCTAATTGCGTCCCTAAAAAAAGTACAGTACAGAGTTTATATAAAAATTAATTATATTAATCATATTAAATATTAATTACGTGCATTACTTAATATAATTGTATTTTTTTGTATTTAGTAAGCAACTTCTGATTTTGGGTCGAATCTTGAAAGCCCAATGATTACACACTGTTTTAGAAAAAGTATAAATGTGAACTACTTATTTATAGGATAAATAAGTAGTTCACATTATTAGGCTTTGCTACAAGTACTTATATAAATAATAGTATACTACGGTGTTTCACATTCTATCACGACAACGGGTTCTTGCGGCTACATTTTATGCCAATATGCTGACGATGTCGGTAAATTAATTATAATACGCGGGAAACTATATTGATAAGAATAAATTAATAAATCATGTATAATGTACAATAAAAACAGTCTTTGAAATCATCATTGACGTCGTATGTGTTTCGTAGTAATACAAATTACAAAGTTTTGACTTAATTATAACTAGCTAGTTAACCGTTTTGTCTACAACTTTGGCCGCAGTAGCCTATGTTTGACCTAGGGTCATTACATATATCTAACCAAATTACATCAAAATTGCCCCGCGATTTAGCTATAATTATGAGGGACATATAGATAATAGACTTTCTCATTAGAAATATAAGTATTAACATATTTAATTGTTCACTTTTTAAATTGGCCCAATATAATGGCAGGATTGAACCAAAAAATTGGACGAAGCGACGACGGTACCATAATATATTTATAAATTGTTAGAATTGTAATTGCAAATGAAAAAAACACCACTCGAAATCACACAGCAATTAAAAACAAATTAAAATGCGGTTACACCTTCGTCCATTTAAGTTTACACGCATCACAATTTTTATTTATTTATTTACAAAGGGCAACCCCATGCGGTCGGCGCGTCATTATAATTGTTCACGTTCAAATGTTTTAAGCTTGGGGAACCAAGAGGATTAGCTCCTTTCTAACGCATAATGAGGATAATCTGTCTCCTTACTGATAAATTGCCAGTTACCACTTACCACCCTGTGTGCGACACGTCCAATAAATACAATTTTTTTATTATTATAAAGGGCTTGTAAAGGAAATAGAAGTTTTATTGTGCCAGTGCGAGAGTAAATTCTTATTCTTTTTTTTTCTTTTTTTAAATGTGACAGTTTGGTTAAAATGGTCTGGCAAAAATAGTCATGATATATTTGATTAGGTATTTATCTAATGTATGATAGTAATAAGTTGAAATAAATAACTAAATTTAAGTATAGGTAAGCTTCTAAATCGAAATAAAGATTGTCATAAATATATCTCAACTAAATCGTGTGTATGAACATGTAAGTATTTTCCGTCACATCATAATTAAGTTAGAAGTACTTGTAATAATTTTAGATCATCCATTGTAAACTTATTTGGCAAATTAATTAATATGAATACATATGAATATGTCGCAGGGGTCGGTGCGAAATGTATTCTTCCTCAATCCCCAATTTCTAATCGTAGTCACATCCTTATATCTTCTCTAAAACAATGCATTTATTTCTATTTAGACCTTCATAGTAAAAATGTCCTACTCTCCTCGTCATACATCCAAAGCAATTAAATTTATTTAATCTTAGGGTGTGAGTCAGAAGTACGTATCAATTATACGGAAATAATTTATACATATAATTAAAAACTGTCTCACACACATGAGGAACTGCGTTTAGTTGTGAAGTGAGTCACTTTTCTTCATAATCATTTAACTTAATGCTTATCATTTAAACTTTCAAAATTTCTTCCATATAATGGAATCAATAATATAATTGACTATACCTAATGTATGGTCAATATGGTCATTAAGATATTCAGTTAATTAAACGACCTTAAATGGTATTATTGTCGCGCACTTTATGATTCAGTGTAATGATAATTACTTTGAATCTATATACTTTCTTTAAATATGCTCCTAATTAACCCGTTAAATGATATTAAACTTGTAATAACCCACTTAACTACTCCATAACAGGAATCAAATTATTTATGACCGAATAAATGTCACCCATACCCCAATATTAACTTCATAACTATTTTCATACATAATAATCTTTATCTGCCGACCTGCCGTCCATTTTGAACGTCAAAACGTGTCAGTTGTCAAAATAATAAAAGTGACATGTCGTAAAAACGTAAGTCGTCAACCCTAGGCAAACGTGTTTGAATAAAGATTATAACGGGTCCATTCAGTATGCTACCCTATTTTTGGCGATCAAAGACATAAGGCAGTCAATCTTGTTATAGAATAGAGAAATAGAACTACCTAGATATGAGGATGTGTTTTTTACTTCCTTCTTTTTTATTATTTGTGCATACAAGGGTTGTATGAATGTGAAATTAATTGAAGGGCGCTTCAGCTAAAGGGTTACAGGTATTGGGGCGAGCGTGATGTAATTTTTTCACGGGTTTTTGTAACAATAACCCAGCGGGGGGCGATTTTGTACGGTTTACTGGTAGACCAACAAAATTTTGAATTTATCTTAGGATAGGGAGTTTGCGTTAAGTATTTATTTAAAGTTTAAATATTAAAATAACTGTTGGACGCGACTCCGCCCGCGGCATTATTCATCGTGTGTATTTTTCATATAAACTTTTATTTAAAATCTGTATACTGTAACAATATATAGCACAGGTAAACTGCTGTGTCATATTTGATACTAGATTAGATAATTTGGTAATAGCGATATTCTAATTGGTAGTTTCTAAAGGACCTAATCTGTTGCCAAATTGGTTGCAATAGTGCAAAGATGCGAAAGTTTGTAATGAAAAGTATCGTTAACGCGGATATAAGCTACAAAACTATTATATTAACTGCGCGAATTTTGAAATGTTTTTATTTACCGCAATGAAAAACCAACAACGTATGCCAAATCCGCCAAAGTACGGCGAACTCTTTCGCGATAATGTCTAGCCGTCAAAACAATAACTAGTACAGTCAACAGCCGATTAACCTACCCAAATTAATTGCAAACTCACCTCTACTACCACGCCGCCATGAGCCATAGAGGTTCATGCTGGGTAACTCGATGTGCTGTTGACTGTACATGTACTTAAATGTTTTGACAGAGCTATACCGATATCCAGGTTGATGTATACGGAAGGACTATAAAATATGGGTATCCCAGGTCAATCTTTGATTTTACAGCACCACACCATTCGTAAAAGAAAGAGACGGAATGACTTTTATTATAGTCGTAAGTTCTGCGGTGCTAACCTGTGGTTTTAGGGGTCGGTAAATTAATAGCCTTATTCTTACATATTATAAAACAAAGTCCTCTACCGCGTCTGTCTGTTCGCGATAATCTCAAAAACTACTGCACGGATTTTCACGCAGATTTTTTTTCATCTATAGATTGAGTGATTCTTGAGGAAGGTTTATGGGTTTCGCTCGGGGAAAGCCGGGACGGGCTGCTAGTAAATTTATTAAGGTTAACATACATAGTTCCTCTTCTCCTGCATAGTCTCCCACAACACACTTTAGTAGCATAAGTTCACGATATCAAAATGCAGTGTGCATTTATCAAAGTGTCACAGTAAGTATTTGGCAAAGTCAAAATATTTTTCTCAAATTAGAACTTCACACTTCACAGGCACTTTTTCACGTTAAATTTTAAATTATATATTATATCTTAAAAGCTGCAAACTACTGGCATTTCGGTACGGTCTTTCCTGTCGCGTCTGTCTGTCTGGTATGACCGTGATAAACTCAAAAACTACCGAACGGATTTCAACAATAGTTAATGTGATTCCTGAGAATTTTTTAGTTGTATAATTTATTATAATTAGTTTTATCCGAGTGAAGCCGTACGGGTTGCTGGTATAGTTTATAACGTCAAACAAATCAACCTGTCAATAATAATATTTAATTTTAAAACTAGTACGGAACATTTCCTGTGAATTTAAAACGCACTTAGCTATTTATTCTGCGTGCAATGCAATACCTGGAATGCGCGGGGTCAATGAACTTTATCATGGGAAAGTAGGGTTGTAAAATGTTGTTTTCGTCTGCTTTGAACGAATAGCCCGGCTGGGTGGTACATTTATTGTTGGTATTGTCACAGATTATATAATACATCCGGTAGTGTCGTTGACGGATGGAGTCACGGGATGAACCTGTTAGGTGAATTTTTAAACATGGGTCCAGTTTTCAGCTTTCTTCGGTGAAAACTGGACCCATGTTTAAAAATTCACGGTGTTAAAATAAAAATAAATAAATAATTTATTTCTCGCATTTTCAGTATACTCGTACATGAAACAGATGTTTAAAAATAAAAATTATTGGCAAAAATATAAAAATGTACTAGTGTATGTTACAGTAGAATGTAATATACAATTACTAACACCAATGAAAAGAAATGTTTATTAGTTCAAAAACTTAAATTACTTATGTAACAAGTCGCTATTAATAATTTTATATTCCAGTCGCCTTGTTTTTGATATTAGACTAACTAAACGGTTAAAATTACTTCTGTGTAACTCAGGATAAAGTATAAACTAACTGATGGAATAATTTTTGAAATCAGTCGAGAAGTTCCAACGATTACCACACACAACCTTACAAACACTTCCTCATAATAATTAGTGTAGATAAATTTTTCTCGTGTTTCTGGAGAGTGAAAGTAGCTATAACTTGCATCCCATGGGGATCCTACGAATTTTCAGTCACTTATGGATGTCTAATATTAGTATGACATTTGATATTTTTTCAACGTCACTGGCTAGCAAATTTTTAGAATGTACAAATCTATGAATGTAATATTTAGTGTGTTATCTTCTTTACCAATCATACGACACGAAGTAATGAGTGTTGTTGTTCAAAGAATGTAATTTTCCTATTTTGGAAAATAATTGCAAGTTCGTTAAATTTTATCGAGTTCTCAAGAAGCATAAACTCAACTATTCTTGCAAAATACTTATTGTTCGCCAGACTGGATAATAAAACTGAGCAATTCATCAGAATCGCTCAGGCATCTTTGGTTCGCACCATAAGCCGCTGCAGGAATGCCGATCGACAACCGGCTTCGACCGGTGCGCCGCGCAAACCGACACGCGTCTCACCTCCGTGACGGCTCGCGGCCGAATGAGGACGGCCGGCGTCGGACCAAGCAGAAATGAAGCTCCAAGTCATTCTACTCCTATCCTATCCCTACAGCCACCATACCATAGCCAGCTCGCCGCACTCCTCGATTTCCTCCCACAGAATACTCACACGACCACAGCACCCACACAACGGAATCAGAATGTCGCTGTTTGCCCCGCTTCCTTGAGACCCGCGAGACGCCGCCGCCGCCGGCGGTTGCCGACAAATTCTTTACCGTTGTAAACATCGTTTGCCCAAAACAATACTAAAAATCTCTTTACTATGAACGTCATGATTGATTTTTATTAAGTTTTTGTAATTTGTAGTTGTAATTTCAGAGTATTTCGTGAATGGCATAGAATTAGCCGGTAGGGCGCGGCGCGGATCCGCGGGTGTGCGGGAGGGGCGGCCGGCGCGCGCTGTCGCGACGGCTTGCGACCGGCGGGCGCAATACACGCTACCTCGAGTTTCGCTATTCAGTCGTGTTCACGGCGTCACACGAAACGTACGCGCGGCAATTCTTTGAACCGGCCGGCTCCCGAATAATGTTTCAGTGTTTGACAAACTCAATCGGAGGTCTCGGAAGAAGCGTATTTAATAATTTACACTGTATAACCGATCGCATATTCTTAGTGAGTGTTACGCAGTGTGTACGGAAAAAACTTTGTCGGAGATTCTGAAGAATCTTGTGTAAAATTGTGTAATTCGCCGGCTGCGGTCGGATTGCTTTTTACACAAACTTTTTGGTGAGTGTTATACGTTTTATTAGTAACCAGTGTAAATTGATCATAATTATAGAAGAATATTTGTAGTGATAATAAAGTGCGGGTACCTGGTCGTTGTTATATACCTATCGAAGTACTTTGTAGTTAGAATGGCGGGGCGTTGCCGGCTAATCTGTAGGTACCTACTTAGGTAATTCTTTTCTGCAGAATTCTTCAAATCTATACCAATGTACATAGGTAATTTCGGAGTAATCAATGCGCATGCTAATCGTGTTTTGCTAAAATTATCAAATCGTCACTAAGTTATATGGCGCGAATAGCACTTAAGTAGGTAGGTACTTACAAATTAATTGCTAATATTACGCTGTGTGTGTGTGTACGACATTAATTTGCTGACATTGATGTTTACACGACAGCAGTAATAAGGTTTGCTGCTATTGCACAACCGAGAAATTGTTTTGTGAAATTGTTGCGTTTTTGGCGGCAATATGTCCGCCTAGGAAGGATCGGAATGATAGAATCTTTAAATTTGCGTAAGTAGGTATACCTAGTTAAAATGTGGTGATCATCATTTTATTTCGTATGATGAGAATATTATCTGTAAATAATATTAGTCCTTAAGGTGTAATTAAATAAAATTATTTACATATAATAATATTATATGTAAATTTTATTTAATTACACCTTAAGGACTTGAGTAAGGCAGCTAAGTTTTTATACATATTGGTGAAATTTAATTAAGAATAATTTTATTGTATACCTAATTGATAAAAAATGTTTTATGTAACTTATGTCTCTTTTGTTATATAAACCTCTACGTTTACGATAGTTTTTTGTTCTTAAAAAATTTATACCTACTTCAAGATTCAACATTTTTTTAAATAAAAAAATATCTTGAATAATGTTCGTAGCATTGATACATAGTTCCCATAAACTACGTAAATTTTGAGTAATGACTAATATTTTTTTTATTGAAATGTTATTGGTAAAAAAATCACTATCGTACTTAAGTAAATTCTCGTTGGTAGGTAATTATCAGGTAGGTAGATAACCTTTATTATAAATTGCGCTAATGTAATTTATTAACTCAACAGCTAATGTAAAAATTAATAAATCTAATTATCTAATGAACAAGTTGATAAATGTCACTTCGAAAACAATTTGTTCATTGGGTATTTTATGTATAGATTCATGATATTTATTACGTTAAAATATATACATATATAGTCAAATTCATTGAGGGGTGTAATTTATGTTTTTGAATCAACGAAAGACAAATCGGGAAATATTAGTTATTATAAATAGAAATTATTATTAATTAAATAAGAACAACGAATATGTTAGCTATTCATCTATAAGGATCATTTGTATCAATACAATAAAATATGGAGGGAAACTGTAACGCTGTACCCAATGATTTATTAGTAAACAGTTATTTCGCGCCACACCGAACTTGTAAACAAAAACAGTTTTGCGAAAATGTTACCTGGGCCAATTCGCATGAAATTCGTCGGACTAGTGATGAGCCGTGGCCAGGTAGGCGGAATCGACAAATCGAGCAAAAAAATTGCGAGGGTTGTTACCGGGACAATAGCTAATTGTTGTTAGAATAAAGTGGGATAGGGCCCAAGGCCAAGACACTGTTTAAAACTGTTCGATTTCGCATCCAGACTTCAGTCTAGTTTCGGGCCTCGTGGTGGACACTTCCTGGTTGATCGTTACCAGTCTATTGTCGTTTGTTTGTAAATAAGAGGGGTCAACACCCCTATTCAATATTGTTCCAGATTTTTTATTTGTTTAAATTAACAACGATTTAATTTAATAATTCTACGTGTGTGCTAGTGTTGGTTAAGTGATAATTAATGTTTGGAGACTTTTATTCTTTACTGGATTATACTTTAAGAAAGGTACAATTTTATGATTAGGATCTTTACATTTATTTTCTGATCTTTTACACTTACAACTTCCTGCGATTTTCTAAAATTAATTTTATAATTTATTATTTCTTTCATCATTATTTATAAATATTTGCAATGCGTTTAACTAGTTAAGAGTCCAATCCAGCAAGTGATAATGAACAATGAAAACGAATGCTTTTCTTAATTTTGTGTTATTAAGCTTTTCAGATTTACTAGTCCTTGTGTCTAAAACTTAAATACAAGTGTAATTACTTTCTGATTTTAGTTTTACTTGAATGTTATATTGTTTAGGCTGGCCTTTTTTTTTTTTTAAATATTAGGATTCCGTATTTATATATCCATGTCGTGTACTATTTAAAATAATACTGATTTAAAATAATAAATCGACACCTGGTAATTAATATTATTCTCTAAACAATTCAGTTTTACATTTAGGATTTTTCATTGTTTCAGACGGTGTGCGTAGATCTTAACGCGCGCATCGTTCCCTGTGATAAGAGGCTCCTGTGATATCGACAAGTTCGTCTTAGCTTTAAACTAGTTAGTCTTAGATATAACATAGAAAATGGCGGCATCAATCGACCCGGCAATTCTTCAGTTCGACATTTGGGATCAACTGGATGAGGCCACAATGGAATTGACCCTAACATCAGAGTTTTGGACACAAGTGCAGACTGAGGTTGATACATTGGACATGGTACCGCCTGCCAATTCACCAGATATGATAACCCCTGAGAATGAGTCCGATTGGAGGATACTTGATGCACCAGAAGAACCCAAGAAAGAGAAAATAGTTCACCATGATTGTATGTGGGCTGGTTCGTGCGCTGATTCTGTTCATCCTGGCAACACATTCGTACCAACTGAACAAATAACAGCAACACCTGGGCAGAGCCTCCTTCGGAGGAGAGAACCCTCGCCGCCCAGACCTGAAACGCCACCTTCGTTAGACGGCGATGAACCCCCACAATTCCGTCACACAGTGGATGTCGCAGTTACCGCCCGAAGACTGTTAAGAGATGTGGCTGCAGATCACTCGTACACATTAGCCAGACAAAATTTTGACAACCTCGGCGTGCAAACACCATCAGACTCTGGTGAATCAGGTATGTAAATATTTTTACAAAAAGTTTTAAAGTTACTCACAACTTGTTTCGTAAACTTATTAACCACAAATAGGAAAGATCGATAAGAGTCCGTTATATACTTTCATGCATAATGCTTCATCGCTGTAGGTCACTACCGATTCGTAAAATTATATGGTTTTATATTACTCTAGAACTAAGTAGGTGTTTCTTGAAATAGGCGGTAAGTTGGGTTCACCGGGAATGTCATGAGGACGCAGGCGCTATGTCGCGAGCGCGGGAAACTGCGCGTATCGACCGATCCGCGTCCCCCTCCGCGTCTAGACGCACCCGCGACTTTGCTCTTCCGGAACCTTCGCCCATTGCGACCTTGAACGCCCCAACCTTCCTTAATGTCAGATTGCGCAACCTTCGCACCCGCTCGATCATCTCACGGGATTGGCACGTTTAATTAGAGTTAAATTAATCGGGTCCTCATATATGCCCTGCGATATGCCTGCGGATGCGATTAGGACGCAGCTAAGGTCGTTGGTGCGTCGACCGAGACGTCCTGACCTTGACGCATCCAGTTACAAGTAGAGGCTTCCTGTTCACTCTGACAAATAACAGGTCGAACTCATACTTCATTCGTCATATAATTCAATTATGTATTTTTTCTTATGCAAACAAATACTGTAATAATTCTGATTAGATATCAATTCTAATAATCTTAAATTTACAAAATGTCTAAAAATCCATTTGACACATTCTGATTAGTCCCAATATTATTACAGCTGTTCATTCTGCATTGTATTTGGCATACCTTATGTTTCAACTGACCTCAAAAGGATGTCATCAAGATATTAGTATGCATGTACAGCATTATGTAATTATTTATAATACTATCGTTGATAATAGCAGTGCGTAAGGTCGCGATGGGTAGCGGTGTATTTACAAACTTGTTGCGCAACATTCATTGTAGTTGTACATATAAACATTTCGGGTTAAAATTAACAGACTGGATTAAATTATACAGCTCACCGCATTGTAAGTGCAATAAAAAGTCTGCCGTGGCTTCTGCAATTTTATACAGTCCGTTATTCGAATAAGAATACAGCGGAATGAAATGGAATCTCATTGAAGTGGAGTTTGTTCAGCTTGTCCGACCGGTTTGAGATGCTTCACTCGCTTGTCTAGCTCGACCGGATGACAATTTGATAGACAGTGTCTTAATAATCGTGATTGAAAACCAGTCTACTTAAAATTTAACCACCCGTATCCAAGCATTAATCCGATCGACTTGGACTTTCACATTAAATTGTATTAACATTTGGAATTACTTTTCGGTTGAATATGATTAAGTTACACATAAATCGATTAGGAATCTGAAACGCACCTTGCGTGCCACATCACTAGCCTGTTCTGTGAGCGCTAAAAATTTACGATGCATGTGTACTTTTATCGCGTACGGCTACGCTACACACTGCAAATGTTTAAACTTGTCACATTTTCGCGCCAATTTACTTTGCTAGTTGCATAAAAAATATTTTATCGCATAGCTTTTTTTACTGCGGTGTTCTGTTTAACTACTAGCCAGACATTATGCGCTTCGTTCCAGATACTAAATCATGTTTATTATCAAACGCGAGCTCGAGTTTAATTTAAACCCATATTTACGTTACTTTTTATGAGATGTGATGTAGCGGTTATTTTGCCATACATTAATTATATAACGAAATATTTCTCTTTGATTGTATATTTAGTTAATTCAAGAAGATAATTGATTATAACTCGTAATATAATTTATTTAAAAATATGATTTATTGGCCATCTGATTCATATCTTCACACTTGACAACAAGATAATAAAAATAACTGTCACAGGCAATTTGTACGGATAATATTGCAATCTGTGGTATAGTTTACATCGGCTTATCAAAATGAACACAAAAGATAAGGTCGATTTCGGCATCAACATGTCTCCATGTGAAGTTGTGTCCTTACAAAACTAGGCTGCCGGTTGCCAATAGAATTGTGAATTCCTTTAAGGGCAATTTAGGGCGTCGAATCCGGTTAGGCCGTGTCCTAAACACGAGTATCTATCAGTGAGCCAAGGCTATATTCGCTTCTAGATAAATGTAATTCCATTTTAGACTCGACACTAGATTTACCGCCCAAGTTTCTAAATATGCCTTTTTTCACTCGTTCGACGTGACATATCTAGTTCATGAAGACTATCATGTATTAACGATAAACGCACAATTAATACTTGTACATTTTATCCGATTATGTTAATTGGTCTCATTAGATTGCGAGAATATATTTTTATCAGTGTAAATTAATCCGATCACGTGCGTAGGAATTCTTAAATTATTCAAATTAGCCTAATTCGCAATCTTAATTTATAGGTGTCACGTCTCTAGTGTTCAATTAGTTTTGGCATTTAATCGGTTGCTAGGTGCGTATTTCTTAGGAACGATTTGTATAGTCGGTTAATACTTTGATAGTAGTAACAGTTGACCTAAATTTAGTGATCGTTGAATTTACTTACCGCCCGGCCTTAGCGCGGCGTAGCGGCCCTGTAACCTACATTCAAACTATATTTTAACTGATATTAGCTCCAAGCTTATGATTTACAGCTTGACTCAAGGATTATGTATTGCCATTTGCAAGATTTATCTACCGTTGACATAGTTGTATAAAAATTTGGTTTCGCAACGAAGTCAAATTACAATAGCCTGAAGAAGGTTCATTTCGATACACCAATTTGACATCAATCACCAAAAAATTACGCAACATATCAATACGTTTTAAATAAAGCCACTCGATAATACCGCATATATTTCTCTTATCGGATATTGATAACTCCGTAGTTGATATATCGTAAGCCGATACTATGTAGGTACTTAGAGTATGTAGTGGAAACGGCCTTGACGTTATCGGCGCGAATTATGCAGTTAGATATTTAAAACAATCGCAGAAAAGTTTGCTTTCAAGACCGGCGAAAATTAGGGACGGGGAAAACTAAACACAATCGATTAGATTTCAATTCTTTTAGAATTCCAATTAGCTTTTCAAATTTTCTACTTCTGCTCACCGTTTTAAAGTGCATTCTTAAATGCATAGATATTTAAATAAAACGTTTATAGTTCTGACAATGTAACTCGAATATGCGAAATTGTCACCGAATTACTCTAAATGGCTTCTTGGCCTCACCGTGGCCTTCGTCAATTATCAATGGAGATAACAATAATACAACGTGACACCCTAACATAAATTTGTATTGTCTTATCATCAGAACTCTACTGACTGACGAATGATAAAGATACTTCGCAACAAGATAACAGTGTAGGTACTTGCATACCTTGATCTCTTATATAGTCCGGGTCCAATTCGGTCAAAATATCAAATTAATTGATTGATAAATGTTATAGTCGGTCGAGTTTTTAACATATTGGCATTTTCCATCCAGTTTAGCATAAATTAGTAAAGATGTAACATTTGGAACAGGTTTCAATTTGTCGCGAATGGGCGTGTCGAGTCGAGGCCCTAGATGAATATGAATATTCGCATGACGCAATAATAGAATAGCCCATTTGAATTTTATGGTCCCGGAAACTTGACTCGGTCGTTTGTCGCCTACTGATCATCAGTTTTCCGAATAGCTCCATAGCGTACCTATACTACCTACTCAATTAGGGCTGTCAATTATTCAATTTTTATTGTTCTGAACGATACACGCTTACATAATAATTATAACACATATGATATGTGCTCATTGGTAACCATTGGATTTTGCAAACGGCAAGTCGGCAGTCGCCTCACGTGGGTGACTCTTCCGTTTATTAATGACCAATAAAAACGCCATTGCGTCACGTTTCTATCAACGCAAGCGTCCGTGAACTTCCTAGCGAACTCAACCAAGGTCGGAGCTGGTGCGATCGATCCATGATACCCATCGTAAATTACACAACCGTCTATTTTGGAAGTCGGCAAATCTCGAGTGCTCCCCAAAGGCCAGGTGACCGACTTTTGCCGGTTGCGTAATACATCTGAAATAGAGCTCGGTTCAATATGTTTGGATACGCCAATGGTGTATTTATTTTTGATTCTGAAACCATTTTGTGGGTTAAGGAATTCTCCCACACGTTAACAAGCCTCAATCTCAGTCTTCACATCCAATCCCAAACTGTGAGGATAAATCGTAATATCAATAAATACATAAACAAATATTTGTTTTGAAAACGAATTAATCATATCCAATGGAAGGTTGAGCGGCTTCCGTTCAAATTCAAAGCTTTCATTCCGTGGGATAATTAGAAAGTTTACTATAAAAATTATAAGCGACTTAAAGAGCTGTTACAGGCGTGCATTGTACTTACTACCTAATTAGCATCGAGTATACCGTCATACGACAAGATTCGTCTACAGGCTGATACTGTTTTCAACAACTATATTTAAAGAAAAAAGAGCCAGAATTTATTTCCAAACATAATAAACATTTTTAATTTGACATATTGCTATAATTTAAAACCATTTACAACATTACAACAAAAAGAAGTGTCTTAATAAGCTTGTTCAGCACGCCACAGAATCGGTTCGAATGAATTAGATACGTAATCTCGTTAACAAGTTTTTTGTGTCTAGTTTCGATCACGCTGTATAAGATGGCGTGCGCCGCATGCGAGTCACTATAATTTTTAATTATCGCGCTCAAATGCCAGTGAACTTGGCCTCGCAGCCGTGGCCAGCCAGCCGTGCCTTGGCTTCTACCAGGTCACACTTGACGACACCATTGGACTCGTTCCTTTTTCAAACTTTTTATTCAGCACCTGTTTGTACAAAACATTTTTGAATTTTTTGTCAAAACCGTTGTCGCTTTCTTTTTTTTTTAATTTCCCTGTCGCTATGACAGTTTACACGTCGACATTTTTAATCTCAAATATTTTATCATACAGGAGTTATATTACGTGTCTGATAAGGTTAAACCCAGTATCTTCGTAAATTACCTATTCATGCCATTACATCATGTTACTTGGAATTTGTTTAGTGAGTAATCGTTAGATTTGGTCATATACTTCACTCATCTCGTGCTTTGTTAAACTATACGAACAGCTGATACATAGTTATATGTTGCTATAAAATCGAAATATCGAATCGAGACGAAGTCAGTCACGCAACTTTTTCATATTTCGCCGACAGAAAGCGGATTCGTGGTATGTTTTGAAAATTGGAACACCAGGGTATCTGAGAATGCGTCTAGAGCTATGGCGTTATAATAGATATGCACTAGACCGGACCGGCGGCGGCACACCGCGACAATACCGCCCATATCACTTACACGCAGCGCTGAAACAAATACTCTGGTGACTGTTAATCACGTTGGCGCCGGGGAGAAAATAGTCGCTAGGAAATCGACTCCGGTCGTCACAGGGCTGTGCCGCTGTGCCTTTACATTAATAGGTTTAATTATATCTCAACGCCAACATTAAGACACTTTTATAATCCGTGATTAGATCGATTCGACACGTGTGTCCCAATCCTATCGCTACATTTAGACACGTGAGAGGCGGGTCTGACTGACGACAGGCAGCGATACTCGAATTAGATCGACGAGCTACTAAGATAAGCGACCGCGTAACTATGCGGAAATCGGAGTAAAAATTGCGCGTTGGCGTATTAATTTATCTTCGCCTAAGTAGATAATGTGTCTGATGTTCAGTTTTTTTTATACAATCTCCAACTGCGTAGTCGCGAACATTTCGCGAACGTCCCTGACTCACATACAACCCAGCTGCCCACATAACTAGTTTCTATTTCGAGTTACCGCGAGATGCTAAGAAATCCTCGTCCTTGTTGATACGTAACCAGCGATGGGAGCGAACCGGTAACCTTTAATCACAATGAACCGCTGACATAATTATTTGTTAGTGAAACCGGATAGCTCGGCGGATTCCGCGAAACTTGCACTACGGCGTAAACACGAGGCGGCTAGCCGGCCACATCCGCACTGTAATACTTGCAATTCGATCGCCAACCCGACGCTCGCATACCAACTCATTCATAGAAACGACTACGCTGCCCTCAGCAATCATTTCGCGCGATTGCAAAATTGACTGGAATACGCGACATTTACTAGAATCCATTTATAATTTAAGTCGATCGATTTAAGTCAGGATATAAGTACAGCCCTAACCTGCTACATTTGGGGACCCTGCGCTCTGTAGCCTCTGTCCTAGAAAATGCAGGAATATTATAGAAAGATAGACGCCCGTGTTGAGGCAGTCACCTTTGACGCCATGCAACTCCGTACGTCTCTCACATTATTTCCAAGCTTAATTTAATTAGTCATAGTATACCGGTACTAAGCAAGCATATGTATCGGTAAACCGGTAGCATCGCTAGATGTGTTAGCGGAGCGGAGTGTTATCGTGCAACCGTCGCGTGACAGTTAATTTCGAATCGCTTTGTTAAATGGGTAGAGCGAAAGCCGGAAAGCGTGTCCACCGGTTGATAATCCGGAGTCCATTGAGTGCGGACGCTGCGGCAGAGCGGCGCGCATGCGCGCTCGTTTTGGCGCGAATACCGCGCCGTGACGTCAGCCATCAGGCGTCTGGATCGATGGCGGCAGACGCTGCGGTAGTACGATGGGGTCGTCGGCCTCCCCCCTTCCGCGTTCCGCCCACCCCATCCCGCGCACCTGATTACTGCAGTTGCATCTCGACTCCCTGACTAGATAGATTTAGTTCCATATCTATGGATGCAGTATGACAAACGCCGCCCACCTTTTATGGTGATACGAACGTAATGAACGTTGTGAATGAAAGTATGCAAGGAATGCAACGGTAAATGCGGGTTTCTAAACACATTTGATAACTACAACAGTTTTGACGCCGGCATGTGATTGAACTTTGTCTCTCTTTGTTACAGAGGAGGAAATCGACGTGGTCTCCATCGGGACTTCTCAACAGTTGCTGGCCGCATCTCCACACGTGCGCACTGACTCGTTACCGCGCGCGCCTTCAGCCCAAGAACGGCAAATATTCCAGCGGACCGTGGCAAGTGCCATCACCCCTAGGTCGCCTCGGCCGGCAGCGCGGAAGCGGCTCATACCACCAAGTAGTATAGCGTCGTCCTCCAACGTACAGCGACGCCGCAAGGGCCCAGGTAGGCGCGGCCGCCGGTCCAACACTGACACAGACTCTGAGGGAGACTGTCCGGAGACCGAGCGTCGCTCCATACACAACGACATGGAGCGACTCCGGCGCATTGGCCTCAAAAACCTTTTTGACGAATTGAAAAAGCAAATCCCGGCCACAAGGGACAAGGAACGTGCGCCCAAGGTAGTGATCCTCCGTGAAGCGGCTGCACTGTGCCGTAAACTGCGAGAAGACGACCTCCAACGACAGATCCTTAAGAAACAACAGGACAAGCTCATAGCTAAAGTGAAAAAGCTGCGCGCGCTTACCGCTCGCTACCGTGCGTACTGAGCCAGCGTAGTTCCAAAAGTGGAACTCCAAGGTATAGCGCCGCCACATTGTGGACTGGCTTAAATAAAGTCTCTTCTAGACGTACCAATGACGTTTAACGTTTCAAATCCCATTCATCTTACGGCCGAATCCATTATCGGCTGATATTGTAAATTTGTACGTATCGAAGTCTTTGAAGTCCTATCGTTGTTGGGAATTTGTTATAATTCTAAAGTCAGCTTTTACGGCTTACTCTGCTTCTGTACCGTAGCGGGGAGACGTAGTTACGAAGCAATAACTGCGAGTTTAGTTTGCTCAAACGATATTTTGCAGTGCCAAAGTGAGCCATAAAGCTGTTGTTAAATAAATCCTAGGTCTTCAGTAAAATATCTTTATTATTACAGACTGCTTCGTGAACTAGTAGACTGGTTATACCTCTAAAGTGTTTTTTGAATTTATCATTAAAGTATACATAGTTGACATAGCGCATACAGATTTACTCCGTGTTGACTAATCGAAAAAATATGACATATGTTGATGTATTGTTTCGAATCGGTAACTGAAAGATCTTTTACTGGACCTTTTTACTAGTATATTGTATATGCAAAGTTTTTAGTTGTGGAGAGGTTAGAGGAGACAGTTGGTCGCTTCGGCGGTAGGTGAGGTAGATATTGGCCTTTATATGTTTTTGGCCCGAATGCTGTAGATTATGAAGAGTGGAGATATCCGCGACGTTACTTTTAATCATAAATTACATTAAGTTAAGTCTGAACGCTTTGGTACCTACCTAGATTTTTGTTATTTTGTATATTTTAACACTTTTAATGTTTTTTTTATATATTTTAGTCACGCGATTAACTCCAAATGGAATTGTTATTATATTGGACCACTTCACTGTATGCACCTACGGCTTTTTACATGAAATATCATTGACTAATAAGTACCATTTTATCACGGATCACCTGCCCGTCAAATAGTGCGGTAGTTTCATTGCATTTCCCTAGGTTCACTCGCTTTATGATATTATTGTTGGCTATTGGATTCATCATAATTTTAAATTTTAATCACGAAATTTCATTTTCAATCTCGACGGGTGGTGTTCGCGTTTCATATTGTATTATGACTACCACTTATTAGAATCGATACATATAGGTAACTATCGTTTTGTGAGACCTTTAAATTAGCTAATCAAACGTTAATTTATTGGCACATATAATTTCTATGTAAAATAAGACCGATATATGTATATTAATATAGTCCAGTTGACATACATACTGTGAATAATGAAAATCTCAGTGACAATTTGTCTGATTATTATGAAATAGACTATGTATTTTGATATAACATCAAAATAAAAAATCCAATAAGTCCTCGGACTTAGTAAAAATAACCAAGTAATAGTTCCTCATAGTACCTACTTATAGTAAATTTGCATTTTTCTTTAATATACATTTTTATTGCAGTAAGTTAGTCATGTACTCGCGATAGCAAACCTGGACAGGACTGAATCGAAAACGCGAATATAGAAAGTTGTAAGAAATTGTTGAAATATAAGAATTATATCAGTGGATTTAGAGTAGAATTTTTGTTTTTTTTTTCTCGCCAGTAGTAGACCGGGAACAGAAAGTACGATTTGGTTGGGTTAAACCGAATCAATTTGGAACATACTTGACGCACCCACATTTGGTCAAAGGCCATTGATTAAAGGATGGGAAATGCATGTTTAAATTTGATACTCCCTAAAGCTACCCATCTAGATCATAGTACCTTCCATTCGATGTGAAAGCTGTTTGTCCAACTTTCCAAATTCGACAGCGGCAACCCGACTAAATCGTATCATCTGCTAAATGTCTAGTATTTCATTCTGGCCAGGTTCGCATACAAATTGATGTTTTATCAAGCACATGGTCAATATGTATCATGGCTTTTATTGAGTGCGGAATGTGCCTTGCTATGTATATATAGGTATTTAGGTTTATACTCGAATTAGTTGCAAGAAATATTTTTTTTTGTGAGAAATGTTAATAAGTTAGGCGATTGTTTGTTAGTAATAGTGGTTACACGAAAGATTTATAGATATCGTGTTAAAGATTGTCAGTTTATCTTCCACTAGTGTAAA
Source organism: Plodia interpunctella (assembly GCF_027563975.2). NCBI lineage: Eukaryota > Metazoa > Arthropoda > Insecta > Lepidoptera > Pyralidae > Plodia > Plodia interpunctella. The sequence goes on from NC_071303.1 coordinate 1,845,928, forward strand.
ATGTACATAATAGGGTATAGTTTTTACACGTACGCCTGTATATTGTTTGTAAAACGACATTTAATTCTAGTGATCGTTTAGTTTTTTTTCTTTAACTGGAGAGTTTTCTCGAATGTTGTACCTGCATTTATTTTTTTTTTTTGTTAATCTTATCTTGACATAAATAAATAGTTTAGTTATTGGACAGCCCAAACCTGCCTACTTGGTGACAAACTACCCATAGGCACCTTAAATTAAAGACAGTTCATTTAGTACAGGTTTATTATAAGAAATCGACAGCTTTACAAAGTCACGTTAAGCAGATAACAGCTCGAGTTATCATATAGCCAGGAATTATTGTTGACAAGGCACATTTCCACCACTGCCCAGATGGTAAAATTTACATAATGTGTACATTCTATAAGTAAGCTATGAATCGCATAAGTCATGTTATTAGTTCGTTTTATCGTGTACTTTTTATATTGCCTGGTATCCGAATTCATCTGGCCGCTAGCGGTAGTGCCAACCGATGGTTGTAAACCAGATTCGGTGGTTCGGTTGGCACTATTGCGACATGGCGGCATGCAGTCGCTACAGAGAATGCACGGCGCAAAGAAATTCCGCCTAATATTAATGATGCACTCTGCAATCTTTGAAGCGTGGCTCAGAGTACTTACCATCTTGACGGATACTAGATTATTACTGTGAAAAGTTTTTTGGTTTTTGTTCCTTAATTACGTGTATCGAAAGCATTAAGGTAATATTATGTAATAAAAGTGTCGGCGCGAGGCAGGGCGGAGGAATATTTAGATTGTGATTTTTATACTGCGGTGTAATATGGGGGTTGACTTATTTGCAAAGATTCTGTGATTTTTGTACCTGTGCGGTACTATGGGGAGATGTTTTGAAGCTCTGCTTAGCCCGACTGTAAAAAAATGAGTACTTTCAATCATTTACAATATCCTTATCCCTTCCCAGTATGCAAAACAAGAATACACATTAAAATTGACTAAAATTTAGCAAATAAAATTTATTTTTTTTTGCTAAGTTTAAGTATCTGTAAATTACATTTATACACTACACAGCACACATTAATGGGAACTAACTATATAAAGTAATGTTCCTAATATTAAAATGTTGCGGCACCGTGAAATTAGACTGGCGCACTGAACTGTGGGTTCGATTCCCGCTTCTATTTTCTGAGATAAAAATCTCGTCACAAAACAATCAAATTAAACAAAAAATTATATTGTCCTAGTCAGGACGAGAAAAAGAAAAGTCAAGATATGTGATCATTGTAAATCATAGAAAAACAATTAGGTACATTAGTTGTGATTTTCGTACATATTCAGATATGTATAATTCTGGGTTTGATTCCCCAGCTCAGGCAAATATTTGTCGGACATCGGATCCGCGATATTTGCTAGTGTAGCTTCGTAGCTCTCGATTCACCTCATTAAAATACAGGTTGTTATTTCTAGAAATATCCTGTATTTCTTCAACTTTAGAATTAATTTTAACAGTCCCGGGTTTTTGGGAAGGAACTGGAGAGGAATTAATTGAATATTGATTAAAAATTGCAACGAAGTCATTATTTCGTTAGGTTCCAATAGCTACAATCACAGTCTAGCGAGTCACTAGGTAAGTATCGAAAACAAGTTTGTTAGACAAATTAAAAAACCCTTGTCTTTCAATATTTATTTCGCTACAACTTTTGAACGGCTGAAGTGCTGAACCGATTTTGACCAAACATCAAAGAACCACCGAATAAAAATTACACAAACCTCTTTTTGCGTCGGGGGTTAATGAAACTAAAAATATATATACCTACGTTGGAAGATTACAACTATGAATAAAATTATTAGGTAGGTCGGTGAGTTACAAAATCTGATTTCTAAGAAAAAGTGCCATGAACATAATTTTAGGACAAACTAGCGGGCGTATTAATTATTTACTTATACGTCTGCCACACGGGGCCCTTCTAAATCTATACTCTGCTTAGCTCTTAAGGAAATAATTTCTTTAAAGATTTGCCTTTTTTACAGTTGGTTAAAAAGGTAATACAAAATCTGCAGTTCCACTTCCATACAAAAAGTGCATGGAACGAAACGTTTTAGGAAATGACAGGTAGACAACTGAGTGAAGTTGTCAATTAAACTTCAAAACAATAGTGAAGTTCGCGCGACTGGCCTGATGATGGCTCTTCGGAGTGTTATTTCTTCTCGTATTCCAATGGTGATAATTTTAGGTGCAACTGGTACCGGAAAAACTAAGTTAAGTGTGGAACTGGCTCAAAAATTTGGTACGGAGATCATCAGCGCTGATTCCATGCAGGTATGTCCAATAAGGTTTATTTTATAACCTCAAAAGTTGTGACCATATGAGGCTTTCCAAGCGTTTAAGTACCTGCCATGTGGGTGGTATTCAGTTAAGGCAGTATTTAGATAGTTAAATAGTTTGATGATAATATGGAATAAAAAAAACAATTAACTTTATTCACATTTATTGGAAAAAAAATTCAAAATTCAAACTTACAAAAATCTTATTGTTGGGAAACAGATATCGAACATTTAAACAGTAATAGCTAGAGTTCTACTTACTAAACATAGAATTGCAATTTTCTCACGTTGTGTACATGATTTAGAGACATTTATTGTATGGAAACGTAGCCCCTTGCATGTTGCAATAAAATCGATTTAAATCGCAAAATGCCAATTTTCCACCGTTTTTCGCAAAATCTCAAATATCTCGGAAACTACAATCTGCCCAGTATCTTATTTTTTCTGTACAACATTCTAATAGGATTGATTGATTGCTATATCTACATACATAATTTGTGATAAAAGAAACATGATTAGAAGTACCATGTTGGAAATTTAGTCATAGAAATTATTAGTTATCCAATTAAAAATGAACTTAAATGAAACATAACCTATTAAATTTAGTTCTTATAAGATCATTATAAGAAGTAATCTAATTAAGCAAAAAAAAAAAGAGTTGAATATGTAATGTAAAAAAATAATAATTTCCTGAGGTTAAAATATAATATTTTTTAAGACTAAGTCACATGTTTAAAAAGTACATTGAAATCATATGAAAGGACATAGTGAACAGGGTAATATGTACTCGTATCAAGCTTTCAGTTGAGGCTATTCTGTAACTTTCATGGACCTTATCAGTATGTTTTTTTAATTAGTTTTAGGATTGTATTAATACAATCCATTCATTTCTAATTTCGGGTACAACAGTATTGTACTTATAATAACGCTACCTGAAACTGCCTGCATGACATGCCATGGACTGGGAACGGAAATTTAATTATTGGCCGGACAGGGCATGTTGCACACTCTTTGTAATTGAACAGTCAGAAACAAAATGTATGTAATATTTTCTATATATAATATCCATCCATACCATGCCTATAACTACTCATTTAGCCTTGCCTAGTTTTAATAATGACATTGATTTCTATATAACATAACTGTAATGTAAAATAACCCAATAGAATTTGTAATGGAATCTGTTCTTATAAGAACAGGTATTAATTTAAAAAAGTAATTTATGGTCCTGCAACTGCAGTTACCTTCATCTCTCTTTTTTTTTGCATATTCCTGTCACATTTGAGCTGGGGTGTCCCAGCCCATGGATGTGTAAAATATTAAATTGTTATTTAAAAAAAAATTGTCTATGATTTTACAAACATACCTGAAACCTGAATTAATTTATCTGCATTCTCTTCTTCCTGTGAACCCTAACCCAGGTTTGAACCCTACTCGTGGCACATGTTTTTGACTCCTGTAAATATAGTACTTTTCATTGACCACTTCCGATGAAGGAAAACATCGTGAGGAAATCTGCACTTTGGTTGATTGTCTTACTTTAGTTTGTTGACCTGCCACCGTGAACTATGATGATTGAAATTCAGTGTTTATATTATGCATTATTATCATGCAGCGGTGTCCATTAAGGTAGCTTGTCGAACCTTTGGCCCTTTTGTAAGTTTATGTTAAATACATAGGTTGAATTGGTCAATTTTGAAGTACTATTGTGGTAGTATGTAGGTCCTTTCAATATAACAATATTAAACATGAAATATCTCACATAAATACATATACACTCATCATCATCATTATTGACAGTTTTCTTTTTCCCACTACTGGGAAATAGGCCTCTCTTATTGAACACCTAAATATACAGTATCACATCTTTATGTAGTCAGAACTAGGAATTGTGAATACCGAAGTCCATATTTACCTGTTTTGCTATCTAGTCTATGTGAAGATAAACTCCAGTTAACAGTCATTTCCCTTGATATACTGATATACTCTTACCATCTGTGCAAGAAGAGATTTCAATCTAAAATTCCAATGTATTTTCAATGCATGTACTATATACGTGAAAATACATATTATATAATTTTGGAGTAGTCTACACTCCAAAATGTTTATTGTGGTGACACAAGTTAATTCATAGTCAATATATGCCCCACAGTGTTTCGTTCGGCGAGTTTATATTAATTGCCCTCTGATCGGAGACCATAAATTTTGAAGCCAGCACAGCGCAGATAAAACACCAGAGTGAATGACGTTTTAAAATTGCTCCCAAAATATTTAGCAATGATGAAAGATGGTTCTGTACAAGAACATTGTAATGTTTATTTTTAGTTTTGTGTGCTCATTCTAAAATTATTTTGATACAAATGTGTGATTTTTCTGAGAATTTAAGTGAAAAAATAGTGTTTAGAACTAGCGTTATATTCTGTATTTGTTTTCTTTGTTTCTAAAAATTTTTATTCATTAAAAAACTAGCTTTAGCCCGCGGCTCTGCCTGTGTTTTTATCTCTGCGAAAGATCAGTTTTTACAAACTTTCACTTTCATTATAGTGATTAGGGGTTGATTTTTGAAAAAAAGCCTATGTTTGAATGAGGGTCTTTAACTATATGCGTACAAAATTTCATCAAAATCCAGTGGTTGGAAAGAGAAAGGGAAGGCTTATGTCCGGTAGTAGGATCTAATAGCTACATAAAAAAATCATTTTTGTTCTGCTCACGGAACTCTAAAAATTGCTTGTTACGTTATCTCAATCGTGCATGCGATTAGTTTTGGTGAAGGAATTTCGCCGGACTGTCCGAGTTTGTCTCCGCGTTATATAACCAGACGATGGCCGGTAGCCTTCGCACAGGTCGCCGGTTCCGCAGTATACGTTGCGACTGCAGATAAATCAAGTTCAAGTTCAATGTCGAATGAGATGGATGAAAGGAAAGGAGACTAACGAAAGGTATTTATGAATCGGAGGTAAGTGGAAGAACAGGTCAGGGTCGACCTCGAAGTACTGCGGCCAGATTGCGGATGTCCTTAAGAGAGATATTAGAAGCATCCACAAATGAAACTATAAATAAAGTGATGAGGATTTACAGAGATATATACTAGAGGAGGAGGAAAAAAGTGAGATTTGTCAAGATTGGCAAGATTTGGCAGTCTGACATGTGATATAAAGGCCCTACATACGAATCGTGGCGCGCCACATTAGTTTTTTAACCCCCGACGTTAAAAGAGGGGTGTTATAAATTTAACGTATCTGTCTGTGGCGTCGTAGCTCCCAAACGGATGAACCGATTTTTGTTTATTTTTTTTTTGTGTCATATATAATTTTATCCCGAGTGTTCTTAGCCATGTTTCATGAAAATCGGTTCAGCCGTTTAAAAGTTGTAGCGAAATGAATATTGAAAGTCAGGATTTTTCTTTTGATTTGTTTAATATAGGCATCTGTGTTATATTCATAATATATATTGATTCATGACACAGTATTCGCAAATTGCTTCCGATGAAACGTGATGAAAAATTTAGTGAAGAAACCTACTGATATAACTAATAATGGATCTATATTGTGCGGTGAATTATTTCTCTAGATGTAACGTTGTAACAATGTAATGTAGTGTGCGTGTGCAAATCAATTGCGTGCCCAATTTTTTTATGCGCCTGAGTGTAATTTTCACACATATTTAGCGCCTCATACAACACGTAACTATATTTTACTGTCTGAAAGATTTCGAAATACGCATTGTCCTTCTATTTGGATTCATGTGAATACTACTTTTTTTTTACCATGACGTTATTATAGGCGTATTCAATTGAAATCCATCTCATCTTTACTAATATGAAACAGGAAAGTGTGTTTATTGATTTATTGCCTTTTAACGCTTTATCTACTCAATGTTCTTGAATTTTTTTATTAGGGTACCTTAATCTCAGAAAATAATATGATTCCTGTGGGAATTTCACGCGAGCGAAGCCACGTGCAAATGCGTATAACTTAGAAAAATATCTTAAAACGTAATATTATTTATTATAATATTATGTCAAAAATATTAAATCTAGCAGGTGCAACAAAAAGTCACAATGTTTATCTAGTATTAATACAACTACAAAATTTTCAAAACATAATTATTATAGCTACCACTAATGTTCATATATGCTAATTAAGAAAATGAGTATGTAAATCTGATTTATCTGGACGAATTAACATAAATCACAAAACGGTATAGTCGCACCCCGTGTGTCCCCTAATTTGCACATAATACGTGTCTGTTAGGAAATTTCTTATTTCATTGTTTAAATTACGTCAGGGTTCAAAAAGATTTAAAGTAGCTACCGAGAAGGTCAAAAACTCTAAAAAACCTGTCTAATGACATATTTTTTTTCTTGCATAAATTACTAGCATGGTTTTTGTATAATTTTCTTACTTAACTTTTCTTTTTTCGTTTAGTAATGAAATTTATTTCAGGTCTAAGGCTGAGTTGCAAAATCAGTTACTTAAAAGTGTCAAAGAAATACGTTTTCCCCTGACGTTGGGGATATTCTTGGTAAAATAAACATAGTTAGTTGATACTACATATGTTTTTTTTTATATAATTTGATTGTGTTTGACCTCAATCTGTGAAGCCTGATGGGAAGCAAAAATGCGGTACACGTACGAGGATCCGTCCGAATGTCGACGACTAGGGTGCTATATCATAAAATTCTTATTTTTTAAACTGTTTCTTTCAACTTTGGTACTGTTCGGTAAAATATACATAATTAGTTGATACATAGTAATATCAAGTAAGATATAATTTGATGTGATTGACATGTTATATTTTGCAGACTTTGTACGTCTAGACTAGACACAATTATCTCTTTGCCGCTTGCTTTGAACGCCTCAAGTTGTACAAGTTACAGTGACAGTTAAAATATACTATAGTACAGTCAGCACATTATTCTGGAACTTTCGGCGTCGGCTTCAATTTCAGCCTTTACGGGGTAGACAGGCCCAATTATTGCGAAAATCGAAGGTCACCTTTGGCTGTATAGCGGGCTTATTGGTGGTAATCGATACATATTTTTATATTTTTAAATATAAAATCAACTGTAAAATAAAACACGCAATGAAATTATGATAGGATAACAGAGATCTACCTCGTATGTCACAGAGATACAAATAGGAGGTCCTCAGTGTGGTTTTTATTCTAAGAGCAAAACACCGATTTTCAGTTATACCGCCTTTTGGATGAGGCCACAGATATAAATACAAACATATAACTATACTCCAATACCATATACAGAGCATCCATTTTATCTGCCATGGTAACACATACTGTGCGATTTCGGCAGGTCGTGTTAGCATTCCGACGTGGGTTCGTCGTCTGAGCCAAGGCCAGCGCTGGTATTTCCCGCCACCCGACGGCGCCTCCGCCAAACTGACCATTGACTTGAGAATATTCTCAGGCCGTCAGTTTTCGGAGTTTTCCCTCTTTTCTGATTGATTGAGTGAAACTGTGAATCGACGCGCACAATATTGTAAATCCGTTGCGTTTATCGAGTGAAATTCTCTGTGGAATTACGCGTTCCAAATTTAAAAGTACAATTCTTGCCATTGCTAATAAACACTGAATATGAAATTAATTATTTTTTAATATGTCGTCAGGCAGCAGATTTTTGAATTGAAAGCTTCCTGCATTTTCACAACACATACAACTTTTAAGTCAATATGCAAGATGCAAGTCAACATACCAATCTGTGTCGAATTGTTCATAACAAAATAATTGAGCAGTACCTAATGTGACTACACAATTCCCTAATCGTGTTTGTTTTCCTTAACGACACTAACGACTGTTAACGATTGAAGAAAATGAACAAATGTACGGTTTGTTTAAGGTTAGGATTAGTAGTTAAATATATATCATTCAAACTAGCTGTCGCCCGTGGCTCCGGTCTCAGTAAAACGTTTCCTATGTCACACCGAAAATATCTCATAATCTTAGTCACATATTGAGGATTCCCAGTAGGTACCATTTCCTTAAAATTATAATGATGGGCCGATTTTTATGGAATTGGGAATAGTGAAGATGGTAACACACGTAAACTCGCTCATTTTACGCAGGAACACACCGTTTAGAAACAAGGTGAAAAAAATTAAGGTGGTCGCAACAGGGTCAAGGTGGAAATTTAAAATGTTCATGGCTTAATATTTTTAGGTTATTATGTACCTATTCTTCTTTTTCTTGAAATTGTTTATTTACAATATTGCATGTACAGTGTACAGTCAACATCAAACTATATTGTCCCAAATTTATCGCAAACTTGTTTCTATTACCGCGGCAAATAGATTTCATGCACATTTCATGCACGTATTATGCGGTTGACTGTACCACATCACTTATTAATATCAAAAATTCACTAGAGAAGTCTACGGTCGCCCCCCGCCGACGTGGAAGCGACGCGTAGCTTATTTCCTCGCATCTTTTGGTACAATACAACTTTGTACCAATTATTACTAACTAGCGGCTCGTCCCGGCTTCGCTCGGGTAAAAACATGATAATATAATACACATAAGCAGTCAGGTTATGGAATCTACTTCCAATTAGTATAGGGTTAAGGAACATCTCTTTCCTAATAAATATATATATATGTATATATATTATTTGTATTTACTTATTATAGTTTTATATATTTAATTATTTATTATATGTAGTTCTTAGACATATTTTATACGTTATATTATGAATTATATAAAATAATTAAGTTTATTGTGTCTTTTTTTTTGTACACGCCAATGCCTCTTTTTTCCCATTCTTCTTTCGCGGGTCTACTGGAAGAAATTTCTATAGAAATAAGAAGTACCTTTGTACTTAGTTTCCTATTTGTAAGTTTTATATTTACATTGTTATGTTGTGTAAATAAATAAAATAAAATAAAACTTTCCTTAGGAACCACACTATTGCTCCGCGTTAGTTTCTGAGTTTATCGCGAACAGCCAGACGCGGCAGATGATTTTGTTTTATAATTATGTAAGAATATATGGTTTTCAAAAGATTTTGCGAATTTTATTACGCAGTAAGCAAAATAATTTCAGAATTGTTCAGTACGCTATTTTCTAACTATAAATTAAATTTCTTCAAAATCCGTCCTTAGATTGATAAAAATCAGGTGAAACGTGTATACTCGGGTACAAAACATCACTGTATGTTTTACGAATAATTGAATCTTATCAGTGACAAAGCTACAGGAAAAATACTGCAGTCGGTGTGTTTGTGTGTTTATGTCACTTTGGGGCATGCACCTCGAGATAAGATTAGGTAAATTGAATTTAATACTACTGCTCTTATTTGCGGATTGCTGAAAGTCCTCAAAAATGTAGGATATATTGTCTCTTTCGTAGATTCTTATTGGATATTTTTATTTTATAGTAAAACTTTTGGAAAATCCAAAAAAGTGTTGCAAGATTTTAGTTTTTTTTTTCTTGTTAGCGTGTTTATTTGTTTGTGCTGAAACATTCCAGGGTGAATTACACAAGCGTTTGAACGCGGCGTGTAGCGTTTTATTAGTGCTTATGTGTTATTAAATCAAAAAGCACATTTATCTATCACTATCATTTGTCATAACTTTATCGTTTGTAAAACCATGGATTTTTCGATCGTTCGACGTACAAAGAAATCTTCGTCGATAGCATACATATTTTTTACGACATACATACATACGTATTACATGTTCGTTTGTCATAACTTTATCCAAAAAAACACATGTTTTTGTAGGGTTACATACCGAAAGGGAAAACGGGTGATATTTTTAATATTTCAAAATTGTAATATAATAAATAAAGTGTGTTTGTGTTTGTTTGTCCGTTTTTCGCGTCGAGACGGAGAAACGGATTGAGGTTATTTTTGTCGTGGAGATAGTAGGAGAGCTGGAGAGGATATGCTACTTTTACTGGGGGCGGAGTCGCGGGCAACAGCTAATAAATAAAATAATCTCGAAACGCGAACTCTCGCGGGAGGCGGGAGTCCGTAGCTAAGATAAATCTAGTGTCTAATTACTGTTACCTAAACCAATTGCACTTGAGTCTAAACTAATTAGGATGCAGTCGGTCTACGATTACGTAACCGGACGTGGTGTTGCACTGCGCTTCGAATTACGTACGACAGGTGAAAAACCTTTGAAGATTACTCAGCTTGTTCATATGCGCCACAGTGTAGAACAATGTTGCATTTCTTTTGAAAGCTGTACGGTTGTACTGAAAAACTGCAGGGTTTATGTCTGTATACATCTACACTGTGGCAGAGGAATGTGGCTTTTCCTACAGAAAAGTAGTATGCTAGTAATTTTTTTATTGCTGTGTATGCCTTATGCAGTCGGTGGATATCTGTGGGGATAAGCCGGTGTACTGAGGTAAAAGCTCCGCTTAGTTTAGACACCAGTCTCTCGCAATCTAAAATTAATTTCACATGCTTCTAATGTGACACAAATGTGACTTATACATTAAAAAATAAATTGTTTGAGATAAGTTTTTTTTTATTATTTAAAGTTGTTTCCCAAGCGGGTACCCTTGGGAAGTAAGTACGTAATAAGATATGAGACCTGGCGTTTTTATTTTATCAAATTTTTGCTTATAATATAGAAAGAATATAGTACAAGGTGTGGTGCAGCTCTTTGGGAGCTGATTAAATAAAAATGTTTGATTTCGCGTCTATAAATTTGGAATTTCCATTATTACTTTAAAGATCCATTAGTTACGTGGAAACAAAGGACTTAGCCGAATTATAACAGTGTAAATTTAAAAAGGATTATACCAGTCTTCGCACACAGTCTACAACAATCCCAAATTACGGCCACACTTCATTGCTATGACACACAACAGGTCAGATGACATCATCTCTGTTACGCCCATCGTACTGATCTAGTGATTCATTAGTAGGGACTAGGACCAGCTGTTTGCTGATCAGATTTGATGGGATTGCAAAAAGTTGCGAAACTGTTATTACCTTTGTTTTGACGTGGGAATTTGTGTGTCGGCAATAGAGGCAATGGATTTGATGCTCCGGGTTCGTTATGTGACGACGCGACATATACCTGATCACATTTTTATCAGTCACCATGAGATCGTAATAACAAATATTATTTGCTTCAAGACCGTACCATCTAGCTAGAGAAGAAAGAAAATATGTTGGTTGAAGCGTTTGAGTTGAGCGTTGACAGTTCAAAATTAATCTAAAAAAAATTGTACATTGAAAATTTAAAATTTTCCTTAAAAAACCATCTCTAAAAATGCTCTTGTAGCGATCAGAAGGTCTACCATTAACTTTTACAGTAAGATTTCAATTCAACTCAATTTAGGCACCTAAAATGAATCGCATTCAGACTAAAAATTAAGTCGATAGTATGAATTTGCGATACAGTTAAGTTTAGGTCGTAAATTGAATCGCGTTAAGAGATGATGGTAAGCCCCCACATAGATTTAGACAGTTTCAAATACTTTATCTTGTAGGGTCTGCAAAATTCTAGTGTTTATGCCGGACATTCAAAAAAATCTCACTAATGTGATACCACGCCGAGGCACGACATGTTTTCCGACTCTGTCTACAACAGACAATTCCCATATGTCACACCTCTTATATTCTTAACAATGTAACATATTTCCGTAGAAACAATATTTGGCTATGGTCTGTCCATTGTGATGTCATCATTGCATTTACACTCACACACATTAATTATCGCATAACATCTACATGAGGATTTTTGTTTGAATTCAAACATGTACCGCAAGAATTTAAAAAATCTCAACATACCTGAAATTGTGTGTTAGATGTCGTCCATTGCGGCGGCGTCCATGTCGCCGGATTAGCCCATTACCATCATATGAATATCCGGTAAAAATTCGGTATCCGTAAAAAGTTCGGAAGAGAATAATTAATTTATATATACGAAACATAACAACATGAAAATCGAAAATACTTCGTAATGTCCGTACTAAATTAAAAGCGACGAATTACGCAGCATAAAGTTATGTTAATTAGTGCGTCACGTCTCATCTGGGCGGGTTGTTAACACTGCTGTATGCTAATATGTTCTATTTTAGTTGCAAATCGTTCCTAAGTCTATGGCAGTCGACTAAGGCATCCTACACACTTTCCGGACCAGTTGTTTTACCGGAAATCTGACCGGATTTGGAAAACGCAATTCAGACATCAAAATAGATTGACCTTCTTTGAGTGATCTTTTAACTTATCTTAATCTAACTAAACTGTACTTCAAAGCCGATTTACCTAAATCTAAAACTTTATTTAATCTATAAATATGATCAAAAAGAGTCTATTTGACTTTGGTGTCTTAAACAGCTGATACAAATAATTTGAATATTCCCAGGGAAGAACTGTGAATGGGAAGGAGATGAACAAATGAAAACTGAAGCGTATTTTTACGCTACATTATCTAAATTTTTCTTTGCCGGATCTGTTAAAATTTCCAGCCTAGTGCAAATTTTTCAGATCTAGTTCGAAATATATCACCGGGCGGTATACTGACTGGTCCGAAGCCACGGCGACATGAACTAGGATTTTATTTTGCTTTATTTACTATCGTTATTACAATAAGAACTAAATTAAAAAGTTAAGAAACACCCGTCTCCGAAGTTGCTTGCATCCTCTCATCAGCTGTAAAAGAGCTGACGGTTTCCAAACTGCTGTACACACATTCTCCAAACATAGCTAAGAACACTCTCGATTAATTTCTCTTTCAAATAAAACGTAGATCAAAATCGGTTCAGCCGTTTGGCTGCTACGATGCCACGGACAGACATACAGATACACAGACAGACTCGTTAAACTTGTTACTCCCATCCTTATTTGGTCGAGGGTTAAAAATATTTATGTTTGTGTATGTTTCGGTATGGTGGAATAGTGGCAAAGAAGGCGCATTACCGTGCGAATTCGGGTGGTTACCGGTTACTTTTACTTATATGCCAATTCTCACGGACATCACAAATGGATGGATGCTCTCGATTTTGACCCAGTTCCAATCTTCAGTCACGAAACGCCCAAAGGCGACGGAAAGAATTGGCAAACAATTTCAGGTGGTCTACATGTTTTAATTTAATATCTGATCTAGATTACTTTCTCTTTGTATTGTATAACGACGTTTTAACATTGTTAATTTGATGAGAGTGTTTATTTTTGATAGGCAGTTACATTTTTTGTCCAAATCTTGATGGAAATTGAGGATGCAAATAACGCTGTGGTGTAGAGAAGACTATAGACAGGTACCACATCAGTGGACTATTGTCTATTAATAATTGGTGGTGAAAAAGCTCTATTTATTAGACCAAAGAAAAGAACACATTATCATTGTTGCCTATCAGTACCAAGGCTATGTGATCCTTAGTAGCCTCGTATGATGTCCACGGGAGAATCTGGACTATATATATGGAACTACACGACACACTACCTACTTAGATGTCAATTGGTAGTTATAGACAATTGACATCCTCAACGAGGCTACCGAAAGAGAGAAAGACTACAAACACTATGGAGTAATGATCTGAGGATATTTAAAAATATAACAATGAAAGAAAATGACTAAATTCGATTCCGGAAACCCAAGCTAAATATGACGGTAAAACTTAAAACAATTAACGTTAAATTAGTTTGGAACAAAGGGCTGTTAACTATTTGATTTGTTACCTATTCCAAGGTTAGGCCCAAGGTGGCCCCTATGACAACAATTAGTTCTTGGTACAAATATATTTGTTATTGCCATATAAGTTTGGTAACGATAAAAGACATGCCATATTTATGTAAATTAATGTTTGGTTATCGTAGAACTTCCGGTAGATTGGTATCTAAGTAAATAAATATTATAACGCGCGAAACTCCGGATCAATCCCGAATTTCCCGGCTCTAGTAACATAAAGAACAGAGCTTATGTGGAATTGCCTAGGAGCAAATTCGTTTCCGTAAAGTTAGCATTGATTTGTATTGAAAAGTAGTCGTAAAATATTATTATAAGTCTTTGAAATCTTAACTCGACTTATATTCATAACACCTTAATAATAAAGATCAAAAACAAAGATTTTTGAAAGTCTTAAAATGAAAAATATGTCTAAAATAGTTGGCAACATCACACGGTCTAGTACGACACGGTTCGGCATTCACTAATACAATGACCCGACTGGGTACGTCAAACTTCTTTTATCCTAACTGACAAGTAACAGGTGTGTAATGCCTGATGTTAAACATAGTATTTGTAGGAATAATGATAGCGAAAATGTTCACTGATTTGTTAACGTTTGTTTTTAAAAGTGTTTTTTTGTTCTATTCTAGTAATTTCGTTATAAGTTGAGGCTTTGTTATACTTTCTTTGTTGTCTTTTTTCTGCCTTTCCCATAGCATAAGACAACTTTTCTTCTGTACATTCGAAATCACATTTGACAACAAAGACACGCAGGGTAAGTCAAATACGCTTTTCATTTGGATTATGAAACCTCATTAGAAAAAACTACAGGACAGATCCAGCAGTTTGGTCTAATGGGATTTCATTATCTTGTTAGTCTTAACACACAACTTCTACTTTCTTCTCCATTTTGAAGAATCAAACTTCTTCTCCTGTTCTTTTTAAACTTACTGACGTCAGTAAGTAATGTATTATGTTGATTCCTACCATACCTGAGGGGCCTTTTCCATAATGTTCTAAAATATTTAAACTTGTTTTTGACATTTCAAAGCATGATGGAGTTCGTACGGTCTGTTTTTTTGCTTCATCAAATGTTTTAGCAGACGATTCGTGACGTGGAAGCATCTATTATAAAACTACACAGTAATTGTTGCTATGTTGCTGCTGTTTGACAAATGTTACGAGTATATATTTATCGAGGTAGAATAAGGTTGTCATCATCATCAACAGCCACTGCTGGCTTAGAAATAATATATACAGACGAATAAAGTTATATTAGACTTTGACATATGTAATATTCAATTTTTATGCGCATGCCCCCAATAATAGTGTGCATATGTCTTTTTACTGTTTACTTTCTCTCTGTACCTGTTCTGACGTTTGCTCTGTGATTATTAGGATCCGTTATTGATTTCTATGAAATGTGTGATTTTGATAGTTTTTTTAATCAAAATCACACACATGGAAAATATAAAAAGATGACGACCTCGGTGGCGCAGTGGTAAAGTGCTTGCCGCTGAACTGAGAGGTTCCCGGGTTCGATCCCCGCGGTCGGTTCATGATGGAAAATTATCTTTTTCTGATTAGCTCGGGTATTGGATGTTAATCTATATATGTATTTCTTATAAAATATAGTACCGTTGAATTAGTATCCCATAACACAAGTATCGAACTTACATAGGGGCTAGCTCAATCTGTGTGATTTGTCGTAATATATTTATTTATTTAAAAAGAAAATCTGTCTAAAGTCTACATTACAAAACTTTAAATGCCAATGTTCCTTTGATTTGCCAGTAAAACGAAAAAGCATCTATGTGATAAAATGTTGAATGGACTAATTTGTATTCCACAGTAGACCTATTAATATAAAGTGTATCGCACGTTGATTGCATTTTATAACAATAGCTTCTAAATTTGGCGTTCGTAGAATTACTGTGTTGATTAACATAATCTAATTGATTGATGAAATTTACAATGAGAATGTAATGAAGGCACGGCGTGGAATGAAAGATGATGTAGTATCAAAAGCAATGAATTTTTAGGTTCGAATAAAAGGAGAATTAGACGTTTTGTAATTCAAAATGATTAGCAGTGTTGTTCTATCACATCTGTCGCTATCTCTTGCAATATTTCAATTGCAGTGTTTACATATATATCTGTATTTTATGTGCTGTGAAGCACATAAAATACTGTTTGTTTCTTTATATTTTGAAGCCTTCGTATCGCTTTGCTGCTCTTCTATTCCCAATATTTTTCTGTTCCTTAAATATTATTTTTACACATTTGTATCATTTAGCTTCGTTGTTTCCATTTTATCTTTAAGTGGATATTACATAAATCAATTGATTCAAACTCAAGTTACTTCCGACGCTAAATGTAATTTAATATTCGCGACTTAAGTGTCTCCGTTCCACCTCAAACCGTGCCCCTCAATACATAAAACATAATCGTATTCTATTATTTCCATAATCGCGTAAACTTCAATCATTTCGACCTTCAGACCGGTGGTTAGAACACCTGCTACCCAGTGCTTATTTGGTTCCTCAACGTAGATTTTGAACAAAGAAATAAAAGTAAAAGTTGTTTTTGTTTTGATGAGAGTGGGTGATCTTCAGACGGCGGAGTAGGTTTTCTGGAACTATACCTTAAGTTAGTGTCGGTATCGGTCTGGGTTATTTATCTATTACTGGAATTTCTATGTGCTTTTAGTTCCAGACTGGAAAAAAAAAGCTCATGAACTCTGTCACTAGTAAATTATCATTAAATATTTTATAGTCTCTTCGGATTTAATTCCCTGATCCTGTTCATATAATTCAATTTATGGATTCGCTGGAATAGGAGCCAATTTTAGGCGTTGACATAAAGAGAAGTTGAAGGAGGAAAATCATCCATTCATAGTCTTGCAAATTGAGATTAAGCTGAATTCGCTAGTAGGTTATCAACCTGACTCTTTGTTTCAAAACTTGTTGTATGTACATAAAAAACCCATCATAGACCAACTATCAGGAAGAGTGCGTACGGAATATTTGAATCTTCGTGACATCACAAGCCACTGACCTACCGAGGCCGTCTAGTAGACGTAGACTAACTTTGATAAAACAAAGGACAAACTCGTTGCTAATACGTTGGCGAATTACAATGATACTTAACTTGTATCATTGTTACGATTAGGTACAAAGTCTGACCTTTTTTTTCTTCTTATTTCGCCTTTTCTATGTTTTCGTTACCAACTGGTGCTTTAGTTTTTATGGATTTGTGATTAATTGGTTAGTTTTTATTTTTTTACTCTTGATGAAGAATGTTCTTGAAAATAGGGAAGAACTATAAAGCCTAGTTTTCTCTCATTCGCTCTTTCTGTTTCTTATCAGTGTTTTTCTGGTTTATCCTTCCCATGTCCCATCCAAGTGCTTCGGAACTCAGGCTCCGTGTCCCTATTTTTACTTCTCCATTTCGCACGGTCTTCGTCGTCCTTATTCGTCAGACCATTCGATTTTACTCTATGAAGACAAAAAAAGATCTTGGGCTTGCCTCGTCTGGTAGAATCAGGCGTCATCTTGTTCACTCTCTCATCTCTGCATGTTCCCAGTTGCGTTCTGGGTTGTGAAGCGAAGCCCGTGGTCAGCGTAATTTTTTTAGATTCGGTTGTGATTTTACAACCGGCCGCGACTGCCTGAGTTCAACCTTCCTTGGGAATGCTATGCCTATCAGCTGCCTAGGCTGTATGTCCTTTAGTCGTGTTGTACATCATCCACGGGAGGATATACAGTGGTCCTATTCTAGAGAGGAACTACATGCCACATCTTGATCACAATTGGCAGTAATAGTTAAAAAGGTGGAAGGTAAGCTAAGTGAGCTTATGTGGAAATGAATTCTATTTACTTAAATAGAATTCATTTCCACATAAGCTCAATTCCATATAACTTTTACATCATCGTTCCTCGTGAAGGGAATAGAAATATGGTTGAGCACTCGCTACTAGGGCGAGGCCCTTGAACCACAATAGGCTGTGATGATTGATGGAGTAAGTGACAAAGTTGACGTGCCACATCGATCTTAACCTCAGACACAGATAAGGAGCAAATGAAGCACAATGCTCTAGACTTTCCTGTCTATCAAGTTCGTTGTTGCTAGCTCAATATTAATTCGCCAAACTTGTATATAATGTGGCTATGGAACTCGCTTTTAATGTATAAGATTCCTTCTTTAGATTTTTTAAATATATAATAGAGCGTGAAACGAACATGATCATTTACCTGCTAGTAAGTGTGATGCGTGTGATCGCTGCCCAGAAACAAATGCAATACCAGGGACGTCGTAGGAGCGTTGCCGACCTTACAAGAAGACGTAGACTCGTTTCTTGAAAGTTTCATTTCATTTAGGATCGATTGATCCTAAACGACATTTTAAGTGAATTGAAGAATGACAAATGTTGACTTGAAATAAAATTTGGTTTGAGTTTTAACTGTTTCGCTTCATCTCGTCACGTCGTAAAAGTGGGAAGGGCTATAAATTGGAGATTCTTCTCATGGGCATTTTTCAGTTGTAACTAATCCAACATTTTGTATTTTTGTTTAATTTTAATTTAGACGTGTATTTCGGGCAATAAAATTATTATAAACCAACAAACCTGTATGTCACGATCATCTGTCGTATTGTTGTATACCTGCTTAATGTATACTGTCAATTTACACGTAAACCTCCCTAATACTAATATATATTTAATAAATAAATTTATCATGGTTTTACTCGAGCGAGCCGCTAGTATATAAAGAATTAATATTTCTATAATATACACGGAATATTTCAACTACTGTCGTGACATCATGAGCCAGTGACCTAGCGAGGCCGTCTTAGATCAGTGCTAACATTGCGCCGGCGCATTCACAGCCAAATTTTGAACGCTCTTGACTTTTGGCGTAAGCGGAAAACGTTTCTTTATTTTATTATAGTTACTTAAATTTGTTATCGATGTTAGATGTAAATTAGAGGTCTTATTAGGGTATCACCTATCAGTAGGTTCGCAATACGTTTCGTATACACGGGACTGTATACTGTACAAGCGACCGATAATACAACGAAAAAAGGTCATAACCAAAATTTCATTATTTATTACATAAACAAATTAAAAATCTTTACCGGTCCGACCCGGGCCCGTCTTTTTGGTATTGTGTATTAGGGTAGTTTTAAGAAATGTCATTCGAAAAATTCCGCTCTATTTTTCCAAAATGTCCCGTAATTGTTACTAGAAGTCATGGTAATCGTAGTATCAGCATGTTCCTGATTTAGCTAACTATATTGATACGGTTGAGGTGTTACATTAATTCACATGTTCTTGATGGAATCCTGTCAATTTTTGCAATGTACAGGTTTTATATTGATTTCAAATCATTTTATGTTATCACTGGATAGTTGGCAGCCTTGTAATGATATTTTATGACGATGTGAAATGTCAAAAGGGCCAATGCTTGTAAAATTTTATAATCATGACCCTTAGGTCTTCGACTGCCGTGTCTTAGGTTATTGGGTTAAGTTTAAATCTAATCTTGGGATCTAAAATTAGGATCAATGAAGAGAAAAGTTATCTGTAGGAAAATAAATATCTTTTTACAGTGTTATTGATGATATTTGTTATTACTTTTTACGCTTTTCTTGTTTTTTTTTCCTGTGTGTGATTTCTTTGTATGTGTGTGTTCGTAGCATCAAATAAACTTCTTTATCTGTTTATCTTTTGCGACGTATTTTTAATTACTGTTGAATATAATGAAGATGCGGTTCTTAACGATGATTTCACGGGGTTGTATTGTTTCGCGAAGCTTCCGTTGGTGCTCCAAGAAAATATTGATCATATAGAAAAAAGTTCCTAGGGCTATGGGGAGGATAAACCAGAAAAACACTGATAAGAAACAGAAAGAGCGAATGAGAGAAAACTAGGCTTTATAGTTGTGAATAGCAACTAAACGTAAAAAACGAGAAAATATTTTTAATATTTAATTAAACTTACAATATTTTTTAACTATAAATAGGAACTTGAAAGTCACATCACAGTGTTAGTTGTTACGTCAGGTCAGTACGATGTCCTGCACCGTGTAGAGACTAGAACGAGACCGACATTTCAAAAATTTAATTCAAAATTCTTTATTGAACTTATGCTGAAATACGTCACTTATTGACGTCAAAAAAATTACTATTAACTGCCGACTTCCAAAGCCCATGTGAAGAAGAAGCGGCGCAACAAACTTCAACGCAGCCTTTTCTCCAAAGACGTCAATTAACAAATGTAGGTTTTCTAACATACTGGTCGAGCACTCCGTTTGAATAGCCATTCTACCTCGACAAGAAGATCTTAAAGGCTTGTTTCATCACTTGCTGATAAAGTATCTGATAGTCTATATGTAACATATCAGATAGCGTTAAAAATCGCGTTTACAAATGTTGTATAGGGTAAACTACCCAATCATTTCAAGAAGATTTATCTAGCAGTTACTTTATCTGTCAGATTACAATGTGACATTTTATCAGGAAGTATTGAAATAGGGCCTAAGTAACAGTGCCTGGTCCCCATAACGTCTAGACTTTATTTGCACGGCCGTATTCAGTGCTATCTGATGGATGAGACGACCTTGCTGGTTCACCGGCTTAGTTCATGATGTCACATGGCATACTCAAACATTCAACTAAATCTATCTAGGGCCGAGCTTAACAGGAAAATTTTCACACCATCTCATGCATAAATTTGCGGTGTGAATGAGGAGGAATCTTATCAAAACAATACTTAACATATACGCGTCATTTTTAAATGTGTTATCAGATATTCGGTTGACTGGAAGAGATTCCTGGGATATTTGACGACCGCGGTGGTTCATGCCACTGAACCGAGATCCCGGGTTCGATCCCCGGTCGGGTCATGATGGAAAATGATCTTTTCTGTTTGGCCCGGGTATTGGATGTTTATCTATATGTATTTGTTATAAAATATAGTATCGTTGAGTTAGTATCCCATAGTTAGTCTCGAACTTACTTTGGGGCTAGCTCAATCTGTGTGATTTGTCCTAATATATTATTTATATCATAAATTACATTGTGCATTATTTCCTATAATTTAATCATATAGTTTTTGTTTTTATAAATGTATGTACAATAAATGTGTTACAAATATACAAACAAATAGTCATATCGCGGTATTATGATGCCCACATATTTTAATTATTAATAGATATGCGATTGGATACTAGCTGATGTCCAGACACGGAAGTCTTTGTCAGTCTAGAAAATCTGTTTTATTGGCGAAAGAAGATTAAAAATTATTAATTTATTAGTATTTGCTGTTTGCGGTTTGATGTATACTTAGTGGTTATCTTATGAAACCAGAAACCAGGATTAGAAAACAAAAATAACGCCCAAAGATTATATATAGTTGATCGGTCAATTGATAGTTTTTGCACGTCGCCGCCGAGTTACTTAGTACGATTTCAATTTAAAAAGGTCACAGAAGCATAACGCCACATTAATATGTGGCGTTATGCTTCTTAAAGGGTGTATTTATTATCAAAAACAAATTTAAATATAACACCATATAGAATCGTCATTAACCTAAATAATACAACAATAAAGAGTTTACAAATAGTTTATACTATCATTATAAAGTGGTAAGCGTTTGTGAGTTTGTATGTTTGAGACGGGTAATTTCCGAAACTACCGAACCGATTTCAAAAAATCTTTCATCATTTGAAAGGTACGTATACCATATATAGGCTATATTTTATCTCAAAATTCCCACGGGAGCAAAGCCCCGGGCAACGTCTTAGTAATAGATAAGTCGATTTTATTATTCCATAATGTCTTTACACACACATCTTCTTTGCTCAGGTGATTCAAGTTGGCAAAGTTCATAAATTATATACCCGAGTCATCACCACTGTGATCTAGTGGTGATCCAGTGTTTAAGACGCCCGTGACCGTAAGATCCCAGGTTCGAGTCTTATTGTATGAGTTTGAACACCGATTGGTGTTCATGCTTTATATTTGCTTTCGGAGTGGTAGTAAAAACACGAAACATAGTGAGGAAAATACTGGTGTACTTGCGGTTGTTAGACATAATATTATATTAGATGCTTTTAGGCGACTTGTGTAATCTAACAACGGCAAACAACATACTTGATAAGAGGGATTAGGTAATACACAAAGGTATGTGTAGTAAGTTCTATACTCTCGTTACTTTGCTACGGCCAAATACTTGATTTTTGCCATGTCGATGGCCGCAGCTGCAATACCTCGAGAATAAATAGAATGCTACAAGTCATGGTTAGCAATAAGGAATATTTAACAGATTAGGCCTTCGGACCCAAAAATTAAAATACTTCTGTATTATATTTTTTGTATTGACATACTGTATTGAAATATAATCATTATACTGATTATATCAATTACTTACATGACCTTTATTTACCTCTTTTTAGAATAGATTTTTATTCGTCTCTAGTCATTTCCCTTTTTTGTATATTTTGCTTAGCATGAAAATGTTTTTCTTATTCATTATTCATCGAGCGTCATGTGAATATATTTGCCCTTCAGAGCCTCGCAAAATAACCTAACTTCCTAGAATCGTATTCCAAAATGGCCGCTGGCGAAACCATTATTTTCTATTTAAAATACAAATTGTTATACACGATCGTTAAACCGTTTGAATTGTTAATTTATTTTTAATTCGGTTCGAAATTCAATCTGCTGTAATTACTGGCCAGTTAGGATGCGACTATAGAATCTAGGTTAGGAATAGAGCAGCTGATTCACTTTCGTTTCGCATAATGGCGACTAACCCATGGCATTACGGTTTCCGCCGTCGCGTTGACCCCTTCTAGGGTTGTCAGCTCCAAATGAGGAAAAAAATATCTACAATTTTTATTAGGCTGTAAATTTCAAATTTTTGTGTGATATAGTATTTTTATTATCGTTATGCACCGCGCTTTATTTTGTTAGGTCAGCAATGCATTAAAGGAATAAATAGAAGAGAGTCCATAATCAAAAAGTGTATTAAATTAGAATGCTATTAAAGTTACCTAATACGCAAAAACAAAATATGAATGGCTTGCTAAAATGTAATGACATGCTTAAGCCTGGACTTTCATTACCAGATAGACAGTAACTGTTTGGAGCTATATAAAACTCGTATATCGCTACTTGCCTTTGTTTACACTCAAGTGAGAATACATTATCCAACTATTTCAAATAATATTATTACGTTGACTAAAAGTATATAAAGATTAAAGATACATACTCAAATCAGAGATACTCCCTTCTTATATATTTTATTGGTAAAAATTATACAAAACCAGCACTACTAATCATCTACATAGTATAAAATAAAGCCGCTCTCCTCGACTGTGCTTCTTGTAAAACATAACATAAAGCATTCTTTGAAACCACACAACGGATTTGGATGCAGTTTGCACTGCGTTATTTAGACAATTTCTTCCCGCAGAGTCGCTAGTTGTATATAAAATATAGTATTTTTTTCCCTAAGTGCCAACCCTACTTCTGCCGTCCGTACCGGATGAGACTGCCAATCGCTCATGATGACACGGCACCCTCGCCTGTTGGTTGTGCCGGTCCATTGTTTGTAAAGAAAACTTGCTCGTGCTAGGGTTGTTTTTTATACACGAGAAAAATTACGCTGCTATCGTAAAATTCAAATTTCAGGCGTGTTTGTGCTAATTCGTTTGGTATAATTTGTTTATAACCTAGTAACAGCACAAATAGCCGTAAACATGTGCGATAACGAGCGCGACTGATTTTCTTTGAAACTTTCTTTGTTGACTTTTAAACTTTATTTGCGCAACAAATAAGTTGGTAGTTACAATACTTTCATTTTTAGGACTTATGTAGGGGATATTATTGGATATTTCTTTTGCTGTATTTATTATTGTAATTTTTATTAATGACATGTAAACGTAGCCCAGGCAAATGTTATGTCCAGTCCATGTCCGGGCGTAAACCTATCTCTAGATGTAACTGATTGTCCATGAAATTTGAATGTGATTATAGGCTAGACCAGAGGCTTATTCGAGAGTAAATTATGATTCACCCAGCTTCATTTCAGTCCTCAATGGCGAATCCTAATTCGAAGATCCAATATTTTTACGATATCGACGCATAAAGAAAGAACAAAAGTGACCAGTTAACTAAAATTACGAATTAAGGCGATTAAATGGTACATAAATGTATGTATGTAATGGTACATATGCATAAATGTCGGAACACCAAACGCAATGACCCAAGGCCACAGTGTCACGGCCCAACACAATGGGTCAGAAAGCCAATTTCACTTTCATACATACACACACACACACACACAAAATACCTACGGTTCCGTTACTGACGTATTTCTGGTCTGCCTTTTAATGGGTTTCGCACATAGTTTTGATTAAAATTACGCGGGGACCCTAACACATTTATTGTATTAGGGTCCCCGCGATGCGATCTGTTGGGGGTTACTGTTCGGGTCGTGCACCCGCGTCTACTGTTAGTAATGTCTGTATTTTTTATAATCATCATCCGCTTACCCTTATCCACCTTTATGGGGGGTTAGTACAGCATGACAGCCTCCTTCTCCTTGTTTGTTGTGATGTTAACCGATTTATATTACTCTTTGCCATATCTTCTCTTCTTCGGTCTTCATCCACTTTTTTCATTCT
The DNA here is from genome assembly GCF_027563975.2 of Plodia interpunctella. Lineage (NCBI taxonomy): Eukaryota > Metazoa > Arthropoda > Insecta > Lepidoptera > Pyralidae > Plodia > Plodia interpunctella. Next base: position 1,870,579 of record NC_071303.1, read on the forward strand.
ATATTTACGTCGTGGTCATATCATAGATTTGCTCACTTCATGAAATGATCGATAATTTCATAAATAACTTCTCATTCACATTCTCACTTCCTCTTACATATTCATTCCTTAAAATTCAAATCATTTATTCAGAAATTAGACCTTCACAGGCACTTTTTCACGTCAATATTAATATGAAATAGTAATTTTTCACATGCTACTGGAAATTCGGAACGACCACTGCTGAGAAGAAATATACTTATTTTATCATTCATATTCTGATTTCGTAGATTGAAATACCAAAATAGTTATTAGTTAAGTTAATAGTTAAATAAACCCCTTATGAGTAGATGTCAAGTCTCTCTGTTGATTTGTTTAAATTTTCAAAGTCTTTTACACGTCTCGAATTTTTCACTTTTACATACTCATTCCTTTCACATGATGATTTCACAGATTGAAATACCAAAATATTTTCTTAAAACTCCTTGTAAGTAGATGTTTAATCCAGGCAGATTTATTTGCAAGTCTCTCTATTGTTTTGTTTTAATTATCGAAATTATCTCGAATTTTTAAGCGAATACATCGCTTCTTAGGAAAAATTCGAGATGATTCTCGGTTTTACTTTTTCGTATATTTTCAGGAAGATATGACGTTGTTTTTTTTGTTCGTCTATATTGCTTTTATTCGTACAACTTCGCGTATTATTTTGAATGTTAGTTTTTAGTTTGTGACATTGATGTAGAAGGCTTGGTAAGAAATAAAGACGTTAACTTGATGACTCTATTAGATGTAGTAGCTATTTAAAAAAATTAGGGGTTGCTTGAACGTGACCTTTCTAATATGTAACTTGACCTTGCTATTTGTATATGGATTTATATTTTTTTACGTGGTTGTTTTATTTATTAAAAGTGAACGTAAACAGGTTTTATAAAAATAACGAAATAGTTTTAAACTTTACTCAATTTTTTTATATAAAACAAAAGTACCTACCTACTTAGGAATCACCACATGTCGCTCAGATATTGTGAACCTTCTCTTCTTTGTTGCGTTACAAGAACATTTTTATATATTTTTTTTTCTTCAGGTGTCCTTGTGCAACTATCTTTTGCCCGTGGCTTCGCCCGCGTTAATATCCCACGGGAACAGTTGTTTTTCCGGAATGAAAGGTACCCTATGTCCTTCTTCATAACTTCGACAAAGAAACTTACTTTCGCATTTATAATATTAGTTAGGATTCTATAATATTTTTTAACGAAGTTGGAAAGTCAACAAAAGAGCCTTGTCTAATTAGCAGTTCGTCGCGCCCTTAAGCCTGATGCGGTGATGTCCATGGATGGGTTTAAGTCCAGCATTTGCCTACTTTTTTCCCAAAATGCAAACCCAACTAATAGATGGATTTACGCCCGACTGATTGGACAGAAATTGGGCACATACTGCGCGTAAACCAATCTCTGGTGACGTCAGAACACGAAACCTAGCTGCCAATGACCCGCCAAGGCCAATCGACACTTTGCGACGCCATAACTCATAGGGTTGTCGCCGCTTATATAATTCGAAGGCTCAAAGTACGCGTTTTACGTAAATCGATGAAGCAAACAATCCACACCTTTACGGCAAGTTTTATCAATTTTACGTAGTCATTTTTCACGTTATTTATGTATTCTATATTTTTATATATCGTCGCTGAACATTTGCTGGATTTCTACTCGATATCGCTCCGTCATCTGTTACTCTCTAGTAGGGAAGAAATAATTCAGGTACAAAAGTACTAATGATTTTCTGAAATAGGTACCTCACACCAAATGTTAAATGTCAAGTTAAATGTTCAGTTGTAATTGGTGAACTATTGACGCTTATGGTAATTTTTTTCGTTGGTATATGAATTTGAGTGTGCACTTGAGAATGAGAAAGATTGGAGACTGAATTTGAAAACCTTTAACCATTTTCTTGTGAAATTCATTCGACAGCAGCGAAGCTCTCACCGGCACAGAGGACGAGTTTTTGTCTTCCACAAGATGGCCATGGTTTTCTATACTTCCGTAGGTATTTTGGATTTTATTGATTGTAATTGCGGTCGTATGAAAAGCACTTATAAAAGCAAGGAATAATTGTATTGAAAACCCTTTTAATGTTACTTATATAAAACCATAATGTCGCCATGATTTCGGGGTTGGGGGTTGGGCTGCGAAACAATCTTATTTAGGTCGAAAGCACAAACTAAACCTGTAAGCAACTAAGTTGTTTTTTGCTGAAATAGTAGGGCATGACAGTATTTCGATATGACTCCCAAATGACAATTCCCGAATAGACTTTGCCTTGGACCGAGTCGGGTGAAGAAATAGGGGAAAATAGGGGGGAAACCTTTGGAAGAAAAGACCATTTCTAGCAGTTTTCGATTTCAAATCACGATTTATGCTGATCTTTGGACGCGTGTGGTATACTAGCAACAATAGTATAGCACTTTTTTAAACGACACGCTGTTGCCTTTTAGTCAACCAATGTTTCTTTTCTTTTGAAGTTTTTCTCCAAATGTTCTTAATAAATCAATCAACATATTTGTAATAAACAGTACCTAGAGTACTATAGTAGGGTCCAATTCATCCTATACTTTAGTCTAACATCGCTTAAATTTCGCCAATTTTCTGATTTCCTAGCCACCCATCGAAGGTACATCGTTTACAAGTTAATTCTCTATCGTATTTAAAAGTTACTGAAACTGTAAATTATTAAACATAAATTAATAAACAAAAAATAAATTGAATTATGATATTTTGAAAAAATCCCATTTTTATACGATAGTTGGTCATTATTGCTTGCTATAATATCTATTAATTCGCGGGAACAATGAGAGATCCAATGTAATGGCGATGACGTAACTGTTTTGCCTCAAAAGCACGCTGTACCGAATTTTGCTAATGTTTGTTTGTAAACAAAGTCTGGGCACCGGAAGTTGCAAGGTCTTTTGTGTGTACAAAGCTTTTAAAATTCTTTTGAAACGGGAGAATTTTTTTGCTGATTTATTTTAATGTTAATCTGGCTTTAATGGGAAACTCGATGCAAAATAATTCTGCTCCATGAGATATTAGAAAGTAGATGAAATTGGACTTGCAAGATTTGATCACAGTTACTATTTATTTATTTATTGTCTGCAAAAGTAGTTAGTGGTATAGTTTTCGGTTAGGACTCGACCTCAATTTATATAATTTTCGCAGTCAACTAAACATCACCACAACGTAGTGTGTTCGTTGTGAAAAGTGAGAACATTTTCCTAAATACAATATTTTATTGGGTTGCTTGAAAACACCACGCGATCGTCTTCAAATCGAAAACTCGCACTAAGAAAGATAAATAAGTACTCGTAAGCTGGTAAAAACGTTAAGGTGCCGGTGAAAAGTACGGGAAACAGGCCTTCCTTCATTAATTTTATCGCTGGAATAAGGTTTTGTGTCAACGCTTCCTTATTATTATCTCTTGTTATAAACGCCCCCTAATTATAAGTAAAAGCGTATTGATGTTTCTTTAACCTGTATTTTACATTCATAATTATTTAAAATATTTGCTATCTAAGCAACACATATGGAATTGTTTGATACCATTCTTATTTGAATTTGCGCTTTACTCCATCGGTTCAAAGTCTTATTTGGATAAGTAATTAGTAAGAATGGGATACCATACGAATAACCCTAACATTTAATAGAAACCCAGCCATTATTTTTCCTTTAAAATAAAAAGTAATGGCAAAAACTCTCGTCGGTCAAATTTAGATCTTACACCGATGTATTATACTTTTTATTAAAAAGGTAATGTTAACTTTTTTTATTTATTTGTTTATCAAAGGAATAAAACGTGTGTCGATAAAACTCTACTACATATGATATTAAGTTACATGTTGGTTATTATTTTTTAATGAAAAAGCCAAACGCGTAATTGTCAATGCACGCGTGACATACGACTTGAAATCGAAAACTGTAACAAAAAACATCGAAAATGGAACTAATACATGATAGCCGTTAGAACGAGTGTAGTGTCGCCATAAATAGATTTTCCAAAGCAAACTACACGTTCCATTTCAAAAAATCTGAATGAAATTTATCGCCGCATCACACTGAACGGTGTTTGTCCGGTGTAATTGTATTACGCACTCCATTTCACCGGATTTTAGCCGCGTTGCAAAATATCTCGAGTATAGAATTATGTTACACATACAAGTGAAGTTTATACAAAATGCCCGTCATTTATTTCGGTAATTACGCGTAGTTTTATTAAATAAACTTTCAAATTTTAAGTGACTGTCATTTGACCTGACGCCTGACTCGCTTGATGTTTACACTTTTTGGGATTGCTATTTTTTGCCGCCTCATACGACATCCACTGTGTAGAAACCACAAATATCATAGTCTAACTACAAAACAAAGCAAGGAATGGTCCTACTCAGAAGTGGTAACCACACGTCATATAGTCTAAGCGAACTACAAAGCATAGACTCTTTTATTTATTCTTAATAAACAAGAGGCTTTGCAGCAGGCTGAACTTAGTGTTTTTACTACAAGCTCGTTGAAATGTCAGTAACATTAAATAAAAAAAGTTCGTGTTAAGTCTTGCTAATATGATTTATGTAATTAAGGGCTGAACATCTTCCTTGCATGTCAGTTGTAAAAACGAAACGCTATACAACCACTGACTACTAAATACTTTCTGGAGGCTGAGCTGAGGAGTTGAGATGGACTGCCCAAATAGTAAACATTTGTGGCAGTATCTCAACTTCTTTTTATTCTTTTACCGGTCACCATACCTGTATTATATTTAATTTTCTTATATGAATTTCGAGAGCGGCCTTGACTCGCATCAGCGTGTTACAATAGGGATTTTCGCGCGCTTAAATTTGTGACAAACGATCGTGTATGCTGACCTTTATGGTGCTGGCTGGTTATTGGACAAAATTAAGTTTTAAAAGGAACCCTAGGACATAATTTAAAATAAAAACTGGCAAATGGCTTAACCATCAGTCATTTTAATGTCTCTGTCCATTGCTGACCTTCCTTAAGATTGATGCCATCTCAAATGCGGATTGGTGGTTTTTAAAGACTGAAAATTACTTTTAAAAGTTTTCGATTATGATTACACAAACAGATATCTTTGTCCTTACCATATTAATGAGTTTTATATGTCTATACATTTACTATAAAAATGGTCGGTGCAAAAATCTAATCAAGCACTTCCCTTTGTTATTCTCGGCACATGCGTTGGGGAAGTTTTCTGGATATTAATATCAGCATCTGTGTTGGAAGTTGCTCGAGAGGCTTCTCCCTTCGTTTTTCCGCGTATACTTATGTAGAGAACTTTTTGATACCACTTTTAGGGCATATTTGTTTGTCTGTGAATCATAAATGAAGTACGGCCGCGAAATGTTACGGGTAAAAGTGGTCGTTTTCACAGTAAAATAAAATGACCAATCTCCAGCACAACTCATTGCATTTCACTCTAAATAGACCTCTATATGATGGTAATAGCGTCGAGTATGGGATGAATTTGAGGAAGTTAAAGTGTAGTGTAGTGTACCGTTTAATTTAAAGCACGTTCCAATACAATTGAGCTATTGAACTCGGCAAGAAAATCTACTTCCGAGAAATGCATCTAAAATATCAATTTCGTGAAAGCAGACGTTTTATGGTTCAAAAATATTCATTATTGCTTATATTCTAAAGTTCAAAATAGCTTGACTATTAGTTTGTTTATAGTACTCAGTGTCAAGATCAATGTCTTGTCCATTTTAGGCTGACAGATGTCTTTAAAGTAGAGTTTGCTAAGCAAGATTTCCGATTTTACTTCGGTAAATAGTTATTTCATCAAAGTCTAATCGTTCAATATTACATTTTGAGCAGTGGGAAAAGGGTAGACGAATTATGAGAATGATGATTATATTTTAAGCCTTTCTTATTGTAAATTGCAAATAAGCCTTTCTTATCGAATGTGTTATCACTATTGTTAGTCGCTCTCTCATCTGAGAATATTCCAAATTTCTTCTTCAGCCACAGTTTCAGTTGTCGCTACCGTTAGTGTCAGATCTTATTCAAATCGTCTTACAAATTACGTGTACGACCCTTTCTAGCGACAGTCTACGACAATCCTCTTGCTTATGATGAGACATTATGATTGTTCTTATGTACAAGTCTAATTTCGATTCTACCATCCATTCATCCTAATTTAAGAACAAAGTTTTTGTCAGTGAATATTTTCCATTTCTCTCTATCTTTAATCTTATAAAGGGTGTTACAAAATACCTATATACATACGAAGATGTAAGAGCGGCACCTTGGGTAGATTATAGCCAAGTTTCACGTTAATAACTCATCTGAAATTTAAATTCGTTGTATTCGTAAGGAGGTTTTCGTATTCGTTATAGTCGATGCGAATGAATACTTTTTTATAGAAGTATATTGAAACTTCGCATAAAGGATCTGCCCAAGTTACCGCATCTTGCTAGTTCGTATGGAATTTTGTGATAAGCTGTATACGTAGATTTCCATATTGGCATATATTTTTAGCCACTTGGAATTTCGCAGTCAACACACCGGCAGACGTTTCCAATAGAAGATTATGTCAAAGCAAACACTCAGCCTATACTTTGTCAGCGGCAAACAGAATCGAATACATACGTAACATTTGCTTTAGTTTCCTCTCTCATTAGCCTTTGTTGGTATGCACACCATTCCATCCATATAGCTCTTGGGATGTTTTGTTTGTTTGTTGGGTACTTTTTACTTGAATTTTATTTTGATTCTGACTTGGTTAGATAGACGTTATGCAATTGTGGATCACGTGATGAATGACTAAATATAATTTCGAATTCTTCCGTATTTTGTAGGACTGTTGGTCTGCCCCAGTATTCATCGTTTTCAAGCCACTGCTAGGCATTGGCTCCCCTTTTTTCGCCCAACTTCGTGCGGCCCTGGCCCTGTGCCTGTGCCAGTGTCATCCATCGCTTTAGGTACCCACAGCATTCCTGACGGCTAATGGTGATGAGGATAGTCCATCATCCTAACTAGTATTATAAATGCTAAAGTAAGTTTCTATCTATTTAACCGATCTTCTTAAAATTTTGCATATATGTAGTTTGATGTGGAAAGTGGGGGGTGGTTGAATGGAAAAGGACATAGGGTACCTTTCAATTCATCACGGAAAATAATCATTAATTGTTTCTGCGTTCCAAATGACCAAAGCTAAATAATCAGGGAAATATCTAGGACACGGAATTCTCTAAAGTGATTTTCGTGATTTTTCACTTCTTCTCGTTCCGTACTACGCACGGCTCATTCTAATAAACGCCTAAAACAAATTGTATACCCGCGCAATATTTCATTGTTTCTGTTATAACTTAGCGGCTTTCCTTCAGTTTTTTTTTAGAAAATAAGTAAATTGATTTCGTGTTTCATTCATTTCGTAACATCAGCGACATATGACATTAGTCATAATATGATACTGGAAAATTTTGTAGGAATTGTCATGTAAACTGAATCGTGTGCATTACCAACGTGTTTTTGCTAAAACGGAAATTTTATACAAGACGCCTAAAGGCATCACATGACTTTTACGACCCTCGTGTATAGGCAAATAGTCGCATACACACAATTCAACTAAATGGTTTACTACTATGCGAATTTCGTCATGATGTTTTCTTTCCCTTCCCTTTACGAAGAGCATTTTACGTAAGTCAGCTTGGAATTCGTGTGGTAAATAGTAGGATTCGAACCTGGGACCTTCATTTTTAATCTGTAATAATGCGCCAGTTTATATTTGGTTGTATTTGTTAACCGGATCAAAATGTATTTGTCCTTTTTTATCCCAATAACCAAAAATCCCGTGCAAGCAAAGCCTGCCTCAAAACTTGTATAAATATTTGTACAGTCAGTTGATTGTAGTATTGGAACCGCGCCTTAGCCCCAAAGAAGGCATTCGCCAAAACTGTACAAGTTTTGGCGAATGCCTTCTTTCACTTCCACAAATGGTGGTATAAGTGATTCAATTAACTCTAATTCATCCTATACGGGCTTCCTAATATCAAAACATGTTCGGGTACTTGTCATAAGTCTTGTAAAAAAACTCGCTGTGCCGAAATCTTATGAATCAGATTCTTTAGACATCTGTACATAAATGTGTATTATAAAAGTTAAAGTGTGTTTATTTATTATTTCACGTCTAACCGGAGCAATTGATAGATGTGATTTATGTGTATGGATATAGTTGGAAAGTGGAACGGCAAGTGACAGGCAACTTTTACGACTAGTAATAATATAAATACGAAACTAAATTTGTTTATTACCATTTCATGCTTTATATATATATATATATATATAAATATATATATATATATATATATATATATATATATATATATATATATATATATATATATATATATATATATATATATATATATATATATATATATAAATATATATATATATATAAATATATATATATATATATATATATATAATATTCTAGAATGAAAATTTCGCTTACGACAACTGTTGCCGTAGAAATATCGCGCGGGCGACGTGAGGGTTACCTCACCATAGAATCGATTCGAAATGAGACACAGCGAACCAATCACAATGCGCCATTGTGACGCAATGACAACCACACTGCAATGGTATTGGTTCGCTGCGTCACACTTCGAATCAATTCGATGGTGAGAAGTGAAAATGCAAACCCGCCATTCGCCCTCTGATCTCGTGATTAGCTCTAATATACTTAGACTTACTTACTTCATAGTGGTATTCCAAATGAGTGAGGGTCGTGCTCATTACGTGGAATGAAATACACAACAACTTTCTTGGCACTATTAATGGAGTGGTTTGCCATTACCTTCTCCATTTCACACACAAGTTCATAATCAACCAGAGTGCAGGTTTCCTCAGGATGTTTCCATACACCGGAAGCAAGTAGATGACAACTACTTACATGAGTCAGATTGGTATAAATACACAAGCTTAGTCTGTGCCTTCGAATGTTGTGTCTATATAAAAATATGGCTCTTTTTCTGAATGAATTTGGTCTTGAAGAAGAATGGAACACTGATTCAACCTCATCTAAACAATATAAACGTGACACGAAAGACCAATGAAAAATGTAGACAATTGTTTAGACAAATAGTAAATACAACATCTAGAAATTATCAGCACAATGGTCCAGCCGGCGGTGTTTAGTCTGTGACTACAAATTAGTGAGGAAACAGAAGTGAAACACTAAGATCGAGAAAAATATATAGACGACGGAGGAGTGTAAAACAAATGTGATGACAAAAAAAAATATTTCTAAACTCTCTTTTTTTATCACAGATTTAGCTTTCTATGTCTACGTTGAAATATATATACTCTAACTCAACTGAGTCTTAGTGTGTAAAGCAAGGGCATTATTATAGATATAGCTATGTATGATTTATAACAATAGAATATGCTATGATGATTTATAGCTAACTATGATTTATAACAATAGAAACGGGTAATCTTGTGGACAGTTTTTCTGTATATGTTTTTATTTTTGATTCGTATAGTTTAAGTTACAGATTACATAATACGCGTAACTAACAATCGATCGTAACATGTATATCTTTACCTTTGGAACGTCACATATTAACATGTCTAAAAGCATTACAACATCTTTTGCATATGACTTGATATCTGTTCCAAATCTATTTTATTCTCCGTTTTTTCTCACAGGTCGATAGCCCGCAAACGTATAAGTACTAATAATATAATATAAAAAAAAGTGAGCAAACGATTTTCGGCCTTGGAACTAAGATCGTTCACCTGGTACGGTCAACAGCATATCAGTGCTCGTGTTCAACGAATACTCGCCGGTATCACCGTGACTTAGAGGTTTTTGGTGTTTGATCTGACTTTGGATTGCCTGTATCGACGAATCTAGCTCGATAATACCCGAGTACGCGTGACGATTGCTAAATACTAGTCTGCTTCTCAGAAAGGCAAAATGGACTTCAATTTATGGAGGTGTTCAGATCCTAATTCTTTACATGGATGATATTTTCTCAACGCGGTGGAAGTCCTATCGTCAACACGCCCTGTGAGATCAAAATCCTTTTGTCATGCTTTAATAACAAATACTAAAATACAGAATTAAATATTTTCCCATACAACAAACGTTTTAATACTTAGATAATAATAATACCTTTTGTGCTCGAGTTCGACTAAGTTGGCCAATTTTATTTATTTAAAATGCTCGACGGCGTTTACATTGTAGATTCGCAGTGATTAACACTAAGACTAGTCCGTATTTGCTATACAATGTAAAAAGCAATAAAAATGATTTTGAATTCAATTGACCTTGAACTGATAAGAAAAAGAAAATATAACGTTATCTTTACAAAACTGTACTGTACAGTTTTCTTCGAGGAAATATTTCCATTGTATAATTAAAGTTAAATATATTTCTATTTTCGTTATCAGCCTACATTCTTTGTTGTCCACAGACCGTATTGGGTGAGGTTGCGAAGAATAAAACAAAGAGTGCAATAAAAGTTCGCGATTTGAAGGTCAAGTGTCAAGTTCAACGCTTCCAAAGTCAAGTTTAGTAAACGTTTTAATGGGGTTATCCATATAGGTATATTATGCAAATGAAAAATTTAAAAACGATATTAATAAATAATATATAAATGATTTAAGAAACCCCCCACCCATAAGAGCTGAAGATTTCCAAACGGCCGAACGCATATTTTCCAAACGTATTTAAAAACACTCTTAATTATTAATACTATATTATACTATATAATACTCTTTGATTAAATTCCCTTTCAAATAAAATAAACTGGTTCAAAATCGGTTCAGCCATTTGGCTGCTACAATGACACGGACAGACATACAAAAATAAAACAAAGTCGCCCTCCGTGTATGTCTGTTTCTAAGCTTTCTTCTTTTAAACCACGCAACACGTTAATGATGTAATTTTCACTGTTATTTGGACAATTGATTCCCGAAAGTTTATAGATTACGTGCGACGCTGGGCCGGGTCACTAGTATTTTTTATAAAATAAAGCATCGTTGTAATCCATGATACAAGTTTCGAACTAACTTTGTGGTTAAATCCATCCATCCTATATATTTATTTATATCTTTAGTATTTTTTTGTTTAACTTTACTGCACCCTCTTAGAAAACTTTTTTCTCTAGGCTGGCTGGAAAAAATTGCATTTGCTGGAAATCCTATATCGCGCTCATATTATGTTTAAATGCCTACGTAGTTATAACTTAGATTATTCTGCAAATGGTGCAAAAAAGAATTAATGTATCTATCTAAAATAAATGAAATTGCTATTATGGTATGTGCCTATAAAATTTTTGACACACTTTTCTAGCGCAGTGCCATCGTGAAGTGTCACAATGACAGCCGAAATGTTTGCCCGTCCGGTTAACTGTAACAGTGACAGTTATTGAATGAAAGTCAAGTCGGAAAAACGTGATGAAATCAAAACGAAGCTAAACTCTCACTATGGGATATTTTTATCAAACCAAAGGAAATCGATTACATCGTACTACGTGTGACAACACGTGACTGGACGATTGGAATGCGCATTGTGATCACAAATTAACGTCGGAATTGGACACAAATGTGTAGTCGACTACTGATGACGATATGCGTGCCAATGATTTGACAACAAAAGATGTCGCTGAGCGACCGTGCGAAGTGAAGAAGAAGAAGAAAATATTGGAAAACGGACCTTGGGCTCTGACGTTCAAAGGCTGAGGTAACCGGGAAACGGTCAGATGAGAGAGAGAGAGAGAGAGAGTGTATTCATCTACTCCGTTCTATCGATTAGTTTTAGGTAAATCTATTTGCTATGGTAGAATTTTGGATTTGGATTAACAGCTTGTGCTTTAGTAAGTCAAACCGACTCATATCGCTGACAATAGCAAGTTTCTTCATGATATTTTCCTTCGCCGGTGGAATTATGGTTTTTGCGCCGCAGTCCTAGTTGTCAAATTTAAACTTCCTTAGTCACCACGTACCACGTACGATATTTATAGGGGAATATGAAGCGGTCCTATTCTACAGAGGGAACTACGCGCCGCTTGGTCACAGGACACAGGATGGAACCCTAAGTTTATTATCGACTGTTGATGCAAATATTATGCACATCGGCGTTGTATAATTACAAATTTAATTTCTTGTTAAAAGTTGTATGTATCTATGTGCGTTTCTATATTTTGTGCTTATGCGCACCTTTGTTACTACGTAGTCGATAAGAATCAATTTGCGCTGGATGTAACAACAATTAATCACTCACGACTTTGTGCTATATTATGTAACGCACAGAGGTCTTTTTGGTTTCCAACTTAGACAAACTTGACATACACTACTAGATAATGCAGAACTGAATTTGCTTTGAAAGCGAAGCCTTGGTTGTCACTTTAACCCTTCGTGCCAAGGAGGTATGTAGGTATGACCCATAAGAAATATTAAATGAGCCAAGTTTGACTAAATTAAAAATATCCATCGTTGTCGTCTGTTGCACGTCGCACGTCGTTCATCATCTTTCGTTTGCTTCTTTTGCCGCTCAAATTCAAATTCAAATTCAAAATTCTTTATTCAATTTAGGATGATATACATCACTTATTGACGTCAAAAAAATTACTTAAACTAAGTCTACTGCCGGCTTCCAAAGCGCAAGTGAAGAAGAAGCGGCGCAACAAACTTCACCGCAGCCTTTTCTCCAAGGACGTCAATTAACAAATATATAGGTCTTATACGCCTTAGGACGCTAAGCGTCGGAGTATTTGAAGACCATACCAAGGAAGTACCTGTTCTGGACTCATACCTGGGTCAGGCTAAACCCAACGAGGACTGATGTTGAAAGATCAAACTACCATGAAAGGGTCTTCAAAAAGTCTCCCGAATGCGATTGTGGAACTCCTCTTGTATAGGAGTAAGACCCCATATGACGTTTCCTTGGTGAGTTCTCAGAACTCCACTAATTAATTCCTGGTGAATATGGCTATGTCATTTGGATTTCAATATTTAACTGCATCCATGCCCTGGTTCTTGCAGTAAGGACAAACCCAAAAATTGCCCGCTGATAAGTTAAAAAAAGTAAATAATAAAATAAATAAATATATAGGAAAAAATCAGACAGATTGAGTTAGCCCCAAAGTAAGTTCGAAATTGGTGTTATGGGATACTAACTTAACGATGCTATATTCTATAACATACGAATATAGATAAACATTCAAGACCCAGGTCAATCTGAAAAAGATCATTTTCCATGTTGACCTGACCGGGGATCGAACCCGGGACCTCCAGTGTAGCAGTCCGGCATGATGACCATGTAAAAATATACTTATCCAGCAAGACAATTGGTACAAGATAAACAAAAAGTACGATTACTTTCTATTATAGTGTCCTGACAGTTTTGTGGAGACTGGAGCCTTAGAGGCCTGTGAAACTGAAGTGTAGTGCCATCTTCATTGAAGTTCGGCAATCATCAATGCGATCTGTGTCTTTGAAACGGCTGCTCGGAACAATGATCGAGTACTTTTGTTGTACCATTGGCATAGGTTTCTCAGCCACGAAATTTTTTATTGCATCTGGATGTGGAAGACCGCAGCATAAAAGTAGGAAGGCGGTCTTAGGGCTCCGACGTTCTATAGCTACAGAAGACACCAGGAAAACGCTGAGATGAGAGGGCGAGTCAACTGGATCCAAGGAAGGCACCGATATGTTTTGATGATGACACTGCCAACAAAAGAATTGACTTGTACCCTATTTAGGTAATTCTTTTTTGGGATTATTGTACCAAAGATGCTAATTAGATAATGCTAAAAATGTTCGTTTAGATCTATCGGCGTAGCAACTTTGAATTGATGAATGAAATTATTTGCAACCAAACACAAATTATGTCTAGAGTCAATAAGAGCCAGGCTACGTTGCTACGTTGCGTCGACTTAGCACGTTACGGCTCCGTTGTGCTCAAATGTACACATTTGAGCTGAGTCGCTATTCCGTCCTTTTTAGATCTGTGTTTCTGAGCCATAATCCGCCACACGTCAAGATGTCAGTATTCAATCAACATCGAATGGCTCCAGCTGTGGTTTGACCCAAAGGATTTGTCCGTCTGTCCAATTCAAATATGGCGACCGCAATTAAGCCGCGCGGTCATTGACCTTAGCCTTGGCATTGCTTATGCTTACGTCATCTGTCAATAGCCCGGAATTGGATGCCTGGTATTAGCTTTCTCTTAAGGGTTTACTTCGAGTGGCGTAGTTAGGTATCCGTATGCGCTGGTGTAAAAAAGATCTGGAGCCCAATTAAGCTATTTAAGATTTGTTGTATGGGAAGCCCCTGTATGGGAACATTAAAATGGCTGATGATGTGAAGAGTAGTTAACTGTGTAGGATGGCGTGTGCTTTCCTCCTTAAAATACGATAACCCTATATCCTCCCATAGGTGACGTGTGAGACGGCATGTTAAGTGGATTGACTGGCGGCGCCAGTCGTAAAAACAAATTCAGTGTTCAAAACAAATGTTTATTTTTTTAAGCAAAGGTTTATATTTGTTGTATACTTTATAAATGAACATTCATTCATTTATCCTTCCATCTTTTTGAAGTGGTGAACGTACGACTAAAACTAAAGTCGTTGATCAATGTAGAAAACTTATAAATGCATCACATTTTAAATAAACATGTGCATAAAGACAATAGAAATGACACTTTCTGTCAATTATCACTCTCATTGACATTCTCTTCTGGATATCGCAACTTTTGTTGTCAAGGTACCCTTGAGATCGTGGGCCCCGGTGCTCGGCAATATCTAGCCCTCTGGTAGCTACGCCCCTGCTTCATACATAGTATGTATGAGACACATTGTTATTGAAATGTCGAGACCACAGGGAGAGATTCGTTATCTTTATTCCATACTTCCGACTAATATTATGGGTGATTTGTTTGAATTCCCGTGGGAATCTTGCACATTCTCTCTTTCAGCGTTTTCCCACTTACTTCTTCAGCCGTATAGGGTTGGAGCCAAGGATCCACTTTCCTACTTTTTCATTTTCAATTAGCACTTTCTTTGGCATCGTTAGTATAGTAGTCAGACCATTGGCACGCATATTCACTTTGACAACGTCAAGGCAGCACTTTTTGAGATTTTCCCTTCGGTCAGGATCGGGCGGCTACGGCGTGGCCGGGCATTTGTTTCCTACGTAAGTTAACCTTTACCCAAGACGTGGCCGTACAGCGTAGATGGAATTCCTGGATTTTATCTGCTATGTCACGCACGCTGCTATGCTTACTAAGTATAAATATATGTATGTTTGTTACTCTAACAAGCATAGATTCCCTAGGATTGTTTTATTTTGAATTACACTATTTGTGATCAATTATTCGAAGGAAAAAAATTACCTAACTAATACATACTATAAATCCTAACTTTCTAACTAATATTACAAATGGGAAAGTAAGTTTGTTTGTTTATTTGTTACCTCTTCACGCTCTATCTTCTTGAAATTTTGCATACATGTAGTTTGAACTTTTGAAATATGGTGATCCTTCTCCATAATTCAAAGACATAGGGTACCTTCCATCCCGGAAAATTAACGCGGGCGAAGCCGCGGGCAAAAGCTAGTAATGTATATATATTAATTAAATATAGGCTATCGATAAAACAATAGATTTTTCTGTAACACTTTCTAAACTGTAGAGTTGGAATACAACAACCTCCTGAAAAGCAAATCAAAACATATTCAGTAGATATCGAGATTAGCACGTATAGACAGACAGACGCCTTTTATAATAACACGTTTGAACGCTATTAGCTATAAATTAGTTTGGAATTGCCGTGGGACTGGAGACTGGTTTCGGCACGTGATTTAATTGACGGTTGAATTTGACCACAAAATATTTAGAGTACAGAAGAGTTTAGCACAGAGGAGTTTGTTCCGCGAAAGACACATCACGTATGAGTCAAATGCGCGCAAATGTCTCTTGCGCATGTGGCTTTTGCGTAAATGGCGATTCGCGCAAATGTCCTTTCGCGTAAGAGTTCTGGTCTTTCGCCCATGTGTCTTTCGTGCAAATGTCCCGATACGGAGTACATAATCGTTGCCATGTCTCGATATCATCTAACCCATGACCATAAGTTTATATATCAATCAGTCTGACTTCCAGAGACCTCTCTCCTGTGAAGAGAAATATCGTAAAGAATCCTGTAATATTGGAACGATATTTGTAGACCACGAGTTGATTACTAAATCTTTTAAGACTTAGTAGTCCTTAGTACAATTAAAAGAAGTCTTGTCAGATGACTTTAGGTAATTAATTAAAAATAATAATTAATCTAACACCTGTTTTAGTAATCAATACACTTAATTCTGATTAAGTAAGTGATTATCTTAGTTATTTTTTACATTCTTTTTAATGAGTGTGTTATTGCTAACACTGGTGTCAGATTTGATGATTGGATAGAGAAGTCCCTAGACTTAAAGCGCCATGTTGAATGTGAAGTGAAAGTGAGACATCTGTGAATTGTTTATTTTCCGTCGAAAATAAACAATTTACATACTCGAGCCGCCGCTCGAGTGAGTGAAAGATGTAAGTAATTTGTTATATTGCTTGTGTATATGCTTATTTATGTAATAATAGCTTAGATTGTAAAAAAAAAAAACTAATTATTTACTTAGGGGTTTACATTTTACGTATAAACTATACGATATAAAATAATGTTTAGCTTATACGTTGATCATCTCTCCTTGATCTGAGTTTTTCTGGTTGTCTCCGCAGCCATTGTGACGTCCCGAACCCCGGAGTTAGCGTAATAAATAATCTTTAAATTTTGAATATTCGGCTGTAGTGAAAAATCGGGGCTAAAGTACCTCTTGTATAGATTGTATTATGCTGTACGGCCATATTAATATGTCAGATTGTTCTACTGAACAGATTGTTATGAAATTTGTTACACGGGTAGAATATAACGTGTAATAACACGTAAGGTACTTTTTATCCCGAAATTCCCAAGGGAGCTGGTCCCCGGGGCGCAGCTAGTGTAAAATAATCCTAAAACGAGATCATTATGTCAAAACTCAGCCTTTATGTGTTTACCATCTAAATGGTATTGAAATGAGATTTTTTTTCTCTCTCACAAAAACTACACAGATATGTTCAACATTCCGTGCGTTCGCCTGTGATCATAATTAATCAATGGGTCATTACACCGAATCTACCTACGTTATGCCTTTTTAAATGTTTGTACATAGATTAAAAATTAGGCAGACACACTATAACTTGTTTCGGAATGACGTAAGCGTGGATAGCTTTAGTTTAGTATGTACATAATATTTTTATTGGATAGTTAACAAATTTATACAATAAAAGGTAAATTGGCTGGAGCCTCCGCTTAACCACAAATTTTATTTTTTTTGTGATACATATAAAAACATTACCTATGAAGTTATTTTGTAGAATCATTTTTGCCCGATAGAAATATCACTCGCTCCTCTTTTCCAATGTTGGGACGAAATTAAAATGGGGCATTTTGATGTAGTTGTCGACCAGGATTTTGCGAAAGAACATTTTGCGAAGCAGGCAGGC
Source organism: Plodia interpunctella (assembly GCF_027563975.2). NCBI lineage: Eukaryota > Metazoa > Arthropoda > Insecta > Lepidoptera > Pyralidae > Plodia > Plodia interpunctella. Next base: position 1,888,156 of record NC_071303.1, read on the forward strand.
ATACAAATAAATAAATAATAATAAATAAATATATTAGGACAAATCACACAGATTGAGCTAGCCCCAAAGTAAGTTCGAGACTTGTGTTACGGGATACTAACTCAACGATACTATATTTTATAACAAATACATATATAGATAAACATCCAAGACCCGGGCCAATCAGAAAAAGATCATTTTCCATCATGACCCGACCGGGGATCGAACCCGGGACCTCTCGGTTCAGAGGCAAGCACTTTACCACTTCGCCACCGAGGTCGTCGAAACAAATGACACTTAACTTTCCATACATTTGCCATGCAATGTTTCTACTGATAAATGTGTAATGCTGGCAAGGGCGAAATGGAAAATGCCGATGTTCTCTCATTACAATTAAATATGGACATTGTAATACGAGCATTACATTGGAATGTGTAATCATTTCTAAATCACGTTGTTTTATTATAAGTTTGATGACGTAGCATCCACGTAAGAGATCGATTCTATATAGAATTTTCATTCATACTAATATTATAAAGAGTAGTTTTAGTAAATAAACTCAAAAACTACTGGGCCGATTTTGAATTTGGTATAGAACCTGTGTCTATGTGTGTGGTGTGTGTGTTTCTGGTGGTCTGGTCTGGGAAATAAAAAAGGTATCTGCGCGTTTAATACCTGTCGTTTAGCTTATGCAACGCGAAAGTTTAAAAGCAGTTATTGTTTGCTTGGAGTAGAGATAGAATGAGCATTCGCTCGCTTGGTGTAAACAAGCCTTAAAGTATTATCTTGACAACGTATGCAGAAAAATACGAATATTTTGATATATGAAATGATATAAAATCATGATGATTGCAGCCTTACTATATCGTTCATTAATTTCAACGCAAAAAACGTCTTTAAGATGACCCTAGACTAGACACCAATATATGCACGGCTTATGGCCAAGCATGATCTTAAATAATATTTGGGTTCTTTACATTTCAGCCAGCGATTTTTTCCGTCTGTGAACCGAAAGGTCCCTGTCAAAATTTACTTGTGCTACATGAACATAAATCTTACTTATGTATAACTAAATTTTGTATATATATATATATATATATATATATATATATATATATAATTTTGAGATAAAATATAGCCTATAGCAATCTTGGTTAATGTACCTTTCAAATGATGAAAAAAATTTATGAAATTGGTTCGGTAGTTTCGGAGATTACCCACCTCAAACATACAAACTCACAAAGTCACAAACGCTCTTATAATAATAGACTTAAAATAACACTAATAATAATAACTTCTTAATAATAATAATATAGTAGTAAACTACTATATTATTATTATTAAGAAGTTATTATATAAACCTCACTTGCTTCCGGTGAAGGAAAACATAGTGAAAATCCTGCATTTTTTGTTGATGATTTATCCGAAATGGTAATGGTAATCACTCTTTTAATATTGCTGAGAAAGTCATCAGTCAAGTTCCACACAATGGCCACGACAAAGAAGAAAAAGCCAAATCTCCTAAACCTATGTAGTAACATTTGTTTAGGAGATTTGGCTCTAAATTTAAAACCAGCTTGTTATTGCCTGATTTCAACCCACTTGAATGCTGTTCTTACCTATCATCTTCCAAGGCTATTCCTGAGTCGCTTCGTACGACTTCCACTGGAGGATATTAAATGATCCTATTCTAGGGCGGAACCACAGCCCAACGATTTCTAAATAATATTCTCGATAAATTTTTGCACGGAACCCCAAAATAAAGTATGAATAAGTTACCAACCGGACCTGCTCTTATTTCGTTTTGATAGCACAGGTCAAAACGGTATACAGAGTCGTCATTGCACTGTGGCTTAATATGATGCATCGCAAAGCCGATAAATTCGTGTAATCTCGCCAGGTCAAAATTATTACTTTTAGGGGTTAACGTTTTCGATAATTTGTAACTGACCTACTTATTATTATATATGCTCTGTGCTACATTGTGTGCGATGTTTCCAGATAAAAATAATTAAGTATTTTAATAACTTTGTAGTAACATGATAATATTTTCATGCAGGGTTGTCGCTGTAAATTCACAAATTAATAATACTGTCCGTTGTCTGTTTTCGGGAAATGGTTAATCACAAAAAAAAAAAGCCATATTTTCTTTGTAACAAGCTTACGAGATAGTACCTATCTATATGTATTTTTTTTTATCTTTATCTTTATTTATTTTGGGGCTTTGTGTTTAAGACATGTTAGTCCCATCGAATCAAAAGTTTGCGTAGTACTAGTGGTCGTGTGTCCCCTGGTGGTCGCGTGACTCACATCTATATGTATTCAAGTATCGACGTTTTTCGTTGTTATCGACATTTTGGAACGGTTCATAGTTACGTCGTTAACGTCAAATCAATTTATAATACTTTTGCCGTGTTATTATCTGTGCAGTTCTGTAAGCGTTTAACATTTTTCTAGCACTCTCTCTTACGACACGAAGACAAAATATTTTTTAAATCATGCTAAATTTCAAGCACTTTTCATCTATTGAATTCAATATTGTTTTGTAAATTTTTCGATTTTATGCGTGTATTTTTTTATTTTAATTCAATATTTTTAATTTAATTTTCCATTTTTTAAATTTAATATTTTGTACTTTTTTGAAAATTAATTTAATATTTTTTTAAATATTATTCTTCCATAAAGTCGGGCGCAAACTTAACTGAGTTTTTATTTCGGATATTGCTGGCTCTGCCTGAAACTTCTCTATGCTCGAAGTCATTGACAAAAGGTTTGTTCCGATTGGTATCAGCACCGTTATCCCACCGCGAGGTGGAAGCAAGACAATGTTATCTGTGATGGAATGAAATCTCGACTCGATTCGCCGAAATGTGTCGGTCAATCGTGTGTCGGCTAATTGCTTTCTCTGCCGGTTGCCGATTGTAATTATGTGTTTTAGATTGACTGAAATCTCACTCGGGTACGCTAAGCCTATCGTTTTTGTTTTTAACCCCCGACGCAAAAAGAGGGGTGTTATCAGTTCGACCGCTAAGTGTGTCTGTCTGTCTTTGTACGTGGCACCGTAGCTCATCAACGGGTGAACCGATTTGGATGCGGTTTTTTTTATTTGATAGCTATATTTTATGCGGTGTTTCTTAGATATGTTTGATTAAAATCGGTTCAGCCGTGCAAAGTTAGTAGCGAAATGAATATTGAAAGTCGGGGGTTTTTTAATTTGTCTAACAAATAAACTTGTGTTTGATTTGCACTGCCACGTGGCTTGTGGACGTCATCTATCTCTCGTCTTTTTTCAAGGATATCTTTAGGGTTATGTATTTAGCTTTGGAAAAAGGAAGGGGATCCTTAGCCCAGCAGTGGGACACATAAATAGGCTAATAAAAAAAATCGAAAGCTTTCCTTTCAGCACGCTCATCACATGTTCATACTACGCGTCCTGAAAGCTAGTTTAATAGGAGGTAAAACTTTACAATTTGATATCATATTATGCTGTTGGAAATTCCTATATACAGTTACAGCTCCTATCGCACGACCACATCCTTTAAATAAAAATTACTGTTCGCTTGATATTTTAACCTTTGTTAATTAAAATATTTTCCTGTCGTTTATTTAATTCATTTTGTACGTATTTGCACTTGTACAGTCAGACATCGAAATTATATGCTAAACTAGTAATAAACATTAATATCAAACATTTTTCGGTAGTGGGGTCAGTCGATTTTTCTAAACGGATTTCATTATGTGAAGTGAGTGAAGATTCGACAGAATAACCATAATTCCAGTTATAATGTCATTATATCATTACTATATACTATATAATGTATTTATGTGATACAGTTCAAATTCAAAATTCTTTATTCAATTTAGGATGATATACATCACTTATTGACGTCAAAAATTACTTAAACTAAGTCTACTGCCGGCTTCCAAAGCGCAGGTGAAGAAGAAGCGGCGCAACAAACTTCACCGCAGCCTTTTCTCCAAGGACGTCAATTAACAAATATAGGTCTTATATTAAAAATTAGGAGGACAAATTTACATTATTATTAAAAATGTCAAAATTTTAATGAATAAATAAAAAATAAAAAAGTTGTATTTTTAACAGTTATTTGTAACAGTATCGGTTATTACCTTACGAAGTAGACAGAGCTAAGAGCTGCGAAACCCAAAGGCCATATTTATTTGTACTGTATGGTTACAAAGTTTTTGGTGAAATTTTTTTTACGACTAATACCTTTAATTATTATTCTGTGGCTTATTCAATTTACCGTGATCGTCCATGTCTAATGCGTCGTCTCTTAAAATTAGCTGCTCTAAAATTACCACTGCATCGCTTGTGGTAACAGCACAAAGTGAATACAGTACAGATATTACAGTACAGTACAGTAATCCTTTTGACATGATCTTTGCTCACCTAAACTATTGCTCAAACCTTTTAGTTGCTAAACGGTCCCGATTAGGGCAGGACGTCCCGAGTTTTAACCCCAGAATTTGCAGTGTGCAGAAGTCACACACACTTAGACCGCAATTACATTAATAGTTTAATTTAAAAAGTCTCGTACACAATAGTTAAGTTTTTTTCTATTATGTTTCGCTTTAGACAAAAGGGTCCCGATTTTCGTGCTCTGAGTTGACAAAATCCAGCTTTGCCCAAATTAATCTGGCAACGTTTCTCCGTACACACTATACTTTGTGCTAGTGACATTCTGCGGCGCCTCTCGTCTAGACTGCAATCCGGAAATGCTGTGAATTTTTCTTAGTCGCGTACAATGGACTATTAATCATGAGTTTATTTATACATATATCTCACAGTTTTGCGTACAACGTAATATTATGGGTTGAATCACACAGTATGCTGTTGGTGGGAGCCAAGTGCAAAAGTAGGTCGTTTAGCACTGTTAATTGCATAAACATTTGTTAAACAATTTTTATATTATATATATGTCAGTTTGCTATTTTTCCCTCAAGTTTTCTCACTACCCATCTATTTACTTAGATTTTTGTAATTGACACGGGAACTCAGATTCTACGCTTTTTTGTTAGCTCCCAGATCATCAATGCATTCATGCATGAAATACATACATGTTTACAGATATGTTATTGAAAATATTATACACTCATTTATCATGCACTAACGGCTACGCCCGCGTAAACTTCCCACGGGAACATTTATTTTTCCGGGATGAAAAGTACTTTCTAATTTATAATTAGGTTTAGAATTAGGATACGACTGAAAGATAAAAAAATTAAGGACGCCTATTAAAATAAAAATATATACTTAAAATGGCCATAAATATAATCTGTCATAAGTCGCATATGACTCTGAAATCTATTAATGCTGTCACACAAAGTCAGCCAGATAGATTTTCGTTTAAATTATATTTGATCTCAATACCCTGGCATTTCCATAACTAATTCCTTTGAATTCTATGTGTTCACTTAGCCCTTGTAAACTGCGTGCCACGCCGCAGCAAATAAATTCCTCTTTGTCGTTAGGAGAATTAAAAGTCCAGTCTGGCTCGTGGAATTCGGAATATATGTTTGCCTGATTTCTTATTTCTCCGCAATGCAGCTACGAATTACTGCGGATTGGGCTCTTTCGTCATGAAACTAGATTTACTGACCATTCGGATAGTCCAAATTATAGATTTTAGCTTTAAAAACAACTAATATCCTCCATAGATCTCTAAGCCAGTAAAGTACGAGTAGCTATTAATTTCACTGACAATTTGGAATCCGTGAGATAGCAGACAAATTTCAGGAGTGTCGCCTGGGCCATGTCCATCTTCGTCGACTTTGGCTTCCTTAGTTGTCAAAAATTACTGTGATCAGTGCAAGCTGGATTATACTGTCCTTCGCCAGACTTCGCGCGACTTCTTAATCCTTCGCGACTAGGATTGTCCCTTCTTCCAGAGACTTTTGTAGTTTTTTGAGAAACATTACATAATTTAAAAGTTGACATGAAAAAGTGCAATTTCTATTAGATGCTTTGACTTTGAAGAACCTGACTTTTGGTCAAATCTATTCCTATAGATTTGACCGAAAGTCAGGTTTCGTCAGAAAAAAAAGAGCCTAAAATTGTATTATGATGAAAAAAAATGGTTGCCTGTAAAGTCGGTTTTACGGGCGAAGATTTTACGTGACAACGTCTTTTTACGCGCGCGGCAGACCGATCATAGTTGAGTGGGAGAGAGACGCAAGGCATTCGGCGGGCCTCTCTCTCGTTCGGTGACTCATCGTAACGTTACCGGGCGTTACACTTTTTCATTAGTGACTCCCAGCCGCAACCTAATTTAAGACGTTGTCACGTCAATAATCTGACGTACGTATCTGCGTAATATTAGAGTTAAACTTTCCTCACCATGTTTTCCATCACCAGACTACATATCATAGTAAATAGTCATATGATGTAACAAGTCATTCTGGTATGTGACACACTAGCGTTGATAAACTACGCACTGCACGTGGCTTGGCCTTTCACCGGCGTCATTTCATTTCAACACATTTTCTCCCAGGAATCGCAATGATTTTCCTTATAAAATGGATGTCAATTGAATGCCTTTGTAACTTGCCTCGTGTTAAAGCTTGTATATTTATAGGTTTCACTTATACCATTTTATCATTGGAGTGTTGTCTTGGATTTTTCAAGCATAAATTTACGATTTGAAATTTTGAATCTGTTTGATTCAAAATTTCAACTCAAGCGTCGCCTCAACGCCTCTTAGATCACAAACACAGTGGCAATAAAAATAGTTTTTATTTTTTGTTTAAGGTCAAAGTGGTAGCGATAATACGGTTTCAATGGTAAACTTCAAACACAATTCCATATTTTCCTTTTCCCCGTCTTACTTTTAAATGTTGTTCACAACGCATAGAGACATAGACAGTACGTCAATTACAAAGGCCCAGCCCTTTGGTGCTGGTATGTGAATTTGTGACACCTTTCACTGCGATGACAACACACGCGTGTCCTATGGCATTTCAATGGCTTTCCTTGAAATAAGGACGTTGGGTAATTCGACTATATATATATATTTTTTATTTTTTTTTCTCTTTAATCTGTTGCTCGTGTGATGTAACAGTGAGAATTAGTATAGCTTATTCTGAAGCTATATTTATCTATTTATTGCAACTTACATAAGTCCCTGTTTAGAAGTGAACGTTAAAACGAAATTTGAAACATTTTCCAAATTTATTTATATTTTTAATTTTCACGGCACAGTGTTTTATCCCATTTTACGGACAGTACATAACTTTGTATTTGTAATTGTTTTTCTTATATCATTCGAGTTTGAAGACACCATAAAGAGCCGGTTTTAAATTTTATTGGAAACGAAAATTGTTCTTTGAGATCTTTTGCCAATTATGAATATAAATTGCTGATCAAGAGCGGTTGCCATGCATGACTATATTTTACACGATGACTATATGTATCTTCCAGATTATGCCTTGGGCAAAATGTGTTTCGATTTGTAGAACAGTAGCTACTATAAGCAACCCTCTCGATAGGGAGGCTCTTTTGTGTTGATTACTGTTAGGATTTATAATTTTCTGCAAAAGACAATAACGTTGGCGAATATCAAAAATGTATCACCACATAAAACACTCTCAAATGAAAGGATGCAATAAATGTCGATCTCACAACAGAACCGGTAAGATTCGGCTGGAACCGGTCGTAACTGGTTCACGGAATCGCGGATCGGAATTCTGCAGACGAAGCCGCGGGATTTGCATAATAAGATTGTTGATACAGAGGTTACTTTTTCATTATTTGGCGGGTTTTCGGTAGTTTATTTCGTGTTCTTGGTAAATTTTAATCGAATGCATGATATAGAACTAAAGTCATAAAATCAATATAATATTTTATTATTTTGTTCTACATATGTAATTAGATAGATAGATAAACTCTTTATTGCACTATTCACAAAGGAGTTTATAAGTTACAACATGATATTCATACATAACGAGTGCAAAGGCGGACTTATCGCAATTATTAGCTGTTTTCCAAAAGGAACATTAAAAAATAATAATAATTTGTAAATATTTTATTGAATAATTAAAATTGAGTAGGCTGATTTTCTGTTGAAAAGCAAATCACCCTACTCAAAATTATTCAAAATTTGCTATAAACTCTGTACAATATTTATTAAACTTAATTGTTCCAAGTAAAACATACTTATAAAAAAAGCCCAACTTAATGCTAACAGTATTAACCATTAGGAAAAGCAGAAAAGAAACAAGACAAATACACTTTAAATAAAAAAATGACACTTAAGTTGACTTCAACCGGAAATGGCTACGTTTTGATTTATCAACAATATCGAATGTATCTATGTAAGTGACAGTGTGTAGGCTTAGTGACTGATTGGATAATTGTAACTGGACCGTCCGGAGTTCAATTCCGATGTCGCCGCCCACCGGTGCACTTGTGGATGTGCGCAAAACGTTATTTAGCGGTACAGTCAATAGCACATCAACCTATTCAAATACATTGCAAAATCGCCACTATTACCGCGCCATAGAGGTTCATGCAGGGTAACTTGATGTGCTGTTGACGACAGTAGCCAGTCGCAAGTGCATGCTGACGTCAAGTCAGCAAGCTTTTGTCTAGTTTCACCTGTCCCAATGTTTGTCTGATCAAATTCTATTTAGTTATTATGATAACCATGACCTCTTGAGGAAACTCCTCAACGGTTTAATTTCAACTCCCAATATTAAATTTACACAACCCAATATAAATAAAAAATCCATCTTAAAATTTACATGAAAATAATTCCCAAATCTTTAATTTTCCATAACACAGATTATCAAAATTAGGAAGTGGTTTCAGTAATGTTAGCGAGATAAGTTCATTCATTCCCACACGTTGTGCGTCAGTTAGATACGCTCGCGGCGATAGTGCCTAGTGGGCGAGTAGCACCGGATGCATTTCGAGTTGCAACACTGTTACACTCACTCCAGCCTATGTACACCCCTGGAAAAGTGACTATATCTATAGGTGGGCGTTCGATGTTCACTATATTTAACGATTTGTACAGCAGGTACAGAGGTATGATCAAACCATCGCCGAACTCGGACAGATGCCGACACGAATAAATGAATATTGCATAGTTTTTATGAGAGCTTTTTTTAAACAATGAAAAACTAGGAATGTCTGTCGAATCAGCCAAAATTTGGCGAACTGTTTAGCGATAGTGTAAAACTAAGGGTAAGTCACATGCGAGCACATGAGACAAAACTGTCGCCATGAACGATATTCTTCGGTATCATCATCACATATTGGCTATGATCGCGCTAAATCGACGTACATTGGTCGGTGTACATACATCTAAAAGGTTATTAAAAAGTTAAGGTTCGCTAGCCATACTGGCCTGTAAGAACAAAAAAAATGTTAAAAGAAATAAACATTTTACAAAAGTGTAAAAAATTGCATGTATATTAATATTGTTAGACGTTTTTTGAGCTATTATAATTATTTTTCCATTATAAGTTATGTAGTTCAGTGAAACTAGTATGCTTTTTGTATAACAATGCAATATAAATCATCCCCTTATATGTTCAAAAGCAACATTTTAATTTCTTCAATCCAGTTCTTGTTCCTTCCATTTTCTATAATTTTCTCATCATTTCCAACTAGCTTATTTAACACTATCGAAATTTTTGTAAGTCATATTTGAATGTTGTATTTTTTTGCTAAGTTGCCCGCAAATGTTGTAATTGCAGTAATGACGTCACTGATAAAGCCTTGCGTTGGTATCTGATCTATGTAGAACGATCACAAAGCGTTAATGATACAGAAAATGACATTTATTCCTATTACAAATTAAGTACTTAACTAACTATAAGTCTGAACCGAAAATCTACTTGATGTTCCACTGTAATATAGAAGCAATATACAATTTCATGAGACTGTATGTATCGTTCAAGAGTATCGACTCTTGAACATTCTCAATTTGAATTGATTCTCAATTGACTCGAGATATTTGACTAAATGCCACTTATGATTATTTATGTTGGCGCGTAAAATTAGCAAGGGCTGCGCCACACCTGCACGAGTTGATCCTAAAGTTGTAAACATACGAATAGATATTTATTATTTACTTGCGGCTTCGCTCCTGCGGTATTCCTAGCCTTTCTCAGGAATGTTACCAACGTAACCATGACCAAACATAACTATAATTAACTAGCTTTTGCCCACAACTTTTTATGTGAGTAAAAATCCGTTTCCCGTTGGAATTTCAGGAAATACCTTCTTAGTACACTGTCCTAGGAACCTACACACCAAATTTCAGCTTTCTACGCCCAGTAGTTTCGGCTGTGCGTTGTCAGTCAGTAAGTCACTCAGTAACAGAACAGTTATATATATATATATATATATATATATATATATATATATATATATATAGATTAATGCATATGTTTGTGTGTATGTCTATAATTTGTACCATAACTACAATACTATTCCGCGTACCTAGATAACAGAATTCTACTGACACAGTTACTGTTGCGTAACATTAGGGTTGCCACTTTTAGGAAATTTAATTATAAAAATGTATTATCAAAATATTAATTACTCTGCGATTTTTCATACTGTTCATGCATGACTTTGCTATATAGCAAGACTAATTATGCTCTTGTCAGATTATGTTATCAGTAATAGACGATAAAAAGAGATGATTTGCTTTTTCTTTGAATTCTGAAATTTTCTTTACGCGTTTCTTCAAATTTTCTTTTTTATTCTCTTTTATCGTGTTATCGATTTCGTTTGGAGCTGTGACGCCGCGAACCCTAGGGTCAGCGTAAAAAGTAACTTTAAAATTTTGAAAATTCGTCTGTTATTTTACTACCGTCTGACCTTACTGCTTTTATTGCTATTGACTAGAACTACTATCAGCTGTTTAAGCTAGGTAACCCTTAGTCGCCTCGTACGACATCCACGGGAGGATATTCAGTGGATATTCTTGTCATAATAATGCATTTTCATCCAAATTAAATGCGTGTACAAAATATCGGCTGAATCGATTTGCTTCAAAATTGAGTTGCAAGTTAAATAAAATCTTGTAAAAATGGCATAGGAAGTGGACGTCACGACATGCGCAGGCGCACGCCCACCACATTGTGAATGGCGTCTCGTCTAAACTGATTGATATCGTCATTCCTCGCCATCTATGCCAGTCACGTCATGCTCAGTTATGTGTAAAAATTAATGGTTTATCTTCAGGACCAAACATAATTATTTATTATCTCATAAATTACATAATGTAAAAAAAATATGTTAAGGACCTAGCATAATCTACGGTTAGTGAAGGCATACAGACGTGACACACCCATGTTGGCACATTTATTTACGTACTGGCAAAAAGTTTGAGATCCATTGCTCCATTCATACTATACAACAAATATGAAGATAAATGTTCCATCTGCTTATGGTTTTGGTTCCTTTTTTAAAACTTGAGAATTCAACATGTTTTCGAAATACGGAACACATATCTTTGGCAGCCAAGGTGTCACGTGAGGCAGGAGGATTCAAACATAAAGTTAATTAAAATGTATTTGTTATGTTTAATCCCGCTTTCAAAGTGTGATCAGAGAAAATATGTCGCCGGTACCATTACTTCCACTGTGGTGACCATACAAGTCTTTCCTTCCGGTCCTTCATTCATTCATTCAAACCCGCCACACACGATGCTCCCACAGGACTCCTTCATCCTGGACGCAATTATACGTTGATTAGTTAATTTGCTTAATAAGTTGTTAAGTTGTATCTATCTAAGCTATCGGAAGATGTTATCATATTTCGTTTCACCTGCCCCGATATTCCATTCCATAAAGTCTAAATGTGGATTTTTTGCACTCCATTCGCATTAAAATTAAAATATTCAAAAGGATCACTAAATTTAATCAGGTCTTAGATAAATTGCATTCGAATCAAATAAAAAATTCAATATTCAAATTCGAAAATGGAACGTTTCGTTACGCCCAAAAAACGACGTAGAAGAATTCGCAGGAGTCGAAACCTGTTCGATAGGAGAGTCCAGTTTTTTTCCATTCGTTTCGTTCATTCACCCGGCAAAGGTTATGGGAAGAATGTCCGGACGCGACGAAACGGAAGCCATCTTGGATTGCATTGGGTCGATGTGTCTTTATTATTAAGAATGGACTCATAAATCATTTATTAATGTTACATATTTAAAAATAAGTTGCATGTAGTCTTTTATCGAGTGCTTTGTTGTTATCAGTGGTGTCAGATTTTGTTGAAGTTACCAAAATGCATTTGACATGACTTTTACGATATTTTTTATCGACATAGTAAAAATATTGGTATCATCAATTTTTAATTGGTTAAAATTCCATTGAATTGCGATATCGAAAAAAATGTATTCAGTAATTCAGTCTTAACATTGATACAAAGTTTAATCGGTTACTTTTTATCATTGTAAATATTTGATCGCAAAGTGTACAGTGCAAATAAAAAGACACCGCGAGTTATATTCGATTAAAGGGTTGTAAAATTAAATATTTTTTTAGTTGCACATTTTTCTATTAAATATTCTATGCCGGCTACACACTATCGCCGAAGTCATGATGACGCGAATGAATGTTCATGACGTGATGGAGTTTTTTATTTATGTTTAACTAGCGGCTCGGGTAAAAACATAATAAGTTATACAAATAAACCTTCCTCAGGAATAACACTATCTATTGGTGAAAAGCGCAAGAAAATCCGTGCAGTAGTTTTTGAGTTTATCGCGAACAGACAGACCCGGCAGAGGACATTGTTTTATAATATGTAAGGATATAAAGTTCGGCGGAATGTTTCGCGATAATGCGTAGCTGGTATGAAATCCTCGCTCACACCCACCAAAGTTGATTATCTGGTGGCGTGTGATTCCGCCCTAGAATAGGACCACTACATATATCCAGTGAGTTTCGTACGAGGCCACAATAGCGTTCCCAAGGATAGTTGACGTCAGTCAGGCGGTTGACGTAACATGGGCCTCTGTTAGTATGTACAGAAGAGAAAGTTGGCTTTATCGCGTCTCTTCTCACACTCTTCAGTGTGGCCTCACCCTAAGTTTAATCACAACGAAGTCACACTACTTTATCAGTCGATAAACCCAATCCCAGGGTCAAGTGCCTAACGTCTGGTCCTTTTTATCACAAAATTTTAACTTCCTTTAGAAACTTTATCGCATTTTCAATTTTATGTGTTATTTATGTGATTCGTTGTATACTTTCCATCTTTATGTGTAGTTGAGAGTATAAATAACCCTCCTTTTTTCTTCGCCGTAGTCGGGTAATGATATAAAAAAATATTGTTTTAGAACAAGCTTTTAAGAAATTTATAGTACTTAATTAATTGGCCAGTATAATTTTCTCAATACCTTCTTCTATTAATTCACTGTCTAAAAATATATACTTAACTGCCCACAGCTCCGCCCGTGGTATTCTGTTTGACCTCGGGTCATTAAATATTTCTATATAAATTTCATAAAAATCGGCCTAGTGGTTTAGCCGTGAAAGCGTTTTCTGTCTGTCCTGCCCTGTCTGCGATAGAAGCCGATGTAAATAACGCATTACAATACATTGCGTTGTTTGTATGAGAGCTTTTATTTACCGTAAGCAACAACCAGCAGTCGGAACCTTAAAATTTGACGAACTGTTTGCTGACAGCGTTTGGCCAACCTGAAAACACGTCATTCATGTTTCCTAGTAGGTATTTAGTTCAATTTTATTTCCACCAATAAAAGTAGTAAAAGCAATAGACAACATGCAACGGTATTCTGCGTTCACAAATACGAGTACCAATTCTAGGAATTATATTACTGTGACATTACGTAGGTTAGTACTAATATTTGCAATTGGCACCGCGCGCACGATATATAACGGTTTAAAGTTATCGCGTTACAAACGTACGTACAAAAAACATATTTTTGCCCTAAGTTGATTTGTAGACCTCGCTCGCTTTGCTCGTTCGTTCAATAAAACATATCAATAGTAATTAAATTGTTTACTTTCAAATACTTGGTTGACTGGAAGAAACCCTTTCTGGGATAAGTCCGCCTCGTACGCGTCTCTTCTTTTTTTGCTGCTTTCTTTGTATGTGTTTTCTCTGTGTAATAAAGAGTTTAAACAAACATTTAAGCTAAAGTATGTTTTATCTCTTCAATGTCGAATATTACAAATTTTATTTTCGTCAATGTCGAAAATTACAAACTGCGATAGTGACAAAACATTAGCTTATAGTATACTTTTTTATGAATAACGCAATTTTTTTACTTCAAATAAAATTGATAAACTCAAGACTGTTAACACAGAAAATATGCACTTATACATGATTCGCATTCAATTAGACCATCTCGAAATATATTTTCGGAAGCCAGAGCCTTTTGCAGTTACACACGAGTAGTTTGGACTAGAATTGGAATTCAGTCAAAACGGTGAAAGGAGCAGGAATTCTTAAAAGTCACTTGATTACACTTAATCGGTCGTCGACTTGAGACATGACGCGTTGAACGAAGCTTTAAAGCAATCACTGAAATCTTCTGTATGAGATTGACGGCCTTCGTTCAATAAAAAAAAAAAAACTAAATTGCGCTCTTCAATGATGAATCAAGAGTTCAAGATATAGAAAACTAAATTTTTGAATGTCGAATTTGACAAGCATTCCAAAATCAAAATTTAAATTTCAGTCACGGGTGCATTCAAAACAAACAAATCGCTTGTGATTGTGACTCATAGCGCCGTAACGTTTTCCCGCCTAAACCGTTAAAACAAGCTTATCGCTGCGCACCAATTTGTCAACGCGTTCTTTATCATAACGTAACAAGGTTTAATTTTGCTTGTATATGTTTTCGTGAATGCAAATGTTATTGTGGGTTATAAATAGTGCAGCGCGTTCTGCGAATTGTTTGAATCCATTTTCCTCTTCGATGGAATGCTTGAGGTTTGACGTCACCGAACCAAACGCACCTTCGTTTAATTAGCAAGATAGCATGCTAATGGGGGGTTTTGGTTATCTGTGGCGATTTTTCGTGACATAGAGTTGAAAGTTGAGACGCCGAATTTAATTCTTTTTTTTCTTCTTCCTTTTATAAACTAAATACTGTACTAGGTACCATTACCGCTACACATGTACCATTGTATTTAAATAACACATAAATGGGAATAAAATCAATGAGCAATGCATGGAAATAAAAATAATGAGTGGGTTTTCGTATATTTTTTAACTTACTTTACCTCTTAGTGTCCCACTGCTGGGGAAAGGCCTCCGCTTCCATTTTCCAGAAACTAGGTTACGACTTTTTGTTTTTAAACCTGTATGTATAAGTTCTAAGGATACTTTATTAAAAAGTATTTCCTATGGTTCTAAAGCCAGCAAAAACTATTATGTATAAATCAATAAATCATCAATTAATATATACAAAACTCGGAGTATCGGACAGACAGACAGACAACACGTAGCCGAAACTAAGTTGAAGTGTAAGAAGCTCTAACAAAGGAAATTCCAAAATTCGCACATGAAAAGAAGAAAAAATGTATTTTTACTCACGAACGAAGCGACGATCAAAAGATAATACATATATAATATATCCTCTGTGTACGCAACACGTACGTGCGTGCGTGTTAAATAATAGGAGAAAGTTTGCAAATATGTATTTCAATATATTACATTATGTATAACAATAGGATGGTTTTAAGAAAGAACTGTTTCCTTGACATGTGTATTGATTTATTGATGTAGGAGTAAAAACTTGTCAATGCGTAATGCGTACATGAACAGACAGGGCACGAATACGGTTGTATGCAAATCGGATTTTAATAGAAAAAATAAAAAAGTGGCAATTGCTATTCGAATTGGTATTGCTGTTCGAATGCCGTTCCAATAACAAAATTAAATCCTCTGCTAGAACATTTTTTTTTCAAGAATGTTTAAATAAGTACCTAGTATGATTTATCGTTTCATAAAATCATGATCTAGAAAATTGTGGCATTTTTTCACTGATAAACCTACAAAAACTTCAATAATCACGAAAATACAAATAACTTTAGGGGATGAGAACTAATTACCCTGTACACAAGCTTCATTTATACACCGTTATTTTCTTAAATGCTAGAAATCATTCATGCATACAGAAAAAAATTAACCATTAATAAAACAAAGCGTGTGAAAACGAGAACGGCAAAGAATTTCCCCATCGCACTACAGACATGTCATGAAAACCAATAGCAAGCGATTAGGTGGAAGAATGGCCAAAATTGCCCTGTCTTGTAAGAAAAGATATGAGGAATGACGCGTGTCAAGATTTGTATGGGAATTGTTGCTAGGGTGAACGAATAATGGCGTAATCATTCAGTTTTGGTTCGGTTTTTCGTTCAGTTTAAAAATTCGAAACTCTTAGCAATTTGGAGATTTCAAAATTCGAATTCGATTTGAAATAGTAAAACTCCTATTGGTTGTTAAGAAATCAGTCATTATAACTAGTTAAAACTGGTTAAAGTCACGTGTTTGTCACATTGCATTGGAACTAATTAATGAAGTTAACAAGGAAATATAACCATGCTAATAATGTGATTACCACAATTCACACAAGTATATGGCGGATGCCTAATTTTTTCAGGAAAATGATTACCCAATAGCAAATTTAAAGTCCGTTTTTTCACGGGTCAATAACATGTAAACAATCTTCATAGAAATTATTTCTTGAATTTTGTTGTAAATAAATTAAATATTAGTTGAAACCTATACTTTGTAAGGTTAAATATTTGTTAACGGCGAAAGTAATTCCCTTTAATTTTTCATTTAAATTCAGAAGCATTGGTGTTTATCTTATTCAAATTATATTTCCTTTTTCTTTACTTAAGTAGGTATGTATAGCAGCGACTGTACTATATTAGCACACTATTCTTTTAAGGTTAAGTCTAAATATTTTAAGATTTTATATATCAATTTACACGTGTTTTGTAAATAAAATATCTTTTAATCTTTTATCTTGTCTAATAAGTCTGTTTTAATTTATTTTGTTGTACAACCATAAAAATACATGGCGAGATTGTTTACATAATAAGATTTGTAAGAAAAAACTAACTTTACTTAGTACCTACTTCAGCTAAGTCGTATTGGCCTTTAATGAGATATTTTCGTCAGTAACAATAATTTTTGTGATCCATATGTTATCACATATTTCCAAGTATTATTACTAACAATTTGTTTTCGATTAATTAACCCCATATATAACGAATTATTAGACTGTATGGATCCAGCTTCGTGATAATTGAATTCTAATTATGAATTACCGTTTGATTACCGTAAAAAGGTCAACTCTAAAGTTCACCTCGAGTATCTTTGAAAGTAGATTGATATGATTTTTTTATATTTCTTGATGACATGAAAAATTAATGAATGAACGAATTTATTTATTAGTTATAATAAAAATATCGCAAACACATTTTCTCTCTTCAAGAACTAAAATCTTCTGATAATATTTAGCAACATAATATATATCTTAAATTAATGTTATTGATTTTAAGTTTAATGTATACGTAAATTTTATGTTTTATGCATTAAAAGACATATTGCGCCGACCCCAAATGACTTAATATTATTAATTGCTTAGTACAGGTATTAAACGCGCACACGTACCTTATATAAACTTCGGATGTTTCTGGTCGTGTTACGTGTCAAACGCTCGGTGACCACGGGTCGTTGCAACACGACCCGAAACGGCCGAAGTACGAAGTATAAAAGGTACGTGCGCGTTTAAACCTGGATGATTAAATTGGATATTGTGTTGTATTACGAATATGGGCCCATATAGATCTACCCATGTATGATCTGTGTGTAAGTGATAAAAAAAATCTAAGCGTTCATCAATACTGTGAACTGGTATCAACTTGAGTGAGATATCATTAGTTCCCAAAGCCATGGGAGCCCGATAAAGACAGGAAGTCTGTGGTAGCCTATCAGGACTTCCTCCTCATATACTCATTAGTCTAATTGGCTGTTTTTACACGATTTTCCTCAACAGGGTTTTTTGGGTTCGATTGTCTCATCTGAGCGGTTCCCGATTGACTCACCGTCGAGCGTCGGAGCCCAGGGTCCGCTCTCCTACTTTTTCGTCTCCACTTTGCACGGTTGTCGGCATCCCTAGTTGTCAGACCATTCCATTAGTTCAATGATCGAAGTTTTCGGTAAAACTAATGGGAATGATCGATTGGCGCGCATATCATCCTTGACATCACGCCGCCATTAGTAGATATACAAATCAAATGTTTTCTGTAATTGAAATTACTTTTTTTGTTAATTGATTTAATTAGATTTATTGTTATTACTGCTAAACTGCATCAGAGGCGTGTCCGTTTTGGCGAAACGCCAAGCATTGATAGATTTACTGTCCTTTTGGGCCATGAGGTTGGAAGATATTCCTGGAAGAACAATCTCGTGATAAAATTAGTATGATAAGAATTAACTAATGCATGGTTTTAAATTTGATGTCAGAAGCATATAAATATGTAGAATACTTACTACGAATTTTATATGCTTGTATATAGTTAAAGACCCTTTTAACAAATTTCTGCCCCCAGAGACCAGACATGGTGGGTGAAAGTTTGTATTACAAACGCACCCGTAACATTTAGCCGCGTGACAAACAAACAACACACCAAACAACTTTTATTTACGAATGTGCTAATTGCTAACACTGGTTTTTGATATAAGTCGCCCTAAAGTCATCTGAAGTGACTTTTACGATTACCTACTGAAAAACATTACTAATCTATGACATTCCGTGTCTCACCATCCGCCTACCCTTGTCCCACTTTATGCGGGGTCGGTACAGCATGTCAGTCTCCTCCACTTGTCCATGTCTGATGCTAACCGATCTCTTACTTCCTTTTTAGCCATATCCTGCTCAACGCACTCCACTCATCTCTTCTTCAGCCATTCCGTGTCTATCGACGCGATAGTCTATGGTCAACAGAAACGGTCCATTATTCCGGACAAATGGCCGGGCGGATGTCCATTACATTAGGAAAGTGTTAGCGATTAATATATAGAACTTAATGAACTAGAAACTTGATGTTGCCGTGGCGCGGTTTAATAATACGATAATATATGGCGGCGATCTGTTATTAGGAAATTCAGTTTTACACTTAAGTATTACGAGATTAAAGGTCGTCTGTAGATGAAAGATACAAATAGAAAGTAGTAACAGTTTGAGTTAGTTTGGACATTTATTGAGAAGACGACCAACTAACTAAAAAAAACATAAAGATTAATGGTTACAAATTCAAATTTAATTTTTTAAATTCAATTTAGGATGATTGATATAGGTACATCACTTATTGACGTCAAAATTTACTTTAAAATAATTTTACTGCCGACTTCCAAAGCGTAGGTGAAGAAAAAGCGGCGCAACACACTTCAACGCAGCCTTTTGTCTTACAGAAGAGAAAGGGATGGATGCGTTTAATAAGTGCTGGCGTGATGTCGTCAGGAATGATATGCGAGAAGAAATGGAAATCGGAACCTGGGCTCTGACGTGGCTGAGGAAGTAACACGGACAACGGTCAGATGAGACAAAGAGAGATATGTGAACGTCTCGCCTGTAAAGCGTATAAGATTGAGACACTAATAATATCTTGATCTACTAGATATCACCGTCTTGTCAAGTGGGCGAAAAAATCTATATTTATATTTTCACGATAAAATGTATCAGTAAACCTGAAAACCTCGTGACCCATATGCCACAAAATTCACTTTCGCTCTACCTTCAGAATGTTGACCGCATACCCAGGTTACAAAATAATAATATTACAGAAGAATAGCTGGAGATGACCATGTATATATCTATAGTCAAAAATTAATTTCCCATCACTCTGAAAAAATGACGAGAAACAAACAAATGTTCTCATTCATTCGTCTCATTTCGCTTACTTTTTGTTCTCACTGGTTACATTCCCGAAAAAGCGCGACATTTATTCGCATAGTACGTTTTCTCGGTGACTTCCTCAGGTGTTAAGCGTCCGAGCAAAGAATCCGCTTTCCTACTTTATATACTCCACCTCGGTCTTCGGCGTTTTTTGTTTTCATCAGATATTAGCGTACATATCCTCCTTGACAATATGGCTGACAAGACGATAACAATGTGCATCATCATCATCGCCATCATCTGCAACCCTCCGTGACCCACTGCTGAGTAATAGGCCTCCTTCCGTCAACATTCTTTCTCCTGGGCCATCGTTATTGCCAGCAATTGTCTTTACATCGCCGCTCGACCATCTAGCTGCCCGATATCCTACGCTCGCAATTGAAATGTTATTTCCGTACTCTCGCTATTTTGCCCGATGGATCAGCTCATAAATCGTGGGGCAGGTCGGGGCCCGGGTTCAGAAACAGAAAAACAAAAGCGGTCATAAAATATGAGATCCCCTCAGAGACGGCGACGATTGCTGGTTTTAAAAGGCTGTATTTTTAGTTTTAACTACCGCTGGCCGGTTATTGGATTCCGTTTTATGAACACTGAACCGCCCAGGCTTTGCACGGATATAATTAATAGCGATTTTTCAAGGTCTCGCGTTTGGTAGGTCAGTTTCAGTTCGTTTTCAGTGATAATTCAGGTTGGGTACCCAGAATATGATATTTTAAGGCTTGGTTGTTTGAAACATAGCTTTAAGGACAACTCTTTAATGGTCTTGAAACAAATGAAAAACATAGAATGTGCCAGCTGCCACGTAGATTGTAAAAGTCAATCAAGGACTTTTCCTTTTGCCCTTTGGCTATAAATTTATTTTCTTCTCCAGCAACTTGTCACTATTTAATCTCAAACCCATCATAGAGCTACACGTGGCGTTCGAGTTTCGCAACCCTTGGTACTGTCTATCCCGTATGGGAATAATTATATCATATATATGTATATAATATTGTTTTGTTTGTTATCTTAATGCTGTACTGAATCATTGCAAATAAATGAATTATCAACATATGACAGGGACGGCAAGGCAAAAATAAGATGATTTGTCACTTTTTGATTATTTGACATCAGACGGAAAATTAAGTGATAAGGGTTCCTTTTGTGGACAAAATTCTGACAAGGAGTAAACTCATTTTTAAACATGACAAAAGTTTTTGTGCATTAACATAATAATAATGTGCATTTTTTTTTTAAATGGAATTGGGCGGGACATGTTTGCCGCATGCAGTCGGAACGTTGGACCATTTTAGTGGACCTAGGTGTCCAATGTGTATTGGACACCTAGGTGCGAAAAGAGGAAACGTCTCCCACGTTTCCTCCAAGCGTTGGAGTGATAATCTCCGAAGATTTAAGAAGAAATGTTTAGACTTGGAACGGCTTGGAGGGAGGTGGGAAAAACTTTTGCCCAGTAGTGGGATGGAATACCTATTCCATCCTCTAAGCAATATGTTTTTTTTAACCTTAAAAGAAAACATATTGCTTAGTGCATTAGCATAGCAAGGTAGGTATGTATTAAAATTTACTTGAAGCAAGCTATCAAATTTCGTGTACACTTTGCATTCTCCTATGACAACATTCCGAAATTCCATTGTTTTTCGTAATTTTTATACAAAACAAATAGAGACAGCTGCCCGAATTTGAATCCTATGATTATTAATGTAATGTAATTTAGATTGTGCAATTATTTTGAATTCGACAACGGATATGCCATTATGCAATGTCATTTCCACAACGCCTTGGATCACTGATACAAATGTTTGTACAGAAAATTTGAAGTTAAATTTTGAGATGGTACAGTCAGCAGCATATCAAGCTACCCAAATTAGTTGCAAATTCATCCGTATTGTTGCGGCATAAAGTTACGCAGGGTAACTTAATGTGCGGTCGACTGGACACGGGTAGAATATAACCTGAAATTGCACTCTCCCATCTGAACGTTCCTTTGGTATTCATCTTCGTTTTCAGCCTACATTAACCCACTGCTGGGTATAGACCTTCGCGCCACTTCCTACGTCCCTGTCTCATCCATCGCTCTTGGTTGTATTATCTGCTGTGAAATCTTGAGGCCATCCATAAAAAATAAGCCTTAAATTTTGAAGTTTTTGTTGAAACACATTTAGGGAATGCTGATTTTGCCTCGGCAAAAACAAACAAAACACAAAACTTTAAGTTTTTAATGAATACTAGCTTTTTCGCCCGCGTGAATTTCCCGCGGAAACATTTATTTTTCTAAGATGAAAGGTACCCTATGTCCTTCTCTATACTTTAAACTACATGTGTGCAAAATTTCAAGGTGTTTGATTGAGCATATAGTTCATGAAGAGGTAACAAACTTACTTTCGCATTTATAATATTAGTTAGGATTATTTAAGATGTCAGTACATGAATCCTGACTAAACAATAACTAACAAAATATTAAGAAGTGTGTAACTTAAATCTAACATTTTGTGGAATTTATGTCGTGTGATAATATTTCCTCAAGTTGAGATCTTACATATTTACTATCTGTTAATAATGGTATCCTTGTCGTGTATGTAAATAAGTTAGTTCTAAGCATTGACGTGGTGTCTATTCTGAGAATTTGTTGTTTCTATGAAAAATTACGTGTGTGATATTTGTAGTTTATTTAGATATATTTTAAAATGATTCCTCCGTAACTAATACTACTAATATTATACATGTTATATTTGAGCCTAAAATCAACTTAACGTGTTTCTTAGATAACAACTGAACTGCACTTTTCAGGAAAACTTCATTTGCTAGTGTAGTTTTTTTAAGAACTTTTTCAACCTATACGAATTCTAGTATTCAAACAAAGAACATACCCATAAAAGAAAAACATGCGCCTCGATTCTCATATAAATAAAAAATAAATAGTAGACTGAGCGTTGCGAATTCCATACACGCCTGGGTAAGAACATTTCTCTAATCTCTGTATAAAATTCCCAGTTGTGAATCCGCGAGGCTGACTTGATCTTTGAAAATTTTCGTTTTTCGATTCGACTGTGATTTTACAACCGGCCGCCTACTTGACGTCAACTCTCCTTGGGAATGCTGTTGTTGCCTGTCAGCTGCCTACGCTCTGTGTCCCTTAGTCGCCTTGTACAACATCCACGGGAGTATATGGTCTATTCTAGAGTGAAACCACACGCCATATAATTAAGAACATTTTTACCCAATTTGTATTTATTTTACATTTATTTATTTAAATTTTATTACCAAAAATTTAAAAAGGCGGATAACTAGTAAATAGATTGTTTAGGGCGGAAACCATACCCCACATTCACATTCAAATCCATATTAATATTATAAAGAGGTAAGCGTTTGTGAGTTTGTATATTTGAGACAGTAATCTCCGAAACTACTAAACCGAATTCCAAAATTCTTTCACCATTAGAAAGGTACATTATCTAAGATTGCTATAAGCTCTATTTTACCTCAAAATTTCCACGGAAGCGAAGCCCCGGGCAACATCTAGCATTCAATGATTTTGAAAAGTCTTGCTACAGAACGACCTCACCGGCCAATTAATTTTGTTCATCAGTAAATCATTTCTTGCTGCGGCGTCTTTATTATTAGTCTGTGCAGACAGACCCATAGGACCCGGAACCCTAGCAAGATGGCCGCCGTCTGGAGGTCACCGACTGGTTTCCTTTGTCGTTGAGCCCTGACCTACCTTCGCTTGGAATTTTGGTCGATGACCAGGTATAACTTTATGGTTTTGCTAATTAGATTTTTATGTTGGACAAACAGTGATATGGCCCCGAGAATACAGTTGAACTTGTACTAGGAAATGATTATTCAGGACATTGATTGGGTGGAAAATATGAAAAACGTAAATACAAGATTCTTATGGCAAAATAAAAATCAAATCATTCATACAGAAATTAGGCCTTCACAGGCACTTTTTCGTATCATATAATTTCGGGATAAAAGTACCCTATGTGTTGTTCCAGGTGACTGTATCAAATTTCATAGCTATCAGCACAGTAGCTTTTGCGTGAAAGAGTAACAAACATACTTAAACACATACATCCTGACAAACTTTCGCATTTATAATATTACTAGGATATTGCTGCGGACAGAGCCGCGGGTAGCAGCTAGTAAAACATATTTAAATAAACGCAGTATGCTGCTAAGGGCCCCATTATGTTCGTATATCAAGGAATATATTATTCACGTCTCGTTTCGGACATAAAACTTTAAAAATGGCTGCTTCCGCGGGTTTGAAGTCGCCGCGTCGTACTTTGATAAATGGCGTCACCCTCCTCATGAAAATGAGTACTTGTTTTATTTTCACTGGTTGAATGTTAGAAATAGAAGGACTTCAGCAATTTAACATGTTTATTGGCCATTTGTTTACTACGAAGCGTGTATGAATAAAATACAATAAAAAAGTTCACTTTTGCTCCTTCAACGTGTTCCCGATCGGTGATGTGGCGCCGCGAAGCAAACGTTAAAAATTAAGCTTAGTATTGAAGATTCGAGTGTGATTTTACAGCCGGCCGATTGACTGACGTCAATCCAATCCTTTGGATCGCTATTGTTGTCTGTCAGCTGCCAAGGCTGTGTTCCTTAATCGCCTCGTTATACTTCCACGGGAGCAAGTGGTCTTATTTTAAGGCGGAACAACAATTTTAAGATCCATTTACCACATCATAATTTTAAAATAATAAAAAAAATATATATTACTGAGAGGCTGACGGAATTTTATTGATACTATAGCTATTCGAGATTATTGTCTCGATCGATATCCATATCCATTATCGAGATCGACCATCGATAATAAAACTATCGATTTTCCGACAACACTACCTGAAAGGCAGTACCTACCTATTGCGTCATTATTAGACTGAAATGCGTGGGCACCACGTGCCAAAGTCCCGCCCACAGTGCAATTAATAAAACCCTGGCTGTGTGACGTAAAATGAGACGGTTAATCTTTCGCTCCAATTGAATATTATGGGTTATAGCCAAAAACAGAACATTTTTTTTTTCAAAACGTTCTAAGGAAGCTATATTAATAAAATTGATTATTAGTTCCGGAAAATAGACTTTCAGCCTTATTGAATTTTTCATCTTCGAAATGCGAAAGTTTGTCTGTCTGTCACGGTTAAACCGCTGGGTCGATTTTGATGAAATTTGAAGTAGATATGATGATTACCCGAGATAAATAAAACACAGACTACCGCGGGTAATATTGGCTTACTAACTGCTGGTATTGTTTTATTTAACAGTAATCCAATATTTTGGGTTGGTAGATTCGTCATAAAAAAAGTACGGTGATGATCGTGTCAAATTTAAAAATAAAGTAGCAAATTGAACGTGAACCCAAATTTTGGTACAGTGAACAGCACATCCAGTTAACCTGCATGACCCTCTATGGCGCGATAATAGCGGTGAGTTTGCAATGGATTTGCATAGGCTGATGTGCTGTTGACTGTACCAGTCTTTTATATAAAAACTCTTCTTCGCCATCGATAATACGATAATATTATTCATCGCATTGTATAACAATTATTAAACCTTCGCAAATATAAAGTCGCTCCTCGGTAAAATGTAATTCAAATGTTACTTAAGTCGTAATTCTATTTTTAAACGCTGACGACTATTCCCTTTTCAATTTGCGGTGACGCCGATGACGTAATAGTCCTCAAATGAATGAATGAAACGAATGGGTGAGTGTCTTACGCTTACACGTTACCTAGTACTCGAATATTACGAGCTATCGTATCGTATTCACGACATTTGTGTCTTGAATAAGATTTTAATAACATTTTCTTCAATGTATGAATGAAATGGTAATTTAGTTCATGTATTGTTCATTATGGAATGTCAATATTGAACTATATGTAATATAAAATTAAATTTTAACTGTTATGTAACTTCGAATTAACTTTAACTCAAATATACGGTATAACACAGATTATGTGACTTTAGTTTAACATTCAATCCGTCGTGAAACGTAAGCATAAAGCCTAGATTACATGAGGTTAGTAAGCAATAAATGATCTTTAGTAAATCGCACCGTATTAAAAAAATTATATTGATGATAAAAAAATATTTATATTTTTTTTTCATATATATATAGTACGGCGTTTTCCCAAGGAACAAATATCGAATATTTTTTATATAATATATTTATTTAATGAAAGTTTGAACTATTGTTATCTATGCACTTTTATGTTTCACTTTACAAAAAAAACCATTTGGACGGAAATCAATAATATCTTTGAGGGCGGCTTGAAACCCACCGGAGTAGATTTTATTCCCTTGCAAAAGTATATAATGTTCTCCTTGTAATAGTTTAGGAGAAAATAGTGCTATACATTTACATCCTGTGTCCAAAGATATTTTCCCCTACTTTTTTCCACGCAACATGTGCGGTACACGCATACAAGTTGACAGCTTCCGTGCTATTATGTCTATGACTTTTTGACATCTGTTAAGATATAAATCAGGCGTACGCAATTCTCAAACTAAATTTCCTCCCGCGCCGTCAGCGTACGTTGTAAGGTGTATTACTGTCAACGTCAGACTGTCATAACCAACTGTCAATATCTGTATCTCTTTATTCAACATTTTATTTATTTTATTTATTAAACTATTCTTCCAAATGAAAACATACTTATAAACAAATGAGAACTTAATGCTAAAATAATTATCTCCCGGCTAACCATTACTTATATATTATATTTAATTCATTTTTCAAAAGTTTATTCAATAATTGGACTTTCACAGGTAGATAAGATACGTTTTCGCGACAAATATCGTAAATATCATATTGATCTAAATGATACAAATGACTAGCATTTTTGTTATACCATTGCTGGAAAGAATCGCTGAAAGATATCATGACGACAATAAAAGCTTGTTTTAAAAACGACATTTTTATAATAAAACTTATATAACCTTAAAGTGCTTTATCCTATCCCCGTGTAAACTTTGCATTATCCTGTCACGTAGCTTGCAGCTGCACTAGCGAACTCGATAATGACTTGAAATTTCAATTCACATGTTTTTCTTATCGTTGGAAATATTTTAAACATTGCAATTTAAGATATATTCGTGAGGCCCGTAGTAATTCGCATAGTGGCGATAATACGCGGCCTTCGTCTTTATCCATAAAATGCGTGGCACATATTCGGTTGCTGGGCGAGTGAGTGCGTATCGACGCGCGTGGTCTGTACGAGTGTTATTTAATAGTAAGTTTATTGTGTTATAGTGTTGGTATAGCAATTGTTATGATTTTTTTCTTTGACTGATGTCAGTGCTTAATTAACTATTTCCCAATTATTCATGTCACTTACATTTACTAAATGTCGAAAACAAAAATTGTTATAAAATCTGTATGTTTTGTGTCCTATGACGTCACATTATATACGTAGATTTTCATGAATCCAAAACAATAGCAAATTACATAATAAATAAAATTGATCTGACAAAGTTATTAAATAATCGTGTAGGTAAGTTTATTTAAATACCTTTATGTTTTTTTATTATTTACCCTATCAAATTTTACAAAAACTAAATGTGATGTGAGTCTTTGGCAATGTTATCTATGTTAATGTTATATGAAATTCGAACTTGCTTTTTTTAATACTAGCCATTTGTAAAACTTAATGCGCCCCGGGATTCGCTCATGTAAGAAATTCGGGATAAAAAGCACTCTGTGTGCTATCTAAAAATATAATATTTTAACCACGAAATTCTTGTGATCAAATTTATTTTCAACCTTCCGCTGACTTTTACCGCCATTAGAAAACAATATATACGATTCTCTACGGCTATCTGAGCCTGAAACAGATGTTTTCCAGTTAATAACTACAGCTTAGTCCCTAAACATAGGAAACTATAGACACCGTCATAGCTTTTGAGACATGACATATGACCACAGACAATGAAACCTAGGGTCTGTTGTCAGGGGATGTGACAGAGCGCTAATATTGTTTGTACCTCATCATGTGCGTGTACGGTATAACGCCTACGCCTATAATAACGCCGAAAATTGTATTGTCCTCTCATCTCAATCTCATATGGCTGCGCTGACTCGATGTCTTTAGTTTTTTTGTGTTTTTTTCAGATGCGACTTGAATAAAATCTGACAACAGTAATAAATAATAAATATATTAGCACAAATCACACAGATTGAGCTAGCCCCAAAGTAAGTTCGAGACTTGTGTTATGGGATACTAACTCAACGATACTATATTTTATAACATATATAGATAAACATCCAGGACCAGTGTTTTTATGTCTCCTAAAATCGCAGATATTTGTCAAGTTTTAGGTGCGTCTGTGCTCGTTTTAGTGTTCGTGGAATACGATCCAATCCTTGTACAGTATGGGCCGTTGAGTGGTTTCCATTTATAAATATATCGAAGTATAACATCAGCACTGCAGTTGAGAATATGGTTACGACCTCATCTTGGAGCGCATGTCAGCAATTTGAAATAAATTTGTCGTTCACATCCTGAAAACGTCGGCACGTCGCGACGAGGAAATAAGGAAATTGCTGAACTTGAAATTTTTATGTACTTTGATGTTTATTTGCTAACTAGATTTGGCCCCCGGTTTCGCTTACGTAAATTTCTCTGCGAAAGCGGAACAAACATGGCTTTCATACAAACTTTCACCCCCCAATGATTTTCATACTTTCACCCCCGATAATTGGGTTCTTTTTTGAAAAATGTAGCCTATATCTGAATAAGGGTCTTGATTTATCAATTCACGTAAACTACTTCGACGTAAAAGTAAATTTGTACAGATAACTATAGGTACTTATTTCCATAGTGTCATATATTTTCATACTACGGAATTTGTATGTCTTCACCTCATTTTGGTTGTTTATTGGAAGCACAATTTATAATACTTTTTCTTTTCAGTTTCCTGCGGAGAATTCTTGCGTATATCAGTGAATTTTCACTATCTTACTATATATTTCAATTATTACTATATATTTCAATAGCAAACTCGTCGCTATTACCGCCCCATGGAGGTTCATGCACGGTAATTTGATGCACGGTAACTGTACAAATGTACAGTTACCGTGCATGAACCTATTAATTTGAGTAGGTTTATGTGCTGTTGACTGTACAAGCAAAGCCAAGTTTAACGTTCAGCTTGGAGACTAATTTCCTATGCAACTAAGGCATTGTGAGGCAAATTCAAGTCAGGGGTCTCCGTGATGTAACCATTAGATACAATCCGGACCTACCTCAATGAAGTGAAGTCGACAAGGACACTGCAGGTTGCATAATAGGCACATTGTCATGTATGAACTGTATGATCTGTATGCGCGTAACATATGCGCGAGCTATTTAGCTACTCGCATATAAAATTCATATATACGTCTAGAATTAGCAAATTTTGTACCTATTTAACCTATTTAGAAGTGGTGGTGTATGGTTAAGACGCCCTACCTGTGAACCGAATGGTCCCAGGTTAGAGTCCTACTCGTGCCACACGACTTTGTATACCAATCTGAGTCATGTAGTAGTATTCATCGACCACCACTTGCTTCCGGCGAAGGAAAACATCGTGAGGAAACCTGCACTCTGGTTTATTATCAACCTGTGTGTGTAATGGAGAAGGCAAACCACTTTATTAATAGTGCCAGGAAAGTAGTTGTATGTGTTTCATTCCACGTAATGACTACGATCCTCGGCCATGAGGAATACGTCTATGAAGTAGAGTAACTGTTTAGCGTTTGACTTTGCGGCTTCGCGCTGGACAAATTGTCGACGTTCCTACGGCTACAGACGATCAAGGTCTCGCAAGATCAGACAGATCGAGGTCTCGCAAGTGAGAAGAGAATTTACGTCTCTCTCCGTGATCTGTCTGTATTATGTCTGTAATTGTGTTCCGAGGAATTGTTCGATATGATGTCGCCGACGACGGGGTTTCATGCTTACACCTCACCGCTTTAAAATGAAGCTCCTTCCACTTACTCCAAGTTTGTGGCTCCTCGCCATGGCTTCTTTTAGAGACTACAACATGAAGTTAGCAACGATACATGTGGTGGTACACCTGGTTTTGCAGGCGTTTATAGGCTGCTATGGCCGATCTCATAAGGTGGACTGCATTAATTGTGTCCATTATCGCCAAAATTACCTTTTTTTTTCAACTTGACATAGTCATCGTCATCCTATAATTTTTTAGAACATTTGAACGCGTATTCTCCTTGTCTACATTTAACCAACATTTAAATAGCGCCAACGGTAATCAAATTTGAACATCTATTATTTTTATCACGTGCCCGTTGAAAAGTAATTAAAATAAAATTCGCACAGAAACGGATCTAAGAGGGGAATAAACGTGTCCTAGATATGATTTACGTAGCGACATCACGTGATACTGGCGCTTACGAGTGCGCATCCAAATTCTTGATAACAGCAAGGTCACATTGAACTTGTGAATGGAGATGGGCCCGGACGAGCTGATAATGATAACCCTCGACCCGATCTCGGTTTCGTAACGGACCTCGGTGAGATAATATTTGACTTTCGATGTACTCTGAGGCTGCTGTAGTCAGCTTCTAAAATATACGTATCAATATTTTGGCGCGGTGGTTGTGGTTAAAATTGGGACCGTCCCACTGTGATCGAATGGTCCCAAGTTGGAATCCTAGTCGCACCACATGAAATCAAATCATTTATTCAGTAGTGGGCAGCATGTCTGTTTGCTTGCTTATAAAATACTTCAAAGTAAGCATTTAGCGACTATGTAGATATTATAATGTAGGACGTATGTACATCATTATATTATCATAAATACATTATTTCCCAGCTTATAAATATTCATACGAGACATACAAATCATTACAAAGGCTATTCTAGTAAATAAGTCAAATTGACAATTATGTAAATGTGAGTAAAATGTATGAAATGTATGTATCAGGGACGTTGGGATCCAACGTGTGAATAATCACCCTGGCATTTTGAGCACAGATCATAAATGTTACAGAGTGTGGGAGCATTGTAGCAGTTATATTTATATGTTAAACTAGCTGCGCTCCCGGGCTTCGACCCAGTGGAAAATCAGGAACTAAAAAAAAAATTTAATTGTTCCAGATATACAAAGGATTAGACGTGGTGACGGCCAAGGCGAGCGTGCAGGAACGGGAGACGGTGAAGCATCATCTCCTTGACATCCTGGAGCCGCACCAGATGTTCACAGTCGTCGACTTCAGGAATAGAGCCCTCAAGATTGTATCCTTTACTAAGGTTTCAAAAGCTATCAAAACGGGAGAGAATCGGAGATGAAAGAAACAAAGAGATGTGGAAATATTTCTTTATTTGAACAAATATTCACATTTTTTCCAAAAACGAAGATATATTGTTTTCGAAAACATGACTTTACATTATTTACAGCGGTGTTAAAGATAACTTTATCCAACACCGGCTATCAAGTATGCAAAATAAAATTACCTCAATAAAATAAATCACCGTGCCATCCCCAAAGACTGGTAGCATTTTCCCTCTGCGCCATTATGCGTCTCTTTATCGTATTTTAATGTAATAATTTTAGGATATAAATTTTCAGTTAGTATAATTATACAATAATTATTGTAGTTAACTGATACACACAGTGTTACAAAAAGGCTAGAGGCATAAGCCTCCAAAAAGTATTTTGATTAACTGGACCAAGCCACTGGCTGAGATGATTTCCTCCGAATATACGGAGCGTAAGGCGTGATTTATCAATAACTAGATGTTGCCCGGGGTTTCGCTCCCGTGGGAATTTTGAGATAAAACATAGCTTATAGCAACTTGAATTATGTACCTTTCTAATGATGAAATAATTTTTGAAATCGGTTCGGTAGTTTCGGAGATTACGCGCCTCAAACATACAAACTCACAAACGCTTACCTCTTTATAATAATAGTATACATTGCTTGCACTTATTTCGAACCTGAAAAAAAAATATTAAGACTGACGAAATTAAACTTTAATTATAATTATGTCTCCCTATTTCTTTCACCCAATGATTCCGATCTAAAAATACACACTCACACAATCAAATAAATGTAATTTTAGAACAATTAAGAGGGAACCGATAACTCCGCCCCGAATTATAACGCTTTTCGAGTATTGATACAACTGCGCACGCGTCGGAATGTTGCTAACTGTCTGTACACTCTACCTATAGTGATGACTCTCAACATGAAAAGTGAAAAGGTTAATACCCAAATTTTTCTAGTTATAAAAGAAATAAGTTTTTTTTTTTCCATAATAATGCATTGTCATATTTGTCACCCAAACTAAAGTTATATGTACAAAATTTCAATAATACAATTTAATAGGTTGAGGATTTTTCGAAATGAATAATTTGTATATGAAATTTCAACATGATTAGTTCCCTCAGGCTGAGAATGGCAACTTCCTAAAACGTCTATTACTTACAAAATAAATAATTTCCGAAAATGTCAATTTCCTAAAATTATAATGTCCTACAATAACAATTTCCTAAAATGAAAATTTCCTAAAATGACATTTTCCGAAAATGACATATTCCGAAAATGACGAATTCCGAAAATGAGAACTTAGCTGTGTTGAGTCGATAACGCGTGAAGAGGTAACATCAATTTCACTTTAATATTTGGGATATAGCAAATTATAGTAAATAAATAATCTTTGTCTTTAGCAATTGGAACGAATGAACTGTGAGTGGATTATCGTGATTGAACATTGAAAATCCTTGAATTTTTTTAAATTTCTTTTTCTTCAGTTCGCTTCGTAGGGTCAGGGTAAAATTTTAAAAACAATTGCCTATACTATTCCGAAATTCCATTGTGATTATATAGCATCAAAATATTTTTGCTTTGTCCTTCACGATTTAGTAGTATTTGTGGTTTTAATTGTCACTATTTTGGTACATTTTCCCCTATGTATATACTCGTATGTCACAGGGCTAACCACGTGATCGGAGTTTTTGGTTATTTTACGAGTAGTTTCCCTTTTTTTTCAAATTTTTCTATTAATAGTAATATCTATACCCAATTACTATTGGGTCGCTGAGCCTGCGAAGTCAGTTATTATTATTTGGTACCGCTTACATTTACCAGTTTCCCTGAATGTCAGGGAAATATTGCTGACATGTCAGAAAGGTTCCTGTCGTTTGGCTGTGACTGTACTCCGCAGTGATATACTGTAGCGGTAGTTGCACTTGTGTTTCAGAGTGTTAGTTGCACACAAGCGTCACCATAACACGCTTATCAATTTATTTTATTTTGAAAAATATAAAATGATCTTAACAAACTATGCCACAATACTAGATAAATAATTTCATTTGAAAGTATTATAGTTTTCCATTGTATAATATAGTCACAGTTAAATTTGTCAAGATCATTTTATATTTTTCGTTTCGTTGTATTTATTTGTACTTATATTAGTTAATGAATAAAATAAATTGATAAAAATGCCATGTTGGAGCTAGTGTGCGCGTAGAGGGTTCCACCCCCTTAATTTAATATGTCTTTCGCCTGCAACGTTTTCCTCGTGTATCAAATGCGTTACACCTTTCACCCGGGTTGCTATCGATTAATTATGGTCATTAAACTAAGTCCAACTTCACTGACTGACTGCTTGCAATTCTTCCACCAGTTTTGGCCAAAAAGCCACTTCTAAACCAACGGAAAATTTCTGTCGGTATTTCTCCTATCCTACATAGTGCGTTAAATCGTGATAATTATGTTTTTATAGCTCTACAGACTTTTACAAATTGATTTCGACTACACTCACGACACGTCAGTCTAATCGGTCAATTAACGGTGCATTCAAAAAAATCAAAAATACACTAACAAAATAAACTTAAGTACGATGTATTAAGAGCATACATTGAGTGTTACCTAACCTATGGGTTTTAAGGCGATTAAAGGGGGAATGACCGCTGAGCAGAAAAAATACAAGGTGGAAATATAAACACGTATTTGGCGGCTTATTTGATTAACGATAGTACATACCTATGATTGTATTGACATGATGTGGAAACCACAATTTGATATTGTTCCGGACGCAGATTCTTTTTTCTTTTTTACAATTTTTGGATTGAAATTTGGAATAAGCTTCTCTTATAAATATGTTGTTAAATCGGTAACATCAATTTTGAAATCCAAACCAGAACTACATTTAATAAAAAAAATCCAGCAATTCAAATATCGCAAAAGTTCTGCTCTGGGTTTATTAATTATTTTATCATCCATCATTATTTTGTGGCACAGCACACCGACGATCGTTCATGATAAATTACTTCATTCGTCTAGTTTTCTCTGTTCATGTTCAAATCGGTACACTGATTCGAACTGCTCCTCTTTGTGCGGAACAATCAATCGGTTGGCATCATTAATCTATGCTTTGGGAGATTTCCAACGGGTTTTTGCAATCCCCATAGTAACAACTACAGATGTCAATGATTATCTCAGTTCAACAACCTCTTAATTGTTACAGCATTATCGTTAGCATTGTGCTTAAATGTGAAGCAAATTACTGTAATAAACATGCTCATTCATTGTAATTTTCTTAAGGTCAACTTCAGATTGACAATTTGACAGAACAGGGCAAAATACCTGTAATAGTGGGCGGTACTCATTATTACATAGAATCTATCGTGTACAAGATACTTGTCGAAGATACGGACGACACAGAAGTTTTGCTTTGGGATAAAAGTAGAAAAAGAGATTTTGATTCAAAAGATAATGATGAAATCAAAAGAAAGAAGACAGCGACAGATGATGATGTAAAAAGAGAAGATGAACTATCAAAAAGTATTGCTAAAAATCAATCAGTATTGGAAGAGCAAGGAACGAGTAGAGAAGGAAGCGGAGAAGATAGAGAAATTGTTAAAGCGGAGCTACAAAAATTTTTTGACAATGAAAATCAATTTTCGAACGAAGAAATACATGCGAAGTTGCATTCTGTTGATCCTGTGATGGCAGCTCAACTGCATCCTAACAATAGGAGGAAAGTATTAAGGTAAGTCACTTTTATTTTTCTCTTATTGCTTTTTTTCCGATTGCTGGATTGAAAATATTTATGACAATATTTTTGTTTCTATTAGGTACCTGGAAATTTTGCAGTTAGATTTTTTTTATTTAATGCCTTCGTAACTATGTAATGTCAGTTAACTTCTTTGTTTTTTTTTTAATTTACCGAAAATAATTTGCCTTAAATAAAGTTTGCCATCAACGATCTCGTTTTGGAACATGTTTTTGCGCCGATTCTTCTCCGAGCAAATTAATATCTTACAAAAAGAGGCATCCTGACCTCAATAACACAAGAGACACACATCCCGTACAAAACTGACAGTATATGCCATTGTTTTCGTATATATATTTTTATTTTTATTCATCAGACTTTCAAATCTCACCTCTAAAACCCCATGTCTAGACATCATTACGTAACCTCTATCACAAACAGACGCCTACCAATATTGTACGTAGAAATTCACAAAAACAAGTCATTGTGACGGTTTTATGAATGAAACCGTCACTGGTTGCGTTACCCGTACGCGCTTTACTTTCGATTTCTTCGAATTGATCTTTACCACTTTAGAAATAAGTGCTATTATGGTATCTCAGTGTGTGTGGCTAACGATTGTATCTCCCGTTTGTTGTTTAATGTCAGAGTTCACACAATCATAGAACCTGGCTCTATTGGTTGCGTTATCAGAGGCGGCTGTATTGCCCTTTTGGACGTTTCCTGTTACGCAACTGTTTATAAATGATACAAAATCAAATCATTTATTCATAAATTAGGCCTTCACAGGCACTTTTACATATAAAATTCTATATTTCCACATGATACCTGGTTGTGATAAGATGTCGTATCGTCATATGGCTTCCGCGTTTGTCTCAGCTATTCATTTAGTCAATATTAAACTAAATATTAATCAGTTGAAAAGAACAAAACAACATTCAGCAGGTTGTGCTGTGAAATGATGTAATTTTCATTAAAAATGTACTAAGCTTTTAAGCCACGATTATGCTCTTGTAAGTTTCTGCCAACGCTGTCGAAATAATTTTAATTAGTCTTATCAAGACCAAGGTGATATCTGCGAAAAATTTTAAACGTGACCCTTGGAATACGCCAATTGTGCCAGATTCTTCATTTGTTTATAAACGACGATAATGGAAACTACGCAAATTCATTACTCCGCGTTATAAACCGGATAAACAGGGAAGGACCACTATAGTAGGTAATCTTTTAAAGCTATTGCATCATTAAAGTTGCCAGACCAGCCCTAATGACACGAATTTCAAATGTAAATCAGGTCAATGCTGAATTAAAACTATATTAAATTAGTATGAAAATTTTAAACGATTTAACATGGTGATTTATGGATCGGGCCGGTTGAAAAGGATAGTGTTTCTTGGTCGAAGGCCGAAGGTTGACCTTTTGAACATTTCAGTAAGGTTAATGCCAGGTAGTAGTTTTTTACCGTGTCTATTGTTCTATTTTGGATGAATTGTTGGTGGATGAACTTCTCTGACCGCATTTTTGCGATTTGTTCCACCTAAAATCCTATGTTCGATAAAAAAAAGATATGATATTTTATCAGTCGTAAATGTAGTTCAAGTTATACGTCATATAACTATAACAGGAATTATATGATATGATAAGAACTTCTTAACCTCGAGCAAAAATGGTAAAACTTGAAATGTGTGATAGATAAATTGGGATGCTGAAGTATCCGCGATACATGTCATTTTCATGGCCCAAGCTCCATGTTCATCCGTAAGGAAGGCCAGTGCCTCAGCAGAAAAGTTTAAATGGCTGTTGATGATAAATTCTAAATTACATGCTCATGGAAAAAAATTACGTGGTGTTAGACCAGTCAGGGTGTCGACTTTTTTCTTTCCCTTTTTTTTTATTTCTCTTTTTGGTGTCGATCACTCAAAAAAATGGAACGGACGAGAGATTATTGCTGTAACACCATGTGATAGGTATGTTATCTCGCGCACTTCATAACTACTCAAAGAAAGTATATTTCTTTGAGTTTTTTTTTTTTCATAAAATAGTTCTATCCATAAAAATCTGAGCTATTTGATTTAAATTAAATACAATTTAATTGTATGCATTATTTAACTCAACGTGTATTTACGTCACATAGCTAATCATTTGTTAATATTTCAATATCATTAGTTGTAAAATATTTTAAAATATGGTACATGCGCGTCTTTTGGTACATATTCTTAAAAACCCACGTAAATGAAATAACCTTCGCAAAATTTGCCGTCAAATCCAAATAAAACGAAATAAACGACGCTTAGCAACACGAATAGACATACAATCATGTGCTTTACATAAAACTTCAGAATTGAAGGTCGCCTGACGTGGTGACGTCAAATACAAATTGAGCCGCCGCGCCGCGTCGTTTCCTACTATTTTGTGATGAAGAGGGGATTTTCCAAGGTTGTGGAAGGGCCAAGTTAGGCTGGTCGCGTTGACTTCCGTGGGTCTACGACCTGAGCCAAGGATTTCGTAGATACTGCGCGTGTGCGTATAATGCAACCTTGACTTTACTATCCGCTAGTGTGACCACGCCTCGCTGGGAATCGTAGACTAGGTCGCGTGACGGATAGCTCAATTGGGTATAACTAAATGTTTCACTTTTTCAAATTATTTTGCAATAAATAACTGTTGGTATGCGTGTTTAACTAGTATTTGACGATAGGTATTTTGTAAGTGTTGCGTAAATTATACTTTCTAATTTACTGCTTTGTTAGTTACTTTTTGTTTTTCTATTAGTATAAGTCGTTTACAATCAAAATAATGAATATGTTAATAGTGTCAAGTTAAAAAACATTATTCAATGCTAGTACGTTGTACCTTTCTCAGCTTATTTTTATAATTTTTCAATCAATACAAAACTTTAAATCCTCCACCACCGTCTAATAAGAACCCCAAAATGCAGTCTACACTTTGTTTCTTCAAAAAAATAAACCAATAAACATTGTTTTAATTATATCGATACCATAGGCATTGTGTGTCATACAACGTTTCACACATTTAGCTGTTTCCTCTGGCCGGATGGTCATCCTAGTGGAATTGCGGCCCCTCGATAACCCCGAATTATTTATCATTCGATTATAATATTACATACAAACGGCAAATCGGATGGACGACCATTATCAAATATATTTTATTGTTGTTTCGTGCGTTAATTTAATTATATAACACCATGGTTATATGTATGTGCAAATGGTTCCGAGGACAATGGAAAATCCCCATTTTGGATATTTAATAAATAGAACTCGTCTCGTCGACGTCGTTGTCGTTGTCGTAGTCTCGCAATACAGCGGGGAAACGCTGCCAGTGTTTTGGGCACGTTGCCTCCCTGTGGCGCGTTGAAAATGTATAGGTAGTTTGGGTATGTTATTGAATTATATTATGTATAAAAAATATGTAAAATAACTCGTTTGAATCCCAGTCGTAAAAAAATTTAAAAATGTCGACGACGACATTTTTCTTCACTCTTCATGTCATCTGATACGACAAAGTCCCATTAAAATTAAATATAGGATTATTTATGTCCGGATGTTGATATATCACAAATCTTTTGAACGGTACCGTATCCAAATCAGACAAATCGCTTTGGAAAACTAGCCCGCATTCTGAAGGATAAAAACGATGCTGAAAATGAAAGTCAAGCGAACATTGCATGTAGGACCTGTAAAAATGCCATTGGAAACAAAAATTTGGTATTTATAGTCTCGGAGAGACGTAAAACTGATAAAACGCTCATCGTAAAAATGTCAATAGACGTGTACAATCAGTATAGTAATATTACCGCAGTGTTGCGAGCGGCGCGGTGACGCAACGCTGTTGCTAGGCGGAAGTTCGGCGAAGGAGCGTTTATAGAGCACGATTTATTCTTTAATTCAAGACTGTACTGTCTTGACTATTTTTTTTTTTTTGTAATTTATGTATAGATGTTTATCACTAACTTAAATTGTTTGTTATTGAAAGCGTTTAATAAAAATATCTTCACTACGTAGTATAAAAGAAAGTCGTCTTTCGGGTCTGTTTCTAAGCTTTCTTCTTTTAAACCACGCAACGGATTTTGATGCAGTTTTCATTGTTATTTAGACAATTTACTCCCGAAGGTTTATATACATACATAAACGATAAAACCCGTGAGAAGCCCGGCCAGTTCGGTAGTATCAAATAAAAAATCTTAATCATGAATGTGAGTTTATTACTCACACACACATTGGACCCGGGTCGAATTGCCAATTAATTAACAGTATTAAACAATTTAAGTATATTCATATCAATAATTCGCCATCAAAATACGGTGTAGGTGTGACGAATACATTTTGTAACTAATGTGACAAATTGACTCGTAAACTGACATAAATTTTTTGCGATAAGAGCGCCAATTGTACTCATTATTTGTTATTTTTTGTCTCTGGGTTTAGATGATGTAGTGCGGCTACTGTAGAATAAATAGTTCATTCATTGTTATGTCAGAATACAGAAATGAATTAATTCAAAAACACGTGGGCACGGAATGTCTTTTAAAATTAAAATAAAATTGCGTGAACTCGTTAAAAAAAATAAGTTCAACAGAATCTTGGAAAATCTGGGAAGTGCCGCCCAAAAACACTAATATTTTTAGTATGGAACTAAATGTTTGTATGTTAAATGTTTATTGTCTAAAAATTTTCCGACGTACAATCGTTTATATTTTTCCGTCGTCACGACGCCCACGCGCGAGGTGTAAACGCTCCCTTATAAATATATAAGGCGCCAACGTAGCGGACTTATTATTCCCGGAATGTTGGCACTCATGCCCTAGACATTACGGAATTTCTTCAAGCACGCTCTGACTTGGGCGTATACCCGACTGAAACTGGACTTTTTACACTTCCACAAATTTTCTTTTATTAAAAACTCTTAACATCAATTTCAAACTCTTAACTGTTACCTGCTATCACTAGTAGCTACTTATCTCTTGTTCTTCGAATCACACCAGAAACATTGACAGGTGCGCGAAACGGAATGTCTCTTTGAACCAATTAAGCGGTCTGATACTCTTGACTGTTGGGAAAAATCCAATTTTCGCCCAATTGTACGTCCTCTTCGTGATATAGACGTTTTTAAAATCGCGAAATTTTACTTATTCGATGCTGAATATTTGCAGATAATGGAATAAAGGTCAGTGCACATCTACTGCCTACCGCGTATATTTTTTCGTATGGAATTGTTGCTGGCTGCTTAGACGATTGCGTTGTCAATATGCTTGTAAATTGTTTCAGACAATACTATGGCTTATACTATCATTTAACAGTTGGCGATCTTTGAACCGCGAAATCAAAATCAAATCATTTATTCAGAAATTAGGCCTTCGCAGGCACTTTTTTACGTCGTATTCTAAATTAAATTATGTTTACCAAAGCTACAAACTACTAGCATTTCGGAACGACCACTGCTGAGAAGAAATTGCGATTTGGATACAAAGGGCACTGGTTGTTTGGGCATGGGAATGGAAGAGACGCATGTGACGTCGAAATGATGAATGTGCATGGATGGTGCAGGGACGACTTGAAAGAAAAGACTGCTTTTATTATCCTGGTTCGCGCCTCGTCCAGCACCGGTTCAGTCGATAGTCCCGTTTTTTTCTTTCGTCTGTGATTCTCTGGTTTTTATTATAAAATGGTCGTAGAATCAAGTCTATAAAGAGGCTGAACACCACTATTGATGGAAAGGAAGAAGAAGGCCTAGGAAAATATGGAAGAAGAGTATATTAGATATTATATACAAGTAGATATGACAGAAATCAGTTGTGGAAGGAGAAGACATTACGCACCAACCCCAGGGATTTATTAAGGGACAATAAGAAAAAGAGTATGGATATACTATTCAAGTTAATCTTTAATCTTAGTCACAAGCTTATGTTACATAACCTTAATTAAATCACATAAACCGAACATCTTACGAGTGTAGTAAATAAGTCGATGTGTTAAATCGAAGTATGGTGAATCCCTAACAAGCTCCCATACTAAGTTGCGAAAATGCGCACTGCACACGTCAAATAACCTTAATTGGCAACGCAATAAGGAATTGTGTCTTCCATTTAACAACAATGTAACTTGACAGCTTCAGACCATTGGTGTTCGATTCTAATGATCGTGTCTCAATGGTTTTTCAACAGTACTTATCATTTAAATTATTAATTGAATCGCAAACTTGATCGTTCCGTTATTTTGTACGTTATACGCTTTATTTACTACTAGCTGCGCCCGGGGTTTCGCTCCCCTGGGAATTTTGGGATAAAAAGTATCTTATTCCAGTTTATATTCTACACGTGTACCAAATTTCGTAACAATCCATCCAGTAGATTATGCGTGAAAGAGTAACAAACATACATACACACATACATCCTCAACTTTCGCATTTCGATTTATTAGTAGGACTGTTTCTATTAGCCTCATTAGTATAAAAAAGTGCGTGGCCGCTGGCCGCATATTTTTAAAGGGTAGCCTTTAAATAGTCATGCAGACTCGAATCGAAAATATTTTTTTAGAATCGACACCCATTATAACTAAGTACGTACCTATGTACTTATATATTTAATAGTAGAGGGGGGTCAGTTTTATACTACCTATCTTACGGTCCAAGGAATTGATGTGTAAAATTTACGTTTTTAAAGTTAAATTCTATGAGAATAGATGTGTTTGTTCTTAGAATCCAGGCAAAACACTATTAACATCGTATATAATAAACTTATGTAAGCTTAAGACTGAGTTAAACTTAGCCTTCATTAAACATGGTACGTGTGTTAGTATTAAATTATCCGAGTAGGCAAGCGTTTTGCCCCTCGATATTCTTGTCCCATGGGTCGAAACGCCTACTTTGAAAATAAAAATGTGTTGACATGTCGTCTTACATATAATTTTATGTATTACTAGATCAACCAAACCAAGACCAAAATCTGGTTCGTAGGTAGGCAACCTACGAACCAGATTTTGGTCCTATGAGGGTTTCTCAATGACAAATGTTATTGGTTTTTCGAGGTCTCCGATTTTCAACAAACATGGCTTGTAAGTACATGTATCTAGAAAGATATAATATTAAACCACATATATTAGGTATACAAAACTAGCTGGTGCCCGTACAAAACTAGCTTGGGTTTATAACTTTTCTACTTCAAATTCGGTTCAACAGTTTAGCGTGACAGATAGATAGACAGAGAAAATTAACTTATACAATTTTTTTTCAAAGTAAGCATATCGTTCCATTAGACAAAAATGTCGAGGGACGAATCGCTAACTGACTCGATTACCCGACCAGAAAGAAAAGTACAGTGCAGTGTCATGCTCGGAGAGGCACCGAGGAAGGTCGGTACTAGTCTCACAGCTCTGCTCAGAAACTCGCATTATAATAAATCTGTCAATTCAATACACAGCATTCCGTGTGGTCCATTCTGTTGGAAATGGATGTTGCTCATTGCACATATCGGTTAGAGAAATCAATTCTTACTCGTAACATTTCACTTAGAAGTTCATTACAAAAATGTCATTGTCATTCCAAAAGATCATTCATTCATTCATTCATTCATTTTTGACACAAGCTTTTATTGTCGTCGAAGTGATCTTGTTTCATTCGACACGTGACAAGAAAATTATGTGCTGTAAACCGTTGAGGAGTAACGAGGGTATCGTTAGTAGAAAAGCGGTCCTTGGTCTTCTACACAGTGCTAAGAAGATACTGAAACCAAGAAGTTCGATCAAGACTGTTTTTTTAAATTAATGACAGATAACAAATAAATAAAAATTTCCTCATTTAATAAGTAAGTTAAACTTAAACTTTAAAGTAAACTTAAACTTTAAGATTAATCTTATTTAAGTTTAATCTTAAACTTACATATTTATTTACATAAATGTCAATTGTAAACTTACTTAATTGTTAACGTAAGTTTACAATTGACAAATAATAAAATAAATATAATCTTCACAGGAACCAGAAATCACTCAGATAAAAGAGTGTATGTATAAGGGATACACAAACTCTTTTATCTGTATATTGAGATGAACCTTTTTATATTACACTAGCTTTTGCCCGCGGATTCGCCCGCGTTAATTTTCCGGGATGAAAGTTATGTCCTATGTCCTTCTCCATCTCCATACTTCAAACTACATGTATGCAAAATTTCAAACAGATCGAGTAGATACAGCGTGAACTGGTAACAAACAAACAAGGTTACCTCATTTATAATATTGTTTAGTTCTGCAACATAGTGCCTATTTTAGGCTTCGTGCTACTAGCGCTCAAAACGGCGAATGAGAACATTACTCCCTACGACAGAATATCCCAGCACCCGCGGACAATTGAACGCGCTTCCTTATTGTAGGGCTTGCGTCATCGGACGACAAGTGACAGGCTTTAGCGATGACGCGACCCATTCCCGAACTCTGGAGTCAAGGGCAGTAGGTTATGAGCAATGAAGTTATAAAATGTCATAGACAACTGTCATTTCTGCACAGGCGGCGTTAGATTTATTGACCTTGAGAACATGGGTTGGATTCCCGAGCGACTTGCACAAAATACAAAAGTACAAAAACTCGCATCAAGGGTTTCGTGACATTTCTCTATCAGTTATTGCGTATTAATTTATGTACAGTTAACAGCTCTTCAACCTACCCAAATTCATTGCAAACTCATCGCTTTTATCGCACCATAGAGGTTCATGCAGGTTAACTTGATGTGCTGTTGAGTATAC
This sequence comes from Plodia interpunctella, assembly GCF_027563975.2. Classification (NCBI taxonomy): domain Eukaryota; kingdom Metazoa; phylum Arthropoda; class Insecta; order Lepidoptera; family Pyralidae; genus Plodia; species Plodia interpunctella. Next base: position 1,931,829 of record NC_071303.1, read on the forward strand.
TTAACCAAATACTGAAAATAAAAATTATGCGAAACAAATCTAGGTACATAATATGAATAGATGTAGGTACTTATCACAAGGTTGTCATCCGCAAGGGTGCGTGTGTAGGCGCCGGCATAGAAATGACGTCATCCATTCACGATATCTCCATTCATGAAAATTGCTGTCGTCTTACACTGAATAGTATATCTTATTACACGTATATACTAGGTAGAATTTGCAATGTGTAAGGTTGAAGGTTAGTGAATGGTTACGACGAGGAATTATGTTAAGTACTGATTATAGTTATTTGATGCCTAGATCTGTGACTGAGGTCTGTAGGTCGAATCTGTTTTTGCGTGGAATTTATTTTTGCTGGCAATTTTGTTTTGTTAGTTTTTGACGCATTTGCATACCTATTTCAAGGATCTGGAAATATCGGTATAATTTTTTAAAAGTCTACTTGTTCAAATGGTCTACTTTCCCGATTGGTCTTCTCGTTTTAAATAACAAGTTCTTTTCAAAAAATAATACTTACTGTTTAGGATTGACCATGGTAGAAATTATCAATTAGTAGGATAATATTAGAAACAACACTGGTTGTTATTTTCTTTATTAATATGGCAAGTCAGTTTGACACTTCCTTCGGTTCTTCCGGTTAAAATAGACTTCACTTTAATTTTTATTAATTAATTGGAAGTCATAGCTAACTTTTTAGCGTTCTCGTTCTTCGGTGATGAATTCATAATCCGAGCGCATCAAAAAGGTTTTCGTGCGAAATAAGGCAAATAATTAAGCCACCAACGGTAGTAAAATTAACTTTCCAAACGCCATTACTGCTGGTATCGTCATTTTGTATTCGAGAGGTCAACCGGCACAGTGAGTTATGGTGAACACCGGCCGGATCCTAACGGAACCGTGATTCGGTTGGACCTGCTGAAGCTGTCGACGTTTTCAAGACCAGCCCAAAGGTGACCCAACAGTAAATATTTCGGCTGTTCATATTCATACAAGTAAAAATCTTGTAGGGTAGATAGTACTGCGCAACTAGGGCGTGGTTTCGTATAAAAATCGTCTTTCGTTTCCTAGAAAAAGCTACAGTCCAAGAATACATACATTGTTATTAAATTATGTTGAACTAGCCAAATGCCCAATCTTTAATTTCTTTATTTTCTCCAATCTGTCATTGTCCGCTTCGTTTATAAAAAGCCATCACGCTACTACACAACTAATATTAAAAATGCAAAAAGTGACGATGTATGTGTGTCTGTTTGTGACTCTTTCACGCAAAACCTACTCCACGAATTGTTATTAAATTTGGTACACGGGTAAAATATAAACATATAATATCGCAATGATATGGGAATAACGCAGTGATATGAAATAGTGGCCCATGAAAAGAATCTCCGTAATATACATCGTTACTATAATTAAACAAGAATTCTGTAAATATAATTACACTAATGTTATCTAAATGGCGCATTAAAAACTGTAATGGTCTTCCAGGGTCGTTAGGGGGCGAAAGTGTTCGAAACAACCACTTTCTTTTTGGCCTTTTCGGATATTTAACGCTCGCGAGATATCAAATTTAAAAATTATTTATTTTCACATGTGATTTATTTTCTTTTAGGTGACGAAAAACTGAAAAATAGCCACTGTAATTGAATTATGCATTAAGTGTTTAAAAAATCTAATCCTGATTATGTCCAGGGTGCGTTACGACGTTAATCTAGCTTTATTTCTAACATTCAACACGTTTTTAGTTACCAAAATCAATCATCATAAGACGTTCTATAAAATTAAGTTGCAGTAATACACAGAATAATATCATAACTAAAAACGGCCAGCGGAAATAAGACACTAAAAAAAAACCGACGAAGACACGCCGGAAACATAAAAAATTTACGTACTATGTTCCATTGTCAAAAAATGGAGTCAAGGGCGGCCAACTGAAGGATGGTGGTAGCCGCGCGCGTCGCACGCACGTGAACAGCGTGCGAGTCCGGCCATTATGCACTCATTCCTGTAAGCCCTCGGCCGAAACGCTCTCACATTCTCTCATCCCTGCATGGTCCCGCTTGCGTTCAGGGTTGTGAAGCCGCGAAGCCGCTCTCATATTGTTTTCTATGAAAAACCTTCATTTATTGTTCCTTTTATTCCTTTACGATGTGTATTAGAATGAATGCCTAATGGCTAGACTCGGCGCATCGCCGCGCCCTTTGGGAATCTGAGCATTTTTTAGATTTCATGATATTTCTATTTGGTATTTCTATCATAAGTATACTTACTCATTACATAATATTACAATCACTAAATTAAAATAAAAAATTGCTTCGGGAATTGGAATACAATTACGGATAATTATTATTACGTTCTAACCATTATTTGAATTACAATTATTATATTAATTGAACGTTCAAAACCTGCAACTTCGTTCACCATTTTTATTAACTTTGATTTGATTTATATGCGCATTTTCCATACTCAATTTAAAATATCCCATCTAAATATCTTTGGCGTACTTTAGGACACCTGTACAAAAACAAACATACATATTAAATATCTCTAAACATTTTAGTATCATCAGTCAATACATCTGCCTTCTGAAATCCAGCCAACATATTGATACTTACTTGTGGACATGTGGGAATTGTGGATCATTACCTCGCGACTAGACTGGTAATAAAATTGCATTTATTGCTCATTTATTAAACCTATATTGATTGAATTTTCTTCTTCTTTTTCATATAAAAGTCTATGAATAAATTCAAGTAGGGTTGTCGTTAAACCTAATAGCCGTCCGGCTATTAGCTTGGCCGGACATTGGGGAAAAAAGGCCGGACTTAAATTTCAGCTCAGCTCGTTTGTGTTCGGAAGATTCTACTTGTCGAAGTGACTATTGGTCAAATGAAAGAAAACTTAACAAAAGCTGGGCTGGTCCAGCCGTTCATTTTGGCCGGACACGCAATCAAAAAGCTTAACTATGTCCGGCTTTTTTCCTAACTCTACTTGGGTATAATCGGACTTTTTGTGAATGAATTGGATTAAAATTGGGCGTGGTAAACTCATTACTGTAACCTAACCCAGAGTAGTCAATTCAATACTTAAAATAACACATGTTCTTTATAAAATTAGCGAAGATAAATATTTGAAATAAGCCTTGACAACCGAGGATATAAAACGTTTAATGTTTGGTTTCATTAAAACATATGCTTCCATGGTGTCGTAGGCGGTTACTGAAAATCGTAAAGCGCAAAAATGTCCATATTTTTTGTGAGAAACCCTCCATGCAACCCGTAATAAAACATGTAATTAATTATACACATCAATCTAAAATTATATACGAAAAAGGGAACTTTTACATTTTGATTGTGTCAAGTCTTTAGACAAATTAAATGTTTATGTTATGATTATATGCCCTTGGTACTACGCTACGAATTAGTGTTCCAGAAGAAATAAATAATATAATGTATATATCTATTTACTAACCAATATTGGTTATAATATAAGTAATTGTAAGTATGTCAATGATCTGCCTGCATGCATGCTAGGTCTGACCTAGACGTGATGGGAAGAATACGTAGAGCCGTTTTAAGTTGCAATTGTTTCTCATTGCTTATTTTATGGGATTTGAGAGAGGCATGAGAGAGACAGCCCACATATTATCCGATGGATGGTTGTTGTGGTTTCGTTTTTATACAAGTAAGCAGACAAACAAGCGTGCGGCCCACCTGATGGGAAGTGGTCACCGCAACCTATAGACCACAGCAACACCAACGGAATCACACGCGCAACGCCGACCCTGAATTCTTTTGACGCTCTTATTATAGAAGTCTATGTTGTAATCTATAGGGAAACTATGACAGCTCATTCCATAAGGAAACCATGACAGGGATCTCATTCCACAATCTCAAGATTATGTGACAGGAAGTTTCTTTTGAAGAGAACTCAAAATTTTGTTGGTTAGTAATAGACACGACGTGTGCCGTTAAAATGGGCACAGAAACCGTACAAAACCAGTATTTAAATGTTTTGTCCAATTGAAGGTATATGACAGCAACATGAGTATGAACCTATATCATGAATGAACTGTGTCCTTGAGATGAGCAACACGCCAGGACGTGCCTCCCTGACTCATACCATGATACGAGCTACACATTGATAAAATAACCCACATGTTTACCAATCTCTATCTGAAAAATCCCAGGGCATTTACAATGTGTAACGTTGGATGGTGATCTCTTTATCACTGCGCGCGCGCATTGGTCAAATCGAAGGAAAGGTTGGAAAGCAAAGCAGAGGTGACTATAAATTTTGTTATGTCCTTTTAGATTGAATCTTCTTTTCGAGTCGAAATAGCGGACGGCCATTTTATACCAGTAAGCTTCATTATGATATTCTATGGAGCAAGAGTTGGGACAGTTTGTTTAGTAATAAGTATTTGTTTTCAACATAAGCAACGATGAAAATATAAATTATAAAATAGAGAAAAGAGGCTTCACTAAGAATAGAACCCAGGACATTTTGATGGATGATTGATTACACAGAAGAGGTAAGAAACCTGTTCTGAAAACTAACGTTTGCTCGGTTAACAACCGAATCGAAGACTTTGTTAATAAGCCACGTTGCGCCAACACATAATTTCACACACTATGTTTACAACTTTCGACAAGCGTGGGAGAATTCCACTTATGTTTTCGTTTTGTGTGTAATATTTATATATTTCACTTTTTCTACAACATATTTTTATTATACTTGTGTGCATAGATGTAGTATAAAATGTATGAAAATTATTAAATTTTAAAATATTCAATCCTTACATATTATAAAACAAAATCCTCAGCCGCGTCTGTCAAAATTTGGATGGATTTTCATGCGGTTTTCACCAACAGATAGTGTGATTCCTCTGGAAGGTTTAGGTGTATAATTTGTTATGTTTTTACCCGAACTCGAGCGAAGCCGTGACGGGCCGCTAGAAAACTATAAATTAGAAATAACTTTTATAGCCAGCTAAATATGTCCACAGGTTTCGCAATTCTTGATAAAAACATTCGGATGTTGGCAATACTTTAAAATTTCATCAGAATTTCACGGAATTGGAGAACAAACAAAACTTAATCATGCTTAATTTTATCAACACTGATTTTTTTTTCTATATAACGGCTGCTTTGTTATATATAAAAAACTTTGTTACACTTACTAACTTCCGCCTAAACAGGCGTGCTACCCATCTGTTGGTAAGTGGTCACCGCAGCTAAACCACTCTGCAACAGCAGGGGTATTACAAGCGCGTTGCCGTGTTTCCTGCCCATAGTATTTTACCAAAATAAAGTTTTTCAAATTCATACAATAGTCATTTATGTATGCAACTTATTATTAATCGCAATGTAAGGTTAGTCGTCCGAGCACACATGTCCCTTTTGGTTGGCACTACCGACCATGCACTCATTGTACTTGTATTTGGTAATTCCATAATAACAACAATAATTTAAAGCTGGCAACTCGACATTCCCACGCACCTATGTATGCTTGACATGCCTTTGTACAGTTAGCAAATTAATTTAGTGTTGCTTAAAATAAATATTTTAAAGTACTTTGAGAAAAAATGGTTTTAGAAAACTTTTTAAAGACCTATCTAAAGATAACTCGCTCGTATTTAGTTCTCACTGTGTAGCTACAACTTTTTTGTTTAGAATTTATATTTAGTATACTTCACGGGGCGCTAGGACTAAAAAATATATGTTGCTCCACAAAAACATTGTTCATACTGAAAAAATATTGCTAAGTAAGTGTAATAACGTAATCTATTTGTACATACAGTTGTGTTCCTTCAAATGATTAACTTACTGTGAGATACGAGTGCCCACTAACATTTGCGGTTCTGTAAATAAGCGGGCAGTTGCACCTGCCGCGGTCTTTTGTCTACGAATAAACGTTGATGCATGCGGACGTGTTGACTATTTTTCTCACTTACCTGTTGGTAAGATACTCTTTAGAGTATCTTCTATCCTAAATAAAGAGAAATAGATTAAAAAAAAATATTCTCCTGTAACACACGTTATACAAAAATTGCAATAATCATAAAACTGTTTGGTTTTATGCCTGAATTGTATGTTTATGCATTATGTGTGCCACACTAGTCAAAAGGTAGCGGCTCAGCTTAAAGTTGTCTCGAAAGGACAATCATTGATTTTCAGCTGTTACTTTAACTTACTGTTAGAGAAAATAAAATGAGTCCCGTAGCCGAAGGACAAAAGACGGAATCGTCTTTTGTCCTTCGGCTACGGGACTCAAGTCCACAAAGAAAGCTAATATGCTGACGGTACAAATGAGAATCGCAAAGCGTGTCACTATAGTGTCCGATTAATAAAATGTACTCGGCTTAATGCACACACTAACTGCGCTGACCGACGATTGTCACTATTGTCAGTTAGTGTACATTACATTATGTATTCAGGTCGGCTGGTGTCGGTTTTCATATAAAAATATAAATTTAAATTCAAATCGCACAGATTGAATTAGCCCGAAAGTAATGGGACTAACACTAGACTTAATTTAAGTCGCCTGAAGGAAGCAGACGTGCACTTTTACGACTACTTACCATCAGTGGCAAGCAGTCACGTACTTACCCGATAGTGAACTAAATCGTCAACTAGGGGGCCGGTTGTCACGAAATAGAAGAAGTTCACCGAATTGGGAAATTGGGAAAAATTTATGAAAATTTTCCCCAATTTCCCAATTCGGTTGTATTATGCAAATTTACAAACGAAAAAGTTTGATCGATCGATGCATGCGTTCGCTCGATCTTTTTAACCTTTATTTTTTGTAAATTCAGAAACAATGGCAAGTGAGAATCGGACGCCAGTAGGTTTCTTCACGATGTTTTCATTCACCGGAAGCAAGTGGTGGGCTATGCAAACTGCTATACGTGAGTCAGACCAATTTTGATGAAATTTGGTACGCATGTAGTTCAAATATAGGCTACTTTTCGATAAATCAACCCCCAAATGACTATATGTATATATACTAAACCAAATGACTATATACTTTATGTATATAGTCATTTGGGTCCAAATGACTATATAAAATGTGGTCTTATGAAAGTTTGTATGAAAATCGTCTGATCCGCTTTCGTAGATAAATTCGCGGGCTAAGCCGTGGGCAAGAGCTAGTAATTTATAAGGTGATCGAAAGGTCTAAGATACCTTAATGGGTTAAGATACCAGGGGTATCGCCACCACCGCCGCTTCGATCCCATCGAAGTCTGCGCGCTGTTAACGATTCAGTCAAAATTCGCAGTAGTGCTTCGTGTTTGCCGAATGTGACCGAAATCACAACAGTGATTCACGATGCACTGGGTTCGACGGCCGGCCATGAACCAGAACGTGCCGAATGCATAGACAATACTCGACGCACTGTCAATGTCATTAGTTTATTTCGTGTAGCTTGTACGGAAGTCGATAATGCTCCCAAATATAAGTATGAGTTTGCGTGTTTGATTTACACCATCCATCCCATCCACCACCATTCAAGGTATAGGCTATCTAGAAACCTAATGCCGGGGCCAAACAGACGAAATTTCAATTTTATTCTTTCGATCGATCTTGCTCTGGCCTAAACGGACAAAAATCTAAATCGGACAGTACAAAAATAAAACAATATTTCAATAAATTTTATTGGATCGGGTCCAGGTCGTGTATAACCCAGCAAAATCTTTACGGAACTGATTCATAGAAGGGAAGTTAACATTTGTATAATTTATGAAAATATCTTTCATAAGGCTATCAAACTATAAATTACCCAATTTACTCACACACAAGATAAACTGATAAATTCTTTTGATAAGACATGTCACGTGTTATCTCCTCGAAGAGTGGGTTTAGAATCGTAATTTCGCCGGTCGAGCAAGCGGCGCCGTGGCTTAGTTGGTTAAAGCGCCTGTCTAGTAAACAGGAGATCGCGAGTTCGAATCTCGCCGGGGCCTGCATGGTTGATTGTATATTTTTTTATATATATTCATTTTGGTTAAAAATGCAGTTGTCAAAATAAAAATCATGAATTTAATGTTATTTTCATAACATACTTTTTTTTTAATCTTATAAAATTATTATCTCAGTACCCTGTCTATACATCGTAAGGCGGTACTGGTCCATTGCATCGAAATATTAGGGCGGGAATGGAAGGACAGCATTATTACAATCGAGTGAAAATAAATCGAATAATCTGGATATATCGAAAGCTGCGACGTTATCATTTTATTATGGCGTACACCTTTGGCATTATTTTTTACAAGTTTTTTTTTGCAATTAATTTTAGTAAAATATGCGTTTTTAAATATTTATTTGGAAACATTTGTACTTTTTACGTTCTTTCATTGAAATATTGATATCATTACCGCCTTATTGAGTGAAATAATGTTACATTGCAAAGTTTACTCAAAAAACAGTAGTTATTGAAATTATCAATTTAATATTGAGTAACAATGATATGAAAAGGTCACTAGTTAATTTTACATGCCTGTTAAATTGTATCTTATTATGTGCAAACCCCTTGGTATTATAAATAACATTTATTAACAAGTAGTCAGTTTCAGCTTAGGAGCTCCGCACACAGTGGTGCGTAATTATTAAAACTTAAACTAAATTCTAAACATGTCGACATTATTAGGTATACGAGTATATATAAAATACAAGAAAATAATATTAGTCAAAATATTTATGTTGAAATAAAACAGCTTAATAAGTATTATTATAAATGATTATTGCAGATTTTTCTCTTTCGTCCAGATATATTAATTTAACCCTCTACTGAAAAGAGGGGTGTTCAAAAATAATATACTTTTAATCGGATTTCGGACAAGACATCCGATGTTAGCTATGTTTTTTTAAAATTATGTTTAGAAATTTGGAGATCTGATCAGATGTCGGAGATTTTTGTAATTTTTTAATTTATTTACAATAATTTTTATTAAATTGCATTCGACTGGCCTTATATCAAGCACTCACCGACTAGTAAATTATATTCTGTGGTAGCTAATACTTGTTCACAGATAATCTCCCGATATGTCAGGGTTACAGCATTGTCTAACTACAATGGTCGCTGTAGGGCAGAAAGTACATCATGTTAAAATTTACACGTGCCGTGACTCAGAATCTAATGATGTCTAAGCTAGTAAAACTTTACATTTCTCACCGCAAGTGGCGCCCCCATTGAAACGTAAACGCGTTGGCAACAAGCAACAATGGTCCCAAGGAACGCGGGGTGCGTCCGATAGTATCTACTATTGAGATGTTCGATTCGTTAACGAAATCATTTGTAGTCGATTGAGCCAAAGGAATTAGTTTTCGATTTGTCTGCACAGTGACAACGATAAATTGAATTGATAAACTAGATAAAATTATATTGTTTATTCGAATTGTCGTATAATATTGACAAACAGTTAAACGGACCAATGAGGATCAACTAGATTTGACAATTATTTGCACCACCTGTCTCAAATTGCAAGTTATAGCACGTTATAGTTGAAAATATTTTAACCCACAGGTAAGCACAGTGGTCCAGTTTTGAAGTGTTAACAAGTTTAATATGAAGTAAGTATTTTTGAAACACGCTTTTTTGCCCTTCTTTTGACAGAAATATGCAGTACCTTTGTACTTACCTTCCTTTTTACTGTTTGTCTCTTGTAACCTTGTGCAAATAAACTAGTATTTTTGTTAAATAAATTAATACAGTTTTCTATTCACAATGAAAACAAGTAATACAATGTTTTATATAATCTCATTGACGATGAACGTATTTATAACATACTATACTATCTACCTGATATACTACCTGTCTATATGGTCTCTATAATCATACGGTATATAGCTATGAAACACACCCTAACTTAGTGCTGACGTTACAAGTGGCAATTGGCAAAGAGCTCACACCTTCAAACGTCTCATAGCGCCGTCAAAAACGCCGCTAAAGAGCAACGAAGTGATATAAGAGTTCTATTGTGCCTTCCCCTATTCATGGTGTCCCAAAATGTGCAAGCGAAGTGTTTGACACGTTTTTGATCGAAGCCATTATTTCACACAACTGGCAAAAGAATGGGTTGTGTTTTTAGGGAATTTATTTTTCGTATGTTATAATTATGTCGCCGGTGTAGGGGCTGCGGTTTTGCTTACCATCAGGCAACCCGCATACTTGTTTACCAATTATATTATACAAATATGAGAAATTTATAACAGTAATCTTTTTAATCGCATTCAAAAATTAATTGCAGACTAACAAGGTAACAATTTCTAACTAGACCATGTCTTTATCAGATTTACTAAATAATAACAAAGAAAGAATAAGACAAAATATAATATTAAATATATACGGACAAATCACACAGATTGAGCTAGCCTCAAAGTAAGTTCGAGACTTGTGGTATGGGATACTAACTCAACGGTACTCAAAAATATATTTACTTAAAATAAGGCAAGAAGTAACAAACCATATTTAAAGTAAAATAGTTTCCGAGCGTTAATTTTTATGAATGACAACCTATATCTTCAGGAGTTATGCGATAAGATAAAGAAAATGGCGTTTTAGAAAGGGTTGCCATGTAATATCACGCTTCGGCACCTGTATGGAAAAGGGTCCGGCCCCTGTATAAGAGCCCAGTTACTGTCCTATTTAAATTCATACACTTTAATTTGGATATTTTGAAACAGGCCATTTTAGGTCCGGAATTACCCCATGACTACACTAAAGGCATAAAGATCGTATCACACAAACTCTAGTCACATTAATAAGAAAAAAAAAAACAATATTCGTTACGAGGTACTCGACTATATAATTGTATAATTTACGTAATTATTTTTAATTAATAAACACGAAAGCTTAACTTTCCTAATTAGCAGGTTTTGTTTAAGGGCAAGACCGATTTTTCTTTATAAAATATTGCACATTTTATTTTAGTACAGACTTGTTACTTTATTTTTAATCTGGCTCTGACTATCCGAGAAACCGTTGTAATTGATGACAGTTAAAATAATATCATTTTATGTCCGTCTTTATGTTACTGTAATTTTTGTAATTAATCTTGATCGTGATAATTTATTAGTTCTTTTAATAATATTGTCCGGAATTCGATGCCAAATTTCAGAAATATATTTAACGTAATATAGAAGTATTGTTCTTCCTTCGATTCTAACTTCGATCGAAAAAACAATGGAGTTGCAAGCTAATCAGTTTTTTTAGTAAAAAAAAATACTAGATACAAATTGTCCGATCATCTGAAATATTCCTCCTTGCAAATAGTGTAAAATAAAGTCACCCTCGGCGTCTGTTTGTTTCGAAGTATATTTCACGCAACAATTTTTTAATACGGTTTTCACTGTTATTTAAACTATTTATTCCCGAAGGTTTATACATACTAAATTACCCGGTGCGAACTCGGGCTAGGTCGCTAGTATGTCTGTAACGAAAGGCGCCCTAAATAATATTCCCCTTAAAAGAGTCACCGCAAGTTGAACCAGAAAGCGAACGTCCGTCGAGTTGTAATTTGTAATTGGGGGCTGCCGTTAATTGGGACGTTTACCCTATGATTACAATATGAAGACCATTTAGATTTCACTATTATTATATACTTTATTATGAAAATAAATGTTACTGTCCCATTCTATCTGTATGAACGCGATAAAATCAAAAACTACCGGACGGATTTTTGTACGGTTTTCACCATTAGATAGTGTGGTTCCTGAGGAAGGTTTCGGTGCTTGATGTATTGACATTATATATCTACCATTATATTGATATTATAACAAAACGAAAAAATGATCGAATCTCAGCAAATGTTGTTTATTAATGTGCAAGTAGCCTCAACAATATTACACAAAAAATATATGCAAAAGTTTTTTTTTAAGTTTTTTTTTAACATTTTTGTAGTTAAAGAAATATATATTTTAAAATATCTTTCTTCTTCTTCTTCTTGACCTTATCCCACTCATCTCATGTGGGGTAGGCACAGTATGTAAGTTTCTTCCATTTTGTTCTGTCATTTGCCATATCCATTGATACTCCTTTCCTGTTCATACTGTCCTTGACACACTCCATCCATTTCTTATTATTTTAAAATATTCAACAAAAAATATATTAGTTGAGTTATATAAAAAAATAACTTCTGTTATAAAACGTATTGTAAGTCGCCACTAAAGCGTAGGCCACCCCCATCATTTTCCACTCTACGTCATACACATTACTTAATCCAATTAAATTTTGATTATAAGTTGCATAATCAGTCTTTGTGTAGCAAATTTTTCGCTAGCGATTTGGGGGTTATTCTCGACTCAAAACTTACATTTACTCAACACTTCGATAAAGTAACATCCAAATGTAAGCAGTTGCTTGGATTCATATGTAGAATTTCTAGAGATTTTAAGGACCTAAAAACTCTAATAACACTTTATAAAACATTTGTACTAACCAAGCTGGAATATGCCTCGACTATCTGGTCATCTCACTATAAAACACACGTTGAGCAAATCTGACGGAGTCTGTCCAAAAGTCTTTTCTAAGATTGTTGGCAGCACGGCTTGGCCCGAGAGGCAGCTTGATCTCTTATGAGCAGCGTCTAGATTACTTTAAATTTTCATCTCTCCGCTGCAGACGTTCCCAAACGGACATTTTATACTTGTACAAATTACTAAACTCAGAGTTATCAACTTCAGTATTAGCCGAAAATAACTTTAGAGCACTATCACGAAGTCAGATAGTTCCTCAACTGTTTCTTAATCCCGCTTGTGCGAATAAAATCGGTCATAATAATCCTCTACATAGAATGTGTCGATTTTTTAACTGCCTTTGTTCATCAACAGAACTACCCGACATTTTTTGCACTTAACTAATGTCATTCAAAAGGAAGTGCGGTAATGTTATAATAGATTAAATTGCTATTTTTGTATTGTATTCCTCTTTTTCCTTATATGTTTATTTGTGTTGTTTTCCCTTTGTATTTTGATGTAAGCAAAATTTAACATGTTATGTACACCTATTGTTGGTCAGTTTTTAATATATGTATAAGACCTATATTTGTTAATTGACGTCCTTGGAGAAAAGGCTGCGGTGAAGTTTGTTGCGCCGCTTCTTCTTCACCTGCGCTTTGGAAGCCGGCAGTAGACTTAGTTTAAGTAACTTTGACGTCAATAAGTGATGTATATCATCCTAAATTGAATAAAGAATTTTGAATTTGAATTTTGAATTTGAGTTCGGTTAATTCGTAAAAACTATGTAATTTTTATATATTTTATGTGCATGTACCCACCTAACTTACTGTTTTGTGTACTGATGAATAAATAAATAAATAAATTGTGCCGACTGTACACTATCGTTGAAAAATTCGCCGAACTTTGGCGGATTCGACATACATTGCGTGGCTTTTCCTTGCGGTAAATAAAAGCTCTCATACAAACGTTCGTGCATTCGTGTCGGCATCGACCAGAGTTCGGCGATAATGTGTGTGTGTAGCCACCATTACACACTAACTTCATATTCATGTAACTTTGCGTGTTTTAACGCAGCCATTTTCCGATGGCGCACATGTGAAAAGGATTTGGTGACGTCATCCGACGTCTCGAAGGGTAAACTTCCCTGTTGCCGGCTTTTACTTTGTTTGACCCAGCCCGTAATTATAATTAGTGAGCCTGGAGTGTGTTACTTGTCTTGTTGTTACAACATATTGTTTGATGCAAGTTATAGACTGTTGTCGGAATGATGTAACCTCAAAAAATCGTACTGATATAATCTCAAAAACGATTTTGTCCTTTTTTCAGCTCCAATATGTTCGTGCTAAACTGTTGTAACGAACTATCCACAAATATAAAAACACTTACAACGAAATAAGAAATAGATGGAAAATGGACGGCACCTAAAGGCGGAATAAAAAATGGGAAATCGCTCGGAAGAGAGACAGATAGAGAGATTAAATAAACAACGAAATCACATCGACTAGTTTGTCCAAATGATGGTAATTTTCTCGTAACTTGGGTCGCGGACACGTAGCGTTATCGCTACACCGCGGAATGAATAAGTTGCTCCCAAACTTTTTAAATAAGCGCCAACTTGCCGACGTATGCTAGCAGACTGTGCGGTCGCCATGATACCAATATTTATTGGGATAATTCCGAATACTATAAAAAAAATATTTTATTATCAGACTACAAAATTCATAGAAGTGTCAGTAGCACATTACACGTAAGTTAAGATAGTAAAATTTTAAAATCTTTTAAAACTAAAAAATATATATTTTAACTCTTACTAGCGAGTTAGGAAATCATGTTATACTTGCTTGTAAACTACTTACTTATGTATCTACTTATGTGTACTTTATTCCGGATTTTAATTTCCAAAATTATATTTTTTTTTGTTTCAACTTTACGTTTGTGACCAGTAATAAATATCTCTGTGTAATTTTAATCGTTATGAATATATAATATTGTTATTTAATGAATGAAGCACAGTAATACAATGTTGCAGTTTCTTGTTTATGTAATTTCTAAGTTATGTTATAATGATTTATTAATTAGAAGTGATAAAAGTGACCACGGGTCAAATCAAATGATAAACTTGACATTTAGTGCATAAATATTGCGTTTTAATATTTACTATACTATTATTAGCTATAATCTTATATGTATGTATTTTGCTGTTTGTTTATTAAGGAATACTAAATCCATCTCTCTCGCTCATCTTCATGTGTTACCAGTTGCTTTCGACTGTGACGTCACAAAGCTCGGTGGGAGTCAGTGTAAAAAATAGACCATCAAATTCTGTAGATCCTGTGTTTTATAATCGGACGCCGCGCGCCTCCTGGCTCGCGTAAACACTCAATGTAATACTGTTGTTACCCATCACATGGATTACAGCTGTCAATGATTAATCAGTATAGAGACAAATAGCACTGATTGAGGTAGTCCCATAGTAAGTTTATTTGTTATGGGATAATAACTAAACAAATGACTAATAAAAAAACCCTTTTGTCATAAAAAATAGAAAAAAAAATCATCACTTTGCATTTATTTCGGTTAAGGTATGTAGAAAATTCACATACCTTCATTTTTTTCGTAGGTTTTACTGTAAATGAACACCGAAATTTTATTTTAAAAAGTAAAAAAAAAAATAAACAATTAAACCTTATAAGAATGTTGACACGTCCTTATCTAAACAAAAGACAGGTGAAATCGAAAGTTACGACCGTTTATCACAATTTCACGTTAATTAACCAATCGTAAAATTCCTTTACCGGTTCACTATCAAAATTAATCAGCACCCATCAAATTGTCCCTTATTCCGTGAGCGTCATGGTCAACCTACTCACGTCGGCGCGTATTAGAAAAGCGTTGAGTCAGGAAGTCACAGTCCGTTATAAATATAGTTAATTGGGTACCGTCGTTGATGCATTCGTTGTTTAACCGATCGATGAATAAATATATTTAAATATTTCATAAACGTTCGTAGGCCCCTATTAAGGTTGTTTTGAATATTTATTTGTATTATGATTATGAAGAAGATAAACGGATTGTTCAAATTCCAATGTATATTTCCAAGCTGAATCTTCAAAATTTTAAGGTTTCTTTCTTCTTTACGCTGTCTCCGGGCTTCGTGGCTTCACAACCCCGAACGCAACCGGGAACATGCAGAGATCAGAGATTCCAATATCTTATATATATATATACATGCAGAGATCAGAGACTACAAGAGAGCATAAAGGCGTACACCTTATACGTGTGCCACACGATGTACCGGACTTAATGTCTTCCGTAAACCCTCTTTGGGATTGTAATTAATCAATCAAATCTTTATCATGGTACACAAACGTTAAGCGCCAATATAAATAACTAGCGGCCCATCCCGGTTTCAGTAAAACCATAGCCTATGTTACTCCTGAACCTTACGTCAATCTCTGTGCCAAATTTCATCAAAATCGCTCCGGTAGTTTTTGAGTTTATTCATTAATTACAAACAAACCTCTGTGGCGCAGTGGTAAAGTTCTTGCCACTGAACCGAGAGGTCCCGGGTTCGATCCCCGGTCGGGTCATGATGGAAAATGATCTTTTTCTGATTGATCCAGGTCTTGGATGTTTATCTATATATGTATTTGTTATAAAATATAGTATCGTTGAGTTAGTATCCCATAACACAAGTCTCGAACTTACTTTGGGGCTAGCTCAATATGTGTGATTTGTCCTAATATATTCATTTATTCATTTAAAAATACTGATCTTTTCTTTTTGTAAAATTAGTATGGATGTACCTACGTTCGTTCACTGTTGTATTATCAGTTGTATTATAAGTCCCACATTTGTTTGGCACGTCTTTGAAGAAACGCCTGCGGTGAAGTTTGTTGCGCCGCTTCTTCCTCAACTTTACTTTGCAAGTCGACAGTAGACTTAGTTTTCCGTCGTACAACACCACTGGATGATATGGAAGTAGCCACATCGTATTATTTGCAACTCTTGTCCATTCTGTACATTCATTAATTTGTCAGAGGCTAACTCGGGTGGTAATTATCGTGAGAATAGGCCAATTAAAACATTATTTATAACCGGCCACAGTGTAGGAATAATGGCTTCGTGGCCAATACACCACATATCCGGGTTCTTTGGGGTTGAATTCGCGAGCATATTCAAAGGAATGGGACATTATTCTTCTTCACAGTCGATGGGTATGATTTGCAGTGTGGGAGGTATCTCAAAGGTTGTAAGAAATCCGTTTTAACCCCCAATTGGCCCCGACTCTAATAGAAAAGTTTGTGATGTATCATGTAATTTTCACAATTGTATTTCAGGCTAACGACCCGCTCCGGCTTCGCCCGAGGTCTATAAACCTTTGGGAATAAATTATCTAAATAATAATGAAAACTGAATCAGAATCCGTCGTTAGAAACATAAAGACGTATAGGGCGACTTTGTCTTATACTATGTAGCGATGATTTCAGAGTACGACGCAATTTAAAAAACATTTTTTCCTGGTGAAACGCTCATTACGCACGATTCCTTCGAAAAGTTCAAGGCCGGGTACACACTATAGCACCATTATTGTAACAATATAAGGCTGGGTCGCACACTGGACAGAACATCCCTTTAACATGCGAAACGTCCATGGTAACCTGCAAGGGCGCGCCGTGGCTGTTTCTAACCGTAGATTTCGTTTACTGAACACAACATAGTTATGTCTATATATTTTCCTTTTTACCCCCGACGCAAAAAGAGGGCTGGGCTAAGTGTGTCTGTCTGTCTGTGTACGTGGCACCGAAGCACATAATCGGGTAAATCGATTTGGATGCGTTTTTTTTTTATTTGATAGCTAATTTTTATGCGGTGGTTCATAAATATGTTTGATCAAAACTGGTTCAGCCGTTCAAAAGTTATATTAATATTGAATGCAAAATGAATATTGAAGATCGGGGGTTTTACTTTGTCTAACAAATAGACTTGTTATAGAGATATAGGGTTAAGGCCTTAGAGGTTAGGAATAAAAACATGATACTGAATCTGATATAGTCGAAAAAAAGAATAACGCTTGACTGTGTATGGGAAAAATGTAATCATGCACAATTGGATTATAACCCCTAATATAATCTACATTGAACTGAAAGTCGATTAGAACAGTCAAATTTATTCAATAGTAACGACACCCTCACTGGACGAATCAGTTTGTATCTCTCAAGGTATCCCCGATCACACCGGCCGGGGGGGGCTGGTTTTTTTTGTTTGGTTAATTATACACACATATATATATATATTTTCCTTTCATCAGCACTTGAAATCAACCATAATATGTTTCAGTATACCTTTTGACCATGTACTTTATTTTGTACTTACATTGTTATATTACTGATAAAAAATTATACATAAATTTATATATTTTTAAAAATGGTAAGCCCTTCTGGCATAATAGGGACCAACACTGTTTGAATGAGTTTCTTTCGGAATTTCTTCTCAACAGTGGTCGTTCCGAAATGATAGTAGTTTGTAGCTTTGGTAAATATCATTTAATTATGAATTATGATGAAAGTGAACCTAATGGTACACTTGACTAGTGTACCATTGTGTTCCACCTTTGTTCTACCCTTATTTTGCGCTAACACCGAGTTAGTTCTGTCCACGTAAGCGCCCGTCGTCGGCGCACGTGGAAGTTCATTATTGAGCCAAATCATTATTCGGGTAACACGCCAGTTATTCGTCACACGAACGCTTGATAATAAAATTGTAACTATCGTACTATGTTACGTGGGTTTTAAAGGGTTTTATGGTCGGTAGGTATGTAGATTAAAGGGAGCCGACGCGGGTTTGATTAATGCATGGTTTTGTCGAGTTCCGCCAAGAACAGTTAAAACCTCAGACAAGTGGACAGATATCTAGGATTCTATTAAAATAGGACCATTCTCTAACTCCCATTGATATCGTAGAAGGTGACTATGGGAAATATAGCGTTGGCAGCTGATATGCGACAATAGGATGCTCAAAAAGTTTTAAGGTTAGGCAGGCGGCTAGTTGTAAATTCCGATCCTAATCTCTATTTTTTACGCGGATCCCGAGCTTCGCGGCGTCAAAGCTCCAAATGAAACTGGGAACTCGTAAATATGAGAGAGAGAAGAGAAAGGATATCTCTCATCACTGGCTAATAATGTCAATTCAGTTCCAGGAAAAGCACTTTAAAAAACTGCAACATTTGAATACCTAAAACCGTTCTACCCCAACGGCCATCGATTCCCATGTCCCGCCCACCACTCCAGGAAGCTAATCCATCGAATTGTACAAATGTTTAGTTTACCGATCTATTTATCGATACGGTCGAGGTCGCCACTAGTCATGGGCGGCATTCCCGCGGCCTACCTATATCCGATAAATGGATTGTTGTGCGAATTTATTTCTTCCACACATACTGAAAAGGGTCAAGTTTGTATACACAGCGGTTCGTATACCTTTGTGCGGACACTAGAGGTACTTTGTAATATTAGATTTATTTGTGCTTTACGCTGTCTTGTTGGATATTTTTGATACGAATTGGATAATAGATAAACTCCGCTAAAAACGATATCTTTTTATTTGATTTATTTTTCTTATTGAAGCTTTGGAAACAACCTGTCATACACAGCCAAATGGATATATGAAGTGTCATTAGGTATGAAATCAAAAATTTTAAAAATTGTTAAGCCAATTATTTGAGATCCAGTTCTATTAGAACCCAATTTAAAATGTTAAGGCTAGGTTCTTCTCTTCAACTCCAGTTCAAAATCCTACACATTTTGGACTAAAATTTGGATATGTAAATATAAATTATATGTCCAAATTTGGTTCTGCGTGGAGAGAGTAATAAAATATTTAAAAAGAGTAATTAAAACTATCTCCACATGTCACTAATTCAAATTCATATTACGAAAATCGTAAAAAAAGTCATGCAACACTTCAATCCATATGTGTAGGTAAGTGTAAATATTTTCACATATGATAAGCCACGACGTGACCTTACAACATATATTGTTAGGCATACATATTTACACAATGAAGGGAAATCATGACGTGACATGTATACTCTCACTATGACTGCAACCCTTCAAAAAACTATTGTATGCAAAGGTGTCTAGGCATGCCATAATTTGACAATGATTTGCATAGTTAGCGATTATCGCAAAGAAAATCTGAGATAACGTGACGGTCACTTCGATTTCAAATGTTGATGTTATTTCAACATTTACCAGAGCTTTTCCCATCAACCGTTGGAACAATTAGACGAGACAGCATGGTCAAAATTCAAAATTGTTCAAGTAAGGATGATATACATCACTTATTGACGTCAAAAAAATTACTTAAACTAAGTCTACTGCCGACTTCCAAAGCGCAGGTAAAGAAGAAGCGGCGCAACAAACTTCACCGCAGCATTTTCTCCGACGTCAATTATCAAATGTAGGTGTGATTAATTTATTAACAACAAAGTGGACGTGGTTTTAGGATGATTAAAATAGCAAGGAATAACCTAATATAAATTGTACCTAACAATGACAAATCGCAAAAACTGCGAACATAAAAATATCTCTTCATAGTGCGATTAGACATTTTAGGAAGTTGTCGTTCTCTATTCTGAGGGATAAATCGTGTTGATCGTAACAATTAATCTTGTGATAACATTGTATATTTTAAATGTATTAATTGTAAAATGTGTTGCAAAATATATCATCGTAGAGCGCGCTTAGCCTTAAGCTCCTAGCAACAACATGAAACATATTACTATGTACAACGTGAAACGACATACTGGAGCCACATGGCGAAGGTTAGACTACCAATCAATGGGATTGTCATTCATAAGCTATGGCAGTACTATTAGGGTTCCGTAGCAATTAGTATTACTAGACCACATTCGGAACATCAATTGGATTTTTTTTTAATTTAAAGAAAGAATGTCGTATATATAATAATGACCGATTAGACGAAATGAGCCCGGTGACGGAATTGCAGTCTTGGCCGCTCTAGGCCATATAGTACCAGCCGCCCCTTTCTAAGGTCTTATTACTCAGGTCTTAGGTACTTATAAAATTCCTTTTTTTATATTTAATTTTTTATCTATTTATTTAATACTGTTATGTTTACTGCACCCTCTTAGTTTACTTGTTTCTCTTTCCAAAGGTTGGCTGGAAGAAATTGCATTAGCGATAAGTCCGCCTTTGCACTCATTTTGTTTGAACATCTTGTGGTAACTCTTTTGTGAATGGTGCAATTACAGCAGCAACAACAGCAGATGACGTCGATTGCCGAAGTTCCTAATGTTTTTTGTCCTGGTCCTGTAAGATATTTTTTGTTTCACCTTCTTGTCGAGTCGGAATGGCTATTATATGGTTTTGACCAGTTTATATAGTTTATGGCCCTATTGGCTTAGTTTAGGACGTGGGACTGTTGCGACACGGTATCAAGTAAGCTATAGACTAGATGACACCGCATTTACACAGACTGTGGTTGAAGAAGCCCTAACGTAGCTAAGCTAATTGTCCAACCACAGTCTGTAACATCAAATAATGATCAATCAACAACTATTGGTCTTTGTTAATATTGTTCACTGGTCTGGAACTCTTCGTGTGCGAGTCCGACTCGCCCTTGGCCAATTATTACATATTCTGTGGTTATGGTGTGTGCGACCTTACCAAAGTGCGAAGACACGACCTTTATTTAATTCGCAAATGTGCCATCTGAATATATTATCTTTTATATGCCCATTAACATATTATGTCTATCGAAGATTGCGCAGTTGAATGGATAATCTTTTTGGTTTGAATATTTTTATTCTTTTTATTTGTATAGGTATCACATTACTTCCGCTTGCTATGTCTTTGTGGCCAGCATTGATGACAACACAACAGGACTGGCCACTAATAAGACACATTTCGAAAAAAGGAATCGCGAAAAGAAAATGACATCTTTAAATGAGTTTCGTTTAGATAGATATATAGATCATTTATTCCTTAGAACATGGAGATACAGAGTTGTTTAAAGAGTAAGGTACAGAAGTAGAAGGAGAGAAGGTAAGGTATTCTGCCTATTAGGCGTTAGTTTTCTGCAGTGGTCGTTCCAAAATGTCAGTAGTTTGTAGCTTTTTGTGAAATTACAATATACAATTTGAAGTGAAAATGTGCCTGTGAAGGTCTAATTTCTGAATGAATGATTTTAATATTGACTCTAAACGGAACGGTTAGATGCGATTCAAACAGAAAACGTCCAAATCCAATGAGGAAATAACATTTACCACGTACAAAAAGCAAGCCCTGCGAATAAATAAGTTACAATACAATACTTTATTTTGATAGATATAAAAATACTCTTATTGTTGTATGCAAATTGTATGAGCAAATGACGCGCGCGGATTGGTATATCTAATTTATTGTAATGTATGTGTGTGCCCTGAGGAAGTAAGGGACTACAAGGTTGCGAGGGCCGCTCAGGTGGGATTGGGTACCTGTCTAAAATACGAATTTGATTCATAGTAATAAATAAATTTTACCAGTCTTAGAATACGCGATAAAAGAATAATTGAAATTTTAATTCGATTCCTTTTAAGAACTGAATGTCACGCCTGCGAAGCCGCAGGCAAAAACTAGTATGTTAATGACTACATGTGTATAAAAATTAAACTGAAAAATTAAAACCCCCCCCGACTGCTAGTTGCTGGCATATAGAAAAAAGCTGACGATTTCCAAACAGCAAACATTCTCGATTAATTTCTCTTTCAAATAAAAGAAAACTATATCAAAATCGGTTCTGCCGTTTGACATACAGATACACAGATACGTTAAACTTATAACCTCCTGTCATCTGGGGTCATAAAGGGTTAACTTAAAAAATAAACTATTATTTTTTTCAAGTTACTGCTGTGATTTTACAACAGCCCGCCTGCCTGACGGCAACCCTCCTTGGGAATGCCACTGTTGCTTATAGCTGCTAAGGCTATGTCTCCTTTAGCAGCCTCGTATGACATCCACGGGACGTTATGGAGTGGTTCTATGCTATGATGGAACCACCTAGCACAAAAATCCGTATGGTAGTTTTAGGATTATGATGAAGAAATAATAGTATAATTTATCGCTTTTTTGTAGCTATCAGGTCACACAGGCTGGGCAAAAGCCTCCAAGCTCGGTGATGACGGGTCCGATTCGAAGTATAAAGTTAATACATATTGTCAACTTCAAATATTATAAAGTATGACAGAGACAAAACCTACTTTAGCTCGGACGCTTCAAATTTTTTTATGAATAATGAGATGCAGCTATATGTCTGTATGTTCCGTGTTCTATAGTCCAGTCGCTCGTCACTATGCCAACAATTCATTATTGTTATAATTTATGTAAAAATGTGCCAAAAACAAGTATTTGAATTTAACACGTCATACATATGGCGATGGCCAATTGACATTTGAAATTGAGACCTGTATTTTAAACCGTTTTAAAAGAACTGTGCCACGTGACTCCGAACGAATTTAGAAATTTACGCAGTTTAAAAATATCTAATTGACAAAATAGGTAAGTATCTATGATAAATGAATTTGTTCAAGTAAATAAATGAATTTGAATTAAAAATTGAAATTTGTAAAATATGGATATCAACTAAATTTAAAAAAAAATCATTTATTTTATTGTATCCATAAACTAATTTACAGAACTATCTACAACAAAAAATAACATGTAGGCTACAAGGATAGGTGCGTTTGGACCACTGTGGTAACAAAATCCACATCTTACACGAACAAAATCGAACGAAAATGATGAAATATATGTATGGCGCTAAAACTGGACAGAACACGCTTCTATCGTAGTTAAATATCACGTTTATGTGATTATAAAATGGTGATGATAACCCTAAGAATCTGTGTTCAATTATCATGCTCGCGAAAGTCACGTGAATTATATGAATCACTGACTTAATAATATCTAGTGAGAAATAGGCCTGGTGATAGACACCGAATATTCGCTCGCTCCTGACTCGAGACGGAATTTCTCAACTGAATACCGCTCGACACTGTTTGTGAAGTATAAAATAAGTTTTAATCATTTATTCACATTTATGCTCCAGACCTGCCAAGACTTTCTAGTTCTTGATGATTCCCCCACTGCGCACTCACACTCACTGATGAATTCAGATTTGATTAATAATCCTAATCCCAACTAATATTATAAATCCGAATGTGAGTTTGATTTTTACCTCTTCACGCTTTATGTGCTTAACCAATCTTCATATATATTGAAGTATGGAGAAGAAAGAACATAAAAGTACCCTCTCATACCGTAAAAATAAATGTGGTACCCTTTCATACCGTCAAAATAAATGTTGCCGTGGTAAATTTACGCGGGCGAAGCCGCAGCCAAATTTAGTTATCTATAAACACATTAGCCCCGGGACTATATCTAGAGCGGACCCATTGCCCCAGATATATCCGCTAGCAAGCGACAAAGAAACGTAATTGAGGAAGAGTTGGGATTTATTGGATGCTCGACGGTGGATTAGCTCGCCTATTATGACGCAACATTTGTGTAAATATTACATTCTTTATTATATTACTAGCTGCACACCGCGGTGTTACCCGCGGTTTGTCGTTCATTTTAATTATTTAAATGTATTTTTAATTTCATACACAGTAGCTCTTTACTTTATAGACACATTAACTATCAGACTTTTTGCCTAAATACGTGAACCGCTACTTTTATCAAGTACTTATCAACCCAATACCAAACTATGAACACTATAAAAATTGGTGCAGTTTGGGCGTGAAAAATTGACGAACTTACAAACTTTATAATATTAATGGGTTTCTTGTGTGTTAAAATTTGATCTTGTTTCTTACTGCATTTTAGTTTAATTTTCATTTCTTTTTTGTTCTTTAAATCACCTTAATTTATTTTATCGGAAATCTACACCACTACTCTGCCAGGACCAGAGTTCGATTTTCCGCGAAAACACTGAACGCAAACAGATGCCGTCAAACGCCGGACTTCGCAATGTGATGTGCTATACTTCGCATGGCTGTGAATGTGGAACTTTACAGACAGTCCCTTGTACTTCTGCTGGAATATTTAATGCATTCTGCAGCTCACTGATCCTTGTCCTCTATTATCCATCGCAAGCAGCATTCTAAAGATCAATAAACACGATCTCGATGTCACAAAATGAAAGCCTCCCATTGCATCTTAAGTTTTACTGACTGAGAAATCATTCGCAAGTAGATAAATAATTGGAAGTAAATAGTGCTTTTGCAAATTGTAAGAAAATTAAATGATTTGAAACGTTGAAAGATGTCTAATGATTTGAAACGTTGAACGATTTCATAACCGTTATATTAGTAACAAGAACTCCTATGGGTTTCCATGTAAATGGAATTAGTTACTCAAAAAATAATATATACCTTCAATATTTATTCATATCAATGATAAAATAGTTGGCATCGAAGATATAAAAAAAAATCTGGAATGTTACTTTAATTAGGTACTACAAAAGAAATTTCATAAAAAAGAGATAGAACTACTTTATAGCCCTGGAACGAAGCCACAGAAGACCGCGACAAGTCGAGGACAAATAATCGCAATATTTTGCGATTGACGTCATTGTCGCCGTGATCAGTTCCTGGGTGTATTTCTAGTGGAGCTCATAAAAATGAGGGTTATTTTATTCTGGGCTTAGCATATTTTATTAAATTTTGACCTTCATGATAAAATTTGTATCTTGCTGTTTCCTGATTGAAAAGGACTGACACCCTCACTTTCTTAAAATCCATGCAAAAAGAAATCTCTGGGTCCCAATGAGAACATTTTTTTCAAAAACACCTCTTTGCATTGCACTTTTCAGGGTGTATATTCTGCAGCAAACATGTCAAATTATGAATAAGTATTCAAGTGTTCTTTCTAACATTTTCAGAAAGCTCATGTCCTGATGTGATACTTTGTATTGGATTCCGGGCAAAATTATCTAATGTTATTGTGTCCTCAAAATTATTATTACATCAACAAAATTATGTGTTATTCGGTGGCCGTGGCGTATTATTAACATATATATTTATATATATTGCAATCGCAACGGTTGAATCAAAGAAGTTGAAGAAACCAAAATCTTCTAAATCTTACCAAGAACGTCATAATAAGTTGCTTTGGATGTCTTTAACATGACAATATGTATGTTAATTGGTCAGTATTACGCCATCTTCGTCTAGACGTAGGACTGTGTCGAGTGAATGGACGGAATTTCCCAACTCATTGACTCGACGGACGGAAATAGCCCCCCCAGTATTAAGAAGGATCCTTTTCTCTAAAGTAATTCTTCCTGGCTTTGCAGACTAGTTTGAAACACCGTGAGGCGTTTCCCAAAAAGATGGAGATTTTACCGTTAAATCCCTTTAATTGATACGGTATCAATATCGTTTCTGAATATGTGTTTCGTATCATCAGCGTCGAAAATTGGGAAACGTGTCCAATTTTTGGATTTAGTTTTGTTGTGTCTATCTCTATAGTACGGTGGATAATTTGACTGCAGGCTTAATGATAAGTTCATTGGCACATGGTTTGATTGACTTTAAAGCAACTATATTTTATGCAGTTGCAACAATGTTTATTGGTGACTTAAATTCTCGCTCGCTTTTTCTTGGCTGAAATTAGACAAAATGATTGTAGTCTATTATTGTAGTCGCCTTAAATCGCCATAAAACGCCCACCACCGCCGCCCAGCTTTGATCTGAGTGTATGGTTATCATGACGGCACGTTACATCATAACCCGTGATCACTTTATTGTCCAACGTCATTGCGTATACTATTTCTGGATGACTTTCTGGTGAACGAACTGTAGGAGGTATGAAGCTACTAGTACCAGTCACAAGGGAGTTTATTGATTGTCTGCCTCTGGTTTTCATCATTTCAAGCCTTTACTGACCAGTTTTTTTATAACTTTATTGTACGAAATGTATGTCCATAAAATACAATTAATACATGTACAACGCAGGACTTATCGCATGTAGGGATCTCTTAAAGTCAACCGGAGATAGTTTTTGAGAGGACATATGCTAGACTTTAAATATTTGTGGTTTTCATGCGGATTGGTGTACACAATTGGTTGTTAGTTGTTGTCTTATTCTTATAGGTCTTTGTATATAACATGTTACTAAAACTGCTGTACAATGTATAATCGCCCTTAAATTCTGTGAAAAGCGAAAAGCGTAATCGTGTAATTTTATTAGGTTGGCACCGCCGCCGATCCGTATTTAGCCATAGACAACGTTCAACGCCGCGATATGACGCGTAGAGTGGGCGTGCATAGACAATCGAAACTGATTCGCAATCTTTATTACACCAGGAAGACATTCGTTTCCAAATTTAAAATTAATTCGATCTCGTTAACATAAACGTAGCATCGCAACTACTAATACGCACTGGCTGGTTATAATATTAATTCATTTAAACTATATATTTTTTAGAGTAATATCTAATTAATTTTTGTTTGTATCAATATTACCATACAATTGATTAGTATTTACGAATCGTAACTTTAACTAGTTCATATAATTTGACACGGTGGCCTTAATTTGCAAATAGTCTTGGTTGATAATAATCAAGCGGTCTACTTTGACCCCTGCGACTATGACGCATGCATACTAATTTTTTTAATAGTCGATATAAATTAATATATTTAGGGCTTTATTGATTTTACAAATCGAATTACGATTAACGACAAATGTTTTGAATATGGAATCAAGGATGTTATTAAAATACTTGAAATGATAAAATACTCATAAAACTTAAATCAAGTACTTATAGTGTAATGCACCTACCTATGCCTACCACGTGTGTAAAACTTTTTCGAAATAAAGTAATATTGGCGCCTTCAAGCCCCTGAAATGATTATTAGTTTGGTATATAGATATTATTATTAAAACATTTGTATTTGCGGAAGACACGAATATTATTAGTAGATAATTTTTCGTCATATAATGATATCAACAGAAAAAATACCCGGACGCTGTATTATGAAACTGACATTTTCAATTTGTGTTTTGGCTTTCATTTCAATCAATCGAATTAGCCAATATAGACTTAGTTTAAGTAATAATTTCACGTCAACAAGTGATGTATGTTTATCATTCTAAATTGAATAAAGAATTTTGAAATTGAATTTTAAACCGTCACATAACAACAACGTTCGAATTTTGAATTCAGAATATTTACATCGCACAAAGAGCGTTAAAATTTTTCGCGCGGAAAGAATAGCGCGTTTAATTTCTCCTAATTTAAATTCGCGTCACACATTAGGCAATATCTCTATCGGATTGGGCCGCCCCTCCGATCCGCGTGCGGCGGCCTTAATCCGCGACTCGTGAACATATTTTCGCGATCTTGTTGCGTGGCCACGAAAAATGCCGTTTTGCGAAACGTAAAGCAAAACAGAAATAGGGAAAATTTCCTTTATGAACAACCAATTAATGAGCCAATGTATTAGTTCAGATGTTTAACCTTGACATTTTAAAATCGAAATTGGATTGATGTTTGTTTGTATTTGTTTTATATGATATGCACATAATAAAGAGAAAAAGTACAGAAATTAAACGTAATGTATCTTGAAATTTCCACGCAAAGAAGCCTCGGTTCACAGCTTATTAAAACATTTTTTCTTTTTACTACAGACAAACCTTCTAGTGCAACTTCTCTCTCTCTCTCTTTTATCTGAGCGTTTTCCAGGTTACTTCCTCAGCCGTTGAGCCCATGGCCCGCTTTCGATAGTACTTCCTTTAAATTATAATCCGAATTGCTGTCATAAGACTTACTTGTACATTTGTGTTGTATTAGTTGTATATCATAGTGTGAACTTTGAGGACTTGTGTTGATAAATTTTATATATGCAATAGCGGTAAAGTTTGCAATAAAGTTTGTTGTGCCGCGTCTTCGTCACCTGCGCTTCGGAGCTCGCCAGTAGAAGTCTACTGCCCACGTCAATAAGCAAATTTTAACTAATTTTATTTTTTATTTTAATTGTAGTAAATTTTGACGTCAATAAGTGATGCATATCGTCCTAAGTTCGATAAAGAACTATAAAAAAAAAAACAATCCACTCCAACCGCACCTCTCTTTCCCTGGCCCTACCCAAACGGGGAATCGATTCGGCTATAAATCGGTAGGCCGCCGCGACACGTCGTGAATACTATTATATTCCTATTTATAGGGATATTAGGCTGCGTTCCCGGGGGAACTAGACTTAATCATTTTTTTATTTTACAATTTATTGTTGCTTCCTGAAAAAGTTAAACGTCATTCTCCCTAAAATTTAAATATATCTTCGATTTGTTTTTGTTTTCTAATCTGAAGCTAAAAAGGGGTTGCACTACGGGAGTGCGCGCAGAAGTGAAAATTAGATTGTGCTATTAAGATCAAATTATTTTTATTAATATTTATTAATTTCAGTGCGTTTGATGTCAATCTAGTCATAGGGAAAACCTTTGTTTTCCATCAATATAATACCGTTTAAGCTTGTGTGCAAAACCTTAGACCTTATCTTTGTAAGGTCTAAGGTTTTGCACACAAGGTCAAAAACTGCCTATTCCTCCTTGCAATATAATTTTGAAAATGATTTGTTTGTTAATTTACATTCCTTGAATTTTTTCATATTTCTTCCTTGAAATTTTTTAGTTGTCCAACAATGTCCAAAATGTCAACATACTCGTAATTACATCGTATAATTTTTTTTTAATTTATAAAATTAGTAAAACCAAGATTTTAGAACCATTTTTCTGAAACAAAAAAATCACAATTATAGCGTGTAAAACCGCAGACAGAAGCTAGTGAGACATAAAATTTAAACCAGTCCCCCAAATTCCGTGGGGCTGTATTTATCAGACCCGTCACCCTCAGAGCCCAGCGGCAGGCCAATCTGTAATAGGTTTCCTTACTGACGCATTGCACCGTAAAACACATTTTTAATTTGATGACAACTTATGGATTCCCTTTTTAAATTTCCCACTTTATTTTCGGCCAGTGTCTATTGTTGGGCGAATTGTGTGTTAATTTCATTTTGGGGTTTTCTCGATTTTTTCGCCACTAGATGCGATAGTCACTAGATAGAAAAGTTTACAAACAGCCCAAGACAGAAACCTATGGAAGACAAAAGACGTCTTTTGGCCCAGCAGTAGGACACATAAACTATAAATAACAATATTATGTAAATCGAACGAGACAGATGTCAAATTATTTGCCTATGACAACTGAATTGGTGTGTGGAATAAGAAGTCAAGTTTTGCGACTCTGTTTACTCCGCAAGTCTTATAGACGTGATGTATCCGTATCAGTTTCAGTGCTAATGAGACCCTTCGTCGTTATCAGACTGGTCCGTATCGGCCAGACAACAAAGACTGTGTACTATTGCCACAGTATAAAAAGAGTACAACGAGTAGTTGCTACTACTAGCCAGTGCGATTTCGCACTTGAGACACTTGTTCGCTTTTTGAGAAATAGTTTTTTTTTTGTATTTAACGTGAAAAAGTGCGTGACTTGATTGTAGACATAGTAGTTTATTTATTTATATTAATGCACATAACCGTTTACAACTTATCAATATAATAGTATAGAACTATGGTATGCAGGGCTAATAGACTATGTAAACCAAAAATTGCTATACACAGTATGTTTTTCATTGCTGGTCCGACAAGAAAACAAAATAAGTAGGCGTTAGTCTACATTATATGTAGCTTAATAATATTAACCAGAGTTTTAAAGTTGCATTGTCGGATAAAATGGTAAGGCCAATTTTAACAAGAATACAGATTATTTATAGAGCCACGTGCGCTCAGAAGCGCGATTGGACTGTAGCGGGTGGTAGACTTAGATTTAAGTAATTTTTTGATGTACATATACATATATGTATATTTTTTATAAGTGATGACTGTGGAGACCTAATTTAGCTCTCTGTTTCATACTGTCATTTCTATATATTTATTAGTTAACTGTAAATTTTCCTAAATAATAAATAAATAAATAAATGTAGATCATTCTAGTTGAATAAATGATTTTGAATTTGTACGAAAAATAAATATATAAATTAAAATTAATACAAGAAAGGTTGTATGTAAAGATGTATATAACGGCGGACAATGCGGACATATCCCAGGTAGGGATCTCTTACGGTCAACCAGCGGTGTTTGTCTCACTGTACTTCGCTACACTATGGCCTCGAGCTAACGAATCAGCGTAGCAGGTGAGTGCAACGACCGACTGCATTAGTTTGATAATATGCCAAACTAAATAGCTAATTTTTTGTACAGACAACGAGAGATTACATTTTCCTCTGCTCCAGAGGTAGAGATTGATACAAATATGGCAGTGCAGACCACCTTTGTGTGAGGCATCATTTTCATTCATGGAGAATGAGGCATCATTCTCATTAAATTTTTGATAAGAGTTCAAATCGTTTCGCCCAGTGATCGCTCGCTCCAATCCAAAAGATGCCTTGGGCCATTCACACCACTCCTGCCGCTGTGGTGCGAAAGAACCCATTCAAAATAGGCTCTTGGTGATTCACACCGTGGTTCGAATCGCTTGTAGTGCGAAACGACTGAAGACCCCTCTCACCTAATTCAACCACAAAAGCACGTGCTTGCTTTGTTGTGTTCCGGTTTGAAGGGTGAGAGAGGCGGTGTGAGTACAGAGTACTGTGGCAATAGATTAGGCCACAAACGACGCGTGTGTGACAACTCCTGCTGTTGCAGGCGTCCGTAGGCTGCGGTGACCACTTACCATCAGATGCGCCGCATTAATTAAAATTAATTTCCGTGTGTTTACCTTTGTATAGAGCTTGATATTCAAATCTATATTAACATTATAAATGCAATTGGCAGTCTACCTGTCACGCTTTCAAGGCTAAACCGCTAGGCCGATTTTGATGAAATAAGGAATAGATGCGGAAAAACATAGGCTACTGCGGGTGGAGCTGCCTACAATTTATAAGTCCCCAAAAAGCACTGAAAATGAATATGATTATGTTACCAATTTTAACAAATTGTCCGCTTTTTTTTTCAAATATTTAGTGCAGCTGTATCTACCTAGTCACTTCGCACCCAGAGATGGTTTAAGCCCGGGCGAAAACGTTTATGCCCCGTTAATAAATCCATTTCTGATCGAATCTAACGCTCCTACAATGGAACATTAAGTAACCTAATTAAATTTATTGTTTTTCCTACCATTGTGCTGAGCTTTCGATTATTAAGTAAGTACGATAAGGGTCTAAATAATTCCAATCTGTAGCTGTTAAAGTAGAAGTGTTAGAGCCGTCGTGACCATCATCATCAGGTAAGCTGTGTTCTCTCAAAGCGACTATGCGACCTAAACTGATCTGCATCGCAAATTCGAACCATCGACTTAATTTTAGTATGAATGCGATTCATTTCCTGAGGTTCCTAAATTGAACTGCATTTGAATTGTTCCATAAAAGTTGATGGAAGGCCAACTGTTATAACAAAACTTCTTTTGTGATTCATCACATAAGTTCATTAAGATTGTCAAGAAGTCGTTGTGTGTGTTTCTCTCTCATCCAGGTTCGTTCGGGGCTGTGACGCTGCGGAGCTCGGTATCGAAAAATAACCTTAAAAAATTTAAGATCGGCTGTGATTTTACAACCGGCCGCCTACCTGACGTCAACCCTCATTGGGAATGCTATTGTTGCCTATCAGATGTCTACGCTGTGTGTTACTCAATCGCCACCAAGTTGATCCTCCCGTGAGGTAACACCACCAGGCACGGCTGCCTTCAGCGCTCCACGTATGTATCTGAAATGCAAAACTGTACCATTTTGAGCATGATAGCCAGCATCAGAGCAGATTTGCCAACAGCTTCGCCCGCGTGAATTTCATAGTAAAATCTTGGTCATTCTTTAAAAAAAAATTATGAAGAGTATGTATTCCAATTTTCAGCTTTTTATCTTGAAAATTGTATTAAGTCCCATACAATCTTTCACCCCCCTTTTGAAGGGGTTTAGGCTTAATTTTTAGAAAAATCTGAAACGTATTCATTGATTTGTTGTAAACAACTAAAATCCAAATTTTCAAGTCACTAACTTCAACGGTTGTAGAACTTTCATATAAAAGTTTTTCACATCTTTCACCCCCTTCGGGATGGAATTTTCAAAAATCCTCTCTCAGTGCTTACCTACACTCCCCATGGAACCTACATACCAAATTTCAGCTTCCTACGCCCAGTAGTTTCGGCTATACGTTGTCTGTCAGTCAGTCGACTAACTGACAGTTACTGAGTGACTGACTGACTAGTCAGTCGCTTAGTAACGCAAGAGTTTTATACATATGTAGATAGTGATAGTTTAGTTAGTCATTATATAGAATTTGTGCCAAGTCATTGTAATTCTAGAGGCAGCGCGCCGCACTGCGGGAGAAAAAGGTGTAGGCCAGCAAATGCTGTTTACTCAGTACTATTAAAGATAGGTTATAGAAAGATTTTCAGCAGTCTTTGAATGTTTGCTTGAAAATTGTTGCCAAGATTTTGCCAGAACATCGTTAATTTTTCTAAGTTATTTCTTGCGTATAAAGATTTAAGGTGCATTTTTGAATAGCCTGCTAGTAAAGTAACGGGCTAAAACGATAATGGTTGTTTTCTATAAGTACTATTAAGTATGTTGTTATGATGTAAAGACACGGTCAAATGTAAGTTTATACCAAGTTTTACATCTATCGTATTACGACGCCTATATAGTTGAAGCATTTATTTTATTTTTTTTTTTCTTGGGTCTTCTTGACAATTTTTCAAAAATCTCACAGAAGCATGCAAACTCATTATATTAATAAATCATTAGTATAAACTAGCTGTTGCCCGCGGCTTCGCCCGCGTATTTTTCCCACGGGAACCGGCTTGAAAGATATTTCATGCCAGAAAACTAACTGTTCCCGTGGCTAAATTACGCGGTCAATATCATCTCTTCCCTAAGTTTTTCTCCATAGGTACTTCAAATTACATGTAAATATGAGAAATTTCAAAAATATTGGTTCAGTAATGAGCGTGAAGAGGTAACAAACAAACATACTTACTTTTTATTATTATTAGTTAGGATTAAAATGTTGAATAAAAGCATGTAAAATAGAATTATACACTTAGTGCTAAATCAGTTATCAGTCTAAATAAAGAACGCCCGGTTTATCCGGACCCGGCAGCGAGGACGAAAGGACGTCGGGCGAGCTCGGTACACGAGCACTGGCGAGACGGCACAGACTAACACATGAGATGCATGAAGCTACGAGTATATACTGTAATAACTCTATTGCGCGAAAATTTAAGCAGATAAATTACAATTGATGCAAGAAACAATGGTGGACTTATTCCATGTAGGGATCACTTGCAGTCAACCGGTGATAGGTTGAGAGGACATGTGTGAAATTTTGCATATATGTTGTTTGTAATACGAGGAAGGACATAGGGTGGCACTTTTCATCCCGGAAAAATAATCCTGTTCCCGTGGGAAATTCACGTGTGCGAAGCCGCAGGCAAAAACTAGTAAGTATCATGTGGTCGGGTCATGATGGAAAATGATCTTTTTCTGATTGGCCCGGGTCTTGGATATTTATCTATATATGTATTTGTTATAATATATAGTATCGTTGAGTTAGTATCCCATAACACAAGTCTAGAACTTACTTTGGGGCTAGCTCAATGTGTGTGATTTGTCCTGGTATATTTATTTATTTATTAAGTATATATAAATAAACTTATGCGTAATATATACTATCAATATTAATGTTATAAAGAGGTAAGCGTTTGTGAGTTTGTATGTTTAAGGCGGATAATCTTCGAAACTACCGAACTGATTTCAAAAATTATTTCACCGTTGGAAAGGTACATTATCCAAGATTGCTATAGGCATACTTTATTTCAAAATTCCCACGGGAGCGAAGCCCCGGGCAACATCTAGTGTTTAATATTCATAATTTAGCGACATTTTTGCACTAGTAAGAGAGCAGAAACGCTGTTAATTGTTAGACATGTAGGTATTAAACCATCTGTGAATCGCTAGATATTCTTTGACAAAGGGCAAAGGGTGCCACACAGACATCGCAGGGCAGACGGGAGTCTCCTTGGAACATAGACAATTCTAATTTGAATGTAAGGGAATGTACGGTCAACATGTCAACCATAAAACAATTTGGTTGGCGTTTGAAGCAGAAAAGCATTTTCGCAAAATGTCATCTTGATTTTCGTCATTTCCTTATAATGTTTACTTATTAGAAAATAAATTTTAAATTTTATTCTTACCTAATATCTAATGCTACAGAATCGAGTACCTACATTGGTACTAGAATAACTAGACTATTCTAATAGTAGTGTTAGAATTATCTTTTCCTTTGTAACCCTATTTTTTCAGTGTTTGCCATTCACTGGACATTTAAGGCTAAATGCTTGCCATTGAAAGAACGAAACAAAACAAAGAATAATTATTTCGAGCTTCTTCAGTGAAATAACCTTTTTACTTTTAAAAATGAGAGAGATTATGTGTATATTACCAATATACCAATGTGGGTATATTTGGTAATTAACGTTCTTGCACATAATTTAAGGATTTACTGTTTCGTTTATTATCATGATGACATTTTCCAAAAGTGATGTTCTGAATCAGAGCATTGCGAATTCGTTACCTTGTACATCTAACTTGTTGACGGTACATACAATACAGCATTCCCGTTTTATTGTATTAGATATAGGACACTGGTATTTTATAAGGTTTCCTTATTTTGAATCGGGAATTTTGTTTGGCGATTCTGCGAATAAGTGACCTTTTGGTGTTTTGGGTTCGGGCTATTTTTATTTTTAAAAGGTTTCGAAGATATTTGAGAACATCAAATCAGACAGACAAATGGCGAAGGTCAGCCATTTGCCCAGCAATGTGGGCTAATAAAAAAGCGTGTCGAAGCGAAAGAGATCGCACACAGTTTCATTATCGGATTTAGTTTATATTCTTCATGCGCGGAGGAAACAACGGAAACCATATCAGTATCTCTGATCTTATTTAGTACTGGGTGAAAACTTGATGTTAAATTCTTAAATTAATCCCTATGATTTATTTCTTCCACTATTTTCATCGAATAAATCGAAGAATTTTGTATATCTCTGATGAAAAATATATATAGGTTTATTTTGTGATACTTATATATTTTTCATAAAGTGACTAACTCATTTTTTGAGCTAAAAATGGTCTAAAAGAGATTGTCAAATAAATCTGTCAAGCAAGAGCCTCTTCCGCAAATGGTCACAGACGTCAGTCAGCGCTGACGAACGCACATAAGTCTAAATTCCAAAATAAATAAAAGATGACCGGTGGTCCAGAGTCTTCCAGAATATAATGTTACATGTGTTTCATTCATCCCGAACACAAATAGACATGGAAAACTATCGCCGGGACACTGTTACAGCGACCCAAAAAGTCTGCAGTTGCAAATTTATGAGAGTACAGAAGAATAACTAAATGCCGCACCCGAGCGCTGGGCAACATTATAAGTACGTAAGAGATAAAATACGAGCCGTGTTAATAAATAGCCCTTCTGGCATAATAGGGACCAACACTGTTTGAATGAGTTTCTTTCGGCATTTCTTCTCAGCAGTGGTCGTTCCGAAATGCTAGTAGTTTGTAGCTTTGGTAAACATCATTTAATTTAGAATATGACGTGAAAAAGTGCCTGTGAAGGCCTAATTTCTGAATAAATGATTTGATTTTGATTTTTTATTTTGAAATCAATGATGCGATGGACCAATGTCCTGGTCAAGATTACGTGGAATTACGGAGGAAAATGGATGGCATCAGACCAAGCAGAAAAAATTACATATTGGATATACTTAAAATTGGGTGATTGTTGGGTGACAAATCACTAAATTAATGTGAATTTGCGACTAGACTATAAACGAGTCTCACTTATGTATGGTCAAAACATATAAGTACCTATGTTGATGTCTGTCATTACATCATTCACACATCAAATTTGTTTCTTCATTCAGTGCGTGCTACCGCATTTCTAATTCCTAATGTCCCTTCTGCGCTTTCCATATTTTTGCTTGTTATAAGTAAATTTAGAAAAATGCAGCGGAAAATTTGTAGGATGGCGCGCTGCGCGCACGCATTCCACTGATATAACAAACTTTGACGGGGCCGCCTGCGATGGTCGGGTGTCGGATGTCTCAATTATTTTTTTAAATGAAATTAAATCTTATTGTTATTTATTTATTTAAACTTTATTGCACAAAATACAAATTGTAAGGCACAAAAGTTTGACGTAGTGCATTTATCAGTCATAAAGAGAATGCTGTACGGGGTGCAAGAAAAAAGATATACCTCCTTTGAATATGAGGCTTGTGTTCTTGTGGATGTCGTACGAGGCGACTAAGGGACGCGTAGCCTTGGCAACTGATGGGCAACAATAGGCATTCCTAAGGAGGGTTTACGTCAGGCAGGCGGCCGGTTGTAAAATCACAGCCTAATATTTAAAATTTTAAGTACTAGTAATTACTTGAGTACTATATAATACATACACTCAAGACTACTTCTTTACAGGAACATTGTCCTGTTTTTTTTTACATCCTATGATCACTACACTTTTGCTCAGATAGTAAATACATTAATAAAGTAACCAAAAAGGTATGTAACTTTTCTGGCCTATTCTATAAAATATAAGCATTTACATGCAGTAGACGAACCGTTAATATATAAATCTGATATGGTTTCATTGCACATATAGACTTTGTCCCAATGTCAGCGTATCGTATTCGCCATGTTAGCCATCGTAAACAAAAAAACCTAACGTTAAATTCTAGTTTTATTTCAGTTTAGATTTACAGTCAGACTGTGGGAAAGCTAATGTAGACAAAAAGAGTAATTAATACGGGTTATTCCTTCTATGACCACACGGACATGACCACCCGTATGGTCAAATTGTTAATTGAATCCGTACAATGTTTCCATGTTCAAGGCCTTTAATGGCACAAATTTAATTGCTGATCTCAACAATGCAAGTAGATAGATTATTTAGCCGAAGCAACCAGAAAAAGGAGAATTGTTATAGCACGATGCTGCAGGCTCATGTGGCGACTCTCTTCAGACTATGTCCCATCTAATGTGCTGCCCTAATGTAGTGTCCGTAGCGTACACAACGCTACGGACACTACATTACATGCACTGTATCGTCTGGAATAAATAAATAAATAAATAAATAAATGCAAATAATGCTTTACAAGTCAGTGGCTGTTCAAGTTTGAACGCCTGAGAAAACACCATAGACTCGCTAAGAGAAGAGAGTACAGTCGCGTAAAATGACATTTCTACCACTCCTATGTGTAGATTAAATAATATGTATATATATATATATATATATATATATATATATATATATATATATATATATATATATATATTGTTTTCTAAAACATTCATTTTATGTCTGTTGGCCACAGTAAAGAATGATGTTTTCAAATACTGAATGCAAATTTTTTTCTTGAGTTAAGCTATTTGACCATACGTGTTGTCATCTCGGTGTGGTCGCGTGTGAATAACCCAGTAATATGGTTTAGGCTAGTATAATGATATATTAAATGTGGTTCATATGACACTGGGGATGCCGACGTCAACTTAGTAGCGCGTGAAGCGAAATTAATATTGCTATGTCTCAGTATTTTGTTCCCATTTTGAAAATAATGAGATGAAAAAATTCTGTAATCTGTTCTCATGTCTATACTATATTTTTGCCACAAGCTTTTATTGTTGCCAAAGACTTGTTGCATTCAACGCGTGACACTTCATATGTCCGTAATGTAAACCGTTGAGGATTCGTTGGGAGCGGATCCTGGGTGCACCATCAAGTGAACAAACGCATTTGACACTTGTTATAACATTTCCTTCCTTACAGTCGTATTACTCATCATTAAGTGGAAACAAAACGCAAACAACGTTTTTCTTGACAAATTAATGTCAAGTGATTTGCCATTGCCTTCTCCATTCCACACACTAGATGATAAATTATCGACTAGAGCAATCGACTAGAGAATTATCGCTTTCCTCACGATATTTTCCTTCACCGGAAGCAAGCGGTGGTCGCTGAAAACCACAGTCAGATTAGTATACAAAGTCACGTGTCTCAAGTAGGATTCGAACCTGGGACCTATCGGTTCAGGCGAGCGTCTTACCAACCATTAACCATTGCACCACCACCGCTTCGTTACAATACAAGTAACACAATAACACAAATACGTCGATATTTATTACGCACTAAACCTAAATACGGGGAAAGGCAAAAAAATGCATTAATGCAGCACCCACGTGCTTAAAATGCATAACTTTCATAAAGCACCTGTTTAATTAGCATCCCGGTATGCTAATACGCTTTGCCATGGGGGCTCAGTTATTTTAGGCTCCATGTGCGAAAGTAATTTATCATTATACGGTATGTTGACTTGTTACATGCTTTTTAAATTTAACTTTTTGTTTGCAATTATGTAAAATTTATATATATTATATTATTTACCTATATTATCCTATATTATGGATTTACCCGAACGAAGCTGGGAAGGGCCGCTAGTTATTATTTTAAACAAATCAAGGGCAGGATGGTGATGATACAATTACTAAAATAATCATGAACAAAAAAAAAACGAATGAAAAACCGTCGATTTGTGTGTATAAATACCGCCAATTAAATCTAATTTCCTTAATATATAGATAAAATAAATAATAATGATCAAAAGGAGAAAGTATTAGCATAATTAACTGTATCATTTAACCCGCCTTCGCTCGTGGTGTCCTAATGCCGGATTCCACACATTCCTACCGCTGCATTTCAAACTTATTTTTAGAAATACACTATGATCTAAATTCAAACTGATTAGTTTTAACTATATGTTCTCTATTTCGAGTTGTTTATACTTTGTAACTTGTGAGTTTGTATGTGAGGCGTGTGGTTCCGCCCTAGAATATGACCACTATAATTATGTCGTATGAGGCACATAGCTTTGGCAACTATAGTATTCCCAAGGAGGTTAACGTCAGGCAAGCAGTAAAATCACAAACGAATCGAAGGTTTATTTTGACTGACCCCGGGATTGCAAAGGTCAAATAGTGACATTTAAGAGAATAATCTCGATTTAGGTGAAATCCACTTCTAAGAAAGCTGATATATATTTTGATAGAACTTTTTGTCCTTCGTCAAATATTATCCAATAAAAATGTTTAATAAAGTTAAAAAACTTTATTAAACATTTTTATATATAACTTTTTCTGCCAATATTTTGCCATATTTTGACAAGACTAGATTCCCCGTGAGACTTCCAAAGCTCGTCCAATGAGGCCTTGTCCTGAGTCGTCTTTTAGCTCTGAATAATAAAATACTATATTTTATTCAAAAGTATCTCTAAACCTGTTTTTTTTTTTTTTTCAAATGGAAATTTAGTATTAAACTAAATACAGACTGAAATACGTGTTTTTATTAAATTTTCTTAATGTACATTATTTGAATGTTTACTTATGCGACAATATCAAGAAAGTTGAACATAAAAATGACGACTCGTCGTGATGATAATCATTTAGATTTTTTCTCTGCAAACAAATTCTCACGCTACTTGTCCCAACCAATCATATCACAAAGAAGGTTCACAAAAAGCGATAATCCATACTGTTTTCATTAATATTTAGTAAAAAAATCCGTGGAAAAAATAAGTCGAAATAGAAAACAAATAAGGTGAACCTGCTACTTTTGCGGTCGGCCCATCTGTCAAACGACGACATATGGCGTTTTTACGGCTCTACGATTTGTTTGTATCTCTTTCTCTTTCTTCTCCATCTTTTTTCATATGTTCGTCTCGGTCCCGCGCAGTTTTCCTTCAAGGTGCTGGGGGTAATTGAAACCGAATACTACGTACATGCGGGCAAGTGAAAGGACTTGCATGTCAAAGAGTAATAAATTGGCGGGAGACAGGATATAGCTATACAAATGCACTCTCAACACATGTTAATGTCCCTCGTTATCGATATTGACTATCGTAATTTTTAATTTTTAATAATACAAAAATACAACTCGTTTATATTGAACTGATCTGGGATTTTGAAATTCGTTTATTATAATCTCTTATGATTGTATTGTCTCCGATCTCTGTATTTAGGACCTTTTTTTGGATAATATCAAGATTAATAACAAGATTTTATATACCTGATATTTGTCACTAAAAGTAAAAATGTTTATGCCTAGAAGAGACAGAAAGAAAATTAAACTTATAAAAAGTATGACTTATTCTTTTCACGACGTCTACTCGAACGTTGACTTCCAAAGAATCGCATTAATGCATAAATACGAAAGTTTGTATGTGAGTGTGTGATGATGTTTGTTACTTAATCACGCAAACTTTTGAAGCGGTGGTCTTAGTGCAGTGAAAAGACCGTCCGCCTGTGATCGAAAGGTCTTTGGTTCGAATCCTAGACTAGTGCCAATTGAGTTTGTATACCAATGTTTATGTTTCATGTACCACTTGCATCCAGTGAAGGAAAACATCGTGAGTAAACCTGCATACTGGCTGACAGTTTACTAGTGTGTATGTAAAAGTCATATCAGATGCCTTTAGATGATTGAATATAATCTCACACCCAGTGTTAGCAATAATAGCAGACAAACCTCCTCGTAGAGGTCCATGCAGGATAACTTAACGTACAGTCAACAGCACATCAAGTTACTCTGCATGAGCCTCTATGGCGTTGTAATAGCGACGAGTTGGCAATGAATTTGAATAGGTTGATGTGTTGTTGACTGTACGGCTGACAGGGATACGTATACAATGATCACGTCTTTATCCCTTACGGGGTCGACAGAGCCAAGAGTATGGTGTGATTATGGGCGGAACTGAGATTAAATAGGGATAGGTTGCTAGCCCCTCGCCAATGAGAAGAATCTCCAGTTTAAATGGATTTGTTATACATGTCACACTTTTAAACTTATTTTTGAAAATAATAATGAGATGAAAAAGTTCTGGAGTCGTGCGGGAATTGAACCCGCGCCCCTGTCTACCCAGGACAGTGCTCTTGACCACTGAGCTATCGGGACCATGCTGAATTAATCTCCAGTTTGTAGCCCTCTCCCTTGTTTGATTTTTACCATCTGCGCGAGAGGAGGAGCAGCTGGCATATACATGCTATGAATTTTTCGCTCAAAATATGTGCGGATGAAAGGAACCAGTGACCTTCCGAACACAGCCTTTCCTTCATACTCAACCGTTTCCTTGAGACACACGCGTATTGGTCTAAAGGTAGACCGCACTTATTTTTATTGAATCCAACGTGTGATGTGAACGATCATTCGTTAACGCCTCGACGCTAAATCGATTACACTGCTCGAATCGTTATGTAATCGATTCAATTTTCTATATGATGCGATATCTGCATGTAGGGATGTTGCATGGTTCTCATACTTTTTGCTTTATTTTATATCTAACGGTGATTGGAAGCTTAAAAAAGTTCGGTCGGTAATTTACTATTTAGTCACTTGTGCCTACTGTCATACAAGCCCCATATATATTTTTTGCTTAAGACACATGGAAAAGTGTATCTGATTGACTTGATGGCAACAACCTTATTGTCGTTGGTCGGTCATAGGACGGGTGACCAAAATTGATTGAACTTGACCTCCTCTGTGCTTCGGAAGACATGTTAAGCCGTTGGTCGCGGTTGTATTTGCAGTCGTTAAAACCCGCCAATCCGCAATGGGCCCGCGTGGTGGTTCATGGCTCATACTCCTTATCCATCCATAAGGAAGACCTGTGCCCTAGCAGTAGGGACGTTTAAATTGCTGTTGATGATGATATTGATTCCCGAAGGTTTATACATACATAATAAACCCCGTGCGTAGCCGGGACGGACCGTTAGTCCTAATACTTCCTAACTAATATTATAAATGACAGAGAGAAGTAAGCTTGTTACTTCTTCACGCTCTATCTACTCAACCGATCTTTTTGAAATTTTGCATACATGTAGTTTGAAGTATGGAAGGATATAGAGTATCTGTACGTGTGTTTCATCCCGGAAATTATACGCGGGCGAAGCCGCGGGCAAAAGCTAGTGTGTAATAAAACACAATCCCATCAAGGCATACGTTAGATTTCACGCCTGTCCCACGTTACAACCGTGAAACTATTCCAATGTTCCGGCTTCGGTAATGAAAACTTTTTGCTGGTGCTTGTAAGAGCTTCGCATGGGATTTGCTTTGTTGTTATATTACAAACATTATGGTGACGGTCTAATAGGAGAACTTGAGAGTGGGTTGCACCAGCATTGACTGGTGCAACCCATTCTCAAGCTCTCCAGTGTGTTAAGTTGACGTCATAACTGTGTGTTGACGTTAACTTAACACACCGCCGCCGCCGTTGAGTTAAAATGGCGTGCTTTGCGTTGTTCTATGCAGGCTTAAGTTAACGTCAAAGTTAACTGGTGCAATCTATCCTAATAGTATTGTTTGATAGATAATAAAAGGTAATTTTATGTGAATTCTTATTCCATAATTGCCTTGCGTATTCGTAAAGTAACGTTTGTTTGTTTGCTTATTAATCTCTCTTTCTCGCACGAGTGTGTTTCCTGTATTCGGTGTGTATTACTGTACCTGTAACCTCGCGCCTGTGACGCCTCGAAGCCCAGGGACAGCTCAAAAAATGATTTGCGGCTCTTGTTACTTTGAGCTAAATCGTATCACCAATTTGACTCAGCTTCAGACTTCAGCTGTAAAAGTCGACTTAGAGAACTACAAGTAGACTTGGATAAAAAAAACATGACACTATGTATGTGGTTAAATTATAGATTGAATTAAATACTATTATTAGTCAACGGATTTTTTTATGTCGTGGTCCGTCCCAGAACAGCACACCACTCCATATCCTCCCTTGGTGTCTGAGGAATACATAGATTAGATAGCTGAAAGGCAACAATAGCCGGTTGTAAAATTAATGCCCAATCATCAAAATTTCAAGGTTAGGGTTCCCCGGGAACGAACCGCGAACATGAGAATATGAGATTTTTTTTTTAATATTTCTTTTATCCCTAATCTTTAAAAACGGAGTAGGATAGACACACTTGAAAAAATCAAATAAATTTGAGAACTACGAATTTTATATATAAGACATCCCATAAATATCAATGAAACAATATCAATATCATTCCTAATAAGTAAAGCCGAAAACTTCACACATAAATCACAAAGAAATTCCAACTTAGAATATAATATTAACACATATTTTTTTCCTATTCATATTCGGCAAATTTATGACATAGGGGAAGCAGAATCGTATTTCGAGGTTCAGTGCCCACCGACTGTTTCCATTGAGATGGGTTTCCACTGTGATTATTCAGTTTTCAGGGGTCACGGCCGCAGTATTTTTTAGGGTTCCCTACCTCAAAAAGAAAAAAAAAACGCAACCCGTATATAATTTATTATATACGGGTTATATATAATTTATTATATACGGGTTGCGTTTTTTTTTTCTTTTTCAAGCAATTTTTTGGATAACCGAAAATGATCGATGAGAACTTTTATTTAGTTTCATTTGTCCCGATATTTGTCTTTAAACAAATCTTGCAAGTTACGTTAAGTACCTACTTTAGCTTCTTATACTACGGCGCTTCAGTTTCTATGACAATGCATTATTTTGATAAGCGTGGCTGATGATGGACCCAGAATCCGATCCTAACGAGGGAATTCGTCAACGGTTTACTGCACTGACATATTTTTTTGTCACGCGCTGAAAGCACCGGGATCTCATGACGAAAATAAAAGCAAGCAAGGCATATATTTAAGTTATTTAAATATTTAATTAAAAACTGGTCGTTGTCCTCGAAGTCGATCATCATCATCAAGCATTTAAGAACGTTGTTCTTCACAGTGGAGCTGCCTCGATTTACATCTATCCTCTGCCATCTACTGTACCTTCCTATACAATACGGCCCCTGTCTCAGCTCAGCTGCGTAGCGCGTCATGTTCATGGGACGTCGATAAACCTCATAAAATAATGGCCTTGTTTTAGAGCTATTTATTTTATTAGCATAGCCTGAATCGAGACTTGCGTATACAAACAGAATGCGCTCATAAACACTCACGAATTCACTCCAAGCCAGTCCAATACCAGGAATAGTAGTGCTGAATGAAAATTATTTGTAACAAGACGACCCACGGATCCATAGAATATAGGTAATTATAGAAATAAGTG
The DNA here is from genome assembly GCF_027563975.2 of Plodia interpunctella. NCBI lineage: Eukaryota > Metazoa > Arthropoda > Insecta > Lepidoptera > Pyralidae > Plodia > Plodia interpunctella. The sequence goes on from NC_071303.1 coordinate 1,976,552, forward strand.
TGGCAGCCACCTGCCTCGTCACATGCGGCCCTCCACATGTGCTAGCTTCCGCCAATTTTCCCTGTTTCCATTGTACACACGGGAAAAATTCCGCGCTGCTACATAACGAGCTAATAATATCTGCAGTGCGTGCGTTTTTATTGTGCATGTGTATGATTGTGGCAAATTAAAATTAAATGCATTGTTGATTTATTTTCAAATGCATTATTAATTTAAATTAAATGCAAGGATAAGAAAACAAAACTGAATCTCAACATGAGCACTAATTAGTGGAAGCAGTAATGGTTTAGTTAAGTTGTTAAAACTCTTATCCGGTGAAGGAATACTTCGTGAGGAAACTTGATTTAGTTGACTATTTATTTAGTTGACATGTCGGCCACTAGATGGCGGCAGCCTCAAATGTCATGTCATGACTTTAGGCGACTTGCAAGTCTAAAACACACTCTTGCAATGGTAATAACACACTCGATAGCAGGAGTATCAATTATAATTGACAAACTAACGGTAGACATCGGTCATCATGGCAGAAAAATGGATGGTACTTGAAAAAAGTACAAATGAATTCGTTGACTAACCGAGCAATGGTTTAATGCTTATTTTAGTTGAATGAATGCCCAATCAAAATTGTTTTTCAATAGTAGCATTAATTGGCAATGACGTATTTGATAAATACATAAAAGATCGTCGACAGCGAGTCAGCGACTCCCTCATCGTCACCGGGCCAAATATAATTGTCAATCTGTAGTAAATAATTTGTGTAAGAAATTATACCCTAGTATAAATATCGTATGTCAATGCAAACGCGCCTTCATTTCGTTGACAAATCTTTTATTAAGTACTTGCGACCCCACGGACCGTCTTAATGCTTAATTAATGACTATTTACTAATATAATACACCAAATTGGTCGCTTAACATATCATTACACGACCAATTTAATTATACATTTTCTGCTTTCAGCCACAGTTCTTACTCATACAATAATATCGTCCAGTTTCGAACGCCTCAAAGTAAAAAGAAACGCAAATATAATTTTGTATAAATTATGTTACTCAACACCATAGAAACGTGTTGTCTCTAACCAGACTAGTTTTTTTTATGCGTCAATCAAGTTTTTCTTTTCTGCCAGTCCATAGCAAGTGCTCGAAACCGAATCGGGATTTTTCAATTTTAATTTCTAAATTTTAAATCATCTTTTTGAAATTAGAACCTAAATTAAAACCTAAATTTCAACCAGTATTTTATTTCTAGACTTACTAACAGTTGCAGACCGAGTTTAAACTTCTTTTTTCGCGTTATTATTTTAGGAATCAATGTATAAAATACGTTTGTGAAAGAGAAGTTGTATTCGACTGTAATTGTATGGACTATGTGTGTATATGCTATCTATGCTCACCTGACTGTTGAACTTGCAATTAGCTTGTATTGAAAGTAGTGATCTTAGATCTACTTGAATAGGAAACTCAATATAAAAACACATTAATAAAAAGTATTTATTTAAATATCAATATGATCATCATTGTAGCAACCTATGCGTCAACAGTTACGCGAGATCATTTTATCTGAAATAAGCTTCTGGGCAAAAAATGATAACTCACATAAAAACACGGTCATTGACGCTGGCCTGAGGTGAAAAAAAATATACACAGTTAACGTCTAACGAACTCATTAATAGGTTCTTAGAGCATAGACAACAAAGTTCCAAATTCAAAGCATAGTTCCAAATTCAAATTTGATTTTTTCTGTAATGTCACACGCGAAGTGTCACTCAATGTGGGGGATAATTGATGATCCGTCACCTTTTTACATACGGACATACAAGGAATTGTCTATGAGGCGTGTTAGAAATAGTTGTCGCTGGAATAATATAATTAGTGTGTTACTAATCTCTAATTAGCAAGGCCCACGCACATTTCTTTGAAGATCTTTTTTTAAGCAGTGTAATTTTCTTTGTTTAATTTTTATGGGAACAAAAATTTAACAAAGAAAATTACACTGTTTAAAAAAAGATCTTACATTTATATCACAACAAGCCTCGTTAATCATTAAGTGTTCTATATAGATAAGTAACATTTAATATAAATGTATAGTAAATGTGTTGTAGTAATAATAAAAAAGAATTTAGAATTACATATTGATTGAGAGCGGTTTTTTATTTTTAAGGTCGTTTCACTTTTTGCATCATTTGATCCAGCTTTTTAAGTAGAATTAAAATTTAACTTGTAATTTTACGCTTTCGCAATTTTCGCGCTATACCAACTTTCGTATCGCTTTATAACGCATTACATTTTTTCCAAATTTATAATACAACATAAAATAGGTATTCATTCATTTCCATAAAGATTAATTACGCGAATCTCAACGGTACCCATACATTTATTAAAGATAATCATTTTTAAATCAATGACTTCGGTTCTGCTACGGACCCTATTTATGTGACCTTGTTTGTGGGAAATAGGAAGGAAGAAACTACGTTTTTATTCTGTGGTTATTTTATAACCCTGTTGTTAAGCATTCTTTGTGATTTGTTGTTTATGTTTTGTCTCTTTCTGTCAATGGCAAATTTTATAAAGTGCGATAGTGACAAAATATATTTTAGCTATTTTATGAACTGAACGAACATTTGATTAGATATCTTTCAGCCAATATATTTTTTTATATCTTCATTAAATTTCGAATTTTGTTAACTAATATACAACTCTCCGTTAAGCTTTGGTGGAGGGAGACCTAGAGCTACGTAAAAGCATAATTTTTTTAACACAATTTTTTTTTTGTTTCGCCGTCGACTTCCGTACACCCACAGAAGTCAATCGTACAAACTTTCGTCGACCGAATCCATGATTTTATGATCATGTCTATTATCTTTAGAAATCTATGGTACGCGAATGCTGCATATACTTACTCTATACATATGCAATGCAATCAAGATGCCTCAGATTCCTGCAAAGCATTGCAATTGCAACTCCTTTCACTGTTCCCTTGCGGTACTTAATTATCAATTTAAAATTCACAATGCGTACCGCTTTTTATTTTAATTGTGTTAAATTAAAGGTCGTCTCGTTGCACTTTTTGGGTGTTGCCACTGTGCACAAGCTCCTAGAATTGTTTATTAATTATTATTGAGATTTTTGTCAACGCGTCCTTCTGAAATGACTTCCTTAACAATGGAAATATGAAACCAACAACTAGTTTTGTTTCGTCTTGATATTATCTTTTTGCATCTCAATGGGATATTGCGAGCTCATAATCTTTTTAGATATAGAGTCACAAAGGCTACTTTTTGTCGCGGGCAACAACCGCTTAATAAAAATCTGACGTGACTGATGATAATGATTTGATGCGTGCGCGCATATACTCTAAATGTAGTCTAAAACAATGTATCTATACGCGCAGTCGTTAAAAAGATGTTAAACTTGGAATTTGGAGTATACTGTGCGTAAGTTATTGTGGTGGACTGTGGACTAGTGTTGCGGAACTATCGATAGTTGAACTATCGATAATATTGTAACCGTGCAAACCATTTATATAAATTTTACCGATAGTTTCAGTATCAGTGGTAAATAGTGTGCAATACATACAATTGATGCTATTGATGGAAAGCAAAATAGAGACAGAACTGAATTTTGAAAATCGATACAAGCAACACTCTGGGTTAAATTCAGTAGTATCCGTACCTTCTATTGATTGTTATTGTGATTACATTCATAATATCACAAAGGTTTGTTTAACAGTTCTATCTATATTGGAACTAACGGGATTTTGAAATTAATTATCGATAATGAAACTGCCATAAGTTCTACAACACTAATATGGCCTAAATGCATGCGCCGGCGCATACCATGGCGTAGTGGAACCGCGTTTGTTTTTTAATGCTCAATGTGTGTTCAATCAAATCATTAGCCCTTATAACGATGGGAGTAAGGTCTAGAATCACATGTGATGGGAACTGAAGTATGCACGTTCACCAGAGAAATGTTGAGGAAAACATTTAAAACTATTTAATATATGTATACCTACCAGAAAAAAAATTTCTACTGAATCATAAAACTAGTATCCCGTAATTACTAACACAATTGTATCGCTAGCTTTGTCATGCTTTTCACTCTAAGAATCATTCCCTCTCTTTCTCTTCTCCTTCCGTGTTTTCGACTGCAACATGACAGCTGTTAGGAAATTAATAGGACCAGATGATAGCAAAAATTAAGACAATTGATTACTAAATTACGAACAGATAATTTCGTTGTGTCTATTTATAAAATCTATAAAGAAAAACCCACTTAAATTACCTTAGCATTGACTGATTGATCTAAGTGTGTGAGTATTGATCAAGACATTCAAGATCCGAGAACAGTTAATAGGCATTTCCTAGAAATATGTTGAGTCATACGAAATATTGAAGTCTGCGTGATTCGGGCAAAAAAGGTAAGACACGACACCAAACCTCATTAGACGCCAAAACTGTCTGTTTGTCTGGTTAACGAGACCGCAATCATTCAATCAAGACTATCGACATATTAAGCTTTCATCTCAATACTGTTAGATCACGATCTTGGTAATAGCTGTGCGCTGTAGACACAGAAATCTAAGTTTTAAAAATAACAGCAAATTTTCACTGGATTTTGTCGCAAATTAGACTATATTGTCTATCTGTGAAATGTTCCGAAAGGACTACCCATAGTAAAATCTGTAAGTACTTCTACATCTAAACCTCCATGGTTTCGGGCAAGCAAACGCGTTACGACATTTCTAGATAAAAAAACAATGGTCCTCGAAAATCAAAATAATATTTAAATTGTATTTTAATTATCAATGACAATTTTTTTTATTTGTTTGTGTTCCATAATTCCGTTTCGAAGCACTGCGACATGCCGAGATAAGAATTCAAATATTATTTTGATTTTCGAAGACATTTATTTTTTTTAAGCCACCCACCATATCAGCGCAAAGGAAGATGATAAACATGACATTTTTATGAATTCATCATCAAATTTGCATATTCGATTTACCAACGAGTTTTCCCACACTAATTAGTAATCCCTTTTGCCCTCAAGACAAGACTGAGTTCATTGATAAAGCAGGAAGCAATTCATTAAGTCTGGCTGTATGTATGGCAGCTGATAATAGCGGCATGATAATGAATTTTGTCATACCGGACGATGCGATGTTCTTTTTTTGGCAATCTTTATCTTTCTGAAGCTGCCAGTATTAATTTTGATCTTTGTTTTTTTTTTCACGAGTATTGCATTGCAATCTTTATTAAGAGTTTACAATTAATTATTAATGTGCCTTATTCGAGTGTATTGTAAGGTCATTCGATTCGTATATATTCGATAACAGCCTATCGACCTGCTGCTGAACTTTCCATAACTTTTATATTTTATGCCTTCTGTTATCATTTTCATTTTTGTGTCCATTTTGTGTCTGATCTTCAGATCCTTCACTTATCTATGCCCGAGACCTTCTTGGAAAATTACATTTTCTCGGTGCCATCAAAAATATTTCCCTTATTTTTCACAAAGAAAAACACTTATGATATTTCCTAAGAAAACTATGACAGAGTACCAAATAAAAATACGATCAACGAAATTGCTTTTGAATTTCAAATGGTTTTTGTATCTTATTCGTTAAAAGAAATCCATTGTATTGAAACAGATCTGGTGGCATTGTTCGCAGTGAATAAGCCGAACCAAATATGCAAAATATCAACCTCCCGAGATAGCTACTCAATGGGAACTCAAAAAAACCGTCTGTAGGAAACTCGTCGACCGAATCGTAACATAACATTTTATACCGCCATTTTTTCCCGCCATACCATGATGTAACCGAGGTCGACGCCCCAACACCTGTTGCTTATGTTTTTTTTTAATCACACGGGCACTGGACATTCGTCTATTAAGCACTCAGTTTTTGTTGGAACCTCTTAGTCGATTATTGATTTATTATTACATCGAGTTCAAATTTCGAACACTACATACTTGTTTAACTTGTCGAGTTTATGGTGTTTCGTATTCGACGCCTTCATGGTGCCATTCATTCACAAATGGTGTTGTTTGTCTCTATCGCGCACTCGCGGAAACAGTTCCCCTTTCAGTCACTCGCGGATTCGCGTTCGTCTTAAAAGTGAATATTTATAAGCCTGCAGTACTGCAGAATTCGGTGAAGTGGTAGTGAGGTCTGCTTTATAAGGGCGCAGTGCCGCCATACGTGGCCGTTGCATATTAATCGGATTTAGCATAAATACCCTGGGAAACTCATCATAATTTATCAAAGTTAACTGATGCTCGCCTTGTGTGAAGATACAATTGTATGAATTGTGTTGGATGACAGTAATAATCGTGAACTCTCGGATATTATCAAGATTTTTGATGAACATTCAACGACAAAACCTACACTACATTTTTATAATAATAAAACTGCGTATTACAAATACTCACAACAAACTGTTCGGGATTCCCCTAACTATAAATTGTACTGGGATAGAACTATAATAATATTACACAACAAACGAAATAAAACAGTTCATCTGATTGATATACACAACACAACTTTAGCTCCACATATACAGATAACCCAGATATACAAATTTAGCAATAAAAATTAAAACACAATGGCGTGCAGAAATCGTTAAAACCATCCCTCTAATAATTTCGTCCACTGGTGTCATACCCACATCCTTACACACAAGTCTCAATATATTAGATATACACCCATTAACTTTCATCCTACTGCAAAAAGCAGTTATACTAAACACATGTCGTATATTTCGCAAATTTCTATCTTCACACTCATAATTTCTTTTTTCTTTTCAATTGGTTACGTTTGGCCATAAGCTCGCGTATCCAATAAAACTCCTCAAAATTAATTTTGCGTGAAATATAAAAAACTCAATATAATAATAATAATTCTTTATTTGTCAGACCATAAAATCCATAAATTGTTAGTTCAATTCTTATTTTTCATTTTTAATTCATTTTTACCGATCAATCTATATTTAGCGTGGGAATTTACAATTACATCAATTTGTATGACTTGTCCAAAAGTCGTGTATATTAATCATTGCTCTAGCACGCGGTTACAGTCTAGAAAAAAGCTCTCAACAATATTTTTTGTAATAATTACCGCACATCACTGTTTATTTTTTTTTCTCACACTCATCTGATCATTCGATAGGTGTGCCCAGGGTTGCCGCAATTCTAAAATTACAATTTTTGCCATACTTTTCTTTTCGAGTGTGTTATTAAATAAATAAAATACATTTATTTCAGATGTCAAAGATACATATAACTAGTAATTATAAATTAAATTAGATTGCATTGTTATAAAATTATTGTAAATATAAAGTATGTATTATAAATATAAAGTTATTGCTGGTGTCAGATTTTATTCAAGTCGCCTAATGGCATCTGACATTACTTTTACGGCTACCTACCGACATCTAGAGGCGAGTAGACGGATACACACTAGCGAACTTAAATTGTCAAACCAGTGTGCAGGTTTCCTCACGATGTTTTCCTTCACCGGAAGAATTTTCGCCATTCGAATGTGAATGTCCTACAGAGTTCAAATTTCCCACGTCGCATCGGTTTCCATGACAATGCATTATTATGATAAGCGTGACCAGGTGGTGCACCTAGGATCGGCTACCAACTACGAAACTTCTCAACAGCCCGGACAGGATTTTTATGTGAAGCATCGCGTGTAATAACGCAATACATCACATAACAATTAGACATAAGAGATGACAACAGATATGGAAAAAGTATCACTTTTGTAAAAAGCTTATTTTTCTATTCTTGACAACCCTAGGTGTGCGCGTTTTGTTATGAGGGCGTGTTGGTGTGGTCAATAACTTAGTGTTGGGAGGTCAGTGATCAATCATTTTGCTGAATATCACGGTGGCTTTACCTTTCGTGTTTTGGCCGCTTCGAACAGCTCACTTCAAAGACTTTGTTTGCAGAAGATTTCTTTTGTTCACTTCTACATACATATAATTAAGAGCGAACATCAGCGGTATACATTGATCTACAAAAGTCGCATACAGTTTGCGGCAAGTATCTTGAACATAGATGGACGTTTGCGCATATTTATTTCTTTGGAATAGAGTTTAAAATAGCAGAACAAAACTTCTGCGTATGGTCAACTTGTTTGCCGCTATTTATACGTAGTTATGTGTGTTATACCAGCATTTAAGACTGGGCAAACCCAAATGATAAAAACGTAATGGTGGTGCTAGCATCACCATAAAATTTTATCAATTTCTTTAATTTGTTAGCGAAAATTAAAAAAGTATTCTGTACATATAATGCTACACGACACATTTCCTTACTCATTGGAGACAGGAGCTCTGAAGAAGGACAGCACGACCTCCTGAATGTCACTTGTTATAATGGATATTTTGTAGTCCTCGATTTCCGGATATTTGGTCCTAAGATGACCAGTTTGTTAGCTATCGAGACGACAAAGTAATTATTTATTGTTATTTTTACACGCGGATTCGCCCACGTATTCTCCACGGGAACAGTTTTTTTTTCGGGATATAAGGTACCCTATGTCCTTCTCCGTACTTCGAATTACATGTATGCAAAATTCCAAAACGATTGGATGAGTAGATAGAGCATGAAGTGGTAACAAACAAGATTATTTTGTCATTTATACTATTATGTTAGGATGATTCCGTCAAACCATGTGAAATGTGTATAGGGTCATATTGCATAAAACTTCGCTCGAGTGACCTCTCATCTACCATCATAATTTACTATATTGATACAAAACTCAGTTATTTTATTGTATAATAGCACAACGTACACACAAACATTAATTGTTATTATTTATTTTGTTTTTTAAACTCTTTTATCTGCATAGAATTAATTGAAGTAGTTTACCCGTTAATTTATAGTTGTATAGAAGCTAGACCATAAAACCTCTCCATATATTAAAACTGTAGGTGGGCTATCTCTGTACGTACGTACATAGGTGATATCAATGAAAAATAATTATGGTGCTAATAAAAGCCAAAAAAATTTTTTTTTAATTTTTGTCAATCTGTCTTTCTGTCTGTGTGTCTGTATGTTTGTTCGAGCATCATGCAAAAATTACTGGATAGAACTGGATGTGATTTTCACAGTTGTATAGCGGATAGTCTAACTTAAAATCTGGTATAGGATTCATCGCGATACATTGCTAGAATCCGAGATATAGTTATGAGTCATGCATCCGATGAAACAAACGCAAGAAAAAGGTTATTATAAATAAAAATAGTATTTTTTTTACTTTCAATATAAAATGAAGCTATATTGTAACACGATAACGAGTTTACTGAAATATCGCTGGCCATTAAAAGCTAAAAATAGATTTAAAAAAAAAACTACAAATAGACTCCTACAAAAACTTTATTTTTAATACATACAAAAATTAATAATATATAAGTAATTGATATTAGTATTTGCACACATAAAAGTGCAAGTAAAAGTTAATATAAGTATAATATATAAATATAAATATTTTAGGATGAATCACACAGCTTGAGCTAGCTCCAAAGTAAGTTCGAGACTTGTGTTATGGGATGCTAACTCAACGATACTATATTTTATAACATATACACATATAGATAAACATCCAAGAACCGGGTCAATCAGAAAAAGATCATTTTCCATCATGACCCGACCGGGGATCGAACCCGGGACCTCTCGGTTCAGTGGCAAGAAATTTACCACTGCGCCACCGAGGTCGTCATAAATATAAATATCTGCCAATAGAGGTAGGTAACGATGGTATTTTTTCAAATAAAATAGATAGGCTTTATTTGACGACCTCGGTGGCGCAGTGGTAAAGTTCTTGCCACTGAACCGAGAGGTCCCGGGTTCGATCCCCGGTCGGGTCATGATGGAAAATGATCTTTTTCTGATTGGCCCGGGTCTTGGATGTCTATTTATATATGTATCTATTTATAAAATATAGTATCGTTGAGTTAGTATCCCATAACACAAGTCTCGAACTTACTTTGGGGCTAGCTCAATCTGTGTGATTTGTCCTAATATATTTATTTATTTATTTATTTATTTATTTAGAAGAAAAAAAATACCGATAAACCTAAATGTGTAATATAGTTGTAGTGATCATATGATCAATGTAACGTGATTTTAATATACGTTTTTAAGTCGGTCAGAAGACCAACATTTAAAGGGTAAGTGACATAAGTGCAAGTAAACTTAAAGCCACCGACGTCGGCACCGCAAAGCCCCTGAAGTACCTATAAAACTACAACTTGAGAGCTAGTTTTAAAAACTCACGTACAATCGACTGCATATCACGTTACCCTACTTGCATCTCTATGTGGTGGTAATAGCGGCGATTTTGCGATGAATATGGACAGCTTAATGTGTTGTCGACTGTACAGTACCAGAGATTTTGGAGATCAGGCCTCCGTTGAAGCGTTCCGGGGCTCTTTTATTACTTTTTAAGTGGCCATTATGAAGGCTGGAGAGTTAATGTCATTATATGAACTCTGTTAGTGCGCGGTGCCTCGTTTGCATCGACTGGTACTTGATATGATCATGCGTATTAGTATGGTCTGTCTATAAAAAGTAGAAATTTAATGAGGGAATTCGTACGTGGTGGTAACATGGGGTTTTTATTAACCAATCTTGACCTTGCAATACTAAAAGGAAAAAAAAAGTCTAGTTTGTTAAAAATGCACTTTCTATTCTTTATAAACAGACTGTAACTTCTGATAATTTTTCTCAATATAATTATTTGCATATGGTGCTCAACGTATGCATCTCCTTGATAGGCCTTAGCGGCTTCTTAATGTCGCGCAACTACATAATTGTTAGTAGCTTTAAGAATGGCATATTTTATAGTACCTGAAGTCACCTGGGCTAACCTGTTAACATCATAAGTTTTCATAGAAGGTCTATTTCGTACGCCACAAATTTATATTTAAACGTATGTACTAAAATATAATTAACCTATAATAGTAGAAACAATAACTTGTATGCTATTAATATATTTAAAGAAATTTGTTACTAATTAATAATACCTGATTGCAAGTTGCTAAACGTTTCAAACGGACCTCGAACTCTCAGCGTACTATAAGATTCGGTGTCGTGTAATTTTTTTCGCCCCATTGCCTCGGATTGAGGTAACATGATATTGTTGTGAATAAAAAAAAACCTTGTTGCCGTGAGATACGTAACGGGCGTGAGAATATGTGTGTGTGATGATTATAGACACGAGTGATTTGTCAGAGCCATCGTGATAAAAAGTTTAATGGCTTTATTGCAATGTAAGTTTATCTGCTTTGCCGTTTGTTTTCATTTGCCGTTTGTTCTGTTCAGGCTTTCGAATAGACAGATTTTGCGAAAAAAATTAGGAAGAGAACTGTAGCCTCACTCACTGTACTTTCACGTTGCTCTCAATCTTTTTCACGGGCCGCTTGTAAATATATCAATCTTTTTCACGGGCCGCTTATAAATAAATGCGTTATTTATTAACTAGCTGCGCCCCGGGGCTTCGCTGCCGTGGGACAAAAAGTACCCTATGTGTTATTTCAGGTTATTTTCTACTCGTGTGTAAAATTTCATAATAATCCATCCTATAGATTTTGCGTGAAAGAATGACTTACATACACACATCATCCTCACAAACTTTGGCTAAATGCCAAAGTTTGTGAGGATGTATGTGTGTGGATGTAATATTATTAGGATTACTAGGGGCCTACATGGCCGTGACATAGCAGACAAACTTTAGGAATGCCGCTTACGCTGGTACGGCCACGTTTTGAGCAGACCGGCAAATTATGTAGTGAACAAATGTCTGGCTATGCCGCTCCCGCTTGGCCCTGGCAGACGGACAAACCCGAATAAGCGAAACCAAAGAAGAAAACCGTGCAAAGTGGAGACGAAAAATTAGGAAAGCGGACCCTGGGCTCCGACGCTCATTGGCTGCGGAAGATACCGGGAAAACGCTCAAATGAGAGAGAGAAACTTTAATATATATAAGCCATTCTAAATATATACCTAAACCTTCCTCAGGAATCACACTATCTATTGTTGAAAACCGTACAAAAATCCGTCCATTAGTTTTGAGTTTATCGCGTTCGTACAGATAGTCGGACGCGACAACAGGACTAGTTTTCACAATATGTAAGGATGTATACTTTGTTTGCAGGTCCATGGAGGTATTCCTGAAGAGCGGTCGACTCCACAGCGACATCTTGGCTGAGCAGAAACTGAGCGAAGGAGAGCTCAGGAGACCAGGGTCCACCGTCATATTGTGGCTCAAGTGCGAACAGGTAACTCCAAATATTCCTTAATTAATTCACAATCATTCAAGAAAGTGAACAAAACGGATTTTTAACGAACTACATTTTTTGCCATTGCAACACCAAAATTAATGGACAACATTGATAAACACCCAGAGTTGCCAGCCAACAGGAGCCAGCAACTTCATTTTTATTTCCTTCACTTCCTTGACTTGTATTTAAAAACATTATAGCACAAAATTACAAAAAGTATGCATCCTTATGGCATTCTCTACCAGTCAACCATTAGACAAAACAGAGACAACAAATGGTCTAAGGTTAAAAAAACCTCAACCTTATACTACAATCACAGTTATAAATACAGAGCATGATTCAATAGTCCTAGTATTATCGTAGGTGTTTTCGAAGAACACTGAAAATGCATCAATATGTGAAACTAGACGATATTGACAAATCCTACCAAAGAAAAGAGCTCACAATATAAAGAGACGAGTGGTAGAATAAAGGGGGAGGCCTTTGCCCAGCAGTGGGATACAACATTCACGGACTAGATAAAAACAAATTGAAACCAGTAATCATTCACATACCAACCAGGTCGATACATTATTTATATGAACCCTCAAGTTATATTAAGTGGCGTGTGGTCCCTAGAACAGGACCACTCCGTATCCTCCCGTGTATGTCGTATCAGTCGACTGAGAGACACAGAACCTTGACAACGTTAACAAAGGGTTAACGTCATGCAGGCGGCCTGTCGTAAAAGCTTAATCTCCAAAATTGGGTAATTATTTTTTACTCTAACCGCAGGCTTTACGGCCTCACAACCCCGAATGTAACCAATCCACCAACAACCAACCAATCCAGAAAGTAAAAGATTGAGAGGGAAATAGAATGCGTCGATGAGTGAAACCAGTAACCATGCACATACCAATCAGGTCAATACCATATTTACACGGACCCTCAATGTTATTCATCAGCCAACCCCTATGAACAAAACTTGCACACAGAAAAATACCACACAAGTGCTTTGACCTTTTATTGAAATAGTATAAATTTTCTACCGTTATTTTTTTTATTAAAAAATAAAACGGACATGTTTGAATGTCATCGGCGGATCCACTAGAGGTCCAACAGCATCTGCAAGGGTTATATGTGGTAGTAAAAACCCTCATTTTATGTCAGGGTTGTGCATCAAGAGATGTTAAATATAAAATGTGCAATTTTCTATCTTTCTATATTGTATGGTATGTTATCTGTCGTCCACAGCTCGCGATAACCTATGTGTGGCCTCAAGGCATTAACTATATCTATTTAATTTTTTTAAATGTACCTATGCTTCATTGCATTAATTAAAATGTCAACAACTCAGGACTAAACAGAAAATGGCAAAAAGGGTGGTGATATAAAAGTTAAAACAGAAATATTTCATCATTATAAGCAGCCCAATAGTCTAGCCGTGAAAGTGTGAGTGCGACTGAGTTTCGTAGTTATACTACATATTAGTATGAATGTATGATGTAAATTTAAATCCACAAAATGCACACACAAATATTTTTTATGTAATTATAAATTCAAAAGTGAACTTTATGCAAATTTAGACTGGGCTTAAAGAATGAAATTATTATCTTACTTAATTACCGTAACTTAAATATTAAAAATTATTTAAAAAATACGCTGTGTACCTTAGTTTGATTTGCACTATGGTGTAAGTAACGCCATATTTATGTGTTGCTATTTTAAAGAATACAGCTGACTAATTTCCCTTTAATCCACGTACTTTGTTTATATTATTTGTTAGAAGAATTTGAGTGGCAACCTCGCAGACAACCCTAACCGTGATGCGCAGACGCAGATGTCTGCGCGCGCCACCTGCCAATCTGTGCGCGCGCAGGTGAACGCGTGTTGTTTACGTTTTTTTCAACCCTAGCACGCCAAGATGGCCGACAGCAGCTCGCCAAGAAATATTACGGTGCTTTAACCCCACAGATTAATATTAAACTAGAGGCCGTTTGAGTAACTAATGCATATATATATTATATATAATATAACAAAACAAATTTCTAAAAAAATACTATTTTGTTGTGGTAGGTATGAAAGAAGTTACACGCTGATGTTGTTGTAAAAATGAGGTGTCTAGCAATTTTTAGATCTATGTATAACCAGCTTAATTAGTTTTTTTGCTAAGAACTAAACGCCCGGCGTTTTTTTTTTAATTTCCATTAATATTATACCGTTTTATTAGCTATCCTATTTATAGATTAGTTATTTTAACAACGTTTGTAATTGTGCGGCTTGCGTGTATTGGTATGATAATATTCTTAGCATAGAAGCCATGTTTATGTAAAACATCTTGCCATGCATATTTCCTACTAGTATTATAAAGACCATTGTTATTTCTTAACTAATTATTGGATAGATATAAATTAATTTGCGGATGGAAAACAATACATTCCCAGGAAGGTATTGTTTTCCAAAAAATCACACTTGGATTCAAGTGATCAGTTACTTGAATCCAAGCGTGATTTTGCAGCTTCTTCTCCTCCACTTCGCACTAACTTCGACATCCATAGTTGTCATATCGTCGAACAGATTACCACGTATATCATCCATGACGACATCAAGCCAGCCCCCTTCTGCCAGAACCAGGAAACAGCACTGCCAGATATTTCTTAATTCATTTGGAAGCCAAATTGGTTTTACTGTTTACAAAGCGTGGTAAATTGCCTGCCTAGATCATGCCAGCGAGACATTACTGCAAAATAAGTTATAGTACTACGTTATTTTTAATTACATGCATAGCCTATCACGCAATTATGAGACGCCACCTGATAGCATCAAACATTACAGCTTGCTCTTAATTATTTTTATAGTTACGACTTTTTCAACGCCCGGCCACTGGAAGGGGTAAATTTCGTTTAAATATCTACTATATTTTTCTATATTTTCGCGTTCGCCAGGCGGAAGCATCATTGCAAAAAAAATAATTATACCCACTTGGTGTGAGAAATACAATTTTATTGAGAACTAGTTGTTCGCCGCGTACTTTGACCTCGCGAACACAATTTTTTTTTTACAAAATTGTGAATATTTCAAAAACGACTTAACCAATTTTGTTCCCGATCAACTTTAAAATTCTATCGACAGATCCTAAATACCTTTCAAATTTCATCAAAATCAGTTATCGCGTTACGTACATACATACATACATAAAATGTATTTTTGTCCCAAGAAGAGTGGCTTGGTTTTTTATCAACTGATCGCAGTACCAACTGGTGACTGTCCACTTTTTGCTGCTACCGTTTAAAAAATATATCAAAATATATGGTCGTCCAAATCAAGGCACTTAGGTCTTTATTGCCGTTGTTCCAATACAAAACAACGGCAATAAAGACCTAAGTGCTAGCCGCCATAAGGTCCCTTTTGATTTGGACGACCACGTATATACTTGATAGATATAGTGTGCCCTAACATCTCCTCTAACCGACGTGCACTGGTTCAAACTGAATGTTTGCCAAAGCCACTATACAATTTTTCTCCAGACATCGCGTACGCCAAGTTACCTGCTACGAGCATACGAAGAATGTCTAGTAGTTAGCAGTAATTATCATATCACACAATCCACTCTGCCCGCGGCTGTTGACTCAGCAGATGGCCACCAAACATGCGCAAGCGCAGGCCACACGCCAACGCCCGATATGGAGTCCTTTTCCTTTGCTCTTTTTCTAAGCAGATGTTAACGAACGCATTAGTTAACCAACAGGTGAATAAGTTTCCTTTTGTTAATTTTAATTTTAATATTTTATTCTAGAGCTGTCGATCGTAAATAGTGTCGCGAAACGTACTAATATTATAAATGCGAAAGTTTGTGAGGATGTGTGTATGTATTGTTTGTTACTCTTTCACGCAAAATCTACTCGACCGATTGTTTTGAAATTTGGTACACGGGTAGAATATAACCTGGAATAACACATAGGTACTTTCTATCCCGAAATTCTCACAGGAGCGAAGCCCGGGGGCGCAGCTAGTGTTTTATAATTTCTACTCGAATATACATGAAGAAATTCGAAAAACAATACATTTATGGGTTTGCCCGTTTTCTTTCTAAGACGGAAAATATGTAAGTGAAACCTTGAACACACCTTGAAACAAGTAATTACCAATACTGTTATTACTTCGTTTTTAGGGTTTTAAGTGATTTATAAGATTTTTCCTTCGAATCGTTAGGTGCTATTCAAATGGGTGCTACGCGAATTGGTGCGCAGAACGGCATATCTCTGCAAAATGTAGGCAGATGGCCGTTTGATTGGCTTCTATTTCTAGTCCGTCGTTATATTAACCTTTAGTTAAATCTAAAACCTGTGGCAATCCTGCGCTAACTAGTTTTGTATTTTAATGCATTTTCATTGCGCTTAAATAATATATTTTATATTCCGTTTATAGATTGTAGACATAATTTTAGATTAGAGCATAATTGAACGATTAGTTTTCGTTGTAGACACCTTTAGGCTATTACAAGTTTAAATTATTCCAGCTTTTGAATAAACATTCACGATTAAAAGCCTCAAAATATTGAGCTTTTATTCAAATATTTACGATTAAAGAAAAAACGTTTAATTATGCTGAAATGCCTGTTTGTTTGCGTGCGGTGGAAAAGTGATTGTAAGCTGAGGAAGCGCGCCTTATTTGATTTGGCCAGTGAGCGCGGTGTTTTTACCCATTTTCAAGAATAAACGATAACGGTCGACTATAAGAAATACAAATAAAGATTTCATATCTATAAAGAACATAATTATTTTTTACAGTCTTTTTGAATGATGACAGGAAACAAAAAGTATTTCGAAGTTCGTAAGAAATTCCCGAAAACACGTAGGTATTTAGAATCATATTTTTTTATTTTTTTATTTTCTGACTTTGAGACTGGCTGGTTAGTAAAATAGACGGTCGACTAAAACGCAACTTTCGAACTTCCGTTTTTTTTTTTTTTCACTAGCCATGCATCTAACGAAGCATTGTCGGAAATCCACCACAGATAATATATATCAGTCAACAATCATACCAATTTCGAAACTCGTCACTCATCTGGCAACCGAACCATAGACCTGTATAATTAGAGGCGTCAATTGTGGAAAAAAATGGACAGATACGAGTTTCATTTTCAGGTTTCGGGTTCCGGTCGAATTTTGCTGTACAAAAATAATCGTCACTCCCTACTAAATCTTGAATGTTTACTTGCAAACAAATTATGGAGTGTCTCTTTTTAGGTGTCTAAATTGCTTAATTGCATCATAATGTCGTTTACATAAACAATTAAACAGTTAAAATTGTTAATATTATAGTATTATATGATTTATACTTGCCTATACTACGAGTATTGTCGTGATTAACTTAGAGATATGACATTTCCCTATATTTGGTTTAATTTTTTAGCTTGGAACCCTAAAAATCACCTTTTAGTTCAACGAGGCAGGTGGAGAAAGAAGGTGCGCGTGTCTCACAGTTTATTATTCCAGCCCGAGCATAGACAATTTTTTGTATTTTTTTTTCTTTTTTATCCTGTCTATAAATTACGCAGAGCGCAAATAAAAAATAAGTCCCGCTTATTATGGTATCGAACTCGTATTCTTTATTTGAATGTGCATTTCTGAGCATTCTCATTACAACGTCATTATTACTAGTAGTATATTCAATTGTTTTTCAAGTTATTATTGTTCTTGAATAAATTCTACTTCTTGCTGTTCAAAGCACATTTTTAGCGTCAAAATATAGTTATCTCCACATCACCTTTCTGAAAATAAGAGTTAAATTAGTAAAATTCCCATTAGAATATTGAAATATAAGAAGTAGAGCCGTCACAAATATCGAAATAGGTAAATCATCAATTATAATCGAATACTAAAACGAATCACCACCACCATTTCCCCAAATATTTACAAAACAAAATGGCCGCGCTGTCGCACCGCGAAAACACGATTTACTTTGTCTGTGGTTTACTTATGTAGGTATGTGGCGCGTGCGGCAGGTGACCACCTGTTGTGAATGCACCCTAACATTGAATACAGGACGTTCCATTTTCACACCTACTGACAATTTCACTAAACGTCGCCGACAGCGATTTGTTGAAAGTGAAATTCGGGAATTGGGTAAGACTAAAGATGTAGATTGAATTGAGGGCGACTGGGGCCGCATTAAACTTAGACCGCGGTTCCAGTTACCCAAGCTCTATTTTATTGCCTCCAAAATATTATGAACTGAATAACGATGAAACCATGTCCAAGATTAATTATTTTTCAAACTTAAATAACGTAACTATACAAACTTCGCAAGCAAAAGTCCGTGGGATGAGACGACCACCTACACAACATGCAAACATAAACATTCCCCCACGTGAAAGTTTCTCATATTAAAAGTTCGCTCAAACGAACGCACTGCAAGTTTATAATTTTCCGATGCAAAGTTAGAAATAACTAAACGCTACGCTAGAAGTTTAATATTGGAAAGATAGCTTAACTCGACATATTTATTAATTCGTAGTCTGTCTAGTCAATCGATCACAAGTTAAAGATTCCCACAATATTTTGAAATGCGCGAGTGCTCATTGGTCAATTTGGCGCTTCGCCGGCTTCCTGTTACACACGTGCACGTCTTTCCACAATACCACTCACACAAATTGTAAAAATGCGAGAATTATTTTTTAAACACCAAAAATAACATCCTGTATCGTGCAACTTGCACCTGTCGTATTTTTTCCCCAAGTTCCCTTTCTTCGACCAATATGCATTAAGGTAGGTCATTATACCGCGATGTCCTAACCTTTGCATTTTTTAAGACTGCGACTAGTCGCATTCCTCTGAAAATATTCCCTAATGACTCAATTTAAGTTAGGAATCTAATTTGGACGATCTCATTAAGATGATAAGTATGGTAATTGGACCTTCTGAAATAGCTACCTTCGTCTTTTACTATTTCGTCGGATTGGAATCCCGGAACCGAATATAGGAGCCGAATATTACATTAAGTCACTTGTATTAATATTGCTTCCTTTTAACCTACCAAGTTTATTGGCTTAGGTGACTCTCAATGTCAATGTTTGATCATGTTTTTATGTGACATTTGTGGATGAACTCGGTGCCACAGTGTGCGCGCTTGGCGGTCAAGCAACTTTCGATCTCGCAATCGACGATACTCGTTTTGCCGTTGAGTGTTTTCCCGGTCTGCCAATGGACGTCGGAGTCCAGGCTTCGCTTTCCTACTTTTTATCTTCCACGTCGCCAGGTCTTCGACTCCCTTGCTTGGGACCATTCTTACGAATATAATTTTTCACGATATCAAGCCGATTTTTGGGCCGTTTGAACGCCCTCTTCCTGGACCAAGCGAAAGTGGAATAGCCAGAGATTTTGTTCCCGAAGTAATTTTGTCGTTTACGCAAGATGTGGCCGTATCAGTGAAGGCGATACTCCTGGGGTTTGCAATGTGATGGACATGAAAGCTGCCACGAATGTGTGTTATTCGTTTTATGCATAGGTCCTAAATTTCAATGATGTCATTAGAATTCAAGACCAATGTGTAAAGCCTGGCCCAGTCCCACTTTAATTTTGCAACTTTTCTCGCACCATCTCTTTTTTCCGGGATCACAGTATGGTGTTAATAATCCTGTTGGAGGTTTTTGATTTAAGATCAATTCTTCTTTCTTTTCGAGTGTGTAAATTTCTCCGGTGTCAGATTTTATTCATGTCGCCTAAAGCATGTGACACGCCTACCCACCACGTCTAGTGGCAAGTAACCGCATACACACTAGTAAACTTAAACTGTCAACCGATGCGCAGGTGTTTTCCTTCGCCGGAAGCAAATGGCGGTCTATGAAAACTACTGTACGTGAGTCAGATTGGTATATAAACTCGTGTGGCAGGTCAAATGAAAATTCACATAAAATTATTCCTTAATATATTTATAGAAATAAGAATAAACAGTTATAGATGCAATAATTAACAAGCTATAAAAGGTGCCGAAGCGTCGATTAAGCATTCGTAGTTGCACCACCATACATGGATGAAAATGTGCAAATGTTGTAAGGCCGGTTTACACTGAGCGCAAATCTTGACAAGAAATCCTCTTCTTCATAGTCGTATTCCTCGTGACTGAGGGTCGTGGTTATTACGTGGAATGAAATACACACAACAACATTCTTGGCAATATTAATGTAGTTGTTTGCCATTGAACTGGTGGTGACTTGAGTAAAGCCATGATAAATTATACACTCAAACCTTCCTCGGGAATAACACTTTCTATAACACTATCTAAAAATCCACATCAAAATCCGTTAAGTAGTTGTAATGATCTAAGCATACATAGGGACAGACAGACAGCAGGAAGCGACCTTGTTACTATAGTGATGAGGCCTTTGAATCTTTCTATCGCTCAAGACTTTATAATGTAACATTGTCTACTAGCTTTTGTCCTCGGCTTCGCCTGCGTGAATTTTCGACAGAAACTGTATCTTTTTCCGAGGTGAAACCTGAAACCTTATGCCCTTCTTTTTTAATAAGTATATAACAATATCTGTAATATAGTTTTCGATGTTTCAAGTTGAGATTGCTCGAGTAGATAAAGTGTGAAGAGTTACTTTCGCATTGTAATAAATTCGTTGAATTTTTTTGTAATTTTTTGAGAAGTGAAGTCGCATGTTACAAAAAGGTTATGAATATAAATGTGGATGTATGGAGAGTAGAAGGGAGACCGAAGAAGATATGAATTACTAGATGTTGCCCGGGGCTTCGATAATAGCATTCTTGGATAATGTACCTTTCTAATGGTGAATTTTTGAAATCGGTTTATAATAATATATATAGTATAGTATAGATATGAGTAATAAGTTTAAAAAAAGAATAAAATGTGGTAGGAAATGAACAGTTCTGAAAGGAAATAACATCATGCGCCGACCTCATTTAAAATGGGATTTTCGTAAAGAACGAGAGGTTTTTTTTCGTGTAAAATTTCTACAAAAACATGGAATGCAATCATATTACAGCTTTTAAGGAAATATAACTTTTTAATACGTGTAAACAGGGCCGTAATTGCATTCCTTGTACTCGAGCAAAGTTCCACAACCTGCAACAATGTTGCACTGTATTTAGGCTGAATGTACAGTGCATAGCGACGCGATATAGAATGCTTCAGCTAGTGGTGGGTTGTTGACGTTTTTCGAGCCAACGAATCTCAACTGTTTTTGATCAACAAGTTACTAAACCAGTTGGCGTTGCCAACTGGTTTGATGTAACAACGTGGCTTTGTTTTTTCATTCTGTTTCTTTGTTCGTAGCGTTTTTGGCTTAACGCATTGCACGTAGGCAAAACAGTTGAGAACAATAATAAGTTAGAAAAAAAAAATGTTCTTTTCTTTCAGTTCTACGTTCGGTTATTTCCGTGGCGTGCCATGTCTCACGCTTGCCGCTCGCGCCGCACGCGGCTACGTTGGAAGCAAACCAGTTCAGTTGGGCATTCCAAATACTTTTGCAGTTATGATAAAACCAGTTGGATCGTTGAGCACAGAAAACAGTTGAATAAAACGGTTAGTTGAAATAACGCCCACGACTAGCTTAGCTATATAACTTTGTCCAAGAAAACTACAGCGTGATTTCTTATACATTGGCATTATTTTATCTACATGCTCAGTCGATGGTAATGAACAACTTTTACGTATGGAAGCAACCTTGAAATCGCGAAAAAGAAATCAGCTGATTCATACACTGATAGAGCCTTACGTAATAAAGATAAATTGTCTGTCCCCGGGCATCGGTTGGCCAAAGTTAGAACGTCTTTTGTTGGGAACTGTATCAGTTTTTATAACAAATTGCCTGAATGGATTCTTGATTTGCCGGACAAAAAATTTAGAAATTATATAAAAGAAGTACTTTGTAAAAAGGCATATGACAAGTCTGATGATTATGTGAACGACAATAATGTTTGGTCCAAGCATGGTGCAGTATTCTCATAACATATGTAATTGATTTATGACATTATTACGTACGTTTTGTACATTTAGCTTTTTATTTATATATTTTTTTTTTTCATTCAAATTTTGTCATTTTTAATAATGACCTATATTTGTTAATTGACGTCCTTGGAGAAAAGGCTTGTTGCGCCGCTTCTTCTTCACCTGCGCCTTTGGAAGCCGGCAGTAGACTTATTTTAAGTATTTTTTTTTAAGTCAAAAAGTGATGTATATCATACTAAATTGAATAAAGAATTTTGAATTTGAATACATTTTCTACAACTTTATTTTATTACGTTACGGTCACCTCAACGGTATTTAATTTTGTCTTAAATTTTGTTTTAAAAATAGTATGGTTGAGTTAGTATCCCATGACACAAGGCTCAAACTTACTTTGGGGCTAACTGTATGTAAATTAAAGTGTAAATGAGCTTATTTATACTCTAATTGAACCTGAATAAACATCGTGTTCGATTTGCAGATATTGAATCTACACTTCGTTCTTTGTTCTAGCTTAATCTTACATCGCTTCAATATCTTTCGACACTGGAGTCACAGCTTTAGAGACTTCAGACACACGCCAGCTGCTCGAAAAAATAGCTTACAATCAATTGATAAAAAAGGAAGTATTGTTAACCGTAAGTACATACTTCTTCATCGAGCGGTGGTTTTCGGACAGATATATAAATTGACCGTTATTTTGTAATTAACTAGCTTCGCCCCGGGGCTTCGCGCCCGTTAAATTTCGGGTTAAAAGGAACCCTATGTGTTATTTCAGGTTATATTTAACCCGTGTACCAAATTTCATAATAATCCGTCCAGTAGATTTTGCGTGAAAGAGTAACAAACATACACATATACATACACACATCCTCACAAAGTTTCGCATTATAATATCAGTTGGTACTATACAATTCAAGCTGATTTAACTCTAGTTCAAAATTCAGATTCAAATAATTTATTCAGAAATTTGACCTTCACAGGCAATTTTTCTCGTCAATTTTTATATTTTTAGTTATTTCTCACAAGCTACAAACTATTGGCATTCGCTTAAATAGGTCGTATATTTACGTACGTTGTTGCGCCATGTGGCGCCGCCCTAGAACAGGATCATGTTAAATCCTCCTGTGATTGTCGTATGAGGCGGCTAAGGGACACATAGCTTTAAAAGCTGAAAGGCAACAATAGCATTGCCAAAGAGGGTTGATGTCAGGGAAGTAAAATGATAGTCAAATCTTCAAAATTGAATATTTAATCTTTTACGCGATCCCTAGGCTTTGGGGCGTCATAGTTCCGAACTGGGAAGATGAGAGAGACAGATTTGCACGTTTTATCATGAACTTCCAAATTTTCAGCTCAATCACAATTAATAAACTTTAATTATGTCATTCCTAACTAATATTATAAATGCGAAAGTAATTTTGTTTATTTGTTGCCTCTTCACACAAAATGTACTGGACCGATTATTATGAAATTTTATACACGGGTAGAATATAACCTGGAATAACACATAGGGTACTTTTTATCCCGAAATTCCCACGGGAGCGAAGCCCCGGAGCATAGCTAATTTCTTATAAAACTATGTGCATGCTATGACATATATTTTATTAAACCAATTTCTATCATTATGTGTATCGTCTGTTGCAGCTAACAACATTAAGTTTAGTTTCTATTAATATTTGCTACTGGCAACATTATCGTGTGTCTACCCCCTTCTTCCTGTGTAGGCCACAATAAACGCATCGTCTCGAAGCCTGCAATTTCAATTCCCAAGTGGTGGGTCGTTGCCGTTTTTCGAGCCAACGAAACTCAACTGTTTTTGTTCAACGAGCAACTAGTTACTTAACCAGTTGGCGTTGCCAACCGGTATGATGTAACAACGTGGCTTTGTTTTTTCATCTGATTCGTAGCGTTTTTGACTCAACGCATTGCACGTAGGCAAAACAGTTGAGAACAATAATAAGTTAGGAAAAAATCCAGTTATTTTCTTTCACACTACCGTTCTACGATCGGTCGTTTCCTTGGCGCGCCATGTCTCGCGCTCGCCGCTTGCGCCGCGCGCGGCTACGTTGAAGTAAACCAGTTGGGCATTCCAACTACTTTTGCAGTTATGATAAAACCAGTTGGATCGTTGAGCACAGAAAACAGTTGAATAAAACGGTTTGTTGAAATAACGCCCACGACTAACCAGCGACGGACCCAACCAAGCACCACAAATACAGTCCAACTAACAACCTGGGTGTTCAGGTCTTCAAAAACAAAAATAATATTAATCCATACCATGTTCATCTCGTGTCCTAAAGTATGTGTAAAAAAAATAATAATTCGTCCCCATAATAGTGATGAGTTTACAACGAGTCAATCTCGTTATGTCCCAAATCAAACGCAGTAAATGCGTGTCCGACTTAACTAGTGGGAAACGCGCTGTGACGAATTTGTGTGTATGTTTGTGCGCAAAATGATGTAACTTCATTTTTTACTATGTCGTTCCATTAAATTTATTTTGGGGCCGGGGCTTCGCTCCCATGGGAATTTCGGGATAAAAAGTACCGTATGTGTTATTCCAGGTTATATTCTACACGTGTACCAAATTTCATAACAATAACAATCTGTCCAGTAGATTTTGCGTGAAAGAGGAACAAACATAGATACACACAGACGTCCTCACAAACTTTCGCATTTATAATATTAGTAGTAGGATTTTTTTATTTATTTAAAATGTTTACATAACAAAAATATAATTGTTTTTGTTGTGTGAACAAAAATGCGGCGGCGTGGGCGGCAAAAAAAATTTTGAAAATATGCTTCTTTTTCTCGTCGGATTTGCGATAAACATTATCATAATTCTTCCAACTAAAACAACAAAAGCGATTAATTTACGTACAGTACGTACTCTAAGCTTTTTAATTCGTAAATGCTAGTTATGGAAAAAGGGATATTTATTACGTATTGTTTATTATTAACTTCGTTATTTACATAATTGATTCAGTCAGTAAATCTTGCAATTACTACAAAACATTGAATATTTGAGTTATATGACTTTGCCAGCGGCTGACTCTCAACAGTCATTCACCACAATAATGGTCCCACATGTAATATTTATTACTGTATTACGCAAGATATGAGTTAATGTCACTTGGGTTCAAAATATAATACACTGAAAAGAAGACTTTACACTTCAATCTTGTAAATAAGTTATTATCTTCCTAAAAACGTGATAAACAAACTTTATGCGTTAGTAATATGGTAGAATTTTCCATGATGGTATAAGGTAATAATTTGATAATAATGCATCAAAACTCCGTCTAATGTGAATGCCGCCATTTTGTTTTACTTTTCAATCGTATGTTTTTCTCTAATTCATTGATTTAAAAAACCTTCGCTTCATTATGTGTACAAGCAAACGAATCCCACGGCGGCGGCGTGGTGTCCTAATCACAAATTTTTATTTGTTAAACACTTTTTTTAAATGTACGGTTGAGAGTTCTTTGTCCGCTGTTGGTCTAAAATACGAGCGGCGGCGTCCATCTATAAGACTAAAGGGGCGTGCATTGTTTCAAACTAATAAAACATACGAATTAAACTACCGAACTCAGACAGATGCCGCCGCGAACGCATGGCATTGCGAAGTTTGTTCCTACTTTTACTCTTTTATTTACCGCAAACAGCAATGTATGCCAAATCCGCCAATCCGTGAATTAAGTAAGTTTGTTTAATTCCGCGAATTGTTTGAATTTTGCTCTCATGTAGATTGAAGTATGGAGAAGGACATAGGGCACCATTAATCCTGGAAAAATAACTGTTTCCGTGGGGAATTTACACGGGCGAAGCCGCGGGCATAAGCTAGCCTCTCGTAACTTGGGCCAAACCATAATGGTGGCCGATAAAGGAAGGCACTGGGAGGAAGCAAGGAAGCGTACCTTGTTTCACACCGCCCGGACCAAATTGAATGACACGTCATTTACATAGCCATTAGGTACTTCTTTATTTGTTCTCCAGTTTGGGCATCGAAAACATGGCGGCTGAAAAGCGACACCTATAAAAAAAAATTTAAAACTTTATTCGTACTTAATATAAAGTCTATATGAACACCGTTAAACTCAAGAACTACCGGACTGATTTTTGAACGGTTTTTTCCAATAATATCTATTTATTATTCCTGAGGAAAGTTTAGGTATAATTTTGTATAGTTTTACTCCTGTGGATATCGTAAAGGAGTCTGTAAAATCACAACTGAATCTTCAAAATGCTTAAGTTATCTTTTACTCCAGGCTTCGAGGCATCATAGCCCCGAACAAACCTTTTTATACGGTATCTGATAACTTTTTCACAGGATAAGCAAACTAGACTCGTCTTGGCAAAATTTTTACATGAAAATGTTTTTGGTGGGATGCAGTAATTTTGTATGAAAAGATATGAATACTTGAGGTCGCAGTTGCAATAATTTCAGTGCCCAAAATGTTTGCTTGGTGTAAAATATTAGGTACACCATTCTCAATTACCACACCTGGTGCCATACATTGTATAAATATTAATTTTTATATCCCACACTCTACCACTTCAATTTTGTAGTTTAAAACCAGTAGCCATAATCTTTTCAATTAAATGATTTAACACTCATTCAGTTTCGTGATTAATATTAGCTTAATTAATTTTATATGTCTTTCGAACAATGATGAATGGACATTACAATTTGTGTATAGTTGATAATATATGAATTGTACTTATGAATGTATTTGGGATAAATATCGGTACATCGAATGCTTTTCATGATTCAAACAAGACGTCTTTCGATAAAAATAAAGTAGGGACAAAAGCATAGCCCATGTGGGTGAATTTCACGAGAGATGTTATTACTGTTTATTAAATTGTACCATACACAGTAATCAATTTAATTATCCTATTTTATAAATGAGTAAAGTACTGGTACAATGTTAGTTTTATAAATGTTTAATTTTAAAAAAATTATTCTTTATTCATATAAAATGTCGGACACTAATGAAACGCTACACGCCGCGTTCAAACGCTTGTGAAATTCACCCATGTATGCTTTTTAGCGTTTTAACTTTAGTTACAGCAAGCTTTTGCCCGCGCCTTCACCCGCGTTTAAATCGTGCATCCGCTCATAACTTATCTAATGATATTAATATATATTTGATTTTATTGATATAGATATTAATAGTTCTATTGATATTAACTATATCTATTTATATATAAGTTTATATCAGGTTTTAAGCAAAAAATCGCGATGAAACCTATACAAGATTTTAAGTTAGACCATCCGCTATACAACTGAAAAAACCCTATCGAATTCCATCAAGTAGTTTATACGTTAGTTAAGTAGTAATGTCTGGCTGTGCCATACCCGCCTGGCCCTGGCAGAAGGATCCAAGAAATGCTGGCTTGTTGTCGTTAACACGTTTAACATATATCGGACTGTTGGATCTGACAACTAGGGATGCAGATTACAATGACCGTGCGCAATTGAATTGAATTGAGAAGATAAAGTAGAAAAGCGAACCTTGGGCTCAAACTTTTTACAGCTGTGGACGAAACCAATGAAATTTTATTTTTATTTTATTTTATTTCCGACATGACTTTTACGACTACTTACCGACATTCAGTGGCAAGTAGCATACACACTAGTGAACTTAAACTGAGTTAGTGAGACTACACTACACTATTACGACTATAACTGGCGAGATGATAAGCTATCTGTCCCCACTATTGGGTCACTAGCCTTTCTTATGGTTAGACTAGATGTTGCCCAGGGCAACTTATACTTTATCTCTCTCTAAAATATAAGTAAATAAAATATAGCCTATAACAATCTTGGATAATAATACCTTTCTAAGGGTAAAATAAATCGGGTCGGTAGTTTCGGAGACATACAAACTCACAAACGCTTACCTTTCTTCTTTATAGTAATACGAATAGATAAGGAGGAAGTAATAGGTTACATTACATTTTTAGCAAAATTCAGACTGATTAAACTTGCCTTTATATTACGTATCTATTTGTAATATTTTTAATTTGAAATATTGTTAAATCCTTTTATAAATCATTCTAATAAATGGTAGTTTCGACACCTCGACCGTCGCGCGTCCAACACGTCGATACATTACAGCAAAGTGCCGGGCTACACTCGCAGCCAGAAAAAGTAGCCACATCCGAAACTCACACCGGTAATCACGCTCAAGCCTTGTCTGTCTGTCTGTCATGCTTCTCAGCATCAGTAGTTGAGTGGTCGAGCCTAACTTTCCTCTTTTGGAAGTTGGCGTTTTAAATATTTTCTTTTGTGTTTTCTGTATGAGTCAAAGGATTTGATAAGTACTGGAGTACCTACTTTATTGCATGGCCACATCTTCCTTTTTTGACATTTACTAAATGGCATTCTAAATGGGTCATCGCAAGTATTTTCCTTCCACAACTATTTCCTACCATACCTTCATTTACCTTTAAGACTTTCATATCAGAAATGAAGGTTCTTCTGTTTTTCTTCGTTCGTCTTCCTCTCCACCCATCCACTCATATTCAAGTACTTTTTGTCACTCGCGTCTCTTCACTTCTAACTACATGCCAAAACTATGATCTGTCTGTACAAGTCATATACGAACTTGGAAATGATCCCTCCTAATGATTCGAGTCATGTAAAAAAGAGTTTCATGCTCAATCGCTTCAGTTATTGGACAAATTTTAATAAAACTTTTATGAATCTATCAGCTTTTCTTTGAAATTATGTCATTACTGGCCAAAAAAAGAAACTAAATTTATCGATCTTAAGTGCTCAATCATGCTCGCGAGTGTACGAGATATCGATACTATTCGATACCAAACGTGGGTCGGTCCAGTCGTGGGAGTCTGCTAGGCGGCTCGTTCATAGACCTCTACAAAAACTGCGTGATGATTAAAAAATGGAAACACGTCTTGACTATCGCATCTACGCAGATTAAAATGTAATATGGGAGTTATTACGACGATGTTTATTATTTTTATTGGCAGTTAGCGATTTGTTTGAAAAAAAAATATGTTGCTAACTGCCTGACTGAAAATCTAACGGTTTTGCATCGATTGCATTATATCGGGATTTTAAAATACGTCTATTCTTGTCTAGGCAAAGTTTTCATAACGTTCTAAGTGAGAAGTTAAAATTTATTTGGCAGTTGCAGTTGAAAAATACCTATTCGAGATATCGATTCGTAGTTTATGTGGGTTAGCGGGTGACCGACACCTAAGAGAGTTTTACTTTATCTATGTCTACAGTGGCTGATAATTGAATGCGTCGTCGTCGCCCGACTCCGTCATGTTGAGAGATTTATGTCTTAGCGCCGAGATTTATAACTCAATATAGGGTCAATGTATGACTAGTATATTTCCAGTGGATCTAATTCCCATAATTTTTACATTTAAAACCAAAACATCTACAATGTTAATGGATACGATGAACTTTTCACTTTTTTGTGCCAAACACCAAGTGCGCCGGCCTTTTTTCACCAAGTGCGCGCGAAGCCAACGCCTCTACAGTTTTGGCGCGAACTCGTGATGTCAGTTCGTCTATGTTTTTCGATGTTCTTTTTTTTGAATGAGCGCGCACAAAAAACCTGCCAGTTCTTCCCATCAATGATAGCCATTTAATGGCATCACGACGAGATAAAAAGCCCAGAATCGATGCAAAAAAAAAATTTAGATCGCTCCAAAATGATCATACGTGAGGACTCTTTTTGCGCAAACCCATTGTTGCCCATTTTGTTTTGTTAAGTTGCCATTTCGTTGAATTCTTGTGACTTTTTTTCTTTAATGGAAATACGTCAGAGTGATTGGATTGATTATAATAGACAGTATAAGTGTAAATTTATGATAGTATTGATTGCGACGATTTTGACGACTGGAAAATTAGGGAATTAGATGTAGGCTTTAGTTATTAATGGTTATTGAAACCTTTTATTTTTTCATTAATAATTAATCATAAATACGTGAGCAAATGTGCCGACAGAACCAAATTGACAAGCAACACGACTCCAGAGAAAGTAAAAAACTTCTTTTAGTAAAACTAGTCTGATAATAGCGCAAAAATTTTTTTTACTGTAAAATACTTAATTGTTTTCACTTAACTGGAATCTGTTGTACCACAAGCAGTTATAACTGAAAAAATGCTTTTACTTTTTCATAGTATCCGTCAAAACGTGATCGTGGAAAAAGTTTGGTCGCCAACGTCCGGCTTGGGAGGCTCGTCTAGTCGGCCATTAGTCGAACCGAGTCAAGGGCGGCCACACAGCTGGCCTCATACTGAATTTTAATACCTCGCCAATCGTGAAACTACGACTTTTCCGCGAGTATTACGACCGCGACCGAGGCCGAGCTGTATCTACGCCAGTACTGGCTAAATCGAAAAAAAAATAAGAAGGAAGTTACGTGTATCACTCCGTGTGTTTTGACAGGACTTCGAAAATAGAACGTCGTTAAGCACTGTCCTGTCAGCTGTCGTCGTATCGTCTTCTATTTTCAAAGACAAGAGAAAGTTTGTTTTTTTTATATGCTGCATTTCAAACGTTATTTATGGTATGGAGTAACGTTCCTACGTTACTTTTCCTGGCTAATAGAGGGGAACTCGCGCGTGTCTTTAAACGCATCACATTTGGACAACCAAGTCACTACCGTGTCTGTAATTTTGAGGAAATAAGGGACAATAAAACCTTGACGGCTAATAGGCAACAAAAGCATTCCCAGAGGGCTTCACAGCATCAAAGATCAATTTAAAACCGTGGCAATACTCAGATAGATGTAGATAAATTAGAGAGACAATTTTTTTCCATCACTACATCATCATTATCATCAATTAATTTAAGAACTTTGTTCTTGTCTGTGGAACATTTTCCATCGAATTCTATCCTCAGCCATTGATTTCACCTCCCTTCACGATACGATCTGCCTTCTCTTTTATTTCATCTAGGAATCATCACTACATAAACATACAAAAATGGAAATTTTGGCCCCACTAACTACCCAACGCCATGAATTGAATGCGAAAAAAAAAATACCTGACGATGTTCTTCGTTCATTCATCGAGTTGAACGCGACGCGGAATATTTAACATAAATTATTACCTAATTAAAGAGCCACCAGACGCGATGTTATAATTGTAATGAATGAGCTCGCTTTATTCAAATGGCGTAAACTTCTGGCACTGGCCAAGGTCACCTGAATTCGAGTGAGTACCCTTTCGTACCCACTCAAGTTGTTCCCAAATAATCTTGCGCATAATCCAATAGGGTTTGCGCCAGACTCTTTGGGAAGAAACAGGAAAATACTGAGAGTGAACCCATATAAATTTTATATAAATTTGTTGTACCCCACCATCGTATTCAAGCGTTTCGATTTTACCAGAAGTAGACCTTGTTTGTGAAGCTTAAATGGCAAAGGGCTATGTCGCCAGTAAGTAAATGAAATTCATGATGCGAAACTCTGGTGGAGCGGAGGCTACAAATAAGACCGCAAACACGCTGGTCTGATGATGTTAATAGAAAGAACCACAAGTGTGATGTGGATCTAGTGGATTGACAAAGATGGCATAAACTGAAGGAGGTAGAAAACGAATGAGAACAAGAAGACTTTGGAGTCTTCTTGTTCTCATTCGTTTTCTACCACCAAGTACAAACAAAGTTCGTCTGTATGGGTGCCTCACTCTCATCTATTCCTGTCGCCAAACAGCTATGCTTTCATGTGAGACAGTGCAATTACTGGGTACTGTGGCAAAAGACCTTTGTCCACGGGCAACGCATCAGTACCTAACTTTTATGGAGTACTGGTGTCCCTGTGCTGCGGTGTTTGCTTACCATCAGACACGTGTACTCAAATCAAATCGTTAATTTCGTGAACACTCGTTTGCCTACTAAGCTATAAAAATGTATTCGCGATGGCTGATACGTCAACTCGTGAACGGGTGCAAGAAGTATGTTATAATGAGTATGCGTAAAATGCTTTTTATAAACAAGGAGAGTCATTATAATTTATTGAATTAGCCGCGTTGTTGTTTATAGTGATTGCTTTTGAACATGCGCTAAGTAATAATTGTTACTTTCCATGCATATAATATGTCATGCAAGCATTCATGCAGCATTCTCCGCATGATTGGGCTTTCCACTTATTCTCGACTGAAACAAAATAAGCAATCCGGAAAAAATAAAGCTATGATGAGATGAGATTTTGAGAGAGGTTTTTTTTAAAGTAGCCTTCAGGTCAACTCCCACTGTTGGGCAAAAGCCTCCCCTTTCTGTTTGCATCCACTTTAATCCGTCGTCAGTTATAGAACCAACTGTCGACCTTATAAGGGGCAATAATCCAACTCTTATCGAAGGCTGACAGTCCGTCAGTCCATCTCATCCCCAGCTTGTCGTGAAGTTGTCTAATTTCTATTAATCATCCCTACATATTAAAAAACAAAGTCAACTCTCGCCGTCTGTCCGTCTGCCCGCGATGAACTCAAAAACTTCAGCACGGATTTCCATGCGGTTTTCACCAATAGATAGTGTGATTCCTGAGGAAGGCTTTGATGTATAATTTATTATGATTTTACCCGAGCGAAGCCGTGACGGGCCGCTGGTTGTAATTACACTCAACTAAAGTTATATAAGTTTCTACTTATAACTTTAGTACACATAAGCATGACCCAGACAGGAAATTTTGGGCTAATCTGCTTACGATCCGAAGAAATCCTATTATCTACTTAATACTTAACAGACTTTGCCATGTCTTCTTTTTGTTCATTTTTAGGTCACAAAAATTTGCTACGAGTACAGTCAAGAATGTGCTAAATTCTATGATTTTGCATCTACTTCTTCCGCGGTCGTTAAGCTTCGGAGCCCAGGGTCCGATTTCCTAAGTTTTCCTTCTCGAATTCGCATCCTTGGTTGTTAGAATAGAATACAATATTCTTTATTGTGAACACACACAAATATTATACTATCCAAACCCGTACATTTTGATGATATTTTGCGCGATTGAGTAAGCAGTATACAGACACAAATTATTACAATTACTAGTTAGCTGCCGTTTTCCGTGGAATTTTCAATAATAAGAAGCCACTGATAGGGGTTCGTGCTCATACCTTGCAGCCCAAAATAAACTTCCTCTCACCTTAAAGTTAAAAAAGGTAAAAGTTGACTATTTGTATATGCGATAACTTGCTACTAGACGCTGTTGCCTTTAGATGACTGAATAAAATCTGACACCGGTGTTAGCAATTAACACACTCGAAAAGAAAAAGAAAGAAAAAAACCAAAACAAATTTTAACTTATTTTGTCCCAGGCAAAGAAAGGTCTCTGCTAACTATTTCCAAGCTATTTTACCCGATGCTAAAACCAATCATTTCTTCTTAAAGCTTCGCAAAATAAAAATATATGTTTTTTATAAAATTTCATCAAACATTTGCCTTTAAGTGTACTTGCGTACATCGCAACAGATGGCGGGCGGTCAAAAAAAAGTCTACCAGGCAGCGACTCCTGTCAATACATCAGTTGTCAGCCCGATTGATCGTTCACAAATTGGTTGCGATTGGAGAATGGTCATGACAGAGCCCGGTTTCAATTAGTGTTCCGTATAGCCTCGGCTATCCATTCTATCCTTCACATATTTAATATACAAGATCACAGAGCAGGGCCAGAATGGTTACTTACTGCGGTTAAGGTTGCGTTACTTACTGAAGGTTCATTTGAAAAATAAAACGGGCGTGTGTAAAAAATCAAATTTGGCAACCAAACTAAAATGTTGATGTAACAATCGCCCTAAAAGGTAACAAAAATTGTGTTAGTGGCCGTGTGTGAGCGAGAAAATTGATAAGAAAGAGAAAAAATAAACATAGTCGTATCCTGTTGTGCTTTAAAATAGAACATATATTTTGATTAGCAACGGATCCCTAAACCAGCCCGTCGCGAGCCGTTATATGACCACTACGTCCAACTTCCGAACAAGTTTGCGAAGATAATAAAAAATGTACTTAGGTACTTTTATCGTTGAAGATCCGTAGAATAACGATTATAGAACAGATATAGCTAGGGTTACTTCAGCATGGGAAATGTCATGATACAGACAAACGAAAACTAAACGAAACTAAATAAAAGTTTGTACAAACGTCTTGACTTTACATGTTACACTCATTGGTATTTTACCTTCCCACATACAAATAAATCTATTTATTTTTAATCGGGACGTCGAAAAAAAAAACGATTATCATGCAGACACTGGCGTGACCGGTTTTTTTTTTCACGCATAATATGTACTACTGATAAAAATTTGACATTCACCGAACGAGTTCATTCACTTGCCGTCTTTATTGTTTAAATAAAATTAAAATTCTAATTACCTGAACTGCCATGGAGTTTTTTTAATTTATATAATTAAGATGCAGACAGTAACGTTCGACACGCAATGTACAAAATTATAATAAAATTTTAGGAGTTTATATTTTGTCATGTTTTTATATTATTATACTGCCGTGTTTTTTTTTATTATTCTACGTGTAGATTCTCAATTCAAGTCACACTCTTTTTAGGATATGATTTAATTACATTAAATAAAATAGCTTAAAAATTGACCCGTTATTCATAGTTTTGTCTCGTTCTGTCAATGTCAAATATTGTAAAGTGACAAAACGTACTTTAGCTTAATTCCTAACTTCTTTATGAATACAATTTTATTCATAAAAATGTGAGACTGTGAGAAATAACTATTTAATATAAAAATTGACGAGAAAAAGTGCCTGTGAAGGTCTAATTTCTGAATAAATTATTTGAATTTGATTTTAGACTGTAACTTTATATAATAAATACCTAAATATAAAAGGAATTGAATATTTTAAATGATGTATGGACATCATAGGGTGACTGTAGTCAGCTGACTAATTAGATTACTATTAGTCAGACCTTGAGATCCCCAAGATTGGTATGAATGAGTTAGTGTGCTTCTCAGTAGCCGCCATTTTAGGCCATTACTGGTGGACCTACATTCAAACGTCAACTTTATCGAGCGACGGGTTGGTCCTACGACCATTATTATTGAGTATACACTCAACCAACAGCACATCCTCCTACCCAAATTCATTTCAAAATCGCCGCTATTACATAGAGGTTCATGCAGGATAACTTGATGTGCTGTTAACTGTACATACAGGTGATTTCATACATTGGCGTTGTTTTATCTACATGCTCAGTCGATGGCACAGAACAACTTTTCGTATGGAAGCAACCTTGAAATCGCGGAAAAAAAATTAGGTGATCCATACATTTTCGACAACTTAGGTTAGCTTAAATTTTGTATGGAACAGCAGAATTTTTTTTCGCGATTTCGGAGTTACTCCCATACTAAAAGTAGATCAGAATCATGGAACAAAAGTAAAAAAAAAATAAAAAAATAAAAATAAAAAGAAATAATAAATACATTTATTTTGCAATATTTTGTCTACATGCTCAGTCCATTGACTGAGCATGTAGACCAAATATTGCCAATGTATAAAAAGTCACCTGTATATGGTATGATCCGTAAAAATAAAGATATTCCTTAATTACATTTTCAAGCCTAAAGAATTTAAAAAAAAATTGTATTCTTTTTCTTGCAATTAAAGATTGAAATAGACAAGTAAGCCGGATTTGATCATACTCATCTGATCGTATTCCCGGTAGCTTCCCCAGCTATTGTCGCAGCTAGTGATGCAAGGTTGTTATAGTATCGATAAAAATATCGATAATTATATCGAGGTAATGAAATCATCGATAGTTGATAACATTGATGATTTTGGTCGATAATATCGAATTTATTTAAATTCAAATAAAAAATATGCAGTCCACTGATTAAGTGCTTCTCACTTGGTTTTTACATAACGTACACACAGCAATATTTCCTTCTTTTTGGAAGTAACTCCGTAGCTTACTTCGTATTTTGTTTATATATAAGGAAATTCTAATTGTTCAAAGCCTATACAGCCATAACTTAGGTCCTTAATTATCAATTTTTTTTTCTTAGGATATGATATCGATATTATCGTATCGTTATAGCACAAATGTCGATAGAAATATCGATATATTTTAGCTTCAATATCATCGATATTATCGGTTTGCCGATATATCGTTGCAACCCTAGTCGCAGCTCAGGATTCGCTTTTATGAATTTTCGTCTCCGCTTCGCACGGTCGTCGTCATCCCTAGTTGTCAGACCAATGTAGCCGGTTAAAAACTGAGTTAATTAATTTGTGTCGACTGTCTTACCACAGGTACTGTACAATAAGTAGGGTAGCAGGTCATGCATAGTCACGATCACTCCTGCATGAGATTTGCATGGCCACAGTGATTACATCGTAATTTTGTATGTATTATACAGTCAACAGCACATAAAACTATACGAAATCATTGTAAAATCACTTTTATTACCCCTCTCTCTCTCTCTTATTTGATCACGGTTCCTTTAGCCGTTGAGCGTTGAATGTGCGCTTTCCTACTTTTTCGTCTCCGCTTCGCACGGTCGTCGTGCCAATGATCTTGACGACATTATGAAAATCACTCTTATTACTATGTTAATAAGAGTGATTTGAAGGGAACTTGATATACTGTTGACTGACCAGGCACGTGCATTGATATGAATACAACTGCATTAGATTTTAGACTTTATCGTATTGGAATAAAAACCGATGTGTTTACGAGATGTTAGTGCACCCGACTGCACTGACAGTATTTATTGTATTCCCGCGTTGTATTGTGTGATTCCCGCCCTTGAATTAGATAGAGGCAATCCGATACCCATCCATGTATGTCTTACAAGGCGTTTAAGGGATAAGATAAGGGATAAGCTTTGAAAGTATTCCCAAAATAGATTACGGATGAGATGATACCAAATGAGATCATAAAATCATTTCCGAAGCTTTAAAATGTAATTGTATATGCCAATTCTTAAATACACAAATAACAGGTTGGTATTAACCAACTTAGAAAATAACGAGTACAAGGATACGAGCCGTAGGAGTGGTGCACTATCGAGTGCAACATTGCATGTGCATACACGGCCTAGTGACGTCATGGTGACGTAACGTGCGATTTGAAAGTTATCTGTGCGTTTAAACTGCTTCGATATTAATAGGTACCAAAGGTAAAACATCACTCTCTTGATGGAATTGTGATCTGGGTTTCCTTCACTTGAACCTTTAAATTTTGATTTGGCGACCGAAACAAATAAATAAACTCCTAAAATCACCCCCTGGCTAATCACCTGGGTGAGCAATATCCACTGGAATCTTTTGTTTCTTCAAAAATCCAAATATGTATAAAAAAATCCATATTTATTTAACTTTTCAATTTGTTTCCATCTATACTATTATTATAAAGAGGTAAGCGTTTGTGAGTTTGTATGTTTGAGGCGGGTAATCTCCGAAACTACCGAACCGATTTCAAAAATTCTTTCACCATTAGATAGGTACATTATCCAAGATTGCTAGACGCTATATTTTATCTCAAAATTTGCCCCGGGCAACATCTAGTTTATAATAATGTTATAATGTACTTGTACAGTCGATCACGTGTTAAGTGGTGTAACCACTCGTGGATATTTATGCCGCGGTAATAGAGGCTAGTTTGCAATGAATTTGGGTAGCTCGATGTGCTGTGGACTGTACATAAATAGGCCAAACTTATCATTGCCGCGTAATACATAGCATGTGTTGGATTATTACAATTATGACGATTAACCCAATGCTGAACAAATTTTTGAGCTGGATTCGCTTGCTCTCCCGCTTTCCTAAAATTATTACAAGCTAATTAGGTCAGTTGGTTAACTGTTGGATTAGTTTCTTAGTTATGTATTTTGCTCAATGATATACTATATGTGACTATACTTTTGTTTTTACATGTACTTGTGTGTACTAGGTAACTAATTTGTGCAATAACTATTGTATGTATAGCTACGCCCCGGGGCTTCGCTCCCGTGGGAATTTCGGGACAAAAGGAACCCTATGTGTTATTCCAGGTTATATTCTACCCGTGCACCGAATTTCATAACAATCCGTCCAAAAGATTATGCGTGAAAGAGAAACACAAGCGCATACATCATCACAAAGTTACGCATTTTAATATTAGTGGGATTGTATTGTATAGTGTAGTCGTATGTACGTAGCATTATCTGTATGACCCAAAGGTTGACTGTTAGATAATGCTTTTGGCATTAAGTCCGCCAAGTGCATTATCTATATTCCGTTAATTAATAATAAAAATTAAATCAATAATAAAAAAAAATGTAATCTACTTTTACATATTGTATTTTTGTGCAATAAATAAATAAAATAAATCACCTATTATTGTTTTGTAGATTCTACTAAAACTGAAAAGGTTACCAAGTACATACTTTTTTTACCCTTACGGGGTAGACAGAGCCGGGAGTTGCGAAAGTAGAAGCCCGTAATTAGCTGTCCGTTTATGTAATATTGAATTTATTTGTTTATGAAATATAGATAATACATAAACATCATGATTTTATTATGATTGTGTTGTGCTATCGCACTATGTATAAAATAAATGTGATGCAATCCGTACATTGCACAAGAATTCTCACAGTTGATACAATAATACACAAAAAAATGCGCTAACGATTTAGCGCCTAATGACTAATAGACAGACACTATTTAAGTTTGTGTTGTAATATCGGCGGTTGTGTAGTATTTAAGACGCCCGCCTGTGAAATAATAGGTCCCAGGTTCGAATCCTACTCGTGCCGCATGGGTTTGTATACCAATCTGACTCATGTATTAGATTCCAGTGAAGGAAAACATCGTGAGGAAATCTGCACTCTGTTTGATTATCAACTTATTTGTGAAATGGAGAAGGAAATGGCTACATTAACAGTGCCAAGAAAGTCGTTGTGTGTGTTTGATTCAATCCAAAATGTAATTAAATCCCAAAGAATTTCTTAACGTGAAAGTTTAATTTCTTCGAATTCCAGTCGGTCCTCGACAAGCGGCTCGACGCTAGGGTTGACGCCATGTTGGAGGAGGGCCTCATCAGGGAACTCTTGGACTTCCACGACAGGCACAACAAGCACAGGATACAGGATGGCATGTAAGTTTTATTTATTTGTTACTATTACTGTTTAGGGAAACTTACTGCTAAGTAAATATTGCTGCTAATAAATATTTATGAAAGTATGAAACACTAGTGGCCAGCCCCGGCTTCGTTCGGGTAAAACCTATGTTACTTCTAAGGTTTCGTCTATCTCTGTGCCAAATGTCATCAAAATCGGCCCAGTAGTTGTGAATTTATTCAATACAAACAAAAATACGAATATTTTCTCATAATATTATGAAATATTTATGAAAGTATGAAACACTAGTGGCCAGCCCCCGCTTCGTTCGGGTAAAACCTATGTTACTTCTAAGGTTTCGTCTATCTCTGTGCCAAATTTCATCAAAATCGGCCCAGTAGTTGTGAATTTATTCAATACAAACAAAAATACAAATATTGATAGCAGATATGGATAATATTGATAGCAGAGATAGTATGGATTGTATGAAAATGATGTAAATACAAGGACCAAATATAGAGAGAGAGAGGCAAGCACTTTACCACTGCGCCACCGAGGTCGTCAAAGAAGGACTCGGTGTATCAAAAAGATCCGATTTAACGAAATAGCTTCAACTTCTATTCCAGGAAAAAATAGGAGTTCCCTTGTACCGAGGCCCGGGCGCATACTAACTAATTCGATAACTAATTCGACATTAAGCATTATTTTTTGGCAATTTAATAAACAATGGACGATCTGTTCTCACGATTGATAAGTTAACCAGATAGTCGATCGCTATAACGGGTGCACGGAAGAATCACCCCGAAGATATAAATCATACGGAGCTACTAAGATCGAAACTTGCTTGACAAACATAGCTGCTGGAATCTCATTATATAAATAATCAAACCGAAGGAAAAGAACGCCCGTTTTCTACTTTATGGTATTCCTGTTCACGTAAAACGTGCATTTTAAAATAAAACCAAAGTCTTCTGTATTGCAATAAACACGAAATCATGGTCTTTTAAATCTTCAATTTTAATTCTTCATCATATTGAATATAACAATATAATTACACCAACTAAAGTATCGTCTCTAAATAAATAAATATTTACATATGGAGATTTACATAATTATCTACCTATGATAGCCTAATTTCTGAATTAGGCCTTCACAGGCACTTTTTCACATCATATTCTAAATTAAATTATATTTAAAATAGCTACAAACTACTAGTGTATATATATTACTGACTTATGTGCGGATATAAAATGAACAGAGGTTTTGGCTCGTAAGTACATAGCTAATAATATCCAGAACGAAGTGCCCACCTCTGTATTTTTTGTATTGTCCTCAGAAAACTAGACAGCATTTAATTCGTAAGAACAAAGCGCATTCCAGGCACAAATTATCCGTGAAATTAAACGTTAACGAATCATTTTTATCGCACCAATCCGACCATCGACAATGGCAGACGTTTTTAAAACAGCGAAGTAAGAGTTTCGCACAAATTTACATTTTTCTCTCTGTCTTTCTCATCTGAACGTGTTTTATGTTTCATTTTCGGCTGTGACTTGGCAAAACCCCGAAACGCTAAAAAAATAACTTCTTTTTTTTAAGATTTCATTTAGTTTCCTAAATTCACAAATTTCGCTTACTTCGCCGCTTCAGTTCCATGAGCATGCCACCGATGATGGTGCACCAGGCTCGGCTTCCAACGATGGAACTACTCAATGGTTTACACGGGCATATTTTGTTGTCAAACGCTGAATGCAAGATCTCTCTGACGATAATAAAAGTTTGCAACAAAAATGATATTTTTGTAAAAAACTTTTTTATCTATGGCGAACCCTAAAGTTGCAGAAAAGCAAGATGGCTGTCGGGCAATGTCCGCGCGAGTGGCATCTGCTATTGAGTTGCGGTCGTCTATGGTTTTGTGTTACATGCGTGCCCACTATTTTAGAACGGGCTAATTGTCTTTGGTACTTCATTATTTCATTACTAAATTGATAGTTTACAAACCTGCTATAGATATATAACTGTGGATATACTATCGGAGATATACAGATATGAGCGATGGATATTTCCACCTAATTATATTTTTTCTTAATAAAAAAAATAAAAGACCAAGGTCAATAGGCTTCAAATTACCGTAGTAATTTGAATATATTTAATTTTTGATTTGAAGCGTGTAATCATACGTGCGCACATGATAAATGATGACCTACGGTAATATGGTTTTGAGTGGATCATCATTTATATCACAGCACATATGATTACAAAAACAAAATCAATAGTAAATGTGAAAAAAAAATAGCAATATTGTATATTAGTATACTCCATTCTGTAAACAGATATCTCGATTTGTTTTGATGTTGCCGACTATCAAGTAAATAGATAAGTCCAGCTAAAGAAATATTATCGACATGCTATTGATAGTTCAGAATGAGGCAAAAAAAAATAGTTTCTTTATTAACAAGAAATAACTATTATCGATAGTATCGATACTATCAATTGTTCTTTCAAAATAATTTGATTCGATAATTTTGATTATCAATACACAGTGGATGATTTTCAAAGTTAGTGAAACTAATCATAAAATCAATCTAATCATGAAATTTTTATTTAAGAAAATGTTTGGGCTGTTGCGACTCGACTTGCGTTTAACTTGCATGTAGATGTCTGAATGTAATAATTAATGTATAACCATGTTAATCATATAAAAGTTAAAACATACTCTAATCTAAAATATGTTTTTGTCTCTTTCTGTCAATTTCAAATATTATAAAGTGTGATAAAACAAATTTTAGCTTAAAGTATGTTTTAACGTTTTTATGAATAAAATAGAGTTTAGGGTATATCACGTCTTCAAAAATTGTCCATCCAAGTGTCTGGACCATAGTCTGTCCAATGGAGATAAGGTTTATTTTTTACTTGCAACAATTTTGCACTATCTGCTAAGTGAGATTCGATGTTTTCAACCAGTACTTCAGTGGCAAGTGGCAAGTATTGTTGCCGAGTTGCTACAACTTCAAACCATAGACCGTCGAGCTTGTGCCATAGACACGAGTGTTTAATCCTCTTTACTTCTTCTGTTAGTCCTAATTTCTAAACTTAATCTTAAATTAACCCATATTTTTAAATTTTCATGGGATTTTCAATACTTTTGATCGTATTTACTAGCTTCGCCCGCGTGAATGTTGTTTTAGTTCCATTTTATCCTCTTCATGGTCAAATTTTGAATATTCCTAACTACTTACGATATATCACACATTGGCGATATAGAACCTTTTAGAAAATTTAAGCAGCTGTTAAGGCAAAACATGGATTGATAAAAAATATATCTCGAAAATCTCACAAAGCTTATTAAATCTATAAGTATCAAGATCGTGTGATCCAGTATACGTATCCCGGTAGCTACCCCGCCACCACAAAATACGTCTCTACTCTAGTGTCACCAATAGATGTCGCTGTGCTAGATGTGGCATTTTGGGACCTTTCGCAAATGACACCATCATGACATGTGGCATGGCCAAAATGGCGGGTGCTATCCCGCCACTTTGGCCATGCCAGCTATATGCGAGCCTTGATGTCGCCATCGGTGTCCCCAAACGCGCAGTCCAACCTGGCTTTGGAATTCTTTGGGGACTGTCTCATGAAGCTGATGCGACATTATAAAGATCAAAGAATCTGGACACCTTAAAAATAAACTACACTAGATCTTGCTCACTCTCGTGGGAATTTTGAGATAAAATATAGCCTATAGCAAACCTCAAACAAACGAACTCACAAACGCTTACCTCTTTATTATAACAAAGAATATTAAAATTTCTAAAAAGTAAGTTGCCTTTGAGCAAATAACAATTTAGTCTTTTTCAGCAGACTCCCTCATCTTTTGATTATTTAAAAATATCCTTTATCTAGTATAGCGCGTAATTTGCTAACACTTTTGTTTTCGCGAATAAATAAGACAAATTGATAAATAAAACGACGGTGGCGCTACTATGCATCTTCATAACGATCACTACAACATAAACAACCCCAAAATTAATTCTGTCACATCCAGCAGTTTCCTATAAGATCTCATAGGCTTTCCTCTCACTAGGGCTCACTTTGTTCCCGTGGTAAGTTCATTAAACTGA
This sequence comes from Plodia interpunctella, assembly GCF_027563975.2. Lineage (NCBI taxonomy): Eukaryota > Metazoa > Arthropoda > Insecta > Lepidoptera > Pyralidae > Plodia > Plodia interpunctella. The sequence goes on from NC_071303.1 coordinate 2,019,971, forward strand.
CGCCACGCTTCATAAGGTACCCTTGTACTAACACGTTTACACGTTACACATCGCCAGATTAACTTACATCCGAGCGAATTTCAAATTTTGACGACCGTCATATTACGTGTCTCGTGCTAGATTTGTATTGTAATCTATACTATTATTATAAAGAGGTAAGCGTTTGTGAGTTTGTGTGTTTGAGGCAGGTAATCTCCGAAACTACTGAACCAATTTCAAAAATTCTTCCACCATTAGAAAGGTACATTATCCAAGATTGCTATAGGCTATATTTTATCTCAAAATTCCCGTGGGAGCGAAGCCCCGGGCAACATCTATTCCCAAATAATATTGTGATAACATAATATAACTTCTTCATAGTCGTGTTCCTCATGGCTGAGGGTCGTGGTTATTACGTGGAATGAAATACACACAACAACTTTCTTGGCATTATTAATGGAGTGGATTGCCATTGCCTTCTCCATGTCTTCTTCGCATAATACAACAGTACAACAATATTTAATCTACATTCTACGCAGGCCTATGTTCAAGCAATTACCTTTTTGTGACTGAGATGAGATGAATTAATAAAAAACGGATAATTAAAAATAATCCATTGAATCTGAGCTCTGAGCCCGAATATTTTTTACTTCTCATTCTCGTCTGTCCGATTTCTCGGTTACTTCTTCAGCCATAGAGCGTCAGAGGCCAGGGACCGCTTTCCTACTTTTTCGTCTTCACTTCGCATGGTCATCTGCATCCTCAATCATCAGACAAGTTTGTATTATCATCTGATTATTAACGAGATTATTTTTAAAATCAAAAAGAATAAAAAACTAAGGAGTTAATCATCAACTATGTGGATTTTTTTCGATGGAAATGTTTTTTTTTTTTTTTCATTTAAAAACAGCAAAGAAAGCCTTAATTATCCCGGTAAGGTTTTCCATGAAAATAAATTATTTTTTTAACGTTCCGGTGGTCTTGTTATACTCGATAAAGACTTAAACCGTGTGTGTCTAATTTTACACGATTACAGTTGAAACGCTAAATAATGGTTCAAAAAAGGAGAGAAAATATTAGCCTTAAGCTTTTGTGCCTGAATAAATATGCTTTCGCTAGTATAAAATAAAATTCGCTTAATACTCATTTGGTTAAATTTTTACAAGATTTTATTCAACTTGCAATACAACATGTATGCCCCTATTTCTTGGGTGAAATCTCGCAACTCAAGTTTGAAGCAGACCACTTCAGCTGATATTTTGTAGACACTTTTAGTTTGGATGACAATGCATTATTATAATAGGCATGACCTGATGGTGCACCCAGAAACGGCTCCAGGCGAGGGAACTCCTCACCGCTTTATTGAAGAGACATGATCTCTCTGACAACAATAAAAGGTTGTGTCAAAAATGACATTTTTGTAAAAGAGTTGTATTTCATACATCATCACTACATAATTTAAAACAAAGACGACCTCTGCGACTGTCTGTTTCTAAGCTTTCTTTCAAACCGCGCAACGGATTTTGATCCAATTTTTACTGTTATTTAAACAATATATTCCTGAAAGGTTATACGTATATAACAGGCCCGTGCGAAATCGGGTCATAGTAACAATAATTCTCATTTATTTGCATTTGGAATGCTCTTTAATTTGAAACTCCTGACCTGATAATAATGAAGTATCATATAAATTATGGTTTTTTACATTAGAATATACTAATATATATTATATTAGAACAAGTCACACAGATCAAATTAGCCCCAAACTAAGTTCGAGACTTGTGTTATGAGACACTCAACGATACTATATTTTATAACAAATAGATAAACATCCAGGACCCAGGCCAATTAGAAAAAGATCATTTTCCAACAAGATCCGACCGGGGATCCGACCTTACCATTGCGCCACCGAGGTCGACAATAGAAAAAAACTCCAGAAATGATTTGATTGATGTAGACAGCTAACAGAAAATAAGTTTGAATAAATGCGCAAATATTTCTATTTATTATAGCCAAGTTCATAATGATTTGCACAAAATTCCAGGCACTAAATTAAATGGGACGCTATAGCTCAAGGCGGCCATGGCTAAACAAAAAACAGGTTATCGACTCTACAGTTTTTGTTGTTCACTCAATCTAGATGGTAACACAGTATGAAAATTCTAGGTCTATACCAGCCTTAATTACTTTTCTACCAGACAGGTAACCATACCCGTACGCACTGTTTTTTTTTTGTTTTTGCGCGCGAAATTCATTTAATCTTCGTATATGTTATTAGATGCTTGATAAGGTTCCATGTTATTATTACGTCAGTGAATTTATTTTCTTCATGCAAAAAACATGAAATATACTTAGCTCCTAACCGGAACTAAAACTAATAAGTATTAAAAAAAGAATAAAAAAATTCTGTAGCTAGGTCATAATATCACAGTCAACTTAGTAAAAAGTTTTTGACGAATTCAATATAAACGTGACTAAATACATTTTTGGCATGATAATTTTTATATAGATGAAAGAATTCGGCAACACAGAACTCTCCAACGTGAAATTTATACTTTCCAGCGCAAAAATACGAGAATGAAAGCCTAGATGTATTAACGTAACTTTATTCAAATTAATTCAACTTTTTGTTGATTTGTTATACCTATTTTCAGGGCCGCAGACTACACAAAAGGCGTCTTCCAAACGCTTGGCTTCAAAGAGTTCCACAAATACCTGATATTGACGGAGGACCAGAGACAATCCGAAGACGGGAAGAAACTCCTCCAGCTGAGCATAGACAATATGAAAGCGGCGACCAGGCGGTACGCGCGCCGCCAGAACAAAATTGTCAGAGGGAGATTTTTACAACATCCCTTCAGACAGGTGAACGAAACAACAAAACTGCATGAACCAATTTTTAACCCCCGACGCAAAAAGAGGGGTGTTATAAGTTTAACGTGTCTATCTGTGTATCTGTCTGTGTCATCACAGCTCGAAAACAGATAAACCGATTTTCGTTAATTTTTTTTTCTGTCATACATAATTTTGTTCCAAGCCATGTTTCATGAAATTCGATTCAGCCGATTCGATTCAGTTCAAAAGTTAAGCGAAATGAATATTGAAACCTGCGTTTTTTATCTAACAAATACTTGTTCCGTTTAGTTAGCGAGTGACATTGACACCCGTGTCTCCCAATCGCACTATTAACTTCAACTGGATCGCAATTGAAACTCGACGGTTCATTTTTGACCGTTTTTCTTTTAAACTTGTTGTTTTGATGTCAGCGGCAGATGACTTTGTTTGACGGCTAGTTGTGATCTGAGAATCGATCGAGGTTTATTTGGGATCCAGTCCAAGTTTATCGCGTGATTCGGTAAGGACGTCTGTCACACGTGCGTTTGACCTCTTTTGGCACAGTAGCCTCTACTTATTATAATATATTTCTCACCCTTCAAAGCTGAACACAACAATGCAATGCACAACAAAGACCTCTTCCAGACGACCTATTGGAAGATGTTTACTTCTGTGTCTATTATCTATACTATTATAAAGAGGTAAGCGTTTGTGAGTTTGTATGTTTAGGGCGGGTAATCTCCGAAACTACCGAACCGATTTTAAAAAATCTTTCACCATTAGAAAGGTATATTATCCAAGATTTCATAGGCTATATTTTATCTCAAAATTGCCACTGGAGCGAAGCCCCGGACAACATCTAGTATCTAATAAAGAAATATATGTATATCTAGATTTACTGACGGTGGCGGCGACGAGAATCGCGTGCTGTTGTTTTATTGCGGCCATCCTTGTGTTTCGTTTCATAAAACATACGTTTTCAACGATAAGTAGCAAAAAAGTTATTGCCTTGGCTTCAATAAATATTTCTATACGATGCAATTACCCACTAATAAATTTATGTTCCGTTGTTTGAATGAAATATGTTCCTGTTGTAAATATTTTTTGTACTCACCTATATTCCAATAGAGCAATATGCATATTTACATACGAAATAAATTGCATATGATGCCGGCTTCACATTATGGGCGAATTCAAATTTAGATTTTCTTTATTTGCGTACGTATGACAATTAAATACATACTACTGATGCGTGCCGATGCCAATACGAATGGACGTACATTGCTTAGTATATGTGAGCTTATATACCGTTATCAGACCTGTCATAATGTATGGATCTGAATGTTGGGCGACGAAAGTAAAGGACGAAAGGAAACTTCATGCGACAGAGATGCGAATGCTGAGATGGAGGTGCGGGGTAACTAGATTAGATAAAATAAGGAATGAGTATGTAAGAGGAAGTACGAAAGTAGCACCAGTTAATGAGAAATTACATAGTTATAGGTTAGGCTGGTACGGGCATATTTTAAGAAGAGATGAAAATCACGTCACTCAAAGGGCATTAAAGATGGAAGTAAAGGGTTCCAGGAATAGAGGAAGACCTAAGAAGAAATGGATGGAGTGTGTCAAGGATAGTATGAACAGGAAAGGAGTATCAATGGATATGGCAAATGACAGAACAAAATGGAAGGAACTTACATACTGTGCCGACCCCACATGAGTGGGATAAGGTCAAGAAGAAGAAGATACCGCAAGCAAAAATTACAAAATTTAGAATATGTAATTAATTTCTATAATCTAACCAACAATGTTTCGCCGGTTGCACGTTATCGCGGAAAAATCGGCGGTTCGGCATACATTGCTGATTTTTCATTGCGATAAACAAAAGCTCTCATACAAACTAGGCAATGTTCAATCATTCGCATTGGCATCTGGTTCGGCAATAGTGGTGATATAGTCGAAGTAATGAATTGTACCACGCCATCTAGTGGGGAGTAGAAAAACAAACAACTATTTTAGATTGCTCTACCATCTTACGCCGAATAGATGAACGAGCAACTTCAAATATGTTGATATTATTGAAACTAGATGTCACTACTGGACACATAAATAAAAAATAATATGAGTAAGTTTAATTTAATTTCCGATTTTGTTTTAGATTCCCCCTGTGTATGAATTAGACACTACGGACATCACATCGTGGGAAGAAAACGTGAAAAATAAAGCGGAAACGATTATTTCTAGTTTTCTAAATGAGACTCCGTGCGACTATGAACCGCTAAAATTAAAAATAGACGAAGAAAAAAAGAATATTGACGGCAAATCTTATAATTATTGCGAAATTTGTTCAAGGCTCATTATAGGAGATAAAACATATGAAATTCATTTGAAATCAAACAGGCATATGAAAGTTTTGAAAAAGAAGACAAATAATATAAATCAACAAGAACCAACAACGTGAACAAGTTTCTTAGTTATAAAAACATATAAAATGAATTGACATTGTGTTTAAAGCAAATTTCTGTTGTATCGTATAACGTAAAAAATAGTTGTGACATCAAGTGACAGATTCTTTGTATGTTGGTTCGGTGGAAGATTGGGTAGTAAGAAGTTACTAGTACATAAGTAGAATTGTATTTGAGAAGAATAAAGAAGTTTTAATTACATAATTATTTTATTTATTTAACATAAACTGTACTCTATAATTATTTACACCAAAAAAACTACATTTCCTCTTGTTTCTCCTCTACAATCTCAACAAATTTGTTCTTTGGAGCTCTATAATCGTAATTTTCGAACTCCGGGTACCTTTTTATGATCTCACTGTAAGCTTCGCATATTCTTGCAAATTCCATATTAGCTATTTGATATGGTCTAGTCACAGGATCAATGTCAGCCATTTCATACATTCTCAAGGCCATTTCTTCTCTGACATCCTCTGGAAACAAGGTTTGTGCACCCCGGATTGAATATTTTTGTCTCATCGAAAATATCTGACGAACCACTTTCTCAACCAGTTTGAATGGCAACTTTATAATGGGGGTTTTTAAAGGTGTGAGTGTGACAACACCCACATCTACTTCTGGCTTTGGCAAAAATGCTGATCCGGGAATATCGAACTTGTATTTAATGGTGCACCAACTCTGGCACATAACTGAAAGCCTGCATCTCTGTTTGTCTAAAATTCGGGCCGCCATTCTCTCTGCTACTTCTTTCTGAAATGTCAGTGTCATCCGAGCACGACCGAATGACCAGGGTCCCTCATGTTTTGAAATCATTTCCAGCCAACGAATAATTAATATTGTTGATACACTGAATGGTAAATTGCCAATTAGGTTGATAGGTGGAGGTGGATCCAACCAGTCTGCTTTAGTATCAGCCGGAATAAATGGTGTAAGGTCTGTTTTTAAAATATCCCCAGTTATGATGTCCATCTCAACCCTGTCTTTGCAGGCATCAGCTAACAATTCTAAAGATGGAATAAACCGTCGATCCTTTTCTACGACAATCACTTTCCGAGGAGCTCGACGAATTATAGACCTTGTAATACCTCCTGGCCCTGGACCCACTTCAACAACCACATTATTTTCAATATTACCAGCAGCACGCACTATTTTGTCAATTAACCTTGGTTCCATGAGAAAATTTTGAGAAAGTTCTCTGAGAGCCCTCAGTTTGTACAGTCTGATAACATCTTTGATGGTTGGTAGAGGAGGCAATCTAATATGCAAAGATCTTCTAGCCACTGCCATTTCTACTGCTGGATTTTCGCTGGTTCGTTGAAATCGTCAAGGAAGGTTTCCTGTTTTACAGCGAATATAGAATATAAATAAATACTGAATACTCCAGCTCCAATCGCTAATCCAGTAAACCTATTTCTTTTTGCGATGTGCTGCAACTTCTGCACTCGTTCCTTGTTTTTCTCTTCAATTATTCTCATATAGTCCAACTCAGCCTTTTTCAGCAGGGGATCTTGTTTTCCTGCGCTTTTTATATTCGGTTTGAACGTAGAGTCTCCCATTCCGATATTAAAAATCTACAAGTAACCTAAAACACCGAAGTTAGCTATACCGTAGAAATGGATTTATTGAATGATATAAACGTCATTGTCATCTTGTCAACAGGAAGAGAACGAATGAAAAATAAATTGTTTATTTTTTTCTAACCGCAATCCATAAACAATAGAATGTCTAAAAGTAATATTGCATAATCCAATTCTGTAACCAAATATGCTGTCTCTTCATTATCATTTATCTTAATTTATTCATTACTACGAAAAATAAACAATGTTATTGGACAAATAAATAATTTGATAAATAACACATGGACTTCGTTAACGACTTTTAAGCCCTGATTTTAACAAATGACAATTCCTGATCGCTCAAGGAAAACCTCCTAGAAATTTTAAAACTTTCTCCAAAAAAGCAATTTTCATACAAAATTCAGGATCTCTACTATAATGTATATATTAGTAGGTATGAAATCTATAAACTAGGTAAGTCTCAAACTCATTTTCACAAGCCTTCAAAGATTTAATTAAAAATTAGAAGTCAAAAGTGTATTATAATTTTAATCCAAAACATTAACTTCCGATGAAATAATATTAAAAACAACAACAGCTGTTTGTGACGTTTTCCGCAACGAAGACCATGCCATGCGCACGTCCTACTTTTCATAAACAACATATCTCGCTCTTACACATTTGCATTGAATCGAACTCGCTCAAACAACGCAACACAACCTCGCCTTGCTCGCACGTCAAACTCGTCAAAGCCAGTTTTGCGTCGTTTGTGTTAACCCGTGCGGTGGCGACGCACCACTCGCGTTGTGAACTTTGTTGTGTTTTGTGTAAAAATGCCTTTTATTTCAAAAGATTGGAGATCACCAGGTGAAGAATGGGTTAAGACTCAAGAAGGCTGGGAGAAGAAAAAAGTGTTGGAGTGTACCGCTCAAAGGTAATGAGTTGCAAAACAAATAGTTCTTTGTTCGAGTGCGATTTAGCGCAACGAAATAACGTTACCTATAGGATACCAAACTAACGATCATAAAAATAGAATTTGCCCGTGATTGTTGTGTTTTTTGGAGTTTCTAGTTTGGAGTGTAACGCTTGGTTTTTGTTATTCCAGATATCCTGCAATAACTAACTATAATAACACAGAGAAGCAAGAAAAATGGTGAGTGTTTATTAGTTTTTGCCTTCACGTCGATCAGCTGTTTGTGTTGTTGCTTCCTTTGTATCTGTGTATTGATTTTCTTGTGCGCGTGTGAGTGACTTCTTCGCTTATATTCAGTTGGCAGATTTATTGTGTGTAATGTAACTATACTACCTATAATATACGAAACCACAGAAATCTGAAAATTATACTTAATAGGTAGTTATGTATCTACCTATTTATAAATAGTATGGAAGCAACTGACCACAGTCCTACAGTCTTTTCAATTTTATTAAAATATTTTGTCAAATAATTAGTAGGTACGTACTCATTTTAGAAATTTATCCCAACGTTTTTGCAAATCTATTATGTGGCCATTAAGAAACCATTGAATACACACTTGAAATTGTGGTATGGTATCTACATAGGTAATAGGTATCTCGATGTAGGCGCATATTATACAATACCCACTTCCAGTAATGTAGGTATGAAGAAGTTAATAATGGATCATTTACCTCTCTTTAATGTGAAATAAGTAAAAAGGGAAAAGGAAACAAATCAGAGTAAGGCTGGCGTGCCCTAAAAACCTAGTTCGCTCGCATTAAGATAAATTAATGAATGACTTCCGAATTGATTCGCTCAAGTAGAGTCCCCAAATATCGCACGAAATCGTAACCACAGGAAAACCAGAAATAAAAAAAACCTATAAACATAACTATTAGAGAAAGAACTTATAAATCTTCTCCTTAAATCAAAGCTGTGGAAGTAGGTACTAGGTATGTAATCTGTGATTAAAGATATTAATTTCCAGAAGAACAAAATTTTCAAGTTCTTTTTAATTAAGAAATTCTTGAGACATCTGGTACCTACCTAACCTTAGACGCAAGCTGAGGGGACAGTAAATATCATTATATTTACTGTCCCCTCAGCTTATGGGACATTCCCATAATCTCTTTGCTCCTTGAAGATGGTATTCATTTGAGACAAATCGACGAGTATTAAACCATTACCAACGATTTGGGATCGGCGCAATATGTCTTATAGACCCATATCAACAGTATATTATAAAGAGTACTACCAAACTTAATTCCAACACCTTCTCTATCTTCTTAATCATCCCTTAATCACCTTGTTTCGGCCAACCCCTTCTTCTTGTGTTAAAAATAAAATTCTTGACTTCAAACGAAATCAAAAAAATGCTAAGTACTAACAAACTTTTCGATCAATAACGTTTACTAAATTGTTGATTTGATCGCAAATTAGGCAGGCCTTCTTAGGCCTAAAAACTTACGTATCTAATTTTTGACGAAACCAATAGGAATAATATGAAATGTTCCAGGCAGTTATTCCAAATAGCTACTGAATGGTAAATGTCAAATATATAAGCCAAAACTAAATTTCTGAGCAAATGTAAATTTGTTTAGCCGTTATCTAGGTCAGGCTGAAATTACGAGGCGGGCTGGCTAGGGCTTTTTTATATATTATTAAAAGTAGCGCATGCTCGTGAGATGCTCCGTTCTTGAGATACTTATTATAGTTGCGATGAAAACATTGATATTGATAAAATATCTTTACTTATTAGAACACAATCGCCAAAAATTGTGTCATCTGAAGTTATTATAATTTGAAGCAGGGTTCTGAGTAGCCATCGAAGATCTTTCGGATCTGTGTTTGCTCCTGTTTATCTATAGTTTCTCGTGTCAATTTGTGTTCAATCAACAAAGCCTAGTCAAGTCAATAAAATTATGCTAACGTTTCATTTCAACAAGAAAACCTACATTTGAAAAATCATCAAGATACTACTATGAATTAACTTCGCCAGAATCGATGCCCTGCCTTCCCGATTGTAAAAATAATTTTATGTCCAGTTTAATTTAAAAAGGGGCGTGATAAAGATCAGGGTCTGAGGTTTTAGATTGTAATTTAATAATAATAAAATACTGATATCCGTACCCAACCCACACTAAGCACGATTTCTTTAATTACGCCTGACTCAGAGTTTAACAGGGGATATAAAAATGTTGACTGTCCAAGGCAATGATGGCTTTTTATAGGCCCTGCCGTTAGTGTTAAATTGGCCATGAATTTCAAGTCATACCGAGAAAGGGCTTGCTTGTCAGTCTGGTTTCCAGCAGAAGACAAGACACGCCAATCAGGATAAATTGGAATTATATACCCGAAAACAACACGTATATAAACGCACTCAAACATGAATTCGCTTTTATATAAATAAGATTATTATTAAATTATAAATGAGATATAATTGCTATTCTCAAGTAAATGGTTAATTAATTATGAAATAAAGACAAAAAACCGACCGCGCTCGAATATTTCGCGCGAAATGTTCGTGATAGAAATATTTAAACTGTGTTAATAATTTCAATAAACAATCATCATAGATCATGTCGCAGTTGTTAAAATAAATTGCTTTTTGAATCACGAAAATACCATATAGAGATTGCACAATTTAATATTAAATGTGTTTTATACACTCGGCTATAATATACAGATTCTGGTTTTCAAACAATTTTAGCTTTGTAAACAATTAGAATAGAAGGAATAGAGATAATAAGTTGTAGAGGAACGGATGAAATAGGAGAATGGAATAGATTGCTACTCTATATCAAAGACACTCCCTTTATTTTCATAACTTCTTTGAGTGAAATGGCAAGGGACAAACTATTTTAAGTCAGTCAATAAAAGGGCGATGTCTCCTGTTGGCAACACCTAGTGTTGATCAACCAATCTATCTTGTTGACCATCTTTGGTATTGCAATGGCAAAAAAAATTTGTTCGAATGGATTTGTTACACATGCCACACATGCTTTTTGATACCCGTCAACTGCGCCAGCGAATATACTCGTAATGTGATGAAAAATATCTGTAATCGAGCGGGAAATGAACCCGCGCCCCTGTCTATCTCGGACAGTGCACTATCCTGCTCGATTCCAGAATTTTTTCATCTATAATTTTCAAAAACGTAGTTCGTCTAAAATCCGTTTTTTTCACGTTTTTGAGATATTCTCATTTCTCACAGTACGTTAGTCTGTCAATAAACAGAAACATTTTGAAATTATTTGTTAGTTTTTTTATTCTAGTTTCAGTCAAAATGGCGAGCGAGAGCGGACAATCGCAATCAGTAATCATGCGCGATTTCTCAACTACTACGCATCCTGCTCCATTTGACCCTGACCTTTTTAATTATATTAAATGCTTATTATCAAAGTAACGCTTTGATGTAAAGGATTCTGTAGACGTACTGAAAATCCTTTCGAAGGTTTTCGTCTATCTCTTATATCCAGGTTTGACGCAATTCCACAGTGGTCAAAATTCATCAAAAAAAGGAAAACCGAGAATTAAAAATGAAATAAAAAGAGAAATAAAAACTTTTTCACCTTACAAAAATTTATTCATCGACTGTAAACTATAAATTATCACTGCAATCTCTTAATTGCCAACCTTTTGTTTGGTTGCCGTCCAAAGGTCGAAAGAGAGAGGAGTGGTCTAATTCATATACCAACAGACATCTATCGTGACGGCTGAAAATAATGATAAATGCACCGACCGATGTTTACCGTCGGTGGCGTGTGATGCCACCGTATAATGGAACCACTCAATATCGTGGATGTCATACGAGGCGACTAAGGGACACACAGGCAGCTGATAGAAAACAATAGCCAAGCCCAAAGATTTGCCGGGTTGCCGTCAGACAGGCGGTTGTAAAATCACAGCCGAATCTTCAAATATTTAAGAATATTTTTACGCTGACTGCCTTCTCGGCGTCACACCCCCGAACAGAACGGGAACATGCGGAGTTTAGTGAAAGATAACCTACGGTCTAAGGGCGAAAAAGAGCAACTGGCCGTCTAGTGGAACGTGCCTTTAACTGGGGCTGGCAGCTTGAGAATGAGGTCAGCAAAAATATTGTGGAATTGATTTTTACTAATGGTCGATTTTATAGTATCTTGTTTTGGTATTTATATGTAAGTGCTGTACTAATAGTGATATTTATTTACACAATGTTCAAATTGACAACATGCTGTGTAGTGGAGATTTGTTTTATTCGTCTTGCTCTGATAAATATAGTTATTTATCAATTCCTCACATTAACAATTAAATCGTCAACTAGGTGCGCCTGTCTCCGTTCTTGTATCTCTGTAGTTACTGGAACAAAATTTTAAACATTCAACAATTAATTTTTGAAAAAATAACGGGGAATAATCTAAATGTTTGTATGTAATCATGATACGGAGAGCACTAATTAGAATGTTCAATATTACTTTAGTCTAGAACTAATCTAAGTTTTCAATTAACCTTGCAAACTTCTTCTGATGAAACTATTCTGATGAACTTATATCCTTTTACGCTATGTAATTTTCTAACTCATTCAACTAAACTGGTTGAGATAAGTGTTTCAGTAGTACTGGTTGAGATAAGTAACGGTACGTAAAATGGTTGGACAAAATGAGGAAGAATATGAAGATAATAAAAGGGACAAGGGAAAATAATAAAATGAAGGCATTCTTGCTACGAGTACAAGTGCTCGTTATGTTACATAATTTTTATCTACTACATAATTTTTTATGTAGTAGATAGATTTTGACAGATGTTTACCATGAGCGCATATATCCCAGAATTTTGAAACACAGGGCTAGAACTCATGAATAACTATCTAAACGTCCACAGCTGCACAGGCCTTCCTTGTAAGATAAGGATGATATGGGCACCATTGCTCGGGTCCATTGCGGATTGGCGGGGTTTTAACGACTGCAAATACAACCGGGACCAACTTCATGATGCACCTTCCTAAGCACGGAGGATACAATCGCACAGAGTTAGCGCAGTAAGTTCTCAAGGTCGGTAATTTAATGGGTGACCAAAATGTATTATCGTGAGCTACACGAACTGCAAGATATAATTTAATTGATATAACATCCAGGCTCGTTACGATATAAATTATGCTTTGCTCTTTTGTTTCTTTTTGTTCTGTATCTAAATGTGGCCAATCCAAAGCGTTGTTTAAAATGTGACATTCCATTTAAAGAGCAGAGCAGCAGAACTATTTGATTTTCTAAAATTGGAACGAAATCGTTCGTATATGTCGGGGTGATTAAAGGTTGGTCGTTGGCCGGCCATCCTTGGCAAAAGGCCAGGAAGCCACCTCATGGCTGGTCTCCTTCTTGGCTGTCGGGACTACATAGCTGTCTATGGATGTTCTTTTTTCAAATCAAATTACTTCTATTGGCCGCATGACGCGAATATACGCAGGTAGCAGGTATCTAATTGTTTGTTGCAACACGTGTTTTTTCTAATGTGTTTCCACAGAATAATAAAGTTTTGTGTACTGCAATGATTTTTAGATCATTTTCTTGATTTAGGCGTCAAATACATTCAATTTTGAACTGGAAATCACAAATTTCCAAAAAAGAAACACTTTTGGTTAGAACACAGTAGACTCACGATAATAATCATTCATTAATAATAATCGTTCATTTAATTTGTAATATTAAAATGTATACAAATAAAGTAGACTGCACTCTTGCACCATGACCTTGTCACCTCGTTACAACGCGGATAGACTGCAAGTTCAACTTTTATTATTATTGATTCGGCCTTGCACCGACGCATTGTCATAACCTAGTTCTATTCCAATGCCTAGTAAATAAATGTGCGTAATAGACTTTCTACAATCGTTTATCTATGATAAATTATCATATTATCTGTTTATCTTCATCATTAAAAAGAAATGTGGGGATTTTCCTACAAATGAATAATTGATATTATAATTTTGTGCGCAGTTATTATTAAAGTCACCATTTATCTTACACCATTTATAATTTCAATAGTTACTTTATATTTCTACTTTACATTCGATAATGTAATGAAAACTTATTTTTGAATTATTGAAATCTATTTGAGTGTCATTTGTACACAAAATATGATCTCGTGTCAACTGCCAGCCATAAAGACTGGCGACGCAGTTGACGCAGCTGCACTAAACCACTGTTCCCAGTACCAGAAATTCATAATTAATCAGTCAAACATTGCTAAAACAATTTAATGGGACTTAATTAATTTATTTAAATGAATAAAATTTTCATTACAACACATTTTTCATATAATAAAAGCACATACAAATTTCAATATTGCTTCATGCAGCTAGTCATGAGTATTGCGCACGCGGCGACCTGGAATCACTTCACTTCAGGAACAGGTTTGAATATTACCACTGTAAATTGAAATTTATTTGTTGCTGCATAGAGATCTGATTCGAAAGGTCGATGTAAATTAGACGTTTGTGAATGTTCTGCCGCTCTATATTTAAATTTCGCTCTTATTTCGTAATTATGTGTTCCATTTATGAATGTTGTTTGTTTTGATGGCCAGCTGTTTCTGATTTTATCAAAAGTTTATCGTGTCTATGGTTTTTATTACCCACTTCTGCCCGGATAAGATATTGTGATTTTATTATTGTTTTGATAAGAATATAGATCTGTTTTACAAATATTGTCATTGCGACTATTGACTAATGCTAAAAATATTTATTGCACAATTTTCAAAACACTGTCGTCTTTTCCCAACTATGTGAGGAAAGTCAACAAAAGATAGATATTTCTATCAATGCCTATACCTATTTCTTTAGCATAAATAATATCTGCTATAATAAATACTATACTTAGTGTTATTAACAAAGAAAATTATAATATTCCTGGGTACAAATTGGGCGGATATCTATAAATAGGGATTGTCACTTTCACTCGTAATACAGCGGCAATTAAAATCGCATTAACAAGGCAGAGTGCGGCTTCTGAATCGCTTAATGGCGGTCGAATGATGAAGTGTTTGAACAAATATTTTTATTGTCACAAACCAAACGTGATTTTCTATAGATTGCAAGAAATACCTAGAGCATGCAAGTGATGATTTTACGATTGGTGATTTTACGAACTACTACTACAACCAATCGAAAATCCATCGCTTGTATGCTGTAAAGAAAATTCTTACACAAAATGCCCAATGTATGAAACTTCCAAAAGAAATAAACAGCGAAAGAAAAACGAAAAATTTCGTCTTTCCATACTTACTAAATCCGAACAGCTAGATCTGTCAAACTGTATGCGAGACCGAAAAATGTTTGTCATTTTTTGACATAGTTTTGTTTGGATATTGACTCAGATTCAACATCCGTATACACACAACATTTTTGCAGTGTAAAAAATCTTGACTTAAAGGCTAGTAATCTTTATTATACTGTGCTGAAAGTATTGCATGCATGTGCTATAGATCAGGTATGGGTACAACGAATGTGTTAGCAGACAGAGATGCACTTTGCGAACCCGTGTCAACGACCTTCTCAACTATTGCACATATTAAACTCACCAGTCTTACTTGATACCCTTCCCCCTCGGAGATTCATACATACGTTTTCATCAAAGGGGAGCTCAAGGGGGTCTACATGGGTCTACTGTGACTGGCCGGTTCCGTAGCAAGACGTTGAGAAACGTCATTGAAAATGCAAGAGATTGCGATGAGTCACTGTTACATTGGCTATTTGTTAATGGGCAGGTTAATAATCTCGAAACCAACTTATATGTAAAACGATCTTTCAAATGGCCATTATGAGGGTCATTAGTATGCAAAATATAAAGAGTTACGTAATTCTGAATACTACAGGCGTAACAACCTCTGTATGCATACACAGAGAAATGGATAATCATTATTCGTTTTAATTTCGAAATAACACTCAATTTTGCTTTTCGAATTATGTTGTTCAAAAAAGCCGTAGGGATTTGCCATTTAGATATGTTTACCTAGGTAATTATGCATTCAATATTTTTTTTTCAAAATAATTGGCTGGAAAGATCGAAAGAAGAGGCAGAATAAGTTTCAACTTACGTATTTGAAATTAAAAGTAATATGCACGGCGCTGTTTTTTTCTACAAAATATGACGACATCGTAATGTTTCACACACAGAAAAGACAAAAAATCAGTCTATCAGTCCAATTCGGCGAATTACGTAAAACTTTCTAGCAAAACGTTGCTCCTATTATTATGGCATCGCCATTACGGACACGATAAGACACGCTCTATGGCGGGCCATAGAGTGAAATATAATGGCGGGAAAGGGATATGAAAAGAAAGCAACTAATGGATATAAAATGTACATTACAAATTATTCATTTGGAACTCTTGCGCAATGAAAAATGAGTTTCTATAAATAAATACTGAAATAAACAAAATCTTGATGCATTGGAAACAATTTCGAAAAAGTAATTTATATGGCTTTGGCTCCCTCTGGATAAGTTGTTGTAAAATTAGTGGTGTGGATATATCAGGTTATATTCTACCCCTGTGCCAAATTCCAAATTTCTCCAGTCGTATTTGCGTAATCAATCACCACAGCAAACATCCTCACACATAGTCATCCTTACTTTATTTTCAACAATATTAATATTATCGATTTTGCGAACATCCAGACAACTTTTACGTAGGATTTTAGCGTCTCCTTCACTTTGTATTGTAATCGTTCACATAACAACAGTAATTTAAAGTTATTTCCATCCTTGCTTGAGAAATAGAAAGACCTTGTATGAATTTAAAAAAACTGTATTTTTTTCGCCTTTGAACTATTTCTTCTAACCACAGACACCCTGTAATCTTGCTTCAAGTATAGATAAGTACAGAAAGAAATCATAAAATATTTGAATTCCTTATACTACCACTACTAATCAATCCTTAAAAATGTACTATGAAGAATTATATAATTAGTATTAAGAAAAATAGAATAGACAATAACACGATGTAAAATAGGTAATTTTACAGTTAAATTATTATGTTGTTGGAGTAAAAATATACGCTTTGCCAGTGAATCTACTCAGAAAATTATTCGAGCGAGATTCACTCTGGAAAACATACAATCCATACTAAAATACTGTAATATTACAAAGAGAAAAGTTTTGTATTTCATGTTTTGTTTTGTATTAGTTTGTATTGAATAAACTCGAAAACAAATCCTTATAACCCGGTAAATCTCGGAAATTGTTATGTTAATAAAAAATAAATTAATATGATCTTTACCTACCTTTAGTTAAAAAATATTAACAAAGAATTATGTCAAAGACTAGGTACCTGCTGAATCCAAAATAGATAGACCACAGATAAAAGAAAAATATAGATCCATTTTTCTTTTTTTCAATATACGGCCAGGGCGAATTCGAACGAGTTTTAATAAAATAGGTCGCGGGTATCTAGCGACCTCTTTTCCACCGGTATGTAGGTATTTTCGATTTTCCGTGGCTATATTGGGTGGCTAGGCCATCCAGTTTTACGGTCTGATTATCTGCTCTGTGTGGAGTTTCTGGACGGAAGTATTTTAAGGTATAATTAGATTAATATTGTACTATGTAGTTGTTATTTGAGAGTCCATTACATTTTCTCCCATTTCCTTTAGTCCAATATCATTCTTCTATTTCATTGTTGCGGGCTTCCACAAGTACATATTTTTATTTTACAAGCTTTTATTTCGTTTCACCTGTTATGTTGTGATGATTGTCTGTCTGTAATCAAATCTTGCAAGGTTAATGTCACCTATGTATTCTCGTCACTCATCTCGTCGTAACTCTCGTCGTCTCTCACCTATGTATTGTATTCTCACCACGGACATTTGTCCTACTGATACCATACTCGTTGTAGTTTTGAAGGCTCATTGTGAAGTGGTGGGTATGCCGTGTGCATTTTCAATGAAAGTGTGAAATCAGCAGACACCATAGACACAATCAACCCGAGAGCTAATTGCGTTCAGCTAGGATGGGCTGCGTTCTTGTGAAAGCGACATTTCCGTCCGATTATCCATCGAGAGCGCCCTTTGAGATGTAGCTTTCCCTGTAATTATGATGGGCGCCAAGCGTGTGGGGTCATAGAGCCGGTTCCAGGGACAGGCGCATAATATGTATTATGTGATCAAGTGCTGATGAAAGGATATATATATATATATATATATATATATGTTTCAGTATACCTTTTGACCATGTACTTTATTGTGTACTTACATTGTTATATTACTGATAAAAAATTATACATAAATTTATATTTAAAAAATGGTAAGCCCTTCTGGCATAATAGGGACCAACACTGTTTGAATGAGTTTCTTTCGGCATTTCTTCTCAGCAGTGGTCGTTCCGAAATGCTAGTAGTTTGTAGCTTTGGTAAATGTCATTTAATTTAGAATATGACGTATAGCAGGCATTACCATGATGTCATTTTTGTTTCTAGGACTCTCCTTCAACTACTTTCCATATTTTATTACAATCTATCTTTATTTAAAGAAACTAGACCAAAAATGCATAAAAGAAAAACTTTTAGTGCATCATATTATTAGAAGTACGCACATTCTTAGGTACGTGATGAGTACGCGTATCCCAATGTTCACTGCTGTGCTAGCCAGAATACTTGAACTGAACGAATTCTCAAACAGCAACACCTCTTTCCAGGAACCAAGAGGGCGAAGATGGTGTTAAATCAAACGACCCGACCGCAAGGGTGCCCCCACACTGCCACATCACCATCAAATGCACTAGAGAAGTAAGTACACGAGTTTAGCACGGCCTGGCACGAATTTTTCCAAAGTCAAAATGTGCATGGAAAAATGATAAGCAGTTAATTTTACGAACGCTATACAGAACATATATGGTGATGTGATGTATTATTAAGGGCTGTACGTTTTTCATGTTTTGTGACAACCCTGACTGCACTATCAACCCCGGCGGCTGTTTCTCGTTCAGTAACGCCGTCGAACAACTGCACGAAACTCATTAAACCATGGCCCTATATCGGGTAGGAATATTAAGTTACTTATTTCATCTGCTAATACCCAGATTGCTGGCTTCAACGGCCTATCAGAAGCGGTCAGACGGCTTGACTTCTCGTCGGCAGTCCGAGATGTGAGACGGTTTAATTATATCTGCGCGTTGTTGGAGCTACTGCTGGGAGGACAGCGACTTACGCATCTGCCTGGCGCTGCGCAGAAACTGCTGCTGTCCATGCTTGAGCAGTTAGCAGACCAAGGTATTGTTGTTAGCTACTATGTGACTATGCCCAAGCTAGTATAAGATCACTCAATATCCTCCCGTGGAAATTGTACAAGGCGACGACTGAGGGAAACATAACTTGCCTTGCCTTCACTTCTTTTTTTAACCCCGACGCAAAATATTAGTTTGACTGCTATCGCGTATCTGTCTGTGTATGTACATGGCACCGTAGCTCATCAGGATGCGGTTTTTTTTATTTGATAGCTAATTTTAGATGTGTATCTAAGAACCACCGCATAAAAATTAGAAAATAAATGAAACATTTCAACAAATTCGGTTCAGCCGTTCAAAAGTTGTAGCGAAATGAATATTGAAAGTCGGAGGTTTTTTAATTTGTCTAACAAATAAACTTGTTTGAGCTATGCATGTGCGAAAAGCATGTTCGTAAGAAAGTAATATACGCAGATTTTTTTTTTACATTTTGCTCTATGGCCAGACATTGGTGGACCGCCAGAGTGGTAATTAAACACAGGCCTTTATCCATTTCTCAAACTGATCGATAAATCATCAACTAAGTATACCTATATGTTTCATCGTGTTGCGATTAAGTTTTCCTTTACCGGACCTAAACCATGACTAAGCATTTATCACTAGAGCCATACTAACATTTTGTCTGTAGGGGTGATTGGATCGACTATGCTTTTTCACAGTGGCAACATCGAAACAGAACCTGAACGCGTTACGCGCGCTGATAGTGGCGCTGTCAGCGTTGCGTGAGGCGGAGCGCCGCGCGTGCTGGGGGCGCCCGCTCGGCTCGCGCGCGCTGTGGGGGCACCACGACCACGCCATCGCCAGGATTCATGACATAGCTAACAGCATAAGGATTCAAGAGGTAACTATACTGCTAAGTACCTATATCTTATGTCATTAGGTATTTTTATGTAGTTTCACAAGAAAGGTAACTTATGTTCCTACATAAGTTACCTTTATATATATAAGTCTTAGTGGCAAGTAGTCGCATAATATACTAGAAAACTAAATAGTTAACGAGTGTGCAGATGTCCTTTCGATGGTTTCTCGAAGTTTAAACACTTCAGTGTACTAAGTTTTTATCTTATACAGCCATGCTATGTCATTTGTCTTCATAATAATTATTATTTGTTCCTCCACAGCCCGGCCCAGAAGTAGTGCCTAAACTTCACGATCTGCCTGAAGAGTGTATCAGGGAGATTTTACTGAGGATATCGGATCACAGGGATTTAGATGTAAGTACCAACATGCACAACCACATCAACCTACCCAAATTAATTGCAAACTCGTCGTTATTACCGCGCCATAGAGATTAATACAGGGGTAACTTAATGTGCCGTCGACTGTACCACCTATATTCTTTATAAAGACGCAGTTGTCGTAATAAATATTTTTGAGTTTTTACCAAAGTCAATTTGAGCGCGTACATCGTTTGTTATCTATATCCCAGTCCGCGGCGTCAGCGTGGAACGTGATGTCGTCGGTGTGTTCGGAGCAGAGAGTGTGGCGGGAGCTGGTGTCCTTCCACTTCTCGCGGCAGCAGTGCGACCATGTCCTCAAGGACAAGGACGAGAAGGATGTCGACTGGAAGAAAACTTTCCACCAGCTTAGGAAGTAAGTGATTTTTCAATTTTCTTGGAGGAAACGTGTAGGAGTAGTGAAATTCCTAGATGTAAAACAAGGATATTGATCGGAGGAAGACTTTGCATCAGCTTAAAAAGTGAGTAATTTTGAAGTTTTCTTAAAGGTAAAGTGTGGCTGCAGTGGGAATTCTAGACGAAGAACAAGGGATAGAACGAAATGGATATTTATTGGAAGGCTTTCCATAAGATTAGAGATTGAGTGGTTTTTATACCTAATTTGCTATAAAAAAAGGGTTGTTCAAAGAATGAAGTGTGACATAATGTTAGTACATACTAGAAGGATATGTGTCATCTGTGGAGTTAGTATGAGATTACGTGAGTACGTTATTGTATCGAAAACATCAAAATATATACGTTCTGCTCACTTTCCATGTACATTGCAAAAAAACATATGCTAATTCTTCAATTTAGTATGAGTTTTTTTGCAATGAAAACTCGTATATTTTGTAAGACAAATGCAATGATAATTTTATAGTGTAGCCAATAGCAGTACTGTCATTGCGGGTATAAAGCAGCTATATATATACGCACGTCCCGGCTTCGCTCGTGTAATGAAAAAAAAAAAAACAGAATACATCCGTTGCGTAGTCTTAAAGATCCAAGTATACTTAAGGACGGATAGACACCGGGAAGCGACTTCGATTTATACTATGTATATTATTGACATTGTCGTCAGGCTGTACGGCCTGCGCGAGGAGGCGCAGTTCGCGGAGACGCTGTCGCTGTGTCGGCACTGCAAGTGCTTGTTCTGGCGCTCGCTCGGCCATCCCTGCATCGCCGACCAGGTACCCCGCGTTACACTAGAGCCACTCCACTTTTTCTTATCGAGTGTGTTTTGTCCGATTTTATTCAATCGCCTAAACATGACTTCTACGAATACCTACTGCTTACTATGTGCAGGTTTCCTCACGATGTTTTCCTTCACGGGAAGCAAGCGGTGGTCTATGAAAACTTATTGCCATTTTCCACGGCCGTTCTTTCGTGGTACGATTTCTTCATTGAAACCAAATTTAATCTATTTATACAGCGGGAGAAGTTTGTTGCGCCGCTTCTTCTTCACCTGCACTTTGGAAGTCGGCGGTAGACTTAGTTTTTAGTAAATTTTTGACATCCATAAGTGATGAAAAACATCCTAAGTTATTTATAAATTGAATACATAAAGAAATTATACTCTATTGAAGATCCACAGTGTTGTCCAAAAATGGATTGATGGCATGCCTCTCGATTTTTTAGTGCCCCGAGTACCGCGAGCGGCTGAAGGAGGCGGGCGGGCCACTGCCGCCGCACCCCGTGCCGCCCGCGGCCTTCCTCAAGTTCTTCTCGCTCTAACTGCACTCCGCCACACCGCCACTCCGCCACACCGCCACACCGCCACACCGCCACACCGCCACTCCGCCACACCGCCACACCGCCACACCGCCACACCGCCACTCCGCCACACCGCCACACCGCCACACCGCCACACCGCCACACCGCCACTCCGCCACACCGCCACACCGCCACACCGCCACACCGCCACACCGCCACTCCGCCACACCGCCACACCGCCACACCGCCACACCGCACAGCCAAAGGAAATACTCGTACACTTCTAAAATCATCTCCATAGAACAGGATTACGATGACAGCTCGTCGGCCAATCACGAAAAGGAACGGAGTTCAATGTATTCAATTGGTCATGGAACTGTCAGTAGCCAAGTAAACAGTTGCAAGAAAATTGGAATGGTATGCCCCGTACGGCCTTTCCGAGGATAGGTATATTAATTAATTTTTATTATATATATTATTAATTATATTTTTTAATTGACAATTATTAAGTCATTAATGACATTTCATTAAAATAGCTCCTTGTACAGGTTGTAGGGGAGTATATCCATCTAATACTGCCAAATAAAAGGAAAGTTTTGATTGCTTTATTAGTATGCCACGAGTCTCAACAGAAAAACCGACAGTCCGCATCAAACTAATCTTATAAAGAATAATGTTGACTGATATGAATTTGATTTTTTTTCAGAAGTTAACATATGAGAAAACATCATTCTTTTAAGTTGTATATTTGCAAAAGCCTATTATATAAACGTCTGATTTTATTAAGTACATATATTGGGTGTGTATTAATTTTTAATTTCAACATAGATATTTTGATCACAGCTTATAAAAATAAACAACTGTACAATATTTGCAAAACGCTAATTACCTCCAGTCCAGTTTTTTTTTTTTTCATTTAAAGTGTGGCTTAAAATAAATGAGCGTGTAGATCGAAAACGACTGATAACGATCTCAGGCATACTGGCCTATAATACATTTACTTACGTATATATTCAAATGTGTATAATTTAAAAAGAAAATAAATTTATAGGAAAAAAAAATGTTCTCTGTAAAAATTATTGTACCAACCAGTGATTTGAGAATTTAAAAGAACTTTTCATTTACAGTATTTTTATATACAAGTAAAGTTTTTTTTCTAAACTATAGTTTTAAGAAACTAACTCCTTAGTGTAAGGTTTGTTTCATCCATATATTTGTTTGCGCAACCACTAATATGCTTAAATCATACATAATAATGCTTTAAGAGGACTTGTGATATTACCCAAATATATAATAAAGTGTGTTGTGTTTGTATTGTTCATCGGTGTTGTTTGTTACGTTTTAATAAATAATTTATATAAATCTAACTGTTTTCTAATCCAGCATAATATTTCAAATTATTTTGTTTTTATTCTCTGTGGCACTTCCTATTAGAAGAAAAAATGTTTTATTTATTTTTTCAAAAAGCCATGGAGGAGGCATAAGAATCATTTCATTTATACCTATTATTGTTGTGTGCAATCAATGTTTCAAAGGCGCGGTATTTAGTCAAATAAGTATTATTATAATAAACAGGTGTTTTTAAGTGGTTCTCATGCTTCACTAAATATGAAACTAAATAAAAATATGAATGTACCCTAGATTAGTTAAGTCTATTTTAGATTCATTGTAAAAGCTAACTCATAATCCCTGCTGATTTTTCTTTTTCTTTCTGCATAGATCAAATGTGAAATAACTAGCTTGTCATGACAAAAAAAAATTGTAGCTGATAGATTAAAAATATAATGTGTACTTTCATGTTACATCTGCAAGTCGAGTAGACAATTAACATAAGAGTAAATTTGACTAAATTTAATGTTCTAGTTAAGATAAAGCAATATTTTACTACAATTTCATGAACTCATAAATAAAGAGAGTAGCTGTAAGGACTTGAAGCTTATTTTAAAAGGCTGATAACTGTTTTTCTTCTGTAATTTCAGTTTTATGAAAAAATATCAGTGTTCAGTGTTGATAAGATGTTCCATGAAACGGTCCAAAAATGTTATTGGTAAGGTATTTTGTTAGGCCTAATTGAATTTCCGCTATCCGTCACAATGTGAAGTGTAGTCTACTGTATGTAGATTTTCCTTATGTAGGCTCATTGATAAGTTTTAATTAAATTATTGCCTACATATGAAAAGGGAGTAATATTTTGTTATTAGAAAAATATCTCAAACATTATTTTAAATATAAATTACATATTTAACTTCAGTGTAAAAGGTTCTCTAAAATTCATTTTGATTTTTAAAATTATCTAAATTCAAAAAATGTTGTATAACTGTGTTAAAACATTTGTTTTTGAATACTTGCAAAGTATTTTTGTTTGAACAAGTTGAAAAATGTTAATGTTCATGATATTTTCGTTACAAATTTAATTGTCAGCAAAAAGTTCACTGTAATCTGTAGTGTAGTTGTTGATATTGTGATATTTTAAGATAAAATTTAATATAAGAGTTTGAAGTCCCAAGAATCTAACCCTTTAGTGTAGATAATTTGAAATCACAATTGGTTTAAAAAAAGTGATTTAAATTTACATTGTTTAATATAGATTGTTTACATTGTTTAATTCCTCCATTAGACAATAGAGATTCCCACTGTCAACAAACAGTCAAAATGTCAATACACTTCTGGTCAAATAGTTCCAGTAGCCAATGTGAAAGTATGACAAACTGTTTTCTAAAAGCATCCCATCTCATTTCTGTCACCTATGCTTCATCACATGATCTAAATTATCTGGAGGAAATCATCTCCACATAATTTAGATCATCTTCAGCTCCAACCAAACTACAAGGGCCTTTCCTTGGAGTTGCAAGTGGCAAGATCCAATCCAAAATGTCTTATATGCCCCGAAAGTTCAAGCTGTATGATAATTCAATGTTTTGATTTTAACAACATTCGAGTAAAAAAGCAATGATGGCAGCATAGACAACACTAATCGATTTTTTAAAATTCTTGACAACAAATGCAACTTCGAAGGCAGTCTTGTTGCTTCTTGGAAATCATCAGACTTATGAATTCATAGAAATGCAGCTTAATTTACTCACTTTGAGTAATTTTAGTTAGTCTGTGATTGGTTGTTTGTAAAAGGAATTGTTTTTGTGTTCTCTCTATATTATGGTACCTACTTTATATGGTATTTTGAAAATAAAGTTATTTTGAATACAAACTGATTTTAAAATTATACTGTGTTGAAAGGATGAAAATATAAAAATTAAACAACGAATACAATAAATAAGTAGGAATATATTTAAAATACATTACAGGGCCAAAAAGTGTGCACCCTTTCGTATACCCTAACCAGGGTTTTACATTGCGCATTTACCTACATCATAAAACTAATCACGAAATTACTCCAAAACATGTATTTTCCAATTAAAAATACATGACAAATCATTTTTCATTCAATACAATGCATATAAAATTGAATTCTTGCTGTGTTCAGTTAGTTTTTATTTATATGATCGTATTTTTGCTTACATTACGATAAAATAAATACGTTCTTTCCATATTATTACAGGCTTAATGCCAATCATGCCAGTTCACTTTTCATTTTCTCACAATGTCGCACTAAATCCTTCAATTTGTATACTAGATCTTGAAGCTGTTGACTTCCACAGGTAAATCTGACATCATTACCACCCTCAGTGTTCAGGATTATTGTGTAAATCAAGTTATCAGAGCCAACACCCGGAGTATTTGTTGCAACTTCTAATTTCCACTCGACATCTATTATTTTAGGTAATACGCTAAACTCCAAGGCTTTATTGGGCTCCATGTTTTCAAATTTATTCAACTTAAGTTTGACATGGTTTTTAATTGAATAAGATGAAACAAATGGAAATAACAGCAATACTTCTGTGATAACACCATCACCACCCACATCAATAAAATTAGAATACAACAACAAAATTATTCTACTTACAACGTCATAGAAAACGCAATGACAGTGACATGTAGTGAACGAACGAACCATAAACAAGTTTATTTTGCGCTTTTTTCAAGTTATTTTTACTGTCAAATCAAAATTGAGTTTTCTTTTTACAATATCTACCTAGGTAGAGGTACAAAAAGTTGTAAACACGAGAGGCATTCGGTATTATTGGTTATTCTATTATAATGGTAATAGCTCTTGGAATTGAAGGCAGTGCCAATAAGCTTGGCGTTGGCATAGTGAAGGATGGAGAAATTCTTGCTAATTGCAGAAGAACATACATTACTCCGCCTGGCGAAGGTTAGCCACTTTTGATCTGACAGAATGGTATCTCTATCACTTAGAACAATATTTATAGCTTCGGTGCTCACTAATTAATTTTATAAATAAACAATAAAGTCATTTCCATTCAAGAAAAGCACTACGTAAATAGGTATGTGCCTTCATAAATTTTCAGGATTTTTACCAAGAGAAACAGCTGAACATCATCAGGAACATATTCACGAAGTTTTACAGGAAGCTATGAAGGAATCGGGACTGAGACCACAAGATGTAGATGTAATTTGCTACACAAAAGGGCCTGGGATGGGAGCCCCACTCATGGTTGGTGCTATAGTTGCAAGGACACTTGCAAAGTTGTGGAAAAAGCCTATTTTAGGAGTCAATCATTGTATTGGACGTATCCTTTTTACTGAATTGTTTTTATATGATCTTTTTAGAAGTGCATTAGTACATTACAATAGTATTGAAACCACAGTCAAGTTTTAAAATTAAACTTTATTATTTTTATATTCATTCTTTTCAAATTCATTAATAGGTAAATTATTTTATTTAAAGGAGATTTGGTGTGTCGTCTCTAGGGTGGTAATATTTAGAACAGACAAATAATCCTTAAAGAAAACACAGATATAGAAATGGGCAGATTAATAACAAAAGCGAACAACCCCACTGTTCTTTATGTAAGTGGTGGCAACACACAGATCATAGCATATTCCAGGCAGAGGTACAGGATATTTGGAGAAACCATAGATATTGCCATCGGAAACTGCCTAGACAGGTAACATATACTTATATAATAGTAATATTGCCGTACCCTTTAAACTGTAAGGAAATTAATATGTTATTTGAGATAATCATAAGTTTTTACAAAAATGCATAGAATTAACATGATAAAAATTGATTTTTGTTTCTCTTAAATTTCAACTTTTTCACTCTTGTGCTAAGCCAAGGCATTGTCTTATGTATTATCTAAATTATCCTCAGGTTTGCTAGAGTCCTGAAACTATCCAATGCCCCTAGTCCAGGATACAATATTGAACAAGCTGCTAAAACGGGAAAGAAATATTTGTATCTTCCTTATTGTGTTAAGGGTTAGTATTATATTCTACTTTTTCATGCATTTCATTTGAATGAAAAATCTTTAACAGATAACAACAGCCTACATGTTCAACTCATGAAACTTGTTTGGATATGTTGCCACATATTGATCAGTAAATATTAAAACTATATATTTATATTATATACACCATAATAATATATATTATAGCTATTTTTTATTGATAGTCACAACTATACCTCTGGACTAGTATGTATGTAAAAGAAAAGTATTTCTAAAATTATTTTGATAGAAACATGCCAGAAGTTTGTAACTTTTCGAGACGACTTTAAACAACTTTAATTTCAAACATTCTTATATGCATAAAAATCATCATATTTTAATTTCAGGAATGGATGTAAGCTTCTCTGGCATACTATCATACATGGAAGACAAGATCGATGAGCTGCTGAAGGAGTACACACCAGATGACTTGTGTTTCTCCCTGCAAGAAACAGTATTTGCCATGTTGGTTGAGATCACGGAGAGGGCTATGGCACATTGTGGTTCTGATGAGGTAGATTGAATCGGCAATTAGAAAAAGGCAAAATTTGTTATTCAGTCTCAGTCTCTATCATGGTCAAGCCTTGAAGGAGAGAGATATATATATATATATATGTAAAGGGGGCCACAAAACTAAGACAGGAGTCAGAGACATTATGTATGTGTCTGATTGAATTTGTATTCCAGGTATTACTAGTAGGCGGCGTCGGATGCAACGAGCGCCTTCAGGAAATGATGGCTGTGATGTGCGCAGAGCGGGGCTCCAAAATATTCGCCACAGACGAGCGATTTTGTATCGATAATGGCGTCATGATCGCCCATGCTGGCGCGGTCGCCTTCGAATCCGGCACCAGAATGGACTTCAAAGACACCACAATCACACAGAGATATAGAACCGACGATGTCTTAGTCACTTGGAGAGATGACTAGTTTTTAATAAAAAAACTTGTAAAGTTATAAAAACTTTTTATTTCATTCGTTCTTTGTTCAAGGTCCAAACTCAGGGCTGTTTATGCAACTAATAATATTAAAAACGAGATTAAGATATGGTCATACTAATCATTTCCACCGTCGTCGATTCTTCAATAAAATATTTCAAAAACTTATTTTGAATCTAGTCATTTATTTTTATGTTAAGACTATTTTAAACGGAGAAAATATTTGGTAAAATTTGTTTGACCATACTATTATTTTTTGCAAGTATATAAATAAAACATTCCATTTATTGATTTTAAGTATTCAACACTACAGTATTAAACACAATTCAATAAAACTTAACAATTAACATATTTTGCATAAATTCTACTTAATTAAAAATAACTAGGGAATCAAATGTTTCCATCACCAAAAATATTTTATGCATTAAACAATACCTTTTAACTTTCGAAAAAAACGATATATAAGGTAACTTTTTGAATAATATACATAAACACTATGCAAAAAATCAGATTTAATGGAAATTATCTAATGAAATTAAAACGGCAATGTAT
Organism: Plodia interpunctella; assembly: GCF_027563975.2. Classification (NCBI taxonomy): domain Eukaryota; kingdom Metazoa; phylum Arthropoda; class Insecta; order Lepidoptera; family Pyralidae; genus Plodia; species Plodia interpunctella. Next base: position 2,048,785 of record NC_071303.1, read on the forward strand.
TTATAGAAAGTAAAAATTATTTAAAGCATAATTTCAAACGATGTATGTAGCGTGATCATTGAAAACAATTTAATTCCTTGTGACTATGGAAAAGCAATCAATGTAAAAATATACGGCAAATCACTTGGTGTACCACTGAATGTATACCACATGTGTATAATACTTTCTAGCATACATTTTGTACAGTAATAAATGCTGTAACTATAACCACACTCTTACTTCTAGAGACATATAAAGGCCCATGCACAAAAAAAACATATTCAGCGTACAGAAAAATTGTATGAAACAATAACACCCATTATGTATGTACATGGGCATTCTTATTTCAGCAAACATAAATTCCATACAACACTACAACAAAAGTGCTGCAAAGCAATGTTGTGTGCACAAGCCTTACATGGCATAACCCAACAAAAGGACATTACATAAATATTTTTTAAAATAAGTTTCAACAGAGTTGGCACAAAAATACTTTGTGCTTTGTTTATTTTTACTGCTTTTAAATATTTGTTTTCCAAGTTAGATCCACTTGATTTAGTCAAATGTAGTATAATGTTATGGTCATAATTAAATAATGGGATTATTAAGCACTCCTCAAAAGAGGGTTGACAGAGCCAACAGGATGAAAATAACAAAAAGATTTAACACGGAGGATTTGCCATGTCATAAATATTAAACTAGAAAGTCCCCATCATTTAATACTAGCTCACTCTCTCTTGGCAGTTCTAAGCTGTATTTTATACTCCTGTTACTTATTCCTCTCATAAACTATTGCTCCCATGTAGACCTGTGTATACAATGATCCATGTGACCTGAAATCATAAACATAAAAGCATCATACCTACACAGCTCTATAAGAAAACTATATCTTAACCGAGTTTAGCCTTTGATGAAAAAGCATTTGACTTTTTCAATATATGAACATAAGTTTAAATAATGTTTCTTACTAAAAATCCTGCAAAAGAAGTCATGAATCCTTCCTTAGTGATCTCCCACATGCCTCCAAACTCTTCCTCGTCAACATTTTGATAATTATTCACATAAAAGTATATTACTGCAGCATTCACAACTACAAATCTGAAAATTAACAGAATATAAACATGTAAATACCTTTAACATTCTTGATTATGTACTCTATTTAATATATGAGAAGATTCTTACAGTAATAAACCAAGGAATCCTTTAAGTGGTAATAAACCCCAACACAGTCCCAAAATTATGCCAATTGCTTGTCTCATCCAGTAGACAACATCCAGAAACTCTTCCTAAAATTAAATACATGATTAATATCCAAATTGTGCAATATACAGATTTAAATGGAAATATTTTCTTAAATTTAACCTTGTCTGGCCAATCGGTTTTGGTTGAGAAAGCCTTCGTCCATAACGATTCCTTGCTCTTATTTTTGTTGGCACCGTCCGGAGATCTACTCTTAGACGACATATTTACACGAAATCTATTTCATTAATTTATAAATCTATCATTCGTATCGTTAATTAATGTAATCAATAAATAACCTCCAATCAAATATTTTGCACACGTCACTGTGACATTTCAGTTTTATATAGCAAGTGTTGCCATGTCATACATATTGCTACCGTTTTCTTGTAATTTTACAATAGAGCATATTACGCAAAGCTCAGCGCAGATGGCGCTACTGGTACAACTAAGGTACACAAACATTGCCAATGGAGGAAAAAAGCGCCTATTTTCAATATTGTTGCAGATTTACGACCAAAACTACCTTCTACGCAATCGTGGTGCGGATTTAAAGGAAAAAGGAAGGATTTAGTGGATTATCCTGAAAATAATAACACTATTTTAGGTTATGTTCTGCATTATTTGGTCAACTGTGGTCATAAACTTATATAAACTTGATTTTGACTGCAGATCTTACCTGTATGAAGTCCATATTTTAAATCACGTGTGAAATGTTCCGACCTTCTTTTCGACCGTTTACAGGCTCGAAAATTTAAAGCGTGAGGCGTATCCCATAGTTTTAAAAGCTTTTTATCTTTTGGAAAACGAATTTTCCCAATATTTCGGCACGAGAATATGCTACATTGTTGTATATTTTCACAAACGAATGCTTACATAATGAAAGGATTAATAAAATACTCTAAAATAAACGTTATAATCGACATAGCAAAAGGCGGTAAAGCTTTTGTGTACCTAACATACAGTGCTGTAGGTACTCTGGTAGGATAAATGTGCAGTAATATTCCCTATTTCATTCTCGTAGAAATTTAAAAAACAAGATTGGATAGAGTGCAGCCAAAATGTCTGCGTACAATCACTGGCTCAATGAAGTCGGCCCCAGCCTTAGCCTTTCTTTAACTTCCTCTCGAGAAATTTTATACAAATGTCATCTTGATGGCATTGAAGTTGCGCTGGCCTGGATCAGGTCACGCTGGTATTTTTAGGAAACGAAACAGTAGACAGCCTTGCTAAACAGGCAATCTATTTGGGTTCAGAAAAATATAATACTGCCTCACTTGAGACCTTAAGCAAACTGCACAAAATACTTTTAACGAAAATAATAAAGCTAAACATTTTTCCAAAATTTAACCTGACAATTCTCTCAACCCTGGTTCAATAAATATCGCTCCATCCACAAACACCCCACTTCTACTATTATTAGACTCCGCACAGGACATGCATGCTCCCTGGCGTTGGCAAAATTATTGTTTTGGCGAACGATGGAGCCATGACACTTAAAAAAAAGCCATTTTCTTCGATAAAATGTCCAGCCATTCCCAAGTAGCGAAAAGAAGAAAACAAAATTAAATAAAAAATATTTAATAGCAAAATTTCACACTGTGTTTTTATTCAGCCTCTGCGCCCTCTCCTTCTCCATGTGGCGGGCCACATCCCAGCAGTCCTTGTGCAAGGTGTCGAACCCTCGCGAGAGGCTCACGAGTCTGGCCAGCACCAACAGGCGATGTAGTTCATCCGCGCTCACTGGGTGCTGGGGGTCGGATGTGCGACGCATTTCTATAAAATCGTCTTCTACAAACTGTAATTTAAAAAAATAAATTTTTAGTTGCCAGTATTTTAATATGAATAAGAAGATTGCTTCCAGTGAAATAAAAAAAAAAATACAATTAGCTTTTTGAAATGCATCTCTCAGCAATAAATTACTTTAAAATTTAAGAAAGCTAATTGTTGCCTATTAGATGCCTAGGTTATGTGTAGGATATTATATATAGGTTCATTAGTGGAGTGGTCCAATTTTGAAATGTGATGTGCATTAATTACATATTACTATAATATAAACATTTACCTTCAAATCTTCACTTATAGTATATTTGACAAGCTTAAGACTAGTTAGGTAAGTTCTGATGATGTTCATGATGTCCTCCTTCAAGTAGTAAGAGGCCGCCTCCACGATAGCGGCGAATATCTTCAGAGAGGATTCCTCGGGCCTCAGGGGGACGTGATAGTCACTCTGAAATTAATTCATACTTATAGTAAGTCACAAAATGAAATAGAAACTTTCAAATGTAAAAAGAAAGAAATATTTCGTTAAAATAACTTACAGGCAACAAAGATTTCCCTTCAGATAGTATCAAAACAGGTATGTCAGATTCAAAATCCATTTTGTAATACTTAAAATCATATTCCACTTTTTGATTTTGAATCATGTTTCCAAGAGCGGCTATATTGTTAACACCCGTAGCGTCTAACGTCCCTTGTTGCATTTTTGTCTCATCGAGTATTAAGTGTGTGTGTTTGCTTAGCTGCAGGACTCCGCTAGTGAGACGGTTGCACTCGTAGTCCTTTCTGGAATGAAAATGAATATATTCATTGGGTTTGGGTTTATATACTTATATAAATATATAGATGCGTTACACAAGATTTGATAACAAGAGAGTGACAGCCCGATACAAAAAGCTACCTAAAAAGGAAAAAAGGGATAAGTATTTGCATAAATGTTATGTTAACCTAATTTGTAACTATAATTTTTTTCTAAAAAAAACAAAACAAAATACTCACTTAGGTAACAACGCCATGGTATTCATATTCTCTATGGTCAGCGGCAAGTAGTAACTCTTGGTGACGAACTGTCGAATGATGTCGTACAACTGTTTGCCGTAGTGCGGACACGTGTCTGTGGGCAAGTTGGACAGGTTGAGGCAGAACTGGCCCAGGGACATCGTGTCCTGTCGGAGGTAACTGGAAATATGAATAAAGTCTTACTTGTCTACGTCTTTATTGTTCTTGTATGTATGTCGCTATGGCTCGGATGGAAATTTGCAACTGCAGTTTGAAGGAGATATCTTCAATAGATTGAGTTGGAATTTTGTACACACATTTAGTTTGGATAACAATACATTATTATAAGTATGACCTAAGTGTACCCAGGAACGGCTTCAGACACGTGGTACTCATGATTGGGACATGATTTTTTTGTCACATATTGAATGCAATAAGATATCTCTGACAACAATAAAAGCTTGTATCAAAATTACATTTTTGTAAAAACTTATTATTCTCTTGTGGATTTTAATGTTAACTTTATGGCCATTAGCTTTTGTCTGCGGTTGGTGGTTAAGCAGATAAAGTGTAAAGAGGTACTAAACAAACAAATAAATAAACTTTCGCATTTATAATATTAAGTAAGGATTAAGATTTAGCGATCATATTGTATGTAAAACTTTTCGTATTACAAAATGGTAGACATCAGCAAAATGACTCATGTCACATTTACCTCACCTTTCTGTTGACTATAAAACGAACGTGCGTGCGTTGAAATGAATCAGTTTTAACTCTGGCGTCGTGAGGTGCGGTTGTGTTCCTTTGTGATTAGAAGTGATGGTCGATGTACGAGTTTCTTCAGGTATTGTTTCAGCAACAATATATTCTGCCATCTATGGTAGATTCCCAATTCACAAAATTGTGTTGCAGACAAATTCAGATATAGATTTGATTATGCACCTTTCCTTAATACATATAGTGCCATAGGCTATGTGATATATTTTAATTATATTGTAATCATAGAGAAATGGTAAAGCCACTTACACACATGCAATGAGATGGCAGATGAGATATTCGGCCGCTAACTGATCTCCCAGCAGTAGTTCTGTTAAGGCTTTCAGAAGATGCTCCCGAGCTACACTCGCTTCTTTTAGGACTGCAGCTGAAAATATATTATTTCTTCTTCAAAAACTTTTCTTCTGCTATCATAAATGTAAGTCATTCTCTCCACTACTTAGGTATGAAAGGGGCCCAAGTGTTGGAGCGGAGCTCAGTCGTTTTGGATGTGTTGAGTTGTGCGGATCTATAGATTGTGGTAGAACTCAGTCAGACTCATGGGTGTGATGTATGGCAAGTGTGAATGAGGGGTATATAACCTTGTAATTAATCGTTCGATCGGAATAGTCCCGAGGAAATAGGACCCTAGGATTCCGGGCGTCACAGCCGGAATGATAACTAATAACAAGCAAGGATGAGTCATGCCAAATGACGCCAAATCACTATATTAAAAAATATCCCATATACCTTGGTCCATGTCCTCTTTGACTAAAGGATTGCAATGCTCCAACTTTTTCACATAGACAGCGTGCACTCTGGGCACGAGGCTAGGCGGCGGGTGGTGTGTCATAGTCTCAGCCTCTGTTTCTAACTCTGGACCAAGAGGGTTCTTCTCTGAGAATTCTCCGGAGAGGATCGGGTCTACGGACAGGAAGCCCACAACTTCGATCATTTCGTTTAGTTTCAAATTGTCGTGATCACTGTAGATCTGGAATAAGGAGTGAGTATTTTTGATACACCTTATACAAAGTTTGCTATAGTCCCATCCTAAATGAGACCCACTCCATATACTCCTGTGGATGTCGTAGATGATTAAGGATCACATAACCTGAACAGCTCATAGGCAACAAAAGCATTCCCAAAGACGTCAGGCCATCAAGGCTGCCATTTGTACAATCACAACCAAATAAAAAATTTCATAATATTTTTTTTACACAAAGCTTAGCCTTTAGGATGTTGTTATAGCTTTAAAATAACACTTGAGATGTTTGTTACTTAACATAGCACACTTAATTTATCTGATAAAATCACAAAGATTTCATTTTATGTACAGTTTGCTGGTAGATACTTTATTAAAAAGAATTAACATACCTTAACAATACAAGATTTACTTGGCACATCTGGCAGTGGGAAGTTCAATAAATGCTCTCTGGACACCACTTTACCAGGATCCACCGTTTCATCACTGATTTTCATTTCTTTCACACCAGTTCCATTCTCAACGACATCCATAGCTTCACTGTCCTCTTCATTGTCTTCGAAACTCCTTTTTAATTTTATATTTGACTGACTGAGACGTTTAGATGTGTTTGGTTGCTGTTCCAAGTGTGGTAAGACATTCTGTTTATCCTCAATTTCTTGTGCCCAATCATTTAATCCCGGCATTGATACTGCAATTATAGTTTGACGCTGTGCACCTTTGTAATTTTCTGTGTAGTTTATTTTTTCATTTTCCTGAAAAGCATTATTTAATTATTGAGTGACATAATAAAAACCAATTCAAATGAAAAAAGAATAGAAGTAATTAGTAGTACAGGTCATCACTGGAGGACATATTCCATATTGACTGATGTAAAACACATCAGCTTAAAGCATTATGCATCGCTGATAGCAGAGAGACAGAGAAAAATATATTGTGAATCAATATTTGGACCTTTTTCAATATTAACTATTTGTAACAGCAGCTTTTTTGTCCTACTGTAGGGAAAAAGTATCTATTAATCTCTGGTTAGAATGTGAAAAAAAGAATAGACATCCATTAACAGCTATGGTGACTGGAAAATTAATATTCTTGACAGTATATATTGGTCTATAAGGTATCAAGTCAATTGGGACATTTATGTATCAAAAAAAATTTTACTAGTCTTTCAGTCTTTCTATAAAAAGTAACCCAGTATTGTCAGCCATGAGAACAGAGAATCTACATTTATTTTGTACCCTTAATAAACAGACCATACTTATTATGCATTTCACCTACCATTACATTGGCAGTATCCCGAAACTTTCCACTTTTCACTTTGACCTCTTTGGTGGCTGTATTATAAACTTCAAATTGTTCAAAATAAAATTCAGGGTTGTGCATATCTTGGATCATACCGCGGAACCGCACCAGGTTGTTGTCGGAAAAATTGTGAGATGCATTGCAGTTTATTAGTGGTATCTGAAAGGTTATTTAAAGGTCAAGATTTTATTATGCTCAACTTGAAAAAAAAAATAAAAAACTAAATATTTAATAAGTAATCTAGTGTTACATGCACGCATTAGTGTACCAACGTTGGCAAGCAACGCCGTAATGATTGTTTTTGGAATATCATACAGTTCTAGATATAGGTCAATAGTAAATAACAATTCCAAGAATAGTGAAAGTGAAAAACCATAACTACCTGATACCAATTTGGGAGTTTTAGTAGCTTTTCCCGCCACTCATTTTCGTTTGCGATCCACATGTCTGGAGTCACAGCTTCGAAGTCGAAATTGTGGTCGTGCATTTTGAAAATATATTACTTGTGTTTAGGTTATTAAAATGTTGTAACGATACTTTTATGATGTTATTGGTGATTTTGATAAAATAAATGCATACAAAATAAGAAGTGAAGCAAATACCTATTAATTTTAAAAACTTTAATTTTTATTTTCAACACGGGTTGTCTAAAAATTATTTGATTTGACAATTATGATAGAAGCGCGCGCATTTTTCGCCCTCGTTTTCGACATTGACATTGACATTACATTGCTTTGAACCACATGCGAGCAAAGATTGTGGTCTACTCTGACTACCGGCTTTGCTCACCCGTGTATTGATACGTTTACCCTTTTGTACATTTTTCCCGACTGCAAAGATGAATGAGTGAATGACAAGCATTCGAATCGAAGAAAAAAAAAAGCTAACCTCGAAACTAAAATAGCGTCCTGTCGGTCGGTGCCGTTGGTGGAACTAATGTATTTTTGATAGTATCCGAAAAAGAGGAGCTTATTTTCATAATTTCATTAGATACCTACCTGGATACAAACAAGTTTGCGTTGATTATTAACTTTTGCAATTTGGAAATTAATATAATTTGAGAACGGACACAAGCTCATCTTCACAGTAAATCTTGTAATTATAGCAAAATGAGTAAGTAATTTTAATCATATTCCCATCAAATTCCATTAGAAGTATAGGTACATGTGTTTTTGGTTTGCCGTGTTTGTTGGCTCTCAATTTTATAATCTCTATTTTGTTATTGTTTCAGCTTTGGATATTCGTCCTAACCACACTATATATATAAACAATCTCAATGAGAAAATCAAAAAAGAAGAGCTGAAGAAATCTCTCTATGCGATTTTCTCACAGTTTGGGCAAATATTGGACATTGTTGCCCTAAAAACATTAAAAATGCGAGGACAAGCATTTGTTATTTTTAAGGAAATCTCTAGTGCTACGGTTGCTCTGAGAAGTATGCAAGGATTCCCCTTCTACGACAAACCAATGGTAAAAACACAATTTTAGCTATTATCATAACTAGATAACAAGTTGTCTCTTTTCTTCTTTATTATAGAGTGTATTACTTTTATTTTTTACTGAAGTCTGATATTAATCAAGTCCCATAAAAATATCTTTCGACTGCCAACTAGTGGCATATACCTAGGCGCACACAGACAGGTAAACTAATTGTGTGTTCAAGTTTCCTCACAATGTTTTTCTTTACCTGAAGCTAATAGTGGTTTATAAAAACTATACAAAAGATACAAATCTTGGTTTATATTGATGTTGATTTAAGTTACATTAAAACTATTTAATAAATTCCAGAGGATTCAATACTCAAAAAGTGATAGTGATGTTATTGCTAAAATCAAGGGCACCTTCCAAGAGAGGCCAAAGCGTCCTAAAATGCCAAAGAACTTGGATGATAGCAGGAAGAAGAAGAAGCAGGATGCCAGCCGTCACGTTCCTGGAGTTGGAGCTCCAAGTTTACTCAACAATGTCAATGTGGAGCAACCACCAAACCAGATCCTCTTCCTAACAAATCTACCTGATGAGACCTCTGAAATGATGTTGTCTATGCTTTTCAACCAGTAAGTTTAAAAAAATATATTCCAATCTTATTTTACTAAAAGTTATGTTTAAAATCAGAACATGAATGATTTTTTTTTTATGTACAGATTCCCTGGCTTCAAGGAGGTTCGCCTAGTGCCAAACAGGCATGACATTGCTTTCGTCGAATTTGCAAATGAAATGCAATCAGCAGCAGCAAAAGAAGCCCTTCAAGGATTCAAGATCACACCAACACATGCTATGAAGATCACATTTGCTAAGAAATAAGAAATAGTGTGAATGTAATATACATTTTAAGTGAATAAATACATTTTATGTACTTGAGATCTGATTTAAGCATTGCACTAGGCTTGAACAGCTCTCTTTGGCTGTGATTTAGTCATTAAGTAAATTAAGTTTTTCTTTCTATTTGATGATAATAAATCCTTTTAAATATACAAAGCAAATACGATTCACAAAACACCAGTAATAATGACTAGAAATATCATCACTACATTCCTTTTGAAAAAATACTGCTATGAGCCCTCTGTGCTTGAACAGCGAAAGGTCTCTGCTGTATATGCAGTCTTTAAAAGACATCAAACTGCATTGCCCGCGCTTATGGCTTCTGGCGTCCTTCGGATTTTTTCCAAAAGCCAAAAGCTACGTTCTAAATAAATACAAAATAAAGGATGGGCCATGCATGACACCCCTGATCGTCTTTCTTATCCATCATCACAAGGAAGACCAGTGCCCAACAGTGGAATTGTTAGAATGTGTATTTTTGTGAGAATTCGTGATTAATAAAATAACACTACAATATATACAGTCGGGAAACCATTACGTTCAGAAACTGAACAATTTACTTTTAAATGACAGAAAAACTGCGTTTCAGAACGCACATTTAAATGCAACTCGACTAAATTAAAATGATAGATGATTGACAGTAAAAGAGAGACACACTATATCGAATAATATATGGCAAAATGAGACAAGTATATTTGTCATTTGTGTATGTTACTACATAGCATTTCTCGTTATTTTTGGTGATTGCGAAATGTCAAATTGGTACAAATGATTTCATTGATGTATATGTGTTTTATTTATTTTCGTAATTTTATATAGGTAATATTATTTCATATTTTGTATTCTTATCAAAGCAGAAAAATTAGTTTGTTTCCAAGAACTGTTTTGCAACACGGGATAAGAGTGAACTTACCTTAAGAAAATGGAAGATATATTTCAGTGGTGCAGGGAAGGAAATGCTCTTCAAGTGAGAGTTTGGCTGGATGATACTGAACATGATATGAATCAGGGGTAAGTTGAGATATTTACAATAATCTCCCCTAAAAAGCTGACCATATGGATGTCAGGTTGACCCATATTTGGCTTTAGTACACGCCCACCATGATTTCATGGTCTTAGTTGTAGGTACATGTGTCAGTGCGCTCGATATTAATAGGAAAATACATTCCACGAATGTTATTCGATCCTAATTATTTTTCAACACATTATTATTAGGAATAATCGAACAAACATGTTTAATTATTTTTCCTCTGACTTCATTTCTGCTTGGGACAATTTTGTTTTTTATTTCAAATTTGGAAGAAATTATTGTACAAATTATTGTAGTCCAAAAATTCCTTTCTCCAATAAATAAATATCAAAGTTCATGTCTATCAGTCACTTATAGATACTTTATCATAGATTATCTAATGTTCATTAAACTCATATAAGATAGAAAACATATTATTAATAGCATTATTATTTTTTTTTACATTCTGATACTAGACACCAAGTGATTACCCAGTACTTAATATATACTCACTTGGGTTTACAAAATTAACTATTACTTTGAAATATGACAAGTGAAATGCCAAAGAAGCTTATAAGCCTTTTAAGAGATTAATCTGTTACTGGGCACTTCTCATTTAGATAGATGTGATAGCAATTAAACTTCTTTTGGGTCTTGTTTAGTGTCTACCATAGGATTAGGGGACCCTGTGCCCCAACGATCTGTGGCTGAGGAAGAATTCAGAAAATGCTCAACTGCGAGAGAAAGGGACAAGAACATCAATCATTAAATATTGTAAATTTTTTTATTATCAGAAGACAAGTCGTATTTTTGGCATAATGGACCCACATATTTTCCAATGTACATGTTATGACAGTATGCTTTAAAAAGCCAATCTGCGAGCCAACATGTTATTGTTTGTCATTATACATTACATTTTCTAGTAAATCTCCATGGGGTTTGATTTCAATTAATAGACATTTGAGATTTTGTATTCTAGTGATGACCATGGCTTCAGTCCACTCCATTGGGCCTGCAAAGAGGGCCACCTCAAGATTGTGGAGATGCTAATCAGACGCGGGGCTCGCATCAACGTCACCAACATGGGGGATGACACGCCACTGCACTTGGCAGCTGCACATGGGCATAGACCCATTGTGCAGTTGGTAAGTAATTTTCTAAAGATTCTTTTATTCAAAGTATAAGTGGTGTAAATTTAAATCTCATTATTTCTGTTTCTTTTTTTTTTTTAAAACTTGTTGTCGAGGTTCAGTTGCTTGGTGCGACTATGCCAGCCTAATGGGATTATTTCTGTTTAAAATATATTGTTTCAATCAAATAAATTTTGATTGTTCAGTTTAATCAAAACTACAGAAGAAACAGGATAATTATAGCAGTCAAAGTCATTACACAAGGCAACATCGAAACAATTTTATTTCAGCTGCTACAAAACAGAGTGGACGTGAACTTCACAAACGAACACGGCAACTCTCCTCTGCACTATGCTTGTTTCTGGGGATACAACACAATCGCAGACGACCTCGTGCAAGCCGGAGCTCTGGTTGCACTCGCCAATAAAGATGGTGACACACCGCTGGACAAGACTAGGGGGCAACTTGTGCAGAGGTATAGTATTATTGCTAGCAAGGTTTTGCAGTGTCACAGCTCCGAATGTGAGGGAATACGCATCCTGCCATCATCATCTCCAAATCTATGTCCACCTTCAGATTTCGTCCAGCAATGGCTAGATGAAGCTCTCCCTTCCACATTAATTATTGAAAATAGTAATTAAAAAAGTGAATGTGTCACATTGAGCTAAATAATCACGCATGTCCATCAGACTTCACGAGATGGCGATCAACCAAGGCCAAGACCTGAAGAAGATCCAGTTCAAAGACCAGTCGTGGCTCGGCATGAAGACGAGGAGCCGTGACGCGACCCTCTCCAGACACAAGGGCATCAACATCAACGAACTTGCTCTGCATACTTTAATGGCCACCACTCCTTCAGGTATTGTTACTTTGACATTGATTTTTAATATTATATATATATATACATGGGCGGGACACATTTGTTTTTATGTGGCGAGAAGGCTGGGTTTATTTGGCTACCTTCTGGAAACCAGAATGCCGCACAAGAAGTGTTGACAGGATGATGTAGATAAATTCCTACTAAAATGGCCAGAGTTTACGATAGAAAGAGACAAGTGAAAGAAAAAAAACGGGAGGTCATAACACCCATAGACTAGATAAAAAAACATATACCTGATGGTCGTAGACTGTTCTATCAAATTCAAAACTCTTTATTCAACCTAGGATGATATACTTACGTCATAGTTTATATCAAAAATTTATTTAAAACAAAGTCTACCGCCGGCCGGGTAGCAATACAATTTGTAAAAGTACAATAGGCGTATATCATTACATCCAAAATATGCGCGGAACACATAACCCTTCCTTTGCAGTCTGGTAACAATATTCAATTTCTCTATCCCAGGCGAGACCTGGCACGGCAAATGGCAGAAGAACGACATCGTAGCCAAGATACTGGCCGTGCGCGAGTGCACGCCGCGCATACAGCGGGACTTCAATGAGGAGTTCCCCAAACTGAGAATATTCTCGCATCCCAACATCTTGCCTGTGGTGAGTTGTTTTGTAATCGTTCGTTTTGATTTCAATTCTTATTTCTTTGATGTTCTTGTGTAGTAGAGTAGAATAGATCAAATTTAAATCTGAATTTTTATTTGGTCAAAGACAAAAATGTATATGGAGCTTGTATGATAATAATATACTGTGAAGTCACAAGACTTGCAATAATATACTGTGACGTCACAATTTTGGAGTAAAACATTCTAACATACTTTAATCAGGACAAAATGACTGTATATTGCGTAAAATATCTATATAACTGATGAACTAAAGTGACATTTAATAATTAATTTAAATACCTTTTTGATTTATTTTTTTATCCCAATTAGTAACCAATTTGTGTTATTATAAAAAGAAGAGATCCCGGGAGACCGAGGAAGAGTTATGCGAGCCAACTGAAAGAGATGGCCGGTGTTATGTCGTGTCATTGAGACCTTAAAAGCAAAGTCGACGATAGAGAGACAGTTCTTAAATAAGTCATTAAAAGAAGACTTGAGTACGATTTTTGTCACCCACAGGTGGGTTGCTGCGTGTCCCCCCCATCGCTAGTCGTGATATCGCAGTACATGCCGTGGGGTTCCCTCTACGAGTTGCTGCACGGATCAGGCGGCCGCAGGGTTGTGGTCGACGCGGCTGCGGCTATCAATATAGCTCATCACGTGGCTTGCGGCATGGCGTACCTGCATTCACTACAGAGGGATAGGGATCATCAACTGCCCACTTATTATCTAAATAGCAAGCATATCATGGTGAGTAACTATGTAAAATTACGATTTTGTCCTTTATAAATATAATACACAAAGAAAATAAAAAGTACCTCCCAATTACCACCTCCATAGTCGTCCATTAAAAACGTGACCTATGATAATATCACTATTTTATTCCTTATAGAAAGAAAATAAAAGGTGTCTTGCAATTACCTAAGGGGTCGTCCAATAATCACGTGATGTTTTTTTTAACATTCTTAACCCTCCTCCTGGGTCATACGTGAGCTCTATAATATATAATGTGTTTTTTTAGTATCTACAGATAATATTGATATTTTTAAAATATTCTCTGAATTCAGGTACAAAGAATATAAATTATATAATAATAATATCACACTATGTGAACAATCGGCTGATTGTCAAAAATACACGTGAGGTCCAACAGAAATATAAACTTCAGAATTGTGACAACCGTGTAATGATCAAAAAGTTAAGCCAAAAGAACTACACATATTTTAAAACACTATATAATTTCTTAAGCGACACACGATAGCGCGTTCTAAAACTAAATATCGCCATCTAGTGACATAAATATTCAATTTTAATATTGGCGATTAAACACTATGCTTTACGCCGCTTTTAGGTTGAGTAATTCCACATTTGACAAAAAATCCCTCTTGTGATATTTTAAGATTTTTACTGAATCAATATTTCGGGTTCTAAGCAACGTATCGTAATGGAACCTATACCAAATTTTAAGTTAGACCATCGAATACAAGACTGTGAAAACCACATCAAATTCCATCCAGTATTTTTTGCGTGATGCGCGAGCAAACATACAGACAGGCAGAAATTCTAGAAAATATTGTTTTGGCTTCCATTGGTCTAGTTTTTCTTTTATATCTGCTATGTACAGACATAGCTCGGTTAGATTTTTATGTATTATATGATATTTTGACACAGGGAGACTATATTTTGATACAAAATTTCTTTCTTTTTCTCTTCATAGATTGACGAGGATATGACAGCGCGCATCAACATGGCGGACGCGAAGTTCTCGTTCCAGGAGCGCGGGCGCCTGTACCGGCCCGCGTGGGCGGCGCCCGAGGCGCTGCTGAAGCCCGCCGCCAAGCGGAACTGGGAGGCGGCCGACATGTGGAGCTTCGCCATACTGCTGTGGGAGCTGGCCACTAGACAGGTCAGACACTATATGCAATAGCGATCACATATCTATCGATTTCTTTCATCCATTTACAGATGATTTCTGAAAAACATAATTTCTTACTACTCTCTAATGAAAATTTTGTACGTCGGCGTTTGACGTAAATAGATGAATTAATTCGACTGCACAGGTAATGGGCTCGATAACTTAGTGGTTAAGAGAACTGTCCCGTTTAGGCAGGGGCGTGGTTTCAATTCCCGCTCGATTCCAGAATTATTATTATTTATATTAGATATATTATTTTCAAAATTACTTTTAAAAAATTATCTAATCACAGATAATGACAACTAATAAAAAATCCCAAGGTGCCGTTCGCCGACCTGTCGCCAATGGAATGTGGCATGAAGATAGCTCTAGAAGGCCTCCGTATCACGATCCCACCGGGAGTGTCCCCACACATCTCCAAACTGATCAAGATCTGCATGAACGAAGACCCCGGGAAACGACCCTCTTTCGAAATGATACTGCCCATTTTGGAGAAGATGAAGAAGCAGTAAGTTAACAATAACGAAAAAAAACTTTCATCTGACCCTAAATTAAAAAAACAGACAGAGAAAGCTATAGACACCGTCATATATTTAGTTTTGCTTGTACTAGAAAAAGAAATGCGAGAAATACACGAGAAAATACGTGGGATATTCTATCTCATTTGGCTACGCTAGCTCGTTGCCCTTGGTTTTCTTTGTCTTTACATCGTCATATCTTCCTGTTCGGTCACACAAGAACTTCGTAAAGAGAAACGGGACAAAGAGTTATTTTTTTTATTTTTTTTAAAAGCAAATCGTGCGTCTTCTTTTATGAGGGCACCCGCCGAGTAGGCGTATTGGATAGTTCTATCTCATGTAGCTATGCTAATCTCGTCTCGTATTATAGTTTTCATTGTCATTTGTCATTTCATGAGTTTGTTGTCAATTTTAAGTTCATAGATGAAACGTTAATATTTAAAAAAATAATTTTGGGTGTTGAGATTCTTGTCTGGATATGGATTGTGTAACGTTGTTGCTTTGATATCCTAGAACCATTCTGAAAAGGATTACAGATTAATTAAAAAAGATAAATGGTGTGACCATTAAACAACTACAGAAGTAAATCAACATAATATAAAACTTCTATATGGAAACTAAATTAAGTACAATTTTATTAAAATAAAACAACACGCACTCAAGTTTTCTTATTTTTTAGGAAAATATTCGTGAGACTTATGAGCTTTTTAATTGCGCATTCAGTTTCTTCTAAAAAATGCCCTAAGGGTGTTCAACGCGTAAGAAAATAATATATATATTTTAATAATGATTGCAAAATGTAGTGCCAATTACTGCACCTAATGAAAAATCTTTATTTTATAGAGATTTACTAAAAAAATACTATTAAATATATATTTAACTTTTACAGTGCCATGATCACAATATGTTTAAGGTATGGTCATATTTTTTGCAATGGCAATCATGAATTTCGTATCACCGTAGAAATAGACAAAAATACACGCACATAGATTCACCCAGATTTGGTTTTCAATAGTAGCTGTTATTTACATGCTATAATAATTATTATTAAGACACGATATTTATCGTTACTAGAACCAGCAATAAGTAGTAATGATTGCCATAGTAAATAGTGTGATATGGATGGACGAAAGTTGGGTTGATGAAATGTACAAGATACATTATTAACTGCCAGTATTTAATGTTGTATAGTATGTAGGTTGTGTTCTCATGTTTGCTAGATAGTTTAACCATAGACAAATAAGATTAATCGAGTAATCGGTGCTAAGAAACTTAAAACTAACAGACGAAAGTATAACGATAAAATAGCGATATTTTTATTAACTTCTAAATTTATTTTTAATTTTAATTATGTAAAAGCAATACGAATTAAACTTTCAATTTGTTTTTGGAGTATAAAAATCGTGCTAATTCTGTTTTTTCGACAACTACCAATTTTTTTTTTCAACGAATGGTTTAAATAGTACTTTTTTTATGTTATTTTAATTGAATAATTGATTGGTGTAAAAACTTCTGTCCCTTTTTTACTTCCAAATAGTCCCTAGTTACGAATCTCCTTAGTGTAGATGTACTTATTGTACGATTTGTTGTGTTTATATTTATTTTTCTGCGTGTATTGAGATGTCTAGCCGTCAAAGGCGATAAACTAAAAGGGGGCAGAAGTTAAACCAAGGTTTTTGGAATTGAAGAATGTTTAATTGATAATTTTACTCTACGGTACATAAAGATTTTATTTTGCTTTTGCAGCGATTTGTTGCCTCCGTACATTGTGCCTTACAGAATTTTTTAATGCCTTATACAAGATATAACAAATTTTACTTACTATAGATTTATTATATATATTTTTTATGTTACAACTTTCATAAAGTTGTTAATGTACTAACATTTTTGTAATAAATATTTACCACGTATGATTATGTTTTATTTTAAAGTTTCTTTTAGGTATTCCTCAGTCACAAGTTATAAACTTAATAGAAGAATTGTATAAGAATATAAACACAAAATACGAATGAATCATTTATTAATTCTGTATTAAATTATAGTAACAATGTCCGTCCTGCCATTTATAAAGATGAATAACATCATATAGAAAAGAATTTAAACTTAAATCTATGACTTCTGCTTACAGCTTATCAAGTTGGCGCGCAAATGCATTGAAATACGGTACTTAAACTGTACTTTCATCTACAACTTCATCAACAAAATCCGCTAACATATCGTCTATAGTAGTTTTATCGTTAGATGTAGCTACTTTTATTATAACTTCCGGATCTGTTTTCTCTGGAGATTTAGTCCCATTTACTTTGGGAATTTCTACTTCAATCTCTTTAGTTTTCCCACTATCCTCCTGTGAATACTTGACCACTTGCCCGCAAGTAATTTGTATATCGTCAGTGTCGTTTGTACTTGGAAGATTTTCGTCTTCCATCTTTTCTAAAACTGGTACTTCTTTTCCTGTAGTCGGTAAATCGTAAATTATTTCTATAGATGAGGGCATGTCTTCTTCCATTGTTTCATTTGAATTATTAATAGGCAGTTGAGTTGTGGCTTCGTAAATATTATCTTTTTCTTGGGATGTAGCGCACTTTTCATAGCTTTTCGAAGAATCTTCATTAGCCGCATTAATTTCTGTAGTTTCGACCGAATCGACTACATCATCTGAAATATTGGCTGCTTCTTTATAACTTTCAATGCCTTTGTCTATAGATTTAGGTGAAGCTTGTGTTTCTTCACCGTTAAATCCAACTACATCAATTTCTAGTGTGCCTTCATTGCTTTCATTTACTTTATCATTTTCATGAACTAATTCGACTTCTTCATCAGAATCATCCCTAATTTCCACGGAACTGACAGAGTCACTGCTTACGCTTATTTTGTCTGTTATATCTTCGTCAAACCTTGGTTTCTTGTTTGTCGGTTCATCTGGTATTGTGATTACGTCGTTTGTATTTTCAGCCGATTCCCTGTAAACAATCGTTAAATGCATCAACATCTAAGGAAATAATTTTGGATCTTTAAGGAAGATATTCGCATGCAAAAGTGTATAAAGGAACTATATAGTATAGAGTATAGACGAAACAAGTTGTGAACACAGATATTCGTCAATGGTTTTGGATTGGTTGTGCTTCATTGGACCCACGACACAAGCAATGCTCACCGGACCGTTGGTTGAGTGTTCTCAAATTAATCATATCAAAATATGATAAGGCAAAAGGCGTAAATATGCATCTCTGAGGATATTAGGCCTTTTGCTGTAAAGACCCTGTGCGGTGTGGAAACAAAAACCCTTTACAAAGAAATTTCCGCACGCCTGGTTCATGGTCTCTGGGGACCCAAGGGCTGGTGACTATTTTGGCCAACGTTTGAGTTTGGCCATACAAAGAGGAAATGTCGCCAGCCTTCTGGGAACTTTACCGCACGACGTCGACGATTTAGTATCAATTTTTTATTTAAATTAATTTAGAATTTATTATTTAATTTTAATTTTAACGTATAGTTCTTTATGTTAATATGTATAAATACTTTTATTCTTATATATATAGTTGTTTTTAAGTGTTGTCAATTTTTAATAGGTTTTAAAGAGAAATTTATCATAAAAAGAAATAAAACAATAAGACGAATTTCTCTCTCATCTGAGCGGTGTTCCCGGTTTCTTCCAGCGGCAGAGCGTCTTGAGCCCAGTGTCCACTTGTAACTAGACGTACAGTCAACAGCACATCAAGTTACCCGGCACGAAACTCTATGGCGCGGTAATAGCGACGAGTTTGCAATGAATTTAGGTAGATTGATGTGCGGTTGACTGTACCTGTTCCCTAAAAAGGCATCCAAAGCGGCCTTATTCCTCTGCAGCATTCTGGTCTTCTTCGCTTCGGCTCGCTTCTGTTTGTCATCAGACGCTTCTAGGGCGAAGTTGATGGACGGCGGCGAACAGTGGAGATGCAAGCGAATGTCCAGCAACGCTTGGGAGCTGAATTTTGATATCTGTGGAGAATAAATATAAATAAATATACATTGACAAATCACAAAGTTTGAATTTGTCCCAAAGTGCGGCCAAAACTTGTGTCTACTTCTAGTATACTTTATTTTACAACATAATCATATGTAAATAAATATCAAAGACCCAAGTCCATCTTGAAAAAGATAATTGTTCATCTTGACCTGACCGGGGATTGAACCCGGGACTTCCATATCAGTCCGGTCTGGTCCTATGACCATTAGGGATTAGGCTACAGAGGTTGTCAAAGAATAGAGAATATTAACCACTGGGCGTGTGGTTCCCCCCTAAGTTAGGATTGGGAGCACTCCATATTCTTCATTGTCATACAAAGCACTAAATAACACATAGTAGCTGACAGTCAATAATAACATTAGCAAGGTTGAGATTTGGCTATAATCTTACAACCGCCGACTGCTTGGCGTCAACCCTCCTTGGAAATGCTTTTGTTGCTTTTCAGTTAATGATATGTCTACTCATACCACATCATAATCATTTATTCCTTTATTTTGTAAAATAATCCACGGGAAGATATGGAGTGGTCCTATTTTAGGTCGGGCCACACACCGCAAAAACGGCTAGACATATTTCGATGAATTTTTGTACAGTCAACAGCACATCAACCTACGCAAAATCATTGCAAACTCGCTGCCGCTATTACCGCGCACATAGAGTTTCATGCAGGGTAACTTCATGTGCTGTTGACTGTACATTGGTGAATGGAAAAAATACGGTGAAACATGTTCTTCTCACCTCTCTTTGTTGAGAATTGACCAGTACACTGTAGAGTTGCAAGCAGTACTGTGTAGGTGGCGCCACGGTCGACGGCGAAGTTTTTCTAGAAGCTTCCAGCGCTCGAAGTAGAGATAACGCTCGCTCGCTCGAATACGACTCTAGCGAGAAACATTCGCGGACCAGGCGCTCTTGGAACAGCTGTTCATAAATTAAACAATATAAATGAATAAACGATCGGCTGAAGAAGAAGAATATAAATAAATGAATTAGAATAAAGGCTTTATCTATCGCTTGCTGATAAAGTATTTGATAGTAGTAATGAAACATTTTACACAGCGTTAAAAATTGTGTTGTTGTCACAAGTGTTGGATAGGGCTAACTGGCAAATAACTTCGGGCAGATTTATAAGTAAGAATTTTGTGAAAAAGTATGGCAATTGTTCTCAATTGCCGAATCTGCAGTTTTGTGCTGATCCTGTTAAGACCGTCCTGTGATTAAAAGGTGCCAGACTCGATTCCACAGCTGCGTAACTTTAATAATACCAGTCTAACTCGTGTAGTTTTCAGAGACCAACACTTGCAGGTAAAGAAAGTATGTCGATAAAAGTCACGTCATATGCTTAAGGTGCTCCCAACATAGCATGTTACAAAATATTATATAACACTCGCTGTCTCTGACATTCTGTTGTCAAGAATGTGTAAAGAAAAGAGACAACAAATGTTCTATAATATTTCATAACACGCTGTGTGGGAGAACCTTTAGGCGACTTTAATAATAATCTGACTTTTGACTTTAATAATATTCTCACCTTATGAGTGCTTGGTTTGAGGAACACCCCGCAAACGATAAGAAAAGTTTCCGCGCATTCTAACGCTGATATCGCGACTTCATCATTCATATCCGCGGATCTGTAAAATTATACCAAAATTGTACAATTGACTGTGGCGACATCTACCACGCCACATGCACAACGGCGCAGATGTGAAAAGCCGACCAAACGCAACGAATAACAAGCCACACCAGTGATCCAGGACACGACGGTCGACTGTGCGGCGCTGGAGATCTTCCCTGCGGTGCCGCTACAAGACAAATCTCGTAAATCTGTATTATATCTATTCTTCATCATAGCTTTCGTTTAGCTCATACAAGAAAGAGTAATGCGTTTAAGAAAAACACAAGAGGAAACAACAGTGCTGATCATTGTCTCGAACTATATGTTAAGTTTTCTTTGTCTTTGGTGTAAAACAGTAGAAAATAATTGAAGCTGTGTCTTATTGGCTGGCAACACTGTGTTGTCATAATTGGTTTATACATACCTAGTGTTGCTAGCATGCATGCGTCATACGAGACGTACAAGTAGTGCTGTAAATACCTATATTTTCAACACTTTAATAAATATTATATACAAAAATATATTTTTTTAAATCTGATTATTAGTTGAAAATGCTTTATTATTTTAGTATAGATATAAGAAAGAAATGGAAGGCGTTAACATACTGACCACTCATGAGTGGAGAAAAAGCTCCAGAAGATAAAGATATACAAGAAAGAAGAGAAGGAAGATGAGTACTTACACTACAACTTTATTCTTTTCTCCAGGCATGTGCGATGCGATACCACTCCCTTGTAGCATAGAGTTGGCTAGTCTCTTTCGAGCTTTCTTACTCAAATTCTTTGTCGGCTGTGTACTCATCTGAAACAGATGTAAAAAACAAATTATTGTTTTTTACAGCTTACCATTAGGTAAACCATGGCATGTTTCTTTCGACATTTCTTCTCAGCAGTGGTCGTTCCGAAATGGCAGTAGTGTGTAGCTTTAAATAAATAAATAAATATATTATATATATATATATATATTTTACAATGAATATTCAAGTATTCATTTTACTGTTAGCTGCAATGGCTCGATGTATTTCTCAGGACGCAAGGTTATTTAATTTTTTAACGTCACAGACGATAGATAGACGTAGATTTTGAAAATTGCTTCTCTTCGGTAATTTATGCGACATGGGACAATTTTCAGGAAACTGGACAGAACAAGTTTCGGAACAAGACACGTAGCGGAAATCGTAGCGGGTAACCGGGAATTGAACTAAAGATGACAAAAAATATGAATTAATTTTATAATTTACCAGTCTTAGAATAACTGAAATTTTACTTCGAGAACTTCACGCGTGCGAAGCCTAGGCAAAAGCTAGTCTGTAATAAATACATTCATTCAATACGGCAGAGAGAGAGATTGCAGATTTAGAAAAGTGGCAAGAATTCTTACAGTGAGCTGCACGACGTGTTTGACAGGAGTGACGTCATCGGCGATGTGTTTGGCGAGTTCGTCCTCCCAGCAGCGGCCTCTGTCGCTAGCGGAGCGGTGCGCGTGGAGAATACCCAGCCATCTGGTCAATGTGCTGTATGCTGTGCATCGAACTTTGCTGTAATAGAACGATTTTCACTTCTCACACTCGTAAATTATGACTTTATTCCGGTTCCGGTACACCATCGAGAATAGAATGTCGACGCGAAGGAATGAACATTGCTTAGTTTGTATGTTTTTATTTGCCGCAATGAACCAAACCATCAATGTATGCAGAGTCTGTCTAAGTTCGACGAACTTTCCCGCGATAGTGTGGAGCCGGCATCATGATTGCATGTAAGCAGACTAAAATTAGATTTTAAGTTCTAGAGCATGAAATAAAATATTCACCTATGAATTTATTTTATGCTCAATCAAATACAAGAGCAATACGATCTAGAGTATCTTATTGGCCAAGACAAAAAGGCGTTTTCTTCCTCGAATTTGTATTAGAAATTTATAATATCAACGTTAATTTTCTGTGAGAAAATTAACGTTAATATTATAAATCGAAGTAAAAAGTTGTGTCAAATGTAATCGACATTTCATCCTCGAGTCTCGATCAAAATATTTCGATTCACGATTCGATTTCGATTGGAGTGCACTAGTGTGAAATAAAAAAATAAAAAAAACTTTAAATATAAGAAAAAAAAATTTGGCTTACCTTGATTCATTACCAGAATGTTCGGCAGTCCACTTGAGTGTTTGCATCACAAAACTGATCACCAGTGCAGAGAAAGGAATCAAATGTGAGCCGAGACTGGAATAATAAAAATACGATGAGGTTTATAATAGTACTTATCAATTTATCTTTTTTTTTCTTACTAATAAAAATATCTACAATACTTATAAACCCGAATCCAAAATATCAACTTACCATGCAATCAGAGCATCAACAGTCCTCAAAGCCTGTATTTTGATTGTTGTGATGTCGACATTACTCGCACTGTTTGGCACTACACTTAGTGCACGTACTAACGCTTCTAGTATTGTCTGTGGTTGAACAGGTTTTGCTACTGGATATATTTCCCTAAAAATACATAAACATCTTCAGTCTTAACTATAAACAGTGTCTTTAAGTTAAATACAGCTTGTATTAAATTTTCTAGTCATCAGTATATTTTTATTCTGGGTGCATATAATGTGCTTAGCAAGTTTCAGCTCATTATAGTAAGATGGTTTAAGTTTAAATATATATTTTTTACCAGGAAAGCTGTTATTAAGAGAATCTTTTGACTAATAGAAGTGTAGTGAGTTATTCTTTAAGATCCAGAAATCACACACTGAAAATCAAATCCAGGCTTCCTTGGATCCACAACCAATATGGGAGTGAAGATAACATCTAAGCATTGTAAAAAAAAACACAACGGTTTAATGGAATACACATACAGTTCTCAGACAATGGGTGTGTTGAATAAGCAATCTAGGGTTGGCAAAAAAAAAAAATGAAAATATGTTAAAAATTATACATACACAAGCATTGCTTGAATAAAAACAAATACATTTCTGAGTCTGGTGCAAAGGAGGGCCTGCTTGTCTACACCCTTGTCTACATGTTTGACTGTGTTTATGTTGGAAAGTGCCAATAGTAATGGTGAATTTGTAATCTGTGGTTCTTCATTCTGGAAATTAAAAAAAAATCTGTTAAACACCTAAACTTATACCAAACTGGCTAGAAGGAACAATGGAAGGTGGAGCAAAGCTGTAACTGAGTGGTGCCCCAGAACTGGAAAACGAAGTATAGGATATCCGGCAGCTAGATGGGTCGATGATGTAAAGGAAATTGCTGGCAACAACTGGATGGGGATGGCCCAGGACAGAGATGGTTGGCAGAGACGGAAGGAGGCCTATTCCCAGCAGTGGGTCACGGAGGGCTGCAGATGATGATGATACCAAATTGATTTAGATGTTGAAGTATTTACTTCTACTACTTATTGTACTTGCACATATTTTTTGCCTTTTCATTGAATTTTAAGCTTTATAAATCAATATTATTGCTCACAACAAAAGTACTTTATAACATAACATTGTCAAGTAAAAAATAACAAAAGTACTTTATAACATAACATTGTCCAGTAAATTTGTCTCAAAATATTTTTAAATACCAACCTCAGAACTGCCATTATACAAATCAACAACACTTGGGAATATGCTACCAAGCAATGTGTGTATTGAATTGCAAAGAGCATTCATCACATCACGCCAGCAACTTTTAGCTGTAGCTGCTTTTTCTTGAGGTGGCCGCACCTGGAGACAGAAAAATGTAAAAATTTATAATTAAAGATTTAGTTGAATTTTTGTATACCTATTTGCGAGATGTAATTTTAGCATCATTGGCTGTCCATGCACAATTTAATAACATAAGTCCCTATTATTAGTTTCTTATATTGTATAATAAAGTTTAATTATCATCTGTCACAATATTCGTAAGCGCATCAAAGAGTTTACTTTATTGCGGCAAATTGAGGGCAATACATTGAATTATTTTTAGGTTTATATTTATACTTTATATATATATATATTTTCCATAGCTTCCATGTAATTTATCCTTATTCCTTTTTTTACATTTTTTCCTAAGTCATATGTTTAATCCTATTGTTTGCTGTTGTTTGTTTTTGTTTGTTTCTGTTTCCGTACATATTAACTTGTTTATTTTGCCACCATACCTACTTTTGTACTTGGTTCCAGCTGAAAATCAGCGCCTTGGCTTGATACCTTGGCACCATGCTGAGCTGGTCGCCATTTCGGCTTACATATTTTATTCGATATTTATTTGTTACTCTTTTGTATGTTTGGATTTTATGTGTTTGCCGAATAAATGATTTCTTTCTTTCTTTCTTTCTTTAATTAGACCAAATGGTCTAATGTAGTGTAAATACACAGTTTCTTATGTCTGTCTATTTTCTCCAGGATTGGCTCTAAATTTTTTGCAAGAGGACACAGTGCACTCATTTCTTTTCTATTCTTTATATGTAGACGGACTGTACATAGTTATAATATTTCTGGAATTCTAAAAGGTTGTATTACCCTGGGAGCCATATAAGACCATAATGTGTTTTGTTCTGATTTGAAACCTATTAATTTGTATGGCAGTTTGACAGCTTGAAATTTATAATTTTATAGCAGTTAAATCTACGTATATCAACACTCTATTGGTTAATATTCTTATGGCAAACTTTTCTTTTAAACTGTATCATTTAAAGACATAGTAGAAGTGTTGTAAAAATTTGACAAATTGTAAAATCACTTACTTGTTGAAGTGCATGACCACATTTTGCTGCCTCAAGTACATAGAAATAGTTCTTATTGTCCAAAAAATAACTCAAATATGTTTCCGTTGTGTTTCTATGTGACATACAATATTTTGGGAATCTGCAACGATACAATAAAAAAGGAAGTCAACAAAATTTTTATTTGTGAAGGAAAACCAATTGTGATGAGTAAAAGGTGTCTATTGTAGGTTAGAATACCGGGTAATAATGCTTTCTAAAGTGCGCAGCCATCTGATGCAGTCCAAGTGTGTGTGCTTGTTAAGATTTTGGAAGAAGCCCGACAATGCATCCTTAACAGCCTCGGAATTATTTGGGTCAACATCACGGACCTTATTCAAAATCTGACCTAAAAGTTGTAATATTGTGAATTAGGAGTTTAGAACAAATTTTCTTAACACGTAGTTTTGACACAATTATATATTTGAGAGAAGCTTACTCATGTTACAAACTTTCCAAGTCTATTTTATTGCTAAAATTAAGTTATTTCTTTTTTGTAAACAACAAGAACCAGTACCGTTCGTTCACAACATGTGGAACTTTCTTTGACAAAATTTGTCAAAACTTTGAATTTGATTGAATTGAAAAAACATTGAATATGATATTTGAATTTTTTAAATTACATTTTCAAACCAAAGAAACAAATGTCCCATACAGCCAAAGTAATGGATGGAATGGTTTTCCTTCACTCAAAAAAATGGTAGTTCAGTTATCTTGTCATTTGACATTTGTCAGTCAGTCAAGTCAGTTCAGTCCAATGGTTCAGTCGTTCAGTAGGCGTGTTTGTTGTGTTGTTGTTGGTTGTTCGCAACGACATTATTTGTAAATTTAATTATATTCAATTGAAGTTTGGGAGTTTCTCGACCCTTAGTTGGTAAGATCATCTTGCACATTACAATGGCCACACTAGACGACAAGATTTTGGGCGAAAAGCTTCATAATTACTGCAGTAGCAGTGAAGATGAAGGAGACTCCGATTATGAAGACAGTAGGAGTGGTGATGAGGAAGGTAACGCGCCAAAACCTCAGGGCAGTGCTGAGCCGCCGCCTATAAATAATTGGAATGGATCTGCGAGCAACACGGGACCGAAAGGTGTATTGGAAGATTGGAGACGCTTCAAGCAATTGGAAGCAGAAAATAGGGCTGAACTGGAAAAGGAACGCATAGCATTAGCTAAAAAGTTGACCATGTCTGTCAGAACTGAGCGTGAGGAAGAAGAAGCGAAAGAAAGAGATGAATTGGAAGAAGAGTTGAATGAACTGATTGATGAAGGCTTCCTTATGAAATACCAACAGCAGAGAATGCAAGAACTGATGTCTCAGCTTCAGAAAACCCCGAAGTTTGGTAAAGTTGTGACTTTGAAGAGTCAGGAAGAGTTTCTAGATGCTGTAGACAAGGAGGACACTAAAGTTACTGTTGTTATCCATATCTACAATAGCAGTGCCCAGGCATGTGAGACTATGGATGGTTGCCTAAACATTTTGGCTGCAGAATATCCCAGTACAAAGTTCTGCCGGATCCAAGCAGATATAACCGGTTTGAGTCGACATTTCAGAGTTGATGGGGTTCCAGCTTTGTTGGTGTACAAGGGAGGTCAAATCATTGGAAACTTTGTCCAGCTGGCCACGGAGCTTGGTAATGACTTCTTTGCCTCAGATGTAGAACGTTTCCTTATAGAATTTGGAATGTTGCCTGAAAAGTAGTTTGATTTGCAGTCTTCATTATTTTGATACTAAATCATTTTTAAGAGATGTCTTGAATATTAAATTCGAACCAATCATAGAAAATTATGTTTAAGATTTCTCACAAGTTTAATTATTAATAAGTTTGTTATATAAGTGAAAATTCAGATTTAAGCTAAAGAAACTATGCTATGGGACAATTTTGTCACAATAGTACACTGCCTTTTAAAAGTGTTCATTATTATCATCCTTTTGTAAGATTGAAGTAAGAAAATTGAAGTGAAAATTCCTTACAAATAAAAATAACATAAATAAAAGATTGTGTGGTTCTTCATTATTAAGGATTGATTATTACCACACTATATGCAGATTATGTAATACTTACCAGCAATATATAAAGGAAAACTGTATAATTGTATATAAAAATCATTGTCTAGGTGTCCAGACTGCATGATAGCTAATGTCTTATATAATCACTTCTGCATTTAAAACTGTCACAAATGAAATTTATAGGTCATGGAATAATTTAATCTACAGCCATACAGTAGTTTCCTGCATAATCCCACTTAATGTCTTCATTGTGTTGACTCTGTGTCATCAACCTTGAATTAGCTTTAATTCTGCATTGTTTGTAGTGATTAAGGGGGTATTTGTTATTATGTCATTGCAGGGGAATAGTTATAAAATATTACTCAGTGAAATTTTACGCAAACATGTTCTGTGTTTAATTAATTTTTTAGAGAATAAATTATTTTATTTAACATTTTTAGTTTAGAAATTTAGTTAACTTGAATGGGCCCTCCCAAGTTTATTTTTATACTAACAATAAATTATGATATTGAAGGATTTTCTTATTATTTATTAAGATTTATTACTGTGACAATTTCCTGTTGGTTTAATACTGAGGTTCACTAGGTACCATGTAAGGAAGTATATTAAAATCAGTTTTGACTGCTACATATAGGTATCTTTTGTCTGAATTTTTTTTCATTTGCCAACATTGTTCCGCCTAATTAATTTTATTTTTGGGGTAACTTTATGATATCAACATGAAGGACCCTTTTGATCATTAACGAAAGTCTATTCGGTGCTTTTCAGACCGTTTCGATCGGTGCGGCGTTGTCAATTTTTCAAATCAGTTTTACTATCTTTCTGTACTGTGATGTGGTAATGGCCATTTTATAAATGATTTTGGGTGTTTCTTTCCTCAAGAATATTGACGGATCTTAATGACACCGCGGCCGCAGCGGTCGAAACGCTCTGAGAACCAACCATTTAAAGTTTTTGGCTAGTATTAGTATGTTTATTGTATTTTTGGTGTTACCTACAAACATACTATGTTCTACAAAAGTTTCAGTATAAAGTAAATGTGTTGTACTTATTAAGAATACATGTGTTCTTATTCCTTAATTATATTTTAATTGTTAGGGCTGCATCTTGTCTCCATTACTCTTCAACTTGTACTCCGAAGCAGTAATGTCCGAAGCTTGGGAAGGGATAGATATTGGGGTGCAAGTAAATGGTAAGGTTATAAACAACTTGCGATACGCCGACGACACAGTTCTTATTGCCTCATCTGAAAGTGACCTCCAAAGGATTCTAAACAGAGTACATGAATGTAGTAAAAGG
This sequence comes from Plodia interpunctella, assembly GCF_027563975.2. Lineage (NCBI taxonomy): Eukaryota > Metazoa > Arthropoda > Insecta > Lepidoptera > Pyralidae > Plodia > Plodia interpunctella. The sequence continues at coordinate 2,077,868 of NC_071303.1, forward strand.
GCAGGGCTCAGCATTAATATCTTAAAGACCAAATACCCGTGGTATCCCGAAATACTGACTTAAGGCCGAAGTTAACAGTGACAGGCAGGTATCTAGAGCGGGTCCAGAAATACAAATATCTTGTCCAATGGGTGAATGAAGCATGGGACTCTGATCAAGAAATAAAAGTCCGAATTGAAATCGCCCGTGCTTCGTTTATTAAGATGAAAAAAGTACTGTGCTGCCGACATATTAACATCCAGCTCAGAGTACGGAAACTGCATTGTTACATTTGGCCTGTAGTCTTGTACGGTATAGCGAAGCATGGACTATAGGAAGACGTCAGGCGACGTCTCAAAGCTTTTGAGATGCGGTGCTTGCTACCGCCGCACGCTTCGTATTAGTTGGACCCAGAAAGCAACGAAATAGTTCTTCAGCGCGTTGCAATGTCTAGACTGTTGTTGCAAACCGTTAAAAAGCGCAAAGTTGCATATCTGGGACATGTTATGCACGACCGATATTAGCTGCTTCAACATATTATTATGGGTAAAATAGAAGGCCAAAAGACGTGCTGGTAGACGTTAAGAAATCATGGTTGAGAAACGTAAGGGAGTGGACTGGAATCAACAGAGTGGAACACCTGTTTCACCTGGTGATGGGAGTTTGCGGAACTGACGGTCAACCTCCAGTAATAGAGAGGCACTACAAGAAGAAATGTTAACCTAACTATCGTATTTGGTATAATAAAGTCAAAATCATCACAGCATATTCCAGAACAAGAAATAAGACAAATATTTGAATTTATTTAATTTATTTACGACAATGAGAATATTTCCGTACAAGAATCACTTAAACTACGTCGAAAAAAATAGTTGTTCTTATAAATATCACTCTGAATTGAGAATCTACAGATTTTAACTTATTAGAACGAATTTTTTTGCTATAATTCGATAAATTGAAATACTTTTATAAAATACGTCTGTCATTCAGTTATTAGATAATGGAATATTAGTATAATGGCTGGGATGGCCAGGATTTTTAGGTACTAACAAAGTTCGACAACTTCGTCACTCATTTCTGTGCGCCTGCGTTTCGGTGGCTTCACTGTCGGTTCATCTTCATCCTCCTCAATGATCTCCATATCGCTGTCACTGTCTTCCTTAGACCTGGATGGACCAGGTTTGGGTTCATTGGAACCATTGGACCCATTTGCTGGTTTTTCGTCCTCTTTCGGGGTTGGCACTGGGGCATCACTCTCTGTGACTAACCGCCAAGATTTTTCTTCATCTTCTTGTTGAAGCCGGACTCTAACTTCGTAGTTTTGGAGGAAATCGTCCACGAGTAGAGCACAGCCGTCGTTCAGGCCTATTTCTTCAAGAGTTTTATCGTTATTGTGGTCCGTTTCCCCTGGTTCTGATGAAAGGACCACAAGGCCCTTGCCTTCGACGGTGGCGTCGGGCGCTTGCATGTTCAGTCCCTCTTTGAAAGCGGAGGTGAGGTCTTTGAGAGTGAGTTGCTTCAGGTTACAAGCGAGCCCCACTTCTGGCTTCGGCGCGCAGACGTAACATTTCGGGTTCGGTGGGGTGAGGGCTGAAACGAAAACATAAATTCAAAGTTGAGAAACCTCACAAAATTTGGTACCTATGAATGACAGATACGACTTTTACATTGATTAGTTAAACTCACTTTTTTCAGGCACAAACAGCTGCCCGCGGTGGTTGACCTTCGGCCGCAGATACACGCTGGAGCAGCTCTCGATGTCGCACCTGAGTATGGCCTGAGCGCGGACCACCGCCAGCCCGGCCACTATCGCGTTGGCTGTCGCTATGGCCGGGATTATGTTGCCCGCCATTGCTATAAGAATATTTATTTATTTATTTTACAATCATAATATCCTTACAGCTATCAAAGTCAATATTGAATCAATCAACATTTAATTGTAAATATACAGTGTAAAAAGATTGTACATCTTAAATTAATAAAAAATATATTCTACCTTGTAGTAAGGCATGCAAAATTAAAATTAAGTGTCTAATACAGTAATTCAGGATTTTTATATTGATTGCGATACGACATTATAGAGGAGATTAAATTGTGATACGAAAATCGATACCAAGTTAATCTGGTGCATATATTTATTAGACAGGCATCAGCCTGCGACTTCATTCGCGTGGACTATATGACTCATGCGAATCTCACAAAATCTTACTTTAATTCAAACATGGGAAAGATCAATTATAAAAAATACGAAACATGTTAAAGCTTGCTAACAAATTGATGTAATTTTTATCTAATTTATGCTATGTAAACCTCATAGCATAGTAAAGTGAATAGTACCTACTCTCTCATCTGAACGTTTCTCCGGTTATTTCAGGCGATATATAGCGTCCTACATGTTATTAGAATATAAGATTTTATATACATACACAGATACTGTGTCAAATAAAAAAACGTACATTTGATCTCGAAGCGTGATTTGAGAGGAATATTGAAGATGTGCGCGCGGATGTTGGCGCAAGCGGTGACGAAGTCCATGGCACTCTTGTCGTCCTTGTCCCACACGAGGTGGTCGCCCGCCGCCCGACTCCTCAACTCGGCCTGCAGCGCCGCGCAGCTCGCCGCGAACACCTGACATTTACACTTACCATCACTATATGACTTACTGGCTGCGTTACACCCCGCGTGGTTACTTTAAAATACATATTTACGTCTTTATATACAGTAGCGCCATTGGCTATCAGACTTTTTTGACCGAATCCTACGGGAATTTTAGGTGTTTCTCGGAGCGTTTCGACCGCTGTGGCCGCGCTGTCATTACAATTTTTAAAATTTTAACAAAGATAATTAGTTTTACTATCTGACTTTAAAATAATTAATCTGTATTGTGATAGTGTCAATTTTATAAATGATTTGACGGATCGTAATGACAGCGCGGCTGCAGCGATCCTAACGCTCTGAGAACCACCCTTTTGCACTTTCGGTATAAAAAGTATCCTATATGTTAATTCAAGATATCAGCTACTTCAATACCTAATTTCATAAAAGTTTTCCAGCAGTTTGAGCGTGAAGAAAAACCAAACATTCCCAAACTTTCGCATTTATAAAAAATAAATAAATTGAAATTGCATCATCGGCATCTTATCAGAAAGTTGATTCTAATATAAAGTTCATTCGAATATTTGATATTTTGTAGTGTAAATGTAGATACAAACCTGTGCACACTCGTGGACCGGCCAGACGCGCTGGTCCGGCAGCCCCGCGCGCGGCGGCGGCGGGGGCGCCGTCGCGGCCGCGTCGGGCCACGACAGCGGCGTGGGCGGCCTGAGGGGAACATCAAACATCACTACGTTACATAGTAAAAAACATAGTCGTTTCTGGCTGTCTGTCCCTGTGTGTGTTTAGATGTTTAAAACTACGCAAAGGATTTTGATGCTCAACCGCTGTAAAAGGAAGATCTTCCCGCCGGGTGTGGTGTGTTGCCTGCGGAACCGCGCTACTCCATCATTGTCATGCTCGCATCAAAATGTAGCCTATAGCCACTCTCCAGCTTTCCGTTTGTCCCTATAACTTTCACCTAATTTCTTATTTCTTACCTGTGTAATTTCTGTATGAGAGAAGAAATAATATTATAATACCAATGTAAAGAGAATATGTGAGGTATGATCTCTCAACTTTTTGGACGTGAACGTAGGACAAACACAATTTCACATGTAATTATTTACAAAAAAATAAATTACCTGCGTTTCTTCCACAAGTTTTCCATAGAGAGCAAGTAGCGTATGTCGTCGCCAAACAATTTAGTGAACAACTTCTCAGCATCATAGTTTGTTTCAGCTGCCCACGCTCTTGTGCTTTTGCGTTCCACATTGCCTGTGAAATAACAGAAAAAAATCAATTTAATTTAGGCAATTGCCCAAAATGAGCTAAATTTTTCGATAAACTTGTGCTAAATCGAACTGAAATATTTGCCCGTTTTCGTGCAAATTCTAATTCAAAGAATTGTATTATGTCCATAATGTATTATCACAATATTTACAAGTCCCTGGTCATAAGCAATCATAAAAATATGTGTATCATTTCTTGAACAATATTACTGTAGCCAATTAAATAATGGGCAGTAGGAAGATCTCATGGCCATTAGCTAACCACAAACACAATGTCAAGAGTGACTGGCTCAAAACAAATTGATGAGTTTACCAGAGTTAGTTCCTTCAGAAGACAACGCCGAAGATCCTGCATCTCCTGCAGCCTCAGGGTCTGCTGTATCCGGACTGACATCCTGATCGGGGTCCTCTTCCCCAAACAACTGGTTGAACAGATGTTTAGCCCACACAATGCAGTGTATCGGCTCAGATGGTGTGTTACGAATAGTGCAGCCGGGGAATGACTTCTGTGGGGCCTTTGGCTGGCACTCGTAGCATTGGGTCAGCCCTTTCTTGATGAGTTCCACCTGGAGTATACAAGATTTTGGGGATATCTAGACATATTTAAGCTTTTTAAATAAAATAAATATTATAATGTAAAATTTTTTGAACATGAGAATTGAAGACATATTTTAAAAATATTTTATTACAGATTTGATTGATGACTACTATTTAGTTAGATTAGTCTAAGGTTGGTTGGATATATGATGGAGGGTATAATTACCTGTCCAGCATAACCGGCCGTGCCAGTCTCAATCAGAGGCACATTAGCAGCGAGACACATCCGATTGACGTGGTTCCGTGCTACACGGTTGTCGAGGGCATTCATCACAATGTTGAACTGTTTGAAGTATGATACCCCGTAGTCATTGCTGGAATTTAATAATTAAACTTGTGTAATAAAGTGCTGTTACTTCTAGCTTAAAATGAATATGACACGAGGCATTAAATTTATTTTATTTTCATTGTAATTCAGTTGCTCTCAACCAGGACTCTTATGGATGATGTAACAGAAATGATCTGTTGAGAGAAATTATTTTTTTTTGCACCCACATAACATTTTCTGTATGACACAATGGTTGACTTTTAATAATTGTATTTTATGTAATAATATTGTCAATAAGATAACTATGAGTAATAATTAATCTGACACATTAGTAACACAACACACAAAGTAATAATTGCCTTGTAAGGTGATTTAACCAGTGTCAATTTCACCATAGTTCACTTGTTACATGTCTTCTATCAAAATTGAACAAATGTTTACTGAAATTGTTATATTTTACCAGTTTCAATAAGTAAATAGTATAAAACAAATGCAAAGAAGTAACCAGCATATATTCGGTAAGCACAAGATTTTTAACAAATTTAATTATTATTTTGATAATTTATTCCAGAAGGTTTATAGAATATGAGCAGGCCAGGTCACTAGTACTAAAATAAACATTTACCTTATAACACTGTCATGATGTGCAACTATATTAACATTGGGATTAAAGCTGAGTGCACTGTCCTTTGCCACCTGGGCCTTCGACTTCCCGACATGCTCCTTGTGGAACAGGAATTGGCGGTTGAGATTGCTCACATCTATTGTGTCCAGATCAATCTAAAAGAAAAAAAAAACGACAGATATTAATGTATTGGCTACCATCCGTCCAATTTTACCCGGTTTTGGTATGTCGAAGGTGTCAGAAGGCGGTTTTGATGGGTTATTAAAAGTGTCATAGTGTCTTTTGTTTTTGTGGTGTCTTGCTTAAAGGTATTGATAGTAGGAAATAGTCCGAAAATGACGATAATAATACAGACTTCAGTGTTCTATTTTGATATTACGTCAAAATATTGTTTATAATCACAATCACTTTACAACCTCCTACGTCACAAGGCCGCATTTATACTTCTAGTATTGTTGGCAGATCTTATATGACCTAAAAGATGTTAACCATTCGAAATAAGAATTATACACTAAGGAACTTACAATTTCTATCTGCGGAAAACCGGTAAGCACAAGATTCTTCAAGATTTCACAACCTATGCCGCCGGCACCGACAACCAATATTTTTGAATTAGCGATAGCTTCAGTTAGTTTCTCATCGAAAACACCGGCCACTCTCGCAACCATCTTTTATTTAATATTAATTTTGCTATAAATGAGGATTCTTTAGCACAAATTTACTCGTGTCTGCGAAGTGTAATGCAAATTGCAATGCAAAATGCAAACGGGCATGAAATATGAAGGCATAAGACAACTGTCAAAGTCGGCGTCATGTCATCAATGTGTGCGTTTAGTTTCATATAGGGGTAGATGATAAATGGATGGTAAATAAATATGTCTTTGCATAAAATTAATTGAAAAGTGCTTATATTTCTTTTTAAATTGTTACAATTAATTCGGTGTTTTACCACAGATATTTTGTGTTTTACTAATGTTATCACAGATATAAAAATATTAATGTTATAAATTGCACGTGCGTTTTGTTGTACAGAGAAAAAGTAAACTTTTTCGAAGTTTGGACACAGAAATTTGATGTATGAAAACTACAGAATTTTCTACTTACAACTCTGTTTATAAGGAGTACTGTTTATAAGGCCTTGACTAACCACACGGGCCCATTGCGGTTTGGTGAGTTTTAATGGCCTTGTCTCATACACCTTCCTTATCCATCCTTAAGGAAGCGTGGGCGTGGTGTGGACCTTTTTTTTGTTGATCTATTGCTATTACAGATTATAAGAACATTATGTAAAATGTTCTTATATCTGTGGCGTGGATGCAAGTAATGTAAAGTAATATGCATTTAGTGTGAAAATATATTAATGTATTTTTTCAAAGGAAACTATACATATGGAATTAGTAGGTACTCCGTACAGTACCTACTAATTCCATGACTATACATAATATGGAATGATCTTGATCATACCTAAAATGGGATACCATTGGGAAACTAACTCAATGATACCCACTGAAACTAAAATTAGCATACACATCAAATGCTCAAGTAAATCTGATATTTCCATCTAGGCTTGACCCTATCGAAGTCGAGTTCTGACATGAGGAATAAGGAAAATATTCCCACGAAGAATTCGCCACTATATTAGCTACCAAAATAAATTACTACGTCATAAAGGTCAGCAGGTCAGCAATTTCATATGCGGTTGTCTGTACTTCAGAAAAGCCTACCATGCATTCTGTTTGAAAAACGATCGTTTATACGATTGGTTCTGGCGTTTTGTCACTAGCAATTTGGGTCAATTTATTGAATCCTCCGAGCAACGATTCCCTCATCACCTTGAGAGAAATTAAAGATTACGACGATGTAAATCAAATTAGGGTATGAAACGCAATGAACACCATCATAAGAAGATCCTCACAGTGGTGTATTAGAGAATGAAGGGGAGGTCAAGATATGTAGGTGAGTTTTGGAAAACAAATGGGCACTATTTTCCGAGCCAGTGGCTAACTATTATTGTTTACGTTTGCGGTTTGATCTTTGTAATGATTGTCGGGTTCACCACCTTCTAAAGCTTTATCACAACTTCGGTTTTCTGAACGATTTCCAACCGAAATGGGGCGCAGCGAGCGGTCACGCCAAAGGCATTCAATTCAGTTGGTAGCTACCTATTATGGGTACCATTTATAACTTAAGCGGGATGAAAGGTACCCTATGTCCTTCTCAATACTTCAAAGTATATATTATATGCAAAATTTCAAGAAGATTGGTTGAGTAGATGAACCTGAAGAATTAACAAACAAATAAACTTACTTTTGCATAAATATAAGGATTTTCCCATGCTTATAATAACAAAAGGAAAAAAAAAATACACGGGTTTCTAAACGCTTTATTAAAAAAAAGTGCTTATTTTTCATTGAGATTTCTCTCATGTGTGTGCGCGAGATAAGTACTTTACCTAATTGCGGGTTCATGATGTTGTAAGAGTTTCATTATTATTTCTGACTCGCTGGGTTTACAAAAATTAATGGGACAAGATAACGGAAATTAAGTATTGTCAAGGTTTGCTTGTGGTCAGTTTCGTGGGCGTAGGTAATAAACGGTAAAAATGGTGTAAATAAATTAACTTGTTTGAGTATTTGTGGGTGGTTAGGTACCTACAGGTATAGTAAGTAGCTTTCGGCCCTACGACGCTACCGTCGTTTTTATTCTAGTGTGAATATTCACTTGTGATGTTGGTTAAGTGAAATGAAATCAATTCACTTGTGATGTTGGTTAAAACAACATTTATCCTAACTAATATTATAAATGTTAAAGTAATTAAGTTTGTTATCTCTTCACGCACTACTCAACCAAACTTCTTGAAATTTTGCATACATGTAGTTTGAAGTATTGAGAAGGACACAGGGTATTTTAATCCCGGAAATGTGATAGTTGAGTATAAAAATAAACAAAATAACTTTATTTTAGGTAACTAAGACCCATAAATTTATACAAAATAAATACAGAAATTATTAGGAACTTTTTTCAGATATTTTTAACAAGACAAGTTATTAAAAAATAAAGTGTCATTTATTATTAAGTTCAGGTAAATAATGATTAAATAAAAATTGATAAATCGTCTCTGTTGGTCATCATATCTTACCGGCAATCAGTTATAACTATACTAGAAATGTGTCCCAGCCTTGTAATAGATCCCTATTTCTATAATCTGTTCATGTAAATCTTTATTATCAAAACCTGATCAAGTTTAGTCAAAGTCTCAGTAATGCCTCCGAAAGGAAAAAAAGGTACGTTTATCACTACATAATAAAAAACAAAGTCGCTTCCAGCTGTTTGTCTGACCCTATGTATGATCTTTAAAATGATGGCAATGTTCATTAATTACCTTTTATTGGAATAGGTAAGGATGCGAAAGCGAAACCCGCTCCACCGGTGAAAGGCGCCAAAGAACCTCCTCCGAAGCCGAAGAAGATTCCGCCCCCACCCGCCTGCTTCACCCCCGAAGACTTGGCCAAGTTCAAGGAGGTGTTCAAGGCTCATGACGAAGATAATGTTGATAAGGTAATAGAGGATTGATTCTGAAATCTTCGTTTCTTTCAGGTCTATTTTTATCGAAAGTCACATTTTTATAACTAAAATATAGTTTCCACCATAAAGCAAGTTTGTCATTTGACCATTAAGCATTTGGTATGCGTAATTTGAGAAAGGACTGGAGCCTAAGCTAGGAAAGACCTGTATTTCATTATTTATTTAGTAAATTTACTTTCAGTAAATCAGAGAGGATACCCTCTTTAAGATGAAGTACATGTGGATCGATTACTGATTCAGGAATTTGCTCATTCTATTAGGATCCCCTATCCCAGTCCAGGGGGTTATACAGCACTCACACTCACTTTCAATCAGCCACTTCCATCTCCCGACGGATTATGAAGTAACATTAGGTAAGCTCTATGCGAAGTGGAGACGACGAAGTAAGTAAGTCGACCCTGGGCTCCGACGTTCAACGGCTGGGGATGAAACGGGAAAACTGTCAGATGAAAGGGATTAGGACCTTTATAAATGCTTGTTCCTTGAATATGACCATTACATTTCCTGCTGTGAATGTACGAGGCAAGCAGTCCCAAAGATGGTTGACGTGAAGTAGGCGACCAGTCGCAAAGCCGTAGCCGTATCATCAATAATTTTAGGTTTATATTTCAAGTAGATTCACGGCTGTTATGGCTTTGAGACATTACAGCCGTGAATTTAACTGGAAAACGCTTGCCAGGCATTATCTGGTGGTCTGTTTTCGTAAACTCTAGTGAATTTACAGGCCAATGGAAATAAAGTCTAAACAAAACAAAAATACGCGCCATATATTTTATTTACCGCCAGTGATTTAGGTCCTGCAGCTAACGTCCCCAGCGTTAGCCTTACACAAAAGTTTAGAATATTGGTTTACAACGGCCGCTAGACCCCACAGGGGGTAATTTTCAAATTAGAGGTAATGACAATGATATATAAATTGTTAAAGATAGCCTCTTTGTGCTAAGCATGCGATATGATTCGACAATGATCGCTTCGTAGATTGTTAAAGCGACATACAAGACAATATACAAAACATACGTTTATACATTTGATATTTTCGTATCGCGTCGCATCGCGAAGTTTGCCTCAATGATCTTACGTCTTACGGATCCATAAGAATTTAATATTTTTAAAACAAATATATTATTTCGTGTTAAGTCACGATTTCACAGTGACATTGTTGGAAACCTAAACATCCAAATTGGTTTAAGTTAAGTTAGCGCAGCGATAATGGAAAATGATCGCTTATGCGATGTGATAAGTAGGTACCAATTTCGCGCGGCTTACGAGAGTGAACTTTCTGTAATATTACTTATTCTATGTCAACGTTTTGCAAGCTTTTCCGGTTTATGTCGCATTTGGCTGCAAATTTGCTGTACGTGCAATGGACGGCTAAATAGGTTAAGGGCTCGCTGTCGCAACAGTTTGACAGTAGTATGATTAGCACATTGGTTTACCTAAAATCATTGCAAATTCGCTCTTATCGCGCGCAACATAAAAGTCTTGACATGCAATTGACGGTACACGCAGCTCTTTAAAGGACTAGGATTTTTTACGGCATGATTTATTGTAGTGAGCCAGAGTAATAACCGGTTTATTGTTATTTGTTAGAGTAAGTACCGCGTATGATTGCTTTGTACTCTCCGAATCATATAACAATCTCCTTTTTCTCTGTTATTTTCAGCATCACTTAACCAAGTACGTTGGTGTAGGCTCCTTCAACTTTTAATTGCGAGCAATAAAATCTAGATTTGCTATAAACTATTAGTGTATATTTCCAGTGTTTATCGAATACTCTTGAGAAGACTCAGATCATATTTGATTTTTTTCATTTTAGAATGCAGATATTTTCAAGATATTATATATAATGCCGTCCATAACAATGATAAATTTTGTTCTCAGGTGCCTATAGAAGATATTCCCCTCATGTTAAGAAAACTAGGTTTCAACCCTAAAACAGCAGAAGTGAATCAATTGTACGTTACATTTCTAGAAGACGATCTAGTCGACACTGTGGAGCTCCACGAATGGTATCAAATGATTGAAGCTAAAATGATAATGGGAGACGACTTCGAGTTGGCTGTGACTAAGGCTTTCGCCGCATTAGGCCATGATGATGAAGAGGTTGGTCTTACAGAGTGGGAACTGCTCAGAACTGAATTGGAGCAATGGGGCGAACCTTTGCAAGAAATTGAATTCATTGACTGGATTCGATTGGCCGTTAAAGATAAGACGTTGAATGTAGAAGAAGGCACTTTCAATTATCCCAAGTTCATTGAGAACATGAATAATAAGGATCATAGATACATCAAGGAGCCTATCAACTTCTTCAAGTTGGACCAGAAGACGCTGGCCGAGATGGCCATGAAGAAGGCAGCAGAAGAGAAGGCGGAGGAAGAAAGAAAGGAAGCTGAGAAGAAAGCTAGAGAAGAAGCGAGGAGACTGAAGATGATAGCTGATGGTTTATTGCCTCCTGATTAAAACAAATTTGGCATGTATTTTTTTCGTTGTTTTTTTTTCTATGGATAAGATTCAATAATGTACATGCTTCTACTGGAGATGATGGAGAGTTAGAGCGTTATATATCGGCAATTTTTTGCTGCAGACCAAGTCGGGGGTGATAGCTAGTTAAAAAATATAAGTTAAGTACAATTTGCATTTAACAGCTCAATTATTAAGGAAGTTTATAGGTTCAAAATTAAAGCCGGCGTCGCGCTGCCCATTTAAATTAGTTTTATGACACGATTGTGATTATAAAATGAGTGGAGTAACCATTTATGCGACGTAAGTTAAATTGATTTCTTTTCATTTAGTCATTCCATATGTAGTGTGAGTTGCGTATAATGAAGCGACTTGATATTGTTGATAAGACGACCGTGATACATGACTTGAGATCCGAACCTATGTCTTTCGATCATAAAATATCCCACAGTATCAGAAAAAAAATTGCCGTTATTTTTTTTATGAAGGAGAATTCTGAGTGTACATAATAAGAAAAATATCATCTCAAAGCAAAGTTCCTGTTATTTCTCTCCTTCATACATATTCATCTCATACTAAGTACAGCGCTAATAGTAAGTTTGCATAATTGTTGTCTTACAAAGAAATGGCACGCGCAAAATGGCGAATTTGTCGCAAAATTGCGAATATATCTCGCGTGAACACGGATTAATGTTAATCACAAAACGTGACGTTATGTACAACACTACGTGCATATTAATTTAAGATTTGTTACTTATGTTTTGATATGTTTACGTTGTCTGACTTTGAATTGTGAGCCTTTATTTGCTTAATACTTATTCTAAAAATGAGTCTTAAAATATTAGATTTGATAGGATATAGGTATACCTCAATATCAATAGTAGACAATAATTTAGGGCGTAATATGCGCATATTAATGTAATACACCAGTTTGATGTTAGGTACCCAAATAAGGCGAAAACGATAGAAAAATTCCACAATAAATGATCTATCCAATAATGACAACTGCATCAAAATTCTTTAGTGTAGTTTAGGAAAAGTTATAAGCCAAGTAGAGTAAATTAAGAATATGGGGAAAGCCTTTAATTTGGAGATTGAAAACTCAGTTTTTCCCCAAATTTTGGTTCGTATCTGTTTTAACATAAATTGAAAGAACAACTTTTAATTCCTTTAATTCCTTGAATATAAGTAGCAAGTAAATGGATTTAATAGAATATTCTCCTATACAAAAGTTACAAACAGTTCCACAAGTTGATAGGACCGTTAGAGAATTTTGTATCGGGGCGAAATTCTCATTTTCAATTTTCGCCATAACTCCATTTATTTGCCATTCTAAAGAGCACTCAGAGGTATTACGGAAAATCAATGGAGATTTACTAAGTTTAGACCACTTCTGAATTGAAAGAGGCAACTTGTTTACTGCTGAGTTCGAGCGAAAAACAAATTCATAAAGTACAAGAAGCTAATAATTGCGCTCTGAGATCTGTACCATGTGAATGTTGTGTTCCATTATTGGGTCGAAGCTGTCTTTACTTCAGGCAAGTTGTCGGTTCTAAAGTTACAGCCGAATCTTAAAATTTCTAAGGTTACTTTTAGCTGGCAAAACATGTAAGTTTAGTTTTTTCTTTTAACACCAATTTGTATTAGGTACTATTTTTTCAAATATGTTTTCTTTCTTTATGCTTTTGACAAGGACTTCACGACACAATCGCGGGAACATACTATGATAGATAGATCATTTAATAAGTTCATTTTGTTAAAGTACACAGTCATCATTTATTTCATCTTTGATAGCCATATATTAAAAAAAAATGTACGTAGCACTTGCTACGAAACGCTACATGCGCGCGTAGCACTTGCTCAATAAGCTACGAAACTTCTTTGCAACGTTGCTAAGAATGCGTAGCACTAGCTACGAGATCTTCACAATTTATAATAATGTAGGCAGAACGCTTAGAGTTGTTTTCATTAAGAAAGTTTCCCATACTAAGTACTTTTGTGGTTACCTTATTGTTCACATAATTTTATTGAAAATCATCTAAATTGTGTTAAAAGATAAGCTTATATACCTTTCACAAATATATAATTGCTTAATATTCATATTTTCATTAATTTCTCTTAGTACTAATATTTATATTTTACTTCTGTACTGTTTATATTGTACATCTTTATAGTTGTCTTGTTCAAAGTATATTCTTGTTTTTGGTGCAATAAAATACTAAACAAATACTTATTCTGAATGTGAAAAACACAAATATCGCACGAAAAAATTGTAACACTTTTTCAGTTTATTCAGGGTACAAACCTAGCGGAATATGTTCCAATAGATCTTTCGGTATCCCAGATAGCTCGCAACACGACACTTGGCCCCTTTCCAGGTTGAAATAAGGGAAATAAGGGTACGTTGGGTATACATACAAGCACAGATGAGACGCTGCGTATAAATTCATTGAAAATTATCGTTTTTAAAAAATGTTATTTTTGATTATAATAATGATTAAATTATAACAACTTCCATCAAATATACCCGCGCGCGGGGTCCTTTCTAAATCTATTCGTATTTTTTTCAAATAGAATAATATTATTCTTTCAGACTGCAATATAAATGCCCATGGAATTAGTAGGTACTCCGTACAACGAGTCTACCACGTAAATACCCACGATAAATACTTAGAAAAAAAAAGAATACTCATTGCTGTCAATATTAATGTAACACACAAAAGACTTGGCTGTATGGGCTAGTACCCTTTGCCTCCTCAATAAAACGAGGGAATAAACAAAAAAAAAAATTAATGTAACACGCACAGATTTTAAATGTAATGTTTTTAAATCTGTGGTAACACGCATGGAATTAGTAGGTACTCCGTTGTACTTACTAAATCCATGGTAATACGATGAAATTGTGTTTGGATCTGTCTAAATGACGTTTGTATACACCGATTTTCATATTTATGTCGTCTGGGTTATAATAATTCCCAAGTGGAACAATGGATATTCATACAATTTTTCAGGATGGTTTTTGTTCGACTTCAATTTTGTACTTTTACTTATAAGTTCAAACATGGGATTACATTCTTTGTGTCGTATAAAAGTAATTTTCTATAGGGATAAAGGATACATCTGTTTCCACAGTTTTTGTAATCGGATTAAGCCGTAAAACACCTACGTGCCTGGCTGCAGGCGGAAACTTTAAGGTTCCATAACAAAGGCACCTTTATGATATTCTTAACGAACTACCAATTCATTCTCATCTTTTTCGGGTTTATTTACACCTTTTCTGTTAGAAGTCTTTGTATGTTTTTGTTGGAATCGCAACTTTGGTATTGGATTCGTGTTGTTGTTGATTTTGTTATAAAGTTTTGGCGGCGAAAAGGGTTGTTTCAATTAGTTTAACAAACGAAACGACCTTTAAAAAATTAGTACACCTTCGTAATCTATTCTAATGTGATGTTCACATGAAATTTGAAGCGAAGCCGAATAAAGCTTGTAATTTTGAAGATTCGCTGTGATTTTACAACCGGCCGTTATATTTTCGTCATCTATATCAGTAACTAAGTATATTCCATGAAGAATTAAAAAAATTTATCCAATGTACAAATTTGGCCTTCCTTCAATTTTATTATACCTATGTATTGATGTATTCTGCATGTTTTGCTAATACATTCAATCTTATATTTCAAAGGACGTGATAGACTTTTCTTTTCAAGTCGAAACAGCAAACAAATATTAATTTAGACTAGTATTATAGTAGACAGCAATTGCCTTGCGGTGGACTCAAATAGGTGTTATTTTTTGGTAAATTCTTCCCGTATTTTTTGAACGTGCGAAACATATATCAAATTACGGGAACGTTGACTTCATTAAATTAACATAAAGAGCGGTGACGTGAGCACACTGTTAACACAAATACGACGATATCTTGAAGCCACACAGTTATATAATTTTCTGAAGAAAACAGGAAGTTTTACAAGACAAAAAACTTCACAAACAACTTTGGTTGATGTTGTATGCTTCACGAATAACAATCCAAATCCAGAGATCGAATCCAGAGCATCAAATCTGATAAGCTCATAATAATATAATAAACAATAACTGATATAATGTAATAAACTCATATATCGCCATAATGCCTCTTTTTCCACTTTTCTTTCCCGGGTCTCCTGGATGAAATTTCTATAGAAATAAGTAGTACCTTTGTACTTAGTTTCCTATTTGAAGGTTTTATATTTAAACATTGGATGTTGTGTACATAAATAAATAAAATGGAACAACAATTTATGAGGGAGCACGATTTATTTTTTCACAAGAATAAAACCGCAGCGCAGTGTAATGGTTACAAATAATAAAAAGAAGTCGCGCCGAAGAAGCATAGAAGAAGTGTCTGTGTGAACGCGATTAACTGACAGATTTACACAGAGTAGTGTACACTGTGTAAATCTGTCAGGTACTTTTTTAAGTTATTTATGTAATAGATAGTGTTATTTCTGATGAAGGTTTAGGTGTACAAACTATAATTGTTTTACCCGAGCGAAGCCAAGACGCTAATATCTCACTAGTTTCCCGAATTGCAAAAGCTTCATTTTCCGATTGAAACAAAATCCCCTGTTCCAATATCACGTGTATGAATCAAGCATTATAAGCCCGCATTCACATCGCTGACAGTGCACACGATTGTGCACACATTGTGCATGCGCGGGATATTAAACGCTGCTATTGTTCTTGATTGATTCCCAAGCCGAATTGGGAATAAAATGTGGGAAAACCATGTAACGAGCTTTAGAAGTGCAATTTGCTAATGTTCACTGGAGGTCCCAGGTTCGATCTGTCAGGTCTTGATGGAAAATGATCTTTTTCAGATATTTATCTACACTTATAATATTAAAAAATATATAAATAAATATATTAGGACAAATTACACAGATTGAGCTAGCCCCAAAGTAAGTTTTCGACTTGTGTTATGGGATATTAACTCAACGATACTATATATTATAACATGTACATATATAAATAAACATCCAAGACCCGGGCCAATCAGAAAAAGATCATTTTCCGTCATGATCCGACTAGGGATCGAACCCGGCACCTCTCGATTCAGAGGCAAGCACTTTACCACTGCGCCACCGAGATCGTCATATAATATCGTTGAGTTTCTGATCTGGGAATAACACAAATCTTGAACTTACTTTTTTGTTATACCAATCTGTGTGATTTTGTCCAAATATGTTAATATTCTTATAATATTTTGAAGACTAGTATTGGTTTGATGATGGGTTACAATGTTAATGTTTTGCATTCACTGTGCTATATCTATTTTCTGAATATTGGAAACATTAATTCTTCATTGATACCTATTCGTTCTCAAGCTGTTACCTCCACTTCCATCAATCAAGTAACAAATCACAAACACACTTTTGTTTCACCAAATTTTGCGGTATTTTGGGAAGTGAGCTGAGTCAGCTGTTTGCATATTTTCAATTTCGTGTTTGTCAAGATAAATCTTTTAATCAAACGATAGAGGTCGCCTTTATGGCTAATTTTATTAAGAGTTAGTTGTATTTTCCATGTTTTTGGGTCGCTATTGATAGTCTAACATAGTTTTGTCTGTTACAGGTTATCGTTATGGCCAATTTCGAAGGTTCAAAAGCAGTTTTCATTTGCAGAACACTGACTGAAATTAATTTCACAAGCTTTTATTTAACTTGTAATGTAACTATGTCCTTATGTCTTGCGTGGAATCTTGCAACTCAAATTTGAAGATCTTTAACCGATTGAGTAGCTTGTAGGCGATTTCACGAATCTGACACCAGTGTTAGCAACAACACACTCTATGTGATAGTGATGAGCTGAAATTTTGTACACATTTAGTTTGGATGACAATGATCAGATGCAGCATGATCTGATGGTGCACCCAAGCACGACTTCATGCATGACCCACGCCACGGGCGGGTACAATGCAGATTTTCGTTGCTATTGATATTTATGGCAAATTTAACACGCGGATACATCTGTCAATCCATAAAAGACGTATGATTTACGGAGACATGGAGCATTGAATAGACATAAATCAAATTGGAATGACGACGCATCAAGTTGATGGAGATGAATCGTCCATTCTATTCTCGAAGACAAATTTATTGGTGCCTCGCTGTGCTACGATTGGATTTTCTTCATGACGATTAGTGTTTTAAATGTAACGAAAGTAATTATATTTTTGAAGTGATTTAGTTAATTTTTTTAAAAGCATTTTACGGTACTAGCTTTGGCCGCAGAAAGAAAGAAAGAAAACATTTATTTGCCAAAAACATGAGTACAAATAGACAAATTAATGTCAAAATGAATTAGACCTACACGTTTTACCGAATATAGGTATGCAAATATAAATAAATAAAGAGGAGCATGCTATCCACTACAAATCCAAAATTACATTTTGTGTGGGTTTTTATATTGCATACTAATATTATAAAAAATAATGTTTTTTTTGTTTGTAATGAATAGACTCAAAAACTACTCGGCCGATACCGTTGAAATTTAGCTTAGACGAACGGCTACTTTTTACGGTTCGATCCGAATGCAGCCGAAATAGAATAATAAGGGAGCCACATTAGCCAAAGTTGAGTGAGTGAGGATGTCAGTTACTCAATCACGACTAATCTATATTCGATTCAAATAAAATCCAAGGAGTGTAGCTAATGATCTTGAAGCATGAAGGAACTGATTTATATTAACAACATTTCTCCTGCAAAGAAACAGAATTCAAAACGCAAATTAAACGAAAATTACTTTTGGCCAAAACGGTTGGCAGCGTCTTAAAATATAATTTGTCTTTCATTTGACAAATTGAATGTTTTGATACGTTTTTAGTACAAGATCAGCCTGGTTAGTATTTTTTTAACAATGTTTAAATTGGGAGAAACTTCTTTTGAACAATGTTTTAATATTAATTAATTGATTAATTAATTTGGACAAACGATTAGTCAACGAAAACGACTGCCCAAATCCTTATTAACCTGCCCGAGCAAATCAAATAACTCATTTTAATTTGGACGGAGTTTTCTATTATATATACCTATAATAAACTCTACAAATTTTTGCACACAGCTTGAATAAAAATATAACACATCTTCGGAAAAGAGAAAAGCTACAAATGTCAAAATAGTAAATGGAAACAAATCTTCGAGGTAAAACATAAATAAACAAATAAATAAATATATTAGGACAAATCACACAGATTGAGCTAGCCCCAAAGTAAGTTCGAGACTTGTGTTATGGGATACTAACTCAACGATACTATATTTTATAACAAATACACACATAGATAAACATCCAAGACCCGGGCCAATCAGAAAAAGATCATTTTCCATTTTGACCCGACCGGGGATCGAACCCGGTACCTTTCGGTTCAGAGGCGAGCACTTTACCACTGCGCCACCGAGGTCGTCATAATCTTGAAGAATAATTTTCGCAGACATTTTTAGATCGCAGCTCTTCGTCTATTTATATTCCTGACTTCCTTCTGTTTATAATGGAACAAATAGAAATCCCATTAGCTCCAGATTGTAGATAAGGAAGACGACTTCCTGTAATTGAGGCTTGTTAGTTCTGGATTATAATGTTCACGAGATACAACACTGTGTTCGGCTTAACCACGAGGGCCAGTCACACGGAAAAATAATGATTGAATGTTGTTCTTTTGTTATTTTTAGAATCGTAATACGTTGCAGAATATCCCTAAAAGAAAGTACGGTATATCGATTCCAAAAATATGGAGGAAAACTATCACAATTAAGTTGGCTTTATAAGTTTACGAGTAATAGTCGAGCAACTGTATTCTACTATAATATCTACTATATATAACCCTACACTGTGCGTGGTACGACACGCACTTGACCGGTTTAGTGTCAGTGTGTAGTAATTTAGACCGGTGAGATTTTATCCTATTGCTACAAAAATAAAATGACACCAATTGAAATTTTAGATTAGATATGATATTTGAGAATCCCATGATTTATTCAAATATATTTTCTCAAATTTTATCTGCGTGACTTAAGGGCCCAGTTTTCAGAAGATCATACGAGCACGTAAAATCGGCTTAGAGAGTGGCCGTCCGGAGATATCGGGTTATACCACAGACTTACACACTCTATCGCTAGTTTGAATTGACATAAATAAAAAATTCGTAACTAGCTGTGTCAATTTGGTATTAAAACTACGCTATAACATCTTGATAAATAAAGTACAATATTTTTTTTTACAATTAGATGATATATTTTACATAAATGCCTCACACAATCGCGGTGTTGTTAATGTAAATTATAAATTCATGTATATCGTAAATATAACCTGAATGTCTTCCATCAAGTCAATTTATATGAGGCTAAGTATGACAGAGACTATTTATTGGGAGTCAAAAATTCTTCCATACCACACCTACTTCAATGAGAACATTACTACCATACAATAAAATATATTTTGTTCGCCAGGCAACTATACATCCTAGTAACTTACTAGAAAAATATGAGCTAGTTCTAGTAAGTAATGTCTATAAGAATCTAATGACGAATATTGAATATCCCATTAACTATAATCTAGTACGTAATACCTATATAGGTACATGTCAATGAACCACTCTGAAATTAAGCGAACGGCCTTCGCCGCCTGTAATCTGCTCAACTCATTACTGCTATTAGCATCCTCTAAATGTCACGTGATACTGTTATCTTGTTTGTTGGCCCTGCAACAATATTTTACTAGCTTTTATTTAACTTGTATGTATGTAATACCTAGCATTTGCCCGCGGATTCTATAGAGATACAAAAAAGTTTTTTCTTTTTCGGCCAAGCTATTAATTTGATCACCAAAGGTCAGAAGTGGAAAGTGAATAATGAAATTTAGTTTCTAAAATAACATCCACCGTTTTATTCAAATTCCATTCCTCTAAATTGGTTAAAGAAAAAGGTAGACGAAACAAAATCACTGACGATTCGTATAGAATTTTTCGACCGGTAAATTCACAAAACCATTCGGTGTACTGGCTCTCTAATTACTTAACTGTCGAAAAAAGTAATAAAAAATAAAAAAGATCGCTCTTTCGGGATTCAAATGGTATTTTAAAAATCGAATGTTTTTTTTTTTGTATTGTGTGCAACGATGTGTCTCTTTAAAACAGAAGAATAATACAGTGACTGCGGCACAAAGTAGCCTTTGATTTTACAACTGGAAGCCCTGCTGAAAACAGCCCTCTTTGAGAATGCTATCAATACTTCATCGCCTCGTACAACATCCGCGGAGGGATATGGACTGGTTTTATTCTATTCTAGGGCGGGAACCTCACGCCGTCAACTGCTGAAACTAAACGGTAGCTAGTAAAGACTTTAGAAGGAGGAACTTAAAAAGCCATTAAAGTAAGCCCTTGTAGAATTTGCCAGAATGTGGATTTTTCTAGTTTCAGCAACATTTTGAATTATTACAATAAAGTGTCTAGTTTTCTCTTTGGAAAATTCAAAATGTAGTTCGCAGCTAGGATGTTAATTCTGCCAAACGTCACAATCGTGTTTTGGTGGTATTTCGATAGTTAGTATTTCTTATTGTTTGTCTAGTAAATTGTTATTGTAGATTATAAAATTACAACAGAATTTTAATAATTTAAAGGTTCATTTTTGACTTCAGACTTCGCGGTGATATAGCCAGAAGTGAAAGCGGGAACACGCGAAGTTTAAAGAGAGATTGCGTGTGAGTAGGTAAGCTTTACTATTATTTTGATTTAACGTTAACGGAATTGACAACCAAGTTAACTTGCTCATAAATTAGTTATGAATACGCAAACTGAACGAGCGACACCGCCGCACTAAGTTATCGCTAACTAAGAGTCGGTTGCGCCAGTCAACTTTGGCCTTAACTTATAACAACGCGCCGCCGTGGCTTGATAATATTATGTAATTTCCGTTTTTATAGGCTCGTTTGGTCCATTTATCTTTTCCCTCCATATTTAACTTTTCCTGTAGTTTATTTATTTATTAAGATATACACAACAGGATACAATCAATTTAAACAGATATACTATAACAAAAGTTAAGAGCCAGACTGTGACCTAAGAATGAGTACACACAACATGTTAACGTCGTTATAAAAACATAGTTCCACAAAGTAAAAAAGTACTAAGCAAAACATAAAAAGTCTTTATAATTATACTGGTAAACGTGTGAGAAATATATCTAACTAGTTTCGCGACGGGGCTTCGCCTCTGTAGGAATTTTGGGACAAAAAGTAGGTATGCATCCTATGTGCTAGCCCTGGTTACATTCTTCCCGTAAGTAAACATCGAAATTTGCATCATTAACAAACATTTTTATACGCTCACAACATATGAGTTTAGAGAAGATTTAATATAATGTACTATATATGTACACATATTCATGTCTGGCGTATAATTTGGGTATATCAAACCCTAAATAATTGTATTTTACGGTCCCGTAGACTCGGCAAGATTGAAAATGGCAGATCATATCTACCCACGTCTTTCTGCGAAAAGTCTGGGTTCAGCCGATTTACATGGCTACTAGCTGGCACAGAAATTGTATTGTAGGTTACCTTTCGTAAATTGGTAATGTGCATGGATTTAGTAAGTACTTCAGAGTACCTACTAATTCCATGGTAATGTCATACATATTTGAGGCTAAAAACAGTCTTGACATACTGACAACAGATCGCGTGGATTCTCCGTGGTTCCATTTTTTTCCTTTTAGGCACGGAGACCTAAGTATGAAAAAAAAACAATTTACATAGTGGTTAAAATAGTGGTTTAAGTCTCCGTTTAAGATAATTTTACAAGCTTTTATTTTATTTTCACCTGTCCCGATGTTTGTCTGTCTGTATTCGAATCTTTTTTCAATTTCCTAGAGTTGAATTTTCTCACGTCGCTTCAGTTTCCGTGATAAAGAATTATTATAATAAGCATGACCTGACTTTTACAAAAACCTAAAATGACGACAACATCGAAAATGTGACGTGAAAGTGTATTGCGTAAATGACTTATTATAATACTCGGCTTAGTGGTTACATATCATATACAGTATATAAACATCCGGTTAAAATCAGTGAGTAATTTATTATTCTAGCAAATCCTTCAGTAAACTGGATTGGCGCAGGTGAAACCGGTTTAATCTGGATATCTAATTACATGTTTGTATTTAGAATTTATGTGATTATGTGTGACGCAGTGTGACACAATATGTAATAATTTGAATGATATTAATAAGTGCAAAGTACTGTAATAATATTAATTTAGTTAAAAAAAATCGTTTTAAATCTACATCAAATCAATAATATTAAGACAAAAAAAAACATTATGTAAATCAAGTGAATGAAACCGGACCAAACCCTATAACTATACCTAATGCACAGAAATTAAATTAAAAAACAAAAACCACTCTCTCTCATCTTTGCGTGTTCAGAGTTGCAATCGGAGCTGTGACGCCCCAAAGCCCAGGGTTCAAATGGGTTCAAGTAAAACACAGGCTTTCATAAGGAATTTTAAGGTGAATACTTTTTTGTGATATGTTTGTTGATGAAGGAGTGAAGTTTATTTTTTCGATAGCAATAAAAGTAGTTTCCACGTTGACATTTTACATTGCACTGTCGCTCATATTAATCAGCTGATTGAAAGGGCGACGAGCACTCAGTTCAGTCGTCCAGCCTCCACTGTCTTCCAATCAAGTAATGGATTAGCGTCAGCTTCCCGCTCCGGTCTGTAGCAACTTTGAACTTGTTATTTTTTACATTAATGAGAAATTTAATTGTTTTCTTCATTACCCAGCATACATCTAGAAAAATATTATTGGAATTATATAAAACACGGAGTTTAATTTTTTCAAGTCTTTGTCCACATTTAATTTTTCAAATCAATCCAATGTTTTGACGTCCAAAAAGGACTAACAAACACACTTTCACATTAATGAGTGGTTCACAGAGCGTTTCGACCGCTGCGGCTGCGCGGTCATTACAATCATTCATAACATAGACATTACTGCAGTACAGAGTAATTAATCTAAAGTCATATAGCAAAACTCATTCTTGTCTTTGTTAAAATTTGAAAAATTGTAATGACAGCGTGACCGCAGCGGTCGAAACGCTCTGCGAACCACCCTAATATGGATTAATGTAGATTATTGTGCTAGATAGGGAAACCAGCTTTTGCCCGCGGCTTCGCCTATGTGAATTTCCCATTGGAACAGGGAATATTTCATTTTCCGGAATGAAAGGTACCCTATGTCCTGCTCCAAATTACATGCATGCAAAATCTCACGATGATTGGGTAAGCAGATGAAGCGTGAAGAGGTAACAAATAGCTTACTTTTGCATTTATAATATTAAATAGGATTTACTTTCTATAATAAATAAAATTCTCTTCTTCATAGTCGTATTCCTCATGACTGAGGGTCGTAGTCATTACATGGAATGAAACACTTTCTTGGCATTATTTATGGAGTGGTTTGCCATTGTCTTCTTCATTTCACATACAAGTTAATAATCAACAAGTGTGCAGGTTTTCTCACGATGTTTTTCCTTCACCGGAAGAGATACATGAGTCAGATTGGTATACAAACTCATGTGGTACGAGTAGGATTCAAACCTGGGACCTTTCAATCCTCAGGTGGGAGTTTTAAAATTTCACCACCACCGCTTCAAACCGCTTCAAATAAAATTAGGCGTCTGTTTTTTCGTATGCCTTGGAAACATACTTTAGTAATAATGTTAAGTCAGACATATGGGTGTGTTGACATAAAGCCTAAGGCGAGGTCGTTAGATCTACGCGATATGAACACTAACGGGATGACTATCTATACATATAACAAAACTGTAACTGTGCTATGTCTGTACATAGGAGATATTAAAGAAAAATAATTTTAGGGCATGTTTATGGGACTAATGTAAGACAAATCTATTTTATTAGATTTTTCGTCTGTCTGTCTTTATAAATTATGTGCATATGAAGATCAAAGTGTAATGATGACACAAATATACACATCGGTTTAAATATATGGGTTCACTTACAAAACAGTCAAAAACTTTGTAATTAAAGTGAAGTTCAACAGCCCAATAAACCACAGATAATATATGTCATGAGTCTCTCCTCGTGTATAAGTCAAATATGAACCTTTTAATTGCCATTGAATTAATTTGAACGGATATATTGTACGTTGATTTAGTGCCGGCTTTTGAACTATATGTCTGAAAATCAGCTTTATCTCCAACGCATTATTGTTGGGGATAACAGAAGCTGAGAACTTTGTCACCTTATTATTAAACTAATATAAATATTGCTAATATGTTATTTATGTCTATTTAATAATAAGTTTGGCAATAAAGTGTTTTTTTATTTTTTTATAGCTGAGGTGGGTGTCGATTCTCATAAAATTGAAGTTCATTTGGTCAATTTTCACCAATTTTCGAAGAATCTAAGATTGTAAGTATATTCACAATCGAAAAATTTCAATCGATCGATATGCGTTTGATTGAATTTTTTCGATTATTATTTTTTTGTGAATGCAGAAACTATGTTATTGCAAATTGTGGTCACCCCAAAAACAAGACAACTGTCAATGACAAGTCAATTAGTGACTGTTTTCGTGAATTTCTTTTAGCTTTTATTTTCTGTAGTGGTCGTTCTGTATTGCCAGTACTTAGTAGATTTTTAAGAAGTAATCTATAATTTAAAATTTGATGTGAAAAAGTGCCCATTAATGTTTAATTTCTACGTAAATGTCACTTGGTGTTGGTGATTCGTAAAATGCGGCGTAAAGTCCTTTGTATCTAGCGCCCTGGTCGGGCACCTAACTGCCGCCCTGCGGCACTGCGTCTATTTACACAACTCCATTTAATAATTTTCGTAAACAATGAACGTGACAACTTGAGACATTAGGGAGTTAACGCAATTGTAGGAGTTTGTTTTGACATCTGCGCCAGTTTCTGTTCGGTCAACGAACAAATTAAATATGGTTGAGAGAATAATTATTACTATAATTTATTTATACCAATAGCTTTTGAGAGCATGTGGTTTATGAGTTAGGAAATAAAAGTCGCTCCGCAGACGTTTACACAAAATGGCGTGAGTTGCATTTTTCTGCGCATGTTAAAGTTAACGTCAAACTTGACCGTGTCACCCACCTTTTACATCATATAGAATTTCTGAAATCTCAAGTATTGATACACACGTTATTAATTTCGAATTTGGTACCATTTAATCAGCGCCGGGCGTCTCAACCGCTGGACTACCTTCAAAATGTACAGCGCTGACATTCTGACATGTGGTGACAGTTTTGTATGGAATGTTTTATGTACAATAAATTTATGATTCAACACGATGTTACTATACTATTGATTAGCGCGCTCAGAATACGATAGTGACGGTTAAGTTACTTCTTATTAGACGGTCATTGGATGGGTGGCCAAAAATATATTATCTCTAGCTTCTTTTTTGCAGTCGTTGAAACCAGTCAATCCGCATTAGACCCGCGTCGTGTTGGGTCATAGTTTAAACTATCCCGCGTATGGCGACAAGTAGCGTAGCTGCATAGGCAATAATAGCGTTCCCAAAGAGGTTTAACGTCAAGCAGTCGCTTGTGCGAGATTTTCAAAGGTTTTTTTTTACGCTGATCCCGGGCATCGCGGCGTCATAGCCCCGAATGCTACTAGGGACATGCGAAGATGAGAGAGTCAGATATTATTAGTAGCATTAAACTGAGAAAATAAACTCAAAATTTGTTATTCATATTTATATTACCTTACCACTATATATATATATATATATATATATTCAGACTTGTTCATATTAAAACGGTTCTTCCGGACAATATTCCGTTTGCCTTATTTACTTTAGTAAATTTCGTCCTAACTTACCTCTCGAGCGTGTAGGCAAACGAAGCCGCGTGACTGAGCAATCCGGAGGATACATCAAATGTACCGACATTGATTTATAGAGGTCGCTGATTGCAGGGTACACCTTTTCCATCTCAGTTGCCCGGAGCCCTGGGTGAGCGATAAAAGCAGCGAGGCAGCGCGACGGGGTTGTCTAACAATTGTTTATATTTAACTGCTTCAGGCCTCATTGTTATCTGCCATACAGGTATTTTGCGCAGTGCAACGTTCTGTCATTTACCTGAGACACGGGGCACATTCTTATCCTTATGATATATTATTAAACTATGTCCTCTGCCGCGTCTGCCTGTTCGCGATAAACTCAAAAACTACTGAGCGGATTTTCTTGCGGTTTTCACCATTAGATATGATTCCTGGGGAAGGTTTAGGTGTATGTGAGTCAAGCCGGGATGGGCCGCTAGTATAATAAAATAAATAAATAAGACTAAGTAAATAAATAAGAATAAGTAAATAAATATATCATCAATCGTCAATCATGCGTATATTTAATTAATTATAATACGTATTTTCCCCATATAAAATGGTTTCAGTTATTTAATCTGGTTTCTATGATAGATTCGGTCTTTGTCGTAGGCGATACATGTGTTAAATATTGGTTTTATTTTATTTTCCTTTCTTTTATATTTTCCGTTATTTGTGGTCAGCTTTAATAATTACTATTTCGTATAAAAATATTTTATTATTCATCCAATTTCTTGCTTTCTTCAATCCAATAGCTGGGCTAGCTATTCACCAGTGAGTTGTTCGTTTATGAAATAATGATGTGACGTACTTAATAATTAATTACGTTATTAGTTTTCTTGACAAAAAAAATCTACTATCTCACAATGATTTTTATTAATATTGACGTGTGTCGTAGCGGCTTATATAAACCGATACAAAAATGTTACGTAAATAAACGAACGAATAGACATAAGTCGTTTGTTATGAACATCCAGAAATCCATTATAAAGGCATAAGGAAAATTGTACGTAAATCATAATATTTCAAGCACACATCGCCTGACGCTTTTGATTGTATGATATTTCGATGTTTTCCCTAATATGTCTGCTGTATTCAATCACAGAGTTTATTTCCATTGTCTCTGTTCTGTTTTTTCCTAATATTTTTTTATAATAAAGTAAATAAATAACTAATAAGTCAATTTTTAAGTAATAGTGGTTGTTTTTTCATATTCCACAGTGAGCAAAGGAGCGAGTGGTTTGCCTGATGGTAAGCAAACACTGCCTTGGACACCAGAGTCACTAATGCGTTGTGGAATTTGGATTGATTTTTAAAACAGTGAAGATTGACCAAATGTGATTAATTCGAACATGTGTCGCGCTGCTTTATGGTGTTTGTTGCTCACCTAGAACAACAGATCACCTAGGTCAGAATACAGTCGACTACATGTTCACCATATACGGATCTTTTGGAATGCATTACGGAATATTATTTATGTGTTGTTGCTTGTACGTTATCAGCTACTTTGTCAAATGCAGAAGACATAAACTTCTTCGCCTTCTTCATTGAGATTGTTGTATTGTGTGTGTGTGTGAACTATGTTTTATTTTGTACAGATATTACTATATTTTTGATAATATTCACTTCTTTCTTCATTGCCATGGCATTTCACACACATCTTCTCTATATAGTATAAAACAAACTCGCTTCCCGCTGTCTGTCCATATGTATACTAAGATCTTTAAAAGTACGCAACAGATTTTGATGCGGGGATTTTTATTTTCGCTCACATTAGGAAAATATAACGGCAAATAATTTATTTAGGGTTCCATTTATCTTGAAAAAAAATACCACTGTATAAAGCAAAACTAAGTGAGGAAAAAGCGCTGCACTACAGCAATCTTCAAGAAAAGCATTGTAAAATTAAAATCTACTCTCTATTTATAAATACGAAACAATTACTTATCTACTAACAAAACTGGTTTTAAAACACCTCGGCCCATAACTTTTAAGAGGGCGCATTCCCGCACACTAACGTCACCAATACATTTTTATCAACTTCATTTGTTTATATGAGCGAAAAAAATATGTTCAGTGTCTATTAGTGAAATTTGTAACCACTTCCACAGTAAATGAAGACGATTTGATTTAAAAACTAATCTAAACAAATTATACTATACTAGAAAATGGTATTTGTTAGAAAGTGTTATAGCTTTCCATCATACAATGTAAGTAGTCACAGTACACGAATTTGGTGGTCAACGTTTTAGATTTCGCAAATTGTGGTAACTGAATCCAATGGAATACTATAATCCTTACATATAATAAAACAAAGTCCTTTGCCGCGTCTGTTTGTTCGTGATAACTCAAAAACTACTGCACGGATTTTCATGCGGTTTTCACTAATATATATTGTGGTTTTTGAGGAAGGTTTAGGTGTATAATTTATTGTTTTTACCCGAGCGTAGAGCAATTTTATCTAATGTAGTGTAATACCTAAATAAAAAACAATAAAATTGTAATGAAGGCAGCCGGTGTGCAGGGTAGGCGCAGCTTTCAAAAAGCATTAGTCGCCGTTACTTAACTCTCGAAAGATGTTTAAAGTCTTGCTGAAGAGTTAAGATGCGTAACAAGTTAATCCTGATTACCAACTGGAATGACTTAATGGATCTATCAGCTATTTAATTAAACGACAAATTGGCGTGAACAGGATTAAAATATACTTATTTTCGATTTTCAATTTAGAATATACAAGAAATATTTAATAATATCTATATATGGACAAATCACACATATTGAGTTAGCCCTAAAGAAAGTTCGAGATGTGTTATGGGATACTAACTCAAAAATATTATATTTTATAACATGTTGATATGTAGACATTGGTTAACATTGAAGACACAGGTCAGTCTGGAAAAGATCATTTTCTATCTTGACCTCGGGACCTCCAGTGTAGCAATCCGGCGTGATGACCCCAGGGCACAGAGGTCGGCAAATAACGTTAAATACCGCGTTATTTCCTGCTTTTGATGGGAATATGTGAATAAAACATTAGCAAGTTAGCGTCACATTTTAGACAATTTCTTTTCGAAGAATAAAAAAAAATGTTCTTGAATCGTTCAGACCATATTAAATGAATATTTTTATTAAAAATACTAGATTTAGCCCGCGGTTTCGCCCGCGTGAATTTCATAGCAAAATCTCAGTATTTTTTTTATCGCATACTCTGTAAGACTGGTAAACAAATACGATTCAAATTCGTCAAAAATCTTTAGTTCAATTTTCTGTTTCCCGCTGCATGTCTCGTACTGCAAACTTGTCCAATCCCGCTTCCTGCTATGTAATGTAAAGTAGATATCCCGTACTGTTTCCCACATATTGTGCCATCATGTTTTTTGCAATGTGTCCCGTCCTGTTTCCCGCTACATGCCTCCGTCCCATTTCCCGCTCCCACTCCCGCTTTCTGCAATGCGTGCCGTCCCATTTTCCATGACGTTTTACGTCCCGGTTTTTTATTAACCACAAACGTAAATTAAACATTTTTTGTATTTACTATTACTGTTATTTACTACAAAAAGTAAGTGAGCCAATTTTCAGCTTTTTATCTTGAAAATTGTATTAAGTCCCATACAATTTTTCGCCCCCCTTATGCAGGGGTTGAGGGTTAATTTTCAGAAAAATCTGAAACACGTATTCATTACTTTGTTGTAAACAACCAAAATCTACATTTTCAAGTCACTAACTTCAATGGTGTAGAACATTAATATTTACAGTTTTTCACCCCTTTCACCCTCTTCGGAATAGAATTTCCAAAAATCCTCTCTTAGTGCTCACCTACACTCGCCTACATGCCAAATTTCAGTTTCCCACCCAGCAGTTTCTGGTGTATGTTGTCTGTTAGTCAGTCACTCACTCAGTAACGGAAGAGTTTTATACTGATCTATATCATATTTTAATCGATAAAAATAATTTGTTTATATTCTGTTTACACCTTTCTACAAAATTTTAAAGTAAATCGGCTTCGTGGATTGTTATTTTAATTTTCCTACAGGACCCCCTCTCATTTTCTGTGATGAAATGTCTATAAGATGTTAACCCGGGATTCTGAGGCATTTTTGATTCTTAATTAGTTTTTCAATTATCCTACGGGAACTTGACCATTTACCGGGATGAAATGTATCTAAGATGTTAACCCGGTATATAAGGTACCTACATACCAAATTTCAAGCAAATCGGTAGAGTAGATCAGTAGATATCGAGTGCGCATCACTCGACAGAAAGACAGACAAAAATTTCCAAAATTATATTTTCGTCATCTATATCAGTAAGTATATTCCATGAAGAATTAAAAAAAAATATCCAATGTACAAATTTTCTATTATACACTGACATTATATTGGTCACAGTTGACCAAACGGATTTTGGTTACTATGAATTTCGATTTAGTCAACTTTAACTAAACTGTATAATGGAAAACTATAACACTTTTAAATATAATGTTTATCTATAGTGTGACATAATTTGTTAAGATATCTTTTTTCGATAAGAAATATAAAATAGTATGTGGTTACCAAGCGCCTTAAGAAATAAACAAAACAAGCAAATTATAGAGTAATATTTAGTCAAGTTACGACCAAAGTGCGTTGAGGAAAACCAAATGATAAAGGGAAACGTTTAAAAAAAAATCAAGAAACTTACCGTTAATGGATTTGTGTAAAATGTTTACGTAATCCTTTTTCCTGTACAAAAACATCGTTTTCCACTCCGCCTGGCAATATTTAAAGTTACTCAACTGTTTATATAAGAAAATCGAAGCGTTATTTTAAGAAACATCTAAGTTTTATATAGTAGCGCCTGTTTTTCGCTGTGACGGCAACGTGAATACGTTCTCGGCTAAAGTACAGTCGATAGCACACTAACCCATTCAAATTCATTGGAAATACGCCCATACGACTAGCATGTTAGGTAACTTGACTGTCACCACTAAGCAGTAAATTTTATAAACACATTTTTCACGTGATCGCGATATATCGCGATCACATAAGAGCGAATCTTATAAGATTCGCTGTGAAACCTTGTGTGAAATCTTTTACTAGGTAAAATGGAAACTTTTTATTCTGTGCAATTCTGTTTAGCTTTTTAACACGCGTTTACAATATGTGTACTTTTATATTAATTGTATTTTAAACCAGTAGATCAATCTAGGTAACTTTATAAACGAAATACGATAAACTCACATGTAGTATAGTCGGCTTGTATGTTTAATTACAATATATGATTGTATGAATTATTCAGTTGGCGGTGTAATGGTTAGCACGCCCGTTTGTGAATCGAAAGGTCCCAGGTTCGAATTCTACTCATGCCACGTGAGTTTGTATAGCGTGAGGAAACACACTCTAGTCGATAATTTATCATCTAGTGTATGAAATGGAAAAGGCAATGACGAACCACCCCATTAATATTGCCAAGGAAGTCGTTACGTGTGCTTCATTCTACTTAATGTCCACGACCCTCAGCCATGAGGGATACGACGGAAGGAGGAGGTACGATTGTTATAACTCGGACCCTGTGTTCCGACGCACTGCGGCTGAGGAAGAACACGGGAAAACGCGAGATATTATATATCTCTGTCATCTGAGAGTCTGAGAGTTTTCCAGATTTATTGTGATTAATTGACCATCGAATATGATTTACTAATGAAACATTTCCACAGTTTTTGATAAATCTCTCGCTTTCACTCCACATAACATTACTTCATAAAAATATCCATTTCCTCGCACGATTTTCGCCAAACACACTCCCTATGCTGACGTTACGTTTTTAAATACTTCGAAATTGCGATCTTATAGCTGTAATTATAAGGTTGAGATTCGCACTGGTGAATGTTTAACTCCTTTGTGTAATTCGAGAGTGCGTTTTATGGTTTATAATCTGATGTTATGGAGATTGTAACAGTGACTCTGTTGTTTTTATTTCCTCGCCCGGGAACAGTGGGAATTTTTCTTTTTATTGGTGTATATTTAACTTAAAATGATGTGACAAAACGTGATTGTCCTTTGTATAAATATAAAAATACAGTCGAGGTCCTCCTTATGTCCATTTATAATTTCACCGAGTCATGTTAGTGAAATTATAGATGGACCTAGAATTATGTTCGCAGGATTATGATCGTCTAAGTATTTAAATCAATTACAAATGTATAAGAACAAAGTACAATACAACACTGTTTAACTTCAAGTCAAATCAGGTGCTTTTTTTCTTCATTCCAAAAGCAATAATTTATATGCAAGATTTATCGGATATCTTAACGTTATTGTTTTAATGGGTTATTGTTTTAATGTTTATATCGTAGTGTAATATAGAAAGTCAGAATGCATTCCTAATAATTCTATACTGTTCAGACGGGCGATATTTGTTTTATAATTTCGCTGAAATAAACGTGCGGGGCCAAAAAATGGATCCAACTAGACATGACCTATTTGTGCTGAATAGGTCTATTGACATATTAATAAAATTGATTAATAACAGTTAAATTAAATTTTTGTTCTATTAATTAAATATTTTTTTACCCATTTTTTACCCAATTTCCACGAAAGCAGACGCCGAGTGTGGTTTTCCATTTCACTTCTCACTATCAATTCGATTTGAAATGAGACGCAGCGTACCAATCACATTATGGTATGGTCGTCGTTGCGTCACAATGGCACACTGTGATTGGTTAGCTGCGTCTCATTGCGAGTTGACTCGATGGTGAGATGTATATAACAAAGTCGCACTACGTACACAGACCACAATAAAATACAGCCACAGATGCAAACTAGGATACAAAGCACGTTGATGAATCCTTGATGTCAGTCATTGAACGCATGCTTCTTGAATGGCTGCCGGCTGGAGTTAATGCTTGACGATGGATCATGTATGCTCGCTAGAGTTCTTTATTATCGAGTGTGTATTGCTAAAACTGTTGTCAGATTTTATTCAAGTCGCTAAAGGCTTCTGACACGACTTTTACGACCTTCAGTTTACCCACGACTTACCTATCGACATTTAGTGGCAAGTAGTCTCAAAAAAATCAGTAAACTAAATTTTCAACCCGTGTGCAGGTTTCCTCAAATTTTCTTTCACGGGTAGTAAGTGGAGA
The DNA here is from genome assembly GCF_027563975.2 of Plodia interpunctella. NCBI lineage: Eukaryota > Metazoa > Arthropoda > Insecta > Lepidoptera > Pyralidae > Plodia > Plodia interpunctella. The sequence continues at coordinate 2,111,284 of NC_071303.1, forward strand.
AAACTGAATATGGGCGAAAGTTGATAACCACAGTACAGTAGTAGTAGTAGTATAAAGAGACTATCGTAGGGTAGAAAGAACCAAGACTTGCGAATCTAGAAGTTTGTATGATTTATTTGCGGAATTGAGATTAAATAGTGTCATAAATCACAAGTCTAAATGGATTTGTTATACATGTCTCACGTGCTTTTGTTATTCTTTTGTCAAAATAAGTTATATTTTTGAAAATTATAAAGAGATGACAAAATTCTGGAATTGAGTGGGAATTGAACCCGCGCCCCTGTCTGGGACAGTGCTTTTGACCACTGAGCTATAGAGACCGTGCCAGTTCGGCTGAATTAATTCATCTTTTTACGTCTTACGCCGACGTACAGTATATTCATTAGATATTAGTAGGTAATCTTTTAATGTCTGCTTAACATATTTTGTCTATTGTCTGAGGTAACAGGCGGAGGCAGACAGCCGCGCGTACGATCAAATTGAGTCGAGGATTTGAAGCAAATACTTACATGGATGTAAAAATGTCATGAAGTTAAAATTACGACCTTTTTTGGTTAATACCAGGGCCTGTTTCATTCGCTTGCTGATAAAGTATCTGATAGGCTATATTTAAAGCGTTAAACTTAGATAGCGTTAAAAATTTTGTTTCACATGTGTTGGAGAGGCTTATATGCCACCTACTGGCATGTGTATTTTAAGTCTGTCCTTATGTCCTACTAATTTTATAAATGTGAAAGTTTGTGAGGATGTATGTGTGAATGTTTGTTACTCTTTTATGCGAAATTTACTGGAAAAATTGTTATGAAATTTGGTACACGAGCAGAATATAACCTAGAATAGCATATATGGTACTTTTCTTCCCGAATCTCCCACGGGAGCGAAGCCCCAGGTACTTCTTAAAGTTCCGAGTACTTCATAAAATAGTCTTCTTTCTTTTCGAGTGTGTTATTTCTAAATATTGTCGGATTTTATTCAAGTAGCTAAAAGGCGTCTGACATTTCTTTTGCGACTACCTATCGAAGTCTTATTGGCAAATAATCGTATACATACTAGTATACATAGACTGTCCACCAGTGTGAAGGTAAAATATAGTGCACTAATAAATCCATAGAGTTAATCTAGAATCTTTACATCACCGGCGCAGAGTAGACGATTTCACTTTCTTTTCACACAATACCTTCCGCGAGAGGCGACAACACGCGACCAATCACTCGGAAAACGGAATATTTTCAGGTACGAGTACACTGACAACTTTTAAAATAGATGCCACTAGCTGCGCCCCGGGTCTTCGCTCTCGTGGGAATTTTGGGATAAAAAATACCCTATGTATTATTCCAGTTTATATTCCACCCGTGTACGATTTTGCGTGAAAGAGTACAACAGATACAAACTTTCGTATTTATAATATTAGTAGGATAGTATATGAATAAAATATATCTCAATAAATGCATGACTTTGTGCATTTTTGACGTGTTACAAGGTCGCCTGTCCTGACGTGAATATAACATATTTTACCAATCACAAAAACTGGACAAGGCCGCTAAACAAGTTCTCACTTCAACATTGAACGCCATTGAAACATTCTAGGAGTGTCTATTCTGTTTAATATCATGTCACCTGGGCTCTCGGCTCCATACGAGCTCGTAGCGATATTTATGGAGCGGATAACTTATCCTATTGATAGAGAGAGGCTGTGAAGAGTGCCAACAGAATTGCTTCTACGCCATTTTAAAAAGGTTTTATGTTGGTAGGAAATTCACATGCTTAAAAATATTCCGGTGGGTAATAAACTAGTCTTTTTTATACAGACTTCGATTCTATCTTTATTGTATCTACAGAGTATTTTTAGATGGCGGATTTAACACCTGATCACGCAATTGAAGTTCATTTAATATTTTTTCCCAATTATTTGAAACGTTTAACAAAGTTATTCTATATACAGAAAATTACAATTGAAAATGTTCAATCGAACGCATCGATGATTAAATTGTCACTAATTATAAATGCGAAAGTTTGTGAAGATGTATGTTTGTTACTCTTTCACGTAAAATCTACTGGACGGATTGTTATGAAATTAGGTATACGGGTAGAATATAACTTGGAATAACACATAGGGTACTTTTTATCCCGAAATTCCCATGGGAGCGAAGCCCCTGGGAGCAGCTGGCGATTATATAAATCATGCAAAACTGTTTTCTTTCAACAATTCAGATAATTGTTTCTCTTCTTATCTAGTTGACATGATTGGATAAAACAAAATAGGAAAAATAGTTGTCCATTTGGAAAATCCTATTATTTTCCAAAAGAACAAAAGCTATTTCATTTGTTTCAACTTCAATATAAGAAACCTACTACGATTGGCGAGGTTAACGATAACATTTATATTTTTATCGAGAATTGAAAATGGAATGGATTCCATGAAATAAATACAATGAAATCAAAATCTAACTTGCGGCGATTGTAATAGCCGACATGCCGCGTGTACTCATAGGACCACTCTATTCCCCCTCGTGGTTGTAGTAAGAGGCGACTAAAGGATGAAAAGCCAGCTGGAAACATAAGCAATCGCAACGAGGGTGAACGTCAAGCTGTCGTAAAATCATACCTAAATCTGAAAAGGTTACTTTTAAAAATGTTCACAAAATTTTTATGAACTTTAATTTTCAGTTTCAGTTAGCACAGCATAGCAGAGTACTAATCGATTTTGGTTCTAAATCTAAGATAGATAGTTCAAGACAGCAGATAAACTCCTGGAGTGCCGCCTGCGTTGGTGCGGCCACGTCTCGCGTAACACGAAACATTTGCTAGCCAGACATGGGAAACAAAGGATTGGCTAATTAATTATCAACATGTATAAACTACTCAAAGTCCGCATTTCTACTTTTTCTTTATCAAACAAAATCATCTCTGCCTAATTTCTTTTTCTTCTAAACAAACTGTCCTTTCAAGTTTTTAATTGAAGTTATAATAAAGTAAACAATTATTCCCCAGCCATTTGCATGGTAATCAGGGCTTTGTGATTATGCCTTTTTTGTTGTCCAATAGACCTCTGTTTTCTTAGTTATTGTTGGGGAAGACGTAAGGTTTTATAACTTTTCTTTTTTAAGAATTCTGTGGTCCTACAGACAAGGAACCGTTAGTTTCGCCATGTCCGTCTGTCCGTCCGTCCGCGGTCTAGCTCAAAAATTATTAGTACTTACTATATTATTATTTTCTTATAAAATCTTGACACATGAAGTGGGAAGATGATATTTTTGTTTCCTCTTTCCTATTGTGTTGTTGGATAGGTCTTTCAAAAATATTACACGTGTGTTAGATTATGAGATATATATTATTTATTATTAAGTATGTATTCCATCAAGGAACAGTACAGTTTCCTTACGATCTTTTCCTTTACCCGTGGTTTATGTCAACTACAAATAGATGGCATTGGATGGACAGAGGAGGACTGTAATCGAAAAGTGTAATTAATGTTCCAAAATTTGGGACTTATCGATTACAGTTTAAACCACTGGACCACATCCGCGCTCTCTGTATTAGGTTTGAGAGACGGTCATTCTATTCAAAATCGCAAAACTTTAACGGAAACGAAACCACGGGGTTTTGACTTTGACACGTATTTACTATTTCAAAAGTCATTTCTGTTCCTCCTCTCAATAAAAAGACAGGAAATCCAGTTTGCTTATTAATGACCAGTTCTTTACGCCGGATAATAAAATACACCAAATTTTAAATGTATCCTGATAAATCCTATTAAATATTAATGCGATTAATTAAGAATTTCTTCTCTTTTAAGAAATTTTAGTATTTGATTCAAGAAGCTTCAGAGATTACAAATCAAAGCTAGGTGCTTCGTAAAAGTTTTCACGTTCATGTTGCAGGAGTACAGCGCTAAGTAGACTACTTTTAGGAGTAAATAAATAAATATCAAATATATAAGGGCAAATCACACAGATTGAGCTAGCCCCAAAGTAAGTTAGAGACTTGTGTTATGGGATACTAACACAACGATACTATATTTTTATACAAATACATATATAGATAAACATCCGAGACCCGGGCCAATCAGAAAAAGATCATTTTCCATCGTGACCCGACCGGGGTTCGAACCTGGGACCTCTCGGTTCAGAGGCAAGCAATTTACCACTGCGCTACCGAGGTTGTCTTAACACTCTCTTAATTGACACTTTTCGTAGTATGTTTTACAATGAATATAATACATACTTGCTAAGCCCCCATCACTATAAACGGGGCGGGGGGCGCGCGCGGGGAAACACCGGCTGAGACGCGCGCGGGGAAACACCGGCTGAGACGCGCGCGCCATATTCCCCTCCAACTAGTCGGTAAAAAGGATTCAGTACGCGCGCGTGAGTGCTTGATTAAAAATCAATTTTTCTATTTGGATGCGCGAAAGCGTGACCAATACTAATAATACATACTAATAATAGGGTATAATATGTAGGTTATATCTACTAGAACTAGACTAGTAAATGTATAGGTATACTAAGCGTGTCTAAAGTTAACCTTAAAAATCATAAGAAAATGAGTTTAAGAACTTAACACAAGTAAAGAGTGTATAGAACATTATGTCATTTCAACCAAGACCGATATTTGTTACGACGCCAACATCACGTAACGATGTCTCGTGTCGTGTAGATAATGTTGCCGAGATCACAGAAAAATGACACTTGGCTATCTCCACACACAATTTATCGCCAAACTTGGCGGTTTCAATGTACACTTCTAGTTTTTCCTTCACACATACAAACTACGTAATGCACGTTCATTCGTATCTATTTTATAAAAGAAAAACTCCCTCATTCAACTTTGATCCACTGACTTAGATCAAAGATTGTGTATTTTGATGCAATACAAATAAAATAAATAAATATTTAGGACAAATCACACAGATTGAACTAGCCCCAAAATAAGTTATGATCCCATAACATAAGTCTAAAACTAACTTGGGGGAACTAACTCAACGATACTATATTTTATAATATATACATATATAGATAAACATCCAAGACCCGGGCTAATCAGAAAAATATCATTTTCCATCAGGAGGTGGTTAATTTAAAAAGAAATATTCATATAATTATCGCTCTGCCCTATTTGGATTGCAATAAATAAATATAAAATAAAGATCGTTTGCCATATTTATCTATCTCTATGATCAATGGATAAAACCGAACCAAGAACGCCGATCTCATTATTTTTCATGAGGCATCTGCTTTTTGCCAATAACGCACAGTTTGCCAATAAATATGGAGGCGGCTATTATGTCGATCACAAATTATAAATAATGATTCAATTTTTATGTTAATATACTTACATTAACAATGCCGAGGTTACGTCTGGGGAAAGGCAGGTTTGATTTAGGAAAATAGAATTGTTCGAATTTTATCGTTTCTCCCGTCATTTTTAATTCACCCAAAAATGTTAGATCTCATCTGAAAGTTGCTGAATGAAATCTTGACCTGTAGTCTTGACAAAATTCAAGAGCAGCGACTAACACACCCCGTGAACAATAGGACCCCGTGGGAATGTGCTCATGCACAATCCCGGTTTCTTCCTCAGCCTCAGCCTCAACTGTCAAGTGAATTGAACTATTTCCGTAAGTAATTTATCATAGATTTATTTGACATTCAATAAAAATTCAAATAATCGCAGCAGGTCACGTTCACACTTAAATAAAATATGCGATTGTATCAATTTGCGTTGGGAAGCAATTATTTTCCCTGGCATCAATTCCGATGGGAAAAAGGAGAAGGAGGCACCCTTGTCAGCCGGCCAGTCATTACGTCTCATACATCCTCATCAATAAAACATTTCGGCCATCGACAACCATCTGAAATTCAAATCCGAACCGACGCCGTTTTTATTAAAATCTATTGTTTTCTATCGCTTTTCATTTTCTTTTTTTAGGGTACCTTTGTATGAAATTTAGCCTCCAAAAAACAAAATTTACAATATTCATCACTTATTGGCCCTGGAATATAAATGGCTATTAAATAATGACCCATACTAATATCATAAAGAGTTAAGGAACGTTTGTATGGGTTTGTATTTGAGGCGTGTAATCTCCGAAGCTACCAAACCGATTTCATAAATTCACCATTAGAAAGCTACTTTATCCGAGATTGCTATAGGCATTTAATTGATTTGAAATAAATTAGTTTTCAGCTAGATCAATCAACACTTATAAAGTACTTCGAAAAAAAAAAGCGCTACCGAAAATCTGGATGTAATTTGAAATAACTACGGAAAAAGGTCATAGCTTTTATCCCGAAAAAATAACTGTTCCCGTGGGAAAACTACGTGGGCGAGGCCGCGGGCAAAAGCTAGTGAACAATAATTCTATCGCCGACTGTCGAAGCGCAGGTGAAAGAAAAAGATAAGAATGGAGGGTGTGTCGTTTTCTAATTAAAACTGTACTATTCATACAAGAGAAACAGATGAATGCGTGTGATTAGAAATATACGACCTGAAACATGACAGAGTGCTAATTGTTTAAAAACCTTTTATATCTCTCGTTACGTGAAAGCCCAGCCAAATCTGCCACATTGCATGATTGCGGGATGTAGTATAGAAAATTATCTGTCTCATTTGGGTATATCAACCTATGCTATATCAACATGTATATAATAGTTGTGTTTGCCTTAGGTTAAGAATTTGACGGCTATTGAATACAAAGACTAAGTAAATTACCCTGCCCGAAACAAGTTTTGGATCATTTATTCATTCAAGCGTCAGTTCCTAACACAATACAACATTGTAACTAGGTAGTAGTAATAAAGCAATATTGTGAAGAGAAAAATAAATTATTTTTTATTCAATCGTTTCATTCATTCATTTCTGCTAACTGAACAACTATTTTAATTGAAAGAATTAAATTGTGGCAAATAATTCGGTTCTTTGTTGCCTCATAATTTAAATGATTTAATTAAGTTGGCATCCTTTTGAAATGCCCACTGAAATGTTTCAACCGAAATAATAACTCTTATTCACTCGAATTGGTTTATAAAATAAGCGAATTAAAGACGGTCATTGAAGGTAAGTATACTAGTTATGGTGATCTTGTAGTTAGGATGCGGTAAGACTAGCATTCGATAGTAACAATCGATAGTTTGACTATCGATAATTTTATTCGGAAAAAGGCCATATTATCGATAGCTATTTTGGAGTAACACTATTGATAAAGAAAAATATACGATAGTATCGATAGTCTAATCCTTATCACGGTTCGATGTTATTGCTTTTGATCAATAGTATTGCACCAAAACCCACCATCGATATTTTGAACTATATATGAAAAACTATCGAAAGTATTGATTTTTCGTAATCTATCGATAGTCTATCGAAACGCTATCGATAGTTGGATTATCGAGGGGTACTCTAGTTGGCAGGGCACAAGAAGAAACGAAGAAAGTAAAGAGTAAATAATGCAGAAAGCTTTGTAGCTCTTGCTTGGCCCGCCAAAATGTACCTATGTCACTCTCCACCCTTCCAACTCTCTCTCATCTGGGGGTCTACCATGAAACATAAAACACGCAGCACGTAATTGCGTCCTCACCTCGTCTCTTTTACACGATGCGTACACAATATGGGAAAATGAGACTGCATTTGTATGATACAAATATGTTTTTGTATCTGAGCGTTTTCTGGTTGTTTTGCCAAAGAGTTCGTAGCTATATGTCATGATTTTACCACGAGACTAAATAAGATACTTCGATAAAACTTAACCAAGTAAGTTATTCGCTTAAGCTAGATAAGTTACGTAATTGTTACACTAACGAAGAAGTTAATTACGGTGAATTTATGCTTCAAAGTTTATACGAACATTAAATTCATTATATGAAAGTAACTTACCTGGTATGAAGAGAAACTTTATTAATTACATCTTTTGTTTATATCGTAGCCGATACTCATGACTTTGAATGTATATTCGTCTGAGTTCAAATTGAATAAAACAAAGAATGCTCACTAGTGAAAGTTTTATTTGAAAACTGGCTTTTACCCGCGGCTTCACGGCTTTTATTATGTGCGTCCGATCTTAAATTATTTTTGTCTCGAGCTCTAAGCAACGTATCGCGATGAAACCTATACCAGATTTTAAGTTATACATATGTTATACAAGTATGAAAACAGCATCTAAACAAAATAATACAAACAATGATACTTATCCTCAGGGTTGTCCCAGAAAAGCGCATCGCGTCCACACACGTGTTTGACATGGAATAGAAAGTCTCTATTTATTCTGCGAGGTTTCTGCAAGTTTGCTCGTACACTCGTCGCTATACCGGATATCCTGCGTACAAACATCCAAGGGTTGCCACAAGGAGATTTTTTCTTCTAATCCATTTGAAAATAAAAGGATTTTGTGTTTTTCATTTTAAATTACTTGTTGTAACTAAACCGTTTTAGAATAAAAGCATATTGTATTTTTCATTTCGAATATTGGATTGGATAAATTAATTTTATCCAATCCAATATTATAATAATAACAAACATTTTCTTAAATTAATTTTAAGAAAATGTTTGTTATAACTCCCCTAAATGTCACAACAACACAATCACACAACTAGTTGTATTATGTTGCAAACATACTGGTCTAAAAGAAGAACGTGAATACTATAGAAATTTAAAGGTTGTAAAATGTACGTATACCGACAACCCTGCCATGTTGCTAAGGCTGTCTCCACACTGCCAACGGGACCGGTCGACTCAGACTGAGTGCCGGAAAACGAAACGATTGCTGCTTCATCAGATGGAGAAATGGCAAGAACAAGGACGTATCATCCATAAAAAGAGGGCCAATTGGTGTAGGATGGCCGCAGGCTGAAAATGCAATCTTACTTTAGTGAAGTCCTATGTAGCTGTTTGCAAGGATTACTGTAATGATGCGCAGATTCGTCCAATGTTATACTACAAACTTCACCACGAATTATTGCTATCTTTCGCGCGCTATAAAAATATTTTGATGTGTGAAAATATAAGCGGCGAGAGTTCGCGATAAGTTAAATAATGATTCGCCATAGTTTAAAATTTAGTGGCGATAAACATTGTTACTTGGTACCAGCGTACATCGTGTATATTTATTTATACACGATGTATTTTGACATTCGAAAACATTTTTTTTGTTCGTTTAAACTTAAAACAGGTGATAAATACCGCTGATGCTATGTTTATACTTCCATTAAGTAAAAAAAAAAGATTTCTGTCTCTTTCCGTGTACACAGCTTACATAAGTAGTGATGATAAAGGAAAAATTAGGGTAATACCGCGAAGAAACGTCTAAATGCCCAAAGGGTCTTTTAGATACCGTAACTGTTTTATTGTGTTGTCCTAAAAGGACACTGAAGGACCGTATCGATACCATTTACAGGTATACAAGGGTGTAACAAGCCCCAAATTGTGTTTTAAACTGTATAATTTTGTGATCTAACGGGTGAGTTGGCGTTTGAAATGATTGGAGTTTGTTGTTGTGAAATAGAATCTTAATTGAGTTTTTGTTTTGTCTCCTTTTCACATACAAGTGCCTGAAATAAACTGCACATAGGTTTAAAGAACTTTATTTCTCATAAAAAATACAATGGTATTTCACTTACTGAGAAACACTACTTACATAATATAAAATTTACAATGAGCATGCGGATTCTTAATACTATTTAACAACACAACGTAACAAAACAAAATGTACCTAGGTAGCCCAACAATTAATGCTGTCGCTAGCGCATCACTCGCTTCTCACTATACGCTGCGATACAATAGCCCGCACCGGACAACCACAGATATAAAACGTAATGATAACTAGATGTGACCAGTCATGGCATAGCGTAAAAAATATGTAATATCTAAGTAGTTCCGATTTAGGTTTGTATAGTGCTGTCTTGTGCCTTCAATAATTCTTTATATTTATCTTTTGATTGCCAAAAGAACATATTACAAAACATATAATAAGCTGCTTAGCTTAGCTAATAACTATTTACTTATATTGACAAGAGTTATTTGCTGCTAATAATTGTAACAATATTTTAATAATTTAGGTACTAGATATTAGTCTTTATTTTTGTAACTTGTTATTGCTATGGTCCGTGGTTTGGTCCTCGTGGGAACTTTTTGTTACCATTAGATACAGAAAGTATTTATCGAATATGTATTAATTGAAGTAATATTTATATAGATGAGCGTTTGGTCTCTGAATATTGAGCCAATAATAAAATTGCTTTCTACATCAAAATAATGTAATCATTTCCTAAACGGAAATTAGAGCAGAAATATATTTGTACACATTTTATGGATTTTTCTCGGATCCATCTTTCCTAAAGCGAGTGAACTTAAAAGATTTATCAAAGTATACAATTTGCCAATCATCGAGATGGAAATTCTCGTGAGAAATGATTTCCATTACCCGCCATATTGGTTTTGCTGAGCCGCCATTTTGAGCACGCGCTAGAGTAAATTTTAATAAAGGAATAAATGCGATATATATTGATAAATAATAAAAAAGCGTATTGAAATATCAAGTACCCTTCTGGCATTATAGGGACCAACACTGTTTTTGAATGAGTTTCTTTCGGCATTTCTTCGCAGTCGTCGTTCCGAAATGCGAGTAGAAATTTTCTACGTCACTTTAGTTTCCATGACAATGCATTGTTATTATAAGCGCTACCTAATAGTGTGCCCAGGCCAGGCCCCCAACAAAGGAACTCCCTCAATGGTTTTCAGCACCGACGTGATTTTTTCTTCTCACGCGTTGATGCAACGAGAACCCTTGTTGTCATAGAAATCATATTAATAATTACGATTTCTGTTTGGTATGCTGTCTAAAGTAAATAATAATGGCAGAAGCATAGAATTGCGTATTAACAGGGTCGTAAACGAAATAAACAAAGCAGAATATCTAAATTCGGTTGAGACCGCGACGTAAAATTTATTGAGCCGAATGTCGGGCGCACAATAAATTTTATCTGTGGATCAGTGTAATGGATGTACTCAGTTGTCAGCTCCTGGGTTGATGTGTTCATAAATCTTCGATTACTGTTGATTTGGCGAGATAATTTTTATAGTTTGATGAAGTAATAATATTTATTATTAATTGAGTTAAGACCAATTTAAAAAATTGTAGTGACATCGCAGCCGCGGCGGTCGAAACGCTCTGACAACCACAAATTTGCATTCGATGATTCTACGTATAACTCTACTGAACCATTATAAGTGGACATCTGTAAGGTTAGCAAGGGTTTTTGAGAGTAGGTAATCGTATCGCAATCGACAAAATGTATATGGAAAATGAACAGCCCTTGTTGTACGTAAAAGGAACTTGATTAACCACACTGTACTTGAAAACCTTCGTAATCAATAGGATTATAAGGTCTAACGGTGTAACTAAAAAATATATTTCTTCAATCAGTCTGTATTTTATGTGGATACGCTAAAAGTAACAAAATGTGAAATAATCGCCACAGGTGCTAACCTGAAGCAATAAGCATTACCATAAACCACATATAAACCATCCAAAACTGTCCATTATCGGCATAATGTATCATATGGAATGGTTTTACCGGCATTTAAGTTCACATTCCCTTCATAGTCGTATTCATCATGGCTGAGGGTCGTGGTCATTACGTGAAATGAAACACACACAACAATTTTCTTGGCCTTATTAATGGAATGGCTTGTCGTTGCCTTCTCCATTTCACACACAAGTTAATAATCAACCAGTGTGCAGGTTTCCTCACGATGAAAGCTACTATACATGAGTCAGATTGGTTCATGAGTTTGTAACTCATGTGGCACGAGTAGGATTCGAACCTGGGACCTTTCGATCCACAGGCAGGCATCTTAACCATTACACCACCACCGCTTTAAGTTCACACTATCATATTTTAAATCTCTCTCTCATATTCTCGGTTTCGGTTGCGACGGCGCGAAGCACGAGTTCAGCATAAAAAGTATTTTGAAAATGCAGCTGTGATTTTAAGACCAGCTGGCTGCCTGACACCAACCCTCCCCGGGAATGATATTGTTGCCTGTGTCCCTTAGTAGGCTCGTACGACATCCTCGTACGATATGGAATGGTCCTGTTCTAGGGCGGTACCACAATTTAATCCTCTAATCAGATTATACGATGCCAAGGACAAGAGAAGAGGTGTATTTTTCTTTTTCTCCGGAGCCCGGAGCGGCTTTCCGGTTGATCGTATAACCGGTAAGTCACTCCGGGCCCCCGAGCGGCCTGTCCTAACGATCAACCTCGCTTATGTCCGAAAATGCGAATATGCGAGAATGACAAGGACAGATCGAAAAAATCTCACAACAAAGTAAAAGAACTTAGGTAAAAACTCTCAAGACATATATATTGCTCTAAATAAAATTGCTTATTGATATTATTTCACTAGAAAAGCATTGGACATATGAGAAAACCCTTCGTATTGAAGGAATTAGATAACAACAGACGGATGATTACTAGCCTTCTAATCCACATTAGGACTTGGCGACTCTTTTGGCGAGCTGCTTAATCCTGTCACTACAGGATTCATAGAAATCAAATATAAAAGAAGATAGAATTGACATTTGCAGTCATTAAGGCGGAGAAATATTGTTAGTCGTCGTCAGTTTGAATTATGTCTTTGTACAACTTATTTCTAAGGGTGGCCAAATAACAGGTATACACTTTTAGTTTTGTAATTTTATTCCATGAAATATAAAATATATCAAGTATTCCTTGTTAAATATAGCATTCAGGGCCGGCATTTAAACATGGAAAACAATGTCAGACAAATGTCCAGCTCTGACACCACCGCAGATGCTAATCCTTTTCATTCCGTTTTTCATCACATTTCCTGCGTTATCTCAGTGACTGTGTCTCGAATATTTTGTTTTAATTGCTGAAGGTTCATTGGCCTGTTAGCATAGTCACATCCCTTTAGATATTTCCACAAAAAAAGTCAGGAGCTGTTAAATCAGGCGATCTTTGTCACCGTTCAATGTCACCGTTTCTCGAAATTAATCGGCCGGGAAACATTCTTTTTAATGTTTCGTAAAACGTTTTAATAATTAAAACACGTTGTTCCGTCGTAAAACGCTCCATAATAAATTTGCCGTATAGATACACAAAGCAATTTTCATGCAACAACTGTTCTGTATTTACCGCCTAAACAAAATGGCGGCAAAAAAAGTTGTATACCTCCAAATTGGCCACCCTGTATTATAAAATTTGTTGCTTGTATACAGTACTAGTAAATAAACGTTTTATCTATCTCTCTCTCTATCCGTTGAGAGCGTCGCTACTGTTGAATTTTGATAAAATGCCACTTCAAAATATTTTAGTTCTCGGTCAAATTGCTTATTGCTTGACATATCTTAGTTTTACGGAAATAAAAATGAACTTTATGACAATATGATTACGTAGTATTATTAAAAAATAATACGATCACATAGTATTCTTAAAAAAAATAGTTATATTTAAATATTATTGTATTGTAATGTAATGCATGTTTTAAATAAAATATACTTATTAATTTTAACTTCATCAGGTTCGTGTTTCATTATTCTGTTTCTTCAAATGTCAATACATTTTTTTTAGTTCAGTAAGGTTCCGACCTTACTGACAATTACGTTAGCGAAATCGATTTTATTAAAATTCTATATAATAAAAAATCTGATTTCTGTGCACGGGATCCAATATTCTCGGATTGTAAGATTAATTTACGACTAGGTATAGACGGTCTTTCGATTCAATTTATCACATAAGTAATATAACAAGACTACAACAAATGCAACAAAGACTGAAGTCGTCTTGGATGATAAAGAAAACAAGCTTGTAACAGCACTAACGTAATATCGTGGCTACATGTCACTTTAATTGATCAGTTTTATAAATTTCGAGATTTATTTTCGGTCTTTTTGACTCCAAAATCCGATTCTGAGGTTAGAAATAATTATCTGATTTGACTAGACTTATATATTATTTAACTTAAGTATGTTTTTCTTTTTGATTAGATCATGTGTATAGCCGGTCCCCTTGGATTTATAACAATGTTATTGTGATTGATAGTTATCTTAGGTTCGGTTGCACCAGTCAGTGTTGACGTTAACTTTAACCTGCGAAGAAAAATGCAAAGTACGCCATTTTGTCTAAACGACTGCGGCGTGCAAGTTAATGTCGGAGTTGACTGGTGGAAATCATCCTTAGAGATACGAAGAAAAACGTTTGAGACATTAGCGGCGCGAGTATTTTTTTTTTGTTCATCTATGCTAATGGCCTTTGAGAATTATCACGTTTTGTTTCAAATGAGGGGGCCACTGTTCTGAATGCACCGCCTTAATCGAGCCATTTGCTGTGGTGTTCGCATTACGTGTCATTTTAAAATATTCACAACGTAGTATATCAATATAAAAGGCTTTATTAAACCCGACCACGTAAAATCAATCTACTTGCAATGTTAATTGATGCTATCATGAGGCGAAAAGCTTTTAACGGATTATCCTGGTCCTGTTTTAATTTTCATCATTCCATAGCTGTGCCGTAACCTCATTGTGCTGTACAGTCAACGGTATATTAAGTTATACAAAATCATTGGAAATTCTCCGCTATTACCGCGGCATAGAAGTGCTGGAAGCGAACTTGGTATGTGGCTGACTGTTCCTTCAGTGAATAATGGATTATGTTAATTTTTGTGAGCATCTATTTGACTTGACAGGTTTGGATATGTAAGTATTATATAACCTGTCTCTGATCGTGTCACATCACGCAAGTTGAATTACAATATTATCTAGGTATTAGTATTAAAAGATTTTTGTGCCTATCCTACCAATATCATAATTGCGAAAATTTGTTATGATGTATGTTTGTTCCTCTTGACAGCAAAATCTACAGAACCTGGAATAACACATAGGGTACTTTTTATCCCGAAATACTCACGGGAACGAAACCCCGGGCTGCAGCTAGTCTATCATATGTCTGTCAAGCCGATGGGTGTCATACAGCGCATCAATCGAAATGGTTAAAAGTTTCCACAAACTACTGTCCTTTTATTTCATAAAATTTATTTTCACTATAACTAACACGCATGAAAAACCCATTTCCCGTCGAAACGTAACCCGGACCTCACTGACTCGGCTTGCTAGTTGACTTAGAAATGCGACAAGGCAGCGCGACGCAGTGCGATGTGTCAATAAAGGCGCCGCTAACATGGGGTAGAGAGAAAAGCAACCAAAGTATCAAGTCCACTCACTTGACTTACAGTTGTTGATCTATGTCGAACTTGAACGAATTCGCCAATTCCATTCCTACACGCTGCGTTGAAATTATTTTATTAAATTTAAGTACAATTCAAACTTTTCTCTTATTTTTATATTAATTTGCCACACCAACGCAGTGGGCACTAGCCGATGGACGCTTGTCCATCGGCTAGTGCCCACTGCGTTGGTGTGGCACGTACTTCAATATCAAATGTTTATCTGCATTTAATTATAGCCATTTTAGAGCGACATAACAATATATGCCACACAATATGCCACCACAGAATAAACAATAGGTACGTCCATTATTTGATATCCTCGAATCGCGCTGCGTCGCACTGCCTTGCGTATTCATGGCTCAGCTAGGACGTCGGGTAACGTTAGTAATATCTTCCCCATTAAGAAGTCATTTCACACTGTAAATAACCTTCGGGGCATAGGGACAGCGTGTTATACGAACAAAAATAAATGGACGTTTATGTTATGATTCAGTTTACTTTTTATGGCCTTTTCAATTTATCCTTTTTGGCAATGTGATGTGTTGTTCAAATACTCCTAAAGGACAACAATGCGAAAAGTTCATATAAAAAGTAAATGACGTGTTACATTAAAGTACAATGATGAAAATTAAAATTTATTTCTCACGAAAGCGTAGCTCGGTACGCATAAAGTTTGACACTACGATTATTTACAAAATTGACTTTCAAAATCCTTTCGGATTCTCAACTCTCGTTTGGAAATTTATCAAAAATGTTTCGAGTCTGTCGAGTCTTCTGAGACGCGAAAGGGCTCAGAAAGATTAACACATTAATTATTGAAGACGAACTTCCTCCACGCTATACTATTAAAGTATGGCGCGGAAGACTCAAAATATAAATAGATTTATTGCGATAAATCAGATGACACGAACTGTAATTTTTTTTCGAGGTACAATATAAAAAAAACTATATATATATATAGATGTATATATATTTTTAATCCTGTGTAAGTGTATATTTTGTACTAATTTTTGTATGTTTCATGTGAATATTTCATCTCGTTCGTAAAAGATTTAGTTTTCGAGCTGATGCCGAAGAAAAATCTCAATAATGTAGTCATGAACATTTCTATTTCGCCAAAAATGTATACAAAAAAGACCGAGCTCGATCGACGTGACGTGAGCTTGTGGCAAATTGCCTCTATTTGTTTGGGTATCACCGAGTGAGGGTTTTTGAGCTAAATAAGAGTTGAAGGGATATTTATGGATGTGTAGGCGTTGACTTCTATAGAATATATTGTCTAAATTGATAAATATTACGTTACGCTTTGAGTTTTCAAAGGCAAAGATATTTATTTTCAAATAACATGAGTTTATATTATATACAATGTGGTGTTGAAATAAAACTGATCCTTCACATTTCATCGGCTATGGGCATGAAAATTTAAATGGAGATCATGCTATTGTTTTCTATGGAAAATTTTTAGCAAGACAACAGATGACCAAGATATTCTAAGTTCTACATAAAGCTATGGGTTCGCAGGCGACGCATTGTGGCGGGACGAAGGCAAAACAGTTCTCCTCTCCGATGCAGGAGTGGTCCCTGCACACGTCCAGCGTGGAGTAACAGGATCTGTATGCTGTGGGGAAAAGAAACGTGTTATCTTCATCTTGTTAAGAAATGTGTGACATGTCTGAATGGTGTGTGTGCTGAAGGTCATACCTTATGTGTGAAGTCAGACATGTCACATATGCTTTTAAATAATACATTTTTAATCTAAATGAAGTCTTTGTGGCCCGGAATGGAACCACAACTCAACGGAACCACTCAAGTGCGTAAGTTTCATTTAATTAAATCGTTCGATTTTATGCAAAGGCATCAGAGGCGTTAGTGCGGGTTATCATTTCACTTCTCAACATCGAATCGTTTCGAAGTGAGACGCAGCGAACCAATTGACAGTATGGTTGTCGTTGCGTCACAATGGCGCAATGTGATTGGTTGGCTGTGTCTTATTAATAGTACTTGTAGTTTGCTGCGTTCTGACGATAGATCTTTTTACTATAGTTTTCACCACATCACTATTTGATATATCATATTGTAATCTGACAGATGGAACTAGCCTCCTCGATAAATCTAACTGATGTGATTGGCCAACTGGCCATTTCTGAATAAATTATTTGATTTTGACACATTATATTTTACAATTAAAATATATTTTTTAACGTAATGTGTTCGATGTTACAAATAGACTAACAGATACATTATTAGCAAGTGCATTATCAGCAGTGGAGAATCAGGGCGTAAATGTAGGTAAAGCAGTGATTTGTTGAAACCAAATAATGAAATTACTCTGTACTATAAAATTACTCTACGAAATTACATAATATATTTTACTTCGGCAACTTTACGTTTTTTGAATTAGCTTAAATATTTCACTTTTGTTTCAAACCATTTCTTATTTAAATATATCTATTTTATTTGTACATAATTAATTTTGGTCAACATTTTATCATCATAAAACAAAAAAAAAATGCCGCAAGAAAGAATTCTTTTTTGACATTGGACGCGATACATCACATTTAGATGTCAAAAAATTAAAGTCATATGGACATAAGAATATATGAAAATGGGAAAAACTATTTCTAAATAAAACAATGTACTAAGTACTACGAGTACTCGTAGTAAATCACTTTCTAAAGAAACTTTCTAAGGCGAAAGTCATGCATTCAAACGTCTTGTTAGAAATGTAAGTATTTGTATAAATTAGTAACATCTGATGGGGTTACGCACTCATTGAAAAGGAATTCTAATTCCTGATGAAAACTTAATTTAGAACAACTAATTTTTTTACAAAAAATTTATTACATTTGTATTGTCGTCAGGTATATTTCTGCATTGAATAGGCACGTGACAAAATCTTGTCCGAGGGCGAAGTGCAGAGGATAACAGGTTTGCATTTCTCTTCTGATGGTGAGAAGATTCTCTTCGATGGTGAGAAGTGAAATGGAAACTGTGGGCGAAGTGCGGGTTTCCATTTCACTTCTCACTATCGAATCTATTCGAAGTTAGACGCAGCGAAGCAATCACAATGCGGTGTGGTTGTCGTTGCGTCACAATGGCGCACTGTGATTGGTTAGCTGCGTCTCACTGCGAAACGACTCGATAGTGAAACTCCCAGGATCGGTTCCTAACCAGGGAACAGCTTGCTTGATATTTTTCACGCGTTAAATTCAAGGATATCACTCTGACGTCAACAAACTTTTGCAAAAAAAAAACTAAATTCCTATATTATTAAAGACTAAAAAAGACTAAAATTCATATATTTATAAAAAAATACGTTACTGTCTATGCACACGCCGTCAAAACAGCATCCTCCGCAACATTGTTCGTGATCATTGCACTGAAAAAATATAATTCTTTATTAAAATTAATTACACTATTATAGTTCTAAAACGACGTTATAGTTTTAGAACTATGATATTAAAGAATTACTAATAAATTGAAAAATAAAAATAGAGATAAATTATACCCGTTTCCCGCCAACTTTGCAATTTTGCGCAAAAATCATAGACGCGCATAATACCACTACCATCATTCGGTAATTCATACTAACAACAAAACAAAAAAACACTTGGACTATAATTTAAGAACACAAAGACATCATGTCTTAAAAACAAAAAATGTTCCCTCGATTTACATATAGGAAAATCTATTTTATTATATTACAATTCACACGGAAACATGCGCTGGCGCACGCGTCCTCACTTGTTGTTAATATGACCGACTTAGCTCAGGTGCAGTTCGTAACTGCGACATATGTTCTGACGTTACGTACCTATTCATAACATTTTTCTAGTTAATTTGTTTCATAAGTTTTTAAGTATTATATTTATATTGTTCAGTGCATGTGAAATTGGTAATCGCGCGGTTATTGTAATTTCTGTTCAATTACCGGTATAAAACAAAGTAGCTTCCCGCTCTTCCCGCTGTCTGTCTATCTGTCCGCATGTATAATGTTTAAACCCGTCTTAAAGACCGCTGCCAATCGCTTTGCTCGTGACCTGTCATACTAGCGAACTAAGAATTTATTTGACGTTATAGCATAGAAATGTAGAGAATTTTAAGATATATATTCTCTTTACACCCATACCTTCCTCAGTAATCACACTATCTATTGGTGAAAAATACGTCCGGTAGTTTTTGAGTTTAATGCGTTCATACAGACAGACGCGATAGGACTTATTTTTCTTTTATATCCATAGGGATTATCCAGGTGCATTTTTTACCTTATTGCATGGTTTATACACTAAGTATTTCACTTCTGTAAACAATTTCTGCAAACGTGACATTATTATTAAAAATAAATTATTTGTTCTTAGATCATTAAAACTACGCAACGGATTTGATGAGAGTTTTTTGAAGAGGAATATTTGTGTTCGTAATTAATCATGATTTTACTCGAGCGAAGTCGGGACGCGCCACTAATCAATTAATTATATTGAAAAATATGCAAAAGTTCTAGATTTTATGAATACATAAAAATAAGAAAACTAAAACCCGATTACTATTCTGCAAATTACCACTCTATTCTTTAAGCAATTTCATCAAAATCGGTCCAGCGGTTTAGCCATGAAAACAGAACAGACAGACAGGCTTTCGCATTTGTACCTAATATTAGAACGCTGTAACCCTCTTTCGCAATATTACCTGTCCAGCTGCCAAGGCTGTTTCCTTTAATCGCCTCGTACGACATCCACGGGAGGATATGGAGTGGGAGTATCCTATTTTAGGACGGGAGCACAAACCACAGTATTTGATTTTCTTTATGTACGTAAAAGCCAATTAAAATTTGTATTTCGTACAAATAAAAAGTTTTGTAGTTATTTAAGTTGTTATATGCCATTGTGCAAACATTTTGTATGGAACTCCTGTCGGACGCATTAAACGTGATTTTCGTGTCGTTTCGTTCTATTCATATGATATAGGTACTTGTATAATTGTATAGATCATTTTTATCTGGATGTTAAATGTGTGTTATACGGGTCGGGTCAGTCAATTTGTTGCGGACGATTACACAAAGCTATTAGATAGTGGTTCAATAGATGTAATAATATATAGCTATATACTTTTGTTGCGTTAATCAATGAATTGTTTTTTATTTATTAGTGTATCTGGCTAAAATGATAATATACATGGATTATTATAGATAATCTTGGTACTTAGTTCAAGCTGAAAATAATAGTGTGGTAACAAACAAACAAAGCCTATATAGGCTTTGTTTGTTTGTTACTACACTATTATTATATATTATATTAATATATATTAAGGCTGCCTTTACACTAATAAGTTATTATAATGTAAGATGTATATAAGTTTTATGTAAGAACTTATGAGCTATCAGATTTTATTTTCAAGAAATTACCGTATTGTACCGTAATGTGAAGGAAAACATCGTGAGGAAATCTGCACACTGGTTGATTATTATTAACTTGTGTGTGAACTGGAGAAGGCAATGGCAAACCTCTGCATTAATAATGACAAGAAAGTTGTTGTGTGTGTTTCATTCCACGTAATGACCACGACCCTCAGCCATGAGGGTCGTGCAGATGTGACCGTAATGCGTTACGTTTGCAGAAGTGAAATACTTAGTGTATAAACCATGCAATAAGGTAAAAAATGCACTGGATAATCCCTATGGATATAAAAGAAAAATAAGTCCTATCGCGTCTGTCTGTATGAACGCATTAAACTCAAAAACTAGCGGACGTATTTTTGTACGGTTTTCACCAATAGATAGTGTGATTACTGAGGAAGTTATAGGTGTAAAGAGAATATATATCTTAAAATTCTCTACATTTCTATGCTATAACGTCAAATAAATTCTTAGTTCGCTAGTATGACAGGTCACGAGCAAAGCGATTGGCAGCGGTCTTTAAGACGGGTTTTTTGCTTTTAGGTGGATCAAACACTTTAACAGTCCATGTCGCTCAAAATAAATCAAGCAATAATAATAATAAAGTGAATTCTAAAAATATAAAGACCCAATGAACCGAGAACAATTTCGTCTGGAAAAATTATTACTAGGTGGGTCGTGCGGGCCGTCCTTCGTTGTAGACCAAATGTATGCATTAAAATGAAAGGGTCGAGTGTCTGGCGAAGATGGATTTAAGGCAAAGTACATTGGATCTCAACTTACCAATTTACTTCAACCGTTTTATTCATAGGTCTCTGTCTGCGACAAAAAGTACTTTATATCATTCTCCAGTTCTTTATAAGATACCTCTACAAAAATCAACCCAATCCATTGCTCCGTTTTGACGTAAAATATGGACAAACAAACACAATCACCACTCATAGTTATAAGTTAGGGTATGGATTTTTAATATTAGTACAGATATTGCCAATGTAACAAATATCGCGTTTAAAATTGCTGGTTAATGTTTTCTAGAATTTTGAAATAAAAGTACTCTAAGGTTAACTCCAGTTCTTTTATCTTACCCGTGCAGTTGATGAATTAAATAATAATGGTATAGATTGCTTCATGCGCGACAGATGCCGACGCGAATACATGAACATTGCATAGTTTTTATAAGTGCTTTTATTTACCGTAATTAAAAAGCGGCAATATATGCCGAATCCGCCAAGTTCGGCGAACTGGTCCGGCATAGTGTGGAGCCGGCATTAGGTATATAATAATTGTGAGAGCCCGCCCTTAAAGGACAATCTGATGCAGATGGATTATGCAAATAGGCAGCTTTTTGATCCTGGACTAAGCAGCTTAGTAAATTCAATAAAATATCAATTTCCACACCTCACAGCTGCTGTGAGGATTGAAAATTTATATTTTATTGAATTCAAAACGGACTAGGGTTTAAATGGTTTGTCCCCAAATATATCTAAGGGTGAGTTGCAGAAGTCAACTTTGACCGGCGCGCCGCCGACGTTTAGACAAAATGGCGTACTTTGCGTTTTTCTGCGTAGGTTAGACTTAAGTAAAAGTTGACTGGTGCAAAACTTTCTAAGAGTTGTAAGCTGTTGCCATTATCAGGTCACTCATCAATATATTTCTGTGCTGTCAGCTTAATTTTAAATATTATTTTTATTAATGGAATATTTTTCTTGGCACTTTCTCTTATTGTTAATATTTCAGTGGAGTTATGTTAGAATCTTGCTCGTATATTTGTCTCATTATTCGCATGGACACGAGTAGTATATGTATTAATGAATACACGTCACACACCCCCTATTATGTTACGTTAGGGGTTAAAACAAAAACAAATAATACCGACCTCATCGTCATAATCATCGCAATCCATCGCGGAACAGAGTAAACAGAAATATAGGAAAGTTAATAATGTCTGTCTGTCCAACATCGTAATATATCGCACTGTACCTTCATACGAAACCAATATGTCAATATATTTAAAACATTACAACATTATCTGCGGCATTCCAAAATCAAATAAATGTCACACTGACGCAGAGGACGAAAGTTCAAAATCATTTGTCAATCCGAATTTTAACGGTAAATAGAAAAATCAAGGATGAATTACAATTTTACCTTTTATATTCCAAAACTTAAACCAATATCATAATTAGAAGAGAGTAAAGTTCAAAATTGTTTGTCAAATGGAATGTTAACGGCAAATAGAAATCAAAGATGAACACTTCGCTCGCGGTGGCAAGGTTGTCAAGTTTGATTTGAGGACAATTCGTGATAAATTTTGAACAGGCAGAGTTGCGCAAGGCTATTGTGGTAAGTAACAATAGGGTATTATGTTGCGTTTGAAAGAAAAATAATTTTATACGGTTGATATAATTTGGAGACAACCCTGGTCTCATTAACTAACAAATGTTTTACTTATGAATAGGGTTGTGTAACTTGTTATACGCAAAATTCGCTACGTAGATACAACCACATGTTTACACCGCATGATTTACCTAAAATTATTTAACTCGCATCACTTATATGTATCCGAGATCCTAAGTTTATAAAATCTTATTGAATAACATTTTCTTGTAAATATTTGAAATAAAAAATTTTCGTTTATAATTTCATTAAAAATTTTAAAAAGCCCGATTCAATCATAACAAGTACAAAATAATATAGGTATTTATTTAATGGTCATTTAAGATTGATAAATTTCTGAATGTGAAGTAATTTTTTGTAACCCCCTACGACAGCCGAAGAAGTTATAAGTATAACGTGTCTGTGTATTTTTTGGTCGACCTCCGTCGCCGTGGTCATCAAGCCTGCCATTGACTTGATCGACTGACTGACTGTTACGCTAGGGGTCCCGGGTTCGAATCGCGGTTAGGTCAACAATGAAAATGAACTTTTGCAGATTGACCTGGGTCTTGGATGTTTATTTATTTATGTATATTGTATATGTTTTAAAACATAGTGTCATCGAGTCAGTAACCCGTAACACAAGTCTCGAACTTAGTTTGGGGCCAACTCAATCTTTGTGATATTTATGTAGACATATCTGTATGTCTGCCCGTAGCATCGTAGCAGCCAAACGGTCGAAATGATTTTGATCTAGTTTCATCATGGAATTAGTAGGTACTACGGAAGTACTTACTAATTACATGAGTTTATTCTATTTTAAAGAGAATTTAATCGAGAATGTTCTTAATTATGTTTGCAAAATGTGTGTACAGCCGTTTGGAAACCGTCAGCTCTATTATAGCAGATGAGAGGATGCAAGCAACCTCGGAGTCGGCCGTTTCATAAATTTGGTTTTTGAAGTGAAAACTTCTTTAGCGGCGTTGTGGACTTTTTGTGATGGATAAAAAATGTTAAACTCGCGTCAGGACACGTGACTGATCGAAAATTCGTAAGACATCAAAAATGTACAACGGTTTTCACTTCTAGCACTCCCGGAGTGCAACCCGTTTTTTATTATATACAAGTACTTATCTCAGTAGGTAACTATAGATACGAGTCTATGGAATCTATTACGAGAGTGCTCTTGACGGCTGTTACTGATATCTTGACCTTAATTCATTGCCCTCCATTACACCTTCATGCTTGTAACTGTCGTAGTTATTTCATTATGCACAAGTTTCTTTACATAATAAAAAAAATTAAATTATTAACAACTTATTAAAAAAAAGACGACTTTCAATACCTATTCATTTCAACTTTTGAACCGATTTTGATCAAACATATCTAAAAACCACCGCACAAAAATTTTCTGTCAAATAAAATAAACTGCATCCAATTCGGTTCACCGTTGATGTGTTACGGTGCCACATACACGACAGACACTTAGCGGTCAAACCAATGTAATGTTCTAATATCAAACTTATAACACCCTCTTTTTGCGTCAGGGTTTAAAAATAGAAACATACGTGGAAAAATAATCCCTCTTTTGTTTTATTTGACTGATAGAAAAGTTCGTGTACATACAGCCAGCATTGTGTTCATTATATCATGATGTAATATGTCATGTTCGCGTAGTAATTAATTAATGGGAATAACGAAATCTGGCTACTGTCGTTCTAATTTCAATCTAACTTATATAATTTAAACTTACGTCGTGTCGTTTGTGCGAAATTTATTACTTACTTCATTACTCACTTCTGGTTGTTAATTTCCCGACCTCTACTATAGACTCACGACTTTTGTTTTGTAAATAAAAGGTAGTCTATGTTACAACCTGAAGGTTTAATCTAATTTTGTGCGATTATAATCGGAAGAGTAGTAACTCTTTTAGCACGGTGATTTAAAAAAAAATTAATACTGGCCATAGAAAATTTAAAAAAGTTTGAAAACAAAATTCAAAGTTCACTGTCAGTATATCTTTGATGTGCTTATTTTTGTCAAATCAAATTTACATTTATATAAAAAATTAAACGAAGTAAATAGTGTAAACACTAGAAATAAGCACAAACTTTGTATGAATAGATTCAGGCTTAAAAAGGTTCGGCGGTCTTTCGTGGGTCAAAGTGTAAAATTATTCAATAAACTCCCTGCAGAGGCTATTAATCTGCCAATGAAAAATTTTAAAATTTATGTTAAGAAAAATTTAATGGATAAAGCGTATTACACAATTAACGCCTATTTGACTGATAAAAACGCTTGGATCCTCCCGACAACTTTGCCACTCCACACATGATCTCCTAATTTTTATTTTACTGTTTTTTATTATTTTATTCACAATTTTGAATTTTGTTATAATAATTCGTATGGCATTTAAATTTTATTTGTAAAACATGTACGTGATTTGTGATCTTCAAGTGTCTGAATTATACTTCTATTTCGACGAATAAGAATTGTAATTATGAAGTCGTGGGAATCGAGTGTGTCATGCTCACTCAAATGGTCAATCTGGTGGTGGCGTCGTGGGCCGGGTCGTGAGGTTCCCTCTATTATGGTTGAGCTACGCGATGGCTGTCCCATGCGTCAACTCGTGAACGGGTGCTGCCAGAGGGAACTGGTCATCTCGTTTCTCATATATTTTCATGTAAGTTAATTGTGTTTCACATCGATATATATATATATATATATATATATATTATAATTAGCACTCGGATCACAATCATAACCTGTTTTGATATACCTTTTGACTATGTACATTATGTACTTTTATATATTATTAGAAAGAAAAGAAAAAAAAAAATTTTTTGTAAGAAACAATAATGGTAAGCCGATCTGGCATGATAGGGGCCAACACTGTTCAAATGAGTTTCTTTCGGCATTTCTTCTCAGCAGTGGTCGTTCCGAAATGCCAGTAGTTTCTAGCTTGTGAGAAATAACTATAAATTTAAAGATTGACGAGAAAAAGTGCCTGTGAAGGTCTAATTTCTGAATAAATGATTTGAATTTGAATTTGAAAATCGAACGAAAGTGGTAGCGCAAACATTGATGCGTTGCGAAAAAGGAATTAAAATAACTTATTTTCGTATAAAAAAATAAAGAATACGAAATCAAGTATAGACGAAAATTCACATCAAGTTGGCTTGCTCAACAATTTGCCGATTTTATGAGTAATTTATTGAGACCTTAACTACATTTTGATTACGAGTTAATTACCCTGAACTCTGGCGGTAAAGACGTGGGTCCATAAATCTGTATTTATATATAAATTCATTACACGTTAATATTTAACCCCCGACGCAAAAATAAGGGTGTTATAAGCTTGACTGCTAAGTGGTGTCTGTCTCGTTCACGTGGGACCGTAGTTCATCAACGGGTGAACCGATTTGAATGTGGTTTTTCTAATTGATAGATAATTTTTATGCGGTATTTCTTATATATAAACATATATACGAAATACCGCACCGCTACAACTTTTGAACGGCTGAACCGATTTTGACAGTTTGATCAAAATCGGTTCAACCGTTCAAAAGTTGTAGCGAAATGAATATTGAAAGTCGGGGTTTTTTTTAATTTGTTTTTAATGAAATCTTAGTGTTTTATTACTGTTACAATTCAGCTGCAATATTCTCTCCTCCTTACGTACAAACGTAGAAACCAGCGTTTTTTATAATGTACCCTGAATTGAATGTACCATGAAATGAATTTTTCAAGACCCCAGCGGACACATGACACCCCAGAGCACTTTCCACTAACTAAGTAATGAACTTAGTATGTTATAAGTGCGATTGTGGCACTTTCGGGACTATGCCGTCTGAAATATGGTCTCTTTATACTTTTGCAACGTTATAACCTCGAAAATTCCAGTTGAATTATTTAGTTTTGGAATGAAAAAAAACGTCTTTATGTACTTTTCCAGCCAGACCTTATTTTGTCACACCATCGGCCACTCCAAACTTTGATTAAAAATTGGATTTATTCCATATCTATGTTTAAAAAAATCCATATCTTCCCGTAGATAAAATGTGAAGTAACTTAGAGTACCTTGACAGCTGTGAAGTCAGGTTTAGCAAGGAAAGCATTATTTTCAAAGAGGGACATTTTCACGCATCTTAAGATCATAGGCGAATTTTTTTATGCGGACTCATTTTAGGAGCATCACAGCCAAATATAATGATCACAGCCATGATTGACAGAACATGCGTAGAGACAGAGAGAGATTAAAGATTACTACATTATAAAATATTTTTGACGACCTCGGTGGTGCAGTGGTAAGGTTCTTGCCACTGAACCGAGAGGTCCCGGGTTCGATCCCCGGTCGGGTCATGATGGAAAATGATCTTTTTCTGATTGGCCCGGGTCTTGGATGTTTATCTATATATGTATTTGTTATAAAATATAGTATCGTTGAGTTAGTATCCCATAACACAAGTCTCGAACTTACTTTGGGGCTAGCTCAATCTGTGTGATTTGTCCTAATATATTTATTTATTTGTTTATTTATATCAATGTATTAAGGGTAATAAATCCACTGAGCCATGACCATTTTGGGCTGCTTTGCAACACACACATTTATTGATAATATTTCTTATTACTTCTTACGCTTTCTTTGTCTGTTCTTGTTCTGTTATTTCTGTATGATATCTTTGTATGTGTATGTTCGTCGTGCATCAAATAAACGCCTTTACCTAACTAAAAAAAAATGAAAGACCAAATTATTGGAAAAATGGGTTCTTATTTCCCATCCATAACTGTCAGAGCATAATTGACTGAATCCAAACTTTCCTCAGGCTGGGATATGATTGCGATCAATAGGTTTTGGGGTAAAGTTATTATATTTGAATGTATAGTCGGTTTATAGAGGTATATCGATCATCTTGCCTGATATTTTTAACCCCCGACGATACCCATCCTATCGTTATAAGTTTAACGTGTCTGTGAATCTGTCTGTTTCTAGCATCGTAGCAGCCAAATGGCTGAACCGATTTTGATCTAGTTTTTTTTTAAATTGTTATCCACAGTGTTCTTTGCTGTGTTTAGAAATTGTGTATTCAGCCATTACTTTTTTAGAAGATGAGATAATGCTTTTATATGATTTAATAAATTTTAAATTTAGATTTATCAAAAATGAGTTTCTTTTGGAATTTATTCTCAGGAGTGGTTGTTCCTAAATGCTATTAGTTTGTATCATTCACATATATAAATTAAAGATTAATTTTTTTGTTGTTTTATTTTTATTGTTGTTTATTTGTGTTTGAAATTTTAAAAAAGACTTTTAGGCGACTGGAACAAAATTTGACAACAATATTGACCTGAAAATTTAGCTTAGGCTTCCTCTTCCTGGTGTAATTTGTGAAATGTTTTTATAATTTTGGAATTTAAAAATAAATCCACGTTTTTCAAAAATATATAAATGTATATATTTCTGGTTTGTATTCAAGCCAACACTTCTTTGATGCCGAAATGAGATGGGTCGAACTTTAGTTCCTCTCGGTTGGACCCTTCTCAATTCGGTATCCGTGTCTGTCCGTCTCTTATCATAGTTTACATTATTGTAGTGTATTTATTATGTTACTCTAACCTCATACCCGGCGTCCTTATTGAGCGGCTGAACGCTGTACGATGGAATGCCACGCTATGCTACAATTAAGGTTTTACCATTTGGTCACCAATATTGATTATATGGTTTGTGATGTGTGTTTGTAATGGTTTGTAGTTTGTACGATTAAATTAATGGCACCGGGACGTATCGGTTTATTGTTCACTTCATTGTGTTCAGTTGTGACTTCATGTACTTGGGCATATAGATAATGTAGAATATACGATTTGGTCAGTGATACTTGGGCTCTATTGCATATCGACTGCATGCGAGTACGATTTTTGAAAATAAAAAACAACTTAATATTAATTTACTTAATATACCAAAACGCGTGCTATACATACTTAGTACTGAATATAGAGTACAGTTTGATGTTGTCGCATAGCGTTTCATTACCTTGTCGCATTTGTACCGTAAGGACGTTAGTAAGGACGTCAGGTTAAGTCATTTTGACACAAGTTGTATTGTAACATACAATCAACTGCGTGTCATGTTACCATGTACCTTTATGTAGAGGTAATAGAGCGATGACATGCGGTTGACTGTCTACAGCTACTGGAAGTATTATATAATCTGTGGCACAGCATTGTATTTGAGTGTGAATAAGATTAGTATTGTTCCCTTCGATCCCGGAGAGAATAGTATTACCAATATTACCTAGAACAGTTTTTTACAACAAAAACTGCTATGCAATGTGTGGTCAATTGTTCAATGCGCTTCCAAACAGTATTAAAACACTTCCCATAAAACTGTTTGTGAAAGCACTGCAGTTGTGGCTTAAGGAAATAATGGTTTTATTCAGTTGACGAATTTCTGAAATGGCGTCAACAGTTGGGTTGAAATAGTGTGCTTTTTTCACATAATTATCGGATGTCATTTTAATGGTATATTGATTTTGTCTATTAATAAGTTTATTCATTATGTACTGATGTGACCATGGATTTAGTAAATACGTTGTACGGAGTGCCTACTAATACCATGGATGTGACTCATGTGATAATATTGTTGACTAGAATTTTCTCCTAAATATTTGTACGCCTATATGGCAATTTTCTCCTAAATATTTGTACGCCTATATGGCAATTTTCTCCTAAATATTTGTACGCCTATATGGCAATTTTCTCCTAAATATTTGTACTATATGGCAGAATGCATGTGCTATTTTTTCTCGTGACCACCTGTTTGTAATAATGTATTCTGACAAATAAATGATTTGATTTGGAGATAATAAAAACAATTGAACAACATTAGGATCGCAATCCGATCAGGTCGCGAGAACTGAAAATCTACATGACAATTAGTAACGGAAGATTAATTTAGACAATACTAGCTGATGCCCGCGACTTCGTTCGCGTGCCCGAATTTAGCTGGACCATTGTGATTCTTCTTCAGGTGTTCCAGATCTTCGATTTTTATACTTCAACAGGAAACACTAATCAGGTTGAACAACTTTTGTTAAGGCGTCTTTTCTATTTCCTATAATATAGCCGAACATACATCTTGGATCTCCATCAGGTGTTCTAGAACTTCGATTTTCATACCTCAACTGAAAATGCTTATTTTCTGCTATTTTTTTTTTCAAATTCTTACTGTGTTGCTATGACTCTATCGCCTAAGTATGTTTTATTTTTGTATTCAATTTACAGATTTTTTTTCTACTGTTTTATTATATGTATTGATTATAAATAACAAAAAAGAAAATATTCTTCTGGTGCTAATTTAATTTGAAATAATTAGAAATTGTATACATTCTTAATGAATGGATCTATCTATCGCTATCTGATATAGCTATATGGTTAAGGTTTGATTGTTAATTCCGTATAGATCACAGGCTTTTCAAAGAAAATATTAGTTTACTTCTACCGCACCGCACCCACCTGGCAAGACGACATTCATAGAAAAGTGAGCTTTAAGGCGTCCTATGTAGACATATTTTACATTGAAAACAAATTATCTGACTGCTCGTTAAATCATAAAATCATCTTTTACCACATTGAATTTCTATTCTATATTTTATCAGATAGGTCTAAGAACTTTAGGATATTTATTAAGGAATAATCGAAATTTGTTTTAAGCCTCTTATATTAAACATCTAAGTACCAATTATAATGTTAAATCATAATTAAATTGACTTATTGCTTTAGCAAATTAGAATATACTAGACTAGATGTTGTCCGGGGCTTCGCTCCCGTGGGAATTTTGAGAAAAAATTAGCCTATTGCAATCTTGGATAATGTACCTTTCGAATGGTGAAATAATTTTTGCAATCGGTTCAGTAGTTTCGGGGATTACCTGCCTCAAACATACAAACTCACAAACGCTTACCTCTTGACAATAATATTAGGTCCTTATATATGAAATTGGCGTTTGGTATAGGAGGAACAAAAAGTCGAATATTTTTTAATGTAATATATTTATTTAATCAAAGTAAGAATCTTTATTATCTATGCACTTTTGACTTTTGTAGTTTGCAATTGCTGACAATAGACGTCTGTCGTAATCGTCTGGCCAGATTTGAGAAAACTGTAATGAACGACACCGGCACTAGTCCACCAAACGCTTACAAGTAACATTTTTTGGGTCAATTTTCGCTTGGGGCAGGATTTGGCTGGCTGGCCAGGGTCCAGCCATTGCGATGAACGTTTCCAATTATCGTAGATAATCCACTTTTCATCACAGGTAATGATTTGATTTAAAAACTCTTCATTATTGTGCCGGTTAAGTAATGTAACGCAGCCGTCGACACGCGTTTGCCGGTTTGCTTCACTCAATTCGTGAGGTACCCACCTTTCAAGTTTCTTAATCTTCCCAATTTGCTTCAAGTGGATTAAAATAGTTTTATCACTAACACCGAAGCCTGAAGCTAACTCGGACGTGGTTTGCTATGGATCTGCTTCCACAATAGCCTTCAATTCTTCATTATCAACAAGGGTCTCCGGCTGTCCACGAGGCTTGTTCTGCAGGTCGAAATTTCCAGTACGAAAACGTTGAAACCAAAAACGCACTGTGTTTTCTTTTGCGACACGACCGCTATACACATCATTAACCTTTCGAGCCGTTTCTGCAGCACTGGTGCCGGTGGGACTCGTACTCGTAAATAACGCGATATTTCAAGTTTTCCATTTTGTAAACTGAGTGACGGAAACAGAAAAATCAGAAGAAAAAAAAAACAAATGAATGACGGTTAACGAAACACAAATATATGTGTAAATAGCTGTATAAATTTGAATTTGGATTCCTAACCAAAGAGGAGAAATTTGTGATTGAAGTGGCCAGTACAACAAAACGTCAATTTCATATGTGAGGACCTAATAGTATAGATTTATTCCTTTTATTATATTTCATTTATTATTAATGGAGGTTTCCATTTAAAATTTTGTTGCAGAAATAAATCTACATTTAATATGCGTTTAGTTGCGTCTACCTCGGCCACCTAGGTAAAAATCCAATTTTTGTAGGAAAATTCTAGAAATATGCAACGGTATCTAGGATTTATGAACAAATGGTGTTCCATTTTCGCCGTTGAAACTCCGCTTCGCCGACGGTCGTATGACATACAATTTTCAGTTCTGGGAAAAAATAAAAACTAAACTGAGCTGTAAAATAGCGCGAAAACAAACGCTATTTTGTAAGCTTTTATTTAACTTGCAATGTATGCCCCTATGCCTATTCGGGTGGAATCTTGCAACTTTAATATTGAAGTCCAACAGATTGAGCTGAAATTTTGTAAACACGTTTAATTTGGATGACAATATATTATTATTATGATAAGCATGAACCAGGAATGGCTCCAGTCTTATCTATTTTATATTATCTCATTTACTGCATGGACATGATTGTCATAAAATCTTGTCTCAATTTTAATAAAATTGATAAATTAAAATATTTCGTTAACCAAAAGAGTCCTTACTATATACCCTATTGATCTTGGACTGAGACAAAAGGTAAACAAACCTTGAATTGAACAAAAAATCATTATTTCTCGTTATTCCTTTGTTAATTTTGTTCTTACTTTCTGTGAATGTTAAATTTTTTGCTGTTGTTGTTGTTTTATGGAGTCATGTCGATTACTTAAATGTTGGGCTTGTTAATTTCTCCTTTTTTGTTTACCTTTTGTTTCAGTCCAAGATGAATAGGGTATAGAATTCAACATAGAGGAAGAAAATTAGTTTGCGCTTATTATGAAAAAAAAAACCTGTCTTTCATCTTTGCAAATTGAATGGTTTAATTACGTATTAACGAAAAATGATCATACAAATCAATTTACATAAACCAACAGTATTGTGATTAAGCAATATTAATATTTCGTAATATAAACTAGTCTTACAAACGTAAATGTGCTAAAGTTACCCAGAATATTTTTTGTGCAGAACTTTGATAACGTCAAATCGTTGAAGATGTCTAATAGTCCTTATCCTAACCAAATAAATGCCAGTATGATTAACAAGTACTACCATTGAATTGTTCACATAATGATACCATTCATGATATACCACGCAAATGATACCTCTCTCCAGAATCATTACACTTGATTGCTCACTTACGAGTAGCAGACTATTTGAGCGCAAAAAAAATGGATGTTATGTAACACAGACTAAAGATAGTTCAAAATTTATTGGCTCCATTCGTCGTTGAATGTTGAATTTATATCACAAGGGGAGAGGGGGGTGTAGTAAGATATCATGTGTGTGTATTTATTTATTCAGCAAACGCGCGATTTCTAAACCGAAAAGCGTGAAGTGTGATGTGATATTATTATTATAGTATAATTTGTACCTCTACTTAAGGATATACTATTATTATAAAGAGGTAAGCGTTTGTGAGTTTGTATTTTTGAGGCGAGTAATCTCTAAAATTACCAAACCGATTTCAAATATTCTTTTACAATTAGAAAGGTACATATCCAAGGCTATATAGGTATCTTACTAAAAATTCACTTGATTTTTAGTCTTAAACCGACCTCACCACGTATCTCTAGGGGGACGAGGGGTTAAAATGCTAAAAAAACACGACGTGATGACCACTTATACGAGGCTACTATGGGACTCATATCCTTGGCAGTTGATAGACAACATCATTATTCCAATAGAGGTGAGGCTTGACATCAGCTAGGCGGCCGGTTATAAAATCACAGCCGATACTATTTACTATTATTTAAAGGCGAATTTGAGTTCATCTATGTCTAGTAAACTAGTAGGCATAAAATCCACTTTAAAAATCTACAAATTAAGAGAATGCATTGTGGGAATCGTACTTTTTGTTTACGTGTCCTAAAATAGGAAAAGGTGTAAATGTTTTTCTAGAAGTGGAAACTATCAAATGTAAACACATATCCTTTTACATAAGTGCGGTGTTGAGTAAATAATGAAGGTTCGTGGGAGCAGCGCGAAATGAATCGGAAAACAGATTAAATAACTAAAAGGGTTTCCACCGTAGAATTTTAAATAATTAGGTTAGTAAAGTATACTGCAGTGCGTTCTGCCTATTAATAAACGAGTGTGTGTGTGAGCTACAATAAATATTGTCTTTGTGTGTTTCCCGTTTCAACTCACCTCTCATATGAGCGTTATCCCAGTCATCATATCGAGTGTGTTATTGCTGACACTGATGTCAGATTTTGTCGCCTAAAGGCATCTGACATGACTTTTACGACTACTTACCGCCATCTAGTGGCAGTTGCCAATAATTCTTCCCTTCATATTTTCTATTTCCATCAACGAAATCCCCTTATCAATGGTCTTCTCACTCTCGTCTCTTTCATCTGAGCGTTTTCTCGGTTACTTCCCAGCCATTGAGCGTCGGAGCCCAGGGTCCGCTTTCCAATTTCTCTCCTCCACTTCTGAGACGTATATCAGTTTTGACGAAACCAAACCTTGGGTATTTTCTGTCAGAACGAGGTGTCAGAAAGAGGCATGGCCCGACGTTTGTTCACTTTGTTCACTACCACTTCATTGCCATACATGATGCCTAAGGAACATCATTCATCATTTGTAATATACTGGAACGAGTTCCAGCGGCGGCATAATAACTTGTCATGCCTCTTGTATTATATAATATATCCAAATTCTGTGGTTTAAGCTAAAGGATATAAACCGAATTTCGTTCAGTTCTAGAACTACTACTCAGTTTGGTAACGAACGATTGGAAACGAAGTAAAACTTTGATAAGAGAATAATGCGGGTAAGAGAATAATTTCGCGTAGGTATATCTGTCGCAGTATGACAGATACAGCCTTAATATAGTTATGTCCCTAGAGAAACAATTATATACCGTAATATAGTTATATGAAAGTAAATATAATATATTACATGATAATTAATAAATTTCTATTAAATATCATAATACAGCAATACGTGTAAAGGGTGACTAAGTTACAAGCACTAATTGTAATTACTTTAAGATCATTGTAACACTTGGTTGGCGAATAAATAATATGAATATTTCTAGGAATATATAAAACGGTTCAAGTTTAGTAAAACTTAACTTTTATTGAACTTGAACGTCATATTATTATATTACGTTCAGGTTCACCATCTAAATACAAGATTGATACCAATAACATTTGAAAACAATTTTATTTCAAGTTATTTTCTTTTTTGTAATAATTACTTCTCATTATCGGAATGTATAGTTATATCTATTCAATATTTTATTATTCTGTACAAGAAAATGACTACACAATCATATTAAATTATATCTTTTAATATCAAGTTAGAGAAACATCCAGTTATGTGTTATTTACTATATTCTTTAAATTCTGTTTTCTTAGAATTACTAAATAAAGATTTTTTGAAAGAAAATGTAGAAACTACAATTCATAAAATATCTCAGTGCGATAAAAGTTTGAAGACCTCATATCAGTAAATATGCCTTTGCAAAATGCGCGTAAAAATGTACCTATAGACAAAAATTCTCACAAATTATCATAATGGTTTCTATTGACCCTGACTGACGTCAAAATGTCTCATATATTTTTCCTAAATGTCTTCCATGGTGGTGACATAAGATGGCTTGGGTATTATGTAATCTGTGGCTAAAGTAAGCTGGACAGAGAGAAAAAGCAATGTAGAAGTGCTGGAAACGAAAAAAGAAGATTGCTGACATATAAAATAGGAGGGGAAGAATGATTGTCCACTTGACACGACACGACGCCTTATTTGAAACCATAGATTTAGAAAGGGTTTCGCGCGAGTTTAAAACTAATTTTGAAGGAAAGGTGAAAGGAAGAAGAGATCCAGAGAAACCGAAGAAGAGTTATGCAAGCCAACTGAAAGAGAAGGCAGACGGTTGTGTCGTAT
Organism: Plodia interpunctella; assembly: GCF_027563975.2. Taxonomy (NCBI): domain Eukaryota; kingdom Metazoa; phylum Arthropoda; class Insecta; order Lepidoptera; family Pyralidae; genus Plodia; species Plodia interpunctella. Next base: position 2,147,230 of record NC_071303.1, read on the forward strand.
CGAGACAAAGTCGAGGATAGAGAGTAGTGGTGTATAAGTACTCGTACTAAGAGCATAGCTCTTAAATAAGAAGAGAAACTTCCATGTGCAGTATAGTAGTTCCACTGTCAGAAAATGTTAGTACACATTATTTTGTCACTTAGGGAAAGGGTGAAACATGAATGTCACAAAGGGAGAAACGAGGTAATTACCGACATCTGCATAAGACTCACAGAGTGTTGTTAAGAAATTGTATTAGAACTCGTTGCTGTGTGAGGAAATTGTGAATCTCGGATAATATTAAATTATGACATGTTTGTCTTCAAGCTAAAGCAAATTGTCGAATTTATTAGACATGCCTCTAGGCGCAATATGTTTCCTTTGTGGCGAATGCCTAAAATCTAGACCGGTCTGGTTTGAGATGAGAATTGAGAGCTAACAAATCCTATTATTATAATTGCCTCTTGTTTACTAGTTATATTTTTATAGCTTTTTTTATGCTAGGTTATTTAGGACGTATATTGTACTTTGTTATTTGCAATATTTGTAACTGTATAAGATGTAAGTCAGTGGAATACGTAACATCAAACCATGTTTTCATGCATCAAATATAATAACCTAAATGAGCCATAAACCTTTGCTTTTGGGTATATATAGCCATCCATATAGTGGTGAATTGGTTCATTCGTTCATCATTCATTTAGTATTCATTCATTATATTTGGGAGGTATGTTAAATATTTGGATATACCTTCCAAATGTACCATGTTCCAAACCTTACCTTCGAGACGTACACAGTGCATATACATACTTCATAGTAACAAAGGTCTGTCCTTTAATGTATCTTGTAATATATTATATTATGTAATATATTATGTATCTTATAATATATAATATTATAAGTATTTTAAATTAAATGTGTATATTATTAATATACTTGTCTAATTTAATGCTAAAAGCATTGTTTCCTAGCTAACCATTATTATATTATAGCTATAATCAAACGTATAAAATTCGTGTATTGCATGAAGCAAAAAATACAGCGCAAAAGGCGGAAGATGTGTAAAATATATAGACTGATTTTTATCTTTAATATCAATAGCCTCAAAAATTCAGAATCAATTACAAATACAGTTTTATATACTAAATAGGTTTTTGATTGAGTGGGCACAAATTTAACTCCGTTGCCATAAGCAACTTCAAATAATCAATTAGTGATGAAAAGGTTTCCTTAATATCAGAAAGTATTCACCAAATGGTATAAAGTTGTAATGAAATATAATCACGGTTTTGAGGGCAAATGATGATTTTATGTCCGAAAATGCCTAATGGCTTTCGAAGAAAATAAATTTGTGTAAAGCTTGTGGGAATTGAGGGTTTACTGATTTGGGGTTAATTTGTTTCCTAAGTTTTATTAATAGAGTATTTATAATTACTGGGGAGACCCTAGATGGCTGTTATGAATTAATTAATTTTTAAAAGACAAACACAACGTAAAAATAAATGTTAATACGAAACACTTATTAACAGGGAATATTGAATAAGTAATATTTATTTATTATTATACAAATGAGCTCGATATAACAATAATTTAAGTAGAAAAATCTTGCTAGATTTATTTATAAATTATTAAGTGATTATTGTTAAAAATGTGTTTAATTAAATGTATTTAATGATAATGTGTTGCGTCTAGGCTGCTGAGATGCGTGAAACCCGTTTAGTTTTAAAGATACAGTTCTGATTTTAAGACCGGCCTATACAATTCATACCTCTCATAACTTCTTATTATCAATATCTCGGGTTCTAAGCAAGGTATCGCGATGAAATTTTAAGTTAGACTATCCCCTACCCCCAGGCTGTGAAAACCATATTGCCATCTAGTAGTTTTTGCATGATGCGGATTTTGGGACTTTAGTTTCATCTTAATCATTGGATCACTGTCGCTTTTGAGGTTAAAAATGAAGACAACTTGAACTTAACGTATACGGCCCGTTAACAATGAACGGAGAAATAAAACGCGCTCATTACTCAGCCGGTGGCATGGGAGGTCATTAGTGCCTGTAATTAAATTGTACCTTGCTTGTTAATGTCAATCAACGGAAAACTTTCAGTTGAAAGCATTATAGCATACCCATACACTAGTGAACTTAAACTGTATTATCAACCGGGTTTCCTCGTGATGTTTTCCTTCACCATTGAGGAGATCCCTCGTCGGGAGCCGCGCCAAGTTACACCATCTGATTCATGCTTATCATAATAATACGTTGTCATCCAAACAAAACGTGTGTACAAAACTTCAGCTCATTCGGTTGAAGATATCTGTTTCAAAATTGAGATATAAGTTTGGGTGGAAATTCAAACATCCTATTAATATTATAAATGCGAAAGTTTGTGACGATGTGTGTATGTATGTATATTTATTTGTTACTCTTTCACGCAAAATCTACTCGACCGATTGTTATGAAACTAAAACGGGTAGAATATTACCTGGAATAACACAAATAGGGTACGTTTTATCCGGAAATTCCCACGGGAGCGAAGCCCCGGGGCGCAGCTAGTACTTACATAAATGCTTGTAAAATAATGTTAATTAATTCAGTCCCTAGATAACTATTGCGTTATTGACTGACAGTTGGGAGTTTCCTGTGGGAATAATATAGAAATGAAGGTTAGGTCACGATAGGTCTTTCAATGTCAATGACATAATTTTCTTTGATATTAAAAAATCAAATGATGAATTCAGACGTATATTTTCATTTTCGTGACAATTTCGGTGTATTGTACACAAAAAAAAAGGAGTATCCCACTAATTCTACTATTATTATAGATGTAATTAATAAACATTCATACCTACACATTCTTCTTCATAGTCGTTTTCCTCATGGCTGAGGGTCGTGGTCATTACGTGGAATTATACACACACAACAACTTTCTGTGGATCTCTAATGAAGTGGTTTGTTATTTCCTTCTCCATTTCACACACAAGTCAATATTCAACTAGTGTACATGTTTCCTACACGTACGTGTAGTGTACACGAGTCAGATTGGTGTACAAATTCATGTGGCACGAGTAGTGTGGTGGAGATTCGAACCTGGGACCTTTCGATCCACAGGCGGGCGTTTTAACCATTACACCACCACCGCTTCACACTAGCGCCATACCTAACTACACATACATTCTCACAAACTTTCGCATTTATAATATCAGTAGGAAGTGCTAGATTTGACTGCTAAGTAACTAACTTGGGTTTGTCACTTTTGCCAAGACCTTCTTCCTTTCCCTTTTCCATAGTTTGTCTAGTGTTTTAATTTACTAGTGGTACTAATTAGTTTATTACGTGACGGGTATTATACTGAAATGCTTTGAAACTAAGTTATTCATAAAAAAGTTTAAACATACTTCAATTATTATGTTTGTTTTGTCTCTATCATTTTCAAATATATATAAAGCGCGATAGTGATAACACATACTTTAGATTAAAGTATGCTTTGACTTTTTTTTTAAATAATGGCCCCAGCAGGTTAGTCTACCATTTATTAATGGGTTGAAATTGTCAATAGCACTTGATAAAGTCTCTTTGTGAATATGTCCATTGAATTTCGGTATAGAAACGACAGATGCGGAAAATCGACTAACAATAGGTAATTTACTGATTCAGAACAATCCAAAGCTAAATGTTATGATTCGGTATATGTTGCTGTACTCAATTTAGCCTGCTCAAATATTGACCGTTATTGACGCAACCATAACATTTGTATTAATTTCTTTTATTATTTTAACGAAAAATATTAAATATCTTAAGACTCAGGACAGATTATGCCAAATAAATAAATATATTAGGACAAATCACACAGATTGAGCTAGACCCGAAGTAAGTTCGAGACTTGTACTACTATATACTATATCAACAATACTATACTAACTCAACAATACTATATTTTATAACAAACACATATATAGATAAACATCCAAGACCCAAGCCAATCAGAAAAAGATCATTTTACATCATGACCCGACCGGGGATCGAACCCGGTACCTCTCGGTTCAGTGGCAAGAATTTTACCACTGCGCCACCGAGGTCGTCATAATACACTAGATAAAGAAAAATATTTCTAGAAAGTGTTAATAGTTTTCTATTTTAAATATATAATGTGGTCACAGCCGACTTAACGGATTTTGGTGGGCGCCTGGCTACATAGCGCATAGCTACATAGCGCCTTAAAGAAATTTCTAATTACTTTTCAATATCAGAAAGAATCTAAAAAAATATTATATCCATGGAATTAGTAATTGTACGGAGTACCTACTAATTCCATGACTATATCATAGGCAAGTAATAATTTGTTTTGACATTGAAAAAAAAAACATGTGATTAATGGACGGCCCCTACTACATGGTAATTTCAGCACCGGCTAGATTTTTAGGGTTCCGTAGCCAAATGGCGAAAACGGAACCTTTATAGATTCGTCCTGTCTGTCTGTCCGTCCGTCCGTATGTCACAGCCACTTTTTTATAAGAAGTAGAAACTTGCTAAGTAGATGTACCTGTGAACCGCATTAAGATTTTACACAAAAATAGAAAAAAAAATGTGTCCCCCTCCCTGTAACTTCTAAAATAAGAGAATGATAAAACTCAAAAAAATATATGATGTACATTTACTATGTAAACTTCCATTGAAAATGGGTTTGAACGAGATCTAGGAAGTAGCGGAACACTTCATGGGCGAGTCCGACTTGCACTTGGCCGCTTTTTTATGTTTCTAATATTAGCTGATACAAGGTACACGCCCATGCGCTGTACCACAAAGGAGCGGATGCAAAATGCACATTAATTAGGTCAGCCATTATGCCTGCCGCTTTGAGCCGACATTTTTGAAGCCTATTCAAATTTGCCGGATAATACACGGCTAATATGATGACAATGTCGCGTTGAGATTGAACTATTTTAGACCATACGAAAATTGTTGGCTATCAACTAAAATTTAACACACAATACTAGCAGATGTCTAAAATTTGTTTTATCAGTATAAACAATAAAGATACAGATGTAACACGTATACTTCCCTCACGGGGTAGACAGAGCCAGGATTTGCGAAACTCGCAGGCCATGGCCTGCAAGTTTCGCAAACTGTATGGCCTTTCACTGAATGGCGGGTTCATTTGAGGAATTCAGATATATAGTGACAGGTTGCTATCCTATAGGTTATGAGAATAATCTCATATTTATGGTCCTATTCCTTGATTGACTTTTACAGTCTACGTGGGAGGACAATCAGCTGGCATATTCTATTTTCTTTTGCTCACAGAACAAGCTGAAGGGGCTAGTTTATGTACGCACGCCGTGACCAGAATAAATTTATATCGAGTTTAATGGATATCGATATTTTCCCGCCATTACGCAGTAGGGGTAAACAGAAATTCCTCGTGGAATCATTGGGTGAAGCTAGTGTCTGCACGGCTGGTGGAACTTACTCGTTCTTGAGAAGTTTAAAATGAATATAGGATGATAGCAAACTTACAGATATGCACTAAAAGTATTTCGAGATTCTCACAGTGGTGCCTCGGGCTGTCTAACATCTTATTGTTGAACTAGAATGCAACCTAAAAACAATAAAACGATTCTTTAATTGAATAATTTCTATTTACGTCTATATTTCCTATCTACGTTATCTATTTAGCCATAGATAAAATATTTAGCCGATAATCTTCCCAACAAATAAAATAAATATATAAAAATAACCTTTTGACGCTTTTGATTCAAGCGATTGATTTATGATAGATTCCGAAATGTCACTAGTTTAATTTGATGCACTAAATATATTAAACTCTGAAGAGACGTTATTACATTCAAAATACAAAAAGGCGTAACAATATTTAGTTTATAAAGCAAGTAAGTAGTAATTTGTAAAGGCCAAACAAGAAAATCCAATATATTTGCTATCAGAATAGCCTTTTTATAACATTATCGGTGACGTCCGCTGTCGCCAGTTTCCGAAAATGAACAGAATTCATGAATTATTTAAGGGCGCCTTTTACCCTTCGTGTTGTGATTTGTACGTGATGCAGCTCTTTGAAATACTCCACAATTTCTACAGGAAACATTATGTCTGTACATATATATACTGGTCGAACATTTTAGATTAAAGTTCAAACGTTCAAATACTATTGTTTAAAAAAAGCCTATATAATTATAGATAAACCACACAGATAAAACAATAAATTGTATTAGTATGTAATGTATTATCGTGTTTCATTGTATGAGTGCATATAACACACATAGTAAAACATCATTTTCTTTGCAAAATTGCAAAATTTTACTTGTTATATGATTTAGTTTTTCCAGTTCTTATTATAGCACTTAGGATAAGATAATAGTTACTAAAAATTTATGAGACTTAGTCTTGAAATAAAGCTATTTATTTATTTATATTATTTATTTATTATAGTACATATACAATAAATCGCTTTTTGAATTACAGAAATATGTGCCCTGAAGAAGCGTGGCTCTGTTCGCACTATTATAATCAGCCTTAAAATGTTTTTTCTATGGTGTTTGTTCTATGGTGTTAAATGAGGTTTCTGACATTCATTAGGTTACTTTAGCAATTTTGTTAATCTGCACTTATCCACCTGAATGGCAAATAACAAAACAAATAATATGTATAAGGCTCCTAGAAAAATAAGAGCAGTCTAGGAAATGAAGTAAAATTGTAGCACAACAGCTGTTGTTGTCTTGACTTTTTTTTATTGTGTTTTCTTTTCGGACAGTGTTATGGCTTTTCTTTTTCTTTATTTGTTTCTGTCTCGATCATTTCGTCCCATTTTTACTTCCTAATATATTCTTATTCTCAAAATAATAAATTGTCCGAGATAGAACACTGGCTTCCATACTTCTGGATTATGCTGAAAGGCAAATTTAAAATGTGTGTTATGAGTAACGACATGAATAAAAAAAAATTGAATTTAAAAATATATATTCGACAATATGAATTGGGGAAAAGTTCAATTTTGTATCTTAAAAAATAGGATTTGTATTAGATAGTGGCGTGAGCTCCCGTCCTAGAATAGGATCACTCCAAATATGATCAATCGCATGCGTTCAGTTACTCGGTTTCATCGAATTTCCTAAACCTTGCCGTCCATTACAATGTCAAACAAAACTTCCCTAAAGTTTTCCAATTAGTTACGCACCATATCGGGAGTCGGTGAGTTTAATAGGCGGGTGTAATGCAGTAGAAGTACAAGTTGGAGTTGTGCAATTTTTTGTTGACAATTGGCGCTCAACTACAGTTCACGTCACTTCTTTTTCTACTAAACTATGGAATAATATAAAAGTTTAAGTTGATTTTAAGTCAAATTATAGTTTTCCAAGCCAAAATATAAAGTTCGATAGTGACCTATTGAACTTTATGTTTTGTCTTTTTCTGTCAATTTAAAGAGAAAGAGACATAACGTACCTACTGTAACTTGAAACTTAGAATAGAATAGAAATAAGTTAAACTTAAACTTAAATACTAAGCAAAAGCATGTTTAAACTATAAGTTCTCTTATAACATTGTAACGCTGTAAATTAAAACTCACAAGTTGAGGGAAGTCCCTCAACGGTGTTCCCTAATAGGTTCGACATTGGGGCCTTCAAGAAAAGAGTCTATCGCTTTCTAAAAAAATCGGTAATGCATCGGTGACCATGACGTTTTAAAAAAATATTTTTTATAAATACTTGAATCATCCTATTTTATCGTTTAACGTTTGTGGTTACCCACGAATGGGACGTGTGTTTAGACTATGGTTGCATATAAATAATCTTAAATCTAAGCAACTCCTACACTACACCTCCTTTAAGGAATACAATAGTAACAAAGGCCTACCGGAACATCTAAGGGCCGAACTCAGTCGAGTTTACTAGTCAGTAATCAGCTATGCTGTGCCAATTGAAGCGGAGTTGTGAACCTCTAATAGAATTTTGTCGCTCATAAATTACGAAATCTAGTTTAGGTCGCTCCAGGTGGGCGGGGCACTGCACGGCGGTATATTACAGGAGCTGTGTTATTATAACAATTATGCTATTATTATAATAGCACAGCTCCTGTCGAATCCGCCTAAAAGTTCATAATGTCTTCATTACATGGTAATGAAAATGTGATTGTCGCTCAGGCTTCCTCATACGGTATTAATTTATTCTAAAAGCATTCTAAATATTTACCAACTCGGGAATTACTTGACGAACCTTTCAAACTTTTAATTTCGGTTCCGCGTTTGTAATTATAATGTGTAACGTGTTTAAAAGTTTAATAATCAATATTTAAACAGTTGTCCAGCATTGATATTGACGAGACAGACGCCGTTGCCTCTGTCTCAAATTTACACTGGTATACTGGAGGTCCCGGGTTCGAACCACAGTCAGGTCAAGATGGAAAATGATCTTTTTCAGATTTGCCTGGGTTTTGGACTTTTATTTATGTATGTTTGTGTACAACAATATAGTAATGTTAGATTAATAGTTCTTTATTTTTGTCTTAATCAACAAAGTATGTTAATACATTAGATACATAGTAAAAGAAGTATAAGAAAGGGCGGCTGTTCCATCTTCCTTCCGGGAGGTCATCAACACAACTAGACAAAGGTCTGTGTCTCGGGTGATTAACAACCGGTCGGTTGATGAAATAAGCGCGGTACATTTTTGTATAAGTACAGTATATCTACTTCATATGTCAGGCTATTTAAATTATTAAAGACAGGGCTTAATATTTATTCCATAAATACTTAGGCCCAGCTAGTCTCATCTGTGATTAGTATCTATATAGTTTGGAACTTCAGTCTGTATGATTTGTCCTTGTTTTGCATCTATGTTATTATGCTTACCCGTTTTGGTGTGTGGTCCTAAACAGAACCAAATGCCACAAAATGGTATGTACTACCACCATTTCATCGGAATGTAAGGTTGCAAATCATAATACCTTTTCCGATCTCGATAAATGCAACACAGAATCGGATCCCGCGAATTCTCATTTTCAATTCGACTGATAATGCGGAAAGTGGTTTCGGGAATCGATTTTAATCGAATCGTATTCGGCTTAGGTACAATCCGATTGTTACAGCTTTGTAACATTGATATTGTTTGATAATAATATACGATTATTAGATGCTTGTTTGGGAGCGAAAGGAAAACATAGAATTCTGGTTCTTCCTCCGCGCTTCTTCTTCTTCTTTTAACCCCATTTAACTTCCTTCGTACTTCTTTTGTTTTTCCTGAAACATTTATTAGTATTAGTCTCACTCATTTCTGCATCTGTAACAATCGACTATATTATTGTAATAGTGAGAGAAAGGAAAAAAGTTTATTGGCCTTATTATTGAATAAGAATTTGTATTGTATCCTTTTGTTAACGCTGTTGGTTTCTTTAATAAATAAAATAAAATAAAGAGGGCTGCTTAACGTGTCAGTCTGTATATCTGTCTGTCATGTGGCATCGTAGCTCCCAAACGGATGAACCGATTTTCGTTTAGTTTTTTTTTGTGTCATAGATAATTTTATCCAGAGTGTTCTTGGCCATGTTTCATGAAAATCGGTTCAGTCGTTCAAAAGTTGTAGCGAAATGAATGTTGAAAATTGGGGGTTTTCTAATTTGTCTAACAAATAAAATTGTTTCCTTACCTTTTCCAATGCTTCTATCTTTATCTTTTCCCAATGTTTAGCGTCGGCCCTCCTCGTATTTGATCATGAGTCAGGTTGGGTTGATCTGCTGTCATGCTAAATTCCTTTATATTGAACCTAACTAAATTTGGCGTTCTATGATAAAATACTTCTATAATACAATTGTGAAAATTATATGAAAAATATAAATTTTTCGTGAAGCAACCCCAATCAATTAAAGGACATACGTTGAGGAAATCTTTGCTTAAAATTTCACGAACACTTAAAGATTATGAGTTATCCTTTATATAAAATGCCATCACAGATGCGGACTTTGTAAAGTTGAATCGAAAAGCCATGCCCGGGAAGAAGCCATTTGTATTTATAGCATATAACTTTTGAGATCTAATCAGAAAAAATGTTGAAGAAGAATTGGATCATGGGAGACTATGATGTTTATCAAAACTCAGGAAATAGCCATAACTCGAATATATGATAAGAAATTCAGATCCCAGTCCATATGAGAGTAAGAATACTCTAAAAAATACCAATAAATAGGTCGTTGCTTATCCGTAGTTTTTCTATAAAACTATTCTTAAAAACTTTTTCACAATAAAGTGCGACCGGAAAAGATAGTTTTTCAAGCATAGCTTGGCACAAGAAATCTCCGCACATTCAGGCTTCAATCCAAGTGTTGGCGGGGAGCCAACATCGTGATCACCATAAACCCATTTATTCACATTGTGGGTGAAAACATTTTTGTTTACCGGTTTATATTCCATTTTATGTTGTTAGAAAGTGATATATGTATTTTTAAACTTTAATACCGCCGCGCAAACCGATTAGGATAATGCCATACAACGATATGACTAATATTATTAAGGCGCTATGTACCCGCACCACAGAACAGCGCGGCGCGCCACGCATTTTTAAATCAACGTCAAATTTGACGGTGCAACTTACCTTTAGTGAAAAGCTTAACGTATATCTTCATTTGTACAATGCGGGCTATCTCGTAAATATATCTTATTTCTAAATGTCTCGGGATAAAAGTGTATGTGCTCAAGACAAATATATTTCTATACAATAAATATTTATACAAATATATTTCTACGACGACCTCGGTGGCGCAGTGGTAAGGTTCTAGCGACTGAACCGAGAGGTCCCGGGTTCGATCCCCGGTCGGGTCATGATGGAAAATGATCTTTTTCTGATTGGCCCGGGTCTTGGATGTTTATCTATATATGTATTTGTTATAAAATATAGTATCGTTGAGTTAGTATCCCATAACACAAGTCTCGAACTTACTTTGGGGCTAGCTCAATCTGTGTGATTTGTCCTAATATATTTATTTATTTATTTATTCTACACGATTCACCTGATCTAATAGCATTTTTTGGCTCAGTTATGGGTAATTTTATAGAATTTATGTTAAATATATGCTCAATCCGAAGTTAATTCTGCTAATAAAGATTAGACGCTGAATAGTATTTAGGTTTGAAGACAGATACAGGTACAGAAATTCTGTATCTATATAGTATATAGTATAATGAATAGTATTGCTGTTTGAAGATAGATCTAGATACAGAAACAGTATCCCGTTTTTATTCCTTACGGAGTAGACAGAGTCCACAGTATCGAAATTCGATAAAACATGGGATTTATGAATAAAGTGTTTTTCAAAATTCTCAGAATAGGACAGGAAATAAGGTTCAAAATTACGAAAACTAGATTTAGATAATGACAAACACGTTTCATTTTTTAGTAATTCATCATCAAAGCTTATCCATTTAACCGGGAAATAATACAACCCATTTTAAAGGTTACCTAATTTAATAAATGGTTCAATATAGAAAGTTAAAAAACCTGTTATAAAGTTTTGATTGATCGCAGATTTCCGCGGGGAAAACGAGTGGCCTTTTCATTAAATATTTTAATAAACACAATTTCAGCCCTATTTACTCGAAAGTAACTCTAATTTTATTTTTGACATAAGTTTTATTGTTGTCAGACAGAACCATGTAGTAAAAACTCGGTTTTCTCGATTTTATAACCAACCTGATGTTATCCCCCCTTGGAGATGTAATTGTTGTCCATCAGTGCGGCATTGACGGAAGGATATGAAGTGCTACATAGGCTGGATAACACGCTACGATACGTAGAAAATATATTTAATACAGACAGACAAAATTGACTGAACCAATATTGCTTGTGTATTCTCAATCGCAGAAAACTAAATAAACTACACAAGAATACGTTCAAGATAAGTGTAACTGATTGAAGTGCTTGCAAGGAAATAAAACTGAGTAGACGCAAGTCGGTCTTGCGAGGAGATGGGTTTGCGCCCAGTATTTTTAGAGTTTGAAATACCGGCAAAAATTTCATAATATCGATATAAACCCACGTGACCTATACCGGTATAAAAAGTGCTACTGGTATTTGAAATATCTTAAACTAAATATTGATATGTCAATATCGATATACGGAATACCGATACACTAATGTAATATGGATACACCTAAATACCGGTTAAAAGTCCGATTAAAATGTAGGTAGGTATACTTGTAAACGGTAATTATAATTCGGTATAGAGGTAAACCGTTATCATAATTCCGGTAGATACCGCTTTAATACTTTAATCTTTCACATCGGTAAAAATATGAATATTTATCGATAGTGGTAGGCTTTATTGGAGGAGACTGGCTTTATGATAAGGTTATTGTACATTTTATTCTAATTGTCAAAATTGTGTGTTTTTTAGTGCAATAAAGTATTTGATTTACTTATGTTGTTGTTCATCTTTTCGATATAAAATACCGGTCGATCACGCTATATACCGATATTTTTATACCGGTATACTGGTATAATGCTTGGTTTCCTAATTTCTTCCTGTAAAGTCAATGCCAAATAGTATAGTTGGGTTTGCGCCTGCCTTTTCGAGAATATACTGGGGAAAAAAATGGGTTTAAACCCGTCTATGCTTGCGACGCGATCTCTTGTACAAAGTGTCGACGTTAGTATTTACAGTTGAGAGGAACTTGGACAGAGTTTTTAGTTTTAGTTTGTATGTCTCTTTAGTTTGTATGTTTATAAAAAAAACTAAATTTATTTACGACATGATTTCGAATGTTTTGTACTTTTTATATCTGTAAATATATTTTTTAAATTTTCAATAATTTTATTAAAAATACTTTTTTATTTAATTTAAATTTTGACATTTTAAATAATGATGTAAATTCAGGTCACAACTAAAATAGATTAAATTTTGTTGCACCTTCCTATTTAAATCTGTTGTAACCTAGATTCTTGAAATCTAGTGATCATCAGTCAACAGATTTCCTCGGGGAGTAGTGGATACTGCAGCTGCCATTTGCTATGAATTTGGATTTCCTAATTCTACTGTGAAATTACTATTTTCACATTTTTCGCTCAAAATATACCTATCTCTTTTCGTCATTTCGGCTTCGCATCGATATTTTTCTAAGCATTCTGACAAAGATAAACACATAGATTATATATTTGCAAAAACATGAGTATTCTGCCTTTAAACTTTGGAATCAGATACAAAATTCACTGTTATTTAGATAATTTATTACCGAAAACTCTTGTGCAAAGCTGGATAGGGACGCTAGTTATAAATAATAATAATTTGTTTACAAGATTTTCATGCTAATTTGAGAGTAAAAGAAAAACATGAAATGTGCCTGCTGTATAGTATAAACACAGGTTGTAAAAGTCAATCAAAGGAAAGAGATAAACTGGAGATTCTCCAAATAGACAGTCTACCAGAGGTAGACGTCGGTAGAAAGGTTGTTTGAATGGGACTCTCTCATCCATTACTGTCGCCAAACGGCAGCGCTTGCATTGATGTGTTCCGGTTTGAAGGGTGAGAGAGGGTAATTACATGGTTATGGCAAAAGATCCTAGACCACAAAGTAAACGCGTGTGTGACACACCTGGAATTGCAGGCGTTAACAGGCTGTGGTGGTCACCACAGCCTGTCTCAGTGGTCAGCACTTACCATCAAGTGAAATAAACGTGTTTTGCAGGCAAATAGGCATACGGCTATGCCTATTTGCCTGCAAAACACGTTTATTTGTTAGACAAATTAAAAACCCCAGACTTTCAATATTTATTTCGCTACAACTTTTGAACGGTTGAATCAATTTTGATCAAACATCTAAGAACCACCGCATAAAAATTCTCTATGAAATAAAAAAAAACCATATACAAATCGGTTCACCCGTTGATGAGCTACGGTGCCACGTATTTACGCAAACAGACAGACATACACACTTAGCGGTTAAACTTATAACACCCCTCTTTTTCCGTCAAGGGTAAAAAATAGGCGATAGGTTAGTGATATCACTATTTGATCTTTAATCTCAGTAACACCAACGTATTTTTGTGAGACAAATGAATAGTTCCAAATAAATTAGTAGAAAGTTCCTTATATGAAGGATCTCCGTGTACACTCACGTACGTTTGCCCAGCGGCTGCGAGCCTCAATTAGTACTGCTCAAATATGCTACCGCTCCTTGTTTCCTTCGTCGTGCCAAGTGACCAGAGATAGCGTTTTAAATTATTTTTTTAACATCTGACTGCAGAAGGAGGGGAGTTTAACGTGTCTGTGTATCTGTCTGTCTCACTGTGGCGTCGTAGCAGCCAAACGGCTGTATCGATTTTGATCTACTTTTTTAATTTATTTAATCGAGAGTATTCTTAGTTATGTTTCCAAAATGTATGTATGTAACCGTCAGTTCTTTTTTAGCGAATGAAAGGATGCCAGAAACTTCAGAATCGGGGGTTTCTTAAATTTATAATTTAATTTTAGTTCATACTAGATGTAATAAATCTAAGTACATCGGTGCCTTTTAGAGACAAAATTTACTTACTCAGTTTTTAGAAAAATGAAGTATCAGTAATTTTCAATTTGAGATTAAATACATCTCTGTCAACGTCAAAAAAGTACATGAAGTTAAATCTACTAGATTATAGAAGCACGGGGGAAACGAAGCGGCAGCGCAACAGACTTCAACGCAGCGTTATATAAACAACCATTCGAAAGAAAGAAAAATTGTTTATTCGAACAACAAAAATAGTAACTATTAGTAACCACAAATTGATCATTTAACAATCTTTGAGTCTTATAAAGACTGTGCGGAAAATAGGCCATTTGATAGTTAGACGTTTTGCTACATTAGCGATTAGCTAGCTAGGCAGATTGCTCATTAGTCGTTTTGCTTTGTTGGACGTTTTGCTACTTAGACTTTCTGATCGGGAGAGAAAAATACTTTGCAAGCGGATATTATTCTTGCGGAAAATGCAAGCAGATATCGTCCTTCAACGCTAAGAACAAAAGACACTTATGAAATCCGCTCACGTTTGTCACTAAAACCCTGTCTTTACAACGGATGTTTGCCAGCTAAGTACCGTCAGGGTGTAAAGTTACGTTTTAATCACCCGTTGTGACGTAGTCTTAGAGCGTGATTCGGCGGTGACTTCCATCAAAAAACACGACAGTGACCAATTATAGTGTTATGATAATGTTAGTACTAACAAGGATTTTATAAAGACAAAGACAAAGATTATTTATTTGCAAAAACAATTTAAATAGAGAGCAGGCTTTCATCCCACAAAACAAATTCGAATAAATAAAAGTAATAAATAAATAAAATAATAAAAATAAATCGAATAAATAAAGCTTTTATCATCTGGGGAAACTACATATACACTACTTACCAATTCTTCTTCGTCTAGCCTGTTGTTGTGTCCCATTTTCTTGGTATTGGGCCTTTCCTTCCTTCTTCCACAAATCTCTGTCAAGTACAGTATGTTGCCATCCTCGATCCACAGGCGCTCGCCTGTTTCAGTTGTTGAAAGAAAATAAAGTTGTTATTGAACGGTTTCAAGTTCGAATCCTACTCGTGCCACACGAGTTTATACTGGTTAAGACGCCCGTCTTAACTATTACATCGCCACATCTACGAAATCTAGTAACTGCATTCATAGTTGTGGTGGTGTAATAGTTATTATTTTTCAATACTTATTATTTTTCAATTTTAATGTCTACCAATAGTCTGGGTTTCAGAGAGAGGATGTTATCAGAATGTCGAAGTGACGGATTGGGTTACTACGAATGGCAAAAGGCGACCGGGTCATCCACGGATTTGCTGAAGAGACGAGCTGAAGAAGTTCAATAAAAAATAGCACGATATAGCAGTGGACCGAGCGTTGTGGAAGAAAGTGCGAGAGGATTTTGCCCAAATACTGGGACACAAACGGCTATTTAATATTAAATAATGTACCATTATGTAAGTCTGAAGTCGTTCAGTTCAGTTATTAGTTTCATCCCTTTCCTTCGGGTTGGATTGGATGAAAATGGGAAATAAACGAAAGCAATATAACTCAAAAATTAACTGTTAAAGTTTCATGTGAAACAGATTTATTGTAAATATTTATGCACAGGCGTACCCGTGCCGTGGGAAATTAGGGAAAATATCTAAATATATTCAGTTCACAGGGGAAATTCAAACGGACGAAGCCGCGTCCAAAACTCAGTTAATAAATAAACGCGGTACGATTCGTAAGGATATTATTTCTCTCATATTCGTGTGTCTCAGGATGCATTCGGGACGCGAAGAAATTTAAATTTTGAAAATACGGCTGTGATTTTATAACCAGTCGATTTTAACCCTACTTGCGAATGCTATTATTGTATATCAGCTGCTTAGGCTATGAGTTCGTGAGTCGTAAGATATATATATATATAAGGGTGCTATTCTATAAACGGGAGCACACGCCGTAACATATTCATTTTATCCATGTGACACTGTCATTATTGCTCAGAAACTGCTTGCCTGTGTGGTACTTCTCCCCAAATCATGTCAAATTAAATAATTTTATTTAGAAATTAGATTGAATAGAAAATAGATAGAATTCACATGCACTATTTATATTATATAGTAATTAATGTCTCACAAGCTACGAACTAGCGGCATGGTACATATGGTGTCTTGCCCTGTGTGTGCTACCACCAGCGCGCTGGAGGATCTGTATGACGCCACAGATAATACTGTAGCGGTTGCGTCTTATCGGTCGTCACTAATCCTAACTTTGATATATATATATATAATATAATATTAGTTAGGATTATAAATACGAAAGTAAGTTTGTTTATGTTTGCTACCTCTTCACGCTTTACCAATCTTCTTGAAATTTTGCATACACGTAGTTTGAAATACGGAGATGGATATATGACAGGTACCGTACCCGGAAAAAAATAATGTTGCCGTAGGAAATTCACGCGGGCGAATCGGCGGGTAAGAGCTTATAAACGCAATTTAATTAACACGCGAAAAAGAAAAGTAGACATTGTTATAATGTTGGTAACTTTTTAAAATACATATAATTTTTTTTTTTCATTTGTTTGACTAACACGTAACCAATTTACGTAAACCAATATCAATTTACAATTAGGCCCTTTAAACCTGTGAATAAAGCAGTATCCCTTGTACGCAATAAACAAAATCGGTTGGACAATCATGCTATGCAAATTATTACTGGTGGGCCAATTCCACTTGACCCCTTTTCCTTTTAAGCATCTAATGGAAGTCCTGAAACTGTGGGGGTCTCTGAATAATGGATGATTATGATAATAACCGGCCCTAGATAAAATTGATTACTTTTATATTGGATATTAATTAGTCTTTGCTCGTACATATAAAGTTGATTTTGTGCGAGTGATCATTTTAATTAACTGTCCATTAGTAGTGTAGTTTTGGAGTAAGTAGTAAATAAAATATATATTTTTAACGAATAATTTTGACAAGAAAATAATTTTATTTCATCTGGTGTAAGGAAGCTGTGGTGGTGTAATGGTTAAGACGCCCGCCTGTGGATCGAAGGGTCCCAGGTTCGAATCCTACTCGTGCCACATGAGTTTGTATACCAATCTGAGTCATGTATAGTAGTTTTCATAGACCACCACTTGCTTCCGGTGAAGGAAAACATCGTATAAAACCTGCACACTGGTTAATTATTATTGACTTGTGTGTGAAATGGAGAAGGCAATACAAACCACTCCATTAATAATGCCAAGAAAGTTGTTGTGTCTGTTTCATTCCACGTAATGACCACGACCCTCAGCCATGAGGAATACGACTATGAAGAAAGCATGTTGCAAGCACTATGGTAAGGCATGTTGAGTCTAAAAAGATTGTATGTATCAGTTTACACGTGACGTATTTCATTTGCAAAAACACGTGTTTTTACAAATGAAATATCTTTTATCTCTCTAAAGATACTCATTTGAGTATCAAAATGAAGAGTTGGGAAATGTGATCATAAAAATAAAACAACTTGTACATATATCAACTTAAATATCAAAAACATTTTGTTTGAAAATTGGTTGTTTACGTATTGTAAATCTATGGAATAAAATTTTTTTTTAAATAAATGAAATGACAACAAAGATTAAAAATGAAAAGGCGTAACACTGGCCACTAATAACGTTTACACAATTTTCAGAAAACATAAAAATAATAATGCACTAAAAGAAAACCTTTTGAAACCTCCCGGTGGAGTTCTGAATAACTTAGTAGTTACAGTGTAGCAAAAATTGCAAGTTCACAACAAGTTCATTAAAGTGGCGGGAAAGAAAAGTCATCGCAGTGCTAGGCAGCTGGAACCGATGCGAGTGAAAACGATAGTTTAATGGAAATTGAAACTCTGGAAACACATGAAAATGTAAACTTCAGTCGCCAAGATCGGTATTTTTAGTTTCACTTGTATTTAATTTCCGGCGCTAGCAAACATTTGTGCTCGTGATCGCGCTTATTTATTTTGAAACTAGCGGCCCGTCGCATTTCAACACCTAAATTTTACCAAGACAGACAGACGTCGCGATTTAAAACTCAAAAACTACTCCACGGATTTTAATGCGGTTTTCACCAATAGATAGTGTGATTCCTGAGGAAGGTTTAGGTGTATAATTTATTATGTTTCAACCCGAGCGAAGTCGGTACGGGCCGCTAGTATAAGGGTAAGGATTGGCATGTAGAAAATGTGATTTTTTTTTATTCCGCGAAAGTATAATCACAAATGAGATAATTCTGATTTATTACAGGGGCTTGGCTCTCGCGAGAATTTCGGAGTTATGTATGAGTTAATTTAGATTTCATTCTACTTGCGCGTGAAATATCATGAAAATCTGTTCAGTCGTTTTTCCATTCAAAGTGTAAAAAAACATCCATCATCAATCCATCCCTTTTCTAAAAAACTTTTTATGATACAAATCGTATGTTACAGAAACTCATTTATAAAATTCTGACATTTGTAAAAAAAAATTAAAGGGCTACAATATTGTTTTTTTTTTTTCATCGCCATAACATAATGTAATCTCAATTCCATCAAAAAACCCGCTACAGCTAAACATGACCTTGGAGTTTCACAACTCTTGGCTCTATCTACGCCGTATGGAATACAGTTGTAATACTGTATCTGACATCATGTCATCAAACGTAATGTCGTAACCAGGATCGCTGGAATAAACTGGATTATCAAGGCACATGATAGAGAAAAATTGAAAATTATTATAATTATGTTGCAGTAAGATTCTATTCAATAGATAATAGATAGATAAAACTCTAACATTTGTAAAAAAACAACAACAAAAGGTCCACAAGAATTGTTTTATGGATTACCATAAAACAATTCTTGTGAACCTTTTTAGATATAAAGGTGGCTTTTTATTAAACTGTACATGTAATTGTAAACTCAATAATAATACCTACTAACTGGTACTGCAGAATTAGAACACATCAGCCAGCAGACAATGCCTAGTCTCAAGCAGAGCCTTTCGTCTCATTGAACTTCAATTTGCGTGTTAACCACAGAAATTGGAATAATTTTAGAACATAGAAGACGGTAAATTAAGTAGGGAACAAATATCTGGCCATGCCGCTGAAAGGGCAAACCCAAGAAGTGCTGGCTTGATGTCGTCAGGATAGGCGTGCCAATGGTCTGACAACTACGGATGCTGACGACCGTGCGAAGTGGACACGAAAAAGTAGGAAAGCGGGCCCTGTACTTCGACGCTCAATGGCTGAGGAAGAAACCGGGAAAACTCGCAGATGAAAGAGACGAGAGTGAGAATAACATCGCTTAGGGGATTTCGTTGATGGAAATACAAAATAGGAAGTTCAAGGGAAGAATTATTGGCAACTTAATATAATGTCTAGTTTAAAATTATTCTTGAAGGAATTAAATTATAATCTTTTTACAGATTTAGGGACCAGGGAGACCTAGGAGCCAACTTAAGAAGAAGATGAAGAGAAGGAGTTAAGCCGAGAACTTTCCTAAGTTTGGCAAATACTATATAGATATCTCTTAAATAAGAAGATGAAGAAGGGTACCCGTTTAATCTATTTTAATTTTATTTCACAAATTTTCTCCACTTTGGAAATTTATAAGGGGGATATCCTTATAGACTTCCAAAAAAAGAGAAGTTTTTAAGGAAATCACCCCCAGTCGAAAAAGTTCAACCGATCGATGCGTTCGTTCAATTGAACTTTGTCGATTGTGATTTTATGCGAAGGTAGAACTGTGTTAAACCTTCGAAAAAATTGGAGAATTATGAGACGAACTTCGATTAGGTGAGAATCGTAACCGTTTACGCACATAACATACTTAATCGCAACGAATTTTCTTGCGGATTTGGATTTTTAATACGCGTTCTATAATTCCATATTTTTAATATTACAATTTATATGGCGCTGGACAATAACAAAAGCACTGACGGCGCATCTGGAGCCAAAAACTGTTCCAAATACTTTGTTGATAACTATAAAATATAAATGATAAATGAAATAAAATGTATCGACAGACCGTCAATTACTGTGTCTCGTTATGGAAATTAATTAACCTTTCTAATTTATTTTTTGCCCTATCCTGTTACGTGTATATTATAATAAGTTCTAGACTTGTTTTATGGGACACTATCGTTTGCCCGCGGCTTCACCCGCGCAATTTTCCCATGGGAACGGTTATTTTTCCGGGATGAAAGGTGGTGAAAACCTATATCCTTCTTCATACTTCAAACTACATGCATGCAAAATTTCAAGAAGATTGGCTGAGTACATAGAGCGTGAAGAGGTAATAAACAAACTTAATTTAAAATATTAGTAAAGACAAGGATTACTAGACTAATTCAATTATACACCACATATTTTACATCAAATAGAAAAACAAAACCTAGTTCAATCTTGGAGTTGAACCTTGCACCTTCGCAGTCCGACTATTCCTAAGCAACAGTTCATCATTGTAAACACAGTCAGTTTATTACCCGCAGCTATCATATATATCACGTCTTTAACCTTTACAGGATAGACAGGGCCAAGAGTATTATATTAATTTACCATTAGCCATTTGTATCTGTAATAAATTATTTCGATTTCTATGTTAAACCGCCAGTTAACATCGTCTTTAACTAGTACAATCAGCAACACATCAGATACACAAATACATGGCAAATACGCCTTTATTCCCGCCACATAAAGGGGCGTGTATGGTAACTTGACGTTGATTGTTTTAGTTCCTGCGTTGGGAAGACAAAGACAAGCAATTTGAATGTAATTGTATCAATTTGGATACGTTGGGTACACGGCAGTGTTAAGCAAGGAAAACAGATGTTTGTGGCTATTTGGGACGATCCAATAAAAGCCGTGTTATGTTTTTGGTTAGAATTTTTTTTTATGTCAATAATATAATTGACCGAGCGAGCGATGCGCGCGAGGTTCTACAATAGGACTTGGGGCAAAAATACAATTTTTGTATTTATGTTTGTAACGCGATAACTTTCGAACCGTTGGTCTGATTATGATAAAATTTAAAAGGTATATTTATAGTATCTGTCAATAGAATTTTTAAGTTTGTGGGGCATCAAAATCGGTTAAGTGGTTTTTGAAATATTCACAATTTTGTAAAAAAAAATTGTATTCGCGACGTCTACGTTCGCGGCGAACATCTACCTTTTAAAAGCTTTTGTTTAACTTGTTAAATTCTCTTTTTTTATTCTACTTCATTGTTTCAAAAAAGAAAAAAGGAAAATTTTCGTATCTTTTTCTTGTGTGTATGTATTTAAGGCTTTGACGCTGAAAATTGCAATTTCATAAACGGCCGCCTGTCTGACGACTACCCTACCTAGGAATGCTATTGTTATCTATCAGCTGCGAAAGGCATGTGACTTTTAGTTGCTTCGTACTACAACCAAGCCAACCAACCATGGGTCCTTATTTTAGGGCGGAATCTCACGCAACAATGCTGTTGTTGTGTATCAATTTTTTATCCCTCAATCGTCTCGTACGAATCCACGGCAGTATATACTATGATGTTGATGTTTGGGTAGTGTTAAATGAAAGGTCAGCATTTAATTTAAGCATATCTAATGAAATGTTTTTTACTAAAAGTTTTCATGTATTGTACATCGTAGCCGCGGGCTTATGTCAACAGCGATTAATATCGGAAAAAACTAAATCACCTTTACAGAGATTTCATGTAAAACGCGTACAAAAATAATAATGATATATAAAATATTTATGATAATTTTTCTATACTCTAAAAATAATTGTTTTGAAAATTAATTGCATATGTACTTACTTAGATTTAAATTTTCAGGTTTACTAATTAATTAAAAAATAAACAAATATCATTGAAAAAATTTGAAAAAACCAATGAATCAACACAACCTATCAAAAAATCGCAGTGTCAGTCATTTTTATATATTTAAAAAACAATTCAACTATAGTTAACAAAAGTAATAAAAAAAAAGATTGCTTTTTTTTTTTAATATTATTCTTAGAGTTTGGCCGCGGCTTCGTCCGCGTTTATCTTGTGCGTCCGCTTATAACATATTATTGTTGATATCTCGAGTTCTAAGCAACCTATACCAGATTTTTTGATAATAATTTAAAAAAATGAATAAAACTCATATTAACAGCCTATTGTATTTAACATGTGTTATTTTTGTCTCTCTGTTTATATAGTGTACTCTACAATACACTTTATGCTTTCATACATACATGTGGTTGTTATATTAGCTAACTTCACAATATAAACAAAGTTCGTTTGCGACTCAAGCCGAGTCAACGTTATGGTTTTAAGTTGGGCCTGCATACGTAAATATACTATTCAATTTCATGATGTTTGAGTTAAGTTGTTTGTTTTTCAGCTCTCATTAACATTATATTAAAAGGGAGAGAGTTCCTCTTAAAGCACCGAATCTAATAGCACTTAAGAATTCCCTTTGGAGCACCGATCAATATATCTTTGTATTATTTATTTCATTTATATCAATGCATAAATTATGTGAAATTAATGGTTGTCAAACTTTTGGACCAGAACCTGAATAGAAAATGGCAAAAAGGGATTATCCTCATTGCTTTTTGTAATAATCTTGTTGACGTAAATTTTATCGCATTAGTGATTAAAATTATATATCACAAAGGTTATTACTTTTTTATTGTTCCTTGCCAACATGTAGTATATAGATATTCTAAATCTTCATAATTTATTCCATTACATATGTGTATGCGATTTAATTCTATTTATTTCAACATAGTTATATGCACCTTTATGAGTACCTACTATAGGCTATCTTTTATGTTAAAAAAGCGCGGACGAAGTCACGGGCGGTCGCTAGTCTAACATATTCTATAGGGAGCTTTTTTAATTTATTAATTATATTAGGACAAATCACACAGATTGAGCTAGCCCCAAAGTAAGTTCGAGACTTGTGTTATGGGATACTAACTCAACGATACTATATTTTATAACAAATACATATATAAATAAACATCCAAGACCCGGGCCAATCAGAAAAAGATCATTTTCGATCATGACCCAACCGGGGTTGGAACCCGGGACCTCTCGGTTCAGAGGCAAGCACTTTACCACTGCGAAATAATAAGTAACGCTTTTAATAAATTGTGAGAAAAACAGAGCGTAATTTGCAGCGACGCTGGTGGCAGAAGATTATGTATTATAATGAGGACATATGGTATGAATCATATCGTTGAATCTACGGTCGTGAATAAATTTAATCTGCAGAAAATTTTCCTGTGTTTATGTGACTCTTATTTGATGATAACTAATATCCTCCTGGATGGGAACATTGTAGTATCATATACCTATAAAAAGATTTTACTCTCCTTCATTCATTTATATTCTAATGTACAAGTTATATAATTAATTAAAATTAAAACTTAATTAAACATACCTCTTTCTGATTGGCCCGGGTCTTGGATGTTTATCTATATACGTATTTGTTATAAAATATAGTATCGTTGTGTTAGTATCCCATAACACAAGTCTCGAACTTACTTGGGGCTAGCTCAATCTGTGTGATTTGTACTAATATTATTCATCTATACTATAGATGAATAATATATTAGGACAAATCACATAGATTATTATAAAAAGAGGTAAGAGTTTGTTAGTTTGTATCTTTGTGGCGGGTAATCTCCGAAACTACCGAACCGATTTCAAAAATTCTTTTACCATTAGAAAGGTACATTATCCAAGATTGCTAAAGGCTATATTTTATCTCAAAATTCTCACGGGAGGTAAGCCCCCCGGGGTTGCCCGCAACATCTAGTTTATTTATATTATACCTAAAAATAAGCATTAATTTCAAGAAATAAAATTCAAAAGTTGTTGTAGTTACGTACATTTTGCTTTGGTCTTCACTATTTGACTACTTGATTCGCCGAGTCGACGACACGCTAAGAAAAAGTAGAAGTTAAGTATACATTTTCACTATGTATCATGATAGTAACTTATTTAAATTAAGCTGGCTCCAGTGTGTAAAGTATGGGCCCATCCACCCTGCCATGGTTTATATTATACGCTATTACAGAATATTCCATCTATTGACGAAGAAATAGGAGGATTCTGGGCTTCATCCGACGCTCAAATGCTGCGGATGAAACCAGGAAAACGCTCAGATGAGAGGTAATCCAAAAAATCCCACGAATTCTAAGCTCTATGGCGCACTAACTGATAAACCTCGCAACAAATATGTCATGAATCATTCTGATATAACATTTAATTAAACGTACCTATATCACCTAGATGGCTTATTGATAGACGCCGACGTGCCTCATAGCAATTTAATTAGTGCGTCTATGTTTCATGGAAGTATTATAGATCAGAGATTATGTTACTGACAATGAAATGACATCAATTTGATGCCAAGAAATTAGTTTTTAATAGACCTAATAAACTGTCCAGGAAATAAATTATAAAAGTGTTGATCGACACACTTTTATTTGTATCACACAAGGTGAGTTGCATTAGTGAACTTTGACGTTGACTTTAACCTACGCGCCGCCCCCACGTCATCATTGTCAAAAATGCGTTTTTCTGAGCAGGTTAAAGAACATTGAAAAATGACCGAGCAACATGCGCAGAAAAATCCAAAGAACCTATGCCATTTTGTATAAACGTCAGCGGCGCGCCGGTTTCAATAAACGTCAGATTTGGAACAGGCCATCAAAAGGGGCGTGAAAAGGTTTATTCAGTGCAGGCAATGCGTCTGCAGGCTGCGGTGACCGGTGATTGTGGCGTGTGGTTCCGCCCTAGAATTGGACCACTCCATATGCTCCCGTGGCGACTAAGGGACACAACCTAGGCAGATGATAGCTGATAGGTGTAACAATAGCATTCCAAGGATGGTTGAAGTCAGGCAGGCGACCGGTTGTAAAATCACAGCCGAATCTTCAAAAATTTAAGGTTTTATTATACGGACGCAACCAGCAACGAAATATGTAGGAGACATGAGAGAGAGGCTGCGGTGACCACTTCCCATCAGGTGCGACGCATGCCTGTTCATTTGCTCAGTAGTACTTATGTAAAAAATACTTTACTATCTTAATTTTCGAGGTGTTTTCTTATCTTAACTAACGTATTATGATATCGCATGAGAGTATAGTAATCTATCACCTCCCGCTGAAAAACCGTATCAGGAGTGTGACAAATAGCGTCGTTTCCCCGTCCCCCGTGGCGAGATGAATTATTCTCACATGACGTACTGTTATGTTAATCTTACTGGGATTACAAACACAATCTTTCGTCAAAGAGTTTACCCTTTGCAAATGGGTAAGAAAGAAACAAAAACTGTTTTGTAAAAAAAAATAATAACAATTACATGACAACATATATTTTTTTTGCTTTTGCGACTTTTTATACCAAATTGGTTCGAGGTCAGCATTGTCACGGTGTTAACCATGACGCTGGTCTTCCGCGAGCAATATGATAAAAAATACATATACTTACGATTCAACCCGCGACTATTTATTTCTGAAATTCTATTTTTTTGGGGATGAAATATATGTATTGTCCTTCTTCATGTCCTAACTAGATGTAGGCATGGAGGTCTGTGGGCCCAGCCCTATTGCTTCGTCGTGCTCCGTTGCGTCGACGCAGCGCGTTATCCTTTCTTTTGTATAGGTTTTGACGGCGTACGTCAATATCCATATAATGTACGGAAAGAGATTTGACGACCTCCATGGCCTAACGGTTATAATGCCAGACTGCTATTCTGGGTTCGATCCCCGGTCAGCTCAAGATGGAAAATGAACTTTTTCAGATTGACCTGGGCCTTGGATGTTTATCTATATATGTATATGTTATAAAATATAGCATCGTTGAGTTAGTAACCCATAAAACAAGTCTCGAACTTACTTTGGGGCCAACTCAATGTGTGTGATTTGTCCATACATATTATTTATTTATTTAGATGTAATAGACATTGTCGGTTAATGGAACCGGACGTAAACGTAAAGGAGGACGACGTCGGAGCAATGGTGCCGGGCCTCGTCGGCCAGTGATGCTAGGGAGCCGTTCTAATTTTTTTTTTATGTGAAATATATCAAGAAAATTATTATTATATTATCATGTTCTTACCTAACTAAGAATTACCTAACATAACGTAAGTAAAAATTAGGATTCAAACGTCTTTTTTACAATGTCTAAATTTAGGGTACAAAAATTATCGTCATCCCGCTATGAATGAATACAGCTCATAACGCCCAAAACTTACATAAAATGATCAATTTCACCCGGCAATAAATACAGGATGCTGTAAAATTTTACGGAGAACATTCAATTTGCTTGGGATGTAATCACTTTTGCGAAATTGTCAGGGATTTTATGTCATTTACCGAAATGTGCTTCTTATATCTGCGTAATAAGTGAAACGGGAGAGGCATATTTTATTAAAGGAAAGAAAGAAAAACTATTTGCAATAAATATGAGTTTATTGCAAATTTTTTTTTCTTTTCTACATGTACAGTCAATAGCACATCGACCTACCCAAATTTATTGCAAACTCGCCGCTATTACCGCGCTATAAAGGTGCATGCAGAGTAACTATTGATGTGCTGTTGACTGTACAAATTGGAGTTAAAATATGAAATAACTAAGCCTGGAGATAGTACCAATGTTAAAATCAATAAATATGAGAATATTTAATAAGCATTTATAACTAAAGCTACGAATACACTAGGAAACATTTGTCGCGCAACATAGCGTTCTTTCCTTTTCATTACAATTCAAAACGGTGAGATCGAAGATGTGCTATTTCACTCTCAATCAATAGTAATGAGTGAGATAGAGCGATGTGAGTGAGATGTTGCGCGTCAAATGTTCCCTAGTGTATATAGATAGATCTTGGTACAAAGTACGCCTGACGCCAAACATCAGTGCTTGCATTGTTGTGTTTCGGTTTAAAAGATGTGAGAGGCAGTTTAATTACAGGGTACTCAGGCAAAATATAGAGCTAGACCTAGACCACAAAGTAGAGAACGCGTGTGTGAAGCCCCTGGTGTTGATAGGCGGTGGTGACCACTTACCATCAAGTGGGCCGCTTGCCTCCGGCTCCGCTTCCTTAAGAATTAGGCTATTAAATACTTAAAATTTATTCGGTAGAATGGGTAATTTATTCGGTATTTAATTTATCGGGTTTATTCGGTAGGTAAGTGTACACATCAAATTTTTTGAAGTTATACTAGTATTAACTACAAATTATTTAATACTAATTAATTATTTAATATTAATTAATTATTTAATATTAATTAATTATTTAATATTAATTAATTAATTAATATTAATTAATTAATTAATATTAATTAATTAATATTAATTAATTATTTAATATTAAATAATTAGTTAATACTAGTAAGTATAGGCAGTAGGTGCCCTAATTTTCTCTATATTTTCATTTCTTTCAGACACGTCTATTATTTTTCATGGTATGAACATAGATCAACAAAAAGAAAAAGAAAAGCAGTAGGTATAAGAAAGATTTTCCATTTGAAATTAGAACCTTTGTTTTTTTTTTTTACTTATTAATAAAACAACTTTAATTTTTCCTGTACTTATGCATAAATCGTTTAATAACCAAGATGTTTTCATGAAAACCGACTTACATTCCCGGTCCGGTCGGTTGTTTTTTTTTTTCTCTTTCATTACACATCGGATACGATGTTGCCCCTAAAACAATATTGTTCTGGGAACAGTGGCGTAGGTACCGGAGGGCTAGACGGTGACATACGCTGGGCACCTCGACCTCAGAGTTCCCTCGGATTCTGACCTTAATAACTTTTTTCCGTCATACGCTCACTATAGCTTGTAGTGAAAGGTAAAAACATAGTTGGAGTGGAATGTCAGATCTTTTTTACACCTACTTATCATGAGTCTGAAAAGGTTCTCCCACAATTGCTTCATCTACGAACGGTTCGCCGACAGAATAGAGGAGACATTCTGTCGGCGAATCTTTCGTAGATGAAGGGTTCTGTCGTTCAAACGCCCGATGTCGAAACATTCTGTCGACGAAATGTTCGTAGACGAAGCAATTGTCGGAGAACCGTTTCAGACTCACTCATCATTTTATAAAATTTTACTTGGAATCCAAGTTGGCCGATGCAAGCAGATATGGAGAAGTGAGGTTACAAATTATAACTACTCGAGTGGTATCTCACCCGAGATCATGTCTCGCCTAATGTGTGTACTGCTTGCGTGTCCCTCTAACTTTTCGCCTATTGTGTGTACTGTTTGCCCCTCTAACTTTGCACGCATAAACCTGGACAACGCCATCGACAATGCTTTGGCAGTGTCTTCCTCACACATTTAACAGGGTATGTGTGGCCCCAGATGCTTCTTTGTATAGTAATTTAATTTCTTAAATGCTGTTTAGGATAAAAATATAAACTAAACAGCATTTATAATGGGCCCCATTTCCTTCCCAGCGCCTGTCGTTGCTTAGATACGCCACTGTCTGAGAATCTTTTTCTGAAAGATCGGCTGCAGGGCATAGCAACGAACTTATTTAAAGCTCTCAAAGAGGCGGAAGCTTCGGGCTGTTACTTAGAAATAACTGGCGCAGTCCCGAATCCGGGTATTCTGTTATTTGCTTAAGTGTTCATTATGAAATACATCACGTATTTGAAATAGGATATGCCTGGAATTATAAATGTTTTTGAATCTACTTTTTTTGCATGTGGCTTGTCAAGCTCAGACACATGTCGTCGTGAATGCGTGAACATTGCGTAGATTCTATGAGTGCTTTTAATCGCCGCAATGAAAAACGAGCAATTTATACTGAATCCACTAAAGTTTGGCAAACGACGACAGTGTGTGGAGCCTGCGCATTAGACTTTGGTACAACATAGTGAACCAAATAGGTGAACCACGACAGATAACAGATAAGACAGAATAACAAGAAGTCACATCATTATCATTAGCCTACAACAGTTCACTATTGGAATAGGTGAGTTATTCCTAATGTGCACTATTGTTCTCGATTTTTCGACCATCGCAGGACATCTGGCCAATGGGTGTCGAACACGTCGTTTATCGGTGCGCGGTATCTACTCGAGAACACCTCTACTGAGGTGGTTATCCGTTCTTCTACGCGGCCAGACCATTGCCACTTCAGCTTGCTGTCTTTCTCGGCTATATCGGAGATTTACGTTCTCTGTCGGATGACCTCATTCCGGAATGATCCCTTAGCGAGATTCTGAGCAGATAGAAGTCACAGTCAGTTCTAATATATTAAATTGATTGAATAATTTGACGACCTCGCTGGCGAAGTGGTAAAGTGCTTGCCTCTGAACCGAGAGGTCCCGAGTTCGATCCCCGGTCGGGTCATGATGGAAAATGACCTTTTACTGGTTGGCCGGGTCTTGGATGTTTATCTATATATATATAGATAAACATAACGGTATAGTTTATAACAAATACATATGTATTTGTTATAAACTATACCGTTGAGTGAGTATCCCATAACACAAGTTTCGAACTTACTTTGGGGCTAGCTCATTTTGTGTGATTTGTCCTAATATATTTATTTAAATCCGCACACAGCTTACGGCAATCTACTTTAATCTGCAACATTTTCACCTCCGGACTCGACTGTTACCCTCGTAAAAAATTCACTCAACCTTTCGAAAGGGTTGCGGTTTGACATTTAAATGGGGCTAATTTGCGACCGGCGGCGGCTAATGTATTCGATAAAATAAACGTGTTTTAAGTGAGGGTTATGTCCTTTCATCTTATATCGACCTTTGCCCTCAATTGTTGAATAGACTACATACTTGATGGCGAAAAGGACAGAATTATAGCCAACTAGTCGTGCCTCGGGGCTTCGCTCCCGTGGAAATTTCGGGATAAAAGGTACCCTCTGTGTAATTCCAGATTATGTTCTACCCGTGTACCAAATTTCATAATTATCCGGTCAGTAGATTTCGCGTGAAAGAGTCACAAACATACACACATACAAACTTTCGCATTTATTATTATAAATGAGAAATTTAGTAGGACTTAAATAATAATCGGAATAGCGCTCTCGGATATGTCCTGCTGGTGATCAATTGCATAAAGAACATAATTTGTACACTTTTGGTTGCATCCTAGCGCTAACTTACCCTAACTAACTAATCTATACTATTATCATAAAGAGGTAAGCGTTTGTGTTGTTTGTATGTTTGAGGCGGATAATCTTCGAAACTACCGAACCGATTTCAAAAATTCTTTCACCATTAGAAAGGTACATTATCCAAGATTGCTATAGACTATATTTTATCTCAAAATTCCCACGGGAGCGAAGCCCCGGGCAACATCTAGTATTATATATGCAAAAGTAATTTTATTTATTTGATTGTTTGTTACCTCTTCACGCTTTATCTACTCATGAAATTTTGCATACATGTAGTTTGAAATATGGAGAACGACATAGGGATACCTTTCATGCCGGAAAAATAATAGTTCCCATGGGTAACGCGGGCGAAGCCGCGGGCAAAAGCTAGTACTCTATAATAGGAAAACTCCGTATCCTCCCGTGGTAGTAGTACGAGGCAAGTAAATTAAAAAAAAAGACTTACCCCGTTATCCATAAAAAAAAAATTAAAGCACACTTTAAGCTAAAGTATGTTTTGTCATTATCGCATTTTATAATATTGACAGAAAGAGACAAAATAAACTTCAGATCAAACTGTGCTTTAACTTTTTAATGAATAACAAAGTTAACTTAGTCAATAATAGCATTTTCAAGGAGGGTTGATGTCCGGCACGGGTCAGTTGTAAGATCATAGCCGAATCTTCAAAATATTAAAGTTTATTTTTTACGCTGTGGGGCTTCGTGACGTCACAGCCGATAGTTAAACCGCTAATAGGCAAAGATAAGAGTAGGTATATCTCTGTTCTTCGAAATAGAAGCTTCTGTTTTGTTGTAATAATTTATAGGAAGTAAGATGTAGTGTAATTATAGGGTCTATTATGGAAAAAGATCCTAGGATACAAACTGATACGCACATTAACAGTTGCCCATTGGCGGTGACCGTTTACCATCGTTGTCATACAAGTACAAAAAATAAATGTTTAAAAACATTATAAATTACATAAATATATCAGGACAAATCACACAGATTGAGCTAGCCTCAAAGTAAGTTCGAGACTTGTGTTATGGGATACTAACTCAACGATATTATATTTTATAACAATTACATATATAGATAAACATCCAAGACCCGGGCTAATCAGAAAAAGATCATTTTCATCACCGGGGATTGAACCCGGGACCTCTCGGTTCAGAGGCAAGCACTTTACCACTGCGCCACCGAGGTCGTCAAAAAATTAGTTTTATATTTTTATTTATGAAGATGTAATTTCAGGAACCTTTACACCGGTACGTTTGCAGCGTAATATTTTCACTCACTGAAAAATATTTTGGCTATTTCGTTGAACAATCTAAAAATGTTTCCATTTTAATTTACTCAAAACATACCTCGCAAAATATCGTGTAAATTTACATTAGGTCCTCGTGTATATCGTAACTCACAAACTGTCTTAATTAAAAACAAACATTTTGTTTTAAAAACTGTATTTATATTAACGGACAAATTACTCACAATATAAAATTTTAATTAATTTAATTCACTTCAAATTTAAAGAAATAGTATATTATATGAGTATAATGATAGTTTTATCATATTATATTATTTGTTCAAAGATTGACAAATTTAGAAAGCAAATCTATTGTGTGTAAATCTGTAAACTAAATTAAGCATTTTCGTATACTAAGTACCTTTAATATCTCTGTATCTAATCTGAGCGCATTTTCGGTTGCCTCAGTTAAAAATCGACGGAGTTCAGGATCCCATAGCTTACTTTTTTTCAGGCATAGGATTAGGTAGTAGGCATAGGATACGACAGATTTCTTGAAGACATCAAGCCAAGCCATGAGCAAAACTAGGCAATGATTCATATATAATATAATATACATACATAAGACAAGGCCAAGTGGTCTTATCAATTATATAGCTATATTTGGAAACGCAAAATAGCATGTAAGCTATCTAGTTATTCCAAATAAAGTCTCACGGCTAATCTATAAAAGTATTTCTCTCATCACAGTCATTTATATTTCATATAGCGTCAGAAACAACTGGCACAAACTGTAAGTTGCGGACTAAGATGACGCGGCGCTTCTAGTTCCTGAAGTGTGCACGTGAGGTGCTTGAACACTCACGAAGCAGTGACTTAGAGGAGACGGCTTATATATTTATTTACTAATTTATGTACACAAAATATGACACAGTCACGCGCTGCTGTCGGCAGAAATAGACGAGAGTGAGTTACCATCTTTGTACAAAGAGCTTAGTACGGGTTTTCATTTCACTTCTCACCATCGAATCATTTAAAAGTGAGACGCAGCGAACCAATCACATTGCAGTTTTGTTGTCGTTGTGTCACATTGACGCAATTTGATTGGTTCGCTGCGTCTCACTTCGAATTGACTCGATAGTGAGATGTTATTAGCAAACCCGCACTAAGCCCTCACAACAGCACATCAAGCTATCGAAAGTTACAAATTGGCCGCTATTACCGTTGCATAGAGTTCTATGCAGGGTAACTTGATATGCGGGCGAAAAGAAAATGAAAGAAATCCCGTCCTGTTATGTGACGTCTGTTCGCATTTCAAATGTATTTTAGTTTCATAGTAACGGTTACTATCGGTTCATGACATAATTCTAATCCAAATACGTGTACAATATATATTACTAATAAATTAACGGTAGGTTTCGACGTTATAAAGTTCGTTTAGTAAGTAGCAAAGTACTTGTGTTATGGGATACTAACTCAACGATACTATATTTTATAACAAATACATATATATAGATAAACATCCAAGACCCGGGCCAATCAGACCCGACCGGGACCTCTCGGTTCAGTGGCAAGAACTTTATCACTGCTCCACCGAGGTCGTCAAATATGAGATAGGAAATTGTTTATTAAACATTTTTTTATACTAAAAACAGTCACGACAGGCATGCGGCCTATCTGATGGGAAGTGATCACCGCAACCTTTGAACGCCTGCAACAATAGGCGTGTCACACACGCGTGACCGATCTTGAATGATTCTTTAGAAATACTCTATGAAACTCTATGAAATCATGAAAAAGCAGAATAATGTAATAGAATTACAAATATAGAACAATTTCCATCGAAAAAAAAATCATGAAAAAGCAGAATAATTTAATAGAATTACAAATATAGAACAATTTCCATCGAATAAAAAAAATCATGAAAAAGCAGAATAATTTAATAGAATTACAAATATAGAACAATTTCCATCGAAAAAAAAATCATGAAAAAGCAGAATAATTTAATAGAATTACAAATATAGAACAATTTCCATCGAAAAAAAAATCATGAAAAAGCAGAATAATTTAATAGAATTACAAATATAGAACAATTTCCATCGAAAAAAAAACATGAAAAAGCAGAATAATTTAATAGAATTACAAATATAGAACAATTTCCATCGAATAAAAAGAAAAGGTCAAACCTTGCAAGATTTAATTAAACTGATAGACACTAGACAAGTAAAACTTAATAAAAGTTTCTGAAAGTAGATTGTACCATTTAAATGTTTGCGTTGACGGCGATTCGAATCTTTTTAACTAAAGTCCTTGGGAAACACAAAGCAAACACTCAATTGCATCCAATAAATTGCAGTCTCAGATTGCATCTCGAAAACGATCATTGCAATTCTCGGCGAACCATCCGTAACTAGCGTGAACCGGTTTAAACAGGTTCAGAAACTTCTGTCTACGTCTCCTTTCTATTGGGGAAAATGGACGTTTTTTGTTAGATTTGCGATTGTTTGAAAATTGAGTGAGTTGGTTTATTTATTTGTGATTATTTTTAGAAATGCATGGAGCTTCTTTCATCACGGGTGGCATCCAGAGTTGATTTCTAAAAGTCACTTCTCAATACGGTAGGCACCTATAGTTGATTTCGCCGAGAGATTTTTATTATTTTCTAATTCTGTGTCTATGATACAAATGTTTTACTGGTTGAATGAAACGTAAAAAAAGGATTTTCTGTTGATTCGATTTCAACCTAAGTTTTCTCAATTAAACTACCGAACGTTCACAATGTAAATGATATGATTTTTTTATTAATATTTATCTAATGAATACATGATGAATGAAAAATATTGAAAGCAAGGAAAAAAAGACGATTAATAAATTAAATGTCTATTTATTTTATTTGCATTGCCCTTATATAGTATCCCTTTGAAAGTTCAAACATTGAGTTTAATTTAATTAAGAAGTTGTGACATTGATTTAGTAAGATTGTTTTGCTAATTAAAATAAACACTGAGCGATAGGTTCTCAGTAAATATTTCAATTTTATTCTTAGTTTTAATTTATATTTTCTTTTAATTAAGCATTTTCGTTTTAGGTATCTATTATATATATTTTTTTGTTATTACACATAAACCAGCCACCTAAGCAAAATACAGTTATAACTGATCACTTCAACAAAAAAGTTGAATTTTATGTTGTCTTATATCTTGAACCGTAATTATGTATAAAAATTATAAAGTCAAGTGCATTATTAGAGCTTCTGTCGCGTAAATCTACCGTTTGAGACCTCCGTCCATTATTGAAAACCACAAGAAAATTCATTCAGTTTGTCGAGGATAAAAACAAATATTTGTTTATCTATTTCGTTCCACAGTTGGTTGGTTTATATATAGTATGAGATTATTATTAATATTTTAAGTTGTCAAGCCCAACCACAACACATGAATAAAATGTAAATTAAAATAACATAACCAAGCGTTAACATACACGCATTTAGTCTAATCTCCCTCAAGATGACAAGCAGGCAGTTAACCTCTTAGTCTAATTATTACAGGCAGGTAATTACACAAATTTGGACCACCGTGGGGCAGTAATAGTCTAAGATGGATCCCTAGGGGATAAGGGGGATGTACGTACTCACGCGAGCAGAGCGAGAAAGTAGATTAAACATGTAACAGAATTCTTAAATTATGATGTCCTCCTCGACGTGTCCGTCAGCGGCAAATCGTTTAAATTCGGTTGCCGCGCCGTTTGTTACTTGAACTTGTAAACACAAATTTCGTTTTAAAGGCCCTGTCTGTTACATGGTGAGCTATCCTATTGGCACAAGGTGTTATTTTTGTTTACATTTGAACCAGGTAAATGCAGCGTGAGGCGTAATGCGTACAGTAGATTCGACATTCACGACATGACCTAGTGACTGCTTAAGTATAGTGAACAAAAAATTGAAAAATTATACTTACAAAAATGAAGCATTTTCCGAAAATAATACGATAAAAAATGTCGTCTTTTGGTGATGTATACGTTACCGCGCGCTTTTGGCTTTGTGTTGCACAAAGCAACCGCGCTGTTGAAACATGTTATAATTAGCATATTTTATATTGCACTTTTTATGTCAAATATTGTGAAGTAAGGCCATGAC
Organism: Plodia interpunctella; assembly: GCF_027563975.2. Taxonomy (NCBI): domain Eukaryota; kingdom Metazoa; phylum Arthropoda; class Insecta; order Lepidoptera; family Pyralidae; genus Plodia; species Plodia interpunctella. Next base: position 2,183,195 of record NC_071303.1, read on the forward strand.
ACGGATTAACTTTTTGTGAAAAAGATAGTAACAAAATATTATCCTCGCCATTTCTTAGCCGCGTAATAAATAAATTAAACGCTTATAAAGTAAAAATAGTTTTTTAATTAAATTAGTTTCCATCTTGTTACTAAGTAGTTGATATTCCGCTTGCGAGCCGTTTAAAATTGAGATGGTCTACGTTCATGAATAACTTACTAAACTTGGACGGGCTACAATAACTTGAGTTATAAAATATTGTGTAAACATTTCATCGATTTAATGCATCTTCCAGTAATTGATTAGATTTTTTGCCCAAGAGCGCAAAGTAAAATCCAAAAATAAAAACTCTACAGCTAAACTGAAAAATCTTCGTCTAATCAGCTTGTGAGTGACCAGTAATTTAATCGGTCAAGACAAACAGGCGACGTGAAAAGCATAGTTTATACACCTCGACAGAAAGCGACATTGGACCTTCGACGTAACCACTACCACAAATTCAGCGCCACTTATAATAGAATACAGGTTTTTCGCAAATCCTACGGAAAATAGTTTTTTTTCCGGGATGAAGGTACCCTATGTCCTTCTTCATATTCTTAATTATATATATGCGAGAACAATTTCAAGAAGATTGGATGAGTAGATAAAGCGTGAAGAGGTAACGAACAAGCAAATAAACAAACAGACTTACTTTCGCATTTATAATATTAGTTGGGATTGGGATATAAACTTTTTTTACTCTAGCAGATTCTTTCCAGCCTGAAATATAATTTACCATCCAAACAGCAACTCATATTTGTACAAACCACATCGTGACATCTCCTGACAGATGTGGGATAAGGTCACATTAAAAAGTTTTCTTTGATCGTGTGTAACACCCATCAATTTCACCTGGCGAGGGTCGTAAGCATGGGACGATGCAAATTGCGTAAGTTTGAACCTACGTCCCGTTTCAGGACGAAGTTTAACAACGCTAATCACTATACTGTTGACATTGTCTCTCGGACTAACCTTAATTCACACGAGCGTTTAAAAACTCTCGACGTTTTTGTATCTTCAGAACATTCTTCAGATATTTTTTATATCGCTTTCAGTATCGGTAAGTTGTTGTTTCAGTATCGTTGAGTTCGATTTGACGCTAACTCTGTATCGTGTTATCTGCCTTACCTTGTAAGTTCAAATGTATTTCCATTTCCAAATATTCTTATTTCTTCTTCTTCTCTTATTGTGTTATGACCACAAAATATTTGCACGATAGTAAAAAGGATATAAAATAATACTTAAATGTTTCAATACTCTAACATTTTTATTACTAAACTAATTTAGTGTCCAAAAGTTGTAATTCCGTAATTCGACATAAGCGACATTCGAAATTTAACATATCATCCCATTGCGATAAAAAATATACACACGTGTGAACATATAAACGGGTAGTCTAGTCATATGTTCCCATCTCAATGCTCTTACAAGCCTTGAAAAACCGCTCGTGTGAAAGAGGCATATTAAGTTTCGGGTGTCATTAGTAGTTATCATGTCGAGCCCTGATGATATATATACTGTTAATTTGTGTTCACAAAGTGCAGTTACCGTATACAAGGCTATTATTTATGTCGAATGTAGTTTTTATTATTTATTTTTAATTAGTTTTGGTTTAAGAGAAAAAGTTACAATTCGTTATAAGTGATGTGATACAAAAATGTATTACATATGTATTACAACATATAAGGCTGCACTTTTAACCTCAAAAATTCTGCTCAGTTAAAAGCTAGTATATCCATATCCATATTTATAAATAGGTCAGTATAGAAACAATATAGCAAATACATAGCAATATGTAGAGGTTAATTAATCCTAATTGAATGGCATGCAGCGCCACTTAAGCCGCCTATGTTATTGTTTATTTAGGCTTATTTATATGAAACAAATGAATGAAGGAAAATTACTAGATATATTTATTTATAACTTAATTTCAATATTAACGGGAGCACAAACCTGTTTATGAACAAAAAAAAGAAAAAACCTGTTTATGAAAAAAAAAGAAAAAACCTGTTTATGAACAAAAAAAAGAAAAACTTGTTTATGAAAAAAAAAGAAAAACCTGTTTATGAACAAAAAAAGAAAAACCTGTTTATGAAAAAAAAAGAAAAACCTGTTTATGAAAAAAAAAAAATAAAAACTTGAAATAAAATACTAGATGATTATTATAATCGGATCAAAATAAGAAATCAGTCTAAATTGAAATGGTTTTTTTACTCGCACAAAAATCATAGATTTTTAGATCGTGTATCAAGATCGTGTATATAAGTCAAATTCAAGGGAAAGGGTTCTTATTGGAGGTATTTCTTCCAGTCGATGGTATAACAACTTGTCACTATATAAAAAATATTTATTGTTATAAATTGCGGTTCTGGGTGTATCGTGCCCGTTTCTATGCTTGTGTCCATCGGACCTGCGATACAAATTTTCTGCTTAGATTCTGCCGGTGATTGTTGTCCATAAGTTTATTAAATATCAACATTACTATTACTAATTTTGAATATGCTTCGTCTGAATGCTACTTTTCACTGAAATAATAAAACTATATTTTAGCTAAAATAGATTTTAAACGTCCATTAACTTTTGTGAACGCGACAACGGAGTCTTTAATATCAAATTTCTATATATAATGAAGAAAAAAAAGTAATAAAAAACCAGTTACCTTTGGCATACTTTTATTGATATATTTAACGACAGCAAATTGCACGAGTTTTCACCATTGACTTTAATTACAAGGCATTGCATCATTCATATACAATTAGTTTACAATTATAAAAAATACGCGTACATTTTGATCTACATAAAAAAGTATCTTCGACAATGGGCTCATAGTTCCGATGGAACTAAATTGACGCAAATACTTTTTTGTAATAATTTATTTACAATTACCAAAAATCACTAAATCCAATAATGATATTTACATTTGTGATTTACTTATCTATATAATTTACAATCGTATACTAAGAAGCATAAAATTTAAGTTTAATTACATATTAAACTTATACAATATGATTTTTACATTTGTTAGCGCATTACTGATTTTATGAAATGAATTAACGAATGATTGTCTATACATATTTTTATTTATCACAATCACTAAGATATTTCCATCTACTGGGGCCGCTAATGATGAGTGTTACCTGGAAAAATAAAAAAATTGTTTCAGTCGAATGTAAAAAAAAAATTTTCAAATTGATCCAGCGGTCTTCGGGTAATCAAGGTAACATACATAAAAAAATAAAAGTTCGCGATGAACTGAGAACTTCCTCCTTTTTTGAAGTCGGTTAATAAAAAGACATAATTATCAATGTGACAGAAGATAAATAAAAAAATATTAAAACTGTGGAACTTGGTTATCCAAATCATTTGATACGTACATTACTACAAATGATTTGAATAACAAAGTTCCATTATCATATTAATATCACTAACTACATAGTATAAAAACAATGTGTCCGGTGTCTGTCTGTCCTTATATAAGCTTAGAGCCTTAGATCTTAGATTTTGATGAGGTTCTAAAGCATACAGCTAAACATAGACTTGAGTTTCGCAACGGTTGGCTCTGTCTACCTCGTAGGGGTAAGGATGTGGTACTGTGTGTCTGTGTGTATATTATGATTAATTACTGTATATGTAACACTGAACACTGAGATTAATTACCTGAATATAACTGAAGCGAAATCAATCAAAATCAAAGTACCCGTTTGTCGTCTGATTTTCTTTATCAGAGTATATTCATGGAACGATAAAATACAGTTAAAATTTATCGCCATTCAATTTTAATTTTCATGATATTCAGATCATAAATGAATTTATAGCGCTTCTGTTTTCGCAGTTTTTATCGTTATTCTTTCGAATTTACAGTTATACAGATCTTTCGGTCGTTCCGAAACTCTAGTAGTTTGTAGCTTTAAAACAATTGACGGGATCTTAATACGTAAGTATAATTTCTGAACGAATGCTTCGACTTTTACTTTATATCATGTTTTAATTCTTTGCGGGGTAGACAGACCCATAAGTTGCAACACTCAAGGCTACTGTTAGCTGAATGCTTATGTGAATAATCGCGGAAGTTTTTAGCCCTTCCCAATTTTTCTTCTAGTTCAGATTCCCCAGGTTTCAACTTTAACCAGGTTGGACGATAGAGAGAGGAACGAAATACGTGGCAAATTGACCGAGTCTACTGAAAATTATTGCAGCATTTCATAAGAAGCGGCTGCATCTATAAAAATACTAAATTCCTTCCACTCCATAAATATTTATAGGCTATAAAATATTGAATCTGCTATTGAGATGTCCGAACACGACGGGAGTTAAAGTTATTTTTACTCTTCGCTGCCCGTTAGAATGCCGCAGAAAAAACATCACTCTTTTTAATACTTCGATTTTTTAAACTTGCTATGGCACGCAGTTTCATTCTACTCGAAAGTTTTTTATAGCCTGTATTTTTAGCTGTGTAGCTCTGAATAATCATAGACTACGATTATGTGGGGTTTATTGTACAATTGTGTCCAGTTCTATAAGGCCTGCGGTCATAGCACTCAGACGAGTGCAGGCCTTGTTGAACGTGGTCTATCATTATTCAGTGCTACATAGCCAGAAGTACAGGTATCTGATCTCTTGTTCAGGCACGTGTTCAGAATAAGTCCGGACAGATGGGCCAGAGCAGCCACACTGTGGAAACCAAAGGGGCGTCGGCAACGATGGCGACCAAGAACGAGTTGGTGAAGCGACATCAGCATTGGGTCGGGAAATGTGGAGGTAGAAAGGGGAGGCTTTTGCCCAGCAATGGAACACAATAGGCTTATAAAAAAAGACGAGATAACAGTGAGCGACTGCCAACTGTCAAATTAGAGGACTCTCTAATTTGTTATCAATGTCAAGTATTTCTACTGAGAACGCTTAAAAGTTCACTTGAAATCACTCAAATGAACGTCATCATGCCGGATGGAATCGGTAGCGGTATGTAAGTGAGCTACTTTTCGACCAGGAATTAGAAATATTGTAACTTACCATTATTACAACACTGAAACAATAGGCTCCTTATCTGAAGTTATAATAGTTTTATCCGACAGCATATACATATTGAGGCAGTCTTCATTCGGACTAGGATTGCTCTCTGGCTTGTCATCTGGACTTATATTGTCTGCTTCATCGTCAAATTCTTTAAGTCTTTCATTGAACTCAATTTTATATCTAACCGAAGGCATTTTATTTACAGTTGATGTCAAAAGTGATTCTTGGACTGTGTCGTTCCCGTTACAAGTTTTTTCTGAACGAAACGCCCCAGTTCTATCTGACTGATTGCATTTTCTCTTCTTCTTAGTCACAAAAGCCCCTAAACATGGAAGTATCTGCTTAAATTCCTTCCTGAAATTCTCATTCAGCCACGCATATAGGAACGGATTGTAGCAAGTGGAAGACATTGCTATGAAATGCGCCGTGAAAAATATTACCATATAATAAGTCCAAGTCTCAGTTAACGAATAAAAATCGCTGCTTATATTTATCAAGTTCAGTGGAAGCCAAGAAAATCCAAATATAGCAACCATTGCTATGAGCATTCTATTAGTTCGTCTTTTTCTTTCTCTTTCAGCGTCTTCTTTTTTACTATTTTTACTACCAGGCCTAGATTTCAATCGATCATTAAGTTTGACGCTGACGCAGGTGTAACAAAAGGCCATGACAATGAACGGGACAACGAATTGCATGATAGTGGTAACAGCACCAAATGCTTTATGGATTTGATCAGAAGGCCACCGCTCGTCACAATAGATGTCGTCAAGCGCCATGTAATAACCGTACGGAAACGTGACGGATAGCGCGAAAATCCAAATGAACACAATAAGACCGATACAGGTTTTAATTTTCATCCGCGGTTTGAACGGATAAATTATGACGAAGTATCTATCTATGGCTATCGACGTGAGAGTGAGAGTAGAAATATAGATGCTACATCCTTGAGCATAGGGCATGATATGGCAGAGCAGACCGCCGAATACCCATCTGCCGAGAAATGTGTAAAGAGGAGTAAATGGTACTGCAAATACGCATAGGAGTATATCAGATAATGCTAAGTTCGTGATGAATAGATTAGTGACAGTTTGCATGGCTCGGTTTCTGATGACAGCATAACAGACAAGAGCATTTCCAAAGATTCCTACAACGAATATTATAGCGTATGCAGTACAAAACAACGCTTGAACCGCTTTGTTTTCGATGAGATCTGTGACGTTTGCATTTTGAAAGTCGGTTATGTTCGTGTCGTTGTGAATCCATTCTTCTTCGGGCATATTTTTTACTATTTTTAACTTGGCATCATAAACCAGACGTATCTGTAGTTATCATGTTGTTTTATTTGAAGGCGTATTATCTTTTTTTCGGTTATGTTGTATGTCATAGTGTTTTACTTGTTCTTGTTTAGGTGACTATTACGATGACATAGTGGTCTTCGGGACAGCATTAAGGATTTTTGAGATTTTGTAATTTTCAAGTCATCTTTTTTCTTCGTTCAAAGTCTGGAACAAAAGAAAATATAATATTAGTTTAGGTATTTCATAATTGCATAGACGCTTTTCATAATTAATGCAGGGAGAAGTGGCTATCTATTTTTTTTGGGTTCTTTACACAACGTTATTAAGCCATAACTTTAACCGTTTCAGAATTTTTTGTGTCTATGTGAGGTTCATATTTTGCAGTACTTTATGAATAAATGCCTTGTCATAAAAGTTTTACGACATTACTCCACGATAAAAGCGATGCTCCAGATGCTGACCCGAGTTCCTAGACAATGTCAAAAATGTCTCGCACAAAGCGACGCCAGTTAGCTGTGAACCCATGTGAATATGCTAATTGTTAGGTTATAAGCCTGTTGTGAAATTTACAGCTCCCAAAATAATTCAACTTTGGAATTTCTAGCGAAATTGAGACACACTGGCCAACTTTGACGTTAACTTTAACGCCGATAGATAAAATGGCGTATTTTACGCAGGTTAAAATTAACAGGCACAACTGAGGCAATACTCAAAAATAAACATCACAGCCATTTCTTTTATCTATGATTACAACAAAATTTTATAATCACTTATTTCGAATTCTCCTATTTCGGTTTTACGGGATGTCAACATCTTTCAATTTAACCGACAATCTTACACTGCAAAAACTTCGTTAAATGCATCAATAGGTCTTTAAAGAGATTACCAGTTTGTGATGTTAACTTTAACCTGCGTACAATAAAGTCATTACTCAAAGTGCGTCATTTTGACTTATCGGAGGTAGCGTGCAGGTTAAAGTTAACGTCAAAGTTGACTAGCGCAACCATAGTGCAACCCACTCTTACGGTGCGTTACACCAGTCAACTTAGACGTTAACTGTAACCAACGCATAAAAACGCAAAGTTTGTACGCTATATTACCTAAACAATGGCAGCGCGCGATGGATGACAAGTTGATTTGTTCAAGAGTAGTGATTGAAAATGTATCTATATCTCGTCACATGTTTGCCTATTTAATATTTAAGCCTTTATTAAGGCAAATATTACGTCTAAACTGTAATATCAATACAGAGAGTAATAAAACCAACAAACACGCGTAAGCAGATAGTGTTAAGTTGTAATGAAATCACAACGTATGTATGACGCATATCATTTTATGACCGCTTTTATCATATGCTATTTCATTCTGATAGTCCCAGCAATTGGTACCTTTGTGAAAATAATAACCTAGGTCATTGTATCGTCTAATGGCATGTGGTTTCGTCCTAGAAAATGTCTTCATAGTCGTATTCCTTATGGCCGAGGGTCGTGGCTGTTACGTTTAATGAAACACACACAACAACTTTCTTGGTACTATTAATGTAGTGGTTTGCCATTGCCTTCTCCATTTTACACACAAGTTAACAATGAACCAGAGTGCAAGTTTCCTCACGATGTTTTCCTTCACCGAAACCAAATGCCAATGAAAACTATACATGACCCTGATTGGTATACAAACTCATGTGTACACCTGGTACCTAGTAGGGTGCTAGTAGGATTCAAACTTGGGACCTTTCGCTCCATAGGCGGGCGTCTTAACCATTACACCACCACATTTTCGTTAAAGTTACATACAAAAAGCAAAAGTGCTGTAGCTACATTCAACACGTTGTTTGCAAGTAATAATATCAAGTTATATTAAATGTTTAGTATACGACCAGTATTGAAATCCCCAAGGCGGAACCAGGTATATTGTAAATTTGTTATACGTACACCTGTCGCATTGCACATTTTCTAGCAGAAATCCTATTTCGATTTCCAATGTTGCGGCCATTTTGTGCACTGAAACGATGCACGAATATTACTTATGTTGAATAATGCTCGAGTGTAATGTATAATACAGCTGGTTGCTTTTCTATTTATGTAAAGTTTGTTTTATATATTGTGTCATTAACTTTGACGTTAACTTTAACTTGTACGTCACTCCCGTTTAGATAAAATGGTGTACTTTGCGTTGTTCTGAGCAGGTTGAAGTCAAAGTCAAAGTTGACAGGTGCAACAGCAGCTTTTACTCAAGTCGCCTAAAGGCATCTGACATCACTATGTTATACTAAACAAGAAGATAGGTAAAATTGTACACATTTACGGAATAGCGACATGAATCTTTCTTCAATGTTCGAATGTAAGAATTTTCAAAATTTTTACTTTACATACATTATATACGAGGGAAATTAATTAGTGAGATTTCGATTCTTTTATTGGAAAGAAAATCCACGCACAATGAAGTACAGGTAAGTATCATTCATGAGACCTGACGAGCATCGATGAAGAATTGACTTCCTATAAGTATGAATTATACCAAAATGGTGTTCAAATAGCGAATAAAATAGCTAAAAAAGACGGTAACACCTAGGGTCGTATTGAAACACGTCATCGAAACGATATTCCGATTCACCTACTGAAAAATATCGTCGTCATTTTGTATAACGAAATGAGACCGTATACATTTTCGATGCACTCTCTATCACTTCTATGTGGGTATTACCGCAATAAAAGTCCAAATATTATGATTAACGTCATGACGTCAACTATCGATAGATTATTTTGTGTATTAAAAGGCCCGTATCATTGGCTTCGTGTGCGAGCACTATTGGCGACAAGATTGAGCTACGTACAACATAGAACTTTAGGTTTTCTTTTGTGATAATTTCGGGATAAAAAGTACCATGTACTATTCTGATTTATATTCTATTAGCATATTTACCTTAAGTCTGCCCCGGGGCAGTGATAATTTCGGGATAAAAAGTACCATATGTGCAATTCTATTTAGCTTATTTGTACCTACTTTATGTGCTTTGATATACTATAATGCATGCACTTTTAGCTTGATAGGGACCATTGTTTAAATGTGTTCCAGAAGTGGTCGTTTTTTTGAGAAATTATCACTGTTTTCTGATTACACGTAATTGAGTACGATGTGAAAAAGTGCCTATGAAAGTATAATTTCTGAATAAATGAATTGAACCAAATTTCACCGTAATCCGTTTTCAATTTTGCGCAATAGAGTGATAAACAGTCGCTCGACCTGTGATCAAAAACGTATACCTACAGGTATATGTCTTGATTGAGCTCGTTCATACTTCGAAAGGCAGACCACATGATGACAATCATAGGGTCAACAATTTTGTACTCACTGATGTATGATGTGTAGCGAAGCGGTGGTGAATGGTTAAGGCGCCCACCTGTGGATCGAAAGGTCTCAGGTTTGAATCCTACTCGTGCCACATGAGTTTGTATACCAATTTGTCTCAGATATAGTAGTTTTCATCGTCCACCACTTGCTTCCGGTGAAGGAAAACATCGTGAGGAAACCTGCACACTAGTTGATTCTTATTAACTTGTGTGTGAAATGGAGAAGGCAATGGCAACAATGAAGTGTGTGTTTCATTCCACGTAATAACCACGACCTTCAGCCATGAGGAATACGACTATGAAGAGAGATGTGCAGTTAGTCGGGCCAGCGAAGCGTGGAGGATAACGCATGTGAAATAAACTCATCCAAAAGGGAGCCCAGACTCCTAACAGTGGGGAAGTTTTCATGTGTTTTTATTTAGCTTGCATTGCCTACAAAAAATTGCTATTTGAAAAGAACCTACAGTCATATTTTAGCCAAGCAAATCAATTCAGTCAAAATGCATTCGTGTGCGGTAGGCACTAAAATTGGATTCGACCGAACGAAAACCATTACTCACCATTCGGTCGATTAAAAAAATACCGAAATAGCGACCATTCGAAAAAGCATTTAAATGAAAGTTATTCAATATTCGGAATTCGTAATACTTAATCGAAACAGAAAAATCGCGCTCTGGCATTTTTCTGTCCATGTATTTTCTCTCGCCAATTTAATAAACGACATATTGTGAAAACGCTTTCCTGAGACAGTTGTGTAAAATGTACGTTTTCTTTGTATTTGAAGCAAGTATAGTATTGTGATATTTCACTATGCTCTGAATTTTTCTTTGCTAAATTGAAATGTAAAAGGAAATAATTAGAAATAATTTTATTTATTCATACAGGGATGCTATGTATAAATCGGTCGTAATTACGTTGAAATGTCGTCATTTAAAGTGAAATCACGAATACTTTCAGAGATCTTATTTTTGAGGAATTCCGAGTACAAAAGTGTACTATTAACGCCAATTAAATATCGCCGAATTTAATATAGGTAGGTTTTTATTTTACTAAAACTAGTTTAAACTCACAGTCGAATCTCCAAAACTGTAAGGTTATTTTTAACGCTGACCCGAGCGACGCAGCGCTACAGCCCCAAACTGGGAACATGAGGAGAAGAGATTAAATAAACAGAGAGTTTTAATAAACAAAAACGACGTAAACGTTGCGACAATGTTCAAAGCATTTCCTTTGTGTCGTTGTTAAACGCAATCGACACAAAAAAAGAAGTACACTTATTTATAAATGATTATGTAACAACTTATTAATTTACTTTAAATATATCTGATACAAACATCAGTCGCAAAAGCTGTTTATCTGTTTTTTAATATAAAATCACGGGGGCGAAGTCGCGAGGAAACCTAGTATCAATGAAACCGTATTTTAAGTGATTTGTATCATTTTATGTCCGCAAATAACTGGCATGAACAAAGGCCGTATAATTAAAACAATCCCTCCACTTTCAGCGCCATATTGGAGCGAATCTCTGTAACCGTAGATTTGAAACAATAGGCGAAATTAAATCGAACAAGTATCGGTTATTACAAAAATATATCTTTACGGTGGGTGATAAAGTTCATTTTTGAACAAAACGAGGAAAGATCATTTTTCTCAAAACATGGAAATAGAGGTAAATTGCTCTTGAGTCTCTGATTTAATATAGTACAGTCCTTAGTCTAAAATAAGAGGACATTTAGAGTCGTAAGGACCGTAACGTTTGATCCCTATTCTTAGATTGCATTCCAAGTAATACAATTTTTACTCTGAATGAAGTTAAATTTTTTAAAGTGCCATTTTAATGTCCCCGTTGCTACGCATGGCGCCGCTGTTCTCAAAATTGTGATAAGAGTTTCTTTAAGAAAATCCCGGAAATTTTCGTGGGAAGAAATTTCTGAAAACTGATAATTTTTTGATGGCACATCACTAGCCACCATACAAGCTTAATGCGGATTGATGTTTTAACATTATATACTGGCAACATAATAACAATGAGATATATTTATTTGCCTTAATTAATTGCATAAATGTTCGTCATTTTAAAACTTCTTCTTTGCTTGTCGATGGCATAACAAGGTTTATTTGTTATGGCTACAAAATTTCTTCCTTTCTTCACACAATCGAACCACTTCAATGGCTTCATCTTTTGTATATAACCTAAAAATAACCTATTTTGAGGTTATAAGCTAATGTTAAGAGTTTGTTAATAAAAACAATAAAAGGCGAATCTTTTAAGTGCCATTAATAGACTAATAACCTAAAATAAAACAGCCTTGAAGGAATGAATGGTCTCTTTGTTAGACTCGAGGTCGCTGGGGGTGAAATTAATAGAAAATTAACAAAGAATGTTAAACATTTTTTCTTAATAATTATTTTTTTTCTTTTTAATTATTTAATTCAGTAAACACCTAGTATAGATAAATAAATACGAAAACCGGTAATGTATGAGACTCGTATTCCTATTAACTTTTACACTGTCTCTCAAAACAAAAGGGAGGGCCACATTACCACCTTTCCTTCTATCACATATTGTTATATAAAATATGACTCGCATTCTAGTGGATTCGAGTACATCAGACAATAAAAACGTTCTATATGCATTCCGTCCAAATTTTATTTCCAATCGTAAACTACATTATTAAATTCCGGGTGGCAGTGAAAATGTGTAGTGTTTTATTGGTTCTATATCATCCATCTATGTTGGGAAATTGACTCATTCACCATTTCATCACACTGACCTGACTACACGTGTTATAATACTTTTTTTAACATTACGCATGGTCCTACACACACGTTTCTGTCGAGAAAGTGGAGAAATTTAATTTTTGACGAACTATATTTTTTATCCATTGCAATGCCAAATTTAATGGTTAATACATGTTGATAAAAACTCAGTGTTGTCAGCCAACAGGAGACAGCGCCCATGGATTTAATAAGTACTTCGACGGAGTACTCACTAATTCAATGACAGCGCCTAATATAGTTTAATTTCTTCACTTCCTTCTTGACAGACTTTAACCAGTATTTGTTCGACATTATCTACATTGTACTGTAGGTAGCATAAACTGCCCTTTTATATATATTCTGCTGCGATTGGGAGCAAGGCCGTCCATGACAATTTGCTATTGTCACCAAATGATGTGAATTGGAGACTGACAACGGATTTATATGTCAATAAATTAGTAACAGTTCGGCCACGAAACTCTACCGTTTGTTTCACTTTGATCGTCGGATTTCTTTCACAGAAAGAAACAAAAAATATTAATTAAAATCTTGTAGTTTTTAGAGGATATAAGTTTAACGCGTCTGTGTATGAGATCTGTCCGTGACATAGTAGCAGCCGCAGTAAAGGGCTGAACTGATTTTGATCTAGTTTTTTTCTACTTAAAAAGAATTTAATCGAGAATGTTCTTAGACATGTTTGTAGAATGTGTTCAGCCGTTTGGAAACCATGAATTCTTCTAGCAGATGCGATGATGTAAGCAGCCTCCAGGCTTCAAGCCAGTTCGTGAACTCGTGGTTAAATTTAATTTTAATCTATTTATTAGCCTAACAGGTGATATACCTACAGGGTTCAGGAATATGTGGAGATCGATAACCACAGGTGTAATAATCCAAGTAGTTACTTAATAGCGAGTAATTTTAGGACACTGCAAACAAATTTGGATTTAATAACACAGGACCCAGGTAAAACGGAATAAACGCCGCAGATGAACACCAATTTTTATAACAAGCATCATTAAATTACCTGTCAAGGTGTCTGTTTATCCGCAGACTGAGCTATGGATCTCATTAAAAATAATCTTGTTATTTAATAGGGGAGAATATTGTTCTTTGAACAGAAGAAATTTTCTATGATTATGAACTTTATAATAGGATTTATAGAATGCATTTTTCAATAAGGTTCATATTGTTGGTATATAAAATATAGTTACGCAAGAATCTTAGGATTTCATACGGTGAATCTAAGGGTGCGTTGCACCAGTAAACTTTGACGTATAAAAATGGAAAGTACGCCATTTTATCTAAAGGACAGCGGCGCGCAAGTTAAAGTTAACTTCTGCAACACTCTTAGAAAATATGAATAATAATTCAAATTTATTCAATTTCTCTACAATGTCTCGGGTTCTTTAGCTCTAATGGAATCTAGTTTGAGGCAGTTTGAACTGGTGTTGGCGCCGAACCAATGTCTAAATTCCATTTATATTCTTTTGTGAGATCGTAAGAGATGGGTTTTATATTACCTATTGTGCTGGTGTTCGGAAGAATTTTTCTTATTTAATATATGTTTCGCTTACACCCATACACACCTGCCGGCTTACCTTGACAGATTCTAATATATATTTATTATTAACAATAATAGCTTACCCCTGCGGTCTACTCTTAGAAAAATCCTTACTAGTTACTATAGGTATGTATAACTTAGTAATATTGAAAACGAGCCCATATAAAATGACAATTTGCAAACTTATTAACTAGGTAGTAGTAGTAACTTATTAGTAGGTAGTAGACCTAGTTAATAAATTTGCACGTTCCATTATCGCAAACTAGCAGTTAGGGATAACGCAACGTGAAAATTACGAGAATACACGAGGATGAGAGAGAGAGAGAGATTAAAACTAAATAAATATATAACATATTTAAAACTAAATAATTAACTAAGCCAACTAAGCTTCAGTTGTACCAGTCCACTTTGACGTTAACTTTAACCTGCGCGTCGCAATCGATTAGATAAAATAGCGTAAAATTGCGTTGTTCTGCTTAACACACATATCATTCTGCTTAACACACATATCATTATTATTATTGCTAACGTCAAAAGTTGACTGGTTCAAAGGAAACAAAAACAATTAGTACGAACCCGACCGAAAACCACTTCACAGTAAAAACCCAAGCGAGAGCGAAGCAAAAATTCCATCTGTTTATCAACTGTAAAGTTAAAACTGCAACAATCTAATTTATCATTCGAACGATAAAAGAACAGGAAAACAAGTAAATATTTTTTTCATGTCTCCTTTATATCTAATTATGCCATATCTTTGAGATGCCAGTGATAAATTAGAACTTCATTCTTAATTTACCTACTCTTCCGTTCCTTGCTTTTAATTGTACGTAATGGATCATCTCTTTAACCCCAGAGGCAAACAGATGGTTGTTACTACAATTCTGTGTATTTGTGCTATCGCAGCTACCAATCTGACGTAGGTACAGAAAAGGTATAATATTGCAAAATTCTAACAACAAGTTTCAATTAGATCACAATATCTATAGGTACAGTCGCTGAAAGAAAATGGTTTATTTATTCGTATTTATTTATATTTTCAAATTCCCTGCTGTACTTCTTTCGTAACGCAGACTCTATTTTCAATTTTATATTTATACCTGTATATATCAAACGTGGAAAACAATTGAGTAATTTCAAGGGACATTATTAATAAATAAATAAATATATTGGGACAACTCACACAGATTGAGATAGCCCAACTAACTCAACGATACTATATTTTATAACAAATACATATATAGATGAACAAATCCAATCAGAAAAAGATCATTTTTCCATCATGAGCCGACCGGGGATAGAACTCGGGACCTCTCGGTTCAGTGGCAAGAACTTTACCACTGCGCCACCGAGGTCGTCGTATTAAGGAAGAGTTCTTTTAAACACGTATTCTCACTACTAGAACACTAAACAATTCCACTCGAACAACTAAAATAAAATCTTTTTTATGAGTGTACTGCACAAGCTTTATTGTCTCTATTTATAGACAAAAAAACACACATAAATTATAACGTTTTACAGCTCTGTGGGCTTACTATCTACTCGTAACGCGAATCACTTTGCGACCTAAACTGAACTACATCGCAAATTCGTATCATCGACTTAATTAGTATGTAGTATATGCATTCGATTCATTTTAGGTTCTTAAATTGAACTGAGTATTAATTGAATAGTTCCGTAAAAGTTTGTGGTGGGCCTACTTGGTCTTTAGTCCAAATCATTTCGAATTGTGTGAGCTTGTAACCTGTCTTCTAGTAAACTAATATGGTCATCCATATTTTAATGTCATTCGATAAAGCAATGCTCTTTTACAAGTTTTGTGCTGTAATAAATTAGTTTCAAGATACCATTTTTAGCACGTTATTTAACCAAATTTCCATTAAGAAACATACGAGCATGATTGAATTGATGTCATGTCATCACATTTATAGTAGGAGCTTCTGTTTCTCACATGTGGATAGTGATGAGACTATGCTGATTGGTGGGTTTCATTCCACCAATGCAAATAAAGCATTTTCGATTTAGAACATTAAAAAAGAACATTTTCAATTAAATACTTGAAAAGGGTATCGTCGTCGGCGAAATTAATAAAAGGGTTTTCCTACGTAAGTATATTGTTTATTCCGGGTTTTGTTTTATTTTCTTTCAGAGTTTTTTCCTCTGTTGGTTTCAGGGTTCCAAGATATGTTCTAATATTAAACCAAACAGTTCAATGACAACGAATATACACCAACGTCATAGCTATATTTAACTTGTTGATAATTCTTTTGTAATTATATCGTTTCCCGTGAATATCTAAAGTCATGTTAATCTTGAATGAGATAAAAAGTAATGCCACATGATACTATAAGTACGGCCAAAAGACGGCAAAAGCAAAGTTGATAACATTTGAACAGAAAATTCACATCTTTATATTTCAATACAGATGATTTTGTTCAAATAGTTTGATTTGGAATTGACCACTTTTCACCTTTTGCTAAACATGTATCGGTAGATATGTTTTCATCAATGTTTATTTAGATACGAAGAATGATGTTGAGAAGAAGAATTTGCGTGCCTAGGCTCCGAAACTCAACGGCTGCAGAAGTAACCGGAAATACTCTCAGTTAACAGAGAGATCAAAACAAAACGAATTTTAATTTCAAGTCAAGACCGCTTCCTACGACATAGACTGATGGATAGTGGTCCTATTCTAGGGCGGAATCACACGACACCGTTAACGGATTTCTATACACTTCACTATTTTGTATATCGATCTTAAAGAGAGTTTAAATCAATTATTCTTATAAATTTCAATCAAAAGGGTTTGCTCAACAGCACCATTTGAGCCCAAGAATACCTTGTATAATGAGGTCGAATTTCCAACATTATCCAAATTCACTTCCATATTAAAACAAACCGTTTTAATTACGTCCCGAATTTTTTGAATACAGGATTTACATTACATTTCTCGGACAGTTGAACATTTTTGTAGATTTAAAGTTATCTTATACATTGTGTTTCATTTGAATATTTTACACTAGCTTTTTCCCGCGGCTTCGCCCGCGTGAATTTCCCAAATTTTACACTAGCTTTTTCCGCCCGCGTGAATTTCCCACGTGAACAATTATTTTTCCGGGATGAAAGATACCCTATGTCCTTCCTCCATACTTCAAACTACATGTTTGCAACATTTCAAGAAGATTGGTCTAGAGAACGTAAAGATGTAACAAACAAATTTACTTTCGCATTTATAATATTAATTGGGATGGGTATAGGTTATCTCATAAGCCGTATATTCGTAACCTCTTTCATAAAATAATAATACTTTGATATCATAAACATATTTTTCTTGATAATTTGTGAATAAATTATATAACAACTAAAAAAAAAAATACTGAAAGTGTGCACCGATCAAGCTAAAATTCACAATAACCGTTTTGTTTCAACCAACGCTTATTTTTCATAATTTGATGAAATGGATTTGAGTTTTGCGGGATTAATTTATTTATTTACGAATGGTTTTTTACGCAGCAAAAAGTAAAGAATGAAAGGTAAGCTATCAATCCATTTCATTACACATACCTGTCTGTATGTTTGTTCGCGCATCACGCAAAATCTACTGGATAGAATTGGATGCGGTTTTCTTGGTAACTTAAAATATAGTATAGGATTCATCGCGATACGTTGCTTAGAACCCGATATATATGGACATAAGTTATGAACGGACGTACGGAACAAACGCGGGCGAAGTCGCGGTCAAAAGTCAGTTAAAATATGGCGCAAAGTTTAGAATGAAGTTTTCACTACAGTGGACCCCGGGATGCAGCTAGTTATAATATGTGCATGTGTAAGTGCAATATCATAAACTACATACCACATGTGTGCAGCATTCATTTTATAAAATTAAACATATGAAATAAATAAATATATTAGGACAAATCACACAGATTGAGCTAGCCCCAAAGTAAGTTCGAGATTTGTGTTATGGGATACTAACTCAACGATACTATATTTAATAACAAATACATATATAGATAAACATCCAAGACCCGGATCAATCAGAAAAAGATCAATTTCCATCATGACCCGACCGGGATCGAACCCAGGACCTCTCGGTTCAGTGGCTAGAACTTTACCACTGCGCCACCGAGTTCGTTCAAAATTGTTGCACAATTTTAATATACCCTTTTCATACCTATATCTCTTCTTATTTGAAATATGCTGCCGTTGAAACGCTTACCATTTAAATATGGAGAATTTAAATTGTAAAATGCGATGGTGGGAGAATCGAAACGAATTTCTTCATATGTTGGATTCCAAATGACAAATCGATTGAGAATTTCTTAACTGTTGTTATGATAACATTTATTTTACTAAATTTTAAAATATATATTTTTTATTTAGAGTCATGACGTGTCTTAATGTTAGGGAAAGGCACAATTCTACTAAATTAAATACGTATGACTCTATTTTGTTATTGTTTATTATCTTTAGTTGTTATTTAGCGATGCAAGTAATCAATGCAAGTATCAGTAACAGGTACAGCCTGTTATTGGTACTTGCGTTTCATATAATTTCATATAATTCGTTTCGTATAACTAAGTGCTGGTGCTTGTATAAAAATAACAAGGTGTAAATTAAAAACAAACAAAAAAATATTTTACGGTTCGGTACACCCTTAATTTTCTTATATTTGAAATTAAAAAACAAGACCTTAATCAATTAATTCGTTTGGAGCAAGATTACTTACGTGGTAGACAGAGCATTAGGCTTATTCGTGTAATTTCGTGTAATAAAGATTAATAAATAGTGATTTAATGTTAGCCTATCGCTTATGAGAACAATTTTCGGTTAAAAAAAAAAGAAAATCGATATTCCATTCCTCATAGTGATGTACACACACACGACCGATCGTAACCGTCGAAACTAAATGGATGTTACGCTGGCGATACATTCGATTCCAATCGGAGAGAGAATTTTAAAAAGAGTTGGAATTGAATTTCGAACAGTAGTGTTTGCGCATGGTTTGAAATTCTATTCCAAAGAGTTTTCTAAAATAAAGACACTGGCAACGTTACGCATTTCTTAAACGAGTAAATTACTTCCTGAAGTATATTTTAGCCCATTTCCTGGTGAGTACTTCGCGCTTTATAAGTAATTCAAATAGAACAAAACACCAAAACATAATTTTCCAATAAGTACTCTTTTATATGGTCCTTAATTAAAATTACGGACCAATTTTGTTTTATTCAATGACACTTCATCATCTTAATTATCTTTATTAGTATTGCCTTTGGGGCAGATAAAAGTAAGTACTAAAATTTACGTCGATGTAAAAATAAAAATTGGAATATATTCTTATTATATTCTGTAAAAAATATGAGTATTTAATAGCAGATGATAAAAATAAATAAATCCATATACTTATACATACTTAGTAACAAAATACAAAGACTGATTCAGCCATGAAGTAAATTGGATATTTGTATTACGATTATGGAATACTAACTCGTTTATTATTTACATAAACATAGAAATTGATCAAAATCAAAATGAAATTAATTAGGAGCTAAAACACACTAAGGCGCCAGCCGCGCTTGCGCCTTGAATTTTATTTGCAAATTTTATTTCTTTGCCAAATACTAAGTTCATTATTAATCAATTTGGAAGTTCGCATTGGAACAACTGTACACGCTTGAGGCCAAAATTGTACGGGTCTAGTTCATAACATCGCCAATCTGTACATCGACTCAACACACCATCGACAGGTACCTATACCGAAAGCGCGCCATGTCGATGGTCGCTACACCGACAGGTCTCCATATCAATGATATGGTACCCACCGCTCGAGTTTTGATTCGAGCTTGAGCGTTGGTCTTAACCTAAACAAAACATATTTATTATTGTCCTACTCAGTAGGAAGGACTATAATAATAGAGCGGCGAGTCACAACCTGCCACTTAACAAACAGTTATCATAATTATGGTATGGTGTCCGAACTCTTTGCATCCAAATATCATTCCATAGATCAGTACTTCTATCCATTATTCTGCAATAGTTCACACTCCCGCCGAGACCTGCTCATGGGCATATCATTTCATTGGTATATCCGGGAGTGGGCTTTGGCGGGAGACCTACACAACATCAAAATTCTCCAAAGGGCCTCTACGTGTTGGATCCATATCCCCACGCAAGCCTCTCAAAGGACCAGACTATGTGCCGTGTATCCCAAAAGGAGATACAAATAATAATATTTATTGATTAAAATTTTAGTAAGTACACTAGGACATTTTGTATCACAAAAACTGCCTCTAATGCGGGCGCTAAGGTGCTATGTTAATGTTATGGCTGTTTACACAGCCAGAACAGCAAAGATATTCAAATTTCGCCTTCACAAATCTGCTTTGGCCTATAAAATCTATGTTACCGACCGGGATATTATTAAGGTTTTCTGTGACCAAACTAGACTGTTTTAATATTATATGGATTACATTACGATATAGGATCGGCGGAGTCTGGTCCTATCACGGCAAGTAAAAATTTGTAAAAATATCCTTATAAAAATTATAGTAGCTGTATGAGAATTCCGACCAGTAATTACCAAGTCATAGTTGAGGTACATTCTTCCCATGAACATCTGTAAACTTAAGGGTACCTAATGAAAATACTGTACGTCGGCGTATATTTATATATTATTAGAAAGAAAAGAAAAAAAAAATTTTTGTAAGAAACAATAATGGTAAGCCGATCTGGCATGATAGGGACCAACACTGTTCAAATGAGTTTCTTTCGGCATTTCTTCTCAGCAGTGGTCGTTCCGAAATGCTAGTAGTTTCTAGCTTGTGAGAAATAACTATAAATTTAAAGATTGACGAGAAAAAGTGCCTGTGAAGGTCTAATTTCTGAATAAATGATTTGAATTTGAATTTGAATTTGAATTTGAATTTTAAGACGAACGAATTTTGTCATCGCATTATTATTTTCGAAAATAAGTTAAAAAGCATATATTGTGACATTTATATAAAAATCCGTATTTAAAATGTTTTAATTATCCAGCTCAATGTTTTCATTATTCCAAAATTTCAATTTTGGAATTTGTTAACTAAAAACAAGAAGCTATCCATCAATATCACTATAGTTTAGTCTATCTCGCCCTATCCCTTTATGACTGATCACCTGATCCGTCAAGAGAACCCTCTACACATATCGTTTTCACCCCATTTGAGGTTAGTTTTATCTAAGAATGTTTTTTGATGGAGGTATTTTAGAAAAAAATTATCTCCAACTATAGTTTTGGTCCCAAGCTTAGGTGTTTTATCCTTTTGATAGGAACCTTCAAGAAACGAGTTTGTGACTTCGTGGAAGATCGCAAATGCTCCTGTGATGCACCTGGTATTGGATTAGTTCCTGCACAATGGCGACCACTTACCATCAGATCACCTACTAGCTCGTATGCCGGTCCCTTTGCGTTTGTTAGATGAGTTGTACCTGTTTCTTTATGTTTTCTTTATGTCTTATTGTGAGACGTTAATTCTTGCCATATGAATTTCCTATTGATTGTTAAACCTATTTCACTAGTATATTCATGCATTTTATGTGTTTGTCTTTTCAATTTTTTACCTTACTTTTTAATAGCACCATATTTTTTGCCAATTTCTGTTTGGTCCGAAGGTTTTACAGGCAGAAAAATTACTTAAGTCATTTTCATTAATCCACCTTTTTAAGACTATGCAATAAAGTTTAAAAAATCACTAAGTAGTTTAAATATTAAAATTGTCATTTATAAAATCGATAGTGTCGTTGTGATTTGGCAATATTTTTCACCGACTAAGTAGTTTTAATGCATACTGAACTTCTGTATTGACATGAATTTTATCAACAATATCATAGCATCTACATTTGTTAGCCATATCGATAGACAGACAATCGCGCGATAAATATTATCAGATATAACGAGGTCATAAGATAAACATGAAAATTTTGAAAAAAAAAAAAAGTTACAGTGTATGATTTCATAATCGGAGCAGAGTTCTCTGATGAGGAGACCTCAAGAGAAATGGGATAAGGGATGGAGAAGAAGAAGATGTCATCATATGCTATGATAAATCGATAGAATGATGTTCGTCGTGATCTCGTATAACTCACTGGGTAGAATTTAAAGGAATTCAGAAGATAATGGTCCACTTGATGTAGAAATTACATAGATTATCACTAGCGGCCCGTCCCGGCTTTAGTCGGTTAAAAACATAAAAACAATATACTTAAACCTCACTCAGGAATCTCACTATCGATTGGTGAACCGCATGAAAATTAGTGTAGTAGTTTATCGCGAACAGACGGACAGACGTAGCAGAGGATACGTAGTTATATAGACGTAGTTTTTTATATGTAAAGATTACTGTAATGAGAAAGAAAGTCTTCTTTGTTTTAAAATGTTCATTGAGTATAGATATTATGCGCTTGCTGATGTAAGACAAATATCGATATACATCATCGATTCAAGTAAATACTCGTTACTATTATTTCACATAAGTATTTGCAATCCAAAATACCTATACTACAACCAAGAAAAATACTTTAATATTTTTTGTTAATCTACAGCTAGTGGCCGTCTTTTGTTAAACTGCAAATCTTAACTCAACTTTTGTTTCTTGACAGTTCTATAAATGAAATAACTTGGACGTCAGTTGCCAGCTTACTTAAGACTCGAAGCTTTGGAAAAGTACAACTTTATCAAATTAATAGCGAGACTTATTTTCATAGAACAGAGTTCTATTGTTTCGCCTAAGAAACTTTTCGCACTGAGCTTATTGGGAATGCCGCTTGTAAGTTTGCGAAAGCTTGAGCTTTGAGAATAGTTCGGGGATTCTCGTTCGCTTTTAGCCATATAAAAGTTGCGTTTTTCTCTGATGCCGATGTAGCAGATTAGTATAAAAAGTATATTAAATATAAATGTATGTGTATATAAATCGAACGCTGCCGGGCAGCAAAAAGACAAAAAATTGTGCAAAGAGATAATTAAAAAAAAAATTAAACAAGAAATATGTTTTTTTTTTTAATAATGAAAAATTTAACGGTAATTCCATTTCTAAGAGAATTAAATACGTTTATTTTGTGAAAAAATAGCAAATTTTCGCTATAATATACTTTTTTTACGCGGCCTAAATCGCGGTAACATGTTAACACCGAGTGCACAGCCAACCTGCGCAGAAATCTTCATCAAAATCCGTTGTCTAAATCGTTATCTTCAAGTTTAAAAGAACTACTTAGAACCATAGAACGCGGGGCGGAGGACTTAATTTATTCATACTATGTAGTGATGACAGTGAAAAAATCTAAATAACAATATCACTGTCGTGTATGCGCGTACAGATTTGCGTATGTTAGATAAATGTTCGGTGCGGTTACCCTCACTTAAAAATACAACATTGATTGGTGTAATACCAAATGGTGTATGAAATGAAATGATGTAAATCCAAGCCCAACGCAACTGGAAGGGACATCGAATCTCAGAAGTAGTCTCACAGTAGAATCACAGAATATAAATAATAAATAAATAAATATATTAGGACAAATCACACAAATTGAGCTAGCCCCAAAGTAAGTTCTATACTTGTGTTATGGGATACTAACTCAACGATACTATATTTTATAACATATACATATATAGATAAACATCCAAGACCCGGGCTAATCAGAAAAAGATCATTTTTCATCATGAACCCACCGAGGATCGAACCTGGGACCTCTCGGTTCAGAGGCAAGCACTTTACCACTTCCCCACCGAGGTCGACAAAGGTCGTAAAATATGACTCATAGGAAAATCTTAACACAATATACAATAGTTTTCCAACGGTTAAAGCAACTTAACCATTGAGGATCTCTTGAAATTTTTCCGTCTCCACAAAAATAATGGTGTGTGCACAGTATTCAGTGGGTTTTGCGTAAACGATAACACGTCAGTCAGTATTGACACAGTGCGCGAGTGTGTTTACTATCCATTTATTGGTTTCTCATTGATATCGACACAATATTATCGTGCCTAGTCTCGCTGGAATTTAGTCTTACTTTACAGAATGTAACACAACCCTATATACATACATACGAAATTGTGTTGTGTGTAGATCCTTCATGTTGTTTTCCTGAATTAATATTAATCCTTTCACGGACAATGAAAGAGACAAAAGAAATTTGTTGTAATGTCTGTAGTGCAAAGGTTAAGCACTTCTGCTCTTAAGGAAGTTTTCGTATTTGTTACACAGTGGATGCGACTGACGTCAAACATTTAAAGAAGTGGTTAATATTAACTTGAATCATCGCATTTTTATGCGATGATTATGTGCGTGTGGTCTGAGGGCCCACTTCTTGAAATTCTATGAAATTATTTCTGAAATTTTAATTAGGATTTAGTGAACATTCCGAAAGAATTGTGAAAGTTGGAATTAGATTTTCTGAAAGCCAATTCAAGTGATTGATGATTCAATGATTCGCCTAGGTACCCAAGATACCGCATCTTACCACTTCGTGTGTATAATACTATTTTTATATTATATATTAATTATGTAGGACAAATCACACAGATTGAGCTAGCCCCAAAGTAAGTTCGAGACTTGTGTTATGGGATACTAACTCAACGATACTATATTTTATAACAAATACATATAAAAATATCATTTTACATCATGACCCAACCGGCGATCGAACCCGGGACCTCTCGGTTAAGAGACAAGCACTTCACCACTGCGCCACCGAAGTCGTCATTCAAGGTATTTTATAAACTGACTGTGCTGTTTCAGTTCTGGCAGAAGCGCTAAATTAAGAAGTGCTATAGCTTGATGTCGACAGAAAGGATATGCGTGTTAATGATCCGACAACTAAGGATGCAAAGACCATGAGAAGTACGGAAATCCTCGAGGTTCGACGAGTATCGGCTGAGGAAGAAACCGGAAAAATGCTCACAGCTTGAGATATGCATAAGTGCCGAGTTCCCATGGCTATTATAGGATTAAATTCAATCATAAAAACTCTCCATCTTCATTTACAGATAAACTTACACACTTGAAATATAATATAGCAAACGTCAATACTAATTGTATTAATTTCCGCGCGTACTCTTCTCAATTTATAGTTTCAATGGACATGAAGATTGGCAACTGAATGAAAAAAATAAATTGGTAAAACCACAAAATTTTCCATGTCCATAATCGAATCGAAAAGCATTAATAACGAAAAAACTGTATAATCAAAAGGCCACTCAGATCGGAGTTGTATTCGCGGAAAATTAATCGATTCACGCATGTACCTATAGAATTTGTTTACGACTCGATCTATTTATTCGCTGGCGACGGTTTGGCGACTGCCTGATTGCATACCACTGTACAGTACATATTGCTTGTGGTTATTTCCTTTGAATAGCAGTTTAGATGGTTGAAGTTGAAATATACCGGTTTCTAATCCCTTATGTGTTACTTGACATATGTGAAGCTAAGCTGCCAAATAGTTTACATGGGATGTACGTAATTGAAAATATAAATTCGAACGGAATTTAAAATCAATAATATCTAAATAGTATTGAACACCATACATGAAGTTCCACCACCGAGCACTAGATGGCGCTGTGCGAAGTTAGAATGCGCTATGGTTTCGCTCACGCCAGAATATGACATCGCTGCGTGCATTTTGAATTGTTATCCATTAGGGACTAGGTATTCCTAATATAGGTGCAGTAACCTTCCGGGCATCCACTTGTGGGTCTCACATAGGGAACCGATTGTTTTACCTTTCCAATATTAGTAAAACTATTCATATCTTTGTTTAAGCTGGAGTCCTGCGCAGCCATATAGTGGAGCATTGCGGCGAACTCATAAACAAAGATATTCTTTAGTACGAAATATTTCATACTCTGTACTGTAAAATCTTGCAATAAATTTTGTTAATTTTTTTTCATCGCTGAATTTCCCTTGTCGCCTCACACTTTCCCTACAGTATATATTCATTCACTTAATTTTATAAAAACAAATTATTTAAAAAGGAATAAAAAAGAAAAGAATATCTATAGTTTTTCAGAATGCGAGTTATATGAAATGCCGGTGCAAATATAACATTCTTTCTAAAATATAAATTATATTATAATTCTTCACTTCTATTTCCGTGGTGTTTAGTAGATTCACAATCTCGCAAGGTAATCTATATACCTATTAGTCATTGATATATCGAAGTTATGTTTACAAATACCAAAACATTAGTATTAATTAAATACAAAAAAAACAATAAGAAAATTTAAAATTTATTCATTACAAATAAAACAACTAAATGATGAACGCATAAGGAATCGTGCCTCGAACGCTGTCTGCGAATATCCAATAATTAGCAAGGTCAACCGTCTGTAAATAACTTAATGTGTTTTATTTGACCACTTCCCATGTATGAAATCATTTTAACAGACCATCTGATTCGAACATTTCCTAATCTTCTGTTTATAATCCGATGTGTTGACTATTCCATCGTGGAAAAATATTTTAGTAGCTTTCTGGTTAATTATAGTATTTGAGATACAGGTGGGCCCTCAGACGACACTATGAGGACCTTTCACACAAAAACACGTAACTCGCTAATTTGGCTTTCACAAAATCTAATTCCAACTATCACAATTCTTTTGGAATGTTCAATAAATCCCAAGCATAATTTGATAGAATTTCAAGCAGTGGGCCCTCAGACCACACGCACATGTACTGTCGATAGATCAGTCAGGCTATCGATAGGACTATCGATAAAATTTCATAGAATTTTAAGAAGTGGGCCCTCAGACCATACGCACATGAACTGTCGATAGATCAGTGAGGCTATTGATAGGACTATCGATAGAAGTTCATAGAATTTCAAGAAGTGGGCCCTCAGACCATACGCACATGAACTGTAGAATAGGACTATCGATAATTTACAATGAAATACTATTGACGACTGGCAATAGTATCGATAGTATTGCGCATGGATGTTCTTAGTTAATTCGCGATTATAATTAAATTGACACCTAACCTATTAAATCGCGATATAGTGTCTTATAGAAATGTAGTCGTAAGCTTCTAAACTTATCCAGTAAAAGCACAGACAAAAAAGTAATTGCTGTACATCAAGTATAAAATAAAGGCGTAATCAAAGTGAAGCTTTAATGTGCAAAACTGTGGAATAAACTGCTAAAGTAGAACTTGTACTGTAATGTAGCTCTGAATGGACGCGTGACCTGAATCACCCTGCCAACTGGTAAAAAGACAGTGTTATGTTATGTGGTGTCATTAATTTTTAACTTTTAGTTTGGTTTGTACGACACAAAATGTTGAAATCAATCATGATTATCTACTGATTCACATTTTAGGGGTGGGTTTCACGAGTCAACTTTAACGTTGACGTTACTGCGCGCTGCTGACGTGACGATGACAAAATGGCAAAAATACTTTGCGTTTTTCTGCGCAGGTTTAAGTTAACGTCAAAGTTGACTGGTGCAATCCACTCTAAGAAATAAATTTTATTTTGATTGGACTGAATACACTAGCATTACATGGAATACATATTATATAGAATAATCTCGTGTACGAATCGATTATGTGGAGATTTTGTGTTGAGTTTCAAAATTGGAACGAAATAAATAACGTAACAGTAGCGTTATCAATGACTGTTTACAAGATTGTTGATAGCTCTAATTGCCTGATAATCCTGATAAGACGGAAAGTGACTTGTATCGGTCATCGTGAGGTCACTCGTGTGGGACAGATTATGGTGTCGACGATAACAAAACGGCTTTTGAGTTTTGACATGTGGTTTCGTACTAGATTAAGACCACGCCAACCATTCTATTGCGTGAATTTTCTTTTGTGTGTATATGGGTCTTGTAATCAGTGATAAACGTGTTTTATTTATTTTATCATTTTTATTGCGAATTGGTCTCAATATATTATTGTGGCCAGCTGGATCCCTTAATCGCCTCGTAAAATGGGACGGGAGGACATAGATCTATAGATCTTATAATGTAGATCACATAGATCCTTCGCTGTTGAAAAGCAACAATAGCATTCTCAAGAAGCCTCCAGCCAAATCTTCAAAATTTTTGAATTTAATTATTTTTAAATAAGCTTGAAAATGAAAGAAGTGTCATAATTTATGGTGAACACCAAAAAATACCGCAGGAGAAAATGCTACATGGCCCTTGGTGTTAACTTGTTAACTTTACAGGCGTCCATAAGAAGTTACATTCCTATCAGGTGGACTGCATATTTGTTTGCCCATTAGTATAAATATATAAACTACTTGTGAAAGAAGTGTCGGACGAACTTCAATGAGATGGGAGGACGATATAATGAAAGTCGCAGGTCGTACAAGGATGAGAGAGGCACAGGACAGAGGAGGGTGGCGTACGCGGAGGGAGGCCTATGCTCAGCAGTGTCCGGGGGGGAGGGGGGGAGGGGGGGGCTGAAATGACGATCATGATAATTAAGGTTTAAAAATAGGTATTAAGATTGGATGTTATCGGTATTTAAAACACAATGTCAAAGCTTTTGATCGATAGAAATTGATTGCTAAGCAAAAAGTTTCTTATTTAAGTTCTCGTATATGTATCTTACTGGCCACATTGGCCCTTCCATAATTGGGTTAGGACCTCGGGACTTTGGACAAAGTGAGGCAAACAAGCCATTCAGAAACCCAGTGAGAAAGATCACGTTTTCATACACGACAATAGTTGATTTACTGTCGTTGGCGTGAGCTATAAATAAAGTGTTGTGGTGTTGCTACGATAGGTATTTATTAACCCGTGTTACGTGTTCAGACCAATCGGATACTCGACTGGGTAAACATAAAACATACAAAGATATTTCAATAACCAAACACAAAAATGAAATGTCACTTTAATTGTCACATTTGTAATTAATTAAGTAATATACTTTTTTTAACCACGCCAAAATATATTACTGTTTTACAAGCTTCATTTATTTTGTTTTTGACATTTGAAAAAAGTATCACATTTTACTAGTTGGAAAGTAGCCAATCGAGTTTACGGCAGAGAAAACCTTTTATGCCAGGTTTA
The DNA here is from genome assembly GCF_027563975.2 of Plodia interpunctella. NCBI lineage: Eukaryota > Metazoa > Arthropoda > Insecta > Lepidoptera > Pyralidae > Plodia > Plodia interpunctella. Next base: position 2,212,250 of record NC_071303.1, read on the forward strand.
CGTCTTCGTAAAATCATATCTAGACAGATATCATCGCTACATAGTATAAAATATAGCTTCCCGCTATCTGACGTCTGTTTCCTATGTATATGCTTAGATCTTTAAAACTACGTAACGGATTTTGATGCGGGATTTTTAAATAATAAAAGATTTAAGAAGGTTTACGTGTTTAATTTTATGTATTTATTTTACCCGAGCGAAGCCGGGACCTGCCGCTAGTCTATTATCATACAAGCTTTTGTTTCCACGTGAAATGTTATTTTTCCTGAAATGAAGAAGGACATAGGCTTAAAGTTTTTCGCTTTAAGCCTATGTCCTTCTTCGTATTCTGAAATATAAGTACCTATATGTATGAGAAATTTCATTAAGAATGGTTGAGTAAATAAAGTGTGCAGAAGTAACAAACAAATCTTAACATTTACGGATAAATTTTAATATTAGTTGTGATCTTATCTCTGTACGAATTTGTACAACATTTTTCAAAATGGTGTGATTGTTATCAAGAATGTTATTATAACTGCATGTAATTAGGCGCGAATATGCGCTATGCCCAAATTCGTGTGCTTGCTTACACAAATATGAAAGGAACTTTTAATTATTACGGTGAACATGTTTTTCTAAAAACTTTGTTACTTGAAATTCGTAAAAGTATACCGAAACATTATTTTATTAAATTATGGAAATGAAGACCTAAATATAAGATTGGATTCTGGAAATCGTCGGATTTTCCCTATTGTGCAATATTGTTATAAGCTGCCCCTATATTTTTATAAACTAATTGGAAAACAGCCAAATGGTTATAAAAATGAAAAGACTATTCTAAAGTGTCTGTTCTTACAAAATCGAACTTATTTATAGATTTCACACGATTGAAGTCGTAAGGTCAAACATATAGTATAGCTACGACTATTTAGGTATGGGTTTACGTTTGAAAGAAATGTAGATATATATTTATTTACTGCACGCATCGAAATTATTTTTCGTATAGTATATAACAACAGTTTTGGAGATGAAATTATATATAATTGCATATTAAAATATTGTACGTTTAGTTAATCCATGTCACATTGGAACAATGTTATAATTTAAGTTTAGTATAACATGTGTACCACAATAAGTAATTTTAACTGTGACTTTGAACTTATATTCCATATTCTCTCTCTATAATTATTTACTAAGTTTTTTTCCGCGGCTTCGACCGCGTTAATTTTCCCCCCCCCCACATTATAAATATTTGGGGAAAGATTTAAAAAAAATAAGTAGCCTATGCTTGAACGGGGTTCTTTAACTACGAGTACATACATATATACCAAATGTTATCTGTCCAGCGGTGTAACCGTGAAAGCGGAACATACAGACTTTCGCATTTATAATACTAGCTGCGTCCGGAATTTCGGGATAAAAAGTACCGTATGTGTTATTCCAGGTTATTCTACCCGTGTACCAAATTTCTTTTTCACACAGCTTATGACGTATTTATATATAATAATGAAATGTTTAAAAATAAAAATAAAATCGAGTCCCTGCAGCTATTAGGAGCTTAAGAGGTTAATAATGTTATATTAGACTGAAGCAACTCAACCGAGTTTTAAACGTTTATTTCGTTAAAATTATGCAAATTAATATTAGGGTTATGACGAAGGAACTCGCCATTCCGAGTCCGAGTGCCCTAATTACTGTAACCTACCGTGAATAATTAAATTTTAAACCCACATTTAACCCTTTTGTAGGCTAATAATAATAAGACTGGTATTTTTTGAAACTCATAATACTTATATAGTATCATGTTTTCATGCTAATAATACAAAGTTCTTTGAAACGGAGTTCTTTAACTATGTGCATGCTAAATTTCATCAAAATCGGTCTAGCGGTTTAGCCGTGAAAGCGAAACAGACAGGCAGGCAACATTTGATAGCATAAATGCTAAAAAGTTGCATCATGTCATAAACATACATATAAATATAGGCATATTTTTGTCAATTTTCATATCTAATCCCCTATTCCTTTAAACAAGTTGATGGACTAAAAGCGACTATGTTAGCACTAATCTTGAAAGAAATTAGTGAGACAATACAGATTTAATTTAATTACGGTCGGTTCTAACACCAATTGGTGTCTAGAAAATGAGGAAATATTGCTTCATTCCACCTGAGGTACTATTAACCGCACGTCAAGTCACCTTGCACTGACCACTGTGTCACAGTAATAAAGGTCAATTTGCAATAAAATTGGTCGGTTGATTTACTGTCCTCCGCACCTAGGTGTTTATTGGGATTTTTGCTCATCTACGGCTCAATTCAATTGGATCTTCTTCGATTATTCTTCATATCTAAACGAGGTCCTCCTTTCGTGATTATCTGCTACTTATGCACCAAATTTTATAGAAATGTGTTTATTAAATGGTATTCCATTTTTCTCTTCCTTCTTCCTCGGTCTGCCTTATGGATTTCAAAATAAGGCACTTTTAGTTTCATATCCCGAGATAGACCATTGCGAAACAGCCAAGTGTATCATTGTGCCAGCTAGCACTTCAAAATCTATTTAAATAATTAGTGTTATAATAAATCTGGTATAGTAACGATATTAACCTATAAACATGTAGTACTATAATATATCTGGTTTAGTAATCATATTGTCTCAATACATCTCATCTGAGCGAACACACTCTTAGCTGTGATGCCCTAAAACCTTGGAAAACCACAAAAAAATAAATCTTATGCCTATTTAGCTGTGACTGTACGACCTGTCTGACGTCAACCCTATTTGGGAATGCTGTAGTTGCCTATTAGTTGCCATGGCTTTTATGGAAGGATTTTGAGTGTTTCATATACTAGGGCGGGTACCATGCTTCGTTAGAGATCAATAACGCTTGTTTATTGATAGATCTCAATTAAGTTATGAAACTTGATGCCGGTTGATAATTCAATGGTTGTTTGATTGTAAACTTGAGTTCCAAGTGAGGTGTGTATGTTTAGTGTCGACTCTGTGGTTAATTAATCTTTGTTACACTGATAAATCTGTGTATTTATGTAATCAAAGTAAGGAGACCTTTGCCAGTTGTGGGAGACGTCACCTAAAGGTTAAATAAAAAAAATCTTATCTATACTTATATAATAAATTGTAAGTGGGCTTTGTCTGTACATATGAGATATTAAAGAACAATAATTATGGGATTAATAGACGCCAAAATCATTTTTTTACACTAACGAATAAGCGATAATATTTTTTAGTGTGTCGTCGCCGCCCTAGTCCACTTCTAGGGCGGGAAACAATATCCATATCCTGCCGTGGATGCTGTAAAGTCAACAGCACGTCAACCTACCCAAATTCATTGCAAACTCGCCGCTATTACCGCGCCATAGAGGTCATGCAGGGTAACTTGATGTGCTGTTGACTGTACGTGGCGACTAACAGACACATGGCCTTGTCAGCCTCCGATTGTAAAATCAGTGGAAAATGTTTTTACAAGCTTTTAATTAACTTGCAATGTATGTAAGTATTTATATTCGGGTGGAATCTTGCAATACAATTTTGAAGCAGATATCTTCAACCGAAAAAAATTTTTAGTTTGGATGACAGTGTATTATTTTGATAAGAATAACTGTTTAATGTGTGACAAAAAATCATATGCATGCAGCATATGATTTTTTGTCACACATTGAATGCAATAAGATCTCTCTGACAACAATAAAAGCTTGAGTCAAATGCGTAATTTTTGTAAAAAAAAACTTATTAGGCCAAAGGCATCGCGGCGTCACAGCCCCGAACGTCGGGAACACGCGATGATGAAAGAGAGAGGAAGGCGAATATTTCTTGCCGTGGGAAAAATTGGCAAGTATTTTCTGTTCAGACCGAACGTATTAATTTTTGTCCTTTTCTGTATTTTAAACAATTTGACTTACTTTTAGTTCTTGTCATATGAATTATCTTGTGATTTTACTTTTTTACTTTACACAACTAATTTATACAAAAAATAATACAATATTTTCTAAAAATGAGTAGAATCAATATAAATATCCTTAAATCCAGTCTACATTATAACTTGACAAAAGGTAAATGTAGGGAAATATTCAGACAATCGGATATCAAGAAGATAAAAATGAGATAAAATGGATTTATCTTAGCAGTAACATTTTTTATATCTATTCTATCATACTTGCTTTTCACTTCCGTAAATAACGAAAAATATCTCCATAAATCTTTATATTTTAAATACCTAATTACTATAATTCTTAAATATCTCAAATATAAAAATAACTCACCATTAACATTTAATTTTCTTCCCGACAGCGGCTAACTGTGATTTGAACTTCGTATAACTTTTCAGCCAGTTACAAAATTAATACAGTCCACTTACTTTAAAAATGTTTTAAAAAAAACCCTGTTTTAGAAAGTGATATGAAATCATAGAGTCATTCGTAATTTGAAAGTATTAACTTTTTAAATGGAGACGTAATTTCACGTGTTCCGCTTTTAGCATAGACTTTCGTGTGTACGCAGCAGTGTTCGAAGCGAGACTGGCTTACTGTCCGTTGATACAGTAATACGTCACCATAAAATAATGTCATTCGATGACACTTTACGACATCTCACCTTTCATAAAGTATTTTTATGACACTGCCCATTATTGTTATGATTTAATGGAGTTCCAGCGGTCTGTGAATACCATGCCTTAAATGCCAGAGACATTTTTAAAGTGCTCTTGAAATAGATACGCAATAAAAATGTTACTTATATGTATTTATTTTGTTATTTTTTATTGTCTAAGTTTTTTTCTTTCTTTCAAAATGGCCAGTATTAGCGTTAACATTTTTAAACTGATTAAAAAAAAATAAAAAAGACTATATTGTTGTTGTTTATTGAAATAATTTGAGATCTTTTTTTAATATCACGATATTTTATAGCTATTAAGTATTTGAGATTCCGTGCGAAAACATGGTGTTGTCATAGGCGGTTTTCTTAGCATATGTTAGACGGTTTATGTAAGTGGTTCTGAGTTCGGCTTGGAACTGAATTTAAATTAAATTATTTACGAGTATTTTTGTCACCGATGCGTTGCCGACTTTTTGAGAAACCGATATTCTCTTATGTTGAAAGTCAATCAAATCAAAAAAGTAAAAAATGTGTTGTTGTGTAATAACAATTTTTTTACTTTTTTGGTGATAGTCTATGCTGCTGTCCAGCTCACTTCTGCATGGACGCCCTTCATAACCCATTGATATTTAATACTAGCTTCGCCCACGGGCTTCGTCCCCGTGGGAATTTCGGGATAAAAGGTACACTATATGTTATACCAGGTTATATTCTAATCTTCATAGTCGTATTCATAACCTCTGAGGGTCGTGGTCATTACATGGAATAAAACACACGTAACAACTTTCTTGGCATTAGTAATGGAGTGGTTTGCCGTTGCCTTCTCCATTTCACACACAAGTTAATAATCAACCAGTGTTCAGGTCTCCTCACGATGTTTTTCTTCACCGGAAGCAAGTGGTGATCTATGAAAACTACTATGCATGAGTCAGATTGAGTAGGATTCGAACCTGGGATCTTTCAATCCTTAGGCGGGGTTCTTAACCATTACACCACCACCGCTTCCCTTATATTCTAATGGCCATATATTCTAATGATGTACCAAATTTCATAACAATCCGTCCAGTAGATTGTGCGTGAAAGAGTATCAAACATACATAAATACATACATCCTAACAAACTTTCTCATTTATAAGTAATATTAGTGGGATTGTGATGTTTTCAGCCTAGGATTACTTATTAAATATACATTACCCTCTTCATTTCGGCTCCGTATTCCCTGGTCTAATAATAAAAATGATTTAATAGCACCGCATGTGTTCTTGAAACTAGTTTAAGTTTTCAACATTTTTCTGCTCCATAAAACATAGAGATATATAAAGTAATAAAACTTTAAAAATTAAAAAAAAAGTACTTAGTTGAATTGTAAAAAATATAACACATATTTTTTACAATTCAACAATCTAGATAAAATTGATTATATTTAGGATGAATATGATAATTCATTAACTTATAATGCTGTTGGATAAAATTGGACGTTGATTTTAAACTTAGACGTTTAGAAAAAATCGCTTAAGTATTTTGTGTTTTTCTAAGTTAAAGCAATGAAGAAGTATATAGATTTCGTAGTGCGTTTAAAACAGTTTTATATTGGGTGTCTTTCAACATTTACCTATAACATTTTGAAATCAGTATCTATCTAAAAACAATGTGTCATATACTTGAATGTAATATCGATAATATTAAGCAGTCATCAAATGATTCACAGATTTTACTGCCGTATTTTGTTGGCTTTGAACAATGTCATATCATTTATCGTGTTTTAATTTTCCTTGTTACAAAAACTGCGCAGTCAGTCTCAATTATGACACCCCTTTAATTTGTCGTGGTTTAAAGGTATCTTTTACATTTTACAGGATATAGTTGAAATATGTTTTTAAGGGTCTATTTTAGGGCGGAACTATTTCTTCCTCCCATGGATATCGTACGAGGCGACTAAGGAATCATGAAAATCCTCAAATAAGGTCCATGGAAGAGTGGGAACTCTTCACACTGCACGGACATAATTATTCACAGATCACCTTGACAAAAGCATGTGTGATTTCATTGAGAAAAAAAAATAAGGACTGCAAAGAAATGACAAAATTTTAACGTTTAAAGAGTTTTCTTTGGTCCGTATCTAAGTATAAATAAAAAATAACTTCATTGTATAGAAAGGGCCACTCAAAGGGATAAGGTCTCTGCCATCAGATACGGCCGCTAACAGTCCTAATATAATATAACCTTTCAAGTTAGGACGTTCAATCTTCTTCTTCCTCTATGGGTGCCTCTCCAACTGTGAAGGTCAGCGATTAGCATGGTGAAGTCCTTCTTGTCCTTAGCTCGGTGGAACAGCTCAGCTGCGCACGCTATCCCGATCCATTCTCGGACGTTCAATCTTAACGGTAAATAAATAGGACAGTTAAAGCAAAAAATCTATGATTTCTCATGTTAATTTTGAAAGAAATGTTTTCTGTTTAAAATGTTACTTGTATTTCCGTCTCTTTTGTATTTCTGTTGCTTTTATTTTCCCGAGTTATTACAAAGCCTGACGCGGGTGACAAGCTAGACGAGCATTCGACGTGTCTGTTGTATATCTGCCTGTGGCATCTTAACTCACTAAAGTAATGATATCAACCGATGTAGTTATTCTTTTTTTACTTCTTCGAAAGTGTTCAGTACAGTGTTCGTAGCCATGTTTCCATGTCATGCCAAGAAATCTATAAAGATATAAATTTACAAACACAAAATACAATTTTACTTATGTCCCGGTTAGGGCAAGGAATAAAAATAGTCCTTCGTTTTTTTCTAAGTAGATATTACATACCAGTTCCACTTTGTCGTGGAACATTTGCACATTGCCGGTTTTTCATTGTCAATTAGGCAATGTTCACGCATTCGCGTCGGCATGTGTCTGAGTTCGGCGACAGTGTGAAGCTAGCATCAAATATATCTACTAAGGCGACATCATTATTATATATGGGGTAATAAGTAGCCTCTCCAAGGAACCACTTGTTGCTCTAGTTAGCTCGTCCCGTGTGTCTCCAAGTTTTGATGGTTCTGGAAAATGCGGATAGATGGCGCTATATATAAAATTAAATATTGGAAACCGGCTGTTGAAATCACGATTAAGCGACTAGACTAAGCGATTAATAAATATATTCGTTTAAATTTCACAGTATACATTATTAAAATAATAATATTATTAATTCAATTATATAGTAAAAAAAAGTTAGCGTTAATTTCGGATTTCTATTATGGATAAAATTATTTTAAATCTTCTCAATACATACGGCTTCTTGATTGGTAATTTTGGTCACTTGTATAATGTTCATATTAATATGTCAATGACAAAGTATAGCTGGTAATTAAACAAGACTAGAGGCACGTCCCGACTTCGCTCGGGTAAAACATAAATCGGAAATTTTACAACTAAGTCTATTGGTGAAAAAAAACAACCACTTGAAAATCCATACAATAGATTTTCATGTTACCATCGCAAACAGACAGAGGCAGAATACTTTGTTTGTATGATATGTATAAGGATAAGGATACAAGCATCTTTAACATAAGTCATAAAAACTACGGTGCGATTATTTGCGGTATTAGATACAACAAATTGTGTCATAAATATGAAGAGGTCCAATTTTGCGTGCCCTAACACCGGCAGGTTTGGTTCATTGAAACAGTTTTGCTTGGATATGGGCGAACCCTAACATAAAAATTTCCATAACGCACATTTCAAACATATGCAAAGACTTCTAGTTCTCTATCTGAACTAATATTATAAATGCGAAAGTATGTTTGTTTTTGTTTTTGTTACCGCTTCACGCTCTATCTACTAAACCAATCTTCTTTAGATTTTGTATACATATAGTTTGAAGGAACATTATATAGGGAAGAACGCGAAAGAGATGGCGAGATGTCCTTTGCCCAGCAGTGGAACACAACAACGGACTAGAATAAAAAAATAAAAAAAATTAAGCGGTGTTGAACTAGTGGTTAAAATTGACCGCTTGTGAACGAAGGGTCAGGTGCGAATTTAACACGTGACTCATGAAATTTTATACCAACCTGAATCATATATACTAATTTTCATAGACCACCTCTTGCTTCTGGAGAAAGAAAATAACGTTGTTATCCTATTTCGATAAAGAATACTTTTTGACAGTTTCTGATTGGTTGAAACTTTTCAAAATTTCGTTTTCCATTGAGGCTTATTTACACGTAAAAATGAATAAATAAAAATAAAAATCACTTTATTGGCATTTTCATATTATGCTATTTATTTTAGTTTAATAGATACACTTTGTAATATAATAAAGTGACAAAGGAATGTCTCAGCTTCTGTTATCCCCAATAATCATTTGTTGAAGATAACGCTGATTTTCAAACACCGCGACCATTTCTGCCGCTGATAAAAATTTGCACTCACATAAGTACTTACTGTTGAATAAGATAATGATAGCCTGATGTCATCATTACTTTTACACAATATTGTAAATAACGAATTATATCAATACACATGAGATAAATATTAGCATTTATCGAACAAATATCTTTTATCGTAATCGTAAATATATTTTATTTTCTGTTTGGTATATCGAATGCTGTTAAAATAGGTAGTTAAAATATTTCAGTGATTCGTTGATATATTTTGTGGCATTTGTAACAATTTAGTAGCAGCCAGAGGTCATTGGACGATTGGGTCCTCAAGAATCTGGGACTGCGGTCCCAGTCGCCCAACCACTAATTCTAAATGGGTTCTCTGGGAACTCGGATCCAATCACCGAAAACCTTTTTGGAACTTCATTCATATCGAGTGTGTTATTTCACATGTGCCAGGATATATTCAAGTCGCTTAAAGTGAAAGCATCTGATAAGATTTTTACGATTACCTATTACGAGTAGTCGTATACACATTCAGTTAACTTAATAGTAACTAGTAGTCAACTAGTGTGCAGGTTTCCCCACTGTGTTTTCCTTCATCGAAAACAAGTGGTGGTCAATCAAAACTACTAACTAGACTTAGGAACTAGACGTGCGTAGACCTGATGTTAAAAGATATGTTGTTAGATAGATAAATATGATGTTTTCTTACACATCCACTATCGTAAATACCTAATGGTATATTTCGTCACAATCAACATCGCTTTATCCATAGATGTTATTTGGAATATTTATCCTCAATGTGTGATTGAAAAATTCCATCCTTTTATAGTTACCCGCAAGCAGAGTCGGTGCGGCTCGTTTGTCGCAGATAAAATTATTGTTTTATATTCGGAACTGACATCGGGTTGATAACCCGTGCGTGATAAAGAACGTCAGAAACGAACAAGGTAGGACATATGGGTAAAATAACCAGTGTAGAGAAAAAAAGTGCCTGTGAAGGCCTAATTTCTGAATAAATGATTTTGATTGTAGGTAACCCTTCGTAAACTTGTAACGTTAATGCGTCTGTCGATAACCGGAGGTTAGAGTGGCTAGCGCGGTTGGCCTGTGATATGAAGAAGATAGATGAGATATATGAAGAAACACGACTATGAAGAAGATAGTATGAATCAGGTACTGATTAACTCGGTTTTCTAAATAGTAACTTTATTTAGAAAACTTCTTCTCTTATATACCGCTGCCGCTGCCGCTCATAGATTGGCGACCATCATGGCCATATTAAATACTGCATGGAAGAGCGTTCGGATACTCGAATGAAAACATCTCTTAGATTCTTCGCCAAGTGGTTTATTATGAACTGAAAAATGCGGTATCTTCCCTTTTCATTACCTGTCCGAAGTAAAATATTTTTACTGCTCACAATAAAAACGTCCAAATGAAAACACACCTGTACTTATTTTAATTTGTGATGTGAACAAAAGTAAAACAAATCGGCGGCGTGTCGGTATGTGCGTCATTACTGCAAACGACGTTACATGGACTCAGTTAATATTGTATCTAAGATATTTTCAGAGTTCAGAGGACACTGGTACTAGTGCCACTTTACACTCTGCCAGAACTACAGATATAATCTGCTGTTTGCAATGTGATTATGAGAGTGTTGACAGTATCATAGAATTTCGACTCTTCCCTTTCAATTTGTATGAAGTATACTGGAAGGCGGGCAAATATACACAGTTTTTAGACATATTGGTTACACAAGCCAAAGTAGGTATATTTCGTCACTATTGCACCTATTAACAGAACGAGACATAACGTACTTTAGTTAAAGTATACTTTAATTTTTTATGGCTATTTATTACAGGGTTAGTGTTTAGTGTCAGCTGTTAATTGTCATCCATTAATAATTTGACCGTAACACTACATGCTAAGGAAGGCCATGCCATGCCAACAAATAATTTATCCGAGCGTCATGTTCGAATAACTGCATTAGCTACTCAGACGTCAAATAAAAGTCAGTTATACAACTAAACGTTGCAGCAGCAACAGAAACAGAGTAAATGCTTTATCGGCTAAAGTTTCAGTCGTGCTGCGGCCAAATATATTCTCATTTTCATTATGACCCGGCTTCGCTCGAGTTGTACCGCCCTCGCCCCAGTAATACCATAATAAAGTATATATCAAAACCTTCCTCAGGAATTACACTATCTCTTGGTGAAAACTGAAAAACTACTAAAAAATACGTTTAGTAGTTTTTAGTAGTTTTTCAGTTCATCGCGTTAATACAGATACTCGTAGACAGACATGACGTGACTTCTTTTTATAATCTACCGAAACCCTTCGAAGGCCTTTCTTAAAACTATTTCGGCTCTGAAGTTATAAGCGCGATGCTAACCCTCTTTGAGCGAAAGTACATAGCCGCGAATGGGATTTCAACCGGCCTTTTGGAAGAAACTCGAGCGGCAAACCAACAGTACCACCATAATAACCTCAAAATACTTAAGATGAAGAACACGTACCGTCAATGCAATAAAAATTGTGTTGTCTCTGTCTTACCAAGAAGACAGACTGTATTTTTATTCAGTCACAAAAAACTGTCTAGACAAAGATGTTAAAATAATCTGAAGTCTTAAACCGTCATTAAGAAATTGTAGACCAAAGAACCGGTCAAGTGCGAGTCGAGCTTGCGTACCGTGGATTCCGTGGTAAAGATCGTTTTTTATGTTTTATTTATAGTATAGTTGGCAAACGAGCATGCAGGTCACCTGATGGTAAGCAAACACTGCAGCCCATGGTCACCAGCAGTCTGAAACGGATCACCGGTGCGTTGCCGACTTTTTAAGAAAGCGATAGACTCTTTTCTTGAAAGCCCCTTGTGTGTATATTCATATTACATATTTTTCCATTATTTGTATGGTAAGCCCAAATTCAAATTCAAAATTCTTTATTCAATTTAGGATGATATACATCACTTATTGACGTCAAAAAAATTACTTAAACTAAGTCTACTGCCGGCTTCCAAAGCGCTTGTGAAGAAGAAGCGGCGCAACAAACTTCACCGCAGCCTTTTCTCCAAGGACATCAATTAACAAATATAGGTCTTATACATATATTAAAAATTAGGAGGACGAATTTACATCATTATTAAAAATGTTAAAATTTGAATGAATAAATAAAATAAAAGTTGTATTTCCAATAAAATTATTGAAAAACGTACGTAATAATATCATAAATCAATTACATATGTTATGAGGATACTGCACCATGCTTGGGCCAAACATTATTGTCGTTCACATAATCGTCAGACTTGTAATATGCCTTTTTACAAAGTACTTCTTTTATATAATTTCTAAATTTTTTGTCCGGCAAATCAAGAATCTATTTAGGCAATTTGTTATGCCCTCACTTCTTGTCAAATAATACGATTTCAAATTAACTGGAAGTCCCCTACGAGTTTTGATTCCTTTGTGAAATCGCAAAATATGCGGCTAATTGTCACATTTATTGATCACGTTGGCTTAGAAGTTTTCACGGCTAAAAAACCATAGATCCAAGTACTACAAGATACTGATACCTTTACGCATTTGCGAGACAAGGGTCCTTGATTCTTGACAGTGTCAATGTAGTGATCCATAAAAGGGTTTTTTTGAGATACGGAACCCTAAAAATAGTTTTTTAGGGAAGAAGAATACTAGAAACGAATTTATGACAAGTAAAAATAGCAATGGTGGAAACCTTATAACAAAAACTAAAATTCCAGTGATGGACAAATACAAAATCTTACGACGTTATAATATAGAAATAAAGTCCGTTTATTAATTTTTGTACGTAAAATATATTGTTGTAATATGTTTTTAATAGTGCTGTGGCTTTGAAATGAGCGTAACTAAACAAAGTTCTAATCTATTTATGTATTCTGTGCCGGTCACATTCGTAGCTGTGACGCTGCGACGCCCGGAGTCACCGTAAGCGTTAAACGTATCCTTTAATCGCCTCGTACCAAATCCACGGGAGGATGTGGAGTGGCCATATTATAAGGGGGATACTGCACGCTTCATCATCTGTAAACTCCTTTCTGCTATATATATTTATTTTTAATTTCATACCAAAGCCAACTTTGTGGTTAGGATAATTAACTTATTAAGTCGATTAAAAACAAAACGGTAATTTAGATATGCAACGATTATTTTTTGGATCCTTTTAATTATTTGTGTAATATAGAATACAAAAAGTACAGATATTTATTATAATACAAAAATAGGTCGAAAATACCTAATAGCCTTTTTTCCAAAACAATAGTACAGTTGAAGCGAAGGCAGTGTCATAAAAGAGACGCATAGAGCCTCTACGACATAATATATGGTGTAGAGCCTCTACGGCAACATGTATGTCGTAGAGCCTCTACGACAATGCATCTCATTATCGCAGAGTATAAAAATAAGTTTGTCTACAAAAGTGATTTTATCCACATTATTATGTCTACAAACACAAATTATATCAATTTTGTAGTTTAAAATTTTACCATTCAATATTTAGCTTCAAAAACCAAAAATAATTTTACACGAAACTGAACGCGATTCAATTAAAATTTTTAACAGTTTGAAACCATTGGAAGTAGTCGCAAACTGGCTGACCGGACTTGTTCGCAACGTAAAGTTTCTGAAAGGGCCAACTTTTGATACATTCTATTTGTTATTCATTCGCCATGAACATAGTAGTTCAACGTGTTTCCTTCTTTCTTTACCGACTTGAATAGGTATTCATAAATAGGTTCTTTAATAGGTATTCGTATATACGAGTAAAGGTTGAAGAGCCGCAAGTCTTCTTCTTCAAAATAAAATCATAATATTTATTTTTTTAATTAATTTCTCATTTTCATGCTTACATCTTTAAATATGCAAAACACTATCTACAAATTATTTCGATTATAAAAGAAAATATAAACTATGCTACTTATTCGACTGTATTATTACCTACATAAAAATAAAAATAATTCTTATTATAATAATTCAGTGTAATGTTCATTATTTTTTCTTATTCAAATATAAAATTATTATTATTAATTAATTATTAATGTGTATCTCCTTTTAAAAATTCACGGCACGAAGTCCGGTCCTTTGAGAGGCTTGCGTGGGGATATGGATCCAACACGTAGAGGCCCTTTGGAGAATTTTGATGTTGTGTAGGTCTCCCATGAATCGCATGATGAAATATTATTAATATTTCAATTCATGCTTTTGTTGTTTTTTTTTTAAATTTATTTAATTAGCCATTATTTAAACTAATACATTTGTGATTTTTTCTTTTAATGACATTGCTTTAATACAAGCTTTTATTCAACTGTCCTGTCTGTCTGTAATAAAACCTGAGTTAGCACAGGCACATTTGTGCGCCTATTCTTGTGTTCGCTTTGTCACTCTACAACAGAGAGGCTATATAGAGAGGCTAAATAGCTTGAACCTCCTAAAACATGGACTCTTGAAGCTATTACATTTAGTACTGTAGATACAGTTAACAGCACATCAACCTACCCTAATTCGTTGCCAACTCGCCGCTATTACCGCACCAAAAAGGCTCATGTAGGGTAACTTGATGTGCTGATGACTGTACAACAGGGGAACAAAAGCCTCATGACGTTTCTGCTGGCTTGGCAGCGGCCAACCACGTTTTTTTTTGTGAAATTTGATTCAAACACTCAGTCGACCACTTCCTAGCCCAACCATCTCATAAGAGCACTTTATGCTTTCGGATTAAGCCAATAAGGTATCAAAAGACCTCCCGCCATCTTATTATGGCCTACGTGATTGCGCCCTAACCGCTAATTTAAGACCAAATCCTAATTTATCACCACTTTTCTTTATGAAAACATTAATCTGATAACAGCTATAAATAAACATGTTAAAAAAATGGGATTTAATAAAATTTAGTGCTGTTTTCAAAGTTTGGTCCAGGTCATAAATCTGTGTGTTTATTTTGATAATGTTACATGTGATAGTGAAAGGTTGGGACGGTTAAAGTTTGTGCATTTTGAGAAATCGTCAATTATGAAACATGACGCAATATTTTTGAAAATAATAATGTGATGAAAAAATTCAGGAATCGAGCGGGAATTGAACCCGCGCCCCTGTCTATCCGGGACAGTGCTTTTGACCACTGATGCACAGCTATCGAGACCATGCTAGTTTTGCTCAATTAACACTGTCCCGAATAGACAGGGGCGTGGATTATTTTTTTCAAAAATAAGTTAAAAAACATGTGTGACATGTATAAACAAATCCATTTAAATGACGTAATATTTCTTTTTATTGCATGAAAACCGATAATGTTTACGGTTTGTAGTTCGACACAATCAATAGGTGACATACGATGTAATACGTCACAGCATATAGCAACATGACACAGCAAATTATACGCTCGGGTAAAACTATAATCCTACTAATGTTATAAATGCGAAAGTTTGTTTGTATGTATGTGGGTGTGTTTGTTACTCTTTCACGCAAAATTACTGGATGGATTGTTGTGAAATTTGGTACACGGGTAGAATTTAACCTAGAACAACATATAGGGTAGGTACTTTTTATCCCGAAATTCCCACGGGAGCGAAGCCCCACAGCGCAGATAGTAATGTTATAATCTCATAATATATTATTTGGGCTATAAAGACCAAAATTTCTGTTACCTGGCTCTCCGCAATTGCGCTGAGGTACGGAATCTTGAACGATATGTTCACATTATAGTTTGTGATGTCATAAAATCTAATCATTATTCGTTCAGTGGCAGATTCACGAATCTGCCGTCGGTTAGCAATTCAATTTTCGCCGCTCTTAACTGACCTTTGAAAACATTTTGTTGTATCTTATTACTAATGATTTAAAGATTTCTTTTAATCTGCAGTCTTTATAAACTAGAGGTCAATACACTATCAAAATATTTATATATAAAATTATTAATTTATATTGATTTAATAGTTATACTTTAGTTTTAATTTTAGGTTAATTTAGTTGTTCAATGATGGTATTTTATTTTTTTTAGGTATTTTTTACGCATTTTTACTACACAAAATGAATGTAGGTTTTAAGTATTTATTTCTCAAATAGAATATACAATATTCACTTACTAAGAAACTATGTCTAATATACATGTTAATCGACGAGCATAACACTTAATATTCACTTATAACTAACATGCAAAGCAATATGTACAAATATTATATTGGGCGTTCAAAGTATGTAGAATGTAGAATGCATATTATTTGACATTTTCAACATTTCTGTATCTAATATTATTTTTGGTCAAATTTGCCACCCCCTAAAATCTGTCGCCCCCGTTTTCAGTTTATTTAGTTTACTGGAAAATCCACCGCTGATTATGGCTTACCAAATTAGGTCAGCGAATTCCTAATTCCATCATGTTTATGTAGTCCAGTCCCAGGATAATGGGAAATATGTATATATACTATATTATTATCCATTTTGTCCATACCGAGCCAACGGATGATATTGAAGGGGTATTGAGCAGTAGTATTCATCTCTTTCCCTTGTAAGATTTCACAGTATGCTAAAAAAATACCAATATATGAGCTGGCGTTCGTTGGTTGGCTATGTGAGTACACGGTCGTAGTGACATGTATGGAGATATGTAATAAAAATATTTCAACTGAAAATGTGAAAATAAATCAATACAAAATAAAATAGAAAAATTTATCGTAATATTATTTTTATTTTTTTTTTTAAATATTTAAGACAAATCACACAGATTGAGCTAGCCCCAAAGTAAGTTCTGAACTTGTGTCATGGGATACTAACTCAACGATACTATATACATATATAGATAAACATCCAAGACCCGGGCCAATCAGAAAAAGATCATTTTCCATCATGACCCGACCGGGGATTGAACCCGGGACCTCTCGGTTCAGAGGCTAGAACTTTACCACTGCGCCATCGAGGTCGTCTAGTGTTTGTGTGGTCTGAGGACCCAACCTCTTGAAACTCTATTGAACTAGTTGTTCGCCGCGAACTTAGACCTCGCGAACACGACATTTTTTTTTACGAAATTGTGAATATTTAAAAAACTACTTATCCTACATGCCTTTTAAATTTCATCGAAATCAGACCAACGGTTCGAAAGTTATTATGTTACAAAAATACATACAAAAAAATCTACTTTTGCCCCAAGTTTAATTGTAGATATGCTTGGGATTTAATGAACATTCCAAAAGAATTGAAATTTTACTAATTGTTACTTATATAAACCTAAATAATGTTACAAATGCGAAAGTATGTTTGTTTGCTCATTTATTCTCAACCAATTGCTTGTTCTCAACCAATCATATTGATATTTTGCACACATGTAGTTTGAAATATACTTGACACTAATGAAAATGCGCCGCAAAAGCAACTACATTTCGACTGAATTTCATATTTCCAATTGTTGCGGTTGCTGCAGCTTCGAAATAATGCAAGTTAATTAAAATATATAGTGACTTTTCTACTACTTCCCGCTTTATTCTATTGCAGAGGCAATATTTTAACAATGGAGCGTATATTGCGTATAGCTAACTAGCGATGCGCCCCGGCTACACTCAAGTGAAACTATACAATGATACCTTCTTCGGGCTTATTACAGTATTTCATAGTCTTCTCATATGGCCTTACGGTAATTTTTATTACCTCTAAAATAACCTTTTGTCCTAAAGAAGAAATAAAGTAATATATTACTTCCTCTGAACTTGAATATCCCTTGCTCAATATTCAATCGAAATTTATGGTATTCATGCAAATAAACATTGATTGATTGATCAAGCCTACGTGGATCTTAAGTCCCAATCTTGGTAAATTTTTTTCTTCCACACTTTTTTCATGTAAGATATTTGTAAATGTTGACCCGCCATTTTAATATATATGTATTTCATTCTATCATCCTGTATTATGAAAGTAGAATATAGCATTAATTTTTATTTAAAAAAAACTTAAGAAACAATATATTTTTAATCATTAATATTGTGTAACACTGATTGTTTACAAAAATAATTTGAATATACATTCTTCAAAATGCCTATTAGTATTAATTTATTAGTACCTATATTAGGTGCATAAGTTTTATATTTATTAGATGCACTTTATCAAATTGTTATCTCTATTTGGTCTTATGGTTGACTGGTAGATAATGACATAAATACCATTTGTATATATTTTTTGCAATAAAGTTTTAAATAAATATACTGACTTACATTTTAAACAACTTACAAAGCGCAAAAACCACAAAAAGTAAAGAACCACATAATTCAAATAAATGGTAACAACCATTACAGGAAGCCCGATAAATCACGCTGATAATATAATTATTATTAATTAACTAATTATTTTCAGTGAATATACCTAACAAGGTAAATATGGGTTCCATAAAATGAAACGTAGAATACCTTGTCTTTAGGGCAGCTTTTCATAAGAATATTTTGGACGCAGATCGAGGCTCAGTCTGTTCACAGCTGGCATTCTATGCGCACGACGCGCGTGCCTATAAAACGACAGATCGGAAAACGAAAAACTTGGCTGTTTATACAGCTATTCATTTATCGAAATAACATTTTAATTTCACGCACTTCAAACAAAGAACGAAATTACTGGCCGTCAATTTAAAAGAAGAAATATTGATATAGTTTTAAATTGTGAAAAAATATTGGGACCAGCATCTTGGTTATTCATACATATTTTTAAACTCATATTTTTAAAACTATAAATAGTATTGCTGTTAAAGTTTTTATCATTTTATAAATAGTTAAGTTAATCTTTAACTAACTTGGTGTCAACGTGAAGATGTAGTTTCAAATCATCTGGGTCCATGCAAGGTCAGTATAGTTTAATTACTTCTTTTTAATAGTCATAGTTTTCATATAATATATTGTTACAAAGCACAAAAAGTCAGATTTTTTGAATAAAAAAGTTGTGAGGTGTTTTTTTTTTTATTAAAAATAAACAACTTCTGATCGGTTTACCACCAATTCATTAAGAAACATAAATTGAAACTGATCTTCAATTTACGTTCCTTACTAATTTCGTGTTACGGCTGTGTGCTATTATTATGTTGGTTGGTATGGTTATTTAATACTTAAACTCTCACTCGCTCTCATCTTTACGTCTTTCCGATTGTATTTGGGGCTGCGATGCCGCGACGCCCGGATTCAGGCCAAAAATAAGGCTTTTTGAATTATTTTTTTTGACAATTTTTGAAGATTTCACAAGCGGCGACTGCCTGACGAACCCTTTTTGGGAATACCAGTGTTGTAATAGGAATAAGTGTCCAAAGCCCTTAATCGTCTCGTACGAAATCCACAGGAGGGTATGGAGTGGTCCTATTCTAGAGCCGGATCACACGCCAATGCGAAAATAATTAAATTTTAAATCAGAAAATGTATGAAATCTGGAATTTCATACATTTTCTGAATAAAGGTGTTGATTTTATCCATATCAAATAGTGATTTGGATACTAAACATTTAACTAAAATATTAACTAAAATTGATGTCTTATATTTAAAAAAAGAGTTTATTCTTTTAATTTATGCACATCTATAAAAGTAATGGTTCAACTGCGACACAAAAAAACGTATGAGTTGTGTAAAAAAACATTTTTGAGACGCACATAATATTGCTATGTATTTTCGCATACCTTTCATGTATTGAACAAACTATTCTCATTTGCATAAAAAATAATTTGGCACTTAAAATCTGTCTTAAAGTGTTTGTTTGCTAAATTTGCAATCTTACTTTTAGCCGATTTGTTGTAGGTTTCCAATTTTGAAAATATAAGTGCTTATTAAAAAAAAAAATATTTACATAGGTTCAATATTTAAATGCTGGCTGGTATTTTTCAAGAGAAATGATTTAAGTATCTTTTTTACAGCAGTTAATTTTAAAAAATGTCAGCCTATTTTTTAATTACTTTTATATTTAATGAAATAATTAAAGAATAATGGCACAATTGCATCGTTGGTGCTACTAGTTGAGCCACAGTTAGATACAAATACCATATAACGTCTTTATACCTTACGGGGTAGACAGAGCCAAGAGTTGCGAAACTCTTTTTTTTTTTCAATTTAAAACTAAAAATATTTTCATTGATATTTTTTAAAATCCATACTATTATTGTAATATAGCAAAAGTACACATCTTTTCTCTACGAGTATATAAAGAGAAAAGATTTGCATTTGTGCTTTTTTGTTTGTGATGAATAAAAAAACTACTTGCCGATATTGACGAAATTTGGCACAGATATAGGCGAAACCATCCGGAGTGACATAGGCTATTTTTTATTACGATTTTACCCGAGCGAAGCCGGGGCGAGCGGCTAGTCTATTTAACTATTTATCATTGACTATTATATTATATGATGCATTTTTGCATTCGATTAAATCAGTTTTCATATAAATAACATGATTTTAGAATGCCATTTTCAAATGTAATAATTACTTTTTAAATATTATTTATGTAGTGGCCAGTTTTGGATTCTTAAATAACAGCCTTTAAAGAAAGAAAATAATGTCGTTCGCAACACTTTTATCTACCTGCCATAAATGTGTTGACACAAACCTTTGCAACCAAATATCGCGTAAACCCAGCTGATAAGCTATCAGGGATTGCAGTATTACGAGATTAATTCGCTATCAGCCGAATACGGTTGACATTAAGAATTGTTGGTGATGTGCGTAATGTCTATCATTTTTTATTTAGTTTATCTGTAGCATAGAAATGTTTCCTGTTGTTTATAAGAATTTCACTTCGCACTATCGTATTTTTATTTATTTATCATCTAAATATTAACGCACATAATATAAATGTATAACCTTCAAGTAGGAAACTAAATACAAAGGTACTACTTTTTCTTCCAGTAGATTCCTAACAGGAGTCGTAAAAGTCATGTTAGATGCCTTTAGGCGACTTGACTAAAATCTGAATAAGTGTTAGCAAGAACAGCTAGTAGACAATAAATCTGAAACAATGTCCTTTAGGCATACAGGTACGTTATGTACCTAAGTATAATTATTCCGCCATGTATTAGTAAAAACCAAATCTTGCCAAATTATCTTCTGTCGATATTAATCCATACTTCCATACTAATATTATAAATGCGAAAGTCTGTCTGTCTATCTGTCTGTATGTTTCACGGCTAAATCACTGGACTAGATTATGATACATAGGTAAATACAAGATATAAGCTACTTTTTTTTCCAAAAATCAACTCCCACGTGACTATAATGGGGGTGAAAGCTGGTATAAATATAAATAAATATAAATATATTAGGACAAATCACACAGATTGAGCTAGCCCCAAAGTAAGTTCGAGACTTGTGTTATGGGATACTAACTCAACGATACAATATTTTATAACAAATACATATATAGATAAACATCCAAGACCCGGGCCAATCAGAAAAAGATCATTTTCCATCATGACCCGACCTGGGATCGAACCCGGGACCTCTCGGTTCAGAGGCAAGGACGTTACCACTGCGCCACCGAGGTCGTCAGATCATCGTTGTATGAAAATTATGTCGGTCTTGCTCTCGCAGACGCGGACGAAGCCGCGTACCAAAAAAAACTAGTATTACAATATTTTCCTATTTTCGTCTTTTTTCAATTAAAAAGATTAACTAAGTAATCCAAATACTAGTACGTTGGTTTGGAGCCAAAAAGCTTGTTTTCACAGTGTACTTATAATTTATCTATGATGTTTGTTTAGAAGTAAAAAATTCATGTATGTCAGTAGTCATTGCAGCCATAACCCATATGTTTATCGTTAAAAGTATCAACGTTGTGATATACGATTACTACTTATAATAAATGCATAAAATACGTACGTTACTATTTTATATACCGAAGTTAATACGTAAAGAAATTGATGCATTACACCGAACGACGTGGAAAAGGAGCCTCTCTCTTTTTCCACGTCGTTTGGTGTAATGCGTCAATGGCTATTAAATTATGAAACAAATGAAGTGGTGATGGTCCAACGGCTATGACGCTCATCTGTGAACCGAAAGCTCCCAGGTTCATATCCTGCACATGCCGCATGAGTTTGTATACCAATCTGACTAATGCGTAGTGGTTTTCATAGGCTACAACTTGCTTCCGGTGAAGGAAAACATTGTGAGGAAACCTGCACTGGTTGAGAATTTAAGTTCACTAGTGTGAAAACTTGTAGTAAAAGTCATGTTAGATGCCTTTAGGCGACTTGACTAAAATCTGCCATCGGTGTTAGATAACAATAGCACACACGATATGAAAGAAAGAATAGACAGACCGTTCAAACATATTTTTTTAAGTGTAGAACTTGTAGTATTATTGAATTTATTTATTCGAAAGGTGTAAAGCTATTCGCTGATAAATACCAGAAACACAGAGTATACAATTTGTTTGTTATCATTATGTGCTGATACTGGTAATAGCCAGAAACAGGCCTACAAAAAATATTGCTATTTATTTAACCTTTCATGTTCTAAATTACAGTTGTAACCCACTAAAGCAGTAACTGTTACCTATGTCGTTATTCTAAGAAGTTTTTACAAGGCATTTTTACCACACGCCTTTATTATCGTCAGAGATCTTGTTGCATTCAACACGCGACGACATCATTTTCGTGCAGTGAACCGCTAAGGAAATTCCTTGTTCGGAGCCGATCCTGGGTGCAATATCTGATCATGCTTATCATCTCATTATCATGGAAACTGCAGCGACCCAGGTCTACAATCAACTTTTACAGAACGATACCAATGCAACTCAGTTCAATTTAAAAAACTAAAATGAATCTCTTACGAAAAATTAAGTCAATATTGCGATTTTGCGATGCAATTCAGTTTAGGTCGTAAAGTGGATCGCGTTAAGAGATGAAGCCCTGAATTTCAACTCTGTCGGACAAGCGACAAAAGGTGTAAAATTTAACTTGCAAGATTTTATAAAGACGAAATTAAGTAAATTCTTGTAACATATCAAACATTGTTTGTGGCTATAGAGGTATTCCCATTCTGACGTACATTAAATGTGCACTCACTAATTTGAGAATGATTTATTGTATACCAGAAAATATTTTAACGTCGCATAAATTTTGATAACTTGAAATACATTCAGTTGAGTGATTTGTTTTTGTTATCTCTTTGATGTGAATTGATTCATTGAATTTTAACAAAAATAGACATATTGAATAATTCGATGGTGTAATGGTCAGCGCGCTCGGCAAGCGATTATGGAAAGGCTAATCATTAATGGGTGAATAAAATAGTAAGGGCGCATAGCACAAGTCAACTTTAACGTTAAATTTAGCATGCACAGAAAAAGGAAAAGTACGTCATTTTATCTAAACGATGTCGGTGCTAATGTTAACGTCAAAGTTGACTGGTGCAGAGTGGGTTCTGTGACTTCATTGGTCACCGAGAGAAGAAAGTAAACTGATTTTAATGAATGTGTATTGCAAATTATATATACTTACCTAGTGCTTTATACGACACCTGCCTACGTCATTACGGCTTTATGTGGCTTTCTCCAGGGTGAGTGGGCTTTCTTCAGGTCTTTTTATATAGCCGTTCGAAGGAAAACCCCAATGTAATATGTAAAGAAAATTTTTAATCTCTCTAATAATTTTGATTCCTAACCAAAAATTGTTCGGCCGCGCGAACGAAGTCGCGGGCATCGGCTAGTAATAAATAAGAATAATAATGTATTTGTCTCGATCGACTTCTATGCTTCGGAAGTGTTGTTAATCCGTTGGTCACCTATAGACATTGGGCCTACGTGATGGATCGGGTCATGGCCCTTTTAGTCCATAAAGAAGGCCAGTGCACCAGCTGGGATGTTACATACCTACAGTATTTTTTTAAAATTAACCCTTAAATTATGAAGATTTGTGATTTTACGACCAGCGAATGTAAAATTTCGCGTACACTCTCTTTGGGAATGCCGATGCTGAATATCATGGCTTTTTATCACTTTTATTACGACATCCACGTAAGCTTAATATGTAGTGTTCCTATTCTGGGATTTGAATCACAAGCTACAAAGGGGTGATCGTTAAAATCTCTACGTAAATCTTAATATTCGATTCGATATAATGAAACTCATACATGAAATTGATACTTGTTGACATAGTCTTTACGTTTCAGATACAATTACAGCGAGAATACGGAGAAAATCAGGGAGAATTGAAACGTGCTTTTGTGGTTTTCATAGCTTCACTTTGTTGCTTGTGAGAAATAAAATAATTATTATTATTTTGTTTGAGAACGATGTTATCCATGGAAACTTCCATGCAGAAGACAGGTTCTATACAAAATAATATAAAACTAGAAGGATTTGAACCTAGGACTTTTCGGTTCGAGCACCGAAAGGTCTTTGGGTCTTTCAATAATACTTTTATAAAAAATCAGACTCGCGAAGGAAATTGCATACGTACACTATGTAACTGTAGTTAACATGTGTACATATGCGATTAATTGTGTTTGCATTTCACTTTTCACAATCGAATCGATTCGAAGTGAGACGCAGCGAACCAATCACATTGCAGTGTAGTTATCGTTGCGTCACAATGACGCAATTGGTTCGCTGCGTCTCGCTTCGAATTGATTCGATGGTGAAAAGTGAAACGCAAACCCGCACTTCGCCCACAGATATCATATAGTAATGAATTATTTCCACCATGATTTCACACATGATTAATGACACCAGATGGCGTCGTAAAATTCATGTCAGATGTCCATTTATTTGGAATCTGACACCAGGATATCACACTCATGAATTGCCAAAGAGGGTTGGCGTTAAGCAAGCGGCAGGTAGTAGAATCACAGCCGAATCTGATAAATGTTAAAGCAATTTTTACGCCGATAACCATGAGCTATATATAGCAATATTTCGTGGTTTCACACCTACAATACAACAGAGAACACGCGTCAGTAAGATAGAAAGGAGATGAAGACCATTAAGCATTTTAAATAAGCCCGTGACCTGTTTTCGCTATATTTGAAGCATTGTTTAGGAATTAACATTGTTTACGCCCGCGTCCATCCAAATAGCTTCAGTAAAAGCACCGTGTTTGTTTTCTACTGTTAGAAAACAAGCGGTATCGGCAGTCGGTGATTAATTACCGTATTATTTTTCAACAGGGTCACTTCTGTCACTGGAGGGTTAAGATCGACCTTTTCGCCCAATCGATAAAAATAAATCACTGTATTCTGTCGTACTGGAACTAATATAAGAGGCACAGGTGTTTATTTTTAATCCAGTGTGATATTAGTAACACTGAATGGAAGAATACACTGAATAGAAACGAAAAATGTAGGCGTAGGCGTCATAGCTAAAAGAAATATATTTTATCTATGGTAGGAGTTTTACCGTCCCGTACCCGGACCGTTCTTTTTGATGGAGAACAAAAAGCTGAATAGAAAAAGTGTGCTGAGCAAAATGCTCTAGCTGTCATCTCGTAGTGTGACACGGACAAAAACACATAAGAAACTGATATAAACAATAATAAAGGTGAAACATCATAATAACGATTTGTTCCAATCCAATAACAAAACCTAATATCGCTGGTACTTGTTTTTATTCAATTGAATTCCAATTTAGAACAAAAACAATTTTTATTAAATATTCGTATTCGTTCGGAAAAGCAAATAAATATAATATTATTAGTTTTTGGATTTAACTCAACCGAATACCAAAAATGAATACCAATGCTATTTATTTGCTTGCGAATACCAAAACCTACCAGTTATATTAGTTTTCGATATTCGATTGGGGTAAATTGTAATAATCTGAATTAAAATCTTCTAGATTAATATCATTACATAGGTATTATAAAACAAAGTGACTTCCCGCTGTCTGTCTATATGCTGGCTTGTCTCTGAACCGAGAGGTCCCGGGTTCGGTCCCTGGTCGGGTCATGATGGAAAATGATCTTTTTCTGATTAGTACCCAACGAATTTCGCGGATTTTTAACAGATAGATGTTTCCTGAGGAAGGTTTATTAATATTACGCGAGCAGACGGGACGGATCGTGAGAAGTGAAATGCAAACCCGCACTAAGACCTCTGTAATGCAAATAATTCAGAGTTCCTCACAGTTGCAATTAGCTCCCGAGTGCCGTTAACTGTTCAAGGTTTGAATTTAACTGGCTTCGGGTTATATTTAACAATAACTGCTAAACTTACTGTTGGAATCCTTACAATTTCTTGATTAACTTACAATTATGTAGCACTAGCGGCCCGCCCCGGCTTGGCTCGGTTAAAACTTTAATAAAAAAGTAGCTTTTTATCAAAATCGGTCCAGTAGTTTTTGAGTTTATTCATTACAAACAAAAACAGAAAACTTTTCTCTAATATTAGTATGGATTTCGCATAATCCATACTATGTGTAATTGATAGAGAATATAAGAGTATTTGTGGAGATAAATTTTTATTTACACTTTTCATATTTTTATTTCATCCTAATCCTAACTAATATTATCAATGCGAAAGTAAGTTTGTTTGTTACATCTTCACGCTTTGAACTACTTACATACGTATGCAAAATTTGCATACATGTAATTAGTTTGAAGTATGAAGAAGGACATACACCTTCCAGCCCGGAAAATAACTGTTACCGAAAATTTATTTGGCAATAGCTAGTTCTGAATAATTCTCAAAATATCATTGGTTTTACCCACTTACAGATCACAAAGCCGCATGCTAACATTTAGCTGTGTGCATTAGTTTATCTAATCGGTCAATAGATTAATGTGCAATATAAAATGCACATCAATTCACACTAAATGCCCAAACTTACGAGCTTATGACTACGTTCCAGGTAAAATATTATCACTGACTGTAGCCGTAAACCGTAAGGATTACGGCTACAGCTACAGCATATACGGCTAATATATAAATATAAAACAAAGTGATGTCGTTGACGACC
Organism: Plodia interpunctella; assembly: GCF_027563975.2. Classification (NCBI taxonomy): domain Eukaryota; kingdom Metazoa; phylum Arthropoda; class Insecta; order Lepidoptera; family Pyralidae; genus Plodia; species Plodia interpunctella. The sequence continues at coordinate 2,239,147 of NC_071303.1, forward strand.
TCGGTGGTGCAGTGGTAAAGTGCTTGCCTCTGAACCGAGAGGTCCCGAGTTCGATCCCCGGTCGGGTCATGATGGAAAATGTTATTTTTCTGATTGGCCTGGGTCTTGATTGTTTATCAATTACCCCATAAAACAGGTCTAGAACTGATTTTGGGGCTAACTCAATCTGTGTAATTTGTCCTTTCACTATTAGAAAGGTCTATATTTTATCTCAAAATTCCCACGGAAGCGAAGCCCCGGGTAACATATAGTTAATTATAAATCACAAAGTTACCAACACAAATATTTGACTACATCAAGACTAATCTATTAAATTTCAAATATTGGCTAACTCACTATTTGCTTAATTATCTTCGGATAAGCAACTAATTAAGCGAGAAAGTTTGACTGTTAGTTCGCAACTCCACAACAAGTAGTGAATCAAATCAGAAACGTATACAACTTTCTGTTTCAATGCTTACTTATAGTGCCCTAAGTTTGAGTAAGATCCCTAAGTTTAAGCAAAATATCGCTGAACTAGGTGTATATCTACTGGCTAATGTAGAAGTAAACCACCACTTGCTTCTGGTTCTTCTTCAGGAAGACATAATGAGGAAGGACACAGCATGCATTTGAATTTTGCTGTTACTATGTGACCATCAAACGAAAACCATGGTATGCGTGAAATCTTTACGAATTTATTTTAAAAAGCTATAAGGAACCGCTTTCCGGTGAAAATGATTTAAGACCAAAACAAATCTATATACTTATATAAAACTATTGCGTTACTGACTGACTGACTGACTGACTGACAGACAACGCACAGCCGAAATTACTGGGCGTAAAAAGCTGAAATTTGGTGTGTAGGTTCCTAGGACAGAGTGTAGGGGAGCACTAAGAAGGGATTTCCTGAAATTGCCACGGGAAACGGATTTTAACTCACATACGAAGTTGTGGACAAAAGCTAGTTAATTATAAGCGAATCAATTTCAAACGTAATTCGAGCCGCAAAACAAACATCTTATTCAAATACCATTTATTCATAGCCATTTGGCGGGAAATATGATAGGCATTTTAGGTTATTTTTGGCGGGTTTTAGAGTGCCCGGAAAAACAAATTAGTATGGACGACATCGACGTGGTATGGATTTGTTTAGATAACGACCACTACTCCAATTTATATTGCTCTTCTTCTAGATTAAAGACTTATTGAATTATTAGATTATTTGTTTAAGTGTGTGGAATATTTATTAAATAATTTTATTATGTAAAAACAAAATACATACACAAACTACTTAATATTATAAAAGCAAAAGTTTGTGAGAATGAACGTGTGTATGTATGTTTGTTACTCTTTCACGCAAAATCTACTGGACGGATTGTTATGAAATTTGGTACATGAGTAGAATATAACCTGGAATAATACATAGAGTAGTTTTTATACCGAAATTCTCGCGCAGTTAGTACAAATTAAACGAAGAAATACGGACTCGAGTTACATTTACATTTTTATTGTCTGGTTGTTATTAAATTATTACTAATTTGTCGAAGCATTTAAATAACTACAAACAATTAAACTGCATAAGAAAATATAAAGAAATTTACGATTATCTTTCGATTAGCCAAACACTGAAAACGAAAAAGTTTTAAATACTTAAGATTTAGAATGTTCAGAGTTAACCCAACTTTGATAATTAACGAGATATCATCTGAAAATTTTAAAGACATACTAAATATAGGTAACCAATAACCGAGATCTGCTCCTGACATGTTGATTGGCGGCAAAAACGTGGATGAATTATAAAATGGCCGACGGTGACGCGACGGCGCCATTTGCAAATGGCGGTGACAGCTGCGATTACGACTACGTTGGTTGCGGCGATTTATGTACTCAAACTATCTCACAATATTCAACAGTTTAGGGTTAAAGCTCTAAAGTCATCTATTTTCTTCGTTATGGTTTATTGGTTATATAAATACAATTACCCCTTATAAGTTAATAGCACAGTAGTATAGTCCCTATACCATTTACGTTTTTGTTGTCTCCAATATTCGTGACGTCACTTGTGTCCATAGATGTATTAAATGCTTGTGCCATACAAGCCCCATATATACTCATTTTATTTTTGACACATAGAAAACGACAATATATTCAGATTTAAAACTTCATAAATAAAGGACTATTTAAGTATATAAAATATAAAAATATATTAATAAAAAAGTAGAACCTTTTATTCGAATCTATACCTGTAGGTATATTTCTTAGGTATATTACCTATATTTCTTTATGCCAGATACAATGGAGTCTATCTGACAGTAAACGAGCGACCTACTTATAAGGAAACTTCGCGCCCTTTTGATAAACCTCATATTGCAAAGATTTAACTTCAGTCAAGTTACGTAAAGGAGTTGAAAATACTTATCCTAAATGACATAGGGCGGCTGGCATCAGTCAACTTTAACTTGCGCGCTGCTGACGTTCAGATCATGGATTTAGAAACTACTTTGTATGGAGTACCTACTAATTCCATGGTTTAGATAAAATGGCTTAGGTACTTTGCGATTTTCTGCGCAGGTTAAAATTCACGTCAAAGTAGACTAGTGCAGAAAAGATGACCAAGCCATTTTTTAGTTTATATGTCAAAAGTATTTCAAATAAAAAACAATATATCATAGGAAAGGTATGTATGAAAGTCACCGGGATTTCGACATTCACAAAATAGTAAAATAATATTTTTCAGAGTGGAAGTTTGCCGAACAAAATAAATTATAGTTTTGTATCAAAGCGGTTTTCACTTTGAAGTATCGAACGCATGGTTTCCCTTCATAACTCTATTCGGGACATTTCAAAATTGTTTATGTTTACCAAAGCGTTTTGTTATTTTATTTGTTATTATATTATACACGGTTACTTTGAGATAACTATTTGAAAAAAAAATCTCATAGGAAAAAATACTATTAATGCAATATGCCTAAATCAAGCGATACACTTTTTCTAGACCCAAGACATTTTGATGTTTCTAATGAATACATTAAAACGACACCACGGAATTAAAAAAATATGTAATTGGAAAATTTGTTCTCGTTGTCAAATGCCATCGACACGCAAAAAGAACATTGATGTCGACGTAAGAAAGAAAATAAAACAGAGAACAGAAACTCGTCAAAAATGAAAATATTTCCTACTATTTTTTACAAAGTAAATGTGAGTATCAACATTAAAAGATAAGACTTTTTGCGCAGTCTCCAAATGATACTAAAAGCCAATGCCGATAATGATTTCATACATACTCGATACTCCGTACCCTTATGTAAATGTACACAAACAGCCATACACAACAGCCAAATACTTTTTTTGTATTAGTATAAACATGCCACACATACCAAAATTTAAACAATGAGACGAAAAACTTTATTAATTCATGCTCGAGTCGTGATGTTTTTCATCTCATTAATAAAATTTGAACTAAATACTTGTTGATAAAAATGCAATATTAATAAAATTACAATAAAATGAAGCGTTTTGCAGCAAACCATTGTAAATTGGTCGAATCGTGTTTGGAGATAATTGCATGCATATAATTGGTATGTATCCAGAAATAAGCATTTAAACATATATATATATATTTAGATAGCAGAGCAAGTGTCTCCATTTTATAGAGAGTAAAAACAACTGCAAAGTAATGTAAGCTAACAGAACTGCAAGTTCTAAGTCATAGGTCAATATTATTCCAGGAAAGACGGCAAAAATAATTCTGAAAACATATTTTCCGAGCTACAAAGATTAAATAAAGCCGCTTTGACAGACTTAAAAAATAAATATGGAGGGCGACTAAAAAAACGAGTTTAGTTGGTGCTATTTTCTCTGAAGCCTATTGTATATATATATATATATATATATACGGATATATATAAACTACATACGGTCAAAAAATATACAAAACATGTTATAATTGTAATCGAGTGATGATAGAATGAAATATACTTCTATATAGAAAATATATGATTAACCAAAAAAAAACTCTAGCAGACTCATCAAATTAAGATTTATTGACTGCAAGTCACAAGATTGAAATTAAGTACGTACATAAAAATAGGTAGGTACAAGTGACGCTTTGCAAGGGTAAACATCAACTAGGCTAGTTGCCACTTTACTTAAAAATTAAAACAATTTATTGCACGTGCTTTGTTTATCAATATTTAAGTGGAGGATTTCCTTAACTTTCATTATGCAAAACACGTTTCGTGTAGAAAAGAAAAAGTCTGCAAAAGATCCCACTTATCTACTAAAAACAACCTAGTTTAACACATTGTTTACATCGAGAAAATTCAGACTTAAACACTATCATATAAAGTTTATAGTCAAATGACATTTATACGTCTGCACATGTGGATTCAAAGACACAAAACGACATGCGATTTACAACTCTAAATTGCTAGCTTAAAGATCAAAATACGATGGCGGAAACAGCTGGAAATGTCGACTGAGTTAGGACCTAAGGACCCTTTTCACTGTCTTATGCCACTTTACGAATATCAACAATCAGATGTTTGCACAAATTCTCGCTTAAACGGAGTATTTCTCAGTACAGTGTTTGTTTTGGGAGTGTACTTGTTTTTGCTCAATTATTGAAAGAGATATAAGTAAATAACATCCTTTCTTGAGTGTTCTTGAGAGAATGGTCACAATTTAGAACTTTGTTGAACAGAAAACTTTTCTCAGTTGTTTCCTTAGCTGCTATTTTATTGGATTTTTGGCGACTAAAGTCAATCTGAAAAAAATACTCTGATATAAAAATGTCGAATTTCTAAAATCGAATTGTTAAAGACCATTTAGACTAGACCTAGATATAAATCGTTTTTACTCTTCTATCTGTAAAATTAATAGCTTATATTATTATCGGTCCTAGCTTAGCTTAACTACAGTTTAGAAACAATGGTTGAATAACCATCAGGACAGCTGCCAGAAACTGTAAAACATTTCAATAAAACTGCAATTTTCATTCGCACTCGAACTCAAAACAAAGTTTTATTTTTATGGCGGATAAAAACGGTGACTACCATGCTCCAATGGTTTTTGAACAGTAGTTCTTATTGACACGCTAATAAGAACTATTGTTGAAATTGATACGCGTTAGCAGAATCGACACACAGATAGTGAGTGCCATTTAATAGCGCTCTGCTATTTGAAAATAGGTTTATGATCTTTTTCATAAGACCTATAATACTAGAGCTGTTATACTGACACGAAAACAAGGTCGAAGTGAATGGTCTATAACAAGTCTCCTGGTTGGTGGTTCAATTATTACAAGTTATACGATTACGGCCCTTTAACTGTTATATTTTTGCACACAAATTAATCACAGATCGTCACAAATTTCAAGTAGTTTTTTAATACCAAAATAATATTTAAAGCGTGAATACTATTGTCGTGTATAGATGATTAAAACATTTCGATGTGCCCATAAGGTAATGATATTTTTTAAATTATACTGATATTATAATGATATTTTAGTTATTATTATAATGATATTTTTTAAATAATACTGCTTTGTCTGGACTACTTGGAATTTGAATACAACGATGTCTGTACATCCTTCATACATATATATAACGGACTAAATTTAGTTAGTTGTATTAATAACATAGAAAAGCGTTTAAGAAATAGTGTTTGTATATATTAAAATATGTTTATGACTAAATTAGACAAGGTAAGCCTTATTTAAAAACAATATATATATAGTTTTATTAGTATATATATACTAATAAAACACTACAAATAAAATATGAAAGAAGAAAGAAAGTACTTATGTATTTATTTACAAATATATACATAAGAACATGAACAAATTAGTATATCCTTTACGTGATAAACGATTTTGTATTTAAAATTAAGTACTCGATTACTATTAATACCTATTACTAAAATAAGAACTTTTTAAATTTTCTCTCTCATCTAAATGTTTTCCAGGTTACTTCCTCAATCATTGGGCATCGGAGCCCAGTATTAGATTTTCTACTTTTCGTCTCCAATTTGCACGGTCATCGGCATCTGTAGTTATTTGAGCATTGGCATGGCACGCATATCATCTCTGCGACATAAAGGCTTTTCTATGTTATTAATACAAGTAACTAAATTTAGTCCGTTATACATATATGTATAAAGGATGTACAGACATCGTTGTATTCAAATTCCAAATAGTCCAGACAAAGCAGTATTTCATTGCATAGCTTTGATCTAACAGAATGGGTTGAATGTAAGGCCTTTGACATAATACTTTATAGAATAAACAAAAAACTCCTAACACTGGAATTTCTAAACTAAACAATTAAGTTTAGTTAAGTTATTCTGTGGACGGCCCTAGTGATGCCTGGGTATTAGCTGTAGTATCTATATGTAAGGATTTGTAATGTAATTGTGGAGTGAATTGTTTTGCAAAAATTTTACCCGCGCTTACAATGACTTTGTAACTTAAGCGCTGTGGATGAAGAAGCATTTATTTTATGTACCTTTTATACATATGTAGTACCTTTTGATAAGCAAGAAAGGGCAGAAAAGTCTTGATATCGTCAAGGATTAATATCAATGGTCTGTCAATTAAAATGGCTGAAGACAGCGCGAGGTAGACAAGACATTTTTTTTTTCCAAAAATTGAACCGAATTCTGTTACGTTCAAAATTATGAAATAACAACAGGTGCTTACCATATTCTTGAATGGAAGTCGGTCTTGTTTTTTGGAAGTCGATTATAATACTAGAAAAACGGACCTTAATCTCAGATAAGAGAGAGATATATTGTTCTGGTCTATTACTATTAGAGGTCTTAGAGATGCAGGACAAGGCTCAGAGCGTTTCTGGGTAAAATCAATTAGCATCTCGACATGTGTCCGTTCTCAATCCGCATGCAATCTTGATCTAACTGTGTGTTCAAGATCAACAACGACTATAATGGAAGTCCACTAATTCTGTGTTTGATCCTGTGGGAACTATTATGGGATGTCTTAGCTAAGCTATAAATGCGACAAAGCAGCTATTCATATAATTTATTCGTCAACCAAGTGTTACAATGATCTTAAAGTAATTAGGTACAATTAGTGCATAAAACTTAGTCACATTTCACAGGTAATGCGAATTGCGGCGCCTACTGTATTATGATATTAATAGTCATTTACATTTATAGTCATCCTATAATAATTATCATGAATTGTATCTATATAATATACTCGTCATATAAATATATATTTTTATGTAAGTAAGTATGTGACAATGTCAAACCTATACGGATAGCTTGGGTTGCTGTTATAATCTTTTACATGAGTATAGTCACATCGTGTTGTAGCGAGTTTAAAATTGAATAACGAAAGTTACCCATAGATATCAAGGGTTCAGTGTGCTAGTCAATTATGACGATAACTTTAACCTGCGCGCCGACGTCGTCGTTTCTACACTGGCGTAATTTGCGTATTACTGCGCACATAAAAGTTAACGTTATAATTGGCTGGCGTAACCTACTCTTGTACCAGCTCCACAATGTCGCCGAACTCTGACACATGCCGACGCGAAAGCGTGAACGTTGCGTAGTTTGTATGAGTCATTTTAATTACCGCAATAAAACACCAGTAATGTGTACCGGCATTAAAATATATCTGTTTATCGAATATTTTTATTAGAGACCGGTTCTTCAGAGAAAAAAAGTTTTTCTTTTTGCAAAACGTTAGCTTTCCAAACAAATTAGCCACCTAAATGCGCCGCAATTTGTGATTTTCGTATTTCCTTTGCGTCATTTTTTCGAATATAACGAAACGGTTAGTTAGCTATAATAAGCATGTATTGTCTGTGTCAAAAAAGACGTGTTTTGCCAAATGTAAAAAAATATACATCACGAAAAAATGTTAATGTATCAAAGGGCTTTCAGATTTTCAGATATAATTTATGCGGTTTATTGAACTGTATTGATTTATATGTGAATCAGGATAAAAAGTGGTATTTAGTCACTCTTTCAGTGTACACAATTAAGTACTTCTCTTAATAACATTGACTTAAAGCGAGTTACAGAGTAAGCTTGCAAAGTTAAATAACAGATTTAAGTACAATACAATGAAGAAGGAATTCAGTGCCTATAATGTACTTAAAATACTTTGTGTATTTAAGTATATTAATTAAATCAGTTTATAGCAAATTGATACAGCGAATAGTGTTACCTCTTTCATTATATTAACGAGTTCTTTGTGCGGATATAAAATTGAATTGTATCTTTTGTAAGTATAACAAAATGGATTCACATTTCTAGCAAAGCAACACAAAGTAAAATAACAACTTTTAAATTTTCGCGTTAAACGCGCACGTACGTTTAGTAAAATAGATTATGCACTCGTTCAGAGTTAGTGACTATTAGATAACGCCACAGATTAAATAATACTGAGCAACCTAATGTTTTTATTATAAGAGTCTTGTGGGAAAAACACCACTTATTTTTGATAAACTCCATAAAAGAAAAATTCTGAGAGTGGATTGCACCAGTCTACTAAAGAAAGAAAGAAAAAATGTTTATTTGGTACAAAATAACATTACAAAAACAGAAACATTAAATCCTATAACAATTTTGTGTACCAAAATGCAGCATTGGTACCTCAGCATTTATCGTGGTATATACCACAACGCTGGTCTTCCGTGGACAACTTTGACGTTAACACCTTTTTGTGTAAACATCAATGGCGGCGGCGCGCAGGTTAAAGTCAACGTCAAAGTTGACTTGTGCAGCTCAACCTTAATTAGCAAGTAGCAATGGTACAATATTCGGCGCTAAACAAAATGACCTACTTTGCTTTTTCTGCACAGTTTAAAGCTAACGTCAAAATTGAATGGTGCAATTCTCACTAAGCTTGTAAGTTTCTAGTTTTTGCTAAAGTTCTAAAAATATAATTTGAATACTGACGAAGGATTTTGTGAACGCAGTTTAAAAGATTTATGTTAGAATATGATTTACCGTTTCCTCTGTTACGTAACTAGCAAACTAAAATATTTGACGGGAAGTAATATAGTATTGTGATATTTTTAAACTAAACCACGAGCGAAGTCAAAATATTTTTAAGAACAAAGAATTTTAAGAATGCTACAAAATTTATGTGACATTTTGAAATGAAATAATAAAAATTGCAACTCACAAACTCGCTTTTTGAACAGCAGGTAGCATTGTTTGTATTTAGTTTAAGAGTTTTTCAACATTTTTCATACATATACATTTTTCTCAAGTGGTGTTTCCGTGATCGCCTTACGAATATTTATATGCCATTTGACCAATATGTAGAATTAAAAAAATATATTTATATATAATAACTTTTAACAATTTATAACGTAAAACAAGTATTTGGAACTGTGTTTCCATCTCCAAACTGATTCTTGAAGAACAATTATTTTCAAAACTATCAATCGGTTCTTTATATTATAAATAAAAAAAGATTTCTATTTTTGTGTTTCCTTTGTAATAAATAAACTCAAACACTACTGGGCCGATTTTGATGAAATTTGGCAAGATAAAAGATGAGACATACGAAACGTTCAGAAGTAACATAGGTTACTAACATTTATGGTTAACATTATTTATGGTTTAACACGAGCGAAGCCGGAATGGGCCGATATTCATTTATAAAACAATTAGACTTTTATATAGAATAGAAAAGTCAATAAAAACAATATACTCCTTTTCTAGCAGCCTTTTAAAATTGGCCAGTTCATGTTACAGCTGTAACGTTGACTGGCCGGTACGAGAAGCTCCTGGAATCGCTAAATTACGCTCTGGATTTCAGCGGCCAGCGCGACCAAATGAACAAATACTCTAAGTAATTACTTAATCCATTACACGTTTCGGGCACAATTACGTTTGCCAAATAGAATTGTACACAGGGGATAAATTCAAGAGACAGAAACTCGACGACTTAAGGCAAGATACATAAAACTGTAATGTAAAACATTATCACCTAAATATAACCTACCTACCTCTAAATATGATAAGATCACTGATAATTAATGCTAATAACTTAATTGACAGAGCAGATAAAATGTGCATTTTGTGCTAAAAATTTTGAAAGATGGTGGGTATCAACAGAAAGATGTTCACATCAGGACGTAAAATCACAAACAGAAAATCTTAATTGTTATTTAGTTTTTTTTTTGTACGCATTCTTCGGACCTAGTATGAGAAGAGAACAGAAAGCACGTTTAGCTAAAAGTGATATTCGAATCAATAACTAAGATTAAATATCGTCATCAACATTATCATAAGCCAACTTCGACCAGGTTGGTCCTTCAATCTTGTACAATCTGTGGGCGAAGTGCGGGTTACCATTTTACTTCTCACGATCGAATCGATTCGAAATGAGACACAGCGAACCAATCACATTGCGCCATTGTGACGCAACGACAACCACACGACAATATCATTGATTCGCTGCGTCACACTTCGAATCACTTCGATGGTGAGAAGTGAAAATGCAAACCTGCACTTTGCCCTCTGTTCTGTTTAGTGCAGTTAATGAAAATTTTTCTGCCTCGACAAGCATTTTGCTGGCAAACACTTGGTGTGTGAAATACCCAGCAAAATCAAAATTTAATTGTGTTGGAACTGAAAATCGCACGCCTAAAGTTGTATCCGTCCGTCCGTTTGTCGTACAGACATCGGAATGTATTTAATCTTAATTCTGGTATGTTTCATCTGACGCCTATTCGCAAGTAGCCAAGCGTGGTCTACTTTAAGCGTTTTCTTATGTGTTTAATTTATAGATATTATAGTAATACTACCGACCCAACTCGGCTTCGTGCGTGTAAAACCAAAATCCGAGTAAAATTGAATGTCATCTATTTTTTTTTTATTGTTAAATTGTTATAGTTATCTCAAGATGGAAAATGAACTTTTTCCGATCGACCTGGGTCTTGGATGTTTATCTATAAATGTAACGTACATTACGTAACGCAAAAAAAAATGCCCTTGAGTTAGTATACAAGACTGGAAGAGCAAGTTTACTTTGGGGCCAACTGAATCTGTGTGATTTATCCATACCAAAATATATATTTCATATGAAATATAAAAATTCATTTTTTACGAAAACCAAATTATTGTTTTTTAAAATTACTCCAACCTTTTGTTAAAATCATCAAAACAACTTTACAAAATCATCAAAATTCTGAATAATGTCTAAACAATCTCAAGTTATAGGGTTTTCAATTCGAAATAACAACATTGTGCAGAAACTTTATCGATTACGAAGAATTTTCCGATTCAGGCCCAGAGCATTGTTGACATTGAAATCAAGAGAATTATAATTTATAAGGTTTTAAAAAGAAACCTGTGTATTAATTCAAGGGATAAGCTAGCTCAATGCCAAATTTCATATTAGTGTTATACCTATTTGAGACAAAAGTAAGTACTCCAAATCATTTTTATTCTAACAATATAAACACGAATAAAAAACATATTTTTAGAAGTCTAATTCCACTCGGCCTTCAAAGTTCTGAACCAAGTTATCGGACCCACTTCCTCTTATATTAATTGACTACATGACTTTGTATAAAATAAATTGCATATACCTAGGTATATGTATAACCAAATATAATAATTTAATGTCACTTTAATATATCATTTTTATTCATTACGAAATTCTCAATGTTCTCGGTCTTTTCAAAAGTATATTAGAAATGTTTTTGACTCCAAAATACGTGACGTCACAATACATTACTGCCATACAAGCTCCACATTTTTTTTTGTAGCCTGTATTTTGTGTCCCACTGCTTGACAAAGGCCTCAAATCTAAAACTCTGCATAAATTTAATTAACATATTCTTATTTTACTAGTTGGAAAGTAAGTAGTCAAGTTGTGCCCATTGGTCCTCGTATTCCTCAGTATTTTAAATTTTCACTGATCCAGTATTTACAAGATTTTTGATTGGACCTCGAATAGGTCCTGCCGTTAAGTATAAGTGGAATTTTGCAGGTCGAGTAGACACAATACCATTACAAGATTAATGAAATACCTGGAAAACAAACCACGCATTTTTCTGTTAAAAGGAAATTAATATTCGTCGCAGTTTCGTTGTTGTTTACGTAAGCTCCATTGTAAATCGTATAAATGGCAATAAATAAAGGCATTACACTTGGTAAGATTTTAGAACGATGTAAATACAATGACAAATAAAAACAGGTCAAGTATGAATTGAACAGTATCATCACTGAACCATTTCTTTATTTATTCTTATTTTATTATAACCGAGACGCAAAAACAAACTGTTATGCAAAATCGACTTTGTTTCCCATGGAAATTGGATGCTGGTAAAAACGCCGTGGGTATTTTGAGATAAAATAAAGCTTAGAGCAATTTTGGATAGTGTACCTAATAATTTATGAAATCGGTTCGGCAGGTTTGAAGATTATCCGCCTCAAACATACAAACTCACAACTCACAAAGTCACAAACTCACAAACGCTTACCTCTTTATAATAATAGTATAGATTGATCACGGGCCATCCTCATTACATATTATAAAGCAAAGTCATCTCACGCTGTCTATCCCTTTGTCAACGGATTTTGATGCGGGTTCTTTAATAAATCGAGTGATTAAAGTGGAAAGTTATATGTATACTAGCTATTGCCTTACTGACGTGTGTTGACGTACGTCGGAATTTCATATTTCTCGACTGAGCAATTTAGCATGGTTCTTAGTACACGGATAGTTAATTAAAATTGATTCACCATGGAAATGTTATTCTAAATTTCTAGAAATAATTTTCTCGTTATTAGATCTAAATATTAGATATATTTAGACTTGTTGTATCCATATTGCGGAGATGTAATAACAATTTATATTTTTATAGACTAATTAATGTTTGTACTATAAATTATAGCTCTTGTGATTTAACACATAAATTGGCATGTTATATTAAGCATGAGATTTTGATGAAAATATATTTTCAACAGAGCTAAATAGAAATGACCCCACAAAATTGAGTATAGGTTTAAAAGATAATATTTTCGATATAACTCGAACAATTTGAGCCCAAATAAAAGAAAAATTAATTTTCCATTTCATTTTTGACTCGACAAGAGCACTTTGCCGAAACTTCAATAAAAGCATCAAGAAATTGTAAATTGCCAACAAATCAATCAATTTCGTACTCAAACTGAGAAATTAATCTAGTTTGATTGATGAGTTTTAACCCAAGATCCTTTCACTTATGTATTAAAGGTATGTATAAATCGACTACAAGTATTTATTAGATAAATTAAAGAAACCCTGACTTTCAATATTCATTTCGCTACAACGTTTGAACGGCTGAATCGATCAAAGATATTTAAGAACCACCGCATAAAAATTAGCTATCAAATAAAAAAAAAAACACATCCAAATCGTTTCACCCGTTGACGAGCTACGGTGCCACGTACACAGACAGACACACTTAGCGGTCAAACTTATAACACCCCTCTTGGGGGTTAAAAATAAATGATTTCTCATTTGATTTATGAAAAATCAATTTAGTTTATTACTAACTCACAATACAATAATATTATGATGTATGGTATTATAATATATGGTCACACTAATATTTTTAGCATTATTACCTAAACATGCACGCTTTCTGTATCATAACAAATACTTCCTTTAATATTTCCTTGAATATTATAACATTACGTAGCTGTCGATACCAAACGAGTATCCATTTGGTACTTCGTATCCCGTCACCCGGAAAGCGTATCCTGTATTATTGGGTTATCCTTGGGTTATTGTTGATTCGGCACTACAGTTTAATTTGGCACCTATATAATATTCCACACAAAGTTTATATGTCACCTCTGTAAAACGTATATAAATTAGTCTTTCGTTATGTTTCTTTAGTAATGTGTTTACACCTGGATAAATAATTTTCTATACATTTGCATAATTCACTACATTTCTTAAACTACTGTAGGTAGTTATTTTCCCGTTATTTATACATGTTCAAATAATTTATTTCGAAAAAGCCACCCAACACCGTACAAGACCCGTTCTGGTTTTAAAAGTCTGTAGCGGGAGCGAGGTGATCAGTATAAGTCAAGACAATATAGCAGATCTATATTATCTTACCAAATAGGTATTTTTCGCAATTATAACTTTAATTTTTAATTCCCCAACATCAACACACTGTCTGTCTGTACGAAAAACCTTAAGTGACGACTTTAGTATACATGAACTCAATTAGTACCGAGTTTACTATAAATATTGGTAACTCGTATCAGGTTACTATCGTCCATGGGCTGCGGTGTTTGCTTGCCATCAGGCAATCCACATGTTCGTCTGCCCACCATGCTTTAAAAAAACAGTGTCGAGTTTACACAAAGTTTTTAGACGACTAAAATTATAATTGTGACGAATTAACTTCGGTGACGAAAGAATAATAAAGCCTCTGCTTATTGTATCCCCATAGAATTCGACCCCCGCTGACAGACTGCTGTGTTACTTAGGGCTACTTCGAGATTACGTAAGTTCTCTTTGGGGCTTTCTCGCATGTTAGATTGCATCATCTTCCTCAGCCATAAAGCGTCGAAGCCCAGACTTCTTACTGCTAATTTCAAGAGTAAGGTTTTCTGTGGGCATATTCGAACAAAAGTGCAAACAAAACCTATTGATTATACCATTGAACAAAATAGCCAGTATTTTTAATAATTAATTTAGTTTAACAATTAGCCTCAGAGAATTCATTATTTTCAGAACAATGAAGAACTTACTTATTTTACACACAGAATAATTTTATTCAGAAAAAATATGTAGTTAAGACGCCCCAGGTTCGAATCCTACTCGTGCAACATAAGTTTGTAAGTACACCAATATGTCTATAGTAGTAGCCACCAGTTGTGTCCGGCGAAGGAAAAAAGGTGACACTTTAAGTGACTTTAATAAATTGTAACTCGCTTATTTGGCTTTCACAAAATCCAATTCCAACTATCACAATTCTTTTGGAATGTTCACTAAATCCCAAGCATAATTTCATAGAATTTCAAGAAGTGGGCCCTCATACCACATGCAGGCACAATAATAAAATTTTACACTATTGTCAGCAATATGCAATCGATATACAAGTTTATATTTTATCGATATACAGAACAAATAGTTGTTTTATAAATAATGTTTTCCCATACCGAGGTCGTGTTTGATTGATCTTATCATGGGATACATTCAATGCACATACAGCGTGTACTGATAGTATATCATTCTGGCGATAACAGTAATGGTCAGACGATATGGAGATTCTATCAAATAGATTGCGAAAATTGTTTACCCCATAGGTCTCGGTGGTCACACGCGAAGGCGGAATCGTATAGGCGCATAGAATTTACATAAAGATAGGTACCGTATGAAGGTTGACTGATAGAGGAAGTTGAACATTAAATAAAAACAATTATATTATCTATGGCAATATTATCTGTGAACCTTTCGGGTTTAGTTCCATCTGTCATTTATAACAGATATATTTAGACGGGAAGTAATAAAGATTCAATACGGGAAATCCTATGAAACCATATATCGATATTACCTCCCATCTTATACCATATATAACAGTTGAAATGATTTACTAATATCGTAAAATATAGTGCTAAGCTCTCTTGAAAGTTCAATTTTATAACTTGACGCAAAATCCGTCTTACTATGAAATCATTAATTGTTTCTTTCTTATAGAGTGCGCTAATACTGGCATGAGATTTTATTTGTCCCTAAAATAATGCAGATGCAACCATCTTATCAATATCAATCAATCAATACAGCATCTATCAATCATCAATACATATAATAAAACATTAAAAAAAGTGTTCATGTACATAAAAAATTGAGATCAATAGAGAATCAGTAATAGAATAAGAATTTTAACAAGTCTGTCAGTTTGTCTGTGTGTTTGCACACGCTAATCTCTGGATCTACTGGACGGATTTGAAAGAAACTTTTTTTGTTGTATAGCTATAAAGCCTGGTCAACATATAGAGTATAAATGATTTTGAAAACTGGAATACCTGACGGAGTACTATGATGGTACAGCTAAGGGAATATAGAAATGACGCTCTAATAAAAGTTGTTCAGTCTGATGAGCATTTTCTATTGAGGTATAAAAATCGAAGATCTGGAACACATGAAGAAGAATCATAATAGTTCAACTAAACTATAGAAAATATAGTTTTTCAGTCTGATTAGCATCTTCTGTATGTATAGGTGTCGTAACATTTGTATGTTCAATCAAATTTCTCTAATAATTTTGACTCCTTACCAAAAATTGTTCGGCTACGCGAACGAATTCTCAGGGTAGAATAAAAAAGTACAAAAAGGTCTCTTCACTAAAATCATTGAGGTAACAGCTAGGTGACCAAAAGGCTGGCATATATCTAGGCCAGAGATTAAGCATTGCCATACAACGTGGCAATGCTGTCAGCCTTCTGGGCACGTTACCTCAAGATAGATTCCGAGATTCCGAGTGGTAGGGACTGGCATTTTTGTAAATATATATAAATAATTCTTTCTTTTTTTGAATAATTTTTTTTTAATTAGTTTTAATTTATTTTAGTTGAATTATGTAAAAAATATTATAGTCAGATTGTTCATTGAAGTCAACAAAAAAAAAAGTTTTGCAAATTAAAAAAGGTCTCTTCAATATCGACTTCGGCTTCATAAATGCCTCAAAAAACCAGCGATGCAAAGATGTTACAAGCATACATGCATATACATTTAAAATTAATATTAAACAGAAGTTATTTAATTGTCCAAGTCAAACTTTTCATGTCAAATGTTTGGAATTTGTTTAATTTTAATTGGTACGTATTTCATTACAAACACGATACATTTTGTACTTACAAACGTGATATATAGAATGACTTCACGTGATTCCTTATTAAAATTAATAACAGCATTAATTTAAACATGAATCAACTATTCGCAGACCAGCATAGAATAATTTCTAAAATAATCTTTTAGAATAAAAACATTCATTTTATATTCCTCAAAAAAGTTTTTTTCAGAATAGAAAGTTTTATAAATACGTGACGCTAGATACTTTATATAACGTGACACCTAGACCCTTTGTTCCCGGAGTGATTAGCTAAAGTAACAGATTCATTTGCGGGAAGTAAAACGTAGTAATTAATGGAGATATATTCCGTGGCAGACAATCTCTTCAGTTCCTACGGATTTTTGTTTATCTATACTCTATACATATAATAAAACTGTCAGTGGGCATGTTGTTTGTTCGCGAAACCTGTATTTAAACTACTATTCGGAATTTGATGCCGTTTTTAGTTGTATAGTGGATGGTCTAACTTAAAATCTAGTATACCTATCTAGTATACCTATCTGGTATGCCTATCTGGTATACCTATCTGGCATACCTATCTGGTATACCAATATTAACAATAATAAGTTATGAGATATTGACAATAATAAGTTATGAGCGCACGAAATAAAGGCGGGCGAAGCCGCGGGCAAAAGCTAGTAAATATATTTGTTGATTCATCAATTTCTAGCGAGCATGTTATTACCTAAAATCACCTGACACGATATTTACGACTACGCTCTCTAGAATTTAAAAAAAATCAGGGAAATGGGTGTCTGGAAATCAATCAATATATATAAAACTATTCCGTTACCGAGTGACTGACTGACAGACAACGTACAGCCGAAACTACTGGGCGTAGGAAGCTAAATTTGGTATGAAGGTGAGCGAAAGGATTTCGCAATATTCTCACAGGAGCGGTAAAAACGAGATTTTTACGATTTTGTGCGAGCGAAGTCGCGGGCGTCAGCTAATCTAAAATAAATAATTTATCTTTCGATTGAATGTAAGTATTTAGTTATTAATTCACAAATACAGGGAAAATAGGTCTTATGAACACAATTAGCTGGAAAATTTGTATCCAGCATTATTTTTTTTGTTTAAATATTAACCAAGTTATTGGTAACAAGTTACATGTATAAAGGAATCAAACTTACGATTTCAAAACGTAAAGAAAATACTTGTTTTAGAATAAAATATGCTTAAAATATTGCCACTAAACCTTTTCATTTTAGAAGGAAAAACGGAAAGTTAATTTCGCAAAGAGTAAGAATTTATCTTGTTTATTTCGAATAATTTACTACGAAAAAGAATTGAGGGGCCAAATCCCATGGTAAGCGCTTACAATTTATTTTATCCCATTATTTTCATTTCTTTTGGACGACTTTAAAAATTTGCTGTTCTTAATACCTGAATTTATTACAAGCGTATGTTTTACCTGCAATGTACCAATGTATGAAGCAGATATCTTTAACCGATTGAGTTTGGGATAGATTATGCAAAATGCCTTAAAATTTAACGCACAGAAATCTATTAGTCAAAGATAATTCTCGTCTAAAATAAGTAACTATCTCGATATGTATAAAGTGCACTATTAATTAACGGCATTACATTATTACATCTAGTTTCAAATAATCGTAGAATGTTTGTTATTTTTTTTTAGTTGGTTACTACAGGGCCATTTCTAAATCTATGGTTACTTCAGTCAACTTTGATGTACAACCTTGACGCCGCCGCCGCTAAGACAAAATGGCGTACTTTGCGTTTGCGCTTTGTGCGCAGGATTAATTTTAACGCCAAAATTGACAAGTTGTGCAATAAATTTTTAAATAAGTACAAAAAATAACTTTTTAAAGCTTCAGCCAAACAAACAAAACTAATAAATATCAAATTAGGAATTCCATCAAAACGGGTATAATCTGGTAATTGAATTCGCCGTCGGATGGTAAGCACTTTGTTCATTTGAGACGTTAATTTGCTTTTTACGACTTCAAATGTTTTCGTATCTCGATTACAATTTTAGTATCCATCGCTATGTGTGGTACAAGTGAAAAGATTATAGCTAGATAAGTTCGTCGGTGTGGGATCTCCGCTTGTTCCCGCTTGAGTTTGGGGTTGGGTTTGGTCAATGTAATAAACAACCAAAAGTTGTCAATCCTCCTCGGGAATGCTATTGTCATCAAAAAAAGGTCATGTCGTAAGTATAAGATGATCAAACATATTTCCTGTTCTTGTCTCTATTACTTTGAGCATTTGAGTTTCTCACGCAAGAAAGAGCAAAATATATTTTAACCTTAGGACACTGTCAAATTTGACGTTGATTTTAACCGGCGCTCCGCTGACGTTGGGACATGACGGCGTACTTTACGTTTTTCTGCGCACGTTAAAGTTAACGTCATAATTGACGTTGCAATCCACCCTTAGACTTTAACTTATAACTTGGCCCTAGTCCAAAAGTCATTTAAAATTGAAGGACACCTTCAGAAAGTGGTTTTATTTACGCCGTAAATTATTACGGTTGAACAAACAGATTTCATAATACAGCTTTGAATAGATCTTAAATGAATTTTTTACGAAACAGGGGCTACACATCATGTTAATTTGTGCAAAAAAATGAGCTATATCAGATTTTATTGAACCCTCATCAAACTTCATTGAAAACTGTCTAGAAGATTTTTCGGGAAGAGGTTGCAAACACACATGCACAATTGTCATTGCTGCTGTCGAGATTCACCGCAGTCTGTCACTAGATGGCGCCATCATCATCAACTGCAGCCCTCCGTGACCCACAGCTGTAGGGTGTAGGCCTCCTTCCGTTCACGCCAACCATCTCTATCCTGGGCCATCTTTATCCAGTTGTTGCTAGCAAATTCCATTGCATCCTCGACCCATCTAGATGGCGCCAATAGTTTACAAAAGCGCACTTTCTTTTATTTTTCAAGTTTATCGAATCTTCTAACCAGTCCCGATGTTTATCAAATCAAATATTACAAATTCAATTCCAAAACAGTTCCGCTTGTTCTGCAGAGTTAAAATTTTACACGTCGCATCGTTTCAGTTTTCGTGCCAATACCTTATCGAGATAAGCTTGACCTTTCTCTAACAACAATTATGTCTTGTGGCAATTTTTTTTTATTTTTTTCGATATTAATCCGAGTTATAATATGAAGCTAAAACCTTAATCTAATTTTCCTTCTATATGTAATTCCTCAAAAGCGTTTCTTTCATCTTAATACATTTTTGTAGCTGGAACATGTGTCTTTAACAATATAATATGAGTCGTTTCGTTAATGTGTTCCCAGTTTAATAGCAATCCTAACAGTTGTCATGGAAACGCGTATATCTATGTGTGAATCGTAAAAGGTGATGCTTCATCTTGCCACACGAAAATAAATTTTACACCATTATCTTACAGACCATTCTGCTTCGTTATAAAACAGAGCAATTATTCCATGAAAATACTTTACTACTTATAAAAATGGCTTCGACAATTTTCACAGAATTCAATCCAAAGATAAGTTTTCTGCGTGAATATTTATTTTTACAAATTATTTATCTATGAAAGGTAAGGAAACCGTTCCATTAACATGGCCAAGAAAGTCGTTGTGTGTTTTTCATTTCACGTAATGATCTCGATCCACGACTGTTAAAATAAAGACCTATTAATATAGAAAGGAAATTGAAAATATATATACTATATGAGTCACTTTTTATAGAAAGGCGACATCTTTAAAGAAGAAAGGAAAATGTAAGCGACATCGAAGCGGTGGTGGTGTAATGATTAAGACGCCCGCCTGTGGATCGAATGGTTCCAGGTTCGAATCCTACTCGTGCCACAGGAGTTTATATACCAATCTGACTCATGAGTTTTCATCATCCACCACTTTCTTCCAGTGAAGGAAAACATCGTGAGGAAACCTGCACACTGGTTGATTTTTATTAACTTGTGTGTGAAATGGAGAAGGCAATGGCAAACATTCCATTAATAATGCCAAGAAAGTTGTTGTGTGTGTTTCATTCCATATAATAACCACGACCCTCAGCCATGAGGAATACGACTATGAAGAAGCGTCATCGTGTTTTATCAAGAAGTAATAATCCACATGGAATGTGAAACATGGAAGAAAACCAACCGAGACAAGCGTAGGTCTTAGTCTTGGTGATGATAATTCTTGCTAATATTATAAATACGAAAGTTTGTGAGGATGTATGTGTGTATGTATGTTTGTTATCTTTCAGGCCAAATCTACTGGATCGATTGTTGTGAAATTTGGTGGACAGGTGGAATATAACCTGTAATAACACATCGGGTAATTTTTATCTTGAAATTAACCCCGGGAGCGAAGCCCCAAGTGCAACTAAATGATAAATCAATAAAATTGTGCGAGTGGGAATGGTTTACAAAGAAAATTTTCTCTTTAAAAATTGCATAAATCACATTTGTTGGATAAGAGCCAGCTGTACAATATCGTCAAACAGTTCGATGTACATTGCTGGTTTTTCCTTGCAGTAACCAAAAGCACTTAAACTACGCAACGTTCGTTCATGCACGTCGGTGTCGGCTCCTATGTAGCCGGCACAATATTGATACTATTGCAGCGTTCTAGCATCTGTTTTTATAACATTCCATCTAAATTTCTTTGTTTGTTTAAATATTTCTCATTTATTTACGAAACTAACACTGGAATTCCAGTGTGGGTGCGCTGAGTTTTTGTTTTTTTTTTCTGGACATTTCACTACAAAAATATAATTATTGATAAAACATTGATGCTGTTTGGACGTGACGTTACTATTTTACGTACGTGTAAATAATAAACTAAATGTCATATTTAATGGTATATTGTGATGTTAATCTAGACTAATATCTAAGATACAAATAAATGTCTTGTAAAGCATATAATTCGCTATTTTCTAACTACTTAGTCAAATTCGATACTTTTTTCTTAACTGCGACATAAAGAATTATATCTTGTCTGCTTGTATGACAGTACCCGAAGACGTGACAAATTTGAAAAGGAAAGGCATCTCTAAACCAAAAAATAGTTAATTGCGTAATTAATAAAACTGATGAATTAAAGAATTAATAAATATAAATAAACATATATTCAAACATCATGCACATCCATTACAATTATTTTACAACTAACAACAAAATAAAAAAAGGAAAACAAGGAATAAAACAGGGAAAGGAAAAATGAGTGAAAGTGGAGAACTGGTGCAATATCCTTGAAAATTGTATCCATATTCTCTTTATTAAAATGTTAGTATGTAATTAATATACAATGACATTAATTACTAAATGTATCTTGCAAAAATAATGCAATGTGAAAGTACCGTAAGATGTTTATCATCTGTCTACTAGATGGCGCTATGCTACTATTAAAACGCGAGGTCAATTTTATTCGCTGCTACGTAAGAGTGCCACGTTATTAGGATCCGTACACTATCCGCCACCTATGGGATGTGATCCTTTTGGTAAAATTTTTGATTGTCATACTAACCATTGAAGGAGGTACGGCTTTTTTTAGGATTAGAACGCGGCCGGCTCATCAAATCAATCAATCGCAGACGTCGTCGTACTAATTATATACATTAATTAATCAAAAGTTATATAGGTAGGTACATATATTAGTTAAAGTTAATTAATTATTCATTAATAATTAACGCACAGTAAAAATAATAACTAATTATGTAATAATAAAAAGTATATCTAATCTTACGAACACACAGTTCACATTCAAATTTAGAAACTAGTTCCAACTGTTTTCATTTCGTCGCTACTGATGAAAGTCCGGGTGCGTTGCACTGAATGTCATTTAATTGTATACTTTTAAAGTTTTGACCACACTTCAAAGGCCGAAATCTCGAAAAATCGTTTACACAACTTTATTTCGTTCACATTGTAAGATAATGTATAATAGGAGCTCTTCAGTGGTTAAAATATCACAGTCGTGAAATGTTACTGTGCTTCAGTCCGATGGTAATGAATAATTGTGATCTTGTTAAGATTTGATGGTGGATCACGATTGACTTTCTTTTTAAATTATATTATGATTTATTATTTTGAGCCTTTATAAGTTTAACCCCCGACGGTAGACGGAGGGAAGAAATTGTTATTGATAACTAAATTTGGTTGGTACCTACTGTTACCTCGTCTAATCCACCTGAGTTACTAAACAGAATAATTTTGTGTACTGAGCTGTATTTTTACTTAAACGGTTAGCAAAATGATAAAAAACAGTCTATAATTTATTCTGACAAAAAATAATCTGAAGAATGTGTTTTTATATTTAAAATTAATACCTATGTGTTTTCATATTTTAAACTAATATTCGTATCTTTATGATATTTGTTCACTATGCCATTCGGGTTTGAATTTATGACCAGTCACCAGACAGGAATGTCAACCAGACAGGACATACGGACGGATAGACAGACTTAGCAATTTTTGTCATTCGGCTATGGAACCCTAAAATGGAGCTAAAATTGTTGAATTAACATTAAGGTCCCGATACACTGGCACTTGGAAGCATTTCTGCGGTGTACTCTTAATGTTAATTTCTGATCAAAATATTACTTCACCAAGTATTTCTCTTGTTCGCAGATGGACTGGCAACATATTAAAAGCAGTGAGAAACGTCGCCGGAGTTACCATGACATTTTCTTACAACACAACAGGTTACGATGTGGCTTCAATGGCTGACAGATTTACAATGACGGTCAATGGAACCAGTTCTCCCAGAGGAGTGCAGATTATTACAAAAACATTGACAGGAGAAAGCCTAGATATTATAGATGAACCAAAAATAAATGAAACCACGGACATAATCGACGTTAACATTGTACAAGTTGCTTTCTGCTTTTTGTATACAGTGATATTCGTTTTAGGTGTCTTCGGAAATGTCCTTGTATGCTATGTTGTCTTCAGGAATAAGGCGATGCAGACAGTCACCAATCTTTTTATAACAAATTTGGCTTTGTCGGATATACTGCTATGCCTATTCGCGGTCCCGCTCACACCAATGTACACGTTTTTAGGGCGTTGGGTCTTTGGGAGACTTCTTTGCCACTTGATGCCTTACGCTCAAGGCACCAGTGTCTACATATCCACCCTGACCCTCACATCTATAGCCATAGATAGGTTTTTCGTCATAATTTACCCATTCCACCCGCGTATGAAGCTAAACACATGTATATTCATAATATTATTTATATGGGTATTCTCGTTAGTGGTCACTTGTCCTTACGGACTATTCATGGGCTTGCAGATTACGAAAAACAAGACTTACTGCGAAGAAAGTTGGCCGTCTGACAGATCGAGAAGGATCTTTGGAGTTTTCACAACTGTTCTCCAATTTCTTATACCATTCTTAGTAATAGCTATATGTTATACATGTGTTAGTATAAGATTGAACGACCGAGCGAGGTCCAAGCCTGGTGCTAAAAATACTAGGAGGGAAGAAGCAGACAGAGATAGAAAAAAGCGAACAAATAGAATGCTCATATCTATGGTTGCAATATTCGGTATATCCTGGCTTCCTTTGAATTTGATCAATATCTTTAATGACTTCTACGCCCAAATGACGGAGTGGAACTATTATTATGTCTCATTTTTTCTGGCCCATTCAATGGCCATGGCTTCTACGTGCTACAATCCATTCCTTTATGCTTGGTTGAACGAAAATTTCCGAAAGGAATTCAAGCAGGTCCTTCCGTTCTTTGAATCGACTGGAGGAGTAAGGAACAGTTATCACTCAGGGCGTATGCCTGCCCACAAATCTGATAAAATATGCAATGGAAATGAAACAATTCAAGAAACTTTACTTGGTTCGTCTTTCAATAGAGGGCCTTCTATAAAACAGAGGATGTTAGAAGGTAATGGAAAGAAGGATAACGGTGTAGAAATAGAAAATGTGTTGTTGGAGGACAAACCGATCTCAGCCACGTTCCACACGAAGAGTGAAAACGTAAATTTGCAGTTGATTGATGAGGAGTCGCAATTTAGTGACCCTAAAGACAGCAAATCTCCACCTATATAATTGTAAGTAGCGTTTCTTTTTTTTTTTCAAAACGAGCCTAATATCATTCAAGAGACAGAATTTCATTGAAGATTGAAGATTCAAGAGACAGAAATCTTGAGAATATTATACTTAGATCGATATCGATTCTCTTCGACCCTGGAGAAAATAAAGACAATTGATCAACAATAGGATCGTAATTCGATGGCGCACGAGAATTTGAAGGGTCATTATATATAATTAAAAATCATCTAAACAATAAATACTTAGGTAAGTACGGTGCGAAGTGCGGAAGAAAAAGTAGGAAAGCGGAATTTGGGCTTCAGCGCTCACCGAGTGATGTAAACCAATACTCGGTGGGGGTACACATAATTTACAAATTATACAAATGAATTTATTATCATTTATTTGTAACTAAAAACTGTTGTTCTTTATCAAATCCAATAATACATGCTAGGCTAGCAAAACTTTTAGTTTACAATTAATAATTTAAGAGTTATTACTTTATGGAAGTCATCTTTCGGTCCATTTCTGTGATCGGCTTTGACAATGATAGACCTTGACAACTCTTACATTGACGATCTTTTCCACGTAATCCTTCCAAGAAAACTTTAGCAAGAGTTCAGATAAATTGTTATTCACCCAGAGGCTGAACGAAACGTGTTGACACCAACTTCCCTTATTTTATGTTATCTGTCCCTTTCAGACCACGTAATTGACAAAGTTCAACCCTCCAGTACCTTCTTGATAAAGTCAATTACAGGTTAACTTTTTTATTATGTTTTTCTCAGATGTAAACATTTTACTTTTAATACCTGATTTTACTAAATCCTTATATTTACTCCAACTAGTTTGTTCAATTCAGTCATGTAAAATTTCTATGAAATTTGGTGCAAGCGTAGCAAAAATTAGTTTCTTCAAAGGCAGTTTTTTCTCGACAAATTCTCAAAAAGTAAAAGTTATTCCTCAACATACCGCAAAGGCTTACCATTATTTGTTTAAAAAAATACCAATTATATATTACCAAATACTGAATAAGGAGAAAATTAGGTATTACAATATATTATTTCTATAAATAATATATCAGAATTGTAATACAATAAATATATGTCTTGGAGTGTTGAAAAAATTGTAAAAATATTAAATATTAACTGTGTCATGGTAAATATAAATATTTATATTTGTTACAGGTACAAAAACAACGATGACATAAAATACGAATCTGTATTTCAATTAATTCTGAAACTAATTAAGCAAACCTTGTAATATGTAGATAATTATAGAACTGTAATCTAGACTCGCAAATAAGTTCTGTAAAGACTAAGTTTTAATAGATCTCTGTATGTCTCATTTAAGTCATAATTTTGTCGTTTGAAGTTTGCTATATATTTACTACATTTAATATATATATTAATTGTAAATATAGAACATATTTATAGAATCACGTTTAATTTATGAATGGTAGTCTCACTGAAATTATTATTATACTAAAAATCACGTAGCCTTCGCATTTCGAAAATAACTTATTGATGAAATAGAAAAAATACTTCTTTTGTTTTAAATTCCACGGAACTTAATAAATCTATTGACATAAATTGTGTTAAATGTTAACGTTAAACGTAAACTTTAACGTTAGTAAAATTTCTATTCAAAGTTAAGGCCGCTTACTTGTTTGTAGAATCAAATTTAAGTAGTGATTTAAGATACTCTCTGTGATTATATTTTTTTGTTATTTTAATAACATGTGTAGATATAATTAACTCAATTTATAAGTTTTATGATGTAAGATATTAATTACCTGGAAAATAAATTTACCGGTTTGTAAGTTTAATGATATAATATGTTAGTTACGTGGTAAATAAATTTGTGTAAAATACTAGTATATGCAAGTATCCAAAGGGCCTAATCATGTGTTAAAGTTATTATAAATATGGTATTCTTAAATAAGTTAGTAATATAACTTAAAATATCCATACAGTTGCATATTTTTAATGAATTTAATCCACATTTTTAACCTCCGACGACCGGAGGAGTTTAAGTTTAACGTGTGTGTGTATCTGTCCGTAGCATCGTAGTAGCCAAATGGCTGAACCGATAATGATCTAGAGGATGCCAGCGATGCAAAGAAAACATCGGAGTTAGGGATTTCTTAAAATTAAAATTTATTTTTTATACTCATTGCATTTTTCTTGGACAACTATAAATTTGTCTTTTGTCTGTTTTAATGCTTTGTAGACCTGATTGGTCCGTGTTTGTATATAAAAATATTATGTCCACTTTCGATATACCTAGTCACTATTAAATTTTGAAGGAATAATATATTATACACTATTATTTATATATATAATTTAGGATACTATCAAATCAAATGTTGTACAACACCACAACTAGAAGTATAACATTATGTATAAGTAGCAACGATGTCTTTTTAATAAACTAATGAGCCCAATTTCGAACTTAGTTCTTTTTTTGTTTTCGTAAAAACACAACAAATACGAAGAACAAAAAAATAATGTAAACGTAGCACTTTTTTTATTTTTACCCAACTACGTTTACATGAAAGTTTGAAATTTGAGTTTATTAAAAACACATACGATTTTTTTAAATTTATTGCATAAGTACAAAATAAATGTTGTACCTATAAGTAAAATAATATTTGCAAAATGTCGTCTAGTTATGTCAAATAACAAGAAATATCGCTTTCAAAGTGTAGTTTATAGAAGAAAATGAATTAAAAAATGTAATTTTCACTTGGAATAAATGAGGCTGGTTGTTTTTCAATTGCTTTTTATTTAATTTAGATCTTTCACCCGGTTCTGTAGTCTTTCCGTAGTCGGTCTATTATGTCCGCATAGCTAGTATCACTGGCTGATCCAGGGTTTCACTATGCTTTTTATCAGATCCCACTTCATTCTCGCATCAGCGTTATGTGGTTGGACATAGTAATCCGAGCAATGGCTTGCATCATCAATAACTACTGCAGGTGCAGCTGCAGACAAACTTTGCTTAATACCCAACGCAGCCCAAGGATCTCGGTTTCCATTAACAAACATAACTTTACTCAAATTAGGACTTAAGCCACCATACATCTTATTAGTATGGGCGATAGCCATATCAACTGTTTGTTCACTAAATTGAGGACCAAATAATCCTTTGCATATAGCTAAATACATATCCACAGAGATAACATTTCCAAAAGGTTGTTTCCCAGAGTTACCTGTTTGGAAATATCCAAATTCAGTACAAGTTTGGTATATCCACATATAACTATGTGTAACTGATAAATATTTAATGTAATAATTGAAATCGACATTAATACATTGATTTGAATGAATTTCTGCCATTGATAAACTGTTGCAAAAATTTTGAATTGCAACACGTTCCTGTGATTGTTGAACTAATCCCATTATAAAACCCGTCATTCGAAGAAAAAAAAACATTATATTTTCTTTTTTTGTGAAATCGACTTGAGGACACAAATTAAACATTTGCTTTATTTGATCAATCCCTGCGGCCGTCTTAAACAATTCTTTGTATGAAGCAAACCTCGTCGACAATGTTTCATAACACTGAGGTGATCCATACTTGTACAGAACTTCGCCTACAACTTCTAGATACTCAAAAAAGTCTTGTTTTGCCAACACAGGTGCACTACTCGATACAGCTGCATCAACTACCTCAGGGAACAGGAGTCTGATCCAGGCTGCCAGGTTTCCAGAATAGGAACCACCAAAGGCGACGACTCTTGATGAGTAAAATCTTGGATCGGATTTGATAAATTTCAATAAATTAACAAGGTCATAAATCGCTTGTATTGAACTTAAATATTTCAAATTTGTAGGGTCCGGCATGATTTTTCCATAGTATCTGTGTTCTGAAAAGAACACTGCGGCGTTCGTTTCGGTGGCCAATTCGTAAATCAATCCAAATCTATACGGCGTGCCTGGTCCTTCTCCGCCAATCATTAAAAATATTGGTCCGCCGCTCTGCCATAGTGACAGATCTTCAAAGTACTTCATTGGCCACGTTCTGTTTACATTCGGATCAAAGTGATCAACCGGTTGATATATCCATTTTTCTTCTGCGTTTACTTCAGCTGAATCACCACCTAATTCTTTCACCTTATTTGTCAGCCTCTCCCAGTTAGTTAAAAAACGATGTTCAAAAGAAGTTACTACGTATACATTAATAAATAGCAACTTTAAGAGTAATAAGTCCATTATCTATATATTTTTTATTCTATTTTTTAAATAAAACTATTTTACCTTTTGCAGTCCTCGGGTTTAGCTAAGTTTTAGTCACAAATGTATGTATCCGGACTGCTTAAATAATATTCATATCAATCATGGCGTAGATTAGTTGCGTTCTCAAAATTTTTGCGATAATTTTATTTGTTAAATATGTCATCACTAACAGTCAATAATATTTAAAGTATGTAAAAATGTTGTCAATTCTTACTTTTACCACTTCCTGATTATAATTTTTAATTTTATTGACACTTAAAAAGATAGACATATGTAAAATTCTTTCATGGTTTTATATATTTGTAAATATCAAACTAGTAACTTTCTTAGACTAACTAAAACTAGACTAATAAGACTAACCAAATTAAACTATTAACTTCAGAATTTACCATTTATTTTGGTTGGATACTATTTGGAAAAAACCTCAAGAACTAAAATCAAATTGAATAGAATAAGAATTGCATCACTTTAATTAGAAAAAATGGAAGAATTATTATATAAATGGATATATAAAAATTTATACACCTATTCGTGTGTTAAATTGCAAAGAATAATCAATGTATAAAAATCCTGGTCAAGATCATAAAAAAACAAAAATAAGAATAAAGGATGGCCCAGTTTAGAGAAGGTCAGCGAGAGGAGGAGGTATTTAGCCAACAATGAGTCAATTTGGATCAAGAGCCAAGGCTAATCATGATGTTGGTAGGATTATATATAAAGTAGAAAAATTATGAATCAATAACATTTTGACGACCGCTGTAGCCTAATGGTTCTCATGAAGATACTGGAGGTCCCGGGTTCGATTCCTGGTCAGGTCAAGATCCAAAATGATATTTTCAAAATGACGTTTATCTAAAGTATATGTAATGTATATGTTTTAATAACCCCAGTCAATGGTAACATGATGATTTTCTTAAATATAGAATTGCAGAACAATTCTAAACTTATCACAGTATAAAGCGAATCTTTACCGTGATAACTTTGGCCGTATTCTATGAATTTCGTATAGAATCCTGTTCTGCAATGGTCTCACAACTACGGATGAATATCGTGCAAAGTCGATAAGAGCGAGAAAGCAGACCCTGAGCCACATAAACAGATTAGAGAATGTTTTATATAATTCTGTTAAAACTTATGTAACGATAGAAAATTAATACTTCTAATAAGCTTCGAAACTATAACTAATTTAATTAATCCTTCAATAACTATTAACAGCTATCGAGGCTTCACTCACGCGTAGCATTTGATATCGAAAGTAAAGGTCAAAGGGCAAATATCATTTGTGCGTTTAGAGATCTGTTTCGGATCAACTAATCGATCTATTTGTTGTATACCTACACAGACCAATTGTAAATTTTCGGAAGTAGTATAGAATTTTAAAAATAATCAAAATAGCTCTTAACATATAAAAGTAGAACAGAAATACTTTAAACAAGTCAGGAAAGTACACTGTCTACTTTTAGGCTAGATTTAGATCGAGTCTAAGATATGTAGGCAGTGCAGCTGGTCTCAATCGGTTATACCTAAGCGTAAGATGTAACAAACTAAGATTTAGGCTAAAGCGCACTTCGTGTCGCGATTTTTTAGCCATAACAAATAAGTATTACTATGTCTTTATTTTCAAAATTGCCAAATTTAATTCCACTGTATTTAAAATGATTTTCACAAATTCCCTAAGCAACCTGTCACCGCAGCAGATAACCTGATCAAAACCTACTAGATATCTCTTAATTGAGTTTGTTTGAAATAAAATTATCTCCACTTCCATAATTCACATGGAAAACACGAGGTGACCTTTAATCGAATCGTGTTGTGTCCTCAGAAAATCGAGTTATTTACATAGACTCGCTCGGAAGAAGGCGTCATTTTAGTTTGCTTCAGTAAGGGCATGACTCCACTTGCTAATGCCTTCAAGCGTCTTAAATAAAATCGAACACCAATATTGGCAATAACATACTTTAAACAAAGACTTTAACCAAAGAGTAGACGAGGCATTATTAACATTAATTTATTAGAATTAATTATGTATCGGTACACTTGCGGTAGCCATTACACCACCACCGTTTCAAATATTATTTCATATCTTTTGTGCATGTCCTTTTATCGTTTTGTCACACATCTCCCTGTAGTGGAGCACAATCCTTATAAATCGTTTAAGTGGAGGATCAGTGATCCGATATTCCGCCAATTTATCCGAGTAATAATCTTTTGGCTAACGTAAATCGATTATATAGAATAATAACTCTATATTTTTATTTGGCTTTTGTCACGTATACTTTACTCTGCTACTACTGTATAAGTACCTACCTATCGGTTCATATTTATATGAACTATGTCTCGCAAAACTGAAGAGCATTATACACGAAATGAGCGTGCTAGAAAGGTGTGACCCCACTTTTGTCATTCAGATATATTGAATTAGTCAAATCAGTATTAATCATGACACCAACATAAAAACAAATGGACAGACAGACAAAACATAGACAGATACACGGGGTAGACAGAGCCAAGGGATACACTCGAAGGCCACAGTTAGATAAAAACTGACTGACAATGTCGCGTATGAATTCCAGTATCATACTCAATGTTTTGGTGGGAAGAATTTTTTTGTATACCAATAAATAGACAACACATAATTGCTCACATTAAGCACAAGCCCGTAGGTTCGATAGATACAAACACTAAACCAGTACACACATACAGAACCGCAGATAATGTGACAAGTACGTGCACATTAATATTTGAATCAATAGCGACCACTGCGCCATCGAGGTCGCTTTTAGCGTTCGATTTATAAATGATAGCGAATGAGATAAAAATCTTTAGCCCATCCGTCCTTTAGAAGGCACATTAAGACGTGGATACGGTTAAACAGGGTGACTTGAAAAATGCCTATCCATTAGTGGCCATGAGAGTCCGATCTTTGTATGATATCCTTTGTACGACACTTTCTTGGAAAGAATCATTTATTCCATGTTTGAATTTATATACGAAAGTACGTAGTTGATGTCGAACAAAAAGGCGACCGAAAAAATTTTATGAAAATACATTATTTAATACTTTATTTTCCCTTTGGGATAATAAATAAATAAATATGGATATAACGTTTACTGCACGTGCTCATATAAACTGGAAAGGCCTATGTGTGTGTATAAACGTGCGTCAAAGTTCTATACAATTTTTCTGTGCACGTACTGCATACGTATTCGGAGTGTCTTGTAGGTTTTAAGTATTTATTTCTCAAATAGAATATACAATATTCACTTACTGAGAAACTATGTCTAATATACATACTATAAATTATGTCTTGTCCCTGACTCTTATTACGGCACCCAAGAAAAATTATAAAAAAAGAAGGTCTACATTTACCAGGAGACTCGAATATACCTATAAATTAATAATTATAACAATTGACTATTATTCATCAAAATTATAATAATAACAATCATTTTTTGCCATAAAATAGAATTCATTTATTCGAAACTATGACACCACAAAAACACTTACGCAAAATTTTCCGTCAAAGAAAAACTCAATTGAGTGTGAAATCTTGCGAATAAATCACGTAATCACTAGCTATTGGGCAGAATATTGAAAATACTGGCCAAATGCGGCAATAATATTTTCCAGTCCGTCTCTCTTCAGAATCGAGGCCATTTCCTGTGAGACGCGACGAAAATTTTGGAATAAATTTCGCCTTTTAATAGGAATTTTACGTAAAAAATTTGATCAAGTAAAATAAAAAGGATTTTATCATATACTAGTGACGGCGTCCTCCGTGATGTATCTAGTGGTCTTGAGTTCGATTTCGAGCATAACCAGACCATACCTATTTGTCAGCGGTTCTGGAATTGTTGTGCTAGTTTCTCCCCACGATACAAACTAAGTACTTAGTGTGGAGCCGTATTACTAGCGGCCCGTCCCGGCTTTTCTTGCTTAAACCTTCCTTAGTAATCACACCATCTATTGGTGAAAAACGCATGAAAATCGGTGCAGTTTTTAAGTTTATCACGATAAACTTAAAAACTAATTTACTAGTAGTTTTTAAGTTTATCACGATAAACTTTAAAACTACCACACCTATTTTCACGGAAAGTGTTTTATAATTTCTATAATTATTGTAATAAGCACAAATGGAGTAGATGCAGAACAAAACACTCCACAACAATAAAAACAAATCATGTATATAATATATATTTATATAGATTTGTCATGTGTTAATGATTTCATTTTAACGCTTTTATCCACGACCCAATGATAGCTCGGCTCTTAACTGTATAATTGTATATAAAACATAAGATTATGTTCATTATTTACGGATTCATATTAATGCACAGAGATCAGTTCACATGATCCGGGCCGTATAAAATGGCGCGTCATATGCGAACGATAAAAACGGCAGCGCAGCGCGAAGCGACGTAGTATTTAATTAGTCAATCTACCACGAACAACAAAATTTAGACGAATTTTTTATCTCTCTATCATCGGCGCTACTATATCTGTGGTCAAACCTTATTGTGCCTGCCTGACCTCAACTCTCTTTGAGAATGCTATTCTTACCTATCAGCTGCCAAGGCGATCTGTTCATTTGTCATATTTTCTACTTACATATTGATGACCGTAACATCCATTGCCACAACTAATTTGTACAACTTCAAAAGCGAAATCATTTACTCCTTAAAAACTCTTGTTTCTAATCCAGATCCATTTTATGTCGCCGAGAGATTTTTGAAAAATATAATAATATTTTCGGTACGATGGCCACCGAAATTGAAACTATATCTGTAGCTGCCTGCTCTGGAAAAACCTACTTATTTTTCATCGAAGTTCATTATAGAATAATGCCACTCCAATGCGGGGGTTGCAAGTAGAGCAGCAACACGAAAATCTATGTAATAAAGAAAATAGAAGTGCTTCTGGAATATTGACGGATCAAAAGCTTATCACTATTTTTACAAGAGAAAATCGCCAGTTTTGAAGGAAAGGCCTTTCATTGACTTTTACAAACTGCGCGGAAGAATAAGAAAGAATGGCGCACATTCTACTTTTTCATCTGCAATATTTCGGACACGTAATGAGAGGGGAACGAACCAGCATTCTTCAGCTCGTAAATCCTGTAGAAGAAAAGTCTATTGGCTGAAGAATCTAAGAGATTGGTTTCATTCGAGTACCCAGACACAAGTTCAGTACTGAAAGTTAGATTAACCACGATGGTCGCCAATCTTCGATGAAAAGCGGCACTTTATAAAGAAAAAGACCATTTCATTCGCTGGAAGCGAAAGGCGAGGTCTGGCGATCAGCGTGAAAATTAATGGTGGAATGGATGACACTTCTACTGTCTTGTAATTCTATTTCTGTGAACAGGAAGAACAATACCTACTAGAGTTTAGTTAAACAATGTGTAGGGTGCTTTCCGGGGTTAAGTGGCATTGTTGAGTATGTTTGAAGATCGATAGTTTTATAAGTATTGATTTTTATAATGCCAGCCTTCAGATAAACGTTCAGTGCGATGCTGCGCTTGTATAAGTGCTTACAACAACAACAACAACATAACTCTCAAGCAAAATACTAGAAGATTTTGTCATTGCGTATCCTTTTATCTGTCAACTAGGACACTGAGTAGATAGGTGTAGGTGTAGTAAACGACACAATCAGGATCTGAACTTCCGATACTAGAGACTCGATAAAATATCGAAGTTTTGTTGAGCCTTAATGTTTTTGGAACAGTTCCATAACGCGGCCTGTGTAGTACTTAACGCATAGAAACTAGAGCGTAAATATTTGTTTTAAAATTTTACTAGCTTTTGCTCGCGGTTTCGCCGGTGTTTATTACGTGCGTCCATATATATTTATTAGTTTTTGCATGATGCTTATTTTTGTCAATTAATATCTCAGGTTCAAATCAACGTATCGAAGCCTATATCAGATTTTAAGTTAGACCATCCGCTATACAACTATGAAAATCGCATCAAATTCCATCCTGCATGAACCTCTATGGCGTGATAATTGCGACGAGTTTGCAATAAATTTGGGGAGGTTGACGTGCTGTTGACTGTACGACATCCACGAGAGGATTTGAAACGACCTTCCTCTAGGGTCACACGCCATATGGTGGAGTGAGAGAGGCTATTTCAATTTAAAAATATAAGCTTAACTAGGTCATAGTTAAACGATAAAGAATATTCATAATAAATATACCTACGATGATCAAAATATAATTTAGTCATTACATTTATAAAGTAATTAACAAGCCATTTGTCTGATGGACATATGGCGTGTCGTCTCCCATTACAGCTCAAAAAATAATACTAACCACTAAATTATGATAGGCAAGTGGGATAAGCTAACAAGTTAGGAAAATATTTATGCTTTGTTAACAACAGACAAACAGACAGCGGTGTCTTAGTAATAGGGTCCCGTTTTACCATTTGGTTGAGACAAAAGCAAGTGATAGGTAGGTATCTACATAGCACATTTTCAAGTTCCTATAATAACATAGTACCTCTTTACAGATCACGTGTTTAGCTTGCTTATTGCAGCTCGATTCAGGTGACATAAATTAAAGATTGGTACAGAACTGACGACTTAATGTACTACTCGTAACAATTTGAAAACATAATTACTATCGATTTAATAATCTTAAGCTATTTATATTTATTTATTTGACCAAATTTAACGTACTATTTCAGGAAACACTCTAATGCGACGCGGGTAATATCTCTTAATTTTACGTGTTGCCAGTTTTTGAGGCTGTGACGCTACAAGGCCCGACCCGGTAAAATCATTACACCAAAATTATCCACAGGAATCACACTATTTATCATTGAAAACCACATTTAATTTCGTACAGTAGTTTTTCAGTTAATCCCGAACAGACAGGCAGACATACGAGGTCTGCCTCGTCTGTGTGTAGGATTTTGTTTTATATTATGTAAGGATAAAGATTGTTTACATAAATATTTACTTCAATACTTCATTTTGTAGATTACCTGTGATATTTTTATTTTGCAGTACCGCCGTCGATGTAGCAGGGATTCTTGGAATCTCTTTGTAATAAATTAATCCTAGCTGACCAAGACACCAGAACATTTAATTCTGGATCTCGTTCAGGTTATTTATAAATCACATTACCTGATGAAGGAACACTTCTTCTTCTTCTTCATTGTCGTATTCCTCATGACTGAGAGTTGTGGTCATTACAAGAAACACACACAAATTTTTTGGCACTTTTAATGGAGTGGTTTGCCATTGCCATCTCCATTTCACACACTAGATGATAAATAATTATCGACAAGATTTTCTCACGATGATTTCCTTCACCGGAAGCAAGTGGTGGACTATGAATGAGGATGTATGTGTGTATGTATGTTTGTTACTCTCACGCAAAATCTACCGGACGGATTGTTATGAAATTTGGTACACGGGTAGAACATAACCTGAAATATCACATAGGGTAGGTACTTTTTATTCCGAAATTCAAACGGCCAGCGAAGCCTCGGGGCGGAGCTATTATATTAAATGCCACCTATAATTCTTTATTATTTCGTAACTCATTAAGCTTAGTTAATGCGATTAAATGGGTCAAACTTATTTTATGCAAGTCGTTAATTAAAATGGAGAGCTTTAACGACCACAAAAATTTACGCCATAAAATAAGTTTTTACGGGTTAAGTGAAGTTTATTTTATCCTCTTAAGTAATTGCGTAATACGTATTGTATAATTTAAGAAAATAATAATTAAGTGCAATGGCTCTTTTAAACATCGGCTGATGGCAGCAAAAAATATACAATTGTTGTAATTTTATGAGTTAGTGTAATTTTTTTGTTAATAATTAGCAGGTAGCATGCTCCTCATTCAGTGATTTTTACATATTGATAGTCGGTTAAAGATACGGGCATAGTTTTTTCTTTAACACCAATTTTATGTACTTTCTTAAAACGTCATATTTAACGTTTTTTGGTACTTCCTTGTCTATCTACAATGCACCTAAAACTAAGCGTGGTGGTTCCGCCCTAAAATAGGACAACAGCATAATATGTCACGTTGATGTTGTATGAGGCAGCTAAGTGACACGTAGCCTAGGCAGCTGATAGCCAATAATAGCATTCCCATCAGACAGGCTGCGACATGGTCGATTGTAAATTCACATCGTATTCTTTATCGATATTTATCAATTGTCTTGTCTCCAAAATGGTTCGTAACGTAAGAAGATAAAGTTATTTTTTTATTTCTTGTCGAGTGTGTCCTATAATAAGTTTTTATTCAAATCACCTAAAGGCATTTGACATTATTTCTACGACTACCACAGTAAACTAAAACAATTTTCCGTGAGTGTGATATGTTATGTGTGTGAGTTTTCTCGCGACCTTTTCCTACATCGGAAAGGAACAGGTGGTCTATAAAATCTACCATACAGAAGTGGTAATAAGTGAGTGAATGAGACTTACAAAAGCTCCAAGCGAGTTTACAGCAAAAGCTATCGAAGCTCAGTCGATAAGCCGTGCCACTTTGGTCGGCCGGCTTTGAATTAATTATCGTTTTTAATTGGCTCTTCAACCTGAACTGTTTTAATTTCATCATCGATATTGGAACGGTAAAGCAAAGGGCACAATTCAATAGGGTATTCATAATTTTGTTATGTCATTTGTATATTACATTAATAAATACATCTATACAATGACTGTGATAATGAAAAGATATGACAAAGTTAAAACATATATTTTTGACTCGTCCAAACAAACTATCAATGAAATTTTGTACACAGGATATTGCTGTGAGAGCGATAAAAATATTTCTATTCATCATCATCATCTTCGGCCCTTCGTGATCTACTACACAGAGAACAGTTGTGCGATTCTGTAAGACACTTAAAAACTTACTTCTGAATCCGCGCGGATATGTTTAATTGGTATTCTGTAAAACTCGATCGAGCACTAGCGCTACACTTGCGGGTGTTGAACTAAGCTCACTCCAGAATTTTGACAAATATATATGAGATGACGTACAAATTTGTATTCTGTAAGGAAAAATCACTACTGAATAAAAAAAGAATAAAATAAGAATCAAAAAATTGATATTTAATTTAAAAATTCCCGTGGGGAAAAAACGCGGGCCAAACCGCGACTAAAAAAAAAAAAAAAAACAAACATTTATCTTCTTTTTGCCTTTTAGAGAGGTTCTTTTAGAAATTGTATATTCAGTAACAAACTGTAGACAGTCCAGTTTAATATCAGCAGTATAACTGGGGAAATCACTTTGCATATAAACTATTAGAAACTGTTCACCATGCAAATGGTTTTGAGCGTGAAGTGTTATGGACTTTGCCAGTCCATGGACAACTGGCCTTACACGCGATAACAACGACGAGCGCAGTTTCGAGGGTTTACTTTGGAAAATTGAAACGATTTATATCAAGTATATTCTCTCAACGATCGCTTATTGACTGGTAGAGATCCCTTTATGGGATATGTCCGCTATTGTATATTTACAGATAATTTCTATATATTTAAAAAAGACCAAGCCTCGATGTCAGTTTTAATTTTAATCAAAAGGCTGTGATGTTGATTCTCTGTCTATCCTGAGCGTGGATATAAAATTGAATTATTATCTGAAACACTCCAAAAAACGCTGCTATTTAAAAAATAATACTTAAAATTTTGGCGATATTAATCCCTATCCTTACATATTACAAAACAAAGTCCACTGCCACGTCTGTCTCTCTGTCTGTTCGCGATAAACTCAAAAACGGATGCATGAATTTTTATGCGATTTTCACTAATAAATAATGTGATTCCGGAGGAAGGTTTAGGTGTATAATTCATTATATTTTTACACGAGCGAAGTCGGGACGGGCCGCTAGTTATAACTAAAAGGTCTTTGTATACAAGTCTTAGGCAAGGTTAAGACCATTGTAGAACATGTAAAGTCTAAAATCGAGTCCTCCCGCGACGACCCTTCGCAAACTCATCATATTCCGTAGTAACTCTCCTCAGCTATACAAGATTGGCATTTTCTCCACAGATTAAATTAGATAAAGCGATGTTATCAGGCGACGGTTATTTATAGGCGCTCAACCCAGATTAATTCTATCGCTGATCTTAACTGAATATTAATAAACTGGTATGAATATTAAAATTTAAATAGAAGAGCTTAACACGATTTTTTTTTAAATCACTAACGGATTACAACGAAACTGATTAAAGAAAATAATAATGCCGGACTGCTATACTGAAGGTACCTACAGGTTCTATCACTGGTCAGGTAAACATGGAAAATTAACTTTTTCAGATTGATTTGGATGTTTACCAATATGATGTATATGTAAGAAAATATAGAATCGGTGAGTCAGAATCCCATAACACAAGTCTCGAACTTACATTGGGGCTAACTCAATCTGTGTATGTATATATATTTTTGTCTATCAAGAAAGTCTTTTAGAATAAAACGAATCACCACAAACAGCTCAGACTGAGCGTAAAGCTTAAAAAGCTGACAATATCGTAAAAGCTCTCGCCTCGGGGGGAGATAAAACTTGAAATATTATTTGTTGTACTTGGTGCGGAATACATGAATGAAAGGAAAAGATTTTGATATTTTTTGCAGTTTATTTTAATGTCGTATTCAAATAGACAAAGTTTTTATGATACATTTTAGTTCGGTTCTTAATATAAAAGTATTCCTTAAGTTCCACCTTATCTTACGGGCTTTGATGTGACGCCACGAAGCTCATGGTCCATGCAAAAAAATAATTTAAGTTTTGAAGGGTCGACAAGCAAAGTTAAAGAATTTATTCAGAATCACGTCAAATTTTAGCTGTAATTTTATGACCCACATTGGGAACACCGTTGTTGCCTATTAGCTATCAAGTCTGTTCGTATTCAGCCTATACTCTAACTATAAACTATGAACCCTGTATAAGCTCAATAAAGGATGACACGATATAGCTGCGTAAAAGAAACAGAGAGAGGCGTTATTCAACACTGGGACATAAACGGCTATTAAATAATAAAAATAACAGCGAGGATAACATACCTGACATTTCCAGAAAACAGTCAAAATATACGTAAAAAACCAATACCATTAATATCTTTTACGAGCCACTTACATCGTACTTCATATATATTTCAATTTGCAGAAGACATTTTCATAGCATGATAATTTAATTTACTTTTCATGCATCTATATTTAATTTGGAAAATGTCGGAAAAATAAGAATTATATAAGGGAAATGTGTAACTTCAACTGCCACGATAATATTATTTATTTAGAATCCTTTATAAAATCTAATTTAAAATAATA
Organism: Plodia interpunctella; assembly: GCF_027563975.2. Taxonomy (NCBI): domain Eukaryota; kingdom Metazoa; phylum Arthropoda; class Insecta; order Lepidoptera; family Pyralidae; genus Plodia; species Plodia interpunctella. The sequence goes on from NC_071303.1 coordinate 2,279,522, forward strand.
TAGATTGTGCCCGGCACATTTGTTGAAGAGTAAAAATTAATTAAACCTACTACTAAAATTAAATTAGCAATATTAACCGTGATCTAATGGGAATTTCAGAAACGTAAAAGTTCGAAGAATTTTTATACCTTATCGCAAAAATTCTGGGAACTTCAGCAGTATTTTTATGATTATAATAACAACCCTACTAATATTATAAATGCGAAAGTTTGTGAGGATGTGTGTATGTTTTTTACTCTTTCACGCAAATCTACTTGGAATGAAACACACACAACAACTTTCCTGACATTATAAATGGAGTGGTTTGCCATTGCCTTCTCCATTTCACACACAAGTTAATAATAAACAACTAGTGTACAGGTTTCTTCACGATGTTTTCCTTCACCGGAAGCAAGTGGTGGTCTATGAAAACTACTATATATGAGTTAGTTTGGTATACAATCTCATGTGGCACGAGTAGGATTCGAACCTGGGACCTTTATATCCACAGGCGGGCGTCTTAACCATTACACCACCACCGCTTCAATGAAATCTGATACATGGGTAGAATATAATCTGTAATAACACATATTTTAATATATATTTTAGGTAATTTTTACCTCGAAATTCCCACGGGAGCAAAGCCTCGGGGCGCAGCTAGTTAAACACATTTTAGATTTAATGAATCTGTCATCTTCAAGTTGACATGACACCTAAGAATATTGGTCGTCTCGTACGTTATCCACGGGGGGTTACAGTGAGCGGGCACCACATGATTCGGTCACCACAAATTAACCTCATTCTATGTGACGACGGGCCGCTCGTTGTAATTAAATTTGTGCTTTACATTTTACATAATACGTAGGAATATAAATGAAATACTTGTACCTACAGAATAAACTAACTAGGTACATAGGTTCAAAAACCCGGATGATTCAGAAACAAAGACTATCTTAAACAATAGACATCACTGTCGCATGTCGTCCGCAAACCGCTTATTAATTTCATGCCCCTTTTGTGACGAATTTACAAAATTGTTAGCAATTTGCGTCAACGGAACGCTTGCATCTATTTGATTTCAAATTGTGATTCGTTTGGATTGGCTACATTTTTGTGGTTCCGCCCTAGAATGGGAGCACTCTATATCCTCCCGTGGAAGTCATATGATTCGCATCATACAAATAAATAGATAAATAGAACGTCCACGGAAGGTAATGGATCTAAGGGAACCTATTATACTTCATGCTAATATTATAAATGCGAAAGTCTGTCTGTCTGTCTATCTATCTATCTGTCTGTCTGTTACACTTTTACGGCTTAACCACTGGACCGATTTTGACGAAATTTGATATGCATATAGTTAAAGATCCTCAATCAAATGTAAGCAACTATTTTCTTCAAAAATCAACCCGCAAATGAGTAGTTATTTTGGCGGTGTTTGGGGGGTGTAAGTCAGATAAATCACACGGGCGAAGTCATGGGCAAAATATAGTAGAATATATAGCTGAAATCTTAAGCTAGAAGCCACCGCTACAATCAATTGCAGGTCGGCGTGACATCTCCAAGACGCATGGCCCTATTTGTCACGGCGTCTCGACCCTGGGGTCACCCGGCGTCTTAGGTTATAGATGGAACGCAGCACAACGCGATACGACGCAGCGTGCGTGAGCTTACAGCAACATAGGCTATGAGTACACATCATGTCTCGATACGTGGTAGTATGAGCAGGATCACACGGTAACCTAGACTATGAGAATCCATTCGAGAAGCGTCAGGTTTTGCCGTTTTTAAAGATTACCTAGAACGCCGATTGAACTATAGTCGCTATTTTTTTTCGTATGAGAGGTCATTCTTGAAGCATCTGAAACTTCAATGACTGAACATTTTAGTTGTTTTTTTATTCTAGATGAATATTTTTTTTATAATTGCATCATACGCCTTAAAAATTTACTTCCCAAATCAAATAAAACTCAAATTGTTTCTCGTCGAGCGTCTGCGAAAGTGTTACTATGAAATCTCATAATATGGAAGCGAAACAAAGATACTGGCTGGGACCCATATATCACTATCACTACATAGTATAAAACAAAGTCGCTTTCTCTGTCCCTATATTCCTATGTATGCTTAAATCTTGAAAACAACGCGGATAAACGAATTTTGTTGCTAGTTTTGTTTATATATAGTTTGATTCCTGAGGAAGGTTTAGGTGTATAATTTATTAAGATTTTAAAAACCTATTTTATAAAATACATAGACTCTTCTAAGTCAAAAAGTACTTAAAACCCTTCCTGTTGTACGCAACATGTTAATATTGAACTTCAGCTATATAAAACTTAAGGAGGGATGTTGCCATCCTGACTTTAGTTTTACGAGTCGAGTTAGCGGGCTTTTTGGGTTACTTTACGACTCTGTGCTTAAGGACACGACTTTAAAACAGTCCGATATTGTAAGTACACTTCTTTATTGACGACACAAATTTTGACCAATTAAATACCCACTATTAGGTAGGTAAATGATCGCTCAGATGAGAGAACGGGAGCTATAAATGAAATTGGGACAACAAATATAATATAAATATAATACTATAAATTTGGATATATATCAAACAGAATCAAATATGTAATGATTCTTAAACAATGAAACATTCAAACAGAAAATTCATGCTGTTCCTAATTTGACAACTCAACTGAAAGTAGCATGCCATTGACCTTTTTTTGTTTAGTTTATACCACGGATTTAGTAAGTACTTCGTACCTACCAATTCCATAGTTTATACCTATAGAAAGGCAAAGGGGTGCCATTGACCAACCACCGCGCGGCACTAGTGTTGTTACCGCTTCCAATTTCCAAGATAGGCATGGGACATCTAAGGTAGTGTTCTAAGTAATGAAATCGGAAAACATTAAAAGCACAGACATTTATCTATAGATAAAAAAAAAAACTAAATCAAAAATTTTATTCCGTACCTATATGAAAGTATTTATACTTACGGTTTGTTAACTGTCTCTCTTAACTGAGCAATTTTTTTTACTTCACAGCAATAAAAAAAATTAAACAAGACACAAAGTTTAATTCCTGAATTAGACCAACGATGAAATTGCCAATATAGTAAATTCTGTAAGATTTTTTAAATGTATTTTTTTATACATACATACATTAAAAACATTCAAAAAATTTTATATAAAAATGTTGTAGTTGATAAAGTGGTGGAAAACAACTTTGTTTTACTTTTTATATTCAGTACAAGGCAAAATAAAGTAGTTGGTGAGCTTTTTCCGATGGAAACTTTTGCTGTAGACTCTTGAACACGTCATCAAGTATTATGAAAACAATTTTCCTTCGTATACCTAGTTGTTATGTTTATATCTCACTGTATAGTCACACTGTACATAGGTTAACCATTTAAAATATTTGCCCGCGACCTCGTCCACGCTGAAATTATTACTTAGTGCAAACAAATCTCCCTATGAATATACTTATGTATATAGTCTAATCATGTCTTTAAGTAATTTCTATCTATTGTAAGTTTTAAAATATAAAATTAGAAGAATAATAATTTTGGTTTGTATTATATTAAGATTCAATGAAAATTCCTTGTGCTTATTAAATCATAAATGTGAAAGTTTGTTTGTTACCTCTTCACGCTCTATCTACAAGGCAAAAACTAGTGTTTGAATATATTTACAAAATCTTCAGTTTTATCCGACTCGCGTTACTATATTTCCTCGTCTAGCAATTTTTAAAAAAAGAAGAAATTGCTAACAACGAATATGGCTGCCTTTTACACAATTTATTTAAATCATTACTTGTGAAATATTTTGCACTTGTATTTAACCATTCAATAAAGTATTGTATATTGTAATGTATTCTTAAATAGGTATTATATGCCTATGTAATTATAGTATGGTTAAGAGGTTTGTTATAATATATATATCAGTATATATCAGATACATATGGATTGATGATAATGCAACACAGGAAACGGTCACAATACGCGTTCCAAACAGATTTAGCTGAAACACAATGCTAGTGAGCCGGTTCAAAGCACACGGACAGTGCTTAGCACAGCTTGGAATTATTGCCTATATAATATCCTGTTAGGTCTATTATCATATTAATTTAATAACTAATTTTGAAAATAGTTATGTGATGAAAGAATTCCGGAACCAATTTTATGCCGGCTCCACTGTCGTCGAACATTCTGCAACCTTTGGCGGATTACTGGCTTTTCAAGTAAAATAACTCATGTTAATTACATTCGCGTCGGCATATATCTGTATTCGGCGACATTGTGGAACTGGCATAAAACGTTGACATATGTAAGGTTAAGGTAGGTAGCACATTTTTGTGTGATTTGTTTGTACCAACACTATTATTTTCAAAATCAGCGTTTTAGTACTCTCGCTAATGCAACAAGTGTCGCTGAGTTATGACAATTTTGACTGCGGCAGCACACGAATATTCGTATTGTGCTTTTTAAGGATCTACTGTTCTTTTTATTCTGTTATGTTGTAACAGTTGAATAAACAATTTATCTATCTATCTATCAACACCTGCGCTTTTTTTATAGCCAAGTAACTGTTTCAGTTTACTTCAGAACAAAATGTGTTCACTATTGAGTGATGTGGCAAATATATAATATAAATATGTTATTTATAGCAAATATATTTAAATTGTTTTTAAAGAAGATAATATTATGGATATCAACATACTCTCAATCAAATGCAATAATCCGCAAGTTGAAAATTCATGTCAACATTACTTTTAATTTAAAATGCGACGCGCAAACTTCGCACGTCATAGAGTAAGGACTTAAATGAAAATAAACAGATGTCGTGCCAAAACAAAATGGACGCCATTTCTCATCATTAATTTCGTTCAAGTCATACGGCAGTGAGTGAGGCATGTCAAGGAATGTTTTTACAGCCCCTCTGCTGTTTTGTATGGAAATTCTGTGCGCATCCTGTATACTAATTCAAACATTCTGTACAAGCTTAAAATAACAAGATTACAGATAAGTAAGACGGCAACCTATTCGAATCCTTATTAGGGTATACATCGCACCCTAATTCTAATAATAATAATAATAGACCGATTTGAAGGCTCATTAAATTACAGGCTACTGTGGTCTAAGACTCCAGACTACAAAGTCATCTTCTTCTTTTTGAGTGTGTCAGTTGCTAGCACCGATGTTCGATTTTATTCAAGTGAAATTTACGGTTAGAGTAGTGTCTACCTCCACTACACACTAGTGAAATAAAACTGTCAACAAGTGTGCAGGTTTCCCAACGATGTTTTCCTTCAGCATTATCGTTTATTTTTTTTTCCAATAATTTCAAAGTACGTGGCCAAAGCCTTGTGGCTGAGGATAAACCAGTAAAGCATGAGTACTGTGAGATGAGAGCCGTCACAACTGTCGCGGCACCGGTGAATCTAATTCAGATTTCATGACCACGTTACCGTAAAAATGAGCGTTAACATTTACGTACTGCGATTTGCTGATTTTCCATTTCTTTCCAAGTTTTGTGACACCTACACTTTAACAAGATATTTAAAAAATATAGCCTATAATATTCTTTTAATGGCATATAGTCAAACAAGTTGTCTGATGGTAAGTAACAGCGAAGTCTATGGATACTGACAACCCTATAAGAGTTAACGACTACCTCATCTAACTTCTTAATATATCCTATAACTTAACATGATCTTATCCCGACTGTAATCGAAGAGTCTGAAACGGTTCTCCGACAATTGGTTCGTCTACGAACGTTTCGTCGACAGAATAGAGGAGCCATTCTGTCGGCGGATCGTTCGTAGATGAAGGGTTCTGTCGTTCAAACGCCTGATGTCGAAACATTCTGTCGACGAAAAGTTCGTAGACGAAGCAATTGTTGTAGAACCGTTTCAGACTCGTAATCGAAAGGTCCCAGATTCGAATCATACTCATGTCTTGTAGTTTTACCAACACTTGCTTTCGGTGAAGGAAAACAACGTGAGGAAACCTGCACACTGGTTGATTATTATTAACTTGTGTGTGAAATGGAGAAAGCAATGGCCAACCACTCCATTAATAATGCCAAGAAAGTTGTTGTGTGTGTTTCATTCCACGTAATGACCACGACCCTCTGCTATGAGGAATAGGACCATGAAGAAGTCATTAGTTGTCATCCACGTCGCTGACGGTTGTCCTCTGTCCCTTCTTGCATCAGGAATAGCCAAGGTTCTTTTAACGTCATATTTCTCTCCTGGATACAGTATATAAAAACAATGTGACGCCCACTCGTGGCGTAGCTAACCGTCATTTTTGTCACATCTTTGCAGTCTATAATTTGTGGAGCAACCTTGTAACAAAATAGCTACTGAATATCGTCATTTTTGACGTGATGAAAAAATATAACCTGTTTATGTGCTAAACTCGAGTATGTTTTGTAAACACGAAACTATAATACAAGTATCGACGAAATAATATTCTAATTTGGAAAAATAATAAAAGCAATATTATCAAATAGATTTTAATTCAATTTTCACTTTGCAACGAACGTTGAATCTTTTTTCTGAAATCCATAAAATTAACAAGTTTTTTACAATGTAACAAACATACAAACATAAAAAAAACAAAAGCAGTACAAATCGTGTGCTGCAGCAACCAAAATGATCATAACTCAGCGATATTTCTGCGACTGCAAAAACAATGATTTTCAGTTATCAACTCGGATATAGGTTCGGGCGCTAAAAAGAATTATACTTAATTCGAAAAAAGCTTTCATAAAAATCCATTGTCATGGAAACTGAAGCGACGCAACGTGCCAAATTTCTACTGTATGGGATAAGAGGAAAAAGGTAAAAAACTTGCTAGATTTGATAACAGACAAACATAGTTAAGAAAAATAAAATATTAAATAAATTTTACATCTTATAGAATATTTGCATGACCTAAAGGTTGACTATTAGATAATACTTTTAGAATTAAGTTATCCTATTGTACTTTTTAGCATGTACTTAAGCGGTGGTGGTGTAATGCTTAAGATGCCCAGCTGTGGATTAAAAGGTCCCAGGTTCGAATCCTACTCATGCCACATGAGTTTGTGTGCAAATCTGACTCATGTATAATATTTTCAAACAAGCTTCCAGTGAAAGAAAACACTTTTAAAGGAAACCTGTACACTGGTTGATTACTAACTCGTTCAGCGTAATGACCACGACTATGAAAAAGATTGTACTTTTTACAAATTGTAAAACATAAATAAATAGATGAATATTAAAAAGATACGATATTTCAAATTCGTGAAAAAATAATAATTTTACAACCCTCATTTCGTATTTACCAAACGTGCAGAAATAATAAATACGCGGATTTTGCTTTACACAATTTACATTCCGTATAATGGCTGAAATATATTATTATAAGTCGACAAACAAGAAAGTCAAATTATTTTATTTATTTTTGTAGGATTGTTTGCAGTTTAATAGACAATAAATTATTCGAGAACTTCTTATGTGTAATTAAAATTATTCGTCATAATATTGCATGCTCTTAGAAGATATTTACGTTAAATACGTACAAAAAATATTATAACCTTCGTGGGTTGAGGGGAAAATATTTATTTGTTTTATATTGAAAAATCAAATAGTTACATTAAACCAAGAAATTCTAGCTTGATGTCGTCAACAAGGATATAAGTGCGAAGCCCGTGTAGTAGTTCGAGTTTAACCAGAACAGACAGACAGAGGTGGTATTGTTTGATAATACAGACAGATTGTTTGATAATAAGGATCTAGCACTGAATTACGTACCTAGTGACATGAGAAGTTAATTGCTACGCAATTTTCTTAGCGTTTAATGAAATATTGTAGACCTCTACGAAATGTTGTAGACCTCTACGAAATGTTGTAGACCTCTACGAAATGTTGTAGACCTCTACGAAATGTTGTAGAACTCTACGAAATGTCGTAGGCCCCTCGAGGTGTGTGTGTGGTAGACATACTACTAGTTTAGCCTTCGAAGAGAGATTAAACATGCATTTAAACTATTAGTGTAGTTTTTTTAATTATAACAGAGGACCTCCTTTCCTATTATTACCGAATGACAGCTTGTTCACACGAACTACAAAACGCGTGCGCATACGCAATCTTGACGGAATTGTGACTGGCTGCGTAGACGCGTAGTTGTCAGGTCTTTGTTTCATCCTACGACATTCATAGTAGGATATGGATTAGTTAGTACTATTAAAATCCCCAAGAACATATAGTATGAAGTAAATAAAAGTTTCGCGGTAGATTCATCGTCACGGAAGGTCGATCTGCAATTTTCTTTCCAAGCAACGCAATACGAAGAAGACATTCGATTGACAACTGAAACTAGTATGATCATACACTATTTACTGAAATAGATTGAACTAAATTTGACCCCAGTCTAGCCAGGGAAACAAAGATGAGGTCTAGGGTGTTACACGCAAGCTCAATGAATGCCTTGAAGAGTTCGTGGAGTGAATTCCAAACCTATTGCCGGCTCCAAACTGTAGTCGAACATTTTGCCAAACTTTGGCGGATTCGGTATACATTGCAGGTTTTTCATTGCGGTAAATAAGAGCATGAATACTTTTTGCGAAATATGCTCAACTAAAAATCTACCTTTACTCGTGTAATGCCATATATATTTATCTAATATTATTTATTCGAATACTATATAATTACATTGTTTAAAGCTTACAGTATTTGTCGTCTAATTCTATTTTTGTCGATGGATTTATATCGGGTTTTTGTTGGAATATCTCGAGCAAATAATGCGAATATTGAATAGTTATAGGGTTGTCACCCGTACTATATAATATCGTCTAATATTTGTTAAGATATAATAGCGTGCTATATTTTAGCCAATTGTTATATATTATAAAAATATATATTGTACAAAAATACTATATGTTTACCACTTAATTTTATAAGCTATTAAAGTTTCTAATCTAACACTAGCTGCGCCCCGCGGCTTCGCTCCCGTGGTAATTCCCGAAATTACCACGGGAATTATATAAATAAATAAATAAATATATTAGGACACATCACACAGATTGAGCTAGCCCCAAAGTAAGTTCGAGACTTGTGTTATGGGATACTAACTCAACGATACAATATTTTATAACAAATACATATATAGATAAACATCCAAGACCCGGGCTAATCAGAAAAAGATCATTTTTCATCGTGACCCGACCGGGGATCGAACCCGGGACCTCTCGGTTCAGAGGCAAGCACTTTACCACTGCGCCACCGAGGTCGTCAAATAACATATAACATATAGGATAAAAGTATGTGTACCAAATTTCATAACAATCCGTCCAGTAGATAATGCCTGAAGATGGTTTACTTTCCCATTTATAATACTGGTTTGTATATAATTGGCATCGTCACCAAAATAACAAGCACTTATCAGACTCGTATTGTGTGGTGGTGTGTTTTGGCGTAGTCGCACTGGATAATTATATAACTAAACAGTGCGGCTACGCCAAAACACGTACCTATTAGACGCGCTACAGACGTAAATTGTAACTACTGCAACGATCCAACTCGAATAACTAATCATGGACATCATTTATACGAAAAATAAGTGTTTTTTTTTCTTGGATTACTATGTATAGTATTCACTACACTACACTATGTATATTCTCAGCGCAATTTTGAAATAAATTGTATTTTTCCGGCAAAAAGAGGGGGCAACCCTAGATGGTTCTCGAAAAGGGAACGTGACAGACTGATAATTGTTATGTGATACAAGTAAATACGATTACTGAGAAGACTTGACAGCTGATAGGCAACAACAGCATTAACGAAGAGAGTGAATATCATACAGGAGTCTGATATTTACAACTGTCTTCTATGTCACTCAAAATTTTGGAGCGTGTATTTATATAGTTCAGGGTTATTTCTATAACGCAAGCTCACAGGACTAAAAGCTGTCTTAATGAAGACGTGAAATTGATAACCTGACTTAATCGTCAAAAGTCTAGTACGCATGGGCGATTTTTCAACGCGCGTTAAAAAAGAACTGGGATGGAGTATCCGATCACAAGTAAACACTTTTTAATGTAATTTCGAGCGCCGAGAGTTAGACGGTATGTCAAATGTCACTTAGGTTATGAATGAACTAATAAATGAATAAAGATTTATTTAACTGATCAGCACCTGTGTACATATAGTCCCAAGCTATAAGTGAAAATTTTTTTTTTGCAAAATCTGATACGCATACCCTTTATATTTATTCGGTGTGACCTCAAAAGCCTAAATAATAAATATTATAGTAATACATTAATGTCATCGTGCCGACTTGACTTCAAAGTCGTGAATTAGGAATTAGTATGGAAATAAAATGTAACTTGGTCTTAATTCAGGATTCGTAAAGAAAACAATCAATAATTTTATGAAAAAATTGTATTTAATGTTAATATTTTTGTGTATTAATATAATAAAATTATTTTTGTGTACACAACGTAACAAACTAACTGCTTTTGTTCTTCTTTAACTGTGATTAACCCGTGAAAGTCTTGCGTCAATTTTACCGGTCTTTCAGCAGTGTCATTCACTTTGCTTTTAGCATTGATAGCTTCGTTTTTGCTTCAAGAAATAAAGAATTATTACACCATGAAGCTGGGCACTCTCCGAGAAAACTATCATCAATGTTCAAACGAGAGAAAATAGACTTGCTTGAAGCTGATGTAAAATCTTCAATTTTTTTCTCGTACAACAATCCGTCTAATTCTTCTTTTGAAGATATGTAGCGCTTTTCTTGAGACGAGATACTATCCTTAAACAAATTTGTTATAATTTTTTCTTTACTTTCTAGGCTCACCTCATCGTCAAAAAGCGATAACACAGATACTTCCTCGGTCAAATACCATAAATGCTGAGTAAACTTCTTCAACACTGCTTTTGATATATTTTTATCAATTTTTTCATAAGCTCTCATAGTTTTCAAAAATCACAGATCTTGGTAAGGTGCTTTAACTGCAGAAATGCACTGAATCCATGGTTTGACATAGGATGAAGCGATGAACAAGCAGACATTAAACAGAGCGTTCTTATCTTGAATAGTAATTTTAAATTGAGCTAAGTAATAATATTTTTAAGGAATAGATAGCTCTAGCCATCCACCGAGCTTGGTGCATGGCACCGGGGGTCGGATTTTAATCTTGTTTCCTTCATCTCCGCCTAAAAATATAATTGAGAGCTCTATTAACTCACGATAGTCGTCTCTCACAATTGTTTTCGTCAGTTCTGAGCGATAAAACGAAATTAGATCCTCAATTTCACTTAGTGTCAGGCACAATGCAGTTTTTGCTCGATAGATTTCAATTTTGGTATTATCAATGTTTTTCCAGCTGTCTCGGAATTTTTTAAATAGAAGGATATCTGGGCTTGTTGTCACCTGGCTAATTTTTGCTTCGAAGGCTGATTTGAGTACCAATTCATAGACGTGATGGCGGCAAGTAAAAATAAGAAGTTCTCTGTTGATCTTTCGCTCCAAAAGGACACAAGCGTTGAGTCGACCGGTGTTTGAAGTCGTCGTATCACAACAAAGAATTTGTACTCTTTCTTCGAGGTTCCAGTCTACTATTGCGGTCCAGACAGTCTGCGCTTGCTCATTTCCAGTAGGACTCTCCAGAGGTAACAGATATAAATTCTCAAGATTTTATTCACAATAAATATATTTCCTAAGTTATCTGTAGCGGATATTGCTGCTCCATTGACATACATCTTCATACGGCCGTGTTATTAATTTCATGTTTCCTTGTGTGTCGGCTCTCAAAGAATTCGTGATATTGCACTGGCTTTTAATGGACATCATATTTATCAGTAATATTGTATGGTATTACTGTTATAAATACCTTTTAAGCTCAATTAATATACAGATTTTGTTTATTATTAAATACGAGCGACCCGTCCCGACTTTGCTCGGGTAAAAAATAATATATTATACATCTAATCCAACCTCAGGAATCACGCTATCTATTGATGGAAACTACAGAAAAATCCGTACAGTAAATTTTGAGTTTATCGCGAACAGACAGACACACAGACCTGGCAGATGACAGTTTTATAATATGTAATAAGGATTTAGGAAAAATGCTTAAAGTTTTTATGCAAATAAATCTGAATATTGTTAATGAGTTCACATGGTAATATTAACAAGAATGTAATCAATGTTCAGAAATTAACGAAGTTCAGAGAGAGACGTCATATGGCTACGGGCGACAAAAAATTACTTAAAATCAAGTCTATTGCCGAATTCCCAAGAAGAAGCGGCGCAACATGTACATTTGTACTTGACATTACGATACAACGTATTTTAGATTTTTCATTTCTGTACCATGCCATTTTTTTGACGTGACAACGTCTTAAATTAGGTTGCGGCTGGGAGTCACTTATGAAAAAGTGTAACGCCCGGTAACGTTACGATGAGTCACCGAACGAGAGAGAGGCCCGCCGAATGCCTTGCGTCTCTCTCCCACTCAACTATGATCAGTCTGCCGCGCGCGTAAAAAGACGTTGTCACGTAAAATCTTCGCCCGTAAAACCGACTTTACAGGCAACCATTTTGTACAGAACCATCGGCGCGCAGTCCCAGCCAGCGGTCAGCCTGTTATTTTATTTGCAATGAAATCATGCAGATACACGTCTACTTTTCATTGCATGCTGGCATTCTTGGATTTTGTCTCCGTTTTGGAAAGCATGAGTTTTTGCAGAATGGATTAAATCGATGTAATCGTTTCAAGAACGATGAAGGAACATAAGGAAGGTTTAACATTTCGAATTCAAAGTTTATATGAAAAATTTACAGCGTTTCTAATATCGTACGCCATCTTTAATTTAAATAGATATTGATGATGATGACGTTTTTGATACGATTACGATCTCGGCAAAAGCTGGTGCTAACCCTATTTCACGATCCATGTTCTTGACACACCGGAACGATCGGTCTACTTTCGTCATAAATAACGACAGGATAAAAGGAATGCTTACATATGTATATGTGACCAAATACTTATTTTGTTTAAACGGTCGATCGCGCTGAATCAAAATTTTGTGACTAACAAAAATTCTGTACCCACTAAAGACTTAAGTTACTGGACGTGCCTCGTAGCTTCTAAAATCACGACTCAACGTGCGTAATACAACCAATGAAATTTTAGGCTTTTTATCTCTATCCATAGTTTGAATAACACACTTGTACATAACGCATGATTTTATAAATTTAAAATTAGAATATTCAGACATATCAATACAAACAACACAATGAGAACCGTTGGTTGTTTTATAACAATTGTTCTCGGAAATTGGATTTGGTTACGAGCGGAGTTACTGCTCAGCTGATGATTATCACGCACTCGCTCGTAAACTGTCATAAATGAGCGACAAATGCTGTATGTATGACAGGGCGATGTTGCGCGATGCTTTAATAAAAAATGTTGTGTGTATAATTTGCCTTCTGTTGGTTCTGACAGAAGCGAAAATACAAAAATTTATTGATATTGTCAAGGAGTATTACGCGGGCGAATAGACTTATAATTCTGGATGACAAAGTCCGTGCGAAGAGTATAACAAAAATTGGTAAAGCCGATCCTGGGATCCATGAATTAACAATCGTTGAAGAAACTGGAGAAAAGCTCAGGAAATAACTAGGATGGGATTACTTACTTGTGGCGTAGCAGAGATGGGTTTACGACCACTATTTGTCCAGTTTCTTCTTTTTTTCTTCCCATCTTATTCCAATCTACTGTCGTCGCACCGCGTAGTGCAGCGTTTTGTCACTCAGCTAAGATGCCGGGTAAGTCGTATTATTCGTTATCCGACTCCCGATAACTTATACGGAACGTTTTGACTAAATTATGAACTTGTTTATTGAAGTTTGAAAGTTTGTTTTATAATGTCACTTGCTTGAAACTTCTATATGAAGACACGCTGCCGCAAGGCAACGCCCTTGCCGACTTTTTATTGAATTATCTTATTTATTTAATAGTACACAGAGATACAAGAAAAAAAGTGACAGTAAATGGGAAACATAAGTACAAAAAAAATTATTTTGCCTATAAGAAGAATGCCCATTCATAATAATATAGATATTGTCCCAATCTTTAGATATATAACAATTTTATCCTAAAATTTCCTTAACATTAGATTCCCGGCGCTGTCAAATATTCGTACCTTTATCACAGATATTTGTCTGCGGTGCGGCTCGATTCTGTGGTGCTTAGTGTGGGCTGTTGAGTGTCGTTTCAATAAGGTAATGATTTTATTGACGTTTACGTTATCAACGTACAATTTCGGGATAACACCCGCCCTATATATTCTTCTGTTGATAACGTACAAGGCAACTAATAGACACATTACCATGTCAGCTGATAAAAAAGCATTCCCATTGAGGATTGATGACGGCTGCGGTCGGTTGTAAAATTACAGTCGAATCTTGAAATTTTCTATGTCATATTTTAAACTGTGTCCTCAGGCTTTGCGGCGTAACATCCGATGATATGAGAGAGTTTTTTTTACTGACATAAAACAGTCGCCAACATTTATAAGGGCCAAGGCTTTTCATTAATTAGTATAAGGACTATAGCCACGCCAAATTTCCATTACAAAAACAACCTAATCACTAGAAGCAATAAATACCAAGTTAATGGGATATTTATAGTCGATGGGAATCAGACAGCCCGTAAAGGCAAGTACTGTGTAAACGCGTGTTTACATGAACTTCCGCGCCTAGTAGATTTGTATCTCTCGTCGTCGTCGTGTGTTTCATTCTTGAAATCTGCTCGTAAATAGATAAATCAAGTTTCGATAATTTGTTAAGATGGTGTTAAACTACCTACCAAACAATATTACATACAAAGAGTTGTAAAAATGTCATATTTAAGATTTTTTTTTAATTTTAAATCGTTATCATTATCTCAAAAGTATTTTTTTTTATTTACATCCATTTTCAATGAAAAGGAATGATACAGAAATGATGTATGGAACAAATATCTGTGGGCGAAGTGCGGGTTTGCACATTGCGCCATTGTGACGTCCAGATTAACCAATCAGATTGCAGCGTCTTTGTCGTTGTCGCTGCGTCTCGCTTCGAATCGATGATGAGAAGTGAAATGCAAACCCGCACTAACCCCTCTGATCGTCTGCCGTTTCAGCCTGATTCTGGCAGAAGGGGCAAACACAAAAAATACTGACTTGATGTCGTCAAGGATGATATCCATGACAATGGTTTGAAAATTAGGGATGCCGACGACCGTGTGGCATGTGTGAAGTGGACACGAAAATGTATGAAAGCGAACTCTAACTTGCAACGCTCAATGGCTGCGGAGGAAACCAAGAAACGATCAGTGATATTAATAAGTCGTATTAAATTACACGTGTTGACTAATTTTGACACCAGTTATCAAAAAATACAAAAAGTAATTTTAAGCCCCACGATGTAGACGACACCCAAGGGCGCCTATGCAATAACTATAAAACGCAAATCTTGTCCAATGTACACAAACTCGTAAATTGTAATTAAGCCACTGTCTTTGAAATTCCAAACAGCCACCAGAAACCAATAAAATTGCTATCAAGCGTCAAAACTAAGGCAGCCATGTTGATTATTTTCCTTTGGAACTTTACTGCCTACTTGAGGGGTGTAGTTCGTTAGTTAGTCGTGCAAGGTGACTAAGTAGCTAGGCAACTGATAGGCAACAATAACAGTCCCAATGAGGGTTGAAGTCAGGCAGGCGGCCGGTCTTAAAATCACACCTGAATGTTCAATATCAAAAAGTTTTCTTTTCCCGGCTTCGTGGCGTCACAGCCCCGAAAGAAACCGGGAACACGCAGAGATGATTAAGATGAAATTATGATGAAAGATAAGTAGGTCATTGAACCTGTACAAAGCCGGGAATATGACGGCCAGAAAATAAAGTACGTTCTTGGTTTCTTTCGACTGATGGTAAAACATCCGACGAACTGTCGTCGCCTTTTGTAATTCTATTTTAGTTTCAAAATTATGTATAGATAGGTTTTATTGCGTACAATTTACTAATACATTACAACGACAAAATAACTACCACTGGATTGTGCGTGCATGATAATGTGTTGCAATGTATTGTAATAATATGTATGTATCTGTCTAAGTTTTACTTTTGAGACAACTCGAACATTGCAACTATACTATACTAAACTATACTCACAATCAAAATATCCTAATTCCAACTAATATTATAAATGCGAAAGTAAAGTTTGTTTGTTACCTCTTCACGCATTATCCACTGGACCGATTGTTATGAAATTGGGTACACGGGTAGAAAATAACCTGGAATAATACATAGGATACTTTTTATCCCGATATTCCCACGGGAGCAAGCCCCGGGGCGCAGCTAGTAACAAGTAATAATCACAATCCCACACGAACTCAATTCGTGACCACCCTACTTGTAACTCAATTTAAGTGATGAAGCAGTATTTGGGAAATAGACTTTTTAACGAATAAACTTCAGGGCTCAGTCACGTTTCGATTTTATTAAAACAAGTATATTTGGCCAAATAATCTTGTTTAAGACCAAACTTTGGCTCGAGGACCACAGTCGACGATTTTTTGAAATAACTTTTATGTAGAATATCTTACACAAATAAGATTTCTGTTACTTTGAATTGAATTAATCGTTTTAATTAATTCGTTTTTTTTCATTTACTCAACTAATCTTCTGTACTACTCACACCTACTTATAATATAGTTAAGAGTACGGAGAGGTACCTAGAATCTCATTCTGAAGAACCGAACACTATTCCCGTGGGAAATCCATGAATCCAAAACTTTGTGTAGCTAAATAAATTGATTCGCTTTTCTTTTCAAAGAGTGAAATACTTAATAATACATAATATTTATCGATATTCCATAATATTTCCATTTTAGCTCGTGGCTCTAGCGCTTGGAAGCCCAGGGTGCACGCAAAATTTTGACTACGATTTTATGACCGCCTGTTTGACGTCAACTCTCTTAGGAAACGCTGTTGTTGCCTATCAGCTGTCAAACTTCGTAGTACATACACAGGAGTTACTATTTGGTGAGATACTATTAGGTTCTACTGCTGGGTAAAACCTTTCTCTTTCCCTTAAAAAAAAAACATGTCTTACCAACGCTTATTTTGGGAAATGTTTTATAACATTATCCTGTAATAATTCGTAATGAAGAGCCGTGGTATGCGGAACTCACTTTCGGGAATTCAATTTGTTACATCAAACAAAAAGCAATTGTTCCCGGAAGATTATAATTTTATTTTCTTTGTAAATGCCAAGAAGCATAGAGTACAGGAATCCGCAATGCAACTGTGTCTTTGAAAAAAAATATGCAAATATAGACGTAAGAAGCAATTTATTTCTTCTCATGTCTATATTGGAATATACGTAATAATTTTCGTTAAATATTATTATTATATTTCAATATAAATATTTAATAACTCGATTAAATTAATTTGATCAATCTGAAACAATTTCCAAAAAAAATATTGGTTGCGCCGGTTCAATGACGATATTTGTAGGACTGTATATTTATGCTTTGCAAGTTGCTAATTAGAAAAATAAAGGACGAACTGCCTGGAGGCTATATGGACAAAAGGAGCAGGCAGCTCGTGGATAAGGAACCACCAACCTTTGCTGAGATGCCTTCACAAATAGGTCGGCCGGCGGCGTGCTATCGGGCTTGGTCCGCTGAAGATCCAATTTGCTCTCCAGGCCGATGCTGGAAGTAAACTACAACGCACAAAGTCCACGGTGGTTGTATGGAAGAGTTTATGCACATTCACGGGGTGGTACAAGTGTAATTTCACCAATTTTCGAACATTATTAGCGGGACCGCGCGCGCGAACAAACCGAATTTTTTTGCACAACATTGAAGCGCACGACTAGCGGCGATGATTTCCGAATTGCTTGGTATTGTCTTCTCGCTCACACATGCGTTGGCGCGTTGGTGTGGGAAGGAGACAACTAATAGGAACAGGAAATGTGGGAGCCAATCAGCAACTTACAATTCAAACAAGACCGAGACGTATGGCGCCAAATTCAAAGTACCATATTGGCGCAACCATTCCCCCCGGCTTGAAGGGTTCCCTTCAAAAAAAAAAAAAAACGAGAGAAAGCGTGATGCGAAATTAAATTACTATCTTAAACAACTAACAATACTACTAATAACTAAGACGCGATGTTGCGTGCTAACTATTCTATTGATTAGGTAGGGGACAAAGGCGAACGACTGGGCGTAAATACGTCCCCGTTGTCGTTCTAACGCGAACAACCCTTACGACCCCATTCGACCCGGGAAAAATCTCCTCTACGACACCCATTGGCCAATGCAAAGGAGGTACATTCTCCGTCAACAAAATTACTACTGTACCGACAGTGACAGGCTTAGTAGCGGTTGTCCATTTCTGTCGGGACTGCAACGTATGTAAGTAATCATTTTTCCAACGTTTCCAGAACGATTGGACTAGTCTATCTAACAAATCATAACGAGAGAGAAGATGAAGTTTGCTATTTTCATCTACATCTAAAACGGGTAAAAATTTCAATGGTGTCAAATTTAAAAAATGGGCAGGTGTCAAAGCTAAAGGTTCCGAGGGATCATTAGACAAGGTTCGACAAAGTGGGCGAGAATTCATTACCGCTTCCACTTGAGCAAGCACAGTGCTTAACTCTTCAAAAGAAAGGATTTGATCACCGACAATTCGAAACAAGTGTGTCTTTAGACTTTTAATATTGGATTCCCAGTCGCCTCCGAAATGACTAGCGGCGGGAGCGTTGAATGACCAATCGATGCGATTCTCGGCTAAAATACGTCCATATTCCGTGTTGAAATGTTTAGAACTTAAGAATCCCTGTAATTCAGAAATACTGCGCTTTGCGCCCACATAATTGGTACCGTTATCCGAGTACATATGACGAACAGGTCCGCGACGGGAAAGAAATCGTTTGAAAGCAGCTAAAAAGCTAGCCGTACTTAGATCTCCAACTAACTCAATATGTATGGCACGCGTTGTCATGCATATAAACAAACAAATGTAAGCTTTCGTGGAGCGAACGCCACGACCACGAGTGAGCGTTACTCTAAAAGGACCGGCATAATCTGTACCTGTGTGGACGAAAGGCTTGGTAGATTGAACGACACGACAAGAACGATGATCAGCCATTTCTGGCGTGATATTTTTGGGACGAAGACGAAAACATGGTATGCATTTGTATATCCTGGCACGAATTGTAGATCTAGCCGATAAAATCCAGTACTTTTGACGAAGGATGGACATCAAGAGATCTGGTCCAGCATGAGCATTTACCTTATGATGGTAATCGATGATAAGATCAACAATATGATCTTTGCGAGGAAGAACAATGGGGTGTTTGTGGTCGAAATCTAACTCCGACCGACTTAAACGACCGCCGACACGAATGAGACCATCCTGCATGAATGGCTTTAGACGCCGAAATGCGCGACTACAAAATTTATTTGAATTGATGTTCTTCAATTCTGACGAAAAGTGGAAACGCTGAAGTTCCCTTAAGACTAATATCTCAGCTTTATCCAGATCGGAAGCTGAAATATGCTCACGAGGAGGGAGAATTTTCATAAAACGACAAATGTATACGACACAACGCAATAGTTTCGACCAAGACGAAACTCGACCAGCTAACGACAAAATTGTAGATTCGTGTGTCGTGGACGACACGAACACGAGAGCACTTTTCCTTTCTTCAGGAGGCTCCGACACTGTTGCAGGATTAAAGGGCGCAACCGGCCACTCCTGGTTAGACCCAGACAGCCACTGAGGGCCGTGAAACCAAAGTGGGTGATCTAATATTTGGGCAGGTGTAAGCCCGCGGGACAGACAATCAGCGGGATTGTCAGTACCGGCAATATGAAAAAGATTTTGAGTGTCAACAAAAGACTGAATTTTTGCCACTCTGTTGGCCACAAAGGTGTCCCAACGGTGGGGAGAGGAATGTGCCCAACACAAAGCGACTGTGGAATCTGAGAATGCGATTACCTTATCGAGGTTTACGCGGTTGCAGCATGCCTTAATGACAGCACTTATAAGTTGAGACAAAACTAGCAAAGCGCAAAGTTCGAGACGAGCGAGAGAAACGACTTTACGAGGGGCAATCTTGGACTTAGCGCTGATAAGACTAATCGAATTGCTATTACCATTAGCGACGTGGAAATATACCACACCTCCATACCCCCTTTCACTCGCGTCTGCGAAACCAACGACAGTAACGATACTACTATTGCTCACACCAATGTGACGGGGAATCTTTAATTGACAGAGTAGAGGGAGCTCCTCACGAAAACGAGCCCAGAGCTTAGCAATGTGGGCGGGCGGAGTATCATCCCAATCGCAATTACAGAGCCAAAGCTCTTTAATAAGAAGCTTGGCATACAAAACAACTGGAGCAACAAACCCAGTTATATCCCATATTCTTGCAACACAAGACAGTATGGCGCGTTTAGTACACGTCGGCGACGTAGAACAAATTTTAAGGCTGAACAAATCAGTGTCTGGCGACCAACAGAGACCAAGAACCTTGTGTGGATCGTTGTCGTCGAATTCCTTGACCTGTGATAAACGATGCGATGGTGGAATCGAGTCTAATACTCGCTTCGAATTACTGGTCCACTTCACGAGATCAAATTGACCAGCTTTCATGAGAGCGATTACTTGGGAAGCTGTTTCTATGGCGTCGGCCTCACTATCAAGGCAATAAACCAAATCATCCATATATAGGCCATTTTCAACAGCTTGTCTAGCTTTTGGATAAGCGTCGCCTTCGTCCGATGCCAACTGCTTTACGGTCCGAAGCGCATGGAATGGGCTTGACTTCAATCCGAAACAAACACAATTAAATTCATAAGTCTTCAAGGGCTCTTGAGGCGAAAATCGATACAAAAACCGTTGAAAACGGCGATCACACTCGCGAACACCAATGCGTAGAAACATCTGACGGATGTCAGCGGAAAGTGCGACCGCAAACAAACGAAAGTTAACAATAATATCAAATAAATTTCCTTGTAGATTTTGACCACTATACAAAATATCATTAAGCGAAACTGAAGTGCTAGTCCTAGCACTTCCATCGAGAACGACGCGCAAATTAGTTGTCAATTTGTCTTGTCTAACGACACCATGATGAGGTATAGTATACGAAGGAGCGTGTTGAGATTCCTGAGTATCAGGAGGCGCGAGTGAGATATAACCCTTATCGAGATATTCTCTTACGACAGCATCATAAGCTTGCTTCATGCTGGAAGAAGCCTGCAATTTGCGTTCTAGACAAAGGAAGCGTTTTTCAGCCATCTGGCGCGAATCACCAAGCGAATAAACCTCACCCTTAAAGGGGAGTGCAACTATGTAACGACCATTGGAGTCACGAGTAGTCGTACGACTATAAATTTCCTCACAGACCTTATCGTCGGGACTGAGGATAGGAGGGACATTGACCTCCTCGATTTCCCAAAATTTCCTCACTGCTGATTCTAGGGGATCAGCGGTGCAGCAGTAGGACACTGACGTGTAATCATCTACACGAGCGGGAGCGGAACCAACAACGACAAATCCAAGAACGGTTTCTAAGGCGTACGGCGAAGTGTACGACGGGTGACCTTGAACCTTATTCGATAGCAAAAGGTGCGGAAAAATCGAGGCTCCAATCAGCACGTCGATATTTCCCGGAGTGGCGTATGTGTTATCCGCTAACGACAAGCAATTAAAATTCGACAACATTGAAGTGTCAACTGAAACGGTAGGTAAACGTTCAGTGACCTTATCGACAACCAATGACTCGATATCAAAATGGATATTTGAATCGAAGCGTGAGTAAAATCTAAATTTTACAGAGCCTTGAATGGCTTTAGTTGAGCCTCCGATTCCCTTGACGACAGAAACCCCAGGACGGTTACTGATTAGACCTAACCGTTCACAACAACTACGAGTTACGAAATTACTCTGTGAAGCACTATCTAAAAGTGCACGAACACTATGTTCAGTACCACGCGAATCCCTTACTACAACGCGGGCGGTCGCTAGGAGTACCGTGGTAGGCGAGCGAGCTATCGAGAGAGAACATAGCGTGACGTCACTGGGGCGATCGGTGGTGGTGACGGAGCCAGCGCGATCCGCGGCAGGTGGGCGCAAGGGCTGTGAGGCGCGCGGGGGCGCCTGTGCGGCAGGCGCACTCTCAGAAATCGAATTATCATCGAGCGTGGTGGAGGAAGTGGCGACATTCGATGATGAATTATTATTATCAAAATGTAGTGTGCTGTGATGCGAATTTTGACATTTTCGGCACTTCGACTTCGAGGTACAATTGGATACACGATGTTTGTCACAAAGACAATTTATGCACAAGTTATTTGTGCGTGCGAATTTATAACGATCATATGGAGTAAGTTTTAAAAAATCCGAGCATCTATACAAGATATGTTGTTTCGATTTGCATAGTGAACACGATTGTGATGAATCGGATGTGGTGTTAACGTAAGTATGCGTAACCTTCGACGTAGGCTTAGCTGACGTATTAGTGTCCACTCGACTATATTTCTTTAACTCTGTTTTCGAAGAAGTACGTTGCAATATTTTAATATGTTCACGAACAAAAGATTCTAATCGATCGAAAGTAGGTATATTACAATCACGGTTATCCAATTCGAACAAACGGACAGTCTCGGGATCTAACTTCTTTAATGCGATGAATAAAAACAAAAAGTCGGTAAGATCCGTGAGCCTGAGGTTTTTAATCGCTCGAACAGACGACGCAAAAGTATCAAGGAAATTTTCTAAGTTTTGTTCATTACAAACCGAAACATTTTTCAAATTGAATATTTGTTCTAAATACGAAGTTGCAACTAATCTTTTGTCTTCATATTTGGCCTTCAATGTGCTAAGAATTAACGAATAATTTTCAGCGTACGGCGTAATGCCGGCGCAGACGGACTTTGCCTTACCAGTCAATTTATTTATAAGATAATGTAATTTTTCATGATCTGACAAACTATGATTGTTGTGGATTGTATTTTCGAAGCTAGCAAAAAACAAAGGCCAATTTTTAATATCCCCGTTGAATTCTGGGATTTGAATTGAAGGCAATTTTGGCCTATCACGAGCCAAATATGATACTTCATGCTTGAAGTTGGGAGCCGGCATCGCTGGCGGTGGAGGCTCCAACGAACGTGCGGTTCGTTTTACGCGATAAAACAAACTATCGAAAGATTTCAAAGAATCATAATTCACTACAAATTCCGAATCCAATTCTAACTCTAAATCATGTATGTTATCGACAACACTTCCATATTCTTCGCGCAAAGTATCAATCGAATCAACCTCGCACAAAAACAACGCGCGAATAACCTCATTATCTGAGATTTCTAAAGAATGATCAAATATATCCTGCATTCGAGAATACAGCATATCCTTTTTAGCCTTGAGCTGTTTAAGTCTATTTTCCTTCTTTGGTGCCATTATTCAACAAGCTGTTGTATAATATAAATTCTAAATAAAAGATATAGCAAGAACAGTTTAAACAAACTGGACGGGAGTTAGCTATAAGTATGTATATGTATAGAGTACCTACCTACCAGTCTGCCACTGTACGATAGGTTCGCAATAACAAAATAAAAATAGTTGTGTACCTAGGTATTCAACTAATTACCAATTTCCACAACAACGAATGAACGAGAACGATGTATGTACCTACCCGTCACTCGACCACTAGGTGTAGTATAGGTTTTTAGGATACGACTATCAAACGAGCAACGATCCACGATATTTGTGATAAAGTATACCTACCTACTTTATGCCAATATGCAATAAAGAATAGGTACCTAGCCAAACGAACGCGATACAAGACTACCTACGAAGTGTGGGTTTGGAAACTACTTAGTGCCAAATACTAAATAGAATGCCTATGCAAGACGCGTTAAATCCCTATGGAATAACATTACGAAATTAAACTAGATATGTCCGGTTCGAATGGACCACTAAAATGGTTGCGCCGGTTCAATGACGATATTTGTAGGACTGTATATTTATGCTTTGCAAGTTGCTAATTAGAAAAATAAAGGACGAACTGCCTGGAGGCTATATGGACAAAAGGAGCAGGCAGCTCGTGGATAAGGAACCACCAACCTTTGCTGAGATGCCTTCACAAATAGGTCGGCCGGCGGCGTGCTATCGGGCTTGGTCCGCTGAAGAAGATCCAATTTGCTCTCCAGGCCGATGCTGGAAGTAAACTACAACGCACAAAGTCCACGGTGGTTGTATGGAAGAGTTTATGCACATTCACGGGGTGGTACAAGTGTAATTTCACCAATTTTCGAACATTATTAGCGGGACCGCGCGCGCGAACAAACCGAATTTTTTTGCACAACATTGAAGCGCACGACTAGCGGCGATGATTTCCGAATTGCTTGGTATTGTCTTCTCGCTCACACATGCGTTGGCGCGTTGGTGTGGGAAGGAGACAACTAATAGGAACAGGAAATGTGGGAGCCAATCAGCAACTTACAATTCAAACAAGACCGAGACGTATGGCGCCAAATTCAAAGTACCATATTGGCGCAACCAAATATAAAGTTCTGAAAAAAAAAAAATAGTGCTGAAAGAGCACATCAATCACATAACCAAATTAGGTACTAGCTTTATAATTTTTTCGATTTATGTTATGTACAATAAGACTAATAACTAATGCTATGAAGTCAATCGCCTATCTACTCAATAATTTATTTTTATTCAAATGTGGAAAATATTTGACAACATTGAAGATGTATTTTTAATCCGTGTCGCCATTATAGTGCTCGTATTAGTAAACCAATGAAAAGCCAATGAAAAGAAATGAATTAAGAAATATGGACGGTATGTTAAGGAGTTCTACACGCAATAAAGTTCATGACGTCAAGATCGTATTGCATGGACCACAGCTAATAACTACTTTTAAACTTTCGCGTTGCGTAATTATATGCTAAACAACATGTATTCTTTTTAGAGCCACAGCTCTGGTGGTCACGACCCATGACCATAAGGGTACAACTAAAATGATGATTAGTTTTAGCAGTAGTAATAATTTAATTCTCAGGTTCTTGTACAGTGAGTTTCCACAGGCCTCGTTTATTAAATTTAATAGTCATATCTTCGTCAACGTCTCTTGATTTTTCGAGCTTACTTTTCACTTGCCATCTTTAAATTAACATTTAAAAAAACTCATTGTTTTTGGATGACACGGCCAATTTTGTCCATATATATTTATTTAATTGTAAATTCTCTTTTTGTGTGTACTAATCCTTCCTTGCTTATTATAAAATAAAATCCTCTACCGCATCTGTAAAGTACTCTGTCTGTCTGCGATAAACTCAAAATCTACTTGCAGGGATTTTCACTAATAATAGTGTGAGGAAGGTTTAGGTGTGTAATTTATTATGTTTCTACCCGAGCGAAGTCGGGACGGGCGTAATTGTAGCATAGTATAATAAATTAACACTGACAACAGTTTTTTTAGTCGCCTAAAGACTCACAACTCAACCACTGCAGGCAGTTAATTTTTCAAACAAATTACTTTTAATAATATTCTCAATTTTATAAACGAAAGTTGGAAAGCAGCCAACTTTCACAGATCTTTTGGAATGTTCATAAAATTCTAAGTATATTTTCATAGAATTTCAAGAAGTGGGCCATCAGACCACACGCACATGGAAATTTCCTTAGCATATTTTTGTTATATCGCACATTAATAAGTTCCAAAAAAGGTGAGTTTATATCATACGTGCAAAGCGTTTCGATGATGGATTTGTCGTATATCTATTCGTACCACACCCTCGAATTCAGCCGAATTCGAATGCCTGACTGTTAGCGTATATTAATTAGTACTCAATTATTTATTTACTTCAAGACTTGCTGTTTACGCGCGCCTTCGTCAGCGTAGAATAATTACTTCTGATAACATAATTATATTTTTTGAGTCATGTTTTCGACATAATGGATGAACAAAACTTTCACTCCTCATTATAGTTTTAGGGGATTACTTTTTGAAAAAAAAGTAGCCTATGTTTGAACGGGGGTCTTTAACTACATACGTACTTAATTTCATTCAAATCGGACCAGTGGTTTAGCCGCGAAAGTTAAACAGAAAGAATGCGGTGTGATTGTCGTTGCGTCACAGTGGCGCATTGTGATTGGTTAGCTGCGAATCGTCTCGTTGGTGACATGTAAAATAGCAAAGTCGCACGCAAACAGTTCGTGAAAACCGCTGTGAGTCGCACAGCTCACCAAATGCGCGCGGCCATTAGTACTTTTGTGTCAACTTATAACAACAAACACGTTGTCATGTTGATGTCAAAGTCTACAGGAGTGTGGGCACGCTTTGATTGTCGAGGTTACTGCTACTGTTGTACCAATAACAATACATTGTTTATCACAAAGATCTGCATTTCTAAAAACCATGCATTGATGCTTAATAGTCAGTCTGCATGATGTACAAGATGGCGGAACGATTTAGACGAGTTTCAGCGTGGTTGGCAACAAATGGCTCAAAATTTGTGACCTTTGGAAGACAAAACCCGAGGCTTTTGCCCAGCAGTAGGACACATAATACAGGCTATTAAAAATGCAAATATTAATTCATATTGGTAATATTTTTATTGATAATCCAGTTTTTGTCGATAATTGACGACTTCGGTGGCGCAGTGGTAAAGTGCTTGGCTCTGAACCGAGAGGTCCCGGGAATGAAAAATGATCTTTTTCTGATTGGCCCGGGTCTTGGATGTTTATCTATATATGTATATGTTATAAAATATAGTATCGTTGAGTTAGTATCTCATAACACAAGTCTAGAACTTACTTTGGGGCTAGCTCAATCTGTGTGATTTGTCCTAATATATTTATT
The DNA here is from genome assembly GCF_027563975.2 of Plodia interpunctella. NCBI lineage: Eukaryota > Metazoa > Arthropoda > Insecta > Lepidoptera > Pyralidae > Plodia > Plodia interpunctella. The sequence goes on from NC_071303.1 coordinate 2,306,432, forward strand.
TATTTAGCTATCATTGAAAAAAAAATCAATTGAACACTTTTAATTAAGCACCGTCACAAAACTTTCACAAAACTTAGAAAATGTTAGCAACAGACAATTGAAGGATTGGTAGGTTTATTCATAACACAGTTTATTATAAAGTTGGCTCAATTTGAGAATTTATTAAGAAGCCGTTCGGTGTTAGCGAAATTTTAATGAATTCGCAAACTTTAAACAATTATCTACGTAATTCTGTTTATTGGTAATGTTTACTTTTTGTTTGCGAAACAAGCTGTTTCTATGGTTCCAAAGTGAACAAAGATCACTTATAATGTTGCCATGTCTGTCTGTCGTTTTACTGTTCAGCTCAAAATGTATCGGTGCTCGAAATTTGTAACTTGAGGTTCCGTTTGCAAAAAATATTTTGTTAAAAATATCAAAATTTGGTTCAGGTTTGGGTCGTCTGTTAAATGGAAGTGAGTGAACACGTTACAAAACATATATGTTTTACACGTTAAAGGACAAAAGGATAAATCTTACAGCACAATTAGACGAAAAAATATTCCTCTTGTAAACAGTCATAATAGCTCCAGGTGGGTACAGTATTTATTCATACGATTACACACATACGAGTATGTGTATAATCGGGAATAAACACTGTACCTACTTGTATGTATACTACATTTATTATACAATCTGTGGAAGCTTCGTACCCTTTTTCACATTCCTCATTCGACACGCTTCTAACCCGTTTTTTCCTTACAATGAATAAACAAATTTGTAAAATTCTTTTACTCGTATTTATCGGTCCAAATCATTATATTTTCTAAAAGTTACATTGCATTTATATAATTATAGACCTCTGTGTATATGTGATATATGTACAAAATGGAATATTGGAATCAAATGCAAAACGAATATAAAACAGAATGGTATCTGTGCTTAAATGAACGTACGAAATGTAAATATTAATTAAAATAATTAGTATCTATAAATAAAACAAAATAACCCTTTAATTGATATCGTCATTCCATGAAATTTCCGAATAATTAACCAATAAATATTAACCAACCTCGGGTTTCATAAACGACCACTGTGGGGCTAAGCCTATTCAATTTAAAACATTATTGCATGAATTTCAAATTAAGACAAATTAATGTAGACAAGGCACCTTGTTCTTTTTTGTAACAATAGCAATATAAAATTACAATAAAAATTAATTTAAGAAGTAGAATCCTTAATGCAAAATAAAACCTTAATATTCGGCTACTTTATATGATCTAATTTAAAGTAAATATTGTCGTCCATAGCTACATTTTCGAATGAATAATCTTGGTTACGTCAATACTAAACTACATTGTTGTGCTCAAATGCGAAATTCAAATATCATGCCTGCCAATACCCAAGGGTATTTTGCTGGTAGTTATTATTGAACTGCGTATTCTGAAATCCTCGTGATCATCATCGAACATCTTTTCTATCCCTTTCCGCCCACTGCTGAGCATAGACCTCCCTTCGCGTGCACCACTCTCCTCTGTCCTGTGCCTCTCTCACCCATGTACGACCTGCGACTTTCAATTTATCGTCCGCCCATCTCATTGCAGGTCGTCCCACACTTCCTTCACAAGTACTTTTTATACTAGCAGCCAAAACAGACATAAGGCGCACATGATGGGATTGTAACCGCTTATGGACGCCTGTAACGTTAACACGAAGGGCCATATCCTTTATCTAGTGCATTTTTTAGTTTTCTCTATGAATGTAGATTAAAAGAAATTGTTAAAATGTCATGGTGGCACTTGGACTAGTCTTAACAGTCTACCAGTATGAAACTTTTCTCAAGATGTATTTCTTCAAAGGAAGCAAAAAAAGGAAAAAAAAATTGAAAACACTACTCATCAAGTCACCTGGGACAATGTCAAAGCAAATAGTTGCTAACTCGATGTTAAACGAATATAAACAAAGACCCTCGTAATATGATCACGACAGCGACATTGTCCTAATATCCCGTGGCTCCCGTGGGACGTGCGTTGTAATACCACATGTCATAGTAGTAGACAACTCCCAGAAGGAACGGGTATTGAGATCCATTACGCAATACATACTATAGCGACGGAACTTTTAAAATATTCAGTAAGGTGAAGGTCGATATAGGTTTACGTGTCAGTCAGATATCGGTGCAATTTGAAAAACATAAATTTGAAATAAATGTTTCAAATTTTATGGACTTTCCATAAAAGTAGATTTGTAATTCTACTTGACTAGTATTTAAACTGTTGTATATAACACATATATACAACAGTTTAAATACTAGTAACTAACATGTAACATATATTAAATATCACACACGTTTTTTTACTAAAGTATATAGCTCAGTGGATAACTGAGCTATAGAGTATTTTCTCGGATTCTTCTACATACGGTTACCAGGCAACTACTTTTTAACTTTTTTAAAATTTATTTGTATTATTTGAAATACATATAAATTAACAAAACGTTGGTTTTCGCATACAATATTTTTGTCGTATTAATGCTGACTTGAATCCTCACTAATGTAGGGTGCTCCGGCTTTTTTACCAAAATGTCCGGCCAAACTGACTGGTCTGTCCGGCTATTAGGTTTGGCGACCTGGCAACCCTACTTCCGCAGCCGCTGAGCATCGGAGCCCAAGGTCCACTTTACTTATTCTTATTCTTCTCCACTTCGCATTATCTTCGAAATCCTTAGTAGTCACACCATTGGTACGCATGTCCTTATATCCAAATTGAGCCAGTTCTTTTTGGGTTTGCCCCTTCTGCCAAGCCCGGGTGGAAACGGCATGGCATTTCCTACGTAACTTGCCGGTTTACGCAAGACGTGACCGTAATAGCTTAGGCAGCACTTCTGAAGTTCATCTGTGTATGACACGAACGTGAATACTGCTGCGAATACCGCACTTGGCTGTGGCCGAATTAATTTTGTCTTTTCATCACATTAAATTAAAAATATATATATTATAATCGTCTATATCACACTGACGTTGTCCTTTTTTGTTTCCAGCCTGTAATATGAAGATGTAGGTATATTAGTCCTAATCCAACTTGTATTGTTAGCGATTCAATAGCTTGAAATTACTGTCCGTTCCTCGGCTATTTGTTTAGGCTGTCAGCTATTAACGAAAATGCCGTATCATTACGGGCGTAGCCCGTGTAGCACATTAATGGATCTGTTTTTGTCAATTTATTGCCGTTTGAAAGTGAGAAGTGGTGTTTAATAGTGTTATGTTGGTACTAGTGAAATCTAATTACCTTTTTAACCCCACTACAGAAGGAAGGGAGTTTTAAGATTAACGTGTCTGTGTATCTGTATGTCTGTCCGAGGCATCGTAGCAGCCAAACGGCTGAATCGGTTATAATCGATATAATCGATTCAGCCGTTTGGCTGCTTTTATTCATTCAGCTGAATTTATTCACAATTGTCTAATTGACGACATTGTTCAAAGAAAATTGTACATGCCATTTACAATATTTTTTGAATAATTGGCTTGCGTCATCCATACCTCTAATTACAATAAAAATAAAATTTTGAGATACCCGCTAGACTCTGAAGTTACTTAAAGTTGCTAGAAAAGACCTGATGGTTTCCAAAAGACTGTACACACATTTTTGAAATATAGCTAAGAACACTTTTGATTAATTCTATTTCAAACATAAAAAACTAGATCACTATCGAGTGATCTAGTTTTTTTAACTTCAGAGTCTAGCGGGTATCTCAATTTTTTATTTTTATTGTAGTTAGAGGTATGGATGACGCAAGCCAATTATACAAAAAATATTGTAAATGGCATGTACAATTTTCTTTGAACAATGTCGTCAATTAGGTAATTGTGAATAAATTCAGCTGAAATACTATTTCAAATACTTTCTATTAAAATTCTTTATTTAGCGAAGCGATAACTTGTAATGATCATTATTTATTTTTCGCTAAGAAATAAAAGGCATTGATAAAAAATTAATGGTTACGTTTGTGTGCGGCAAATAGCGCGTTAACTTTCCACTTTAAATTTTAATTTTAATTACGGCCCACCGTCCCTGCGAACCTTTAATCCCGAAGTTTGGAACGCACAAAACGCAGGCATTAATTATTCTCCACATCTGCCATGCAAATTGAAGGTTCTAGAATAAAGATATCCGTGTTGTCTATGGGCGGTTGGATAAGTTTCCTAAATGTTAGGATGGCAACACTCGTCCAAAAAACCATGGGCAATAGGTATTTCAGCCATTTGACTGAGTAAAGTCAAAGATTATAGAATTAGTCACTGAATTTATCAATTTAATAAACGTACAACTAAAATGAAAAGAATAAACAGATAGAAGCTATCAGATTACTTGTACTTACTAAAAAGTATTTGAAAATAAATATATTAGGACAAATCACACAGATTAAGCTAGCCCCAAAGTAAGTTCGAGACTTGTGTTATTGGATGCTAACTCAACGATACTATATTTTATAACAAATACATATATAGATAAAAATCCAAGACCCGGGCCAATCAGAAAAAGATCATTTTCCATCATGACCCGACCGCTCGGTTCAGGTGCAAGCACTTTGTCACCACTGCGCCACCGAGGTCGTCGATTTAATCAATATTATAATGAATTTAATTAATATAGCAAACTAGGTTTTTGTTATCATGTAAGTATATGTTAGTATTTTTTTTTAAATTCATAATCGTAACGTTATAGACATCACTGTCATACAAATTTTATATAAAAATGAAACAACCTATACTTATCCTCCTAGCATACATGCTTATGTGCTAACCTAAAGTTATACAAATTATTGTTTGACGTTAAGTGAAAGTAAATATCTCGTTTAACTTGTTCAAAAATAGCCTAGGTGTAGAAAAAATGGCGTACTTCGCGTTATTTTGCGCAGGTTAAAGTTACCCTCAAAGTTGGCTGGTGCAACTTACTTACTTTAACGTAACGTACTTTAACGCAATGCAACGTACTTTAAAAATACAAAGCAAAATTTCTTGGCGTTCGCATCTAAATACACAATATTAACACGAAATCCAATTTCTAGAAGTAATAGTTGTTTAGTAAACAATTAAACATTCCATTAAGTAGGGGCTCGAGTGTTATACACAATTGCCGCTGTTCAGATGAAATTAACACCAAATTACGCAAGTCATGGCCGTATGTTTTATTTTAATAGTTTTAGTGGAAAACGCTGTGTGTGTGTGTAAATATGTTAATGTAATTTTTAGTTAACTAGCTGCACCCCTGGGCTTCGTTCCCGTGGGAATTATATAAATTAGTAGTTAATTTACATTTCAATATTCTGTTAAATGGTCATGGTCATGTATACTTATTGTCACTTAATATTGTTTTAGAGTACTTAAAACATAGTGTAACATATTATCAACATTTTATTTTTTGTTGAACACACATGAAGCTAATTTTTAAACCATTTACATACTTTCTCGTTGACCCAGAGTTTAACTAGCACCAATCAAGCGTTAAATTGCACAATTAAGTGGGATTAAGCATAATTATTCAATTTATCTGTTTTAGAATTCATCGCAAATTAACAACCGTGTCAAACAGACACACAGATACATTGTTATTAGCATGCAGTTGTACGTGGCAATGAATATCCCGTTTGATCCGTGTCATTATGAAATCATGCATTAATTAATCCTAATTACCATGCGTATCTAATCGAGCCATATAAATTTCGTCTTCTGTGATTCAAACCATGTATATTTAAAATTGGATGTGTTGATAAAATTTTTTAGATTTTTTTATCAATATCCTTATCCTCACATATAAAACAGAGTCCTCTGCCGCGTCTGGTCGTGTTAATCTCAAAAACTACTGCACGGATTTTCATGCGGTTTTCACCAATAGATAGTATGGTTCCTGAGGAAGGTTTACATGTATAATGTATTATGTTTTTTCCAAGCGAAGCCGGGACGGGCAGCCAGTTATATATAAGACTGTCCAGAAACTTAATGCCTATCTTGTGATCGTATGAAGTTGACTTTCACATCGTTATCTCTCATTCTCAGTCCTAAGGTCGTTTCAGAGTAAACTTAACCCAACACTCGATGAGACACAAAATAAATTATTGTTCTATTCGCTATAATAGCAGTTCTATAGCCGCGGAAAGTATATTAAACACATTTTAAATAAAATTAAATACTCAATTGCGGACCCATTTAAATCATTTTATTCTGAAATACAGAAATATATCCGAAATCGTTGAAAGTATAAATGGCCGGTTAAACAGCAGTTAAAGTGTCATATCCCGGTAATATCCTGAGGCGAATGCCACATTTGGTTATAATTCAATCCACGTTTTCTATATACATTTTATGACACGTGAGGAGGGTCGATGAAAGGTAAGGTTATACAGTACATAATAGGACAAGCTAAATTGATCTCTATGGTGTGATATAATACGGCATATTTGCCTTGAGTGTGCTAGGAAAATAGTTTATTTAATTATAAATATGAGGTCAAACAAAAAATATTACCTACTATTTTCATACATACGAATATTATAGCGAAAGCCTTGTAGGTCACGCTTTCGTAGCTAAAACACTGGGCCGATTTTATAATAATTAGGTAATTTAAAATCATTAAATTATTTTTATTATTATTTAAATTTAAAATAAATTGAAATAACAAAAAAATACATTTTAGTTATTTTTTTAATTTAATTGTGGCAACACTGCCCAATTTCTCTATCTGTACTAATTGCTGCTACATTAATAAACACGCTTCGGCTGTAACGTGTCTTTCATATATTTGGAGAAGAGCAACATTACCTACAGTCAGCTACTATGCTGAAAAGAATGACATTGAAAACTGCAGCAATAACAGTCGACATATTGCCTGACACACAGCTACAAAAGTGCACTTTACTCCACTCTCTCATTTCACCGCAGTCGGTGATGACAATGCCGGTGACTGACGAACGGAAAAGTGCGAGTCATGGGATCGCCACTTATGATTGATGAGGTGGAGGGTTGCAGACGGGCGGGAAAACGCCGCGTTTCAAACACTCTATCAGTTTATACTCTCGCGTCTTTTTACGATTTTTAACCAATTTGCGTATTAGTGTTAGTGTCTTTCTCTCTGTCTGCATGTTACCCGTTGCATTAGGATGCGACGCCGTGAAGTCCAGTGTCAGGGCTAAAAACAAACAATTTTGAAGATTCCGTGGTAAATTCAAATCAAAATCAAAACATGATTCTGAAAACTTCAAAAATCAAAAATCAAATCATGTTTTGATTTTGATTTGAATTTACCACCGAATCTTCAAAATTGTTTGTTTTTGAAAAAGTGGATGTGAAGGCCTAAATTTCTGAATAAATTTATGAATATTCAGAAACATTCAGAAATTTAAGTCTTCACGTCCACTTTTTCACGTCATATTCCAAATTAATTGACATTTACCAAATCTACAAACCACTGCATTTCGGATTAGCATTCAGATCAGAAAGAAATTGTTACGTTCAAATCGTATATGATACTTTAGCGATGACCTATGATTCCACTATTGTGGGGTCATAAAGATTTTCCCAATAGATACATAAGATGAAACGAGGACCACCCAATACCGCACATTCTAATATACATACATATAATATATCTTTTGTTGCTGACGTGCAGTACAAGACTATGTCAAAGGGACTAAGTGCTGTCCTTTGAAGAAGACGAAACGCTTCTAGATTAAGGAAGGGCAAGGGCTCAGTCAATTCAATAGACGTGTGAGCTGAATGATAGTAAGGTAAGATAAGGAAAATATTACTTAAATGCCGTATTTTTTTCTTGTAAATTTTACATAAGTTTACCAATTTTTTAATTGGCTATTTGACGGTAAATAATGAAATCCTTACATTATTACGACAGCTACCTTAAATATTACTTTGATGATGACTTATTTCATAATACTAGTTTTTTATGATTGTCGAATTTTTATAAAATTTTTAGATTTTTTTTTAAATGGACTTTCCAACAAACTTTGATATGTTCCTAATAATGTTGTTAATAAAGTTATATAATATTATGTTATATTATAATATATATTAACATATTCAGAATATTGTTTTTTATTTATTTTGGAATCGATAACATAGCTACCTAGCTAGATAACCCACAAAATGTCAGTCCGTTTCTTCTTAACTTAGCACTTAATGAGTTACCGCTGAAGATTAACTTTGTAAGAAACAAGTTAACACCTGCTTTCTAAACATGCTAAATAAAAGTCTACCAAGTAATTTGTTTTGTACAACGACCTCTACGTTTATGGGTGCTAGACTAAACACACGCGAACTTAGGATTCTGTAAAACTGTTCTTTCAAAATTATATCATTTATTCAGAAATCCGACCTTCTCGAGCACATATTCCCGTCATATTTTAAATTTTAAAATTAATTTTAAATTTAATTAACCTTTACAAAAGCTACAAACTACTAGAATTTTGGAATAGCCACTGCTGAGAAGAAATGACGTAGGAAACTCACTTAAACAATGTTGGTCCCTATCATGTTAGATTATAATATTTTTTAACAATTATGGCTAATATTAAATCAATATAGTAATTAATAAAATATATTAAATTAGTATATATATATCTTGACATCTCTATGTGTTCCTGAGAAAATGAGACTTGACAAACGGACATCAAAGTAAGAGAAAACCCAATATAGGATATATTGGGTTTTCTCTTACATAGAACCCTAATATGATATAGCCCAAATAACCTTTAAAATCAATGAAATGTGTAAGATATTTTTTTCTCGTTTATTAGTCCTATTTGTGTAATCTATGGTCCACCCATAGTAATCATTTCCATCACCTTTCCCCCTACTAACTTTTAAAATAAATTATTAACACAAATTAGATTATTTAAGTCCCGTACTTTCTTCTCTCTTGTTTGAATAAATAATATTTCCCAATTCAATTCAAAATATGACTTATGTAAAACTTCTACAGCCCGCTATCGCATAGTATTACGATAGTCTGTCGATAGTTGAAGCTAAATCATATTATCGATAGTATTGCCTAGTTCACGAGCTATCGATATTATCGATTGCTTAAATATTGAGTGATATCCCGGTTTCTTCTGCCGTAATAATATTCTAGGTGCCGACTCTCTGTCCCTATCATCTAAATCTATTCCTTGTTTCTTCTACACTTTCAAGGTCAACTATCGATAGTTGGATTATCGATTTTTCGTCAACACTACTCTAGCCTTCATCCTTATCTGCACCCCTCCGTGACCCACTGCTGGGTATAGACGTCCTTCCGTCTCCGCCAACCATCTCTGTCTATCGTCGTCCAGCCCTAATAAAGGTCAATGTTCACTACGTAAATACTTACCGGCAAACAGCTTGTAGCGAGATTGTAGACTGTGCTATTTAAAGGTCTTGTTAAACTTCAACACTGACTCGCAACATTTAACTACCTGCGCGAGATTGCCAACTATTGTGTAACTTGGCACATTGCTACCAACTTCAGTTTCAAGCTAAAAGTTACATATGTGTTTTAAACCAGTTCAAATTTATATTCACTAGCGTTCTAGCTTGGCCTCGCATGAGGTCATTTGTTGTAAATTGTCTAATAACAGTGAAAATCCATTGCGTGGTTGCGGATGACGCGGGTGGATTTGTTTTATACCATGTAGTGATGGGTCTTTAGACGTTTCGCAACATAAGGGATTTGAACCGCGGTATGAATCGCCCAAGAGCCCTTTTTGTATGGGTTTTTTCACACCACGGTGCGAATAACCAAAACTTGTTTTTGACTGAGGTCATTCGGACTGTAGTGAGTAACAAAGCAGTTTTTTTAATGGATGACATATGACAAAAGTAATGTAGTTTAATGACACATCTCATAGTAATACGGGAACAAAAACAAATAATTTAGATTTATTAGCTCTTTTTCATCTTCACTTGTTCCCGGTTGCAGTCTAAGCTGTGGCGCCATAAAGCCTGTCAGCATAAAATAATTGATCTTTATATTTTGAAGATTCGCCAGTGATTTTACAAACGGTAGACTACCAGACGTCAACCCTATTTATGTGTCCCAAAATCGCTTCGTACGACACCCACGTGAGGATATGGATTGGTCCTATTTTATACAGATCTATCTACATTTATCCATTTATTTTAACTAGGTTTTGTTGTCTTGTAAACTTCAGAAACCAACAAAATTTTATTCATTTTAATCTTATTTCCCTCTCTCTTTTCGCTTGTGTTATTACATTTTATTATTGACTTCTGCACGATCAAACTGTTGTTCGTTTCACCTAAAGGCATCTGACATTAGACAGCACGGAATTTAAAAAAAATACTTCAAGTATCTTTGAAAAATAAAACGTTAAAAGCTTCGGGCTAACACGTCCTAGGTGAGTGCCGTAACGATGCACTACGCAATGCGACGATGTACGAGTGATTACGTACGTTAGTACATTTTATACGGACGCATCGCGAAGAACTTGATATTCTACGACTGATATTTCCAGGCTATATACAGCATTACCTTGCCTCGTTTTTCGCTCACCTATACTTGAATTAAGTTTGTAGACAATCTTCGTGACTTCCGAGAATACACGAATTTACATGGGAACATCGTAAAAGAAATTGGAACCTCACCCGATGTTTTCTCCATAACCGTAAAACGCAGGCGTCTTATATATAACTGACATTAATTTTTGGAGAATTTTTTTACAAACTTTTCCCTAAACTGAGGTTACTCAAAAGGGTTCTCACAGTATATGAGTATCTACTTTACTTAATGATATAATTTTTACTAACTTTTGAAAGGCTTTTATTCACAACTTTCCGTAGAAATTGTAACATGGATTTTTTAAGAACGATGTGAAAAGATTCATTCATAATCGGCAACGTGCGTTTGTGATATTCCTTGGTCACAGGCGTCATAGGCAGCGGTGACCGCTTCCCAACAGGTGGGCGGTATGCCTTTTCGCCCGCTTAGTTGTATAAAAAAAATCTTCACTTCTGAACTCAATAAAAAGCCTTGGCCACAACTGGATAATTTAATTAACATTTATTTTTGACTGGCTGCGTCCTGGGGCTTCACTCCCGTGAGAATATCGGAATTAAAAATACTTTAGGCCCATATTCGTCCAAAAAAACCATCCTTGCACATATTAAATTTTACAATTCGGCTGTGATTTTACGACCGGCTGCCTGTCTTTAGGAATGCTATATCACTTAGTCACCTTGTACGACATGAGGATATATGGAGTGGTTTATTCTACAATATAAATATAAATTCTACAGCAGGCTGTGATCCACACGTATGAAAATGCGCAAAACATTTTTGCTGCTTCATAAAATTTTATGAGGGTTGAGAATAGGGATCCCTATAATTAAAATGAACGTAAACACGTTTTTTTGCAAATATTTTATGCTATATCTGATACTACATCATACTTTTGTTTTTGTTAACATAACATGTTCCGAACATACTTTTATAGCTGCTAGTATTATAATGAGAAAAATTGTCAGTCTCTCTTTCACTATTTTGTGCGATTTTGATGAAATTTGGAGTCAATCACAGGCTATCGTGGCTGAAACTTCGGGCAAAATACACTATATTTCTATAAGACAAAAAGATATTTCAATTTTGTTTACATTCACTCAAATAGACACTTATCTAATTTAAACTGGGATCTATATAGTATAGCTTTGTTATTCATAAAACAGATAAAGCATACCTTACGCTACAGAATGTTTAAACTCGTTTTGTCAATGGTAAAGTGTGATAGTGACAACACATACTTCAACTTTCTTATGAATAATATATACTTATATTATTATTAATATCTTATAGCACGCGGGGTCCGTGGTATCGGAGACACGTCAAACCTTGGGTTTTTTGTACCCACCCCATTGCTTTACTCACCCGCAACGGGAACTCTGGACTGAATTATCTTCAGAATGTCATCTGTTGCTAACCGCCTGTAGTCCTCTAGGTCCCGATATGCTAATCCTAAAAGTGCCAGTCGTTTGTTAGTTGTTAGCTACCGAGTTGCAATAGCACATAGCACTATATGTGTGTCAAAGACTTCTCTGCATAGATGCTACTGAGGGGCTATCGACAAGCTATAATTTTAAAATAGTGGCTGCGCTTTTTATTGGTTATTTTCAAAACTGCAGCCAGCTTTTTAAATTAAAGCTCCTCTATCTATCAGAACTCCTATCTTTCTTCTTCTTCTTGTATCTTTGTTCTTGCCTGTATTCTGCCATAATTTCAGACTTCTTTATATGAACCACACGAATTAATTTCGTCCCACATAACAAAGGAATCTCCACAACTTCTGTACAGTAAAAAGAAAATAAAAAGCTTCAATTATAAAGTTAATGTGTCTGTTCCACGCAGTTATACAAGTCGGACTTCGCGAACTTGTATGAAAAAAGTTTTCAAACGGTTCATTCAGGTATACATTGTGTTTTTCTGGAGCAAAACGCTTCAACGTTTAGTTTTCAGAGAATATGAGTTAATTTAAAAATTCTATTTGTTTCAATATCTGGATGGCCGTCTTTGTAGCGGGAAATCAAGCTGTCAGTGACGATTTGAATTTTGACCACTCGGTTTGAGTTGCACATAAGATGTCCTAAAGAGATCAATTCAATATTTAATCGATATCGACTAACGAATTATACTGGCAAAGTTTTATTTTTATTCTATTTTTTCAAACAACGAAATAAAATAAATTCCATCTGTAACCAATTTTTGGACAAGAGGGTGCTAATTATGTTTTACTGTGTTTCATTTTATTATATTTCTTGTGTTTTTTGTTCTTTATTTAATCATGTCTTTTGATTGTGTTTTTAAATACTGCCTGAATTTATATATTGAATCATATAGAATCAGTAAACTACAGTACTGGAGGTAGGTATATAAGAATAAAACACAAATAAAATTTGAATATATATTTAATCATAAAACAAAAGGACTCATCCATTGTTCAAAACAGCTCATAATTTTGTATTGCTTATCAAGAATTTCTTTAAAAATCGATTTCCACATTTTAAAAATTACAACCCTCTTGCATCATAAATTAGATTATATTATGGAGATATGCCGTTTTGCGCACCGATTCGAATACTACTAATTATAATAGAAGTTCCTTCATTATAAATTCGACAAACCAAATAGACCATACCTCTTCTTAGCTCAACGCGCTTTAGAAAGAATATATTGTAATTACTACCTGCGCTTCGGAGCTTCCCGTGGGAATTTCGAGATAAAAAGTACCCTATGTGTTATTCTAGGTAATATTCTACCCATGTACCAAATTTCGAAACAATCGGTCCAGTAGATTTTGCGTGAAAGAGTAATAAACATACACACACACATACATCCTCACAAACTTTCGCATTTTTAGTATTCCTTGATTAGAACTCAACTCAATTTTGAACGACGGTATTTTAAATTGCAGTGCGCAAAACAGAATATCTCAATTTAACCAAAACTTGATTTAATATCTTCAGATTTCATACTTTTAAGAGTGAATAAAACATATCACATATAAGGTGCAAAAACTATCTTTATACTATATTTATACGATGTGGTAAAATACGGTGCCTTGGGTAGATACTTCATATAATGTTTGGAATTCATATTGTATCACTTCTAAATAAAATGGGTATTCGGAAGGAGGTTATTGTTTATTACATTGACGATATATTTTTTTAAATCCATTACCCAATGAGGTAAGATACCACTTCGTATGATCCAATTGTATTTTCATATTTTATTACCCCGGTATAACATCATTTTAAGACTGATTTTGTCGATGTTTCATCTTCTTTTCCAAAAAAGAATAATTTACTAATTTTGTGCAAATCACAGACACATATCTACACAATCGATCACACTTTAGATTTAAGACAAGTATCTAATACATTCAATATCAAATAACGACTTCTATTGGGAATTCCTACAAAGAAAATGTTACAGCTTCATCCTTAAAGTGCAACTTCGCAGATTCACCAGCTAATATGCAAAATCTCTAAATGTTCCTTTAGTCAGAATTAGAGGATTCGTCTTGAATTCGTCGTTGGTTGCTCCAGTCAACTTTGACGTTAACTTTAACCTACGCAAGGTACACAATTTTTAACATTCACTCGTCTATTAAAAAAGCCGCATCAAAATCCGTTGCGTAGTTTTCAAGATCTAAGCATGTATAGGAACTGACAGCGGGAAGCGATGTTGGCTTATACTATGTAGTAATAATGATATTTTGCATTCACAAAGTAGAAAAATGTAATAACATAAAAAAACATTTGTGGACAATACATTTGTGGATAGCAATTAGCATATAAAAGAGGTCGCATTTGAATAAAAAATAAAATTGCACGTTTCATTAGAGTTGTATACGTTCTAAACAACGTGTTTTATTATCCAAAATATGGTCGCTGTAACTCATCTATGTATTTAAAACACGTCCTTTCATACATATGTGACTTATCGCTAGCTAAATTCAAAACCTCTAACCATACACTTAAATTTATTTATAACTAATTTAAACGTATTGCTTACATTGACTCACATTAATATTTTGACACTTCATAATATACAAATTCTTTACCAAATCACAGGCACTCGGAAATGTCGATAAGGGATACAATTACACTATAGTATAATTATGTGAATATTACCTAATGAATTTTAATATCTGCAATTCATCTCTTGGGCACTAATTTTACACAACTAATCACACACTAACACTTCTTTTATTGGAATTATTAATATCTCAAATAGACATTTAATTTTTTTTTTGTTTATGAAACTTTGTTGTTCTATGAAAAACAAAGTAACAAATAGAAAAATCGTACGGTGCTAAAATAAACTTACATAATCAAACCACATAACAAATATTAATATATAATTATATGTATATATAGATAATACATAAATATAATTTAATATAGCATAACTGTTTATATTTGGGTCGTTAGACGATTGGGACGGAAAGAAATTTAGCCACGGTGCCAATCGCCCAGCCCTGTTTTTGATTAGGTTGAGTTTAATGTTTGGCCGACTGGACTATGGTGTGTACACAGAATTTATATAAGGGCCCATATCATATATGTCCTAACGGAATAGAAAAAAACATAGTTTTTGTGTTCCGTCCCTGTACTTACCGCCTAACCACTCTTATATTATATTTACTACCATAGTTATTTCAAATATGTAAATTAATTTATTATCTTTGTGTTTTAACCCAATACAATTTGTATACAATTAGTTACAATAAAACAGCTAAACAACCTTTTTTACCATTTTACCATACCAGTTATACAGAAAGACTAATTCTACGATCTTCATCTCATCGACTTCATAAAAATTACAAACTATATAAAAGTAATTTTTGGTAAACTAACAAAAAATACTTTTTGGTAGATTTTGTCATACATTTTTCATCTCAAATATTTGTCATTTTTTCTAATCGTCTTATGGATTTTATCCCTGTTTACCATTGTTATCGTTTTTATTATTACTTCCAGAAATTCATATAGTACAGTCAACAACACACAAACCTACGCAAAACTATTGAAACTTTACGTCTATATTAGGTCACAATAAAAACAAAAGTGGGAAAAAATGACACAACACACCACACCACACACCTGTGTAACGTTATTATTAATCACGACAATAACAATTTAATTTCATAAGTTCCTTTCGATTATTTTAATCGTAAAAGAAAATTAAACTATAATTCATAAAAACATTTTTGTCAATGTTATGATCTACAATATTACAGATCTAACAAGTATCCTGTTTAAATATTGTTACTTTTAATAACTAATATATTTTCTTACTTAATATTACAAAATAAAAACAAATAAAATTTAAAAAAGCAAATCATACCGCGCCAAGCATTTTAATATAGTTCGTAGCGTCTTCACGAAGCTAGCTACAAAGGAGTTCGTAGCAAGCTATATTCTACGAAAGTTAATTTTATATTTTCTACTCATGATCATGACATATGTATTGGTGTCGACCATTTACTTTTTCGCGGACATTTCAATATAATAATGTAATTAAATAATTTATATTGTATGAACTTTCAAAAAATTAGTAGCAATAATTAAAATAAGTCTACTATTTTAGCAATTAGAACGTAATAAAAAAATCTATCGCTCCTGACACAAAAATGTTGTGATTAATTTAGTTAGTTATTTTTAACTTAAATACTTATAACTATACTTATAACACATTTTTTATAGAAAAGGATCAATAAACTACTTCTTGAAGATTGAAATCGAAGATTGTTTCACGTAAGATTCTGAGTAACAAGAAATAGGGTAGAAATATAAATCGGCTTAACCTTTCTACCTATAATTTACAGGACTATGTAGTAAAAAAATTGAAAATTGTGCTCTGAGGTCAATTAATGGACTTAAGTCTTATCTAAAGGTTAGTAATATTAAGCGTATTTTAGTTCAGTAGTCGTTTGATGTGCATAGTATAGACTATAGACAATTTGAGTAAAAAATAAAGTCTATCCAAAAATATTGGGCATTCTTTAGAATATCTATGACTCTCATATATGGGAACGTCTCCAGCGCCGCACCTGTGGACAAATACACGTATATTGTTATAAGAAGAAGAAGGTTTGACACGAAAAATTTTTGATTATGTTCTTACAGCTACAAACTACCTACTAGCACAGTTAAAAGAAACGCGTTGGAAACTCATTTTATTCCCCATCATGGCAGAAGGGATTTTTTTTTATTTTATTGCAAAAATACTTTGAATATTAGACAACGTTAAAACTACTAGAAAATATGTAACATGCATAAAGACGCACACATAAACACGTAGTGTCTCCAATTTCGAACTACATCAAAAAAGGTACGTCTCTCGTGTACCATAATATGTGTACATAATTGGCACGCCGCTCTTATCACATATTTTTGTTAGAATGAAAATGCGCAGAATTCATAATGCGGTCACAAAATAACGATAAAATAGAAATGACGCACCAAATTTCATTCCAAAATAAATCAGGTGAAATTATTCATTTAAAATACATTAAAGTGTGTACGACCACGATCTATATGTAGAATAAAAATATTTACACTTTTTACCTTCGAATGAAATCATTGATTTGTTTTCTTTATGTTTTCGCTTTATTCGTAAGTTTTGCAATCATTTGTCATAATAATGATGAATTTAAATAAAAATTCAAGCCACATCCTCCCCGTATGAAGGAATCAAAAGTATGTATATTAATAGCCAACTAATTTAAATAGCCATCTTCTTATACGTAGTAGTTTTATATTCTCGTTAATTTGTAACAGTGTTGGTAAGTTAAAGTTATAACTAAGGGTAAAAGTTAATTAGTTCTGAAAACGTGTCAGATGTAAGCCAACTAGGTTCTCCTAATGAACGTAACTCTAAATATAAATTTAATTTTAAAGTGTAAGAATTATGTATTATATGAATTAATTTGTTTCAACTTTAAGGGTGGCTTGCACCGTCAGCTTTGACATTAACTTTAACGTGCGCAGAAAAAAGGACAGTACATCATTTTGTCTAAACGTCTGCGTCATTTTAACTAAAATCAACCTCAAATATGACGTACAACCCACTCTTACTTAATTAAAATTAATCAAGTTATTGTGATTTCAAAAATTCACCTGAGTCCATAATACAGTCTCGAACTTAAATATAAATATATTAAGGAAATAAATAAATATATTAGTACAAATCACACAGACAACTTATTATAGGACTAACTCAATCTGCGCGATTTGTCCCTATTTATTTATTGTCATGAATATTGGACAAATAAACAATACATCTATATTCCTTACCCGCGATATCAACTGTTAGAATTGAGTCTGCGTCGGAGTCCCGTCGAATGATTCCTCGTTGATCAGTCTCAGCTTGACGGACTCCCTCCTCAGATTATAGCTCGTGGAAATATGGCAATGCTTCACATCCACCGTCAACAGATCCTCATTCAACTCCACGCCACTTTTCTCTACATCACCAGCAGCACTCGGCTTCCTCTTGTGCCTAAAGGAAGTCCCTCTCTGACTGCTCGACCCTAAGTAACTGTCCGTCGTGGTGTTCCCATTAAACGTCTTCTCAGACTGACCTACGCCCAACTGCTCCAACTGAATATTCCCCCTCAATTGAGCAGTAGTATCTATACATGGAATCAACTGCTTAAACTCTTTCCTGAAATTCTCATTCATCCACGCGTAAATAAAAGGGTTGTAACACGTAGACGACATCGCGATCACGTGCCCAATGAAGAAAATTAGGAAGTAATATTTCAAATGTATTGCGTAGATGTAGTAGTCGTTGCATAGATTGATAACGTTCAAAGGGAGCCACGACAGACCAAAAATCGTGACCATAGCAATCAACATTTGATTCGTTCGGCGTTTCCTATTTTTCTCCAGCTCATCTTTTCTAGAATTTTTACTGGCAGCCTTAGCTTTGGCCCTGTCATTCAGTTTCAAGCTAACACAGGTGTAACAGAAAGCAATCACTATGAACGGTAGCACAAATTGCATCACCGACGTCACAGAGCCGAATATTCGCCTCAATTCCTCAGTCGGCCACGTCTCTTCGCAGAACCTCCCAATATCTAAGTCGTAATAAGTCATGAATATTGCATACGGCATTGTCACCGTGATAGAAAAAGTCCATATCATTATAATAACTGTGATACAAGTCTCTATTTTCATCCTCGGGCGAAATGGGTATATTATTACAAAGAACCTATCGATAGCTATAGACATAAGTGTCAAAGTGGATATGTATACGCTGCACCCTTGTGCGAAAGGCATTATGTGACATAAGAGAGATCCCCAACTCCAAACTCCGCGGAAGGAGTAAAGAGGGGTGAAAGGGACGGCAAATATGCAAAGTAGGATGTCGGAAAGAGCTAAATTGCTAATGAATAAGTTGGTGACAGTTTGCATTGCCTTGTTTCTAATGACGACGAAGCAGACAAGAATGTTTCCCGACAATCCCAATACGAAGATGGTTGTATAAATGACGCAGAATATTGCTTGCACGCATTTGTTGTCGATAATGTTTTCAAAGCCAGTGAGGTGGACTGTAAACCGATTGTCTGTGCCATTACGGAGTTGGTCCGATACGTTGCTTGCGCTGAAATTCAGTACGGAATTGTTCATTATTCCCTCAAGGTAGTCCGGTAAAAAGATAACAGTTTATTCTTGGTTTTAAAATGACAGTTTTACGAGCTGAGTCGATGGAATTTATCGTCCAAACCTGTAACAAAGGATTGTATTGTTAATGTTTATGTTTCGTCGGAAAGTTCGCGGTTAGATGTTTGGGCGAGTCTTGTTTGGCGGGAAAACAGCTGGAACGACACGGATTGTGGCAGTAATAAACAACTCGACCTAAAGAAACACTGTCAGACTGTGAAAACAAAACTCAGTCGAAGAGAACAAATCATTCCTTAGTCGTATTAGTAATTTAGGTACTTTTCTAAAACTTTGAAAATATTACTGTTTCTCTTGGTAAAGTTGGGACTGAAGTTATACTTTATTTATAGTATTTCTAATTTATAATTCCAAGTACAAGAAAAACATTTTCGTACAAGAAAATCATTTTCGTGGTGAAATTACTTTCCCAATACTGACAATGTCCTTGTTCTCCTAAAATAGCTGTTCGATATATGGACAACTTCATATAGAGTATTAAAAAGAAAACGTAATAAAAAAAAACTACGTGTAACTAACTAGTTATATGTAGTTTTACATAAATAGTTTTCTGATTAGAATGGAAACTTCCAATAACGCCGTTGGAGTAGACAAAATATGTTTATTGAATTGAGAGATTATCTTTCGATGTTTCCTTCACATATAGTGCAGTTTGAAACGTTGATGGTCAAGTGGTTAAAACAGCCGGTAATCGAAAGGTCCCAGGTTCGAATCCTATTCTTGCCACATGAGTTTGAAAACCTCAGATTTTTATTATAATCTCTTGTATAGTAGGTAGTTTTCATTGATCACTACTTGTGACGATGAAGGAAAACATCGTGAGGACACTGGTTGACAATTGAAGTTCACTAGTGTGTATACAAGTACTTGTCATAATATATCGGTAGGTAGTGGTAAAAGTCGTTGCATACAAAATCTGCGTTGTCCGTCGACGTACGTCAAAACAATGGAGTCGGACAAAATAATCACATTGGCAGCGGCATCAATAGCATTACCAAGGATGATTGACGTCAGGCAGGTGGCCGGTTGTAAAATCACAAGCCGAATGAGAGAAAGATATACTTTGTAAATACTTTCAACCGGTAAAAATGAAGGTAACAATTTTTTTTAAAGGAAGCAACATGCTTAAATATTTTCAGAAACTTTTATCAGGCTCTGGAATTTAGTGAATACGCTAGTAAACAAATTGTTTGACTTCTTACTAAGTTTATACTTCGATTTTATCAAGCTTATGTTGTATATATTCAATAAGGACAAAAAGTACCCAAAAGTATATGGTATTTCAACATTTACTCCAATCTCCGTAAAAATAAATCTTATGTTTAATTTTTAATCTACTTACCTATATCCGATGTTCTCTTTTCGTGCAATATTTATTTAATTTTTTTGTCGTTCCAAAATTAAAATGTAAATACATATACAAAAAGGGACGTGATTCGATTTATTATTATCCATTTTGCGGTCTAATTAGACCGTTTCTATCCAAATGGATTCCACGCATGATCCTCTATAAAACCCTTATAAAGTACCTCATTTAATTTTGTCCTTACTTTAATATGAATAAATATAAATTCTATTCAAATACTCTTTAATTTAATAAGAAATTTAGGCATGCTTCGTATTACCCATTATTACGGAGTCCTGTAGGCTTTAGCCTTTTAAATGTCAAAATGTATAAAATCGTCTCAATCTCATTTATTGCCTCTCATAGTTTGTTCATAATAACTTTATTGCACAATAAAAGTACATAAATTAAAATTAATATAAGATCTATCTTATATCCTAGAGATCTCTATATCTCTAGGATAAGTCCGCCGTTCTGCATGTATATAAAATTTTAGAAAAAAAAGACACCTATTTCCAATAATAATTGCAATTACTACCTAGTAACTTTATAATCCTAGAATAAACTTGACAAAGCCGTATCAATTTTGCCCAACAGTTATAAAATATGATCAGTGTTAAAATACAATCAATATGAAGACCATCCATTAATCGCCATTACTAGACTTAGGAACTAATTTGTTAAACTGAAACAACTATGAGAAACAACTATGGCCATGACTCACAGAGCACCCATTTGATCCTTAGAATAATTGTTGAATGTTGATTTATAAATAAAGTGTATATTTTTATGTAGGTAAGTTGTATAATGCTTATATGTAAATTCAAACAAAAATACTTCTTTACAACAGGACGCAGACACAGCGGAACCTATGTAAAAATTACTGCATTATGTGAAACTCCACCTCTAAGGAAAATACGAATGTCACGCGTGCATAGTAAGTTGGTGATAAAGCAATATGTATAGAGAATTAAATCATGAACAAAATGTCGAGCATCAAGTATATTTTAAAACAGATTGATCTATTCGAGCGCCACTCGGCAAACAAACACCTCCGATATTCAAATTAAAACGAAATCAACTCCCAAATTTGCATATGTATGACGACAGATTCTGCGCTAAAACTGGCGAGGTGCCAGCTTATCACACGTGATGGCAAAATGCCGCTTATTTTCCGTTGGTTCTCTCTCTCTCTCATTTGAGCAAAGAGCCCTAGAATATACAGCGTCGAAGCCCAGGATCCGCTATCTTACTTAATCATTGATATTTTGCCGTGACAGACATATACATTTTGCCTTTTAATATATAAATCTTTTTATCGGATGGCGGAACCGGCGAGACGATATATGGACTTCGCGCACACAAAGCCTTACTTACACACATAGCCTGTAGCCATGAGTGAACATTTTTGAACAGCCTGAGGGTCAACGACAATAGACATTATATTCGAAGTTTCCATCCCATCGAATTCTTACGAACTATTTGGTATTTGCCAGTAAATCATGTATATGTAATGTGCCACGTATCAATAAATATGCTTTTGGAAATGTTGCCGTCAATATGTATTGTGGCTGCGGAACTATTTGTTTGTTGGACTTTGTTGACTCAATATAGATACAGATACTAGAATAGACTGTTCTTCTGAGAATTAAGACTGGGTTGCACCACTCAAGCTATGACGTTATCTTTAACCCGCGTAGAACAAAGAAAAATATGCCATTTTATCCAAACAACGACTGTAGTTATTTCAATTCGATTATAGTTGTGTCCTCATATTACTGGTGACCGGTCCATGCTATACGCTCGATTACACCTAAATACTTACGAATCACACTATATATTGATGAAAACAGTACAAAAATATGTCCATTTAATAGAATTTCAAGAAGTGGGCCCTCAGTGACAAGCACATTCGTTATTGAGTTTTTCGCGTACACACAGAAACAGACGCAACAGGGCAACTTCTTTTTAATATATCTAAGGATAGTAATGAGTATACTAATGAGCTTTTGATGAGTAATGGCATAAGGATAATGTACTTATACATAGTATATTTTATGCTGAAATGACTGAGGATATAATAAAAAGAGCATACGGAATTGTTAAGAAGAAATTATGAATGCGGAGCTTGGGCTTCGACGCTATACGGCTGAAGAAGAACTTGAAATACGCAAGGTTGAGTGACGTTTGCTAATTGCACACACTAATACCGCCGCCTTTCTAGTTGCATTTCGAGTATTGCGCGAATAAAAGCTTTTATTCCTAAATTAGATTAAATTTCTGCCGCCTGATTCGATCCGATGTCGAGTTAATAATTCGATGACTATATTGATTCTATTGACGTGACAAGAAATGCGAGACATTTAGATCACTTGAAGGCTAAAGATAAATCGGAAATGCCATCAGTTTTTATTTATACATAGACAGACATAATATACTAAGAAAACCTACAATGCCCTACGAGTCCAGTTTAACAACGCGTTTAGGGTGCTGATGGGGTTGCCTAAATTCTGTAGTGCTTCAGGGATGTTCACGGAAGCTCGGGTTGACTGTTTTTATGCAACGATGCGTAAAAGGTGTGCATCCCTGGTACGGAGGGTGCGGGCCAGCCCCAACAGCATCCTAATGATGGTGGCCAGCAGACTGGACTGCACGTATGTTAATCGCTGTTGTGCTGTCTCACATGGGATAGTACAACAGTGATCAATGTTATTTATTATTTATAACAATTATTTTTACTAACATTAGGTTAAGTCAAATGGAATACTAACAAAATGGATTGTGAAGTCTGAATAAAAACTTATTATTATTATTATTATTATAAATCCAAAACACCTTTATATTAGTCAACATAAAATTACAAAGTAAAAACTAGGATTAGAATTAATACAATGTCAAATTTGTTAAACACTTTTGCAAAACAATAATTATTAAATATAAAAAAATTAATAAAAAATGTTGGTAGAATAAAATCATTATAATAGTGATACATTAAATAATGAAATTAATAGAATTTAAATAGGTCAATACATTCCGAATACATACACTTATACGTCGAATATCACGTATTTATATATTTAGAAGACGGATCACTAACAACGCACCTATCCTACTAATGTTATAAATGCGTAAGTTTGTGAGGATGTATGTTTGTTACTCTTTCACGGAAAATCTACTGGACAGATTGTTATGAAATTTGATACACGGATAGAATATAATCTGCAATAGGTATACACATAAGGTACTTTTATCCCGAAATTCCCACGGGAAAGAAGCCCCGGGGCGCAGCTAGTAACAGCATAAAGTTTAAGTAGGAGTTAAATAGATTAATCTATCTATTAACATATTGTCTGAAGCTATTACACTAATACCTACATTAAACCGCCTAAACACGTTCTCACTAAACCCTTAACTCCACTGGGACGTACTCCTAAACTGTGTTTAACTGTGGTTTAACTAGCAAAGCAAATTGAACATAGTTTTCACACAGACTCTGCCATGCATACAAAAGTAAGATTGTACGAACTTATACCATAACTTATAATAAAATAAAGTCGCTTCCCGCTGTCGTTCTTTCCCTGTATATGCTTAAATCTTCTACGCAACGGATTTTGATGCATGCTTTTCAATAGATAGATTGATTCAAAAGGAAATTTTATGTGTAGGTATCATTTATTATAGTTTACCCGAGCGAAACCGGGACCGCCAGTAGTAGAATATATTTTTTAATAATACCAACACATTGCAATTGAATGTATCTATTACTTCTTTTTGTGAGAGGGAAAAAATATTACTTAATATTATCTATATCGGCTTTTCCGCGATTCTTCCCACCACTCGACACGAGATACAGGTTATCCCTAGTTCAGTGAGATATTCCCCGTAGCGCACCTTTTAGCTGTTGCTGAAGGTGCACTTCAAAACGGGTGCTCTTTGAGGAATACCTCAGATCGATGGTAAGTTTCTGAGCTAAAGAACCAAGCATTCTTTGATATTGTACATAAAAGGTTCTACTCGTGTAGAAATCTAGATCGTAGTAACTAATACTGAGAACTAAACAATGTTGAGTTAAATTTTTTTTTTAATATGGAAACTAATTATAGCACTGACGGCTGATTTGAATCATTAACTTCTAATCTAATAGGTAAACTAAATATTAATTAACTTACTTCAATTCTCATTAAGAAGTCCTATTTTCTGTTAATAACATGGAAAAGCACTTATAATGGTAAATTTGTGACACGTTATATAACAGCTTGTGTTACAAAAACATGAAAACATACTGGAAATATAGTTGATTAGTGTGTAAATATATGCGCCCTAGAATAAATAATCTCCACATCGTGGATGTTGTAAGAAGCAAATAAGTCAGCCATGGCAGCTGACTGACAACAATAGCACTCCTGAAGAGGGTTTTAGATTTATTTTTACCTGGGCTTGGCAGTGTCACTGCCCCAAATACAACCGGTAACACGCGAGGATTATTATACCTATCGCTAACTGAATGTAAGTCATATCATCAGCTGATGTCATGCCAATCTGATCACAATGGCGGGTCAATAAAGATTCGCAACACTATTTTCAATTCTACGCCAACGTAACAAGGTTCACACTTCATTGGGTTCATATTTTATGGCCCACTGATCGTATTCCTATGAGAAATGCTGTTTATGGCTTTAAAATGACTGCTATAACCATAAAAATTTAGCGTGGACAAAAATCTACGCAATTTTATTTTCTCATGAAGACATGTTCAATAGTACCTACCTATTTTATGCAAGTTTAGACAACCTAAATATGTCAGCCCTAAATATTTCAAGATTTACACTACGAAATACATAACTTCAACTAATTACTTAGAACATATAAAATCTGCTTATTGCATGTTCTGACATAAAATATGGATACCCGGTTACGAACATCTGTAGGTATTAGCTATGTATCTGTGTAGTGAAAATGACCTTTACAGGCACGTGTGATATTTATATAAAGCTAATTTTGTAATTTCTACCCCTATTAACCCAATATATATATATATAGAATACATCCTAATATGATTTAAAACAATTAACTGTACATTAAAATCAATTAAAACAACCGACATATAACATTTTTAGGTTATTAAATGTTACACACAAAAGATTTTGGGAGTTTGATACTTACAAAAAACGAAGTGAAGATCGTGGCGAAAACGGCGGCATAACATGTGACGTTTGCATGACACAAAAAAGAAAAAGCTAATTCTAATGTAGAATTTGTAAAATTCACTTTGAAAAAAATATTTTGTTTTTGGCCAGAACGCGAGGTGTTTGAGCTGTGTGACATGCGCAAAGTGGTTCCGCGCATGCGCCTTGGACCGGACAAGGGATGGCAGGCAATTATTCGTCTGAATTTCCGACTCACCGCGCTATATCGGAAATTTTTAGGGTTTGCCCCGTTTTTGTCGCGACAGGGTCGACATTCTTACACGTTCTCATGACTGTGATTTCTCTACTGAAAACGACATTTTTCATTCGAATTGGAATGTTAATTTGTTTGTATCTTTTTTGTTTTATTTTTTCTAATTAGTAATTATAATTTTATTCACAATTGACGTCGTTTTCTCAATGCTTGATAGGTAGTTCTTCTTCTTTCAACACCTGTCTGTAACTGCTTTGTCCACTACTTTTTTCTCTCTCTCTGAAATCAATAATACTTTTTGCAATAACTGAGTATTTACAGAGTATGCCACTCTGTGTAAACTCTATAATTATCCAATTACTATACAATAAATAATGTCATTTATCACTACATATTATAAAAACGTCGCCATCTATTTCTAAGCTAAGACTAAGCTAAGAAAGCTTACGACGCAATACAGTTTTCACTGTTATGTAGACAATTTATTCCCGAGAGGCGTCGGACATTTAATGCTGTATAAATCTTCGTGAAAAAATATATATTCACTATATATATATATATAGTGAATCCTTATTTATATATATATATATATATGAATTCTTGATGTAACCTACGTAGATACGTAGGTTGTTATCAGTAGATACTGACAGTGTAATTTCCTTTCAATTTTCTAAAGAAGTCTAGATTAAAGAAACTTTTAAACCAAGAAATACTCAACAAACCTTCAAACCTTTGTCATGTTAAAATTCTGCCTTCGAAGAAAACTCATTAATCTTATCCATGAAAAATTGCAGCTAAATCCGGCTGTCGCGTCACAATGAAGTAGATTCTATCGAAGGCTATTGATGTAAAGACTTCCATTAACAATCATTGTTTCCGGAAACCTGGAGTTGACAAGCAAACTGAATGGATATCGCGATAAACTATTTAACACGTAAATACCTTTCGGCCGTTAAGGAAATCCGAGTTTGCAAACTGGTCCCCTAAAAGCTTTTATCACTTCTACATACGTAGATACATAATGTTCTCAGTGCTCGAAGCGAGACGTGTGAAATATTGAAATAAGGTTATTGACCCCCAAATACGCTAACATCACCTGCATCGCAATTGAACCTCTCACGTTTCGGCATTTTCAACCGTTTCAAAGTTTCCATTTGAAACTTGTTTTTATTTTTTCTTTCATAATAACAAATAGTAACATAATAAAGTATTAACTATCTTACACATGTAATATTATGTAATGTATTGGTAATTATGTTACCCAAAAAGTTTTTCTCGGCTTTATTCATCTTGAACAAGAAGTTTCCATAGAAGTGTGCCCCGCCATTCAGAGCTAACGCACACTTCAAGCCAAATTATGTGACTATAATATTTGAAATTGGCAGAAAGAGACAAAACACAAACGAGCTCAAAGCACGCTCCGACTCCTCTACGTATAACTGGGATGGATTTCGGGATTAAAATAGAAAAAGTAAATTATCTTAAACAAGATTGAACGAGAGAAAGAGATATGAATACATAGTAATGATAAATATGATTACATAGTAATGATAAATATGATTACATAGTAATGATAAATATGATTACATAGTAATGATAAATTAATGAAAGTATTACAAAGATGATTGATAAAATTAATTAGGCACTTACAACGACTATGTACGCGTAAAACTGAGTTTATTATTTGCTTATATTCACAATCATGCACGTTAAAATATTATTTAAAATGTATTATGTTTATTATCAAAAAAAATATTATAAATCTCAACTAACCGCTTGGTTAGTTGAGATTTATAGTAAACTTTTCTCTAAACGAATCTGTTGACGAACGAATCGGTTCACATTCATGGACATACAGATACACAGATACGTTAAACTTATAACTCCCCTCTGTCTGTCGTCGGGGGTTAAAAAACTTATCTATTATGTTATTTTATCGAAGTTCTCCCAGTATCGACACAGTACCCGCGTTACGGCACTTCGTGGAGGATATTGTCCGGATATCGTGGCAAACGACTTCCCACCCGATATTACCTTTTTTACTACATTGTATCACCTGGGTTCTGCTATTGTATATTGCAGTCACGTCAGCTGAATATATTAGATATACGGCAGTAAATAAATATAAATAAATATGTTAGGACAAATCACACAGATTGGGCTAGCCTTAAAGTAAGTTCGAGACTTGTGTTATGGGATACTGACTCAACGATACTATATTTTATACCAAATACATATAGATAAAGATCCAAGACTCGGGCCAATCAGAAAAAGATCATTTTCCATCATGACCCGAACGGGCATCGAACCCAGGACCTCTCAGTTCAGAGGCAAGCACTTTACCACTGCGCCACCAAGGTCGTCAAACGTCAACGAATGAAAAAGAGAAACTGAACATACTTTCTACATTGACATAACTAAATTGATATGATGTATACTTGATCAATATAGTTACTGTTGATTTATAATCCCTACCTGTGGTTAGCATAGCATAGCAGAATAGCAGAGCACTTGTCGAGTTCGGCCCTGAACCAGAAAATCAAAAACAATATTAAATGATGCAAATGTAAACAGAAATAGAATCCCTCTTTACGGCTTTTTACTACTAAAAAGACATACCAGCTAAATGTTTTGCGACCCGTTTCCCGCAGCTAGAGAGGCTCAAAGTGCACATTTGCATACAGTCGCGTACACAACACAATTGCGTGGCTCGGAACGCATAATTATGCTTTGCTTGACGTAATGTATGCGATAAGTGTGCCTCATGATGATACTTATGTACTAGGTTTATTCCACTGCACGGATAAAAAAAGAATATACTTAAAATTAGAATTTTGTGTGGAGACTCATTTAATTTCGGACATTTTCTCGTCTTATGTTCTCATTAGAATCTATCACCCAGGTGAGACCAGGCCAGGCCTTTTTTCGCGACATCACAGCCACGGATGCTAGTGGGAACACACAAGCATTCCATTCGACATCCTTATCTATGAAACGAGCACTATTTGAACATCTTTTACAAGTGAATTTTCATTGATATATTATTTCTCATCTGTAAAAAAAGACGTCATTTAAAGAGCAAAGTTCAAAGGTTATAAAACGCGTATATTTCAACATATAAAGGACACGGTAGACCGTGCAATGGCCGTTGGATATATCCGATATCGTACGAGCCAATTCGGGGTGCTATTTCCGTAATTTACGTAACTGGAAATCGAATTCGGCCCGGCATATTTGAATGGTTGGTGACTTTGTAACCTCTTCTGATTGTAATAAAACAAAATATTGTAGCCATAGATAGCCACCTACAACATTTTTATAAATTTTCAAACAGGGGGAATTAAAATGGAATAGATGAATAGAATTACACTATTCAAGTCTTTCTTTCAAAATAAATATTACACTATTCAAGTCTTTCTTTCTCTCATCTCTGCATGCGTTACCCGGTTACATTCTGGGTTGTGAAGCCGTGAAGCGAGGAATCAGCGTCAAAAAACCCTTAAATATTTTAAAATTCGGCTGTGATTTTACAACCGCCCGCCTGCCTGACGTCAACGCTCCTTGGGAATGCTATTGTTAATCAGCTGTCTAGGTTGTGTGTCCCTTACTCGCCTCGTACGACATCCATGGGAGCACACAGAGTGGAGTTCTAGGGCGGAACCACACGCCACAAATAAACTACTCAAATCAAACTTTCGTAAATACTCGAGTGCTAAACACAGCACACTATTTAACAAACTCATTAGAAAAATACGTCACCACTGCAAAAGTCTTTAGGGAAAGCTGGAAAAATCTGCATACTCAGATTGCTGAGATTTGCATAGCTAGAGGCCAGAGCTGCCAGTGAGAATAATATTTAAATGAAAAAATTAATTGTGCTGATGCTTTTAAATTATTTCCATAACTCCATCCATAATTCCTCAATTACGGATGAAGCCAAACTAAATAAAAGCTTGTAAATCATTATACTCCTTACTCCTTATCCATCCGTAAGGCATTTAAACGTCCCCAGTGCCCCAGCGTGACCCCAGCAATAGGAACGTTTAAATCGTTCAACAGCCAATCATCAACATGATTGATTGAAATCATACCCTCGCTCGCATATGAGGTCCCAAACTAATCTCACACGTGTAACCAATAATCGATTTATTTACAAGCTTTTATTCTATCTATTATATCTATCTGTCTCTGTCTCTGTGTCTGTCTGTAATCGCATATTCCAAATTATATTTCACGACAGCGCCAATGATTGAGTGAAGGATCCCTCCTTCAATAATGGTCTCATTCTAATTTTCTTATTTATTCACGTAGCTCCACTCACGATAAACAATAATAGCATTCCAAAGGAGGATTGACGTCAGAGAGACGGTTGTGAAATCACAATAAAATCTTCTAAAAAGTTTTTTAAGGTTTAGTTTTTACGCTAGCTTCGGTGTGAGGCAACACCGTGCTGAATAAAACTGGGAGCACGCGTGGATGAGAGAGATATAGCACATATATATACTAGCAGCCCGTCCCAGCTTCGCTCGGATGAAACCATAATAAAATTTTCACAGAAATCACCCTATAGATAATCAGATTTAATTCAAAATAATTGAAGTTCAGAATTCGAACCATCAACATAGTAACAACGTGAATTCAATGGTGTTTACCGCTGTGCTGTCTACTCATATCTTTAGTTGATGAAATGTTGAATGGGATTATTCGTTTCGCCCTCATTTAACTACCTTAAAGGTAAAATTTTAAGAAATCCTGAAACACTGGTTTCATAATTTTTGTTGCATAGCATTTATGCCAAGTTTCAAGTGGATCAGTAAAGATTTTCGTTATTTTTTATACAAACTTCAAACTTTACCCCAATTTTTACCCTTTTAGGGGTCGAATTTTGAAAATTCCTTTCTTATCTGAGCACTACGTAATAACCTAATATATGTATATATATATAGATAAACAGAGATAGAAAAATATGGTACGTTACCATACTTGTGATTTACTTCGCAGTTATTGAGTGACTAAAGTCCTTTGGGATTAAAGAGAATCCACACTGATACTGTCTAGACTAGACGTCTCGCAATTTCGAGTATCTGTATTACTGAAATATTTGATGTTACTTGAAACACACATTGGAACCGTTTGTTTATTTTACTTAGACGGAACCCTCGGCGCGCTAGAAAAATTTGCACTTGACCAGTTTTTGCTAGCTCAAACGCGAAAGTTGTTAGAGAAAAATTGTTTTTATTGACAGCCTTTCAAGATGTCGTAGACTTGTTTCTTGAAGGTTCCAATGTCGTATCGGATCGGGAATTAGTATAAGTACAATTGAAGAAAAGACTACGGATAAGTTCCTTGCGCCACTTCTTCTTCATTTGCGCTTCGAAACGCAGTAGATTTAGCTATATGTAAATTTTGAATAAATGATATATATTTCATCCAATATTTAAAATTTAATTTCACATTACAGTGGAAAGGGGCATAGAGAATAGTCTTTATCTACGAAGCGTGTACTTAATAAGCTAAGGCGATTTAATATGTTATGTATCCTATTAACAAAGTAACATATTGTTTGTTCGGACCCGTAAACTGGTCCCAAGAGATAGATAATTAATGGCCACTTTCCAGAATTCGTGACTGCCCGGCTCATACGATCTTAACCGCACCTACCATGTGGTCATCCTTACATGTAATAAAAAGAAGTCCCACTGTAGTGTATGTCTGTACACACGCGATAACTACCAAACTGATTTTTGTAAATAAATTTTTTCACCTATTTCGATAATATAGGCTCGATTGCGCCAGTCAATTTTTCAAACGTTTCACAACCTTATCCTGCACTGAAAAACGCCATTTTGTCGAAACGACGCGACGTCAGCGCGCAGGACAAAAATAACATATATCTATATATAACATAATCATCATATCTATATTTAGTAAAAAAACTGAATTAAAAATCTAAGAAACTCCCGAGTCAGAAGTCGCTGGCATTATTTCATCTGCTGGAAATGAGCTGACAGTTTCAAAACGGTTGAACGCACATTTTATTAAATCCTCTTTCAAATAAAAAAAAGGGTTTGGTTCAGCCGCTTGGCTGAACGATGCCATGGACAGACATACAGATACATCAAACTTATATAACTCCCCTACTTCTGTCGGTGTTTAAAAATGATTAGGAGAAGAAGTGAATTAAGATCGTGGTAAGGGCTATACGAGCAACCCGAATATAATAAGCGGCGATGGGGTAAATTGCTAACTTGTCAAATGTCAAGTCGCGAGACAAGGGTCGCTGATAGCATCTTAGACGTACGCACTCTGTAATTGTATGTACAGTCAACAGCACATAAAGCTAACCATTATCATTGCATAGCCGCTATTGTCTTCGTATAGGGTTCCAGGGTTTGAGATGCTTGACTGTACGTTCTCATTTAGAATGTAAGCATATTTTCTCAGAATATATGATGTGTCATCTCAAAATACATGTTGTGCATCACAATAATTTCACCAACTTCGGGCATTATTATATTTGAATTTATACATATATTTTGCCCGCGGCTCCAGTCGTGTAAATATCCCACGGGAACAGTATTTTTTCCGACATGAATGTCCTTCCCGCGCACTTATCTCTCTCTTAATAGTTGTATTCCTCATGGCTGAGGGTCATGGTCATTACGTGGAATGAAACACACACAACAACTTTCTTGGCATTGTTAATGGAGTGGTAGGCCATTGCCTTCTCCATTTCACACATAAATTAATAATAATCAACCAGTGTGCAAGTTTCCTCACAATGTTTTCCTTCACCGGAAGCAAGTGGTGGTCGATGAAAACTACTATATATGAGTCAGATTTGTGTACAAACTCATGTGGCACGAGTAGGATTCGAACCTGGGACCTTTCGATCCACAGGCCGCAGGTCTTAACCATTACACCACCATCGCTTCTTATCTTGAGAGTAGTTAAAGCGTGAAGAGGTGTGAACAACAACACACAAATGAACAATAACAAAAAATTAAATTATACCTATTTAATCAATAATATTACGATTTTGTTCTGATTAATTGAACACAAATTAGAACGAAGCGGTATTCCTCGAAGCGCACCCGTTTTAAAGCGCCCAATAACTTCCTCGAAGCGCGAATAAGAATAAAAAATAATATTTTTGGAACATATTATACTACAATTCGAAAATCAAACCGCATCAGCCTCAAAATATAATATACATTGATTGGACAACACACAATAACAGGTATCAATTACAAACGTAGAATTGAAACCCTTTTCCTAATATCCAGACGACAAGATCCAAGTTTCACGTAGGTAGCGGTCACAAAATTTATGTTTGCACGCAATGGGCGAAAATGTAGACGAGGCAAATTGAAATATTGGACACCGAAGATTCCGTTAAGACGTGACAGCCGCATCACGTGCCGAATGACAAGGGTTTCTGGTTCAAAGGGCTTATCCACCTTCCAGGTGAAGGGATTTTCTTTGTGGATTTAACGGATGAATCGAACTTGAATAATGTCCAGACGCTGGCGAAATACTAAAAAGATTTTCAATACAAGTTTTTTAATTAAAACATGGTATTTCAAAAGTAAAGTAAATGTTCGGTATTTGTCCTTATCATGTCTTTTTCTATCTCGACGATGTTATAAAGATCATCATCATGCCTCATTCTTATCTATTTCAGCAGTGCTTGCTGCGTTGCGGTGTGAATGGTAGGAGAAGCTGTGCAATAACCTGGTACTGTAGCAAACAAAAGATCCAAGACCGCAAAGTCTCTGATGTCACAGGCGTGTAAAAGCTGCAGTGGCCACTTGGAGGCCTGAAGCAGTTGAGGCAGATATGACAAAAACAATTTCGACATAAATAGGTACTTATATGATGTTTGCGTTCATTTTACCACTTGAGAGTTGGAAGAAATCGCAAAAGTTCTGCAAAGTTCTGAGTCACAGCCAATTTTACACGTATATCTGAATTTCATCTTCCCAAAAACATAATATTTTTTTGGGCCGGTCCTCGAACTCAATTCAGTAAAAATATTCAGAATCTTTAAATTTTCCCCCGCAAATTTCCCGAACATAATATTTGACTGGAAGCCAAACATCCACAGAACTCTAACCTCAAATCTGACCAAATCAAATTTGTGGCCAAGTTTCACCTTTTGCCCAAGTTAAGAATAACTCTACTCAGGAATATTTCCACGAACACAGAACAGTAAATATTTCCCGAACTTTCCTCTGACTGAGAGTTAAAACTTGGGTGACAAAGTAATAACCAGTTTTGGGGGTAAACAAATAAAGTACCCAAGCCAAAGTATATCAAGGATCACTATAATAAATTAAAGTGAACCCAAGTCATGTTACTTTTCTCACCTAATGTTAAAAATGCGAAAGTACGTTTGTTCCTTTGTTTATTACCTCTTCACACTTTAACTACTCAATCAACCTTCCACGGAGGAGAACATTTCCCTTAAGGGAATTGACTGCGGGTAAAAGCTATTCA
Source organism: Plodia interpunctella (assembly GCF_027563975.2). Classification (NCBI taxonomy): domain Eukaryota; kingdom Metazoa; phylum Arthropoda; class Insecta; order Lepidoptera; family Pyralidae; genus Plodia; species Plodia interpunctella. The sequence continues at coordinate 2,340,901 of NC_071303.1, forward strand.
GTATTAATATTATTATAATATTATTATTAAATAATAAGTGTAGAAAATTTCTTTTTTTTCTTCTCTACTAATCGATATCTATATTTGTAGTACTCGTATATATTTCTGCACCCTTTTTATTTTGAACTACAGTGCAATCAGTAATAAAAAAAGTTAGTGACGAGGAAAATTGCATAAAAACAACCGTTTGCAAAACAAACAAAACAAATTGCAAAAAAAGTTTGCATAACAAAATGTTGCTTTAATAGCATTGTGTGGATTGCTGTCACGATCAAACAATATACATATGCAAAAGAGCAATATTGTTTCGATTTCGTCATTGCTAACATTTAATCATTCAGTTTATTAACTTACAATGAAAATGTTTTAGCAAGTAGGTAGTATGCCCCGAGACTCAATGAACGATGCAAAATATAAGACCAACATTTGTTAATTGACGTCTTTGGAGAAAAGACTTCGGTGAAGTTTGTTGCACCGCTTTTTCTTCACCTGCATTTTATAAGTCGGCAGTAGACTTTGGGTGGGTTCCACTAGTCAACGTTGCGTAGTTAAAGTTAACGACAAAATTGATTGCAACCGAACCTTACTTTCGAGAAAAATTCTAAAGGGTATGTATTTACTTATGAGTATGAAGATTGGTTTTGAAACTAGTATATTGACCCGGATTGCCCCATTTGTTTAACTCTGAATTGCAGCTCCAATCTCAGTATTTGTTCTGTTATTGCAATACTTGAGATACATAGTTTGCAATAATTTTAGATATGTACTATCATGAGTTAAGGTAAAGTAGTTATATCTCATAATCACAATAATGGTGTATTTAAGGTTTTGGATTTCATAAAATACTTCATTTTTCTTTGTTTGAGAGAGAATGGTGGGGAAATCGATTTTAAAAAATATGAATTTAGTATATTTCACGAAGTCTTACTTGAGATCAGTAAGTCTATTACAAAAAAAAATCCCAATAGTTCGACTAGTAAAACTATAGGTAAGAATAGGATACTAAGAATAACTCATACCTTCACATGTTTGGCGATTTGAGAGATATCATTGAATTTAAAACCCGTTTACTTACATTCATAGCTTTTAGGAAGGCCGTACTATACATAAAATATAACAGTTGCAAATTAAAACGACGGGAAATATAATTAAAAGTAATTAAAACTGAATTTACCTATATTTTTTTATTTTTTTTTATTATATGTTAGTTATTTTGATATATATATATATATATATATATATATATATATATATATATATATATATATATATATATATATATATATATATATATATATATATATATATATATAAATAGTATTTTTAGTATTTTCTGTTCAAACTGAATATAACATTCTATTTTATTCGCAGATCCTGTTGAATATTCGTCGCAACTTGAGACGTATCGCGTACACCTGACCGGACAATGTGTACTGTCCACAAAATAATCGATGATATTAAAACTAAATTAAACCGATATAATATTTAAACAAAATAGACTTAATAAATAAATAAAATGCCGCCGGCTGCATTCCCGCCTTGAATAGCGAGGGAAAAAATATTTATCCTCCATGAGATAAGTCCGCCGTTGCTCGTGCTTTTTCTATTTCTAGTGTCTTTCTGTTTACTTATGCATTACGGAAAGAAAAGTAGATAGATTGGGGAAAAAAATTACAATTAGGGAAAGAATATACCAAACGGGAAAGTGGACTATCGTTCCAGAGGGCAATAAAGTTATTTCAAATTATTTTTATTTTAAATATTTTTTTATCTAGCCTCTAGGTGTTGTATCCCACTGTTGGGTAAAGGCCCCCCCTTATTTTTCCACTCATCTATCTCCATATCAAGTTCTGGACCAGCAAGAAATTTGTCAATGTCGTCCCGCCATCTCGTTCTGTGTCTGCCTCTTCCTCTGCGGCCATCTGGTCGCCAGTTTAGCGCACCTTTCTGGCCGCATACGACAAACGTGTCCCGCCCAGTCCCAATTCAGTCTAGCAGTATTTGAACCTACTCTCTTTAGTTAAGGAGCGCCGTTTGATGTTCCTTACTTTGTCTATTAGATGTAAGCCCAATATACTGCGCTCCATGGCTCTTTGGCAGACCTTGAGTGTTTCACGGAGGCTCAAAATTCAAACAAAACAAAATTTAAAAATATTTTGTGTTGCTGTCGCTACCGCACTGCACTCGCATTCCGCCCGCACATTGCTCAGCTGGATAGAGAAGATAAGTCTTAATTTATTTTTCCTTTTGTTAACAGGACGAGGTATTCTAGTTGTGGATTGTCCCGTATAAGAATGTCTTTCTGATAAGATATAATAATGTACATAAGAATGAATATACTCATATAGAAGAGGAATATACTTCTTTGCTGGTTTGTGAACAAAAAGGAAGCATGTGACATGTAGGTACCCTAGGGTTTCGAGGCGTCACAGCCCCGAATGCAACGGGGATCATGCGGAGATGAAAGAGATAACATAAAGCAAACAAGGGTCTGCTGTATAATAATCACATTTATTTCCTTTTTTTTTACCGGTTTACTAATATATTTATGTAATAAAAGTAAATAAACAAAATTGTTTATCCAGGTCCATAACTTTGACATAAATATCAATAGCGCTATTTCATCCATCCATCGGCATCGGAACATACAAAATAGAAAATCCATCTACAGTTGACAAATGATGACACAGCCCCAAGGAATCCATTAAGTATCACGTAGCTACGATTTGAGTGCAAATAAATCTTAGTAAAGGTTACCTGACATACATGCTGGATAGAAAAATTACCTGAACCAATTAAAATTATCACTATTTAAATAAATAAATATAAATATATAAATAAATATATCGAAACTTGTGTTATGGGATACTAATACTAACTCAACGATACTATATTTTATAACAAATACATATATAGATAAACATCCAAGACCCGGGCCAATCAGAAAAAGATCATTTTCCATCATGACCCGACCGGGGATCAAACCCGAGACCTCTCGGTTCAGAGGCAAGCACTTTACCACTGCGCCACCGAGGTCGTCGATTTACCCGAGTCATTATAGAAAAAAAAGAAACAGAAAAGGAGAGAACTATTAAAATACAATTCCAGTTTTAGCAATAAGCCTTCAAAGCAATAAGAAGAAGTCTTGTAATAATTTCTCAGAATGAATTGTATCACGGTAACGTGTGAGTATCCAGACAAGTAGAACTTCACTAACAATATCCAATACCCTGCCTCCGTTTCTGATACGGCTACATTACGTAACACTTGAGCTGATATGTTAGTTTCCTCCATTCCACTTTTTTTCTTTGTAAACAAGATCATAATTATATTTTACAAGCTTTTCTATAACTTGCTATGTAACTATATATGTCCCTATGTTTACTCCAGTGGAATCTTGCAAAGCAGATATATTTAGCCGATTGAGCTGAATTATTGTACACACTGTTTGGATTTATTTGTTTGGTTTGATGACTATGCATTATTGTGATAGCATGACCAGATGGTGCATCCAGTAAAAACTCCTCAACGATTTACTATATTATAACTGTGTGATTTTTGTCACACATTGATTGATTGATGCAATAAGATCTCTGTGACAACAATAAAAGATGTATCAAAAATGTCATTTTTGTAAAAAACTTTTTTAACGTTCATTACATCGACTGACAGCGGAAACAGTAACAGTAATGAACGTCGTTCTTCTGAAACGAATCTTCCAATCTTCACAGGAGGGAATGAAATCTGAAGAACATTCATGAGTGTGATTCTACCATGTGGAAAGACACTTTTTAATCTGTTGCTTGTACAGTAAATAAGTAACAAGTCTGTGGTTTCAATTATTTAACTCCATTTCATTGTTTTAAGTACTTTATTTAGATCCAGCTAATCACATAAATAGCAAATGTCAGAGCCGCCCGAACATGCAAATGGGAACGCTCCATTTTGGTTTACCATATAAATTATTCTGTTATGTCAATCTACTTACTGGGGTTTGTTTGTGGTGGCTAGGTTATCTAGAAACATTATTTTTAATGTCTCGAGATTATCAAAATCAACATGTTATTTTTGACACGTTGATTTTTTTTAAGGAAACGGCACACCACGCCAAGAAAGTTGTTGTGTGTGTTTGACCACGATCCTCCGTAATGACCACGATCCCCCCGACCACGAAGTACATTTGAATTTCGTCGTCTGGCAATTTTTCAAGGAGAAAAACTTATCTCGAACTTTTAACGAATTTGCGTGCAATCATGATTGAATTTATATCTATCTGATGAGCTGAGTTCCTATAAAAAATGTAATTACTATATCGTGCTTCTCTCTCTCTTGTATCTCATTTCAGCGTTTTCTCGCTGTTCTATCGCTGAGTAAACCGAGTCTGTCTGTCTGTCTGTCTGACTGACGCCGAGCCTGGACTGGATCCCACGATCCACTTTCATACTTTTTCCCCTCCACTTCGCACGGTCTTCGGCATCCCTAGTTAGGCACGCATACCATCCTTACAACGTAATTTGATTATCTACATATTTGTATTGAAACATAGATAACTTTAACCTCAGTACGTAATAGATCAGCCAAGTCTAGCCAGCCAATAAGCGTCTAACATATAGTCACAATTGTCACAACTCACAACGAGCAAGTTGCAAATCTTATAGGAACATTATATGTACTAGTTGAGCATCAAGTTTGTTCGGGTCAGTTCAAGTACTCTTTCATATCTTTCCGAAGAGTTTTCTGACAAAAGAGGCTGTATTCGATGATCAAATTGCTATAGGTATAACTGAAGTTCCCCACTAGAAGAAATGCGTTAAAAAACTTAACTTTTTGGTACAGATAAATGTTTTTGCTGTCCGCGCATTTACATACCTAAAGCTTGCTTGTGATAGCGTACTGTTAATAATTTCAAGAAACAGCATCGAGTTTCTTCCAAACTATCAAAAATATAATGTCAAGCACAAAGACATTCAGATACTAAACAACGAAATATTATTATAGAAATATAGAAACAAAAGCGTATCGCAGTTTATGTAATGCATACAACCATCCATCGATTGGAAATAGCGAAACTAGAAAATAGTTCGGAACTGAAAGTAGTAGCGTAAAACAGCGAATGTACAGTGATTGGACTATTATCTTTATCATGTGCTACAGATTATACTGGTTGTACTGCCATAGAAAGTTTTAGTTGATAAGAATTTCAAGACAAAACGGTGTTATAGTGTTTCTACAAAAAGTGCAGCTGAAACATGAAAATAAAGGAATCTACTTTCTAATCTACATAGGGAAATAGACGACATTATAATTTACAATCAAACATATTTACAGTTCGTCCTAAGGATACTGCAGAAACAACATTATTTTTTTTGAAACCGTGTAGATTTTGTAGGAACAATGACAATTCAGCGACATTATCACTTTTATTTTTAGTTTTGCTTGGAAGAATTTCAACGTTGTAATATTCACTTTTTGAAAGGAAACGATACTTTGAAACACTAAGTCACTAAGTCGATATGAAAATTATAAAAATAGATTGCGACCTGCCGCGCTCGCAGCCGATTCACAAATTTTTTTTTAACTCATATTTGACAGATTTTTTTGGTCAAGACTGAATCGTAAACCGATGTTGTCCTTATCAAAATAACAAAGCATATGCTCTTTTAAACATTATTTCATTCTTGCATTCACACAACATGTAAGAATGACTGATTATCCGGAAGTTCTTTCTATCTCTCTCTGTCTAGCCATCATTTTGACCTCCCTGTAAGAAACCTGCAAGAAGCGGTGGTGGTGTGATGGTTAAGACCCCCCCGCCTGTGGATCTAAAGATCCCAGTTTCAAATCCTACTCGTGCCACATGAGTTTGTATACCAATCTGACTCATGTATAGTAGTTTTCATCGATCACCACTTGCTTCCGGGGAAAAACATCGTGAGGAAACCTGCACACTGGTTGACTATCAACTTGTGTGTGAAATGGAGAAGGCAATGGCAAATCACTCCATTAATAATGCCATGAAAGTTGTTACGTGTGCTTCATTCCATATAATGACCACGACCCTCAGTCATGAGGAATACGACTATGAAGTAAGAAACCACCCTTGCTCTCTACTTTAACACAGTTCTACACTATTTATATTTTGTATATTGCAAGTATTACCAGATAGGAAACGTACACGATATAAATGGAAAGAGATTGTATCAGGAGTCAGTACAAACAGAATCGTTGCATCATTTATTTCTTGCGACGGTAACAAAATTTTAAGATTTTTTATATGTGTATAGTTACCTAATATTAAAATAATATACACTCAGTAAAACCACAATTCTCTGTCTGTTAGGCTTAATGTTTGTGTCACAACATAGTTTAGGTTAATGTACGGAAAACGGGCAGATGAGAAGAAAAATTTAAATATCAAATATTAATAAAGAAAAAAATTTAGTTACATATAAGATATAATGTCAAATGTCTCAAAACAACTTCTTCAAAGCTACAGTTTTTTGGCTTCACGCAGGCAGCGCGTGCCGTGCCGTGTTCAACAATATATAGGTACCTACATAATATAATGTTGTGTGCGCATTTTTTAATTCCACTATATTTCAGAATCTATTCATCCAATTTATGTGCTGTAAAGGACAAAATTTATCTTCTTGAAATTAAGATGAAATATAATAAATATATTTTATAGTCTTGATGATGACATAACTTCTAATCATAAAGATTAATATGCTTGTGTAGTAATAATTGTCAAAATGCACCTTTTAATTTACGTTATCTTTTCACATATAAAATGCCTTACAGTTACTTAATAATAAAATAAAGATGTATAGTATCGCGGACTTTTTTATGGATCTACTAAAAACCTATACTTTTGTAGTATATTATACGCATACGTATAATCAGCAGTAGGGCCAGCGCACGCACGTTAAGATTTTCAGTAGCGCTTTATTTCGGATTACTTTATAAGTGTTCATTGATATGGCTGAAAACTAATTTATTTCAAAATTGGATAATGTAGCTTCCTAATGGTGAAATAATTTTTGAACTCGGTTTGGCTTTACCGATTTTGTTACCCCACGAACTTTAAACTTTTATTTGCATATCCTACATACCTTTTAAATTTAATCAAAATCGGACCAACGGTTCAATAGTTATCGCGTTACAAACAAACATACATACATATACAAAAATATTATGTTTGCACCAAGTAAAGAAAAAAAAATTGTAAAATAAACTTCGAAATGGCGTTCGTAAAAATAGATCTAAATACCTACAGTATACTAAAATGAGGTCGCCTTCCAGCGGGATTCAAACTCTAGACGCTCAAGTCAATCAGTCATTATCTCTTTGTAAACGAACTGGACTATCCATCTTTTGACTACACGGATGAAAATATCCGTCTATTATGTCTATGTGTATGTCATAATAGAAAATGAAAGTCCTTTGTTATTTCGTTGTCACTACAAACACAAGTCGTAAGAGCCATCAATTCCAAAGGCACTTAGGCCATATGTGCCAACTCCGCCATTTTCAAAAATTTCCAAAATATGGCTCGACAATCGATTTTCATATGTTCTTCGAAAATTTCATGGGGATCGGTTGAGAAATGTGACCTCAAGAGGAGAACACACAGACATACGAAAGCACATTTGGCCATGCTGCAGTAAGTATTTATGGCACAGTCGATTTCACATGAATGTGCGGAATTCGCATGCGGATTTTGATGTGTACGTATACTCGTGTACGGGTCGCTGAATTTAAATTCAATTAGGAATCGAACCAAACAAACTACTTTTATTCCACTCCGACCATTTTCGTAACTGCGATTCGCAACCAGTTGGTTAAGAATTTTTATTCCCCATAAGTCTTCATCGTTAATTGTCCACATCGCTATTTGTCCACGACGTCAGCCTGTAGGTATTTGTTACCGAACTTTTAATAGTCTGGCCCTCTTCCTAATCCATAGAAGACCTTAAAAGGAGTAATAACAAGGCTACTTACTGGTCTAAATTAATATTAGGTACATATGAAATTGGCGTTTTATTGTACTGGTACTGTATTGATCACAAATTTCTCTTCTATGGTTAGGAATTCCAAATTCAAATTTATACAGCTATTTTACACATGTATTTTTGTTTTGTTAACCGTCATTCATTTGTTTTTATTTTTCTTCTGATTTTTCTGCTTGCGTCACTCAGTTTACAAAATGGAAAACTTGAAATATCGCGTTATTACGAGTACGAGTTCCACCGTGGCACCAGTGCTGCGGATACGGCTCGAAGGGTTAATGATGTGTATGGCAGTCGTGTCGAAAAAGAAAACACAGTGCGTTTTTGGTTCCAACGTTTTCGTTCTGGAAATTTCGACAAGAAATCTGCAGAACAAGCCCCGTAAACGGCCGTAGACTCTAGTTGATAATGAAGAATTGAAGGCTATTGTGGAAGCCATCGCAAACCACGTCCGAGTGCAGTAGCTTCAGGCTTCGGTGTTAGTGATAAAACTATTTTAATCCACTTGAAGCAAATTGGGAACATTAAGAAACTTGAAAGGTACCTGACGAATTGAGTGAAGCAAACCGGCAAACGCGTGTCGACTGCTGCGTTACATTACTTAACCGGCACAACAATTAAGGGTTTTTAAATCAAATCATTACCTGTGATGAAAAGTGGATTCTCTACGATAATTGGAAATGCTCATCGCAATGGCAGGACCCTGGCCAGCCAGCCAAATCCTGCCCCAAGCGAAAATTGACCCAAAAAAAGTTACTTGTAAGCGTTTGGTGGACTAGTGCCGGTGTCGCTCATTACAGTTTTCTCAAATCTGGCCAGACGATTACGGCAGATGTCTATTATCAGCTATTGCAAACTATGATGGAAAAGCTAGCTGCTAAACAACCGAGGCTGGTCAATCGCTCCACGCCACTGCTGCTTCACGACAACGCTAGACCACACACTGCACAACAGACGGCTACCAAATTAGAGGAGCTTCAACTGGAATGTCTAAGACATCCACCGTACTCCCCGTACCTTGCTCCATCAGATTACCATTTTTTTCGAAATGTGGATAACTTCTTCCAAGGGAAAAAATTCAACTCCGATAGGGCAGTCCAAACCGCCTTCAAAGATTTTATTGATTCCCGTCTGAATGGTTTTTTTAGTAAAGGGATCAATGAACTACCTATGAGATGGCAACAGTGCATAGATAATAATGGTTCTTACTTTGATTAAATAAATAATAATAAATATTCGACTTTTTGTTCCTCCTGTACCAAACGCCAATAACGCCTAACTTCGGCTCGAAAAAAACAAGAAGATACAAAAAGTCCAGAAACTAATCACGAAACGTTAGTTTTAATTTTAATTCTCGTGTTCTCGATGGCCAGTCAGATTTTGTTTTATGCCAGTGTCAGAGTCTATGTTCTGTACGATTTTTAAAATATAACCAGAAAAAGTACCAAAGAATGTCAAAAAATAGTCTTGCCTATTTTGATAAGTTACGTGGAACTATATTTTGAGATCATTTTGAATTTGGAACATCTTTCGAATGTAGTTAGGTATTAGAAGATCAAGTTTGTTTTTCAAGATCCAAAATATATACAGCATCAGCAAGTAACTATCGGATTGTAAAATTCTTCGGTATAGGGCTTAAATTCATCTCTTTTTATTCCACAAATCCCTTTATCACTAGATTACACCTAAATCCGTTTCAAAGAGATCTCGACAGCTGCAAGCTCTTAAGATATTAAACTTATCAAATAAAATTGTATCGCTCCACCGTCCTTTATTATGGACTTAGGCGGTAAGAAGCGTTTAATGAAATTTTTGACGTAATAAACAACAATATAAACACAAAATATTTACTACGATCTTAATAAAGAATTAAGGTTTATAGTACTCTCAGATGCCAATAACTAAGCTTTACACTATCATGAACCAATTTTATTAAATTGAGTCACGGCCTGTTTCACCCCTTGCTGATAAAATATCTGACAGCCTAGATTTATCTTGCAGTTAGCATATTCTAATCAAATTTATCAGGGAGTGTTGAAACAGGCCCTAAATGTACATAAATTTATTTCCAGAATAAAATTTTCTTTATAACACCTAATTACCTATGTATGTGTGCATACATGAAAATATTCTCTTTCTACTATGTAATATTGTAAAAAATAAGTATGATTGTAATACATAATTGACCGAGCGAACGAGATCTAAAATTCGACTTGGGGCAAAAATACATTTTTTATACTATCGAACCGTTAGTCTGATTTTGATGACATTTAAAAGGTATCAGGATCTATCAATATAATTGTTAAGTTCGTGCATCAAAATCGGTTAAGTCGGTTTTTGAAATATTCACAATTTTGTAAAAACTCGTCAAAAATTTCTTGTGTTCGCGAGCGATTTCCTGCGTTCCAAGTTCGCGGCGAACAACTAGTATATAACAGATACATGATAATGTGTTATAGAGCTTCAGTAGTTAATTTAACAGATTCTTCAGCTCACTGTAACGATACGATGTGGCAAATGACAGTAAAAGCATATCCAGTACATCAAGCCAAACGTTCAGAGCGTAATATACTCTAATACAAGTAGAATAAAGTATATTTCACGTTGTGGAAAATAGTGCTGAATGGAGAGAGAGATACAAGATTGTGTCGTTGACAAATAAGTGTCTTCCTCTTATCGTCTGAACTCGAAGACGGACGATTTTTCACGCGAATGTACTACGCATAGATCACCTATCTATAATAGATTATGTTTTTTTACAATCATTACATTTTTGACAGTTTTTGTAGTATACTAACTCCGCGCGGGCTTCGCTCCCGTGAGAATTTCGGGATAAAAGGTACCCTATTCTAGGTTGTAATCTAATTATTAATAAAACCGTGTATTAAATTTCATAACAATTCGTCCAGTAGATTTTGCGTGAAAGAGTAACAAACAAACATACATACACACATCCTCACAAAATTTCGCATTTATAACATTACTAGGATGTCATCAGCGATTTCTTTGACAAAAAAATCACGTGACATGAATCGTTGGGAAGTAACCTCCAACACAATCCAACATACAACACAAACATAATCGAAGATCGAAAGAATCACCGCATAAAAATTTTCTATCAAATAAAAAAACCGCATCCAAATCGGTTCACACGTTGATGCCACGCACACAGACAGACCGACAGACACACTTAACGGTCAAACTTATAACACCCCTCTTTTGCGTCGGGGATTAATAAAATGATGCAGTTTAGGTGACTACCTAGCCTGCCTACCTAGCCTTGGTCCGACTGGACCAAGTGTTCACAGGGGAATAAATCGCTCTCTATTTCCTGTTTTATCTGTTTTACGAAGTGAAATCGAGCGACTGAAAGGGAAAATGCTCTATCCGAAAAAGGTTCCTATTTTTGTTATATTTTATTTTTATTAAGGAGTAGTTAAGCTATTATGTAGTCCGCGAATTATTTACTTTACAATATATCCTATGTTACAGATTAGGAAGTTGTATGGATATTTGGAAGTTATTATTCGATATCGTCTCCAATGCTAATATTTCAATTTAAAATTAAAATCGGAATTGTTATATGAAAACTTCTATGAGGTATATAAAAGTCAAAAATATTACAACATAGTATTTTTAAGTATTTAAAACTTATCCCTGTGGTCATTACTTCCGTGTTTCATTGAATTATATTTAATTGCTTTCTAACAAAAACAAAAAACTTGAAAAAACTTTATTTGTTTTTACAACAAGTTATCGGAAACAACCGCAAATTTTAGACCTGGAAAACATTTTATACAAACACAATCGACATACCAAAGGAAAACAAAACAATTTTGATTGGAAAAAGGAAATCCCTTTGTATCCCATCACTCACCTCAGATGTTCCTCACGTAAAATAAATTTCACTTTTACTAAAATAAGTTTTTTTTTCTCGCAACTTCGCTACTTCGGGGAATAGAAGACTAATATAAAATAAAAATATTTATTTTCTGACAACTCGAATCCACTAATGGATTCGAGTTGTCAGAAAATAAATATTTTATAATCATATAAAAAAGGAATCTTTTATTTATTCTACAAGGGATTTTGTAATATTTATTAAATGACCTATTAGTGGACAATCCCCACTACCCATAGTGGGTTGATTTGTGCTAATTTCAGAGCTAATGAATCAATTGACGAGTTAATAATCGGTTATTAACTCGTCAATTGATTCATTAGCTCTGAAATTAGCACAAATCAAATCTAAACTTACAGCACCTGGAAAATAAGTTATTATACATAGATTAGATAGGTACTCGTATAAGTTAGTTATATTCAAAATCGATGTATAATTAAAAGCATATCAAATATTTATCCCTAACTACATTTTGACTAATAGACTTCAAATAAAAACGATCTTGAAACCACGTTTAAAAATCAGTGGAATTAAAAAAAAACATACCTATCTTTTTTTTTAATTTGATGAGTCACAAACTCTCACAGACTGGCACATAACACCCCGAAAAAATAAAAACAAAGCCAGTGTTCCATTTCATGCTGATGTTGTGGTGACGTCACGGGGGTGAACGACCCTCACTATTGAGATTGATGACAGGGCAATCAATCAACGTATCGAGTGACTGTATAATTGTTTTGTTGGGTGGTTTTTGGGAATACTATACTTCCCTATCACTTTTATCTATATAATTTATCTCCTTTCTCTCTTTTTCAATATTATGAATAAGTCTTTGGTATACCAAAGATCGATAACCGGTTTTAGTGTAATACTATTGATAAAGGCAGTATCGATATTCAAACTATCGATAGTTCGGCAACGCTAAAAACAACATAATACCATAAACCAACAAACTATCAAACTGAACTTGAATTTGTCAAAGACTCAACGAAGCCCGCAAAGTACCTTGTGGTTAGTTGTTGGATTGGACCTTGCAAGCAAAATACTCGCAAACCAAAAACATATGTATAATGCTGCGACCGAGAGGTAAAGAGAGAGATGTGTGCCTACCGCCCTAGAATAAGACCACTCCATATCCACTAAGGCCATGGTCGGTCTCATCCGTCGCGCTGCAGTTAGCAAGTTTTGACGACCAAATGTCGTACGAGGCGACGATGGGATAAGAAACGTTAACAGCATTCCCAATAAGAGTAAGGCAAGCGGCTGGTGAAAAATACCAACCGAATTTTCATAAAGGTTTGAGACGTCACAGCCACAAAAATACTTCAACACGCGAAGATTTAAGAGGTGATGTGAAGAGGTGTGTGATTTTATCACCTGGTGATGTCAGCTCACGTTGACAGAAAGATTTTTTAAAACTTCAAATGGTTCTCACACAAGTTACAAGTGCCGCTGAAATAATATAACCCAAAGTACGCCATTTTAAGGTTAAAGTTAACGTCAAAAAGCTTAGTAAAAAGGTGACTGATGCAACTCTAAATTGACGTCTTTGGAGAACAGGTCGCGGTGAAGTTTGTTACGCCGCTTCTTCACCTGCGCTTTGGAAGTCGGCAGGAAACTTCGTCGGCATGACGTCAATAAGTGATGTTTATCATTCTAAATTTTGAATTTGAATTTTTTGAGGAATGAATTATGTGAAATGCTCTGTCTGCTAAACTCTTATAAATGCTAAACAGCAGCTGGCACGCGATTTATCGCTTTAGAATTGCATAGTATCCCTTTTACAGTAAGTGTGGGTGTTATTAAAATTTACTGCTAGCAATATCCGAAAACGTAACGAAATAAGTTAATATGAATAATGCTAAAATAAGAAAATATTCCTAGTTCTGAAAAAAGTCCATGCATTTTATACCAGGCGCGTGCATTTAAATAAGAATTGTAGAATTTCAGCTGGACCCGACCTAAATAGCAGTGTGATATGGAATTTCCAGATGCATACCGCAATTTTCTTCATAACAATTATGTGGCGTTTTAACATTTTATTTGCATTTTAAAATCCCGCAAATAATATTATAAATGGGATTGTGTTTATTTCCTAAGTATTTGATAGACGTGCGAACTAAAAATAACGCAACTCACTCGGCTCGACGTCGTCGGTGACACACTGAAGCATGCTTATACAGTATTGCGGTAGAAAAAGCTATGTGTTATTTAGGAATAATATCAATTTCATATCGGCTCGCGGCTCGCAGTGCTTTTAAATTGAGTTGCGCCAGTCGGCGCGCCGCGGACGGTTAGTCAAAATGGCGCACTTTGCGTATTTCTGCTCAGGTTAAAGTTAATAAAGTTGACTGGTGCAACCCAGTCTTAGCTTTCATAAGACTGAACAGAATTAGATGAAAGAAAAATAAAACACAATAAAAACATTTCCATAAATTTACAGCTATCAGTACATTACATAATTTATTTTAAATTAATTTGTATTAACGGGCTCATATACTCGTATCTTGATAATAGTGCAAAAATATTATCTCCTTACCACTAAGTACTTATGGTATATAACAATTTGGCTCGATGCCAATGTACATATTTTCTTAGATAGTGGCTATCTGGTTCATTGGGTTTTCTACCAGTAAGAATGTCGTCGTATATTAGTATATTATATACCATTTGTATTCTGTTGTGGAATAATACCTTGTTTGCGATTTGTATGAAATAACATAGCATGTGCTATATAACCAAAATAGATAAACAACATTAATAGTAAAAACTATATCAAAAATTTAAGCAACCCCTCTATGAAGCAGCTGGCATCACCTCTTCTGTTAGAAAAAAAGCTGAAGATTTCCAAACGGCTGACCGCACATTTTCCAAATATTGCTAAGAACAGTATTCCTCATGGCTGAGGGTCGTGGTCATTACGTGGAATAAAACACACACAACAACTTTCTTGGCATTATTAATGGAGTGGTTTGCCATTGCCTTCTCCATTTCACACACAAGTTAATAATCAACCAGTTCCTCACGATGTTTTCCTTCACCGGAAGCAAGTGGTGCATAGTCGATGAAAACTACTATACATGAATCAGATTGGTATACAGACTCATGTGGCACGAGTAAGATTCGAACCTGGGACCTTTCGATCCACAGGCGGGCTTAACCATTACACCACCACCACAGTTTCGTATGGTGTATATTAAAATTTTATTTAAATTAAAAAAAAAAACTAGATCGAAATCTGTACAGCTGTATGGCTGCTACGATGGCACGGACAAACATACAAATCGTCGGGGGCTAAAAACATTAACACTTAGTTAAACTTATTTCCGTACACAAAGATAGGCTGATTGCACCAGTAAACTTTGACGTTGACGTTTAGACAAAACGCCGTAAGTGCTTTGCATTTTTCTGCGCAGGTTAAAGTTAACATCACAGGTTAACATCAACGTTGACTGGCACAATTCACTCTTATTTCTTTATATCATCATATAAAACTAGCCGTAGTGTATTTTCAATTTTTTTTTAAATCAAAATTAGTACAAAAACAATATCTTAACCTTTAAAAAATCACATATTATGTATGTATACCTATTATAATTTAATTACTTACACATTTTACTTTTAAACATTTCTTATTTTTTCCAACTTACAAAATATTATTTTTTATGTACAATTAAATTTAAGTCGATTAGAATATTTATAAACACTAAACTTATCATTTTAAAAATGTTGCAACGAGATTTTAATAATGATAATTAGAATAATTAAACTAAACCAATTAATTAATGAACTAAATATGTATTTTAAACGGCTGGCCCTTTAATAAAGTTGGCTCTGACATTTTTGCGAAAACAAAAAATATTTATTACGAAAATTATCTTAAATCCTTCAAAAGGTACTCTAAACTTTAAGGAATTCTTATAAAATTTTATACACGGATTTGACGAATGAAATCTAAATAAAATTTTTCATTTTTTTTAACCCCCGACGAAAAAACTGGGGTGTTATAAGTTTAACGTGTCTGTCTGTGTATCTGTATGTGGCATCGTAGCTCCCAAACAGGTGAACCGATTTTCGTTTTGTTTTCTTTGTATCATAGATAATTTTATCCCGAGTGTTCTTAGCCATGTTTCATGAAAATCGGTTCAGCTGTGCAAAAGTTGTAGCGAAATAAATATTGAAAGTCGGGGGTTTTTTAATTTGTCTAACAAATAAACTTATTTAACGTGTGGACAGACCCGCGTCACGTCAAAATGGAGCATTGAACTGATTGGATTTTTTGTGTAGAGACAGTTGGAGAGCCGAAGAGTTACATAACTTTTTTGCCGAAGTCGAGCCGTGAACAACATATTTTTTTATTAATTAAAACTAATGATCAAGACAGTCTTCTGTCTGCTTCACTTGCAGGTACAACACCTCGCTAGGACTCCTGACTTTCCTCGCGTGTTCTTCCTCATGACAGAACTTGTACCCACGCGATAGAAAGTAGAATATCGTGATGGAGATGAACATAAGGACCGTGTAGAAGAAGAACTGCGTGTGCTGTGAAAAAATATAATATAGTTAGTTTTTCCCAGCAGGCCTACTGTCAACTTTTAGGGAACGATTCAAATGCAGCACAGATTATAAACCTGAAATGAATCGCATTTAGTAACAAAAATTAACTCGATGGTAATAATTTGCGACGCAAATCAATATAGGTCCCGAATGAACATTGAGAGCTGATGGTAAGGCCCCTAAGTCTCTCAATACGTCATCACTCCAGCGATACCTGGACTATCTGGAGTCGAATTCTTGCTCTCCAATGGAAACAGATTGATCAGTGGAAGCACTTGTTAGGGCAAGTCGAAAATGTATCTACTTAATGTTCTGTTTCACAATACATTTATTGTATATATTCTATTAAATTGTGATAATTTGTGCTGGTTTTAAAAAAGCCATCCCGTATATTATATATATCCGAGTGCTGAGACAAAGTGCCTGTGAAAGTCTAATTTCTAAATAAACTATTTGAATTTGATTTTTGTTTTCATATGTGTCAATGGCAAAATAAATATAATACTTACCTATTTTCGTTACATAGTACATCGGAAGCGGAGACATAGCTTGGCAAGCTAATATTTGCCCAGGGCGGAAATCGAACCCGAGCCACGCCAGATTACAAAGTTGTTTCTATTAACCAATTTATTTGTTCGGGAAACGATCCGTACATACAGGAATGTCTTTCCTTAATGAAACCAAAATTCAATGATGTTTTGGCTGCTGATAACTTACATTATTACTAGTAGTGATTGAAACCTTAAGAAATGTTTGTTTTGCATACCCATAGCCGGTAAAACATGTAGGATTAAGTTTTCTTTTAACACTAATTGAGAGCTCATGTACCTATTTGCAAATAAATAATCATTATTGTTGTCCATCTAAGTGGAAATTTATAAGTTGCAAGACTTACAAGTGATCATATTACAACGTTACTCTTTTTAGGAAATCATAAGCTATACCTATTTCGAAGGATGAGAAAAATGTAGTTTGGTCTTTTTCTTTGTTTATTGTCGAGTTATTGCTAACACTGGTGTCAGATTGAATGTCAAGAAAGAAAAATATAATGAAAGAAGTGGTCTCGCCCATAAGACCACTTCATGTCCTCTCGCGAATAGGCAACAAACTTCAAAACAAGGTTGCCGTCAGGCAGTGTAAAACCACAACAAAATAATCCTAAAACTATGTGATTTATTTTTGACGCTCAACCTCCAATTCAATCCGAAACTTGCGAGGATAAGAGAGAAAGTAGTGAGTACACACCTGTCCGTACCCAACCAGGAATCTGGTGATGACGATGATGATAACGTTGCCCATGGCTTCAGTCAGCAGCCACGCTGATGTCAGCACAGCCTTCATACTTTCAGGAGCCTCTTTGAAGACAAACTCGTTGCCCGTGATCCCGAATAGGAGCTATGCAAAAATAAATTTCAATAAAAATATTGTGATACAGCCATTATCGATAGTAAAAGAGTTAAAAGGGGGTGCCAACGAATTCGGTCAATGAACTCGGTGAATAGACAGCGAAAACAAGACGCACTTAGGTTTAAGTGCACTCCGACTGGCAGGTGAACGGGAGAAACGAATGCTTTTAGTTCTTTGCGCGATCAACAAACGTTATTCATGACAGAGATTAAGTAACTATTTTAGTTTTGTCTATGCCATCTTCAATGTTTTTTTTCTAATAATCAAAACGAATATAAATCTGAACAACAAGAGAAACTTAAAATAATTAAATATATGTATAAGTACGATTTCTATTGTCTATGGTTTCTATATTATATCTTGCCATGAAAGTGATTTTAACCAAGTTGTGAAATTTCCCAAAGTAAAATAGCTAATGAAAAATATAGCTTGGTTGGTTAGGCATATGCAAAATATATTTGGATTTAGTTTAATCTTATATTATGTAAAAAAACAACGACAATGGTTATCAGAACAAAACAATGGAAATATTGAAAAACTCCATTCAAAATACAAAGGTTTCTCGCAAGCGCAAACGATTGAGAGATACGAAACAAATCTTCTTGCTGTCTTTATTTCAGATTATAGTCAATATTCCACTGCAAACAAAAATTTGCTTACATACTTACATTGTAACATGGTGAAATTCAACTGAAACTAACTTTGACATCTAGGTTGAAAACAAAAATGGTTCTTTGTTAAAAATGTTTATTTGTATTAGCTGCTAGGTCTGGTTATGGCTAAAAGTCACGATTCCACTGTTTCGATTGGACACTACTTACCTGTGCCTTTCATTCCACTATATTTTCGGAGAATACCGGAGATCTCTATGTTACTAGCCAAGCTAAAGGCTCAACTGTAAGGGCTAAGTTTAACTAAGTATACATTTGATTAGCACTGGATGTTAAGCTTATAGAATTGACACCCACCTCAGCAACGGACATGATCAGAAATTGTGGAAACAACAACACCATCGATATCGTGTTCGCTTCTGTGATGATGACCACATTCACCTCCTGAAATACAAGCGAATCCTTATTTATCCTTATTATCCTTGTTAGTTGTTAACAAAATATTCAATTCCTTCTCCTCCAAAATCGGTGGTATTTCTGGTTCTTAATAACTATTCCGCCATCTTGGATGGTCCGCCATATTGGATTTAGAATTACGTCACACAGCATCGTGTATTATCATCCTAACTAAACGTGTATACAACATTTCAGCTCACACAGGTTGAAGATATCTGCTTCAAAATTGAGTAGCAAGATTCCACCCGAACAAACAAACATACATGCATCCATTGCAAGTTAAATAAAAGCTTAATAATAAACAAACATAATAAACAAATTCTCAATTTAATACCAATATTAGCACAAAGTTGATAGTGTCCAGTTCTACTTACGTATCCGTTGTCGTTCCGATCCAGTATCACAGTGTACACCCCGCCACTCTCCATTCTCAAGTCTCTAGCAACAATATTACTAAATATCTTGTTATTTAATATGGCAATTTCTGTACTATTAGCTGTTTTTGTTTGATGTATTGCCCCTTTGTTGATTGTTACGTTTATTGTACTAGCTGTGTCTGAAATTGGTTGTTTTATTAATATTTGAGAAAATCGTATGTTAGAAGAATAATAGATAATATACAAAATTTCATTATCTTCACGTATTCGGAACGACGGAACACAACGGAGCCGTAACGTACCTATGGGACCTGGCCCCCAGATCACAAATATAGTGAAAATATATTTTTTTTACCTAATCTAATGGAATAGGTATCCGTGAATATTTCTATTGTCTTCGAAACGCCACGATGAATATATGCCTCCACTTCGTTATTCGATTCTCTGGTAAACGTTATATTTTGACCAGTAACTCGCTGTGTTACTAAAAATCTGAAAAAGAAAGAAATATATAAATAAAATTAAAAAATCCTAGATGATCTGAGCATGGAATTAGTAGGAGTACTTACTAAATCCATGGCTCTGAGCTAGAAACAGATCATTTCTGTCTATGATCTAACAAAGTAATTTCTTTTAACGACATTTTCATAGTCGTATTCCTCATGGCTGAGGGTCGTGGTCATTACGTGTATTTAACACACATAACAACTTTCTTGGCATTAGTAATGTAGTAGTTTGCCATTGCCTTCTCCATTTCACACATAAGTTAATAATCAACCAGTGTGCAGGTTTCCTCACGATGTATTCCTTCACCGAAAACGGAAACAGGTGGTGGTCGATGAAAACTACTATACATGATTCAGATTGGTATACAAATTCATGTGGCACGAGTAGATTCGAACCTGGGACCTTTCGATGCACAGGTATTTAGAGGTACTTTGAACATAACGTGACTTAATAGTTATTGCAGCCGCACAAAAAAATATATAATTGTTTACATTTTTTAGTTATCTTTCAACTTTAAAATATTTTCAAAATCTATCTATTATAAGAACTTACAGTGACAGCAAATAACGAAACAAACTAGAACATTCACAATGAAATTAGGTTTAAGGAAGAAAAATAAAGTCTTCAAAGTTGTAGAATCTAACCCAATCTGGCGGACAAACAAAAAGCTGGGTAAAAGGGAATCGTTTCCGATCCTACAGAACCTCCACCGGAAACATTTGCTGTCTTTAACCGTTTTTCCGACAAACTTTACCAGATTGGGGGAACTAAAAGGGTTTGTTTTGGTATAAAATCCACAATACATGTTTTAAAATTGACACAGTAATGGAACATTTTGAATTAGATTATTATTTATTGGCTGAAATAGAATTTGTCAAGACAAACAAAGCACAATGTGGATGTTTTGTACTTATTATATTGTGACAATCGATAGGAAAATTGTATATCTTCCTACATGTGTGTGTGTAAGTGAATAAGATGATCCAAGGTAGGTAATTCAAATCTAAAGATGAAAAAGATGCTGTTCTTTTCGTCGAAATACAAGAATTTGAAAATTATGAAAACTACCTAACTTACCTGACTACTGGAAATCCAGATTTGCTCTTTTCCAAAACATCATTATACCGATGTATATCATTTCCATCTATAAAAAATGAAACAGCACTATTCTCTTCCAATAAAAACATTTCTTTTCTGGGTACAATACAACTGCCACCCAAATCTAACATGATATTTTGTGTTCCTGTTACTTTAACATCCTTTTTGACGAAGTGGGATAGAGGAGGTATTGTATACGTTATGTTATGGTGGTAATTCTGGAGAGACACAGAACACGGGTTGCCATTGAATATTCTTATTTGGGAATAACCCGGTTGAGGCAGTTGGGGATATTTGGTCTGAAATAAAAAATAAAATCTTTTTTATTGGTCAATATTAACCAATTAAAAGATTTTTTTAAAAAGCTCTGTATCTATATTACTAACTATATTATAGGCTATCTCGAAAAGTCTCATGTCGACGCCCTCCGGGTGCCCCAGATAAAGCTGTAGCAACGCCGTGGAGGCTGAACTGCGTGAATTGGGAGCTGTCAACGGGCGATCCGAAGCGCAGAATAGACGACTATGGCGCTATCTGGTTTTCGAGTTTAACTCGTTCAGACTTTGGGGTGACTGAGCCAGCAAAGTCAGTTCAAACAGAACATTGTTCAAAAACATAATTTTATCGTTGTAAAACACGTTCGGCCACGCCCCTTTTTATGTTTTTGAACAAATGTTTTGTTCAAATGGCGCAGCCGACCCGGCTTAAGATCCACAGGTCTGACTTTTTTGCAGACGTCATTTCTTCATCTTTACCTTTTCAAAAAGTATTTATTAAACAACTAATGCAATTTTCACACAAAAACTAATAATATGTAAGTTTAGGTACTTAATTAACAATAATAATACATTTTATCCATATACATGTTACTAACAATAAAGCCTAGAACTATAGTTAGTAACATCTATCTGTATGTCTGATACATACGTTTGTGTAAGTAAAGAATGCTCACCCTAAGGTAAATCTCCAGTATCCCGGACGCTATGAAAGCGACCCCCGCCAATATACCGCCCAGGGTCATCTTATGCAAAGGATTCTTCAATATGTCCCGCCTTTCGAGGAAAGGATAAACGTACTGAAAAAACAAGCCAAATAAAAACAGTTAACCCACAGATAAAATATGAGTTAACCTCTATCACTTATACCTATAACATGTTCACGTTAGAACTTTAAAGAAAATTGAAAAGGTGTGGCAGAAACCAGAGGGAACTGGTCAGCTCAATTCTCTCTATCTCAATGTAATTTTGTTTGATTAATGGTATTTTATAACTACTTACAGATTCTTGTTTATAGTCCATTCATGATTTTTCACCATGTAGTATAACTTGTCTTTGATAATTTAACATAAAACTAATTTTAGAATACTTAGAAAGTAAAAATGTTATACTGTCATAGCAATTCAGTACTATCGAACATTTTGTAGATATTGTATTCTTATTGCAAGCATTAGATCGTCTGTATTCAGGACGAGGCACGTTTAAAACACCCTGTATTTGCGCACAGCTGAGACTGTGTGCCATTATTTGTTCATATTAAATAAGAGCAACTGGATAAACGTCTTTAGGTACATTACACAAATACATTGCACCGAAATAAAATAGTATAAAATTGTAACTTTTTAATTAGATTTAAAATGTTGTTGACCTATTATTGTATTACTTGCCGTCGTAAAAGTCAGCCAAAAAAAAATACCCTAATCGACGAATCATCTCTATATCTCACTGGAAACAATGCTAGATTACATGAGTCAGATTGATATGCAAAGTCATGTGGCACGAGTTGAATTTAAACCTTAGGACCTTGAATTACGGCGTTTTAATTACTGAACCACCACCGCTTTCAACTCCTGTCATTGATAGCACGTTCTAAAAATATGTTCTTAGGTCTTTTATAGTAGCAGATATTGTTACTTCAGTATTCCACATATTGGGTGGATTTTAGAGTCTAATTATAATTTAGAATTAGAGTTTTGATAAGTACTAGCAAGTGTAGGTTTAAATAAGTTTAGTCATTACATCTCACCTTTTGAGCTATAGGAATGACAATGAGAATTATGATAGGATTGAGCACTATCATTTGATCAGGTTTGACCGTCAGGTAGCCGAACCTGCCGTCCATTTTTGTGGCCTGAAGCGTCCACCTTGAACCCTAAAAAATATGAAACCATAGTACAGTTAACAGCGCATCAATATTGTGCCAATTCTCCCGTATTACCGGCGCAGTTTCAGGCATGGTAAGTTGAGTTTGTTGACTGTAACAGATAAAAAATGGGAAGTAAAATTTGGAAAATAACTAGAAAATTTAACGGGTGCTGTCGGGGAAACTGGTCAACTCGATCTTTTATTAAAAGTTGGTTAATTATACATATATATAACCTTTTGACCATGTAATTTATTGTGTACTTACATTGTTATTACTGATCAAAAATCTATATCTAAAAAATCGTAAGCCCTTCTGGCGTTATAGGGACCAACACTGTTTGAATGAGTTTCTTTCGGCATTTCTTCTCAGCAGTGGTCGTTCCGAAATGCTAGTGATTTGTAGCTTTGGTAAATATCATTTAATTTAGAATATGACGTGAAAAAGTGCATGTTAAGGCCTAATTTCGGAATAAATGATTTTATTTTGATTTTGAAAAAATAACTTATAAAATACAAAAATCTTACTGTCAGCTATATCGAACTTGAGGGCAAATTGCGAGTTTACATTTCACTTCTTACTATCGAATCGATCGTAGTAAGACGCAGTGAACTCAATACATTGCAGTGTGGTTGTCGATGCGTCACAATGGCGCTCTGTGATTGGTTAGCTACGTCTCACTGCGAATCGACTCGATGGTAAGATGTAAATAACAAAGTCACACTACGCACGAGGTAGTGCATATATTTACAGTCTCAATATCTGACTATTTACTTATTTACAGTATTGATATCTGACTGGCAGTTATAAAGCAAAAGGAAATTATTTATAAGTTTAAAACAGCCAGGATTAAAATAATAAAAGATTAAAGCGAAACAAATTATACCTAAAACCTTTTACGTGGGCACAAAAACTAGTTCCGACAGATCGCGACACGGTTGAATATATTTGGCAACTTTTTTACATAGTAATGACCATTTCTATTGTAAACTCACCATTTGATCAATCAATGCCCAGAAGACAGGGCAAGCAGTGAATAAAACCAATACAGACAGAGTTCTCTTGATGTCCTTTATAAACTTGGAATCGTAACAGTGTTGGGTACTATCCAACCAATGTACACCTTTTTCTGTCTTTTTCTGTAGCACATTCTTAACTCCTAGCTGTAAACAAAATTAATTGCTTGCAAATATAAAAATTAATAATTAAGTTCTGGGAGTATCTTTTTAAGCAGGCGGCTTATTCCAGTAGGGTCCCAGACTTTAGGCTCTTTCATAACTGTATATATTGTTTGTATAAAAAATAGGTAAGACCTAGTGAACATACAAATAACATTTCATAAAAATCGGCCACAGTGTTGCCATATTATTCCGAAATAGCTTGTGTTTCGGAGTAGTATGGAACAAAAGTTTAATATACACATATAAAGTAGATGTATAAATAGGAACTTACCGATATACACTTAATGAAATCCAGCAATATGTTGCCTTCAGGTTTTTTCAGAACATAGCGTTTTCTCGCGCTTAAAAATATAACTGAAAATGATTGATTTATTTATCTCCTGTGTAAAGAAAATAATAAAAGATTTTTAATTTCGATATATGTTGTCTTATGTGTTCATTTAAAGATATCTTATTATATCATATAGTAGATAATATAGTTAGAAAAATCGAAGTATTAACTTTTACTTAGTTGTCCGTCTGTCCAACGTAAATGTCTGCCTGTTTTGTGAGCAGAACCTATTTTTAAGCGAAAATTTATTCGATTTTTATTTATACTGTGTTCAGTAAATATATTTTTTGTTTTCGATTTTTTTTATTAATTATATTTTGTGGATCGACCTTCAATTTTTTTATTTGTTGTCTTTGTGATAAACCAAGGTTATTGAAAATTATACAATAAATATAAAACAAAGACAGGTGTCAGAACATAAGGTTTTCCGTAGCAAGGCAAATATTATACTAAATAATATTTGTAATCACATCAATCTGTGTCTAATCTATTTTTAAATTTGTATGTACAGCGAGCTATATAGGGAAACGACATAATGCTATGTACACATACATGTTGTGATCAGTTTACATTATAATCATCAAGTAAATATTTACAAGTAGTATGCGTGGAAGGTTTATTGTTTTCGGGCAATTAATAAAGTGGAAATATTGTGTAAATATTGATTGAAATATGCCATAAATAACAAACATTTATTTGCCTTCCTTTATAAGACAACACTTGGTGTTACTATCTGACTTTAAAATAATTAATCTGTACTGTGGTAATGTCAAATTTATGAATGATTTTGAAAATGATCCCTTCCACAAGGAAATTGACGGATCGTATTGACAGCGCGGCCGCAACCGTCGAAACGCTCTGCGATGGTGATGTGACTAAGTTGTAAAATTACTCTAATGTACAATGTAAAAAGCGAATAATTGAATTGAATAGCAATTAGATTGATAAAATAACTTACCAATAGACAACAGCACAACAAGTGCAGGTGCTCCAAAGGCCAAGGAATAACAGTCTTTGTCACCGAAACAATGCACTTCGGATCTCAGAACTGGGGACAGGGCCTTCGAAATAAGGCCAGCGAAACACAAGTTGAAGTACATTATGCTGTAATTAAAAATATATGTTATGCAAAAAAAAATATTAAGCGAAATCCATGAAGTTACATTACAGTGAATTGACCTAAACAACTTCAAATTCAAATCAATCAAATTCACCAGCACTTTTCCACATCAAATTTTATATTATATAGTAATTTCTCAAAAAGATACAAACTACTGACGTTTTCGAATTGTTGCAGGTTGTGTGTAAAAGTATCAAGTAGATATGACGAAGATATTAAAACTGGCAAGCAACCGTAAAAACGCTCAGACGATAGGATTCAATCAGTTTATTTATTTGTGAAACATGGCTAAAATAATCACATTATTATAATGTAACACATTATTAGATATAGAATTCTATGTTTTGCTATGTATAGCATACTAGCTGCCCGTCCCGGCTTCGCTCCGGTAAAATCATTTTTTTAAAATGCTCATGTTACTCCTGAAGGTTTCATCAATCTCTGTGTCAAATTTCATTAAAATCGGCCCAGTATTTTTTTAATTACAAACAAAAATACAGATCTTTTCTCTTTATAATATTAACATGGATAAAACACATATGTTACTTCGACGTTATTTTTTAATTAATGCACTGTCCTGGAATCTGATTGAATGGAAAATTTCGTCTCTGTAGGACAAGTAGGTGAAATTCAACTTAAAAGATTTTATTACAGACAAAACTACGAGAGAATGGAAACTATAGGTATAGAAATCTTTATATGTTGTTAAGAATACTATCAAATTTTACCTGAAAAATATAGACAAATGATGTTCCTGCTCTGGTATCTTAAACTGGTCGCCCCCAAACGCTGTTACACAAGGCTTTATGCCCCCAGTGCCCATGGTTATCATCAGTAACCCAATCATAGTGAAAATACTGCGAAAATAGATACATTTTTTATATATTTTTTTTATTAATAAGTTTTTGTAATATTCAGTATATGTTTTTTGGGGTAAAGATGTTTTTTTTTTCATATTATTTTTAGTAAAACTTTTTTTTTCATTATAATCAGTCTAGATAGGTATATATATAGCGCTAATCGCATAAGAGGGTGAAATTCACGAGCGATTTGCAAATTTTATAAATGTTCAATAATTAAAAAAAGATTCTATATTTAAAAGAAAAAAGTGCGACTCTAATGAAACGCTACACGCCGCGTTCAAACAGTCGTGAAATTCACCCAAGATAAGTTACGAAAAAGAATATATAAATACTTTATAATGAACTTAAACTGTATCAGAGATTAATAAATTTTATACAAAATGCAATTACCGTCCAGAAAAAGGCACTTGAGGTATTGCGGTCACCGCAACTAAAATATTTCCGGCAGCGTACACAAACATCAAGTATAATATCGTCCTGAGAACAAATCCAGACATATACAATGAAGATAGACCAGTATACTATACAGTAGTATACTATTCTTATTTTTGTAAAATCAAGTGTGGCGACAACAACAAAATGTTATTGAAATTAGGAGAAAAACTTAACAAATTGATTCGAAGAAAGATTCCTGCAATTTGTAGCACAACAAAAAATGAAAACTGATCTTTATAGGACCACTGTCTGTTAAGATTCTTTTTCTCCGGGAATAACTACTAAGTTGAAATTTAAAACAATTAATTGGGTCTGTTTTAGCTGTGGACGTAAACATTACAATCTAAATAAGCCTTAAGTTATTTGGTGTCGCAAATTTGTCGTTTTAACAAGGGAATCTAAATCTTAACTATACGTAGGTACCCACTTCCCGATGATCTACAATCATAAAATTACAGTATAGATAAGGAAAAAAATTGAAAACCATAAATATAACCTCGGCACCTCTATACTTATTATTACGCGAACCTCGGCACGCAAATTGGCACAAAATTATCAGATTTTTTTCTATTAAAAAGAGATTATTGAGCAAATAATGGATTGTCACCTGAATTTTCCGAGATAATTGTCAGCCAGGACCCCTCCAATTATTGGGAAAACGTACGCAAACGTGCTGAAAAGGTGGTATATCTCCGTGGCCCCATCATCCGTATAGCCCAGTTTACTGCGCAGGTATAGTGTTAGGAACGCTGGAAGTAAATCATAAATCGTGTCCCGCTTGATGTCACCTCGGTGTCAATTTAAATTTCTATTAGGAATTTATAATTATATATAGAATTTATGAAAGCTAAATTTATTCCAGAAATTGCTAGTTCATTCATTCATTCTAGTAGCATTTAAATTTGTATTTAGTTGCACTATATTTTCTATAAGGTTTCATATAATATTTATATAGTTAAATTATTATTGAAATAAAACAGTTCGGACTTCATTGCCTAAACAACGTTCCCTAATAACAAAACATATCTTTACTAAAAAAGTAGTCAACTAACTTTTCATTAGAAATGTTCCACACAAGTCGCGGCTTGTAATTCGCCCATTTACCTATCTGCGTGTCTTGCTTGCGCATTGTTTGTAGTTTCAAACTGTTCTACCCACGGACCAGATACAGAGATTTCTCGTTGACAAAGAAATTTTTCATGAGAAAAAACAAAATTTATATGGAAATGGAATATAAATAGTTCATTTTACGTTCGATAGAGGCGCTGTTCATTTTCCATATCGGGGCCGGAGCCCTTCTAAATCTATGTATTGACGTTGTCGATACTATCACCTTCTTCCGGTGTACAATTACATATCCACTTGGGCACAGCTACAATGAAATACACACACACGTCACTTAAGATGGCGTGGCTATTTTCCATTCGGAAAGGATCAGAGTAATGGCGGAACCCATGGAACCGTTTCCACACTTCGTCTGCTTCAGTCTCGCATATCGTGTGGCGCTTCACACAACTTTGGAGAATTGAAAATAAGGCGCCTCCTCTATATTTTTACTTCGTGGTTGTGCCTTGGTTTGTCAATTAGAGGCGTCATGCCTCTGATTTGCCATCTCAGCGCGACCTCAATAGACAGCTCTTGAGAATATTACTCTTTCTGCGAAAGATTTTTTGTTTCCATCGAAATATAGAGATCGTGATAACTGTGGGAATCATTTGTGATCTTACACAAATATGTCCATCAACACTGGTTTATTACATGTACATTGAAATACCTAAATTATGATAACTATATTTTTAATAATTTATTATACAAATTTAGAAAAAAATAAGGACTGACGAGCGTTGCAATGGGAGAAGACCTACCTATGTGTTTTCATAAGTTCGTTTTTTCTAGCTCTTACAACTAGTAAACAATGCAAGCCGATCTTATACTAGCCACTTGCAAATTAATTCATTAGTACCTTTCATCCCAGAAAATGAGAACCGCTCGCAAAATTCCGCCAAGATTATAATGAGGATGATCCTAGGAAAACGATCCTTCTGTAACAAGGAAAGGACTCATTATTTATATCTGTAATGCCGACATATTTGGAGCTGGGTGGTTTTGTTTTAGAAATTATCATTAGATAAGTAAAATTTAAATTAAACCATAATAAATAATTTATACTAATCCTTCCTCAAGAATCATACTATCTATTGATGAATACCGTACAAAAATCCGTCCGGTAGTTTTTGTGTTTATTGCGGTCATACAGATAGATAGATAGACGCGTCTGGGGAGTCCCTTTTATAATATGTAGGTCTAAAAAGCTTTTTTGTATGAATACTCGCAAATAACTTCGTTAATAACACTGTCTAAATAACAGTAACTGCATCAAAATCGGTTGCGTTGGTTTAATAGAAGAAAGCTTAGGAACAGACAAACGCGGCAGGTGACTTTGTTATATAATGATATACTATGATATACTAAGTAAAGATGTCAGTGGGATTTTATCAAGAGCTTTTCATATTAGTTTATTAATAATCTCAATCTAAATAATATTTATTCTAAACTAAAAGAGCGTCGCGTAGGCGTGGGAGGATTTGAGGATAGTAGGTATATAATGCATGACCGAAACATGGATTTAGTAAGTACTACTGAGTACCTATTAATTCAATGGCTAGAACTAATTTAGCACTGACACTAGACTTATGTCGAAAATACCAGAGATCCATAGGTTTCCACCCGTGAACACCAAAAAGCAAACATTTTTTTAAGACAATAAATTTCAAAACAGAAATATATATCTGCTTTCAAATCCAAGCTAGTTAATTCAAGTTCAATCGCTAAGCTAAATCATAATATATTTACAAAGAATTAGGGACTTTGTAAATAAATAAGCTATGTCAATGTCACGAGTGTATAAACCGGCCAAAAAAAGAGAATACTAACCGGCACCGACGGCCTCATGTCCAAATAATCCATCCCTTCTCCCGCCATTTTGCGTTGCACAGCTTTTTCTACCCGAATGTGTCACCTGGATCACTGCTGTCACATCCATGCACTGCAGTACACGTCACATGGAATTGACACGAGAAGTTTTATTGTCCGCACGCTTATATCACTTCGGGCTGGCACACACTTGTTTAATCTCGTCATTCATTGTATTTAAGTAAAGAAAGGTATACACTTATACAATTTTACATTTTAACAGTTATGCTATCGTATTTTGATAAAGGGATTTTAGGAATAGTCGATATGATCACGTCCTTCAGCCATGAGGAGACGGCAAAGAAAAATAACTTATAGTATAATCAATAGGGTCAACTATAAGGATCAAATCTCTATCTTGACATCCTCACATATTATAAAATAAAGTCCTCTGCCGCTTCTGTCTGTTCGCGATAAAAAACTACTGCACTCAAAAACTACTGCACGTATTTTCATGCGGTTTTCACCAATAGATAGTATGTTTTCTGAGGAAGGTTCAAGTGTATAATTTTTATGATTTATCTGACCAAAACCGGGTCGTGACGCTGGAAAAATATATATCTGAGTACTTAAAAAATACCTAAATATTCAATACCAAAAATTTAATACCTAAACAATGACATCTTTATCGTGTACCTATCCAAGTTCATCCGCTTGGCAAGTATTATCTAAGGAAGTGAGTTTCCGAATTTCCTTACCTACTCCAAAGATTTCGAATAACTCAAATCGAGAATCGTTTGGAATTTTTTTCAAATTTAATCAAGAGTCGATTGAAATGACGCAGTGACTGATCGAGATTTTTCTTTCATTTCCTTCCCTAATTTCTTTTATTAAATTTATTAAGCCTATTAATTAAAGCTCACTTTGTGTCATCGCCGTAACAGTTCACAAATAAGTCTATTACGTATTATTATCAGTGTTTCGCGATAATGTCAGCTATTTATACAAATTATCACAGTCTGGAGGTGTTTCGGTGACGTGGCAACTTAGTGGCACTGCCACGTAGGTAGGTACTTGTAGAAATATCTTCCGTGTACACTCAAAACTTTTAAGAAGAATCTCTTTAAGGCTTCATTTTCAATTTTTTAAGTGCTGATCCGGTGAACTGATCCGGCTCGAAGGACCGATTACTGTAGAGCCAAGCTCCAATGTGCCTGGTACCTGGTAATCAAGATAAGGTACCTGGAATATTTTAATTATATTTGGAAAATCGAACCGGTGGTGGTGTAATGGTTAAGACGCCTGCCTGTGGACCGAAAGGTATCAGGTTCGAATCCTACTCGTGCCTCATGAGTTTGTATACCAATCTGACTCATGTATAGTAGTTTTCATCGTCCACCACTTGCTTCCGGTGAAGGATACATCGTAAGGAAACCTGCACACTGGTTGATTCTTATTAACTTGTGTGTGAAATGGAGACAAACCATTAATAATGCCAAGAAAGTTGTTGTGTGTGTTTCATTCCACGTAATAACCATGACCCTCAGCCATGAGGAATACGACTATAAAGAATTTGAAAAATAAGTATATAATTACTAGCTGACCCACGAGAAAAGTATCCTAATCCACACCAAAAATAACGTGAATGATAGACAAACAAATACAAAGTGTATTTGTTAACATTTATAACAAGTACCTATGGATTCTGTAAATTCTACCATTTTTATTACGCAATCAAATTGTTTGTGACTGTACGTGGGAACCAGTATTAGCTAATGCTAAACAATGCACCTACCCTGCGCAGATAACGTATCAAACAGTGTTTGATACTAATACAAAAGATAACATTGATTTACTGTTCTACGCGGGTGAATAACCGTACTTTTGTCACAAAACCCTTAGAAAATACAAATATGCTCAAGTGTGAATTCTGATTAGCACACAAGGATTCCGTAGGTATACATAATTATAAATTGATGGTGTGACAACTAGGGATGCCGATATCAGCGCAAAATGGCGGCAAAATGGGTAGGAGAGAGAGTAGGTACAATTGATGGTAGGTAGGTATGGTAATTGATTTAGGTACATAGTAAAAATCTTAGATTATTGAAATATTTAATCCAATGACTAAGCTCCAGTTTTAGATTCTGGGATTAATCCTACTAATATTAATGCGAAAGTTTGTGAGGATGTTTGTTACTCTTTCACGCAAAATCTACTGGACCGATTGTCATGAAATTTAGTACACGTGTAGAATATAACCTGTAATAACACATAAGTAGGATATTTTTTATTACGAAATTCCCACGGAAGCGAAGGCCCAGGATGCAGCTAATAGTATATAAAGATTATTTTTCATTATATAGATTGCTGATTTATTGAAAGGATTAGTAGGTACCTACGCGTCCTTTTTGATTTACGGAATCCTAATGTATCTATGTAGGTACGACTCATTATGTAATTGAAAAAAACCTCGTCACATGCTTTTTCCATTACCTACATGAGAACTTTGAACTCGTGTTTACAGCATGGCCCAATCATGACTTATTTGTACTTACATAAATTATTTATTTTCTTAATACCTACTTGTCAGAGAAAAGATTTACATAAGTTCCCCAAAACCAACACAATCAAACCAATAATATTGTGGTTTGACTGCAAAATCACCGGTAAGTAGGGTATATTACTCAAATATAAATTTTAATAAATAGGTATATTAGGGATCATCCAACGGATAAAATACTAACTAGGTACTTTTAAACTTTCGCGTTGCATAATTTTATGCTAAATAACAGGTATTAAACGCGCATATACCTACCTTTTCTATTTCCAGACGTTTCGGACCTTTGTAAAAAACAGCTCTCTTTGCTAGGTGTATTTTAGTGATAGCAACAGCCGGGATCATGTATTACAGATATAAGAACATGCTTCAATGTAACGTTCTAATATCTGTGGTATACATATTTACAGTTTTATGTATATTTTTACTTTCTTTTACTTCGTTACATGTTACAGGGTTGCCTGGCTGGATAATGCAATGGTATTTTATCTGTCAACATGTTACTTGGGCGCGAACGCGCGGGCTCCACTTATGTCAAAAAGACAAACGTCAAACGTCAATCAATCCCGTTTGAAAAAGATTGTTGACAACGGTTTATGTGCTTGTGCTTTGTTTGTTTTCAAATTAATTTTTATTTTAAAATATAGGTACATATCAGCAATGCATTAGAAACATATGATAACTGTTTGTTTGTTAACAGCTAATACATTTAGAAAGGTGATTATTATTAGGATTTATCAAGGCTAGATGAATGTAAAATTTTGAAAAACTCATTGTTCAAACATCGATCAAGTTACAGTTTGTAAAATGCCGAAGTCAAGGATTCCGTCGCCGGCACGTTCTCAAAGCGCTGTGGTGACGCCGCGCCGGAGCAAACCTCGAGGTCCACGTAGCGTTGGGTCACCAGCTCGATCCAACACCTCGGTCAGACTCACATCCGTCATACAGAACTTCAAGGATAAGAATATGGACTCCTTTCGCCTGTCCCCACTTAACAGCAGACGCTCAGTATTAAATGACAACACTGATATTGAGGAACCTAGACGTAAGTACCACCTATTTTTGATGTTTTGTCTATTTATTTGGTTCACCAATGGTTACATGTTTCATCAGTACTCTTCTTGTTTAATTTAAGACAATGCAGGATATTACAAAATGATGATAATAAATCTTAATTTATCCTATCACAAGATAGGATAAATTAAGATTTATTATCATCATATATCAGTGCTAAGCACACCATAAATATTTCTGTCTGTTCTGTCAATATGATTATTTATTGGAAGCAGCTTTTGCATCTAGCAGTGTTGAGAGTTAACTATACAGGGTCAAACGCAAAACCTCCTAAAGAATACTTGGATACATCGAAATAAGCAACTTTTATTCTACAACTATTTTTGATTCATAGTTTTTTGTTATATAAAAAAGTAAAATATAATCTTATTACGTTAGTCTCTATGTACCTTATACACCTTTGGAAGGTTATCAGTAACCCTGTATAGAGA
Source organism: Plodia interpunctella (assembly GCF_027563975.2). NCBI lineage: Eukaryota > Metazoa > Arthropoda > Insecta > Lepidoptera > Pyralidae > Plodia > Plodia interpunctella. The sequence goes on from NC_071303.1 coordinate 2,374,871, forward strand.
ATTCAAAATAAAGCCACTTTGGTGTTAGTTATTAATTTTTATTAATATTCAAATGTTAAATTCATCCTGTGATATTTTTGGCATTGCCATTGCCTTCTCCATGTCACACACAAGTTGTTAATCAAACACAATGTTTCCTCATTAATTTTTCCTTTACCGGAAGCAAGTGGTGGTCTATGAAAACTGGTCTATATCTGAGTCAGATTGCTATACAAACTCATGTGGCACAAATATAATTCAAACCTGAGACCTATCGCCACCATCACTTTACAAAAGACTTTCACAAGTTTCTCACGGTAAATATATGTTGATGAACATGAGACCTTAATCATCTTCAATACAAATCTAAATTGCAGGTCGGAGCTGGTGGAGGAAGTTGAATGACACATCTAGAGATATTCTCGAGGTTTTGGAAAAAGACCAACAAGAACCAGTATACAACATCATGGAGGAATATGATGTTGAGGTTTTGAGGTGACCAGCAATATTTAAAACTATTGTATTTCTATTTCCATTCTCCTATCAGTTTATGAATTTTTTTGTTGGATACAATATGTAATCTTGTCAGAAATATCAATTAATCAAATCGGTTTTGTTGTATGCTGTGAAACTTGTTTTCTTGTAACCATAAAAAGTGTGATCTTTGGTAGGTACTTATTGTAATTTTATTCCTCTTTCTTTTTCTTGAGATACTCATGATTGCTATTGTTGTATCATAGAATCAGTTAAATATAAAGCTTGAGTGTATTAAAAAAATATTTTGATTTTTTTAATGCAAAATATTGCATATTGTTTTAATTCTATTGTTATAATTTATGTTTCAGCCAAGAAAAAAAGGATAAACAAGAAACCTTAGATCTCCCAGACAGCAGTGACAGTGATTCCATTAGTAGCATTGTCATCCCACAGCGCAAACTCTTTACACAGAAGGAAAACCTATCAAAAAATAAGTTCGCTCAATTTCTCGGCACCAGAGAATCCATGGCCAAGAATAACAAAACAAATGTTGAATCTGACAAGATTGATAAAACTATTGTAGCTGGCACTAAAAAGTTGTTTGGTGAGAGTTCAAAACCGAGATCCAAACCAGCTTTTCCTACTGAATTACTGACATTTTCTCCAGATAAAACTGTAAATAAGACTATGGGAGAAGTTAAAGGACAAGTCAGGAACTTGTTTGGCAATAGAGCTGGTGTTAAAAGGAAGAATAAATTTGCTGATTTCATTGCTTCTGAAAGTGAAGAGGAACCTGAGATACAGCCAAAAGTATTTGGATTTCAAAAGAAACATGATTTACCCAGTAGAAGAGTTAGTACTGCATCTAGCGTAACCACCGACATAGATATGGACGACTGGAAACTTCTACCATCTTCAACAATGGTACAAACCCAACTTGAAGCTATGATGGTAGACTCACCAGTGAAAAAGGCTAGACTAAGCAAATTATCTGAAGGAAAAGAGTTTGAAACTGCCACAAACAGCACTGGTATTACTAACAGAACCAAACAATCAAATAAATCTGTTTTATCTAAAAATAAATCTAAATTGTCAGTTTCAAAAAATTCTAATAAATCGAAAATAGTACCCGAAGTTAATACAAGCATAGAAAAATCTGTGAGACATGATACTGCAACAAGAAATGATGAAGAAAATATAGTGTCAGAGGCTGGAGAAGAACAAGTAAGAGTGGCTACTGTTGTACAAGAAAGTGTTGATGCTAATATTAATAAATTGATAGGGTCTAATAAGTCTTCAATGTCAAACTCAAAGGGAACTTTCAGCAAATCTAAAACAGCACCCAATATTAAGTCCCATGAAGGGAATGAAAATATAATAAAACCTATTTTGAACGAAGTTGTACCCGAGAAAGACAACCTTGAAATGGAGGTAGATGATAATGAAGAAATTAAATTATCTTTGGCATATAGTGATGAAGAGCAAATGGAGCAAGAAAATGCAAATGTAAGTGATAATAACTTGAACAAATCTAGACAAGACAAATTATCTGAAGGAAAAGAATCCGAAACTACCACAAACAATACAACTAACAATACCAAACAGTCAAATAAATCTGCTTTATCTAAAAATGAATCTAATGTGACCATCTCAAAGAAAAATAAGTCTAAAATAGTATCTGAAGTTAATGAAATCTTAGGAAAATCTACAAAACATGAAGATGAAGCTAGAAATTATGAAGTAAATGTCGTATCAGAGGCTGGACACATTGTACAAAAAAGTGTTGATACTGATAATAATAAATCTAAAAACCAAGAAATGCATACAGCAGAAGACAACAGTCAAAAGGATGAAGAACCAAACAATGTTCCTGATAGGGATCAAAATACGGAAAATGATAATTCTGATAAGAACAAGAGTAACAAATCAATATTGTCTCCCTCGAAAGCAACTATCAATAAATCTAAAACGACACCTAATGTTCATGAGAATGAAAATATATCGAAATCTATTTTGAATGAACCTGTATTCGAGAAAGACAATCTTGATAAGGAAATAAATGATAATGAAGAAATAAAATTATCTCTGGAATATAGTGATGAAGAGCCTATGGAGCAAGAAAACGAGAATTTAAATGAAAATATTCAAGGTAACAATAAAGTAGACAGTGATAACGTGGCTAATACTCAAGAGATTCATGATCAAAATATGGACAAAAAAATAATACATGAACCGGCAGACATTAACAACAGCAAACAAGAAGACAATGAAGAGGAGAGTCCTGAAGTTCAAAACGAAAATCATAACAGTGATGATGAAAAGCTGGAGTCTGAAGTTGATGAAGAAGAAGATACAGAGAAAACTGAAGAAATGGATGAAGAAAATGAAAATCAAGAAATAGAACTTGATGAACCGGCGGAAAAAGATAATGCAATAATTGATGAAGAAAATGCCAGTCAGGAAATTGAATCTGAGGAAGATAATGAAGAAGATGGAAACGAAGAAGTCAATAGCGAAGATGAAGAAGACATTGAAGTGGAAGAAGAAAATGAAAGTCAACAAGATGCCAGTCAAGAACTCGAAGAAAGTCACGAAGAGGTTATTGAAGAAGACGCAGCATCTGACAATGAAGAAAACGAAAGCCAAGAAATAATCAACGACAGTGTTAACGATGGAGATGATGCAGCAGATGAAAGCGACGACCAAAATGGTGAAACGAATGACGCAGAAAATGACATAAGTGGCATCGAAAAGGAGACGCCTAACGTAACACATGATACTACTGGCAGGAATAGAAAGAAGAATGAAAGCGATGTTAAATCCCCTGAGGTTGTTTTGAGGAATGATGAAAATGTTGCAGAGTCATTCACACCTAAGGGTCGCAACACGAGTATTAGAAGAACCACTATGCTGAAAAGTCTAAATATAAGGCCTAGTTTAGCACCGCCTAGAGAAAGTACAGGTATTTCAGATGGAACTACAAATTCTAGTGCAGAAGGTTCAGGCTGGGACTCTCACAGGACGACAAGAAAAACTTTGAGGCAAACTTTCGGTCGTGATTTTACTCCAAGGAAATCTTTACGCGCTTTGGTCATGGAGAAATCTGCGAAACGACACACTGCTTTTAATGACATAAATGACGTTGATATGCCAAGAGCGAATTCCACTGAGCTGCCGGAAGCTAGCAATGTTGATGAGACAGTGGAAGATCCTCACGAAATATCAAAGAGGACGCGGCAGACGACGCTCGAGATGTATTTGCAGAAGATCAAAAAACAGAACATGGAAAAGAAGAAGAAACTGGTAAGTTTAATTTTATTTGTTTATTATTTATTCAATAGTAAAAGCGCCTACAATGATGTATAGTTCTGCTCTAGTATTCTAGGGTGGAACCACACACCACTCCACAAGATGACTAAACCTATCTATGGTATGGAAATATACCATAAAATCACATATCTTCAAAATTGTAAAGTTTATTTTTACGTTGACCCCGGACTTTACGGTTTCACAGCCCCGGATGCAACAGGGAACGCGCGAAAATGAGAAAATAGAAGTGCCCACGGATTTTCACGCGAGCCTATCGTTGCCTTTAAAGTTTGTGACAGTGTTACCTAAAATATTGAACTTCCTTGAAACCTAAAAATTTGCCAGTTTCGACAGTCTCGATACTGAAATCATCAATAATGCTCAGAGCCAGAGCTCAAGACCGACAGAGATAGGGGCCCTAGGATACAAACAATAAAAGGCCATATTGTCTATATTTTTACAGGAAGAAGAAGTGAGGAATTCCCTCACAGCACCTTCAAAGGATATCCTGAATCCATTCAAAGTACCGTCTCGACCATTCGTCCTCAAACGCGCCAAGCCAGCGCAAAGCAAACCGAAGACAAAGGCCATAAAATCTACGATTCCTATAGAAAACCTACCACAGGACCTTCTGGAAGATATGATGTATAAACCGCCGAAGCGATTCCAGCCTAGTAACGCCTCGTGGATTACAAAAAGGCTTTACAAGTTTTTGGAAACCAAATTGGAGCCCAAGTAAGATAATTGTTTTTAACTAGCCACTGATTCGATTCTACTCACTCAGTGTTATTTGGAATTTGTATTTAATGTCGGTGATAACGCTTGATATCCATGACCTAATCATATTGGCAACGTTAAAATGTATATGGAAAATGAACAGCGCCTCTATTGTACGTAAAAGGAAATTAATTTTCAAAAAAATTAAAAAACAAAGTAGCTTATATTTCGGTTCTTCCATCAATATATACCATAACCAGATTTCATCAAAATCGATTCAGTAATTTAGCTCTGAAAGCATGACAGACAGAGATAGACTATCACATTTATAGTATTAAAATTAACTGAAAAGCATTTTTCTGGAACTCAGGTTTACTAACTTTACAGACATTTTTTACTTCAAATTTATATTATTACAAAAATACTTCATTTTCTCTGAAAATGCTACCAACTACTAACTACAATTTTATTCCAGATACGACTACAAAGCGCGCGTGCGCGCAGAGAAGCTAGTAGAAACGATATACAGCTTCGTGAAAGATCTGCGTCGACACGACGTCGCCCCGAGCGACGCCGTCGACGCGCTCAAGCGGGAGCTGGCGCGGCTGTGTGTGGTCGAAACGCACTTCGACTTCTACCAGTTCTTCCACGACTATTTGCCCCGGGAGGTTAGAGTTAAGGTCGGTTTTTTATTTATTTTATAGTTTTTTTTTTCAATGACATGTCAAGTAGAAATGTGCTGGTCTCTTATGTAAATAAACTATGTAACAAGATTTTATAAATATGTTTTTTTTTGTTGCATTTTATTGTCGTCAGAGATTGATATTGTGCAGATATTTGCACTGAACAGGTGATAAAAAAATCATATCTCGTTGCATTGAACAGATGACATCATATCCAAGACGTAAACCATTGAAGAGTTCCCTCGTCTGGGATCAGATTTCATATTATGCGAACAAAGGTATTTTTATTTGTATTGTTTTTTTTATTGCAGGTTGTCCCGGACGTGGTCAACAAGCTGCCGCTGCCTCGCCACGGGGTGTTCGCTGACATCCTGCGGGGCAACACCGTGCAGGGATGATTATTTACTCTACTAAGGTTAATAAGGTTATCAAGTGCTCTATTCATTTTATTTTAATTAAATGATTTTACCTCACTCTTTGTTTCATTATGACCTTATTTAGCCGCACCATGGATTTAGTAAATACTTCGTAGTACCTACTAATTCCATGAGCCGTACACTAACACCACCTTCCTTTTTGTCTTGACGAAAAATAAAAATTGATCTTGGCCATCCTTTTTGTATATTGTGTATTGGAATACTAGAATACTTTCTAATAAAATTCTTAATTAATAATAATAATAAATAAATTCTTTATTTACTTAAAGGATTTGCACAACAATTTTAACAGATAGATATTATTAGATAATAATGTAGTGTGGCATAATTAGTTTTGTCGATCATTATTTATTCTTCGGTAAATAATAAAAATGGTGAATGGTACGCTAGTATGCGACTGTTATAATAGATTGTTTCTAATTTAACCTGCGACTTCGGTCGTGAGAATTTTTATATTCTAAAGCGATTAAAACTGCATAAAAATCTGGAATCGTAGGACTTGTTTATTTTTAAAATAGTAGGATACAAATGTAAACCTATAATACAATGGAGCACCATACACATAAAAATAATTATATATTGCAAATACACTGTATACATGAGGACATAATTGTATCAACTAAATAAGAAAAATACATCTCATAATAAGGGCTTACAACTATTTGTATAGAAGGATAAAGGCGAAGCTTAGTCTTATGTAATACCTATTGGGGCGCATCCACACCAGGAGCTGCACACACAATCATTTGGAACCCCTTCCACTTGCTGGAAAGAACGAATTCATCGATATTCGACTGAATGAAATTCAAAACGCTTTAAATCGTAATGTAAATAATAAAAGGAGCACTAGACTTTACAATTTCTTTCGCTTTATACTAAGATAAATAAATTAAATTCATTTTGTGTTTAGAATCTTAAAATATTGTGATTCATTCATTATTTCATCTGAAATAAATTTCGGAAACTATTCAAAAAGCAATCTGGACGACTGTGTGTACAAATCTCTCACAAAAAGTGTGCTATATGTTATATTATAGGTAGTTAATTTAAATACTATAATTTACATAATTGCTGTACAATTACATCGTGTTATAATAAATAAGCTGAAAAAAGTAACAAAATCATTGAGAAACTAATTCTAGTCATAACGAATATTACGAGACGTTCAATTTAAATCTACAAAATATTGTGACCCTATTTTGTGCCTTTCCAATACTACATAATGTAATAACTCACTACATAATGTGCCATTTTAAACTAACATATTTTGTGTTTTCATTCAAAATTTGAAGTCATTAAAATCTCACAAAATCTTTAAGTCATTTTAATTGTCAAAAAATACCTACGTAGTACCACTGTACTAAGTAGGTATTTTTTAACAATATAAGGGTCTCATCATATTTATATATCAACACGGAAACAGATAAGTGGTAAAAGATTTTTGATCGAGACAAGATCTTTCATTTAAAAGTCGACTTTATGCTATTGAGTCAAGGCATTCCATCATTTATTCAAAAGCATTTTTAAGCAACGACATTTCCATCTCGATGCGATTCCTATTCACATTAATTTCCTGTAGTTTTCACGTTAGAGTTGGAAACATTTTTGGATGAAAACACTTCAAATATCTGGAAACTGATTTTGTGCCGATGTATATGAGGAAACCCTTAAATTAAGTCAACTGACGTGTAAAGTGTGACAGACGTGTGTTTATCAGTGACTATTATTAATTGTGTTCAGTGGCCGTAGTGTGAGTTTGCAATTCACAATGAGTATTTTCGCAGTGAGAGCTGTCGCGCTGTCACAATGCCACATTGTTATTGTTTTATACTACGGTCTCACTGCAAAAAGATTTGAAGAAATGAAGTGACAAGTGAATTGCAAACTCGCGCATCGGCCTCAGATATTACAAAACTTACGAATATATTATTAGTACATCAATTGGCACTACCAAGACACGATATTGAATATTCTTACAAAAGTTTTTTTATTTTCACAATACAATAATACAAATATCTTTAATACGAGGATTAAATTATATGGCCAAAAGAATTTCGATAATTCATTCTAATTAAATTACATTTTGTATAAATTACTTAATAAAAAATAATTTTTCGTATTACACTACATGTAAAGTCTATACAAAGCAGTCTAGACTAAAATTAAAGCAGTCCAATTAAATTAGTAGGTACCTAATCTAAACGTTGTTGACACTATGCAGCTTGCACAAAAATACAATAAACATTTTGAATCACCGAAAATCTATTTGCGAAATCACACGGGTATTCAACTGCAATATTCTTGATTTTGTGAATTAGACAACACTTCAGATTAAATTAGGCCTTTTTATTATCACTTTGTATTGCACAGCATCGTTATTATAGTACATAAATGAATGTTTATTTATTTTTGCGTGTGGCAACCCATAGTGTAAGTGACAACATTAAAAAAATTGCGTTGACAGACTATTTTCTTGTCTTTTAAACCTTCCATTTAATGACTTTCTAATTTTCATTGCATATACACATCTTTAATGATCTTTTTCGTTACTTGTTGAAGATTACATACCTAGGTGTGTTAACAGTTTATAGAATTTTTAGTTTCTTGAATTAATCGGAAGGCGAAAATTACGACGGCAAAACATGAACTGATGTATGATTTTATGGAGTTTCAGACAGTTTTGTCTGAAACTCCATAAAATCAGCCATATCATATTTGTCACGTGAACGATTTATTTATTGATTGCGAATATCGAACTAATCGAACGCTACTATTCCACCGTCCTAACTCCAGTAGCAAATTGTGGAAGCGCGCCATCTATGGAAAACAAAAGACAATTGCAGCATTGTGCGCGCGTTCCGACCGAAAAGGATCTGAATAAATAAACTCAGGTTAACAATCGTTATTAACAATTATAGAGTATGTTTGCGGATTAAACTCGGGGTAAATATAACCATAGGTATAAATATAAATCGATATAGGTATTGTCAATGTACAATACTAGATCCGGTGATCAAAAATTGAAACTTTCAAAAGGCAACTAGAAATGTCATTTTGTTCAACAGTAGCGACTCCCATACAGGACCAGATAAGTTTGTTCCTGTAACCCGGTCAGACATGCAAGCAGGCCAAGTCGAAGTATCAAAATTGATATTGAACTATAACCTCAACTAAAGAAATGACAACGCATTGAAACAATATGACTAAACTAGTTGGGACCTAATAAACATTGTCGTAAAGTATCAAAAAAATTAAGCCTACTATAACCAACTCGCAACATAACACAATATTATAACAGACAAAAATATTGGAAACTTTTCTACATTATGTTCATAATATTACATTTTACATCTTAATACTAATTTCTCTCACGTTAAAGTTATAAAAATGCATCAGTAAAAATGAAAGCAAAACGTGAAAATGCATAGATTAGGATAAAGCGCAGATATTGTTAAAAATTCTGGCGGAAACATTGTGATCTTAAGTCTCGTATTCATTCGTAATCATAATACAATAAATCTTCGTTCATTTTCCTACGTTAAAATACGTAGCCGACGAAAATGATGTTCGTTTAAAAATGAGCTTTAAATCGTCTCCTATAGACACACTTACGTTGACAACATCAAAGATATTTGCTGACAAATTGTCAATGAAAAGTATGTCTACCGTGGACGCATTTAAGTTCACTTTACATTGATGATTTGGCTACGTCATTAAACAGTTCCTAATTGAAATAATTGCCTTAAATTTAATGAAAAAGGTGCAATTTCAATTACTCCATCCATATTTCATATAAATCCCAAATATAATAACCTAAATATTTATACAACTTAACTTGTAACCCCCTTATTCATAAAAAAGTTAACGCACTTTAAGCTAAAGTATGGTTCGTCTCTTTCTGTCAATAGCAAATATTATAAAGTGCGATAGTGACAAAACATATTTTAGCTTATATGTTTGTATGTTATATGTTTACTTTTTTATGAATTACGGGGAAAGTGTTTAATTTTAATTGCTGTTTATTTGACCAGTATATTTGAGCGTAACTAACAAATTATCCATTGTTATATAAATATTCTTTATATAGACGTGTAGTGGTATTTAAGAGAGATCGTTAAGCAACATTTTCAATCAAAATTATTTCCAATGTATGCCAAATACTGATTTTTTATTATATACTTATTCAGTATTTGTACCTCGGCCGTAACTGTAGGTACAGATTTCTAGTATTTTCGGTTATTAATCGATCACTTTCCTGCACGGATTACACTGGATATATAGGCAAAGGTAGCCACGTTGTTACAACCAGAGGGACGGCGGCAAAGAGGCAGACCGAGAACAAGATGGCGCGACAAAATCGATCGCTTCTTGCCAATATGGCGGGAAACCGCAATGAATCGAGAGTTGTGTAAGCAAAAATATACATTTGCCCAGCAGTTTGACACAAAATAGGCTTTTAAAAAACATTCACTTTATCAGTGTTCAACCAGCACACTGGTTGACTATATAGTTTGACCCCTCAGGTCTCGCGCGGCCCGATCTGACTGCGATCCTATTTGTTGTTCAATGTCTGTATTATCTCCGCGCTCGAAGGGTAAATAACGTGTATACGACTACTTACCACTAGATGGCGCTAGGTGGTCGTAAAAGACACGTCAGATGCCTTTAGAGCGACAGATTTTCGACATAGTCATAACACTAGTATTCGCAATAACGATATACGAAAGAAAAACGTGGGCCCACGGGTTATTAGCTTAAAGTCTATTTTTTCTACTTAGTCCTAACATGTAAACAATCTTAACACTAATTTATTGTTTAATTTTGTTGAAAACCAATCAAATACTAATATACATCCAAAAGTAAAAAAAATAAAAATTTGTCCTTATGCCGTTTTCAAAATTTTTTTCTCGTTATAAAATAACAATTATTATTTTTTATTAATCACGAAAGTGGTTGCCCAGAAAGACTGTTTACATAATAACACTAGTAAGAAGAAGGAGAAGTGGAATGAGTTCAGCGCGGATGTGCGGGCAGCAGCTCGACGTAGTTGGCGGGGAAGAGGCCGAAGACCCCGCGGGGCCCGAGCCCCTGCCACCACCCCGCGTCTATCTGCTCTATGTGCGTGATCAGCTCGCCCGGGTCGAACGTTATCTCTGATTCGTCCGCTACAAGCGATTCAACATCAATAAATAAAGAAATAAAATATATTAGGACAAATCACACAGATTGAGTTAGCCCCAAAGTAAGTTCGAGACTTGTGTTATGGGATACTAACTCAACGATACTATATTTTATAACAAATACATATATAGATAATCATACAAGACCCCAATAGGCAAATAAATAAAATGGGGCTCTGAGTACCTGTTACTGATAATATTTACATAGTCAAAACATAAAAAATCGAAATCCAAAATGTATAAAAAAAAACTATAATATTTAGAGTGTGCCACCGCTTCATAATAAAGGTAGGTTCAATGCAGCAGTTCACACAAAGTCGATTTTCATTGATAAATTCTGACAATTCCTTTTTATTTATTTATTTTTGCCTATGCCATTGGTATGGTCATTGCACACGAGAGCGAGATAACACGATAAACTATGAATTGAAATAATTGGAGTTTCAAACTACGTCCATAAATTCATTGATATTTTGGGATAAAAGCAAACCTCAATAACTTTGGTATTAAACGATAATATTAAACTTTGATTACTCACATGTATTAATAGGGTCTTAAATATTAAGCCTTTCATTTTTTTGGCATAATTAAAAAATTATCGTGTATAGATCACACCCATTTGGGAACGCGCTGGGAATTGAACCCAGGACCTCCAGCAAGCTGGCGGGAATGGTCAATGGCTTTAGGCGACTCGAAATAATATCTCACACCAGTGTGAGCAATAACACACTCAATAAAAGAATAAAAAATAAATAGATATATTTGAACAAATCACACAAATTGAGTTAGCTCCAAATTAATATCCGAGATTTGATAAAATCATTCGGGTTTCAGGGCGTCATGGCCCAAAACGAGAACACGAGAATGAAATAGATGATATGAAATAGAATTATTACCTGCTTGATAGTCGTATAAAGCTCTCGCAGTGAGACCCGGGTCCTCGTCCAGGTCTTCGTATATCGTGCTTTCTTCCAATCCTTCGGGAGATACATCTTAAATAGAACAAATCATATTAGATGGACCCATACGCCTCGAAATGATTCTATATACGAACATTTATTTATTTAGTTGTATCATTTATCGATTATTTATGTATTTCGTTGTATTATAGTAATATAATATAATTGAATATTCTATTTTTAAACTAAATTTCGAACCGAAACTTAATTTTAATTTAAATATTGAGAATGTGAATAGGAGTTATGTTTTAACTAGCTGCGCCCCGGGGCTTCGCTCCTGTAGGAATTTGGGCTAAAAAGTATCCTATGTATTACTCCAAGTTATATTACACCTGTCTAGCAAATTTCATAACAATCTGTCCACTAGACTTTGCGTGAAAGATTAACAAACATACACACAGCCTCACATTTCGCATTTATAATATCAGTAGCATTTTTTAATATACTAGTAGAAACAAAGTAAGATTCACAACTCGTATATGTACAGGTACACATAGTCTTTGGAATCAGTTACTTTCTTTTCTCAGTGTACAATGCACAATTGTATGTAATCTATGTATGCTGTAAACAATATAAAGGCCTTACCTTCAAGCGTCGCACTGCCATTTTCCTTCTTGAAATTAACATTCTCTATGACCGTATTCTGTCTACTCAATTCCGACCTGTGTTCTTCAGCAATATTATTCTTACTATACGGCGATCTTTTTATAGTACTGAATTTATTATCACTATCGTCGTCATCATTCTCGTTTGAACTCGAATATGACGCGTCGAACATGTCATTCTCTAGAATGTTCTGTTTTATCATCGGCTCACTCTGTTTCATGTTTTCTTCTATGTCTCTGTATTCTGAGTAATTTATAGCGCTGAATGAGCTCGGTTCGGTTTCTGTACTCGGACTTAAATCGACTGTGGGATCGATAATCGGTTCGTATTGTATCTGCGAAGGACTTTCTAGACTGAGTTTTATTTTGTCTATGTTCTTCATAGGGCTTAGTTTTGGTTGCTCTGTGGTCTCTTCGTGTAGCTCGGCTTTCGGTTGTATCTTCGATGGTGATTTCGGCGGGGTGCTTGTGACTGGAGGTGAGTTTTGTGTGAATGTATTTATGCGTTGTGCTATCACAGAACTGCGGACTGGTTTCTCTGGTATGTTGGAGTTCGTTCTGGAATTCAAAAATGATATTTATTTACCGCTCGGTCACAGATTCATTAATATTCCCATAGTAATGATGAATCGTTTTCCGTGCATAACCGTTTGTATGTGAAGTTTAGAGTCGACAATAAGAATTTTCGTCTCTCGACTCGTAAGTTTAGACATCATTTTCTTTTGCACCAAAAATAGCATGTAATGTAGTTACTATTATATTTACACTGGTTTTGTTCCAACCAAGTTAGGTGCGCCCCAAGGTATAAGTTGTCTGGCCTCGGCTGAGCGGTGCAATATAGACCTTACTTCTATGTGAATAGAGATGATATTCCACTAACTTGTTATTCATCTGTCCCTGGTTCAGTTTCTGCTGGAACAAAGCCCTCGCGGCCGCTTTGGACGCCCCTATCAGTTGTCTAGTCTCGGCTAAGCAATGCAATATAGACTCTACATTTATGTGAATAGAGATGATATTCCACTAACTTGTTATTCATCTGTCCCTGGTTCAGTTTCTGCTGGAACAAAGCCCTCGCGGCCGCTTTGGACGCCCCTATCAGTTGTCTAGTCTCGGCTAAGCAATGCAATATAGACTCTACATCTATGTGAATAGAGATGATATTCCACTAACTTGTTATTCATCTGTCCCTGGTTCAGGTTCTGCTGGAACAAAGCCCTCGCGGCCGCTGTGGACGCCCCTATCAGTTGTCTGGCCTCGGCGGAGCGCTGTCTTCGTAATGCTTCGCTGGCATTCAGCCCAGTGGGACTAGTCGCTTCTGGACTATCCTTTCTGGGGGAGAAAATAGGAAATAAAAACAAAGAAAGATATGGACAAATCATACAGATTGAGTTAGCTCCAAAGTAGGTTCAAGACTTGTGTTACGGGATATTAACACAACACAACACAACGATAATAAATTTTATACACTACATATATTTATTTTATATACACAAGTGAGTAGTAGTAGTATCATTTCACAGGAGGTTTATAAACCTTTAGGTATAAATTGTCTAAATGACAGTGAAAATCGCATCAAAATCAGTTGCGTGGTTCAAAAGAAGAAATCTTAAAGCACTTTGTTTTATACTATGTAGTGCTACAAATAGATAAAACGTCCAAGACCAAGGTCAAACTAAATGAGATCATTTTCCATCTTGACCTAACCGAGCATCGAACCCGACACCTCCAACGTAGTTATCTCCCGTTATCCCGGTTGCTTCAACTACTTGTTTTGGTAAGTAACAATTTCTTTTAATAGTGTTCAGCTGAGCTTTGTGCCAGTATCCTCATCGTGGTTCAAAAATGACTTTGTAAGCTTTTGTGGTGTACTTGTTTTAATTTCATTCTAAGATCGGTTGTATGATACCTTTTTGTATATTGCTACGTTCAACCCATGTAAATTAAAATAAAAATATTAAAATATATTTAGTTCCCACATACTTAAGTTCAGATTTCCTATCTCTCCTAGCCGCCTCCAGCTCGTCTCGTCTCCTAACATCTTCTTCAGCTTTTCTTTTTTCCTAAACAAAAAATATATATTTATAATGAACAAGAAACATCAAGAAAGTGATGAAAACTGATTTTTAAAATACTGCTTTTTTTGTCATTGCCATGCCAAATGGTTGAGAAACACCGTAACAGAATGAGGCGTAACTAAATGAAAGTAATTGTATAATGGGAATACCTCTTCTCTTCTCTTCCTTTCAGCTTCTAGCCTTTTCTTTTCCTCTTGCTCTTCTTTCAGCCAGAACTGATCGCGTTCTTTAGAATTGATTTCTTGAACTGTAAAAAAATAAATCGTTCTAAATTTAAACATAATGCCGTAAAATTTTGGGCAAGCGTGTAAAAACACTATTATTTTTACCAACAGACTTTCTTTATAATGAATGTCTTAGGTTTCACATTAGCAATAGCCATGTGAATATATACAAAACCATAGGTTCCAAACTACGTCGCTCGAATGTCAAACGCATCGTTGAATAAAATGCAGCACAAAATAACAATGACACACAATGTGCGGCCACACAATTATTCAAAAATCTATTTTTTACAATTTACTTTTTTGAGAGCATCCGGTATCTTTGAAATCATTAAAACTATTTGACACTGTCCGCAACGATAGAATGCGTAAATACTATATGGAGCAGAATATTTCGATCCCACCTAAAGGATATATCCTTAACCCTTCGATCCTGGGCGATTAATAGCAACGCAAACAAATCAGGCCGCGCGTGAACTTAAATAGAACTTTTTTTTTTAAGAAAACAACATTCAATGAATTTTCACTATGGAATCGAAGTGACTAAAATTCATTGCGTGTTAGATTTCACGTTTGATGACCTCCGTAGCGTATCTAGTGGTTACCATCCGCCATCTGCAGGTCCTGGCTTAGATCCCTAGTGCGCGCAAATATTTGTACATATTTATTCACAAATATTTGTCTGTGGGTTTGGATGTGTTGTGATTGTTTCTGTGTTTGTTAGCTTGTGCTTATTATGGGCCGTGTAGTGAAATTTAATTCTTAAATAGGAAAAAACTATTACGTCAAAACTATCCCACAACCAACCTCTTTTTAGACTATTTTTCTTTCTCTTTATATCCTCCACAGGCAACGACGGGGAACCTTTAAATCCAAACATGACATTCACCACCCCTAAATAAGTTACATAATGTGCACTTCATCACACTGTATAAGCTCTATTCACACTAGCACCGATATCGAAATGAGCGTGTTTATTTTTTTCTCGTACAATAAACAATATTTGATGTCATTTATCATGTCCAAACAATAACCGTGCACACTGGTATTTATATTATGCTTTTTAAAAAATACACAGGAAGCACAAAAGAAAGTATGTAAAATAACGCGTGCCGCAAAATGTCCAGTTTATAAACTACTGTCTTGAAATATACATTTTACGCCTAAACAACTTTACTAGGTTTGTTTAGGTACATTACGGGTATACAATGTCGATATGTATATTTAATGACATCATGTTCTTTGCACATTACCATTTATTGCGATATTAATCAATTCTATTTATGACGTGACGATTTCCTATCATGGTGTCCACCAGAGTGTGCTAGTAATTAAATCCTATTTGTTCACATTAATAAGCGAAAACACGAACACACGTAGGTATTGAGCGGAATGGGAGTGAAATCGAAAAAAAAAAACGTAACAAGAAATTTTCTTCACACTTAACCAATTAATATCCCATTCAATCGCACCAATAAGATATATCGCGTGATTTTATCATGATCAAAGTCATTACCATAAATAAAATGACTCTTCTGTATACTCCTTAATTTGTCTTGAATGTAAGTATCAAACATTGCGTACATATAACTCTGTAAACAATGCCCCTGCTTATTAAGATTTGAAAGTCATGAGTGGAGTCTGCACAACATAATAAACATACCAAAATGGGCAAAATTCTTGAGCTGGACTTGGGAGAAATTGATTGATTGATTTGGGAGAAATTGATTAATTGATTTGGGAGAAATTGATTGATTGATTTGGGAGAAATTGCCTTGTGTCATTTATAGTTGGGTGAATATCACGAGCGTTTTTAACGCCGCCGTGGGCTATCATTAGTGTTTATTAAATTGTACCATACACAGTAATCAATTTAATTATCCTATTTTATAATAAGTAAAGTACTGGCACAATATTAATTTTATAAATGTATAATTTAAAAAAAATTGTCAGCTATTACGCGTCGGAGCTAAAATAGGAAATATTAGATTACTACCATAATAATAACAGAGTGCAGCAATAAATATGTAAACAGTGTATTTTGACATTGACAAGACGGTCTTTCTTTCGAAGCCATATGGCGTGTGGCTCTATGCTCTAGCTGTTAAGACTGTCTCCCTTACCACTCACCACTGGAGGATTTGGAGTGGTTCTATTCTAGGGCGGGACCACACACCACAACATAATACAGACCTGGATTGACTTTCTTATAAGTAGTGCCAACTGGTCCACTTGGAGGTACTTCTTCAGGTCGACACTGCTTGAAGTTGAAAGCTGACCCGGCTTTAGACAACTTGTCGAGGATGACCTTCTCATCAAGGTCATCCTCAGTCCTTGCGTGCATGGTCATGTGGAATCCAGTGAAGAATTGAGCAATATGCTTGATGTGGTTTGCACATGTACCTTTACGGACTGTTGGCGCGCCTTCGCCCTGTATCAATGAGAATGTATGTATGTTACTTAAAGCATGAAGTTCGCCACTGTTTGTTTACTTTGTATTTTGTACAATATGAGACCTGGAATCCAAGTTTGTTATAAAATTATCTTAAGATTTTGACAATTCATCTGCGATTTACACCAACCATCTGCCTGATATCAACCTGTCTCACTAAATATAATAATACCTACCGATTTTTTCTATTTATTATTATGTTACATATTTTTATGTAATATTCAATCTTTTTAACTCTCTATCCAAAACAACATTGATTTAGAATTTCAGCGTAAAATACAGATATTAGTGTGTTCTCTTCTGTTAGTAAATGTAACTTTGTAAACAGGAAATGCCCATGCCTAATGAGGATGACCATTATTATTTTTAAACTACAAAATGTGATGTTTTCCTCAGATGGCACTCAGTTAAAACTAATAACATTATCTGAACTATAGGGACTGCTTTGAAGACTTTTTTGTTGTTTGTGATTTTAGTATTCAAAGCTATATAAACTGAGCAAATAAAACAGAATTTCCCTATGAGTCTGGCATAATAGTTTCATGCAACTAAGGCCACATAAAAAAAATATTAAAAAAAAAACAATCAGGATAAATCTATAAGAGTGAGGATTCGAAATAGCATTTGTAGTGTGCCTGTCTAATGGTCCTCTCTTTCTAGAATCATTTCAAAGGTTTAGATCAATGATTATCTCATAATACACAGTGATTTTTTGCTCTAAATTCTATAAAAGATTTATTATTCGGCATCATAATTATAGATAAAATATCTTCAGTCTGACTCACAAGATAAGTGAAAAAAATTATCTGTGCAATCCATACCTGCCAGTTGATAAGCACATACTTAGATATGCTGCCATTGGGCACATCCACCTTCAGAAAGGCATACTGTATTTTACCACTATTGAAGTCATCTATGAGTTCAATCAGCCCACCGTCTCCTTTGCTGACAAATTTTAGGTCATTTGTTAGGCCATCATATCCAAATAATGCCCTAAAATTAAAATATTACATACAGACAACATTGTTAAAATTATGTTGTTAATTTGTTACAAACTGGTGCATATTGTCTCATCCTAAATAGTGTTCTTTTATTATTTGTGAACCTTATTAACTATTTGTTTTCATTGAGTACCTACTGCTTCATGTACAACAATTTGGTATCAGAAATATCAAAGAAAATTAAATATAGTAAATTTGGAAAATATGGTTCTATTCTAGTAGCAAGTAAACAATACGAAACGATTACATGATTATGAAACCAGTTTTCACGTGTGTTCATGTAAAATTTTGTAAGTCGAACATGAAATGAATAAATTATATTATGAGAACGCAGGGTTAATATCCTAGCCTAGCATTGCTTACGTTAGTCTCATCGTATTGTAACGTTTATGGTGACAAAGTATGTGCCAGTTGCATGCATTCGTTTATAATTCTAATAAGGAGTCGCTGTTTATTTAATTTCGTCAGCAAGTAGGTCGCCGCATCGAAAGCTTTTACTTACCAGTTGGTTTCCGTTTTCTCGTCTAATACGTCCTTCCATGCTGCTATTAAAGCGTCTTTGTGCTTATCCAAGTTTATAGCCATTTTACATTATTTGCAAAATCAATTTCCGATATAAGCAACAGAATTTGAAAGCAAAATGCAATAAAACACCGACGAACAACTTGACTCACAACAATTTTACCACAGACTAAAGAGTGACTTCTCGATTGACTTGTCATCGAGCATGTATGACATTAATTGTCAATGTTACCAATTCAGAAAATACTGTAGTCCGGTCCGGACCAGACCGGAAAACTTGCGTCCGTGTAGACCATGGGATCGACCAACAACATTTCATCTCGATTCAATCCAGTCAAACCTTCAACTATAATGGAACAAAAAGACAAAAATAGCACCCACAGCTAGGATCTACCTAAAACAATAATATTTAAAGCCTTTAATACGCTTTTTAAAAGTTTGGCAAAGAGAATACAATACTATGTACTGTAATAGAGTTTGGGCACATTTGGACTCCATTTGGACATTCTTCTCCTAGATAATTCCTCAATGTATTGTTTAACTAACTTTATTATTATTATTATTTTTTAACTTGGTGTGCTAGGGGTACATATAACAAATACAGACCACAAATAATAATTTAAATTATAATTTTTTGTTTTAGACATGTATCCATTCATAAATTGCTAACTTATACCTACTTACAAGAACTTAAAAAGGAATGGTCAGTATATTTTATTCAAATTATTATGAGAAAGAGTAAAATTTTCTGCAGATATATGGCGGGAGGAGAGAACTTTGTTATTAGGAACTGATACCTACGTACTCAGTAAAAACTTACCTCAAAAGATGTATGAAATAAGAATAATGAATGAAGCAGAAACCCCATAGGGCATGGGGTCCCATGACTTGACAAAGAAATGCGCGCGCATTTCTAGCCACCAAACCCTCACTTCGTATGAAGAATCACCTACTTTCTCTACAGCGGCAGTCTCAACCGTGGCCTCACGGCAAGCAAACGCAGATAAAATGGCTTGCTGACGTAAACAAGACTTTACATGTAAACAATAGTGTAAACAACGATATGTGGGTAGATGTAAGTGGCCGCGAAAAACACAGCTACATGACACAGACCAACGGCTCATTTATACCAGGGTAAGTGAATACTTAGTGTTTACAAACATAAAAGTTAGCAAAGCGAAGGTGAAATTATATGTGATCCGGAGAATGTTTTATTTTTATGGGCACATATGACTGACTTTATTTATATTTAGGATTTTAGTGGAAGCCCAATGGATATAACTCTTTGTTATTCGACATCGTAAAATTATTTGAAAATAAAATGTGAACGGAAAAATCTTCGCTGACACCCCTTCAATTTAATTGCCTATGTCTACTAGGTACTTAAGCATTTTATTTAAAAAGCTTTAACTAGTGGACTTAATTTGTTTTTATATTAGTTCAAATTCAAGCTTCAAGCAAATAGCTGTTCCATGTCTTCAAGTGGGCGCCTATTCAAAGTTCTTCTCCATGATCCATATAAAGTTAGTCTTAATATAATGTCTTGCTACTATCAAGATTGGGAAGTCGCCAATTTCGTTACTATTTATATCAAGGAAATAAAAGAGAACCATTTCGGTTTAACTTATTTATGGTAAGTTTTCTTCCACAGATCATAGTAGGTATCCTTAGCTTGTTTGCTATTCTTTGGTGCAATAAGGAGTAGGTAGGTATTTTATTCCTAGATAGCGCTAGATAACATTACCGAGTCTTAAAAGTTATGTTAAAAGCCTTTAGGCGACTCTCTTTCTTATGAACTAGAATCATTAATACAATTACCAAAATATTGAGCGAGTAATCACTCAATTGAATAATTCTAGTAGTTACATTACCTAAAATTAAACAAATAAACATCATTAATACATAGTACCTACTTATTAATTCACTACTTAAATTAAAATCACTACTGACTCCCGTGTCACACGATTTTTGTCACAAAAGTGTGATTAAATGATGTAAGTTAAGGAGGCGGGGTGACCTTCATTAGCATATATAGATAATTACTCCCTGAACCTGGCTCGATGTAAAAAATCGGAAAATCATGTCTGGCATTGCGGTAGCTATTTTTCACATTCATGGCAAGGCTATAAGTAAGGAGTGTTGCTAATGGTTACAATGTGTGTTACATAATTTAAATTTAACTCAATGAGTAATAATATGCTCAAAGCTAGTGACGCGGCAAGTAGTGTAATATAAAGGAAATATAGGGTAGATACTAGTTTAAACGAAGCCCGGATGTACACCGGGCTTCGTTTACTTGAGAATTTTGGGATAATACCCTACACCCAAACATAACAATCGGCCCAGGAGATTTTGCGTGAAAGCGTAACAAACAAACAAACAAACATACATACATACATAGGTTAAATTTAATAAAAACTTGCGCAGGAAGTGATTATATAGATAATTTTTGACTTGCGCATTTATAATAAATATTAGTAGACATAATTAGTAGATCAATCGACGGACAAAATGTATGATTAAAATCGTTAATCATTAAAATTAACTAAATACATAAGTATCAAGTTAGATACTAATGCATCACTTTATGCTAATTAGGTACGTGTGATATTTCGCCACCTTCATAGATATAAGAAAAAGATGGCCACCTGCTTAGTTTACTATCTACGTGTTTAATAAGTTTATAGTAGGTGTACGATGTATGAGGTCCCCCACGTTGTATCGAGTGCATGCGTTATGTGACTGTTACAACATCAAGACAAATGACTGTCTAGGTAACTTTTTCCCAAACTTAGATCTTCCGTGTCTTATAATTGATGCCTTACAAGAACTACAGTCGTCACGGAAGACTTCCGAGTTTCGTTTGTAGTATTAAAATTTAATTAAAGGTATAAATAGTAGTAAGTAGGTACCTATGTGTATTTCTAAACAGTAGTGACTTATTGGCTACACAGAAATCGGAATCACTTAACTACATATCTATAAGCACGATGAAAATATCTATAAGGGTTACGCACACCAGCACACGTGTTTTAAATACATCACCGAAGTTAAGTAAAGTCTCTCACTAATTGATGTAACAAAGACATTTTTTAAATGTCTTTAAAACACGTGTGCTGGTGTGCGTAACCCTTCTAGATATTTTTTGTTACATTAATTAGTGAGAGACTTTACTTACATTTACATACAAGCTATTGAACTAAATAGACTAGGTAGGTACCTACAAGTTACCCACATAATTTGGCCGTTAATCAGGTAGATACATAACTGAACTAAATAATTTCACCGAAGTTAAGTAAAGTCTCTCACTAATTAATGTAACAAAGACATTTAAAAAAGTAGTATATAGAACATTCCACTTATTTCCAACATCCACAATTTTTCGGTACCTAATACCTACCTAGGGGCCACAGATGGAGTCATAAAATAGATACTTAGGCACCTTAGTAGAGTAGACAGACGATTTTAAAATAGGCAGTCAATACCGAAGATAAGTTAAGGATGCAAAATAAAGAAATTGGCTTTTCGCAGACCCGAAGACAAACTTTTACCATATTTTCATAACGAGCTATCGTGCTAAAAGTTTGCCCAACTCGTGTAATTTCCATCGTATAGTAAACTCATTCATAGTTATTTTCTACTAAATACCTACTACTTACATAACTTTAATAACGTAACGTTATTACGCGTTAATAATATAACATGTGTCTTGCTAACGGGTGTTTACTATTGACTTAGTACAAATTATAGGTATATAGGTACTTACAGTTTATTCATTTTGTGAGTTTAATTAATTTCTCTCAAGACTGAAATTCCAGACACAACGGTCCACTTCAAATACTTATTTACCGAAGAGCATCCAACCTATCTAAAGTAATTATTTCAAAGTGCATTGTCTATTTTCCTATTTCCTATCCCATACTGCATTATTAATATGGATTCTGATAACCTCGCTACTATCACCTTCCTTTCGCACGCAAATCATGAATCCAGGTCAAAACCAAAAGTAAACCAAGTAATATGGGTTTTATGAATTTCACATTTCACACGTTGTATAATATTATATTATTTAGTAGCTGTGGGAATCAGGCGACTTGTAGTTTAGCTGTAAAATTTATATACTACCTCATAAACACATAATGCCTTCATTTATTTTGAACTCGAGCTTGATTGAGATCACGAGGTAAGTGCTTCGTAAGTTGTAACAGTTTGATTATAGTTTTTTTCAAATCCGCGCGCAAATTCTGTGATTTCAAACCAACAAACAATTCCTTGATTTAGGCCTTCATAGTTAAGTTAACGAATGATTAGAACCTATTTTAGTTAAGGTAACCTATACGAATCAATCAGCTTGGCAGAAGAAACAAAAAACAGTATGTTGTGGTAGCCACAGTGCTCCCCCTCAAGTGAAACGTATAATCCTCTTATCAGTTGATTGTAACGTCACGCTGCTTGGCGGAATAACGGGGGCTGGGCTGTGGCAAGGTTTAAAATGATGGGTCTGACAATGGCCTTCTTGAAGTGATGATGAGTCTTGTATCTTGTAACAGGTAAGCAGGCTTTAGTACTTATATCTATTGAGATGTTTGATTCTCGTCCCCGTAGTTGTATATCGTGTAAACTTTGTAGGTCCTCTTCAAAAAGGTAATGTTGAAACAAGTATTAAGTAGGTACCTTTGTTTCCACTAATACACGGACGATAAAGAAAACGAAACAATACAACATTGACCCGTCGCCATTGTTCGATAGCATCAGTATTATGGCGGGGAAAGTGATCAAATGAAGAAGTAACAGACCACAGTCACGTTCAAACTGTAACTCCTTTCGACTAATTTACTTGACTACCTAGCGCCTTTAGAACTAGACATCTTTACAACAATCTTGAGACGTGTGGTTTCCGCCCTATAATTTGATAGAACCACTCACAACGATATATCTTCCTGTGGATGTTGTTAGAGGCGTTTTCTAGTTTACCTACTATTTGCCTATAAGGCATCGTGACAACAACATGGAGGTACCTAGCAAAAGTCAAGATGATGATAAAACTTAAAACAGTGTTCACATTGATTTGAAATTAAAAACTATCTCATTTACCTATTTATATATTAATTATCTATTTTAAAAAATCTTGGATAAATAATGAATAATACTTTCTTGCTGCTAGAAATCTCTTCAATCTTGCATGAAAGTGTTGAAGAGCGAAAACAAACAGTATAAAAAATACATGTAGACGTAACTTGGCTGCATTATTTATGGGACATTAACATTCTATCATCGACTATAGCATGAACACTCGCATTTTGCATGTAAATCTGTAATGTAAATAAAGAAAACTATCGACTTCACTGCATATTTATTTGCTCCAGTTTTCAACACGTAACTTTTGTCACAACATTTCAAATAGTAGGTAGCCACCATCCACCGTATTCTACTCGATTAGGTCACAAACTTGGGTGCAGTATTGCAGTAGTACCTACCTCTTCTTTGTTGATCTTTTTAGTTGATCTAATGACGCAGTACCAACTAATTCCATGGAAAAAGAAGAGTCATGCAAAATTCAAATTAGGTAACCTTCCGGAGACGTTTAAAAATATGATGTAACCTTGGGTTCGGATATCATGTCAATCGATTAACTCATTCGATATAAAAATGTGTGTATTTCCGTAAAATCGATGTCATGCTGCACGCAAGTTAGGAATTCCGATGTAGGGGACGGCAAGCGCGACGACGAAGAATGAATTTTAGTCTTCAATTTTTAATTCGATAAGTATTTATAAATGGGTGTTATTGTTGCTAGTAGGTACACCGTGTTGGTTTTTATTCAAATCGCCTATAGGCATCTGATCTGACATGACGTTTACGGCTACTAGCAATACTTAGTCTAATGGTAAGTAGTCACATACAAGCTATTGAACTAAATAGACTAGGTAAGTACCTACAAGTCACCCACATAATTTGGCCGTACATTAATCAGGTAGGTACATAACTGAACTAAAATAATTTCGAAATATATTTTGTTTCATATAGAAAAGATTAATTATTACCTACTTATATGTCTTATGAAGTTTCTAACAGGTAGTGTAAGCTAGATATCATATCATACCTAACATATTATGTCTATCGACAAACCCACATGGCACTGTGCCCACCTCATCACAGGAAACCAATCAGAGATAAGATAGCTTATTAAAATTTGAATTCCGAAGACAGGAAACAAATCAAAGGCGCTTAGGTATTCCAAGAATTAAGCATAATAGAAAAATAAAGATAAAACGGGCTAAATTGTCACAGTGCAGATAGAAATAAAAATAAAAAACCTGCATGTTGCAAATTTTACGATCATTTATCCATTCATCAACACAACTACTTACAACAAATTCTGTCAGCTCGCTTGCTGGCAATAATTTTGAGGTCTTAGATTAAATTGCAGATAAATAAAATGGCATTAAAATGGAATAAAAAATATTATAATAATTTACCAATAAGTAAAATCCACTAATATAGAGTGTAAATTTTAGCGAATCTTCTTGGTATCTAACTATTAAGTAAGTACCTTACATTTCAAAATTTGATAGACGATAAGCAGACGCGGTAATAGACGCCATTACCGCGTCTGCTTATCGCGGCATAAAATTGCTGGATAAATTGCGAAACACTTTCCGAAGTAGCTGTCGTCATTTAGTCGTCTTGATAACTTGACCTGAACCACTAGATTATTGATTGAAGAGAAATTTAATATTAAAGATATATACGTTTAAAGATTGTTATCATATCTTAGCCATTGACATTCTATTCTCTCAAGACTTTCATTAGCAACTAATGCAAATAAATAACATTTTCAAGTTCTAACTAACCTGCTATAGCACCATTTGATATCATCAAATCACTTCCATGGAACAAAATCGATACCGTACAATGTAGTTTATTCACGAAGCATTCAGAACAAGCACAAGAATTCAGAATTTATATCCACTGCAATCGCAGCTAATTACTGATAAACAGTGTAGGTAGGTAACGTTAAAGTTATCTCGTATTCGACGTAAAACGTTCCTCACGCGGGAAC
Organism: Plodia interpunctella; assembly: GCF_027563975.2. Taxonomy (NCBI): domain Eukaryota; kingdom Metazoa; phylum Arthropoda; class Insecta; order Lepidoptera; family Pyralidae; genus Plodia; species Plodia interpunctella. The sequence continues at coordinate 2,400,554 of NC_071303.1, forward strand.
TTTGGTGCCAGGCACTGGTGAAGGCTCCGATCTCAATTTATAATACCAACGATGTATACACAACTAGAGGCGCCGTACCATCAACTGATACCGCCACGGCTGGAGGTTTTATAAGTTGATGGAACATTGTGTGGGAAATGTAAAAGACATACTTACATCTTTTTCAATGTTTTCACCGTAGAAGAAGTAGGTTTGTTTATAACTCCCGCTTTCAATGACTTCCAACTGCTTTTTTCCCTAACATTTTGAAGTCATTGGCCTAAGTGCTTAATTATTAAATCATGTTTTCATCGAATAAATAATACTTAGTTCGGGAGAATTTGGAAAATCATCCGTAATAAAATGTGACGCGAAGACCAAAGGCGTGCCAAAATCTTGCCTCTCAGTAGTATAAAAAAATACTATTTACCTATTTAAGACTTAGCTATACACAATTTGCATATGGTGTGTCTAGTTACATACCTCTTTGGTGCACAAATTAGGTTACTGCCACCTACTCTCCCCATATTTCAAACGCTAAATAGGCCGCTTCGTGATCGCGGACAGTTTGTTTTGCTAAACGTTGTCGCAACCATTCAGCTAACTTGCGAACACTTTACGTTAGGAACTTTTGCATATCGACACTACTCTGAACGAGGCCGATATAATCCATTGAAAAAACCAAGTACTTTAACATACTTTTTACGTATTTTTTCAAGCTTTTTAGTTTACATATCCCGTCTGTTTGTAATCAAAACTCTCTCGCTTGCAAACTCGCTCTAGATAGTAAAATTTCCACGTTGCTTCTGACAATCCAATATTGTGATAAGTGTTACTTGATTGTGCACCCAGGCTCCAAATGGGGAAACTCCTCAACTTTACTGTACCACTGCACAAGATCTCAGTGACGATTAACTTATTTAAATGTCATTTTTTTTTGTACAAAACTGATTTTGATCAGAGCTTCCAAACTGATAAGTATACAGTTACTGTTATAAAGCAAATCCAGCAAAACACGTTACGAAAGTCGCTCGAGAATATCAAAAGGTAAATAACAATTGTGGTACAAATTCGCACATTTTATCGCCTGATAAAATTATGTTACCAGTCATAATGCAACTATTGTAAGGTTCGCTCGATCTGGAGTATCGTCTGGCTATTTTGTAAACACACTCAATCACGGTTGAAAATAGCAAACACTTGGTGGGAAACGCTGGTGCGAATTCTGCATAAGTGTATTAATGACACAATGGACGCGCGGGTCGCCGCCCTGCTTTCCATCGCGGTTTGTGTCACCGCCCCCTATGTCCCGAGAAGATGTATATTGTTTCAAAGAGTCTGTGAGTATAGTGTTGCATTCTAGAATAGAAATAAATTTGAATTAGAATAGAAAAAATAAATGAAAAAATATAATTTTACAATTAAATAGGCTACAAAAAGGTACCAATCATCATCTTGTGCCATGACGTTGGCACTACCACAAAAGAATTTACAAGATTTTATACCTGTAGCTGTATTGCGACCAAACTTGGCTGCATCTTCAGCTGCAAAATTTTGCATGAGTTATGATGACTCTCACCGTCTTGCTACAAAAAGATTTTAAATCCTGTCCATGGAATGAGTAGTATAGTACAAATAATTATTTGTTGACACTTTTTCACGGAGAAACGAGCGACTCCATCCGCGACACAAAATAGTCTATTGTTATTCTCCAGCTCTTGAACTATCTCCACAACTAAAATCACTTTATTCCAATGCTAAGTTTTGGCGTGAAATAAGGATAAACACTATCACATTTATTACTTCAGTATATGAAAATAAAGCAGGAAATAGCCGTACCATTTGTCCCTAAAACTTGATTTGGCCGGTTCCAGGTGTCTCCCACTGTCCGCGACTAATGCACGCGTATCACACCAGATGTGACAGAGACACACTGTCACAACGCACGTGTTCATCGCCAGTAATTCACAGCATAGGTGAGGGCATTCTCTACGGTCTCTGATACGACGATATCTGCAATATTAGCTCGCGATACAGCTACTCTGCCTATCCCGTTTAAGTAAAAGAGATACTGTATCTGCTAAATGTCCTGTGTAGTACAGTCGACCGTGTTTTTACCTGGCAGTTATAGAGGCTGCAATGAATTTAGGGAGGTTTTCTTATGACATAGAATGGCATGGAGTAAGCGCTTCACGTCTTACAATGATGTATCTACTCAAACGGTTATGTAGACGGCCGAAGGGAAATGCACAACTGCAGGCCTACCATCAACTTTTACAGAACGATTCCAAAGCAACTCAGTTCAATTTAGGAACCTAAAATGAATCGCATTCATACAAAAAAATTAAGTCGATGGTACGAATTTACAGTTTCGTAAAGTGGATCGCGTTAAGAGATGATGGTAAGCCCTCTATACATTCTTCATGATCATCCAGTGTTATATGTCATTACATTGAAAGTTAAAAGAATAAAGAGTACTTACGTACAGTCCAATTTCTGAATGATTCGACTTTGAATGTTGATGGAGAAACAATTTTCTCATCCAGGTTTCACGTGCGGTTGGTCCCGGTGTGATTGCAACGGGCCCATGATGTACGACGAAGTCCAAGGTTTTTGTGTTCATGCAGACGAATGCATTAATTTGAAGGGGAAGAAGTTGAAAAACAAAAGGCGCAAGCATAAAAACAGGATATCAAAGAAACTACGACTTGACGACGAAGATGAAATGATGGATAAAAGATTACGAACTTAAAGCATACGTAATGTGGTTGATTCTTGTCCTTAATAAAATAAATAAACAGTTTACGGGTAACACAATCACAGGCTATGGCTAGACAATACTTTAATGCCGGCTCCAAAATGTCGTCGAACAGTTTGCCAAACTTTGGCGGATTCGGTTGACATTGCTGATTTTTCATTGCGGTTAAAATAAAAGCGCTTCACTTCAAACATGTTCACGCATTCGCGTCGGCATGTGTCCGAGTTCGACGACAGTGTGGAGCTGGCATAATAGAAAACAAGTAAGGTATTTGTTCTGAGCTGGGAAGCAAACCCAGGATTATTCAATTTAATTAAGGCCATTATTCAATTTCTTACACTTCACCGTTTGTTTGTTGTTCTGTTTTTAGATTGTTCTTAGATTTGTTTTTATATTAAAGTACAGTTGGAGGGTCAGATGAATCTGACCCTCACCTTAGTAACTTGCTACCAGGGAGTCAGATTTCTGCCCGCGACTGTACATAAGTATATTATCAAGAATTATTCCGATACAAATTATCGCTTAATTACTTACTTACATTCTTTCTCTTTCACTTCTAAACCAAGTAATATAACTACTTAAACTTTGATGGGTGTGTAATTCATTCATTCATAAATCACAACTATAAATAGAAGATGGTTCTAGCAATAAACACATTTTTTTCATAAAAAAAATTAAGCTTTTTTATTTTTAACGCTGTAATTCAATATGTACCTAGGTATTTCGTTACCTACATAGGTTGTAGAGCCAAAGTATAAGCTGACATATAATGTAGTAGCAAGTTGCAGTCACAGGATTTCCATAGACGTATTATTTTATCACCGTCTTGTGCCATATAGGCAATAGTTTTGCCTACAGTATACCCTCATGTTTGCTGTGCCCTTGCAGGGCGTCATTTGTACTTATAATTATATTTATGTAACAACTTCGAACTTGTGGCTTGCAATAAATCTGAATCTGAATCAGTTTGTGGCAAAATTTGGCGGATTCAACGGCGGGTAAATACAAACTACGCAATGTGCATTGACGTAGCCGGCATTACATTACCTGCAGACATTGAACTTAAGTCTGTAGTTACAACAGAAGAGGTAAACAAATAAAGACAATAACTACTAAACAGGAAAGAAATGTGAGACTTCAGGCTTCATTAAGCAAAGATCATTTCAAACACAGTACAAGGAAGAAGCAGACGGCATGCAAAACTTGTTTATAGTTATGTTTGTGTGCTTAGTTGGTATCGATGCGGCATATTACGGCAGGGTCGGCAAGGAGGGATGCTTATCCTTCAATGGTACTTGTACGTACTCTTTTTTTTTTAATAGCTCGTGTGTAAGCTCTTGTATATTTAGAGTCAGTGCCACGAAAGTGGCAGTCTAGGAAAGAAGTCTAGCGGTAATAAGTGGGAGTATCAATAACAGATCGACCAAGTTGTTTTTGTCAGCGACTGTAGTGCCGCCGCCTCCAGGAAATTCTTTCGTAGCGTGGACTAGCCCGACCATAGTGCAAAAAAGAAAAATCTCACTCACATTTAATCATGAGTTTTGTGTACAACCAGCCTGGATTCTCCAATTAAAAATCAAGAAAATTTAAAAATAAATTAAGAAGGGTACTTACCTACTGGAAAAAAAATTACTTGCAATCTGCGTGGGAAAAGGGTTCTATAGCTGGCACATTCTTTTCTTTCACTGCCAAACCATAATGGAGGCTTGCAATTCTTATATAAATAGTGGTACGTTTCAGGTGTCGAAGAATGTCCAGAAAACATGCATCGTTTGAACAGCGAGTGTCGGCCGACGCCTTCGCAACGCACGTGCGACGAACCTATTCCGAAATCCATGGGCGTAATTTGTGGGTGGTCGCGGTGTGACTGCGACTTCCCATTTGTTTTACATCCCAGCTCGGGTTACTGCTTTGCCTATGAGGACTGTCCTATGTAATAAATAATATGTAGTAATTTTCGCTGTTTTATTTTTTATTGAACCATGTTTGTCACAAATGTGACAATCCATGGGTATTTTACAAAATCATCTTCAGCCCTCCGCCCCACCTAAGGACTCTTTCCGTCTACGCCAATCGCCTGTCCTGAGCTATCCTTATCCCTTTGTTGCCAGCCATATCCTTTACATTGTTGACCCGTCTAGCTCGCTCAGGTCACTGCTCAGGTCGCTCATGAAAACTATGTATCTATAGATGAAAGAACAACTTTATTAGGTAATAAAGAAAAAGAACATCTTGTTGGGTCATAACCCCCATAAAATGGGGGGGGGGGGGGGCATGAAGAAAATTATTGAGCTTGTTTTAATGTTTTATTGATACTCAGCGGTATTTTATATTTAGGCAGGTCGCATCAATAAACAACTGAAAAATGTTATATTAAAAGTAGAGAATGGATAGTAAATAAAAAAAATCTTTCGTATATCTACGATTAAAGTTATGTGATTGGTTTACTTTCCTCACTGACGATGACGCGAAGTGCGATCAATTTATTGCGTCGCTTACTACCAAACCCGCCGTGATATGATGTTGATTGAGTTTTCTTATTGGAAACGATTTGATGGAAACGTTTGCTGGCCGCGGTAGACTGTGATGTTATTTTGGTCATAAATTATAATTTATGTGAACAGAAATGTACACATAGGTACACAGGGTTAAAATTAAAACGAGATATCCTTAATTTATCATTATGCTTACTAGAAGTATTGCATATAATCTGTGCCTATGTAATAGGGCACCATTTGTACCTTATATTACAGTACATACTGTCATATATTTATATGTATATGTCAATATTTGTAAGTTATGATGCAATAAATAATGGTGTATTGTAAGTGTATCAGAATGAACTTTGAGAAAAACGTTTCGTTTCAGGTACACTGGACATTGTCCTATGCTCAAGTTTCGCTTCGGGAAATGCTACGGTGACAACACGAGACAAATCCTAAGGGAAATACGATCCAAGGGACTGTTCAAGTACGTACTTTTTTCCAAATTGTCTTGTTTTCACACTGTATCATCATCATATCGAGTGTGTTAGTGCTAACACTGGTGTCAGATTTTATTCATGTCGCCTAAAGGCACCTGACATGACTTTTCCGACAACCCCGCCATCTAGTGGCAGGTAGTCGGATACACACAAGTGAACTAAACTGTCCACCAACGTGCAGGTTCCCCAACGATATTTTCCTTCAGCGGAATTAAATGCTGGTGGTCTATAAAAACTACTAATACAGGAGTCAGATTAGTATACAAACTCATATGGCACGAGAAGGATTCGAACTTGGGATCTTTCGATCACAGGCGGAAGGTCTCACTCACAGACCATAAGGCTAAATGGTCTGTGGTCTCACCTTATCATTTTTATCTATACGTCTGTCTATATTGTAGCAAGCCGCTGGAATACCGCAAAGGCGACAACTACGAGCTAGACAACATGCCGCGTTACAATAAACCTCAGAGAGACGTGTATGACGGACTGACCAACAGACAGCCAGCCTACATGACCGGCTACACTGGATACGTGCCCGGGATGAGTTTCAGGTAAATTGTGATAGTGTAAGTAGGTATAGGTAATAAGTTTTATACAAAAAAAAAACATTTTTATAAAAATATAATCCATAAATATAATCAATAGGCGTACAGTCAACAGCACATCAAGTTACCCTGCATGAACCTCTATGGCGCGGAAATAGCAGCATTTTTGCAATAAATTTGGGTAGGCTGATGCGTTGTTGACGCATCTAAGATAAATGTTATACAAATCGTTTAAGATACGGAAAGTCCTACGGGCGTGCGGCAGACGACTGCATGACCGACTTCACTGAGCGCCAACGCGACCTGAGACGCAAGGCCGACTTCAACAAGACGTATTCTAGATCCAAGAGCGCGCCTAAAATGGAGACCATACATTCCCGGGACGAGATACGCCGAGATCTCAGTCGGTTTAGAGAGATTAACAAGTATAAAGGTATGCATATTAAAGGTATATTGCAATAAACTACAGGACAACATTTTTGTTTCATGCCTCTAAAGAATCTATGTCAATCATAAAATTATGCTATCTCTTTCGTACCAGCGTAGCATAAATATTAATTGAAAAGCCAACATTATAATATCCGATATAAGCGCAACATAACATGGTCCCACAGAATGTAGATTCAGCGCTAAATAATGATTGGAAGCAAACATTCGTCATTGGATATGTAATACAAATAAAAATATATATTTACAATAAAATTAAATATTATACAAAATAGATAATATCTCGAAACATACAAAAATATGATAATTAAAACATGTTACGTTTTATGTAGCTAAAAATTTCTTAAAGCGTCTCTCAAGGGTGTCCATCTTAGGTCCACTGTAATTTATAGTTTTGTTCTTATTCCAGAAAATACGATTTCGCCGGAATTTCCACCGATAGCAGGCTATACTGGTCATATCCCAAGAATCAAAGGCTCTGAAGCGTCTCTTAGTCAAAGATATCACTGCGCAGCCAAACGAGGTCTCGAGTTAATAAAAAAGGAGAAAGAAAAGCGTACAGAATTGCAAAACGCCGACGCCAGCATAAGAGCTATTCTTAAAACCCCAGAGAGGAAGTATTCTTATTTTAATTGGGGATAGCATACAGGCAGAAGAATGTTCTTTACCAAATGTAGATGATCAAGAACATTCTTCTATAAACCAATCAGTATTTTGTTGAATTTTAACGTTGTACACAGAAGCAATATTTTAGGTGATAGGTAACGGTATAAATGTGCAATACTAAACAGATGTAGAGTTAACTATTAATATCTTCAATCTGTTTTTTGAATGTTACTCATAAATAAAGCTTAAACTGCATTCAAAGAGTATTGAAACTATACTTCCAATTTGTCAATGCTGTTGCTGATATCAGTATTTCATTTCATTGTTGTAAATAGGAAAGTCATCAAGTGTTATATTAGATAAATATAAGTATATCAATTGTTGAGTTTAGTAAATAAAAGATATGTTTAGTTAAACGTTACTTGTTTTATTTCTAGCAATAGAAAATTTTGTTGCCGTTTTCATATCTTACAATAAGAAATTAAATATAAAAGACGTAAATATATTTTTGTACAATTAAAATATTATGTTTAAAGTTATTTAAACTGGCATTTAGTATTAATTAAGCTATACTTAAATCTAGATATTGTCATGTTTGACACAACTTATTTGAGAATTAAAAAAAATAAAAACCATAAATATAATAAGGCACATTAAAATACAATAAGTTTGAAACTTTCATACTAAACATATGCACCATATCTTTTTGGAATCAGTAACAAGGTACTTATAGAGTACTTGAGTATTGCTCACAATTGTTGCATAGTCATAAAGGGCTGTGAATTTAAATAAAAATGTGATCTAACCAAATCAAATATTAAATTCAACCATCTTACCGGACCTTTGATCAACTCCATCTATGATAATAGGATTTTCATCATCAGTCATTGTCGAATCATTTAAATCTGTTTTTATTTCTTTCACATCATTATTTAATTCAACTTTTTTATCGCTGGCCAGTTCTAACATTAATGTCTCCAGTTTTTGAGCTTTTCTAGTTTCGTTGTGGGTGATGAGAGCACACAAGTGTTCTGTCAACAGTTCTTTTTTCTCTTTTTCCTTCTGCAATTGAATTTTCGCTGCCAGAAATTCCTTTTCTACTTTCAAATAATGTTTTCTGAAATTTACAAATAAGTACATTCAAATACAGCAATTATTTTCGATATTTCTTTCAAAACTTTTATCTATATATAACATTGATTTAATATCCATTATTGTACTTAAATATTTGTCTCATATGAATAAAATCGAATTATTACTTACTCTGCATCAGCATAGCAAATACAAGCATGGTCAATCTTCTTCCTGAGGACAGCTACATCCTGAGAAAACTGCCCATCAAGCACTTGTAGCTCTTTCTTTATTTTCTCCAATCTTACCACTTCTTCTTCAGTTTGTTTAGTCCTGTAATTTTTAAATTAGGTTGTCAACTAAATAAACAAATCCACAAAAACCTATATCCAAGCAAAAAATATTAATCTTTTTTTTTTTTGCAAAATGTCTACAAGAACTGCTGATAAAGTATTTTTTAAAAAGGATTTGTTACACAAAATACTCACTAGTATTAAATACTCACTAGTATTTTGTGTCACAAATCTTTTTTGAAAAATAGTATTTTATAGTTTAACAAAGCCTTTCTTTTATTTGACTCTGTACAAATAATGCAACCAAGGCTCAATGCATTAGTGTCGACATCATGAATATTTTTTTACATTAATTAATAAAAATAATTTAAACCGACACAATTTCACAGAAATAATGGAAAATCTACATTAACTATTAGAAAACTGTAACATCAAGACAGCTACATAGCAATAACTGTATTGTGATAAAATAAAACTAAAATAATCTCGAAAATAGGTAATAAACAATAATAAATCAATACCATATTGGTTTAGTAACAAGATGAAAAAATTTTGTTAACTTGGAAACCTCAACCATGCCTAACAATGTAACATCACATGCCAGATCTAGTGTAGACTGAAGCCAGCACCATTGATAAGAGAGCCTACTGTTGAGTGATAACAGAGATAAGCTGTCATTGAATTTCAGTAATGAGTAATACAGATCAAATATTATGTTACACATACAAAACTTTATTTTGGAATATATCATTATATGTGCTAGCTATAATCTGTGCAAATAGCTGACTATGGCAGTTCTTTCTTTAAAAATAATTCAATTTTATGTGCCAATTAGAATGGTAGATTAAAAAATTAATATTATATTCATAAATGGCTATATAAATGTATTTTCTCTCAAAATAATTTTGAATTTAAATCATCTTATTAAATTGTATAAATGCGGCTGCAATTTTTTTTACATTTTCATGTAAACTAACTTATATTTATCCAATCTAGAGCTGAAATTCTTGGGAAACTTATTTATATTGTATTAGTGTTGTATAGCTACCTAAAAATACTATATTGTACAACCAAATTGAATTAACCAAAACTTGATATATTAACCAATAGTTTCATTTTCTGCCAGACTTCCACTGGGTATTAACAAATAAAGCTTCATGAAATTTGTTATAGTAGATTGTACATACATACATACCTATCAGCGAGAGCTTTGGCCAGCATTTCTTTCCTTTTCTTATTTTGTTCTTCCATCAACTTCTGCTTCAACTGCAACTCTTCCAACTTAACCTTATGAGCAACCAATTCATCTTCAGTATAATTCTCTACTCCCCTCACTATATCTGGTGCATCAGACCCATCCTTCATCTCTGATTCTTCAAAAACAGAATCTTCTTCGTTTAAATTAATATCACTCAAAACATCTTCATCATTATTATTTGTTTCACTGGTTTCTTCACTCTGTGGAGTAGGAGTCTTAATACTAAGCTTACATTTCTCAAAGGTTAAATGATCTATTGCATCATCTGAGATTTGTTTTGCCAGCGGTGGTAATTTGACTTGGTTCACAAACCTTTTCGGTTTTGCACCAATTTTCTCAATTTTTTTATAAGCAGCTGTGTTTATCTGTGGAGCTGAAAATATCATTGAAATTTATTAGATTATTTGGACAAAATCCACACAATACATATGATACAAATCACCTTAACACATTAAAACTAAAATGTTGCATGTTACTTCAAAATATCTAGTAGGCTTGCTAACTCTAGTCATTTTATTCTTTGCCTTGTTTATTTTTTTACATCAATTTGTTATTAAACATTTTAAAAATAATAATATCTTGTAAATAAAATATTACATGATTTTAGTAGAATGATATTCCTTGTAAATAATCAGGACAGTTAAAAAAATTGAAAATTTTCCCAACAAAGAAGCGAATGCAAAATAATTATGTACCTATAAAAAACGATATTGTGGGAACTCAACAATGCATTGTTTTTATTGTCAAAAGAGGTTGTATACAAATGACATCAACTGATGAATTGAAATGACATCAAATAAAGGAGCATCATGAAATATTTATTGTTTAGAATGTAAACATAACAGATAAACAATTTTTTCTTTTAAATTTATAAATACAGATATAGTACATATACAGTTTTAGCACCTATAATTTTAGTTGAATTTTTTTACTTTCTGTTTTATCAAAAATATTCAAAATAAAACGAGTGAACTCTATGTATTTGCTCAATTTTATTTGTCGTTGCAATGCAAAAGTTATCTGCTCTCAGAGAATTTTTCGTTGATTTTATAACAGGAAGCACTTCCTTCCTACCTCCAAAGAAAACATTACGTTATTACTATTTTAATGGTTCATAATTATGGAAAATATACACTGAAACATCGACCAAATGTATTTCCTTGTGAAAATCCAGAAGAGTTTCCAAAAGCCTAAAAAGTTTAGACTTCAGTATTGGAACTTATCTCACCGTTATCCAACTCAACGTCCACAGATTTAATTCTCTGTAAATCTTCTTCGCTAAATCCAGCAAATGTTGTAGACATTATAATTACGATAGTTTAGTCACACGACAAATAGGGACATAAAATAAAAATTAATAAAATTTTAATAAAAACACAAATAACAACAGCTCTGCAAAGGATTGTCTACGTCGACATGACAAATTGATTAAATTAACGGTATGACATCTATTGTCAGTTTGACAACAATGCAATCATCCATCAATCTAGGTTGTTTCTTGTTTCCCCCTTATGTTCCAAAACCTGTGTAATTTCTATTAACATTAGTTTTCTCCCTATTTATAATTATATTGGCAAAATTTTTACAAAATAATAATATCTACTTTATCCGTAGGTAAATATGTATAATATATTTATATGTAGGTATATATGTATAATATTTTAGGTTACACACTGCAATCCGTGTTTCATATATCATTATAACATATTATATTTCGTGTCAATCTCAACCTTGACGTCGGCAAAATCATCGTTTTGGCGGACGATGAAGCCATGAAATTAAAAAAAAGTCTAGGTGAAGCAAAGAAACTAATGGCGAACGATGGAGCCATGAAATAAAAAAAAAAACTAATCTTCCTGACTCCTGCCCTGCCTGCCTGAAATAGCGATGCATGCTACTTGATAGGCGACTATCGGATAGTTCTACAAAAGTAAAAATATTCGTGTCGATGGCAATGATAGTTTACCAAAAGCTAACTATTGATATTTTATAGTAGTATCGATAATATACTATTGCCAAACTATCGATAGTGTCGACTGTCGATCCAATCACATCACTAGTGATTGAAAAGAAAAACGCCGCTACGGCTTTTGAGGTTGTGTTGTGTTGATAACGTATTTTATTCATTGTTATTCTATCAGAAAAAGGTACAGTAGTATGAAATTAGTATTTTGAATACCTTTGTGATTAACATTAAGTATAATTCATGCTGTCATTCTTTTTACAGAAACACAAAACTGAAAATGGCGGCGGCTATGCCTATCAACCCTAAACCTTTCCTAAACAGCTTGACTGGGAAGTCAGTTTTAGTCAAATTAAAATGGGGCCATGAATACAAAGGTTTGCTAGTATCAGCTGATGGCTATATGAACCTTCAGCTGGCTAACACAGAAGAAATAGTCGATGGTTCATGTACAGGTTAGTCTGCATCTATTTAGTCTGAATGCTGACTGTGTATGTAGTGCTTGCTATTTTCCAATAGGTACGTTGGTAAGTTGGTAGTTATTGTGTCCTGTAGTTCGACGCCAGAATAGAACCAGTCCATATCCATAGAATCACGGGAACAATAATTAGAACTTGATGATATTTATGATAAAATTAAAGTATTTGAATTACCAGAAAGTTTTAGACTTGCAAGTATTTTAATATATGAAGAATAAGTAACTGATCAAATTTCAACATAAACGGTTGGTGGTTATTAACCAATAATAAACAAATAATAGGGCTGAACCATATGCCACAACAGATTCCAGAACAGTTTTATTGACTTAAATAGTAATAATTTTATCTTTGTTATAGGCAACCTCGGTGAAGTTCTAATCAGATGCAACAATGTTTTGTACGTAAGAGGTTCAGAAGAGGAAGATGAAGAAGGTGAAATGAAGGAATAGTTTGCAACTAAGTTAGTTTTAAGTTACTGTAATGTGTCTATCTGGGGACTGTATGGAAAGAAACTTTTCAAAGTGTTAAAACTGTAATTTAGATTATAAGAAACAATTCACTTATAAATTTACTTTTATTTGTTGCCATTTAAATTTTTACAAAGCCCAGGATCTGCCAGATGAGTAGAGAATCGGAAGAGGCTAACCTTCTAAGGAGCGTCTGAAATAGTTTTAGTGGGGTTGGCAAAGGAGAGTGAAATAAATTTAAAAAAATACATTTACAACTCCGTATCTATTTACGCTTTTTTGAGTACCTATTTACACTTTACAGTTGCTGACAACAACAATGTGGGCAATCTATTATAGATAGTTCCACATATTGTCACTATGCACTCACTATCTGCTGGGTAGTGGTGGTTTGACTAATAAGGATACAAAAAAAAATTTCCATACTTTATTTTCATCAACAGATATTTACAAAGATCACAACATTGATAGAGTCAAGACCTACGTTTTCACACTGTGTATATATGGTTGAAATAAATGTAAGAATATCCCTTCTTAAAATAATAATAAACTTGACTCCTTTTTCACAGGCTGGACAAAGTGACAATATTTTTATTCAATCATTTACACACACAGGCATTCATTATACAACAAAATGTGTACATATTCTTAAGTGATTTAATTTTGAATTTGATAATTTACTTCCCATTCTATCAAGTGTGTTATTGCTAATACTGCTGTGAGTTTTATTAAAGTCGTATAAAGGCATCTAACTTGACTTACGAATATGGCTATCAAGTAGTGATGATTCTTTAAATACCTGGCTATATAAAAATACCAACAATAAGTAGGTTTTTTTTTAAGCTGCAAGGTTTCTTTGGTTCGTTCAAGAGTATTATATTTTGTAGTTTTGTTAACTGAAAAATAATTTTATTTAAATAGTCTGTCTATGAAGAGCAGAAAACTGACTTTTAACAAACTACAATTTTTGCCATTGCAATACCAAGTGTAATGAGTGATCAAGATTGGTTGATAAAAACCCAGTGTTGCCAGCCAAGAGGACCCAGCGCATTTATTTATTTTGTGTGTTACTCTTACATACTGTATTTAATTACAAAATCTAAATCAGAAAATCACACTGATGAAAAAATAAGGCAAAAAATACCAAATTTTCTGTGCTAGCTCTAAAAAGCTGCTTTCAATTTTTTTCTATAGTTTAATGTTATGTATGAAGTTTGGAAAAAATTAATAGGTTGACTAAAAAAGAGATCACAGCAATAATAATATTAGTAACACAATTGACCAAAAATCAAAATATGTGTAAAGAAATGTATTACTTACATTTATTTCCATTTAGTCTTAAAATAACATTTGCGCGATTCTTAAAATATATCAGTTTTACTTACATAGAAAAAATAAAAATGAAAATATGCTCATACGTACAATGCATTAAAATCATAAGTTTCAAATTGAAAAGTGTTTAGAAGAACAATCTTAAATGAATTTATATCATTAAGACAAACCCACCCAGTGTTTATAAATAATCTGTGTACGTAGTGCGACTTTGCTATTTACATCTCAACATCGAGTCGATTCGCAGTGAGACCGTGTGATTGGTTCGCTGCACGTTAAATAGATTTGATAGTGAGAAGAGAAGAAAATGCAAACTCGCATTTCGCCCTCTGGTTATAATCAGGTAAGTAATTATTTCCTAATTTACATTCCATCACACCTATATTTACTGTATTTCATTTCAACAGTTATTCTATTAACATACTTGCGATTTAGCGGATTAACCTGCAGAAAGAGATGCAGGAAGTACAAGAAAGAGAAAGAACACGGCCTTCCTTTTCCTTTCTATCGGTTGAAATTGGACAAAGATAACGAACTGGCGTAAACAAAGGAAACAGAACATTTCCATATAATATTCAGCATATTTCATACAAAACGACAAGATAGGTGTTCTAAAGCAGGACACACGATAGCGCTTTGTCCCGTTTTATCTCGTGTATTTCTTTTTTGTATGAGCGAAACGAAAGATATTCTCAGATGATTCTAGATTTCTCTGTCTACGATTAAATCGGATTGCCTGTTACTAGTAATATATATATATATATATATATATATATATAACACTTAGATTTAATAATACCACTGACACATATTACCACAATGACCTTTGTGTAAGTAACTATTATCACAATTATAATTTGAGAATCAAGATTTGAGAAAACATATTTATAAATTCGGATAAAATAATTATCTGCCTAGCTTCTTATACTGAACACGATAAAGAGTTTCTTTGCCGCGATGACAATCTAGTAATATTTGACTTTTATAAATAAATACCGCTCTTTCTGCAACATAGCAATCATATCAAAACTAAAAATTTTGATTAAATTGATAAAAAAATTTTAATTGATTAAAGTGATATTACTGGTTTTTATATTTAATTAGAAATAGTATAATTAGATATACATATTTGTCTATGGTTCACATTAAGTTATGAATCCCTTCCCCACAATATATGATTAACATTTAAATTGCTTTTATATATTTTTAAAGACAGGTTATAAGTTATGAAAATATTCACAAAAAAAAATGGAAATAACTCTTCAGTCGTAAAAGTAAGCAGTGATGGCTACAAATCTCCTGTCTAAATAACTCTGCTCGATTTCTATCGATCCACCGATGTTTTTCGCCAAGGCAAGTAACTGAAAAATAATTATATTTTTATACAATCTAATAAGTTCTGAATATTTATTGTATTCTGAATCGGTTAAATAGTTTCCAACAGTAACATAGCAATGTAAAGGTAGACCGTTTGGGCAAGAAACCGATCGGAAAGTAGTCAGTTTGGGCTAGTACACCGATCGGAAAAGTAAGTTTGGACAAGTAGACCGATCTGAAAAGTAGTAAGTTTGGGTAAGTAGACCGATAGGGAAAGTAGTCAGTTTGGATAAGTAGACCGATCGGGAAAGTAGACCGTTCGGACAAATAGATTAGTGAAAATTTCTATACGCGTAAAAAAGTATGAAATAACACAATAAGTGTGTAATAAAACAGTATGAATACCTGATCAGTCCTCGTGTTCCTGGGCAGGTACAGAGCTATGTTCGACGTAATTTTCCTCGTCACAGCCATCAGCTCAGACGCTGGTTTCGGTTGGAGCATTGTTTCTATATTATATTCCGAATTCTGAAAATAAACGTAACTAATTAGACAGTGAAAATATTGACGACATTCTATTAACGTCTGTCAATAAAGAGAAGGAAACGAATTTTTAACTATAGTTTTTTGCCATTACAATACCAAATAGAATTGTCACGATTGGGTGATAAGCATTCAATGTTGCCAGCCAAGAGGACACAGCGTTTTATTTTCTTTATTGACAGACTACGTCGAGTTTAGTTGTCAACATTTGACACAACACAGAAATTATAACTTCTAGTTATCACGACGAATGAGAAAAATGAGTTAGGTTAGGTTAAAACATTACATCAACTTACTGATACCTCAAACTAAGCGGCAAGGTAATGCGGACAAACTATGAAGGGTAAAATATATAAGCGCGATGAAAGGGATAGCAATACATGTAGGTACTTTAGATCAAAGAGTTCTTGGGAGTACTGGCCTAGCTCCAGTTTTAGCTATAGCTTCATAGGTATGACAATACACTATTTTTCGCGCTTTTTCTTATGTCAAATTGACAGTGACAAGCATCCGCTATGACGTCAACAGAGTAAACTAGCGTAATTAGCTACAGCTTTATGCTCGAACCTGTTTGTATGTCGGCCCGCCCCACGGCGGGCTGAGGAAGACCATGTCGGCTGTGGCGTCCGCCGCCAGCCGGAAGTAGTCCCCCACTATAAATTCTATGTTGTCCACGCCGTACACGCGAGCGTTGTGACGCGCCATCTCTATCTTCACCGGGTCTATGTCCATTGCTATCACTGGAACCGATGGATGTGAATGTAAGTAAATAAAACAGATTTTAAAAATGCTAAGTTCCTGGTTGAGATAGCGATATTTATATAATAAATATTAACTTGTTTCGATAAACAATAAGTTCTATGCAATATATATTATATGCAAAACATCTAAAATAAATAAGCCGAAATAATAAGTAAATAAAGTTTAAAAATTTATATATTTACCTTTCTTGCAAGTCCGCGCGAATTGTATAGTATTCCCGCCGGCGCCACAGAAGGCGTCCAATACGACGTCATAAGAACATTTCTCCGCGATGTGAGACGCGACATTCTCCGGCGTCACACTGAACCAACTTTCACGGTCTAGCTTTATACCTTCATCGAACCTGTATACATGAAATAATAGATTAAAAAAAAAAAAGAATGTTGTCTATTGATAATTGATTGCATTTGGACGACCTCCGTAGTGTAGGCTTACGACGCCCGTTATTCCCAGCGTTTAATACCAACCAATATTTGTCTATGGTTCTGGGTGTGTTATGCTCGTTTCTGTGTTTTTGTCTGTCGTGTGTAAAGTTTGGTGCTTAATGTGGGCCGTTGAGTGTTGTCCATTTAATAAAAAGAAATTGATATCCCTTCTTAGTGCTCCCCTACACTCCCCAGGGAACCTACATGATAAATTTCAGCAACGCGGCGGCACACCGCTTCTTCATCAGCGCTTTGGAAGTGGACATTCGTTTTGATTTAATTTTGATGTTATTAATCCCAAGTTGAATTTGAATCATACCTATAGAAGAGCGAGTGCCTCTTCTTCCAATACTTGTACATTTTGGGATCGTCCTTCAGCTCGTCCGGCATCTCCGAGACCTCCGCGGCTCTCGCGTGCCGCTTGTTGCGGCGTCTGCGCTTCCACTCCACCGGCACAGGGACTAAAAATATTATTGTCATTTTAACCCAAAAACATAGATTGGAGCCCCCACTCATCATCATCTGCGGCGCTCCGTGACTACTACTCCGATACTAACTCAACGATACTAGTTTATAACATATACATATATGGATAGATAGATCAATTGAATATATCTGCTACAAAATCAGTTTGATTTCAACGAGCAAGACTTCAGTTGCCATATATTAAATAACAGCTTGTAACAACTGAAACTGCACTTTTCTCACCTGTACATTCTACAGCATTCTCCGTCTGCTCATCAGCTCCATCACTCAAAGTTTCAGGGGGCAGGTCCACATTGGCAGCCTCCACTGATATGTTATCTTCAATTGTATCATCACTTCTGTTCAGAACATCGAAACTGGAGGTAGTCTCGTCAGATTTTTGGTTTGTGTCAAATGATTTGTTTAGAACTTCCTCGTCTGTTTGCATTTCCCGCTCCTCGTTGGATTCTTGAGACTGTAAAGACAGTTGTTTACAGGTATTACATAAAAAAAATTACAATTTAATTGGATTAAAAAAAATATTATGCCATTTTATATATATTTTTTTAAGTTTTATAATATACTAGATGTTGCCTACAGCTCCGCCCGCGGTAGAATATTTTTAACCCTGAATCATAGACTAAATCTATTTCAAATTTTACCAAAATCGGCCCAGCTTTTTAGCTGTGGAAATGTGACAGACAGACTTTCGCAATTATAATGTTGGTATGGATATTAAATCACAAGTATCATCATAAGTATCTATGCAATAGGGCTTCCAGTGGGAATTTTTAGCTATTGCAGGTTAAACTCTGCGCTGTGAACATAATTGCAATGATATCCGTTTAGCATGTTTTGCATGAAAAAGATCAAACATACATTTCATAAACATTCGAATTTATAATACTAGTTGTTCGCCGCGAACTTAGACCTAGCAAACACTAAAAAAAATTACAAAATTGTGAATATTTCAAAAACGAATTAACAGGATTTCGATGCCCGATGTACCTACTTAAAAATTATATTCTTTATTTTGATGAAATTTGAAAAGTATATAGGATACATACTTTTCAAAATCCATCAAAATAAAGAATCGAAAGATATCACTTTACAAACATACATACACACATTCATACAAAAAATGTATTATTGCCCCCAAGTTGATTTGTAGACTTCGTTCACTCGGTCAATTATTGTGACTGCCTACCTGGTAAGGATTCCCCTCATCATCAAAGTACGTCTTCCTGGCGACGCCAAACTTCCTCGACCGTGGGGGCCGCAGTTTGGTCAATCTCCTCCGATACACAAGTTGTCCCTTCGGCATTTCACCAGGTTTTATACTGAAACCCATAATCTGGAACGTGGACTGTATTTTCTCAGCTGCGATTTCGTCTTCATCAATTTCGTGGCTGTGAAAAAATATTCAAAATAAACACTTATGTAACCAGCCAGTGACAGAATCTTAAATATAAACAGTAGGTGCATTGTTTGTCATGTAATGACTAATGAAATAAGGGAATCACGGACCATAAACAAAATAACTCACGTTTCGATTTACGCAGAGCGAATTTATTTAAACCAATTATTTTAAAACTGTTCATATAGAAAATAAATGGTTCCAATTATATTTTTGATTAAGATACATATATTTATGCTACATACCTTCTCTTTAGTGAAACAGGTTTATCTTCAGGTGGATCATCATCTCCTTCATCATAACTAAATGGAGTGAAACTATTGCTTACAGGTTGAACATTTTGGGACACAGCCACATCAGTATCCGTAACATCAACTTGTGGTTCCTTACTGCCTTCACCACCTTCCCCAGCATCAAAAACCTCATCCAATTCACTTTTTCTCTGCTCCTCTTTTAGTAAATTCTGTAATAACACTCCAACAGAACCCATGTATCGATTACTAACTTTCTTGCTCCTTTTTTTTGGCTTATTACTCTTATCATCTAACTTAATCTTATCAACTTTTTCTTCAACCTCCTTAACTTCTATTATTGTTGGCATTTCTTGTGAATTCCCTTCACTGTTCTCACATTCTATATCAACTACCTTTTCTTCAGGTATAATAGCTTCCAGAACTGTTTCAACATTGATTGCTGGCAAATCTTTACATTGGTTATTGTAACAATCAATGTAGTTTGCATAATGTAATGCATATTGTTCTCCAAAGTGTTTTTTCCACAGAAACTGCCAGTACTCTTCTGTATCTAATTCCTCTGATCCAGTTTGGTCTATGCTTTCGTTAACATTGGCTATTCGAGTCTGATCATTTGACTGATCATCTGAAGTCGATGAGGACACACTATAGTCCTCTGTAGGTGATGATTCTGAAGTTACATGGCTAGAGGTGATATCATAACTAGATAGAGTTATTTTAGTTACATTTGTCATAGAGTCCGTACCTGTAATCACTGTTCTTGGACTCACAATCCTGTCATGTTCAGAACAGGACCTTTTCCGGGCCATAGGCATCCACAAATCATCCTTTTCACTATTTACATTTGCCTTATCTACAGTTTCACTATGACTTTTCTTATACGGATTAACTTTTGAATCGTAAGAAAACTTCCTTTCTCTCAAACTCTCATCTGCATTATTTAAAACTGTCTTTTCTGTGGTAAAAATCTGATCAGCTGAATGCTGCTTTGGGAGGTTATTTTCATCAAGGATAAGTTCATTATTTTCATTTAAATAGGCAGGGTTGATGTAGTCACTGTATTTTTTTATCCAAGAAGCCCAGATGATTCGTTCACCATTGATAGCCCAGAACTGTTCCCAACTATCTTCAGATAAATAGTTTTCATTGAATTCAGCTATGTTTTGTGATGGGAAGTCTTGGTCCATTTTTTCATGATTGAGGGTTGTGTAGTCTGAATGGCAATCTTGATATGTGAGGTCGGCGCCACTGTCGCTTGGCTGTAAAGCATGAGATGCTGTGCCATGAATTTGTGCAGGGTCATGCTCGTCAGTGGAACAGTAATTATCTGTGTGTGAAGCGCTGCAATAGCAACTGGCTCCTTCATCTTTCTGTAATATACAATAAATTAAAATTAGTTGTATCTTTCTAAATTGTAAGATTTTCTCTATACTTTAGGTACTATTATTTAATGAGAATATGGCTTTTCAAGAAGTTATTAAAATTAAAATGTAAAATATTTACCTACTTGTGGAGTCTCTCTCATCTGAGCATTTTCAGTGTCATTCTCAGACATAAGAGTGTCAAGTGTCCATCTGCTAAAGGTGAAGTAGTGTCGGATACCTTATTAGTTTAGTTTAAGCAGTATAAAATCTTGGTATGAAAACTTACTTCACATTTAACTTTGTAGGAAGTATCCAATGAAAAATGGACATGAGATTGGTCCTCCCATTCTTGGGAATGCGAGTCCCTTTGTACATCTACATCACTCTCACTTGCATCTCCCTTATCGACAAAATAGGTTTTCAAACCATCCCTGAAAAATAAAAATACTTAGGTTATAATATTAATATATATTTAGAATAGACCCCACAATATAGTAAGACAATAAATAAATACCGTACCTCAAGAATACACGACTGCATAAACAGTAAATATAATCATCATCAGCACTATCATCAGATATAGCAAAGTGGAATTCAGCTAGTGGCTCCCATCTATGATAATGATCATAGTACTCCGACATCATAACTAGAACTATTGTTTTAATAACTAAATTACTCGCAAACACAGAAAACAGGACACAAATTTACACTGAAATCTCACAAATGGTTGGAATTTGAAATTAAACAAACAAAAATCGAAGGAGCAGAACTTGAACTGCAAGTAAACGATGTTCCATTTCGTATATTTTAAATAACACTAAAATCAATAATAAACATTTCAATAGAATCGGACATAGAACATTTTAAGAATAAACGCACGCTGCTTGAACTGAAACGTTTTAATGACAGCTGTCAGTAGTGAAGAGTTTATGGTGTAAAGCCAGTATACATACGTAAGTTGTTTAAATTTAGTTTAGGTCCATGCTTATATGTCGGTGATGCATGTAAAAATTGTGTTTAACAAATGAATAGTAGTGTGATGAGATACTGCGTAGATGCAATGTCTTCCGCATAGTTTACTATGCAACGGCATGCTGTAGGATGCAGGATAAACCCCGCGCGCGGGGCCCAAATCCACAGAGATAGGAGAAAAATCAATATCATCTGTTCCTGTCGATGAAATTAAAAAAGTCAATGTCATGTCTGTCACACGCACGCACACACACATGTCACACCATAATCAAAAAGTAAATAAAAATTTGGTGTGTATGAACCACGTTTGTTTTGGTTTTTATATTATAATACTTACTGATACCATTGAATAGAAGAAATAATGGGTAAAAAGAACAAAGAGTCATTAGGGCGGTCCCTCATCAAGGATAGATTTTCCAAGAATCGCCACAAAAAGCATGTGGAGGACAATACTATGGTAGGTAACCCTAACCTGTTTACCCTCAACTTAACTAAACTATTTCTAATTAGACTTGTTTCAGTACCTACACTAAAAAGAAGAGTACATCAAAATTTATTATTTTAAATCGTTTCTGCTAGCAGAACTAATGTGCTAAAGATTATTTTACTACAAGTAGAATAACATAGACAACAAATATGTAAATTTTTTTTCCAATTTCAGCTTCATACAACTGAGGTAAATGACGGCTACGAGTGGGGCCGTCTGAACCTTCAGTCTGTGACTGCAGAATCATCCCTACAAGAATTTTTGTCTACAGCAGAGCTTGCACAAAGGGAATTCACAGCTGAAAAACTAAATCTGAAATATGTGAAGTCTGTTCCTAGTGAAGTACAGCCAGTCACCTCTCAGCCAGATTTTAATGAACCTCTGACTGTACCGAGAAGGTAAAATAAGTTTCTAAAAGAAAAAATAAAACTGTAATTTAAAACATAATGCTGAAAAGCTTCTGAATAACTCAATTTTTAATATTTCTTTAATGTTTGCTGCAGCAACATATTATTCATAATAATTCATAGTGTTTAACAATACTTATTTCAAATAAAATTTTATTTTAAATGCATATCAAAATTAAGTACATTTTTTATACAGACCTGCCTGGAATCCAAGCATAACAGCAGAGGAGCAGCTGGATAGAGAAAGAGAATTATTCCTAGAATGGAGGCGTCGTCTGAACACATTACAAGCTAAACTTGGGGCAGCTTTGACCCCATACGAGAGAAATTTAGAATTTTGGAGACAGTTGTGGAGGACACTTGAGAAATCTGATATTGTCCTTATCCTTTTGGATGCAAGGAACCCTCTATTATTTAGGTAAGACTTGTGTCTTTGGTCCGATGTCAAAAAAACAAACATTATTCAGACATCATTACTATACTTATAATCATACTTCCTCTTTCCTCTCTTGGGTCTGCTGGAAGAGATTTCTTTAGAAATAAGCAGTACCTATATAGCAGTACTATTATTCCACATTTTATTATTCTTATAAATAAAATAAGTTTTTTTTAAATTACCTAATATCTTAGTGTGTTTGACCTCAACCTAGCCTGATGAGAAGGTATGATTAGGTCTAGTAGTAGTCTAGTGTCTCATTATCTGCTTAAGTGTTAATATTCTCAAAAATCTTGTATCCTAATGAAAACTGTATATGCAGGTGTGAAGATTTAGAAAAATATGCAACAGAACAAAAATGCAAGTTCATCTTATTATTGAACAAGGCTGACTTGACCAGTGAATATGTCAGGAAATGCTGGGTAGAATATTTCAATAAACAGGTATATTGTTTCATATGATAATGCTAGTAGTTTGTAGCTTTAAGAATTGTTATAAAATGTATGTGGTAAAATGCATGTGAAGCTCTGTTTTCTGATTAAAAGCTTTGACTTTTTGAAGCAAAATTATTTTTCAATATTTCTTTGCAGTTTTATTTTCCACTGTCATTAACTAATTAATCTGTTTTCAGAATGTTCCAATCATATTTTTCTCAGCTGCAAAACAAACAAACGAAAGAAAAATATCAGAATCAAGTAATAAATCTGAAGAAATTCATAATTCTGATACTGAGACAGCAGACTCCGATTTAGACGAAGAAGATATAGAAAAAGAAACCTTAAATTCTATGGAACAAGATATTGAATTGTTTAAGAAACAATTGGGTGATATTGACTTAGCAGTGTCTAGTACTGCTGACAAATTAGACAAGATTCAGATTGCCTTAGACAAGGTTGTAGAAAACTTAAAATCTGGGAAGTCGATAGAACCTATTCATAGTGAAGAAACAGTGGCTAATGCTGAAATTGTAAATTCTCATGAAATTTTTGATAGAAATATGTTATTGGATGCGTTGAAAGCTCAAAAATTGGATACTTTGAAGAATCCACCTAGAATTGCTGTGGGCATGATTGGGTACCCGAATGTGGGGAAATCTAGTACTGTCAATGTTCTCATGCAAACTAAAAAGGTAAGTTGACATTAGGTAGGTTAGGTAGTAATTTAATTATTAATTTTCAACAGATGAAATTATTAGTGAATTATTTTTTCAGAATTTTAATAGAACTTTAAAAGTCATGGATATTTCAAGATATATTTTCCTTCAATTTCGATCATAGTTTATTTTTAAAAGGCCTTATTTTATTTTTATTTCTGCCTATCAAATTTTATAACAATATTCAATCTTGCCAAGATTATAAATCTACTTCACAATCCACTCTAGTTATTGTTAGATATATTCAGTTTATTCATAATTATTTTGTACCAAGACATATTTAGAATCAATTCTTCACCTAACTAATAGTTTATATTGAAATAATTTTAAACTTTATCTTCGACCAGGTTAGCGTAAGCGCAATGCCGGGGCACACACGCCACATCCAGTCGCTAGTGTTGGACTCTCAACTAGAATTATTGGACTGCCCCGGGCTGGTGTTGCCAGCGTACGCTGTAGCTCCTGATCTGACGCTCACCGCAGTCTTGTCTATAGACCAGGTACTTAAGTAATATATACTATTTTATTTTTTATATTATACATATATAAATATATTAAAAAATAAAGAGGTAAGCGTTTGTGTATATATATATATATATATATATATATATATATATATATATATATATATATATATATATATATATATATATATATATATATATATATATTCACTATATTTGTACATAGCTATAGTGTAGAACATGTAGCTTTGTAGCTATAAACCTTAATACAATAAATTTATATAATGGGGTGGGTACATTATAAAAACCTAGTACAAGTGTGCTACTATTTTCAAATGAAAATGATTAGTGATTGGTGATAAATTAAATGTTTTTTTTTTCTTCTGCAAATAAATTATTTCTTACAAATTGTCAACTACTTTTAACTTGTCCTCTTTTACATTTGTTTTAACTGTTCCTTTTCACCAGATGCGTTCCCACGACGCCGCAATGGCGCGGCTGTGTGAGCTGGTCAGCAGACGCACCTTCGAGGAGAAGTACGGGCTCCTCCTGCCGCAGCGCGCGCTGCGGGACGACGCGGCGCGGTACGGGCAGATCCTGACCGCACATGCTTGTATGTGCCTAGTATTATTTACCTACTGCCGATATATGCGAATACCCATGTTAATATTACAAATGCGAAAGTCTGTCTGTTTGTCTGTTCCGATTTCACAGCTGAACCGCTGGACCGTTTTGATGAAATTTTTTATGCATATGGTTAAAGAAATTCAAACTATAATCGGGGGTGAAAGTTTGTATTAAAATCAAGTTGAAATAACGATCAAAGACAACTTAATTGGCTATCACGCAAAAATATTGTCTAAGTAAGTACTTAATCTGGAATGGGTAAACACAAAAGATAATTATGCTGTCAGAAGAAACTATTCTATGCTGACAGTCGCGGGTAAACTAGTATATACACTAGTAGCGCCATGGGGTTTCGTTTCCTTGGTATTTTCGGAATAAAAAGTACCCTATATGCTATTCCATGTTATATTCTACCTGTGTACAAAATTTCATAACAATCCGTCCAGCAGATACATACATACATCATCACAAACTTTCGCATCATGATATTAGTAGGATATCGTTTGCCCCTAGACAACCGCGGCTTCATGACGGCCGCAGGCCAGCCTGACCAGTCTCGCTCGGCCCGGATACTCCTCAAGGAGGCCGCGAGCGGGAAGCTCAAGTGGGAACAAACCCCGCCCGGATACCAGC
Source organism: Plodia interpunctella (assembly GCF_027563975.2). NCBI lineage: Eukaryota > Metazoa > Arthropoda > Insecta > Lepidoptera > Pyralidae > Plodia > Plodia interpunctella. Next base: position 2,426,464 of record NC_071303.1, read on the forward strand.
CCCAAGTGGAACATATCGTTGACGAGAAGAAGGCGGAGAAGAGGAAACCCACGCCTAGAGAAGCTAGGATGGTCGAGGCAAGTTATAACTTTTTAGATGTGAAGTTTTTTACAGACAATCTTTCAACGGGCAAAGTTTAAGAACTCCTAAACTCAATAACTCCTCCTGATTGTAATGCCGGCTCCACACTGTCGCCGAACTCGGACAGATGCCGACGCGAATGCGTGTACATTGCGTAGTTTGTACGAGTGCTTTCATTTACAGCAACGAAAAACCAGCAATGTATGCCGATAGTTCGGCGAACTGGTCAGCGATAGTGTGGAGTTAGGTGTTCTAAAACTTTCATATTCTAAATGTTAACACAAAAGTTTATTGTTATAACTTTGTTTCAGGGTTGGATGAACAAATCCGCAGAAATCGACAACGCATTTTTCGCTATGAAGAAAAGCTCGGTTCACGTCAAAGGCAAACCCGTCCTTGGGTAAGAAAGTATTACGATCTTATTTTGCATGAACTTAGATTGCTCTTGACGTCACTTGTCAAATTGTTCAACAGCAGCGACGCCCTCACCGGGCTGTATAAGTTTGCACAAAAGTTCAAACTCGATTTTGTCTCGAAATAATGTAAATGCCATTTTTAAGTATTTCTTTTTTAGATTAATTTCTCCTTATGGGGGTGTTATTGATACACTGTTAGATGTTTTCAAGTCGCCTACAGGCATCTGACATTGATATTTTACTTTTCGCTATCTAGTAGCAAGCAATCGCATACATACTGTTGAACTAAATAGTCAACCAGTGTACAGGTTTCCTTCATTGGAAGCAAATGGTGGTCTATGAAACCTATTACATACATGAGTCATATTTGCAAGAAAATTCATGTGGATTAGGATTCGAACCTTAAATGTTTCGATCACAGGCAGCCGCCTTAACCAAGAGGACCATTGTAAAAAATACATACACAATCAAGTTTTACACTTTCAAATTTTTCACTATAACTCCAGTCTCACTCCAGACGGACATTATTTTTGTGGGTTATGTAAATATTTGTTTCGGGTTTGGTTTGGAGCGATCTCTGTTCGTTCCGTTTCACCTATGCGCACACGCAATCAGGCCATTCTAAGTATAGACACAGACCAGACAGATATTAAGTCCCAATTTTGTTTTATATTAGGTAGTTATCCAAGAGGCTTGTATTATATCAACGCCAAAGCGATACCTAGCATAATTCATAGCATAAAAACTCATACTAACACTCTTATAAGATTAATTATCAATTTGTCAATTGACGTTTTTGGAGAAAAGGCTGAGGTGAAGTTTGTTGCGCCGCTTCTTGCGTTTTGGAAATCAGTAGACTTAGTCTTAAGTAAATTTTTGACGTCAATAATTGATATATGTTGAATAAACATGTTGAATTTCATTAAAATATTATTTTCTAAAGATTTCTACTACTCTAAATTAACAAATTTCTTTCCTATATTAATAAAACACTCATTAGGTCAACTTAGCCAATGGTTCGAGGATGATCTTAGTAAAGTTCCTTTGTCGATCGACACTTATGTGCAGTCTCGCCATAGAATAAGATCACCACACTACATATCCTATCATGGACGTCGTACGAGGCGACTAAGGGATATATAGCTTATATACAGCAATAACATATCTCCAAAAGGGTTGACGTCAGGCATGTGGTCGGTTGAAAAATCTGTGTCGAATCTTCAAAATCGTAAGGTTAATTTTGTACCCTGGACTTCATCGCCTCAGCCAGTTGCCAGCTCAAGAATTCTTACTACTAGGCTAATTATGATGATGCCCCCTTAAATCAGGCATTCTCAAACATTTTATATTCGCAGATCGTTTAATAAAAGTCTTAATTAATTAAAATATAAATTAAATATGTATGTGTAGATAATTATATAATTCACAACGTTAATCACAGCTTAATTAAATTCTTATTAAACAAAAACTTGCCACTAGAGGTCAACTGTGTGATTAAAATTATATTATATTCATTTTAAAGATAGAAAGGTAGAAAGCAGGTAAGGAATAGATAAAACACAGTTGAAATATTTAGGGTACATAGGTACAATGATGCTATACCATAGTGGATACGGATTTACCTGACCCCTCAGCCTAAGGGTTAATCAGGCCCTATCACAGCCGCGAATGCGATGACGAGAGCCACTAACCCAATACATAAATAGATCACTTAATTTAAATCACTCCGCAAACCTAAGAAAGTGAAAATAAAAATAGTTTTATTTACAACGCGCGAGATGAAAGAGATATACCCGTATATTATCAATTAGATTTAAGGGAAACCTAAATATACTTGGTGATGCGGAATGGTTACTGTGGCCCCGTGCCAACTATTAATTCATAAAGTTTTCTTTACGACACGCCAGGGGGTTAACGATCGTGAAAATTGCTCCAAAACTAGTCGCGGATCGTTTCGTGTTGCTATACGGTGTGGTGGGATTATAAAATGATCACTGGCTGATGGAGTCATTTAAAAAAGTATTATAATAGATAACACTTTTTATTAGCCTACATTGTCCCACTGCTAGGCAAAGCTCACATTAAGATAACACTTTAGTAAGATACTTTTTGAGGCAACTAAATCTAATAAACGTGACTAGAATGACCCTGGGATCGGACCCACGGCCACCACTGATTTTTAGGGTTCCGTAAACAAAGGGCGAAACGAGACCCTATTTCACATTGACAAAAAGTTATTTAAAACTTACTTAGTTTTAACGTTGCTTGTTTCTTCGCCGCGAAGAAGAAGCGACGCAACATTCTCCGCCGCAGCTCTTTCTTCATAGACGTCAATTGTCAACAACAGATGTACAACTAAGTGGACTAGTGTTGCCGCTTGTTAGTCAACTATCGATTGCGTTTCGATTGACTATTGATAGTTTGAGGAAAATAATAGTATCGATAGTATCGAACTGTTATAATGAGAATACTGTAGACAGTATCGATAGTAAGTCTTATATTTGCAAAACTAAATAAAATACTATGTGTAGTAACGATACAATCGATACTATCGATAGGCCAATCGATGGTAAAGCCTTTCTCGATTGAAACTATTGATAGATCGGCAACACTAAAGTGGACGAGTGTTCATTATTTAGGTCATAATTTAATTGTCAAAAATTTTACTTATTCAATAAAAAAAAATGTGAAAAATAGCTAAATGTATGTAATTATATTGTAAATCAATTACGTTTGTTAATTACTTTGTTTTGAGGTTACTGCTTGGTTGTTATAATAATTTTGCTTTACTATAACACCCTGTAAATTAAACATTTGGTGTTAAATCTAATGGTTGTCATATGTCATGTCGTGTTCCCAGGTGTCCTTTAGGTAGTCATGTGCCAATATATATTTATATATGTAAAATAATGTTTAACATTTATTTATGTATGTTACTTCCATAATTTAAAATTTGACGTGTAAGTGCTCATTTTAGTAAATTGGTAAAAATAGAATCACAATACAAATTCATATTTTAGAAAATATCACCTTTTTTAAGCTTGACACGTATGTTTTATACTTATATAATATAAAAAAAATTAATACAAAAAATCGTATACGGGATTATATTACCATTGTGTTCTATTTTCTGCTTATGAAGTAGGTACACAACTCTTTCACGGCCTTATTAAAAATATGTTAAATTCTAATAAAACACTGTTTGTTCAAATTAATCAATCCAAAACTGAGTTTACAACTGAGTTCCAGACAAGTTTACCTAAAAAGCACTATAATTCTATACAAATAAGCATTATTGATTGCAGTGTAGTCGGGGCGCAGCTCGCAGAAGGTCAAACCGGTAAACCCTGGAAGATGGAGAAGAAACACGCAAATAAAAACAAAAGAGAAAAGCTAAGGAGAGTCTACGCACATTTGGACGAACACTAAAGTGAGACATAATTGATAGTACAGTCAACAGCACGTCAACTTACCCAAATTCACTGCAAACTCGCCGCTATTGCCGCGCCATAGAGGTTCATGCAGGGTAATTTGATGTGCTGTTGACTGTACATTATTACCCGCGTGTAAATATTGGTTATTACATACGAGGCGGGATTCTCGCGCGAGGCAAAGCCAAGCGTAATAATAATGCCTTGTTTGTATTGATCAACGTCCATATGTTTTTCGACAGACTTGATGTCGATAAGTGTTACGTATAGCGTCGAAAAAATTTAATATCAGTGCTGTAATTTTACGAGAAAAAAAAGAAAGAAAAATATCCAAAAAGTAACAGTGTAATGCTATAGGAAATAATTTTACTCTGTATCCTTTTTTAAAATGTTGTATTTGGTTATGTGTATATTTGTAATTTAGTTTTAACATTATTTCAATAAAATTTATGTACAGTTCAAGTTATTTTTCATTTATGTATTTATTATGATCAGCTATTGTGTTTAAGTAAAGTATAATGAAGAGTCAAAAGCGGTAAAGCGTCTGTAATTTTAATTTTAATATGAAAAGATTCAGACATAAGGCGCCATAGACGGAACCAACACATTATAATAACACATTTATTGCCAAAAATATATACACGTTCAGTAAACACCAAATAGTTTCAGTACTTAAATAAAGCAAGTGGGTTGATTTAAACTAGTCCGAAAATACAATAAGTGTTGCAAATCCGAATGGTTTCGGGTTAACCGCTGAAAAGTGAGCGACGTTAAGGCCAAATGTATTTTTTCCCCAATAAATATGATTTATGCATAACATAAACACGCAGTTGAGCGAACATCTCGGGAATTCATGGCGTAATGCTGGCCCAAATCCCTTGATTTACGGCCCGGTCGCTAATTTAAGACAAGTGCTCATTTCGCATCAGATCACGGAGTAGGGAAGGTGCAGAATAAAAGTACAATTTGTACTTTTATCATCTGAATTATTTCCCGGTTGTTTTCCCAACCATAGAGCGTTGATCGGCTTTACTACTTTTTCTCATCCACTTCGGAAAATGCTTGTCATCCTATAATATGTTGTTATTATTATATACTAGTCGCTCGCCCGGGGCGACTAGTATATAATATCGTCGTTCGGTTAAAACTATAATAAAATGTAGCCTATATCACTCCTGAAGGTTTAGACTATCTCTGTGCCAAATTTCATCAAAATCGGCCCAGTAGTTTTTTTATTACAAACAAAAAAAAAAACAAAAATACAAATCTCTTCTTTTTATAATATTAGTATGGATTCGGTAGATGGCAGGCATATCATCTCTAACGACATCAAGCTAATTTTTTCAATCAAAAAAGTTGAAACGCTTGACAAACTATTCTGTGATAAGAGAAAGTCCTAGCTCAAAAGAAAGAGAGACAACTTTATATACTATTCTCCTGCACAACTATATCGCCTCTACGTATGTGGTTCTTCTTTTACTATTATATTACCATAAGTACGACACGTCCAAACCAGCTACTGTATCAATATATTTTCATTCCTGAAACAGATTTATATGTAGCTTAAGATCTGTACTATATTTTTTGTTTGAACTTCAATACATCAAACACATTTAGGCGTCAGCTATAAGCTATTGTTTATGAAACTAAATCATTTTCACACATATTTTATATGTGTATGTGTATGAACATGAAAAGAAACATCAACATTCATTTATGAGTAGAAAACGTGTTCTTTGTTCTTTCTCATAATATGACTAAATTTTCGTGAAAATAATACATATGTTTGTAATGACCACAAAATGTATAACCATAAACAATAGTTAAGGCCCTATCAACCGCACACCAGCGCAACCAGAAAATATCGAAATTTATGATAGTGGCGCTAGTGTGCGTCTAGATAAGGCCCGAAGCACATAATATTTTAGGTCTGTAGTCTGTGTTAGTTCAACGAAAAATTTATGGAAGTATTCAAGAATAATAATTTTGTTACTTGCTACAAATAGTTGTATAAATAAAATCTGTGAAACATCAATACATGGCTCGTAAAATTCCGTGGCGTAATTTAACACAAATAAATCAAGGAATACGCGATTAGAAACCTAGTTAAATCTATTTAAATTTTACTGTGGTTTTATAACTCTAAAATAACAAAAGTTATGGTTTGCTATCATAAGTAAACCATCCATACTAATAAATGTGAAAGTGTTTGTTTATCCTTCTTTCAACGCAAGATCCGTCTTTCTTTGGATTTAAGTTTTTGGTGTGGAGATAGTTGGGGAGCTAGAGGCTACTTTTTGCCGCGGGTGAAGCCGCGGGAAACAGCTAGTATATCAATAAATAAACTTACAGTTAGCTGTCTACGTGTTTATCAATGAAAACTGCTCCAGAAGCAAGACAAATGAAATAAATATGTGTAGTAAAATTACAACGAATTAAGTTCTGTAACAATAATTAAACATTTAAAACTACCAAATACATAAATAACAATTTTCTATTACACCTGGAATCATACCCGGGACTTAGCAGTTTCAGTCTCGATAGCACCACGTGACCTCGGAGCAAGTTCTCATAAAGGAGACCTTTTCACTTTGCTGTTGAACTACCAAATATCAGCAGCAAAGCGGAAAAAGACAAGTTTATGGAGAACTTCCGCTTCTTCCTTCGCATCTTCTTTTTAGCGTGTCGACTCGACGAATCAAATTATTGAAGACCAATAAGACGCCACCGATCGATAGAGCATTTGAATTCTTTCATTTGATTCAACGACTTCTTTCAATAATTATCTGTGACGTCATACAGATCCTTCGGTATTTCCATGTTTACTTTTCTTCGCTTCTTCATACATTTGAGATTCTTCCGATAATTCGCTCGTTTAGTATAAACGTTCCTTTTGTCTCGATACTCTGAAAGGAAAAACTCCATTAGAGGTCTTTACATATATATTTGAGTGGTTCTCGAAGCGTTTCCATCGCTGCGGTCGCGCTGTCATTACGATTCAAACCATTTCCAAAATCAATCAATCATAAAATTGACATTACCACAATTATTTTAAAGTCCGATAGTAAGACTAATTCTTGTCTTTGATAAAATTTGAAAAATTGTTATCGCAACGGGGCCGCAGCGCATCTGTGGCACTACTTTCGTAATAAGGGACGAAATTGAAAATGGAAGCTAGAGAAACGCGTGCTATTATTTAACCAACCTGTGTCGGAATGTTATTTAGTACAAATTGTACAGTTTTATCTTGTGTAATATTTGCGACTACTGGAAGACTTCTTCGTTTTCAACATATTTCATTATGTTTATAATTTCAACAGTAATCATCATTATAATAAACTATTTTCAGTTTACAAATGTAAATCATAATGGGATCAGAAGTGGGATAGAGTATGGGATAACAATAAATTATTCGGATATTCATTTTAACTCAAACCGAAAGACTGCGATACAATGTTATATGCATTAGTTTATCACCAATAAATTATAGAACTTATACGAATTGATTTATTTCTTGAAATGAAATGACGTGGATAGCAATTTAAAGTTTCAATTTCATTAAGGAGGAGAAAACACTTCTTGGCAATGCCTGGCGACTATTTAAAGTACGTTGTATATCATTGCACGGGAAATGTAAACAAAATGTATGTTTGAGTAAATAAACAGTGGTAGAATGCGAAGGTCGGGAAACGGGATTGAGTGTTTAATCTGTTTTCTAGCCTAGTCGGCCATTTTGTGAAGCACTGAAATCAAAATGGTTAGTCTTATCGCTAGCAACTTTTTAAACTTTAGTTCAGTGTACCAGTGTAACAGTGTATCTATCAAGTACTTAGTATTATTTGTATACAATTTACAAACTTTGGAATAGACGTTTACTTTTATCAACAATATGTAACCACGAGCCGTGTATCGTAAAGTTTAATAAATTTTTCAAAATGATAATGTTTATCATTTTCATTTCATTAAAACATTCAGAGAAAGATTTTAATATCACGGTTCGACGCAAAAGACAGCTTATCGAGGCACTAAAATTATTTTTTTAAAAGTCGGACTCAGCGGAAATCCGAAGACATTAGAGTGACGAACACCGACTTTCACGACCTATTTATTCCAATTAATGTAGCCATACATCTTATGGAAACGAAATGAAAAAACATCGGAATATTTTTTCTTTGTGTTTTGTAACAATGTTTTTATAACTTCAATATAGCTACTGCTTACATGTGTATGTTGAAAATTGTGTTTTGGTGACGTGTAGGTATCCATTCATAATAGTTTAGCAACTCTAGCACGGGATTCTATGAGGATAATTAGGTGTTCTATATACTAAAGAGCGTTCTGTCCCGTTTCTTCTCATGTATTTCTAATACATATTTCTTTTTATTTTAAGAGTGAAACGAAAGATATCACTACGTCTATAGTTTCCTCTGCCTACGGTTTTGGCAGATGGTGTTATTGATGGTGCGTCTGCGCTGAAAGTCCGGACGTTTGCAAATGTACTCCGCTGAAAGCTCATGAGAAACGATGCGGGGAACCAATGGCAATTTAGAATTTGGAGTGAATAGAATACTACAAACTATTACATATTGTGAAATGAAGTCTTGCTAGAAAATAAAATTTGATTAGGTTATGGGACCAGTTAGCTTCCTCTGCCTAGGTAACTCTGCAACCTATCATATCAGACTAAAACCAAGTCTCTTTTCATCAATTGACATTTATATCTAGTAGCCAGACAAACAGTAATCTGTTTTGACAATTCAGTATTACCGTCCGCCGTACAAATATCAACGAATGGCGGCAATTCCAACCGGTATATAATTTTACGTTCCTTACAATGTTATTTCAATAAACTCCTATGTTCTTATCAGTCTGGCAACCCTCCAAAGAGTGTTGAATGCCTACAGGTGTTCTCCGATTGGGCTAATCATACATTTAGAAATTGAAATATATTTTTACGCGAGCTTGATCGATGTGAATATCCCAAGGTTGATCTCCAACCAAATATCTGATACTACGTAAAAACGAAGGTTCGGGTTTTAATTTGAATATTCGCACATTAGCGGTTCTTTTGCCCATGACGGATGGCTTAGGAATATTTTAGAAAGAGAGAGGTTACAAACAACCTCTCATCGTCTTTTGCACATGTCACTTGCTATAAGGCTTTTACCGTTGTAAGTTTTATACAGTGTCATTATAATCTTATTGCTGAGTGTCATTTCATCATTGGTTATTTAGTTATATTGATGTTAAAACAACAAACGAGTTATTTATTCTATTTAAAAATGTTAGTCTATGCTGTGCCCAAATCTTAGGCCTCAACCCCAGCCACCTATCTACTACCAATAGACCCGTTAGACTTGAGTGACGGACGTATATAAATCTTTGGTGACGGACAATTGAGGCTACCTGTATTTAGATGTAATTCCGGCTACACACTATAGTCAACTAAGAAGAGAATGAGTGAATATGACGTAATTTGTGTGAGAGCTATTTACTGCAATGATAAACCAGCAATACGTATATTCCGAATCCGACATAGTTTGGCAAAATGTACAGTTTGTACCTATTGTAAATAGCCCAACATTTTAGTGGTTGTTCCCCTCAGAATAAACATGGGTGGGCAACTAGTAGTTGGCGTCATTCGGCTTCCGGGGCGTCTCTGCCAGAATATGAGGAAACGAGTAATTAGCAGATTTGTTTCGATTCATGAATACTAAGCGTGTAACGATACAGTTGTGCTAAAAATTGACGCTGAACGGCTAGAGATAATACTATACGCGATGAATACGATCCGCTGTAGAGGTTGCTATTTGGGTTGATGCATGCAATCATTAAATTCAAGATATTTATTTCAGACCTAGTCCATATGATGTTTATTTATTACATTAGAACAAACAATTTTGGCATTATAAAAAAAAACAAAATTAAACTTTTATTTATAATCAATCATCAAACGGTAGTCAATATAGGTTTGATTTTGTTTAGCATTAGTTAGTTATATTTGAATGTGACTTACCATTACGCTGTTGGATTTTATCAATAAAAATAAAATTTGAAAAAAATAGACTAAAATATAATATCATTTGTATTGTATGTCGGTCTATTTCAATTTTTATTGATGATAATGTCCACAAGAATGATTCTTCCAAATGGAGACGGAAACTAGTTATTTATTATAGAACCGCCATGTTTCATCTATTTCTTGCTTCTTGCGCAGGCGCCACCGCCGAGATATCGCGCTATTTATCCATGTCTGAAGAAAATATTTGAATTAAGATTGAATCAGATTTGAAATTAACAAAATCTTCCCATTGGTGTACTAGATTTTTCCTAAATGACGAATAACGTTTGTTCCTAAAATTGGATTGGATTCTAATGAAATTTAGTATCTACAATGGTAGGATATCAATAGTAGGAAATGCTCCTGAATTCACCACAACTGCAAAAACTCAATAGGTACGAATTATTTTTTTCAGAGTTAAAAATGTCTTCTGAAGTCTATTTATTGCATTTCTCTGACGACTTTACTAATTTGATGCCGTAGCTCAAGGATAACGCATTATTTTTATCTATATTGCGTCAATACACACCTACAACACGAGATCAGACGTTCAATGACTTCGAAGTCGAAGAAATTTTTAAACAACGCGCGGGACGTATTGACGGATTCACACCAACTGACTGAAAGTATAGTACATTCGCTTCGTCACGTCGCCACACCCGGGCATTCTACTCGTTAATGAAACAAAAGGCGCAATGGCGGCGCCACCATCGTTATTTTTTTGTTTAAATTTATATATATATACTTTTATCTATATTTTCAGTGGAAGGTGATGACGACGGACTAAATGAACATACTATAACAGCAATAAACGCAGACACTCCACATGTTACACATTTTTGAGCAACATTTTCACCAAGTCCAATGTATAAAACTTTCAGTTAACGGATGTAATTATTAAATCCGGTAATGGGTTTTGGCGTGAAGCCGAATAGCTGAATTGGGATGGGAATAACAAAACACAGGTTAAAGAAACTGATTTTTTAACGACGTGATAGTGAATTTGAAACAGATCTAGTTTAATTGCTATTAATTAGTTTAGTTGCTATTGCTAAGTGTAGGTAGTTTTGGGCCAGGGATATTATGCTATAGCCGGCAAACTTTGACAGACACGATAAACATTCGCTGGTTTGTCATTACAGTAATTAAAAGCTCTCCTACAAACAACGCCATATTAATTCATATTCGCGTCGGATATCTGTAGATAGTATTTAAATTTAACTCTTTCATTTTCATCTCGATATTCATCCTTTTATTATGGCAATTTTTAACATAAACCTAATGCTTTTAAAAAAATTAATGAGTCATAATCATTGTATAGATTCTGTGGAGTAAAGAAAGACCGTGGGTTGAAACCACAGATTCCACGCGGTCATTTCCAGTCTCCAAATAATATCAAAGTCCTTAGCAATGAATCATTCTCGATGGAGAAAAGTATACAGTGCCACAGATGAAGTAACAGTTGATGACACACTGAGACCGGGGCCGCGCGCGCGGCCCCTCTAAATCTATGACTGAAACGTTAAATTCTGTCACAGATTTCAGGTAGTTTCTTAGTGACAAATGACCAGTCAGAGATTTACACTGCCAGATCCAAAAATAACGAACCACACTCGTTGCCCTTGAGTATTTGCTAAAACTAGACGACCATCGGAAATTATTTTTGTTTCGATTTGTAGTACGCACAAACGTACATGTTATAAAAATATAATCATCATGTGCATTTTTTGGATTTATAAACATTGAGGTATATTTCGTTTGGATGTTTGTCTTGAGAAAATAAAATTTTATTAAAAACTGCTTTCGCAATACTTTGACCATATATGCAACATTGTATGATGATCAGTAAAGCTATAAACTTATTATTATATATAATGGAAAGAGGAGTAACAGGATCCTTTAAAAATTAAGGAAAAACTAGATTGGTTGGTTCTCTAGCGCGTCGCGTCGGTTTTCTATAATCTCATAGGTATTGTGAGAAAGATATTGTTCGTGGTGGATTGTAGGAAAATGTCCCCTTTATAACGAGTTAGATTTCCAATCATCTATCGATTCTTTTATGATCAAATCTCTATAATTACGTCTCTATCTACTTACTATTCCGCTTTAGTATCATGTTATTTATGTTATACAAGCGATGCGAGACTCTGTAAAACAGGTGAAAAATTTTATTGTCTAAATAACTAATTTTGTCAATGAAATAAAAAACCTGCACGTGAGCAAACCAAAAATATTTCTGGAAGCTGCCGTCGTCTGTCTCCATGTCAACATCAACAAGTCCTTACAAAAGCACTTTATTCTTCCGAAAGGCCATCAGATATTCCGAGAAGTGAGAAAAAAGAAGGGCGTTACCCCTGATCCAAAATTAACCTATATACTTGCTGCACAGCTTCGCCCCAAATAGCGCAATGTTCCCTTCCGCTTATATCTTGATTATTTATCGAAGTGAAACGCTTTGAAATTTTGATATAGTTTCGATTCAACACGAAGGCGATGAAAAGTCGATTACAATGTTGGCCGTCTTCCGCGTTCGATACTTTGAAACGAAACAAACAAATGTTTCATATGACAGACTTAATAAAATTCACGTAATATCGAGCAAGAGGACGTCCTGATGATTTGAGGAGGATTTACATCCTGATTATAGCTTATTTTATTTAGTTTTCACGATTTACGAAAACTAAATAAAATAAGCTACAGGTGTTCCGCAGGGTGAAGTCCTAGGGCCTCTTTAAACCAAACCAAGTACTTAATTTTCTCTTTTATATTATATAATTTGAGAAACCAAAATAGATTATAAAGAGAGATCTGTGAACTAACTACAAGATGAATGAATCGTTGACAATAATAAACCAGTGATGCTACACTCGTTAGAGTATTTCGAGAGTGCACATGCGTTCATTCATAATATCGCACGAGTCACATTTGCAGTAATCTACGATACAGGATTTATTGTCAAGCCAGTGTATAGGCACAGTATACATACACATTGAGCCAGCGTTGCCAATACAACGTACATTGCTTAGCTCAATGTAAATAAAACTTTGACCACACTATGCAATGGATGCTGACTAGCCGCTATCTCTTTCACCCTCTAAAGTTCCCGTTTTCATTCTAGACTGTGATTCCCAAAGCCCGGGGTTTGGGAAAAATAATCCTTCAACGTTTGAAAATTCGGTTCCAAGCGTCAACCGTCTTTGGAAATGCTGTTGTTGTCTACCAGCTGTCAAGGCTTTGTATTCCTGAGCCGCCTCGTACGACCTCCATGGAAATATATATTCTGAGGCGGGAGTTTATTTTATTTGGCTGCAATCTGCAATGTTGGCCGAATATATAGAATGTTACCTAATGGCGAGTTCAGTCCGTCTAATGAGATTTTATATCATTATTTAAAATAACTAGTGCATCTTTATGGGACGCTGAGTGAGTCAAAATATTGTGAATTTTGTCTTATTTGTTATACAGTTATGTTATTAAACTGGGAACATTGCAGCCGTATTCATTTATATATTATTTTAATTTTCTTTGCTATCCTAGATCCGGGGTTGAAAGTAAATTGAATACATTAGGAGATGTGATAATGTAGGCATTAATGTGTGTGATAAACTTAAATTTTAATTGCATATGAATCAATTTGTCATTTTAATTTAAAACGCACTATAAGTAGTTGTAATAAAGCTGACTTTTAGAACGTGCTGAATAATATATTTACACTGAAACCAAATTCAGTTTACCATTCTTTATTTATTTTTTACTCTAATATGAATCACTAAGTAATAAAGTTATTATTATTAAAATAGGTGTTTTTTCAAACCAATGAATAGGACATTAGCCTAAATTCCTTCACATCGAATATATATTTCTACTCTTGTAGTAACAATATCTTTACATATTATAAAACAAAATCCTCTGCCGCGTCTGTCTGTTCGCGATAAACACGGACGAGACCCTAGGTTCCTTATATTTTATACGTTTTCAGAAAGATTAACGGAGATTCCATAGATTATGAAATCATTGTTTTTATCTTATTAATTTTTTTGTCTTAATTCTTGGTGTGACATTAATGAGCTATAACGTGTGGAAAGCGCGTGTTAGTTGCGGACAGTTGAATGATTCTCGTCCACGGGAGCGGATTAGTTGTGACAGTGTTGCCAATGCCATTTGTTCTCTTTGTTCTTGCGGTGATTTCAATGGGTTGACGAATATTTGGTATTTCTTATTATTATTGTATTTGCTTTTTAATAGAATGAAGACACGTGCCAGCGATGTAGAAAATTTGTCTGTTTTTTCATTATAATAAATTATTTGGAGCATAAAATGGTTGTACAATGACAACCATATTTATATATTTATAATAATATATATTTTTACTATTTGTATATTTATATATACTAGATGGTGTCCGGGGCTACGCTCCCAAAGAATATAGCCTATAGCATATATCATGGATAATGTACCTTTCTAATGGTAAAATAATTTTTTAGATCAGTTCTGTATAGTTTCGGAGATTACCCGCCTCAAACATACAAACTCACAAACGCTTACCTCTTTATAATAATAGTATAGAAGTATAGATTTTAAAAAATAGTAAGTCCAAGACAATTTACACAATGTTTTACAATAAAAAAAAGATTCTTCTCAGCTTGTATAATGATACCAAAATCAAAAAAATCAAAATCAAATCATTTATTCAGAAATTAGGCCTTCACAGGCACTTTTTCACGTCATAATCTAAATTAAATGATGTTTACCAAAGCTACAAACTACTAGCATTTCGGAACGACCACTGCTGAGAAGAAATGTCGAAAGAAACTTATTCAAACAGTGTTGGTCCCTATTATGCCAGAAGGGCTTACCATTTTTTAAATATAAACCATCATGACGCCGGTTTTCAGGGAGACCAGATGGTGTGGTAAAATGGATTTTTTAGACAATAAATTTTTCCACAGCAGAATTATAAGTTTGCGAGCCCAAAACCTAATTGTGTTGTGCTTATTTAATATGTCAACTTTTGTTTTTGTTGTATGCTTACCGATAGAACCTACCTAAACACAAGGTGGAGAAAACCAAACGTGTAGGCCATCATCACATTTCCGACACGTAATAAACGGAGTTGAAAAGGATGCAAATAGCTCAAGGAAGTGAACCGTTCCTTGTTTACTTTGGGAAGTTAAAATTATATTAGTGCAACTGCACTGTTAACCGATTTTGTTAATGGCGGGATTTAAACGCGCGAGTTTACCGGTGGAACAGCTATTTTGAGAAATAATGAGGAATTTGTACTCCATAAGCATATTTCTTAATCTCTCTAGAGGTGTGTTTTCTCGCTCTAGATCATGACAACACTGTAATCGTGGAATCGAATCCTTTTATGCTTATAGGCAACAACAGCAGTTGACGTCAGGGTGGCGGCCGGTCATAAAATCAGAGCAGAATTACGCGAACCATCCAACCGAGAATGTAATCAGGGACACGCAAACTTGAAAGAGATATTTCTTAATCTGCGCTCTCGCTGCACGTAAGTACCTAACAAATAAAATGATTGTAATCATATGGCATTTATGGTACATCTTCTTAGCGAGTTGACCCTGGCGTTTAAATTTGTCAAATTTAAATCATTTATTCAGAAATTAGACCTTCACAGGCGTTTTATCAAAATCTGATGCAAGGAAAGAGCTGGCATATCCTTCTTTAGAATGAAACAAAGTCCTGTGCCGTCTGTCTGTTCACAATCAACTCAAAAACTTTTGCACGAATTTTCATGCAGTTTTCACCGATAGGTAAGTAGGTACTTAGTATGTATGATTCTTGTGATTATGTTCTTACCCGAGCGAAGCCGGGATGGACCTCTAGTATTAGATATAAGGGAAGAGCTTGAATATGATGCAGATGGTTAAAGGCGGCAGTAAGAATTGGGGGAAAATCAATGTATGCATATGGACCCTTCTCTATCCAAATCTATTTTCGCTTCATTAGCTCTGTTGGGAAATAAAAAGAAGAATTGCGTATAGGGATGGGCATAAATATATCATGTCAATTAAGTCTCTAGAGGCGTGTCACCTGGGAAAAGCTGAGATGGTATGGCTATATTTAAATTTAACGTTTTACATTACACACGGAACGAACAAAATTAAATATCTGCTTAAATAAATGAGTAGGCCGTTTTTCGGGCAGAAAAGATAATTATTGCTGGTAATTTACACTATTATTATATAGAGGAAAGCGTTTGTGTGTCTATATGTTTGAGGCAGGTAATCTCCAAAACTATAGAACCGATTTATTAAATTATTTCACTAAAAAAAAAGAAAATTACCTAATATTGCTATAGGCTATATTTTACCTCAAAATTCCCACGGGAGCGAAGCCTCGGGCAACATCTGGTAATTGATAATATGGTGAATTTGTTTTGAAACAAGAAAGGGATCAAATAATCTCAAACTTTAATCGTAATACAGATGCACAAGAGCCGTTCGAAAATGTTTACAACCGGCTTCCACTTTACCAAAATACAAACGTTCTGAAAAATGAACTGCTGAAACGCGGTGTGCAAGCTTCTGACGGATATTTGTATATAGATTAGGAAAATAATGTATTACCAGCCAGTATGGCCTAGTTTGTAATACTTTATTGGCAACATTGTTATTTTTGAACGTGGCGAAATGTTTTTTTTTTGTTTTGTTTATTTGAAATTTAAGCGTCTGGCTGGCGGATATTTGCTACGTAACCTAGTATATCTGTCGTCATCTTTTACATATTTAGTTTTTCTTCAAATCGTTAACGACATGTTTTTAAATTATACTTAAGTACCTACCTACTTTGCAGCCTACAGTTGATAATGGCCTACCTTTCTCTTCATAGTCATATTCCTCATGGCTGAGGGTCGTAGTCATTACGTGGGACGAAACACACACAACAATTTTCTTGGCACTATTGTGTTTTGCCATTGCCTATTCCATTTCACACACAAGTTACCTACCTACATATATTCCAAAGATATTAAATATAGCACAAACATTGTGTCATTACGTCCGGCACCTACTTTTAATTTTCTAACGCAGTTTCGGTTCCTGTCAGAGTTTCTCAAAGTTTCCCGCCATTACATTTCACTTTTCATGATTGCCTATATGCATATTTTACTAAAATTACCAGGTTAGTAGGCTTGAAAAATATGATTTATTATATATATTTTATAACTTGCAAAAATTAAGAGGTTAGATCAATATGGTTATGTGAGCTGTTTATAAGCGATTAAAAAGATTTCGCACGTCACTCATATTGATATCATTTGAAATGTCGACGGAAGGCAAGACATATTTTAAGCAGCGAGATATTTCGCTCCACAGTAATAACGTTGTGGTAGGCCGCCCTTGCAGAAATTCGCTTGGCACTAAGCCACGTGGAATCAGGAATCATGGACCGTTTGGACCACCCTCTGTGCTGGAATTTGGAGTCGGATTTCCCGATATTCCCGCTGGTGATAATCCGGTAAGGATGTCAAATAACTAAATTAAAGTTGCGTTGTGAGTGTGAACAGGCGATAGCACATCCACCTAACCAACTTCTTTGTAAAATTTGTGATATAAATAAAATAAAAATAAAAAATAAAATAATTTTTATTTGGTAACAATATTTTACATAAAAGGCAGTTGCTAGAGCCCCCTTTTAAGCAAAAAAATTGCTTGTGCCAGGAGACTCCGCTCTTCTTAGCGCTAGGTTAACAATGTTACCGATTTATATACTAGGTAATAAAAACAAAACCAAGATATACCCAGATATTATGGCGGCATAGAGATCCATACACGATAACTTCACACATTTTTTGTACAGGAACAGGACCTATACCTATTCAACTATCTAGGTATATTCACTGTGAGCAGAAAAAAATATATCTATTATCTTAGCTTTTATGGTACACACGATATAGATAAAAGTACAAAAAAAATATTCTCACTGAAAACACGTGGCTTTTTGAATGTCACATTCAAATTCAAATCATTTATTCAGAAATTAGACCTTCACAGGCACTTTCTCTAGTAAATTTTTATATTTATAGTTATTTCTCATAAGCTACAAACTACTGTCCATTTTTGGATGTCATTTTACCACTTTATCCCGGAATTCGTCGTCGTTAGATGACGAAGTAAACTAGGTGATTCCGCTGATATTTACATAAAATCCCAGATAACTAAATTAAACGTTATAAATAACAGCAGATATACCTACCTAGATTGAGTTTATTTCCGTTTTACTTCTCAGCAGTCTGAAACACACAACAACTTTCAACTTTCAGCAGTAGTCGTTCCGTGATGTCAGTAGTTTGTAGCTTTTAAAGAAATTACTATATAATAAAATTTGACATAAAAAACGTTCTAAATAAATAATATGGTTCAGTTAGTTCAGTCTTCAGTCAGTTTCGTCTTGATTATACAATACAGTCTATAGGTATATGCGAGGATGCAGCATTCGCGCGTTTACGAAACGTGTCAACAACAAAGCTAGCCTCTGAAACAAGCACTAAATCTGCAACTATTGCCTAGATTTCCACTCGACCCGAATCTGTTTAACGATTTCCCGACATTTTCATGACGTTTTTTATTCATCTTTTGACACGAGACATCTTAAGATATCTGCCTGTTGTATTGCTTTCTCAAATTTCTACGACTTTCGATTTGTTTTGTTCAAAGTATTGAAGTAGAAAGTACTAGAAAAATCTGAACCTAGTTCAGATTTTTCTAGTACTAGTACTTTCTAGTACTAGTTTTATTATACTATCTAATATCATAAATACGAAAGTATGGTTGCTTGTTTAAGTATTCGTTTCCTCTTCATCTACTCAACCAATCTTCCTGATCTTGCATAATTAGATGTAGTTAAGAGTACGGAGACAGACATTGATATTCTAGTTCCTAACATCTGTCAATGCCGCGATATTAAAGTGATTCGAATTTACAATGAGTTTTCGAATAAATTTGAATGTATCCTTCCCTCATGTATGACGATTGTGTATATTTTTTCCCGGTAAATCCAGACAAAGACATATCCAAAGAGATGGGTATTAGGTAGGTATGGGTCGAAATGGTCGAATGCAAGGATTTACGATATGAGTCACCGGCGTTGTGGTTAGTGGAGTCGTGACTCATACCATGACTGGTATTTTCAAGTCTTACTCTAAAGTTGCTACGTGTCCTATGTAGTGTAGCTATTCACTATTACATTATATATTATATTACATTATTCATATAATTTATGGTTGGCGTTTTTTTACTAGATACGTGTACTTAGTAGCCCTGTATATCCTGATCCATAAAAGATCTACCTGCCTGCCACGCGATCCCATCAGTCTTTCGTCGCCGTCTTAACGCAACAGGCTTCAGTTCAGAGCAATGTGGCTTCGCTCGAAATCAGACAGACAACCTATATACCTACCTACTTATGTATCTGTTTCATACGCGCTGATTTACTGAGATGTGAGGTCATATCGTCGTAAAACTTTACTGTCTGGCATACCTAAGAAAAGTGCTGAAACGCACAGAATTAACCACTGCGAACCAACCAACCAAAACTTACTTCAAATTCCTCTAACTTCTTCATAAATCTTGTATTATATGAATTCACAAATCATTAAAATGGCGATACGTAGATACGTATACCATGGAAGTGGGATGGAATAAGCAGTGGAGACAGATGATTCGTCTGTCAAAAAAGTAGACTGATTTCGATAAATTTATAACATATGTAGATGATACATTTAGATAGGGATGAACATGATCAAGGTCAAATTTAAAAAAATAAGGACAGGTTTACTAGATATTTTTAAAATACAAGTGTTTTTACTTGGAATGTGAGGATTCTTTTGATACTTTATACCTACATATAAATGTTGCTCTGAATGATATATATACCCTGAATGGACCCAAAAGTACCTACCTACAAGTCATAGTTACAATTATTTTTACCTATGGTGCAAGTAGTACCTATATAACTAAGTAAGGGCAGATTGTGCTGGTAGATGTTTTCGTATTAATAATGGTTTGCCATTGCAGTCTCCATTTTAAAAACTAGCATCCTACTATTATGAATGTGAAAGTAAGTTTCTTTGTTACCTCTTCACGCTTTATGTACTTAACAATATTTTTGAAATTTTGCAGAGGACATGTAGGTGGCGATGCCGCTGGTTAACTGATAAATCATAAACTAGAATGAGGGTTTCCCTTCATCGGAAGCAAGTAGTGGTTTATTCGTCAAACTGTAGGTATAGTTTGATACATGAGTACACTAGACAAATTCGTATATAAACTCATGCACGACAAAGATTCGAACCTAAGACCACCGTTTGTACAAACTAGTAAAATAAAAGAAAGCTACTTAGGTGTAAATAAGTCATTAAATTAATCACAACGTTTCGAAGCGGTTTAGATAAAATAATAAATAATTAATTAATTCATTCATACATAAACTGATGACATACCTATACGATTTGTGACAATAACGTGAAAGTTCGGATTCGGAATTTATATACCTATCGCGAATACGCGATAAACGCGGGAGAAATCTACTAAGCTAACTAACCTATAATTCTAGTAGATTTTTAACAATAATAATAATAAATAAACTGTATACATACATAGTTGTACGTTGCAGACAAGATAACACGACAAGCAATGCGATACTATAGATATATAGCAATACTATAAAATAAAAACAAAGCAATACTTACATAAAAAGATCCAAAACACAAATCCACATTCAGTTACCCTCGCGCGCACCGCACATGCGTCCAATCCAACCCTGTTATATTTTTAATATAAAAATCTCGAGCGGATCGTATCATAAAAATATAAATATTTCACGCGCGCGCGCATGTAACACGGCTTCGTCTGCCCATTGACGCATTCATTTCAAACTAATTTCAGTGCAGCGAGCGCTATTCCGCGATTCTGTAAACACCGCAACGGCAACACGCCCACTTTTATCTGACACCCCTGGTCACGGCAACTTCTTCAATCCCGCCTACAAACACTCAAATAGCGGGAGGCGTGATAGCTCCATTTATACTGGACGAAACACCGTCTTACAAATTTATTTTTACATTCCAAAATCCTCTAACACCACCATATTAAGGTTGATTTTTGCGAGTTAAATAAATGTATTTATTTGTAAGTAATAAGTTCTGTTTTGGGCGCGCTGAGTCAGGGATGAGGAAATGCGTGCAGGTTATAATTTCGGCCCGGCCGACATTGTTGAATGATTTTATAAATCTTTTCAGTATCCAGCCGCACTAAACTTCAAAGGTTTTATAGTTCGGTGTAATTTGTTTCTAGCTCAACTGTCTCCACGAAAGAACCATTAAAAATTATACACAGTCGTTAACTATCTCAATGACTTGTATTTACAAATGGTTAGATGGAATAAAATTCGCGGTCGATCTGAAAAAGGTCAGTCATTACTGAAAATGTAATACAAATAGTTAAGATTATGTACTGAGGACGAAAGACCATTGTGTATCATAAAAATGAAATGTTCACAATAAGGCTGGATATCATCATCATTGCAGCCCTTTCTTCATCCGTCTTCGGACATAGGCCTCCTCCATAACTCCGGTCTCTGGCCTTCTACATCCAGTTATAACTGAGGTGCTTCCAGATATCGTCCACCTATCTCACTACTGGACGACCTCTTCCTCTGGTCCACAGAAATATGGCTGTATATAGAGTGGTCCTATTCTAAGGCGGAACACAGCCATGGGAACCTTATGTCAGACTAATATCACAGTTCCTATATGCCCATCGACTTTGATATGTCGGGAAATACGCTATCACCTTCGTGAGTTCCCGACACTCCTTACGAATTTCAAAATGATTTGATTGAACGTCGAATCGAGTGACTCCCCCGCACCTCTCCTATCCGATTTCCCCAAGTAGAGATGACAAGATGACCGTGTAAACCAAATATCACAGGGTTACTTGTATCTAACGCTAACGCATATAACCTTCTAAAGGCGCATAAGGTACATAGAGACTAACATCTTTTGTTCTACGACTTTTGTCTAAACGTAATAAATACAAATAAATACTTTTTTAATTTTAATGTCGTTTCTATAAAACGTTAGGCTCTATTTCGATTCCGCTACTAACTATACTGTCTCGTGTTGCTTGGCTATTACATAGAGTTAAGATGTGTAGAATCGCAAATCAGATTGTTTTTTTTATATAGAAAAAATACAACCACAAAAAGTCGTAAAATAAAAGTTGCTTGTTTTGATGTACCCAAGTAGTCTTTAGGTTTTGCGTTTGATACCAGTGACCCTATATAGGTCAACTGTGCCAACACTAAAGAGAAACAACGTATTACTTATTCGAACTTTTTATTACGATTCTTTTCTTACAACTACGTTTCAACATTTGTCATTTAGCGTTTTTTAATGCTTCGCATGCCTCGGTGAACTCTAACCCTTCCATGATATAGAGTAAGTTCTCCACAGAGGCGTCTTCATCATCGTCGAACCACAATTGCAGCATATTTTTCGCCCTTGCCGGATCTGTTGCGTTTTCACTATCAAAGTACTGTATTTCATCAGGTTTGTATCCAAGTTTTACAGCTAATTTCTTCCAGTCCGCAAGTTTGGTGGACACCGCTTCGAGTTGGGTGGGTGTTATCATGGTGACTCGGGATCGGGTGGATTTGTCGTAGTCCTCTTCGCCTCCGTGGGTGGAATCTGGGACCTGGTTAGGAAATTTATGAAGTCAGAATCTTGGCGTCCGATTGGTTTTTTTTTTAACGCGTCAATATCTTTATGGATGATTTTTTCAGAATGTAAAAAATACTGACGCTTCAGTTGCAATGTATCGCAATCGCAATATTTGACCTGCCATTCAAAAATGTATCAAAAAATCAATAAAGTTATTCTAAATTCCTTTTACAAATACCTATCGATATTCGTCTATCTATCTATCGATATTATCAATCGAGAACTATCTAGAAAATCGATAGTATCGATAGCCCAAAACGAAGTAATACTATCTCATTTTACACTATCCATAGTATAGACAATCGAGAGAGAAAACATTATAATACCTGTTCAATATCAGCCGTATCTCCCTCCTTTATCAAATCAGCTTCAATTTGCTCCTCTGTGATTTCTTCTTCGGCTGCCTCCTGTTGCAACAATCAATTATCGACTTTAATAGTGAAAGCTGCATTTATTAGTATTCTCTCTAAATCTCTTGCAACGTCTCATACTACTAGACAGCAGGTTTGGGCAGATCACGGGCTAAATCTAGTAAAGTATGGCTTTTATAATAATTTATAACTATCGCGGTATCCCGGCTCCTGACAGTTTCATCGTCTGTGCCAAATTTCAAAATCTGTTCAGTAGTTTTTATAAGTTATTCATTACCACAGACCATTTAACCTTAAAGACTAGATATTAGAAAGAGCTAGATATATTTTGTTCCTTTATTACGGTTTCTAAAACAACACGGTTTGGATAATTAACAAATTAAATTATAATAAAAAAATAATGACAATTATTGGTGAAAAGTTATTCCATCTTTTGTTAGACTGGACATTGAGCTACACTTTCCACACCATTTCGCAGCACATTCCGGCATTGTTTTGATATTGTTTTTATTTCCAAGCAAACTGGCACAGCCTTCGCTTCGATGCTCGCCGGCGGGCGGTATAACCAAAAAAAAGGGGGCGTGGCCCGATCTTATGTAGTGTCACGACATAAATACAAATCGCTTTATAATATTAGTATGGCAGTATGGATTTACCTGTTTATCAGCCTTATCGTTGCCGGCGTCGCCGTTGGTGTTGGCCGCCGCTGCGTTGGCCGCCACCTCGCGGGCTACGCGTTCCACCTGACAACATCATCAGCAGTTTTAATGTGTCCACGGTTAATGTTTAAAAATTACCTGATCATTTTAAATATAAATTTCCAGACCATTGCTGTGAAACTTTCAGCATGTTTCTTGCGAATATCCGAAATTATTCCATATCCGCCCGTAGACGTCGTAAGAGTCGACTAAGGGACATCAGCCGCCTAGGCTATGGCAGCTGATAGGAAAAAATAATATTCCCGTGGAGGGTCGAAGTCAGGCCGGTTGCATAATCACATATTTTTGGTCACCCATCCATCGTCGATACAATTCCGAAAGTGATTTTCAGGAGGCTCAGCGCGTGAACCACAGCGCCATCGAGCTCTACACACAAGCATTCAAGATTTTATGTAAAGAATCATCTTAACAAAGAAATCAAATAGCATGTACCTATAGCAAATATTTACCATATCGTCGAGATAATCCGGCAGCCTTCCAATAGGGTTGTTGGTGTGGACGAAGAAGTGCGGCGAGCGTCGCGCCAGCAGCCGCAGCGCGCGCCAGCCCCAGCCCCCGCACGCCGTGCGCCTGCCCGAGCCCGCGCCCGCGCCGGGCTCCGCCCCCGTCACCATGTACGACTCTGCAACGGGGATTTGGTGAAAAGCGTACGTGAGATCGAGTAACGCAAAATCGATCGAGTCCGGTCAAAATTGGCGGAAGCAAGAAGAATATGGAGATTGGGATTAAAACACTGCGATGCTGCCTGCTCTCCCCAGACTATGTCCCAATGTTCTGCGTACTGAAGAAGCCTATTAATCAACATTTTTATGACAACAATTTAATGTTGTTGTAATTAATGATTTTGAGACAAAACAAAAGTAGATAGGTGAAAATACATGGAGTTAAATAGGTTTCTGAAAATGGTGATATGTCTGCATCAATAAGTACACTTACCTAATGATGGCATAAAATCTCTTTCCTTTGTGCGACATGCAGTCAAGTTGTCTGGGCACAAATTCCATAATTTTGTTAGCTCGTTACTGAAACAAAATCATCAAAACATTAATATCCTAATCAGATGTTTACAATGGGAAGTAGTTAATTATGTTAATAAGTGGGATGTGCAAAACATTTACTTTGCAATAAAATTATTCTCAAATTTAGTACTGCACTTTTAAATTTATTACTTTCGTTTAAAGTGTATCGGATAATTTAGATATTCATTTTCTGTAACATTTAATGCGTATATGTAACTATCTATTATTAGCCTAAGTAAAGAATCTGTTACATTAATTTCTACCTCAGTTCTCGTCCGAGCTACCTCAAAGTTGTCAGCTGAAAATCAGCTGTAACTCTTCTGGGTAACATATAGCTGAACTTGTAGCCTTTTTGTTACTTTATGGCACAATGTAATTGTTAGTTTTATGTATTTTTAGTGATCATTATTTTTCTTTGTCTGTAATTTTGTGAAACAGAGAACAAATAAAGTTTTTATCTATCTATCAAATAAAAACAACAGTAGCGTCCAACTTTCCAACAACAAAACCAAGTTATTTACATAACTAATGAGATCTGTTTGCTTGCACACTGAGCAAGCACATAAGTTTATGTTACAGGATTTAAGATGCAATTATGGCAATAGTTATTTAATGTGATGATAGTTGTAAGATGTTAAATAAATATGCGTATTTTTATTTCGGATTTGAAAATAATGTTAGCGGCCCTTTTACGGAAAATAGCGGTATAGATATACTGTATGTTTAGATTAACATAGACCACTTACTTGCCCATGTAGTGTTTGTTTTGGCCCTCATACTCCTTGATGATGTCACCGACCGGCCGCCGCCGCTTGCTCGGGCGCCTGATGTCGTCCGAGTCCGACTGCACTGGCGGCTTCGGCTTTTGGAATTCTGATCAACCAGATCATGTTTTGACGGTCAATAGTTTCAATAGGTTTTTCAAACTCAACAGTTGAATAATGTGGACAAAGTCATAAAAAAGATTAAAACATACTATAAGCTAAAGTATATTTTGTCTCTTTCTTCAATGGCAAATATTATAAAGTTCGATAGTGACAAAACATATTTTAGCTTATAGTATGTTTTAACTTTTAACAAATAACGGGGTTAATTTTTTGCGGTATTATCCTATAGACTGCCATACAACTAAACAACTTTTATAAATTACTAGCTTAGCCACAGAGCTTTGCTCCTTCATGCAGAAGATTTGTGTATATATTCTATTATGTTTTTATCCTAGTGAAGTCTGGACGTGCCACTGGTTTATAAGTAGGGAAGTAGGAAGTATGATACCTGGACAACCATCATTCTTCCAGTTATTCCAATGCTCCTCCCTCTTCAATATATGCTTGACGCACTCTGCAAACTTCTTGCCATTCGGTGGAGTCTCACCAAGCAGTTTGTAGACAAGACTAGTTGTCTCTTTCACCCATTCTGCTTGGTCTTGTTTAAGTTCCTGAGATTCCCTAAAAAAAGGTGTTGAAAACTTAATGATATTTGAAGCACTAGAATAGCAACATAAATCATTATGGTTGGCAAAATTCACTCATTTAATTCTTCGTAAAATTATCCTATTACATGATGGGATAAGTAGACTATAGTCAACAAATTCATACAAATAAATTAGTTAAGTCAACAAAAACATTAGATTTCCAGGTACAAAATGACAGTAGACATATTATTTTTAAAAATAATTAGAATGCACTTGAATAGACAACAATCATATTGGTGACTGTACTTGGGTACATTTGCAATTTTACAGTTGGATTTTAGTCCAAAAGTACTAAGTGAAAACGAAGTAATAGGCTAACATACATTTTAAACTTAACAGTTGATGACAAATACTGAAACAGAATCAAAAACTGTATCAATACACATCTCCGGAAGTTTGAATCTGAGAGCTGAAGCTCTAGAAGCTTCTGATTGGTGAGGAACTTTGCAAAGTAATGCTGCTCTTTGGTTTCTTGCATCTCCACATCAGTCATTGGCTTAAGTCTGTTCATTTTAGACGTCTGTAGTTCAACAGCTTCCAGTTTGTATGAGGAAAATGCTGATAGCACACTGCCGGAATGCTGAAAAGTGAATAATAGTGATGAGCAAGGCACATAATAATAAACTTAACACTCTCGATTGATGATAATAACTTTTAATAAACCCATCACCCATTGACCGATAGACTGAACAGACTTTTGTGTCATTGTCAATGTGTTAAAATAGCCAAATTTTGTAATTGAATCAACATTGAACTATGACAAAATTCTGATTACATGTAAAAAATAGGTAATAAAAATAAGGACACTTACTGCAACAAATGTCTTCCACTGAATCTTGTTATAACATGTATTTGGATTCCTAAAGAAATCTTGGAGGCTCCAAAATCTGCAGTACAGGTTATAGTCAATACTCAGCTTGCTTTTCTCATCTTCCACCACCATATCTTCATCCAGCGAATCTTTTAGTGTACTAGAACTGTCTCCACCGAATTCTGTTATGTTCTCAAGGTTAAACTCTGATACAATATTAAGACCTGACCGTTCAGAGAATGGAAAGAATTTCGCAAGAAACAAAAGTATCCTGCCACAAAATACTGTGTTTTGAGACCTCGATAAACGCCGCAAAAGATCATTGCACATCCGGAGTAAATTGTTTTTGCATGCAATAAAAAATAAATCCTCTTTCCAGATGTTCACACCATTTTCTACATATGTGAACATTTTTTCGCATTTGTTTAATGTAAGGGCATCAAATATATCGCCTAAAAGTACAACTGGCATGGTAGGAGTTACCATGTGTCGTCTACATGATTCTATGCAGAAACAGACGTAAGACTCAAGGGTATCAGGTTCCTCAATCAACAAGTCCAGAAGCTTGTCTCTGAAAGCTTGGTCCATTGCCGCTTTCCTGTCAGTCTCATTTGTATTTTTTGAAAAGGAATCCAGCAAATCAATATTGTTGGTTGCAAATGCTTTAGATAAAACGTCCTGCAACATAATACAAAATTTTGTAAATACCTACTCTGTAAATGACCCGGTTAGTAAATTTGTTGGTTAGAATTAAATAGTACCTTGTATTTTGCTCGGAGTTCCTCAAATCCATTTCTTTCAGTCATATTTGAGCTTTATACTAATATACAAATAAGTTACGCACAAGATTTTTAATTAGACCCCAGCGATACAAAAACAAATAGTTTGACTTGACAAATTTGAGTATTTATTTGACAAACAAAACAGAGACAAGATAAATTTTGTCTGTCTATGATTGACTATAGCAGAGCCAATGTAGCAAAGCAGACTTCTTTAGGTCAATGAGACTTCCGGCTATTGACCGGATGAATAGATTCACGTCCGATAGTTTGTGTTTAGTGATTGAAGTTTATATCAGTTTGTGACCACTGTTGACCAAATAATGCAGCACTAACCTAAAATAGTGTTATTATTTTCATGATAATCCACTAAATCCTTCCTTTTTCCTTTAAACTCGCACCACGATTGTGTAGAAGGTATTTTTGGTCGTAAATCTGCAACAATATTGAAAGTTGGTGCTTTTTGCCTCCATTGGCAATGTTTATGTACTTTAGCTGTACAAGTAGCGCCATCTGCGCTGAGCTTTGCGTAATATTCCATATTATTCCGAAAAAAGTACAATATTTAAAAGTACAATATGTGTAATGAAATCCGATGATGCGCTATCGAATACCATTTACCTCGTTTAGCCCATTGAGATTATATTTTGTAATTTGGAAAGGATTACAGCTTACACAGAATAATCTTAAAAAAAAATTAAGATTTATGTAATCTACAATAGACGAGATTAATTTTGAAGATTACTATTTTCACATGCGATCCAGCACGGAGCTCTTTTTAAATCTATGGTAATTAGATTACTTTCTCGATTGAAAGTAATCATAATTTCTCGATGATGAAGAATTCATCGGTCATCGCCCGATTTTACCATTTGACGCAAAAGCAAATGAAATTGTCAGTTTTGATTGGATTAACTTTGCAAGCATTATTCAAATCAACCAATCTCACGTGTGCATCACTGGCAGCTGTTGACTATTGACGTTTGTTAAAATTTGACGTTTTATCTGTGTCGTGTTGTGTGGCGTCCTGTCTATTTATCTTTAGAATATTATTATTTACTGATTTTTACTTGATTCCTTTGTGTAGAGATGTATTGAAGCTAAAGATTAGATTATATAAGTTTTAATCAAAAAATAGTAGTACTATTTGAAAATCTACTATACTTTCTAGTTCGTATCATGGACAGAAACAATATGAGGTATGTATTGTACTAGATTTCCTTTCGCTCATCTACGATACCATTAGGTACTTTCGCGCTTTCACGTCAGCAATTTTATAACAGCGCGTTCACGCGTTGTAAACAGTGCATACTTTGAGTGATTGATTTAATTTGTCAACATTGTCAATCATTTCACGTTTATATATTTTTATTATCTACCAACAATATTGCAACTGATTGATATGTGTATGTGATAACCCAATATTGTTATTGTTCCTGAGTAATTATCGCTTGCGGAAAATAAACAAAACAATCAGTACTATTAGCTACTAGTCTTCTACATAATATTTGTTGACAAGCAGGTAAGTGTGGCCAATTCTATTTTTTTTTAGTCTAATTTAAATTCAATTTGTTGTATCATAAATCTGGGAATATAAATAAAAACATTGGAGCAGAAATATGTTCATATTTTCTGTTTAGTAGTGGACCTTCTGAAACACTTGTAGTTTGTAGTTTTGGGTAATATTTAAGAAGAGAATATATGACATGAAAAAGAAATGAAGATCTAATTTTCTGAATAAATGACTATAGTTATATTTAACAACATTACCTATTTATTGACTGTCAAGATTCCGTCATAATAGAAGTCTTTGCATAATTCCAATATTTTTTATCATTTTTTGTGGAGCTTCAGTCAAGTAATGAACCAGCCTGAGGAAAATATTCAGTTATATATTTGCCCCATCATGCCTCTTCATAGTGTGTACATAGTCCCTGGACTTGTGACAATGGTTTGGTTAATATAGTGTTTATTTTAGTAAATAGCACTGGTTTCTTATTGCAATTAGCTAATTATGATATTATTTGTCTATTTGCCAGTTTAAATAGGCAATTACATTACCTGACTTTGTTTTAGATAGTGTTTAAAAATGTCCATATCCTATCCTTACTAATATTATAAAAGCAAAAGTAAGTTTGTTACATCTTCACACTTGCTAATGTACTATGTACTGTTTTAAAATGTACCCTAAGTCTTTCTCCATACTTCAAACTAAATGTGTAAAAAATTTCAAGAAAATCAACGAACAACCTTCTTGCTGCTTTTTCCTGGAGAAATAAATGTACCTGTGGGAAATTCACGCGGGCGACGTCGCGGGCAAATTAGTGTTGTAATAAAAATTAAAAGTATCAATATAAAATTCCAGATCAAGTTACATAAACAGTGGACCTCGATCCCTTCCACACATGGGGGGCAGTAAACGCCATAACAGTAACGGACACAACGGAGCGAGGCTGAGTCCGCCCGTGCAGAGCCCCCCTGCGCCTCCACAGAACAACAACAACACTAACAGCCAACTTGATGATCTCATCAACTATATCTATGAATCCTGGAATAAGGTCATTACTATTCTAAACATTACCAATTTTTTATGATATGCTGCCTATCTGACTTTACCTGTCATTAGAAATCAGATCTAATTAAAATTTAAGTAAGTCCACACTGTATGTGTTTATTTTGTGTTAGTACAATATAGGTTAAACAAATAAAACCTTTTAGTGCTGCCTGATAAAGATTAAATATATATGCATCAGTTGTAGAAGCCTGTCTATTATTAAAAAATAAACAAGTTTATTAACACTTAGTTACTATATTATTTTTCAGGTGACCAGAGAAATAGAACGAGGCAGTGAAGACGCAAAATACTACCAAGAAGTGATGGCTCCACGTCAGCTCGCAAACTTTAGACCGTTCAACCTCGAGGAGCTATGGGGGCGCCGCTTTATGCAGACTATAAACAGAAACAAGCATCGGTCTTAGTTCCCAAGGGAGACCACACCTCATTGCAATGTAATTTTTATCTACAGACGACTGTCAAGATACGGCACTGATGTGGTGTATGTTTGTGACTTCCATGGCTCCATTATTCAGTTGGTAAGACGGAGCTACGATTTTGTTTGAACTATGTTGAGAGTTTGAGTTTATAAACATGGACATTGTGTCAATTAATAAAATAGTATTCAAGAGCAAGGGTTATACAAAGTAGAATACACTGGCCGTAGTGTGAGCTATTGTATGCAAGTACATGCACTTTGTCGCAAATCTGCGTTGAGTTAAAGCCCGGTCCACAGTGTATGTTGCCATACACAATCAACAAAAACATGACAACATTTAACTAATTTTGTTTCACTACACAGGAGTCATATCATCCGTCATTTTGTTTGCCAGATAAACTCTAGTGTTGCACACAGTGTGTGTAAAGAAACATCTAAGTTTTGTGATGTGTTTTTGTTGATTGATTTAAAAAAACTTTCACTAGAGACCGGGACATAGCATTAACAAGATAGTGCTCTGTAAGGCCTCTGATGACATCATTCAGTTGTTGTGATATGTAAAAGCAATAACAAATATTTTCAAATTTTTGCATTACTCTTGTGTCACTCAATAGATTTTACACATGTTGCTATTTAAAATTATGAAATAATGCAATAATATTATAATACCTAGATGGAATATTTAAAAGTGTTGAATTAGATTAAAAATCACATTGCAATGAGGAGTTGACGGTTTGAAAACCAGTTGATGTTGACATATGGTAAATCTTCTACATTAGTTTCCCTTCATTATGTGAATTCCCAGCATTTAGATCCTATGAGATCAACCTTACTAACTTTAATTATAACATCCTACTTCTTATTATGAATAACTTTTGAAACTTATTATAATATCCCACTTCTTAACTATATGAATTATATTAACGGGGCTTAGCACGAAGCTTTTTTATTTAATGTTGCTAACGCACATTGTAAATAGTCCAGTCTGGCTGCGTCGTTGTAACGTCAGCAACATAAAATAAAAAAGGTTCATCTTCGCTAAGTCCCGTTAATATAATTTATGTAGTTATGTGTTCATAGCGCGAAAGTTAAAAAAAACACTATCCCACTACATATTCTGAGTTAGAGATTATTTCTATAGCAGTTAGGCTAACAACCTATCGCTATGTTATCTCAATTCCACAAAACCTGGCCTTCGAGTATCGCAACTCTTGGCTCTGCCTACAATACGATGAAAGACGTGATACGGTATATACTTTTTATTAACCGTCTATTTCGTGTGCGATACTTTAGGTTTTAAAGAGAGACGCTATTCAACTACTGTTGCAAAACAATTGAGAACTTTACCATACCAGATGAAATGAAGCTAGTTGTCATATTGTGAGTGTTTTACTCTTTTCTAATATTTTTTTATTAGCCTCCATAGGACGGACCAACTTTCACTTGCCTTGGAGTCCTCTAGAACTTTCTATGGGATGTGATAGGTCTTTCCAAAGAATAATGATTGATTAGAATACTGTAAAAGAAGATTGATTGAGGATATGTAATTTATATGAAGGCAGCGATTGCCAAAGACCTTATCAAATGTATGGTTATATTTATTTACCTTTCATATGTATCGCTTGTGTTGTGAGGAGATTGGCGTAGACTCGCTTGGCCTGCGATAGTGGCGGTTAAGCAACTTTCGGAATGGTCGGTCATGGGATGGGTGAACAAAAATGGATTGTCTCTAGCTCTCTTTTGAAGTAAAATCGTTAACTGTATCGATCACGAAATGTATGGTCTTCTATTCTCTGTAATTCTACTTTTATTTTCTCGATCAATGCATTTCGTAGGACATTACGCAATCAGTATTGTTTAAAATTAAAAAGTATAGGAATAGATTTACATAATAAATTTCACTATTATAAATAAGATGTTTGTTATACACATTGTTTAGTGTTCAAAAGAAACTAACATATGTTATCTATATTGTGATATAAATTATTTAACTAACTGCAAGCGTTGAAAGCAATAAACAAAAAATATAAATAGAATAGCATAAAGTTGGGAAACAATTTGATAGTTTTCTTGAGACGTAGGCGATCACTATATGTATTGTAAATAAGTTAGTGTGATTTATTTTTTATTTATGAGGTAAGTGCATTTTTATCTCCCATTAGAATCAGCTAGACATTACGTTTTAATCATGACTAGGCTTTTAGATTGAAGAATTGAATAGATGCCTTAGGTCTGATAATATATATTGTATCGTTTTAATAGGCCTACAAGTTTTCGATTCAAATGAATTCTTTATGTTTGAATGTGGTTACATTGTTTGTATGTTATCACTGCTTATGTATAGTATGTACAGTCTACCACAATAGCCTAACCTAGGCACGCAAAATCTCTAACCTTACTAGCGGCCCGTCCCGGCATCGTTCGGGTAAAACCATAATAAATTATGTACCTAAACCTTCCTCTTAAAATATTCCTATCTATTTAAAAAACCCGCATCAAAATCCGTTGCGTAGTTTTAAAGATCTAAGCATACACAGGGACAGACAGACAAGAGGGAAGCAACTTTGTTTTATTTATACTGTTTGTATCATAGTGTTAGGTCACGTATTAATTACATTTTTAGCAATGACGCCCCGAAGCCCAGGTTTAAAAAATAAAATTGAAATAATGAATATGATTTTACGACGTGCCCTTTGTGGGCATGTTGTTGCTCTTACGACATCCACGGATGGGTCTGGGATGGTCCTATTTTAGGTAACAAGAAACCACATATTTTAGCATAAAGCACAAAGCATATTTGCTAAACTGTTAATTATGACATCTGTGGTATAAAACAATATCGACATACTTAATTGTACTTAACTGACACATGAACCTACTTCTAAATTGGTGAGAGACAATTGGAAGTTAAGATTATGAACTCTATGATCTCATAAATTGTTACATTCCTTTAAGAGACATTTAATTCATACGTGTGACATAAACGTGTGTCAAAGTAGTTTTTTTTTATATCAACGATTATAACATTTATTTTAATACACTAAATAAATAAGATTTTAAAATTAATATTAATTAAGTCTAGGCTTACTTTAACGATACAATAATAAACAACAGGCTAGTTATTTTTATGAATTTCAATTAAATTACTACCTACATTCCATACATTTATCAGTACTTAGATTTTTGAAATTATTGTAAAATAAATAAATAGAAATTAAGTGACGCAGCGCTGCCTGATTATGGATTTGAATAAAACATTTTTACGAGAAATTTTGTTTCACTTAATAGTCTAATTCCCGGGCTTTTTATTTTTTAATTTCATGCTCCATCGTTCGCCAAAACGATGATTTTGCCAACGTCAAGGTTAAGATTGACACGGAATATAATATGTTATAATGATATATGAAACACGGATCAGTGTGTAACCTGAAATATAAAAGTATATAAATATATTATACATACATACGGATAAAGTAAACAAAAATTATAAGTAGATATTATTATTTTGTTTAAATTTGCCAATATAATTATAAATGGGGAGAAAACTAATGTTACATAACATAAGGGGGGGGGGGCTTTTTATTAATGCGCTCCGTTATTTTATATTGGTTTTCACATTGACGTACGTCGACTACGCGCCGATGGAGCGTAGCGCGAAATAGTGCAACGTGCAACTTATAATAAAATTACATTTACGTAAATATATGAATGTTTTTTTTTTTATCTAAAGAGTTTTACATCTAAATGCTCATACAATACTTGTTCTAAATGCATTTTTTTTTATTTTCTGTTTAAATTCTTGGCAATTAAAAATAGACGATATCTATTGGTAGGTGGTCAAAAACTTTGATACCGTTAATAATGTAGAGCAGAAAACTAAAGCAGAAAACTACATTGTACATAAAGTAGAGCAGAAAACTTATATTTGTGGAGCGGTGCGGTGTGCGTCTAAAAACAAGGGGAATCCCCTTGTTGTGGCGAGCGGCGACTTAAGCAAGTCTGCAACTCATTAGACGCGCTAACTCCGCAAAGCCCCGCGGCTTGCTTGGGCCACTTTATTTGACATACGACCGTGAGCGATATGAATTCTGATGTGGTGGCGTTATGAAGTTTGGTGTAAGCTAGAATGCTGCTTATTAGTTTAATTTCCATGTGAAGTAAGAAATTGATCTTCTGTGCTAGTGTTTGAAACTATATCAAATATTGTTAAAATATTACAACTATGGGCACTAATTTGGTCTTAATATTGTAATTAATATAATCTATATTTTAACTCCTGTACATTACTGTCTATAGCCTGCCATTCAATTCAAATAAAAATAGCTGATACGCGAGCGAAAAACTGCATTAGTATATATTTATTGTATTTAGCAATAACATATACTAGATAGTAAAAAATTAAAAGGGTAGAAGCTACAGTCTGTATTCCTAATATTCCCACTGATTTATTCACCCATAAGTACCTATTCTTCGGGTCTAGAGTTTAAACAGAGTTTAAATTAAACAATTCACGAGATGAATAGAACCGCGGCTAACCGCTCGACTGAATTTCCTCATTCTTTTATTTGAACAGAAAAACGCATATATCATCACTTTACAGCATTTAAATATGTAGATTCTTTTACCGTATAATTTTATGTATGTACCTATATACATTTATTTAGTTCACGTCAGTCGTTTAGTAAAAACTAAGTTTAATATCGCCTCCAAAGCGAAAGCGGAGAAAAAGCGGCGTAACAAAGTCCACTGGACGGCAAGTTTTATGCGTTATACTCACTTTAAATTCCGTTGGTACACTACTTGACTAAACTGCATCAATGGCTTAGACGTCTATTATCATAGAATCATAGATTGTCAGCCCATGTGATATGAAAAAAGACATAGATAAATTTAACGGATCGTCACTTCATGAATCCTCAAAGCAATTTAGGTCAGTCGAATGCGAAATAAAGAAAAAGTAATGGAACTTGGGAGCGCTTTATGTAAAGTGAGATTAGAAGTGGGTCAACATCTCCATATTCAGATTGCGATGCAGTCAACGTTTAAATAGCTGAATTGGACAATAAATAGCGATAACTTAGTTTAAAATGCTGATAAATTTAATTTTGAATGTACAATGATTTATATCAATACGCCGAAATGACCCATTTATTTCTACTATTTTCAACTTCACTTTATCTATAACTATTATTACACTTTTTAACTTACACTATCTAACTACAGCCAACCAATTTAAACAAGAAATTTATATATAAAGGGATTACTATTTTGATCGTACTGAATGTCAAGATTTGTCATTTTGGGTAATTATAAATATCATATTAAACTATTGCTAAGAAAAGAAGCAGACCTTGTAAAGATTCTTATAAAACATTATCTATATAAAACGAAAAAAATAGTTAAACAAAATGTCTCCGAAAAGAGTAAATAAAAAAATATCGAAGCGGGATGCGGTCATAAAATGTATTCATCGAGTTTCCGTTCATTAGTGCCCCGGCGATGTCGATAAGTACACTCCAAGAATAAGCGGCTTTCCTACTCATTCATTATGTTTACTTTTTCTGTGGTACTAAGGTACTAAAGAACCCATTTATAATATTAAATAGAGTTGCGCTTAAGTACTTTCAAGATTACGTTGGATTTAGCCGTAACATACCTACTTATATTAGTTTCTAATAGTTGTAATTTCTATTTTAATAAAAAATACTTGTAATAACCATACCCCTTTACCAGACAGATTAAATTACGCATTTACAATCGTATACAAAAAGTAGGAAAGTGGACTCTGGGCTCCGATGCTCGACGGAAGCAACCGGGAAAATGAGAAGAGAATCAGTTAAATAGGTACTCTTGTCTAAGTAATTAATTTTCATCCTATCATAAACCTGAAATACAAAAGTACATCCCATTAGTTAATTAATTATTCTCAGAAAGACGTGTTTTTCTATTCAAAGATATTTCAAAGTCAACCTCTCTAGAAATTATGCTTTTGATCATTCATGTTATCACTACATAATATAAAACAAAGCCGCCCTCCACCTCTGTCTGTTTCTAAGCTTTCTTCTTTTAATGTTACGCTGTTTTCTTTTTTCTGTTATGCTGTTTTCGCTGTTACTAGCTAGTCTAATAAAGTTTTAAGCAACCAAAGAAATAAAAATACAAATAATTTGCAGAACTTTATATTATAGTTAACATGCCTTTGTCGTCGGGGTCAGTCGTAATTTTTTTTTATATTTTATTATTTTGCTTCGTAAAAAACATATTCAACATTGTCGAAGTCCTTTGTTAGTCGCTAGCTACAGTCGTCGATTTGAGTTTACGTTGGAAGTTGCTGAGGCAATTCGAATTTTTACTACTTATTTTATTCAGACATACAGTTTTTCTTTTAACACCACATTGTAAAAAAGTAAACTCATGTTTTTGCAAATAAATAATCTTATCGTTATTTTCGTTTGGACGGAAAACAGTTAAAGCTTTTCGGTTAAATTATATTTACTTGCTCATAATATAATAGCAATGTTATTGTTTTACTTAGTGGCCAATAGTTTTAAGCGTTTTGCCTACTTAAACATACCTAGCGATATCTTTTGAGGTTAACATCATAAGCTTCTTAACTTGACCTGATTTTAACCTCAACAGATATATAGATAACTATGATCATAATTCCGGAAAGTTTTTTTAATAGTTGCAATTTTATAAGTGTAAATTTTTGAGTGTTTCTTTTCGAATCCAAACTCAATCAAGCTTTCAAATTGCATTTTTAGCTGTTTCTTAATGATATGTGATCATTTTTGGAAGAAGGCTGGTTATCGCTAAGCATACTGCCGGTATGTTGGTATTATTCGATGTGGAGCTTCCTAGGATAGATGAAGAAGCCTTAATCATAAGGCTGAACATCAGTTCAGGCCTCGGTGGCGGGGGTGGGTTGAGGCTGGGAGGTCGCTGTGACAACGCTGGTGGAAGTCGACACGCTGTCCGGATCTTGTTCGCGGACTCCCATCCAGGGAAGGCGTTTTTGCAGCTCCGCCCTAGGGAGGTTTCTTTGGTTAAAAATAGTTGCATAGCTGCTTGAGCTGCACTCGTCTTTCATTTTGTCGTGAACAGGATAAAAAAAAGTCCACCCGTGCCGTTGAGTCCAGGGCTATCTTACTCATTTGGTTTCATCAGGATTATATGTCCTGTATGAGGCTAATGACAAGGAAATTGCTATGGCTACGTACTGGTCTAAATTAGTATACTTAATTTGTTTACTATTTCGTCTCGAAAAGAAGAAGAAGATCAGGATTATATATAGAATTTATAATAGTTGTGTATAATATATCAAGTGTGATATAAAGAAAAATATTCAATAAAATTTTATAAGAATTAATATACCACACCTGTATCTGGGGTGATTGATGGCATATACCCACGGGTCTATACAGGATACCACCTTGCAGCACACGGCGGGGATCATAGTCGCCACGGGTGTCAACAGGCTCCTGAAAATATTTAAAAAATATATAATAATAAAAGAATATTATTTCCCCCCCCCCTCCCCCCTCTTGATTTACAGACCTAATGTCGTAACAACATTTTAACAATATTTAGGTACTACCTCTCATAAATAATTACTTTGGAGATATCATATCTTGCAAGAGAGCAAGAGTTGACTACAAAGAAAAATATTGTAACGTTGCGTACCTATTTCGTAGACAATTTCGTAGCCCAGTCGTAGCATTCTTGTAGAATTATCGTAAGCGCTCGTAGTACGATTACGCCGTCGCAAGCATGTATGCTACGAGTTTATCTACGAGTATGCGGATTGAGATCCATGGTGGCGTTAAAATATCTTCAATACTACTAGACTACGACATGTCGATATATCATTAAATATCCAAAAAAACTGTAGTTTTTTTTGATATTTTACCAATTTTACCAGTTTAAATTTAAAATTTACCAATTTCTTTATGAGCAATGCATTCGCGAAATTTTATTAAAACAATAAATTCTCAAGCGAACAAAAATATTAATTACCTGTCTCCAAAGGCGCCAGTCATGGCGAC
Organism: Plodia interpunctella; assembly: GCF_027563975.2. Classification (NCBI taxonomy): domain Eukaryota; kingdom Metazoa; phylum Arthropoda; class Insecta; order Lepidoptera; family Pyralidae; genus Plodia; species Plodia interpunctella. Next base: position 2,465,412 of record NC_071303.1, read on the forward strand.
TATAGCGTACGGCGTCCACGCACATATAAATAGGAAGAATATTGTGAACGCCACTTTAGCTATGCGGATCTCAACAGTTTTGCCAGCATCATCTTTGTTAGCTGCCAGTGACTTTACGTTCATCTTCTTCGCTTGTTCTTGTAGCATTCGCTCGTGTAGGCGCACCTGGAAATTAGTTCTTTATTCAAATGTTGTCACTGGCTGGAATAATTTAGTTCTATGTTCTATAATTTTAGGCGCCAATTTTTTTAATGCAAGTACCAGGTGTTACTTTATAGGTACTCTTGAGCTGCAACCTGTATAACAAAATAAGTAATATTATATAATATATATAAGTAATATTCTTTTATTATTGGATTCCCTTAGATATTTTTTAAAGATATTAATATCTTAACTTTACCCCTTCAATACATATTTGACAACATTATGCATGTCCGGAAAAATTTAAACTTATTTAAAAAAGTTGGTGATTACACTGATAGAGCCTTACGTAATAAAGATAAATTGTCTGTCCCTGGGCATCGATTGGCCAAAGTTAGAACGTCTTTTGTTGGGAACTGTATCCGTTTTTATAATAAATTGCCTAAATGGGTTCTTGATTTGCCGGATAAAAAATTTAGAAATTTGGAAATACAACTTTTATTTTTTCATTCAAATATTGTCATTTTTAATAATGATGTAAATTCGTCCTCCTAATTTTTAATATATGTATAAGGCCTATATTTGTTAATTGACAGTAGACCGTACAGACCGGCAGTAGACTTAGTTTAAGTAATTTTTTGACGTCAATAAGTGATGTATATCATCCTAAATTGAAAAAAGAATATTAAATTTGAAAGTAACAAAAAATTATGTATTTATTTTTTTAAAATACTTCATAATTCTGTGGATTTTTCACTCACAAAGGCTTCCTTTCAACAAAAGTACGTAGAATAGAAAACCTTAAGAAGAAGACTTAATAATGAAGTCGCCTATTACATAGCCTGAAACTCAAATATATATTAATGTATAGAAATTCATGCTATTTCGATGTCAATCTGATTCAATAGAGCTTTTCAGGTTTTTTGGGTATAGATTGTACAAACAATTTATACAGTAACACAAAGTTTTCATATTATCCACACGATAGTTTGTGATTTTTTTTTGATCTTCATTGATATACGAATCAGGCACTAACGTCCAAGTATAATAAATATTCCAAATCGGAAATCCAAAGCGGAAAGATTCTGAAATGCTCCAAATGAAATTCGTTCTAGTTTTTCTTTCGCGAGCTAAATCGGATTTCGCAAATCGGGTTTTAACTAAACATAGTGAATCTTCAAAGTCACTTTAGGCAAGAGGAGCTTAATGGCGCAGTAGTCACGGTGAAGTCACTCCCACAATGGTCGGTCATTGGATGGGTGACCTACTATGTATCTTGTGATATTCCGTGCTTCGAGAGGCACGTTAAGCCGTTAGTCCTCTCTTTTGTATATTTTATCGACCTATATCCAGCTGTGGGACAATACGGGTTTGAAATAAGTACTTGATTTTAGCAGTTGGCCTGTTGGCCTGTCGGTCCAATAACACGAAATAAAGCGCAGATCGACCCGACGTCGACAAACGTTTGCACAGCTCTCGCTCCAACGAGATATTTGGAGGCTAAAAAAAATACTGAGTATTTGTTAAACGCTTGAGGGTGAGTTGCACTGTCAAATTAGACGTTAATTTTAACCAACGCGTCGCTTACGTGTACTGACCTCCACGGGAGGATATGGAGTGGTGCTATTTTAGGACGGAACCACACTTCACAAAATAATACACATTCTTTCTCGCTTCTATGTACTTAACAGCACTCTGCTTTTAGGAATATTCTATAAGACTATTGGACTTTTCTAATTTACATCGCAAGATGTAAATTATATATATATAGAATACATATAGTAAAATCCTACAAAACGAACGATTGAAATCGAAATTATAAGCAAAATAAAATCTCAAAAGCAACGGATTGTATTGAAATCCGTTTGTTTAAACGGCGAAGGTCTGCAAATTAATTTATTTCGACATCAAAGAGTTAGAAACCCAGCATTTATCAAAACGACCCGCGCGCCGGACCGAAACTGATTACAATTTTCCCGTGGGTTTAGGCGTTTTTTGGGGAAATCTTTTTCATAGGCTACTTACTAATTTTCTTTTACTTTATATTACTGAAATTACCAGACAACATAACTACATCTTACTCTTACAAGTGCGAAAAAAAGTTTATTCCTTACTACTTGACGCTAAACTACCCAACCAATCTTGAAATTTTGCATACATGTAGTTTAAAGTGCAGAGAAGAATATTAATATTGTTCTGTGGAATAAACGCGGACAAATACTAGTATATTATCCCACTAATGCAACAGTTGGATATATGTGATTTGTATGACTTGTACTTGTGTTTTATATTCCGAAATTCCCATGGGATGGGGGCATTTAGTATCAATAAATTATTATCATTACATAATATAAAACAAAGTCGCTTCCCGCTGTGCCTATGTATGATTAGATCTTTAAAATTACGCAACGAATTTTGATGCGGGTTTTTTTAATAGATACAGCGGTTCAAGAGGAAGGTTCATATGCCTAATATTGCACCCGAGCGAAGCTGGGACGGGGCGTTAGTAAATAATAAATTATTTAATTTTTTATTGCAATTGAAAAATTAAAACTGAACCATTGACTATTTGGGATTAAGAAATTATATAAGTTACGTACAATTGTGTTTAATTTGTGGCTAAAAAACTAAAATTCGAGACTCGTTTACTTGAGAAATTCTAGACAATGTTACAGGGGCCTCATATAAAAACGATTTTTCCAATCCGTTAAGTTCTTTAGATTTCCGTGTTCAAACTTCAGCTTTTAGTATTTAAAGCAAAACTCTCGACTCCATGGTGCTAATGCAGTCGAGATCGGCCGATTTCTCGCTTGTAGCCGTTAATTTGAGGATTAATTAGACGGAAACGCTGTTAAAAATATAAAAACTTTTAACAAGTGTTTCGTTCAGAAAAATATAAAATCTAGGCTAAGAAAATTTTCAGTGTTTCAATTTTCTCACTTTTCACACGTAGCTTTATTGATTATAATTCTTTCTTCCCCATCCTTGCGTGTACCCGATGTCACTGCCGGCTGTGACGCCCGATTCCCTGGGACCGCGTTAAGACCTTTCAATTTTGAAGATTCTGCTCAGATTGTGTTATGCTCGGCCGTTTTCCTGTCGTCAACCCTCTTTGGTTATACAGTTGTATCATATCAGCTGTCAAAGTATTATAATTATATTTATGTAATAAATAGTAGCTGCGAATAGCGGACCCTGGGCTCCGACGCTCGAGTTGCGAGTCGCAGTTGAGGAAGAAACCGGGAAACGCTCAGATGATAGAGAGATTATATAGTAGCTGCGCTCCAAGAAACCGCGTCCGGCAAAAATCTAAAATTGCTTCAGCATCCATTGTATAGTTATCAACTTTGTCTCATACTATGCATTTATGTTTATTCAGGGCTGTTAAGAAAAGTGTTCAAAATATAAATAAATTGCCAACTCCGCACTTCCATTATCTGCTGAGGGAACAAGTCCGAGGTGACGAAGTTTAAAGACGATTTTACTCTGAACTTTCTTTTTATTCCCGATGTTTGAGAGAAACGATTTATATTATCTGTTTTGCGTGCGGAAGTAATAAATAAACAGAAAGCTCACTTTCAATTATTTCGTTATGTGGAATGTAACACACACAACAACTTACTAGGTAACATTAATCGAGTAGTTTTCCATTGCCTTCTCAATTTCACACGCTAGCTGATAAATCAGCACACTGGTTGAATATTAACTTGTGTGTAAAATGGAGAAGGCAATGGCAAACCAGTCCATTAATAGTGCTAAGAAAGTTGTTGTGTGTGTTTCATTCCATTTTTTAAATATACTATTAAGTAGGCAAACAGGCATGCGGCCTACCTGATAGAAAGAGGTTATAGCGACCATAGGCTGCGGAACCTATGGACGCCTGCAACACCAAAGGCATCACGTCATCATCATCAAGTAATGACCACAACCCTCAGCCATGAGGAAATAATGGGAAATATGACTATGAAGATGTAACGACTTAATATTTTTGTCTGGTAATAAATAAGTTATAGAAACGAGATAAAATATGAAATGGATATTCTGTTTACGTGTTTGTACTGTGACACTAAAACGAATGCTCCGTTTTCTGGGTCTAATGATTTGGTTGAACCGCGTCATACTGCGTCTGAATTTTCTGAATGATGTTGTCGATTGAATTGTGTTTTGAAACTCGGAATATATTTTTGTTGATAAAAAAAGTAATAATCTCACAATCACGGGAGGTTTCCGCTGATTTTCAATTGAATAGTGGGTTATATCAAAAGATAACTTACTGCAGTACACGAGTAGGTACCTACCTACATTACAGAGTGTACATTAAGATGCCACCCAACTTTTGACAAATTTTCAGTAGATAGATACAATAGATAAGACATTTTATTCCTATCAAAAGACAACATATACAGTTTGAAATAAAGGTTACATTAAATTGTGATATTTTGAGAATAGCTTATTTTCCTTTACAGATCTCATACCCAATTAATAAACGGCCTTTTGATAAAATTTCTCGATCCTTACTTTTTTTACACTTAATTATCATTATTACCGGCAAAATTATGATAAAAGCGATCCATTAGGATGAAATATAGTTCAGTGCCTGTTTGTACTACAAATGCCCTGGTGAAATTATTACAGAGCACTCCCTGTCTGTGATTGTCGCATTTGGCTGCATGTGTGGCATAAAAAACTAAGGGGGTCGCGACGCTAACGCAAGCTGAAGCATATAGATGCTTCCTGGTGTCGATAGTGGAAAAAGTTATGTCAGATACCTTTAGGCGATTTCGATAAAATCTGATCCCAGTGTTAGCAATAACACACTCGATAAGCAAGTTCTAGATATCGTAAAAAAGCGATTTTGGATGAGGAGTATTTGCGCTTCGAAGGTTAATTGAAAATGAGACGGAACGTTGAACTAATACCGTGGGTCCCGTTCGACGGTCAGCCGCTGGCCGAATTTAATAGGATGGAAAAGCCTTCCGTAGTGTTGCGACTCTAAGAGACAAGACATAGAATTTAAAAATATATATCGATTCGTTCATCGAAAAAAAAATATCGATCGTTAGAGTAGAGAACATGGGGCAGAAAGCGAACAGAAAAGAAATCGAACATATCAAAAGCATAATGGGCACCGGTGAAAAGTGGCGGGAAAGAGGTTTACACTAAATATTTGTTTGAGCAAGGCTGGAAAGAAGAAAAAGAAAAGAAAAAAATATTTAGCGATTAGTCATCCCTGTGTCTTTCATGGTTTTATATTTATTTTTTGTTTATTTCTCTCTTTTGGCGATAAAGAATATTTGTATTTTATTTGTCTGGAGACGTTTGCAAGGGCCGATAAGGATAAATCTAAACAAGTTTGGTTCTCCACCTTACTAAGAGTGGATTGAACCAGGCAACTTCACGTTAACATTAATTAACTGCACGCCACAGCCATTATAAGACAAAATGGCGCCCTTTACGATGTTGTGCGCAAGTTAGAGTTAACGTCAAAATTTACTGGTGCAACCGAGCTTAAGTACCTATTTAGGTAAAACCTGAGTCTATGTCAAGATAGATCCACGGAAATACTATGTCAGTACATTCTAATAATATTAGATTGACAATAGCATATAATTAAAAATAAATGACTTAACTTTTCTCCAAATTAATTTGACGAGTTATCTTTGGCGACCTCTGTGGCTTACCTCTTGCGGGTTCGATTCCCGGTTCGGTGAAGATAAATAAATAAATATTTTAATTAATAAATAATAAAATCGAGTTTTTGGACATAAAATATAGTATCGTTTAGTGTTCAACACAAGACTCAAGCTAACTTTAGGGTTTATTTAATATGTGTAATTTGTCTAAATTTATTTTGTCTCGAGTCTCAAGTCTCCTGCCTCATTCAGCCCTATTTCCTGGCGAATTAGAATAGGTTCCGATGGGGACATAGACGCCACATATTGCCAGGAATTTGTCCGACGATAAAGTTTGTCGCCTTTCTTTTGTTTCCCGTATTTTCCAATGTTAAAATGTTTGTTAAACGAATATTTACGAATATAACAAAATACAATGTGGAGTCTGTAGTTCTGATATATAGAAAGTACAAAGACATTTATGTTAGACTAATTTCAAGTTACTAATGACATAATTTTCAGGTACTTTTGTAGGTGACTTTGTCTGGAGTATTTTTAGACGTGATGTGATTATACTATATAAATACGCTCTAATTAAGTATCTTCAAAACCTTATAAAGATGAGTCTCAAGAAGTGTTTCTGATTGACTTAGATTTTTAATTTTTAAGAGAATGTGTACTTTTTTTCATTTTGTTTATCAATTAAATATTATAATACAATGTAACGAAGATATAATATAGCGTTCGTTCAAATATGAATCATTTTAACGAGAGTAAAACGGAACGTTTATTTATCCGCTTCCGCTTCCGGTCTCGACGATTCGATATTGAGCGGGAAAATGCCCTTTTTTGTAAATTCAGGATTCTTTATGAAATTTCTTTTTAATTTTATCCGAGGTATTGCTTATTAAACTAAACTTCAAAAGGAAATATAATGTAATTAGTTATTTTTGTATTTAAATTCCATTAATATTTAAAGACGAAAATTTGTAAGTTTTTTTTACTTCTTCACGCTCAAACGGTATGGCCATTTTTTATAAAATTTTGTGTTGAGGCAGCTGATATCATGTATTGACACATGTGATACTTTTATCTCGAATATATGCGATCCCCGTAGGATTTAGTAAAAAAGTTTGGTAGTCAATGGCGCTTTATAAAGTAAATGGCGGTACTGTGCATCAAAACATACCTGAGTATTCTTTAAAATAATTACACTGGTAACACCACGCTAGTATGTATAATAAAAATTAGGAATATAGAAATACAGGGTGTTACAAAATACCTATAGACAAGAAGAGGTAAGATACGGTACCTTGGGTAGATACTTTATTGTATATTTCGAGTTCATATTAACATTTCTAAAAAAGTTTGCTATCCTACTAATATTAAAAATGCGAAAGTTTGTGAGGATGTGTGTATGTATGTACCTATGTATGTTTGTTACTTTTTCACGCAAAATCTACTGGACCGATTGTTATGTTTGGTACACAAGTAGAATGTAACCTGGAATAACACATAGGGTACTTTTTATCCTGAAATTCTCACGGGACCGAAGCCCCGCGGTGCTATCTATCTACTATACATAATCCAATATTTATTTCAAAATACCAACTAATTTGATGCAAGTTCGCCATTTTATCTAATCGGTGACGGCAAGCAGGTTAGGATGAACATAAAGTTAAAATAAATAAATAAATATATTAGGACAAATTACACAATATGAGCTAGTCCCAAAGTAAGTGACCATTTTCCATCCTGACCTGACCGGGAATGGGACCCGGGCCCACTCGGTTCAGAGGCAAGCACTTTACCACTGCGCCACCGATGTCGTCAAAAGTTGGCTGGTGCAATTATTATTGATCGTCAGTCTATGTTTACTTACAGCGCCAAAGAGTTGAGAGTAGAAGTAGCAGATGAGCGACATTGGGATGCAGTAGCTCCACACGAAGATGCAGGCGACAAACACCTTCGTGTCTTGGTCGTCGGTGAAATAGTCGAACGAGCAAGTGGTAAGGAAGCCCTCTGAAATGATGAAGACTTGTAAGAATTTATATTGACAGTAGTGAAGAAAAATCTAGTTGATAAATCCGATATATAAGTCTATCAAAATAGGGACAATAATATATGAAAAATTAAGTATATGTTGGAAATTATTTTTTATAAAGTCGTTGGATATTTGTTTTTGTCTCACTCACTACGCAAATATATATTTAATACCTCAGCAAAACCAAACAAAATACAAAATATAACAAACATACATACAAAAAAAATATTTTATCAACAAAAAATGTTATTAATTTAAGTATTGGCCAATTGTTAAGCAATCAGTAATGTAAAAAAAAAAACGAAAAAAGAAGTAGTTGTAACAATATTTTATTTGATATTACACCCAAACTAGTTCTTCTTCATCTACTGCTTATTTCGCGCAGGATATATAAGCTTCACGATCTTGAGCATAACAACTATTAAGTACATCATCCAACTTCCCGACTGCTAACTTCCCGGCTACTTAGTTAATTAACCTAAACAATCATGCTAAATTAAGATAACAGAAATGTGCAAAATATTATTATCCGATTGATTTGCATCAAATGAACTCTGAACTAACCAGCACATGACCGTATCGTCACACGCATGATTATCTGTTGAATTCACTGGATTGTTTTATAAATCGGTAGCATCCGTTTAGGGATGATATTATTAGTCGATAATGTCGAGGCAACTTTTTGCATATTCGATCGATGATTTAAAAAGACTTAGCATTAATAGTTTTCTTTTATAACGTTTTTCCCGTAAATGTACGTAATGCTTTATTCGTAAACATCGATACTTTTTATATGCGGGTTGGGTTATGATTATAGAACGTATGTATTATTATTTGTTTTTTTTTTTATCTCAAAGAACCTAACTAAAATAGTATTTTCTAAAAACTGACGATATTATCAATTTATCGACATTGTTCAAAATTTTATCCACTGGCAACCCTGTAACCGTTGAAAGCCGATTAGATTCATTGTCTTCACCTACTAATTCCATGAGTAATGGCCGATTATCAATCAATTTTATTAACAACCCCATTTGTTAACACAATTTGATCACTACTGTTCTGAATTTAAAGTCTAAATTTCCTAGATTCATTGACAATTCGTGAAGTGAGGAATTTTCTATATCCTTTTTTATATTTCGCTGAACCATTGATCCCTCATAAATTGGGTGGATTCTGGTTGCGGGCATGAAGTTAGCGACCGATGGCGGGTCGGAGCGGGGCGGTTATTCTCGTACTCTCATATCAATGCGATCCCGGTTGCTTAATGATGAAATGGCAGATCCTAGGGTCCCCTTTTCTAGTAAATTGGCAAGGGAAGTCATGCCGTTCCATTGCTGCCCAATTCAATGCTTTCGGCACAAGTTACACCCGAATCCCGACAAAATGTATGAAAACGCGTGCACAGTTCTTGCAGGCGTGGTGAGTGAGTGGGTTGGCGCCATACACGACGCACGCTCGAAAACTATATTATATTATTATTATTATATTCATTGCCTATACTCCGCCCGTCCTTCCTCTCACCGCAAACTTCGTGTCCGCAAACTAAAGGCTCTTTTATAGATATTGATGATAGAAGAGTAGTTGCCGGTTCTTACTATTTTTATAGGTCCGTTCAGTTACGGGTTGTTAAAATTATTTTAGTCCTACAGACCGTTACTGTTCTGTGAGTAGTCAATCAGGTTTATAGGATTGGATATTGAGCTGTAATTTTTTTTATCGATAATATCCAAAAAATGCGTAAATGGAAACTAAAACGGACACAAAAACGGAGTGTTTGTAAATGATATATTTAGAGATCTTTGTATATGTGTTAATTTTATTCAAACTTTAAAAAACACAAATACAAAAATGCCGTTTTATAAATAAAAATAATCTTCCAACACGCCACAGGGAGGCGACGTGCCCAGTATACTGGCGCAGCGTTGCCCCGTTGTATCCCGAGACTTACACGCTGAGCAAAAAAGCTGCCAGCCCTCGAGTCTCCTGTTGCTTCCACGAGGCGCGTCGTGACGTCTCTTAAAAATAGCCTTGCTTCAGGACCCCAAGGACACATCGTTTCAACAGCAGTAACATAGAAGGAGAGGACCGCAGTGGTACAGTATAGGCTATCTATTTGCCCAGTCTATTTGCCCACGACTTTAACGTATCAAAAAAAAAAAGGAATTTTTGTCAGTTTTAAAATACAAAATCTTTACTGCCCATAAAATATAACAAAAATACATTAAATAAAAAAATACGAAAAATTTTACATGTTAACACATAGATCAATAGCAGGGCTTATTGCAAATTAATGTCTAAAACAACACGAAATATAACTGAAAGTAATTATGCCCTATTATAATATTAATTAAAGAGGAAAAGGAAAGCCAAGAAGGGCTTATATGGACCAAATAAAGGAGATAGCAAGATTGATGTCGCACAGGGAGGTCAAAACAATGGCTGAGGATAGAAAGAGATGGAAGAACTCCACCGACAAGATCGACGTTCTGAAATGATGATGATGATACTATTAACTAAATAATACTCATATGAGAGTATAATATTATATTACTTTCCATCGAACTACTGATAGGAAAAAGCTTCATCAGTTCAATCTTAGGCCTATTGAGGATATATAAGCATAAGTATATCTATTACAAGAGGTACTTTACAAACAGGAATTCTGCCAAAGTAAGCGTATACATAATATTTTAATATTATATGTTTGTTTGTACATATGGCTGGGTAGACTACGGTGGAATTGCACTTTGTCTCCCCTCACTAGATTTAATATTAAACATCGATCCACACCTGGTAAACATATGACCATTAAAGTGGCTCTCCCTATTGTTCCCATCTTTTTTTGCCTTGTTTTGTCCCCTTGGGGAGACAGATCGGAAAATAAAGTATGAGTTGTCCTTTATCAATGACAAAGGGTAACTATTATTCTTGTTGTTTTTTCCTGTATTGTAATATTTAATTGTTAAAAAATCTTCTTTATCAAGTTTTGAAAGTTTTATAGTAATTTAACTTTATATATAAAGCCATGTCACTGATTTTCATAACTTTATTCAATTTCAGTTTTAAAGGTCCAGTCAATTTTTAAAACAGTTTATTTCTTCATGTTAATTCTTAAAATAATTCCAAATTAAGCAACGTTTGTTTTCAGATAGATTTAACCTAAACCATTTAGTTTTTTTTTTAATATAAATGTTGCTTACAAGAATCATGAATTCATTACTAAATTTATAAAATTAAAATACTGTTTATTTAAATTACTGAAAAAAATTAACTAATTATACAAAAAAAATTACATTTCGTTCTCCTTTGGGGACATGGTAAGGTGACAATCGGAATAAGCCAACTTTACAGACAAGGTGCGCTATACGTACTTTCAACGATCGTGTTTCGATTGGTGTCTCATTGCTTTTGTTATGACTGGCCAGCAACAAGAGGTGAAGGTTTTTTTTATATTTTCATGAGGCGGAGAAACTTGATAGCATAATTTAAACTGTGTTTCGAATTCAACAAATACAATTAACTTGTTTTGGGTGCTACAAAGTAAACTTATAAATAATTAAAATAAATCAATTGAGCCGTTACCGAACTAAGTTCTCCAATAGTTATCGTTGTCCTCGTTGGGTCCCGTAACTACGTAAATAACTGAATAATTAACTAAATTGTTTGCAATTTTAGCTACCGTTTACAGAGTGCCGGATGGTTCAATAATATTAGCGAAATAAGGTGACTTCCTTATATGCTTCCGTTGTTAGTAATTAGTAGGAAACGTTCATTTAGCTCACTCACTCGATATCTAATGACGTTATTACCCGCGAACGATGATGAATGATAATGGAGTATAAAAATAATCAGTACGATTCTTTTTGACGTTTTTTTTCTTTTAGACCTTTGCCACATCACATACAGTTTTTAAAAAGCAGTATTTCTATTAACCAAACTAGTTCAAGTTTTATTACATATGCAGGATGTAGGGAAGAATGAGGGTTGAAATGTACGTAAGCACATTCTACTAGTAGTGCCACGATTAATATATATACATAAGCGATACATAATGTAGAATACTATAACACAAGTCTTGAACTTACACTGGGTTCAATTAACTAGTGTGACTTATTCATGCGCGTGTGGTTTAAAGTCCACTTCATGAAATTCTATGAAAATATGCTTGGGATTTAGCGAACATTCATTTTAAGAGATTATAAAAGTGTTACCTGGAACGTACCGGCCCCAGATCCTCAGCGTCGGGAGGATGGTGAACGGCATCGCCCACAACCACGTAAACGCTATCAGTAGACTCGCTTGTACTCTGTTTATCCTGCCGTCCAGGGGGCACGAGATCGTTCTGCGGATTAATAGGTTTTTTTCATAACATGCTTTTGTGTTCAACTGCTTTGTCTTCCATAGGTTTCTGTCTTAGGCCGTTGCTTTATCGAACGAGGAAGCGGGAACTTGGGGCAAAAACATGGAGGAAAATGACAAGCTTGCTTCAAATTATGAGGGATAAGGGTAGACACAGATCATGGTTATATGGCCCACAAATTATTTTTTTCAAACTGCTTTTGTCATGATGTTCACGGACGATTCATGGTCCAGGGAATGACATTATACAAACGATTTCCCAGCTTGAGTAGACACTCAGACACTCTTGAGTAGAAGCCAAGTCAGCTATCACAGATAGACATCTGTGATAGCTGACTTGGCTTCTTGGCATGACGTCAAGAAGTGGAATAAAAAAAAACCTGATTCAAAACAAGAACTTACTTATATCTATCAAAAGCAATGACAGCGTTCGTGATGGCTCCCCCGATACCGGACAATGAGCCTAATGCTGCATAGACGTCACAGCCGAGCTGGTAGCCCACCAGCCGCTGGTAGAACGAGTTGATGATGAGGAGTGGCATCTCCAGCATCATCATCAGGTCGAACACCGCCAGATTGATCACGAACATGTTGCTCGCGCTGCGGAGGGATTTTGAACTGGAACAAAATTGATAATATTTATGTAAATTTATGAAATATACGACCCGTTAATATTATTTTTCGTCTTCAACATTTTTTAAATATAAGAAAGTTGTCTGGAACAGCGATGAGGCCACCTTTGTGCATTTTTTGCTCACATAAATGAGTTTCAAGTTATATACGTAAAGAACATTTTTCTATGCATATACACATCTAAAATAGAGCATGAAGGGTTTTCTATTTGTATTGTAAATCAGTTATTTTTTACAAGATTTTTAACCGATTTCAAATAAGAGGTGGAGATTCTGATTTCGACGCGATCTTTTATTTTTTTGTTGACTATGCTAGTCTTAACTGGCAACCAATAAGGAATCAACCGAATTACTAACTGCTATTTAAAAGTTGCATTAGTCGTATCCAACCGTATTTAGGTACCTATTGCTATTAGAGGTAATGGCCTGTGGACGAGGGATGGTACAACAAGAAAAGTTAAAAGCATTCCTCTGTTAAATATGTTTCGATTTGTGTGCTCGGCAAATATTGCGATGGGTTCCCGATGTGGAACGAGTGGCGTAAATATTATTAAGAGATAAAGATTTTATTTTATACTAACTGGGCCACGGGGCTTCGCTTCCGTGGGAATTTGGGAACAAATAAAAAGGACCCTATGTATTATTTCAGGTTATATTCTAATATAATAAGATAAAATTTAAGGAGATGACAGCCAACATTAATGAATAGGCATATTATGAAGAAGCTTACTAGTAATTCGTTCCAGGTACCACAGAAAACGTATTTTAGAAAGAGGATTCACTTGTATTTTTTTCTTAAACTGTTTCTTACAATGTTCAATATATGATCTAACCAAAGATATAACAACACGATCTAACAGGTTTTAGTGGATAGAATAAATAAAAATAATTTGACGATATAAAAAGCAATCTAATTCACACGGCAAAACTGTAATTTAACTTTAAACAGGTAAACTGTCGGTGATTAAATTGAAAATCACGGGCATATTTCACGAGAAGCTAATAAAAAGGGCAGTTACATTGGAAATTGGGTTGGGAGGTTATTATCGGAGTGAGAAATGCCATTACCAGTTTACTGAGCGCCCACCGCCGCGCCGCCGTCGTAGGGTTGGGAATGAACAAAAATCTTGCAAGCTTTATTGAAACTCTTTCTCGTGCTCACGTGATCCCAGTTGCATTAAATTGTGAGGCCGCGAAGCACGTGGTCAGCGTAAAAAATATATCGATTCGACTGTGATTTACAACCAGCCGCCTGTTTGAGGTCAACGCTCTTTAGAATGCTTGTGGTGCCTCGTACGACATCCACGCAAGGTTATAGAGTGGTTCAAAACAAAAAAAAAACATCAAATCTACCCTAGCATATAGGGTAGATTTGATGTTTTTTTTGTTTGTGTAGTTACGGGTAAGCAATAAAATGCGTCAAAATCAATTCGATGAATTAAAATTAAAAGAGTTTCAGTTCCATTAAAACTCATTTACCCGAGACCAGAAAACCAGATTTCCCGGGTGTTGGCCCATCCCTAGCCACTGCCATAAATTCGGCCGCGCGACCCTTGCATACCAAGTGGACGGCGTCTTGCGGTTATGACGTAATATGTAATAAGATTGCGGGCACGGATTCATCTCAAGACCTAGTACCTAAATTGAGAACTTGAAATTTTAGTACATTTACTTAAATTTCAAGATCTCAGTCTAGTAATTAGGTGCCAGCTGCCGAAGTTCTCAGGACCGCGTTTTTATCCTTTAGAGGGTAGACAGAAACACTCTCCATATCTTTCCCGTGGATGTCATACGCGGCGACTAACTTTGACAGCTGGCAGGCAACAATAGCATTCCCTAGAAGGGCTCTTCTCTATCTCACTCGCGAGAATAAGAGAGAGAAAGAGAATTTGTGCCAAAGCTGGGCGATAGCCTTCCCCTAGTATTGCAGTTCTCTTAAATACCGATGTTACATAAAAATATTATTTACGAATGAAAAAGTTTCGTTTGATTTAACCAAACGTAATGAAAGTTTAGGAGCAATTTGTTTAGAATTTCTAACAGTTTTTGTTTAGATCGAATGCTGCGGTAAGCAGAAACTAGTCCGGAGAGTCGTTGGGGCAAATTTACAGCGCCTATAAAGTCTACGAGGTGTTATGTATAGAGGTGACTTGGAAATAGTGAATTTCACGATCGTTTTGAACTCCGCCGCTCTCATTAGTATTAATTAAAACAATTTAATAAACACTAATGATAATTGAATTGATTACTGTGTATAGTACAAAACATACACAGTAAACAATTTAATTATCCTATTTTAGAAATAATTAAAGTACTGGTACAATGTTAATTTTATAAATGTTAAAAAAAAAAGATTCTTTATTCAAAAATAATTTAGGACACTGTAACGTAAGTGTTTGCTACAACACTAATGAAACGTTAATCGCCGCGTTCAAACGCTCGTGAAATTCACCCAGTTTTTAATGCTTATTATTTCAATATTTGAAATATATTTGTTTTATTACACTTTATTATTTTTAAAACTCAGTTACAGGTTGTAACATGGGGGTAGCTGCTTGGTTGGGGTAACATGGGGGACTAAGGTAATCTTGATCGTACTAGGGTATCCATGGGAAGACACGAAGCCGAAAGATTTTTTAATTATCTAGTTCCATATTGCGTTTTGTGCGATTAGATTACTTGAATTGTTAGATTACTTGAATTGAATTACAAACATTTTCGACATCGTCCAGGTTGATGGCGCATAAGTTACTGCATCTTGTGTATTCCGTAGTTCTACATAAGTACTTACAAAAGAATTTTTCACCGCAACAGACACAATATCTCCTTCATCCTTGGAAGATAATTAATGTAAAAAATATAATTTGTGAAAATGAAAAAAAAACAAACTTATCAACTCCATGCAAAATTATCATCGCAACAGATACAATATCTCCTTGGCGGATAAAATGTAAATTTATTCTAACTCGCACTACTAGCGGGCAGTTCGCGAGTAAGTCGCACAATCAGTTCTGAGATGGAGTTGCACAAAGTTGCGCCTTTATTATGCGCAACTATGACTTCTTGTAATGTGTGACTGGGGAAGCGGATTTGCGGAGTTTTGTAACTAACACAATTTAGAAGATATCATCTAAATATCTTAACCTGGTATTAGTGATTGTTGCTTACTATTGCTTATAGTTGGGAATCAGGAGGGTTTTCATTGTATACTGTTCTGTGTTTCTCAAAAGCGCTACAAGTATTTACGAGTTTGGGTGTTAAAGAAGTAAACTCCTACTGAATTGTTATATGTTTGAGAAAACAGTGAGTTTTCGTAAAAAATATTTTATATATATCGTATTACCATGGAATTAGTACTCCGTTGCACGAAGTACTTACTATTTAGTAATGGATTTCCATGCTTGCCTACCGTCTATTTTTCAGTTCTATCTTTTTTAGATTTGTATAGGATTTGTATATGATTTTCTTCCTATTTTGTCTATTGCTATCCCTGATTAACACATTTTTAAATGACTTCTGTTACGGCAAATAGTCACACTATTGATTTGATATTTAAGAGACTTACGTGGATTATAAAGACGTATATTATTTTAATTTAATTCTTATATTACTGGCATATGAGGCAAAACCCTTCTTGGAAAGTGCTGAAGCAGAAAAGTGGACCTTTGGCTCAGACGTTCAACGGCTGAGGAAGAAACCTGGAAAAAGCTCGGATAAGAGAGATACATATATTCATACATCTTTATTTCTCGGTTCATAAATTTTTATTGCCCGTGATATGGCTGTGAGCCTTCATGGGTATATCGAGTTATGAGATATCTCGCCTGAACCATGTCGCGGATATTATGTTGCGTTCATTGATTCTACATCAAGTGTTGTGTGCCATTGGTACGTCATTATAGTACGTCGATATGTATGCGTATTTTCTTCTTCAGCTCTTGGTAGTAAACAGTTGTACACACCTAGATATGTATCTTGCATATGCATAGTAAAATTATATGGCATTGTAACGCACCCAACACTTTTTTGTTTCCTCAGCCACTGAGCATTCGGAGGTCAGGGTCACTTTGAGAGAGTCTATTTCATCAGTTGAAAATAAATCTTTGGATTTCGATCAAATTTCCATCACAATGAGCAGGAGCTCATTGTAAAAAAGCTCATAAAAAAGTATAGTTTTTAAATCGTGTTTTATAAAGGAGATTTAGGTTTTTTTATCATAAAAACGCAGTGGGACATCGGAAACGTTTTCGAACTCAGAGCGGGGAGCGGTTTACAACTTTGTCTGACTCCTTGGAGAGAACTCCTTGCTCACGAGGCAAAGATGTCCGAAATAAGAGAATGTAATTAAAAAACTTTAATTAAAGCTTATAATGAATTAAACCATTGACATCTAAAGCCCCGATGAATTCTACTTTAAAACAAAAAAAGAAATAAATCAAAATTGGTTCATCCAGTCCAAAATAGGTAAATCTCCACCTACCACCCCATTTGAATAACAGAAAATTATACACACAAATATTGGTCTCATATAATCCTCTTATATATAATAATTTATTTGAGAGAGGAGAACAATTTGCGATTAAAGTTACTCAACGTATGCAGTAAACTTCGCTGTAAATCAGCAAATTAGGTACATAGATCATCATTTGTTCTCTATGTGGCTAGGTCGCTTCCGCCTGGCCCTGGCAGAAGGAGCAAATCCAAAGTGCTGGTTTGATGTCGTCAAGGACTAAGGATGCCGAATACCGTGCGAAGTGATGGGGAAAAATCGGACCCTGGGCTCCGAGTCTATAGTATCGGAAGCAATCACGAAAATGAATAAAAAGAGAGAGAATGTAAGTAGTTTAATATACCTACTTTGAAGCTGTCAAATATTTTCTTGGCTCAATGTTTGCACTCAAGTGCTCGTCGCATCTTAGTCCGTTTAGAAACTTAATTAAATCATGGAGTGTCGCAGTCAACAGCACTCGATCGTGTCGTCAAATTCTTCTGCATTATTAACCCGGGTTTAAGTCGTTTCAGTTTTTCTGATTTCCACTTAAGTTTTAGTATTTTCTGTTTTTAATGAAAGCCTTTGTTCTCTTTATGTTTCAGTTGGAAATAAGTATAATCAAGTTTTGAATGACAGACCGCAAACAAAACACAGACGAAACCGCTGCTCGTAAAATTTTGCAATTTTCAAGAAAGATTTGTCTTGCCTGGGAGAAAGCGTATGGTCATACAGATATTATTTCTATCTTCAAATGGCATTGGCGATATGATTTGCTCCAAATTAATTTGCATACTTTTTGTAGATATCAAAGAAAAAAAATATGGAAAAAAATTTGGTGGACTTTCACATACTTTCAATATTTTATCATTGAATTTATGCAAAATATCACATGTGCCCACATGAAATTCTCCACCGTATTGTTATGCATAGAAAGGTGGAAGGAAGAAGGGGCCCAGGAAGACCAAGAGATATAGTTACACCAAACAAATTAAAGAAAAAGTGGGTGACGTGTCGTATCAAGAAGTAAAGGAGTTGGTTTTGGAGAGAGAACAATCGAAGGAACTCCACCGACAAGACCTCGCTCTTAAATTACATAATGATGATGAGGTATTGCATAGCCATGGATAAATAGAAGACAGCCATTGTAATTGAAAGCAGAGCTAGAATCATGCATAGTTATCCATGCATGATAGATGTGAGCGATGCCTAGTAGATGTGAGCGAGGCTTGTCGCACGTACACCATCAGGAGTATCTAGCTGCCGACAAGAAAGAGTCTTCGAGAGATGTAAAAATTGTTTTACTCACGTGCTGAATATCCAGATAACGATGCCGTTGCCTGTGAGAGAGGTCAGCATTAGCATGGTGTAGATGAGCGCCAACATATAGTGCCAGTACTTGCTGACTGCGGGGAAGTTGCGCCAGTGGTCGTGCACCAGGTCCTGATGTTCTTCTGGGATGTTCCAGCCGAGCATGTGGTCTACTACCTCCTTTGACACCCTGGGTTCAACGAAATAATAAATATTTTTAAACATTGTAATAAAAGTTGGTGTTTAACCCTTGGTGATTCACGATTTTGAGACTTGAACGGACTTGAGAGTTCTGAGCCACGGCTCAGAAAAGTCACCAAAAAATCTTGTTTAAAACAAAATTGGATCATCCAGTGCCTTTGTATATAGCACCCTTGTTTGTACTAGTTTTTAACAAATGTTGTCTTGTGTACATGAATAAATGGTATAGGCCTTCTTCAGTCTCCGCCAATCTTATACATTCTCCGTCATTATAATCCAGTTTATTATCCAATGTAATCCATATTATTGTCACGGTATAGTACGAATTTATGGGCGTAGTTGATTTTAAATATTGGATTTATTCTAAAGGCAAAGTAGAAAGAAGTGGAAAAGGACGGAAATTAAAAAAAAAACAGAAATTTTGTTTCATGCGTAAAATAGGTAATTAATAAAACAACAAAGATTTATTTGAGAATAAAGAGATAAAGAATAGGCACACTTACATTTTCAAAGGAAAAGCCATTGGCCCGATTTCATAATCCGTGTAGTTGTTCGCCATTTTGTGCGATTAGTTTTACAAAATGGCGGATGAAATTCTTACTTGAACAAGTAATGTTTCATTTATTGACTAAATTGACAGTATTTAAATAAAAAAAACTTATATGACGAAGTGAGTAGTCCGACATATACAGTCGCTTCTCACTTGTACCAGTTTCCGAGTGGGGAACACTTTTATATACTTCGAAATAGTGCGTGTCTGTTAATTCCTTAATTGAATAAAATAAAGCTTCTTATTTAAGTATTTGGTCAAGCGTGAATCTGATTGTCCAAGAGTTCTCAACCTGGGGAAACTATCCGTGATTGTTTTGTTAGCTTTTATGTCAATAGACATATTTTTTTTATATATACAAATTGTAAAAGAATTCTATGCGAAATCGCTTAAACTGCTGGATATTTTAAAATTACTATCTATTACTTCGTTACATTTAGATCCATCCTTACATATTATTAAACAAAGTCCGTTGCCGCGTCTGTCTATCTAGTTGCAATATACTCAAAAATTATTGGACGGATTTTCATTCGCTTCACCAATAATGTTAAGGTTTATGTGTATAATTTATTATTTTTTACCCGAGCAAAGTCGGGACGGGCTAGTGGTAAATAAATCCACAAACTCGGCGATGTAAAAAAATCGTCGAATATTAAGCGATAAATGTTAATCTGTATTTACAAGTCGCGTTTACGTCTCCTAAAATAACATTGCCATAATCTGGGGTGTTTGTCCCGGGTCCTCGTGACGTCACGGGAATCGGTCCTGTCGCGAGGAATCTCCGCGTCATGAACGACAACGTGCCCGGAATGTATACCCATTGTGGGTTAATTCGACACGTTCTTCTTGAGTCTATTCGATTGCACACTATTTCTTTCAGTCATGATCATTGGAGATTTTAAAAATTGGCCTGGTTTCCTCTGTAATAAGCTTTTAAGATTTTTCGATATTGTCTTATTTAATGTTATTAATGGTTACGAATGTCCTTTGTATTTGACATATATCTGATCTGAGTGGTCCATGGGTTGCTAAATTCCGTAGGCCGAGTTTTGTTTAAAAAATTTACTTCAATATTATGAAGATTCGGCTGCGGTGTCATCGGCCGCCTAGTGTTATTATCTCTCTGTTATCAAGGTCTATTATCCCTTAGCCGATGTGTAGTGTACGGCGAAAGTCGGTGGTCGGAAAGATTGGTGGATATGTGGACCAGTAACTCATTGCTATCGATATAAATATAAAAGGTACTTATTTATTTTCAGTTTTGCAAATGTGGATAGAGAAACATGGAATCGAAATAAATGTCATAATAGGAACAAAACACCTAGACACAGAGAATCCGTTAATTCGCGTCTAAATGGCGGGAACAGGGAATGGGACGAAATAATTCGAGTCACAATAAAGCTGATGCTGATATCCTCCGCCTATGTACGATTGCGCAGGACTGTGTCATTTCATTTGGAGGACTGTGTTGTTTCATTTGTTTTCATGATTTTGTTAATCGTTTAGGACGAATTTTGTCAATTTGTCGAGTAATTTGTACCAAGTATTCGGCAAATACTTATTAACGTAGAAGACGATATAACGTAATAAATATGTAGATGTATATTCAGTTGTTTGTATACATAGTACTGAAGACGAGATAATCGCAAGAATTCACTACAGTAGATGCCCCATCTCTACTGTGGAATCGGGAGCGGTAACATACACTAGAGCCGCGCTGTGGTTGGTCGATGGCGCGCGGCTGTCAGTTGAGTTGTCAATCAAGTAGCGTTGCCGAACTATCAATAGTTTGACTATCGATCAGCCTAGCGGTCCTATCGATAGGTGACAATCGAGCAGTAACACTACGATCAAATATAGACACAAATTTCCGTGCTATTATTGTTTTAGATATTATTTGATTTTGTACAATCTGTCCAAGTTTATATGTAGATATTTAAGATAAAGTCCCAGTTTAATTTATAGCTTCCTAATAGACCTTCATTTAAATGTTTACCTTCTTTACCATAATAAAATGATTCAGCCTAATTTGAATCAGATATCGTCAAACATTTGATGTTTGAATTGTAACAAACTTGGAGTTAGCAATTTTCCTTAGAGATGTTATTGGAATAATTAGTTCGACTTGTTACTTATTGATGACTTATTGATGAAATATTACGCAGATTCGATAATATTTGCAACATGGAAGATAATTATCATGGAAGTTAATTAACTTGGAGCTCTTTTGTTATTAACTTTTCTCAATATTCTGGCTTCTATTTTTTTATTTCCATTTCAAAAACATTTATGTACAAGTTCGTAATTACCACCCGTTTCAGTAATACAATGAAAATATTTTAGATGAATACCAAATTAAAGGTATTACTAAATTTACAATTTAAAGTATTTAAATTCTAAAGCGAAAATATTTTTTCTAATCTCTCATAACATCACAAGAAATGCGGGTCTCATGCTTTTTAAGTCGGTTATCAACATAGTTACTGCACAGAAATTATGTTTGGCAAGCATATTATTTAGCTTATAGCTTTGTAAGCTAAAAAATACCTTGATGGTATGAGTTTAGGTCCTGAAAGAAATCATAGTAAGCAACCAGGCTAAAACATCATTCTCGAATCTCAAATTTATCTCATAATATTTTGAGAAATCCATTGCTGCCAATTGTTGGCTATCTGAAGTAGGCGAATCTGTTTCAAACAGTGTTCCGAGTCAAATGCAATGAGCGGACAAAACTTTCATTAATTACAAATAGTTTGGACTTCAGACGCCAGCTAAGTAAGTACTTATTAGAAAGACAAAGTTCAGACGTTGCGATCCAATAGATATTTGATATCTAAGTGTTTGTAATAAAATTATTAGGAAGAAAATAAAAGTCGTTGAACTAATGAAAATGGTAGGAAAACTTGCGTCAGTTAAGTAACAATTCTTTGTAAAGAATTCCCCCATTCATTTCTGTATACAAGTGCACAATGGTCGCGCGCAATTACTTTGGTCGTAGCAATGTTGTTATTAAAATTAATTAAAGCTAGCTGGAATTTTACACATATTAGTAAGCATTTAACCTAACTAATTGGAATGTTACTTGGTAAACATTTTAACTTTACTAGAAACTAACGTGACCTATATATAGTTATAGGATATCACATATGCACGGTCAGCCGTCATTGTTGTACTTATTGAGGTGATAATAATTAATTAGGTATATCGTACTCCCAAGGACGTTCAAATAAAAGGTTTTGATTTGACTGTAATTAATTCTACCCATTGCTTAGTGGCTCAGTGTTTTCATGTACTAAGAACGGGCTGCAGTGAAGTTGCGCCGCTTCTTCTTCATCTGCGTTTTGGAAGTCACCAGTACAATTAGTTTTAAGTAAATTTTATGTTACGTACCTTAAGGCAGCGAACTGCAGGGACTGGCATTTTTGTAAATAATTATGTATATAATCCTTACCCTTTTTATGTAGTCAGTTATATATTAATTAGATGTAGTTTAATGTATGTATAGATATTATAGATGATTTAAAATTAATAAACAAAAGTATTTTGACGTCATTAAGTAATGTATATCATCTTAAATAAAACTTTTTAACTATAACTTTGTATTTAAATTATTATGATTCTATTGTTCGCTAATCTTATTGCCGTTCATTAAGATTCTATTCTATTATCTTCTTTTCCGTATATTTAATTTGTTATTAATTATATATTATATAGGTTCGAAAAACGCATATAGTACCTACTTACACCTAAATACATTTTTTTTTCAGCAAAAAATATGTAATAATACCATGTCATGAGTTATGCTTACGTTTCATACTGTATTTAAATCTGCCGATATTACCTACACAACACGAGAACAACCCCTAAAAGGGTGTTTCTCAGAGCGTTTTGACCGCTGCGGCCGCGCTGTCATTACAACCTTTCAAATTTTAACAAAGACAGGGGGTAGTTTTACTGTCTGGCTTTATAATAATTAATCTTGAATTCGTGAATGATTGATATAGATTAGAAATGATTCCTTCCTCGAGAAACTTGACGGATTGTAATGAAAGCGCGGCCGCAGCGTTCGAAACGCTCTGCGAACCACCCAAAATGGAACTAAAATTTCACACAGAGTTCCCCCTGACTATCTCGCCGAACTTGTTTTCAATTAGATGTCAAGCGACGGCTCTGCTATAAATAACGAGCTATTAAACAAAGGTACTCGACGTGCCTACAATATTTCCTGTGTCCCCGCTCAGGTATACGCAGAACATAGGTTTGTTGCAACTACTAGACATGCTAAACTGCTTCTATTTTTAGTTTCCCCGATGCAAACTTTACAAAAAACTACGAAAAAAAAGTTTTAGGAAGTAAGTTTTTCTAGTTATTTTTTAGTTACTAGATATTTGTATTTTTGTTCAAATGTTGCAGGTCTTCCGATTTTTTTGGAAGGTTTGCCTAAAAAATCCGAGTTTTTAACCTCTCTTTTCTCATTTCAAGGGTTTAACAGTTTTGACAATAAACTCTGCAGCAGTAAATTTATAAGTATTAAATAATCTTGAAAAACCTTTTCGGTTGAATTTCAATTTATATAATATTTATTTTAACGAATAGTCTTTAATGTAAAGACATTCACTATGATATGGTCTAGTTCAGTAACCAGAACTATAAAGGTCTTGGTTAGTAATATCAAAGAAAAGGGATGCTAAATCATTATATGAAACTGCGCTCCATTTGCGAATTGCTACGAGCTCAATGAGAATGAACAGGAATTCGTGCGGTTGTATAAATTTGAATAAAGGCGTCCCCAGTGCACCGTCGGTCGGTTTTATTCGGTCACAGGGTGAGTTGCACCGTCAAATTTGACGTTGATTTTAACCGGAGCGCCGCCGCTGACGTTTCGATAAAATGACGTATTTTGCGTTTTTTTGCGCACGTTATACTCTATAGTTAGCACGGTGCAACTCACCCCACATTATGCATTTTTCTATGTATTTTTCCTCCTCTTTGGCTACTTTGCCTAGGCACACACTAAGCTCATATGAATCATAAACTGAATGAATGATTGAACGAAATAATTTAAATAGTCGTACTGCTTATCGTCATTTTAATCTATTGGCCTGTCTTATAGTTAGTTTTCGTCCGTTTGTCGCGTTTTTATAATTCTTCAAAACAATACAAATAATTACAAAAACATGTACCTAGTATGATCTTTATTTACACTTTATTGGATAAAATACAATTTGTAAAAGTACGATAAGTGAACTTAATGCTGAAAGCATTATCCAATAGTCAATTTGGATCATACAGATAATGCTATGTTACATATATTTCATTTTCATTCAGTAAAAAAATAATACCAGGTATTGCGAATTTCTCCACTATTATAAATGCGAGTCTTGCTCTAATATAACGGATAATTTCATCCGTCTCCTACCATTAAACATATGAGCATTGTTTGAATATATTACGCGGGAGATGCGGCTGATATGAAACCGCGTCAGGTTTTTAGACAAGTGGTAACTATTCGTATTTAAATCGTGAAGGTGGTATGAATGTCGTGTTGTAATATGAAATAAATAGTAATCGCGATGTGAAAATGTAAGGGAATTCCGGCTATACACTATCACCAAACTTTTCGCAAATTGGCATATATTGCTGGTTTTTCATTGCGGTAAATAAACGCTCTCATACAAACTACGCAACTCATGCATTCACGTCGGCATCTGTGTCTGTCTGAATTCGGGATAAAGTATGGAGCCGGCATAAGACCGTTTTAAAGACAAAGATTATTTTTTTGCAAAATCATTTTTTTACATTTACGTTTTTACACCAGTAAGTTAGTTATTACGCAAGTTGCACTCTTTGTAAGTAATTTACCGTAATTTCTTCAAAATCAAAATCAAATCATTTATTCAGAAATTAGGCCTTCGCAGGCACTTTTTCACGTCATATTATAAATTAAATTATGTTTACCAAAGCTACAAACTACTATCATTTCGGAACGACCACTGCTGAGAAGAAATGCCGAAAGAAACTCATTCAAACAGTGTTGGTCCCTATTATGCCAGAAGGGCTTACCATTTTTTAAATATAAATTGATGTATATTTTTTTATCAGTAATATAACAATGTAAGTAAACAATAAAGTACTTGCTCAAAAGGTATACTGAAACATATTCTTTATATAAAATGAACAGCCCGAACAGTTCTCCCATAAAACTTACTTAATTAACTATAAAGACTGCCAAGGAATACGGCACTGACAATTGACGAACTAAGCAAATGGTTAGCGTTTTCAGCAGAATATTAAACTTATAATGACATTTAGATACCGCTGTCATCGGGGTCGCAGGAACCCGCTTCCAAATCGACGATATTTCTGGATTTCCAACCATTTGACACGCAATTTACTCCGTGCCGTCTTCAAAATGATTCAAGAGTGTTATTGTCTGTCGATTTAATGTTATTAGGAGTTCTCCCACCCATTTCTTTCGGTTAGATTGAAAGCGAACGTCGTTAGAGTGGATATTTAATTTGAATGTTTTAAAGATAAGAGAGTATTTTTGCGGTGGAATTTCCAAATTTCCTCGCGGTTTCTCATTATATTCGGTTCTAAATCTTGACAAATACTCTCTAATAGCAGTTTGATATTGAACTCAATTTCGTAGCGATAAGGTTTGTAATAGTGGCGTATTATCTTGGCGGTAACACAAGGGCACTCCTTAAAAGCCTACGGCGTGTGACATGCGGCTGACAGGGCCCCGGGCGTGACATCCTGTTTGTCATACAGTTGTGACGTGACATGACATATCATACGCCTGATTCACTCTGTCGCAAGACAAGAGCTTAAGACTACAGTCTAGCAAGCTTAGAAAAACACATGTTATATAGTCTTTGATTGACGAAAAGTACGATTGATGCGTATTGGGAGAAAACGTTTTTCACTAATTAAATCATAATAAATTTTGATTTTTGTGTTTATCGTTTCAAATTACTATATGGCAAGTTTTCGCTTCTTTCTAAAGTTTGATTTTATATAAACTTCACCGAAGATCACAAAAATAATGATTTTCTGGTGCCAGTTATGAATCTGTTGCATATTTTAAAGAAAATACAATCTATATAAATAAATAAATATATTAGGACAAATCACACAGATTGAGCTAGCCTCAAAGTAAGTTCGAGATTTGTGTCATGGGATACTAACTCAACGATACTATATATTTTATAACATATACATATATAGATAAACATCCAAGACCCGGGCCAATCAGAAAAAGATCATTTTCCATCATGACCCGACCGGGGATCAAACCCGGGACCTCTCGGTTCAGAGGCAAGCATTTTACCACTGCGCCACCGAGGTCGTCAAATCCACTAGTACTAGTAGATCTATAAACCCAGTATTTAATAATAATAAAATATCATTAAGATAATATTTACGGATAGAAAAACGTTTTCATTATATGTATGGTCGAGTGGCTGGTAGACGTTCCTCTTAAATTTACAAATAGTTAAGATTTTTTTTCCTTACAGGAACAATGTTTTCTTACCCCGGATCTACTTACTTTTTCAGTTTTGAAAGAAAATACTTAGTCGAGTTCACTTGGGAGCAGCGAGCTGTGAAATGAACTCGATTTAATTTCCACAGATTCAAGTTAAGGAAAATAGTACTGCTGAATTCTCGTTAGATCAACACTTTAGTCTCGTCTGACCCTGTCATTCTGGAAGTCATTTAAGATTCAGCTAAATAGACTAAAATCGTTTGCTTCGAATACAATTTACAATCATATGCCGTAACTTAATTTCAAAATATTCAAGCAATTTCTGTAAAACTTGTGAACAAATTTTCTGTAATTATTGCCTCAAATAAATTGTGGTTCGTAATAGCATAAGCTCAATTTCAAATCATCACACAGAAGTAATAATTCAATCCAATCCATTTTTTCATAAAATTGTGTTAGCCACGTGCATCGATTGCCAAACCACTCTTGGGCAAAGATAGCCACAATCCTCATAAATCCCAACAAACAGACGGAGACCGGGCAAGCCAGGACAAGAACCAGATTGGCGAGATGACTTGGACAGGTTTCGCAAAAACTGGACAACTACAATATGACCGGACCAAATAGAAAGAATGGAAGGAGTTCTTTGCCCAGCAGTAGTACTACACCTGATGGCTCTAAATAACTAAATGTTCTTAAAACAAAAAATGGCTACATTCGAATATGTCATTCTACGTTCTTCATAGTTGTATTCCTCATGGCTGAGGGTCGTGGTCATTACGTGGAATGAAACACACACAACAACTTTCTTGTCATTATTAATGGAGTGGTTTGCTTCTCCATTTCACACACCAGTTAATAATAATCAGTGTACAGGTTTTCTCACGATGTTTTCCTTCACCGGAAGTAAGTGATGGTCGATGAAAACTACTATATATGAGTCAGATTTGAATACAAACTCATACGGCACGAGTAGGATTCGAACCTGGGACCTTTTGATCCACAGGCGGGCGTCTTAACCATTACACCACCACCGCTTCTCGAATATAGGTACATTACAATAAAAATTGTTTATACCTAATTATAATTTACTTAGGTACTGGTTTTTTTTTGCTGATTTTAAATACTTGATAAATCAATAAAAAAACAAACAATAAACTAATAGTTACTTCATCCATTTATAGCTTTTGCATCGAGGTTTGAACACTACATTATGATGCTACATAATGCAACTTTTAACGCGCATCAACTGCATCTTTGAAAGCCCGCAGTGCACTCGCTCGCTAAACGCATCTGCATTGTTCCATATATCCGGATATGCGATCGACAGTCACTGACAATCATACGACGACTGCAGGTGGACCATTTCCGCTAAGTTAATTGAATTTGTGTTTTATTTGAACAGTGTATTTTTTCCATGCGTCATGTCATAATATTTGTACTACATGGATTTTGTAGCCTCTCTGAATGTCATCATTTATTGATATTTGGATTATTGATTATGGAGTGATGTTTTCTAATATTATCCATTTTTTATTGTAGCAACTTGGAATGGAAATACGTCGCATCATCGAAGTTTTCTTCTACGAATCTGTACTGTAATTGTGAACAAAAAAGATATGACAGAGCGAGAAGGTAAAAGCATATGTAAAAATTAGTTAATTACCAAGAGTATAGACAACCTACAAACGAACAAACAAATTCTAATGACGAAACTACTGATGATTCTACAGACACACAACAGATAAAAGGCACGTTAATTCTTTTCGTATTTTGTTGTACATTTTAGTTTATAAAAATGTATGCTGTGGGTTCATTAAATATTATTCTATATGTACACCACTATAATATTTTCGTGTACCATGAAATGATAAAAGCCTTGAGATTAATATACGATTCTGTAGATAAAACGAAATCTATTTAAGACTACATCTTGTAAGTTAATATTAAGTACGCAAGTTACCAAATAAGTGTATAATATTTCGCCAAAGGCTTTATTGTGCATTAGTAAAAAAACGCTACGTCACGGGAACTATTACGGGATAATAGCCTTTATATACTTGTATATTATACGAGTTCACGTCCGAGATTCCCATTTGGATAGGGCAGTGACCCGACAGAAATATGATTTAGACAGAGCAAACACGAGATACTCGTACACTCAATATTGTTGAGGAATTGGCCGCAGGGTTAGAAAAAGAGAAGGTCTAGAAGTGGAACTCATTCAATTTGTTTTTATGTATTAAAATTCGGTGAAAAGGAACATCGTATGGAATGCCGCTCACGGGTAGACAGAGGTTTAGTTTACTACATTCGAAGACTACAACTAATTAGAAAGACCGCTTTACAGCGATAGTCTTCGCAACTGACGGGACTTTTGCGTCTATCGATTCGTGAAAGTCACTTCAATAGTCTTAATATAATCTAATACCAATTATAAGCATACTCTGAATTTACGTCCTAGCATTCGTAACGCTTCCGACTCATATTCCTGTCAGTTGAGTCATGTCTTAAAATAACTATTATTTTGCATAGATTTTTGCTGTTGCCACCTGGTGTAATTCTATCTACAGGAAGTAGTACAAAAACGTAACTAGTGAACAGATATAATTATAATTTATAATACAATACATATACGATTTATTTTTGCTTCGTCTTTCATTGCACATTTTACCATAACTGGCAATTGTGAAATTTGCCTTCTGTACTTGTATTATTTGCGGGAAATGTGAAAATCGGGTAAAGTCCGCCATTTTGTTCTGCCTGTGGCTTGGTTCATATTCAAACGTATCAAAGTTCGCTTTCTATATTTATGTCACTCTCCAGCAATAAAGCTATCTAACACTAAAAACCCCCTCCTATGCTCAGTTTTCAAACGAAAGAAGGATAACAAACACATTCACATACATACTCCATATTACAAAGAGAAATTATTTGTATATTTCTTTGTTTTAATGTTTGTAATGAATAAACTCAAAAACTACTAGGCCGATTTTCAAGATCAATAAATGAACATCATTCATTCATTCAAAGGTATCGAAAGTTTCGTTGAATTTGCAAGTTCACTTTCCTGCGCTTGTGAATCCTATTTGAACCGACTGAATTTAAATTAAGTAGGTAAAACTTCACAAATTATCCGGCCTACTCGAGCAAGAGGTTTTGTCTCAACTTTCTTTGAATTTGAAAGTATTCGACCTATAAGTACACTTTACTTAAGTACAAGTACATAATGCTATTGAGCAAGTAAAGTATGTTGTTTCTTTAATAACTTGATGTCCAAAAAATGCTGTTTAAATATATATATATATAGAAAAAGATCATTTTCCATCATGACCCGACCGGGGTTCGAACCCGGGACCTCTCGGTTCAGTGGCAAGAACTTTACCACTGCGCCACCGAGGTCGTCGAAATGCTATTGAGAAAGTAAAGTATGTTGTTTTTTTAATAGCTACATGTCCCAAAAAATGTTGTTTCAATAAATCTGTGTCTCTGGAAAAAACCATAGAGACAGGAGACATGTTGGTTGTTATTACTTTACAAAAAATATATTTTGTTATGGGTTTATCATACAAACCTATAATCACGGATGTCGGAATGGAAATAATGATGTGGCGTGTAGTCCCGCTCTAAAATACGACCAATTCATCTTGCCGTTGAGGCGAGGCGATTAAGAGACACACGACTAAGAGACACATATCCATTCCATAATATCACATTATATTTTGTATGTTAATATTTTTATTTGCATAAAAATAGTTACTATGGCTATACAAAAATGACAGTACCGTCAATTTTTCCGTTTATTTTTTCTAGGTATTTCCTGTTTGATCCAAAGGTTCACCTAGCCGAGAAGAACTTACGTCATTAAGCTCATTTATTGATAGCTTCCGCTGTACAATTCAGTTTAGCGCAATAAGTAAATAGGCGTGCAATTTAGAGCTATGATATAATCATGTTAAATGGATTTTAATAAGTACCTATGTATATATATGTTTTGAATAAAATCTTATCTGGTTTTAAAAGAAAAGAATATTCTTTCAAGATTTTTATATTTACTTTTACTTATTTATAAAAAGGAAATTTTCCATTACGACGTTGCTTGGTAGTGCTATTTATCCAAGAGCCGGAACAACTCTGTATTGGACGGCCCTTTAAAGATAAGGCCAGATCGAAATCTACTCATTTATCTTATAAAAAGCGAGCTCTCGGCAAATTCACTGTTTTTAAGGCATCTATCCATGACTATGCACATGCTAAGCTATGTACGACAAATATATTGTATCGTGATAGTAGTTGATATTCTATTATAAAGTTTTTAATTTATACTTTTCTTTTATTTTGAATTTAAAAATAATTACTATTTTTTCATAATATTTCACGCTTACGATGGTCGTATGTAATCTTCATATGCTATTATTAGGCAATATTATTTAATTACGAACATGATAATTTTCGTTTTTTCAATCATAAATTCAAATAGCGACCAATTTATATTCATTGATGTAAAACGTTTTTGTGTAATAGTTTAAAAGATCGATCTTAATAAGAACGTAAATAGTACGAGTATGAATATTTTCCCCAGTTTTATGGAGCAGTGACCTTATATAGTAACAGTGTCTAAGTTTGTTATTTTGTTAACACTTTGTTGGATGGATGTTAGGAACTTCTAGTTTAAGTTGAAAGGAAAACTCAGTACACTCTTCGCTATTTTTTTTTCAAGAAATCAACTAAATCATAAACTGCCAGTTACCATTTTGATAAACACAAATAAAATATATATTTGTAAAAATAACAACACTTTCGAAATACAAAAACAGAGAGAAATATTAAACAAAAAAACACATAAATTATGAAAATTACATATATAAAAAACTATGCACCTAAACATATAACCATAAAATAGAAAGTGTCTTTGTTGCAGTAATAAAAAAGGTCAAATTCAGTCTTATCTTATTTAAAACTAAATCACAAAAAACCGATTTGCATTTGCACATTAATTGAACAAGACTTCCGTGCGAAAAGTTTCACTCTAAAACTGTATATAACGTGATCGAATTCCTGTTTTCGCCCCTCTTACCGGAAAATCTTATCGTTGGCCTAATTTCTTCGGGAAATTCCCCAAATTTCTTCAAGTTTGGGAGCCATTGCCTTATTGTTACTGATACATTTGTCGAATCGTATTTGTGTAAGTGGTTTTTAACAACTAATTGGTTGGGATTAGCGGGCGGGCGGAACCGTCGGATTAGAGGATACGGCACTGAGTTAGCAGGTTTTGATCGTTGCTTAACTCAGTTGATTGCTAGCTTTCGTGGCGAAATTAAAGTGTACTCTGCCAAGAAAAAACAGTTATGTGCCTTAGATTTTGTAATAACACAGACACTTGGATTTGATAATGACCAGCAGCTGGAAGCGACTTTATTTTTTACTATGTAGTGATTAGCAGTTGTGTGAATCTCCACATTTTTGCTTTTATCTATATCTATGTTAATTTGTGTTCCACTGCATAAATGCTGCCCGTCTTCGAAACCTCTCTATAAAGAACAAGCTTACAATTAAAATTGAAAAGAACTGTGCTTCTCAAATCACCTCAGATCAATTAGATGTAATTTATAATGTTTCATTTTTATTGTTTATACATGTGTCTACAGATTTATATATGTGTCCAACTGCTGGACAAAGGTCTCCCCTTCCTT
Source organism: Plodia interpunctella (assembly GCF_027563975.2). Classification (NCBI taxonomy): domain Eukaryota; kingdom Metazoa; phylum Arthropoda; class Insecta; order Lepidoptera; family Pyralidae; genus Plodia; species Plodia interpunctella. The sequence continues at coordinate 2,497,936 of NC_071303.1, forward strand.
TTTCCCCTGCACTTGTTTGCCTCGACACAATTATTAATATTTTATTTGTACCTTAGAGTAGGTACCTTAGTATCTTGTACCTTCTAGCAAGTTACGCTGAGCAAATTGTCCAGCATGGATTTTCGTCCGACGACGACGTCGTTGCAAGTTAATTAAATAGCAATAAAACTACTTCCAAAGAGGATTATTCGTTATTAGTTGACAAAGTTCATCGCTTGCATCTAAATATACTTGGTAACTTTGTAAAATGATATCAGAATCAATCAGGATAGCTCATCGATAGAGGGTGACGGTGGTGGCTCAAATTAGATACTTACTCTTAGTTATTCATCAAGTCTTGACGAAGCGCGAAGCTGAAAGGTATTCCGTTTAGCGCACCATTTTGATATTATTACATTTGTTTAATAACGGGACTTGGCATAGAGCTTTTTAATTTAATGTTGCTGACGTTTTAACGACCTTGCAACCGCGGTGGTCGCAGCCAGAGCGCATAATTTGCGGTGTGAAGTTGTGGTAGCGTATGTAGATTCACGGCAAACACGCTGTGAGTCTGGCTTTCGAATGCAACGTTCCGTTTAACGCACCAGTCAATATTTTTCAAATTAGAATTATTTGAAAAAAAAAGTAGTTTGTGTATAAAAATTTCAGTACAAACAAATCCATCACTAGTACTCGAGGTCCTCTAGAAATATATTTTATTCCTAGAAACATAAGGGAAATATTGACTGATGCGCTAAATGGAACCGTTGTGGTGCTATTTCAAAATGTGCGCTAAATGGAATATCTCTATGACGAGACTCCTAATTACTAGTTTTCCTCGAAGCGATACGCCTGAAACATACAAGTTTAGTTATTAGTTAAGTAGTTTTTCTTAGTAAAGTCTTCTTGGTTTTGTCTAGTAAGTTTGAAGTAAGATGAAGTGATATTTGAAACTTGTGAATTAATCTAATAGGCTTAATAATAGAATGGTGTAACCAAATTGAAATTCAAAATTCTTTATTCAATTTAGGATGATATACACTTATTGACGTCAAAAAAATTACTTAAACTAAGTCTACTGCCGGCTTCCAAAGCTCAGGTGAAAAAGAAGCGGCGCAACAAACTTCATCGCAGCTTTTTCTCCAAGGACGTCAATTAACAAATATAAGTCTTATACATATATTAAAAATTAGGAGGACGATTTACATCATTATTAAAAATGTCAAAATTTGAATAAATAAATAAAAATAAAAGTTGTATTTCCAATAAAATTATTGAAAATTGTCAAACTATATATATATATACATATATATATATATATATATATCTCTCTCTTAGATAGGTTTTAAGTAGACGGGTTTTCATGCCTTTTAGTTGCGGTTCACAAATAGATAGATACTGATTCCTGAGGAAGGTTTAGATATATGGTGTCATGGTGACAGCCCAAAAGTTAAGATCTGTCTGCCTATGAACCCAAATTTACCTGTAAAAAGCGTGATACCGGCTACATACTATCGCCGAACTAAGACAGACACCGACGCGAATACTCGATTACGTGGTTTGTATGGAGGCTTTTACGTACCGTAAATGAAAAACCAGCAATGTTTCGGGTCGCAACTGTTTCGCGATTATGACACGTCATAAGCGATGGTTGGTTTCATCAAATTAAACGATGTCCAGCTTTTATTAGACTTTAGCTCTCGCTTAACCATTTATGAGATCGTGTGTGATGCGGCGGGTTGTTTATTTGTTTTATGTCAATAAAAAAAAACACGTTGCACATTTTTGACATTAAAATCCTAATAAATCATCAACCTAAGTAAACAACACATTGTACAATATACAAACAAATTACATACATTTTACAAAACATAGTAATTATTTATTAATTGCCCACTGCGTCTGTCTGTTTATAAGCTTTCTTCTAACTTTTTGTTTTATACCACGCAAAGGATTTGGATGCAGTTTTCACTGTTATTTAGACAATTTATTAACGAAGGTTTAAACATACAAAACAGCTTATTAGACGTCGGGCCGAGTAGCTAGTAAATAAGTCCGGGCTTTTTATCCAAAAGTCGGAACACACCGGCTATCTGTCCGGTTAATAGGTTTGGCGACGTGACAACCCCGTAATGGAGCATACGTGTATTAGTTCATATGAAAGTTATCGAGTGCGCTCCCGGGCGACACACTTCATAATTGCATTGAGCGCCTCACAATATTGCCTGCACTCAAGTCTATCAGCCATGATGCAATATATTGGAGACTTCTTCCGACGGACGCCATTTTGTTAATCAATTCTTGATAAGAGAGGCACAGTGATTTCTTGAAGAGTTTTTCACACAGTTTACCAAATAGTAGTTTATTATTATGACCTCGTTGTTATAATACTTATGATTAAGGAGGTAATGGATGGTTGAGTTTAATTACAGTTTTTATACTAATTACATAGATTTTACGTATACATATTGACTTGGTCGTTAAATTCTTTAAAAAAATTAATCATATCAGATCCCAATCTGACTTTAAAAAAATTGATTTCTGACCACTTGATCTTTTTGTATAAGTGTAGTAAATTATGTATAGTTAAAAATTCAACAATTTAATAGAAAATGTTTTTTTTTTTTGCTATCAACTTATCTGTTATAGTAAAGATCATTTTACTTTTAAATGCTTAGCACAATCTCTCCTTCTCCGTAGTTCCACTGGATGTTTACCCATTTTCCATTTTACACGATATGTGAAAATAACACGGACTTATCAAAGGCTTCGAGTAATATTTGAGGCAGGAAGTCGGGTAAATCCGCTTACCACGACAATAGCTCGGTTCCTGTCTGTCATGTGATGTAAGGATACTTATATACGCTATATATACTCATTTGATAGCGTTGCCAGGTTTAATAGGGAGGGGCATTCCGTAACATTCTAAAAAATATTTCCGTAATTTTTGCATTCTTTATCGATATATCGTGTACTTTTATTTTTATTCACATTGCACGTTTATGCTTTAAATTATTCCTAAAATTCATTCCTATGGATCGTTCCCGAGTAGGTCAAAATTATAAAGAATTCACCAATTCAATTTCTAGTATTCCGAATAATTTAACTCATGTACTATTGCTTGTTTTCATTGTATATTATAAAATGTAGTATTAGGTAAAAATAAAGTAACGAAAATATTTAGGTTAAGTTAATATCATAACAAAACAGTCTCTAACATACTTTGGATAATTCCAACTCAATCTGTGTGATTAGACTTTATAGGTTTATAAGGTACTTGACTACTTATTTTTGTTATTTTTCACATTATAGGTATTTATATAAATTTGCCCACCCTGGTCCATCGACTGGCGACGCCATTGTGTGCTTGGGCGCCTACTTACTTCAGTAAGTCCTTACTAATTTCTACTCGACTGTGACGAAAGCCGCAAATGGATGTCGATTATTCAAATTGATGTCAGGATGTAGTTAGTATATTTTACCTAGATTATACATATGTTCTACAATTCCCTGACCAATTGTCAACATTATTTAGCAGGAAAAATACTGGCTAGTACTAAGTACAATATTTAAAAAAAGTTTAAGCAGATATTAAACGCATTTTCCGAATGCGCAGCGGCTTGCGGCGGGCGACCAAGTAGAGCGTGATGTGTGGATAGCGATTTGTTTCGCATTAAACGCGCTATTTATTTTATATCCCGGCTGTTTTACAGCTATTGGGTAAAATGGCAATAAAGTACACGAGAGCGTAATGTTTTTATCTAGAAATTTGAGTGCTTTTGGCCTTTAATATAGCCCGATGGAAAGCAGAGATGAGGTCTAAGGAGTTACACGCAAGGTCTAATATTTATATTCTTAATATTCGTTTTAACCATTACAACACCACCGCTACGTGTACGTCCCGTGTACATTGTTCAAATTAACTAAAAAGGTAAGGTATTTCAAACATAGGTTCGCGAAGTTTTGATTCACTTGTTTGGAAACTATCCCGAGGGAAGGGTCATGTTTGGGCATCTACTTCTAGGCTTTTCAGATATTCACGCTCTTTTTACGAAAGGTTATAATAGGCGAAATATAAATATATTATAACAAATCACACAGATTAAGTTAGCCCCAAAGTAAGTTCGAAACTTGTGTTATGGGATACTAACTCAACGATATTATATTGTCCAAGACCCAGGTCAATTTGAAAAATATCATTTTCCATGTTGTCGTGATGTGTGTGTTATTCTCTTTTTTGATTTATGATTAAAATATATATAGAGTTTCATACAAATAAATGCGCATGGAAGCTCAGTAGTTGTACAAGCTCATGAATTCAATGAAAACTGTTCAATGAAAAGCCACGCTTTTGCTACTTCCTCTTTCTCGAACAGAAATAAAATATATTTTTTCTCCGAATGAAATCCCTCATCTAGACTCCGCATCACACAACTAACACGGCCGGTATTTCCCATGGGCACTATAAACACAATAGGTAACATGGGGTTTTACGGAATGCAAGGTGGTTACAGTTTGTTCACTAAGTTACGGTTGGAACACTCACACATATTTTTTATCTATACTATTTAATAGGCGGGTAATCTCCGATTTCTAAAATTCTTTCACCATTAGAAAGGTATATTATACAAGATATGCTATAGGCTATATTTTACTTCAAATTTCCTGCGGGAGCGAAGCCCCGGACAACATCCAGTTTCTTTGTAAAGATACATGCCAATATGTTTGTAGCCTTATTAGTACAGTCAGATGCACTTCAAATTAACCTGCATGGATCCTGGAACCTGCAGTCGGCGTAAACTGTTCTGAAAAATTATCAGTTCTGTAATTTTTGCAATATTTTCGCCGATTTTTTTTTTTGAAGTGAAAACTTCTTTAGAGGCATTGTGCACTTTTTGCGATGAGTAAAAACATGTTAATTCGCGCCAGGACACGTGACCCTGATCGTAAATTCGTAAGACGTCAAAATTGCACAACGTTAATATTCAAGTTTTCACTTTTGCCGGCACTTTCGGAGTGCAACCCGTTTTTTTTCAGAGTCACTTATTTTTTATACACAGAATTATATGTATAATTCGAAACTAATTTTAGCACCTATAACATCTTCTGCATACATGTAAAATTGAATGATTTTATAATGAACCTAAAAAACTATTGTGCAAAAATTTGATTCCAATAAAAAATCCTCGAATTCTGACCTGTAAACCTGTCTTCATCGGGGGTTCCGTATACGAAAAGCTACCATACCTAAGCGAATGGACTGTATTAGGGTGCATTCGAAGTATTTTGGAGGGTCCTACTGTCTGTGCAGAGACAGGGGGTTCGAATTACATTATGATGACGGAAACGCATAGTACATATAGAGGTACGTGTTTAAAATTTGCATGTTTGGTTGGTCAGTATACAGCGAGAAAAAAAAAGTTTGTCGCGCACTAATTTGTACCTGTGCCATCTTTAAGTTTATTATGTACCTGGTTACTATTATTATTTAGTAATAAATAGGCACGTCATTTACTGAAAGAAATAAAAATCAAAATACATTCATGTTATGTGAAACACGAGAATCATGTAAAGAGAATTATTATGGGACGATAGACAAATCAGAATAATGGGTGTTGTCATTTAGCTATAATCACAATCACCTACTTGATTCTAATACTGACGTGAGTTCCCGCCCTGGAATAGGACCACTCCATATGGAGGACATAGAATGGTGATATGTTCAGACCCTCGCAGGTTGTGAAATCACAGTGGAATCTTCAATATATTAAGGTTTTTAACGCTGATCCCGGGCTTCGAGGCTTCACAACCCCGAACGCAAGCGGGAACATGCAGAGATAAGAGAGAAAGTAAAACAAGTTGTTTAAAAACAAATTCTATAAACGTAATTGGTGCCTGTATTCTCTACATGTATTAGGTATTACTTGGTATTTCTTGCATGAGACCCGCTCAAATCAAAATCTGTTCAATAAATCATATAATTTTTATCGTCTTCGAAACTGCCATAAATTTTCTTAAATAGATTTTTAAGTGGTTAATTAAACGAATGCTATTATTTCGCTCTCTGTTAATAAATCAACCTTGAGTGATGTCATGGGTCACCTTGAAATAACCTGGGTTAAACCCTCGGTTACGCCATGGTTGCCATAAAATTAGAGCTATGTAGGTATTATTTCAAAGATTTGTCACGCATTTAAAAGATTATAGTGTCTTCCTAAACAAAACGTCGCAAACCCTAATAGATGAGACCCTAATAGAATTTGGGAAGAAACCGGGCAAATACTGAGCGTAAACATATCCATGATACTGACAGATAAGTAATAGGAATAGGTCCCGCCCTGGAATAGGTACTGTAGTACCTATTCCAGGGCGGGAACTACACGTCAGTATTAGAGTCAAGTAGGTACTTATTGTGATTATAGTTAATTCACAATACCCATTATTCTGTTTTATCTATCGTCTTATAATAATTATCTTTACATGATTCTCGAGTTATACAATACATGAGTAATTTATTTTGATTTTTATTTCTTTCAGTATTCATGACGTGCCTATTTATTATTTACTTATATGAATAATATTAGTAACCAGGTAATTAATTATCATAACATAAAACCGTTCGCCTGTGGACGGAAAGGTCCCAGTTTCGAAACCTACTCGTGTCACATGAGTTTGAATGTCAGTTTCAGTTCAGAGACCACAACTTGCTTCCGGTGAAGGAAAACATCGTGAGGATACCTGCATATTGGTGGACAGTTTAGTTCACTATAGTGTGTATGCGACTACTTGCCACTAGATGGTGGTAGGTAGTCGTAAAATACATGTCAGATGCCTTTAGGCGACTTGAATAAAATCTGACACCAGTGTTAGCAATAACACACTCGACATATAAATAAATAGCAATACAGTCTGCTTTTGTGTGACGTGAGGTTGCATTCACTCCATATCCTGTCGGGGATGTTATACGTGACGACTGACACATAGCCTGGCAGTTGACAGTCAACAACAGTATTCCCAAGGTTGGACTACTGGCGGCCAGTTTGAAAATTACAGCTGAATTTTAAAAAGTATAAGGTATATTTTTTCGCTGACTAGAAGGGCTTCGCGGCATTACAGCCCCAAATGTTACCCGGAACACGCAAAGAAGAGAGAGAGACATTCTACCCCGTAATAATAAATAATAAGCTTGAAAGTGCCTGTGAAGATCTAATTTTTGAATAAATGATTTGAACTTAATGTTTTATATATACCTATATCATTAAGAACAACATTTAATTATTCAAAAATTTATATTCATACATATTCTTTTTTCTCGGTCGGAAGAAAATATATTCGTTTGGAAAATTTAATTCGTAGCATGAGTTACAAGATCGCTACGAAACTCTACGAGAAAACCACAGCTTAGTAAAATATCTCGTTCTTCAGTACGCTCACAGAGGCCGTTGACTTAAAAAATACTATATCGCCGTTCTCTTTCACTCCTGCATCTACACTCTTCCGTAAATCGAAATCAAAGCTCGTCGGGATTGGAGTGAAGTGAAGTTTGTACGTTATCTGCATCCGGCTGAAGTGAGGTATGAAATACAGATCGTTCGAAACGTGCTAACACAGAATTTTTTATTTATGAATTATTTTACTTTTAATTATTAATTTATTTCCTATTTAATTACAATTAAATTATAAATACATAAAGCATAACAGTAAATGATATTGTATTTTTAAGTTTCATACAATTATTTTGTTAGAAAACACAAAAAATGTGTAAAAACTGCTCAGGTAACTTTGAACGAATCTTAGTCAGTCGGTATTAAAATTTGACAGGTTCGTATGTTCCGAACGTACCTGCATATGGCGGACGCTCAGTTTGTGTTTATGTCAATAAGAAACTGATTTTAACATTTGCGCGGGTGTGGATTTATTAATTTATAAATGGTTATGTGCTAGTGAAAACTGTGAATTGTGTGTTTTTTTCGTGATAATGTTTTTGGGTGCTGAACGCTTGGATCATTTCATATCTACGGTATACATATAAGGGTATGTAGTTATTAAAATGTTTCGTCCCTTAATTTAGTTTTCTTGCTGTTCTATGTAAACCATTTACAAACTAGACCGGTTAAATATATTATTTACTGAATATAAAGTAAAGAAAACATCTTTGAGGCTTAAAAATGACAAGTGGTGATGTGAACAGAGGCAAGGCATCTTAGGTTATCAATATCACCAAATGATAACTTTTACAAGAACACTATAATATTTCTTAGCTTTCACTGTTAAGTATTGTGTTGTGAACAGAGTAATCAAAGTGAATCGACTTATCGAATTAACTGATACTATGTATTTTAATTGACTCCTGTGTAAAACAGCTGATATTTTGTGACCAAATGTTAACATACTGAGATTATAGTACCTACCTATATAACGCGAAATATTTTGAAAACTACCTCTACTTAATGATAGTATACAAAAAGATAATATTTAATTTTATTAGTTTGCATAGAAGAAAATGTAAAGACTTTCAGAAGCACTATTTTATACAATCTCATCATACTTCAGTAAGTAGTTCAGAAGTAATAATTTTAATATCAAAACATTAGAGATATCCTGTAGAAACAATTTTGAACTAAAATAATAAACAGTTTTATTTTTTCAATATGCTGCCAGTATGCTTGGGAATAGCCAGTGTTTATGAAACACACATGTGTATGTTTATTATGATGATTCACATGCCATGTGTGATCATGATTTATGATAACTTAAAGTTTTGAGTTTCATTATAAATGGATCCCTTTTTAAATTTATGGATTTATGTCTTCATCCAAATAATTAAATATTTCAATAATTTTTTAATGATTTGGTTTAAAATCAAGATCATATTTTTTTCCAATTTATTGATATAATTACCAACATGAGAATAGATTGTCTCATAAATAGACAATATTTAGAACTATTTCAGTAATTTAGTGTAAGTTTAAGTGTCACACTACTGGGTAAAGTCTTCCACAGATTTCCATCTTGAGCCGTCTGTTGCCAACCACAATTTTTAGTAATAATACAATTTAATTCAATTGAATATTTACTAACAAACTATGTATTGATTGATGATAGTTTATCTGTAAAGGTTGTCAAGCTCATATCATAATAATCTTTTTAATTATCTATACTATTACTATATAAAGAGATAAGCCTTTGTGAGTTTATATGTTTGAGGTGGGTAATCTTCAAAACTATTAACCAATTAAAAAATTCTTTCACCATTAGAAAGGTACATTATCCAAGATTGCTATTGGCTATATTTTATCTAAAGATTCCCACAGGAGTAAAGCCCCGGGTAAAACATCTAGTTATATATATAGAATCGAATTTCAATCAGTTGGTTTTGTGAGCGCAAACATATGTACTTACAAATACTATTTTTGCAATAACAGATGTTAACAAAGGAAGTTCCTCCGAAAAAATTGGTGAATAGAGCCAGTACCGGACAATCAGTCCTCCAATACTGACTATACGGTCAGTACTTTCCACTGACTATACTTTTTCTTACTGACTATACAGTCAGTATTGGAGGACTGATTGTCCTCCAATACTGACTATACAGTCAGTACTGAAGGACTGATTGATTGGTACTGGCACCAGTGTCCCCAATAAATAGGAAGCTGTATTGTGACAGTTGGTTATCACAAACCCAGGTCATCCGAGGTCTCATGACATCTGAGGTCATATTGTTTAGTCACCGTGTACCTAGATATTTATTTGATATTAACTACAAATCATTTGCAAAAGGGGTTACTAGTGTTTGTGCTAGTATTTGACACAGCTCTGTGCTTTCAAACTATAATGAATTTAGGTAAAACTAGCAGTCCGTCCTGACTTCATTCGGGTAAAAATTACGTAAATTAGACACCTAAACCATCCTCGGGAAATGAGCTATTTAATAGTCTACAACCACATGAAAAAAAAACTCATTGGTAGAATATAAAGTTTTTCAGATCGATTTGAATGCAACATTTAATGCATTGCATAGATTAGAACTTACAAGAAATATTTGCTACACTAAAACAAAAAAAACATCACTTTTTTTTGTATAGTGTATTTGACGTATATGTGTAATATGCATTTTTTCTGTCCTAATGCAAAAAAATATTCTGTCCCAACAAGACTTCTAAATTAGTAAAATATTAACATTTACATACATTCAGACAGACACAAGACATCATTAATTTAATGATAGGTGCTTTTCTTCACAATATTAAACACTTCCTCTCAACTGTGGCCTCAATATGTATTAAGAGTTGATTTACGGTATGAATCATACAATCACATTCTCGCTTATTCTAATGGCGAGGTTTGTCCTTGTACTCTGCATATTACGATATATTTTGATGTCAGTAAGTGTGATTTTTAGACTAACATTTCCCATCGAAAAATGTTCTCCCATCTGTTGTTTCTCATAAGTAATTAAAAAGATTTAAGTTGTTTTCTAGGCTAAAATCTTTTAAAATAGATTGTTAATGTACACATGTGACACATGCTTTTTTACTTAACTTTGACTTGAGTTTTTACTTATGTCATTTTTATTTTCAAAATTAGGCTTAAATCTGTCTACTATAAGTGTTAGGTAATTGTCAAGAAAAAATCCTCTTGCCACTCCAACCATACTGGCATTCCACCAGAAAAGGATATAGATGGAGCCGCAGTCGTTTACGATACCTACGACGCGCGACGTATTATGCATGTACATCATCATCAATACACATACATTTTTTTTTGATACCAGTAACTATAAAATAACAGCTGTTTGTTCCTAAGCATTATTCTATAAACCACGCATCGGATATTGATGCAGTTTTAACTATTATTTATGTAGGTACTTATATTTTAGTGATATGGAAGAGCGGGGTCTACTGGCACAAGCATTCCTTTACTTAAAAGTAGACTCCAACAACGTTTCTATGTAAACAAATTGTACTTATTGAATAAATAATTTTGAATTTTTTTTTTGAAATATTTGGTTTATCTCGTTATAATAAAAATGAACAAGTAATACATAAGGTACCTTTTCTCTTGGAATGTCACATGTATAAATAAATTAGGACAAATCACACGTGTGTTTATTATTATATTCCATTCTGGTTCTACCATTCTGGTAGGATATGGTAGTTGTCTTAAAGTTTTTCATATTTTCGAGTCATCATGGTTATTTGTGACGACTTTTATTGCTCCTTGATGGTACAAGAAGTAAATTCCTAAAGCTCACACTCGGTTTAATGGTTAAATCCATTGAGATGGAAATACGTATTATTAACTCGACACGTTTTCTCAGAACATTTTTTTTGCAGAAATTCCCACGGGTAACCTGCACACCTGCATTTATTTTTGGTTTGTCTGTGCACGCTTAGTGTTGTTAACCAGGAGTTACGGTTAGATTACATTGCGTTTGGCATGTTATCAAACTCCGGCCGATGACCCGGTCACATATTATCCTATCTCTATCGATGGAGACGTGCGTAACATACAGTAACCTTGTAAATTAAATAGAGAACAAATAGGTGTCACCGTGTTCATGGTGATAATTAGCTTATTATAGATGCGATAAATTAGAGGTGCCAACTGAATTGTATAAAATATCTAAGAATTGTAATTATAAAGTACTAGCTGTTGTTCGCGGCTTCACCCGCGTAAATTTCCACGGAAACAGCTTTTTTCCGGGATGAAAAGTACCCTATGTCTTTTTCCATACTATAAACTACATCTATTCGAAGTCAAACTCATACTTGACCGGTTATTTTGTATTCCGTTGAGGTAGCGAAAACCTTCGTCAGCCGATCTAAGGATTCTGATTACTTACTAAAAGAAACAGATATACTTATTACCCCATTGGTTGACTTTTAGATAAAACTTTTAGCATGAAATACATATAACCTCTCATACTTTTACTAAATTGTATTTTGTGCCATCAACTTTAAAGAAAGAAATAAAAAATATATCGATATTGGTCTTTCTTTATTATCTTTAATTTGTGATGGCAACATCGTTTAGCGAATCGTAATATCGATACGGGTTGATCACAGGGTCCGATTAATTCTGCTGGCTATGGACATTGCAATTACTATTAGTTGTGTCTCAAGAGGGCACAATAGGATAGCTTTCTAGCCTGTGTAGATTTTTAAATAACACAGCTTTTACAACCGATGTCCTTCACAGTAGAAATAAAGGTGATCGAATTATGTTTAAAACGATTTGATTTTTTTACTAAACTTACCATTAAGTTCTCCTGGAAATTTTCAATCACGCTTCACTACAACTTAATTTACATTCTAAAGTACAATACCTACAATCATATAGTCGTTAACAGATCGTAAAAGTCCTGATAGTAAAGATAAGTATTTAATGAAGGTAATAAAGACTTTTGAATTAACCTGATTTTAATGGTTTCATTAATCTACGATGGTTTAATTAATTAGGTTATTGGTTAACTTTATATCCTCATGTGTATTGTTTTTAAATGCCGACTACAGGACCCCTTATGTAGTCAGTTATAAGTTTAACGTGTCTGTGTATCTGTATGTATGTCTGTCCGTGGCATCGTAGCAGCCAAAAGGCCGAACCGATTTTGATCTATTAATTGAAAGTTTTTTTTAATAGAATATTCTAATAATTGAAAGAGTATTTTCGGAGTCAGGGCTTTTTTTACATTTTTAGTCGTTTTATCCTTTACAATGACATCAGGCACTTACTATTAAATCTGATCGGTGCTGAAAACCAATATTTTATCGCGATAAACAAGACTTCCTAATTAAAGCCAAAATTAGCAGCTGTCAATTCGATTTTCATAATTGTGTCATTGATTGATTTAAGCGCGCAATAGACTGTCGAAAACAGTTTCGATTTACATTGCTGGTTTTTTCTTGCGATAATAAAAAGCTTACGTACAAACTATGTAATGTACGTCCATTCCTATCGAAATCTGTCAGAGTTCGATGACAGTGTGTAGGAGACATTTTGATCTACAACTTTGTTTGAAACTAGATTTTGCCCGGGGCTTCGCTTCCGTGGAATTTTTGAGATAAAATATAGCCTATAGCAATCTTGGACAGCTTTGTAATGATCGGTAGTTTCGGAGATTATCCGCCTCAAACATTCACAAACGCTTTCCTCTTTATAATAATAGTATAGATTAATGTCTTAGCTTCACTTGTAAATAATGGGGATTGACGCTGTGTAATTGACACAGACTCAGTTGTCAATTATGCAAATGACAGTGTTGTACGATCTTCCAGTTGGGCTGGTTTGGACCTAACGTTCCACTATAGCAAACTGGCGAATTAAAATCTAAAAACCTATCTATATTTCTGTATTGTAGTCTCTAATGATGAGTCCCTTTTATGGTGATGATATTTTCCAGTCAGTAGCTGATATCCTGATAAGGTATCTTATCAGTCCTTATCATCACCCCTGCTGCATGCACGCAATCTTTACCTCCCTCGCTCTCACAGCTAACTATATAATGTGTTTGAGGCAATATAAGAATTGAATGAAATTCATGCTTTCTTCATACTCATGCAAGAGATTGAGAAATAAATAAATATACTCCTTAATTGAATTTAAAATTAAATAACAACTAGGTCCTATGATCTATTCAAGCAATTTGTAGTTAAGTTTCTATTTTTGTAGACTATATGTTGGATGGGATTTTATTTACTGTGTGTCTATCTGTGTGTATAAGCTGATTACGAACGTAACGTAAAATTGTAAAAAGAACTTAGCAAATACACTAAGATTTCGTCTCGGTTTAAGGTTAAAAGAACATGTACAACATATTATTTTAATTAAAGAAAACATGAAATCTTTTAAAGATTCGCGAATTTGTGTAACGTTGTAGACCCAGCCTGAAGGTATTATGAATGAGTAAAACAAAATCTCTTTAGTCAAAGTACCTTGAATAATAAGGGTTTCTTTTACAGCAAGGAGCTAACACGTACCGTATTGTTCGATAAGTCCTCTGGTAATACACCGAATAAAGGGATTTATCTCGAAGACTGTAGTCACGAGAACAATGATGATGTCTGTCACTGGTTAAATGGAAATTACTTTGAAGAAACCATAAAAATAAAACTATTTTATTATGATTTATAATCGACTAGCTGCGCTCCGGGGCTTCGCTCTAAAAAACTTCGGGAATAAATTGTGTAATTAGCAGTGAAAATTGCATCGAAATCCGTTGCGTGTTTGAAAAGAAGAAAGCTTAGAAAAAGACAGACAAAAGGGCGACTTGTTTAATAATACTTTTTTAATACTTAAATGACTGTGTTATCAGATAGAGCCATCTGGTGCCCCACAGCTGGGCAAAGGCCTCAGAATTTGTAGTTGTATGCTCATTTATTATTACAATAAGTACCTTTTTTGATCGAGGTATAATGGACTGTGTTCGACACACAATATTAAATAATCTCGTAATCTCAATTTATCCATCAATAAATGTAATTCAATTGTGATCTGATAGCTCCAAATATTGTGTTGCGTCTCACAAATATCGCTCTCCACAAACACGTCTCACATAATAAAATGATCCCTTACATTGACATGACTGTATTGTATTCGTGTATTTGAGCTCGGCCAATTGTTAGTAAATGACGTCTCTCCGCTCCGAGGTGAGATATCGGTGGATTTCGTGATAGACGGCAATTCGCCGGGACGTTTACTAATACGTAAAGGTGCTGATAAACTCGGCATTCAAATGTGATGGAATAAATCAATATATTTCTTTTTGTAGCAACGCTTTCCAAGTACCTCCGAAATGGGTCACGTGCAATAGTGGCGCAACTTGGGAAAGACCTAAAGTTATGCGACTTGGGACCTTTGTCCTAAGTTAAACCTGATTAGAATATTAAAATAGTAGGCTGTATGCGGTTGTGAGCTTCGCATAGTTTGTCTGGGGCGGTTTGACATTATAGCTGCGTTGGATACGGTGATCAATTTTGTAAAAGAACATTACAAGCCAATCACATGGTCTTATAATCGTTTCACATTCTAAATAAACTTACTAAACTAAAACGGCATGATACCTTAGTAAAACATCTCGAATTTAGAGTACTTTGCGTTTAGCGTAGATAATTGCGTTTTTCTGCGCACGCAAGTTAATTTCAAAGACGACCTATACAACCCACTCTTAATCATTGAATTTTACAAGATATTTGCGAAACTGCTGCTTCTAACACAAGTTCACAACACGACGTCATTCAATCTTAACAGGATAGTTACAGATTTCAAACTTCTCGTTATGGGGTAACTATGTCACTATATTATTTACACGGATACATTACATGTTTCGAAAGGGACGTTCCAGGTGTGAGGTTGGTTTGTACATCGTGGTTTTTTGTATTTAAACAGTCTTCTATTAAAGTCGCTTCATATACAATTATGATGTTCTTATCAGGCTTCATATTTTTTTTATACTAACAAACAGGTAAAACAAGCATGCGGTCCATCTTATGGGAAGTGGTCACCGCAGACTTTGGACGCCCGCAACACCAGAGATGTCACATGTGATTTTGTAGCCAAGGGTCTTTTACGACAGCAATTTAATTACACTGCCTCTCTCATCCTTTAAACCGAAACTCAGGAATAAACTTTTACCTAACTTAATATGTGTACTAGCTGCGCCCCGAGGCTTCGCTTTCGTGACTGATTCGGGATATGAAATATGTTATTTCAGCACCTGCTTTATGTCATTCCCTCTTATATTCTCGAATTAATCAGATTGGGTGGTGATTTTGGTTTTATGTAAGTTATACACTTTACGAATATTATTAGCTAAAGGACGAAAAGTGTGTTGGGAGGTTTGTTTTCTCAATTTTATGTGTGAAGCAACCCTAATACTGTGTACCAAGTTGCAAGCTATTATACTTGTTTAGCATAACCGCTGCAGCATTTGCTAACTATTATTAGATTGAGATTGGGATGTATGACCATTTACAATTGTTGCCGTCTTTTAAATCAATTTGAATTTATAGTTTTAACATGAATTTTCATGTTAAAACTATAAATTCAAATTGATTTGACCCAACCATTTGGTTGGGATCTGGCATAATCGACGTTCATTTTTTTTTCTAATTGTTTTAAAGGTTTAACAGTTATTTCCGCTTTCACAGTAAAGTTTCATCGAACGCATTTATTGGTCGAACTTTTTCGATTGTGAATTAGTTTATTGATATACAAATTTTATTCATAGAACTCATCTATAGAAGTACCTCTAAGAAACAGTAATATAAACACCGGAGTTATACCACGCAGGGATAACTTAAATCTTTCAAAAAAAGATTAAAATCGGTAAAATTAACTGCGATTGCGTGAGAATCGGGCCCCTATAACTGATCCGTCCGAATCGATCCGAATATTTCTAGCTGAAGTCGACTTTTACCAGAAACATTCGAATCGATTCAACGTCGTAATGAGAAGATAATTATGGTTATAATAATGTTTATATTTATGTCAAGTAGCACTTAAAACTGCTATAAAATGAGCGTTATCGTAAACCAAAAATAACTCTCATAATACTCATGTTCGTAGCCGTATGTAATAAACTCTGCTCTAACAAGCTTCAATCAAATTTGGTCCAAATTAGGTAATAATCGTCATTGTAACAATCACCGCTTGCATGGAAGCGGCTAACAGAGGCTAAACGTATTACAGCGCAGATTATGCTCATTCGATCGCATTTTGACTTAAATAAGCCTGAGTAATCATAATTTAGACTTTTTTAACCGACTTCGCAAAAAGGAGGAGGTTCTCAATTCGTTTTTCTTTTTTGTTATGTTTTTTCTTTATGTACCTATGTTACTTGATTATTTTTAATAGTATAGTGGACATAGGAGCATGCGGATTGCCTGATGGAAAACCCCTTTAGTAAATAAGATTTTGGCAAACCCCTTTAGTAAACAAGATTTTTAGTAAAAATGTTTACACCGCTCAGTATTTAAGGCAAAACAGGACTTTTAAATAAAGTCGCAATGTGTCGCACATAATTGTAATTTTTTGACCAAGATCAACGTCATTTTATCCCTTTTCAGCCTCTTCTAAGCATCGAGATACAAAAT
The DNA here is from genome assembly GCF_027563975.2 of Plodia interpunctella. Classification (NCBI taxonomy): domain Eukaryota; kingdom Metazoa; phylum Arthropoda; class Insecta; order Lepidoptera; family Pyralidae; genus Plodia; species Plodia interpunctella. Next base: position 2,515,008 of record NC_071303.1, read on the forward strand.
CACTATTCGATTTATCGATAGAAAGCAATAAAACAAAATATACCATCAATAGGGGAAATCAAACAGGGAATGCCGCCTTTTCTTTTTTTTTATTGGCCATTTTCCAATCTATGTTTTAGTATTGTCTAGCCCACTTCTCACAATATTGGAATGCTTTCTCTCCAGCCAGGATTTTTTCCTTTCATAGGCAAATACTTTGTATTAAGGACAGCCTGTTTTCCATTTCAAGCATTCGTGTCATTTTAATAGCCTCCATTTTATTGGTTTGAATTTATTGTGAGAAAAGAGTTGTGGATTAATTTATTTGGTTTTTTCTCGAAGGTGCGAATATAATAATCATAATGTATTATTCCATAATGGTTCTTCGTTATTTATTCCAAAACTATTGTGAACTTTTCATTCTATTTGCATATCAACATTAACTAATTTGCAAATTCAGTACAAAATTGGATTGTCATCGAATCTAAATGCAACGGTACTCTCCGCCGATATCCAATAGCAAGCCAATGTCCCAACGGTTATGTTAATGCAGTAATAGCCGGCCAGGTAAACAAACTTGTGCAGCTTACAGTGCGAGCCAACATGACATACAAACAGACTTGTCAAACCAAAACGATAGGGATGATACCTGATAAGTTAATTTGTTACCGATCAGGCAAACTGAAATGCGGCCCACCAGATGGTTAACCCTACATGCTACATTAGGGCGTGCGTTGCCTACTTTTTTTAAGCGAATGCAGATAATTTGTTTTTGTGGGGTCCGATCATTACACACACGTCCTCGACCACGCCGCACTCACAATATGTCCTATAAAAATAATTATATTTTTTCGATATGAGCGTGACCTGGCTGGTTGTGTATTGGAATGAGTTCCTAATGGCTGGATGCCCAGTACTTTCAAAGACACCCAAACAATTGTTGTTTTATTATTTCCTTGGAATTCTTAACACAATGAAACCTGGCAAAGCCAGTAAAAAATAAATGATTATAGAGCAAAATATTATAGTGTGCGAAGTTTGAAATCTGTCCTAACTGTTCAGCCAGAACTGTACCGAATTGTGAACTTGCTCCGCTCCACTGGAAGACGAAGTTTCGCAGATATCGTGGACAATTTAATGGTGAGGTTTGAGATGATTCGATCAAGTAGTTACCGTTCTCATTGTTCTTATCAGAGACTGTGACCGTTGTATTCGCATTATAGACGTAGTATACGGTAAATAGGGTAGGGTAACTATTTCACAATAAAAGGAATTTACATAACAAAACATAATATTGAAGGACAAGTTAATGAATTTCATTAACATCTTCTCTGTCGCATCTCTGCATATTTTTGTATTCGGGGCTGTGATGCCGCGAAGCCCGGGCGTAAAACACCGTAAAGATGTATCAACATCTTTTGATTCTACCTGACGTCAATGCGACGTGACGACCTTAGGAATTCTATTGTTGTCTATCAGCTATTTCTTTCTCGCCTTGTACCAAATTCACGTGAATATACGGACTGGTCCTATTCTAGGGCGGAACCACACGCCATAATCATATTACGATGTAGATCTCATCATATACGCAATTAATTTCGAGAAGTTTCGGCTGTCAGCTAGATATATTCAAAACGCGTCCCGGGAGAGAAATGTCGTGTATCAAGCCCGTGAGCTTTTAGGTTATTTAGGTCATAGATTTATCTCTCCAACGTTCTATTCATCCTAGCCAGGTCAAACCCGGGCCTGAAAAGGCTGTTAAAATGACTATACGTATCTGATTAAAAATAGTAATGATTGCTATCTATTTATTCTATGTCTGTCTTGTTTTTACTATGTCTATTGCCAGCTTTACAATTAGTCTTTTTATTTTTTTATCGAGGTCCTAGAATAAAACGTAAATACCGTATTTTGACATTGATAATGACAGTCTCCATAAAAATATTAATTAAAAATGTTAATTATGGCAAATGTTAGTATGCATGCAGTGGTGGCGTCAACGACAACGATATAGGTAATATTGAAGATCGTAGTTATTTAATTATTTGTATAATATTAATTGATTCGACCATAAATTTTTATGTTGAATAGTTTTAAATAGTCTTTGCTGTACTTAGTTTTGCTCGCTTCTAATTTACTGGCTATAATGTTCTAGGGATTTCGTCGCGTTGCACATTCGGGTTAAATGTGTCATTTTGTAGGCTCCACTCTGCCCTTTAGAACTTGGATGTGAAATCCGTCCAAGTGTGTCCGTAGTGTCCATCTGAGCATTCTCACAAAATTTAATCTAAATATTGGATTATTTATGTAAATTAAATAGTTACAGAATTACGTTTGAACTGCAAGTATTTAAGATAAAACCATATGGGAACACTTGAAATGTCTACATTTAGAACATGTGCAATACGCCTCCAATAATATCTGAAACATTAACTTTGCAGTTGTATTGCGTAGGGGTCCTAGGTGAGCGACAAACACGTAATATCAGTGCGACATTACAACCAATAATTTCTAACATGTGGCTTATGTTAGTCGTTATTGTTACTCGTGCACAGCGTGGCGTCGTTTGGTGCAGAGTTTCGTCGTTCACCTAGGAAGCCGGAGTTAGACGAGATCCCGAAGTCCCATCACGGCAGTGTTACAAACATAAACGGCAACTGGTTTAATAAGCTCTCGAGATAATTGGGTTAAAATGCATTGTGTTGCACTCTCTACACAATATCACTATATTGTGTAGTCGAGGAGTGCGTTAGCGAGAGTACAGAGGGGACACATCGTGTGACTGTAATCTATGTAGGTTACAGTTACACGATGTAGTGAAAATATATCCTGTAAACGTTTAGCAAATTATTTTGCGTGTAGAAAAATGTTTCGTTTGAACACGTACATAGTTTACATTACGTAGTTTGTTACATAAGTACGGTTTAAATTAGAAGAAATCAAATAGAATATAAATTAAATAAATAACCATCAACACTACATACTTAATATACTTAAAACAAGTAGCTGCCCGCTGTTTGTCCCTATTTATATCTTTAAAACTATGAAAGGTATTTTGATGCGATTGATTTTTTAAGAGTGATTCGAGAGGAATTTTTATATGTGTACAATACATAATATTGGACCCGTGCGAAAGCGGGGTGGGTAGCTAGTTAGAAATAAATAAACTAAGTGCTTGCGACTGGCCGGAACTGGCGCGAAACCGAGGACACTGGCGTGCTCAAGTGTTGGAGGCCAAGACTCATTCTGAGTCACTGAAAAAGTGCGCAAGTATAGGTAATTAAAGAGTTATCGCACACGGAAATATTTTAACCTTATTTTAATTGAATTATCGGGTACATCGTACTAATATTATAAATGCGAAAGTTGAGGATGTGTTTATGTATTTATATTTTGTTACTTTTTCACGCAAAATTTACTGGACGAATTGTTATGAAATTTGGTACACGGGTAAAATATAACCTGAAATAACACATAGGGTACTTGTTATCCAAAAAATCCCACGAGAGTGAAACCCCGGGGCGTAGTTAGTTTTCTAAACGTTCGTTATTTTATAGTAATAGGTGCAACAGAATGGCGCGTTTTCGGGTACGAGATTAATCGAGTCGGGCGACGAGCCATTATCAGAATTCTAGAACGCCCCACCACAATACATGTTTTCCGTGTCACCCCTTTTGTGGTTGAATTAATTACGCCTGGTTACAATGACAGCCTTAATTTATAAGTGACTAGCTGCGCCTTGAGGCTTCGCTTCCGTGGGAATTTCGGGATAAAAAGTACCATATGTTATTACGGGTTATATTCTACCAGTGTACCCATTTTTATGACAATCCGTCCAGTACAATTCGCATGAACGAGAAACAAACATACACATGTTCCTCACAAACTTTCGCATTTATAATATTAGTAGAATATTATTTAGTGGAATATGTGTTTGTTTTCTATGTACAGTTGAGGGCAGATGAACCCGTCTCATGTGCGAATTTGTTTATTCTGCACCAGGCTGTACAGCCCATCCGAAATAAGCTTAGATTTCAGTTAATTCCAATATAGTTATGTAGTAGTATAATGATCGGGATCATTTGCAAACTCAAATTTAATGTATTTTCATTTATGCAAACATCTGGTTCTATGTTGCAGTTCAATTTCGCGATTTACACACACTACAGTCACTTTGTCGGACACAGGACTGCTATAGCAGTTATAACATAAGCTTTTTTGAGAAAACGGTTCTTTGACAGACGAACGCATAACGATATATAAAACCTTAAAAATGAATCATCTGTCGCTAACTTAATTTTTTCCCGAAAGTTGACTTGAGCTGCACACCGCCATGTTATTCGCGTAATTATTTAAAAAAAAATACTTTCGTTTTTATGTACAGAAGCGCCATCTATAAAGCGCCGTTGATTATCTTGACTTTTTGACCAAATCCTACGAAAATTGCGTACTTTCGGGACGAAAAGTATGATATTAAATTCTGATATGAAGAGACGATCAGCCATTTACCAAATTTCATAATAACTGGCCCAGCCGTTTGGGCGTGAAGAAGTAACAAACATACACACTTTCACCTTTATAATATTAGTGGGATTGGTAAATAAAGTTTGAATAAATAAATATTTACTGAAAGACCACAAGACATCAAGTCGTCTGTATTCGCAAAGTGTACTCGGTGACGGGCCCGTACAGACAAAAGGATGATACTCGTGTCACACGCAGACTCGGAATTTATCTTGCGAGGACCTCGTCGACCTTTACACGAAAACAGCGCTTTGCCCCTCTATTTCATGTTAGCTACGGATTTCTGTCTTATTTACATCAATTCGATATGAATTGATGTTTAATAGTCGTAGTTTCGAACCGTTGGTCTGATTTTGACGAAATTTAAAACGTATGTAGGATCTGTCGATGGAATTTTTAAGTACGTGGGGCATCAAAATCGGTTAAGTCGTTTTTGAAATATTCGCAACTTTTCAGGAGGTCTAAGTTCTTGGCGAACAACTAGTGGTATATTAATTCCATAAAACTTACAATACATTAATTATTAACTCGCGGAAAAATTAGCGGACGGGCCGCGGCTTCGCTCGGGTTTAAACGTAATAAATTATAGATCTAAACCTTCCTCAGGAATCATTATCTATTGGTAAACCGCAACCAAACCGAATGAAAATAGTAGTATTTAAATGAATTTTTGTATTTTGATATTTTTTTTTGTAATTGGTGTAAAATAAGTAGTTTGTTTTATATAAGTATTTTAATTATAATTTAATAGATAGCTTCATGCCAAAGTTCGTGGTATTCGGTCAACTGGAAGCACCAGTTTCTTGAGTGTCTTGATCTGTGCTTTCGACATATTCCTGATCAAATAACCATCTTTTACAATATAAATCTATTTCCTTTTGCAGATTTTATTCAAAGGATTGTCTCCTTATTATTTCCTTAAGTATTTGTTGCACTATGATTTAAATATAGGCACCGAAATGTTATTTTGAAGTAGTTTCCACTCACATCGCTCTCCGTGCCCAGTTCACTGAAAATAATGGCGCTGTGGAAACGTTAAAAATCTACGTGCTAAATCAGGGCATAACTTCCATTATTGAGGCAGTCGGGACTCGGTTCGTGTTTGCTATGCATTGAACTGTCTAGCTTTAAACGTATTGATCCTGTGTTAATAGTTCCGATTCAATGTTGAGTTTGTATGATGACTAGCTTTAGCAACCAATAAGCTCTCATGGGAATTTTGGAATGAAAGTATTGTATATGTTGATCCAGGTCGACTGAGTGATGTTCCACTTTAGCGCTGATTTTCTTTTTTTTTTGGGTCAAAACAAAATTTTATCGAAATCCCTCTTCCAAAAATATATATAATTTACTAGCGGCCCGTCCCGGCTAGGCTCGGGTAAAACCATTATAAATTAACAATTAATTAAAAATATATTAAATAATTCTTAGACGGGTGTCTTCACCATTACACCACCACCGATTTAACTACCTAACCGCGACTCGCAAATAGAAGAATAAATATCAGAGACGAATTTGGAATTATTCGACGTTCTGACTCCCATTTAAGATTCATTTGGTAAGATAACAGTCGTGTTATTTACTTGATCTGGATTTCGGGGACGGGCCTTGAAAATGAACAGACTTCCAGATGCTATCCAGATTAGTAATTGCGAATGCTTAATCGATTTCTAGATATCACGTTTTAGGGTTTCGTACCCTAAGGGTAAAACGGGACCCTATCACAAAGACTCTGCTGTCCGTCTGTATAGTCATTACAAAAATGGGAATATTTTAATAGACCTGGCATAGGTTACATCAAGCGGTTTGAGTAGTAGTTCCTCGTACAGAGCTACTATTCGTTCCATAATTATATTTTCTCGGTCAAACAACTAATTTTATATTTCTATCGGCTTGCCTAATTTGGTAAGTTTATAAACATAAATTTATTTATACCTATGAATCATAGCCAACACAATGAGATAAAAATATGATGCTCTGAATATGGATGGAGTCTGTTGAGTCAACTTCCATTTTAATAATGAATTTCTTCGAAGACCGTTCCCTTGTCTAAAGTATAAAATAGATACTTCCGCCCTCACGTTTCGCACGAAATTCTTTCGCCAATTTTTCTTTTTCGTTTCTTCTCGTCGCTTTTTATTTATTACCAGTAACGTCGACAATGTTCCATCTCAGTTCGAAATTTGAAATTAACGCGATCCTCTAAGTTCAAGTTTGGATGATAGTCTAGACAAATCTGGACGCGTTAGCTTTGATCAAGGAAGGTCATTGACTCGTATATATCTGCTATATAAATACGCCGCGGCTTTGCCTGTATTGAATGTATTAACGCGATGCATTTGCAGGTTATTTTATTTTATAGTTTCCTCTATCAGAGATTTCTGCTTGGGAAACTTCGCGATGCGGATTGTGGAGTTCAGTGAGCCGCAATTTAAGTCCACCTATAGAGGCATTCAATAATTTTGCATGATATTTTTCATCATTCAATGATGAATTTTAATGTATACAATATTTTCTTTTTCAGACATTTAGATCCAGCACGGAGTTTCTTCAGGATGAACTCCGTTACCACACCCGTAAGTACTTAGTATAAGCATTCACATTTAATAGTTCATCTAACTTTTCTTAACAATGTATTTTTTAAATTAATATTATAATGTTGACTAGAAACACATCACAACCAGGTTACAAAATGTAGCTGCCGCCATCTAGCGGAATGTTTATGCATTAAATTATATGTTTGTGCACCAGAAAGGTGCCTGGATTGAGCGTCTCGACGGGAGAGGCTTCGTAATAATTCTAGAAACGTTTAGTAGATGGCGCTGATGTAGCTTTTGTTATGTTTTCGAAACGTTCGAATAGATGGCGCATCCGAACTGCAGTAACTGATTTCCACAGCAACCCTGCCATATTTGGTGTCTGCATCTGGTTCGCCGTTTAAATTTTTACTGAACCCTACCATAGACGTCGCTCGTTGTATGCTAAATACTTATAAGTTCTAAAATTTAAATAAATCAAATAGAGCCGGTCCTCTATGTAAAAATGTAATTAGTTTCAACACAGTTCTTAGTATTACTGTAACAGTTTACTGCAGTATTTTACTTAGGGACGTTAATTGGCATAAGAGCTCCGGGGTGTTGAATAAAAATTCCAACTCACGTAAAAGGTGTCATGCATTCAGGCTTTAATTTAATGCTCTACATGGACTTTGGCGTGTATATTTTTCGTACATTTTCACAAGCCTCCACATTCGGCCGTTACATAAGTGCCGTATTAAAACATTTTGGCACAGGCTAGCACTTTTAAAAATATTTTAAAAGATTGCATATGGCGCCCAACTGGCAGTGTCCATTGTCCGCGGGGTATATTCGGTAAATTTATATAAATCGTTACTGCCCTCATATTGCTCGATATTGGTTCATTAATATACTATATCCGCCCGGCCGCAGAAACAATGGCCTCGGAACGTTCCAGAATTGTTCGAGTGTTAAATTTATAGCGGTTAGAATTTTGAATATTCGTTTCGGGACCGCAGAAACCGTTTCAATTAACAAGTTTCCTTTGTTGGAGATAACTAAAACTAAAGATGCAGTAGATAATAACAGGGGGAAACGCCAGACGGACCGAGTTTGGGCTTCTGATGTAGATGAGGCTCCGAGGATTGAGACGAGGCTTACAGGGAAAGAAGTGGATGGGATCGACCGTTGAACGAAGTGATTTATGTTTGTTAATGATTGAGTCTCCTTTTTGCCTCTTAGAATTATTCACAAATCGCCTGTTAAAGTTAAAAAAAAAACTGATTTGTTATAAAATCTGAGCGGAATATTTTATGAAGTTCTATAAAGGCTCCGGTATTCACTTAGATAGTTAGGGAAGAGTTTGCTACACCCGTGGGTGCAGTCTATGAAAAAGCCCATAACGTGTTCGAATAAAGCGGCGCAGTAAATTCAAGCGCACTCGTGGCGGGCAAGTCTCTCTGCTCCGGATATTCCATGTTACGAATGGCTTTATTAAGACTAAATATTACAATTTCCGAGCAACTATTGCGATGGTTAGAATTGCTAATGTGCCTCCGAAGGAGCCGAGTGAAAAGATGCGATTGCACTGAGCACGCCCACCCTGCCGGCTTTCCTGTTTTATGAGCGGCGAAATTGCAGTTTCACGCCGAGTTGCCAGTTGCCAACTCCTGCATGTTATGCTTTAGACTGATTTAAATACCGCTCCCCACTGTCAGTGGACCGACTGTTAATCATCCCTCGTATTTACAATTCAAATTCTTGTATCGCACTTTATTTAATCTGCGCCTATCAAAAAAGAGTAAATATCTTAGCCATCCACGAGCCGAGATAACTGGAAAAGGGGCTGCGCCTTGCAACCACAAATTACTATGATTTAATATTGCTTAGTTATCTGCGGGTTGGTAATTTGTTAGCGCGGCTCGGGCCGCGTTGGGCGCCATTGTTGCTCCGCCGCCTTTTGTTCATCGCCTACCCCGGCGATACGATCTTGAGTTATTATGATTAGGATTCTTTGCCAAGTGACGCGGACGCGCTAATTCCTTCATTATCGTTTTAGTTCCGCTCACTCGGGAGCGTTTTATAAACCTCTTTATCACTGTCTTCGCGTTCCTCACAAAAACTCGCATCGCCTTATATCCGGGAGATTCTTTTTCATAGTCATCTGTGTCGCAAACGCGCATTAATTCAAAGGGAAGCGTAGGTTTGGAGGTGACCCGCTAGATTAATAAATGTCGCCACCGCTCGTAAAGTCAATGGACTTCATATATCAACCGCCGCGTCACGCCACGCGCTTTCATTTCATATAGTGCTCTCAGACGGATCGATCTTTGTGGCTTTTTCAATTAGTGGATACATTCGATTGTCTTTGTGTTTATAGTGTAATTGCCGGTTTGTTATCCATTCATCTTGACCGGTGTAATGGTTGGCCATCAGGGAAATGAATCGGCTGGCTGTCCGCTCGGCGGAATGAGAGCGCAGTACAAGTGTTCTCCGCGCGAAATTGCTTTCCGTTTTAATGCCCGAGGTATCAGGGGATGCGGCGGCCGCTTGATTGTTTAACCTTTATTATTTTAGGTCACGTATATCAAACAAAAACTTCAACATTTTTCTCCTATCGTGCTTTATGGCAGCACGTTTTTAAAAACGGGGACAAAGGCACGTTTTGATTGTTAACGGTCAACAGCCCATCAAACCAACAGATTAATTGCACACCCATTACAGCATTAGTTGTTAGCATTAATGCTGTAATAGGTGAATTAGGGTAACTTTAGATGCGGTTGATATTACTAATCCATATTATGCTCTTAGATAAGTTAAGTAAGTACACTCCTTCCTAAATTTTATTCCTATGATCTCATTTGAAATTTTCATTTTCAGGGCCTATAACTGAACCTTTGGACTCCTAAATCCTGAAAAGCTTTCCCAAAGAACTTAGAAGACCCTTATATAATATTCTTTATAAATTCTTAGTTTTCTAAGAATTACTTCAACATTACTTTTATTAAATAAAGAAAATAAAAACAGTAATCTAGTTTTTGTTACAAGAGAACATTGGAATGGTTGGCAGTAACTTCGGACTGAACGGTTTGTGGTTGGAACAACGCGAAGATCGTAAATATCTCCACGTTATGGCAGCGGTTAGCGAGGATTGTAGATACTGCAATGCAATGGCATGCGGCGTGCGTGCCACACCCCATTCATTAGTCGGCGAGTGCTTCCGCGCATTTATCAATCCACCTACAACTACCCGCACGTGGCGCTAGATCTTGGATTTCAAAATTGGAATACTTCTAATCAGCTTTGTGACTGGCAAACTTTTTGAAGAATAAACAAAACATGCTTAAATGTGTTCTAAATTTAAAATAGTGTTACGTTATGCAGTTTTTCTTTTTATGTACATATGTTTCGCGTGTGATTATGATAAATAACTGGGACAAGAAAAGATTATTCTAAATTTTCATTTAAACAGTTATAGTAAACAAATAGAGAATAAATAGCACGGAGTTCTTGAAGCTATCAACCCTTCGTCGCTTCTGGGCCAAATCGCCGGGCCGGCCGATCCGGTCTATAAAGTGTGGGTAAAATGATCGGTGGCGTCCGGGAGCGCCACCTGCGCCTTGATCCGGGATTAGCTTGACCGGATGCCGACTATAGATAAAGCGCTAGTTATTAATGTAAGAATTAGAACCGGTTCTTGTTTAATTGGAAAATTTAAATTAATTTTGAAGGCAGCTAGATGAGAAGTTGTATTAATTAAGGTAACAAGAAAATTATTTAAAATCAATTTTACTTCATTGGAAAAATGTGAGCAGTTTGGTAAAAAAAGCTAAGCATAGAGTGTTAAAAACACTTAAGAGACACGTTATCTGAAGTATTTAATTTTTTTTTTCTCTTTTTTGTACCATTTGTTTTCTTTGTACCAATAATCCGTCATCATATTTGAAACGACTGGCAACCCTTTTACCGCTCGACCCGGTAAGTACCGACAATCTGCGGCGACTTCGACCAAATCGAATCGCTAAGATGCGGTGACATCGATAGAAAGAGCTGGAAATACACAATAGTATTTTGTTAGAAAAGGACGGGAAGGTGAAATCAACCGTGTCCCCTTTGATCGACGACGCACGCTGAGGGACTGTGGTTTTGAATGGGCTTTAACAAAAAATAGCAGTAATGTTTATTTTGCTATTCATTTGTGTTAGGGCCGGCAAGTTGTGTAACGGATTTTGGAATGATTGTGTACTTTACTAACCACTTTGTTCGTTTTTGTTACAAGACAAAATCTATCATGCCACCCTTGGCATAGAAAAGATGCGTTTACTAAGGGCAGTTGTATCATGTTTGAACAAACGCCTTGAACAAAATTTTTCACCTTCTTGACAATCGACCGGAACAACTTTGTATTTTACGGTCTCGTTATTTAAGTTTATCGGTACAAAATAAAGATCTATGTAAATTATGGTTAAATTTCCGTTTCGAGCGCCAAAAACACGATAAACAGAACCGTTTGAAAATTGTCAGTACGTACCAATTAGGCTGACCAGGTAATATATCACTTACTATCCCATTTTGGGGGTGGACAGAGATAATTGAATGTTGGGCCGTATTGAATATTCAGCGTTTGACTATTGACGCGATTCTGCCTGGATAGTATCTGCACTTAGGACATGAATACATCATGAGCTGTTACCGGTATAAATCTAGAGGAATGAGATGGAGATATTAATTTGAGGACAGAAGATAGATTAGCATCTTTTACCACCCACGCAATAGTTATTATTACTTCCGAAACAGATTATTTATAAGCAGTGAATTAATTTGAAAATAATGTCGTTCTTGTCGGTGGAGAGGTTGATATATCTGAATATCTTCGGTCATTTTGACATAACTCTTTTCTTTATTTGGTCTATATTTCTACTATTTCCCCTTAAACTGGTTTCTATTTTCCTTTTAATTTGGTTTTCTATATTAATATCCATACTTCCATAGATATAAATACTAAAGTCTGCCTAAGAACTGCTGTCTGATTGTCACGCTTTCACGGCTAAACTGTTGGACAGATTTTGATGAAATTTGGCCAAGTCAATGACCCGGGTTCAAAAATAGGGGAAAGTTACCAAGTTACTAATGCAGAGAAAACATTATTTAAAAACTTCGAGTATAATAAATAAATAAGATGGAAAATTCTGTTACAAAATCTAGGCCACGCCACGCCAGGTCCAGATAATAAAAAAAATGCACTGACGGCAACATCACGGCATATTTTTTGTCATCATATTTAGGAAAATAGTAGTTTTACACCTAACCCACCTGGCAACACCACAGGGGAAAACGAAAGGAATATATATACATATATATATTGGTACAAAATAGATGGCAATTAGTTGTTCTGTAACAACAATACAACAATATACTGAAATTTCAATTTTAAAAATAACTGAAATTATCTATGAAACCATCTTTGAATTAAAATAAGAAGTAAGTCATAATGTATAGTAGTTTCCTGCGTAGCAGTCCGTTTTAGGGTTCCTAAGTAAACAATGAACGCTTGTAAGACCCCATTGAAGTTCAAAATGTACTTCTAGGAAGTCATTTGCTCCCAACTAAATGGTTATAATACGTATCATACAATTATCTCTGTCGGGTTAGGATCAACTCATTTCATATTCAACTGGCGTACATCGTAATGGAATATCGGTGTGAGCGATATTGATCTATGTTTTATTTCCGTAGGTCCAGTGGTCGGACCCACGTCAACCTGCTTGTCCAATTGCATCCCCAGCTAAAATCACAATTGTGTTGCCAGTTTTAAAATAAAATATCAAATAAAGCGGAACGTTTCAAGGGCGTGTAATTTTAGTCACATTGAGACCCCGTTTGATTGGGATTTGGGGTCAGCGTGGGCAGCGTTTTTTTTTTGCTTTAAAGTTGAGGATTTCTAAATACTGTAATTATACTACTAGTACTATTTATAATAAAATTGTCGAACTAGTTACATCAATGTAAATACAATGTGACTAGATGGAAAATACGTATTTTTCCGTATTTTAAAATTTAATGTCGATCGCGAGTCTTAAAAAAAGGATTCTCATGTAAAATTATATATGAGTATTTGACTCACATGTTAATTTTTGTCTACCATGTATGTCCCCGGTGATGTAAATTATAGAGGGAATAACTAACACCACTTTACTGTGTGTAAGAAAAGGCTATGGCAAACGAACGAACATTCATATTTATTGTCAAGAAAGTAGTTGTGTGTGTTCGACCAGTCGAACTCTGATAGGACCACGGGCAATTGGATCTGCCCATGGTATGATAGAACCACAGGTAAAACAAATAGTAGGATTCGGCGATCGGACCAGGGGAAACAAGGTCTATTTCCAAATAATGGCCACGGTAATCAGCTATGATAAATACGACTATAAGAAATATAATAGTTTAATATTTCGCGCTGCCTTTTGTTTAATGTCATCAAAAATAAACGTAACGGCAATAACAAATAAAGAGTATTATGAGAGAGAGACATAAAAATCCAGTCGTGAAACACGATAAATCGTCATGAAACACTGAGTTATATCGCTGAAAATCATATTTTTATGACTATCTGTTTGATTTAGTGAACGAATAATGCGTGGTAATGCCGTAATATGGTTTATTCGGAATGCGGTGATGATAGTCACGCACGATATCACAGATTATATAATAGTTGAGAATAAGCCATGAAAATTTACCGCGTTTTTTGGTATATTTTACGGAGAAATCACTAAAAGTATTTCACACATTTTTCATTCTTCTGGGTCCGGATTTGTTTTTAATATTATATAACTGTTATGAATGTGACACTTTGGATAATAAAATACGTAATATGGGACATCAGAATATTTTAACATCTAACCTTTCTTCTTGAATCACTCCATCTATTTAAAAAACCCGATTCAAAATCAGTTGGGTAGTTTTAAAAAGCACACATAGTGACAGGCAGACAGCGGGAAGCGACTTTGTTTATACTAGTTGGGATAGGAATAGTAGAAATATAGATATTTTTAAATGAACGAATTATTTATTCTAACCTTAAACAGTCCATATCCATTTTTCTCGTACGACATCGTAATGATTTAAGTACGCTCTTAAACACTGGGTATCTCTCAACTCAACTGTACTTAACCATAACGACGTTAATACAGCAAAGTTTGGTGACTACCTATTTGATCTTAATATTAGTATTCAGAAACTAATTAATTTACCATATTATAGGGAGATAATTAAACTACATTGTTGTATGAATACCCTATGACGTGCCTATTAACGATGTGTTACGTGGAAGTGATTTAGTAATAGTTACATATAATAAGTTAAGATTTCCTAGAATTAACATGAGGACTTATACATGATGTGAATTGCCGTAGCTAGATTAAGAAATATATACGAATCCTGTTATTATTATAAATGCGAAAGTTTGTGAGGATATAATATGTGTATGTTTGATTTCTAATTGTTCTTATAAAATCTAATTGTTATGGAATTTGGTACACGGGTAGAATATAATCTGAAATAATACATAGGGTACTTTTTATCCCAAAATTCCCACGGCAGTGAAGCCCCGGGGCACAGCTAGTAATATATAAAATAGATCCCATAGAATAATAAAATTTCTAGAGACCCCTACATAGGATAAGTCCGCGCTTGTACATGTATCTTTCTTGAATAAATTTTATTTTATGAATATACTTATTTTCGTACAATAAAATTATTACAAACAATAAATAACAATTTATACTATAAACATACTAATTAATAGACTTAATCGATATGGTTTACTTGAATTTAAGTAATTCCAATAGAAGTAAAAATATTTTGCAGATTGTCCATCGATATCTTGTACAGCATGTCATACTATTTGCTATCATACGACCTGTTTCGCTACTTTCTGATACTTAAATGTTATAATGTAATCTGGCAGATAAAATTAATAGCTAGATTAATCTACCTGACGTGATTGGCCAGTTAGCCCAATACAACAGTTCTGAAACACAATCGAAATGTTACATATAGACTAACAGATACAACCACAGCAAACTGTGAAACAAGCCCTAAATATTGTATTTTTAACTATTCAGATATGAATTCGCAAATATTGACCATGGCAATACTACGCGGGGTAAATTGACACATCCGCAAAAAGAATTATGTCGGTTGCCGCCACTCGATAGATAAATTTTGTCGAACGCCCAACCGAAGTGGCCCCACTTTGGCCTTATTGAGATATAACTCTCGTCTCCACATAAAATATGACATTTGAAAATTTAGGAGTATTAACTTTCAGGAAGTGCTCGTTGAGTCGATATTTCTAGTTTACAAAGGATGCACTGTATATTATGTAGAAATATTTATGTATATTATGTAGATGTTGTATTTGCAATCGTTAAAAACCCGAAAATGTGCCAGCGTGGTGGGTCATGGCCCATACTCCTTATCCATCGATAAGTATAGTAATGGCTATTGATGATGATGAAGTTTAAAGAGTGATCCTACAGGCAATTAATAACAATAATAATTCACAATTGATTTTGATACAATGTTAATTGAATAATGAAATGCAGTATTTTTTTCTTTCAAACTTTTTTCTTAATTTGTTTGACCAAAATCTCCCTGGGTTTTGTTAGGATTCCACAAATGCAACTAGATAATGAATGCTGTGGTGGGACTTCGAGTAAATATAACGGTAATGACTTATAGCTTAATGGTGGAAAACGGAAAAGCCTTTTGTCAAGGACTTTTTTTATTAGTGGCTCTTTAATTAAAATCTGGCTTTTTAAGTTCTCGGAAAAATAAAATTTAAAATTAAAAACATATAAACTTTAATATTTAACATATATAAATTCCATTCTTCAACATCTTAGTTTTATTTAACAGGCAAGGGACTTCGAGAATCGTAGCCTTGTCGCTGCTAAAACTAAGCTATTTGGTATTCATTGCGCCTTTTGTTCCCAAATGCACGACATTTCCGTATCATATTCATGTAGCGCTCTGCCATGTATTCGGTAATATTTCAGCAAGTTTAAGAGTTTGAATAGTATGTATGTACACGTCTTTATCTAGAAATGTTTAGTCTAATAAATATGTTTCTACCGATGTAATATTAAAGCGACCTTTTTAATACCACTGTAGAAAAGTTATGACAAGATGCCTTATTTAGAAATATTCTTAATATCTTATCATAATTCTAAAATCATCAATTTCTTGAAATATAAGAACAGAATTATTCGCTAGAAATATTATTATTTGTAATAACAAATCCAGGAAGGCTGAGAAAGGGTTTTACATAATATTTTTTCGGTGTTCTTGGAATTATCAGTCAACTAAGCGAGAATTCAAGTATCTTTTAAGATCTAAAATAGCCGAGAACAGATTATGTGGTGAATACTCTGGCTACTAAATCGTCTATTAAATCTTACTAGCTCTATTGAAAGAAGTACTGTTCTCTCACTAACACCTGATCACCGAATGAAGCTGTTGAAATGACACATTTTTGGAAAGACGTGATTTCATTTGACCTGTTCTCGTTGTACCGTCGACACACAAATAAGAATAAAGGTGGGTTACACCATCTACTGTTACGTAGACTGGTGCAACTAGGCTTCCCAATCCTCTCGGAATGCCCGAGAGACTCCGGTAATAATGGTTAACCTTCTGAGCTCCCGGGACGCTAATAATATCTCTACTTTTTTTCTAAAACGAAACTTACTATAAATTAACAAAATCAAATTTTCCGCCTTCGCTCTGCGCCTTGAACTCCACTCCTCTCTCTCCCTCTGGCGTCGTTCGCTATTCTCGTATCGTTACAAATGTTAACAAACTTCGATTTTCATGTGAAACCTTTTTAGAATTTTTTATTAAAAACCGCTCAAATTAGATGCTGCTTGAAAGCAATAAATTAAAAAATATATTTGTTTTCGTAACTCCACCGACCTGCCTCTGATTTGTCAAAATCCTCACGTGTTGGTTCTTTTTGGCAACCCTAGGTGCAACCGACTCTAAAACTAGGAAAAACAGGTGTACGTCCCTAAACTCTCCTGAACCTGACTGACTCCTTTAACACCACGTGTGAAGTGTCTGTTGGCAAAATGTTTTCACGCCCTTTATGAATGACTCCATGGTGCAATTGTAATTCCCTTCTGTTGTTACGCTGTTGTTGTACTTGTTTGGTGTTAATTGCGCCTTTTGTCGTTTGCAGCTGTCTGCTCGGTAGGACACACTAGGAACTCCGGCGTTTTTACACTGTGGTGCAAAAAATATTTATGCAAATTCGCACGTTGCGCTCTTTTTCTTGCATAGTGTAAATCGTTGCTTGAATAATTATGTTGGGTAATTTAACTCATCTTTTAAACTTATTTGTTTATTATTTATATTTCCGTTTTTTCTGTACTTGTATATTCGGGGAAGTTTCGTATAATTTGCTGTTTTCCAACAGGTTTACTTGCAGTGAGCGTATTTGCTCTTGATTTAAGTTGATTTGGTATATAAATAGAAATAGGTAGAAAGTTAATAAGAGTCTCGTTTGTTAAGAGGAACGCCCATCCTTAAATGGTACTTATATAGGAAGGGGAAACAAAAGATAAAGAGTTTGTAGGTTTACAGAAGACATTTTTATAGCCTGTATTTTGTGTCCCACTGCTGGGCAAAGCCTTCCCCTTCTGTATTCCAAAGATAGAACAAGAAAAAGCTAAAATACCAACAGCCTGAACAAGACATTTTATACAAGTTTTTTTTTTTAATATAAATAAGGCAGCTGTAGTTTTTGAATGTAACGTCTATTCAAGATCCCAATCCATAATGCATCAATTATTACTGTAAAGCAATTAGAACGACATTGTTGTATAAATTGCTAGCGGCGGGACGCAATATGCGACTGCAAACCCATCTCTATGTTGGTTTGGCGCCGGGCTTTTTGGGAATAAACTGAGGAAATTTGGCGTTAATGTCTGCGTAGGTATGTATATTACAGTAAATTCCTATCTACACAGTGACTGTATGTATGGCCAGATATTGTCACATTACATACATACAGTATCATGTCTTTGTTTCTTACGGGTTACACGTGATAGACAAAGTCAAGACGAACGGAAGGCCACATTTAGCTGTTCGCCGGGATTTTGAGGCAATTAAGATTGAATGAGATTGATAGGTATCCTATTGCTTATTAGAAGGATCTCCACTTTAAAGCCCTGTCCCTTTAATGACTTAACAATCTGCGCGGGAAGAGATGCAGCTGGCACATTCTATAGTTTTCGATCGCTCCCAGAATAGATGGTTAATTGTCGTAATAATATCATTAAACTTTCTGTCTGTATAAATGTTTGATCTACTATGGATATTTGTTTTCTTTAAGTTTACCCTTCACTTGCGGTAGTGAACACGCAGAAGTTTTAATTGAAATATTAACTTAATTGTTGTAGTTCAGGGGCTGACGGCGGAAATGCCACTGTTACTTGCAATTAAAGTTTTTCCAACTGGACCCACACGCTTGTTACTGGAAACCGAAATCAACTAGTCCTATTTCGTTAATTAAATTTTAAGTGTAAAATGAAATATTCTCTTTTGAACTTTTGTAGTGAAATATAAAATTCAACAATTTGTTTCTAAACTTAACGAAAATATCTCCTAAAAAATTATGATGCCAGCTAACTAATGCTTGCATGTATTTAATTTTTTTTTGCCCACGCACAATTTTCGCCGAAATATGGCAGGTCTACAATACAAGGCACGGCTACGTGCGTGATTTTTGTAATATTTCGTGTACCACGTCCCATTTAAACTACTCCCTGCGCGTAAAACGTTTATATCGGCATACGTTTATTTGAGCGGTACGTTTTCATTTTTGCTTGCACAAATTTAAATTTGGCAGTCTCATAGCACTCTCATTGATCTGGTTTATTTATATTTTTATTCAATAAGCAACCAGTTTAACTCACACACATAAAATAAAACTTTAGGTCTGAACTCGTTCCTAAGCTACTAATAATACTCTCAAGATCTCCTTATTAGTGCCTGCCCACACCGTGCCTCCAGGGTTGAACAGCGGATTTAATGTTTTAATATTTAAAATAGTTTATTTCCACTATAAAAACAGATATTATTATGCATGACAATAGACCTTTTGATATTCGATATATTGGACAAAAATCATTACAATGAGTTTATACAGATGGCACCGCACTATGTTACAAGCCTGTGGTAAAGCCAATTTATGGCAACAAAAAAAATATTCAAGAAGATTTTCGGAGGCTGGACTGGGCTTAAGCTAGGAAAGGTCTGTAGGTCTCCAGGACATTCGCGCACATACAGAAGCTACCTAACTCCATTAATGGCGCACTGTGATTGGTTAGCTGTCGTGCGTCTCACTGTAAATCCACTCGACGGTGAGATGTAAATAGCAAAGACGTACACTGAATTGTGACTCTAAGGACAGACTAGACCCGACCTCAGAGTATATAGTCCCTCGCGTGCAAAACTACTCCCGGCCGGTTTCGTTTAATTAATTGGAAGTTTTCCTTTCATGTAGCAGGTACTCGTGTTAATTGCGCTTTCTGCTTTTTGTCCACTTCCATATAGATTGAGATACAGTCGTCCCACTCAGTCATTATTTTGAATATCCGGCGTGTTACTAATATTTACGTATAAAAGTAGATTGGTATATCGCTTTTTAAACTATCATACTGTGAAAACCGCATTGAAATTCGTATAGTCATTTCAGCAGTAAAATCCTAACAGACACAGGGAATAACACGACGGACACGTACGAGTGTGTGAACTAAAAGCGGGACGTACGTACTACTTTCTATGTATCTCCAATGTTAAAAATTTGTGTCGATTTGAGTAAACAGCTTAACTTTTCAAGACTGGTAACTATTCCTACACATTATAAAACAAACGTCTCTGCCGCATCTGTATGTCTGTTCTCGATAACCTCAACGATTTTTACCAACAGATAGTTTGATTCTTGAGAAAAGTGTAGGTATATTATATATTATGTTTTTAGAAGCCGGACCGGGTCATTAGTTTAGTATAAAATAATTGAAGGCCATAGTGCTGGTAATAACAATTCATAACCTCATAAATTAGGAGGCTATTCTTGAAGTCCACAAACAGCCCGTAGTTCCCCAGGTACTCGTCATTATACCTTTCATCCTGTTCTCGGTTTTCCTTTTCTAGCTACTCACTTGCTTTTATTTTCCACTCCAAGACCGACGGAATTACCGGCGGTTTGTTTCATTCCCTTTTCGGAATGAAGTCATTCATTTTTAGGATTTTTTTTTGTATTTTCCTAACAATGTTTATCTTACATTGGTATGCATGGAACAAACAAACTCAAACGAATAAATAACAATTTAAAAATTATTCAATAAATTAAAGAATATCTTTCAAATTTAGAACCTATTTTTTGCATACAGCCAGTATGCGTTAACGCTGACGCAGGGACACGATGTGAAACTGCCTGCAATGTTGACATACAAGTGTCCATTATCCTGATGAGACGGTTGGTATTCTCGTTACTACATAAAAATGCGCTGTATGTATTCTTATGTTGGCAGTACCACTTCACCCCTCGCTTTGTGTTGCCATGTTTTGTACGCGTAATTGACTTAACACGAACTTTTGTAGTTAATAATCTAGTTAGAAATAATATTCATTTTGTACAAATAATAATGTAAAAATATAAATACAATATTATTATATAATACAATATTAGATTCTTGTATTTTCAGATAGATAATTCCTACTTATTATCTTACAATAGACGTGAAATCAATACTCAATCAGTTGGCCCTTAATTTTCCTGTTGCCTGTGCCAAAGCTGCTAGCTGTAATGAAAAGAAAGTAGCCAACACTCAGAAAGTGCGTAACACTGTTATTCTTGTTCGATTTGTTGTTAGACACGATTTCTTTACGGGAAATAAGTAACCTTATTACCGGCGGCTTGTGAACGCTGGGAGGAAGTTATGTAGGAATATAGCAACACCAAAGTTAGCTACAATTGCAGGAAAATAGTCAAGTAAATTAAAATACAAATCTCATACTTGATAGTGACGAAAATTGGAAACTGTGAAAAGCCTTTGTCTTTGGAAGTTCTTTTGTCAAATTCATTCAACAGCAGCGACGCCCTCTCCGGACTAGTTAATTTTATCCTATTCTGTAAAATTAATAGGTCATTTGAAGTACATTTAAAGTAATAAAACTAAATACATTTATAATCAAAATAGCTCCATTTTTACAGGGTATAAATTTTATGTTTAACACAAAATTTCGCTTCTATTCTATATACCGTTTCCCAATTTCATAACCGACATTAAATAAAATGGAAGCCTAAATGTTAAAATGCAATACCATTTTTAATCGCAGTGTTGATTTAAAACACGATATTCAACGAATATAGTTCATGATATATGCACGTTTTATAGCTCGGTTTATTGTAAATCCAGCAAGCTTTGGTCACGTGATGCATGCGGCTAAGTGTTCTCTGTTTATTTACCGCCATTTACATAACGCGAGACGAACTTAGATCTAAAAATAAAGAAAAACGTATTATTTTTGTCTCTGGACATTTCAAGGAGCGATGCTTGACATCCTTCAAATTTCTTAATATGATGCTGTACATATTATTGTTTTATAAAAACGAAAAAAAAAGGAAGTAAAAAGATCAAATCGTCGAACTTCACACATTCTTCTATTTCAGGAATAGTCAAATAGATTTGCCCCTTTCTAAATCTAAAAATTAGAGTGCGATGGACTCTAAATGTCTACATATAGTATATAATTAACCATTCTAAAAATGTTTAAGTTCAGACGCCCTAAATAACCTTTAGCCTAGCTTCACCTTCTAAAACATAAAGGCAGGTAGGTCAGGTGCTTTAGTAAATTCGAGTGTTATAATCTTGATCGACCATACTAGTTATAAATGTGAAAGATTTTTTATTCTTCTTTCACGTCAAAGTGAAGCGTGGTGTTGTGAAAAATCACCATTAGTTGTGAGCTGGAGAGTGTCATAGATTTTGTCGTGGGCGGGGACGCTGGCTTCAACTAGTTATTTATAAATAATTCGCGATTCCGTAATTAGAACGTGGTATAATTATAATACATTGTTTCTGGTGTGCTGAGCTCTGCTCGGTCACTCGCAAAGGCCGGTCACACATGACTCTTGAGGCGGGAAATTAAGGGTACGACCGCTTTCACAAGTGAAGCGATTCCAATGGCTAATCGATTGGGTTAAGATAACCTGAACTATTTTGAATAACTTTACAGTTGAGAGATCTCGAAGGATCGTAGCAAGCGGAACCTGTTAGACATGTGAATAATGACGTCATGTATGTATGTCATTTCATTTTCCTACGCCTTATACATTTAATATTGTTCAGCTGCAAGTACTGGAGATCCCAAGAAAAGCACGGTTTGGACTCCGTCACAATTAGCTCTCTCATGTATGTCAGTTTTCATTGACCAAAAAATTTTTTTCCGATGATAGAAAACATTTTAACACCGTACAATAACCGACTTGTACTCGTGTAAGTCATGTTCGTATTTCACTTAACCCTTTAAACATCATAGACGCCTTTACCCGTCGGAAATAATCATGAAACGCCAACGACTTCTTAAGTTGTAAGCTTTCCTAACGTATTCTGCCATTTAAGATATATGACACCTAAAAGTGTCACGGCGTTCAAAGGATTCTCATACCAGAGTTAACACACTCGATATGTAGAAGAGACTGCTTTGCTACTACATATATTAGACCACAGTATCGCTTCAGCTTATAACCAAAGCAGCGCCCTTACCCTTGATCAGCTCCATCATTAGCGAGCGGCGTGATCGTGACACCCACTCGTGCGGTCACAGTCATAGGTGACACGCTCTACCCTCATTTGTAGATAACTTGATTTTGCTTTGGCTCCCGTACTGGCTGGACATATCTCTCTCTCTCTCTCTCTCTCGTTTTCCCGGTTCCTTCCGTAGCCGTTGGGCGTCGGATCCCAGGGTCCGCTTAACTTTATCATCTTCCTTCGCACGGTCGTCGGCATCCCTAGTTGTCAGACCATTTGCACGCATATCGTTTAAGAAGCCAGCACTTTTTGGGTTTACCTCTTTTTATCAGCTTAAATTTTGTATCCAATTATCTCCCTGTTCTGTTTGCGATATAAATAATTTTGCATATATTTTTTTATTCAAATGTAAAAGTATTTTAATATTTCTG
The DNA here is from genome assembly GCF_027563975.2 of Plodia interpunctella. Classification (NCBI taxonomy): domain Eukaryota; kingdom Metazoa; phylum Arthropoda; class Insecta; order Lepidoptera; family Pyralidae; genus Plodia; species Plodia interpunctella. The sequence continues at coordinate 2,538,279 of NC_071303.1, forward strand.
TGTCTGTTACTTTGCATACTAACAACATATTAGCGCCATTGCACTGGCACTTCTAACTTGTAAATTATAATTAACTTTTGTATATGGTAGCGCAGGAATTCCTTTATACATGTAATGTTTTGTAAAGTCATTCTTTTTGTACCAAATTTTGTTTTAATCAACTTAATTTTCCTGCAATTATCTTTAATTGTACGAGGGCTGCTATTTATGTATCCGGAACTGGCCAATAATTCTAGAATATTTAAAAAGTAATTACAACATTTGAAAATAGAACTCTTCGGCTAGAGAATAAATATTTTTCATGTCCCTGTCATTTGTTTTTTTCAATTGGCGCCAATTTTGAAAATAGCTTGTCTTCATTGCCATGGATTTAACTCGTGAACATTTTCGCGCGATGATTTATTATGATTTTCGGCGTGGATTAACTCAAAAACAGTGCATCGAACAACTGATTTTAACTTTTGGAGATGAAGCACCATCGAAAACCACTGTGTATTATTGGTTTAAGGAATTTCAACGTGGACGGTCTATGCTCACGGATGAAATTAAGGAGGGTCGTCCTAAATCGGTAGTGGTACAATAAAATATTGATGCTGTGCGACAATTAGTAATGCAAGATCGTCATGTTACATACCGCGAGATAGAGGCGTCTCTGGGCATTAGTATGACGAGTATACACGCGATATTACACGAACATTTAATTGTTAAAAAAATTTGTTCGCGTTGGATTCCGCACAACTTGAGCGTAGATCAAAAACAGGCTCGTGTCGACTGGTGTAAGAAAATGATAAAAAAATACAACCGTGGCACGTCAAAAGCTGTTTATAATATCTACACAGGTGACGAAACCTGGATCTATGCTTATGACCCTGAAACTAAACAGCAGTCAACGGTGTGGGTCTTTCAAGATGAACCGAATCCAACAAAAGTTGTTCGTGCGAGAAGCACTTTAAAGCAAATGGTCGCTTGTTTTTTTGGTATCAACGGACATGTAGCTACAGTGCCACTAGAGAATAGTAGGACGGTTAATTCTGAATGGTACACCACCATTTGTTTGCCAGAAGTCTTTGAAAAAATACGAAAGAACAACCCACAACGCAGAATCATACTTCATCACGACAATGCTAGCTGCCACAAGTCGGCTGAAACAAATAATTTTTTGGAGGGTCAAAAGATTGAATTGACGGGTCATCTGCCGTACAGCCCCGACCTGGCACCCAATGATTTTTATTTATTTCCAAACATTAAAAATAAATTACGTGGTCAACGTTTTTCGAGCCGCGAAGAGGCCGTTGATGCGTTCAAAACACACGTTTTGGACATACCTCAATCAGAATGGAAAAAGTGCTTTGAAAATTGGTTTCATCGTATGCAGAAGTGCATAGATCATCGCGGAGAATACTTCGAGAAACAATAAAACCATATGTAATAATATATGTTTGTTTAATTTTGTTATTCCGGATACATAAATAGCAGCCTATGTAGTTGTTTATTATTCATCGTAATTACCTTTAGTCACACTAAATATTTCTTTTTCTGATCGCGTTTATTATTCAACAGCAAATTAAATAATATTACTAATATTATTTTTTTAGATATGTCGAAGGTGATAAGTATGTACCAAAAATAATATTGTAACCTTACAATATTCTTAATCATATCTTGGTGGTTACCTAACCATGACTTGTTTTATACGTCAGTCCACACACACACACACCATTTATTTAGCAGAAGGGATTTTAACTTAACTTTAGTTTTGAAGCGGTGTTAATCCAGAGGATGCCAAAAGGTCCTACGGTTGAATACTACTTGTGCCACATGAGTTTATATACCAATCTGACTCATAGCACAACTTGTTTCTGATGAATAAAAACATCCCAGGAAACATGCACACTTGTTGACAATTTAGTTCAATAGATGTTGTTATTTATCACTAGATAAATGGTCGTAGGTATTCGGAAAAGTCATATCCCTAGGCGACTTGAATAAAATCTGATCTGACACTAATCCTAGCAATAACACACTCGATAAGAATTAAAGAAATCAACGTTGATCCTATTTGATCACCAAACATATAACGAACTCCGTGGCCTAATGGTCATCACGCCGGACTGCTACACTGGAGGTCCCGGGTTCGATCCCCGGTCAGGTCAACATGGAAAATGATCTTTTTCAGATTGACCTGGGTCTTGGATGTTTATCTATATATATGTATATCTATGTATATGTTATAGAATATAGTATCGTTGGTTTAGTATCGCATAACACAAGTTTCGAACTTACTATGGGGCTAAATCAATCTGTGTTATTTGTATACCCTATATATATACCCTATAGTAACCCTATATATATTTATAACAATTTGGCTTGTCAGAACACAAGTTAATTCGCTTTTGGCGGACAATCTAAATAATGTCTCATAATTGCCGGCGACACGCAACTTTCGTTAATTATTCCGTTCTTGGTGACCAGGCTCATCGAATAATGTAATGCAGGAAAAGATATTGTCAAAAAAAAAAGACAAAACTAAAATAAAGACGACTTCATGTAGCTCAAACCACTTGTAATTTTCATGCCCCATTATTGTCATTTGGGGGCATGATTTTTGTAAAATAGCAGCATTTTGTAGCCTATGTTTTAACGCGATTTTTAACTACATATATACCAAATTTCGTCAAAATCGGTCAAGCGGTTTAGCCGTGAACGCGGAGCAGACAGACAAGAGAGACTTTCGTATTTATAAGTATGGCTATGGATACGGGAATTCTTGGTGACACCCTCAATATCTGCTTTGAAGTAGTTTGTAGATTATAGTCTAAGTAAACTCAGATTTAACAATCACATCAAAGAGCACTTTGGTTGTTGGCGCAACAACTTTGGTGACTGCTCATCAAAGCCATACTGTTATCTATCAAGGTCCAAGTGCTCGTGTTTACGTGTCAAACCGGCATGTAATCCATACTAATATTATAAAGAGATTTGTATTTTTGTTTGTAATGACGAATCTCTGAGAAGAATGAAATTTGGCACGGAGATAGACGATACCTTCCTTCCTAGTACTTTTTTTTATTATGGTATTACCCGAGCGAAGCCGGGGTTCGCCGCTAGTCTTGTGTACATGTCAAACCGGCTTCAGAATAGGTGTAACAATTTTGGTGCATTATTAATCGATTCTCATCTAAGCGATGTCGCAGATCTTCTCCGGCCATAGAGCGACGCCGACAATAGACACTTTCCTACTTTTTTGTCTCCACTTTGCACCGTTTTTGGTATTCTTATTTATTTATTCAAAACAAAATACAGTTATAAACATTATAGCACCTAAAACCATGTAATGGTTTGTCTAGGCGCTGCACATTCGCATTAATGTACAAAAAATAACACTTAATATAACCATAGATGATGAAACATCTACTAAATTAAAACAATTTGTGCGGAACGACCCATTCGGATTAGCAATAGTAAAGTATTTACGTTTGCAACATTACAAATAAAAATGGAATGCAGGTAGAATGACTGCGCGTCAGTCGTCGCCCGCTATCACCGTGCCGGGTTATTTGCGCACAAATAAGTGAAAGTACAAATCCACAGTAACATAACATCTTATTAATTATGAAATCCGCACACTCATATTGATAATTAGTAGTCGTTGAGTTAGTATCCCATAACACAAGTCTCGAACTAACTTTGGGGCTAACTCAATCTGTGTGATTTGTCCTAATATATTTATTTATTTAATTTTGGTGTATAATTTTTATTTTCAAATGGAATAATATTATGGAAGTATGGATTTCAAAGGCTTGGGTATTATTATTTAATGAAAAAAGTACCAAAAATTAATTAATTAATAATAATAAAAAAATTAAATTAATTATAACGACCTATTGCTGACTACAGGTATCAACTTTTTAAATAACTTTGTTTTTCAATTTCCTCCGCTGACGAAAGTTCGTAAAGCTCTAATGGCGGCGGTTACGGGCTTCCGTTTCGTTCTAGTTCACAGCCGATACAGACCGGATATGCGTTATCCACTTGAGTGGCTTAATTGTGAACACTAGTAGATACTAACAAGTCTCTATATTTTTTCGGAAATGCTAGTAGTTTGTAGCATCGAGGATACTTTTTCGTATTACTTTTAATAAACGTGGAAATGTTGGCGGTTTGTAGCAAAAAATACACTATTTTCTACAACTATAATATAACGTATAATCGAACGTGAAAATTCGTGAGAAAATTTGTTACATTTTAAAAAGTAGTGGAGGAATTTACTTACATTTTAGTACATGATTCATCTTAGTTCAGCATGTCGAGGCTCTGTCTCACCATGAACGATAGTGACGATTACGACGTACAAAACAATGCGCACTGTAGTGATTTGTGACTCCCGAAAGGTCCATTACTACAAGACGTACAATCACACAATGCAATGACACTGATCTCTATAACTAGAGCACTGGACTGAAAACATCTTATAGAAAAGCAAATTGTTACTTTATCGAAAACTAGCTTTTGCCTGCGGTTTCGTCTGCGTCTATGTAAATTGTCAACTTCCTACGACGCCTGTCAATGTAAACCAGAAAATAACGGACCCGCAACGTGTTGCGTCGTCGCAATTGGGCCTAGCTCAAAGTCTAATCGAACTACATAACTCTTCTAGTAATTTACAGCTATCAGAGGTCTGTGCCTAAAACAGACAACGGCAATGAATATTAGAGACCATTCAAGATTATTGCTGGCTTTATTACAAGGTGGATTGACCCACCCACTAGTGGGTTGACCACCCACCGCTGGATTACCACCCACCGTAAACAAGCTTATCGCGCCCGACTGACATTTAATGTCAAACCACGTCACATGACGGTCGTTATGTAAGCACACATGATAATGATGTAAAGACGAATTATCATCCCCAGGGATGCCTTAAGCCAGCTTAAGGCTGGACAATTTTGTACTAAGACTTCTTTGACAGCTAGTAGATCCTTTAATATGGAAGAACAAAATACTTTTGTCCCTTTTTGGCTGTCATGGATTTTTTCTATACTGGTCAGGGAGTAAAAGAGAAACATAGAATGTGCCAACATATCTTCCTATATGCTATAAACTGAAGTTTCTTCTCATAGTCTAGTAAACTATCACTATTGAATATCAATTCTATCACAAATCCCGCAGTACAGGTAAACGTGACTATCGAATTTCGTAACCCTTAACTCTGTCTACCCCGTAAGGGATAAGACGCGATACTGTATCATATGGATGTCTTTGTACATATTGCTCTATTTTGTCATATAAATCTGCCGCGGAAAAGCTGGCGTTTTAAAATAACACCTGGTACAATCATACAATGAATTCGTGACTTGGTTTAAATTACCACACAAACAAACCACGTTTCATATTATTTGCATAATTTTTATATAATCTGTGACAAACATTGTAGATTAAAGACAGAGATTGCGAAGTTTTGGCGACGGACACCACATTGACCCCTTATAATCTCCGTTTTAATTAAATTTCACCAATCGAAGAGTAAAGTTGGATAACTCTTAATTAAAATCGTGGTGAGTGGACTGTGACTGTGAGGAACTGTTTCTTTTTATTTTACTTTAAAATGTTTCGTCAATTTCAATTGAATTTTCGAGATGAAGCTAATTTGTATGTACTAAAATTCGAATTCATTAGAATACAAGAAGTTCATGATGTTTTTCTGCCGACCCCAAGTTTTCATGTCCAGCCGTTGACATACACACGAATACCGATGAAAATTGTCCTTAGAATAACTTGAATGGTCATTTCATTTTGTACTTTTGAATTTGTTGAAAATTACAAAAAAATGTTGAAACTTACAAATGGAAGATCGAAGATATACCTCGACAAAGATTCATTTATTAAGAAATTTATACAAACGAGTTGAGGGACAAATTAAAATCACTGCTCTAACATGTTAGTAATGCTTTGCGGTTAACATTTTACTTTTCGACTCTTCAGACATCCAATCCAAAGCCCCGAAAATTTGAGAGTGGGTAGGTATTTTAAATTGTCTGGTAGGCCCTGGATTCCGCCATTAAAGAGAGTGCGTTCGAAGGTACACAATAGGGAGAATACGGGTCTGTCACTTTGTTAAAAGGTCCAACGGTCACCGGATTTCTAAAGTCGAAAGTGATTACAAACCAAGTCTCATTTGAATTAAAGGTAGACATTGTTATAATCTTTACAATTTAAACACACATGCTTTTAATCAGAGAGATTTCTCCCTTCAAGAATTCATTTATCAATTCATTTCTGTAAAACAATTTTGCATCGCTATTCATTCGCTTCGCTTAAACTAATAGGCCTGTGTATATTATCCTTCTGCCGGGGATGCCTTCAATTTAGTACGTTATTTATCTCCGTTCAAGTCAAAATACCTCCAATTAGTATCTGTTCGATTCTTTATATTTTCTTCTTCTATGCTATATTCTTGTACCAGCTTTATTATTTTTGATTTACCTTATTATAAACAGTTGTTCTGCACTCTCTATTTCTCGAAGACTTCTCCAGCAACGGGAATATGAATAAGCACCGCACGGATGGGTGCCCTTGCATTAATCATTTGTAGCTGTTTTGATGTGCCTTCTAATGTGAGAAGTAATCCTTTATGCACTGCAGCTTATGGCTTAAAAATATACAATTTTTATGAGCGAGTATGTAGGTAAGCAATTCTAAATCCAATTTTACTCATAAAATAGTACTTGTCGCTATTAAACACACATGTTTCATCTCTCTTGCCGGGTGCAGTAGTGGCTGTGACTTTATGACCGGCCGCCTGCCTGCCGTCGACTTTTTTAGGATTGCTTCATTATATCTTTAATATATTATAAAAAGCTGTTCTTATTTATTTATTTGTGCATGAGATATGGGATGTTTAGACATGAATTTTGACGAAGCAGAAGTCGCCATCTATTTTCTTACAATATGAAAAGTGTTGCAGTTGTCAGATATGCATTGTTTATCGAGAGGGCATTGCCATTTCGAGAAACTAAAAGATAATATAGAGGTGCATCATTTCCAATTTAGCAAAGTGAAGAGGCGTCTTCTAAAACAATGTTTCCACTCAACACTCTGATTAAATTAAGAAGCATCCTAACATCAGACTTCATGAACAATCTATAACTCCGTTGCACTTTAAAAGCGCTATATTTTACTGCCTCGAAATTGTTCTCTATTTCTTAGTGAGCGAAGGAACCATGAATCTTTCCTCGTAAGCAGAGGAAATTGCTTGCTAAAAGTAGTTGGATTTATAGTGTATTTGTAGTGTACATCTACACTTCGGGAGATTAGACTTTACGCGCGATCAGCGTTGAATTATGATGTGTGGTTCCCGCCTTAGTATAGGACCATTTCATATTCTCCAGTAGATGTTTAAGGCGACTACGGCATCACAAGTCTTGACTGCTTATGATAGGCAAAACCAACGTTTGCAAAATAGGTTGACGTAAGGCAGGCGGCCGGTGATAAAATCACAGACATATCTTCAAAATTTCTTTTTTATTCGGACCGGCGTTAGGAGCGAGAGCGAAAGAAAGAGAGAGAGAGAGCGATGAATGATATAACCTCAAAATATTTCAAAATTGATTCTAACGGCTGCTGTTGACCTTGTCTCAAGTTGTAGATGGCGAGATTGGAAAATGGCTTTGATGTAAATTTACATTTAAGAAACTCTTCAATTTGTTTGGTGATTGTGATAATAATTACCGCTAGTCGCCAAGGTGTGCGGGTTGTTTTACCTGCTACCTGCTTGCTAAACAGTCGAGGTATCTGAGATTATGTATTTTTATTCCAAAAATTATTCGAATATAGCCAAGTCGAAAACTAAGAAGAATAAGCCATTATTTATTCGAATTCTTAAAATTCCTCGAGTTTCAAAGCCAAAATCTTTTCCAGACAAATATATTTCCCATAGCCAAAAAACTTTTCTGGACATATATAGTGTTCTTATCGATTAACAAATGGAGGTAACAGGTATTTATCACAACAAAGTTAACAAATATACAAGTCCAAGTAGGAAACGACCGTTACATACGTTATGTGTCAACCCGCGCGACTCGTATATGTCTCCGTGGTTCGAGAACTTGTTTAATTATGTAAATGGCAACACTAAAATATAGACCCGATTCGCTGGGATGCCCTCGGATTTCGGCGAGTCTCAGATATGAGAATTTCGGAATTAAATCGCTTTTATTGTTAACTAGTTGTTCGCCGCGAACTTAGACTTCACGAAAACAATATATATATTTTTTTTAATTATGAATATTTCAAAAACAGCTTAACCGATTTTGTTGCCCCACGAACTTAAAAATTCTATTGGCACATCCTAAATACCTTTTCAATTTCATCAAAATCGGACCAACGGTTCGAAAGATATCGCGTTACAAATACATACATAAAAAAATGTATTTTTGCCGCAAATTGATTTGTAGGAGAAAGCAGTTGAATCCAAGTTAAAATATTTAATTCAAGTTTGAATGTAAGAAACAGATAGGGAATTGCGAAAATATTATATAATGCAAGTGTTAATAGTAAGCCCTTCTGATATGATATGAACGAATACGTTTAAATTAGATTGTTAAATTAGTGGTCGTTCCGAAATACCAGTAGGCCGTAGCCTTTAGAAATGAAATATAATTTAATTTTGTCTAATGTCTTTCAAAATATAAATTAACATTTAAATAGCCATATAACATTTAACATATAACATTTCAATTGTATAAAGTTAACTAACTCGCCCTGAAGACTGCTACGAAACGTCGGTTTGCCCTAGAATAGGCAAATACCTCTCCATTTCCTTCCATGGATATCGTAGGAGGCGAGTAAGACACAGCATTAACAGCTAAAAGACAAAATTCCTAAAGAGAGTTGACGTCAAAGAGCCGGTCAGTTGTAAAATCATAGCTAATTGAATCTTCAAATTTTATTTTTTTACACGAACCCTGGGCTTCAGGGCGTCACAGCCCTGAATGTAACCGACCGATTTAATAACAAGTGAGTAATGAAAGCTTGTGAAAGCATCAATAAAAATGAAATGGGTCTATTGTTCTAATCTACATAATAAACACTACAGTCCATTAAATTTGTGATTCCATTAAGTAAATGAACGAATGGCACTTGACTTAATTCGAGTCATAACTCGGATATAGATTACCTGTGGTTCAACGTACGCCGTGTCCAGTGTGACTGGACCTTAATAAAATTGGATATAAACATGCTGACTTAATTGTTTGAACATTTTAAACTAGCATTTGCCTACGGGTTCATTCACGTTACCCACTGGATCAGAATATTTCTTTTTAATTTGCAAGACAAGTATTCAGGCTACGACGGTGCAAGCCACTTAGCGTCGGTTGGACTTAATTAATTTTTGACACGAATCCAATGTTTAAGCCCGGCCCTGTAATTTGTTTGATCAATTTGTATGGCCGTCAGGGCTGGAGTGTGTACACACTTTTTGTACGTATGTAATGACAGGTGGGCCGGGACTTTTAAGTGGAGAATTTGAATTATTAATTTTAACGTCAGTAATGAGAACTATTTTCTATAGTTACGGTTGAGTTAACGTAAACTTCTAGGACGTAAATTTTAACATTTTGTAAAAATTTCGTCTAATAGGCGCGCAGCGGCTGCGGCGCGAATGTTAAAGTTAATGTCAAAGTTGACTGGTGCAACGCTCCCTTGTGAGTAAACGAATTTATAGAATCATAGTATTATTAAAACAATTAAAAGTTTTTATTAACTAAAATAGTGCATTTTTAAGTTTTCCGTACATGAAATATATGCTATAAGCTTTCACATCACGTCGCTTATATAAAATAGTCGGTCTCTAGGTCCGGCAGTGCTCAGTTTAATAAAAAAATAGAAAAATTAATATCCAGTGACATGTTTAGAAGTAAAACTGGCCAAGTGAGAATCGGAGTTGCGCACTAAGTGTTCCGTATCCATTTAAAAAAATTACGTTTGTTGTATAAGAGTTTAAATATTTATTTTAATCTCATTTAGTATTCGTTGTTATATCGGCAATATACTCGTACATACATCAGCTGTGAATTAGTGAGGATGTGTGTATGTGCATTACCACGTTGAATAGAGTACTGTGTCTTTTAAAAAGCAAGGAGACAATAGTGTTAGATGAACTTGTAGGTGCAAAGAAAGACGACTTTTCCTACAAAGTTTTGTTAGACTACGTGCTCCCTCTGAAGTGTCGTCTACTGTTGTTTTTTAGCGAAACTGTTTTCGGCTAAACACCTGCTAAACGGTTTAAAGTTAGGAATAGAAAACAGACACGTTGGTTGAACAGTAAAGCCGTGTGTACTTTTTGTATGGAATTGTAATGGGTGCGTCTGCGCAGCGTGCCTTAAACAAAAAGCGCATACGCACGTTATATGCAAAGAAAATGTAAGAATTAAAAAGATTTTTGCCAGTTAGTTGCCAGATAGATTTTTTTAAAACAAATTGTGGAATTAATCTTAACAACGTTGAAAGACTTCTTTCTTACCTATGTAAGTACCTTAGCTTTCAGACCAAATAGGTACGTACCTAAATTAAAAAATAACTTCCAAAGTTCAACCCACTTCTTATGCAGGGGGTTAAAAATGGAGAACAATAATGTCAGAGTCTAATTAATATTTCGCAGCCAGTGTCGCTGACTATAAAGCCTAGTGTACGATTGTGGTGTTTTGCGGCGACCACTTGCCGTGACATGCGCCCGCCCTTTCCTAATAAACTTTTTGTCGTCCATTTGCCCCTAGTACTGAGACTTGTAGACATTTTCTTGTTACGTTTGCTGGCCAAACTTCGATCTGTACTTTATCTCTCTTATCTAAGCATATTCCCGGTTTCTTCCTTAGCCAGTGAGCTGAGCGTCGAAGCCCAGGGTTCGTTTTCCTACTTTTTCATTTCCATTTCGCACGATCGGTAATTTACCACCGGGGATCGAATCTGTTTGATCATTAAGCTACAAATGTCGTCAAAAGACTTTATCCTTACCTATAAGCAAATACAGGATATACCTAGGAGAGGATAGGTTTTTAATATGTGGCATATAAAAAATAATTAAAAAAATGCCTTTAAAGCAATGATAAAATCATTCAAAGTGAAACGATAAATGAGAGAGGTCACAAATGTAACGCTAAGCGAGATATCTTAAAGATTAATTATGATTATCTCATCAATATTCACATTAGGTGAGCTAAGAGGCGAGTAGAGAAGCGAGTCACTGGCGACATCATTTTTTAAGTCGGATCATGTTCTAAATCCAAAGGGAATACAGACTTCATTAGGCGGTCGGTTATAACATCACAGCCGAATCATCAAAGTATATAGATTTATGTTTTACGCTAACTCCGGATTTTGTTGCGTCACAGCCCCAAATGCATCCTAAAACACGCGAAGAGTCAACGTATCCCAGAAGTCATCTTCTTATAAAATAAAATATTCGTATGTCCAGCAAATGGTTTCTTGTATTAGTTTTGCCCACAGTTTAATTCGGGAAAATTATGCCATATATATTTCAGGAATTAAAAAATAACAATGTACATATAGCTGTCATTCACTTTGCCATTAAACTCGACCAATTTAAAATTAGTTTTTAATGACTAACAATCATTAAATTTAACGAACCGTCCCGTCAAATTGGACACTCGATACCAATAGAAGAAGATCTTTACAAAAGTAATTAATATAATCACAGTTTTATTAGTGTTTTCGAAGTGTAAGGGCGGAGATACAGACGCAAGTAACAAGGGCAAGTGCATGGCATGTGCAACGTTCTTTGACATTGACATGCTAGCTACTTGCTTGTGTCAACAGAGACATGCGCATGTAGTTGGCATGAAAGTGTGCAAGCTGTTGGCGAGTGAAATTCTGCCATAAATAAAAAATCTTAGCGTGAGTTTGCACCGTCAGATTTGACGTTGGTTTTTTTTTATTCAATAGCTAATTTTTATGCGGTGGTTTTTAGATATATAATAAATAAATAAATAAATAAATATATTAGGACAAATCACACAGATTGAGCTAGCCCCAAAGTAAGTTCGAGACTTGTGTTATGGGATACTAACTCAACGATACTATATTTTATAAATAGATACATATATAAATAAACATCCAAGACCCGGGCCAATCAGAAAAATATAATTTTCCATCATGACCCGACCGGGGATCGAACCCGGGACCTCTCGGTTCAGTGGCAAGAACTTTACCACTGCGCCACCGAGGTCGTCAAAAGATATGTTCAATCAAAATCGATTTAGCCGTTCAAAAGTTGTAGCGAAATTAATCTAACCGCCGGTTAAAGGGCGGCGCGTCGCTGACGTTTATACATAAGTTTGTTAGATTAATTTCACTACAACTTTTGAACGGCATAATCGATTTGACGACCTCGATGGCGCAGTGGTAAAGTGCTTGCCTCTGAACCGAGAGGTCCCGGGTTCGATCCCCGGTCGGGTCATGATGGAAAATGATCTTTTTCTGATTGGCCCGGGTCTTGGATGTTTATTTATATATATTTGTTATAAAATATAGTATCGTTGAGTTAGTATCCCATAACACAAGTCTCGAACTTACTTTGGGGCTAGCTCAATCTGTGTGATTTGTCCTAATATATTTATTTATTTGATTAAACATATCTAGAAACCACCGCATAAAAATTAGCTATTGAATAAAAAAAACCTGAATCAAATCGGTACACCCGTTGATGAGCTACGGTGCCACGTACACAGACAGACACACTTACCGATCAAACACCTCTCTTTTTGCGTCGGGGTTAAAAATGGCGTGCGTTTTCTTCCGCATCGTTAGTAGGGCACGCAGTCTTCAATTTAATTTATTTTATTATTTATTTGTATATATATAAATAAAAGCAGGATTTACACATCACCAGCGTTTCCTCGGCCCCGTGGTATGATTACGCCTCCTCTTCATTTATCATTCGGTGATTTATGAATCAGCTGGGCGCAACGCCACAACTAAATATGAAGTGTACGGAAGTGAAACTACATATTTGACGACCTCGATGGCGCAGTGGTAAAGTTCTTGCCACTGAACCGAGAGGTCCCGGGTTCGATCCCGGTGGGGTCATGATGGAAAATGATCTTTTTCTGATTGGCCCGGATATAGAATATAGTATCGTAAGTTTCTTTATCTTTTATGGTTTCTTTATTTCGTGTACGCATTGTTTTTGGGCTGAAAAAAGCGCTACAAACGTAGTTGAGGGTTAAACCTTTATGTGCATGTGTATATGTAAAAAGTATTTCAACAACAAAAGAATACTCTAAATCAAGTTATTGTAAATTTGTTATTTTAATATATAAAAAAAACTTAATAATAATAACAATTTTCATTGAAACATATTTTAAATATGAATGCTTGCATTTTTTAATTTATAATATTATTGGCATTTTTAAATGCAGGTTGTAGTAACACATCTTAAGTTAATATTGTTAACATTTTAAGTTGTGCAATTAATATAAATAAATAAACTACACGTCAAAATCATTATTAAATTTAATTCTTACGTCGAATATTCGGCTATAGTCGTAAGTTAATATCACAATTCGTGACTAGAGCAGCAAGCGTCGGGCTACGTGGCTGCGGTGACAAACAGTTGCGGAGGTAGCCGGATATTCCCAATTTCCGAGTTCCGTCCTGTCACCTCCTGGATTTATGTCACCCTAGCATAGAGATGTATGACGTAGACCTGTTGGTCTTTCGAATTTGGAATGCCGCGCGTCGCGTGCGTATTGATTTGACACTGGCTGGATGTAATGTTATATTATGAAATTTAAATTTCGAACTTTTCCTTTTTTTAATTCAGATTTAAAGAAAAGCCTTGTTTGTCTTATAATAAATAACTTGTCAAGCATGCAGCAAGTCAACAGCATGTCACGTATTTTTCGGCGGAATTTTAGTGTATTGTGTGAAAAAAAAAAACTAATTTAGTCGCGATTTTTTCGCTGTGCAATCTACTGAAAAAGTAAACAGTTAAAAAAAGTACAACAAACATGTTTGCGATCACTTCACTTACCTTCATTTTTAAAGTGCACTTCGACCATCAAACAATGTTGTGTATTGTTTGCAGTGCATTGAAAATTCTTTACAAAAATATTTTTCGTATTGAATTTGGAGCCCATAAGGGTCCAATTCTTAAGGATTATTTTATGAAAATCGAATATACAATATACTATGTTACAATTTGGTGCATTACGATTGTCAAAAGCGCTACATTTCAAACATCTGAAAGCTATTTTTGATAAAATAATATTTTTCAAGTCAAAGACAAGTAGAGGTGTATGAGAAGACAATAAAATACAATAAAATAAGAATACATACAATTTAGTGCACATTGTCATTTAGTGCACCTGTCTTTTTATTGAAGTATATTCTTTAAATACAATATATTAGCAGCTTACAAATGAATTCTGTAATTTCTAATTTATAAAATTATAATCAGCGAAAATGACTGTCAACGAGAGTGAACTGTAAAAACACAATCCATCGCTATCATATATCAAATATCAACGTGTCTGTACATCCAGCTCCATTATATATTCTCCCGTGCACCTCCTACGTCGCGCTGGCATACAATATGCATATGTTCAGTATATTGTGATTTACACAGGGCACGAGATGGATGTCGCGCTACTCACATAAATTCTTAGAGCCGAACTCGACAGAAGCTGTGATATGCTGTACTAACTGAATCTAGGTTTCGAACAAGCGATAGCATCGTTTGTCAAAAGATAAGAAATTAAAAAAATAATAGATCCACAATCCTAAATAATGTTTAAGTTACGTTAATGTTTTATACAAATACCATGATTTTTTTCATCTATCCATATATTATAATGTGAGGTCTTACGGATTTCTACGGAGTACTAGGTTTTGTCCGTGCATTTTCTTTGAAAATATCAAGTCATAAAACTAATCTGTTTGAGTATTTTTTTAATGAGATATATTAAATATTTGTCGAGTAATAATCCATTGGTCTTCGTGACTTAAATTGTAAATAAAATTCTCGGCCCGCCCGGTAGTTGATAAATTTTTATTTTGGTGAGTTAACGAAGGTCCTTATTTTATTAGAAATACCAGTGAAAAAATTACTTTGTAAAGACAATGCTTTCAAAGATACTTATTAGAATATTACATAAAAATTACATATTTTTTGCATTAGTCCAAACGCTCCATACTAAATGACATTAAACGTGACGTCACGTTGGAGTAATATCGTTGGGAAAAACTATGTTTGTTCGGCAGCTACCTTAATATTGCGTTTATGGTGATGACTTCGTAATAAAAGTTTTAGTTCTTTTATGATGGTTAGGTTTATTTTTATAATTTTATAATTTTTGAAAATGGATTTTCCAACCAACTTTAAACCTTCGTATAATGATCCAGCTCCATTGTTAGATATTGATTATCACAATGATCTTTATATATGACAAACAAAATTGTATTGGATGTCCGAAATTTAGCTTTGTTTAACACAACACAGCATAGCAGAGCACTAGTCGAGTTCGGCCCATACGTTTTGCAAAACGCGCCCCGTGGCGTAATGTCGAGATTAATTGGACAGGTGTCCAGTTTGATCCGGTTAAACAAAGGTTTTGATGTGCAAGGGATAATGTTGGCGCGTAAGCGAAAACATATTTTTTTAATGTGATTTTCTAAAATGCCAGTTTGTTTGTTCGCAAAAGGGCGTGCGGATTTTTAACGCTGCAATTTTTTTACGTAGTCTGGTTATGTTATGCTGTTCTATTTGGTTCTGAAATGGAAGGAAATACACTGACAAAAGCTAGTCTTCAATTTCTGAATAGCATTTCAAAACCAAATGTGTCTTACGTTTGAAGTTAGTCAATATAAATTTCATTTGCATACTAAATGTAATCAACAAGACAACAAAGTATTATGATTGTACTCAAAAAGATAAAATAAGGGATATTTAATATGACGAATATAAAATTCACTATGAAAACACACAACGCGTGCGGTCTAATGGTTTGCATTCATTATGAGACCACACAATTTTTTTCTATAAAATAATATACACAGATAACAAAATATCTAAAAGTTCATATGGACAGACAAATTCTTATTAAGATATATTCTGTGATAAAAAAACATTTAATCAAATCGGAAGAAATTTAAAGAGTAAAGAGATATTGTGTAACCACAATAATTAAAGCGAATAAACTTGGTACGTAAGTAAATTAAAACTAATTAAAAATATTCAGAGACCAAGACATCGGTCGTCACAGCTCAAAACTTTTATGAAAGGAAAATTGTCAGCTGCTTATAAAATGTAATCTTTAGGGAAGAAAACGTATGCTTTCAGACGCTTTTCGGACTGGCCTCTTATTTGTTTTGAGCCCTCTTAAAGCTGACAAGGAATTGCAAGTTTTCTTTCATCTTATTAAAGACTTCGCGTTTATTGAAATGTAATGACGACACTGTCTTTAGAGACTGCATTAAACAATTTATGTATGTAACTAAACTATACCTTGTTTTAGTAATTTATTTTAAAAAGGTGGACAATGTTGATATAATTTTATTAAAATATCCACTTTTAAAATCAATGTTTATACATGAATTACGTAATTTATGATTTATAATAAGGTGAAATAACATTATCTTAGTATCTGCCAGGGGCCGGATTCTCACGCAATCGAAGTTCATATCATCAATTTTTTTCGAAAGTTTTAAGCAAATTTACAATGGGAAAAATCGATCGACTGATGCATTCAATTAAACTCTTTCAATTGTGATTTTTCGTAAGTCAAGAAACTGTGTTAAACCTTCTAAAAAAATTGGTGAAATGGACTGCATAAGAATCGAGCCCCAGGGGATCGTATAGGAAGCTAGTGGTTCTTCATTAGATGGGTTATTATCTTGAGCTCCTCCTTGCTTCGGAAGGCACGTTAGGCCGTCGGCCCCGACTGTGTTGGATGTCATAAAATAAATAAATATATTAGAACAAATCACACAGATTGAGCTAGCCCCAAAGTAAGTTCGAGACTTGGATACTAACTCAACGGTACTATATTTAATAACAAATACATATATACCCGGGCCAATCAGAAAAAGATCATTTTCCATCATGACCCAACCGGGGACCGAACCCGGGACCTCTGGGTTCAGTGGCAAGAACTTTACCACGGCGCCACCGAGGTCATCATTGTTAGATCATGACTTGCTTATCCATCCATAAGGAGGCCCATTACCCGGATTACCGGGTTTGTACCGGGATACAAAAATGGCTGACGACGATGATGTACTGTTGTAGTATCTATATATGTAAGTTATCATTGTTAAGCGCAACTCGTGCTTGAACAAATTCAATTTGACATTCTCTCAACCAGCTAGAATACTTTCTTAAGTGGAATTAACGATTTTTCGTCCGTCCTTTGTTTCTTTTGGTATAATTGAAAGTAAACATCTGACTGAGCAAACATGAAGGCACAACATCAAAGTATCATCACGAAAGTAATTCTCAAAATGTTTTCTACTTTAATAATATATTATTTTTTCTTTAATTTTTGCAATGATATTTTATTTAATATTAATTAGAATACACGACGACATTAACATACATTGTGATGTACTTATATCCAAATTATGTGTTTTGTATTCTAATGAATATTAAATAAAATACATATGTTTGACATATTATTGAAATGCGGCGTTCAATTTTATTAGACCGTTAAAACTAGACTATTTGGTTAAACTATGTAGTTTAGTATGTTATACGATCTATTCCCGTGTCACACCAGTGTGACAGTGTTGGCACCCATATTGATGACGATCTCCGTGGAGTAGTGCACGCCCGTCCGCTATCTGGAGGTCCTGGGTTCGATCCTCACCGCGGACAAAAATTTATACATGTGGTCTCGGATATTTGTCTGCGGCTCTGTGTGTGTTTTACCCGTTTCGTGTCCAACAGACCCGTGGTTTTAATGCGTAGTTTGGGTGTTTTTTTTTTAATATTTTTGTACCTACGTGTTATATTTAAATTTCCAACTTGAAATTACGAATTCAAATATTTCATAGTCTTCATGACGGGCTCAGAATCTCTTTCAAGTAAAAGTTTGCAGCATTCTTATTGTAATGAATTCTCGTTGCTTTACGGCTTAAACTTATTGTTGAGCTAGTCAACTTTCGAGTTTCGCTAATTATGTTTCGTGTCTTCAAATTTCGCGGTTCGCCGTCTGTCTGTAATTAATAGTATTAAAAATGGTTTCTAGAATGTCTCAAAAAGTTACACACTCGCCGAAATCGAATTAATGACCATTGTGTAGTTTGTACGAAAACTCTTATTTCTCGCAATAAAAAACCAGCAATATATGCTGAACATAGCATATCCATATAATATATGAGATCTTATGAATTTATCGGTGTATACAATGTATAAGTACACAAGATAGTAGTTAAATGGGCCTTAACTAATATACACTAGGTTTTATGCTATCGTAACTACTATTATAAATGCGAAAATAAGTTTGTTGGTTACCTCTTCCTACTCAACCAATCTTCTTGAAATTTTGCATACTTGTAGTTTGGGAAAGAACATAGGGTACTTTTCATCCCGGAAAATTAACGCGGGCGAAGCCGCGGGCAAAAGCTAGTAAGTTGTAACTAAATCAGCAATCGTTACAAATGTTGCAGTGCGTATGACAATGTCGCGGTAATATGTTAAATTAGACATATACTTAATATATTTGTATTTAGTTATCAGAAAGACGCTTTGACAGAAACATTCGAAATTGAACATTAATTGCTTAACGACAGTAAGGCTTAAGCTCTTTACAAATTGACAAACAATAGTTACTTAGTTTTATTACTTACCAATCGTAATGCGAGTAATTGTAATTTATTATGACAGAAACTTGTGCTATATTTATGTGTTTGTAAACAAAAAGCTACCTAAAGTAGACACGTATATACGACAAAGACAAAGATTATTAATTTGCAAAAACATGAGTTTACATTTTTTTACAATGTGTTGTTAAAAGAAAAACTTAATCCTACATGTTTCACCGTCCACAGGTATGCAAATTTAAATGGAGAGCAGGCTATCATCCCACAAAACAAAATCGAATAAATTTGCTTGATGTGAAATACATCAAGTTATCGATTCTAATAAGTAATCGATTCTAAAAATAGAACCCATTGTAGATTATTATTGCACTCGTACGTGATGGTTATTGTACAGTTTTTCGACCAAAATAGTAGTCTTGTTATATAAATGTCAATAATTACATGCTTCATTATAACAGCGACATTGAAGCGGTGGTGGTGTAATGGTTAAGATGCCCGCCTGTGGATCGAAAGGTCCCAGGTTCGAATCGTACTCGTGCCACTTGAGTTTGTATACCAATCTGACTCATGTATAGTAGTTTTCATCGCCCACCACTTGCTTCCTGTGAAGGAAAACGTCGTGTGGAAACCTGCACACTGGTTGATTATTAACTTGTGTGTGAAATGGAGAAGGCAATGGCAAACCACTCCATTACTAAGGCCAAGAAAGTTGTTGTGTGTGTTTAATTCCACGTAATGACCACGACCCTCAGCCGTGAGGAATACGACTCTGAAGAACATTATAACAGACGACAGATAGAAAGACTTTGTAAGCTAAATTTAGTAATTTTTGTGCAAAATGATAATAAAACATAAATTCTTATAATGAGTAACTAGCAAAATAAAGCATAAAAGGTTTGTATTTTCAAAAATAGAGAGAGATCTATAATGTACTAGTTTTTGCCCACAACTCCGTATGTGAGTAAAAATCCGTTTCCCGTAGGAACTTCAGGATATCCCATCTTAGTGTTCCCCTACACTGTCCTAGGAACCTAGGTATACACCAAATTTCAGCTTTCTTAGCCCAGTAGTTTCGGCTGTGCGTTGTCTGTCAGTCAGTCACTCAGTAACGCAAGAGTTATATATAGAAGATAGAGCGAGTATATTCTCTAATCTGGTAAAGTACCCATTGACTTAGGTATAGTCGCACGCACAGCGGTAACTGCTGATGGTAGAAACGTGAAATTTGGACAGATGTTTATTTTCATAATGTGAACGCCCACTAAAAAGGGATTTTGTAAATTTTAACCCTAAAGGGGTGATTAGGGGTTGAAAGTTTGTATTGAAATATCTTTACATCGGCACCGATTTTTATAAAAATCGAGACGAGGTACGAATTGCCAATGGATGCGGTGAGCGAGATGAAGTGCATGGGAGAATGAAGACAACTAGTGATTCGATTCGAATCTAGTCAATAGGTACGTATATCTAGTCAAGAGCTATTTTTGTTATTTGAATTTATTAATTCCAACACCAAAGAACCTATAAACCAATCAGCTTTTTATGGCCAGTAGTTAAGGCTGCGTGTTGTCTTTTAGCAGCTACAAAATAGATATAATATTTACGATTTGGTACCGTGGAAGCACAGGTTGTTTTTATTAAAATGCTTGCTCCTTAGTTTCCCCATAAAAATGTGTGATATTTTTATGTAAGTTATTTCCCTGTTTCCATTACTGTCAATTAGTGTGATTGGTGGCAAATCGAGTTGTAATGTTACCTGGTGATAACCCAAATGGTGGGTTACTACTCGTATCAGCCATCGCAATTAGCGGAGGACTTTCTTACTTCTTGTCACTTTTAAAATAGTTAAAACAAAACTAATATTGCGTAACACCACAATTTGTGACACTTTGTATATTATTTTTTTTTATATTTATAGAAATATGTTTAAAATTAAACGCAGATTTTTAAGTTGGTTTTTAAAAATCCACAATCATTTTTCAATAACGCATGACTTGGCATCTTCTGCAAAGGTTAATTCTAAATGGTTGCGCCGGTTCAATGGCGATATATGTAGGACTGTATGCTTTGCAAATTGCTAATTAGAAAAATAAAGGACGAACTGCCTGGAGGCTATATGGACAAAAGGAGCAGGCAGCTCGTGGATAAGGAACCACCAACCTTTGCTGAGATGCCTTCACAAATAGGTCGGCCGGCAGCGTGCTATCGGGCTTGGTCCGCTGAAGAAGATCCAATTTGCTCTCCAGGCCGATGCTGGAAGTAAACTACAACGCACAAAGTCCACGGTGGTTGTATGGAAGAGTTTATGCACATTCACGGGGTGGTACAAGTGTAATTTCACCAATTTTCGCGGACCGCGCGCGCGACATAACGAATTTTTTGCACACACATTTTTGAAGCGTACGACTAGCGGCGATGATTTCCGAATTGCTTGGTATTGTCTTCTCGCTTCGAAGGAGACAACTAATAGGAACAGGAAATGTGGGAACAGCCAATCAGCAACTTACAATTCAAATAAGACCGAGACGTATGGCGCCAAATTCAAAGTACCAAATTGGCGTAACCACTAAAGGTTATTCACTGTTTGACCACAAGGACATGACCACGCGTGTGTTTAGTTGGTTGAAATTTTTCTTGCATTCACCGTGATACCATACTATAGTTTACAGTCACCTAAACGACAAGACATTTATGTCATGATCGCTGATGTGGTCGTCGATGATGCCGCCGTCATTTATACAAAATGGCGGCTGGCTTTGCGTTTCTCAAAATGGTCAAAAAAGTGCTCGCATCGCGTTGTACAGAATAAATGTAATACGAGCGCTCTTTCTGAACTCTGTGCAACGCACCCTAAAATTTATCGATGTAAAATTATAATTTTAATTTTTCAAAATTATAACATTTCAAATCTTAATTAAAATAACTGGGACTATCATTTTTTTAGATTAATCAGCTGCTAATCGCAGTGAGTAGCGTTTAGCTGAGCTGTAGCCTATTTGTGCACTGTGCCACACAAATGCATGTTAGTTTTATTATATGGTTAGTGTAGTTAGTTTTTTTAATATTATTATTATGTAAATTGTGTGTTACAGTAGAACAAATAAATAATTTATATATCTATCTTTCGTCGACGAACATTTATTTGTTGCACTTTTAATTCATCCTATTATATATTCCCTATATCCTCTGTCAAATTAGTCTACGATTCCGATTTCAGCTAAATTCAGATCATGTTTGAAAACTCATGCGGCATGCATACACGTTGGAGCAGACTTCGTAAGTGGCTGATTTAAATTTATAATTTATAGCCGTCTCCGCCCGCTGTTATTTCAGCGGTATCCATAATCGCAATATATTCCTTTGGATTTAATCGAGTCGGAAAATATCGAATGCGAAACTGTCTTTGACTTGCGATTACGCTGATCGAATTGGCTCACCCAAATTCTGTGTTATCGGGAATTATTTATAGTATTTTTTTTTCGTGAATTTATGTTTTGAATAATAATAATCTTCATTTCTTCTCTTAGATATAAATTACACATGTTGTAGACAAGAAGTTAGTTGAACCATTCGGTTACAAAAATAATGATCTATGTGAATGTGTGAATGACGGGTACTAGGCAAACCTGTATGACAGAATGCCAGCCTCTCCAGCTTGTATTGTATACAGTGCCTTAAGACAAGTAACTTATATAATAATATGTAAATATATATTCATCTATACATATAATAAAACTATAAGTGGCCTATGTCTGTTTGTGCTAAATCTGGTAAGTATAGGTTTCATCGCGATACGTTGCTTAGAACCCGAGATATTGACAATACTACGTTACAAGAGGACGCACGATATTACGCAGGCGAAGCCGCGGACATAAGTTAGTATGTAATAAAATAATAGTAGAAAAATTAAGACTTTTATGTAATGTCTATACATTACATAGCCAGGCAAAGCCTGGTGTTATACCTACGCTTTACCTATACATTATATACAACTCTTAAATATTTCTACTCAAATTCATATGATTTTAGAGATATGTACAAAAATAGTGTGTTTTAGAGATATGTACAATAAATATATCTATATATCAAGTTACATTTCAGAACAGACGAAAAGATTTCCAAATGGTTATACGTATTATTTATATTCATTGGAGGATCACCAATATTTTCTTTATGTGCAAACTCCTGAAGATCAACATTGTAACCAATTGATAACCAGTTTCTATTTGTTTTTGAAATTTCTGTTAATCCAGAACAAAACGTCCACTTTCGGTATCAGAGTTTGGATTGATCTTCAAATATTTACATAAGTAAAATATTTATATAAATTGAAATCGCTTTTCACAAATGTCATTTTACCAATACTAAGTAACTATAGATTTTGATACAGTTTTCACTGTTGCATAGGAAATTTCATGAGAAAGACTTATACACCAACGCTTTTCATATGTTATTTTTAAATGTACCCACCCAATATATATTCCCCCCCCCCCTATTTTTTCATTACAAAGGCAAAATTGCTCTAATATTTGCCTTAATAATATAAAAATGAAAGTTATTTTTAGATAGTTCAAATAATGTAAAATGAAAATTATTTTTAGATAGTTCAAATTAATCGTGAATTGATAAAAAAAGGCAATTGAAATCCTCCAATCAAATCAACAGATGCTTTAGACAAGCCGATCAATCATTCTTTCCATCTTTTTTTTATATTCTAAATTCGAATGAAGTGAAAAATTCAATCACTTTGTTTGAAGAATGCTCAATTTCCAGCTCGTTTCTTGAAAAACTATAATATTGAATACTTAAAAAGGAAACCTTTATACTTAAATTTCTACAATATTACATTTTAAATAATAAAAAATATATTCATTTCTATTTACTATAATTTACTTAAACGAGGCCAGCGACAGAGCGATCACCGTAGCCACATACTGATCCAGCCGTTTGAATAACCATTCTGATTCGACAAGATCGTAAGATTTTGACTATTAATCTCTTTAGTTTCAAATAAGTAATCCCTCGTAAGTTATCGATTCAGGCCGAGCTTCCTCGCTTATGACATCGTCGCGATCGGTGGCCTAAAGATGAATGGCTCTTGTTTATCGGCTATGTTTTATTTTAGGTCATGCCCTTTATTGCCGTAATAATGTAGGCCACGGGACATTCCACTTTCGATGTGTGAAAAAGGATGTAAGATATTATGCGAGCCGAACAAATAGATATTTTCAAAAATCAACCCCAAAATAACTTATAATAGGGGGTGAAATTTTTTTTATGAAAGTCGTGTTTGTTCCGCTTTCGCAGAGAAATTCACGCGGGCGAAGCCGCGACCGAAAGCTAATAGATAATAAAATATATAACTAAGCAATACTGTTAACTTATATAACATATAACTGAAAATAGCGGCCCAAAGCGGCGAGGGTTTCCGTATGCTGACCTCCAAACTTCAATTCGAAGATGGCGCCCCATGATGATGATAACTAAGCACATCAGAATTTTAGCGACAAGCTACAATTATCTAGCACGTACTTAAACGACAAGAAATGTCAAAGCACGCTTCCACAATGGACTACATTGCTCAATTTCACGGCAGCGATAAAGCGCTTTAAAATGGCCACACAATTTCCATCAGCATAATTTTCCGCAAACAGAGGTTAAATCAACAACGTATTTCAACAAAATATGGAGACTCCAGATCTGTAATTTCTAACTCGGCTCGACATCTACCTTTCATTTAATTTCCAGTGTTGATAGGTGACTTATATGTACGATCATTTCCATCGACCACTGTCTGTTTTTTTATGCAAAATATCGTGATGAGAAACCTGGACACTGATTGACGGTTCAGTTCTCGTTCAGTTGTAAAATAAATTTGATGGTAGGTATTTACTACGCTATCTGCAGCATATTAGATAGATATACTCACTATTGGTAAATAATTATTTATTTGTCCAAATTGCCATTGAAACAGCAGGCCAATGGAGTTCAGAAGCCAACGATTTTATTGGTAAGATTGACGTCGTTTGCGGAAGTGTGGTTTCGACAACCACTCCCATTGGTTCCTGGTCCAAAGGATATCCTTTGCCGTTCAGAGAGGGAACGCGGTGAGCGTAATGAACACTTGAACACTTTTGAAACGGTCACTATGCGAGGTTTCATTTTTGAATAATTTTAAGTTTTTCTATTCTCTTTTTTTCTGAGTAAATAAATAATTTTAAACTCTATTAGAAAGACTACTATTACCCGTCCATTGGTGGCTAATATAGTTCAAGTTACAGTTCTCAGATATCGTTACTTTTCAATATTGCTGATTTATGAAAAGTATAGCCAATGATACAACGCTCCGCAAAAAATAGATAACGCACGTGCAACTTGCGAATTAGCTATTTTACGCCCAAATCCAATTTCTTTTTCCATTAATTCTTGCCGCTACAAATATATCTTGGACGCCTGTTCTCCGCGTAAATTAAAATGATTTTTTTTCTATAAGACCAAGATGATAAATGTACCTTTTGGACAAAATAAATTACGTAAGTCTAATCAACTCGAGAAAACTTAATCTATTATGTGAACGACCCTACTTAATGAACCCATTCATTGTTGATTAATTTCTTATAAAACAATGTCATCGAGTCTATAACAAGCTTCATACTGTAATTGTTATTATATAGAACGCCATATTTTGTTATTTTTATTACGCTACTTTTTGTTCTAACAGTTTGTAATTATTATATTCGTCGAATCTAAAGTTTTGAGCGAAATATTTTTACGAAACCTTTTCTCAAATGTGAAATTGCTTCCAACACTGTTTACTTAATAATAATTACGTCTACTAATGGAAGAATAAAGCCGCAACACACTTAATTACAGTGACCAAATTGTGTTCCATAAATAAATAAAAAGTAACATGTAAGTTGGTCGATAAAGCTTGTACCACGTGGTTCGTGTCTCGAACACCAACACGAACGCCATGTTTAAAGCGAGAACTGTAGACGTATTAATTAGTAATTAGCAAAATACTACAATTTAAGTGGTATATTGCGATAAATAAATATAATATTTCAATTAAAGAGATAAATAAATGTAATAATTGCGACATTGAGTATAATAAAATATGACGGACGGCTTCTGTCGAATGAAAGAAGACGTCGGATTAAAGGCATCGAACTAGAAACAATAAGTGCCTGTTTATGAATAAATAAAAATCTTTATTTGTTTATGAATAAATAAAAATGTTTATTTATTAATAGGTACACTCTTAACGACTCGCAATACGAATCACTACATTCAAATTGACTCGGAGATTCATCGCCAATCGAGCCACCCAGGTACGATCTTGGTGTTTTATCGGTCTAGGAAATTACCGGTAAATTTGCGGCAAATACCGAGACACCGGTAACTATCGCTATTTACACCTTAGGGTTCGTCCACACTGAGCGTTTTGACGCTGAAAACCAGCACTTACCGCTGCTCTTTATAAAATACACTTATATACTTGCAATAGATTTTTAATTACTTTTGTCTTAAAATTCAAATACATGCAACAAAAATTTATTTTAATTTTATTTTATATTATGTCATATTTATCGTTATGAAAGCACACTGATTGGCAGTTTTAGTTCACTTGTGTATATGCGATTACTTGCCACTAAACGCGGTAGGTAGACGTAATAAGCCATGTTAGATGCCTTTAGGCGACTTGAATAAAATTTTCCACCAGTTTTAGCAATTAACACATACTCGAAAAGAAAGAAATAAAGTTATCGTTGCTCATAATAGTTTTTCGGGTTGCAGAGTTCTTATTTTTTTGTTTCGCTTATGCAATAATAGGGTTTGTTGCAACGAAGAATTCAGTATAATTTTCGTTATTGCAAATGCACATACTATTTAACGTATTTATTTTAAGCAGCGGTCTAAACGCGTGGTGTGAATCCTACTTTATAGTTTTAAAGCCAGCTAGGATTTTGTATCTTTTAGTTTGCATTTAATTTATTGTTGGTTTACTTAAACCTTTCAATGTGAGGATGTTGTTAAGCTTCATGTTTATATATATTATATATTTATTCACAACAATAAAAACAATATATACAATACCAGCGGCCCGTCCCTGCTTCGCACGTGTAATAACATATTAAATTATACACCCTTCCTCTGGAACCACATTATCTATTGGTGAACATCGTATGGGATTTTCATGCCTCAGTTTTATTAGAGTTTATCGCGGACAGACAGACGCGCCAGTGGAAGAATAAACTTGAGTTTTTCTTAGCATTGTTATCCATCTTTTAATTATTTAATTGAACAACACATTCAACTAATATTATTTTTATGTATCGTTAATTAGTAATGCCCGAGTACAAGTATGGTACTAAAAGTATGAAGAAATTTTAAACTCCGTGTGTAAAAACCAATCCAAATGAAACATATTGCTCTGAAGTTTTAGTTTTGCAGCTAACTACAAAAATGCTGGTATATTGATATCAGCTAATTCATTAATTTGAATGATATGAAAGTCTCTATAAATATTAGTAAAACTCTGGTACTAACTACTCTATCTGGCGTCCTTGGTTAGCGATGGAAAACTGCACGACGCGATGCGTGTGCGTTGTCCAGCCACCGATTAGGCGATAATAATGGCAAAACTTTTTTATGCTTGGCATCCTTACGCAGAAGAATGAGAAAGATTGCAAGCAAACGGTGATTTTTATCCTAATATTGCTAGATTCGAGAAGACAGTTGATATATGAGAACCAATAGACTAATCTCAGGCTCTCAACATAAAAAATCACAAGGTCATTACAATCTATCGTGCACAGAGCAACGTTACACCGGCGTCCCACAGTATAATGTGAACACAGAGTAATACGGAAATTTACCGAGAATTCACCAATTTGGGAAGTTCGCATAATGGCCGGAGGAACGGTATGCTAAATTCATTTGTTCAAACGACTCGCCTTTATCCGAGTGCGCGATTTATTCACTGTAACCCAATGAGAGCTGAGCAAACATAACAAGTCATTCGACCGAAAGGACGTCTATGATAAAGCGATTATTTTAAAAAGATTTTTTATATAACTATCTTCGCTTTACTTTGAATAAATGAATGAACTATTGTTCGATTGACTGCAAAAGTGGAGTCATACTTTTCTAGGGAATAAGCTTCAAAAATGTGACTGGATTTTAGCTGCCTACTGTACAGTACATCGTATAAATTAAGAGACAGAAAGTATGACTAAGTACAAATGGCAAGATATGTAATTTTTTAATTACTCAGTATCATTATTTAGTATACATTATTTATTTTTCAAGACCATACATTTCAATGGGACCCATTAATAAAAAATAGGCTCACTGTTATCACGACGTGTGTTCATTGGGTAGAGTTGTCGAGATGAAGATGGAAAACAACAAATATCAATTCCAACCCTATCTTGTTTTACTTTTAAGTATTACTAAATATATAATTAAGTAATACATAAAAGCTTTATTATATTTATTATGGCTTTATTACATACACAAACTCAACAAACATTTCACTAACACAAACTTAACGTAAATAAAATTGGAGTGTGCGTTGAGCAAATTTGTGCCAACTTTGCCACGTCTTCTGAGCAGAAGTTATTTCATAGTTTACGAAAAACCGTATAAATTTTCGAGCAGGAAGGCTTTTTACAGAGTTGAACATGCTCCATGGGACAAAATGCCAACTTTGAAAAAGAAAACGTTTTGTCCAATAAGTTATTTTGTAGCGCCTAGGGCTCAAATTGTCTCTTTCATACAAGGTTATCATATAATAGTTGTTTGATGAGCATGCATCATTATCATTGCCAAACAGTAAAAGGTAATTTTGCTTGTTGTCGCAGTATGTCGTTTAAAATGCACAGTAGTATGTGTACGGGCAGCCTAATTTCAGCGTTTAGCCTATCGCTGTGAGCCGCCTGTTAATTTCGGTCCATTGTGAAGCTACATGATGAGTTTGCGAATAAATTATGAATGGATACGATCCAGCTGCGCTTAGTCGGAAGTGTGCGGGTAAGTAAATAGCCAACCCACTCGGTTTGCGCTAGATTGGTGCACTTTGAAATTTTCGGTAGCTGTTTTCGGTTTTTTATTAAGTAGTTGCTTCTTAATAAAATGTAGAATTTGTGTTGGGTATATTACGAAACAAAAAATATTTCTAAATTATTGACTACAGTACAGTCAACCTTGACTTGCGGAGAGAAAAGGATGACAGAAAGTGGTGCTTCTAATTTCTTCCCATCGTGACCAACATTTTCGCACTTGCATCAGTGCACAGCGATACTGGCGCAAGATACTGGCCACTGAGAATTAAAAGTGCTATAGCATAGGGTAGTAATAACAATTTCTTTTATTCTTTTTAAAAAATAGAACTTCTTTTTGGCCAGTACTTAGATGTAAATGAATGAGTTAGAAATTGTTGAAACACAGTCACACTAAGTTAGAATTGCCGGACGGTAATTGAATACAAAGGCTTCGCAAACTTTGCTCAATGTGACGTTGTGCTTTGGCCAATTCAGAGGTCTCGGCCACAGACTACTAAGGAGATATCTTGTATTAATTAAGTCTTACTGTCTAGATGGAAAATTTTATCTGTAATAGTATATTTAAAACTTGAAAAGGTAACTTCTGAACTGAATTTAATCTATAATCAGTGTATGATGATCTTATATGATTATATCTTATATGAAAATAATAATAATGCTGTGATGTAGACTCAGTGGCACCACTCAAGTTTGACGTTAACTTTAACCTGCACGCCGCCGATTAGATAAAATAGCGTACTTTGCACGCAGGTTAAAATTAACGTCAAAGTTGACTAATGCAACACACCCTTCATCTCTTACTCTCATATCAATTACAGACAAAGAAAACATTCAAATCGAATACTGCTTTAAAGTTTCCGAGAGTAGCACAAAGCAGATTCAATAAACACAAACATTGCTACAAGCAAATAGTTTACAGTTATCAAAGGAATAACTTCATTTGGTATTAAATTTCTTAACATTGTTAAAAGGCGAACGTTTTCAATTCATCAACGGATGAAATAAAAAAAAATCTTTTTCGACCCGGAGTACTGAAGATACTTTTTCTTACAAACCCTCTACAAGAACTATACAATTGAATTATGTTCTCATTGCACGACACTCTGTGTTGTCTGTGTTTGTCGACATTTATTTTTAGAGATCTGTTGTAAGCAAGAAACTAATGTTATAGATTCGCCATGCCTTTTTTACTAAATTATTTTTTTCTTTGAATTGGCAACTGGCTGAACAACACACATGATACTTTATCGATTTAGTTGCCTTGGACTCGACTGAAAAAATCGAACCTAATATTTTAATAAAAATATTCTGTCGCCTGGGATCAGGCCCGCGTATAATATTTAAAAAAATGTCTTCCTGCATGATATCTGCCCTGCACTTTTGTTTTATACTTTGTTACTAATATTGAATGAATCTGTTCTATTTTTAACACAATTGTGAGCAACTCCCACTTTTTATGTTGCACAAATGTCACAGAGGTAATATTTGGCGTGATCATTCAATTTTGCAATCTCATTTCACCTTCTATCATTATGTTTCTGAGAGTTTAGTATATAAGTCTGTGTTTCTGAGTGATCGTTTTGTTTGTAGGGCCGAAACGGGTCTTAAATTTAGAATGTCTCGTTTCTGTTCAAGGGATTTAAATGCGTCTGAAATTGGTTGTTTATTCAAGTCAAACCAGTTGCCTGCTTTAGTTCATATTTCGTTGGTTATTAGCCTTTTATTTCTCGCATTAGTTCTACTGTTGCGTTGCTCTGTGGATTTCTATCACATTAGTTTTTGCCCATTGCTTCGAGCAGATTAATTTTCTCTTGGCTTTGTTTCGGGGTCTGCACCTTGCAATGTGTAAAGCAGTAATCAAGATACAGTTACTAAACACAGCCATATGTTTTGTTCATTTCATACTATTATAAAAGGATTTCTCAGTGTCTATTACTACTTAAATTTCAATTTTTCCTTCTATGTTCCGTACTTTCCTTTATGTGTATGTAAAGGATATACATTTTATACAACGAAACCAGAATTAATACTAAGTACTCCCGCTCTGAACACGTGACTATTACAAAGGGAAGCTATTGCCGTGAATTGTCCAAAAACACACACACCCATTTCTTTCGCACACCCTTATTAACCCGTAATTACTGCGTTCCTTCAGACCTGGCAACACGTACATTAAAACACAAAGCACTGTCTCTACAAAGGTAAGATGCTAAAAATATTCAACGTAGCTTTGTCAGGGATTATTAGTTATAGGATATAAGATCTTTAGGTTATGGAGTAGAAGTTGGCAACCACATATTGGCCACACTGAAATCTCTAAAATACTACTGCGTTCTCTTAGCGATAGTTAGACTTAGATACGGCTAGTTCATATACTAGTTTGGTTGAGATCTTTATTCGATTAAAATCGTTCACTGTTTTGTTATATGGATGGCGAATCACGTCTTCGACTACTATTATCACATTGCTATTGATTCACACATCTTCACGTCAAGTCTGTATTCAAGCGTTCAGTGTTTTCTCCTAACGGTGCCTAATCATGAGCAACATCTGACGGCTGTGCACTTATTATTGCGTTGCTATTAATTCACATTTCTTCGGGTAATGTCTTTATCTTTAAACATTCAGTATTTTCTTTTAAGGGTGCCTAATCTGGCCCTCTTCAAATCATCATTGCATAGCTATTGATTCACACTTCTTCTGGAAAGGTCTTATATCTAAACTTTCAATGTTTTCTCCTAAGGGTGCCTAATCACGAGCGACATCTGGTGGCGCCCCATCGATCATCCGCGTGCAATTTTCCGGGCCGTTCCCAAATCCGGCCCGTCCCGGATCATCCCGCCCGGTAATGCGTCATCACTCCCATATATGGAATATTCAATTTTTATCTCTCGCTCCCAACGTGTGGTATTTTAAGCGTTCGAATAAAAATCAACAAGTTTTCTTTTGCCGTGTGCAAAGTTTGAGATTTATTAGCTTTTAGATTCCAAAGTAGATTATTTTTTCGCCGTTCTTTTAATTTTATGGGTATTTAAATCTGACAGGTAGTCAGTTAGCCCTATGATAGGTAGAGCTATCACTTGTGAAGCACAATTTTCAGTGGTATCTGTTCGATATGTTACATATAGACTGTCAGATACTTTATCAGCAATCAGTGAAACAGACCCGTAACCTTGCTATTATTAGAACAAACACGTGAATATCTGGCCAATATTACCGTATTCCGTTTCATCCAGAATTCTATCTATTTGCATAGAAATGGCGATCAGGTGCCAACCACTGGTCAATGGAGGCATGACACAAATGCTAACAATTCTACAATTATACATTCGAGATATTCATACTATTATCGTGTCTACTTACGTGGAAATTATGGAAATGTTACTATATATCCTATTATTTAGACTCTTGATGTATTAAAGGGTCTACTATATCGTGACTTGGCGTGTGGTTCGAAAATATAATACCATTCTCTTCTATCTGTTTGTAAGTTGCCTTTTAGACATATAACCTTGGCAACTTTAGGCAACAGTAGCATTCAGGTCGCGTCTGGTATCAGGTTGGCGGCCTGTCGTTAAACCACAACAGTACATTCAAAATTTTAATGTTTTTTACACTGACATTCAACCGGGAATATGCGAGAATGAGAGAGATAAGAAATCGACGACCTCCGTGGCGCAGTGGTAAAGTGCTTGCCTCTGAACCGAGAGGTTCGATCCTCGGTCAGGTCATGATGGAAAATGATATTTTTCTTGGCTCGGGTATTGGATGTTTATCTATATATGTATATGTTATAAAATATAGTATCGTTGAGTTAGTATCCCATAACACAAGTCTAGAACTTACTTTGGGGCTAGCTCAATCTGTGTAATTTGGGTAAATATATTAATATTTATTTATTTAATGATAGTGTTATTAATTGATCTGACTCATGTATTGTTTTCCACGTGGAAAACCACTCCATTAATAGTGCCAAGAGAGTTGTTATGTATGTTTCATTCCACGTAATGACCACGACCCCTCAGCCAAGATGAAATACGACTATTCAAGAATTCAATTGATTGTGGAGTACCTCTTCTTTAGTCTTTTTCATTTACCTATCTTGTCGTCTATTCTGTTTTCAAACAAAAGAAGTTAATTACAAACTTACTTCCAAATCATAATGCAACATTATTGTGATCTGAAGAAGATCTGTAACTTAAAAACTTCTAGTTGCTAGCACGCACCTGCGTGCTAGCAACGTGAGTACCTATTTTACTGACAAAAATTTCAAAAAGAAGCCTTACTTAATCAGCCCTAATGTTTACCTTGTTTTGTTTTCTTCCTTAAACATGTGTACGCTTCACAAAAGGCATACGTCACTCGGTGACCCTAATAACTTGCCCTGAAGTCTGACGTTTAAACTTTACCCGGCTGTTTACAGCGGCCCACTAGGGCACTTACTATACGTAATAGGGATTTAAGGGTACTAGAAGGTACTAGTTATCTTGAGATCAAGCAAAGTTTTCAGATAATATCGTTACAAAACTAAAAAACTAAAATCTACATGAAGATAGTTATACAATCAACTTTGGTGATATTGCATTGATAAAAAAATTATCCCTAAAACCAACCGTGTGACGTATATATAGTCTTATGGATACTGTAGTCATGATCAAACAATGAAATGTCTATTCAGCAAATTATACTGTGACCCGCAACAGAAACAAACGTGACTTTCAATAAAAAAAAAAGGTTTAACTCCACTAAAATATCATACAAATGTCATAACATAGAAATTTTTCTTTCTATCTTTTCGAGTGTGTTAATAACACTGGTGTCAGATTTTATTCAAGTCACCTAAAATCATTCTGCACGATTTTGTACGATTATGTACTTCCAAATACAAATTACACTGCAAAAGATGGAAAGCCCTTCAATGACGTAATACCGCATCAAGTACATAAAGAGATCTTTGTGCTCCGCCCTTGAGCAGATGATTCGAGCTAGTTGCCTCCAGTCGCCACCTGGGGCCTCCTAATTGCTCACACACCCCGCCCAAGGTGTCGTCCGCACGTCCCGTCACTACACATAAAATTACCAAGCTTGGAGCAGCTTTAGAGCCTCCACAATTAGGATTCGTGCGTGATCATAGAAACTTTTAAAGGCCGTCATTTTGAATGGCCGTAAAATTTGACTTTGTTTAAGCGGTTTGATGTTTATATTAAACATTTGTATCTTCAATTGTATTAATATAATAAATAAATAGACAACGACACAACGGCCCACACTACGCACGTATCCGATGGATTTTTCACCGACAACCGCAGAATGAGAAATATTTTTGATCACAGTATTTGCGATCAATATCATTAAGTTTTGTACTGTCAGAGTTACAAAAGATTATAATATGACATCTATCACATCCAAGGCTTATGTAAAAAATACTACCAATTCAATACATTATATTATTCCCATTTTAGCCCGATCTCTATTGGACACAGACTTTTTTCCAATTGGATATTCATTTGTAGGGTATCCTGTAATATCTGTTTTGTCCTTGGCTTAACCTTATTGACAACACGAATCTATTTACAATTATGTATAATAAAGATCTATTAGATCCTTGATCCTTTTTGTGTGTCAGTTCAATGTCAATAGAAAATATCATATTTTGAGAGGTTTCGAACCTTTCTTGAGCAAACTAATTCAATTAACCAAAAGCGGCGCATGAAAATATTTCAAAAACTTTTTCATAAATAAATCTAAGCGGCATCCAAACGGCACAGTTTCGTATGACAAAGGTGTCTCAAAATTCAATTTGGACGATACAAGCTCTGAGGGCTGGTCTTAATTTGAACAATAGCCGTAAAGTTAGCGGCTTACGAGTGCGACGACGTCAAAAGCGGGCTTAAGCCGCCATTGTCCTACTGGATACTGCTGTACTATACACAAAAGTGAACGAGTTTGCAAATAAATTCACTATTAGGATTGTTGAGGTGTGAAGAGTGATAAATGAGAATTAAAATTACTTTTTTTGGCTGGGCGTCGCAATTGATAACTAAACGGTCATTATTTATCGACATTATTTATCAAAAAGCTGACTTTTGTAATAATAAAATCTTTTTTCATGGTCTTCTCACGATTCCACTTGTTCACATTTACGGGATATCACCGTGATTCGCAATAAAACACGTCCTAAGACTATTTATCAGCGGACAGTGTACAGAGACACGTCTGTCACTATATTGCGTTGAGGGTTTCCACCTTTCCCCGTAATGCAGGGATTTATGGTGTAAATACCACTTATCTAACCAACAAGTATGGATGCCCATGCTTGCTTGATTGGAAGTGATAGGGTCAATCAATATAGCGTAATATAATATATATTTTTTTAAACTAAATATCTTTGAATACGTATCTTTACGAGAAAATACCGATTTTTATTTTATTTGTGTTGTATTTATTCACCGAATTTAAACAAATTATTTTAATTTTTAAATTTCAAACGACGATTTTGACATAATTAATTCACCTAGTATGCGATTAAAAATTATATCTTAATATAGCTTTCTTAGTAACCGCAAAAACAGCATTAGGCTCTAATATTGTTTTTGTGTGATATCTTGTTGATCTCACTACAACGCAATAATGGAAAACATAAATCTATGAGATAAATTGTGGTCCGGAGACTGGGCTAGACACGAACGTTGGTCTTTCATGCTTCTTGACAACATTAGTTGCGTAAACCACTTTATATTTTGCCTTCAGCCTCACCTTTATTACACAGCTATAAGATCTCCATTCGCGTACGCATTCGAATGAAGAATTTTGTAGTGCCTTCTCGCGAATTTGTTTCTATTTTGAAATGAGACTTTATGTATTTGGGATAGAGTTGATATTTTGTTAGGAATGCTTTTTAGACGTTGGTTAATTCTGCAACGGGCACGTGTAGGGTCCAGAATCAGTTCACCAGACTGACACAGAATGTCGTTTCGACGTGACGGTTGGATTTTCGGGATATATCGCAGTTTGTTTTCATTGGTCTATTTATTTGACACAAGTTTGACGACCTCGGTGGCGCAGTGGTAAGGTTCTAGCCACTGAACCGAGAGGTCCCGGGTTCGATCCCCGGTCGGGTCATGATGGAAAATGATCTTTTTCTGATTGGCCCGGGTCTTGGATGTTTATCTATATATATGTATTTGTTATAAAATATAGTATCGTTGAGTTAGTATCCCATAACACAAGTCTAAAACTTACTTTGGGGCTAGCTCAATCTGTGTGATTTGTCCTAATATATTTATTTATATATTTATTTATTTTATTTATTTGTGAATTTGATCATGTAATGCATTTTCTGCGGTCCTTATAGAAGAACATAATTGTATAAAAAGTTCTACCGTAATT
Source organism: Plodia interpunctella (assembly GCF_027563975.2). NCBI lineage: Eukaryota > Metazoa > Arthropoda > Insecta > Lepidoptera > Pyralidae > Plodia > Plodia interpunctella. Next base: position 2,574,572 of record NC_071303.1, read on the forward strand.
CGTTTTATAGGCCTCTTTCTCATGTGAGAATTTTCCCGGATGATTTTTTATAACAATTCAACAGCTTTGAAAAGGCTGTTGAATTGTTCAAAGCGTGGGTCGCTTTCCTACATATTTTTCACACTTCACTCAGTTCTCAGCATCCGCATCAGTCAAACCAATGATCCTATAAACAATAACTACAGAAATAGGCTATGATAATGACTAGCGCTCCTTCACTATGTCGGTCACATCTAAATCTTGTTTGTTCATCTAAATCTAATTTGTGACTATGTATGTGTGTATATTTACACTTTTTATCCCGAAAATACCATGGAAGCGAAGCCTCGGGGCGAAGCTAGTCATTAATATGTGGAGTCCATTTATTTCAAAATCTAGTGTATATATAATAATATCATACGTAAGTTATGATACAACTAACAACATTACAATAAGATTATATTCATAGAATAAAGTAATATTGAATTAAAATTCAAAATTAGGCAGCAAGACGTCGAAAGTAATTAATTGAAATGTAATTTAATTATTCATTTAATTTTAAGTAACCTTTAAAGATTTTAATAACTTCTGGCAAAATTATGACTCCGTAACTCACTAGAGATTCTCTTTATAAAAATGTTTTCTTAAATTGCGAAATTCTTGAAAACAAATGTTTTTTTTTCCTTTCTCAACCTTTTCCGCAAAGTTTTGTAACACTTTATACCTTTGTGGAGCACTTACTATTTACACATGGCAACACTTTCGTTTATGTTTGAAGTTTTGGGGTTACTTGTGCATAAAAGTTTTGTGCTTAGGTAGCTATTTAAATTTAACCAAATTGTTTCGCGTACTTCGGTGTGTAGTTTCGTGGCATTTTATGGAAATTACTTTAAGTATTAAAACTACTGAACGCGAATGTCTCCCGCCTTTCAAATTTCTCACATAATTTTTAGTTCGATATTCTCTAACGTAATAAAAATATGAGAAAATTTCTCCTGGAATTAGATTATTGCTAGCAAAATAATAATTTCAATTTAATTTTGCGTGATTTTATCGACTACGTTTAGTTTTTTCATATTATACAGAAATTAAATGTTTATTTGTCAATGTCAATGTCCTGAAATGTGAAACAGCCATGTTTGATCGAGACATTTTTTAATCTATTCAGTCCCGCGGTTGGGCAAAGTCCATTCTCTCCGAAAATAACTACTTGTATAAAAACAAATACCTCTAAATAAGGAAGAAACTTGTATCATACAGGAATCTCATAGACCTAGCGCTCCACAACTACAAGAGCACCTCTTATCAACTCTGTAACAATATCCTAGTATGAGATTTACTGTACCTACTTAAATTAATACTGTTATCGCGTACCTCAGAATAAACGTTTTGTTTCTTGAACATTAACGGCCTTTGTTCGCCTCGTATCTTAAGTGTGGACTTAACTGTGCCGCTTTGAATATTTGTTAGTAATTCAGCGAATAATTTAGTTTATTTTTATACATTTGATATCGCGTCACGTCGCATCGCGTCTCTTCGTCTCTATGTGGACAACCCGTTACGGCATAGATTCCAACAAAAGAAAAAAAAATGTTTTACGGTATCTATTATCATTCAGGTTTACATTTATTAATTTAGTTTATCGAATAAATGATTTATTTTTTTAACATGAAAATACAATAATTTAATGCCCGGGTCATTATTTTGGCGGCAATTCTGAATTCTGTAAGATTGTCGTGTGATGTCACGCGTCACGTGGTATTTGTTAATTTGGCGCGTGTTTACAAACCTCTCGTCGAAGCTGTTGGATTTAACGCGGAGACACACATATTGAAACGGTAATAGGTATTTTTTTTTAGGGTATATAGGGTTTAATAATAGGGTTTTTCAAACCATAATAAAATTGTGTGTAAAAATAACGGAACGAAAAAGTTTGATGTAACTAATTTATAAATTACAGCCTGTCTATACAAAGAAATATGATTTCCAACGACAAACTACATTTTTGCTATCGCAATTCCAAATAGAATTGGTTAAAAACCCCTAGTGTTGCCAGCCAAGAGGTGTCCTTTTTTATTTTCTACTCTTCATAGACAGGCTGTATTAATTATTTTTTAATTCTTACAAACTAAAGTATATTAGGAATGCTTTTTTACTTTAGAATAGTGACGTCACTTCGACATCACTGTCATACAATTTCTTTACTTATATTTTTTATTTTGACAATAAGAAAAAGTATCGATACTTTTTCTTAATCTTAATTTATAAATATCTAAATATATGTATAATATTATATGTATAATATTATTAATTCATACATATAACCACATGATACATCTTTAGGGTCATTCCTCTACGAGCGTTTCAACCACCGCGGCCGCGCTTTACAAATCTTTACAATCCGCCTATTTTCTTAAGGAAGGGATTTCTAAAATTAAATTTTAACAAAATTGACATTAGCTACCCAAGTATAGGTCAATAATTTCATAAAGTATGGTAATAAAATTGATTCTTGTCTTTATTCTATGAAAAATTGTAATGACGTTCGAAACTGTCGTAGGAACGACCTTTAACTTCGTTAGTATAGTGCATTTTATTAGCACTGTTTATGATCACATAAATTACATCATATTTCTATTATGCTATAATCACATTAATGGCGTGCTGTGCGCATATATTCCATCTCTATATTTATTATTACTTTCTACTTTATATACGGTATTTTTGATAAAAGAAAATAATTATTCCGAATACACATGACGTACACACACACCATTTTAGATGATGTCATCTCATCATCTCATATGAGCGTTGTTATTCAGCCATAGAGCCAAATAGACCTATATGTTATAATCTGTTGTTACGTTCTTTCAAGACAAAGAAACGTGTATTAGAAATATACGAGAAGAACAGGAGGGACAGAAAGTCCCTAATCGTGTGTCTGGTTTTACAACGCCCCATAGACGGTATGTATTAGAGATGATGAAAAATGTTCTGTCACATTTGGCTGTCTCTAGTGTTCTTTGTCTTTAGTCACAGACCATGTCAAGTAATATGATAGACGGCCGTTGGGGCAGAAACACGTTTGCAGTCCAGCGCTGCGTTTGCCGCGTACAGCAAACGCAGCGCTGGACATCCATCAATCAGGTGGCTTCAAAGGCAAGCTGCTTTCTTTCCACAAAGACCGATTGAAAGCAGCTTGTAAGACTTTTTGTGTCTGCGATGGTGATGATTTTGACATTATCTCCATTAAAATTGTCAACTTTCTTCCTAACACCAATACTCAAACACTACGTGTGTAAGCGAGCGAAGTAAATTTGTTCGCTCTTAGGACTAAGTGTTAATGTTTTCCGTTGTAGTCGAGGGCCCTTAGAGCTCGTTCAGACGAGGAAATAGCACCCAAGACTGGCTTGTAATGAGTACTCGAATTTGTCCATTTTAAGGATACTAATTGTAACCTTCCTACAGACAATACTGTAGAAATACAATTGTACGTATAGAAAAAATATATTATTTGTATAAAAAAGATATTCCGCGTATAGTATATTATATCACAGGTATGTTCTACTAATATTAGAAATGCGATTTGTGACATACACATATATGTACATCCGTGTATGTGTGTATATACATATATATTTGTTTGTTACTGTTTGAAATATGTTCTCATGGACAAATGATAATCATGAGATGATCAAGTTTAGTTGAAATTTCATATAAAAAACCCGTGATTGTTTTAATAACATCAATGTATATAGCACATTGTCTGCACACAACAGAAAGTTTTAGACCAATAAATCTTTTTCTATGAAACGCTACATCATATACCCGGGTTCACAAGTTGCGAACTCCAGGACGCGGCCACAAATCACAATAAAGTTGCAATTAGATGGCGCTCTGTTCGTTATTAGTTGCATAGTTTGAAAGAGTGCATTCCAGACGCTGCAGTCTTGATATAATAACGACCGAAGTCGTTAGACGTTGAGATTGTCAAAGTCGAATTTAAACATTTAATCAGACATTAAACACAGGCACTTTTGACGTCAAAAAACACATCAAAACTTGTGCATTTTAATAGTAGTAGAGAAAATGCTAGACTTTAGTAGAATTACCAAGTGAATTAATAAATATAAATATGAATTATTAAGTATTTTAACTACTAAGATCGCCTAAAACAAAAACATTTCCACCGTAACTTTCGCCAAAGCATTTAAACAATCAATTGACATTATCGTCACTCTATTTAAATGTTAATTAAATAAACAAAGCCGCACTTCCGTTAATAAATTAACAATAAATTAAGTGTTGTCCTCGGTTCGGATCGTCCACAGAACCTAGAGAAATTAAATTAGAAGTGCCCATTGTGGGGCAAGCACGGATATTCACATACTGTATGTCATTAATTCCTATTGGAATTGACAAAATATAAATGGTAAATAAAAAGAGGTTAGGAGACATGCCGCCTTCTTAAAATAAATAGCCGTGGTTAATTAACTCTTTACATCATTACACTTTAAGCAAAAAAAAAGTCGTAACTGTATTATAAAATAAAACATTACTTTGGATCATGATTTTTGCCAATCCTGATTATAACGCGAATTCAAATATGATTCGAGCGTGTGAGTCTTAGACACTATTTCTTATACAAAGTCTGACACTCTTTTGACATTATTTGACTCTCTTTGACACTATTATCTTCTGAAGACAATTCCTTGACAATTCTATTGGTCTTGTATTCCGTTTTCCGTGGGATTGCCCTAATAAAACACCTCGTTGTATTGAGATCCGATACGATCTCCGATGTCCCCACCCTGTTTATGGGGGACTTTAACGTTCGGTTAATGTTGTCCCGTCTAAAAGGGAGGAATTCTGTTTTGGGTTAGTTATGTGGCGAATGTTCGATTCTCAGGCTTAGATAATTTTGAACTACATAACTACGTACGTTACGATTTGTATTACATATTAATTCTATTACATATTTGCTCGTTTCTCATCATCTTCAATTGAATAGTTTTAATTTCGAAGTGTATTAATTATTAAACCACACTATGATAGATAGATTCTGATTGGTAGTTATAATAGTTACCTTTGATTTATCTATGTGATGTTGCTACATAATATGAAAATGTAAATGGAATTTGCTCAAAAAGTGAAAAAAAAAACGTCTAACAGACCTGTATCATTCCTAAATAAGTCAGTGTCAGTACACAATACTGTAATATAAATAATCGTAGTAGTAATGTAGTATAAAATAAATAATCATTAAAACATTTAATATGTGTAATGATTACATAGTTTCCATAGATAAAATAATTGTTAATCCAAATTGATCGGTTATTACCTCATTGAATATTCCAGCGGGCACTGGCCATAACGTTCACCTGGTTGGTGACAGCATGTGTTGGATACCCGGTCAAATGTTGTGGACATCGACCCCTATGCGTTTAGCACGGTAATGACGGTCTATTATAATAATTATATTTTTATAGAAAAACAATGAATAAAAAAAAATGTGCTTAAAAAAGAATAGCAGATTTAAAATTGTATCCCGCTGGTTATTTTCTTGTTTTGAATTTGAAAATAGAATTTTTGTCTCCGACAGAAGTTTTGACAATATACCTAAATATTTTTTTTTATTCAGGTATATTATAATGCTTAGCACAAATTTAACAGAAAAAAATATTTTCTGCAAATTGAACTCCGTCTATCTCGTTTTCAAGGAAGATATATGATCCTTTCTACAATGATTGCTTTAATTCAATACTTCGTTACTTTGTTTTGTTATGTAACATGATCCCCTCATTAAGTGGTCCATTCTTTTCCTTTAATAAACGGTATCGTCTGGACAAAGTCGAAAAAGGGCAGCCGTTTTGGGACAAAGACCTGGTTAGTGGAGCATGTGTTTTTGTGTTTTTAGTATCTAAAGGTACCGGAAGTATTTATTTTGTTATGCGCTAATGCACACGGAGAGTTGTTTTGTATAAGTAACTTTTTCTATTTAATTGCCTATTCAACTTGTCTATAATGACGTCATCCTAATATATTTTCGAGCGGCTCGCCCCAGCTTCGCTAGGGTAAAATCATAATAAAAAGTAGCCTATGTCCAGAAGGTTTCGCCTATCTCTGTGATAAATTTCACCAAAATTGGCCCAGTAGTTTTTGAATTTAATCTTTCCTCTTTATGATATTAGTATGGAAGTATGGATTTGCAAATAAATAATCTTTGTCTTTGTCATTGGATTTTGTGGTTCTGACAAATCTTTTCGTCTCCTCTGTATAGAGGAGACGAAAAGATTTGTCAGAATGTAATGAGTATTCATTACACTGTGATTAAGGCTATATAAAATTAAATTTCTAATGTTCTCCGGTTATGGGTGCTCCTGTTCAACATTAGAAGCCTATAACCAGAGAGCATGGTCTTCCATGGTCTTCCATGCTCTCTGGTTATGGGCTTGTAATGATGTACAGGAGCACCCAAAATCGGAGAGCATTTTTAATTTTATATAGCCTTAATCACAGTGTAAGCGGTGATGGTGTAGTGGTTAAGACCTGTGAACCGAAAAGTCCCAGATCCTACTCATGCCACGTGAGTTTGTATACCAATCTGACTAATGTATAGTGGTTTTCTTAGACCACCCACCTGCTTTCGGTGAAGGAAAACATCATGAAACGGCGATAATTTATCATCTAGTGTGTGAAATGAAGAAGGCAATGGCAAATCACCCATTAATATTGCCAAGAAAGTCGTTATGTGTGCTTCATTCCATTTAATGACCACGACCCTCAGCCATGAGGAATACGACTGAAAGAGGAGGAATCATAATGTAATATTTTTTGCTTTCAATATCTGAAATGGTATTTGACACGCACGGCAAACGTCTTCTAGCCTTTTATGTTATATATATATATGTTTTATATCTCCTTAAACATACATTAGCGATTGCTTCTGAGACCTCATAGGGTTTATCGATCACTTTTATTCTCAACGGCTTTCCGGGAATCCGTCTGAATGCCCAACGCGGCACGAATCTCAATATAATTTATAGGATTTTTTTTTGCGTTAAATGTATCTATCTCATAAAGTATTAGGTACTTCGTATTATTTCATGTATTTGTAGTCATTATCTAATTATTATATAAAATTTGAAGATATTGTGTATCATTTGGACTAAAATCAAATCAAAAAACAGTACAGTCAAGTCAGATTGAACCACGGAACGGACATAAACGTAACGGCATGTATTTTTCTCGAATCATCCATGAATAATCTAAAGAATACCAAAGATATTTCAGCCAGTGTCCAAAAGTGTACAATTTCAAAAGCCATTTTAGAATGTCATTTTCTTTTCAAAAATATTCGACAGTAGCGACTCTCACGTTGGGACAGATATCCGGCCAGATATCCTTGTCGATATTTACTCTTCTACGCCTATGCGATCGATATTTATCAATTTTTCAGCCAGTTTCAAAAGTAGTGATGTCACATCGTATCATTCGATATTTTCAATACCGCTCCGCTCAAGACGCTATATCAAATAAACGTCCGAGCCGAGCAAGTTCGTTCTAAATTTAAAGCACTCATAAACATCGCAATCGATTACTCCAAGTTTGCAGTGCCGTAGAGACCCGCAAATAATATCGATATGCCGCCCGCTCTCGGTCTATTCTCTTTAGACCCCTATTACATACTGACTATAGAAATATTACTAGATTAAATTATGAATTATAGATTTTAAGAACCTGTTTATCTACTTTCTGATACATTATCGTACTGTAATCTAATAAGGTAACCTGTAGGTCATCTGATGTGACCTATCCAACACTTGCGAAAACTGATAGTGTTAGTTTTCCCAAGTGTTCAATATACGACTAACAGATACTTTATCGGCAAACGATGAAATGAAACATAATATTCTTTATTCAGTAAAATTGGAGATGCAATTAGTAGTTGTCGTATAAATTGCCATTAAAATGTTGGTTAATTAAATTCCCAATTCGAGCTCTTTCGTACTCTTATAAATTTGTTTCGTAGACGTTGCGGATCTAACGTGAGACATATGTTTCAAATTAAATTATGTAATAAACAGTATATCTTCAGTAGCACCTGCTCACATATTACAATTAGAAGCACACCTTTCGAACAGATGGGCCATGCTCCTTGTCTTCTCACACCTACGCGGTGTGACAAGGATGGATGCTCACGTTAATTTTTACTCAATTCTCCCGAACACATTACGGTAATTCGTTCCTTAGCGCACTCAACGGTAAGGTCCTAACACACAGGTATAGCAATCAACCAGCGATTATGACATTAGCTTCGATTGAGTAACAAAACTTTTATGAACTATAACTTCATGTTTATGTTACTTATCTATATTGCATTTAGTATTACGTGACAGATATTGCCACATTCTTGTATTATTACAATATTGTGTACCGGTATTTAACTTGTTTGATAAAGAGAATATCTAGGAACTATCTTGTCTTCGCTTGTTCCTATTTTCATTCGGTGCTGTGACGCCGCGAAGCCAGAGATCAACGTAAAAATAAACCTTAATTTTTTTGTGATTTGTTCACGTCTGCAGGCCTACCATCAACTCTTACGGAACGATTTAAATGCAACTCAGTTCAATTTGGGAACCTAAAATGAATCGTATTCATTCAAAAAATTAACTTGATCAGCTTATCAGTTTAGGTCCTGAACTGTATCGTAATAAGAGATGATGGTAAACCCCCTGTACACGTCAAGAAGAACACGAGAAAGGAAATTAACATTTCAAAAATACTAAATCAAATGAAATTTTAAAATTGTGTAATAAACAATGAATTTATAATTTCTAGACTATTTTTATTTGAAACACGGACATGTCTATACAGCCCTTAGCTCTTTAGCTATTGTATTTTCTTCTTTGAGATTTTCTTTTATATGTTATCTAATTATGATTTGTGCCAAACATACTATGTTCTGTATCTTTTGTTAATGTCTTGTTACATTGTTACTTCAGGCACACCTGTTGGTCCTATTTCTGTTATTATATTATCATGTGATATTCTTGGACTATCGATCCTAATCTTTATATTATAAATGCGAAATTTTAATTGTTACCTCTTCACTCACTGTTTACTCAACCTCTCAGCGTCCTTCTCTATACTGTGTTGTAGTTCATAGTGCGGAGAATAAAGGGTACAATAAAAACTTACTTAAAAAATCATGAAACCGAAGTTGCTGGCATCATCTCATCTGCTAGAACAGAGCTGACAGTCTCCAAACAGCTGTACACCGAATCTTCAACATTTTATGGTTTTATTTTAACGCTGACCCCGGGCTTCGCGGCTTCATAACCCCGAACACAACCGAAAACATGCACAGATGAGAAAAGAGAAAAAGTTTTTCTATCTGAGCTATAAAACTAATTTCCTTTGTGCTAATTAAAGTTAGTTTTACGTTTAAGATCGGTCATAAATTACACCGTTGCTAAGACGAGCTAAATGTGGTATTTAATTATGCAAATAAAGACTTTTTAATGCTCAAAATGATTACGTTTTGACCTAGAATTTATCCGTTAAATCTGTTTAAAGTAAAATAAAAATGTCCAAGAGTCCAAGCTAATAGTGAAGCAATTTTTTTAGAAACTACACAATCAATAAGTAATTTCATCAATTTGTAGAAAAAATGTATTTCTATCTTTCTTCTGAAATTAAATTATCGTTCTAACATTCTGTTCATATTTTCTTTGTTTGTCAACTTTTATTTTCTAAATTCATTTATATATTTACGTATGTTTTCATACTACATTGTTTTCTTCATCTAAATTATTACATTAAAAAAATTAATTAGCTATTTCTACTCCATCAAAATTCGTCCAGCCGTTTATGACGGATTAATGATTCGTCTCTGTAGTTGTCTCTAATCTGTGATGCACTATTGCAGCGGTCGATACCGGTCGCCATGGATGCAGAAAGCACTCCGTAATGGATGTGGCTATGACTTTGTGCGCCATTGTAATTAGCCGATGCATTAACTGATAGCTACGGATATATTAATTATTGATCTTGCTTCCACGTTAAATTTTAGGGTGAATTTCACGATTCTTTATTACAATCAAACGGATTGTAATAAAGAATCATTTTTTTTGAATTAAACATTTATAAAATTAACATTGTACCAGTACTTTACTTATTTATAAAATAGGACACTCAAATTGATTACTGTGTATGGTGCAATTTAATAACACTAATGAGAGCCTGCGGCGGCGTTCAAAACGCTCGTGCTTTTTGAGCACCGACTTTTCATAATATGAGACACCTTTTGATTTCATATGATTGTAAGATGTGGCAAGACTGTGCTTTTTCGAAGAGGCTATTTGATCACAGAATCATTTCCGACACTTGCCTGAGAAACGAAGCCAACGGAACATGGAATTTTAGATGTAGATGAATACTTGACCCCCGATTTGACTTTAATTTATATATTTTTTGTAACTTTATTTATATTTTGTTAAGTGTACAAATGCTTTCAGATGACTGATGACCGAGATAAAACAACATTTTAACGCTTTGTCACTTCAGAATTCCCTTTTTAAATTTCCCGGTTACACCTTACTAATGGGAATATGTTTAGACGATTAACATTTAAATTTCAACTTACTGGGTTCAGTGACACGAGTCGCTCGCCATCGTCCCCGGTCCAGCACCAGCTCTCGCTGGTCGTCACCAGCTTGCAGCTCGCGGGTCAATCTCCACCATGTCGCTCCAGAGGTGTCTGGGAAGACCAACCAATCCTAGACCGACTCATCGACCCTATAGTAGATATCTCTCTTCTATGCTCGATCTACCTCCATCCTTACAACGTTGCCGAGCAAGCGAAGTCGCTGTGTCTTCATGTCTTAGTATTCTTAAAATGTTTATTCTTGAAATAAAATCTCGATTAACTCGGGAAAGAATTGGTGGGCTTCAGTCACATCCATCTGTGTTATATCTCGGTCAGACTTATTAGCACGCTTCCTGTTCATAAGCGGCCATTTTCTTTTCTGTTTAGCTCAAAAATAGCTGCTAACACGATCCACTAATGATAGTTTAAAATCCGTTGCATAAACTGTTAGCTAACTTGGAGCAAAACTTGAGATAGATTAATAAGGAAACGCTTTTTCTATCTAACTTCTCAAACAATACAGTGGGGAGTCAAAAATATATTTATTTGTAAAATAAATATTTTAAAGTTAGGTTTTATATTTTTTTCTATATAAATCAGATATTCGCATATCATAATGCTTCTGCAACATTTTATTTTGACGCTGTGAAAAAGTATTATATTTTTGGTAGACACTGGTGATACCACACACAGACTGAGCAAAATAATATTACATTGACACACAGATAAACTTTACAGATATTCTTCAGATACGCGTTCAAAATGATGGTGTAATAAAACCGAGAGGAGATAAGGCCGCCATTTGTCATATTCAAAAAGGAATTCCAGACTAGACGGCTAAGTATTTCTAATAAAAACAGCGCATAGACAAAGCGAGCAATAATATGGGTATTACGGAATCGTCGTGCGAAAATATTTTATTGCTTGTTGCTTTGCGTTTTTCTTCGTATGGACAATTGCTTGCTCTTTATCAATACACAGCTTTTATAAGCTAATATATTTCATACTATATTTCATATTGGTATACTTTTTACTAGTGTGAATTTCCCACGGGAACAGTGTTTTTTTCCGAAATGATAGGAACCCTATGTCCTTTTCATTACTTCTAAAGAAATGTGTGCAAAATTTCAAGAAGTTTAGTTGTGCAGATAAAGCGTGAAGAGATAACAAATTGGCCCAAATTTACTTTAGTATTTTAACATTGTGGAGGAATCCTTACTACTGATTCCTCAGAATCAACTCTCCTCAGCAAAGAGGCATGCGGTCCACCTGATGGGAAGTGGTCACCGCAGCCTATGGACGCCTTCAAAACCAGAGGTGACATATTATATATTATGGTTATTTTTGATGTTTGTTACCTAAAGAGACTTTAACCGTAACTGCTAGATTTTTATATACTATTATTCTGTTAGAGTAAAATCAGAAAATATCGTACTATAACGGAGTCTATATACACCATTGCTATACCATACATTACATAAAATTAGGTAATTCTAAAACTCAGTAAGATATTGATTGTCTTTGTAAACGACAAAACAAAGATACGACAAAATATCCGGATCTACCTTCAGGCTGTTTGTGACACTGTTTATTTTGATGTCGAACCAGATTTTTTATCATTTTTTTTCTGATAGACAAGTGATAAATATAATATTACTAGAGAGGGATTGTTTATCGTCACGTGACCGCACGGAACGTGCTTGGGCCAGAGCAATATTTAGGACGTTACATAATATAATATTTTGTTCAGATTGCATACCCTTACATACCCTTAAAGGCATACCCTTTATACTAGAACTTCTTAATGAAAGATCGCTGTTAAAAGTTATAAAGTCTAGGCGTGGCTAGTTTCGCCTCTTTGTACGACACGATCTGATCAAGAAAACTAATATATGGCCAAATAGAAGCGAAAAGGTGAAAAGGAAAGCCAAGGAGGTATTATGTGGTCCAAATAAAGTGTGATTGAGGTCAAAACGATGGCTGAAGATAGAAAGAAGACTGACAAGAACCTTGTTCTTTAATGTGGAATGAAACAACCGTGTCTTGGTCACTCGTTGTGCCCTTAATAGGCCGTGTCCGAGTCTCATGCGTTTTTTGTTATCATCATCTTGTTTTCTTTCTTTTTCTATTTTTATATTTAATAATATATTTATATATTTTATCGCAAACAGCGACCGAAACCATCACAAAGTCGTAGTTAATGCGGACATTCGTATTTTTCTAATAATATCACCGATATTTTCCGTTAGCTGAACAAAGGAGCTGAGGACAAGGTTTCTTTGATTTACGAAAATGTGTCACATTACCCAAATCTTGTTTATTCCTTGGATGAAAAGGTCTTTTGACAAATAAATATAGGCGGGGCTAGCCTGAGGTTGACATTTATACGATGTTAATCTTCTTCATAGTCGTATTCCTCATGGCTGAGGGTCGTGGTTATTACGTGGAATGAAACACACACAACAACTTTTTTGGCCTTCTCTATTTCACACACAAGTTAATAAGAATAAACCAGTGTGCAGATTGGTATACAAACTCATGTGGCACGAGTAGGATTCGAACCTGCGACCTTTCGATCCACAGACGGGCGTCTTAACCATTACACCACCACCGTTTCGCATCACGATGTGAATACCTTTATCAAATAATGCCGTTTATGTAGCTATAGTTTATGTAGTTTTTTTCACCTAATTTGGGTTTATTTTATTTGTCTATTTCGGATCACATTTATCGTTGCCCGGGTGGACCACGGTGACCCTTGACTTGGACCCTGATTGATGCTATTCCGTCCAATCGAGTGGATTAACAAATATGGAAGGATCACACTGAGTTATGTTTGTAAACAATTTATATGTAGATAATACAATAAAAAAATTCTGACAGGAATATTTAGCACCTAAGGGAGCGTTGTAGATTTGCCATCGACACGCAAAGAATAAGAATTAAAAAACCTCTTAAGGATATTCGACGAAATCACATTTTAAAAAATACAGATTCATCATCGTCACATCATCTTATAACACCCTTACTATATGTGTTGAAGGTTAAAAATATTATCTATTCAGCTAACACCATAAAGTAAAAACAAAATGTGTTTTCTGTTATATAGAAGCAATCAAAATGGTAGTAACAAATATTGCTAAAAGCTTTTGCCGTGTTTTTTTAATCAAAACTATTTTCATCTACGTACGTCTGTTTCAAGCGTTTTCCCGTTCAAAATTTAAAATGTAATAGTTCGTTAAAAATCCTTTAAATTTTAATTAAAAGTTGCTGTTTGAGTCTAAATCATACCCAGTGTGCCGCGCCCTAACGTCTCCCCACGGACGCATACAGAAAACTATTATTTTTATTATGAAAGTCCGAATAACAGTGAAATAAAAAGGTTACTGTACGAGTGTCCGTACCTAGAAACGTAATCTACAATTATTTTTGTACTTTTTATTTAATAATGAAAAATAAATTTCCTTAATCTAACTATGATTAAAAACGTTTCAATTCTGAATGTAGCCCTGGGAAATTTAGAATAGTTTTAAAATTTAAATAATCAATTTAATGATTTACAATTTTGCGACTGCTTTAAGACAAAATCTGGCCGATATTTGTTATCGTTGATTCGTAGCCATAGTGTAGCTACCTCGTAGTACTGTCGTAGACATTCGTAGCATCGCATGTAGTGCTTCGACATAGTGCTACGATAGAGTGTTGTCAATATATACAGCTAAATTTGACTTTTGAAGTCTTGATACACCTTTCAGATTGACCTGGGTCTTGGACGTTAATCTATATAATATGTATATCTTATAAAATAAAATATCGTTGTTTAGTATCCCATAACACAAGTTCTTACTTTGGGGCAATCTCTGTTTGCGTGATTTGTCCATACATATATATATATATACATATATATATATATATATATATATATATATATATATATATATATATATATATATATATATATATATATATATATATATATATATATATATATATATATATATATATATATATATATATATATATATATATATATAAGCTTAAAAAGATTCACCATAACTATATGTGTTGAAGGTTAAAAATATGTATATTTAGGGTATAAGCTGTGGCGGAGTATAGGTAGGTAGATGAACTCTTTATTGCCTCATTCACAAAGGAGTCATAGTATGTATCCGATTGTTTATTCGATACGAATCATCGGAATAACATTCGAATACCGAAGTAATACCACACAATTGCTCAGAGTAAATTCCTACGTTACAAAGGAGCTGGTGTTGTCCGTTTGTCTAAAGTTTAAAGTTTGTACCCTTTGTCACCAAGACATTGAACTGATTTGAATTCGGTCTTTTCCGGTAATCTATATATATATAAAACTCTTGCGTTACTGAGTGACTGACTGACTGACAGACAATGCACAGTCAAAACTTCTGGCCGTAAAAAGCTGAAATTTGGTGTGTAGGTTCCCCTACACTGGTTCTCTACACTGTCCTAGGAACCTACACAACTAAACAGTAACAAGGGATTTCCTGAAAGCACTAAGAAGGGATTTTCTGAAATTCCCACGTGAAACGGATTTTTACTCACATACGAAGCTATGGGCAAAAGCTAGTATATAAATAAAAAAACTGTGGGAAAAACAACTTTGTTGTCATTGGTAAATTATACCACAGAGCCTGAAGAAGAATAAGTATATTAATTTTGTGAATTGACATTTTATATCCTTACTAATATTATATAAGCGGAAGTAAGTTTGCTTGTTATCTCTTCACTCTTTATACTCAATCACCTCAATCGTCATGAATTTTTGCATTCACATGTTAGGAGTACGGAGAAGGACATAAGCTACTTTATATCCCGCGGGTGAAGCCGCCGGCAAAAGCTCGTAACAATACAATCTGTAGCATTATCTTGGAACGGCACGACCGAGATTGCGCTGAGTAGGCAAAATATTATTGATTATTATAATTTATATTTCCTTATAACAATCACGTTCGGTTAATAGGGCTGTGCCATAAGGGTCGTTGCAAATTTATTTTTAACAGCCACATGTCCCACTGCTGGGCAAAAGCCATCTCTTTGCATAAAAACCCTTCAAAAATTAGACTTAAAACGGACGTAGTCTCTAATTAAGCATTAAGACTAAGTATATTGTTAATTCTTTATTTGAAAAATACATTGCTAATTATTTCCATGAGAACTAAAGGGAAGAAATCAAGGCTCCGTACACAATGAGGGTTCCGTGTGACTGTGCAAATGAAGGGACGAACCCCAAACTAATTTATTGTGGCCCAATTGAATCTTCATTCGATATCTATTTGGGTTGTAGGCCGACTGAAATTGGACTGATTCAAAATTTCCGTCTTGTGAGTCTCATTACTCCTTGTGTCATCCTCTCTCAGTATCCAAGGGTTGTCTGAAAGGAATAAGTATAGCAATAAGCCCGCCATCTGAACATTACTGTTGTTTTTATGGGCAATTAAGATATCTTGTAATTTTTTACACAGCACAAATATTGTGAGCTGACACGGACGATGAAACTGAGTCGGTCCAAAGAAATTCATGTCAAAATATGACAATTTTTTTTTTGTCCTTCCATACAAATTGAACAATCAACTGAAGGGACTTAGTATAGAAAGTCGACTAGTACAACAATACTACATATTTATATAGAAGCTTCTTCTAGTAGACCCATACATAGATAAAAATATTACCGCTTCTTCTCCAAAAATCAACAAAATTTAAAACAGCATTTATGTACCGTCTTTTACATGAGCTGCAATATATGCTGGTATGTGCAACAGGCATAAAACCCACATTTGTTAATTTATTTATTTAGAGAAAAGGCTGCGGTGAATTTCGTTGCGCGGCTTCTTCGTCTGCGCCTTAGAAGTCGGCAGTAGATTTAGTTTTAATAAGTTTATAAGGATACTAGATTTTGCCCACAACTCCGTATGTGAATAAAAATCCGTTTCCCGTCGGAACTTCAGGAAATCCCTAGTGTTTTCTTAGTGCTCCCCTACACTGTCCTAGTAATCTGCACACCAAATTTCAGCTTTCTACGCCCCGTAGTTTCGGCTGTGCGTTGTCTGTTAGTCACTCAGTAACGAAAGAGTTTTATATATATATAGACAAGTCAAGTTTAATAAAGAATTTGTTAACCGTAGAAGAATCAACATGTTTTGATACTTGGGTTTGTCATCAGGCCCTAACTGGGCGTTTTAAATTCGTGGACAGATTCTCATTTCTGTTCGACCACAAATGGGATAGCCTGTGTCGCCGGCGGCTATATGATCTGTTTCATTATGCAGGAGTTAGGAGGTTACTTTTGAAGTTGGCTGTCTTGAATAAGTCATTTTGCTTATATTAATGACATCTGGGAATATAGTTACATATATAATGTCACTACATTACTATGTAGTGATATTGAATAGTTTTATATACATATGTACTATTATATATGTAGCTGGTATAAAGCAAGGTCGCTCCCCGCTGTATATCTGTCCCTATATATGGCTATGTTAAAAACTAAGCAACCGATTTTGATACGGGTGTTTTTATCTATAGTGTGATTCCTGAGGAAGGTTTAGGTGTGTAATTTATATGGTTGTTCGAGTCATTTTTTTCAATATATGAACGGGGTTTAGTGCGAACCTTTTTTATTTAATGTTGCTAACGTTTCAACGATCACTATCTCTACACCAAAAATCACGTCAATCCGTTGGTATGTTTTAACGTGAAAGACGGACAAGCAAATACGCAAACACTCTTTCAGATATTAGTATGGATATGTTTTGTGAGCAAATGAAAAACGATTATATTGAAAGGATAATGGCCGTAAGCGACAACAAAAAAAAAAAGAAAAATTCAAAAAATTCTGCGTTCTAAAACCAACAGGGCCGCATTCAGGCGCAAGTAATAACTATTCCACCTGAACTCAGGGTCATTGAGAACTGGATCTTGCCGGGAATTCAGTTTGCCTAGTCAAATGGTGGGAGTGACACAGTCCATTATTGCCCGTGAGCAAACATTATCCCGCAGCTTACTACCGACTTAAGTACGGCCCCTTTTGTAGCCGAACAATGCACTGGTTTTCTGTATTTAAGTGTGTCCTTTCAGTCTTTTTACGTTATGAGTTTATTGATGGGCTTAAATTTGTTTTATGTGAATAATCCTGATAAAATTAAACAATTTGTAATGCTTGTCCTCTGTTAGTTACGTGAAATGTGGAATTCGAATTTGAAAATCCTGTATTCGCATGTGTCACTTGTGAACACACTCAAAAAAAAGTGACACATCGTCAAGGGACTAGAGTAGTATTGTCAGCGTAACATTTATAAAATATTTTTATGTAATTAAATAATTTATATTTTAAAACCAGCGTTAAATTTATTTCCAATAAATGACCATTCGTGTAATTTGTTGTGTTAAACCACGGTGGTAATGAAACTTTATCTAGTCCGAATATATGTTTTTTTATTCTCTGCCATTAATAAAAGTAATTTGAAGCCGTAATTACTCGTGATTTAAATTAATGTGAACAATATTAATTAATTTCCAAATTGTAGTGTGAATGTGAACATGAGTGAAACATGATGGTAATTTATTGTGGAAACAGTTTAAAATATACTTTTATTTATTCAAAATTAGAGAGAGGCATGTTCAGTTGAAAATTTACAAAGTGATTAAATTTATTTTCAGTAATATTCTTTTTTTTATTTAATCTACTGATGTAAATATTTTTTGCAGTAACGTAAATGTAACATGGGTTATGAAAGTCTTTATTTTGCTCAGTAGATTTATATATTTTATTGCTTTTATTTGTTCGCAATTTTTTTCAAAACTGTTATTCGTTTAACGTTCTCGAATCTTCTAAAGATCAAGATGATCTTGATAAATAGCTCAAGCAGTAGAGTAAAAGGAGAAGTTTATTTAGATCCAGGTCCATTGACAAATTTACAAGACAAATTTTCCGCTCATTTTCGAAACTAAAAATTTAATCCAATTACTTCATAACTCGATTCGATTGTGCGGCTATATCTATTCGAAATACATTCGTAGACATCCTGTGCCGATATCGATGCAAAATTTTATTCAATAAAGCGAAAGTAGGGTCCGTGGGGTGTGAGCGACCTCTAGAACAAACGACAATATTATTTCAGTTAAAAGTTTCGCTCATCCGTTCCGTTTCACGCGGTATTCAAATAAGTTCTTATTTTTTCCGGCCCCATTTTGAACCTTACTCGTGAAGTTATAAAGGTGAAATTAAACAGCCATTCATTCTTCTTTGCTCAGTTTCCAGTTTGTCATGATAGACCGACAGACGAATTTGGTAAGAAAATATGACTGTGTAAATTGGTGTTAAAATTTTTTCAAGTATTAATTGACTGTATTTTTGACTCAAAAATATAGTTCCTATGCCGTCAAAGTCAATTCAGTTATAAATTAGACCTTCACAAGCACTTTTTCACATCTAATTTTAAATTATATAGTTTCTCAATAACGTTACAACTACTAGCATTTCAGAACGATCACTGCTGAGAAGATATGCCGAAAGAAACTAAACAATGTTATAGCGTCTTACCATTATTTTTGTTCACCTAAAAAAGATTAATTTACTGTACTTTTTTTTATTTATTTTATATGTACAGTCAACAGCACATCAGCCTACCCAGATTCATTGCAAACTCGCCGCTATTACCGCGCAGTAGAGGCCCATGCGGGGTATCCTGATGGGCTGTTGACTGTACCTATGTTAGTCTCTAAGTATAATGTTGGTCACTGGCATTTATATTAGGTTTTTACACTGTATTTATGTTATTACATGAAATAAAATGATTTATTTTGACACATAATGCAATTTAAAATTTTAATTTTTTTTTGTGCAAACATTTGTTCGTTACTAAGAAATCCCTTCATCAAATTAGTAATCTAGCTATGTATATAGGCTTATAGACATAAAAGGTAGATTTACACGTACTCAGAAAAGAAACTTATATAAATTCAGCACGCCAAAGTGCGAATCGTTTACGTATTCTGCACGTAGTCTTGGTTTTGAGGTTCAGCGCGAAATAGACTGGCCGTGTCGGCGATGTATCATCCCGAATTTATGAGCAAATATTAAAATAAGTATTTATCGATCATAATTTTTTTGCTATGCTATTTTTTCTGTTCAATTCAATTCAATTTGACGACCTCGGTGGCGCACTGGTAAAGTTCTCGCCACTGAGAGGTCACGGGTTCGATCCCCGGTCGGGTCATGATGGAAAATAATATTTTTCTGATTGGCTCGGGTCTTGGATGTTTAGCTATGTATGTATTTGTTATAAAATATAGTATCGTTGAGTTAGTATCCCATAGCACAAGTCTCGAACTTACTTTGGGGCTATCTCAATCTGTGTGATTTGTCCTAATATATTTATTTATTTATATTTAATTCAGAAATCCCTATTTTGTTATTATTTAAAAGTTACTGGATAGGTTTTTAGACGCCAGCGATTTTCATCCATTTTTTTATTCGATATATGCCTATTTTCATGATGTTACATTTTGTAATTAAAAAGTAATAGCTAGATACGACCCTGTGTTTTTTAGACACCATCGGCTTTCATCTGTTTTTTTATTGATGTTGTATATCAAACCTATGCTTTATTCCTCTAACAGTAATTCGATTGGGGTTAACCGAACTAGTGCAAGAATTCTTTAACTTACATGTACACCACGGGGCATAGAAGTTTATATTTGTCCTTTATAAAAATCGTACATGATATACATTTACTTAGATATATGAGGTCAATGAATGATGGACCTTATCCTAGGTGAGCAACAAAACGCTGCAAAACGCAATACGGTGCTATGAGTAAATGTGTGACTATTAACACCAACATTGGCCCCCAGTACTCATATTTCTGAAGCATTACGCCTTGGAGCCTTGCCGCTTTTGTCGCTTACTTAGAACATTTATCTAGTAGATATTGCACTGGCCGTCGGAATGCGCTTATTGCATTTGTATGCGAGAAAAACAGAATGCCGCTTATAGGTATATATAAGTATGCCGTTCTCGGAAAGAGTTATGCTATTACTACAAAAGGCAGGCGTCATGTGCCGTATTTGTTCATGTATTTTTTCTCATATTCGATAATGTAAATCCATTTATCTGTGCTCATGGTCGAATACGGCTCCCTAGCATATTATGTTCTCCCTCTTTTTAGCATGTCGACCATTTTGACGCCATGGATGAAGTATTTTATATGTGGCGATACACAGATCAGGTGCCGATGTTGAGAAATATTTTCATTCTCATATAATTTTAAACTGTCCATACAAATAGTAAAGCACTTGGGATATACAAGGAATGCGTGCGACACCATGCGTCATTGGTATCGGAGGAAGCGGGTAGTTTCACCGTTTCTTAGCGGCCGCCGTCGTATGCTAATCGACTTCCTTCCTTTGGCCCAAGCCTCCATAAATTAGGTGCCAACGCCGGGCCTTGCTACTGAAAAATCGCTAAGTTCTGCCGGCTGTGTTGGGTTCACTGGATGTGGTAAGTTAGGTGTTGGCTGTGAGTGCAGTGATCAACGACTGTAGGTCACAGCCAATACACCTGGTTCACCACTTTCAGATAGCGCACGGGCGTAGTGGTCGCTACGGTTGTTCGTTATTGGAGGTCCTGGTATCGATTCTCAACGCGGGCAAACATTTGTACCTGTGATCACAAGTTTTGTATGCGGTTCTGGTTGTGTTGTGCCCGTTTCTGCGACCTTCGATGCAAGTATAGCCAAAATGCTATTGTGCTATATTATAGTGTAAAAAATAATGAGACTGGAATTTTCCATCTTATTTACCGACCACTTCAAGATGCTGCAAGTCCGCGGTAGACCCGAGTACACTAATGCGAGCTCTCGGACCTAATTTGCGGGCCGTTTAGTCAATAACCCAAGATGGGACCCAAATTGTTTCCACTTTCCCACACGTTTGTTAAACAGCGTCATTATATCACATTTTTTGTTAGTTATGGAACATGCTTTTACATTGAACCTTTTTCTTTGAGTGTACCACGTCTTTAGTTTTAAGAAAGTTTTAGTCGCGGTAGCTGTGCAGTGAAACTGTGGTCGTAGTGGTTAAGACGCCTATGTTCGATAGGCCGATCTTCGAATCCAAGTAGTGTCTCGATTAATTTATGTAAGAATTAAAGGATAAGATTCACAGCTTGCTGATAAAGTATCTGATAATAAATAAATAACGTACATATTATTAAAAATTGTTACACAATCATTGGATAGAGCAAACTTGAACCAACTTCAGATATCAATTGGTTTATCTGTTAGATTACAATATGTTTTTGTTTACCAGAAAGTGGCGGAACAGGCTCTTAATATGACACAGATACAAAAAAAACTGTATTTTACGGTGTCACCTGGGTCCTATTACAAAATTCAAGTGGTGTTTTGTGTCACATGATCCATTACCTAGACGCCGCTACATGGCGGCCGTAATTCTGCATTTCGCACGAGCATTCCCGTTAAATACCATCCACCGAATGTGGATTACCGGCATGCTTCCACGCATCCGTCACTGCAACTTAACATTACGTTTCAGGTAAAAAATGAGCCGTGTTTTAAAAAGGATTTTGGTGTTTCCATTTTATTTCCTCTGAGGTTATCTGAGGTTCTATTTATTATTTTAAAATTATAGCTATCAATACTGATTATATCAATGTCTTCGTAAAAGAAATTAAAATAGCAATGTTTTTAAATTCTCCCATAGATTTCGAAAATGTTATTTTTTGTAAGCTATTTTCTAAATTTGCTGCTGCTCATCCAATTTTATATAAAATATACTTTTAAAAAAAATTATGCCTTTCATCATCTATGGTTAAGTTAGTGTGATTATCAGAACTGTACAGTTGAATCAGTAAAAAGTACATATAATTATGTACTTTTTTTTACCTCGAAACTCCTGCAAACAGTTCTATTTCACAAGACGTCGTATGTCCCCAATTGCATCGGAGATATGCAAATTTCAATCGGTCGTTTGAGATATCCTGTTCTCCCGTATCGTTACGTTTTACGACACCATTTTACGCGGAGTTCATTTTTTTTCTCGCAATGGTTCTTGTTGAGTCCATTGCGTTCTTTTAGTGATACCGGAACGGCGATATTGGACGAGCTCTTATGCTTGTTCTATTTGAAATAATTAATTCTGTTAGTAAGACTACCTATATCAGTGAACTATAGACAAAAAAATTATGTACAACAATTAGATCTGTAGCTAGATTATGATTTAATTTTCAACGGCTGGTGACATTGTGTGAATGATTGAATGAATATTTATTTGCTTTTGAAGAGGGTACACATATAATAGTAGGTAGATTGTTAACAAAATGTAGATCACTTGTGCTGAACAAGTTTTTGCCATAGCATGCAAATAGTTTTACAACAAATATGAAATTACATAATTAATGGTCATCAGATTTTAATAAGATAAGAACACACACATTCTCTCTTAAAATCTGGAACATTGAAAAGAGCGTTAACCCATTAAGTTCCAGATTTCTGCAATATTTTTCGTAAGTAAAGAGATAGCATCGTGCAAAATAATGCATATGATCTCCAAAGATACTGAACATACTAGTGTTTTATTTGATTAAAAATGACATTCAAATGTAGGCTTTCTCTGGACGTATACACACAGAAATGTGGGACATTCTGAAACACGATTTGACAGTCGTAGGACACGGCGTGTAATAGGTTTACGTCTCGGCTCAAACACGTTTATTATTCCATAAAAGTCGCCAAGCACTCCTGAGTGACTTATTCTGTCGATGCGCACTTCACAACTTTTATACCGCATGCAGTTATTACGAATTCATTTCGGTGTGGCGCGTCATTTCTCGAAATACACTGAGTACGGCCCTGGTTTTGGGGAGCCAGGCCCGCATTTAGACGGCTGTATTGATCCGGGGCAAAAATGTCTCCAACCTGTATCCCAATTAAGGCTGACATTGATTTTGTCTGCAATGGGTACTGCGCTGGATTCCGGATAGCTGAAAATAACTGGCGGGCAAGCGCGATCGATTTGACTCGCCGTTACATGGATCCGATTTTCAACTTTATATTCGGGTTTGGATAGTATTTAATATTTATTCGGCGCCCGTGGTTACCATTCAAAATTCTGTTCATTGTTCCTGTTAATGTTTGTATTTATATATTGTCTAGCTACACCCCGCGGTTTCTATGTATATTTTTGTAATACTTATGTTTTTAATTCTATACACAGTAGCGCCATCTACTTTATAAAGCGCCATTGTGTATCGAGACTTTTTGACCAAATCCCACGGGAATCCCAAACTTCCAGGATACAAAAGACCCTATGTAACACATAGGGTCTTTTGTATCCAAGGTATCAGCTAACTCAAAACCCGATTACATAAAAATTGGACAAACCGTTTGAACGTGAATAAGTAGTAAACATACTCACAAACTTGCACCTTTTTATTATTAGTGAGAAGTGGGATATAATAAAAATTGCGGTATGTACAGTCGACGGCATGTTAAGTTACCCGGCGTAAATCTTTGGTTGATAAAGTCGATGTGTTATTGAATCTACCTGTACGTGGGTTAGAAACTTTGCAAATAATTGTTTTCATGTGGCGCAGTGGTAAAGTGTTTCCCGGTCGGGTCATGATGGAAAATGATCTTTTTCTGATTGGCCCGGGACCTTGGATGTTTATGTATTTGTTATAAAATATAATACCGTTGAGTTAGTATCCCATAACACAAGTCTCGAACTTACTTTGGGGCTAGCTCAATCTGTGTGATTTGTCTTAATATATTTATTTATTATTTATTTATTTTAGACTAGAATTTTCAAATTTCCGCCACAGAAAATCTTTCCGTGTAATACTTGCTGTTATCTTCAGTAACGTCTGCGTTATTTCATTTTAACACACAATTTTGTATCCACAGATATATTAAATTATAAGTACAGTCAACAGCACATCAAGTTGCCCTGCAAGAACCTCTATGGCGCGGTAATAGCAGCTAGTTTGCATTCAATTCGGGTAGGTTGATGTGCTGTTGACTGTACATTTATAGAGAACCTAAATAATTAAATTCGCTTTTACAAAATCCGTGCAAACAGTATAGATTTCTGATTACAGGAAATTTCTGAATATTGGCCAGATTGTTTTTCGATATGAAAATTACAAAGTGCAAAATATGAGTGCACTCACTCTGTGACTGGTACACATGAACAGATTTTAATCTGAAAAACTGTTTAACGGTTATTTGCTGCATCGAAACAATGGCCGTTAATACTCTGACAACGAAGTGGTTTTGTGGCTGAAAACGCATCACCAGCGATGACAATATTAATTGCCACATTTGATACATACAAATTTATTTTTATAACTAGTTTAGAAGTCGTTCGCGTGGACACTGTGTCTCTTGCATAGTATAAATACACATACAACTGGTCACTTGGAGTTCCACATCAGATTTCTCAGATTTTCGACTTTTATACATCAATATAGAAAACGATTTTTAGGTTGATCTGAACAGCTCTATTGCCATATTGATTTTGATTTTCAATTGCTGATTCAAAAACAGCCGATGATTTGACCAAGATAAGATTTATAAATGATATTAAATTTCTAGCTCCAAAGGGTAGGTATTTCGAATCCCTAAAAGTAACCACTTCTACTCGGCAAATAGCACTAAAATGCCCCTCATACAAATTGCAGATTCAAAAGTAAATTTAAACTTCAGCTCTCAGAAATGGCCTAGGTCGATACCGGCTATTCCAGTACTAATTGCTTCCAGTGGATTGCAGCGCTGATTGATAGAGATAAATATGCCACCATTTCATTTATAGATGGCATACTGGTATATTCGAAAACGTATGTCACATGATACCGGCGGCTTTTCAATCACAACTGTATTCATTTCGTCGAAATATGCAAAGGTAAATTTGCTTCATAACGTTAGAGTTTATATTTATACGACGAACGAAAAATAAGTCAGCTAGCCCCAAGCTGTATTGATTAAAATAATAATATCTCCCATTAATTGGACATGTCCTGTTTGTTTCTTTTTCTAGTCACAATTTAACAATAGTTACCGGCGGGCAATCGCGAACATGAATAAATCTTTCGTATTGCCGCCGGCGACTGTTACTAGTTTCAGTTAGAACAGTTATTGTTTTAAAACTGCCAGTATTTCATGCTAGGTCGCGTCCGCCATCTTTTATCGCTAGTGTAATTTTCGCGTGCAATTTTATAGAAGTTTACTTTTTAATTGCGGCTGTATTAATATATTTATAAGCTTTGTTATGATCTTTGTCTTTTTTTAAAATTCTGCTACCCGTTTGAATTTTTCAATGGGGAATTCTAATTTAGATTTGAAACAAACTGTTATTAACATAAATATTATTTGTTTTGTAAGAGCTATATGTCTACTATATTCTTGACAGATTGGAAATGTCCGATAAGTAAACACCGAATTTCCACATACCTGCGCCAAGACAATAATTGCGGCGCAGCAAATACCGCTTTTATCCGCTTCTAACTGGCTCCATTCACAAAACAATGACAGAACAGAAGTGGACTTTTGTGAATATACGATAGAAACGAGCTATGTAATGTAATATACGATAGAAACGAACTGCCGCACTGTTGCAAAGTTGTGATCTAAAAGTTGGTAAGTACGAGTATAACTAGGTGAAAATTAACTTGTAAGATCCGATTGCAAACATTTGAACAGGTGAAACTAAATAAAACATTGAAATAGTATCTAGGGCAGCACAGAATATAACATGCCAGCACCATCGGCACTAGCACCTTGTCACTGTTTAGAGTGACCGACTAAGAAAAAAAAAAAGAAATAAAACGCGGCTATTTCTGTACCATAATTATTTTACAGCCCGAGGCGGTGAGGCCGGCTGCAGTCGCGCGGCTACCTATTGGATTGACGTTCAATTTTGTGATCGCACTGCACACTATTATCTTGTATTGGGGTTGGAAAAATAGAACATAACGTGCCTATGTGCATCGGATGACGCTGTGTTGGCGAAAAAGAGTGGACGAATCCTGACTAATTTCTCTGTTAGAATTTAAAAAAATATATTTCTCATCCTCACGAGCTCCCATTTGTATTCGGTGTGCTATCGGATGCTTTAGTCGCCTCTTACGACATCACTTGAGGATATGGGGAGATCATATTCTTAGATCATATCATTCACGGCTCAAATTTCTCTTTTCTGCATTTAAAGTTTGAATAAATAATGTCTAACAATAATTTAAAATTCCCATATATGAAAATATAACAGGAAAGCGGGCCAAATAAACAACCGCGTAATATACGACGAAATGAGCGTTTGGTATGATGTTAATAAACACGTAGGTTGTGCAGCATCATAAAACACAATGTTTAAAATCCACTCCGCAGCACTCCGACATTAAGTACACGGAGCAATTTCCAGCGTTCGTCTGCGCGCGGCCTTACTATGCTGAACTAAGTACAACGGTACTAGGGATTCTCGAATGTGCTTCCAGAATAATCTAGAATGTTTGTCATCTTCAACTTTACTTAACACAGTTTTATTCTGATCTATTTCTGTTTTAACAGTACGCTTTTTATCACTTTTATACCGATCCCGATTTGTACCTTTGAGGTTGACAGATCGAATAAAAAGTTTTATCTGTCTCCCTATTTGTTACGGAGTTTGGACTCATTCACAGTTATTATACATTAACTATACACAAGGTGATACTCAAAAATATTACTTAATATTTTGTAGAAGAAACAGAAATTTAATAACTAAAAGCGATAGATATTTTAGGTATTGTACAAGAATAACGACATATGAAAGAGGGCATGCAGCATCCATATGAATGCCAGTTGTACGTACAGTGTGCTCCATGCAATATTCACTATTGTTTTAAATACATTCAACAAATGTAACACTGCCGTTGAACAGTTCGCCAGATTTTGGCGGATTCGGTATAATTGCAGTGCGAATAACTACGCAATGTTCACGGATTCGCGTCGGTAGGTATGTGTCCGAGTTCGGCGACAGTGTGGAGCTGGTTGATGTGTCTACATGTGTTTCGAGTTTCGAGTGACTATCCATAGTAGTATGGGAGCATTAGGTGGATTACACGGAAGGCGGGCGGACGCGCGAAATGACAAGTTAAGCACCTGCTCATCTTCTTAATGTCGCGGGTAGACACGGCCAATGATAGAGAGCCTCGATCGAAGATTATGGCAGTCTAAACAACTCCCATTGCCAGCTCATAGAATGGGAATTTGTTTAAATACAGCGGATAATTGATGATCATAGATTTTTTTGGCGAGATATTTTTAGATTCATTAATTCTTTTAAGAGTGGAGGATGTTGTGATCATTTGAGATTCCTCTTTTTACTTTATCAATATTATCCTTCTTCTTTTTATCTCTTTCTATGGCCGAACCATTGATGTCAAAGCATCATTGACCATAAAATACTCTCAGCGAGTGAGAACATTAGCTATAGATTAATGGGGATTCGTTATTTGCCGCTTGTACCTTTTATTCATCCAGGATCTTGCGAAATCCATGTATGGTATAAAATATAACTGCACTGCGTCTACTATTCTTCTTTCATCTACAGTTAACTTATGAAATTTTCCTCCAATAAATAATTTAAAGCTACGTGGGTTCTATATTTTAATGTCAACGTCTCAACCCTTTATAGTTACGAGAAACTGTGAATTTATGGATAAAAGTGCGAGGGAGTTTGCCCGGACATTTATTTTGTAACGTCTTTGAAAGTTTTAAATAAGTCTGCATGTTGAGTTAGCATGTGATATGCAGCAATATAGCTGGTCTTACAGTCTTCTAGGCACCTCATATGTATGTAAATCAAAGCCTCTTGAAGGTCTACAGTAGTTTTCGATGTGCAAGTTTTGCTTGGAGTGTGATGCGCCTCCCCGTAGGTATTTTCTTCTGCTTCGTACCTTTAACTACTGATTATAATAGTGGTGCTAGTACCCCATCACACCCACATCCTGTACCAATTGTGCTTATACGATTTGATTGTTTTCGTCCATCCCCATTTTCAATTGTTTTGTTATTGGTTTACTGGTATCTTCATAGTCGTATTCCTCATGGCTGAGGGTCGTGGTAATTACTTGGAATTAAACACGCACAACAATTTTATTAGCACTATTTATGGAGTGGTTTGCTGTTGTATTCTCCATTTCATACACAAGTTAATAATAAACCAGTGTGCAGGTTTCCTTGCGATGTTTTCCTTCACCGGAAGCAAGTGGTGGTATATGAAATCTACTATAGGTACATGAGTCTGATTGGTATGTGGCACGAGTAGGATTCGAACCTAGGACCTTTCGATCCACAGGCGGCTTAACCATTACACCACCACCGCTCCAATACTGTACGGTTTACTGGTATACATTTTGTCTAAATTAGGACTTCTGATAAATGTGACTTGGCTCCTCCTGCTTCGGTTATTTTGTAAATCCTCGGAGGCTTATATCCAGCAGTGGACTCCCTCGTGAAATGATGATATTAAAAACTTCATGCTGTTTTACTATTCAGAGTTATAAGTTGAAAAACATTGTGAAACTGATTGTTATGCCTTTCGCCATTCTTGACTCGAATTCCGTATATTTTCACGCGAACTTTGCCCGTTGCCCGAACGTTTTAACTGAGTCACACTGCGTCACACGTTTATAACGTTATTTTGTTCGATATTTCTAGAATTTTTGCTTTGGGGTATGTTCCGCATAAACTTTTGTCTTGTACAAACTTTATTTTGCTTTTAATTTTTATGGCACTTTTTAAAAATATGTCAATACTTGTAACTATTACAACAATTACTTGTAAGTACAATATTGGGAAGATTTTTTTTTATAAACTAAAATATTTCCCTTATTTCTTGGGGCGGGTTTGTGCATCATGTTACGCAACGTTTTGTGAACAGCAGTACAGGTGTTCGAGTTTGAAACACACTTTTAGTAGGTTTACTAAAAGTGTGTTCATTTCACCTTGGTGATATAAGACATAATACACACAGGTCAATTAAGTTTACGACGCAACAAGTTCTAAGATGAACATAATTTATTTATACTTTACTACGTTTGAGAAAAAATGTTATTGCCATGATTCTGTACTACTTTCAGATCTATTTTTATATTCATAATCTCCGTCCCAAATAAAGCCTAGTCCACAACAGTTTGAACGACAGGGTCCAAGGAGCCGGGCATTAATCAAAAACCGCGGGATTACACGGGACAGTCTTGACCTCGGCCGGGTGTACACGGTCCAGCTTGACCTCACAAGTGCCAAGACGGAGATTGTTCACTAATCCGCTTAATTACGCCCTTCATATAGTGTCTGGGGCTCTTTATTGTTCTAGTTGATTTTCATTTTGACGTCATAAGCTTTTGGCTTTATATGTCTGTTAAGAAACTAAGCTTAAAGAAGATTTCAATTTGTTTTTTTTTTATGTTTTCATCTCTCAATGGATCGTCTCGAAATTTAATTATTCTTTCTGGGTATAATAAATTGTAATATAAAATGGATAATAACGGACGGCACGTAAAGAAGGGGAGTTATAAGTTTAACCTGTCTGTGTATCTGTCTGTCCGTGGCATCGTAGTAGCCAGACGTTTGAACCGATTTAGATCTGTATTTTTTGTTTGAAAGAGAATTTAATCAATCAAAATCAAATCATTTATTCAGAAATTAGGCCTTCACAGGCACTTTTTCACGTCATATTCTAAATTAAATGATGTTTACCAAAGCTACAAACTACTAGCATTTCGGAACGACCTCTGCTGAGAAGAAATGCCGAAAGAAACTCATTCAAACAGTGTTGGTCCGTATTATGCCAGAAGGGCTTACCATTTTTTAAATATAAATTTATGTATAATTTTTTATCAGTAATATAACATGTAAGTACACATGTAAGTAATCAAGAGCTTAGTGTTCTTAGCTATACCTAGAGAATGTGTGTTAAGCCATTTGAATACCATCATCTCATTTCTAGCAAATGAAGAAACTTCGAAGTCAGAGGTTAATTAAATCTTTAATTAAGTTTTTATTAGTTGATGCAACTGCCAATACTTTCAAGCAGTGTGTCCCGGCCAGTTGTAACACGTTAAATCGACTCTTATTTGCAGAGTCGAATATCAGCATTATCGAGTTCTAGTTCATGAACTATCTCGTTCAACTTGTGGGGTGTTTGTTAGGGAACGTGACTCTTATAGCAAAACCAGGAGTCACAACATTCTTGGAGATCACGTATCAAACCCGTATGCATAAGTGACGCCATCGATATATTTTTGCATTGCTTCTGTTTTTACACAATTGCGCAAAAGAGGAATGCGTGTATAGATTTCATGACGTATTTATACGTAAGTGCCTTTCACTCTCAACTTTGTCTATTCACAGTTGCTGCGACTGGGTCAGCGAAAAAATAAACCAAGCTCAGGGGGCTACCATACCATGCCTACATATTATTATAAAAGCCTCGGTTGCCTCGTCTGTCTGTATGTTCGCGATAAACTCATAAAGTGCTGCACGGAAAACAAAAAAAACGTCATTGCGTCCACACGTTCTCTCATTTTTGCTACTTGTGTTTCTTTGCCGCCTGTTTGTTGTGAACCCTCTTTGGGAATGCCAGCATTGCTGATCAGTTGCTAAGACTGTGTCCTTTAGTCGCCTAATGATGTCCCCGGGAAGATGTCGACTGGTCCTATTCCAGGCCACGACCACACCGCCTTGCCCCTTTGTTTCAGTATTTTACTTTACGACAATTTGTAAATCTTGAAACTTTTTTGAAATACAACTAGCGGCCTGTCCCGGCTTCGCTCGGGTAACAAACATAATAAATTATACACCAAAACCTTCCTCATCAATCACACTATCTATTGGTAAAAACCGCATAAAAATTCGTTCAAGTAGTTTTTGAGTTTAACAACTGAGAGACAGACAGGGAGAACGAGACAGACGCGTCTGGGGGCTTGTTTGTTGTTGTTATAATGTGCACGGATAATATTAAGTCAAATTACCTAGGTTGTATAGCCCTCCATATCACTCACACTGGAGTTATTAGAGTGAGACGCATGATGTATCTCATAAAATTAATAGACAGTGACGAGTCCCACAAGCAGCCGCAAGCCCTTATTCGCCTATTACACCGCATTAGGTATTAATGTGGTTGGTAAATAGCTTTAATATGCCATCTTTATGACATTAGTATTTCGTTGGTACTTAAATGTTTGGTGTCTATGTATTAGTTAGGTATTATAGTGTAAAATTAATAATGTATATCTACAGTGCAGTTAACCTGTATGGAACTGGCTGAGACGGTAAAAGCGATACAAATATTGTCAAGATATATATATATATATATTGACAACTGAGATTCACATCCAATTTTCAAAGTCATAGCATTTTTTCAAAAATGGTTTACTTCCACGGGCCTTTTTACTCAACTTTTTTTTTATTTTGTTAAACCCTATGTCTTATTTGAGATTAAATTCTGTCAGTAGTATTCGTCCAGTGGGTAGATTTCGCGTGAAAGAGTCACAAACATACACTCATACATTCTCACAAACTTTCAAATTTATATCATTAGTAGGATTTCTGTTTGTCATTTCAAAACGACCACTGTGGAGAAAAAATGCTGAAAAAACTGATTTAAACAGTGTTTCCCTATCATGGCAGAATGGCTTACTATTTTTATTAGACGATACCGGACTATATAGTCCGGAGATATTTTGCGCCTTTTTTATCTTTTAGATTTTTTGAAGTCGCATAGTCGCTTTCAAATATCGTAATCTTACTACTAATTGCATAAATACACTATTATATTATTAGCTTTTTCAAAGACAAGTTCAATGTCAGCGTTCCAACTTGAATAGACTCATTATGACAAGGAACATCTAATATATACGAACTGCCTCAACTTGGATCTTAGTTCCGCACCAATTAAATATCGACTTGCATCCAACTATAGACTGAATAGACATAAACTTTGCTACTATTTCTCGATTTGTAAAGATCAGTTTTAGTGTTTTTTTTTTTGTAGGCAAATGAGCATTCGGTTGCCTGATGGTAAGCAAACACCGCAGCTTTATATAAAACGTTATAAGATCAATTTATTTCAATTCTTTTTCATGTTTTGATGACGCAAAAAAGTGCTAAATAATTTTATTTGTGTTTGGATTTGCGTGATTTCTACTTTCTATTTGGACGAATTTCAATGAAATTTCGTAGACAAGTAGAATAGTAGTAGAATAACTAATAAAATATTTTTTATCCCGAATTTTGTGCGGAAGCGAAGCCCGGAGACATAAGTAGCTAGATGATATAAAAATGTCGTATCCTTTCCTTTTTTCCTCTGTCTAATAGAAATGTCTGTTGGTCTGTTACAAACTTCTCCACCGATCGCCGCAACTCGTTCTAGTCTATTCATAGCATTGAGTTCGAATCTACTGCGGCTTTTAATACTGATGTCCACGAGATCGGCGTTCTTCTTTAGATATTACTGATGTTACTCCCGTGGGAATTTTGAGATAAAATATAGCCTACAGCAATCTTGCATAATGTATCTTTCTAATAGTGAAAGAATTATTATACTATTTATTAATTATACTATTACTAATTATTAATACTTTCTTCTGATAATATCTCTTCTGAAGTTGACCAAAAACTACTTTTAAAATAATTGTTTTTTATTTTTTATTCTTCATTATGCTACCATTTTACGCTTATATTCAAGGTTATGGCCTAGATAGTTCAGTAAAAAACACTGGAAGTTCTCACTCTCATTTCGTGGCCCCACCGCGAGAAGAGCCGGGAGTGCTGGAACTAACTCAATTATAGGCTTCCGGCTTCCCGGGCACCAATTCATTCAGTTTTTTTTAGTGAAATCTGATATTTGTTGATGTCTATCATTTGATTAAATCGAACGATTATGCGCGTTGTTTTGTTGACTTTTTATTATTAAGATTAATTACTTATTGACGTAAAAAATACTTTGAGATGTCTATCGCCGACTTTCAAAAGTAAATCATCAGGCGTTCGTTATTTGAAAATTGAGCTCGACATAGCTCGGTTCCATTACCTGACATTACTTATTAATGGACGTCTGCTCCTAGTTACGAAGCTTACGGCGTCGTCGCCGCCGTCGGCGCCTATTCGTTCGTTCTAATTTTGAAATCTGGATCTTTCATTTCCTAAGCTAATGAAATTAAAACATTCCAATTTCAAATTTAAAAATGTAACTGCCAACTTTTAAACTAGCTAAGAAGCGCGCGGTTTGCTTTTATTTTTTAAAAGCTTTTATTTAACTTGTTATTTTTAATACACACTATCATTTTGTGAATGATAGTGATTTCATCTTTAAAAAATACACAGGTGTTTTTTGCATTTATTTTAACCAATATTTTCAAGCATTATAAATCTCTACGCACACAATTTCTAAATATAATGTGTTCACACAGACATACGTTCATAGTGTTATTTGCTTTATATATACTTATATTGGAATTTCCAAAAGATGTGAACCCTTGCATTATCTGTTTCCAGCTCCTTAAACAATCTGTGGAAATTACGCCAGTCACGGTGAAGTAATATCCAGCCTCGAAGGTTTCATCGCTCGACCTCAATTTCATCGAGTAACGCGCCATCCATAGATTATAATCGCTATTTACGATTATCTCTTGATGGCCCAATAGACGAAAAAAAAACGAAAAGGGAAAAATCATCACGTCTGTATACACGTATTATCTCGTTTGTAGACTGAGAGAGGTAAATGAATGAATGAAAGAATGAATGAATGAATCAATGAATGAATGAAAATTTATTTGCATTACCCCTCACTCGTTCTCGCAGGCCCGATCGGACTGCGAATCTATTGTTGTTCAATTGTCTTTATTATTTCCGGGCTCGAAGGGCAGAAACTAGACAGAAATTAGGTCCACTTGCTACGATCCAGACAAATAGTACAAAAATAATGTTTCCCTTTTGTATCTGAAGTATATTAGAATCGTTGGAAACTATCAAGAGGGTTTTTTTTTTACTTGCTACAGCAAATTTTGATGGCAGTGAGAGCGCGTGTCATTTGAAACTAGAAACTATGCGAAAAAAAGACAAAACGATATTCTAAACACGCTTTATGCTGTCAATAAGTAACGCAATATGTATGTATAACCTTAGTTATTTAGTGCGGGTGATAGTGTTACACGTTTCAATATTTCACGTATAGACAACATTTTCTTACATTTATAGTTCATACAGAAATGATATTTGATAGTATTCGTATCTTTTATTTCGGCTATGTAAGTTTTCTAAATGTGCGGGTAAACATGATATTTTAATATTTGCGTACGTGAATATTTTGATATCATACTGGAATTTTATAGTGATGTACGCGAATTTAAAATGTTAAATATATTTATTCGTCCTATATCAATTGAATTTAAAAAAAGGAATTTATTAAATACTTGTAACAACAAAAAAAATTAAAATTAATAAAAATTATGAAAAATAAATAAACAAGTTTGTGTGTATTTTATGTATTAAACTATTTACGTAATGTATTGTAATTGCGTGAATCTGTTACTTCTTCTTATATGTATAATATCTGTTCTTGTTTTATATACAACTAAATAGTACCTATGTAAACTAAAATGTTTCTTATAATGACTGTTTGTGCCAAAATAAAATAAAAAAAAAAAACAACATTTGAATTCTCTCGCATGTTACTCAATACAAAACATCTATGTTAATTTTTGTTGTTTAATTAACGAAAAAAAAACATTGACAAAAAACACAAGATGTACTTTTGTATGTGCGCGACACCCATAGGATTTTGTCTGGTAATGATGTTTTGTGAAGTAGATGGCGTTACTGTGCGTAAAAATGTATGTATTTTTTATAATTACGCGGGTAACACCACGTGGTGCAGTTAGTATTTGATAGAGATATGTCGCCGTGTTTGCAGACTACTAATACCCACAATCTGGTGGTAGATGGCGCTACTTTGCGTAAAATTTTTTTTTTTTTTATAATTTCGTGGGTAACACCACTGGGTGCAGTTAGTATTTGATAGAGATATGTCGCCGTGTTTGCAGACAACTAATCACCCACAATCTGGTACTAGTGGCACTGGGCATCACTCAGCCTCTCGGCTTAATGGTGCTATCTCTTTCACGTTATAGTCACAAGAGCGTAAAGCGCTACTTTTTAATTCACCGACACAGATTTCTGTGTGATTTTTTTCACCGTGAAAATTGTTTTCAACATGTTTTTTGTCGGTTTTATTTCAATCTTTCGCAACGATTTTAGCATGCGCAATGAGTGTAACTGCTGTGTAGTAATCAACATTTTCTCATGTTAATATTTTATATTAAAAAAATATTGATAGGTATCGTTTATGTATTACCTCAGGTTGTATTACAAAGTGGCATACGTCTCTATCCTAGAAACACGTTTAGATATCGATATTGAAGTGTAAGGAAATGTACCGTATCATTACAAGTTTTTATCTAACTTGCATGTATGTTCGAGTGGAATCTTGTAACTCAGTTTTGAAGCTATTTTAGTTTGGATGACAAAGTATTCTTGAGATAAGCATGTCCTGCTGGCGCACCCAGGAACAGCTACCGACGAGAGAACTGCTCAAGGGATTACTGCACGGATATGTTTTTTTTTTCAGGCATTATTGAATGCAGTAAGATCTCTCTGACAACATTAACAGCTAATGTAAAAAATTGCATTTTTGTAAATACTTATACTTATTTACGTTTCATTTTAAAAACGATCGATAATTTGCATTTAACATAGCTATGCATAGGTATACTGTACAAACTTGACGGTACCACAGTTTAGTTGGCTCTGGCAGAGTCGAGAAGTTTGCCTTCCGAATTGAATCTTCAATTAAACGTCGACTCGCGCTATTCAAACGTCCATCCGGTTTCGTCCGGTTTGCCCCGGCTTCGACCAGTTTGGACTAGATTAGGGTTGACGCAAGACTGGTTAATAAAGGCAGTTATAAATCTGGAAGTTTCAAAACTTCGCGTTTTATTATAAAACTTGAATAAACAGTGTGTTATTATCAAATTTAGCTAATGAAACTTTGGTGATGAACATGAAACTGTCAATTTAATATTATTTTTGAGCCCGTATGGTGACATCCTTATAGTTAGCCTAATTGTACGTTTTGTAGTAAAATAACCACGGAATGGGTCCTTTCTGAAGTTCGGGCTATGTGAAGAGAGTATGGTTTAACGCAGTTCTACAACTTTAACGAAACAAACAAAAATGGATTTTGACAAATTCAAGTTTGTCTCCCGATGTCATGGTTATTTTCGTCTGTCTATCCAAATGCATTCATCTCGTCTGCTCCCACTTATGTTTAGCTAATTTACGTCTATTTTTTAGTCTACTGTAAAATAAAATGTAGTTTAATGTGAAAACACACGATCATTCTATACCCTACCGTGGATTTCGTACAAGATGATATAAGAATAAAAAGCTAAGAGGCAACAGTATCATTTCCAAAGACACCTCAAGCTAGTCGTTAAACCACATCAGTTTCAGACTTTTTTAAGCGGACTACAGGTTACCATTTCCTCTCGTCAGACATCTCGGCATGTCTTTGCTGTAAATTCAACCGGGAAAAGGGTGGGAAGGAGTAGTTGTACAAGATGATATTATATTATACACTTATGAAAAGAATGTACACGAAGTACACTCAATTAAAACACACCTATTAACTTACTCGACGGGGCGAAAGAAGTTTTGTCGGCAAATGAAACTGTGATTCATCACGCGCCGACTCGGTAATTGATAGAAGAACGGGCCTTTGTCGAAAACAAATGACTGTTGGATCGCTCTTTCCTTTATTAATTGTTTGATTTTATAAAAAAAAAAAACAGTTGATGGAACGAACGAAAACGAATGAGCGAATAAAGTGTTTTTTGCGTCGATGACGTTAATAAAATTGGCAACTGGGCGAATAAGCTTTACTTGATGGTCAAGTCTTCAGAAGCAAGTCGTTATTAGCTTAGCTAAGTGAAATTAGTTTGGTTACTTGGGCCACTAGCAGTATAGTGTAGCATCTGTTTGCATAGTGCGGCGTGACGTACAATTTCAATGGCGAGCTATTTTCATTGCTAGTGACAAGTTAGGGTGAAATTAGCTGAATTTCGACATTGTCAAGGGAGTTCCACCTCGCCCCGCAATCACTTGGCTAGCGCTAGTGGATCTTTCAAAAAACTCACGTCGGGTTCCGTGGGAAAGTTTTACAGAATGCAAATTTGCCATATCCGCGCGAAATCCGACGTGAGTTTTTTGACGTCTCTTACAGAATCGAAACACAGGTTAGGTTGTTCTCATTGCGATAAAATAACGCTACACGAAAATACCAAATGTGTGGATGTACAGTATGGACTATTTTTTTTTTATTTATTACATATAAAAACAATATATGGAGTAAAAACGAGGAAAGGAAAGGATTGGAGGACAAAGTATTATCATTACCTCAAGAAAAACAAAATATGAACAAAAAGAACAATATACAGATTTATATGCTATATAAATATGATATATAAATCTACGTTCCCTTTTTTATCATTATTGCTGTTGATCAACAACCACATCGACAACTAAACAGGACACGGACGTGTCCTGTATAGTCGGTTTAATAATTTACAACGCGACCTCATCGTATGGCGTCGTGTCGAACTTTACCTCAAACTAAAAAATTGTAGACCTTTACAGGCACTTTTAACGTAAAACATTAAATTATATAGTATTTCTCATAGAGCTACAAACTACTGGCATTTCGGAATGAATGTTGCTGAGAATTTCTCAAATGCGGGGTAAGTTACGTTTCATACAATTTTTTGTCGGAACTATTATATCTGAAGTGAGCAGAACTGCTAATTTATCTTCCACATAGACATCAAACGTATCCAAATGAGGTTAATACATTGTAAACGAGGGCTCAAAACGTAGATATATGGGGGAAATTGGGATGGGAAACTAGTAATCTGCTTGACGGATATGAGACGTGCACCGTGTCGGGAATTGTTTGCCAGCATATTTTTTTAATTCCCGTAACACAAGTCTCGGACTTATCTTGGTCCTAATTTAATCAATATTTATTATTTATTTCTTATAATTAGTTTAAGTAGGCACAAATATACTTTTAATATATTTTTTTAATTAAGTTTAGTTATAAGCGAATTCTTTCCTGTTATGTATTTAAATGTTTATAACTAATATTGTAATGTGTACACTTAGTACTCGAGACATAGTACCTTCCCAAAAAAATACAGGTTATAATGTTATGTGGAGTTAATATGGTATTAATTAGTAGTTTGTAACTTTAATAAATATGTTTTAACTTAGCATAAGACATGAAAAAGTGCCTGTGAAGGTCTAAGTTTTGACGACGACGACATAAGAAACGTTGCGGGTCGAAATTGGTTTCGTAAGGCACAAGACCGAGAAGCATGGACCCATGTCCGAGCTGTAAACCTATGAGGAGTTCCCTCGTTGGTAGCCGATACTGGGTGCACCATCAGGTCATGCTTATCATGATAATGCATTGTCGTGGAAACTGAAGCGACGTGGGAAATTTCAACTAAGTGGAAGTAGGAGAAAACTAACCCCGCAAGATTTGATTACAGACAAGAAAACATCGGGACAGGTGAAATTAAATAAAATCTTGTGAAATCTATAGTTTTTTATACCCGGTAGCAGAAGGAACTACATTAACTGTAGTTTTACGAGTAGTATACCGTACTAGTAACGTAACATTTATTTCCATACCGTGCACATTTAATAGTAACAAGGTGCATTCGAGGAATCGTATTAAGTACTATAAACTGGAGTTTAAGTAGCAATATGGTAGTAAAACAATCCGCGCATGTTTTACTGCTTGAATCGCTCAATAATGCCTCATTACAGGTAATAATTGCGCGACTTTGATTCGCTTTAGACTACTGCTACTAGACGTAAATTGAAGACACTCTAATCATTTGTGTTCTCTGTTGTATTCTAATATATTTTATTAATAGTTGTAGCTTAGGTAGATATTATTTAATTTAGAATTTGACATGAAAAAATGCCTGTGCAGCTCTAAATTCCGAATAAATAATTTCATTTTTGATGAAATTTGGAATTTATACGGTTAATAATAATAACTCGGGGTTAAACATAAGCTACCGCGGGGGAAGCTGCGGGCACCAGTTACTGCTCTATATTTTGGGTAATTGATTTTTATTTCTATTTACGCCGCGATATTTAAATTGTTTGAATGAGTTCCTTTCGCCCTTTCTACTCTGAAGTTGTCGTTCCGAAATGTTTTGTAGCTTTGATAGACATTTAATATAGAAGATGACATGACAAAATTTATGTAAAGGAATTAATTACTGAAAAAATGTTTTGACTTTAAAGCCCGGATTCAGCGTAAAAAATAAAACATTACTTTTTAAGACACGGTTCTGACTTGATTGTTGATATGATTAATAAGTACTTTGTTAGCCCAAAAAGTCGCTTCATATACAAATGTAATTCACTAAGATAAGTATAATATATATTTTTTTTAATAGAGCTATAAATAGCTAACTAATTCTTCAACACATATGCATATATAATATATATTATCATGAATGTGCCTGGTGTCTGCCTACGCGAGCTGAATTTTGAGAATTCCAGTATAGGCGTGGCTTTGTTTTGGTGACCATGGCCATAGAGGGTTATTCACGTAGTTGACTAAGGATGTGGTCGAATCATTAAACTAAAAAATAGTGCTTTGTACAGCGTGAAAGGAAAGTAACAGATGCTAACGAAGGTGTATGTTACCTTTCTGAACCGTGTAACACCAAGTGGTTTATCTAGGTGTCCCACGATTTACCTAGGTGTTTTACAGTTAACTTTGTTTACCCCTGGTTTACCTAGTCGTTCCTAGATAAATTATCTGAACCCTTAGTTCATCTAGTTCCACGGCTAACTTTCTGCACCTTTAAATATTAAGCGAACTCACGAGTTGTGTATCGTACTTTCTTCCGAGTGATACATAGTGCTTCAAATTTTCCCGCCCGCCTTTTTGTTCGACTTCAGTCACGTACTTTCACATCTAGGTTTGAACACGGGATATGGTTCTTTCCGAGCTGGTTTCTCATTAATATATATTTTGTATTAATTATTGTATATTACTGTGGTAAGTAACTTAAATAAATTGCATCATTCATAAAATATTAAAAGTAATAGAAAAGTCATGTTTACACAATGCGGTTTCATTGTGAAAAACCCTATAAAATAATTGGCAAAATTCATTTTATTATCGCATGAATCATTACAGTTGATTAACGTGGACGGTAAAAAATTAGCTACTTTCACTTTATAAGCCGACAGGGAATAAAATTCATTCTTAACCCACGCATTCATAAAGTTAATTAGAGTTCTATATGTGTCATAGAACTGCTTGAAAATTATTTTGCGTTATATAAAATAGTTAAAACTGGCTGCGCCCCGGGGCTTCGCTCTTGTGGGAATTTCGGGATACATAAACTGTTACCGCCTTCACCGCTTTTATAACATTAAATAATTTAAAACTGTTTTATATTTTGTATTTCCTCCAAGGGTGTAATTTTTTTTATTTATTTGCTTTGGAACTTTTACAGATTTCTGGGATAGTGTTAATTTGTACCCAACTTCATCAACATCGATTCAGTAGTTTGTTTTTTTTTTATTATCCTACGGGAACCTGACCATTTACCGGGTGAAGTATCTAAGATATAAGCCCGGTATGTACGATACCAAAATCTGTTAATAAGATGGTATTATTAATATGAACTATCAACAACTTTATGAAATATCTGATTGAAGGCCAATATGAAATAAAAGAGAAGGCAGAGCTCGTGTCGTGTAGGGAGGTGAAATCGATGGCTGAGGACAGAATTAGATGGAAAACGCTCCACCGACAAGAACAAAGTTCTTGAATTAATTGATGATTATTAATATGGATTAAGATGGTATTGACAATACCATCTTATGTAAATATATATTTCACAACGTATGAATGAATTGATATAAAAACTTTAGCTAAGGAAGGCCTGTGTTCCAACAGGGCGGACGTTTAAATTACTAATGATCATGATTTTGTTCACCATTTAATTCCACTTCGAGTCAAATTCAAAATTCTTTATTCAAAATTAGGATGATAAAACATCACTTATTGACGTCAAAAAAATTACCTAAACTAAGTCTACTGCCGGCTTCCAAAGCGCAGGTGAAGAAGAAGCGGCGCAACAAACTTCACCGCAGCCTTTTCTCTAAGGATGTCAATTAACAAATGTAGATCTTATATATATATTAAGAATTAAGAGGACGAATTTACATGATTATTAAAAATGTAAAAATTTAAATATATTTGTGCATAATCGATTTGCGTAACAAAAAGAATGTGACACGGTTGGTGCCCCGTTTAGACGAGAAACAGACTTGACCGCGACAGTTGTTAGTAACATAACAAATATGCAAGTCATTGGTAGCTTTCGAACTTCATGAATCTCACTAAACTAAATCCACTTGCGAATTGTTTATTTAGTAATTTCCGTCAATTAGCAAATGTAGGTCTTATTCATATATGAAAAATTTGATAAATAATTTACATCATTATTAAAAATGTCAAAATTTCAATAAAAAAATAATAACTTATCTCCTTGAAATAAATAAAATACTTAAGCAAAAGTGCCCATTACACTGTCTTTTAAAAGATTAAAAAATAAATCTTTGCCGTAATAATATTTTTCCAAAACCGTGGCACGTATTATTTTAATCAGTAGATAAACTCATTTATCACTGTGTTTTGTTAGAGCTCCGGTGGACAATGGAGACTCCTGGCTGAGATTACCATCGGCGTATGAATGGGGTCTATATCTTAATTGGATACCTTGCATTCCGAAACGATAAGGCAGGCAGCCTTTCAGATACGTTTTATTCTGTAATTTTCTAAAGAAGGAGTGATATTCCCAGGTTATATTTTTTAGAATTGGTTTTTTTTTTTAATTAAATGTTTATTTTACTAATATTATTCTCTCGCCTTTTATTTTTAGTAATAAATTGGTAATTTAATATTACTTGAGTATCTTAAGTTACATTATGATCATTATAAATCTATAATTTAGTCAAAAAGACCGCCCCGAATCGTACTTAAGCAAAAAAGCGCCCATTACAGTGTCTTTTAAAATTATAATAAGATAAAAAAGAAATCTTTGTAATATTATTTTTCCAACTTTAGTTTTAGAAATTGTGGGCTTTTAAAATGATATTGAAAACTAACCTCCGAGGGTCGTATAAAATATATGAAAAGTTATATTTTCACCAGCTTTAATACTCAGATTAAACAAGTAATCGAAGCAATAAGAGAATCGTAAACCTGCACTAGAGTTCCTATTGTATTAACTATAACTTTAATTGCTTTAGTGGAAGCACTAAACCATTGAAGTTCATTATAAAAGTGCTTAATCTTTTATGGGCACGTAAAAATAATACCGTCTGTCGCCTTTTATATCCATTACTCACGAGTGATGTCTAAAACATTAAAATTCTTAGTCTAAAATATTAGAAACGCCAAATCAAACGCACCGGGATCTCGTTTCCTTGGTAATTTTGGTATAAAATGGACCCCATATGATATGAACCTAGAATAGGTTATATTCTATCCGTGTGTCAAATTTCATCGATATCTCACTGTACTCTTTCATGTTAATTCTATGATTTTAGATGAAATTTGCCACACAGATAGAATATAGCCTAGAATTGTATATAGAGTACATATTATCACGGTATTCCCAATGAAGTGATTACCTGAAAACCTGGAATAATACGTAGATTTTGTTTAATCCTCATATGAGCGGAGCCACAAGATGCACCTAGACTTATTATCCATACTAATATTATAAATGCCAAAGTCAGTCTGTCTTTCTGTTTGTCACTCATCATTTAATTCACGGCTAAACCGCTGGGCAGATTATGATGAAATTTGGAATTGATATAGTTAATAACCCGGGATTAAACATAAACTATCGCGTACACCAGTTAATATTCCATATTTTAATTGATATTTTTCTCCATAAAAGTGTAAATATATAACGAAATAATTTCAGTTATTATTAACAATATAATATGATTCGTTTAAATTTAAGCAAATTTCGCAGAAACGTGCTACCATTTGTACATTTCAACTTTCTTAGAATAAACTCGAGCAAGATTGTAATCAGTCCATTCGCTTTTATTAAAGGGCTATTATCGTTGATTACTTTCTATATTATACAAAATAAATGGCTTAGAGAGATCCCCTGTAGTTATTTGAACGAACCAACAAAATTATATTAGTAGTAGACACTCTTCTTTACCTTGCTTAATGAGAGTTATCGTTTTTCGCTACTTGCGAGTGAGGTCTACAACAAAACATACAAACAAAGAGTAGAAGTAACGTGCTACGTACTAACGTGACACGGAGGCGCGTGTTGTGGATGTTATATCTTTTTTCTAAATCGTGTACGCATCGTGCAAAAAAAAGAGCGAACGCGTGTACGCTACCCCCAGGACTTCGCTTATAACCTAATGGCTGTCACTACAAAAGTATGTTATTTGAAAAAAAAACACTTGAAAAAGAACACGAAAATATTCACTTGCTTGGTATATAGTTTTGTATATAG
Source organism: Plodia interpunctella (assembly GCF_027563975.2). Classification (NCBI taxonomy): domain Eukaryota; kingdom Metazoa; phylum Arthropoda; class Insecta; order Lepidoptera; family Pyralidae; genus Plodia; species Plodia interpunctella. The sequence continues at coordinate 2,618,944 of NC_071303.1, forward strand.
TTTGGTATATAGTTTTGAAATGGTATATAGTTTTGTCTTTTTCGTTTATATCAAAGTCGTTTCCCATAATTCCCACTCGGCTCAGTCACATGCAAGACCTAGTGGAAAATCCAATAAAAAAAGTACATTTGAAGTCGATCCATATCGGCTTTGAATATCTTAATGGCTGCCGTCGGGTCTTGTTTGCTTCGTTCGACGCACGGTTATTATGGACGCGGAACAACCGGCTAAATTGGATGCCGGTACCTTGCACTCGGCGTGGTGCAACTAGGCGCATTCGCGACTCGCCCGCGTAATAAGTTTCGTGCTATGAACAATGCATTATTGAAGGCAATTATGAGTGTCGGCCAGGTGGCTGTTTGCTTCGATTTGCTGATCAATTATTGCCGATGAATCTAGTCGATCCATCTGTGTTGAAAAGCCTTTAATTTTAATTGGTAATCAATGTGGAATTCTACGTTTTGAATTACTTAAAAGCAGGAATCATTACAGTCTTACTGAACCAAGAGATTTGAAAATATACATGAATATTTAAAATTACTTTTTAATGAAAATGTCACGTTGCTAGTAATGTTTTTCGCAAAATTATTTTCAATTAAAAAGATCCTTTAAAATTGATTTATGTCGTAGTTATCTTATTATACATGAAATGTGTATGGAGTAACATCATGTATCGACCCAAAAATTTAAATTGATATTTGACAAACGGAGCTTTAGTCCAAATTCAGGCCTCCTGTAATTTGACAATTTAATCATAATCGTATATTTGCGTAACAAATACAATGTGACACGGTTGGTGCCCCGTTTAGACGAGAAACATACTTGACCGCGACAGTCGTTAGTAACAAAACAAATATGCAAGTTATTAGTAGCTTTCAATCTTAATGAATCTCACTAAACTATATCCACAATTATGATTTGTAAACATTTTTCTTTTAGCTTTAGTGTAATCTTCGGAAGTGAATTTGAGTGTCTGAAAATTGTATCATTTAGTATTCGCAGGCATCCTCAGTACTTAAATTAATATGTGTACATAACATGTTAAATTTTGCTCACATCAAAATACAAAGTGAAAACAACACAAATAAACATATAAGGAAAAAAAAGGAATACAATACAAAAATAGCAATTTATTCTATTAATTTAATATGTAAGGATCAGCTAGAAATATAGTATCGTTGAGTTAGTATCCCATAACACAAGTCTCGAACTTACTTTGGGTCTAGCTCAATATATATATATATACACGATACTAACTCAAGATACTATATTTTTAACAAATACATACACATATAGATAATCATCCTAGAAAAAGCCCATCAGAAAAAGATCATTTTCCATCATGACCCTACCGGGGATCGAACCCGGGACCTCTTGGTTCAGTGGCAAAAACTGTGTGACCACCGAGGAAGAAGTGGCCACCGAGGTCGTCAAACATACATCTACAAAAAATATACATCGCTAAATTCTAGTAAACCGACAATAGGTCGAGTAATACCTAAGGCATTTTTTTTATAAACAATAGCACGATTTTAATAAAACAATGAGAAGACAAGTGCTCGAGTTCTGAATTGTTTTATCTCATCATTATTTGCACAATCAGATACACAGCAAGTAAGCAACAATTAATTACTAAATCGCATTCAAACGGTCCCTCAGTGGGAAATTAGCGAAGTAAAGCATATAATATATCGCGTCATTTACAATGAGCTGGACTGTAATTAATGCGGTGCAGGTGTACGTCTTCTGATTGACGGCGGTACAGAGCATCGGGCATAATGAGAGCAAGCGAGATTTGTCCACCAATTTTTATAATATGTTTAAATTAAAAAGTGTTGAGAAAATAAATGGCAAAAGCACTTAGTATAAATTAGAAAATGTTTGTTGTATATTGAAATAGATATCCAGTTTAAATTAATAATTTATTATTTATAACAATACATTAACAATTAAAGGTGGGCTTCACCAGTCACTTTGACGCTGACTTTAACCACCGACATTTACACAAATTGGCGTCCTTTTAGTTTTTCTGCGCAGATTAAAGTTACGTGGTGCAACCAACACAAAATAATACAAATTATAACAAAAATAATTATACCTAATTTATTGAATTTTTAACCTAAAATTAAGGTCGTGTTCATCCTCACCGGCATCAACTTTTACAGAAAGATTCAAATGCAGCACAGTTCGATTTAAGCTGTAATCGCATTAGTAAAAATAATAATTATTTGTGTTAAGAATTCGAGATATTGGTCAGTTAAGTCCCAAGCACAATGTTAAGCTTCCTATTTCATGTATTTAAGTCATATTGGGAATGAAGTGTTTATCATTTCGTTAGTGTCTTCTTTGCAAACGCACTTTGAGCGAAGCTTTACTTCTATCCCATCACTATTCCGTAACAGCGACCACTTCAAAGCTGATTTGTAAACGTTGCCAGCGGGATTAGCTATCTTGTTCGCGTGATTTGTAAATAAAATTGTTTTAAAGACAAGGATCATGGCATTAATTGCATGGCGTGGAAAATGTGTACCATATTTTAGATCAATTGAACATTTGATATTTTATGTAGAAACGACTGAGAATTACACAAAATATTATTTTTTACTAGCTTTTGACTGCGGATTCGCTCGCGTGAATTTTATACAAGCGAATCCAAGACGAGCCGCTAGTAAAATATAAGTCGTACTTCGTCATAATAATTCGTCATTTAAAACCAGACAAGGTCGAACAATTTTCAAGTTTAAAAACCGAGTTCAGCGCACAGACTGCGAACCATAACTTTCACATTTTCAGTTATTTATAGCCCTATTATAAATGCATATTATTTAATTTGAATAACGAAAGTCTGGGATAAAATTGGCTTTTTAATTTATTGCTTTAAGAAACGCGTTCTTGCCTTCACATATCTTAACACGTCAGTGTGGAGATGTCTCATTCGGTACAGATTGAGCGTGCCCCGGCGGCCTAACTGCGCTGCGGAACGCTACACGACACGCCGCGTGTGTAACAGATAACGGCGACAACACAGGCCACATGTAAATAAATAAAAAAATACTCTAGTTATATAAAAAAAAACAAATCAAAATCTCAGAATATCATTGTTTGAACTCGTCGATTGAAGTCAATTACAATGCCGTATACACACTGTCACCGAATTCGTATTGGTTTGTATGAAAGCTTTTATTTATCGCATTTAAAAACCAGTAATGTCTGTCGATTCCGCAAAGTCAAGCAGAACTGTTTCGCGATTGTGTATAGTAGGTATTATATTAGCACCTATTATATCATAATAGTTAATTCAGCGCAGTTCAAACTAATTCCTGGTTAATCTCGTGATCCATTAATTTTAAATTGTCTCTCGTGGGTGATACGATAAAACCCGATTTAAATTAATGTCTATTAATTTCTACGCTTTCCTATTATCAGAATCGGGATGAAATTAAACCGGACATGTTGCAAGTTTAGTATTTACTAAACGTCACTTTACTGAAAATTTATGAAGCGATTTTATAACTACCTTTTTATTTAGCTTGGTCACATACTTGGCTAAAGAGGTTTGATATCAAGGTATATATTTGTTCGTCTTTTGATATTATCTGGCTGATAATAATGTTAGTTAACTATTGACTTACTATCTGACTATAGTTCATGTCAGACGCACAAGGAGATAATGTGTAAAGCAAGGGAGAAATAAAATATTTTATTATTAAAAAAAAGTATATATTTAGTAAATGTTTTATAAAAAATTGGCATACTATGTAATTGAAGAAAAAAAACATGTTGCAAGTTTTAATTGATGCAAAAATATAAATATTTCGATCAAAACGTACTTCAAATTAATTTTATATACAGTAAAATAATAATTTTATTTATTTCTTTATTTAATTTTATTTCAATAATGAAACGATATTATTTACATCGTATTCGAATTGTAATTTAAGAGTTGAGAGAGTTTGAAACTTGGCTTTAGAAAATGCCTAATTTCAATACAAAATCTTAAATACAACAGAAGCAACAAAGCAGTTAATTGAAACGGCGAAAATCGCGCGTCCAACTAGTATTTGTCCGTACGTCGCGCCACTCGCGCCAGTGCTACGACGCCCGTCGCGTAGACCGCCCGCGTAGCACCGCTACGCCCGTCTCGTAGCCGATAAAGTGCAGTGATCGTGTTCATGTAATGTCTTGTGCTTGTGTTATGTGCTACGGAGTTGGAATGCGCTTTTGTGGGAAGATTTCCCCTGCTCAACTCAAAGGATTTAAATTAGATTATAAAATTATTATATAAAATGTGATATTGCATGACAGTATTTGCTTACAAATTGCCCCACGGGGTGTTTTCTAGCGGCAATATCACTTCGAAATGTAAAATAATATCATTAGCTAATTCATTGTTATTCACAAATTCGATTAACAAAATATCAAATGACAACCATGGTATTATTTCAAGTGAATAGGTTAGGTCTAACACATCGATTAATAAATATACATTTATTTTATATAAATGTCATTTTTTGGAATGATGGTTTATACTCACACCATTGACAGATATTGGTAGAACCTATATTTGTTTAGACGACGAATTTATTCAATGTTATAGGTACTCTTAGAAATGATACTGAAGTTGAAATACGATTATTCAATATGATAAGATTACTGCGAAAATACATTCTCGTTTTGATCCCTTGAGATTATGCTCTCTTTGACGTAGTATTTTCCTAAAATGAAAATGTTATTGTTAGAAAATTATATGTATTACAATATTTTTTATTGTAATATTTTCAAATCTAGTGTATTGACACTAGACTTGAACATTATACCAGTACAATCATTGGATTGTCCTGCTTCTTTGAAAATGCTCGACACATGCTTTATACTACTTTACATAGATTTATCGTAGCCGTGATTTTGATATTTTATTACTAAATTTGGATTATTCGTGATATATACCTAATTAATTCTTTATAATTAAGTAGCTGTTACGAAAAGTATCCTATGTAGTTAACCAATTTTTCACCAAAAACCACCTCAATCCAATGTTATGTTTTGACGCGAAAGAAAGACAAACACACATTTCACATTTATAATATTAGTATAGTGGAATACATCATAAATATAATATATATTAGGACAAATCACACAGATTGAGCTAGCCCCAAAGTAAGTTCTAGACTTGTGTTATGGGATACTAACTCAAAGATACTATATTTTATAACATATACATATATAGATAAACATCCAAGACCCGGGGCTCGAACCCGGGACCTCTCGGTTCAGAGCCAAGCATTTTAGCAGTTCGCCACCGAGGTCGTCAAGTCGATCATAATTTAATTCTTATTTCATAGCAATATTCGTTTAATCAAATACACTGTTACGTTTACAATATTAACTATCGACCGGCCAGACTTCACACAGGTTATTAACATTAGGGGATAAATTGTCTAAGTATCGGTGAAAACTGCATCAAGATCCATTGCGTGGTTTAATAGAAGAAAGCTTAGAAATACAGAGGTCGGTAGCGATTTTGTTTTATACTATGCATTGATAGATAGAAATATAGATAAACTCTTTATTGCACTATTCACAAACGAATGAGTGCAAAGGCGGACTTATCGCTAATGTAATTATTTTATTGATTGATTGATTGATTGATTGATTGATTGATTGATTGATTGATTGATTGATTGATTGATTGATATACGAGTATGGTGGATTACAACACATTTTCAGTGTCGAGTCTCATTTAATTAATAATGTTAGTTAACTATTGACTTACTATCTGACTATAGTTCATGTCAGACGCTCAATGGGCCGCATCGACCCGTCAGAACCCCCGGCGCAAACAATGCCTCCACGCTAAACTCTGTTACTCGTGGTTTGTGTACAATGTAACAGTTATGTAATACAAATATGGAGTGTACAAGGACTGTCATTATCAGTGATTACAACTACTCGTAGATGGTAATGCCGAAATATCGTTACTTATTTATATTCGTTGCAGTATGTTTGTGAGTTCAACATTGTAAAGGAGGTAGACAAATAATTTCTTATGTGCTCTTTTGATAACTTAAAAATAATATTCTAGTATATATTATTTCGGGTCGGTCTCTGTTTTTTTTAGTAGAAAATTTCTTTGGAAAAGACTCCATCCAAAAATCCAGATAAAATCGGTATTACTCCATTGATGGCTCTGGAATTGCAGTTGTTACTGACCAACGGTGACCACTTTCCATCTGTTGACAGACTGTTCGTTTGCCATCCTATTCCGTAAAAAATATTGTGTGAAATATCCTACCTATATCTCTTAAACTGTTTAACAAATATCCAGGCTTTTATATATCTGTATAAATGTATGTAAAATTACGTAGTCATTTCGGAATAATAAATAAACTTTCGTCGCTAAAAGTTATTTTATTTGTCGAATCATGGCTGGTAACACGCGCTCAAGCAAATGAAAAAAGTAAAAAAAAAATCAAATATAGAATTCGAAAATGTTTGCTTTGGAATGGAATAAATAGACTCGTGCTTAGGTTTGTAGGTCCTGTCACATTACACGCCAAAAAGGCTATTAACACATTACACCGTTGAAACAACAGTGTTTCATTTTAATCAAAAAATTACATTACAATTTCAGTGGAATATAAAAAACGGGCCGTTTCTTAGGAGTTACAGTTAGTATTGCCTCGCGTGTTACGTTTATCGAGCGAGAGCCTTATTCCTTGAAACACATTCTGTTCTTATCTGGTGTTGGGTGTTAGAAAAAGATAGATGTTGTGATTGTACATCCATTACATTTTATGGAGTAGATCTAACAACTTCCTTAACACTTTCAAAAAATTTATTTTTAAATTTCCAAGAAATATATCTTAAAACATTACTTTTGTTTGTAAAAGTTATTGACACTTATTGATACTTGATAAAAAAATATCAATATTTCACATTCGCAACTTTCAGCTAAGGTATAGATTTTTAAGATACGTACTTTTTTGTTCTTCAAAGCAGTTCGTTTCAAGAAACACGAGTATCATTACAATTAAAATAACGTTATACAAAGGTCAAATGTCCATTTTCCTTTCATCCGTGAATTAGGCGTAGTCAAACCAAAACGGGTTTGCGGTGGGCTTCCACTGTGCCTCTAATTAGAGAAGGCACTTATTAATTATTTAAGAGGTTCTTCGCAACTGAGGGTATTTAATTGCCATAATTGCCAGTGTTGACTGATTATAAAACAAAAACTACCGCACGGAATTTCATGCGGTTCGCACCGATAGAGTAAATTATCCCAATTTATTAGGTTTTTAACCCGAGCGATGCCGGGATGGGCCGCTAATTTAATATATATGTTAACTTGGATGTTTGTTTAGCAATCATGTCGAAATGATGGACTGGATATACTAACAGTAAAGACGGGTACAGGACGTTACATTTTGTATAAAAACTAATGTAACAAAATGCCTATATACATACGAAGTGGTAAGATAAAAATAGGTAAATTTGTACCTTACAAATTTATGAAAGACCCGACTCCGAATTTGTTGTCATCCTCCGTCTGTTAGAAAAGAGCTAAGGGGTCCCTTGGAAAATGTGCGTTTAGCCGAAACGCACATTTTCCAAACATAGCAAACAACACTCTCGATTAAATTCTATTTCAAATAAAATAAAAAAAAAACTAGATTAAATTCGGTTCAGTCTGGCGGTTGCTTTAATATTGACGACCTCGGTGGCGCAGTGGTAAAGTGCTTGCCTCTGAACCGAGAGGTCCTGGGTTCGATCCCCGGTCGGGTCATGATGGAAAATGATCTTTTTCTGATTGGCCCGGGTCTTGGATGTTTATCTATATATGTATTTCTCCGGTATCCGTTCTTTTATATATCTTAATAATACGCGTTGTGAGATGATATTAACCAGAAGATCTAAAAAACTGGGTGACCCCGTACTGAGCTGGAATGGAATGCAATATTGCGTGTCGACATGATATTAGACACAGTGCAGTGTCCAAGCTTTATTCAATTTAATTTTAGGAAATACGAAAAATTAATTTTTTTTGCAAAAAAAAAAATATTTCTATGTAAAAACATATTTATATGTCCGTGTCAGCGTTACAAACGGATTACGTAGACAATTTTAAAATTGAACAGCTAATTAAGGTAAATATCGAATGCAATCGAATTACTTTTAGTTTCAGTAATCGAGTTATTTTTTTCTTATGCTTACTCTGACAGCAATACTAATGAAAATAATAATTTCATTATTTCGTGCATTCTCCAGAGAATACATTATAACACAGTTTAACTAATTTTTTACTTAATCAACTTCGCCATCACTACATGGAATTGAAGTTCTTTGAAATCTATGAATCATTAGCATGTTATAGCACAGGCAACAGGTCGATACAGTATCAGTGATGCTTTGCCTCTATATTTTTGGCTACTCTGTGCACTGCGTGCGTTATTGTTGAGCCCTTGCCTATGGCGACGATAACACGAATTACTTTGTCAATGTTGTTTATTGGATTGGGAACCCGAACAATTTTTACATACATTAAATTATAGAAATACTAGCTGCGCCTCGGGCCTTCGCTCCCGTGGGAATTTCGGGATAAAAAGTACTCTATGTGTTATTCCAGAATATATTCTACCCGTGTAACAAATTTCTTAACAATCGGTCCAAAAGAGTAACAAACATAAAAACCTTAAACACATACATCCTCACAAGCTTTCGCATATAATATTAATAGGATAGTGGGTAAACGAGCATACGGGTTACCTGATGGTAAGCAACCACCGCCACCGCCAGTGGACCGATACGAGTCACAGGTGCATTGCCGACTGTTTGAGAAAGCGAGACTCTTTTCTTAGTTAACAATGAAAGCTTGGAAATAAATAAAACTATAAATGACATGCATTTTATGAGGTCACCGGCCCCCTGACCTGTTGCGTTCCGTTCCACAGAAACTGAACTTGATAATTATATTAGTCTAACAGGCTCCAAGTTTCGGAGGTTTCGCCGTATAAACATCAGTACTGTTCAAACTGTAACCAATATTAATTTGTAGTTTCGGTTATAAATATTCATCAGTGAAATTTCTAGACAGAATTCGGGATAAACCAGTGTATTTTGTATCGTTGTTTTTGGATATTGATATAAGCGATAGCCGCCTATACTATGTTTATAATCTTGTTCAAATTGTATTCTTGTCTTGTGTTTAGTGTAATAGAGTGTTGTTATTGTAGCACTAGCTTCTGGCCGCGGCTTCGCTTGCGTTTATTACTTGCGTCCGCTTATAACCTATTTTTGCCAATACTCGGGTATTTAATGCCTTTTTGCTAAGTCGATAATCTTTCCAAACAAATAAAATATTAAATAAATGAATTACTAATTTATTTCTGCACAGACTTGTGTCTGTGCTCGCAACCGTCATATTTTCACAGTCGAATATAGACTTACATTTAATGCGCATTGTGTATTCCATTATTCCCACAATATCATTGAAAATGTGTTTACGTGCCACTGCGGAGTGAATAAGCATTCATAACATATAATAGAGCTGGAAAATTGTTGTATTAGAAGAAGAACGTGAGAAATAAAAGTTGTTATTAAAATTGATGTAAATGTTATATTAAATCCTATCCTAAATACCTATTTCGTATCGGCTCTCATCGCTTTTGCAAGAAACTTATTTTCTTTCTAGTATTTTAGTATTTGATAGCTGTTCAAAATAATAATAATAATTTTAATTGACTAATTTCATAATATTTAATACAGTGCCATTTAAACAATTATAATTGGCCTAATATACCGTTCAATGGCCGTCACTTAATTCGAAATTATATCGTATTACGAAATAAACAGGTTTCATTTTCCCGTAACCGAAACTTAATTATTATTTTCTTCACCAAAATAACCTTAAAAGTTAATTGGTAAATAACACCCAATTATATTCCTGGCCAATTATTAATTTAACTGACACTTTAAAAACAAGATAGGGATCAAAAAGATTTGGTACAAAATTCGTTTATCCTGATATACAAGTAGCAGGAAAAATCCAGTATATTAGTCTGGTATACAGGGTTACTAGTATCAAACGCAAAACTTCCTAAAGACTACTTGGGTATATCAAAACATGAAACTTTTATTCTACGACTTTTCGTGATTCGTAGTTTTGCATATAAAAAAATACAATCTAATTTGCGATTCTACAGATTTAACTCTATGTAATAGCCAAGCAACACAGTAGTAGCGTAGCCAGTAGCCAATGTTTTATAGAAACGACATTAAAAAACGAAAAAAATATATATTTATTACGTTTAGACAAAAGTCGTTGAACAAGAAATGTTAGTCTCTATGTACCTTATGCGCCTTCGAATTAGTATTTATTCTATATACATACCGGTGACTATGTATATAGAATAAATACTAATTCGAAGGCCTTAGTTATATGATAGTATATTATACTCCCTATACCCCGCGCCTTAGGACACAAACGTAAATTATTGTTATAATTTTCCATTCGGTAATTCTATTTTGTGATAGCGTTCTCCTCCGACTTCTTTCTTCTTTGAACCATTTAAAGTACCTAAAAATATTTTTTCTTTTCCACTTGATTACACTATGCAGGAGATCGAAATCTACTCTTCTCTCTCTCTCTCTCTCTCTGAGCGATTTGCCAGTTTCTTCGTCAGCCGCAAAGCGTCCGAGTTCGAGGTCCGCTTTCCTACTTTTTCTTCACTAGTAACTGTAGTCAGACCAGTGCATGTGCAATATTCCTATAATCTATTATTATAAAGAGGTGAGATGTTTGAGGCGGGTAATCTTCGAAACAACTGAACCGATTTCAAAAACTCTTTCACCATAAGAAAGGTACATTATCCAAGATTGCTATAGGCTATATTTTATCTCGAAATTCCCACGGGAGCGAAGCCCCGGGCAACATCTAGTATTTTATAATTTTGTTAATTTAGTTCGCTTAGCAATGAACCGTGCTAGTGTTAGAGAGTACAAAGGGGAATCGTCGAAGAGATTGAGTCTACAGAAATTACTCAATTCGCGGGATCTTTCACAGCTCATTAAGCGGCCAGATTGGGGCCGTTATTCTCAAAATTTCGGGATCTTCAATAAATAACGAATGCCGCCGGGCCTCGGTTACTTTGCATAAATTCAAATTATTATGAGAATGGTTTCGCGATGATATATTCGAAAATGGAAATTCTAAGATGACTGATTTTAAACGTTACTGGTTTTTACAGAGACAGTAATGACTAGCTGTTATCCTATTATTAGCAATCTCAATATTATTGTAGAATACCCAGTTTACAGAAGCCTTTCCCTTTATTGGCTTGTATTGTATATATAAGATATATATACAATAATATTGAGATTTGCTAATGTAATAAATAGATAAACAGAGGGCGAAGTGGTATTGCAGTGTAGCTGTCGTTGCGTCACAATGACGCAATGTGATTTGTTAGCTGTGTCTCACTGCGAATCGACTAGATAATGAGATGTGAATAGCAATAGTATATAGCATAGTACATCGCACTCATGTCGTCGCGCGCAAAATGTAAGCGTACGTTGACTTTTTACATATATTTACTGAACTGCGTTCTGGAATTTCGCAACCGATGTTATTTCTGGATAAAATAACAATATGTGTTATTCCAGGTTATAATTTGCCTGTGATCCGTCCTTTTGTGTGATTGAGCAACAAACAAACCTCACACATTCACTCAAATATCCAAACTTTTACATATATATATAATAACGGCTTGGGTAACAAGTTTTTTTTATCGTATATGTGTTATAATCCGTAGGTAATTAACAACTGTTGTTTTTATTTGGATGTTCATAATTAGACATAGACGTATAATATTATAAAACTATTACTAATAAAACCAATGAGAAAGGCAGGTGTGCATTCTACCAGTGTACCACCGATGCTTAAAAACTCTGATGAACACGTTCTTAAATAGTGAATGAATGAACGAATGAATGAAAAAAAAGTAAGGTAAAGTCTGAAGCATTTTCAAAGACATAATTGAAATAGGAGAAGTAAATATCGCTGACAGTCATAACGCAATTCAGTAAAGGACGTATTTCACGTACACTTAATCTTCATTTGATTGCCTTCATTTGAATACTCGTTAATGCCGACATGAGAGGAATGGAAATGTAGCATAACCGAAAGTTGGAGTGAACCAGATAAAACTAGTTATAAATGACAAGTCGTCACGGCACCTCACGACTCTCTAGCGAATGTAAAAATACATTAAGGGTGGGTTGCACCGTCAAATTTGACGTTGAAAACCGGTGCGTTTAGATAAAATAGCGTACTTTGCGTTTTTATGCGCGCGTTAAAGTTAACGTCAAAGTTGACGTTGCAACCCACCCTAAGTGTTGTTACTGTTAACTACGTATTCTTATACTAATTATGTTTTTTTTTTGTTTTTACAGTATATATTTCATATATATGTATTTTTATTCGTTAAAACGTTACATAAAAAAACAGATTCGTTTAGCACGAATCTATTATTAAATAGATTCGTGCTAATTTTGAATTATAATTTCCATAGCTACAAACTACTAGCATATGTATGTTCTACTCTTTACAACCCTCTTCGCGACAGCATTAACAGTGTTACAGATAGTTTTTACATTAAACTCTTTAGTGCCTGTAAATATATCTTGGCGAACTACGTTTGCTTAGGACGGCCTCTGCAAACACAGGCTAATAGTATCCAGTAGTATCTTGCGACAATGAATGTTGAGTACACTATTGAGTGTTGGGAATTCGAGATGGTCTTGACGCGGTAGGTCACTTTCGCAAAATGTCACAGTGAAAAATTTGGTCGCGTTCGAATACTGTCTTTTGCGCACAAAGTCGATATCTCAAAACGTCGCGCGCCGTGTTGGCTCGGTGTCACTTTCGCAAACCACAGGAGACTTAGTCAAAATTGTTTGTTAAAGTTGTATTTATTTACGTTTTCCGAGCTCAAAATTTATATTCTAGTTTCATAGGACTAGTATCAGAGTTCGAGTCAATTCTCGAATGATCTATATCAAATTCTAAATCGTTACAAATAAGACACAATACGGTTTTACTAATTTAACCTTCCTTGTATATCAAGATCTCAATTTTGTGGTCTGGTTTTCTCGTACATTTGCGTCATGGGTATCACTTCAGTTTTCATGGGGCAATCCCCATGAAAACTGAAGTTCGAATCTCTTTATCCATGTTTCTGAGCTGTCTGGTCCTTTTCGAGCAGATATCTATATTAAAATCTAACATGAAATAAGTTTTATTTCCAACTTTAGACATTAAACTGCAACTTTGGTTTTAAACCTTCATAATTAACATTGTATTCTTACAACTTAAGTTAAAAAGACATTAAACTTCCGACGAATCCCAACAAGTCTAGAGCAAAAATTTATATATTATCAAACTTAAAATTAGTTCAATTCATATCTTATTTATAGATTTTAAAATCACGGTCTTTCATTAGCTTCCAGAATATTCTAAGAAGAAAAAGTACTAGGAAATGGTAGACTTAATAAATTTCAGTGGAGGAAAGTTCCGAAGTTTGTAGCTATTCGTTTCTTTGCGTCTTGGAGACGATTAAATTTATTTGTAAACATGTTATTACAAAGTAAGACAAGCAAGTGGCCTGTGGTTCCGCCCTAGAATCCTGCTCAACAAATATGCAATACAACAATAGAAAATTCTCGATACGCAGTCGTCATGTAAACTTCGAAAATAAATTTCTTAGAATTCACACTAAATCGAACTCGAAGCAAATTGAAAACAGTCGACTCTGGATCGTTATATCGAATGCACCATTTATCTTCATTCGGCCTTTCAACAGAATTGCCGGCGACGTTTTCCGCAAGCTACTTATTGCGAGGTCGGCTAACGATTTGGCTTGGGCTCTGGTGCACCTGCTATTCTGTACACAGCTCGTGTGCCAGCATATTATAGCGTTGCTCGTGAAATATACTTGTGTCTACATTTTATAGAGATTCTGTTTCCAATCCTAAAGGCTTCGACTCTAACCACTCGATCTTACGAACACTACAAGTACTTATTGCTTAGGTACTCGTAGGCACTCAAAAATACCTCTACAAAATGGACACAGGAATATCTCATGAGCACGAGCATTAGATTATTTTTTTAGTTTAGAAAATTCGATAACTCTTCGTTACCTAGGCGTAGAAAAAAATTGCGTGATGTGCTACGTTAACTTACGTGGCAGTGTATGAGCGCAAGAAATGTATAAGCCAGCTTATCTACTTCACGCTAATTGTAAAAGCCAATCAAGGGAAAGGCTTCTATGAACTGGGTATTCTACTCATAGACGATGAGCTAACCGTGTCACTTTTTCAAAATCTGAATTCCTGCAGTAAACCCGTCATACAGCTAAGTTACAGTTACTACAATTGATTCCTACATAAATATATCAAGCATACCTTTGTCTCTGTCATACTTTTGACTCCGTAAGGGATTAAAATGTGATATGTAGAAAAATTAATTAATTCCATTGGTGAATTTATATTGATATCAGGGCGCGAATACAAATCCATCGAGAAAAATATTGCAGAGAAGATACACATTTTAAAAACCGTATTCCCTCCGTCGATCGATTAGATTAACGTACATAAAAGCTTGAATAGGAGCACTCTCATATCGGCTTTCAGGTCTAATGCGACTCCGGGCAAATACACGATGGAAATCAAACACAATCTTTGCTACCAGTCAATCCGTTGAAATTCAGAATTTTGACCAATTTGCGTCAGTAACAAAAACCCTAGAGAGCAGACGCAATTCAAATACAATGCGACTATTATTAATTTTGGGATTACTACAAAGAATTCTTCATAAATGGTCCTTTATTTTCCCTAAGAATTAAAATTTCTAAAGTAATTCTTCGATGAAAGAGCACCATGCTCTCCAATCTTCTCATAAAACAAAAACTAATAAATAAAAGTGACACATCGTAACGCCGATTAGCTACAAACCTGATCTGAATGTTTGTCAATCCGCAGGATGCGACAATTACGGTAATGCTACTGAGACAAAGCCTGGTCAACGTGCCGGTGAAAAATACCGGCTTACCGTTCCGCTTTTGTTCTGTGGTGTGGGGCTAAAGTCAAGGGCATAAGCGATTTAGAAGTCGACCGTTCTCTTTATCGGGAACTTTATTTTACTGACAAAAACTGAAATAACGTGTTATGATTCCTTAACTTAATTGACATTACAATTAATTCAGTAGTTGCAAAGATAAAAGACTGACTTATTAGGATGGTCAAGAAAGTCGAAGGAATGTTCGATTCTTCGTTTTTTGATTGTAAGCAATTATTGGTCGTCTCCACATCTCTGCTCCACAACTATGGTTAGATAAAGTACATAGTTTATTTGTATATCAGATATAAATAGTTATTTACATATTTTTTCAAAGTAAAATGTACTTATAAAGCTTGATGGGATAATAATAAAGCATTTTATGTAATTAACGCGGTTTTAATTTTAACAAATCAAAAAATCCGTTGACAGTTTTCTCTTGCGAGTGAAGGATGATTCCGTCGTCGTTCTCGAATTGGGACATCCTATTTGGGGTTAGCTTTTGTCCCATCCTTTGTTGGGTACGGACGATCGCGCGTGCCCCGGGTACAAACTCAGCTCAGGCCCCGTTTGTCAGGGCTAAACGGGATCACGGTCTCTACGAGCGTTTGATTGACAGAGATATTGGGGATATCCCCAACTATTTAATGGTTCGCAAGTTGTATTTCTTTACAATAACGGGCATTTTTGGTAGTCCAAAGCCTAGACTATTGCCGCTAGATCGCAATAGTCATAAAAGTCATGTTAGATGCCTTTCGTTAAATTAAAAAAAAAGTTTTTTTTCGGCGGGTTTTCCATCTCTTCCTATTTAGTGTTTCTAGTACGATATTAAAAAAAAAAAACAAAAATACCCATAATCTTGTTGTAAAGAACAGAAATAGCACAGCCCAAATTATATGCTAAACAAGTTACAATCTAAAGAGAATTTCATATTGATAAATTATTGTTTCACATAAGGTTGATAACCCCAAAGCTGATATTTACTAGTTGGCAATGTTTACAAGAACATTATTTTTAAAATATCGGTTGTTGAATCAATCCTTTTCATTCTTATCTGTATTAACAGCTTCCTCTCTATCCAGTTGTGGTCTGAATAAACAAATTGCCTCGTGTTTCGGATGCCCCGTCTTCGGTCTTCCGACCAATTGGACTCGTGTTCACCCCAATTGCTCTTGGTAATTCGTTACGATTCAAATATCGAATGTAAGGATTTGGCGTCTTATGTCAAATGGTTTGACAGAACGTGGTACTGGCTGATAGGACATACGATTGTTTTAAAAATAGTTGCTCAGTAGTATAAAAAATAAAGCGTAGATTGTATAGTCTATTAAATAAATATAAAAGATCCCCGACATGGAAACATGGCTTAGAAAAACTAGATCAAAAATGGTTACATTGGTCGATATACAGATACACATCAAACTTACAACACCCGCTGAAGGTTAGTGGGTAATAAATCAATTACGTAATTAATCTCGCTTCGTTCTTTTTGCTTTTGGCTTTGCAAAAAAAAAGTAAATGGAGTATAAAATCGACAGCTAATTCATTCAAAATCTCCGTTATCGATAGCGTTAAAAGTTCCGCACACATATAAGCGACCGTGCAAACATATACATCTTTGCCTGTATACAAAAGCTAATGGAATCCACCCTGAATTTGATAATGTCCCGATTTGACCCCGAATAATTAACACAAAATTAGCACCCCCTCCAATGTTTGCGCAGCTAATGTCTAGAAAAAACCGTAAAAATGTCTTAATGGTGTTGTCATTTTTATTTCTTTACGTATCGGGTTCCAAAAAGTGATTTTCGAAGGGACTTTGAACTTTTTAGCGTTATTCTGTAACATCGCAAAATATTGTATTCTATTAAAAACAGCATTGTAAATAATTTTACGGTAGGTTTTTACCCAGCAATCATACATCTAATCGCTTTATATATACATAAATACCGTAATAATAATAAATACGAATATATGTATGTAAATAATAAACATTATTTATCTCGTTCCCAAAACGTTAAGTTTCGGTTTAAAAAATACGTAACGCTAAAATAAGTTCTGTGTTACTCGGCAAAACTTTTTTGGCTTAACCTTTACCTACAAAAATTATGTACTAAATTAAGTAATTATAATTAAAATTTCCTTCGCGGAAAAATATAAAGCCCTAAGATGGCGGAGTAAGTGACTTTTCCCGTTTCGCTCCTTTAAAATGAATGGGAGGGGTTTAAAAAGTTGGATGCCGGTGTTTACTCATTTTCGTAATGGAATTTGTGACTCTAGAAGAGGAACATTATACTTAATGCTTTTGCGGTTTGCCGGGCTATCTGTGTAATTTGATAGTGTAATGTTTTGTTTATGGTATTTTTCAAATAAAATATATATTATATTTTAATATAAAATATTCCCAGCTGCGAGTATTTTTACAAGCTTTTTAGTTTCACTTGTCCCTATGTTTGTGTGTCTACTACCGCTTGTCTTATTTAAATTTTCCACGAAAAGCCTTATTATTTAAGCATGAACAGATGGTGCACTCAGGGTCGGCTCCCAACGAAGGAATTTCTCAATTGTTTACTGTGCGGACGGACAGGACATATATTTTCTTTTCTATCCTCAAAAAGAAAATCGGCTGTAAAGAATGACTTCGTTATCCGTCCACCCGTCCGATTTTGATTCAGATTCAGATTCAGATTCATTTATTGCAATGTCACAAGTGGAAATGTTAGGTGTTACATAGATAATAAGTAAGTACAGGTGACGCCCTGCAAGGGCACAGCAAACATTGGGGCAGCTAGATGCCATTTACTTAAATATTTAACATTGTTAATTGTCATGCATTAAATGATTAAAATTATTAAAAATGATTAAAATTAATAAAATGAAGGGGAGTCGAAGGTATCACTGATCGATTTGATCTTCAAAGAACTCTGCGATACTGTAATAGCATTTATCCAAAAGAAAAACCTTGAGATGGTTAGTAAATATGTGTGGTATTCAGTGTGTATAATGTATGTGTTATTGAATTAGTTCTAATGAATACACAATTCTTTAGAATTCGTTTCTGATATAATAATAATAAATCATTTTATTTCAGTTAATAACATAAATACAGTATAAAAAACCTAATACAAATGCCAGTGACCCATATTATAAAATGAAATTCTGACAATATTTACTAGAATATAATAATTTCTTCTAATCTTTTAGACTTTGCGCCCACCATAATAAAAATACAAGAGCCGTAATTCCAAGAAATCATTATCATTTTACATTAAATGTAACAAGCTTTCGCGTTATTGGAATCGATCGACAAAATCTCCATTGAAGGTCAGAACAACTTTGAAAGAACGCTAGTCAGTCGCGAACGAAGTCGCGGTTAAAGAGTAAAACATTAATCATCCCGCCCTCTGGCTGTCCCTGAAGGAACTTGCAAGAAATCCCGAATCCCTGTAATTAGTTGTTAGTCCGCCATAAACAAGTTTTATATAGGTTAGTTGCACAGTCAAATTTGACGTTGATTTTAACCGGCGCGTCGCTGACTGTATAATGTTGACCGATGTTTTTGGATAAAATCGTAGTTTTACAAGTTTTATTTTTAATAGCGCTTTGTCCCGTTTCTACCTACTTAATACGCGTTCCACTCACTTGTATGATTAAAATTGAAGGTATAACATACCGCCACGAATGTCGGAGTGTATACGCACCTTTACAGCTTCGCAGTATAGTCATGCTAATCACAGACTTTAAGTGCATTAGTGCTATCTCGAGCATATTTGGCAGTCTAATGTATGTTTAGTTCTGTTCTGGACGGCAACAGTTGTGCTAGTTTAATTACCTATCCTCAAGTTACGTCCAAATTATGACTATGGGGATTTGGGGTACATTGTGTTGATCTTGACGACCTCTGTGGCGCAGTGGTAAAGTTCTTGCCACTGGACCGAGAGGTCTCGGGTTCGATCCCCGGTCGGGTCATGATGGAAAATGATCTTTTTCTGATTGGCCCGGGTCTTGGATGTTTATCTATATATGTATTAGTTATAAAATATAGTATCGTTGAGTTAGTATCCCATAACACAAGTCTCGAACTTACTTTGGGGCTGGCTCAACCTGTGTGATTTGTCCTAATATATATTTATTTATATATTTATATTTATTTATCTTGCCAGATTCGTGCACCTTGAGATCTGATGAAGGCAAAGATCAACAAAAAATAAAAAGTACTTATAAAGAATGAAGGACACAAATAATGCGATAGACTTCCAAAACGATTCGATTGGTTTTAAATTAAACATTAAAATGTACAAAGGTCGATTCTATGAAGAAAAGGGCACATTTTTTAAGGGCGACGAAGATATACTAATGTGGCAAAAGGTATAGAGATATAGGTAGGATATAGACGATGTTACACCGGGCACATGATAAAGGAAGGTATCAATATACAAAAAATATTAGCGCTCTCTCCTGTTTCTTCTCGAGTATTTTCAACACGCTTCCCTTTCTCGCAAGAGCGAAACGAAACACATGACGACGTCTATACTTTTCTATGTCCTAAATACAATATAATTGATGCAGTTTTGTCACAATTTCGATAAAAGGTTACTTAATTACGTAGCTATTTATATCATCATTTAGACTACACATCAAATGTGTTGTGTGACATTTCGGGGAGCACTTTTATCGTATGATTTATGAACATTAGCTGCTCGCGTGTCTGTTTGTAATAACGACATCTCATGTCGTAACTAATAAAATAGCCCAAATGCTTCTGGGAAGACCAAATTTTTTATTATTTTCATGTGAAAAAATTCAGTTTTTAATTTACACTTGAAAATCTAAATTTTTTTCGTCAGAATCCCGACTAATATTATGATTGCGAAAGTACGTTTGTTATCCCGTCATACATGTATAGTTAGAGAGGAACATAAAGTCGGCTAGTATTTCGTCCCGGAAAAAAATACAAAAAATACTATAGAACTGTAATTTCAACAACTAAGTATTTCAGATATTAGTTTTTAATATTGATATGGCATTTTACAAATCGATATTTGAATCTTTAAATAACAATTTATAGCATAACCTTTTACAATACTATACGAGCAATATATCTATGGCATTCTACATCTATCTCTTAAAATACGCTGAATATACAATATACAACTTTTCATCTTACTCCAACCATTACAAAAAGACAGATGGACACTTTTATGTATTGATTGTCGCATTACTAACATAAAATTGAACTTAACTACCACCCTTATGATTGCCAGAGGTCATAACGTATTCTTATAGCCACTTTACTGTATTTCCATAATATTTCACTCACTGAGGGTCTTTTGATACTTACGGTGGGTTGCACCGTCAACTTCGACTTTAACTTTAACGTGCGCAGAAACGCAAAGTACGCCATTTTGTCTGAACGTTGTTGATGGTGCAACTCACCATTATTTTTTCGCTTAAGTGAGATGTCTTAGATTTGTTTCTCTATCTCCCATTCATTCGCGGCTTAGGGTCCGCGTAAAAATACATTTTTGAAAGTTAAAAATTTATTTTTACCGTGATTTCACATCCGGCCTCCTGTCTGACGTCAACCCTCTACGGGAATCTCTTAAATTTATTTGTATACAGGATAAAGAGTCTTCGTTAGTAATATTTCCCACAAATGCTGCATTTTCGCGGCTGTGAGATGCACACGGAATAAGTAACAAAGACTTGCCTTCTGATGAGGTTTTGACGTGGTGTAGAATACTTTGCAAGTCCATTAATAAAATGATGTAACTTAATTGCGAGTAGTGTCTTTGTTAATTTTAAATAACGCTTAATTACGCTTCACATTGTGTGTTGAGGTATTTAAAAAATAAGACACCTTTTATCTTTATACGTATGACCCACTGCTGGTCTAAAAGCCTCCCCTAATTTCTTCCACGCATCTCTGTCATTGGACTTTGTTCTCTATTCCTTGTTAAAATCTCAACATCAACAACATATATGGAAAAAAATGCCTAGTTTATTTGAAAAAAAAAATTGTTTTAATTTTTTTTTTCTATTTTCTATATTTTATCCCCCAGAATTCCCGGATTAGCCCTCATTAAGGCGACTCGCTAAAACTGAACGTATTCTAAAACCCGTCAAACCCACGAAATGCTGGCTAAACAAATTGCAGACAGCGGCAATACAGTCAGATGAGCGAAAAATAAACCCGGCTCAATCAGCTACGAGCGAAACGGGGCCGTGCTTGAAAAGAAACAAATTAGATCCGCTTCAAGAACGGTGCTTTCAAATGGACTGGGCCAGAAAGGCTGGGCGCACTAATGAACGGTTACACTATACTTCCACACCCGAAACCCAACAATGGCGTCTAGAACATTCGAAAATTGTATTTTTAAATTTCAAATTCAGAATTGGAATGAGTGCTCTAGCAGTTCAGACGTATTTATGGCGAAGAACGTGCCGTCCCGCGCAAGAGATTTCACGTCTCGATACATCGATGCCTTTGCGAACGTTCGGATACGTATCGTTTATTTATCAGGAGATTTGTTGCGAATCGATACAAAGCGTAATCCGTTCGGATTCGTGTCTTATTAGTGTTCGAGTAATTGATGTTGTAATGACAGGGGTGGCAATGTGCTCAAAGAGTTTTTGGCTCGGATTTAGTGGATGAATACTGAGTTAATAGGATATTTTCCACTATCGGCATTAGCTCGAAACACTACCTCATTTTGGGAATGAGTCAAAAAGGGCGATGCTTAGTTGAAAAGGGTGTGGTTATATACAGCATATTACTAGTAATATTACTATATTACTTTTAATAAAAATGTCCCAACCGATGCCTATTTTTTCGAGACATAAAAAAATACGATACGGTATGAAATTTATCCGTTCCGAGAAGTTGGTTTATGAAACTTGCCCACAATTTATGAAATCAAATTCCCCCGCAATTGAAGATTGCTTCTGTGAGATATAAAATTACACTGGAACCTGGAGTAATATCTCAGTAGTACGTACACAATTGGATATACTTGTAAACCTAAACTAATATTGTACCGAGTAAAGAATTGTCTGAGACAAAAATGACTTTACTGGTTTATCTAAAGAATGAAAAATTGTTTATTTGGTACAATGTGAACAAATAAATGAAACATGAAAATAGCTCGAATTTGTTATAAGTAGCATATTATTGCGCAAGAAATAATAAATATATTTTATTCTCGCCTATAATTATAAACCTATCGGACTCATAAGGTAGTGTCAGAACATTTGCATCCATTAAAGAATTATTCGTTTTTGCAATTTCTGCAACAAGATATATTCGTGGGTACTTTTAATCCCGAAATATAAAAAGGGAGTGAACTATTTGGTCTATTCTAGTAGGTATTAAATAAAACCGAAATCATGTCAAAGTAATATTTTTTTTACTTTCCTGTCGACTGATCTTAGCATAACCTTAACGTAAAATTTAACATTAAAATTCTAGTATCACTTTTAGGTTACCACATTTCTCCGAAACGGTTTGAGCGAGTATGATGAAATTTCACATGTATATTCAGCAGGTCTGAGAATAGCGAGCAATGCGAGCGAAGCCGGTACTGGCCGCTAGTTTAATTAAACATTTCTCAAAAATCATTTCCATCAAATTAATTCGGCCAACCTTTACGCGTAATTTCGCAAAAAAGCGTTTCAAGCTTCAAAAACATCGGTCTTTATAATATTTTCACATTTATTCACTAGACGGCAAAAAATGACGCTATCAAGAACTTTATTATGCAGTGTCCCTTTTTAACTTGGTCTTTTATCCTCTTGACTGAAGATTGTATTATTCTAATGGGACACAGAACAAGTTTCTAGTTAGAAATAATGACGTGGCTTCTAATATTCAGAACTGGCTCTTATAGTGACATGACACTAACAATGTCTGGAAGTGACAGAGCTTTTAGGGTCCCATACTGGTCTGGGTTCGGCCTCAGGGCCGAAGCGTCATAATTCGTTATCAGTGCGTTCGGGAATGTGATGCGGCTCGCGTAGATTACGCAGCGTATACGCAATTTATATGTGAAAATGTAATGTAAAAGTATTCTTTTTTTAATAATTTGTTGAATAAATTATGTAATATGTGATGTTATATTATTTGATTTATTGTTTTATAAATATTATATAAGAATATCGAAATAAATATAAAATATTTTAACCATTGCTAAAATTTAAGCTATATTGAAAATAAATGAGGAGTTTTAATAATATTAGTAGTCAAAATTTCATATGCAGTTTTTCCATAAAATCGTGCATGTGCAAAATTTCGCTGAGTAAGTATTTGGTAACTAGTTACGAACGACCACAGACCGTACACGAGCTCTTTACATTAATGTCGGAGACTGGGTGGAATAACCACAGATATGTTCAACTAGAAGTGCCGTGGTGACCGCCCTAAAATACTACTACATACTCCATACGACGTCGCCGTGTCGTGAGATTAACCGATCAGGGTCACCTGTCTCTCATCTGAGTGTCTTCCCAGTTCCTGTCTCAGCTGAAGTCCACGCTCCGTTTCCCTATGTTTTCTTTCGATTCCGCGCGGTCTTTGACGTCATTAATTATACTATAACCACGCATATCCTTGACGACATCAAGCCAGCACTTTATCTTTGCTTCTCGATGGCAAATCTGTGAAAGCCCCGCGTCTATTTATACGAGTATACCATTTAGTGTCTTTCTGTCTGTGTACGTGGCACCGCAGCTCATCAATGGGTGAACCGATTTGGATGCGGTTTTTTTTATTCAATAACAAATAAACAGTTTTTAAATTTGTCTAACAAAAACTTGTGTCCGGTGATTCTGGCTCGAAAGTATTTAGTATCTAGTGATGTATCAATCCACTACAAATTAAAGCCAGATTTTTTTGGATACGATCAGCGTCACCATTTGCAGACAATTCCTACAGAAATTAAAAAAAAATATATTGAATTACTAGAAGCCGCATCTAGCCATCAATAGTGCGGTCCTTAGACAATTTCTGAGTGCAGGAAAGGGTTTAGAGTGAGCTGAGCCAATCCCAAACGATGTTCCGGCGGTTCGGGATTTTTCGAATATTCCCTGAATCCCGCATTTCGTCGCAACTGCACAGAACTGCAATTGCAGGTGCATTGAGACCAGTTCACTGACCGGGTAAGCTCTAATGTGAGTCCTAAATGATGTTATTCGAGAATTTCGAAAGATTTCGACATTTTTGTAGTATGTACTTTACAAAAGTACTGATGGAATTTATTCATTGCTTTTCCTTTTACTCTCTCCTATACTTTATTTAAATTGTAATCAAGTAATCAAAACTTTATTTTGAGCGGTTCATCCTATGGCTCTGTGACTGTCTATGACGCGTACGCGTGCACGGATGTGTTACTAACCTGACGAATACGTGCTGCATACGCATTCGTTCTGGACCAACATTTAATGTTTCTGCTTGCTAGTTACATAAATTGACACGTTCATGTTCAATGATTA
The DNA here is from genome assembly GCF_027563975.2 of Plodia interpunctella. Lineage (NCBI taxonomy): Eukaryota > Metazoa > Arthropoda > Insecta > Lepidoptera > Pyralidae > Plodia > Plodia interpunctella. The sequence goes on from NC_071303.1 coordinate 2,643,539, forward strand.
AATTTTGAAATTTGATGTTTGTTCCCTTTTCACCCCCGACGAAACGCGAACACGAATCGTAACGGTCGATTGACTCGGAACCAGTAAGTTGTAATTAACGTCAATGGCTGAAGGGATTAAACCAACAAGACATATGTACTTACATATAATATATTATGTAGATAAGTAGATGTGGATAATAGTGTCTGCTAACCGCTTTGATGTTATATGGTAGGATAAAGATTTATGAAGATAACAAACTGTATATTTCTGCAACCACAGCAATATCTCTGTATTATCCAAAGCAGAGAGTTGACGGAATCGGAAACTGTAACCACTGAAATTCGTTTAGGTGGCCAACAGTACAACTGTATCGTATCGTAACAGGGGCTAACAACATGTGACAAGAAATACATTACTGTAGTCAAAAAAAGCTCGCAATGTAATTCTTGTACCTATTTATTTAACGCTAAAACCAACAAAGCAGGTCATTTGAACCCCGTATTCACGCACCAAAACGACTCACATTACTCAGACCACAGAAAAATGGGCCTAAAACTAAAGCAGCTTCTACAAAAACAACAGAAGGACAAATTTTCGCTAAGGGTGAGTTGCACCAGTCAACTTTGACGTTGGCTTTATCCTTCGCGCTGCTGACGTTTAAACAGAATGGCGTAATTTGCGTTTTTCTGCGCACGGAGATATATCACTAAGGGTGGGTTGCACAAGTCAACTTTGACGTTAACTTTAACGTCAAACAACCTAATAAATAAGTCACTAAGGGTGGTGCAACCCGGCCTTAGTGACTTATTTATCTCCGCAACGCGAGCAATTAACGAAATTCCTTCTCAGGAGTAACCGCAGATTTTTTTAAGGTTCCGTAAGTGAAGAGAACTAATACCCTTTGTTATTTGTTTTGTCTTGTCAGTTGTTTCGGGTTTAAACGAAGTCTGACGAAGAATATAGTATGTAATATAGTAATATATTATATGTACCTATGTATAGTATCTATGTCGTAATTAAATCAATCGGAAACTTATTTCAGTTTGGTAGATTCAAAAGAAGTCCTTGGACAACCTTTTGTGTACTGGATATTCCTACTATTACAATTTTTTTAAAGAGCCCCTTAGATATTCGAGATGGTTTTTTATACCTATAGAAACATTACACACAGTAGGTACTGATAGTTACCCAACTCATACTGTGAGGCAAGTACAAATACATTTTTATAATAAAGAGTTACGTATCAAAATGCTGTTATCATATCACGGTTTTTATTTAAAGATGATACACGACATCATGTATTGTTTTTTTGAAGTCATACTTGCATAATATGTTGCTATATTTTTTTTTATATTCTTACTAGTAAAGTCTAACTTATCCAATTTTTCCTTTTCCCCTCCTCAGTTCATTAACAGCGTGACAGGCAAGAAATACTACGTAATTATTCATTGGGCGTCGCTAAATCGTCCATTTTAATGGAGAAAAAATAAAAAAGTTTAGAACACAACAAGTTGAGCGGGCTCCTGCGTGTCGCCTGTTAGTAATTCATGAGAATTTAAAAAGTTTGAAGGAGCCGGGAAATTCTGATTAAGGCCGTATGTCTGACAAACCATAGCCGGTATAGAAGAATAGAACGTGTTTAAGAAAACGCCAAACAAATATATAGTACCTACTGCAAGAGACGTTGTAAGAAGTGTCTACAAAAATTATGCCGATTTTTGTTAAAATAAAATTTGTAACAATTCAGTTACAGTAGCGCGATCTTTAGCATAATGGGAAAAATATTGTTTTGACTTAAGTAAAATAATAAAATTTTTGTATAGTTCTTCTTATTTTGTCATTGTTACACATGTTGTGTGAGCAGACCTTCAATTACATAAATGCAGCTCATAAATTTTATCGTAATTTAAATCCCATATTTATATTTATAAGTGATCAACATTCTGCATTCACGGATAACGTATCGATCGATAGAGCTTTTTGGATTGTGAATTTGCTTAAAACCTAAAAATTGGAAGAAATGAACCCCCAATTGCATAAAAATCATGAAATTTTCTGTTCCTTTTCTATTTTACATTCAAAGATGATGAGACTTGTTGTATAGGTAATAATATGAATAAACACAGTGTTTGCGCATACGTAACGAGGCCTGAAGGGATCGGGGCTCGAGAACAAAGGATGTAACCAGAGCATTATGATATGATATTTTTGACTTGAGATGAAATTTGCCCAAACTAAGTTATTTACTGTTCATGAAGAATATTAGCTCAGGTCACGTGTCGTTATTATGTGAATGAAAAAAAAAAACAATGAAAAGAATTATCCTCCTATTCATAAAACAAGTTTGTAGTAAAATATGTTAAAGAAAAATCTTGTAGAAAGAAAAGACCAGCTTCATCGGAAGAACAAATAAAAAGACAATATACTTATTTTTAAGAAACTAAATATCTCTTCGACATAAGAGTTTTCAACATGTATGTTTTATCTCATTCTGTAAAGTGTGATATGTCATTGTAAATTGTTATAAAAACAAAAAAAAAAAGCTTTTATAAATAAGACGGTAAAATTAATCGAAACAGTGAAGATTTCTTTTTTGGTAAAAATAAAAAGGAAAATCTATATTAGTTTGTGATAGATACAGACCCTACTCAAGTAATTAATTTACAAGCAAAACTTCCTATAGAAACGAACGTCTAATGCTAGGTATTACCATTGAATTATAACAAAGTTGGCAACCCTCAAAACTTGGATATTGCTTAGATCATCGTTAAAACCGACCTGAAGTTTGTAACTAATTAATTAGTTTGAAAGCAAGATGTTTTAAAATTAACAACTCATCATTGAAGATGAAAAATATTGAGCTGCACTAATTATTTTACAGCATCAATACGCTAACCATTGCACCGTCGAACGCTTTAAGCTAAAATTACTTTTGTCTCATTCAGTCAAAGTTGAATGTTGTAAAGTGCGACAGTGACAAACATACTTTAGTTTTAAATGTGCTTTAATTTTTTTTTATGAATATGAAGGCTAGATAATAACAAAACCTGAGAACGTTCACGGTGGTGAAAATAGCATTAGTGTATTTATTTTCAAAGTCAATATGTGAGGAAGCCGGCAGACACGTCTGTGTTTGTGTGAACGTGATAATCGTATTAACCGTCGACTGAAAACGGATAACATTTTCACTGTGATGTGAATTTCGTTTCTGAGAATTGAGAATTGACCAGAAAACCTACGACGAAATATACAATACAGCACGCTATAAACGTCCGCATGCTGTCTCTTTTTCTCATATCGTGTAAAAAAAAGAGAGAAAGTGTGAACGCAATGACGTGCTACGTGTGTATGTTTCATGGTAGCCCCCAGTTTTCCGTCGAAAAACAACTCTTTAGACTGAAGACTGACTTTTTAGCATTTTCGTACCAAAAAGCTTGTCAGAAACTCACTCTTTGGGACTTTTTGGGATTGAAGTGGGAAAAACTGTACACGTCTATCGAAACGAACCTCAGGAAGCTATCTGGATAGATAGTACTGATTAGGTAATTTGTTATGTACTATTTACAATAATTACGTGAAATCCTAGACATACCTCTCTCTCCTTGCCTCGCTTTATAAGATTTTATTTGGGGTCAGTTTTCCTCTTCATTATTTGTCTTGTGCTTCGATTTTGAGTCGATCTTAGGTTCTTACATAAGTTCGAGCTCTCTTTCGGCCATTGTTGATAACGGACATCCATGAAGAGGAGCCTTTTTTTAATTGCCAGTATCTATAATAATATCCTTAATAATAATCTATACTTAGCAATTTATTTTAGCGAAACCTATTAAACTAATATGGATAATACCTATACCTTTAATATCACAAAGGGAAATTCCCACGGGATCTGCATGGCGCAGCTAATAATCTATAAATCTTTGTTCCCAGTACCGCACTCTAGCGTAACAATAGGGAAGTTTCGTCACAAAATCATGTTTATCCGCCGTAACAGTGGGCCAGTAATAAATTAATGCAAGACGTTCCCCGACCAAGTTGTCCTGTCTAAGAGCGCAAAGTTAAATTAAACGTTGTACATCGACGCGTATTAAGCGAGCGCTCCAGTGCTACTGCGGAGTAATGCCGCATTGTATTGCAAATTAGTTCCGGAGCTGGGAATTCCGAAAAACATTTCGCATGAAATAGTGTTTAGGTTAGGTTGTAGCTCCGCTGGTTTATTGCTGTTATTTTTCAGTAGTCTGTATATTAGTTTAGATGTTTATATATTTTTGGGTTCTGTACTTCAAAAAATGAAACCCTTATAAAATCATTTATGTACGCGAACCCAACTCGCACTTGACTGGCAATTTTTAACATTTGATTAAAACCGTTCGAAAAATCAGACATGTAAACATAACAACAAAAACTAAATGTTATATACATTGCTACACGGAGTACAGGAGTGAGATGCATGTTTATTAAATTGTTTCGCAGGTCAAATTTAAACTGACCCATAACAATAAAAATAAATCAAAATTTTGTTACGAATTTAGAACAGAATTATTTTTTTCCAATAACCATGGACAATATATGAATTTATGACTGGCCTGTTAAAATAGGCGACTCCATGTTCCAAATTCAGAGTAATGTGATTTTGAATTGTTGGTTTCAATAATATAAATCATAACTGGCCGGTAAAAAATAGAAATGTTCGTGTTCCAAATTCAAAATAATGTGATTTTGAACCGTTGCGTTGGTTGGCACTGGCAGTAAATTTCGCGGCACGGCTGTCGTGATAACGCCCGGCTCTGACGAGTGATGTACACCGATATTATTCAACATGGATTAAGCATAGGTTCTGATTGACAAAACATTCGTTCGACCAATTTATGGATTGCGGCTAAGGTTAGAATCGTGTTTCGTATTTTTTTAACGTCCTGTTTTTACAACAAAAGTTAACGTAAATATTTTTTTCGTTTGCATAATTTTGAATAACGCCAAAAACTACTATGGAGTATATTTCTATAGCATTTGTTTGTTTGACATAAAAATACTAATCCGAGTAAAACAATATAGTTTTGGGAAAATAATCACGATGTCTCAGTTCGTGGTGAATCACTAATACTTATAGCTATTACGACTGCAACAAAAATAAATTTTACCTGCTCCATACTTTTAATGTTATTAAGAAAAATCGGTGGACGGAAGTCTGAAGTAAATGATTTTCATTTGTTTTTATGTAACTTCAACCACCAAAAAGGTTCTTAAGCATTGTTTTGTTACGTAAAGACATCAAAGCAAATACGCAAAGAACAGATCGACGGTCGCATTCCAATGGCCGCTTTATGAATATTACATAATCCGTGCTTCCTTTGAAAGAGTTAAGTAAATATGCTAATTGCAAGTATCTTAACCGCACCGCGTTAGTTGGTTAATTGTTACGAATGTGCCGCTTTGTTTTGGTTTCCGATACGAATGTTTCCACTTTCATGTCGACTTCCGATGTTTTCTTGGTTTCGGTTTCGAGTGATGGATTGCTGAGAGTTATGTAAATTAGAAAACTAGCGCTTTTAGGATTCCGTGAAATACGAAAACCCTTATAGAGTCACATGTTTGTATGTCTGTCCGTCAAAAATTTTTTTGATATCAATTTACACGTGTTTTGCAAATAAAATATCTTTTTTATCTATATGTTTTAAGTTTTTAGTCAACAATGATCCAAAGATTGAACTTGAATACATTTACGCGAAATAAAAAACAGACAGAGAAATGATCCTATAAACGTTACGTTTTTACCCTTTGTGGTACGGAACTCTTAAAAATAATATAATATTATATCTCTAAAGTAAATTGTGCATACGTTTATTCAGCTTAATAAATTACGTGCCTTCGAGTAATTAAATTGTGAAAAACCAAATATGTGATAACTCACGATGACTCGATCGTGTCGACCTTTCTTTAAAAATATCATGCTTCCTTTGCACCTTGTCGTCAACTATTTAGCCGTCAAATATTTTTTAACTTTACTTTTATTTTAATTTGATAATATATTATTTTTAAAATTATGTAACTTTGTAAAAAATAATTAAACGATGTGGATACGTGCGTATTACTGTCACATTGGATTAAGAACCAATGTGTAAATTAACTCGGAGAAGTACCCTGTATACATAGACAAAAATCCGGGGGCAACAATGATGGGTTTGTTTGGGGCAAATACTGGGCGTAAACCCATCTATGTGACTATACACAACAATATCAGATCACATCTGAAAAAGAAAACACTCAACTGGCTTTCCCATTAAAATCATTGTATGTATAAAAAAAAACACAATATCTGCCAGGTCAATAAGGCCGTTATTATTCCGAGCACTATTGGGGTCGGTCTGAATTTTGTACAACCATCAGCTTTTTGCGTTAATAACTTACGGGCTCCGCGTTGTTTTTGTATTTCCAACTGAATTTAAGTTATCTTTACGCTTTCGAGTGTTTAGTTTGTATCAAACTGTTAGCTAAATAAATTTCGAGGAATTATATTATATTTTACTGAAATTAACCGAGTGAATTAATTAGAAGTAACGTTCATTTATTTTGATTAGTTTGTTTATTATTTAAAAAAATACGTAGGAAACAGATGTCTGGCGATAGAAGCCGCTCCGATCCGGCCCTAGCAGAAGGAACCAAGAATTATTGTCTTGATGTCGACAAGGATCATTTGCGTGCCAATGAGACTCAAAGAGATTCCGACGACTGTGTGAAGTGGAGAGGAAGTAGTAAAGGGAACCTTGGGCGCCGACGCTCAACGGCTAAGCAGCTGGCTGGCAAGAGGATGTAACCAAGAAAACGCTCACATGAGAAAGAGTGAAAGTTTCTTTGGCCAGAAAAGTGTGGTTGGTTTTGTATTCCCATTTAGAATTCCTACCGAAATAGTAAGAATTTGCAATAGCAAGGGACGAGTTGAAGAAATATTAGTAAGGATGTAAAAAATAATAATGAAAAATTACCACCGAATATTCCTAGAATCTATAGGAGGCCTATGCCTAGCAGTGGGTCACGGAGGGCTGTAGATAATGATCGTAACTCCTAGAACAGATATAGACAATAATCGGCACGCAATAGTTTACCCATTCGTCGCAACCGTAAGACACACAGAGTGTACTCGTATTGAATCGTTCTTTATGAGCTCTTGTCCTGACAACTGCGTCCTTAGCTCAATTACTGATATTTAAGTGGCAAATATCGATCACTATACTCAGAAGGTTAATTTTACGGAATAGGAAATAAATTTCTTCCTAAATGCCTTTTATATATTTTATGTAGTAATTGTTAGTACTAGCTGCGCCCTGAGGCTTCCCTCCCGCGGGAAATTTGGGATAAAATGTATATATGTGTATTATTTCAGATTAGGTTATTTATCGAAATCAGTTTATCATATCCTTACATATTATAAAAGTTCTCTGCCGCGTCTGTCTGTTTCGATAAATTCAAAACTACTGCACGGATTTTCACCAATAGATAGTATGGTTCCTGAGGAAACTTTAAGTGTATAATCTATTATGTTTCTCCTAGCCAAGAAGGGACGGGTCGTTAGTTTCATATAAAATAGTCACAAACATTCACCCAAAAATTTCACATGTTAGTCTCTATGATATTAATACTCCTAACCTTGCCTCAAATTATTCTCAAATCAGATTCTTTATAAAGTTCAGCATTTACCAACCATTGTACAGTTTACCCACACATCAGAACCATAAGATACATAGTGAGTCGATACAATTGGTCTTTGTGAGCTGTCCTAACGACTGCGCCCGCCGCGACCGAACACAGCTTGAATTCAAATGGCAAATATCAATTATTGGAACGCAGGGCTTGCCAACTCCGCATTTTACTCGAGCGACTGAATGTTGTTCTATTGAATTGTATTAAGCTATATATTTCATTATTTATATTTTTTTGTCAGTAATAGCTATCTTCTTTGTGCCAGTATTATTCAAATAATAATCTACTCTGGCAATCTTTGAGTTATTCTTCTTCTTCTTGACCTTATCCCACTCATGTGGGGTCGGCACAGTATGTAAGTTCCTTCCATTTTGTTCTGTCATTTGCCATATCCATTGATACTCCTTTCCTGTTCATACTGTCCTTGACACACTCCATCCATTTCTTCTTAGGTCTTCCTCTATTCCTGGAACTCAATCAATCAGCAATCTTTGAGTTATTATGAACTCTAAAATAGAAAAACAACTCTGTTTTACCATTGTTAGTATGTATATTATTATAGTGCTTTCAAATATATCATATCTAACTGTATCTAAGCATACATTGACATTTTAACGATTTGATACGCTTATTCTCTCTCTCTCTCTTTCTTTCATCTGATGGTTATACCGATTTCTTCCTAAGCCGTTGAGTGTTTGATCCTATGAGTACAATGTTGTTTAAGAAATCTGTTTCCTTATATGTAATGCCTTATATGTAATTATACTACTAAACCTCTACTAAAATAACACTTTCCAAGTTTTTACTTGAAATAACAATTTACAAGAAGTACGCATATCTTGTGAAAATTGAATCCTAACCCATTTTATGAAACAGCACTCGCTTTGAAAGGCGAGTCGGTCATTAATTACGGCGCGACGTCAGACATTCCACCTAGTCCTGAGTTTGCATCACGCTTCTGATAAATGTCCTTGTCTCCCATCTTTAATGAGGGATAAAAAGTGTCGTGTATTTTCGGATCGCGTCCTCTGGGGAATAAACATTGTTTTTAATTTCTTGCCATGGGTTTTTAGATTTTTGAAGCTCCTGAAGCACATAACATATTCTAGAAATTTCGGATGATATTTGGCATTCAGCTAGAGCTTATTTTGTACCTGTTATGGGAGGAAATGTAAAACGTAATAATCTGAAAAAACTTTTAAATAAAAATAACTTTTTACCGTGGAAATCCCTACCCATTTTAATGCCGTATCTGGTATTCTAATCTCGCCTGTTAAGCTTACTAAAACAGTTTAAAAAATCGTTTAAGACTCTGACAAAGTCGACAGAATCGAACTTGTAATCCCGGAAGCGACCCAAGGGGCACTTTCGCTCTTTGACTAAGAGTTCCATGAAATCTTTAGTAAAGGAGTACTGGAAAGAAATGAAAGGAAATTAGCTCTTCATAAACATTTTAATAAAGCGTTAAAGCCAGCACTTTAAATCCACGTTGAAACGTTATATTTTATTAATGCGAAATTTAACTGGTTTCAATGACAGTATAGGCGGAGACTTCTGGTATTTTGTTCATTTTTCATTATAATATAAAATAAGAGATGAAAAATAAAGAAGTCTTTTAAAGACTAAGTCTTTCTAAGACTTTTAAAAATATAAAATTATAAAAAAAAATACATTAAAAAATATGAAAAAATCCGATCCGCCGTTGGCGGGCCCAAGAACTAGGCTACCGATGGCCAGGCTCCAGCTAGTGGAATCTCCTCACAATGCGAGCCGTGTCCAAAAGTGCCGTCTTCTGGATCCAACTGTTCTTACTAAATGTTTTGATTATTACTAAAACTGGTTATAATTGTTTTACTTTATTATTTATCTATAGATTTAGATTAAATTTATATACATTGCGGTGATTATTTTTAGTAGTGATGGTTGCGATTTCATTCGATTTCGACTAACCGTTTCTGCAAAGGATCGTTATAATGAAATTTAAAAATCGTGAGTTTAACATAAGTTTAAACATAATAGACTCTTTCGAGGCTCCCAATAAAATTTTGAACGAACACAGATCAAACAAAACACAGGTGTTGTTCCAACATTCCAACTTTCTGGCTCCGAAAGCTATCTCTTTCTAATTTATAGGTTGTGTTATTCCAGCGTAATCCAATTGTGCTTCTGGACATGTGTTTGGTAACATAGATCTATAGGCCACTGGATGTGTCCAGCCAATTTTATTACCCCAAGTACTCTTTACCATTGTTTTTCATTGAAATATATCCTATATATAGTTTAGCTTTGGAAAGTAACAAGCGTCTATTCAAACTACGGTTCAATCAAGTTGCTATTTGTTTAAGGCTTTCTTTGTTAGATCTTTTGTGTCATTCTTGAGTCGAAGATTCCTAAAAGCTTTGTTCTCCATTTCTTACTTTGAATACATTATTTAGCTATAACTATTATCAATCGACAGTGCTTGTATTGCAGTTTAAATCGAGGCAGTGAAATTACAGGCCACTTTTAGCAAAAGACTGTGCTCTTTACAGAGGAAAGCTCGCGCGTGACATGCCTGGTGTTACGAGTAGTTCTTCTTTAGTAGTGTTTTTTTTTATTATTAACCTATATGTTCCAACCATAAACTGTACAACGGTCTCTCTGATCGTCTTCCAAATCTCTCTATTCAGTCATCTCTTACAAGTTCTTCTTATACTTCTTTATAGTCATCACTCTTATTTGGTCTTTTCTCTTTCGGTAGCCAACTTGAGGATGCCATTTATTTACTGAATAACAAATCAGAGCGAGAGAGACCTGGCGACCCGTGACACAGGATCTTCGGAACCTAGCACGGGCATCAGTTCTCCACAATACATCTATGTTACAACTCTCTTAATTTAATGTTAATTTTGTACTTTTGTGGATAAAAATAACATACATAATATTATTTCGTTTGACACAAGGATCGAGTCTAGCAGTAGTATAAAATATATTTAACACTTTTATTTATTTATCATTTGTAACATTGGTAAATACAGATAGAAGTTACACTGCCAAATCTAGCGGTTGAACATCTACGCGCCTCCCATCTGCAATGTTACGTGTTTGCGATCGTAAACCAGCGCACACGACGCGACCTGTACATTAGCAAATTGAGCCAATACGTGACAACTTGCACTTTAAACTATGATCCCTTGTGTCAACAACATAATAACTGGGACATGCTCCCGGGGAATACCCTATGCTTGTTTGAGGTTATGCTATTGATTTCCAATATGTGAAATGCCTTTAGGCCACGTGAATAAAATCTGACACCAGTGTTAGCAATAACACACTGGAAAATAATGATAATGACTGTGAATGTATCATTGTGACGTATATCACCCACTCCCTATCTAGCTCTAAGCAATCCGATTTTTTAAGTACCTACTGTGTTTTTTTTCTGTTACTTTTGATTACAAAAGTAACAGAGAGAAAGAAAGAGTGCAAGAAATGATCTTCAAAATTGATTTCATCATATATTTTTCTTTTGAACATTGAACCGCTAAAAATACTTCTCTTAAAGTTTCGTTTGTTTGAAATAACTTTATTGCATAATAAAACACAAAGACACAGAAACAGAAAAAGCGCTTGCAACTTTTCTTAAGTTTCGTATTATGTTAATTTACGTATGAGATATTTTAATTAACTAAAAATCAAACAATTCTTGTATCGAGTAACATCATTAGGGATACTTTGGTCGACCCCAATTTATATAACGAGCTCCAACATGAATAACTCAGAGATCCGGTTAAAGGACTGGACCCTGGGGTCTTAAGGCGCGTAGTCACATGGAGCATTTATTGTAATAATATATTTATCAAGCGTTAAGGATTAATTGTAACCAGTGACATAGGGAGAAGTGGAGGAGAGTGACATAAGGTGTAGGTGATAATTTTCTATATTATTATAAATATTATTTCATTTTAAGCTCGAAATTACTCAAGTTTTATTTATTTAATAAGAACTTTATATTATTATTATAACATTTTTATAATTCACGCCAAAATGATAATTATATTGACCTAGCTTATAAGTTTACGGAAATTAAACTTTCATTATAAAATACTCTTGCTCCACAGAATGAATGAGTAAACTCATTCACTTTTCATTCATTTTATTCACCGACTGCGACACCTTTTGATTATCCTAGCACGAAAAATAGGAACGCATCAGGTCAGTACCCAGCTTTACCCAACGTTTTCATTACCGGCCCATGCAAACTTTCCATAACTTTAAAAGCTTTCTCAATCGTGAATAATTAAACCTATTATAACGAACTCTGAAATTGGATTAATCAAATCCTTCCATGGCCTTGCGAGTTTCTTCTTTGGTTCCTGTGTTTAGCGAATGATTAGAGAAACATACGGAATTATAATTCGGAGTAAATTCATTTTGTTTTCGACTCGTAAAATACGGAGAATATAGAAGTAACACAACTTCTATAGCAGTACTTCGGTTTGAAGTCTATTTATATAAAAATATATACAATATTGAGCGTGAAAAATAGGTTTATAAAAAAAATTTATTGTCTTTAGTATATATAACTAGTGTTAGCTAAAAATAAAAAAGTATTTCCATTGATATTAAATAAAATCCTCTCAACAGTACAAAGATCACTGTAGTCCGTGGGCTTAGTAATGTTTTTTTTGTAAAGCTATAGTTCTACTCTTTATATATTTTGTATTACTGTTATTTATGACGATTTTTGACCGCGTCTTCGTCCGCGTTTATTTCGTGCGTCCGCTCATAATTTATTATTGTCAATATCTCGGGTTCTAAGCAACGTATCGTGACGAAACCTATGACAGATTTTCAGTTAGACCAACCGCTATATAACTGTGAAAACCGCATCAAATTCCATACAGTAGTTTTTGCGTGATGCGCAAACAAACATACAGACAGAATGAAAAATTCTTATAATAATTGTTTTGACTTCTTTCCCATAAAGAACCCCTATAATTATTTTTCTTAATCATATTTTTTATGTACTGACATAGCATAATTGCTTGTTTTAATATGATTGCTTTAAATTCCCTCAATAAAGTTTTCCAGAATATTTTTAATTTAATATCTAGATCTGATACTGCAACTTGGTAAAAAGATAATTCATTAATTTGATTTTAGCTTTTTATCTGCAACAAAAATCAGTTACCCCTTTTTCAACTACCAAATGAAGCGACTGTTATACAATCGATAAATAATGAAAACAAAATGTAATAGACACTTCAGAACAACCAGATTATCTTATGTGTCGAGAGATGACCGAAAATTTTGAAATTAATTATATTAATGTTTATTCACAAACTTTAATAGCCATAACGTTTTTGTCAACGCAACCCGCAACAGATCGCGACGATAAATATTAAACTTTACCAATTTCCAAGCGAGTAACTGGCGGCGAGAATTATAACTTCATAATTAAATTAAAACATAAGTTATTAAGTTTAAAAAGAAGTTGCGATTTCAGCTTAGAGCAGTCTTGTCACCGGTTTAACTCTGAGTGAATTTAATTAGAGAGTGTATCAGCTATCTCGAAGTGTAGGACGGGGATTTTGGCGTAGTCGCAAAGACGGGAAATCAAAATTTTAATCTTAATCAGCTGTGATCATTTATAATATTTCTTTCGGAATAGTTGTCGCCTGGTTACCATTTGAAATAACCTATATTGGTTTGATCAGAAGCTAGATCCGAGGCTTTGGCACAAACGCTAGTGTTTAATGCGATAGAAAATTGTGAAAATTGCGAAGAAAATAAATACGTGTCTATTTTTAAACCTGTGGATATTATAATAAAGGTATAATTACAAAAGTTTGATTGTGTTGGTGTTGCTGATGATTCTGAATTGGTTTATATCTTTTGACAACCAAATTATTGTTATTATCCTAATGTTTTCAGTGAGATAAAAACAACGTTTACTTCATATTCTACTAGTAGCCGGTTCTGGACTTCGCTGGAATAAAACTATTAAAATCTCACCTAATTCTTCCTCAATCATTCTATCTATTAAAAATCTGTTGCGTAGTTTTACAGATCTAAGCTTATATAGGAACTGACAGACAGCAAGAAGCGACTTGATTTTATACGATAGGTGATTACATTTAACGCCAACATTCGTACGGCCGTAAAAATAGATCCGCTGCAATCAAAAACACACATCTATATAATGCAGGGAAATCCATCTGAAGGATGCTTTCGGTTCTCAACCGATCTGTGGTTAATGTGGGTTCTGTGATTAAATCGGATTCATTAGTTAGCCATCAGCTATACTTAAACACTATTTACTAGTTCGTTATGGTCCTTCGAGCCAGATCAATTTTAATTAATACATGTAAAGAAAGAGATATTTTTAAATTAAAATATATAAGCCACTGTTTAATATAATTCTAGGTTGTCCATATCCGGCTCGAAGGACTATAAATTTTATCTATTATTTTCGTTGAAAATGTGACTGTTAAATAACACAAATAACTATGACCTACAAATGAACTATATAAAAGTCCAGTGAGTGAAATATGAAAAACACAAATTTAGATCCAAGTTCGGTCTGTTTTCGCTGGAGCCAATTTTTTTCCAATAGAATATTGATCGAGTACGACAAAGTTGTATTGCCCGTACTGTAGAGTTTGGGTAGCTCGGGATTTATAGCCTAAAGCTGGGTATACCTTTTTCACTGAAAGTTTTGGAGAACTACAACATGTGTTAACTGTTGCTTTTCATTCTTATTATCAACCTTGATGGGACTATTGATATGAACGGGTCTGTAATAGATATAATAAAATCATGTATTTGATTATCATATAATCTAAAGTTATTTGATATAATTTCACAAGAACTATTTTATTTTATATTACGCATTTATTTATTTATTTTAATATTTTAAAGCAAACGATGTAATGCATTTCAATAAAAATGCATATGGTTTACTTAAGATAATTTTTGATTGGTGGCAGGCTTTCCAGTATAGTTAGAATTTGTTTTCCAATTATTATTTTTTACTCTATTTATCAGTTTAAACTAAATGCTGACTGCTGATCCAGCGAATGTACAGGTACCGCAGAACATATTGTACTTACACACGGGAACAATGTTGCGAACTTTAGCTCATTAGCCCGAGTAGAGAATTTTCAACTTAACCAGCTCTATTTATTTTGCTCGAAGTGATAAGTTGTAGCGAATCGCTCAGGAAATCAACTACTTCTTTTCGAAATGCGTTGTTACTAACACTGGTGTCAGATTTTATTAAAGTCGCCAAAATCCACGAATAATTGTGAAAGATCGGGGCATCTTTCGAAAGTATTAACTATTTATTTCGATCATCACATCTCAACCACTATTGTTATTATAACAGTTATAATAGCCGTTGCCCCGTGGCCTTTTTATAAATAGACGTTCTAAACCTGTGAAGTGTCCCCAAGAAAATTCAAATGTAAACCATTATTGAGCGGTGGTAAGTTCGGAAGTCCTATCTCCAGCAGTCCACTTCTTATAGCTGAAATGATGCTCAGATTTTCACTGTCTGTTGGACATATGACTCCCTCAAATCCCATCCAACATCATGAGACTTTGATCAGGATAGATTTCCTTAAAGTTTCATCATCATACACGCCCGCTTATTCGTTCTCTTTAGCATAGCATTAGCTGCAGCCAAAGGTTCGTCTAAATAAGCCAAAGCATTTAACATTTCAGTATTCACTAGGAAATAGCGCTGCAAGTATTTGGGGGAAGTTTTAATACAGTTTCCTTTGCCTCCACACTGTTTCTGTTAAGGCCTCAGTTATCATGCACTAGTTCTACAAAAGGCTTTACTTTCGGTTCATTTCAGCCTTTGATAACATTTACTAACCATCTGCATTGTAACGTATTGTGCTAATTTCTGTGTTTGTGTACCCGAGATAAATAAGAGGATCAAACAGTAAGTTCGATGTGTTAAATTCACATTGATGAATAGTAATATCAAATGTAAAAACTGGATCAGAATTATAAACGTATAATTTTGTAAGTATATGTAGTGTATAAGTTTTGAATAACGATTCAAGTTGCAAAACAGTTGTGAAATTCAGTATTTCTATTAATAGGAGAAAGGTAAATTCATAGTTGGAAGTTGTTCAAGTAAATACACTATCGATGTCTATATAAAAAGTAAACAGACCGACTCCCAGCAAATAATAGAGAAGTGTTAGCGAGGGAGCTGTTAAAATTTGGCAAGCTTCCAGAGATATTCCCAATGTTATTGCCTTATATTCGGGAATAATGAGCACCTGGACATCGGATGCGCTCCAAATTTCATTTATAACTAACTGCATTGAGTTATTTCAGTGATATTAGATATGATTTCAACAAGTTCGTTCTAACAAGATAAATTCCAAATGGTATTTGTTTTCTAAAATGTAATTAATGCTGATGATTCGTAGTGTATCTCAATTTGACTCATTGTTCTTATGTTCTCTTTTTGTATTAAGATATTGTTTTCGTCTAATAATTAACACTCACAGTTTACTTTCTAAAGGTATTGTTGGTTTTCGCTCTAAATCATTTGAACAAAAGGTAAACCGAGGTGGTATTTCCTATTTTTACAATTACGCTACTAAATCTGAAGCTAAATGAAGCAATTTATAGACGATAATGAATTTCAGACAAAAGTTTCCTACAAAAGGTTAAACTACAAAAAGTTCCACCTGTATTCAATTATAGTTTGTAGTTGTTCACTAATAGGTATCGTTTCTATCAGTTTTTGCTGAATAAGGGACTCGTATACTAATTGCTTTTGTCGATAGCATCGGATATAAAAGTTCTATAAAGGGTCTTCTAACATTGGTTGTTTCTTGCATCTTAGACGTGAAAGCCAAAAATTGTGTACCAAAATGAAAAGACATGTGTATTAATTGTTTTACGCTTGCTAAAATCATTTGCAACGGACATGTAAAAAACAAGATATGATGCGCTTATTTTGGATTTAAAACATCTACTAATCTAGACAAAACATGTTAAAAAATAGATATTTTTCAAGAAGACGAGCGAAGATGATGTTCCAAAATTTATCTCATCTTGCCTCGTAGTAGAATCATGTCAAAATTAACCAAAAGTGGGTGAGTACCCGGAGCAGCAAAATGCAGTTCTAGTGTCATTTGTTGTTGTCTGTACTACACGGACCGCAATAGAATCGCTACAAGTACACTCTGAATACACTTGGTTTCATTGCATAATGAATTTACGTGTCCTGAGTCTTCTCGGGCAAAAACTCCAGTTGCGTTGTTTGTGGGAGCACTGGGCGCTAAATCACCGAATAATCTACAGGAGCTTCGAGAATTAAACTAATGACTGACTGTAAAAATAAGATACGAATTAAGTCACACGAAATCGAAACTTATTGCGTGGCTCGAGTATATTTACGTTAATTTAGGTTTATATTTTATACGAAAATGACCCCCTTGTCGGTATGTATGGTGTAAACTTCGAAGTAACGCCCCCTGACTGGGCACAAATTTTCCAACCTCTGTCAAATTTGCTAGTGTGTTAACTTAACCTTTCATTAAATTTCCCTGTCGTGTTTTGATTGAGTAAGCTGGTGTAAATCAATAGCTATAACAATTTTCGTCCATTAAAGGGTCGGGTCCATCGGGATTTTAATTGTTTTGCAAGTTTCTGAACGGATCATCTTCGCAGACAGAAGGCCGAATCGTGTTAATCTTCCATCTGAGTTGCTGACTTGTTATCGGCGAAGTTAACCAACATTTACTAACGCAAAAAGAACAGCTCTGTAGTTGCCAATATTGTTGTCATAAGCATGTGATGCAATCTGATTTACGTTCACAATTTCCAATAAAACTTTTTTCCTAGAAAAAACTTTAGAATCTTAGATGTTTAGGCCAGTGTTTTTAAAACTCTGCTAGATACAAGATGATATAGCGAATTGGTCTCTCCTATATCACAGCAGGACATTAGAAATACGAACATAATAGTTTAATAATTTCATATCTATCTTTTGTTGACTACGAGGAGCGAGTCTTTCAAATGTTTTATACTCTTTTCAAAATGGCGGACAAACCAATGGCTAAAACGAATATAGCAGCAGAATTCCACAAAGCTTAAACGTATCACGCATTAACTTAAACTAGACGTAAAATACGAACCATTACTGAAGTGGCACAGCGTAACCTCTCGTCCATAAATCAAAAACTGCAGATTGCGAATACGTGCCGGCTTCTGGCTGATTTACTTACATACGTGGCACCGTTCCTGATCCCAACTTTGTATTAATGCTGCTAACCTGATCAAATCAGAATGAGCTCATTTTAGTTCCAAGTTACGGTTGGAAGAAGCTTCTTAACTTTGCGTCTTAATAATGTACCTTTCGCTGAATTTGCCATTTAATGTAAACATGTTTCGATATCAAGCTTGGTACGTAGTATCGCTACAATTTAATTATTAAGAAACATGTATCCTAGCAATATTATAAATGCGAAAGTTTATGAGGATTTATATGTGTATGTATGTTTGTTACTCTTTCACGCGAAATCTAATGGACGGATTGTTATGAAATTTGGTACACGTATGTGGGATCATGTTTATTAGACGAACTATGCCGAAGCATAGAATTATGCTTCGTATGCGATTGTTTTGGATTATGATTTCGATGAGAATTAGTACACTGGTAGAATATGACCTAAAACAGCGTATTATTTAGTTTTTATTCCAAATTTTCATACGATGGTATAGCATTTTTGAAATCATACAAGACGGAGTCATATGCCCTACTCACGTCTACAGTTAAAATCACGGCAGTTTACTAATATTCTAATGTTTGTTAGCCGTAGTTAGGCTCATATTCAGCACAGTACTGTACAGTCACTAAATTAGCAATCGGCAAAACTAATTTCCAGTCAAGCCGTGCTGTTTTAGCTATTAATCGACAAAGTTCGCGGATCCCTCGGGCAAGAGATATCATATGGAGGGAGAAGTTATCGAGCGCGTTTATTATGTAGGTACTTTGTTATTTCGTTTGAATACAGTTGACACCATTTTATAAAAGCTTACTGGAACGACTTATGCTTATTTATTGAAACTTTATTGCACAACGTACGATTTCTTAAAGTAAAATAGGTAGACTTAATGCTAAAAACATTGTTTAACAGTCAACCATTGGGTCATATAGAAAATGTTATAAGAGTGCAAAAAAATCTGTGCTTACATACACTAATTACTAACCACACCCATAAAAATCCCTCGTAAGATGCTTACAAACATTACTTGCTTATAACAATGTTTTATTCATGTCTAGAATGTACAGGAAAACCTGAAGAAACTTTACCCTTTGTTAGATGACATACCGTTTATATGGATCTCGCACTTTTCTTTTGAGGTTATGGGGTATAAAATATGTATCACTGTTACGGAAATGCCAAGAAGAATGCTTTATTTTATCCTTTTATTTCTTCATCGAAATAAATATTGCAAAGGTCTTTATTTGAATGCCAGCTTCTGTCCGCGGCTTCGCCCACTTAAATTATTTTTTGCCGGGATAAATATGACCTTATCTTGTTCCCCGTACTCTCAAATACATGTAAGCAACATTTTAGGAAGATTGCTTGATTAGGAATAGGAACTAACTGCACCCCAGGGCTTCGCTCCCGTAAAAGGATAAAAAGTACCCTATGTATTATTCCAGGTTATATTCTACCCGCGTATCAAATTTCACAACAATCCGTCGAGTAGATTTTGCGTGAACGAGTAACAAAAATACACACACATCCTCACAAACTTTCGCATTTATACATATATATAAAAAATATTTAATAAATCCATGTTAGGAATCCGTCCCGAGTCCCTCTGAATAAAGATGTAAGTAGTGATGGCCGTTGTCAAATCGATATTTCAAAGTGAACACTTCATTTTATTGTCTTGTATAAAGCCTGTTATAAACCAATCCATCAAAACTAATTGAAGGCTTTGGAATCAATTCAAATTATTGTGAATTTATTGTAGTTATAGAAAATCTTGATACTTTGTTGTATTGTAATTTAATAAATATGTTATGGACAGAAAGAATAAGTGATTCCTAATGGATAATAGCGGGGATAAATTTTGTGTATGTGTATTTTTGTTTGTGTACAAAATCTGAGATTATGTTTAAGTCGCTGAAAGGCATCTAATATGACTTTTATGACTAGTATTTTGATTTATACTTCAAAATGAAAACTTCAAAGCTCCGCTCACGTTCTGTCAGTGGTTTAGCTTACGGTTGCTGCAGAAGGTCAAGTCTCGTCATCGAGTGCATTATTCCCACGTAACATAGTACTTTTTTCGTGTGGGTTAGTTAACACCTGTATCATACTTTTTCAAGTCGCCTTCATCTTCATCAAAGGCATCTAACTACTATTATTCTGAATGTACTTCATACAGGAACTATCATAGAATAAGCTTCCGCACACTCGGAAGCCGTAGATCATTGGTTATTCACTAGCACCTGCCGCAAACCGCTAAGATTGTTTCGCGGCCTTAAACGTAAAACATTTTTACTACGCCCCATTAATTTAAGCATTGTCGAGATAGAATTTTCATTATCTGTGCTCGCAAACACCTGAATAAAGGTTGTCTGAGGCTATTTTTGTTGTTATGCTTTTCATAAAAAAGTAATTTCAAAAAATTTCCCAAAAGCGAGAAATAAATTCCGTAGGTTTCTCTCACACACAAACTCGACAAGTATAAATATAACTTCCTCAACATACATAAAATTTAAAAAAATATAATAGAAAAGCTTTCATTTAAAATTTGCATGTTGTTCGGCAACATTGTTACTGAATGAATTCTGAAATTGCTTTTTTAGATTACTTTTAGAACATTAGAAAATTTAGTATTTAGTATCTCACTGCTGGGCAAAGTCCTCTCCCTCCATTCTGTGCATTTGGTGTGGGCCTCTTATATATTTGTTTATATATATTTTTATGTATTTGTGGTATATATTTGTTTAGAACATCTATGAAAGTAAATTAAATGACTTGTATTACCTACATGCAAAATAATATAATTTAGAAATCTGAATAATTACTGTTATAACTTTTACACAATATTTCCCGTTCCATATGTTAAATTGAAACTAGGTTTCGTTCAATTGAATGAACATGTGAATTAAATAGAACATTTGCACATGGTTGTTTGCATTTTAACTTATTGTTTACGTTCGATGGTTGTTAGTTGGACTTGCAAAATAAAATCTAATTTAATACTGTAATTGCAATATTAAGTTAATTTTTTTAATGTATTATATTTTTACGGATATTTTCCTTTCTTTTTATTAACGGAAAATGTGTCGGATTTATATTTGTGCATATATTGAAAATTAGCTCAAACGTAATTTCTCGAATAAAAATTTTACAAGACCGTAAAACTTGTTCATTTTTACATAAATAACAAGTCCTCCGTTGAACTCCTTTAATATTTCACTGGAAAATGTAACTGAAACACTGTTCCATTGCTTTCGTGTAGTCAATTTTCATAAACATACACTCATATCGATATTGCATAATTTTGTTTGTTGAAAACGATCCTTGATATTTGTAATTTTCGATCATCGTTTAATTTTTCTTATCCAATTATTTTAAAAGAATATTTATGACGAAAGTCGAGACAATTAGTTCAACAAATCAACCGTATCAGTAGCGATGACTTAGACAGACACAAACTGTAAACATTTCATTCACTCATTCATTCAACAACGCCTATATTTTCCGTCGACGCTGAAAAATAAGGCAGCATACACATAATCCCGTCAATTTCCCTCTTTCATACTGGGGATCAGCATTTTAATTTCACTTCCTCTACGGAGCGAGGTTCAATTATAAGCTAACATGGAATATCTTACAGAGTACGCTAACTACGAGCACCCGTGCATACTCTGTATACAGCTCATACACTATGCAATTGAATGACTACATACATGAACTGTATGCGGATATTGTGTATGATCCTCTATTTGCCTAATATGTCGTTGTATATTTGTTTGTTTGAAATATCATATTGTACAAAGAACACATGTTAAAATTACGTACTTAACGGTAAGATGAAAGGCAGCCGTATCCCATGAATGGATCTCTTCCAGTCAACCAGCGATAATTTGAGGTTGTAGTATTTTGTTATAATATTTGATGACGTTTTATTATAGCATTATATAGGTTGATAGCATTTTATTTTATTTTTAACAAGATCGAAACTACTGAAACTTATTGAAGAAATCAATTTAATCAATTTGCTTCAAATTTATCGATATTTAATAATTAATATTTTCTACGGTCCTGCAGAATGTAATTAATAAGTGAACTAATTTTGTTTCTTTTTTTAAGAACTTGTCAACAATAGAGTAGACTTATAATGCCAGTACGTTTATTTAAATATATAGAGTTGGGTCAATAACTAAATTGCAATTCAAACAAACAATCCTTCAAGGTTCAAAAGGTCACTCAAGACTTAAAGCAAGCTAGGCAACTTAATCCGGAATAATTTAACTATTCTATCGCGATGTAAATTCGCTAACTAGGTAAGTTCTGAATGGCGGATGTTAATCAGTAAACACAATGATTAATTAAGTCCGTGGACTGAGATCTTTGTCATTATAATGAGTCGCGGCGGCGTATTCATATGCTAACGCTTTAAGGCAGGGACAGACCGGCGCGTTGATGGCAACCATTCGCTGTGTTAATCTAATACTTATTATAAAGAATGCGTGAGTTTGTATGTTTAAGATGGATCTCCGAAACTACCGAACCTATTTCAAAAACTCTTTCACCGTTAGAAAGGTACATTATCCAAGATTGCTATTGCCTATATTTCATCTCAAAAATTCCCATGGGAGCGAAGTCCCGGGCCACATCTAGTATAGAATATTTTGCTTAAAAATATCATTGAAATAATTATAAAGAAATAACGTTTAAACATGCTTAATTTTTGTTTTATAAAATAGTTAAGTATTTTTTCCAAAATGATTGTTACAATCATATAGAAGCCCAGCCTGATAAGCGAATCGATCGATGTATGTGTTCTGATGTTACATTCCTCAGTATTTTTAATTCAACCAGTTATTTATTTATTTAAATAGACTTCGTTTTAATAAATTATCATAACTATATAATAAAAAATATGTGTCCAATATTTCCAAAATATAGCTACATTGTATATAGACTGCATAATTCACATGTATGCACATGTGAATTTTATGCTATAATCAGCAGTGATAATTATAAGTTGTTTAAGACACATGTGCATGGTCTGTACCTCGTTTTATATGAAAAGGAGCACGAATCTCTCTAACAAAGTGGGACTTGTGTAAACTTGCCTGTCGCCGTATTGTTTATAATTTAACAGCCGTTATGATACTTAATTGTGAGACTCGTTACTCGTATCTTTGGGTTAAAAAATAATATAAGCTTGCATGTTTTTGGCTAATGTGAATGTCAAACGATACTTATGCTTTTGTGGGGCGCATTCAAGATTTACGGGATAATTAATCTGCGTGGTGCAAATACTTTATTCGCTGATCAAAATTGGAAACGTTCAAAACCAAATTAGGAGAGTAATTTTTTTGTAAGAATTCAACAGTAGCGACGCTCTCAATAACTAACAAATCAAATCAAGTTATAACCTAACTAAACAAAATGAAAGTGGTTATTTATATTTCTAGTTACTTTACAATGTAACCGTGTAGATTACATGAACATCGGTACTGTATACCTATTTTGCGCGATGAAGTACCTAACATCCAAACCGCAGATGGCGCTGCTGTCAGTATTGCGTTTTGTTTTTGCTTTCGGTCAAGTATTTTATGAAACCGCGTTGAACCGTAATAATTTGTTTGCAAATAAATCTCAATTGAATGATTTGTATTTCTGCATTCGCCCCGGTCCCTTGAGCGGATATTGAGTTTTCATAACGTTCGTTTGTTATTTTCGCGTCATACTGAATAAAGACTCATCTGATTTTTTTCCCGAAATGAGTTGTATACATATTCGGAATCAGTATAAAAAGGCGATTCTAAATATGCATTTTACTGAATTTTGAAAAAAATGTCAGATACGTCCTTTTTTCGTATGACAACGGTAGTATGGCAACGTCGTTTTTATTTATAGCACATTTAAACGGCACAATGTTGACAGGAAATTAATGCAACAAACGATTCAATTTCTTGTAACGAGTTGGGAGAAAATTATTCAGTAGCTTTTTGCCCTCGTGGAATTTTTCCATTCACAACACCCGAATTCGGAAAGATTTTATGACAAAAAACAAGTAAGAAACCTGGAGCCAATGATTTGACAACTACGAACGTGTATGTTGAGATTAGTTTTGCACAAATATGGGACTTAATTGATGACTAGAAATATCTATAATCAAATTACTATTCAATTTATTGTCATCACAAAGTCCATTGACCATCTTATATATTAGGTTAGACGAGATTATACCACCTTCAACCCTTACTTACTAAACTTATACATAAATATTAATCCGCATACGTTTTCGTTGAGTATCCAAATGAATATCGGTTATCTGGGAATACTAAAGTTTTATACACAGTTGTAAAATTTTATTGCACACATCTACTTTTAATCCTAGCGGGGTAATGGGTCGGTACCGTGCAATAGAATAGCACAAAACACCGAGAGTAAGTAAATAAAGCATTTTAAGTGTGTTCTATCAATGGCACGTAAAGTTGCTAAAATTCCCTAAATTTATAAATAAACCTAAACTTCTGCATGAGTACCTTAATCTCATCAGTATCAGCCGCCAAACAATAGTGTTTGCAAGGCAAAGGCAGTGTAATTACAGTGTACCAAAGTGTAGTGCAAAGGGTACCGGTGACGCGCGTGTGAATCCTCTGGTGTATCGGTCGTTGATAGGCTTTGGTGACCACTTACCATCAGGTGGGCCGCATGCCTGTTTGCCTGCTCGGTACAATGGTATAAAAACAAATCAAATAGCAATTTACAATGGCATGTACTATAGGAAAAAATAATAAAATCTACAAACTCGTAACAATTTATTAATATTTTAGTGTCTTTCGATGAATTTTGGGACTAATAGGAGTAAGTTAACAAATATTCACCGCACGTCACATTGGATCAAGTATTGCCTTGCGGTTCCTACTATTAGCTGTGCCTCTCATTCTTACATGTTCCCATTTACATATAAGGCTGTGAGGCGTCGTGAATTGGGCCCTGTCCTAGAGACCACACGCTACAGATGGTAGGATTCCTTCTTCTACTATACGTACTGAAGTACAACAGCAGAAGACATAAGGAAGGTAAAAAACTTACTCCTGAACTGCCTGTGAGTTCGTGCTGCAGCCGAGTCCTCTCAACATTTGAACGCTAGCAGCTTGGTTGTTGGAGCTTCGTCGGAGTAAGTTAATATAATAAGATAACAAAATAATATTTTAGCATTTTAACACGAAGACATTTTTTAATTGTCTGTTTCGGCGTATAAAATTTTGAATTCTTGTTTTTTGTAACTTTACCAAATTATTAAATTTATGATACCAAAGTGCTGCAAAGATGTTCTTAATGTATTTTTTACTTATCCTTTAGACTATATCTGTTTTGTGATAATAGCAAAACATTACACGCCGTACTTAGCATAGTATTGTTTTGTTATTTTTCTCCTGTTTCCAGACGCGTCTGACGTTATTAGGTCTGCGTTATGTTTTCACTAAGAATTCAACTTCGTGCCAAATACCCTTTGTTAATTTCCGAACTATTAAATGATTTTTTTTACCATAATAGATTTTTTATAGCATTAAATTGTCTGCTACAGTCGTTTATTAATTATAGTATAATCTTTTATTCGTTTCCTCCTTATGAATTCTGGCAGACATAAAATAACAAGTTCTTTATAACTATACCATAGACTAACGTGTAACATAACTACTGCAGGATACAAAGTAAACTCTGTTAAAAACCCCGCCACAAATTATGCTTTGATCATTTCACCCCGTGCAAACATCCAAGCTCTGTTGTCTATGCCCGCATTGTACTCGTATAAGTTGAGCGAAACGCTGACTAGGCACGCTGACTGATAGAAGCGAAATTTTCCATGCTTAGAACTGTTGTTACCAGTCTGCCCTATATAATGTGTACCGATTATATAGTTCTTACAATATACATTATATTATCACTCTATTTATATTTATAGATAAAAATTATGTTATAATTCAAGAAACTCCCAACTCCGAAGTTGCTGGCATCGTCTCATCTGCTAGAAGAGAGCTGACGGTTTCCAAACGGCTGTACGCACACTTTCCAAACATAGCTTAGAACACTCTCGATTAAATACTAAATCAAAATCGGTTCCGCCGATTGGGTGCTAGAACGCTACGGATAGTACATACAGACAGACATGAAGATATACGAGTACGTACACGTTAAACTAAAAACTTCTGTCGTCAGGGGTTCAGAATAATTGATTATAGCAAAGACAAAGGAAACTGACAAAGAGCTAGCGTAGCTAAATGAGATAAAACATTTACATATCTCAATCTCAAACAAAACTAGGTAGGCATTATTCATAATGCCTATAAAATCGCTTCGAATGAAGCTGTTCACATAATTATGATCGAACTTCACTTAGAAGTTCGTTTGATCTTCAATTATACTATGAGGGACAATAACATATTAGCGCTCTGTACCTGTGTATCTTTCTTGAAAGTTCTCTCTCCCTACGGATTGTAGTTATTTTTCCTTTACATTCCATCAAAATCATCGACGTCTGAATAAAAGATAATTTATGCATCAATGTTTGTTATGCTGGTTTTGCTTATTCGTTAGTTTTACAGTCTTTATTTATTGTGCATAGCGCATAGCATAATTCCATTGTACGTAATATGCATAAAAAATATATATATTTACAAAAAAATTGCGAAACGGCAATTTTGGAATTCAACGGCGGGAAACATTGAACGTTGCGGCGGTAAATCAGTAAGCCACTGGGAAGCGCTGGTTTGATGACGGCGCGCGTTGGGAAACACTGGCTGATTTGCTGCTAGTTGACGGATCGTGTCCAGTTCTGTTTGACGAATCATTATGTGTGTAAAATAAATGTTTCAGTTAATTTTATAAAACGTAAAAGAAAATTTGTCTAATTTAATATATTTTTTATCATTTCGATAGGTCATTTTTTTATTGCCTGTGGTTGATATCGTCTATGCGTTTATCGAAACGTGTTATCTGTTCTATGAATAATAACTCTAAGCTTTACATATTATAAACTAACACTTAGAATCCTTACCACGTGGTTGGAACTGTCTAGACAGCTCGAAACTTGTGAACATGTTTGCTTAAGTTAAAACAAGAGTTAATGGCCATTTTGTGGGAAGCACATACATACATACATAATACACAACAGCCATTTGTATCCAAATGCGATATGAAATAATAATTTAATATCGCAATTCACTTAAATAACCTCATTTGTTTGGATGCAATTTCACTGAATTGGATCGCTTTAATATACTCAAATATCATTTAATGGACTTAAATCGATTCCCGCACGGTTTTATTTAAATTGTGCCATATCTATTTGATACTATCACAAAACCACAGCCACCGTTAATGTTCATTCATTGCAGAATAACGCCCTAAAATTGCATACGTAACTACGTCATTTTATCGAATATAACGACATAGTATTTATCAATATCATCTCTGTCCTTTTCTATATTCGTATTTCTACTTACGTTAGAGAGAGAGGAGAGCGAAAGAGTACATTGTTTTAATGCGAATACTCGTTTACATTTTCGTGCGAATATAAGCAGAGATTCGCGGCGCACGCAACATGTAATGTCAGCAAGCCAAGGATTAGCCGGCGAGCTGACAACCCACCATTTGCACCGTACATACAGGATTTTTGAGGAGAATCCTGCTTCATAATCCGATACCGGTGACAGAAATAAATTTCGCCTATTTGTCAACGCTTACCGAAATGTCGGAAATATTTTTGTTTAGGAACAATTAAGTACAGCCTAAAATAGATTACTGTGTCTATTGATCGTTGTACTGATTTATTTTTAGGCTTAATTATACTGTGGACATAATAATAGGTTAGGAAGTTAAATTATAAAGTTACGATGTAGTAACAAAACATTCATATTTTACATTATAGATAAATTACTGTCGGAATCCTACAGAAAAAATAGTCGATAGGACATTTGAATAGAGCTGAATTCAATAACATAGAAGCGAAAAAGGGACAGCAATACAAACTAAATATTCAATGATAGAGGCAGCAGTTTGCACAACTTATAACTCCAATACGGACCAGGTGTGACGGCACGGAATTGAGATATTTGCATACGAGATCGTCGTTATGAACTGGCCATCTGCGGACACTGATAGGGCTATCACTCTAGTTATGTTTTGTGATAAATATACTGATATTTATCACATATAACAAAATATAATGTTCTTTGAACAAATAGCGTAAAAAACGTCATGCCATCTGAATAAATATTCTGCCATGTTTACACTATTTTTCAGAATACATATTTATAATAAAGATTCAGATGACACGCTATTTATTTATAGAAGAGTTTATTTTGTTTCGGAGTTTCTTTTAAGGAGAAGTTTATTTCATTCGTAAAAGAGGGCTACTCTCACTAATTATTGTAGTCTACTCCAAGGTGAACAATAAATTATTTTAACATAAACACATTAAGTTTAGGGTTTATGTTTATAGCTTTGATTTGCGAAACTATAGTTATTATAATTCTGGTGGAAACGGTTGCGTCTAGATTGGACGTGGACCGTGCTATCATGCAGCACTGGACTCCCGTTCATCTAGTCAAAGACACAACGCCTTCAAAAATCACCTTTTCACCTTTGTAAATTTGAATATCGATGTACTAAAAAGTTAAGTTTATTTTGTTACTGACATATCATCGGTACCTGGCCTGAAACTACTTTTATTTTTTATTTAAAGAACTTATTTTACAAATTGTTATCAAAAGATCCCAAAATATAAATACTAGATTCTTACTGATATAAAATTCCAATGTGTAACGGAACGTTTAATGAGATGTAATAAATACCAGTTAAAAATAGCAACTAGATGATGTCACGGAGTTTGCAAATAAGATCGTTAGTGAGTTAATTAAGATTGAGTGTTGATTAAACGTTCCCAGTTTCAGAATGATAGATGATTATTGCGCGCGACGAGCAAGTTTCAAACTGCGTTCTAGATGTTATATCATGCTGTAAATGTGTACATTTTTGTTTGATGCGTTTAATTTCACATGATTATTTTATTCACAATTAAATAAACGCAATCCTTAAGTTGAGACAATGTCAATAAATTAGTCGACTAGGCTGAAAATATAGATAGATAAATAAAATCATTTAATTGCATCACAAAAGACCCAAAAGAAATTATTAAATATTGAAAGATCAAGATAATACACAGATTAAATTAATACAAAGATCAAGACAATACTAATCAAGATCTAAATATAATACAATTTTATTTGAATATTGCGTATAGCTATTCCATTACCATTGGTTTTGTTAATAACTGTTTATGTTTAGGCTAAGTTACAATAGATTGATTCATCTTCACCATCCAGACAATTATAGTTATACCTATTGTTAGGATTTTCAGTGACGTGGAATTATTTGTGCTTAATCAACCTGTGTTCTAAATATAAACTAAAACTTTGTAGTTTGTGAACGTGGGTAGATCCTTTAGTCATCAGTAATGTTGTTGTCGTCAATGATCTTCTTGTACGTATTCATTCGGTATTATTATTATCGTTAATATTAATATATAATTATATATTTGTAGTTTTCTGCCATAAGCTGTCCTCAGTGTTAGAGTGAGTGAACTCTTAATATTTTGTATACAGATTTTACAAAAGAAAAAAAACAGCACAAATAATAATCAAAACATCGTAGCTTTAGAAACAGAACAAATAATAATAAAACACATTTATCGAGGAATAAGAAGAGCAGACTGAGTATTGAGACAGTTGTAGAGCATTATGTAATTTGAATCGGAGCTTGTACACAATCCTCTTAAGTCAAGTCTACTTTTGACAGAATTTCAGATTGAGGCTAAATTGAAAAACTTTCTGTAAAGAGAAACTTTGTACTGTTCAGAAAAATGTGGCATTCAATAGCATTTAATATCATCCTCCGTCCTTTATGCCTTACCATTGATTGTTTATGAAACAGTCCAGGGAAAATATTATATTAAGAAATTGTTATTATATTTTTCACTATATATTTATTTCATAAATTTTCCGAATGAATTCTCTGCCGAACTCTTTCCCGATTTTTTCTGACTGTGCCCTACTGCACTTGCACCTTGTACTGTCATATTGCAATCTTGATGTCGGCGATGGCTATCGTTAGATAAAATTGAAATGATTGTCATTTGAGATATGAATGTTTTTAAAACCATAAAAAAATCAAATTAGGTATTTATCGGAAAGCGCATTCCAATTCCGTACAGAAAAAAATCAAACGTTATTCATCAGCATGATCGGAACAAATTCGTGCTGATCCATAACGTTTGTCGATGATTGATTGATTACAGGCTCGGGTCGAGAGCGACTCGCCGGTTCTGGCTACAAACAACAAAAAATGTGTCTGATTGAGAAGCAGTGTGCGCTCTGTGGCGTCAGAGGAACGTGTGACTACAGTGATTCGCAAAGTTGAGAATAATAACAGTGACGAAAAAATGGAATATGGTTGAACCGAACCGAACTGTGCTTCCGTATGCCGCGCAGTAAAAACTAAATGCAAAAGACCGAACGTTTAAAATTAATAAAATAAAATAAATTTAAATTAGAATCTTGTAAATATAGTTTAAACTTCTACGTGTTTTACAATTTTGAAATTTTTTAATCATCGAAGCGGTTGTCGTATTTTTGTGATAAATTAATAATTATAGCATAATTTATGAATAAGTGGCAAAACTCGGTTGTGATGTGTATAGTTTGTAAGAGTCGTAAGTAAGGTTAAGAACTATAAGGGTGGGGTGTGATCTCGCGCGTTTGCGCGGTGATGTTGTCAAGGTTGCGTTGTCACGTGATTTTCGGCGCAGGCGCAGCCCAGCGCCGGTAAGATGCGAGAGCGGCGACGCGCGCTCCACCGCACCGCCGCTCTGTTGTTTGCCTGCCTCCTCTTCATCTACCCTCAAGTTGACGCTAGTGGTGAGTTCTCTTACTTTTTTGTCACGATTAAATCTTCACTTGTTTTTTTAAATTATTTTTCATGCTCAATACATAATGTTCTGAACGTTATTTAAAAAAAAGTATGGTCGAAGTACTAACTTGCAACCGAAAATGGAAATCTTTGTTTATTATTACATTATAATTATTACAGAACAAGTGACGGTTTAGCAAGCATGGTAGTTAAGACGTTTCAGTTATTATAAGAATTAATCATAAGGCAATTTCATTTGTAAAAACTGACTGACGAAATAACGATATAGGATGAACGTGTATTAGTTATATTCTTGAGAGTATTAATATTATTCCAGGAAACAGAAAAAAGCATGTGATTCCTTTGAGTTAAGAAAAAGCTAAAAAACTCGTGTGTGTTTCTTGTTTCTATAGTGGTATTCACCTACCATGTATGCTCGCAAAGAGCGGAGTGATGTGAAAGTATAGGTCATTAAATAAAATCATTAGTATATTCCATAGTACAAAAAAGACATTCACATTTAATATTCAAATATTAGTATATATAAGTTTGTTTGAAAAATGTTTAAAATATTCCGTCAAAGTTATAATAATAATGATAAAACAAAAATCAGGGTCGACTCGAAAATCTTTGCAAATATTAAAAAGATAATTTTCTTTCCTGTGTTGACGTTCTCCCCCCACTCTTTTAATTATAATGCTTCTTTCCAATAATTTGACAACGCTTGGAGTAATTATCCTTATTACGAAATTATTGGTTTTTGGTCTCTGTCATTAATGAAATCTATAGGCAGAACTTTGGGTTCATCGCTAATTATTGTGAAATATCGAAATTCACAGAAATTTATTATGGATTCATATTTCAAGGAATTTTTGATACAAGTGGTAAATAAATAAGTATGTTAAATGTATGCAAGATTTTCTAGATAGATGTCATACCCTGATTAGTTCAGAAATAGGTGCTTATATTTTACGTCCCCAATTGACATATCATCATAAACCTTGAAAGACATATACCTACTATACTATACTACAGTCCACAAAAGACACTACCTATAAACAAACAATCTACAGCAAACGAGAAAGATCCGTATGGATTCCACATAGAAAGCCATAGGTTCTACCTACTCCTCGAGGAGCAACCGTATTAATATGCACCAAACACAAATAAATATATGTTTAAAGCCTATTTTGTGTCCCACTGATGGTCAGCTGGTCATAGATAAAACTAATTTTAACTCTTTTTTTTTTTACCAAAACAGTAAGTACAGTGGATACAATTCCGTATTTCAGTCACTCACTATCCGTAGCAGTCCATCCGCGAACTAGACGTCATGTATAATTTTATATATACATACACACAATTTTATCAGATCGCAACATTTAACGACCCATACATTCGCGAGCGATGTGTTTGCCGTCCTTCTAAGTACTTCTAACTTTCTATCCCTTCAACGAGCAGCAATGGTTTCAGAAACTTCTCGAATACCATTATTTTGACCTTCCTCACCTCCTTGCGTGCTGTTTTGGTCGGTAAATACACAAGTTTGGGACAAAGTGTCACATAAACTAGACCGGCGTTTGATCAACATTGTTTTGATGTCACTTTTCATATTACAAAATGTGAGGACTATCAGAACTAGTGCTGAGTTGCTAATATTGTAAAGAGGAAATACTTGTATATTGAAGCTTCTGTGTAGGATGTAATCTTCAGAAGTACTCAATCGATTATCAAAATACTTATCAGTAACAAGCTACACAATTTATAAGTAACATAGGATATATTTTATCTCGATATTCCACGGGACTTAGCTAATAATGTTAAAAATCACTATTTACTGTAACAATTATTTAACATTACAGTTGATGAAAACAGTTTTCTTTTATAACATTTCCTCTAGAAAGGATTACAGTTTTAACAATTGAAATATGAAAACAAAATGCCAGACTTGACCTCAAACAGCTTTGATGTCATTGGTAACCATACACCAAAACTAAAAACCATCGAGGGCTCTTTGACGCACCGAAACACAACCACATGCTCCACATTAATCGCATTTCTCTTGAATTCACAAAAGCCAAATTAACATACTTCCCGCTACTCAATTTCTGCTTATGTTACCCCTAACAGACGAAGGGGTAAAATAGTGGTTCCGTATGAATACTCTCATATTCAGTCATTAGCATAGAGGAACGCAGGGTCCACATTAACATAAAACTCGACCAAAAATCGCGTCCCACGCTCTCTACCCCGCATAATTATGTACACAGCTTTATGAAAATGAGAGGTAAAAATGGGTTTATAGGTTGATATAAAATGTTCATGAAACTGTTGTTTTCTACGTGCTTTTATAAGTCGAATAGAGACTAGCGTAAACGCTTTTAATGTCTACTTGTAATTCTATTGCGTCTTTTTCCTGCTATGTGAATTTTCCGCACATTTATTTACATACATTATTTGCTGGTTCATTTGAGGATGTAAATTATTGACTTTTATAAAGTGGACTGTATACGACACTTGCAAAAAATAGCTCCAATAAGCTCGTTGCGACATTATTGGAATATTTTCCAAATTACAAAATGGCGCCGTTTTACAAAGACTTACACTTAGTAATTTCTTCGCCGACTTGACCAAATTTTTGAGGCAAACGTTTGACATGATTGTTAAAATCTGATGTCTGTTTAATTTTATGATTCCTTAATATAGATAAAAAGTTTCATTGATCTCACTAAACTCAGATGGAAAACTGCACAATATCCACGTCCAAAACTTGGAAATCTTTTTCTTTGGACCTTAATATTTCATTCTACATACACCAAGCCTTGTAAAAATAACGTTATTAGGCGCACTTATTGTTGTTTTACTTCTTAAATTGTTATAATACCTACATTACGGACACTCGGTGCTCGTTTGCATAAGCGGGCAGACGGCTGCGTCGACTATAAACCCACCCAAACTCATGAACGCAATTAATGTATAAAATGATACACAGACACCACCAAATTACAATTTTTCCCAACCCTTTTCAAGCGCAATCTGGCCACAACATTAACTTTCGATTAAGAATTTTATTGCTCTCGTAAAAAAAAAGAAAAAAATTCGGCACATATTGGAATAAAAAGATTTCCTATTAGATGTCTTTACGGCGTTCGGAAAATATATTACAGACGTGACTATCTCGATTACGACTGTCGACTCGATTCGTCGAAAAAATTACGACGCCAGCCACTGGTTTGATTTGCATTTTAATATGCACAGGGGATAGCGCGAAACGAGCCTGTCATATTGTGGGGAAGTGATCGGATATAAAAAGACATGAAATCTATGGAAAACAATCGATTTACATACGAGAGACAGGGGCATAATGTGGTTGAATCGATTTACTTGAACAGATTGAGTTGTGATCAAAATATTCTAGGGGGCAATGAAAATTAGCAGTTAGTTTAGAACTGATAGGTCACTAAAATCAAGTAGTTTCTTTATCTTTTTCAATATTTCAGCTATAAGAGATGTTTTCGCAAAGAATCAATAAAAATCCCTTAGTTGTACAACCTATTATTTTGAAAAATATTGGTTGACGTCAACTTCAAATGCTGAATACTTTTTAAATGAAATATCCATTATCACACTTCGTACGTAATCTCGAAGCGAACTAGAAACCCTTTTAAAGAATGTTCGATACCGCGCGCGCGTCAATCCGTTGGTATCGTGGAGTGACTTGGATATATTAGCATTTAGATTATGTCTGTAACACGTGCCGACTGTGGCGCCACTGTCGTTTGTTTTCCCGAGAATTTAATGGTAAGTCTGTTTATAAGAATCGTTAATGCTATGTGGTCTTCAATAATGTATACCGACAATAAGTTAAAAGAAAATGCAAAGGACGGGATAAAACTAATAGACGACAATATAAATAATATTATGATGTTCCAGTAACAAAGCACATAATTAGGATTGCATAAAAACAAAAGATTGCTAAAAGTCTTGATGAATATTTTAGGTCTATATGGTCGAAAATCTCTTATCAAAAGCGATTATTGGATGCGGATTAATATCCTTTGAGGCGCCCACGGCGATGGGAATTTCGCCTTTGTAACAGTTCTTTTTATTGGCCAGGGATGGGCGGTTAGTTAACTGGCAAGATGGCAGGCGAGGTAATTTTGTTTTATGGTGAGAGTAACGTAGCGCAAGATCATATCTTCAGAATAGTCCATGAAAATCTAAGTACGATTTAAAAACGTGATTATGCATTTAATGCTGGTATCACAATTATTATATATATGTAATGATTTCTAATTAAAATTTCTGGATGATATTTTACAAACTGTAAAATTTACTCAAAACTTAGTCTTAAATTTGATTTACTGATTATAGGTTAGCTCTCATAAAATATGCATCGTATATAAAGTTCGAATTGGAGATAAGTTTTAAGCGACAAGTTTGTTAATTGCTTTAATTTGAGGAGGAGTACAAAATAATATTTTATTTTAGCTGCTATATATATTAACAACTGTGTTGACTTGATTACTCTCATCAAAATGGTCATATTCCATACCATGTCATATTGCTTGGTGTCTACCCAATATATCCTATTCTTCATCATCATCAAGCTGTAAAACAATGTTATTAAGTTTAATGCATTTAGAAGCTGCAGTTACATAATCTTCTCTGTATGACTCAATGGTGGACTGTAATGTATGCTCTGAGCCCTTTTTTGGTTTAAATAATATATTTTGTGTAATAAATTTTCCAAGATGGAACGGAACACAATCGTCAAGAAGACTTGCGAAAAATGAATGTCGCCGATTGCTGTGCTCACGTTTGGCCGCGGTTAAAGGTTTTTGATCTCGATACTAGTTTCTGCATGGCCGAGCAGTCTTATTTAAGTTCAGTAACGTCTAGCATCCGCCATTGTAGCTTGAAGTAAAAGCTTTGTTGCCGATTCTCACTATAATTCTTTTAATCAATGCTTACATGTACAGTTTTACATTAGTTTGTATAAAATGTTTTTGTAACGAATGTACCCGGATTGGGTGTTGCAATAAAATCAAAAGGATATGCAAGCTTAGGTATATATAGATAAGTATATAAGATTTTCACACTGATTGAAAATATAAAATAAAAAGTTAATAAATAAATGTTAAAAATAATAAAGGTAAGTACATAGCGACAGACAGACGGCGGAAAGCGACATTGTTTTGCACTACATAGTGATGAGATTTCTTGAAGGGATTCAAATTAGTTGACACCATCGATAAATTACCATTACCACGTAAAATTATTATACCAGTAGGTAAACGTACGTTAACAGGTCATCAACCTATCCCAATTCGTTGCAAACTCGCCGCTATTACCGCGCCATAGAGGTTCATGCAGGATAACTTGATGTGCTGTTGACCGTACTTAAGATTTTTTTTCTAATTTCTTGTAACTAGGCCTTTTACATAATGTCCCAAAACTAAACTGAGAATTTCAATTGTTTTTCGAAAATCCTTTAAAAAAATTCAAGCCTTCCACATTCGTGTTCTCAAGTAGTTGTTTACGTTGAAACTTGGTAGTAATTATTTTCTAAAACAAAAATCGCTGCTGCACGTAAAAGTTTGTTTTTGTTAACGCTAAACGATTTGTTAATTGTGACTGTTTTATAGTTCACACGTTTTTGTTTCGGATAAACGATGTTTAAAATAAAAGTATGTTACTGTAAACTGGAATATAAATTCAATGTAGACTAAATAGCATAAATATCTATAATGTATTAAAAATGTACATCTATATTAACCATTACTTTTATTTGTCCTAACTAATGTTATAAATGCGAAAGAAAGTTTGTTTGTTACCTCTTCACGCTCTGTCTACTCAACCAATTGTCTTGAAATTTTGCATACATGTAGTTTGAAGTACGGAGAAGGACATAGGGTACCTTTCATCGCAAGCAAAAGCTAGTTATTTTACA
Organism: Plodia interpunctella; assembly: GCF_027563975.2. Lineage (NCBI taxonomy): Eukaryota > Metazoa > Arthropoda > Insecta > Lepidoptera > Pyralidae > Plodia > Plodia interpunctella. The sequence goes on from NC_071303.1 coordinate 2,680,367, forward strand.
ATGCGTTTTTTTTATGATTGTCTAATGCCTCATCCTACATATTTCATTTAGGGTTAGCCCTTATGATTTTATTTGCTATTAGGAATTTTCTCATCTACCTAATAATTCGACCTAACTCTCGTCTTTTACTAAATGTCTATCCGTTTATTGATGATATTTACATATTATTCTGTATATATCGTATGAACATTGTCTATTGACCGTTGTCAGTCATTTACAATATATTAACATACAAAATACTTTCATACAAAACATGAGACACTACAGACTCCATAATCCAACCACATAAAACCTACGTCCCCTTTTACAAGACTCATTAACTTCGGCAAAGAAGGCCGTGTAAACTATGCATATCGCTGTTTGCATCTCTTTTCAGCCAGCTAGCCACGCTTCACACTACTTAACATTCTGTCACATAAAAGAAAAAAAGCTTCAAAGAGCTCTATGCTGCCAGATATCATCTTTAGAGATTCGAAATTCAAAACTTCGATTCAATTGGGACACACGCTAAGTTTGAACTACCTTATACGAGGGTGCGTTAAACGAAGAAGATACATACATTGTAATGAATGAAAGAATGAAGTAGTAGTAGTTATTCGTATAACATTTTTTTATATTCGTTTTCTGTTACGAGCGAGATAGCACGAGTGATGTTGTTTATGATTAAAAAAAATTAATAAGGTCGTTGTTCGATTGATGTTTTTTATTAGTTTTGAGTCTGTGGTAGAGTGTACTGTATTCTGCTATACTTTGTTTTAGTAGTTTTTTTTGTTTTTTTTTTTTGCGAAGAAAGTAATTTCGCGATTGATTGATGTCATTTTTTTCGCAAGTACATCTGCTGTCATTCTAAATTTGACGTTTCGCTTGTCGCTTTCATTGGGTTAATCCGTGCTGCCTAGAGATAGGTTATCGCCCAGTATATGCCCAGATTATTTCCCAAATCGCAAACCACAAATACTGGGCGTAAACCTATCTATGGTGCTGGCTGATTCTAGCTTTCGAAATTCGAATTCGAACACCAATTTTATTTGACACGTACGCCGTATATTTCAAATGTGCGCTAGTGACTAACTAAACTACATGATAAAAAGAAAATAAAAATCAAAAATCTTTGCTTCCTGATATCTTTATGATTCGAAATTTAAAAAAAAAACTATTTAATTGGAACGTTGTGTTAAAATTACGTATTTACATTACAAAGGTGACCCTCGACCGGTCATTCTGTAACCCTATCGTCTATTAGTTACTGGCAGGTTAATAAGGTTCTTTGTAAGGTTCTCCCGACGCTTTTACAATTTCGCCTTGAATGCAGCTTATCTCCGGCGTTGTTTGCTTGTGCTCTCGGTAAAAGACCCTCTGCACCGCCAATTTTTGTAGCGTTAGTTTGAAATTATGAACGTTACAAGATGGCGCTTTGATGAAGAGCGCTTTTGTTTCAAGGCATCCTTTTTATTTGTTTAAGATAAATTGAGGAAATAGTTATCATTTTTATGTGTATTCAATTCATAAATATGTAAATATTTTTTTATAAATTATTTTTCACTGGATTTTGGTTTCTGATTTAACATTTTAATTTTGCTTCCACTGACTGTGTTCAGCGTTTTTTTATTGGCCACTAACAAACACGAAAAAGAAAAACAAATGAAATCCATGTGGAACGAAGCACCATGGTAATTTAAAATCCGAATATTTGATTTATCAGACGTACGAACATACCTGGATGATCCTGCCGAACTCGACGACTCGTGAAATCTTTAAGAACCTACGTCAAATTTCTACGAAAATCTCATTGGAATTATGTTTATCAAAGTGTATTCTTGGAACAAATTGGAAGACGAATCCATTCAAATATTACTTTGAAGACGGCGGAATTTTAAATCATACTTATATCAGATTTCAAAAAGACTGATAATGGTTATGATATTAAATTTTTCTTCGATTTTTAATTACATGGCCAAATGACTAAATTTTATGTTAATGATCATAATGAATATTAACTTAAAACATTTTAACAAATTCTTTTTGGCTTTTGTGTCCACTAGAATACGAAAAACGTGATGTCATGCCGAGAATGCAGTATATTAGAACAATTAAGTATAGATAGGTACTTTATTTGTATATAAATTTATTCTGGATTCGATATTTTATAGATTTGCGGGGCATGTTGTTAGTCTTTCATACAAAATAAGATTTTGATGAGATGAGTAAGCACTTACAACATATAGGTATATCAATAAATAAAAAATAAATATATTAGGACAAATCACACAGATTGAGCTAGCCCCAAAGTAAGTTCTACACTTGTGTTATGGGATACTAACTCAACGATACTATATTTTATAACATACATACATACGTATACATTTATATATATATATAAACATCCAAGACCCGGGCCTATCAGAAAAAGATTATTTTCCATCATGACCCGACCGGGGATCGAACCCGGGACCTCTCGGTTCAGTGCGCCACCGAGGTCGTCATATTATGAAAGAATGCTGACGCATTTTAGTGTTGTGAACATAATTATTTGCGAAATTGTTTATAATAAACAAACGGTTGTTTCACGTTTATATTTATTTTGATTACAATCCAAATCAAAGCATTACTCTAGTACTTCAAAAACAATGCAGCCTGAATTGCCTGCATCAGCGCAAAATGGATTCACAATCTGATGGCGCGCAAAACGCGATGTATTCGAACATTCAACTGCCAGTGTGGCCTGTGTTTCCAACTCTGTGTGTTTGCATTTAAATGTATTTTTTACTTCAATACTACCGTAGCGCACTGCTGTTTTAGACTTTTTGTGTTGATATTGATCGTGAATTTTTTTTGGTTATTTTTTTTATTACCGAATTTAATTATCCCATTGCTAGGCATAAGAATTTTATTACGGTGAACTCAAAAGTACACTTATTATACAAAATGTTTCATGAATATTATAAAGAGTATGAAGAATATACTCAAATTGCCATAAAATAAACATCTACTTTTCAGTCGTCAAATTGAATTTCCTTTAATTCCCAGCAGAAGTTTAATCCGTGAACAATTTAAATTTTATTTTTAACTATCACATTAATCCTCACCATAGCACAATACGCATATTCTGTGTCTTGAAAAAACCAGATATGTTATCTCACAATATATTTACGGGTTCAGTGTTCACAGTTTACCCTCAGCCTCAGCGCCATTTATCTTTTCACAGACAACGTCCGGCGACGACTTGGAAATATAAATATACTCAGTACTCACAAATGTTATTAGAATTGGACTTTAAGAATCCCTGCTTTTTATCGCAGAAAATACAACATAATTTTATAACCAAGAAAAACTTTTTTCAACACACTTGTTCGAAATAATATGTCACTAATGTTTTGATTTCAACGTTCGACCTCATCAGGGTTCGTTTTAGATAGAAATGTGTCTTTATTTATCACTCTGGTTATTTTTGACCAAAGTTCACGTAAATTTGATATAACGTCTATTTCTAACGTTGTTTAAATCATAGTATCCATTACATTATCATCATTTAGAATATCAAATATTAGAAGCACTACCCGATATAATATCCGGAAGCCTTCCTAGGATGTATATTATCAGATTACCTGGACGAAACCTGTGCTCGCAATAGGAGCTGTTTCGACCTAATTTGGTAGTAATTTCCGATTGATGTTCCATACTATGCTCTAAATTTACTTTTATGATAATACGCAAATTTAAAGATTCAAAATAAATTTTAAGTTACAAAACCTTATTTTTTTGTGCCGCACATTTTTTTTTCTGTTTGTCCTAATTGTTTGCCATTTGTTTATAAGTAAATAAATAAATATAAATAAATAAATATATTAGGACAAATCACACAGATTGAGCTGGCCCCAAAGTAAGTTCGAGACTTGTGTTATGGGATACTGACTCAACGATACTATATTTTATAACAAATACATATATAGATAAACATCCAAGACCCGGGCCAATCAGAAAAAGATCATTTTCCAGCATGACCCGACCGGGGATCGAACCCGGGACCTCTCGGTTCCGAGGCAAGCACTTTACCACTGCGCCACCGAGGTCATCAAAAAATATGTAAAGTATGTTTTTGCTTGGAAAAATAAATAAATTATCTTCAACTTCGCTTCTATTGAATCATCAAGATCAAACGTTGTTGTGTACGATGTTAGCTATCAAGTCCTGTGAGATTGCTCGTACGTCTAACCCTGCATAGTATAACCCGGTAAACTATACAATCGAATTGTAGACGTATCTGAAAACGGCAAAACATAAAGCAAGCGAATGACCCCAATCTTTACGAATAGCCGCATTACGATCAGCGTCCGCAATGTTTCAATTCCCGTATATTTTATTAAGTCCCGCACCGTTTCGACCGCAGTAACGGCGGTCCGGCTATGTCGCTTCCTTCACTCACTTTTAGGGTTAAATCGAACCGCTTTCCGCCTCGAATTTCGTTCCATTATTTCACACCAAAATTTTTGTATACTTAGATGATATTTGAACATCGGGATATAGCACGTTCGAACGGAATTTAAACGGGATTTTGATGAAAAACTTCCACGCACTTGAATGAACCTAAAAAAAAATGCACGTTTTTGGGCAGCCTTGTAAAAATGTTGCACACGTAGAAGATAAATCTCTAGTTGCATTTATTTCTGTTATCTCTGACTTCTAGTTTCGGAATGTTTAACAATCTATATATCACCATTTTGGGAAATATCTACAGTTTATTTTCGTGATATTTCGAATAATTCGTTTAGTTAACCTGTTTCAGGTTTAAAAAATACTATATGGACATTCGACTTTTTTGTTCTAATGACAGCTATTTGTTTAAAAGTATCTATTATATAAAATATTTTTTTTAAATATCAATCTTTTTGAGCCCGTTATCTATTTCCTTTTCAACCTCCGTCTGTAACGGTGATATAAATGTGACAATGCGCACATCTGAATGAGCCTAGTTTTGAATCTTTAATCTTAATTTTGAATCTTGAATCTAGTTTTTCTGCATGATTTATGTCGGTACTATTTATTTTTTTAATTAATTTATCAAGGGAGCCGTCGGGCCCAAGCCTTTTCTCTCCTACTAAAATATATTGCGGTCCTTCCTTAAGGATTATCGGGAAGTTTTGTCCTATCGGTCACTTTGATATTTCATTCCCTTTGAAGATGTTATTATATATACTTGGGTTCAGCGGCCGTCTGTTGTTGTATCAAGTTTCCTTTCTTTTAAGTTGATATTTGTATTGCATTAGTTTGTATATTCTACAGCTATAGTATATACCTGGTCAATCTTTCAATGTTTCATTATGAGCCAGTTAGAAAGCGGTAGTGGTCAAGTGGTTAAGAGCGTACACCTGAGATTGAAAGGTTCGAATCCTATTCGTGTCAAATTAGTTCATATACCATTTATAGTAGTTCACTTTGATCATTTCTTGCTTCCGGTGAAGGAATACATCGCGAGGAAACCTGATTGACAGTTTAAGTTCACAGTGTGTACTGTTTGCCACTATATGTCATTAGATAGTCGTAAAAGAGATATCTCTCATCTCATATATTATTATAATAAATATCGATAATAGAGTTTTAATAAAAAATAAAGTATATCAGACGCCGTTTTCCCGGTTTCTTTCCCAGCCGTTGAGTGTCTGAGCCCGGGGTCCGCTGGAAAGTTGACTTTATGAGTTACATCGACCACAGGGCTTTTACTTAATTAAGTTTTTGTTTAATGAATGTTTTCTTTCGTGAAGACTATTTCTAATCACAAATCTATGCTCAAATAAACACAAAAAATGTAGTACACGCAGTCCGTAACGTATATAATAAATCACCTTTCTCTAAACATGAATGAGCTTGGACTTATAATACTGAAAAGAAACAGTTAAGGTATAAATCTTTTGCGACTGTAGCTGCGACGCGTTAATTTTTTGTAACTGTTTGTATTGCAGCCACAGCCTTCTAATTTATTTATTATTTAAAACAATTCTTCATTTCCTGAAACGTAACAACAATACATATTTTCTGTTTTTGCCTGTTAGTCTGTTAAATAAATGCTGTCGTTTGTCTTGCATTTTTTTTTATAATTCGCACAGTAATTAAATATATGTGTACTAACAATTCAGTACACAATAGATTTTTCTTCTTTCAAAAACATTTTAGCTTATCCTCACAAACTTTCTTCATAAATGATTATTCTGATAATCGACGAGATCTGTAAAGATATTCTGAGAGTCTCTTTGACAGCTTATTTATTTACACATAACAGGCAAAATAAAATCATAACAACAGATTTCCACCTTAATCCACAAGGTTTACACGAAAATTAGGCAAGGTTATCGACCGGCGTCTTTTTTTTTACAATCGCGTGCCGGCCGTGTCGTGACGAAAGTTTTTACAGCCTGATAGTCCTGGCTCACCAGAAATACTTCAAATTATTGCTCTTGATATTCTCATTTGAATTGCCTCTGTTGTACTTAAAACCGTTAATTTTAATGTGGAGACGAAAATACTGTTTTTGTTATTTAAAAAAAATTATAAAAAGTGTTTTATGAAATTGTTTTCTTTTTATGTGTTCGCAATGTTGATTATATAAAAAAAGTTTCTATTAAAATAGAAAAAAAATATATTTAAAGTATTTTTATAAAAAAGTTCCTATTAACAGTTTGTATTAAAATATTTAAACAAATAAAAAAATATGGTCCAAGCTTTTATATAAACCCACCTATTTACCATGCAGATATTATCATACAAAGATCACTCGCTTAAATGTGTCATTTTAAGTCTAAAACTTCCTATAGGGCTTAAATATATAACTTTACGTCCTTACTTCTTAATGACCATGTCTGGTATCAAAACTGTAAGTACACATGCCCAGTTGGACATAAAATCCACAGGCCAATTAGGCATAGGTCCGAATTTCAGCGATTTTGCCTAAAGATTGCCTGGAAAAAATTGCTATACGCTAACAGCGATAAGGCTGCCTTTTGTGCAATATTTTTATCCCTATACATCATACATTTTATACTTATGTATACTGTGTAACTCATCTGTGCAACAAAGTTTGTGTTGCATTGATTTTGGGAATGGTTACATAGTTGGCGATCTTAAGAAACTTTTCTATAATTGTAACCGGTGATAGAATGAATGTGAATGATACTGTTCTTCTTTTTAGGGTGCTGAATTATGACTATAATGAGGGGTGATGTCAGAGTAATTCATGCGGACGAAGCCGCGGGCAAGAGCTAGTATAATCTTAGTATACCCGAGCGACACTAGTGTCGCTAGACTAAAACCTAGAAAAGAATATAAAGGTACTTTAGGATTAACTCCTATGGCAACAGTACAATAACAGGATATTCTTCTCCCAGTAGGTATGTTTATGAATAGAAATTGAGTTACTCGCATGTGGCTAGAATCGAAGGTGGATTTTTGTGGTTGATATTCTAAATCGATCGATTATAATTTTATTATTAGCTCGAGAGCTAATAATAAAATTACCGAAGAAGATGAACTAAAAATCCCTTCGTATTAATTTAAATAAATAAAAAATACAGTATTGCTCCGTAAATCAGACTACAGCTTTCGCCGGCCGCAGGTTTCGGTGTAACTACTCCCAGAGAGGCAAACTACCCTACCGTGTAATTATTTATGTCGCGGCTCTGTTCGTGTAGCGTTGCAAACTAACCCGACGTCCTAGCTGAGGCACAAACGCGACACGACGCAGCGCGACGCAGCGCGATTCTCCAATATCAAATATTATGCCTATTTGACGTGCCGTCTGTGTACATCACCGTAATCTTTGAAAACGCATAGCGTGGTGTAGCTACAGTGAAACTAGGACGTCGGATATCAGATATTCTGATAATCGTAAGCTAAACATATATCCTGAGGCAATTCGCTTACTGTTTGAAATACTGTTACTGTTGTGTTATTTTGATATGTAAAACTTGATTAGTATTACGTTGGATATTTATTTGTTTATATTTACTATATAATATGTTATCGTTTAGCTAAATTTACCCTATTCCATCGACTTTTCCGTTGAGTATATTTTTTTGTAATGGAGTTAAAGCATTTGCATTTTTTAATATTACTACAGATCTTTTAGTGATATGTCGAGAGAGAGAGTTTGCACTCGAGATAATGGGTCTGAAAAATAAAATTTAAATTAACCAGCTACATTAACTGTCAGGTGTCCGCAAAATGTAGACATGACGTCCTTAAGTTGGCGTGTGAAATGTTCTAGCGTTTTAATTTTTTTTATTAAATCCGACGTTGTAAGTAACCGGCAAATGCGGAAAGACTAGGTGATGCAGTGCGATGATTATTTATTGTTGGCCTACATTGCCGTTGTAATTCACTCATTGGCGTACAGAATCGCATCGAGTAAACTTACTAGTCGTTCTAGGACGACTAGTAAGTTGGCGTATGAAATGCTCTAGCGTTTGCATTTCCAATTCTCACTTTACGCATAAAAATGCAAAATACTATTCTAGGAAATTGACTCGGTTTAGACTCGATTTCCGCGACAAATATTTGAAAATGGAATAAGATCTTGTGTTATGGTGAAACATTTTCATTTCGTTTAATGCGTCCAATTCGATTTTCAATGTTCGACAATGTTTTTAGTTAGTAAATATATTTCATACTAGCTGTGACCCGGGGCTTCGCTCCTGTGGGGATTTCAGGATAAATAGTACCTTATGTGCACCAAATTTCATAACAATCGGTCCAGTAGATTTTGCGTGAAAGAGTAACATTGCCGTGTGAGTAACAAACCTCACAAACTTTCGCATTTACGAGTATAATATTAGTAGAATTTTTGTAAGATGTTTTTAAACGATTCAGTAATTTTTCCAAAATTTTTCAATAGCTTTCCTTTCAGTATATTAAAAATTAAATGTTTTTTTTTAAATTAAATGTTTTATTTTTTTATTTATTTTTTTTCATTATAAAAGGTAGAAAAAACACACAAAATCAAATACGAGTAAATAAGAGGAGCTCTTGGCAAGTATGTGCCGTGTCTAAAAAATATGAAGTCTGTGTTCCTATGGTTTTATTTCTGTTTTCGGGGCCCGCAGTAAACTAACCCGTGTTATATCGCCCTTCCCAGTTTAATTAACTTTTTATTTTATATGTTAGGGGATTTTTTTATTTATTTCCTGTTTTTGACCCTCGAATTTACCACGAAATATTGTTTTGATAATAAAATATAATAAAATAATATTTCTGTACTTATTTAATTTTACGAAAGGTTCGTAAAACATCTAGATTTGTAATTGTTATTTTGAAAGATTTTTAGATTTCAAATTTTATTTAGGACTAAAAGTTTGTTTAGTGTAATTTCCGATTTTATTTCTATCTGATTTGCTTGCTTCTGATTCTTACACCCTTATTAATAAAAACGTTCTGATTAGCCTCGAAATAGTTACTCTTTGTATTGGTCTCGTTCTTTCAATGTCAAATACTGAAAAGAAAGAGAGGGACAAAACAAAAAAAAACTACTCCAAGCCTAATCAGAGAATTAAATGTTTATTAATAAAGCGGTTTGAGTTTAAAACTGGTGGAAAATAAGAGGAAAAAATAAACAATTAAACTCAAAACAAAAAAACACGTCGATCGCGGTGAATTGAGATACAATACATGAACAATTAATAGACCGGCGCATTCGCACCGATTCGTAAGATAGACGTCAATTCGCGTCATTCACGTTTTGTCTAACTTGTAAATAATCAAGTCGAAGAAATAAACCTTCCAAAATTGTAACAAATTTTGGTATTAATATTCTATAAGAATCTTGTGTAATACTTATTACGGTATACCGTAAAATTAATTTGTTTTGCGATCATCCCCGTACGGGTATTTCAAATTAGCAGTGTAACAAAATTAACGGGACAAAGAAACACGTAATTACTGAGTAGTAAACAATGTGTGGGCGGACTGCCGCGGACTGGTGGCGCCATTTTGTACAAATAAAATATTATACAATTTTAAACAAACAATATGAATTGAACAGCCGGCTATATTTTCCACTTCATACGGTTTATCTATTTTCATAATTCAAGAATCAAGTTAGCTCTGAAAACGACATTTTCATGGTAATTTCCATACGTTGCCTCAAAAAACTATGAAATTTAAATTTTTCTCACAGTGCATTGTATAAAAAATTCATAAGTGCTCCTTTTGGCCCTAAATCTACTTATAAATATTTAGTTATACGTTTTTCCAAGGCGTATGAAGCAAATTACGGCACTTTATCTCAGAAGTTACTGTGGCACGCATAAAACAGCGCACCACATTATGATTATGATATATAATACGACAGTTTATGGCTTTGCTTTCATAAATATTAAGAAAATAAATCCTTCTTATTTATTTTTTTAAAAAAAGAATAGGTACGTTCCGAATTTAAAATCGAATTAGTCAGTTTTAATCCCGCCAGTCCACTGCCAGTAATGAACATTCTAGTATATTTTTTTTAATTTTCGAAATTAGAAATCCCACAGTGTAATAAAATTTCATAAATATTGCCAGTGCGCTAGAATTAAGAAATGCAGATAGTCTATTCCCACAGTGTATACATTTCTTAATAGAACGTGCATGCAGGTTACGAGCTTGCCATAAAGTATGATGATGCCCGTAATCGTAAAATTTCACAACAGGTGAAAGGAATATAGTCGAGTGATAAATTGGCGTTCTCCTTCTTATCTTCGTGAATTAACCGACCACATCCCTAGGGGTTGAAGTGGAATACAAAATGGATATTTCGTCTTACTCATACATGTTTGTTGTTTCAATAACAATGTATTATCTATACGACTGAATAACATTTTCGTTCTGTCATATTCTATTACTACTAAAATTGTTCCTGATGGTGAAGTGGTTTTTATCACTATCCTCGCGTGGATATCGTACTTGGAGGCTGAGGGATAATAACAGCTTTGCCAACAATAAAAGCATTTCCAAAGAGGGTTTACATTAGTCAGACCGGTCGGTCGTGAAAACCTCTAATCCCCAAAAAATGAAACAAATATAACAAGTTGATGAAGATGACGTTTCCCCTCGAGTAATGAATTTTTAAAACTCTATTTGAATTTACATTAAAAAAAACTTGCTCCAAAAAACCAAAACCGAAGTCAAATTGAGTAAATGTAAGTACATAGTAGGAAAAATGGCATAATGCCCCGGCTCCAATGATATATCGACGAGTCAAGTAGAGGGATGAAAGTAATATCACAGATATGGTTAAATATGATAGGTGTCGAAATAGGGGAAAGTCAATGATAAGACGAATGGACTGGAGGGGGTGATAAAGGGGGTTTAGTGAACTGGAAGAGATTTACGTTGTGGGAATTGCCCCTGTATAATTGCGTGATTATGGATTAAGAGAAGTCATCTTCATGTAATGAATTTTTATGTTACTTCATCAGTAGTAGATATTTTTTAAATATTGTTTTTGGCACTCACTTTTATAGACGGAAAAGTATAAAATCACTTAACTTGTTGTAAATGTATGTTTGTGTATGAAGAAGAGAACGGAGAAGGACATACCATGTAGTGTACCCGTTGGAATTTTATGCCTTTATCTCAAGAAAAATCTTGATAAGATTCGATTATAAACTTACACGTAAATTTGAACATTTGAATGCATTCAAAAATTTTCGTACTCATAAATAGTTAAACATTTTCGATCAAAACGGCAAACCAAAGTACAAAAGTCATACTATACCTACAAAGAAACAAAATGGCGGTGCTTTAATAAAACGCTCGAAAATAAATCTACTCATACATTCAGTCAGCGCCTATTATGTGCGAATCACTAGCAATGCTTTGAGGTTATTCTTCTGTGTATTATTTATGGCCAGTAACAAGTTAGTGGTTCTTTTTCGTTTAAATCGGCAATTTTCTTTTGTTTTTTTTTTTTCGAATTATTTTGTTTATTTTATGTTTGGAACTCTTTTGAATTTAAAAATGTTGGATCAAGTTTATCAATTGGTCATTTAGTAAATAATATTATCTAGAAACTTTCAAAACGAAAACTTCAATAATATCTCCGACACTATGTCTACTATAATGTAGACTATAGCCATTGACATCAGTCGTATAGGTATGCATACGAGTAAACACACTGCGGTCCCGATAATCCCGCAACATGGCCGCCACACGTGTCGATGTTGCCAGCACAAAGCAAATTGTCCAATTTGTTTGTTTGCCCTTGTCTTGTCGCAATTAGACGTAAAGGACATTACGCGTTGACGAAATGATATAAAACTGTGTCTATATGTACAGTCGACAGCACATCAAGTTACCCTGCATGAACCTTTATGACGCGGTAATAGCGGCGACTTTGCAATAAATTTGGGTAGGTTGATGTGCTGTTGACTGTACGAATCTATTTCATGTAAAGTATACTGAGCAAGCAAACGCACCATCTTTCCACCAGCCTATCTGATGGTAAGCGGTCACCGCAGCCTATGAACGTCATACGCGCGTTGCCAACCTTGAATAAACCTTTTCACGCCCTTTTTTGAATCCAAACTACGTCCAGAGACTCGTCTCTGTAGATTAAGAAAAGTGAGTTACGAGAACCGATTTTGACAGTAAATATATTAATAAAAATGTATTTAACTCAGTTTTCCGCCTAAGTAACAACTTTATTGAGCGTTAATAGACAGGGAAAACTAAACGAAAATACACAAAAATATACGCGTGTTCCTTTTATTGAAGTGTTCATTGCCTAAGTATTTTGTTTTTAAGAACATCAATTTACTAAACTGACATGTGAGCAACGGGGGAAATTGTTCAGTTCGATTGTCACACATATTTTTGTATTTACTCGATTACGGCACGGCGAAGCAAAAAGCTCCTCAGCAGATTTCCCAAATCCAATTATTTATAAAAATTGTTCGTACTCGCGAAGTCCCTATGGCTCTCAAATTACATAGAGCTCTTTTAAATAAATAAAATCCCTATGAAAACTTGCCGACTGTACTGTAACTGTACTTTTTTAACAAGTTATCTCGAGCTACATAGAATTTATTGTCGTCATTTCACATTTATATCGCACTTTGAACCCCTGAGAGAAAAAAGTTGGCCGATCATAAACAGTAAAAAAATGGTTTTTGTTGATGGCTTTTTTAAATTTTGATCCCTCGACGATTATATGACATGTTAAATTGGACGCCATTCATGTTTGAGCGAGTGCTTAAACAACTTACGATGTCACAAGTTGTTGAAAGTTGTATCCCTATTTTGCATTAAGTCAAGATATTTTTTGTTAACGATTTTTATATGAATTTTCATACATTATTTCAGCTCCATGGGTGTAAGATAAAAATTGTCTATTCATTCTTTTTTTCAATTCTTCAGCTATCTCTATGCGGAAATAAACGTAAGAATATTTTGTAACAACAACTTCGCGGTATGAACATATTTTTTGCGTATTTCTCTCTTTTTAAGGCGTATGTACAATAACAAAATGCGCGCACGCATATGCGTGCGCGCATTTTGTTATTTTGTTAACACATCATCCAATATCCAATGTCATAAGCCCAGGTTTAGCGATAAAGTTGTCCGAAAGTAATCCTACAATGTCGTAAACATCACGCTCCATTTTACACACATTAAACACACAACTAACTAGTTGCAATTTCTTCATATTCGCTCATAATAACTTTGTACAAAAATCTCTCGATCGGTAAGACGTCTACACGGTAAGCTCCATGTTATTAGGTTACCGATAGGTTGCCGACAACCCCCTCTCCCCCTTTTCTACCCCTTTAAAGTAATCGTATCATCGGAAAATATATTTAGACGCGGTCACCTGCATGATGTTAATATTATGTGAAGGGAAACATCGTGAGGAATCTTTCACTCTAATCGATGGTTTATCAGTTATTGTTTTAAATGGAGAAGGTAATGGCAAACTGTTGCCTTCTCTATAATTAGCTCTCCATTAATATTGCCAAGAACGTGTGTATTATAAAGTTCTTCGCCACCATCTCCTTAATTCCACAAGACGAGTTTTATGTTTCAAGTATTTTTGTTTCTTAGATAGTTTTTTTGACATATGTATTACAAAAAAAAGCAAAAAGTTACTTTAATAGGTGGCTACTAGCAGCGCGACCCGACTTCGCTCGGATAAAAACCTTACAAATTACATCTAAACCTTCCTCCGGAATCACACTATCTATTGGTGAAACCCGCATGAAAATCCATGAAGTAGCAGTAGTTTCTGAATTTATGACGAACAGACAAGACATAAAGACGTGGCAGAGGAGTTCGTTTTATAATATGTAAGGACAAGCGTGTAAATAGAAGGTGCAAACGTAATTTTCGGACCTTAATCCATGGTACATGTCGACATAAGTTAAATAATCCCTGCCTTAGGGCAGTAGACATGTACAACACTATTTATAAGGGCCAAAACAACAGCCGACAGCTGGCTTATCACGCCTTATTAAAGTAATCGTCGATCGATATGTTCCCGCCCTTGGAGAAAAAATACTAACATTGTGGCGAGACATGTTCGATGTTGCGCTCCGACTTCGAAAATTGGAGGTTATATTTTTTTGTTTTCATAACTGTCAACGTGTCCACTCTTATTTGTTTAGTAAATACTCAGAATGGGTTGCACCAGTAAATTTTCATCAGTTTTGATGTTAACTTTAACCTGCAGCCACCTTCGTTTAGACAAAATAGCATATTTTGCTTTTTTCTGCGCCGGTAAAGTCAAAATTGAAAGTATTAAAACGTTTTCTGTTGGAACAGGGATTTTTATTTATTTCTTTAAAAAAACTTTATTGTCTCAAATACAAACGCAAACAAATGGCGAATTAAAAAAAGATTTTAATCAAGAGTACTTTGTCTTTTTAACCTGTGACGCTTATTCCGTTGTACTATGTCATTGCCTTAGGGCTTGGGACTTCTATCCAATTAATTAATGATTATTTAGACGTGAACAAGTCTATTTCATGTTTATTTTCACTTACAGTGAAATATAAATTTGTAGCTAATACAAAAAAATACAAAACGACTTGCGAGGTTTTTGTAATTTGAGATTTGCGTTTTTATCCGCATCACTTTTTTGCTGAGTCAGAGATGGTGACGAGCGTAATTGAATATTGGCAATCTACAAAATAGATTTATTCAAAAATTACATTAAACTAGATTATGTAGATTACTGAAATAATTCCTATTCAGCCAAATCTACAGTAGTGATGGGCTAATGGGTATAATATTTCAGTAAAACATGTTTTCCAAATTCAACCTTAATTTTCCAGCTGAATGGCTGAAACTGGCATAAATAATTTTTAAAAAATTGCAAAGAAACAATGATTAACATATTACAATTTCCTCATTTCAATGATTTGTAGTCCGGTACTCGGCATTTGACTTAATTACCAACTTGGAGATAAAATAATAAATTCAATGAACGATTTTACGTCGGGATATTTTTTTTAACCCTTTTGGATTTTTGGAGTTTCGTGAAAAGTCTATTTTTTCTTTTTTAATTTATACATCTAAAAGACCATCGATTTCACGACTCTCGCCTCTGCACCATAAAGACGTTTATACCTACTATATTTTTGTTTATCTTTCGTATAGTAAAAGCGAAATCTTGCTATATATTTTGGCAAACATTTCAACAATCATAATTGGCAAAAGTAGCCGTTTCAATAAATTTATAAGTTATTATTGCCTTTATGCGAGAAAATATTATTGGTCCTTAGAATATATATAGCTCTGTAACTGACCGAGCGAGCGAAGCGAGCGAGGTCTAACATTTTACTTGGGGCAAAAATACATTTTTTGTATGTATGTATGTATGTTTGTTTGTAGGATCTGTTAATAGAATTTTTAAGTTCGATATTTTTAAGTAGTCGATAGTTTTAAGACTTAACATTTCGTTAAGTTTTGTCACAAACACAAGTCACAATTTTGTAAAATCTCATCAAAATTCATTGTATTCGTGAGGTCTACGTTCGCGGCGAACAACTAGTTTATTTTAACTGTATGTTTTCCGTACAAAATGAAATAAATACTTGTTTCTAAGCAACTCAATATTGCGGTGAGCTGTCCGAATGTATGAAACTGTCAAAGCTAAAAGCTGTCAAAAGTAAGAGAGCACTCCAAATACAGAGTATCTAAGTGTGAGTCGGCGACAGTCTGTATCTATGTGTCTCATCATATACATGTGCATGCACTTCCTACATTAATAAGTACGACGTCACTCGATGTGTTGATACTTCAAAATATACAGTATACAAAATATTTTATGTTAAATATTTAAATTGAAGAAGTTTCGTTATTGTTTAATAACGAATCTGTGAAAAAAAAATTCAAAAGTCAGCGAAAGTTTTAAATTATTATCTCAGCTAAACCTCCATTTATGTATAGGTAAGACACGAATATTTTATGTATATTTTGAACGTTTTAATTATGAATCAATATCGAATCTCTGAAAAACACGCGATGCACTCCGGGACTACCGGCAAAAGGGAAAATTTGAATATTAACGTTGTGCATTTTTGACGTCTTCTGAATTTTCGATCGGGTCACGTGTTCTGACGCGAGTTTTTTACCCATCACAAAAAGTGCAAAACGCGGCTAAAGAAATTTTCGCTTCAAAAAAAAATCAAAAAATGTACACGATCAGCGAGAATCCTGTTATTAATTCTCTCCGCTAAGCCTCCATCACTGTGTACAAGGCCTTAGGGACCGTTACAGGCTCTTATTAATCACGACCTGTATTCCGGTTTTCCTTTTTTCTTGACCACGAGATAATAATAAATTTCAACTCATTTGCATTTCATTCCGTAGCAATTCCCCGCTCCGCCTGAAATAACCTCCACCACGATACTCCCTTTATCTTAATAAATTTGCCAATCGTTTATTGTTCAATTGTTCTCGGCCGATCAGCTTTGTTATTCGATGTTTCATCCATTCCAATACTCTCCTGTTCGATTATTTAAACATTTCGGGACTATACAATTTATGAGTTTTGAGATTATTGTATGTAAGTATTAAGATAGGTGATATGGGGAAAGAAATTGCTTAGCAATAAGCCCGGGCCGCCATCCATATATGTTACTGTACAAGCCCGAACTACGGTAAATCCTAAGATTTACAAGTAAAACCTAAGATTTACCAGTAAAAGCTAAGATTTATTAACTGTTCACACAGTTTTGTGTTCACCATTCGATTTGGAATTTTACCACTATTTACTTCGTAAATCTTAGCATTTATCTCACAGGCACGGTAAATATTGAATATTGAATAAGACATGTTATCCACCTATTTTTGAAAAGATAATTTTATTTGAAATGTTTTTTACTGTTCAATAAGTATTTTAAAGGTAAAATGAATTGTTTATTACTGAAAATGAATAAATAAGAATACCAAATGTTTTTAAATAGCTTTAAGGATTCGACTGATTGGTAATGAAACAATCAATGAGCCAGAAAGTTCTAAAGTAAGCTTCTATTGAAATCAAATTCATCATTTACATGAAAATTAATTACAATTAGAATTGAAATCAAATATTTAATCTTAACCTCGACCAACAGTAAAAATGTTCCCGTTAATAAATTAGTTCGCACAGACTAATTTATTAAAGTTGAAACTAGACGCGTTACTAATTAATTTTCTTTCCAACTTAACATAGTCTCTTAAGGTTTGCGTTCTGAATAACTTTGGCAATACATAACATCATGACGTTTCATATTAAGATTTAATTTGTTGGAGAAGTTTCAGCTAAATGCCTCTCATATGTTCCGTGAAAGCGTTGAAGATTGGTCTAATAACAATGGGAAATGATATTTATTGTGATATTGGAATTAGGTCGAAATGCACTTCAGAGCCACCTTGGCAAGTTATGGCATTGATTTCAATATTATTTTTTTTAAAATAATTTTAATGTTTTATTTCCATAAAAAAAATATAAAAAATAACAAAATAGGTATTATAAAAGTATAAGAATTATTTACATATATTTATAAAAAATGCCAGTCCCTGCAGTTCGTTATCTTGAGGTAGCGTGTCCTGAAGGCTGATAATATTGTCACGTTGAATGGCAATATTTATTATCGGATCTTAAAAAAATAACATTGTTTTGTCTATTAAAATGTTTGTCTACATTGTTTACTCTGTTGTGAGCGTTAGATCTCTCAATTTCCAAGGTTTAAAAACATAGGCCATGCTTTAAAGTGAGTTTGGGCTGAAGGAAAATAAATCTATACCTATATTCGATACCTTTAATCCTCGATAAATGAACGCAAATTAATTATTATAATATTTATTTTGGAATTCTCATGTTACATTCAAAACCCCAAGAACCGGTATCCGTCATCATACGTCATAAATATCGAAACAAACCCTTATGATTGTGGACACACGAGGGCTATCCGTCATGGCGACAGATCAGCAGGTCTAATAGATTCAAACCTCGATACCGAGACAGATCGATTTAATATCTGATAGTCCGCTTTCGAGCATCTATCACGGCTCTGAGATGATTTATGTTGCTAAAATATTTGGTGAAAACTTTTTGAAGGAAAAACATGTGACGAATATATGAAAATAAAATTTGATTCTTTCATATTTTTTTACATATTTCTTTAGGATTGCGTCTCTACTATTTGTTAATTTGTCATTGACCATATGACTTAATTTAAAAAATCTACACGTGATGAAAGTCTTTTACATACTTCACTAAGTTTATCGTCTTCTGATTAAATTTCTAATTTAAATAACACGTAGTTTAAACAAATCGCAATGGAAATAATAACTAAAATGTTAATGTGAATATAAGTAATTAATTTCTCTTCCTACTTTTTATGATTTGTTTTAGTTTTTATTTTTTTCTTTTCATTGATCTGTAGATTTAATTATCGATTTCCGCCGCCATTGAGCGCCGGAGCCTAGGGTCCGCGTTCCTACATTTTCTCCTCCACTTCGCACTATATTTCACTCTACATATAAGAAAATATTGTCTGTTACATCTTTAATCATGTAATTCCTAACCTCACTTATCTGACGAGTAAACGCTACTAATCCTGAGTAAGATTGACAGTTCATTCTTTGTCTTATAAATTGATACGTCGAGGAGGATAGTCCAATCTCGCCGGGCCTACATCCATCAGCTGAGGGCTAATGATTGATGGGATCTATCCTCTGGGCATAGACCTCGTGGAGATGGACAGCGAATGGCTAGGGCAAATTCAACGGAATTATTGGAAGCGCTTTTGCACGTCACTGTTACACGTTATTGTTAATTCTTCCACCGATGCTATATGTTACGTCATTTCTTTCTAGTTATTATCAAAATTCGATAACAGATGGACCTGGATCTTGGATGTTTATCTAACACTATCAATACATAGTGTAAAAAAAGTCGCTTCCCGCTGGCTGTCCCTGTGTATGCTTGGATGTTTAAATTACCCAACAGATTTTGATTGGGGTTTTTTCAATAGATAATGTGATTCGTCCAAGATTTAGGTCATAGATCAATGTGATACTAATAGAGCTGCGCATATCTATCTAGTCGTTTTAGAAGTCTATGTTGAAATCCCAACGTTTATTTCCCAAGCTCAGATTTCTCCAGTTGCAGATATCTGTGTAAACAAATTACTTCAAATATTTTTGACAACTGAGAGGCAACAACAGAATATCCTAAGAGGATTGACGTCAGTCCGGCCGTAAAGGCACAGCTCAATAATTAAAATTTTAACGTTTATTTTTTAATCTGACCCCGGGCTTCGAGATGTTACAGTCGAGAATAAAACTAGGAACACGCTGAGAAACAAAATTCATACATATTATACATTTGAATTATTTTTTTTCTTTGAAAATTGAAAAATAACAAATACTAATAGTTTCTCTAATCATTCAAATATTGAGTAAGTTCCTATAAGAAGAAATATTCATATACTTTTAAAATCAGTTTCATAAAATAAAGAGAACGAAGCGAATAACAATAAGTAAAATAAAAGTAAAAAGTTTTCCATCGATAATGCGAAGTTAAGAGAGTAACACACAAGAAAGTGAAATTTACCGCGTGGAAGAAAAAATCGAAATAAAGTACTTCGATTTATATTCAAATGTACAAGCCAAGGATAATATATTAGAAAATGAGGAAAACCACCCTTTTTCACGGACATTCGTTGGTGCGAAATGAAAATTTCTACTATTTGTCATTTGAAGTCGATTGCCATGCGTTTGCAAAATTGAAGATCAATAAGGTAATTCGTGATAAAAAGTACAATGTATAAGTTTCATATGTGTATGGCTTTATGAATATAAATATTTTAACAATAATTATGATCGAGAAAATTATAATCAGATTTTTTTAAAATTTAATATTCGTTGGCTATCCCTTACTGTATGTTTATAGTTTATTGGGAACCGCTGTAAAGGCATGTAATATATTCTAATTATAATTATCTGTAAAAACATAATGGCGGCGTCCGGAGATATATTTAATTATTCCGAGAGCTTAGTAAATCTACTCTGCTTGACGGGCGGCAACCATTGCTTTTAGCATCCATTAGGCTCGAATTAATTGATTTGTTTCCAACGGGGATCCTAAGGGTCACTGTCCACTGTGTTGTCAAATAACATCAATAGTATTCTTGTATGCTGACAATTATAGAAAATTGAAGGGTTATAAAAATCTTTATTTGTTTAAAATCGACAAATAACGACCTCTAATTACGCGCCTACGGGCATAGACCTATCAATAAGCTTTGATTTGGTGAATATATAGAATCCGCGAGTGTAGGCTCTAAAAGAGATTCCCAAAATTCCCACGAGAACCGCAAATATCGTAACTAATTTTCGCGTGTACAAAACTAGTAGTAGAAAGCTAGTATGTAATATTAATGTCAGTACCTTTTCTTTTTTAAACACTGCAAAGTGATATCGAAGTGTCCATACGTCTCGGCTTTCACTTCGCCATGCAAATTGAGCGTAGTTTAGCGCACTATCGGGGCATCCGATCAGAGAAACATTGCTAGGATTTACGATGCTAAATATTACTGAGAAACTGAGAATCCCGCTTTATTTTATTTAAAACGAAGCAACGGTATTAAGAAAAAGACTCTCCTACCAGATGTTATTATGAAAAGTAAATAAAATGAACTTTAGTAGTAACTTGTGTAATTAATTATAAAAAAATATAAATAAATTACAAGTATTGGTGATTATTGTATGGAGTCAATATAAGATTTCTGTTAGAATATAAGTGAGAACGAGTCATTTAATTCACCTTCGTGTCGCCTTTGTAAACATTCACGTTTAGTTCAGACTATCGTGAAAACTGTATACCGTGTGTGCATGTGAACAACCTCTCTGAGAAATCAAGTCTCTTAACATCGTTCAAAAGATGTTACTAGTTAATGTGGTTGTGACATATAAGTACTAACATAATTCGTTTTTAAGATTACTAACAAAACGGATTCATGTTGTCCGAAAATAAATATTTTGATTTTTCTATTTTTAATAAAAAAATAAGTCACTTTTTATCTCGAATTTGCCATAGACAATTCTATGCAGTTATTAATGTTGAAACAGACAAGATTATCATTTTGATACATTTATACGAAATTATTTTTTCTTGTTATTTATATCACAAAATACTGATTCGGACGGTAATGAGATAATTGGAATGTTAAATAAATATTTATTAAATATGAATGAGGCGAGTATATACTCGCCTCATTCATATTTCTAAGGAACAAGAGACAAATGGAATAAGAATCTGGCAAAGACAATACGGATGTAACAAGCGGAGATAATTGTTTTCTTAATTAATTCCACAGATTTATAAACAGCGTAGATACCGCATCCGGATGACAGAAAATTACATGTCATTTTCTCCGGGCCAGGCAGAATGCGGGCAAACCCGAAATATACTTGATGTCGTCAAATATGATTTGCGTGCCAATACCGTGCGTGCGCTTCGGTCAACTGGTGAGTGTCTGGAGGTGTTAAAACCACTGTGCTGTCTTGATGTTGCCAAGAAGGATTAAGAATGCCGAAGGTCATGCGAAGTGAAGAAACAGTTGGAAAGCGGAACCTGAACTCCGACGTTTAACGGTCCGATGGTTACTTCCAACCAGGAAAATCACTCAAATGAAAGAGAGAGACCTGGCACTACGTGCGGTCTCTCATTTGTTTAATGTGTGTCTCAAAGACCTATATCGAATACCTACTGCCACGTAGCAATGTAAAAGAAAAATATAAAATGCCTGACAATGCAATAAATAAATTGGTACCTATTTATAAGGCTTATGAGCCGAGCATGTATTATTCACCGTGAGAATTAAGAAAAGTATATTTTGTAAAGGCGCGGTATCTAGCTAAACATAAATCTATGGTACATTCAGAATAAGGAAACGTCCCGGGAGACGATCCATCTGTTTTCACAAGACACATAATTAAAACCACCAATGTTTATTAAATACTAAAACAGCAGGAAAATTGTGTGTATGTTTTTCGAAATCACAAGTCTTTTGTGGGTTGTCGTTGAAAATGCTATTAGAATTCAGAATTATGTATCTCATGTGTTTTTTTCGTGCCAATGGTCTAACAATTAACAATGCCGAAGACCTTGCCAAGATAATACATATTAGGAATGCGGACAGTGGGCTCTGACGCCGGCTGAGGAAAACACCGAGCAATTGCTTAGATAAAACAGAAACTTTAATTAATATTCCCGTGCAAAGAGGATCATGGCTGACGCTATACGATCTTCGTTCCCGGCACATTTCAAATATGTATAATGTGTACTAAAGCCTATTATTGTAGCATACATTGAGGGATATCAGCCTTAGACGTAGTGTGATGTTGCCGGGCTTAGTTCCGTAACACATTCATATAATACATACTTACATCGTCTGAATGTATTGATTATTGATATGTACATGTGAAAATCTAGCCTGATACCGATTAAGCTGAAATCTTGAAGCACCACAGTTATGTCACTTCAATCACCTAATGTCAGCTACATCATATGGCAGCTATATCGCCGAACTCAAACAGGTGAGGGACACGAATGCATGAACATTGCGTAGATTGTATGAGAACTTTTATTTAGTGCAATTACAACCCAGTAATGTATGCCAAATCCGTCAAAGCCCAATGTACTGTGCCGCGTTAATAGCCAGCATTATAACGAGTTAAATCGGTGGAGTTCTTTCCATTTACATTCAGCTCTCATTTTGACTTATGCCATTTAAAGCACCTAAATTTATGTATAAACAAGTTCTTGTTAGACAAGGTCTTGTTAGACAAGTTCTTGTTAGACAAACAAGTATTTGTTGGACAATTAAAAAAAAATCCCGACTTTCAATATTCATTTATCTACAACTTTTGAACGGCTGAACCGATTTTAATGAAACATGGCTAAGAACACTCGTGATAAATTTATCTATGACACACAAAAAAAAACTAAACGAAAATCGGATCATCCGTTTGGGAGCTACACACGATTTCACATATACACAGACAGACCTATCTTTTAGCGTCGGGGGTTAAAAATAGTGCAATACTTAAATCCTTTAGCAATAAAATAGAAAAAAATACCTATTTTATTTATTTTCCAAAACGTTTACGTTATATTTATATTACGCAGGGATTAATTTACTTCTAACACTACCGAGGAAGCTCTTTCGCGGCTACTTAAACATTAAAATGTAAGTCATGTCTCCGTAACTGTTTTTCTTTTATCCTCCATCTTCCCTTGGTTAAGCGGCTTACGCTAAATACAAATCTGTTTTGCGGTTATTAGACTTCTATTTTACAAATAGCCGGCATATACCTTTACTAACTGCGCTCCAGTACTTCGCTTACGTGGGAATTTCAGGATAAAAAGTAACCTTAGTGCTGTTCCGGGATATGTTCTACCCGTGTAGCAAATTTCATCGAAATTCGCCTAATAGATTTTGCGCGATTGAATTACAACTCTCCTACCACGTTCTTGTTATATCCTGTAACTATGTATAAAATTGTAGTGACAAATATAAAATTATAGACAAATATAGATGCATTATACATTTATGTATATATATCTGTCTATTTATGTGATGCATAAACCTAATATGAAACACCAACAAAACCACCTAACACAAACTGTAAAATGAAAAATAAGATCACGGTTAAAGATTTATTTATTTCTCAAAAAGAATAGAAGAAGATCACGCTATTATATATTAATTTATTCCATAATATTACTATACCCTTCCAAATCGATATCCAGTCGATGTTCCGAGTACCCGGCTAGATAAATATAATTTTGCGAAGTACTTTTCAGAGAGTCTCCTGTAAAAGTAATTCGTTCAGACCAACCGAATGAAGCATTTGGATTTCTGTTATGACATCGAAAATGGCTTCCTTAAATATTTATTAAGTGCCAAATATATCCTAAAAACATTGTAATACTGTTATGAATGGTTAAGGAAATAGTCTGTAAAAGCTGAGAGGCTATGCATTCCAGTAAGAGATGGCAAGCAGTTATTTTTTCGGTATTAAGATACCCTATGTCCTTCTCCACACTTCAAACTTTCGAGAAGAAGTATGCAAAATATCAAGAAGATTGGTTGAGTAAATAGAGCGTGAAGAGGTAATAAACAAACAAACATACTTTCGCTTTTATGATATTACTTAGGATGTAAGTATGGGCCGCTCCACTGGGCCGCTGACCACTGGGCAAAAACTTATTAATGCGAATATTTTTTCAATTTTCGGGATAAAGTCTGGACTAAATTCAAAATCATTTCCCAAAAACTATACAATACAAGAACCATTGAATCCGCACATAAAAATCGTTTTATACAGAACCATTATCATTACCTATACATATCTCAAAAATAAAATGTAAAATCCTATCGTGCGGATACCGTAACCAATTGGAGAGCTTTTCATATTTCTTTATCAAGAGCTTATGAATGCGAAAGCTATCAGTTCGGTCTCTCGTACCCTTGATTTGTTTGAATCAACTTCAGTATCGTGTCCGATCCGTCGTCACAAAATAGCGAGGATGCAGAATTATTATTCTGTTACGCTTACAGTTTAGTGTGTATTTTCTAAACGATTATATTAGTCCACCACACAAAATCCTTCCGTGGATGCCGAGGTCACTAAAGAGACCTATATTGTAGATAGTGTAGATACGCTACACTATATTGTAGATTGACAGTGTAGAAACACTATCAGTTATAGAACTGTATAGATAGATTGAAATTCCAGCAATTACCCCGCGTCCCATATCTGCAACTCATACGTTTATTTTGTGTGATCTTCCTTCTCTTCCCAAATTATCCGAGGGCTTTATTCATCCCGCGTACAAATGAGGGTATAATTGTAAGAGTTCTTGTAACCCAAAGTGTAGGATGGTACGAATGAGACGTGTATGTGTAATGTTTGGGCTTTTGTTATGTATCGACTTTCGGGTAACTTTCGCCTACCAAAATTTCCATCATTTTGGTAGGTAATTTAAATTGCATTGTTGTAACTGTATATTGTATACTAGTTTTATTTTTTTCGGGCATCCGCTGAAAAATTATTATTATCAATATCTCGGGTACTAAGCAAGGTATCGCGATGAAACCTATACCAGATTTTCAGTTAGACCATCCGCTATACAAATATAAAAACGGCAAATTATTTTAATCAACAAAATGTAAAAGACCCATTATATGACCGCCCATGTTTTCACATTCGAGATTTCGGTTAAGTTAATATTGTTTGAATGTCGGTAATTCGCCCGATATCGTTTCATAAATGAGGCTTGATTTTACTACGTTTTTACCGTTAGTTTAAATAGCCACTTTGTTATCTTTCATCAACTTCGCTTTTGTTTAACTCAATATAATGTTCGAATGTTGGATGGAATTGTGCCTACTTATTTAGCGTTTTGTGTTGAGCATTCATTTTGTGGTAGACTGACCTAGATAAGTACTTAACGAAATAATTATAAGTGCTCTTTTGTCAATGTCATT
Source organism: Plodia interpunctella (assembly GCF_027563975.2). Classification (NCBI taxonomy): domain Eukaryota; kingdom Metazoa; phylum Arthropoda; class Insecta; order Lepidoptera; family Pyralidae; genus Plodia; species Plodia interpunctella. Next base: position 2,706,373 of record NC_071303.1, read on the forward strand.
TGAAATAATATTAATATTTGATAATACCTACCTCGTTATTCATAAAAAAGATAAAAAATACTTTAAGCTTAAAATATATATTCTGTCACTATAGCAAATAACAATATTTGACATTGACATAAAGAGACAAAACATATTGTATGTTAAAGTATGTTTTAACTTTTTTATGATTTCTTATTTATTTTTGACAATTTGTGACATTAAACTCGTAAGCATATTGAATATTAAATAGATAGAGTAAGAGAAGGCAAATCTTATTAGGAGGTTAAACCGATTGCCCTATATATGGAGAACTGGGAACAGATTTTTGATGAATGAATGAATCACCATACTCATGTATGATATGAAATAATATATATTCGCGTGTCCAATTAGAGTTAAATTCATATCGATCTTTTTGGAAGAAACGTCAGTAATGGGAAAGGCGGTTACTACCAGTTAGTGCCGGTTTTGTGCATACCTCGCCCGATTGAAACAAAAAAAGAAAAACTCCGATTTCCCAGCTGAATCGGAGCTGACGCTCGTACTAGATGGACTATTGGCCGGCACTACACTTTTATAGCCATCGTAAAAGGAAAGTTCGCGAAAAAATCGAGGTTAGAAATAGGCAACTGTACGGTTAAATTTGGACTTTTTCAAAACGACCAACTGACTGGAGTGATCATCGCGATCCGATTTGGAGGATACAAATAAAAAAAACTAAATGGCTGGCGTGCTTTAAATGAGCGAAGATTAATGTGCCAGTCACTATAGCCGAAAAATGTCAGGGATATATTATTATATATATCCAGCAGAGGAAGATGGTGTACATAGTGAAGAAGTGAAGATTGTAAACTCTAGTCGTGTTGAATATTTTATCAGGTAGTTTGTGAAATGAAGTAACACATCAACTACATAGCTGTGAAATAAAAAAAATAACAAGAAGTGTTTAGGCGCTCGCTGCTTTGCGCGTGATCACGGCGCGTATTCAGTCCATCTCAGTCATACACCGTACGAAAGAGATGAACGGTCTTCTAAATTTAAAGTGATTAATCGACGGCTCAATGCGAAACGATAGACTTTGTCATATCTTTCGTTTCGCTCATACAAGAAAGAGAAATGCGTATTTTCTAATACGCATTTCTCTTTTCAAATGAGACGAAACGGGACAGAGTTCTAATATATTTGTCCCTCACCATGTGCCCAGTTCATTACACGGCCCATTTTGCAGTTTTGAATAAGCTATCGTCAAGTCTTCTATCGCATTTGGGTACAGTCGTCGACTTTTGTTCTTTTTGTCCTTGTTTCAAAGAGTCAGTTTTGTAGCCCACCTTTTGCCCATGTCAGCTAGTTAGAAATGCGGTGTTAGCCGGCCATATGTTAATTTGATTGACCTATAGAATTTTGGATGGAGGTAAATAGCTGTGATTGTGAGCGGAAGTTGTTCTGACTCGTGTATTTACAGGCTCGCTATAGATTTTATCGCTCGTTCAGTTTTATTTTGTGAGTTTCTGATTTTGCGACTTTAAGACTAGATTTTTTTAAATTTAACAGATAAAACATTTCTTCAGCATTGACAGTTGTAGCGTAAAGCGTAATTTTCATTGCGATTATTTTGACTTCAGAATAGTTTTATTTGTCAAATATTTCTCATCCAACATTAAAATGTCGTCATGGAGTTAATGACTGATGTGAACTCGTGAAATCCTTATCCTAACTTTGTTTTTTTTTGTTTGTTACCTCTTCACGCTCTATCTACTCAGCCAATCTTCTTGAAATTTTGCATTCATGGTTAAATAACGGAATAGGATATGGGTACCTTTTATCCCAAAAAACAACTGTTCCTGTGGGAAAATCACGCGGGAGAAGCATCAATCAAAATAGCCTTTGCCCCTTGCTTTTTGATAAACAAAACGTATTTTAAAGTCTTTAGTAAGTATAGTAATAAAATTGGCTTTATGCTTTTAAATATAAAATATTGTTATAAACTAGGTAAATTACAAAAATGTCTCACACGGCGGTCATTAAAGACTTAATTTTAGTTTTAGGTCTTTAATGATCGCCGTGTGACGTAAGTAACATGCAAGTAACGAACACACATCAACTGAAACTTTAAGTTGATACATTGTTAGTTATATGTTTAGTGTCACACAACGTATCGATCGGTCGTTCTAGTACAATGTACCAAAGTTGCTTTCCAAAAACTCATTTCAAGTAATTGCTATGACGCCATCGTATAAACGGCTGTACGTAAAGTCACACATCAACTTACCAAAAATTCATTGTAAATACACCCTTAATAACTTAGCATAGAGGTTAATGTGGGATAACTAGACTCGATGGTCACTGGACATATTAAGTAAGCCATTAACAAGGAGCTAGTTCCACAAAACATATGCATGAAATCAATTGTGCGCGATTGAATCAAAATTACGAAAATCGCTAGTGAAAATTGGATAAAAAGCTCAATATTCGGTTTGAAAAAATATGGATTGTGTAGAATGAATGCACCTTATGTTTTATCTTCTTTAGTCCAAAAATCTCTGTACATTAACTTGCAACCTTTAATATGATGTATGTTTGTAATATATATTAATATCTCGCCCATATGGGCGATATAATATACACAAAATCTCACAGATTGAGTTAGCTTCAAAGTAAGCTCGAGACATGTTAGGATACTAATTCAACGACTTAATATTCTACTACAAACCTGGTCCCAGTTCAAACTGAAGATCTTTTTTTCCACCTTTTCCTGATCGGGAATTGGACCCGAGACCTCTAGTGTAGCAGTTTATTGACCACTAGATGTTGCCCGGGGCTTCGCTCCCATGGGAATTTTGAGATCAAACATAGCCTATAGCAATCTTGTATAATATACCTTTCTAATGGCGTAAGAATTTTTGAAATCGGTTCGGTAGTTTCGGGGATTACCCGCCTCAAACATACAAACTCACAAACGCCGTCAGAAGTCGTCGAATTTTGGCCTATTTTCTACTCGCATCTCGCTTTCTAGCAATCTATTGCAGGAAAGTGTCATGAAAAATCTGATACATCAAGTGAAAAATGAAGTAGGTGTTCTTCTTCTGTACATTTTGTTATAACAGAATGGGTAGCCGCCCCGTGCGGACGTCCATTCAGTTTTATTGCGGCTGTAATGCCCTCATTACAGTCATCTTCACAAAATGATTCCGCTGAGAAGCCATTCTGCTGTTCCGATCATATATATGGCTGAAGTTAATAAAGCTTTTTTATGTATATTTTTCAAATTACTCCAACGCACATGCCGCTAGTGACTTAATCAGCTTCAATAAAGTTACTTATGTAAATACATAAGATAAATATGTCATAATATATGATACATTATGTAGTAGTTAAATGTAGTAAAATAAAATAAATTCGAATAATATTGGTATACTTATGCATATAATATACAATTTTTATACTAGATGTAAAATAAATAATCCTGAATTATTTCATCTTATTATTTAAATTTAATAACGATTGATGTTTCAAATTTAGAACAAAAGTAAACTATTTTTTTTTCTTTTAAAAATATTGATTTCAAATATGTTCCCTCTTGTATCAATTGACAACAGATTTCATTAACATTAAATTAATTTATTTAAATTTTAATAACGATTAGGTAATGTTTCAAATTTAGAACAAAATGAAACATTTTTTTCTTTTAACAATATTGATTTTAAATATATTCCCTCTGGTATCAATTGAACACATCTCACTAATAGTAAATGATTTTTCCAGCGAAATAGAAAAGGTCTTAGCTCCAGACTATTTTAATGTAATGTTGTACTCTGTTACGATTCATTCCTCTTCGGATAGCGGTTTTTTCTCTTCGTAGAGACTATTAGGAGTGGCCATAAAAGGAATAGGGTCAGAAATAGCCGTGTTACCTTACAGACTTCGATGGGTAATGTTCCGGGCTACTACGTTTATAGTTAAGGTTAGATTAATATTTCAATGATCGTATTTGTACCATTAACTTGATGTTTATAGGTGAATATTAAAGGCCGAGTTTTCAGTAAATAAGTCATTTCATTAGCTAAAGTCTCTGTAAGTTGGACGTGAAGAGTTAATAACAACACTGCAACGTTTGGAATGAACAAAATGATGGTTTTCGTACTAAACTGAATAGCAAATAAATATTGACTGACTACAATTTTTTGATTGTGGTATAAAAATAAAATTTGATGGTGGTATAAAAATAAAATGGTATTTAGAATCATATTTTTCTAAACAATTTATAATATGTATTCTTTGATAAACATATAATTGACTCACAGGTACACACACACCGAATGCGTACGCAAAATTTTTGTAATACGATTGTATAGAATTTTATAAGTTTTCAAACTTCCATCCTAGAATATAAATATAATATAATATATCCTCCTGTAGATGTCTTACGAGGCGATTACAGCGCTCACAAATAGGGTTAACGTTAGTCAGGTAGGCCGGTCGTAAAGTCACAGACGATCTTCAAATTGTTAAGCGTTATTTTTTTACGTTGAATCCCGGCTTTCCAACGCGAATGAAAACGCAAACACGTGACAATAAGACAAGACTTCGATACCTTATGAAAATTAATGAACTGTAACGGAATAATCCCTGTTATCAAAATACGAGGAAACCCGTATTATCATCGTTAATGAGACTATTTAATACCAGGAAGAATTGTGTTTGATCCAAAATTACATTTACCTTGTCTGTACGCAGGTAAGTTTCTCCATTGATACGGGATTAACGGCTTACAGCATCCTAGTTGAGCTGCGAAACACTACACGACGCTGTGTGACGATAATGCATGAATGAATAACAATATTTATCAGACAATAAATGATCCATCTAAGTTAGCTGTTAATTAGGAGTTTTTTTTTTTAGATAAGTTTTAGTTTTTAGTGTAGAAATATCAACATACAAAAAAAATATTTTTATTATAATTCTCTCTCTCTCATCTGAGTGTGTTCCCGGCTTCTTTCTCAGCCGTTTAGCGTATTATTATATTAAGATAATTATCATTTAAATAAAATAAATTATTACCGGTTATATCTAAATAAACCAAAGTTTTATTGTAGTATCCGTACAAAAGGAGCGACGTGAACATACAGTAAAACCTGAAAGAATACGCCGAATCGTATACATTACGTTTGACATTATCGCATCGCGCTGCGTTGCGCTGCTTTGTCGCATTGTAATTAAGCTATGACACCGGCTTCCAGGCGCCTAGGAAAGGCGTCATACCTTTTAATTGAATGGGAGATATTGATAATTGTATGATATTTTCAGCTTAAATAGTAAAGGAAAATGACATCGTCATTTAATTGTGGTTTAGTAAAAATTATACGTTTTGTATGCATATCTCAATATATGCATTTTTGTATACATATATCATGGCCGAGTGGTTAGCGCGCTCGGCCTGTGATAGTGACGGTTAAGTCACTCTCACGATCGATCCAATGATCTCCGTGTTTCGGAAGACACGTAAAGCCGTTGGTGCCTGTTGTATTTGCAGTCGTTAAACCCGCCAATCCGCAATGGGCCCACGTGGTGTGTCATGGCCCAAACTCCTTATCCATCCGTAAGGAAGGCCAGTGCCCCAGCAGTGGGGACGTTTAAATGGCTGTTGACGATCGGTGGTCCATAATTATGTGCAATAGTGGATTTTTGTATTTCATTGATGTCATCACTCCAATAAGGTCCCAGGATCCCAGGTTATGATATATGTGACCTGCTCATTTCCACTTCAAAGTAGCAGTTACATGTAGCCATTTTAAGCGGGAAACTAAAGCGTTCATTTCGGGAACATTCCATAGTAATTTCACTGCTTTTAACTGAATATATAACTGGGGCATAAAATTGATTCTCTAAATGTGATATTGCGTGACGGTTTTTGTTAGGGTATGTTCTTTGTTGTTTTGCAATATTATACGTTTCATTATTAATGCCAGAGTTACAAAATGAAGGTTTGATCTAATCGATATTTTGTGTATTTATTATAGTATATGTACGTGGGACATGTGGAAGAACATGTGAATGAACTGTTATTTTATTTTAAAATTGGTTGAATTGGTTTTGTTTTATCTTGTTCTAACTTATCTAAAATGGTAAGAGTAGGTCGCATTGTTATAAAACATAAAAAGTATGTAAATATATTTTTAACCGTGGTAAAAATAATATTTTATTAACATTTACAATATCGATTGACATTTTACATAAATGACTACCAAAAACCTTGAAAATGTTATCACTGAATTGAAGTTGAATATTTTATGCTTTCCGAGTAAAACTATTGTTTTCCACATTTCATTGGTGTGACTATATTAATCATAGTGATGGTCTTGTCTCTAAGTAATTAAGTTTGAATGTTTAGTCAACTTGTTGGAAATAACTTTATGGGAATTATGGGAGTGACTATATTTTTTCTCCATGGGTTTTTAACAAAAAAAAAAAAACTTTCTGATTTCTACAAGGTCGGAGGGAAATGTAAACATTTTGATGCTCCAAATATGACGATGTAATTTTTGTGTTATTACTGCTTATTCCCTAAACATTGTGTTTTTGACTATATATATATACATATTGCCATATGTCCGACGTGTCGTCAAACTTTAAGTTTTGTGGTTAATTTTTACGCTGAATCTAATCTTCGCGCTGTCATAGCCCTTTATGCTGAAGATGAGAAAGAGATATCACTACACATCCATCCCTCTTATTCCTTATCGACTGTAGTTGAAACCGAATTGCTAACTATAACAATAACATCATACCCTCCAAAAATATTCCTCATCTTCACCAAGAGGACCGTAATCTCAAGTTATAGAAACCCTCCTATCAAACAATTGACCCGACAGTTTAAATATTCAGTCAAGAGATCCACAAATATATTTCATGAATAATTTATAAAAGAAAGAGTCGAGAATTCCTTGCCCGTCTTTTAAACTAAACTTGCCAACTATCTGATATTATAGAAAACAGTTGAAGTTGGATAAAATACCAATCTGGCTGTTCAAATACTACTTATTTACTCTTTATATTATTAGCTTATGCTACTATGTCTTTTGACATTATATTATTTATTGAGAGCGGTGGTGGTGTAATGGTTAAAACGCCCGCCTGTGGATCGAAAGGTCCCAGGTTCGAATCCTCGTGCCACATGAGTTTGTATACCAATCTGACTCATGTATATTAGTTTTCATCGACCACCACTTGCTTCCGGTGAAGGAAATCGTCGTGAGCAAACCTGCACACTGGTTGATTCTTATTAACTTGTGTGTGAAATGGGGAAGGCAATGGCAAACCACTCCATTAATAATGCCAAGAAAGTTGTTGTGTGTGTTTCGTTCCACGTAATGACCACGACCCTCAGCAATGAGAAATACGACTATGAAGACATATTGAGTAAGTGTTAAAGTAATTACGAATTAATGTGCAGTTCAAGGATAAACTATTCATAAATGTAAAGCAATACTAAACTACATACATTATAATTATTGTCAGTCTGATAAATAATGACCCATGAAAACGCTTTCCCTTCAAGAATTTCGTATGATATCAATTTTAAATGTCGATAATCACCCCCTTTGCGCCTCGGATACTACAAATTTAATGTAAACACTTTTGTTATATAGAAATACTAGTTACGCCCCAGGGCTTCGATCCAGTGACAATTTCAGGTTAAGAAGGACCATATGTGTTATTCCATGTTATATTCTACCCGTGTATAAAATTTCATAACAATCGGGCCAGTAGATTTTGCGTCAACATTCGTATTTATAATATTAGTAGGATAGTTTACTTCAACACATATTTTAGTCTACCATAACCAAGAACCTATCTATTTTTCTATACTAGTTATATACATGGTTAAAGCTTTATTTGAACTATCGGTTGTACTATAATTTTGGTTTCTTCTTCGACCATAGACTGTCAAAGTCCAGGGTCATTTTTCCCACTTTTTCTTCTTCGCAATATCGTAACATTACTTGAAGTCGTAAAACATACTTCAAAGATACTACTCGACTAATTTAAGTGTTATACGAGCGCCATAAGAAACGAGGTCAATTGCTAATTGAGCCGTCACGTTAAGGATACTTTTAATTTAGCACGACAAAAGAATTGACTTATTTTTATTTCTATCAATGAGCTTGAAATGAATCAATGAAGTAAAGACAAATATGACAAGGAAAAAATAATAAAAATACCAAATTTAATTACCGTCACAAATTACACTGCCTATATTTTCTCCGCTATTGTTTGGTTCCGTCAAAGAAAAACAAGAGAATTCATAGCACAATTGAATGCACATTTTGTTATGGCAAAATTTTTGTTTGTTCGTTTTCATTTGGGATAATTTTATTGCATACACAATACAGAATAAGAATTAATTATTTCTGCCGTACTTACCATTTTTTCAAACAATCTGTAGCACCATGCAACTTTACGATTCCACCATAAATTCTAGAACAACGTGTCTCGCGCTCCAGGCGATAAATTCGGCCGGAGCCCAAAAATAGGGGTCGTAAAATGTGAAAGAAACAACGGTACCATTATAAGCTAGATAACGAGGACTACTTACCGACCCCGATGAGCGAACGAACTACGTGACGAGCCTGCGGGCCCTGAATTTGCATAAAAATCGGTGACAAACTTTCCGGATTACTTATTTATTTTCCAAGCTTTTTATTGGGATTTTGAGGGAAATATTGGCCGATATTCGATTTGGGATTTATTTAAGGGCAAGTAGGTAGCGTATTTGAATATTAGGGGTGAGTTGCACCAGCCAAGATTGACGCTACGCTCTGTTGAGACAAAATGGCGCACTTAATAAAATGCAAATACACCATGGCGTAAATAAGTTCCTTTAGTAAATAAATACGTAATTCTTCTACCTATATCGATCTTATAGTACACCTATATGCCCAATCGCCCTTATCGTCGAAAATCTGTCCGATTTTTAAGTTGTCCGGACCCTGCGCTTTGACGTTCTATGGCTGAGAAAACATCGAAAAAACGCTCGAAAGAGTGAGAGGATGAAGGTGCAAATGGTATTTTTTGTTTTTGGATTAAAGTTCCGTGCACACCTAATTCCTGCACAGCACTTTTGCTGCGTGAATATTATATTATACACGTGCGCTACAATCCTATACAATTTGGCACTGCGCGTGGTTGATACGCGTTCAGTGTGCACGAGAGACTTAAATCTCAAAGTCCAGAGGCCATAATAGGTGATGATTGATATACTACACTAGCTAATATTACCTGATATTTCTACTGCTTAAATATTGGAGAAATATAATAAAAAATTGACGGTCCGGGCCACTACACAGCCCAATCAATTTCAATAGAAAGATGCGCCCAAGGGCTTTCCCCCTCCTTCCCCCCACAAAAATCCATTACCCACTTTACATCGATACCTATCAAGTTTATCCCGAAATATTCTCTTTGTTTTTGATAGATCATCCATTACTGATAAAAGGTCTAAAAGGTCGCAATCGGTTATTTCTAACGTGTTTTTATTTCCATACGGCAGCGTAGGTGTAATATCTTAATATTATAAACTAGCTGCACCCCGGGGCTTCGCTCCCGTGGGAATTTCGGGTTAAAAAGTGCTCAATGTGTTATATCAGGTTATATTTTCTACCCGTGTACCAAATTTCACAACGATCAGTCCAGTAGATAATTCGTGAACAAACAAACAAATTTACTTTCGCATTTATAAAATTAGTTGGGATAACGTATCTCTCTAACGTTACATTTTCATAGCTAAATTAGATTTATATGGTAGGGGGTGGCTCATATTCGTCCCCGGGCCATTTTAATCATTTATATGCAATGTATGTATGCTCGGATGCAATCTTGTAACTCAATTTTGAAGCAGACTTTTCAACCGATTAAGCTGAAACTAAACGTGTGTATAAAACACGTTTAGTTTGGTTGACAATGCATTATTATTATAAGCATGATATGATAGTGCACCCAAGAACGGCTCTCGATGAGGGATCCTTTCAATAATTTGCTGATGTTTTTGTTACTCGTTGAATGGTTGACAATGCATTATTATGATAAGCATGACCTGCTGGTGTACCCAGGAACGGCTCTCGACTAGGGATCTCTTCAATGATTTACTGATGTTTTTGGAGCAATAAAATCTCTGACAACAAGAAAGCTTGTATCAAAAATGTAACTTAAAAAACAAAATTCTATATTTATTCCAAAATCGCCCAGGGTTTTAGCCATAAAAGCATAAAAAACAGACTATCGCATTTATAATATGATATTATAAATATAACAAAATACCACAATCGGTTTTATTTTCTAAAATCTGTCTCCTAGAGCTCGTGGGAGACAGATATTAGCAAAAAGTATCTCTTGTAAAACTACCATAAAAATGTACAAGACACTTTATGCCTCGAATATTGACTTGATTTTTTTGAATTGAAAAAAAAAACCTGAACTGGAATATTGAAACCGATATCATTTGATGGCTATCGGATGCTGTGAGACGGGAGATCGTATCGTATGTATCACATACTCGTATGTCGTGAAGAAATCAATCTGGAATTACGACATGTGGTTCCGCCCTAGATTGGCTACTTTCTGACCAATAAGATGCTCTTTTCTAAAGTCAATTTTTTTTAAAGTTTATTAAGAAGTAGTCGTTATTAAATTTGTGCCACGAAAACACATTTATTGTGACACCTATGAACGAATCGTAGCAGCTCTACGCGCGTAGCAGTGGCTACGACATCGTAGACGTTCGTAGCGACGCGATAATTGGAGCTTGTGTGACGGTAATGAGCTATGACCTCACGTTTTCGGAGTCAAAAACATTCTTAATAAAATATGTTAATAATATTTTGAGATGAGAACAAACATAAATCAAAGTAACATTTAACTGTTACTAGCGGCTCGCCCCGGCTTTGCTCGGGTAAAACCATAATAAATCCACTTCTTTCTGTAATCACTCTGTATATTAGTGTCGCCCCGGCTTTGCTCGGGTAAAACCATAGTAAATCCACCTTTCTCAGTAATCACTCTGTATATTAGTGAAAACCGTATAAAAATCCGTCTGGTAGTTTTTAAGTTTATCGCGTTCGTACAGACTCTACGCGGGGACTTCTTTTAATAATTTGTAAGGATGTTTGGTTACTTAAATACCTACGTCCATTTTATTTTTTTACCCAATTAAAGATATACGTATTTTGTTTTCAATAAAGTTAATTCCATCAGCTCGCGTGCCTCGGCTCATTTCATAGTGAATGTGGATCACGGTATTCAACGACTCTCAAAACTTCACGCTAGGGTTAAATTGACGGTTAAATAAAATAATTTTGTTTTTTTCTTATAGTATAGTGAGAAAACGAGGATGCCTGATGGTAAGCAAACACCGCAGCCAATTGACAACGGCAACCCGATACGGGTCACCGGTGCGTTGCCGACTTTTTAAGAAAGCTATAGACTCTTTTCTCGAAGGCCTCAATGTCGAAACTATCAGGGGACATATATTAAGTATTTTTATGTTTTCATTAATATATAATAAGGAATATATAATAATATTAAATAAGGACACTTTTTTACTCCAACATTTGTGACATCACTTGCCCACTATCATACAAGCCGTACGTTTTTTAGTTTTTGACACATGGAAAAAATATCTGATTAGACTCGATGGCAACCACCCTATAGAGATTCACGTTCAAAAGGAACAGTTATTTTCTCTTTTTGAAATTAAAAAAAAATAAAGAACAAAATGGCGCCACGAAAATATTGTCACCCAAACGTACCTATAATTTTTGTACACGTCAGTAATGTATGCTGACTGGCAATCACACTAATGAAAAGCGTCCGCGTGCGGTTTGCTTTGTCGAGCGCTAATATTGTGCATTGACACGATATTTAGCTGTCAATATTGCTTCCTGCCTTTTTTCTGTGTTTCTACGAAGGTTACGCGGTTTGCAGTAGGTTATGAGGAGGTAAAAAAGAGATTTAACAAAATGTCGAAATGAAAAAAAAAAACGAAGACCCCAATTCGTCGAACTAGCATCACGTTTTTCGGTCAAATTTTAACGTTTTACGATTGGCAGTAATATTTTATGACGTATCGTAAAAACACCCTTGGAATACGCATAAGGAGTGTGCGAGTGTTTGTGTCACCGGTTCTACTCGATTCCCGTACGTTTTGTTATCGCTCCAGACTTTATGTTACGACTTCCACTGCATTAGAATGAAAAGTAGACTAATATACATTATTTTATATGCTATGTCAACTGTATATTTAGATTTATGTGTATGTTGTGATTGCAAATACGGAGTATGACCCGTTATATAAAATTAATCTCAAGAGAACAAGGCTATAGGCTATATATAACGTACCAAATTTTATATAAATGTTGTAGATAAGTGTAATGAAGTAGATTTTGCGTGATGTAAATACAAAAAGCCAAACTTTCGCATTGATAATATTGCTACGGTTATTCATTATCGAAAACAAAATTGCATTGAATTTCCTTATACAAAAACGAGCTTCCCGCCCTCCATAAAACAAACAAGAACACGCTTCGCGCGCAAAAAAATAAGATTTTCGATTATCGGATTCGCTTCTGCGAAACAGTAAGTAGGCGTCAAACCAGAGTGCCTTCTCAAAAGACAATACTAACCTCTCCGTCAAAGGTAAAGAAAGAAAGCGGCGAATCTAATAAACGGTCTCGGTATCCATTCCGTTTGCACCACATCCAGATAAAATCGACCTCTGCTAAACTTCCAACTTTCCTCTATGAGGTATTTATCGATATGATTTACAGGGGGAGGGAGAGGTCAAGTTATTCCGGCCCTGGTATACGTCCAATTCCCCCAAAATGGAAGGGTACACCCCAGGGAACGGCTTTCACAATAGACCTTTCCGAATGAGAGCCATTAATTCGCATCTTTGTTTTATAAAGCCCAAAGTGACATGAATTGACGTTATGTGAGCTCATTTAACGATAATTCGGTTTGAAAATGCTTTTTGGATGGAACGCTTAAGCTCTTTAGAATGTCCCCTTTCATTATTTTTTCCTGATATTGATAGATTTTTAGATGATCGCTTCTAAATATATATTTTTATTTATACAGTAATATTATCGAACAATGCGTATTATCATAAAATTATTTAATAATAAGAAAAAATCTGTAATTATATGGTGTCCCGTGAGTCATTATTAAAAATATATTGCCTCGTGTTGAATTTCTTGTACAACGAAAAAAAGGATAATAGAGGTAGAATGTATAATCGTAAAATTGTACCCTTTGTAATGTCACTCGTCTCTGACAAAATTGTGTTCGATTTTTTTTTAAAGGACTTTAATAATGTACTAATAGAACGCATTTAAAATCAAAAGCAAAAAACACGAGTAAAATACACAATAAAATATAGTCTGTCAAGAAATATATTTTACTTGTTTGCAAAACATTTTTTTTTTAAACTTCGATTTTTTTTGTTGCTGAAGTAACTTGAAATATACATTTATTCAGTCACATTGCAATTGTGTGTGTAAAGCAACACACTGCTCAAACCACTGTGGGAATTCTCTGAATTAGGTGTTTCGCAGAGCGTTTTGACGCTCGAGCCGTCAATTTTCTTGATAAAGGAATCATTTGCAATATCAATCATTCGTAAAATTGACATTACCACAGTACAGATTAATTATTTTAAAGTCATATAGAAATTATTATCTTATATATTCAAACTTTTTATTATCTTTGTTAAAATTTGAAAAATTGTACACGCAGCGGTCGAAACGCTCTGAGAAACACTCATTAACCAACATACTATACTTACTCCTATAGTGAAATCTTTGAGAACGCTAAAGAAATAAAAATAGAAATTTTATTGGAAGGCCATTCTAGTCGAGATTTTATGTTCCCCGCGATCCGAACCTCTTCGCTACAGTATACAGCATTTCGAGTTGACCCACTGACCCCTATGTGACGGCAATAGCGGCGGTTTTGCAATGAATTGATGTGCAGTTGACTGTACGAACCAATTCGTTACTCAGCAAACAGTCGTAACTTTCAAATGCCTGTTCCTATTGTTTCATAAAACGGACATGATTTATACCAATAACTCGATATCTGTTTGCGTAAAATGGAGAAAATTCTTGAAAAGTGAAACGGACTTATTTATACAGGATAATTTTATGAGAATTTTATGATGAGACCAAGGAAGAGTTTCGAGTCAACTGACAGAGAAGACAGTCTCGTGTCGTATTTAGGTCCTAGAATATAAAGCCAAAAATAAAGAACTTAATAATGGAAATATATGTTAAATAAGAATATGATTATAATAATATTTGTAGGTACACTTAAATTAAAATGACTTAGTAACTACGGCGCAAAAGTTTACTGTTGTTTTATTTGAAGTTAAAATCACTTACTTGTCAAATTACTACTATATATCTGTTTATCCTTTAACAACGATTAAATTTATCAAAACATACAATTTTTTTTACAATACGTAAAACAAATTGCGATTAATTGAAATTCCATTAAAACGTGAAATCTACACATACGAGTACATTTTCATAAAAATTTACTTCTTATTCTGTAATTCTAGATCCAAAACAGTTGTAATTGACCTTTAAACGAAATTAAACAATTTAAACTCAAACAGCGTCGCGTTAAGGTTGCGTAATGGTTCAAAAAATGGGAGGTCACTGTATTAAGCTGAAGCTAAATGGCGCGTTTCACATTCTGAGTAGGTCTTTATACGGCATTACATCGATAGGGGGCCAAATTTTAACATTTACGAGCCGCCCATTATATTTTTATATAGCCATCATAAAATAACTTTTGGAATACATTAGGATGCCGTTTAGCCAGGACGTTTGCTCTTTCCAGCGATATTCTCAACCTTTATAGGTATTTTGCATAAGCTTCGGATGTAAAAAGCTGGGTATCTCTGAAGTCTGTCGGTTAATATCACTTGACTGTTTGGTTTTTAGGAGATACGCGAGATGACTCGACGATGTATCAGGTGGATTATATATGAGACACATGCCATATCATGTCATAAGATGAGAGACAAGATAATGTGTTAGTTGTGACTGAATGAAATAATTATTTCATTAAGTTTACAATTGCAATTCTAAACGCCACTGCCTATTTTGCATGCGAAAATGTAAGAAACTCAAGGACACTTCATACATTTATATAAGCTTGGAATTGGGCAGACATCTACAAGATATTTACTAGTTCTTCATCCAAAGTTTTTAGGCACATCCCAACAAAGGGAATTGAAATGCTTTCTTACGATTCCAAAGCGTTTCCATTTGAAAACACATCAATCTTGCAACTTGGCGCACTATATATGTCCATAAGTTTCAATATCACCGGGTTCTATCGGCCTGTTCACATCGCTGCAGATTCAAACGGATACGTCCCGCGATCCCCGCTATTTTTCATCTCGCTCGAGGATTCATAACTCGTTTCTCAGATGCTACTTTCTTCCTCTAACTCAGCTAGTCTTACTGTGACTTTAGTACATTATTCTAAATTTACCAATGTTAAAAGTTAATCTTTTATTTTTCGTTTAGATAAAGTAATATAACTTTACTATAAAAGATTTCTTCAGGGTCGGCAAAGTGCACGTGATGCCCTTGGTGTTACAGGCGTCCATAGGCTGCGGTGACCGCTTTCCATCAGGCCGCATGCCTGTTTGTCTACTTAGTAGTATAAAAAAATAGGTTGGTAAGCCATCAATAATAAGGCTAAGGACATAAGTTGGTTTTACTTTCTCATTAAGTCGACACGAAAGAGAAGAAACTACTATATAACTCGCGGCATAAATTAGCCTTTATCACTATCTAATGTTTTAAAAGAAGAACAAATAAACAACACATTCACATATATAATATTAGTATGATTAGAAGTAGGATTAAGGAGGTGTTAAAATGTATTTTTCTCCATAAAACCATCCAAGATTAACGAAAATTTTCATTAAGGTACTAAAAGATCGGCTACTTTGACTCTTAAGCGTCGTTCAGAATTTAGAAATGCAAATACATATTTAAATACATTTCTAAAGGCTTAGCCTCGTAAAAATGTCCTTGGCGAATACTCCATACCTTTAATTAACTGTCGCGGTATACCGGTCTGAAACTGCGTAGAAAATGAAACATTTGAATTAGTCGATTTTTGCTGTATATTCAGTCGTTTTACTGCGAAGCATTTTTAATTGTCTGTGTTTTACATGATTATCTACGAGTTCTTTTGTTACTTTTATTACTGAACGTTTCATTTGACATGAAATATTGTGTAAATATTTGTAATTTTAAAAACTTATGGTATTATATTCCAGCAAATCGTCATTAAAGATTATTTTCAATACTTGTTTAATAAACAAACTTTAAACAACGAATGGTCCGTTAACTTAAATTAACTTCCGTAAAATTAAATTTTACAGAACTGACAACCAATTTAGATTATTTAACATAAGTCCATATCGTGTTGTACAACCATTATGTACATAATTTGCGCTATCCAGAAATTCTTCCGTGAATAAAATCACGTCGAAGTATTAACTCGCAAACAACAGTAATTGCGGTCAATATTGCCAACTTTTAGCCGGCAAAAGTTAAAAAAGTTACTTAACAACATTATTACAGTGACACCCGAAAGCTCGCTCAATATACTCCAAATAAAGCTTTATCAACTTCTCAATATTTCGCATCCGCCAACTGAATATCCTCTTGACATACTGCCAAGAATAAATCAAATTTTCTTCGCCGTGGTGCAAAATATCTAAGTGGCAGAAGAGTCTATTGTTATCATAGCAAGTCGCGCTTTAATGTGACGACGTGTGACAATTCTCGTTTTAAACAGTTCATGCGTAACCATTTTTTCATGAAATACTACATAATCATTATTAATATTTTTTTCTAAATAACCAGGACCAGTTTCTAAAAATATATGTTAATTTATTAAAAGAAAATAAGTGTTGCCCATTTATTTATTTATGACTGAGGTTTGCCCAGGAAAGCGTAATTGTCGGATGTTTTTGGCCTTCCTCAACCTGATTGGTGTTATTTTCTGGTGGTCTATGCGAACATGAATGTAGAATCTATAGATCGGTTTCCTTTCTATAGTATATCTGTTTTATACATACGCGCCTCGCCAGTCTTACACCTTTAAAATTTCAATTACAATTCGATGTATGACATAATGTATGAAATAGAAAATACAAATAATTTAAGCGGTTCGCAGAATAAATCTACTTGCCAAGTTTCGACAGAGTGGGTTCGATCAGTCAATTTTGATGTTAACTTAAATGCAAAATACGCCATTTTGTATGAACAAAGGCAACGTCAAAGTTGACTGGTGCAACTCACCCACAGTTTCGGAATTAAATGGTTTTGATATGCGGATGATGAACCGACAGTCCAGTATGATGAATCGATTAGTGTTCTGTATTTGCAATTCTGTTACGAAACCCTGAAAATTAACAAACCAGTATAACTAAATTCGCGTAGATTAAAAAAAAACGCATCTGACCATCAAATATTTCGCAAAGTGTGCATAGTGGACACACTAAATTGTTATTTAAATACGTAAAAATCCACTCTAGCCTATTTCAAAAGTGGCACGCGGTTTGCACACAGGTTGGAGTGGTGTTGTAGTGGTGTGAATGTGCGAATCAGTTTAAATAAATATTGTTGGTTCTAGTGCGATGGATATCAGGTTCCGGCTATATTTTGCACGATACTACTAGCTGCGTCCCGGGCGCTTTTCTCGCGGGAAAAAATACTTTATTATTTAAATACTTTTTATAACCATAAAGTTTACACCCAAAACTTATATATTGGCCCATATGATCTTAAAACCAATAATTAGTGGTAAAACACTGATTGTAATTGCATGCTTCTGAAAATCTCTTCCTTACGACCTTACACATCGTGTCTGTCTATATGAGTGCGATAATCTCAAAAATTACCGTACGAATTTTTGGGCGCTTTTCGCCATTAGATAGTGTGATTTCTATGGAAGGGATTAGGTGTACAATTTATTATGGGTTTACCCGAACGAAGCCAGGACGGCTGGTTTACTATATTTTATCAAAATCTGTCCAGTGATAGAGACGTAACTGCGTAACAACTATGAAAACAATATAAATCATTACTGAAATATCCTCCGGTTCTCGAAGATAACTTTCCACTATAATAAGAATCTTAGATTCGAAAAGTTAGACACATCGGTATCTGGAGTTCGCATTAGTTTTAATCGTCACGACCTCGATTATTCTCGCAGCTCCTGGTAATCCCCACCTATCCGCTAGTTCCGTGTTTTTCGTATTTTTTAGGGTTCCCACGACATTGCTCCGTTGGATCAATTAATGATATATGGATATTTATTAATATACAAAAATTACAATATAAAAGTTGAAGTAGAACTGCATTTTCTTTTTAATTCAAAATAGTTTTAGCTATCATCGATTTCGGATAAATCATGGTAGAAACTACAACTAGCCACAAACTAGTAAACGAACGATTTCTTTTTACTCACCAGACATTTTGTTTTCAAATCCGACTGATGATTCTTGTTTATGTATAAACTAGCGGTTTGCCCCGGCTTCGCTCTGGTACAACCATAATAAAAAGTTAAAAAGTAAGGTTTCGCCTATCTCTGTGCCAAATTTCATCAAAATCAGCCTAGTAGTTATTGAGTTCATCATTTACAAACAAAAATACAAATCTTTTCTCTTTATAATGAATCTTTTCTCTTTGTATGGATAGAAAAATCTTCAGCTTGACGTTAGTGAATATTTACTAACTGCACGTTTGACCTTGATAATTCAAACATTGTCCCGTCACATTATGATATTGACCTTTTGATCTTGAAAGTTCGATAAAAACGCAAAGCAAAACCATTAATTAGCACTCCAATATTAAATCGTTCCATATCATAAATCAACGTCTTGTTGGCTAAAGAAAATTGCTATAGGTACATATTTTGTTAGTTTTTATTAATAACGAAATGAAAGTTTCCACATCATTTACGATTTTATATTCTCATTTTGGTTATTCTTACATATTATACATAATACAAAGACCTCTGCCGCGTCTGTCTGTCTATTTCCATATATATACTCAATCGTTATTTGCTCCAAAACTTTTGCTAGGATTGTCAGCCGGTTTTCACCAATAGATAGTATGATTTCTGAGAAATGTTTAGTTATGTTTTACCCGTTTTTACCCTCACTAGCGAGTGATTCATAAAAAAACACATAAAACCTATTTTACTGCAAAAAAACGCAGTTTCAAATCCACGTCTATATGTATTGCAAATAAGTAAATTTAATGCGGAACCTCGCAATATATATTCTATTTGGCCTGGCTTTTTTATTTATTTTTCAACATCAACAAGAGATGAAAACTTCGCCGGGGCCGCAAACTTCCAGCTAATCCGCACCGCCGCTAAATTTCCCATTTACTTTGTACACTTCTGGATTACTGGCCACCATATTTTTCAGATATTCTAGATTTTTCTTCTTTTGCGATTCGATTTTTAAAAACTGTTTGAGTTGAGTTTGGTTTTCGTTTATTTAATATGTTGAGAAATGGTGTGGAGGCCTAGATTCTGAAATATAATTTACTTGATTATCACTATAGTCTGTGTAATTTGATTGTACAATTTATTGATTTCAAAAGTCAATTCTGTAATCGATTCCTAGTCGATCTGTATTTCAACCGAACTGCCACTTTTACAAAAAAAAAAGATTGTTTACGACCTTTATTTCTGTCGTATTTTAATATTTAAAAAATCTAAATTTTATAATCGTGAGTCCAAACTGATGATCCATCGCTAAATATATGCCACGTCCCCCATTGACTTTTAATGTCAAATTGTTGCTGTTTTATCTGTGAAAGGAATAAAACTCCTAAAGATGGTCCCTAGATGGAATTACTGGAGTTTTATTGACAAACTGCGAGGCACAAAGTTTCTGACCGTCCTTTCTGTTATTGATACAGGGCGCTCTGGGAGACGGTCGCCTTATGCCGTAGTCCAAGAGATGTGGCCTCTGAAATCGGTCGAGTTAATGTATTAATTCTATAGCTCTTTATATTTTTATGTTATTAAATTATCCATATTAAACTTAAGATTGTTCAAACTAATACAGAAACTTGACTACCGCTTTTGACTCTTCGTGTATCGTAAGTAAATTGAATGTGTGTTTCTTTTTCTCTTAAGATTGAAACAAGTTTTCAACGGGTATCGTTAACTTCGAGGAAAATGCCTTTCATTTCAACACAAACATTACCTATACACAATTTACCTCCCAAGTTTATTCGTAGCCTCCTGAGACTGTAAGTCAAACTGTAACCAATACAGACTACATCCTAATAAATATACCGGAAAACTGTCTTTACTCACGGCGATACATCACATATAGTTTATGCGATATGCGGCCGTCATATTTCCGGCCTATTTCGCGGGGAAAGTAATATGTATGCGTAAAAACCGGCCAAGAGCGAGATTGACTTATATTTTGACGATTCTTTTAACTTTCTTATTTTATCTTTTTTAATTATATAGGTACGTCTATGTCTGACAACGAGCCGTAAACTATACTTATTCCAAATTTCATCAAAATCGGCCCAGAGGTTTAAACCGTGAAAGCGTGACAGACAGACTTTCGCATTTATAAATATTAGTATGATACAATTTATAAGGTCTTGAATATTTAAATGTAAAATTAAAATCAATATCGTTCTAGCCAAGACACACAAAAAAAAAAATGTACAACCTAAATTAATTGATTTAACAATATCGACGAAATCTAAAGCAGAGGTACTTTTAGCCGATAAATATTTTCTTCGGAACATTCGAGAAGGAATCCCTAAAAAGAAAGTTTGTTTTTATAAACCTTTGTTTTTCTGATGCCCCATCTTGCTTGCCGTCGCCGAACACGTGCCGATTTGATTTATAGCCCGCTGAATAAATAACTCCGGTACAAAACATCTACGGTACAGAAATTGAGCTCTAGACATATGTACATAAGTATCACGTTGTATCTCAACGTGTTCCCTTGGAACACGACATACATAGAACTGTATCCGGCGAGAATACCAATAGATTTTACAATGACTTCGTATAACTTGATTGACTTGACCCATTGAAGTCCTGCGCAAAAACACGCGAGGCGTGCGTATACCCGACATCCGTGGAGGGTAGCGTACACCTCGCGTGTTGGCCACACTTGATGTGCCGTTGATAAGCCCTGAGTATATAGATCGTTTTGACTCACCTACTCTCGTGTCGCTAAATAACCTAATGATGGGCGTACGTAATGATAGCTTCTGATGGAGTCATTGAAGTAGCTCAGTTCTGACTTTAAAACATTTATTAGCCAGTGGTTTCGTATTTGCCATCGACATGCAAAGAAGGCGGTAACCAGATGTCAGATACTATCCAAGTATCTGCTCCACTAACTACTTTAAATACTGTTAGAACTTACTTCTTACTAGTCATGTCTTCTATGCCACTTTATATCTGTACTATATTTAATTTATCTCCAAGGATACTACTCGCGTTCCTTCATAACTGTGGTTGTGAATAAAACCATAGCTGGTCGCACGAGATCGCACAGAACGGTGGAGTGTCGATAAAAAAATATATAAGCAACACTGTTTATAGACTTTTACGTCTTTTTATTAAAATATTGAAGTGTCAGTACATGCACCTCAAATAAGGCAATACGTGCTACTATACTTACTGTACTTTTGTCTATCATGTGGACGTGTTTTAGGGATGTTAATTTTTTGTATTCTATCTTCAGTTATTTCTATGTCCCATAGGGCTATGGGATTTTTCGTGTTTTCTTACGAAAACTTTTAGTGAAACATAAAAAATAAATTGCCTAAAACATATAATTTCATATTCACCTTATAACAACAGAGGGATGATTTACACAAAGCTATTGATGCCAAACCAAAAAGCAAACCGGGTGCCCCAAATATTTGCTTAATACTTACCGTGAAATTGGTAAAATTTTCTGATAATTTGGGAGTATTTGTCAGCATTGGTAATTGGATACTTTCTGGATGCTTTGGTGGTTATAGATCTGTATTTAGACTGGTCGTTCTCTCGTTAACAGCTCTCGCAGGTCCATCTCCACCGTGTCTCTCCAGCGATATCTGGGCCGACCCACCGGTCCTAGACCTACTGGTAGCCAACGTGGCCGAGCCAGCGAAGTTGTCGTGCCTTGGACTCGCCGTCTCCGACTTTGATGACATTTAGAACTGCTCTGAGACTGTAGGTTACCGTAGACGGAGCTGCGGCAACCGCTGGTATAAATTTGAAAATCTCTGTTCGAGAATATACTGTTGTTTCCTCTCAACAGGCTTCTTATCCCTTAGTCGCGTCGTACGAAATTATGGTAGGGTATAGAGTTGTGCTATTGTAAGGCGGGAACAACACGTACACATAGACAACTCTTAAATCAGAATTATTCTCCGACTCCACTCGAAACAAATGCGTGGGCTCACAGTTTCATACGCGCCATATATATCAATTGAACCAGTCGCCGGTCGTCGCCGTGTCGCCTCCTTCAAATACCACCAATTAGTCTTTTGTTTGCGCTCCCCAAATACATGGATTTATCTCTGTATTTACATTGGTTTAAAAAAGCACCGAGTTGGATTAGTAACCATCTTTTTTTTTTTGTTATTGTTAGTTGATTCTAGCTACATTTATGACTATTATTACCCAGTAATGAAAAAAAGTAAATTTCAAAAATTTGTAAGTTAAATACTCGATGATCCATGGTAGATTTTGGATTCCGATTTTTCCACTCCGTTTTTTATTCCGAAATGTGTATTCAAGCCGATATCATAAATATACATATATAATCGATAACATAAATATACATCATCAATACTCGATTTCTGTCTTCTATTCTACCCAAATTATATATTTGAACAATCGCGCGTTCGGATAGTGCATCGGATATTCAAACAAAAGAATCGACAGACTAGACGTATGCAAAGATATCGAGTTGATAAGGCTCGATGCATTGATTCCTATTGTCTTTCGATTTTACCATTTCTCGGTTCCTTGTGTAAGATAGCGGAACATATCATATATTTGTATTAGGACTGTGTAATATGACCGACAACAGACGTTTATTAATATGTTTAATATATCATGGAAACAAAGCCGTGCTTAAAATGACAATTATTTTAAAAAAAAATCTTTATAGGGTTACATTTCCAGTTTTCATGTTTTCAACAGGACAACCTTTCAGTCAAGTTAATTTTATTACACTGAATATGTTCCATGAAAAAACGAAAGAGCACTGGCTGAAAATACTCTGAATTTCCGAAAAAACAAATAAGCGAGACTACTTTGACAGTTTTATTTTTTATTTCGTTTCGTTAGCTGCCAGCGCCGAGTCGTCGATATCATTTCCATAGAGATTATACTCACCAATTTCATTGCACTCACGTACTTTAAGTATTCAGTACGTAACACTTGTTGTGCATTCTAAATAATATCGTAACATGGTATCTTAAGGTTTATTTCCGTTTGTGCAGCAAACTTCTTTGTTGCTCTCCTGAATATTGAGTACGTTCTCTAAGGAGTTAGCACTGACACAAAGTCGGCACTACATTGTTTTAGACTAAAGAGCATACGGAAATAGCTGAGATCAGGTGACTAAGTAACTTTCCACTTATCGAGCATTAAGGCTATATTTACTTGGACGTAAGGGTTATATTTCGTGGACGTTGTACGAGTAATAGTGTGAAATGCTAATGGGTTAGTTTGTTATGCAAATCTCGAGCATGTTTTAAAACTTTGTTTGTTTGATAAGTTTTGAAGTGGTGACCAAATTTTTGTGTACCAGTAAATTAAACTGTTAAATTTATTTTTTCAACAGATAAATTAATTTATATTATATTATATTTATTTGATTATCTTCTTCTATTTTAGGGTTTATGGATCGTATTTAGGGATCGTTGATAATTTTGACATTTAGTCACGATGTAAGGAGTAGAAAAGCAGTGAACGTATAGAAAGTTGCATCATTAGTGTTAATTCATTTTATATTTTTATTTATAGTCTTATTTGGGCCTATTAGACTTTTTTGATCATTAATGATGACAAAAGTCTAGAATATGAAAGTCGGATTAAAGTCATTAGGTTCACGTGCGGTTGACTGTACGGCAAATGGATTGAATAAAAACGATTTTATGTTGCCAACATTCAATTACCAACGGACAGAAGAATCGTCGGTTTTTGTCAATAAATTAACGTGGGCAAATAGCAACCGGTCCCATGAATCCG
The DNA here is from genome assembly GCF_027563975.2 of Plodia interpunctella. NCBI lineage: Eukaryota > Metazoa > Arthropoda > Insecta > Lepidoptera > Pyralidae > Plodia > Plodia interpunctella. Next base: position 2,730,688 of record NC_071303.1, read on the forward strand.
ACAGAGTTATTCTATAATTACATCATATTCTGTCATGTAACTGTCGCAGCCATTTGGTTAAATCAATGCATTCAATTGAACGCCTAGGCCGATAATTCATTGTACTAGCATGAATCAACGTTCAACTAGTTAGCTTATCGTAAGCTAGCCCCTTAAATACGGCTGAGGTAAAATCAGGTAATTTAAATTTAGTTCACACTTTTTCCACTGCGGCTCTAGTGGTCGCCAAAACAAATATGGCGTCATACAGCTCGCACAGCAAGCAATGTTATTGTTTTTTTTTTGTTTATTAAAGTAACAATTAGTTCATTTTTCAATTAATTATAGTAAATATTTGTAGTGTTGCACGTGTGGCATAATCTTTTAAAATGTCTTATTTATTTTCGCTAAGAAATAAAAGAAATTAATTAAAATGTGACTAGGTGGCACTAGAGTGCGAGAACACATTTGTTAATTGACGTTTTTGAAGAAAAGGCTGCGGTGAAGTTTGTTGCGCCGCTTCTTCTTCACCTGCGCTTTGGAGATCGGCAGTAGACTTAGTTTAAATATTAATTGGCGTCAATAAGTGATGTATATCATCTTAAATTGAATAAATAATTTTGAATTTGAAGAGTAATCGCCTTAATTGTAATTCTATCTGTCCAGAAATGGATATTTGTTTATACTTTACAGAATAACCCTCTGAGCCAGGCCCAGTATATTCATATTGGATTACCCAATTAATTCTGTGTAATCGGCTGGCCGACTAATTAATATCCCTCTTCGAATTAAATTTAATAGTTTACGGTGATTATCGCATGAGAATTCCATTGGCTATCAAATATGTACCGGCGATTCAGGAGTAAATTAGTTTTTACTTGTATTGTTTCTTGTTAACTTAAATATTGATAAAGAAGACTCCTAGACGTGTAGAAAATGTATAATCTCGAAACACATAGTTGCTTAAAATAATATAAAATATATAAATATATTAGGACAAATCACACAGATTGAGCTAGCCCCAAAGTAAGTTCGAGACTTGTGTTATGGGATACTAACTCAACGATACTATATTTTATAACATATACATAATATAGATAAACATCCAAGACCCGGGCCAATCAGAATTGTGTGAAATATTTTATAAATATAATTAGGTAGATGGGAATGTTTTCAATAATTTAAATTATGAAATCCTAGGTTGATAATGGTCGATAATAGTATAACCTAACATTAGGTCTTGTGTACCTCTTTTTCAGGTTGTATTTTGCGATTAATAAAAAATATATGATATAATATATACAAATATATATGTTTCCCTCATAGTGATGAAACAATCACCTTCTGAACGAAAAATCAAGGTTTTCAGTACAAGATAATACATTTAACCTAAATCTTAAAAACGGCAACTAAGCCAAAGTAGGTCCCTTACATTTGAGTATCTGGAGACTTCAATTACAACCATTAGTTTAATTACAGGGCGGAATCCCTTCTCGTTAAATCTACCTTCGGAGGGCCATCCCTAGAGATTGACCGGGAATTTCCGATTACTTGTCAACCTAAAATTTGTACTATCAGATATTTTGGCCCAATGCCTGTAAAATGATGTAAGAAAACGATCTCCATTGTTCCAAGTTCAAATTTAATTAGCAATATTTTTTTTAAATCCAAGTACAAGTCTGATCATTTCTGTTTTATATATTTTTTAATTGATTTCATCGAATTCTATTTCAACTCAAAACAACAAAAAATAATAAACTGTATTGAGTGCCAGTTATATTAAAAAAAAAATTAATGGCGCGTTGATGGCGTCACATCTATTGAATGAATTTGACAAGAAAATTTATGTAAAATATATACAGATAAATTTCAACTTTAATTACTATCTAATTCTACATTCGTCAAAAAGCTTACATGTTGAATGATAAATAGGACGACCCTTTTACAAAGGTATTTACAAGTCACACTAAATCCTGCTAATACGTTTAACTCAGTTGCCCTTTCAGTATAGAACGGTAGCTTTCATAGATTAAATAAATAAAGGATAGCTTTACATACATATCAGTAAACATACCGGACTACTGATTTATTATTCACTTTCTCTTTTCCTCGCGTTTTCCTTGCTTCATTCGCGACTGTGTAGCTGCAACGCCAAGTTTCAAAATAAAAAATAAGCATTAAAATTTTGAAGGTTCGGCTGCGATTTTACAAGCGACCTTCCTAACGTCAACCCTGGCAGACATCAACTGGTAAACTGTCTAGGCTTCTTCGCAAAGTACGCCATTTTGTCTTAACGCCCACGGTGCGCCGGTTAAATCCGATGTCATAGTTGACTGAGGCAATTCAACCTTAGTCGCCTCGTACAAAATCTACAAAACATAGTCAAGTTGTATATGCAAATGTGTATGTGTATCACATTCACATACTGCCCATGTTACTGTAACAATGCCAAAGCCCCTAATAGCCCATAAGTCGGGTATTTTACCTTGCATCCAACAGGTAAAAGGTTTTTTATAACTATGCACCTTAATGAAGATAAAGGGTTTGCTAATGGCGTGCAAAAGAAAAGGCTGAAAGGTAAAGCCTGGCTTCCAGTAACGGGTAAATTATTACAGTGAGGTACGTCATATTGTGTCCAAATCTTTTTTTGTGAAACATTATTATATATACAGTAATAGTCTTCACCAGACGGGGCAGATAGGGCCAAGAGTCGCGAGTCCATGTTCTGATGATCTTCTTAACTTGCCCGAACTGTCTCTTCTGCTCCAAAGAAGACTTTAATGAGGCCAATCTCAAAGCTTGACTACATTGCTGCTGATTGCTTCTTCTTGGCCCTTTTCTCACTCATACAGGGTCAGTACAGCATGAACTTCTTCCATTTAACTCCATCACTTGCCATTTCACTCAACACTCCTTTCTTATACATATTTTCTTTGACGCAATCCATCCTCTTCTTGGAGTTCTCTCTAACCCTGATAACTTTAACTTCATGTGGCTGTTTACTGATCTAAACTAATGTAATTAAATATATATAAAAAACAGAGGAATTGCTTACGGTTCTGAAATAGTTTATGTTGAAATTAGTTAACAAATAGATTACCTACGTCTTAATTTCTAAATTAGTTATTTTGTTAAGTTTTTAGCTAGCTTTTTAAAACAGAGGATAGCTCACGGATCATTTACCTACTTTTAATATATTTTTTAAAGTTTATTGTAAAGTTTTATCATTTTAGTTATTGAAATAAAGAATGTATTTATTTAATTATTATTAATTTATTCTTTAGTTCAACTCGAAAATAATAAGAATTGGCGCCTGAGATTCTGAAACTGGTGCGCTCAAGACAAACCCCCTAATGTGTATGCTTGTAGCATTAAATATAAAATAATTCTTGTTTATCACTACAACACAAGCATTTGCTAATTGGGCGTGCGATTGTGCTTAGCAATATTTATTACTTAATTATTCACCCACATGCAGCCAGGAACCGCCTGTTCTATATCTCTGTTCGTGTTTGTGGCTTTTTTAAATTTAAAGCAAAGTTAGTTTTTGATTCATAGTCGTATTCCTCACGGCTGAGGGTCGTGGTCATTACGTGGAATTAAACACACACAACAACTTTCTTGGCATTAGTAATGGTTTGCCATTGCCTTCTCCATTTCACACACAAGTTAATATTCAACCAATGTGTAGGTTTCCTCACGACGTTTTCCTTCACCGGAAGCAAGTGGTGGTCGATGCAAACTACTATACATGAATCAAATTGGTATACGAACTCATGTGGCGTGAGTAGAATTCGAACCTGGGACCTTTCGATTCACCACCACCGACCACCGCTTCACAGTTTCTGATAGGTTAAACGAATCACAACAACAAAATCACCATCCCTTTCTCAACATTGCAGAAAGTAAATAGCGCCCAGACATCACTCTGGTAAAACCATAAGAAATTATATAATTAAATCTGCCTCTTGAATCTATCTAATAAAAAAAACCTTATTAGCCTCGTACGATATCCACGGTAGAGTACGAAGTGGCCCTATGTCAGGGCAGGAGCACACGCCTGATTATGCAGTATCACGTCAAATGCCTTACGGACTTGTCAAAAACTGGAGTTGCCCAACTCGAAAGACAAATTAACAATTCGTCGGGCTTATTGGTTGAAAATAAAACTAAATGATATCTAACGAACCCTGGGCTCCGACGCTCAACGGTTAAGGAAGACACTGAATAAATGCTCAGACGAGAGAGAAGTAGCTGGCCTGTTCATCACTTTTTTTTTTCATATCAACTTCACGATCCGTTGCCGAATATTAATGATGTCTGTTACTAAGAGAATTTCGAAGAAAAAAAATGTAATTTTTTCTCACAATTCTTAGTGTTTACACCTTTTTGGAAACACTTTTTTTTTCAGATGGTCTTATTCTTAGAACATTCATACAGAAGCAGTAAATAGATTACATATAATTTTATTGAAGGTTACGTGGCTGTGATGCTGCGAAGTCCGAGATTACAGTAAAAAAATTGATTTTATATTTGTTAATACTTAGGTATATACTAGTCTTTCCTGAAATATTTTTTTTGTAAAAAGCAATCAACCTTTTTGTTATTATTTCAGGTCAAATATATAAATATTCTCAGGGTCTTTCCCAAGTTCCAGGCTCGTCTAACTAAAAAAATATAAATCTAATTTTTGTCCCAAATAATTTATTTTTTATGTTGTTTCAAAAAATATGTTATAATGGTTGAGTTTATACACGACTTTTTAATTTCTTAATAAAAATAATAAAAACTCGATTCTTTTAAACTTGTTTACGAACACTTCAAAAGTGGCCTAAAATTTTTTTCGACCAAAACCAAGGTGATGAGGTAAAATGTTTTTTGACGAAATGAATGAAAGAAAGTGGAAAAATAATTAGAAAACAAACGAATTTATAAAATCGCCTTATAGGTACAGATTATTCTTCATAGTCGTATTCCACATGGCTGAGGTTCGTGGTTATTACGTGGAATGAAACACACACAACAACTTTCTTGACATTATTAATCGAGTGGTTTGCCATTGCCTTCTCCATTTCATACAAGTTAATAATAAGCAACCAGTGTGCAGGTTTCCTCACGATGTTTTCCTTCACCGGAAGCAAGTGGTGGACGATGAAAACTACTATACATGAATCAGATTGGTATACAGACTCATGTGGCACGAGTAGGATTCGAACCTGGGACCTTTCGATCCACAGGCGGGGGTCTTAACCATTACACCACCACTGCTTCATTGCTGCCATTACACAGATTACATTACTGCCATTTTGAAGAAAAATCTGGAATGTTTAATGATTCTGGGAAAAACCCCATGTAATCCTAAGGCGTCTCTGTAAGGATTTACTCAACAATAAACTTTCCGTGCGTCCATATTGAATGATCGTTCGCGTAATATATTCGATTTGAACACGCGAATTGAATGTTTACGTTTAATTTGCATATGCAAACGTTCATGGCATAGTTGGAATGATAACGGCAAACTTATCATGTTACAAGACAGTAATGGATCGCGCATCGAAGTTTACTCTCGCATGTTAAACTGTTCACCAGATTAGATAAGTAAAACTTTAATGGGGCTTGCAATTTGGACAATGTTTTGTAATTTTGCACGCATTTTATTCAGAAATTTAAAATTTATAGACACCTTTCACGAAAAATTTAAATTATATGGTAACCTCAACAAATATTATACATGCGAAAGTAAGTTTATTTGTTACCTCTTCACGCTTTATCTACTTAACTAATCTTCTTGATATTTTGGATACATGTAGTTTGAAGTACGGAGAAGAACATAGGGTACCTTACATTCCGGAAAAATACCTAACTGTTTGCCGAGGGCAAAAGCTTCTTAATAAGATATGTAAGCTAAGTCTTCTGCCGCGTTTGTCTGTCTGTTCGCGATAGGTCCGGTGTATAAGTATAAATGTTTTTAGACCTAGAAAGCTGATGTTTGGTGTGTAGGTTCCTAGGACCTACGAAGTTGTGGCCAACAGCTAGTGAGCTATAAACTTCAAGATTGTCAAAACGACTACTGCTGAGAAGAAATGCCGAAAGTAACTAAATATAAATAAATAAATAAATATATTAGGACAAATCACACAGATTGAGCTAGCCCCAAAGTAAGTTCGAGACTTGTGTTATGGGATACTAGCTCAACGATACTATATTTTATAACAAATACATATATAGATAAACATCCAAGACCCGGGCCAATCAGAAAAAGATCATTTTCCATCATGACCCGACCGGGGATCGAACACGGGACCTCTCGGTTCAGTGGCAAGAACCTTACCACTGCACCACCGAACTCATATAAACATTGTTTCTAGCAGTATAACAAAATACATAAAGTACATAAAGGTTGTAAAATATTTTATACAATACATCAAAAACATAATATAGATATAAAACACGTCTTCTGTGTCATTCAACTCTTTTTTTCTGGTCGATTTATAAAAGTGCAATGAAGTTTAAAGTAAAGAGTAGTAAGACAGTTGCAGCAATATTACAAAAGTTATGAAATATGCGGGCACTTTCCAAGCCGCAGTGAAGTCTTTAACATTTTATAAAATAATAGGCTTTTTTCTTCTCTCAGAACTCCTTAACCGACTTCTTGTTATCTCTATCAAAACAATAAATAGTATTCTTCTTTCCTATCCTATTTTTTTCTCTTATTTTATTTGCACTGTTATTAATATCTCTTTTTTATCCGAGCGCTTTTTGGTTCTTCTTCATCCGTTACACTTAACGTCAGAGCCCAGTGTCCGCTTTCCTACTTTTTCACTTATACCACGCACCGTCCCTGACATCCTTAGTTGTCAGGTTATTGCACTTTTATTCATAGCATTAAAGTCACAACTGCGCAACGCAAACAAACTACGCGGATCTAAACAACACACGTGCTCGGAGCATCACTCATGTGCGCAGCCATTTATAGTCCGGCTTTTGTCATTTGTTTCGTTCGACGTGAAAAAATCTGCCAGCTGTCAATCTGACGTAATGACGTGTGCCAGAGAAATTGTGATTGACGGGTTGCCATCATTGGAATAGTAATTGATCTGAGGAAATACTCGTGTGGCCTTAGGGTGAGTTTCACCAACTTTGACGTTGACTTTACTCTGCGCGCCTTCGTCTTCGTTTCAACAAAATGGCGTACTTACTTTGCGTCTTTATGTTAAAGTCAACGTCGAAGTTGGCTGGTGCAGACATAAACATTTTCAAAATAACATGTCAGAAAAGTTTTGATATATAAGTTTGAGTACATTCTTGAAAGAAAATTAAAGAATATATTGAAGAATGTATTCAAGAATATCATCAGTCATTTTGGTATTCCTTACATGTATATTATCCATAGATATAGATAGTAGTTAAAACTGTAAATGAGAGACAGTTAAATATCTCGAATAGCAATAAAATAATTGATAATATCGGATTGTAGTATATTTCCTTTTCAAATTGCTACATTTAAAAGAAAAAATACCGCAAAATCCGTTGAGGACATGAATAAAGAAAATTTTGCTATTTCCAAATCCCTGCCTGGCCATATTTATTATTTAGTTGCGGGTCCATTCACACCACGCCGGCCCATTCGGGTGCATTCTTAAAATGTTTATTTTTGGCTTGGTCCGAGTACTGAAGGGAAAGCACCTACATAAATCACAATTATGGTTAAGAAATAAATGTTTATTTCTTTCATCTGAAATTGTGTACGATTCTAAAATATTTAAGGTGATTTGACTGTGAATTTCTTTTATTTTAGTTTATTCACAATTTGCTCTTGAATTCACACGAATACATATTTTTATTACTCGAAACCATTCGATCCACCAACATTCTCATTTTGCAGTGTTAGCAGACGTTAGTGGCGGGTGTCTATCTAAAAAAATTGTTCTGCAGCTAAATTTTTTTCTAAGCCTGTAGAAAGGGCAACGCGCACGGTTATCTGTTTCTAAGGGTGAGATGCACCGTCAAATTTTACGTTGATTTTAAGCGGCGTGCCGCTGACCTTTAGACGAAATGGCGTACTTTGCGTATTTAACGTCAAAATTTACGGTGCAACAACCCTAATTACTATTGATAACTTTGTCACTTTCTGATATAAATCGATCATACATAAGTATATTTGAGATTTTGGCTAAGATTATTAAGGTCGCAAACAAAAATACAATAAGTTTGCTAAAAATATACCCACAATATCTTTGAAATGATATCTGTATAGAATCCACATTGGTTTCATTCAATTAAAATCTTCCGCCGAGTTTCGGAATGCTGTAGATTATTTTTGCTTTCATACGTCGTTGTGTAGGCACTTTCCTGAATTAAAGGTAAACTAATCTTGAAATGGGAGTGTGAATAGGGCTTTTGAAGTGGCCATTATAAATAACAGAGAGGCGTAAAGCCATAAAGAAAGCGGAAGCGCTGCAGATCCAATGGAGCGAACAGAAAGGGCCGAAGGTTTGAATCCTACTCATGTCAAATGAGTTTGTATATCAATCCGACTCGTAGATTTCATCGACTACCACTTGCTATTACGATAGTATAACCTGCACACTAGTTGATGATTTATCACTCACTGTGTGAAACCGAGAAGGCAATGGCAAACCATTAAAGAAAGTATAATCCTCAGCTATGAGGAATACGACTACAAGTAGAAGAAGGTATAAAAGTCAGCAAAGAATTTGATTTTTAAATTGTATCAAATAATTTTTCATTACAAACCCACGCGATCTGAAGTTTACAAGATGTTAGGTTGCGGCCCGCGTAGCGTTCCTATAATACAATTTTAACATCATGTTTATTACAAAATTTTCAAAGACAACCTCGCAAACCTTGAAAATTCGCGCCAAAGCGCAATAAGCAATGATTATGTCAACAAAAACGGGCTTGTAATCAAAGGAATTTATTCTATTTCGCCACAGAGCGGAGCGGCAAATTTTAAGCGCAACCATAAATATACCAGACTTTCGGAATCTGTGGAGTTCACTCTTGACTGATGTGATGCGACCACCCTCATTATTCTTTCATGGATTTTTGTCAGAAATTCTTTTTTTTTTATTCGTGCTCGACTCATTGCCCGGATTGCTTTTTAAGTCGGTTAAATCTTCGGTTAAATTAGTTTTAACGTGTCCGCTTTTGTGGCAGATGGAGACGAATTCTGTGGAATCGTGCCAACGACCGTAGTTTGCTCGTTACATGTAACTTTATATTATTTTTCATTATCTGTCCGATTTCAATTTATTCGATATTTAAATTAAATAATGAATTTATAAAATAGATTATATTAGACGATCTGTTATTAGATTATTATATTACTTATTCGTAGCGGACTCTGGGCGCCACGCTTCCTGGGCATCTAACACTCAGAAAAGAGATTTATCTACATGTTCGTAATACAAGTTTATTTGTTAGACCATAATTGCAGTGCGTGTCTGAAAAAGTGAACCCAAATAGAAAATAGAATAGCCTAATAGAATAGCTTACGCATTGGCGCATTTTAATGCGGTTTATGAGACTTTTGACATGAATTATAAAAGGCACAAATGTGAAAATAATACAAATTCTTAGTAATATTATTTTTTATATTTGATGTACTTGCATTTTTACACCATTAGTAAGTAGAAATTCTACTGCTTGTTTGTGAAACAATTTCTTGTGGATTTTTTTACTCAATGCCATTTATACGATATGTATACAAAATAAATGCCTTCAAGCTCATAGTTTAAAAGTGGTAAACTATATCACCTTTTAACGTCAAATATTTTTATTTGATAACTATCGCCGTAGCCTTTTATAAGGTCACCAGGCGACTGACTCAGCAAGCAACGGCGACCCGACGTCTGTGCTGTGGAATCTTCTAACGCCAATTATTATGAGAAGAAGATTATTATCAGTAATCAGTCGGCCAGTGACATTATTTATTTATCAATTTATGTTATATATTCACAAAAAACTTAAAATATTAATTACATTATAAAAATTTGTACAAGGGTGCTACTTATTTTAAATTAAATATCTTCCAGTGGACCCGTGTGAGATGTGGTACATGAAGGCAGACTGGCGTGTGCATAAAATCCAAAAAAAAAAGAAAAAAAGAAAACGAAAATTTAAATTCAAAAATAAAATACACATACCATTGTAATAAGGTCCGAAACGTCTGGGGAATAAAAAAGGTATGTGCGCGTTTAATACCTGTTGTTTAGTATATAATTCCTTCTGTGTCCTCCATATTTTGTGACGTCAGTCGTATCCCGTGTTATGACATTTTCCGGTTGCTCAGTGGGCGGGAAACATCATGTTATATTTCTGTGCAAGCTATCAGTCTCACGGTACATCTGCCATGGATTTTTAACGTGTGTAATTTGTGTACAGTCGACCAACAAGTCAACTTACCTTGCATGGCTAATGCCTCGGTAATAACGACTAATTTTCAGTGATAGTAGACTGATGTGCGTTTGTACGTTTATTTCATTGAAGTTTTGACACTATTTTTTTTTACTCTTTGTGCTGGTAAGTACCAGAGGGAAGTCCCTCTCGTCTAAATCCTCATAAAAGTACCGAATTTTATTTTTCCAGTTTTTTTTCTTCCAAGTGATTTTGTGGATCCCGTTTGATGCACTTGTTTTGACCCAGTCTTTTAAAAAGTATCCGTTTGACCGGCTTCTTTTTTCATGTCGCCCGTTTGACCCGATTTCATACCGTGTACAGTCAATGCCGAAAGTAATGTGGCACAAAGATCCATTTGACACATCAATTTAAAATCTTTCATTTTTTCAACCGATTTCGAGAAAAAGGAGGAGGTTGTACGTTCGAGTGTATATTTGTTCGTAATAGTAATCTCCATATGAATTACCTAATCCTACTAATATTATAAATGCGAAAGTTTGTGAGAATGTGTGTATTTTTGTTACTCTATCAAGCAAAATCTACTGGACCGATTGTAAACAAATTTGACACATGGGTAGAGTAACACATAGAGCGAAGCCCCGGGGCGCAGTTAGTAGGAATATATGAAAATAGTGATAGCAGATTTGATTTGTAACAAGGAAAAATATTTAGATTCCATTTTGACCATTACTCGAGAAAATGATACGTTGTATTCACATTCAAACAAATACACACATAAAATTCAATATTTTGTAATTAAACCCGTAAATTGAAACTTGGTTAATTTCTTCCAAAGGCGTCGGGGCGCGGGGCCCCAATGTAGGGTTACCATAATAATGAAGAAGTCCGGAGATTTATTTATCCATTATTATAAAAAGATTGTCCGACCGACGTCGACCCCTATCGTGTCTGTCTGCATGAACACGATAAACTCAAACACGGATGGATATTTCTACGGTTTACACCAATATATAGTGTAATTATCCTCGGAGCGAGAGTCAATTTGCATTTGACCGATTTTATAAATTGAGATTCTCTGGTTTATTGTGAGATTTTTTATTGTAATGGGAAATATGTGCAAATATTACCAAAACTGTGAAGATTGTAGAGATTATTACAAGTTAATGTATCTAAATAATTATTCGAAAATCTGTGATTTTCAAATTCTGACCGCAATCCAGAGAATAATCCAAACTCCGGAAATTCTGGAAAAATCCTAAATTGTGGTAACCCTACACGAATGGAGCGAACTCCAAATCCGCGACAGGGCCGCACTCAGAGTTTAATTAAATCAAATAGTTGCACCACCCTTTGTTTATCGCATTAGCTGGGAATTTTCACGAATTCTAATTCCTACCCCAAACGTATCAATTTTGGGTAAGGCTCCGAAAATTGATACTCTTAGCTAAATAAGGGTCGTTATTTCCGTATTTCGATTGAAATTTCTCTTGTGAAGATTTAACGCGATTTTCCCTTCTTCATAGTCGCATTCCTCAGGGCTGCGGGTCGTGGTCATTACGTTGATTGAAACACACACAACAAGTTTCTTGTCGCTAATTAATGGAGTGGTTTGCCATTGCCTTCTCCATTTCACACACAAGGTAAAAAAAAAAACTACTTTCAATATTCATTTCGCTATAACTTTTGAACGACTGAATCGATTTATGAAACATAGCTAAGAACACCCGAGATAAAATTATCTATGACACAAAAAAACTAAACGAAAATCGGTTCATCCGTTTGGGAGCTACGATGCCACAGACAGATATACAAACAGACAAGTTAAACTTATAACACGCCTTTTTATTAGCTAAAATTAGTATAAATTTATTTCCAAAAACATTTTTTGTATATCGACAATAATCCTATACTGACATTCTTATAAACACCCATACGTTCTTCCCGCCATTATAGGTTAGTTTGCGTATTTATCCAAGTTTTTTCTTTATTCTCTCTATAAAAGACCCTCGGCCAAGTTGCCCGGGAACTTTTAATGTGCATAAAAGCTTCCCTCGCTCCTTTTTGCTACTTTTGTCAGGGGTTCAGGGAAATGTTTTTTTTTTAATTTATCGATACTTTTATCGGATGTATTCGATGTTTCATGAAATGTTCACGAATTGTTTTGTACACACAGACTACGTTATTCATCCATACTTCTATGCTAATGTTATAAAGATAAAAGATTTGTATTTTTGTTTTTTGTTTGTAATGAATAATCTCAAAAACTGCTGGGCTGATTTAAATGAAATTTGGTACAGAGATGAACGAAACCTTCATGAGTAACATAAACATACCTAGATACTAGAGTGATTGAAAATTGTTCAGATTTTATCAATTCAGCGTCTGTGGAAATCTTAAATGGACCATTACGCATAATACCTACTTATTACATTTTATGGTCTAGTATAGTTTAAGAAAAATAGCGTTTACAGTTCATTCAATCATATTCTATAGATATAATAAAACTGTTAGTGAGCTATTATAAAAGCAAAGGTATAACCTCTTCATGCTTTATCTACTCAACCAATCGTCTAGAAATTTCGTATACATATAATAAAGAATACAGAGAAGGACACAGACTACTGTACTTTATATCGCGGAAAAAAAAACACGCGGGCGAAGCCGCAGGCAAAAGCTAGTCTCAAATAAAATTAAAACGATTCGTAGATTTAATCAAGCGTAGGAGAAATCCTTAAATTTAAGTATATTGTATTGGGCTTTTACTTTCGTTTTAATTTGGCTAATAACCGCCATGAAAAGCTCACAAAGCTTGGTCCGTGCTGAATGGCAACTTTTCAATCAAGCGTTTATTCATTACCGGCGACAGCTCATTACCATTTATTAGTCTAGATGCATGACACACGGATCAATAGTTCGTCAAGTAAAATATTTTTTATTTACTTATTTTATTTAACTAAACGGACTAAATGTAAAAATATTTATCTATCAGTCAAACTCGTTTTAATGTACGAAAATGAAATGCATATTTAAATTAATAAATAAATAACTTTTATTTGAGGTAATAAATACATATATTTGCTTTTGCCTAGCAGTGGGACATGTTATAGCTATAAAAACATATATTAGTGATTCATTTTAAAAGAAGCGTAATCCAAATGATAAATGTATAAGCCGCCATATCAATGTTAAATTTCTAGCCATTTTACATTACATTCTCTTCATTACTCGGCGATAAAATTGCACATTCACATTCATGTATATTTTACAAATATATAATAATAAAACTATATTCGTGCTCTTCGATCTTCCAAGCAGTGTGTCCCGTAAAACGACAGTTTTCTCGCCGACAACCGGTTGTCAACATTTGCTTGTCAAGTTCGCAAGTAACAAGCAACTTTTTCCCGACTTGGCAGCCTCTAATTAATTTCTCCCGTTTAATCTTGAACTTCTAATCGCGGAGTTTGATTGTCGGCACCGCAACACTGACAATAGAACAGACAAATTCTTATAAAATGGTTACCGTTGTTAAGTTTTATTTGGGAGTCTATTATGTTAACGTTAAATCGTTATCGTGTCTCGATAGAGTTTCGGTAGTAGATTTATTTTATTTACAAAGTTCTTGTTTGTTATTTTGTGTAGATGTGAATGGAAAACCATTGAGACTATCATTAATTATTCGGTCGACTGCAAATGCGCAGTCATATTTTTGAATCTTATTCCCTAGGATCGTGGTTCAAAAGTATGAATGGACTTTTGCAACCGACTGTACACTAAAACAATACGTGGGTTAAATTTATAAATGGAGTAAAGTAAATTGTGATTATTATTAATAAATAATTAGCAGTTGATCAAAAAATTGTTGATCAAAAAAAATTGTCTTTCAAATTAATAAAAATCCCTTTACGATTTAACAAATACAAAGCGATGGATTTTTTTTTTCATATATATTATGGCACAAATAGTCATAGATACAAATAGTATTACAAAAACAGTGAACCATATAATAGACCAAACAGTGCCGATTATGTATAAAGTATATATATATATATAGTGCTTGCAGCTTCGTAACCTGAATAAAATATTTCAAAAGCCATGTCGGATAATGGACGTGTTATAATATGATTATTTATGAAAACTCAATATTCTGCATACGACGCGGACTTTCGTCAATATTGTGACAATCTGTAACAGCGATGTTTTTCGTCACATTTGAAAATCGAACCTGAAAAAGGGAACAGTTTTCAAGCATTTTATTGTCTACTAGATTTGTCCGTGTCTTCGTCCGCGTTTAATTCGTGCGTCCGCTCATAAGTCTCGGGTTCTAAGTAATATGTCGCGAGGAAACCTATATAAGACCGCATCAAATTCCTTCCAGCAGTTTTTACCTTTCGCGCGAATAAACACAGCCCATTTACAGTTTTATAATATGTATATAATATAGATTTCAATGTTAGCTTTAATTAAAAATATGTATGTAATATATCTTAGTATTGACGACCTCGGTGGCGCAGTGGTAAAGTTCTTGTCTCTGAACCCAGAGATCCTGGGTTCGATCCCCGGTCGGGTCATTATGGAAAATGATCTTTTGGGTCTTGGATGTTTATCTATGTATGTATTTGTTATAAAATATACTATCGTTGAGTTAGCATCCCATAACACAAGTCTCGACCTTACTTTGGGGCTAGCTCAATCTTGTGTCCTAATATATTTATTTAGTATATACATATTTTTTAAGCTATGGTCTCTTACTTCGACTCTCCTTAATTTCCCCTTAAAATTTCTCTTATAAATTCACTTCGTATAATTTCAACCAGCATTTATCTTTAAGAAAGACACATCAAATTAAATGCGAGCTCATTGCGATGTCTTTATTAACAGTTAAAAACATTTAATAGAGCCGCAGTTAGGGGTTCCGTGGGCCGTTTGGGGATCCGTAACGGTCGTGTTGGTGATAAACCAATTATAATTAGGCCATAAAACAAACGGGATTCTAAAGGAACAAGAGTTCATTTCACGGCTTAAAGAGTAGGAAAGTTATTATAGATTAAATAGATTTTAACTTTTAGAACGATATTAGAACATTTTAAGTTTATTTTTAAGAATGAATGTGCGATTCAAAGTAATAATATATTTACATTTAAATTCTAATTAAAATAATTTGTTCTGAAATTACCTTCCTTAATTGAAAGTTAAGGAACGTAATTTCTGAATACTGAAACTGATTTATGAAACTTAAGCTTCACAGCATTTTTTCACGTAAAATTTTATATTATATACATAGTAATTTCTCAAAAAAACTACAAACTATTAGTTGATATTTCGGAACTTTCGCATTTATAATTTAGTAGGAAGGAAGGACAGTAAATTATTATTGCTGGCAATATTTTTAAAAGCAAATCAGTTTTCTAAATACCACTTTAGAATACATCCAGTTTATTAAAAAAAAAAAAAGAAACAAACCAATTTTATCGCATCGTCGATTTCCATTTTCAACGTTGTTCGCGTACGCGTACACTGGCAGACAAATGTATTGAATAAAGTTCTAGCCGTGTGTATTTTATTTTTGGCGAGCAGTGTACTTGCAAGTTACGAATTTACGAGTAATTGGGAGTTGGAGTTCGGATGCAAATAGGACGACGAAGTTGCGTTATTTGTATTGATTTATGTGGGGAACATTGGTTGTGCTTCGCTCTTTTGTTTTGAGTCGGTTGGTTTTAAGAAATTAAGCGTGGCTGAAATTTTACCATTTTTATTTGATTGACGACCGCTGTCAACATGGAAAATGAAACTATTCTAAGTAATATTATAAATGCGAACATAAGTTTGTTTTGTTATTTAAATGTTTGTAATCTCTTTTATCTACTCAACTAATCTTAAAATTCCCTACATGTAGTTAAGAGTTTGGAGAAGCACAGGGTACCATTCCCACTCCCATCCCGGAAAAAAGGACTATTCCCGTATAGGATTACTTCTTCACAAAGATTCACAACAAGAAATAGAAATACTTTCAATATTATTATCCGACACATTTAAAACGCCCACTTGAACACCCATAAGAGATATCATTTTAAACCTCCTGAAAGTGACTTGCCAAATCGGATATTTATTTACCAGCTGCAAATATTTCCTTTTGAGACCGTCTGAATACAAGAAACATACGAGAGCGTCTAAAGAAACTCGTTCAAGTGAACATTCTACGTACTTCATTACTCGTGGCAGCCCTTTTCCGTGTTTATATCATATTTATATGGAGTTCTACGAGTACATAATAAGAGTGAGTTGCACCAGTCAACTTTGACGTCGACTTTAATGCGCGCGCCGCTGACGTTTAGACAAAATGGCGTACTTTGCGTTTTTCTGCGCTTAACCTGCGCAAAGTTAAACGTCAAAGTTACCAGGTAAAATGCACCTTTATAAAGCATGTAATTTTTGTTTCCAACTCCATGTACTACGCTTTAAAGTCGATCAAAGGAAAGGACGACAAACTGGAGATTTTTCTCAGACTTCCGAGCGCCGTACAGCAAAATGAAGCCTTCGAATTTCGTAATTCTTGGTTTTGTCTACCCCGAAAGTGAAAAATACTTGGTACTTGCATATCTATAATATACTTACAGTTTCACGTCTCCAACTTTTACAGGGTAGACAAAGCCAAGTAACCAATATAAATATTAATGACTTACAGTCACAAAAATTGGAGTCGTAAAGTGTTTTAATTACACTCTGATGTGTATAAAAATACTAAATTATTTATATTACATTATAATCATTCATTTATATATTATTACATTATAATTTATTCACAGACAACTACCCTATTTTGTACGTGAACTTGTCCGACTAATCACTATATTTGGCCAATGTATGGCACAAAACGGCCAATGGTTCAAACACTGCATGGCCAATATTTGCCATCTAGTTAAAAGCATCTCCTCACCAAAACTAAACAAAGCTGCGATGCCGGTTATAATAAAGTTCTACAATCTACTATTGTCCTATTCGCCATTATTGTATCGTCTAGTTGTTTGGGAATAATATTAGCGTTTACTTTGGAGAACAGAGTGAACGTTTTGTTTAATCCATACTGATATTATAAAGAGAAAAGATTTGTATTTTTGTTTTTTTGTTTGTGGTACACTTAGGTAAAGTGAAACAAAAGATGTTATGTCTAAAAACTTATTTTTCACAAACATTTATATTTCGCACGTAACTTTAGGGTCCTTTCACATGTAACTTTAGGGTGACTTGCACCAATCAACTTTAACGTTGAATTAAGCCTCCGCCGACGTTTGGACAAAAGGGCGTACATTTTTGTGCGTAGGTTAAAGTTAACGTCAAAGTGTTTGGAGCAACTAATCCATAGTCTATGAAACAGTATTTTTTCTGAATGGCCGACGGTCTTATATCCGAGTCGCCAGTTTGATATACTGTAGTGTTTTCTCTCGGCCAAATGAAATCCATAAGATTTCATTGCAATGTTTAATATTAGAGTCCAAGTGATTTGGCATGTTGTTTCATTAAGGCACCGTTTATTTGTGGTGTTTGGTTCCGCCCTAGAATAGGACCACTGTGCATCCTACCATGGATATCGTATAAGGTGAGAGAAACAGGGAGACCTCAGTTTAATGGACAGGTTTTAAATATACTTAAATCTTTTTTTAAGTATACATATTTATTGTTCAGTATACTTATTTTATTGATTAAATTTGATTAATATCCTAATATTTTCGGTTCCTAAACTGAAATTAAAATTTCAGTATTGTATAGAAGGTTATTAAAGTTTATTAAAACGATTTTAATTTATGTATTAGCTGCACCGTACTATCCTATATACCGTAGTTTTTTATACCGGCTGTGTGCCAAATTTGATTGAAATAAATATGAAATAATTTTTGTGATATACAGTAATAAAAATACATAATCCTTACGTCACAACAAACTCACAAACGCTTATATATATATATATATATATATATAAGCGTTTGTAATTATATATATATATATATATATATATATATATATATATATATATATATATATATATATATATATATATATATATATAGGACATGGAGTCGTTTTATTTTTGGACCTTTTAAAATATAAACCTTGATTTTCTTTTAATATTATAATTTCAGTCAGGATTGTTGTTGAGAAATCTAGACTAAGCAGTTCGTATCTGACGCTGATGTCTGTATTCTGAACAGAATACCTGAATATTCTGAAAAGTGAAACACTTTTCAATATACAAAGGTTTGCAATTTTGAAATCTTTTGTAATAAATAGCAAAACGAGTCTTTCAATAGAGATTATTTATTCACTTTAAAATAATATTATTACAATTGATATTATACACGTTTTTTTGTTGTTTTGTAATGTTTGTAGCTTAAAATACAGAATGTAACGTTGGACATATGGAAATGAAAATTAATTGTGTAGTCTTTATATCTATGTAACAGAAGGTCCACATTAGAATTCATTGTCCGTAAGTGTTCAATCGTTATGACGTGTGCAAAATGCTTGAAATGTCAAAACAGTGTGATTTATATTATCGCGTAATTTAATATCACTGACTGTTCACGCATACAATCAAATACAATGACACCCCTTTACGTGGCTACATTTTTTTTTAAAAAGAACAGAAATGAAAAATGGTTGACGCTTTCGCGCCAACTTTATAATATAGGTAGTTATTATTATTTTCGCCGGAATCAATGAGATTGTCATCGATGATGATAGTTTTTAATTGAAAAAACATCGTGTAAATTTTTTGAAAGGTTTTTGTTATAAAAAGGATGAAAATCACGTTATTCTTTCCCTTTTGAGGTTTAATTCGTGTCACATTTTGACAATTGGGACCCTAAAATAAAACTGCCATTAATAACTTAGAAGAGGCCCATAGACTGTAATGAGTGCGTCCCTGCTCGTTCAGAAATTGAAACCGTTTCAATAAACCATTTGTATTCAAAAGGCCGGTCGGCCGGCCGCATTTTAATTTACTTACTCGAATTAAAAGTGCGCGTGATTCGAATCCGATTTTTTTTACGGCGATACTTTATTTTTATCGTTGATTGAAGACGGCATTGTCGTTTGGCACTCGGTTCGATTGGTTGTTCGGTTTTTAATTTTTCCCGCCAATGCTTAGATCATGATAAACTCAAATAAGTAATATAATATTGAAGAGAAAAAAAAAATAGTTTTTTAGTTTGTAACGATTGATGAAGTTTGACACACAGATAGACGAAATAATATACTTATAAATACGGTAGAAGATAAATAACTTTTTGAACATGATTGTATATTTATTTTATGAACTTGATATATATACTCTAAAATTTCCTTCCATGGAGCAATTGTTATGGAATATCTGCAAGTTTTATTTTGATTTCTGAAAAATTTAATGTTTCTAGGAAACTGTGACAACTAAGTGTGTAGATGGGTCAAAATATTTTTTTTTAATATTATTTTTGTATTACCGAATACGTGAAATGATTTTTTTTATACTTAACATACTACTGAGCCGGCCAAACTACTAATTCTCCAGTTTTCACTGAATTATGCGTTTCAAAAACAGCAAACCAGAGCATACTAAGCGTCGGCCACTGCTTGCGTTCAATTACTATGCAGAGTCCAGCGTGCTAATGAAATCACCACAACAAAGAGGCGCTAGATTGCCAAGCTAATATAAACATCGAGTCATAACGGTCGTCCTAGGTAAGCGGTCGCATGCTGCACGACGCAATGCGACGCTGTGATATATATGCAATAAATTAATCAATACATTTGTTAATGAAGCATCACATTGCATTGTTATTTTGGCGTTATAACGCCGAGTCTACTACCATGGCGAACATGAAACGTCCTATTTATTCAATCTGAAAATGCTCCTTTTCGAGTTCCATATTTAAATAAGTTTTTCAGGTGAATTGTCTGCTGCCAGTGTTTTTAATTAATTTCCCTGTTGGACGCCATGGTGAATTTTAAACGTGGTTTCTGATAAACGGGTTCAGTTTTTGAGTTCTAGATTTAAATTTTATATTTCGTTTCGTTGTCTGGTGCCCGTGTTTTCGTTTAGTTTTTTAAATTGTTTTTTTTTTGCTTTTTCCGTGGTATGTATTTCCAAGCTTATTTAATTGTCTGTTAGATGATATATATAATATACTATACCATAGTATACCATGAACAAACATAACCTCAAAATTATCCGATCGCTAATTCCCGCCATCCACATCCAAGATCAAGATGATGAAGGATGATTTATGGTCGCACATTTCACATTTTTCCCGCCATAATTAGATTGCTCGGCAAACAGGCATCAGGTGGCTCCAAGTAATGAACTAAAGAGATGAGTGTGGAACACTTTGTATGGCGGTAACGACGCAACTCGATCTTATACGGTTATAACTCACGTTCTTAACCGGTTTGTAAAAATGTGAAGTGTTGGTTTCTTACTAATTTATAATACATACATACCTTTCTTTTTGTAGTATTTATCCTTCTTTACTCCTCTGTAACTAATTCTTTTCCTGTCGATTGACTTAAAGAGATCCTTCCATGGGATAAGTCCGCCGTTGCTATCAACATTTATGTAATTTTCTTGGTTCTTTGTGATTTTGTATGCAATAAAGTTATATCAAATAAATATTATATATCTGTAAAACTTAAGCAGCATATGTTTTGAATCAAATCAGGAAATCGCAAACCAAAATTCCAACGATTCCAACCCTATTGTTCAATTAAAATTCGCCATAGACAACAAAAGTTGTTTTAAGTAAAATTTGAAACATATTTTTGTATATGGCAACTATTAAAACATTCTCTTCCTCCTCTGTGCAAACCCCGGTGCTTGTTAACTACAAAATTTAATGTTTTTCAATAAACACCTATTTATCTTGTAACCCTCCCTAGTCATCTTGTAAATCACAAATGGAAAGCGTAACTCGAGTTCCTGCGCGACGATTTATGCAGCTGAGGCAGCAACCGGTAATGTTCATATATTAGAGGGATATGTATAATATTCATTCATTCATTAAAATTACACTATTAATTGGCTTTAACTAGTCCCAAATAACCAGTATTATCTCTATTTGAGCTGGTAAAGCTATTTCAACCATAACTATTGAAAGATGAAAATAGGTACAAATGTCCACAAAAAGTCCACCTTTCAGTCGAGTCTTAAATAAAATAAATGGGTTACTGTACTTACAAAGGGTCGGGAAATACCCCCAGGCTAATAGAATATGGCTTTGTAAATATTTAAATACGGTTGGCTCGTGAAATTTTTATGTTAGTAAACCACTCCTTTTCTTTTGGTTGGCTAAATTGTGACAACGAATCAACGTGCACAGGTACAGAGTAACAGGGATACTCGGTAAAGTGATCCAAATTTAAAAAAATCGATGGTAATTTTCCTGTTTAATTTATTCATCAGCAGCGACGCCCTCACTCACCTGATAAGTTTGCTCCTCTGTCCTTACGTGGCATAATTCTAATTTTGATTTTTAAAGTGATGAATATAATATAATAGGTGGCTAAATTGTTATATAATCACTACGCATAGAAAGTAATTATTATAGAAAGTAATTCTCACTACGTAGTATAAAACAAAGTCGCTTCCCGCTGTCTGTTTGTGGTGTGGTTAGATCTTTAAAACTAAGCGAAGAATTTTGATGCGTATTTTTAATAGATAGAGTGATTCAAGAGTAAGATTTAAATAAACAATTCATTACGATTTTACCGCAGCTAGTAAATCTATAAACTGTCTTATATCCGTTTGTCTGTTATTGTTTGGTTCAGTATCGAACACGTGGGCGGATATACATTTATAATGGAAAACGTATAGCGAGTTACAACGTAAGTTTTGACACACACGTAAAATCCTTCTGAAATAAAAATCATTTATTCCCTTGAAGCAACTGATACATCCACTCCGTATTTTCCTGTGCCACCAACTTTGACACCTTATTGCTTCTCATGCAATATGCATGGTAATGCCCCCCCCCCCTCGTCTCTCGGCTCATCCCTTCTCACACCCCAGTAATTGGTGAAAATCAACCCCCGTTCCCCCTTTCCGTGATAACTCGCAGAAAAAATAACAAACCCACCCGAAAAGTGTTGAACTTCAAACTCAGGGAAGAACGCTTGCGAACGGCTCTTCTGAAATTGGTTGTGTTATATTAAGTTGAAGTATCTACGCTTTTAAACACGGAGTTGAAGAAGCCGATTCTCTGCTTATTATGATATTTGGATTACATGAATACACGTATTTCAAAAATATATTTGATCAGTGATATAAAGTTAATATCAAAAGCTAAGAACTAAATAAAATAAATTATTTTTACTGTGACCATTATTACATTTTTATTTATGAACAAAATCATCTACTGTTCGTCTCGTGTCTACTAACGTTATGACAAAACATGAGAGTCATTTCTTGCTTTCAATAGAATATATTGTATGTGTAACTCTTATTTCGACAAAAAATGTACCAACTTCTTTCTTTCTCCTAATTAATATTATAAATGTGAAAGTAACTTTGTTTGTTACCTCTTCACGCTCTATCCACTAAACCAGTCTTCTTGAAATTTTGCATACATGTAGTTTGAAGTATGGAGAATGAAGACATAGGGTAGCTTTGATCCCGGAAAAATAACTGTTCCCGTGGGAAATTTTGAATTTCCCACGCTTGAATTTCCGACGGGCAAAAGCTAGTTTTCTATAATGCAATGAAAATGTCAAAAACATTTCAATTTTAACTGTTGAGTTTAACTCTAAAACACAGAGTTTCAACAAAGCAGTGCACGAATAGAGATGTTTCGGAGTAATATTGTTTATGGTAAGCAGAAAATCTTGTCACGGGTGTACAACGCTCATCTACATAGTACCGAGTGGGTTATGAGCTTCTGACTACACACTGGTAGGAAGGATGGGTAATTTCCAAAATACGCTCCATTTTATATATTAGCGTTTTATCTCGCGTGTGTTTTCACAAAGCTATGTCTAAAACAAAGTGTCTATAAAGTTTAAAACACAATTCTTAAATGTTTAAATCTTCTTCTTTTATCTAGTACCCTTCAAAACCTTTACCTTGGTTACTCTTTCACGCAAAATTACTGGACTGATTGTTATAAAACTTGATACACAGATAGAATATAACCTGGAATAACACATAGAAGTACCCTATTTTATCTCGAAATTGTCACAAAATACTCTCTCGAAATACCTACAAGTTGAATATAACCTGGAATACTTTTTATGCCGAAGTTCTCACGAGAACGAAACGAAGTCTGGGGTGTAGCTAGTATATAAATTTCATCAATGTTTTCAGCAACATGATGTGTTATAGAAAATTTTACTCAAGAAAAATCTTAGTAATAATCATTAATTAGATACGCGTTTTCGGTGTGGTTATTACTTTTTTTAAATTTTATTTTTAAATTCTTATTGCTACACATTTTGCACGTCCGTATGTCCACACAGCATAGCTCCAAATATCTTGTGCGTGGTCGTCACCACATAATATTTTTATTGTAGCTATACTGTAACTCACGTTACCCAGCGTCCTAGATAAGCGATAGAAAGCTGCAATGTCGCTTAGTAGTGTATATAGACAACATGCCATAATGAAATAGATACGTACAGTATATCAGAATAGCGCGTCCAACCGCCGAATCAAATCATATACAAACTCAATAAAATAACGACCATATTACTAGGACATAAGTCTTAAAATCCAAAAAAAATCAATGATTCGTGCGTACGACGCGACGGCGCGGACTCCAGGCGTGGCGCGTACGCGTCAGCCAATAGCGGACAGCTCTGTTCGCGCGTAAACATGGCGCGCTCTAATTAGGTAAAATATTTTCGCGCCGCACAAAAATTAGACTTCTGCGCAGGTACATCGGTGTAACTTATAAAAGTGGTAGACCTGTATACGTTTGATAAATTTTTTAATCTCGTCATGTACGTAGTTGTTGACGAAACGTGTGTTTAGTTCGAGGCGACCTCCATGGCATAGTTGTCACCACGCCCGCACGCTATCTAGAGGTCCTGGGTTCAATACCCAGCGCGGGCAAATATTTGTACCTGTGATCACAAATATTTATCTGAGCTTCTGGGCGTATTGTGCTTGTGTACATGTTATATGCTTAGTGTGGGCCGTTGATTTTAATTTATCTTATAAATACGCATCTAGTCATATCGCGCTGGCTTGCCGTTTTTTTCGCCCAGCTAGGGCTGGCTTATAGTGGCATCGTCAGATACTCGCAAAACCTCATGCCACGAAGTTTTTACAACTTTTCTTGGCACGACTTCGTCATTTTTTTACGGCGTAAATTCCACTATTCTCGTTATTTCGTCAGTTCGTTTAAGTTTTTATGTTAAGATAATAAAGAAAATGTTTTAGTATCATTAGATATAAGTAATTTTAATGTAATTATTTAGGATTTGCATAGACTTTTAAATATCTGTGTACGATGTATTTAATAGTTTATGGATAAGATATAAGTATTGTATATGTTGATTGTTGTGAAAGGCATATTCAGTGTTCAATATATCTTGTTTCAGAATCAGAATTTAACTTTATGGGCCATACCAACATGTTTTGACACCCTGTTTTAACTCAGAGAGCGGCAGATTTGTGTGTGTTTCAGTAAAACTCCAGCTATCTCTTTCCAATTCTCAATTCCAATTATCTTCGCGTGTTTCTGGTTTCATTGTTGGCTGTAACGCTACAAAGCCGATTAATAAATACACTACAACAACTAAATTTTGAAGATTTAGTTGTGATCACCAGCGACCCTGGTGGCCTAACGTAAATCCTCTTTGGGATTGCTGTTATTTGCCAACAACAGTCCCGAGCTTTTCTTATCTTATAGTTGCGTCATCCACGGGAACATAGTGATTTTAGCGAAACCACACGCCACAGAGTGGGCTCCAACTCTGATATAGCAAGTGTTATATGTCACAAACGCGTTGCTTACTTTCTGACCTAGAATCTTTTGGCACATTACCCTGTAATTACCCTGCCTCTCTCACCCTTCCAACCGGAACACAACAAGCAAGCATTGATGTTTGATCTCATACAATATACAAGTCTCTAGGAAAATAAGCGGTGTGGTCCATAATTTTCAAACCACGGTTGCGGTATAAAATATTTTAAGATGCAACGCAAAGTGCACTCTCCTTAATGCACCGCAGATACACTTACCCCTCAATATGTAAAGTGAGGTACTTAAGTTTGATGTGTTATGACACCCATATTGTTACCATCGTTAAAACTGAACAATATAAGCCATTTAAAGATCCATCCAGGCTAGTATGTTTTTTATTTGGGTGTGTTGCACCATTCATATTTGACGATGACTTTAACATGCGCAAAAAATCCATCGTACGCAATTTTTCCTAAAAAGTTAACGTATTTAACCAACCTGGTTAGACAGCATCAGCTAGAATTGTCGACCTCTGTAGCGTAATAGTCGTCATGCTGGACTACTAGAGGTCCAGGATTCGATTAATGTTTTGATCTATTTTTCATAAATTTAGTTACAAAATCTTTTCAGTGATATTTTTATGCAACCTGTTCTTTACAAGTTTTACAACTGTGGATATAAGCTGTAAAACTGAGAGTTTATGGGCATGAAGTAGACCGCAAGGTAAGATAAAATTTGTTACATGTTGTGATGCATTCTAGTCATCGGATAGGAAACCTGAAAAGGACAAGGACGATTGTTCATAAAAAAGCTTTGCTTTAAGCTAAATTATGTTTTGTCTCGTTCAGTTAATGTCAAATATTATAAAAAATATGCTTCAACTTCTTTCTGAAAGGCTTCAACCCAATACGATTTGAACCTGGGACCTTTCGGATCACATGGTGTATTTACCATTATTACCACCACCGCTTCTTCATTTGTCATTCTCAGCTCAAGGTGTAAAGTAGTAAATTATATTTCAATGGCGGAGAAGTACACGCAAGTAAAAAGGGCTAGTAGCTGGCACGGCGGCAATGGCATGCAAGTTACTGGTATGTGTATTTCTACCTTAATATATTTTTGTACGCCATACTCACGATATTATAATATAGAAAAAAGGCATCTTTTTAAATTGGGTTTTTATACATATACGGAATCAACAAAAAGTTAAACTTGATAGTTTAAGTTTGTGAGGATGTGTCTGTACAAATTTCTTACTCTTTCACGCGAAATCTACTGGACGGATTGTTATGAAATTTGATACACGGGTAGAATATAACCTGGAATAATATATCAATCAAGTAGTTCAAAAAAATTAACGGAAGAATTGTATCAATTCGAAAATTAAACCCATCATACACCACGAGAAACTACGACCAGTAAAACAAAAGGTCAGGATTCGCGACATTTTCTTATTTCTCAAAATTTTCAAGAATACTATCCCGAAATATTACTTTAAAAAAATTGCCCCTACCCTGTTATTTACGCACTAGAGCTGCGACCACCAGATTGTCACTAATGAATGGTTGTAAGACAAAAAAGAAAAGGTTAAAAACAAACAAACTAAGAACAATGCAACAAAACAAAGAGCTCGCCTCAAAGGAGTTGGCGCGAAAACATAGAAGAACCCCGGAAAAGCAACAATATGAAATAGACTTCTTTTGGTGTGAGGTGAAGTGATTCATTTTGGTGTGACGTTATGTTTTGGTTGACCACACATATATACACCAGTTAACTTTGACGCTAGCTTCAACCTACGCGCCACGTTTGACGAACTTGGCGTTTTTCTGCGCAGGCTAAAATTTACGTCAAAGTTGACTGGTGCAACTCACTCGAGTTTTTCAGAATCATAATTTGAATGGATTTGATCTTATATCGAAAGTGTATATTAGCATTGGTTTGTATCTTTATGAATTATATTATATAGTAGATTTGAAGCGACATTAAAGTGCCCATGAAATTAAATGTACGTATGGATTAGAAATAAAAATATTTTTATTTATTAGATCTTAATCTAACATGTACATATAAGAAAACAGAGGTATGTATACTTATTCAGTAAATAAAGGCGCTATCACACAGCCTTCGCACGCGCGAGCGATATTTCACCGACAACATATGTATATGTATGTATGTATAACAACAAATCGCTTTTCTATCGCCCTTGGGAATTTATCGCGCGTTCAGAGTCTAATAGCTCACATTAATATGAACGTTTCGCCATTATGGTCTGTTGTTTACCCATTCTCGATTATGTGGACTACTCCCGCTTATTTTAGGGTTACGTTTCTTGAAAAATTACTTTTTACCATAAGTTGCATCAAAAGCTTAAAGAGAGGCAGAGTAATTACAAAATTACAACGCACGTGTGACGCCCCTGGTGTTGCAGGTATCTATAGTCTGCGGTGACAATTAACATCCATATGTCTGTTTGTCTTTGGTAGTATATAAATAAAGATATCTGGCGCTATTCAGAAATATACATTTAAAATTAAAAGTTTGCTTTGGATAATTTCTGTCAGTCTTTAATTTATAATACCACCGCTTTTCAAAATAATATTTTAATCCATATGACGACAGAATAAAGTGAGTACAAAGTAGCTTTCTATAGACTATAAAAATCCATGTTTCATACACGAGACGAGAATATGAGAGATTGAGCCATAAATCTCATGCTATAAAACTAATAGAGCCTCCTCCGGGGGCATTAAGCAGGGACGATGCACAGTCAATTTCCTGTAATGATAGCTTTAAATGTTTATTTATCGCTTGTGAAGTAAGCCTTTGGTATGGATCTCATTAATAATTCACACTTTGGTTGAGCGTTGAGTAAATACGCAGATTGTTATCTGGTATTAAGGTAAACTACTATTGGTTACTACCGACAGTATAGTTTTTTTTGTCAGCCAGACACACAGACTTTCACATTTATATTATTAGTATGGATTTTTAGGTTTGTGGGTGTTATTTCCTTCGTAGATTAATAATAGCTGTGGTGATTCAAAATAGTCTGGACGAATTATACTTTTTAATTTTCTTTTTAGACTCCTCATGAGGTTTTATTCTCGGCAATCTATTATTATAATAGACTGTATACAGGCATAAGGAAAACGTCGTTAAAACCCAATGTATATAATCCAATATCTCTCTAAATCTTTCTAGCGACAAGAAAACAAAAAGATTAGATACTATCGTAACCTGAGAGGTATATAATAAATTGAAGTCCCTCGTGGCGTATGGAAATATATAGGATTGCCACACATTATCCACTCTATCGGAACTTTTACACAATGGAACTCTGATATGAATAACGACCCAACTGTATACACCGGGCAGAACTAAGATATAAATCTTTCAATAATCGATGTTCCTCCGATGTTTATTTATTGCATCGATACTCGAATATCGAGATCTCGAGTTTTTTCTCAATAATAACAATGGGTGATTTATATTTGGCGCCGGAAGTATCGAACGATGGACCGTTACGGTTTCGGTAAATATTCTATTAAACGCTGCCCTGAGAAAATATTGAGAAACCTTCGGCCCTCCACCTGAGATTTTATTTTTCGTAATATGTTATCCGTAAATAATATAAGAAACACGGTTAACTTTTGTTATACAGTTTAATAAATATTTACAAAAAAGAATAAACTTAACGTCGTGTGACATGAGCATTTAAAATCAAATATGGAATATCCTAATTCTAAAAGCAAAATTGAATTTTGAAATTGGAACCTTGTAGCCCGACAGCTATAACAATAACCGTAAAAAAGTATGAAACGTCAAACACATTTTAAAATACAAAATGGCCGACAATATTTCCTAAGATCGCGTGTTTGCTTGCAAATAGCAGTCGTTTCAAGCACTTTGAAGGTGTGAGTAGGGCTCGGCATCAGAATAACTATCATATGTACAGGGCGTGGGTCATACAATAACTAATTAATACAATATAGTTTGTTTTACTGTAAGTGTAATAACAGCTCTTTTCTTGAAATTGTTACGCATCCAAAATTCATTATTTAACAACTTAAAGTTAAAATACACCTCTGAAAATAATGTTTATCGCAAGAATATTTTGTTCGAAATAGCCAATTAGGTTTGTCTTAAAAATAGATAAATGTCTCAAAAATAAATGTGACTTATCTCAATTGTTTTCGATATTGTCGTTGATTGCTTTAATCCTGACATTTCTGGTTGAAATTTATCTCACTTGCTGGCTCTCTACAACTGTGCACATTCTACTGGTTCATATGATGTAAATCCGGGTGAACTCACTTTTCTGTTTAAAATAGGTCAAACGTATAGCTAGAAGTTCGTGTCGGCCAGTTTTGACTTGATTGTTGTATGGCGGCTACACAACAAAGTAATTTAAACTCAACAACCGTTCATATTGTTTGTATTATTTGCATAGTTGTAGAAAAATTCACGAATTTGAATATGCCTTTGTAACGAATTTTGTTAAGTTAAATTTAAATGTAGAAAAATGTTGAATTAAAACATTTTGTAATAAATTCGATTAGTTAGATCGAAATTTAAATACAATAATTACGGTATAATGTGATGTACCTATTTTGTTGCGTTAATAAATGATAATTACTATTGTGAATTTATTTACATGTACGTATTATACAGTCTGTCCAGAAAGTGAAGAAATTATATGAGGGCACTGTCTCCTGTTGGCTGGCAACGCTGAGTGTGTATCAACCAATCTTAATCATTCTATTTGGTATTGCAATTGCAAAAATATGTGGTTCGTCAAAAATTCGTTTCCTTCACTTTCTGGACAAACTGTATATATGTAGTTAAAATAAATTATAACGAGATACTGACAGTTTAGACATTATAATTAATGCAAAATTAATGCCAAATATCAAAAATACATTAGCCAGAATTGTCAGTAATCGAAAATTTAAAGTGCTGTGAAACATGAATAAAATTATATTAAAACAAAATGAAATGTTGCCACTGTAATAAAATCACAAAAACACGACACCCGCTCAGTCTAAACAAATTATTTTAGACGACGAAACAGAAGAAACCGTGCCGACGACTGTGGAAGTGGAAACAGTGGCGCCACCTCCCGCCATACCGCCTGTCAACGATTCTGGAAATATTTATATACGTTATTTAACACGTAAGTACCGTGTGTTGCTCATTTCTTGTTCCGTTGCAGGTGGCGCTGGCGGTGACGATTTCAAATTTGGAACAATGCAATTTTTTAATTTATGTTTAAAGTCGTTGTGTAAAAAGACGGTCGCGCTCTGTATATTACAAATTCTATTATACTATTTATTTATTTTCTGCTGACATCCGTCTTTTTTACACAAAATCCCAATACGGTAACAGTAACATGGAAAATAATTCGGTATGTCATTAAAGAGATTACCAATAGTGGTCTATTGAGCATAGTGAGTTGTATTGTCATCTACCAGTAGGATCAATTCATTTCCAAAATTAACCTTCCACATCATTGGAATGGAAATAGCCTAGTCCTCTAAACGTAGTATTAGCTCGCCAATACATACGTGAATAGATCATATTGCAGCATTGCAATACATAGCTCTCAAACCGGTTCTCACCGGTAATAACCAGATTATTGTCATATCCGTTCGGATATAACCATCGGCGTGTGCCCATTTTCAATTAAGTCTATTTTGACATAATGAAATTCGTCGATATCAAA
The DNA here is from genome assembly GCF_027563975.2 of Plodia interpunctella. NCBI lineage: Eukaryota > Metazoa > Arthropoda > Insecta > Lepidoptera > Pyralidae > Plodia > Plodia interpunctella. Next base: position 2,761,699 of record NC_071303.1, read on the forward strand.
AAATTGGTATTCGCCGTATCAGCAAAATTAGTTTATTTTATTCGTACAATGAAAATTCCGCTCGAAAATTTTTAATACTCAGTGTTTTCGCCGGGATTTATTCAATAAAGGATAAAAACTGTTAACTGGCAAATTTCCACCTTTGTAGCCATTTCCGAGCCGTTTGATTCGTATTTATATTTTGTTTTTTTTTTATCCCAAAATAAACTTGCTGAAGTAAATATTTTGACAGCATTGTTAATTAACGATTTTTTAAAATAAAATTTGTCAATTTTGGTAAAACATTGTTGGAAAAAAAGTGATTTTTGTTTTCACGTGTACCTTTCGAACCGGTGCAAATGCGTCGGACAAACAATTATCTATTGTGTCTCAAGTCTGTGCGATCGATAGGTTAAAATGTATAGCATATTTCTGATAAAATTGAATGAGAAACAAAAATATCTCAACAACAACAATATATATCCAGTTTTATATTTGTTGTCGTAATAAAAATATATTAAAAGGCAAAAAGTGCTTAGATAGATAATATACTCATACCTACTTAGAAAATAACTGTAGCATTGTAACTTAAATCGTACATTCATAACGAAATCTATCAAAAACACTATCATATAATGCAGTCTGTGAAATATCGATTATCGTTAATTATGACTATAGATAACTACCATTTCCCATTGCTGAATAATGGGTACTCAATAATTATTGATAGCAATATTCGTTCCGTTTCACCATCGCGCCGCGTTCGGCATCTGTCAGCCCCCGTTTCTGTTCGACAGTAACGTTTCGAATCACCAAAAAAATACTTTATTTTGTTGATTTTTTTAAAAACTAATTATTCAAATTTTATTGTAAAATACGTGCTATTGTTTCAAAAAATATCGGCAATCCGTCATCAAATATACATGAGTAAGTACTCATACTCATCGAAAACTCTTGTTTTGCTCTGCCATTTCACAAGGTCCAAGGATCAAGACAGACAAAAATATGTTTTGGTTTCTGTTATTACCATAAAGATCCTCCATAATTATTGTTTTACTTAAATATCTCTTATGTACACACATAGCCCAGTCACAGTTTTATTATATGTATAGACTATGATGTATATAGACCGCTAGGAATAAAAATAAATACATTTCATTTAAAATCTTCTAAACATAATATTCAATAGAGGAATTCAATAGGCAGTTATTGATTGTAAGAAACTAGTTCGCTACAGATCACAAAGAGCACAAACGAACAAAGACCCCCAACAGGCCACTCCATCTTCTTTTGTCTTAATTAATTATTCGGTTCTTTGCCATTATCAAATAAGAAAACGCGTGAGTCTCTGATATTCCCGTTCTTATATACTAGTTGTTCGCCGCGGACTTAGACCTCGCAAACATATTAAATTTTTGATGAGTTTTTGTGAATATTTCAAAAACAGATTTTGATGCCCCACGAACTTAAAAATTATATTGACAGATTCTACATACTTTTTAAATTTAATCAAAATCAGACCAACGCAACGGTTCGAAAGTTATCGCGTTACAAACGAACAAACATACATCCAAAAAATGTATTTTTGCCCCAAGTCGAATTGTAGAGCTCGCTCGCTTCGCTCGCTCCGTCAATAAATATATAAATTTAAGGTTCCGCATCACAATAGGTAATAAAGGAACCCTTATGAGATCACTTGTACTATCAAAAAGGCCCTTTTTCCCAGGAACGCTTAGTATATTAAATAGAAAGTGTCAAATACGGTAATGTACGGTAAAAAAAAAATAAACCAATCCGATCAAAACATACGATTCGCTTCGAATATTTCGCGATTTTAAAAGGGCATTAATATCTTACATAGGTTCTGATTCCCGTTGACCACAACTTTACGGAAGTCCAACTCATACTTTACCGGTTTTTTCTCGGAATGATTTGGTGCAATGAAAGAATTATTTATTTTATCGTGCATATACTAATTAGATAAGGATTTTTGCTTTATAAAAAATTGTAACTTAAAAAAAATAATGACATAAATATTTTTAGTTTTTGATCTCACTAATATAAAATTCATATGGTTAATTTCTCTCCATTGGCAAATACATATATGCACATAGGCAGAGACGAGAATACGTGTAATAATAATGTCCTTTTTGAAATAAGCCATCAATTTATCTAGCTCCAGATAAAAATAAAATGGTATTTCCACCCACGTAGCTTCAAAATCCACGTAGCTATAACGTCAGGATGAGGGGTAGTGTTACGGGCAGCTTGAGGTAGACTGTAACTAGTAACCTCTGCCCTGGGCCCCCACAACTCTCTGTTATCCTCACGTGATCCCGGTAACATACAGGCATCTGCAATCTGAATAAACCGAATATTGAAAATTGTTATAATTTTCAATATTCGGTTTATTCAGATTTCAGATCCAAATTTCTTTAATTGCATAAATTTTGGTATTGTTGGTATTGTTCCTCATAAGTTTGAAGATGTTACATGGGTCATAAAATGAGAACAAGTGGCGATGTACAAAAACGCAGTAAACACGGGAGCAGCTAGTCCCACCTTAGTTACGAATTAAATTATAAAATTCACTGCGATTTTACGACCGACCGCCTGTTCGAGGGAAACGCTCTTAAAAAAAAAACCCTCTTTGGGAACCCTCGTTGAGTACTCACTCCACAGAGACCCACCCCAATTATGTTTTAGTTTTGGTATATGAAATTATGAATTAGTAACAATTTTTTCCGTCCTAAAAATATCTAGCTAAGCCATATATATTATTTGAAATTATATACAATAAAAAAGGGCGCACCAAGAATGCAAGGGCCCCCTAAATTTGGAGCCCCGTTGGACGACGCTGCGTACCCCTCCAGCTACGCCCCCAGCTCGAGGTGAAGATATGAAATCTGGCTAAATCTGCCTCCATAAGTCCTAATGGTATCTGCGAATGTGCGGCACAGGCAACTACAATTCACCTTACTGAAAATTCATTGCAAATACGCTGCTATTACCGCCACATAAGATGCAACTTTACATGTTGTATGCATCGTTGAAATTTCCCGGAAAATCCTTTTACTGTAGAGTAGATGTATGGTTCGTCGCAAATGCAGTGTAATTAATAAGAACAGGTAAGGAAATCCAATGACATATATGCTAGTGTTATATATTAAGAGCGATTTGTCACAATCGTGAGAACTGTAGATCCCTAATTTTTTGCTTAATCCCCTTGGAAAACTGACGTTATTATATGTATGTGCAGTGCACAGTGTAGTATTTTTCCTAATATTATGGCAAAATATTTATTCACTTTGCCAAGAAAGTCGTAGAGAGTCTTTCGTTCCTCTGATTTACCATATTTCTTTGGATACTATATTGAAGAAAATTTCATAAAATATTTCTGTAGTGTTATTTATAGTCGCATATTTTCGGCCAGTATTTTTTTCCAAACTTTATAGATAGTTTAAAAATCTTTAAAAATAATCATTCCACATTCGAAGTGTGATTACACACTAGAATTCTACGAATTACACACCCGTTTCTGTACTCCTTGAATGACTATGTAAATAAGTTGGAATGTCCACGTTCACTTGTATATGCTTCCCGAACCCGGCCAAATTCAGTTGCAAGTGATGCTCCAGGGAAATCTATGCCTTGACAGCGACTATGAATTTAATCATAAGAGATGCGCGTTAAAATACTGAGTAATAAATATATGCAATGTTGAATTAAAGTTTTAGCTAGATGAACTACGCTATGTTCATATTTTTAAATCAAATTTCATATTTTGATTTTACAAAATTTTTGACTCATTTTAATAAAAATAAATATGTATGTATAACTCTCAATGATGAATTTTTTTATCGATTTGAAAGACACTGAAGTCGATACAGCGAGATCTTATTATGTAAAACATAAGAGTATTTTTTTATTTTACTCGCGTCTTCTTCTGCGTGATTTTTTTTCCCACGAGAAATATAACTTTTCCCAGAATGAAAACCAGCCTATGTCCTTCTCCTACTCTTAACTGAATGTATGAGAAATTCAAGAATATTGGTTCAGTAAGTATGAAGAGTTAACAAATATGTTTATTTGCTACCTTAATTTTGGATTTTTATTTTTATTTGGTATTCACTTTTTTTAAATACCGAGCCATGTAGTCTCACACTGCTGGGCAAAGGCCTAAATCCATTTTTTCCATTCATTATGTTATTCACAGTTCTGACTTAGTACCTTCCAGAGCAAGCGAAGCTAGTTATAAAAAAGTAAAAAGTTAAAGCAAGTCTTCCAATTTGGAGGTTTAATTTTAGAACGGGCGTCTAGGCGCCTCGTAATTTAATCCTGGCTGGTTAGCGCGAATGGCGCAAACAAAATGGCTGCTTTTATTTGAATGCATGCGGCGTGTTCTAAAAAAAAAGTAATGCCCTTACCGATCTTGCATAAAACGTGACCATTCACGTTGTCCGTTGAGGGATAAACGTATCCATCACTGGGTTTCTAGGCCCCCCTCTTCGCTTGACGCACTTCAAAGCAAATATTGGATTCTCAACAATTCAAATAGTTAGCGCTAGTATCCATTGCCGCTGTCATTGGTCTCGGGCTGAAAGCGCTGAATTTATATGGCGTTTTATTTGTGGTTATAAAGCGCACGGTTATTTCAAATCTGAATGGTCCAATTAAACCGCACATTCGAATACTGGTATCACTTTTTCATAGCATTTTTTGTTTTTTGCACACCTCTCTCAATTCATGTCGAATATTTAAAGCAAAGTTATCAGTAAAGTAGAGAAAATTACAAATTGTAACATAATAGCAATAAATTTATACTCTAAATATGATGGTAATACTATAGCTATTATCGCGATAAATAAAAGCAAGCAAGTCTATATTTTGTCCATTGCAAAGATATATGTACTTTACCTCAATTGTAGCAAACAATACGGCAACAGAAACATTGTGACGAGATTTGTGGAGTCGCCACAAAACAATGTAAAAAAATATAACTTTTTGAGCTCCTTCACTGTCATTGTTTTCGTATAAAAACTTTCAAAACGCTAAAATAGAAATGCAATACCGACCTTTGCCGCTGTCTATGCTATTTCGAAATCTGTTGCCCTGCGACCGTTCTCCATTTCCACAGAACAACGAGATATTTTTTTTGAGATCTAACTATTTACATTCGTTGCGATATGAAAATTGGTTGCGCAGGCGTTTTAGGACGTGACACACAAGATTCTTGTTATTTTTCTACTTACTCCAGTGATTTTTGTGCAATGAAAACTTTTTAAAATCTTGTACTAATTAAGACTCGCTTAGAATAGAAAACTCTATTATTATGTATATAGTCCTTATTATTGGCATAAACATACACATAAATATAGAAAATTTAAGGTACTGTGTGTGCGCATCACATAGCTGACGGACCAGTGTTACGCTCAGCAAAAATGCCGAGCAAAATAGTTATTGTTCACTTGATGGTGGCAAAGATGTATTGCAAATTTGATCTTTTCTTTATAGCCGGTCAGATACATCTAGTTCTGTATTTACTTATTTATGAAATAAATAAATTCCAAGAATACATATTAGCTAATAGATATAGTAAAATATAACCGCTATCGTATTTAACTTCCCAACCGTATTTAACTACCCAATAATACCCGAACCATCGCTCACGCCACCCTGAAACCAAAGCGGATTTTTTTCCAAATCTTTAATCTGACCGTTGCGGTGTCCATTTCATGAATATTTTAACTCGGATCACAGTATGGCTTCGTATTCCTTTATTAATGTCACATAGTCGATTCTTCATACCCCAGGGAGCTGCCTCGTTCGACATATAGAGAACTAAATGGGATTTCATTTTCTAGTTCAGAAATCAAACGCTCCCTCTGGCGTTTCCCAATGTTCTTTTTGCGACGAACCCTTCAGATATTTCGATACGGACCGTTTAGCTGCGATGGCTCCCGATGACGTAACTGTTACGGAGTTAACGAAAACATAAAACGTAGGTAATAAATCAAAATGTATGTGTGAAATTGATGGTGATAAATTTATGTTTAATAAAATGCCAGTTGTTTTCTGGACTGATGTGTGTTATGACATGTGTGTTATGACTGTATCACGTTAGACACAATATGAAACATTGAACTTCGTTGAAGGAAATTTCCTTTTTTGTAGCTAATTATAAAAAACAGATAAGAAAATTGGCCAAACATAGAAGAGAACATTAGAAGAATACATATCCGTAAAGATTTACTATATCGATGCACAAATATTATTACGAAATGTCATTTTTACTGTGTTGCCAGTAATCAGATAAAATGTTACCATTGTGTAATGTATGTTTTCTTAAATGATTAGGATGTGATGCGTGCGTGTCGACTTTTATATACATAATTATTACGTAATAACGAGTTAAACGGAGCTAGATGCAGATTTATATGCACACGGACAATACAAACCATTGTTATATTGCACATCTCAAAGACAAAACACACCTTACATAAGATTATACAGTGGAGATAAATAAAAAGTTTTTCACTCCAAATACCAGTGGTAAAAAAACAATATTAACATTTTACTTGAGATCACAGAAGGTCTATTTTTTTAGTAACAATTAAGTATACTTAGAGTTGAACCGTCAAGTTTGACGTTGATTTTAACCGGTATCGCTGACATTTATACAAAATGGCGTACTTTATGTTTTTTCTGCGCACGTTTAAGTTAACGTCACAGTTGACGTTTCAACCCCAATTAAAAACTATGTTAATTTTCTATGAGTTAAAAATTACCTAACAATATAAAACTGAATGACATGACAAAATAAAATGGTAAAACAAACAGCAAAAGCAACATTTAATTACTTGATTTGCTATTAAGTTTTCAATTTCACACTTTGCTGAATAATTATTGCTGTCGTCATCGAAAACTGTAATTATCCAATTATACTGTATTTAAAATGAAGCAAACAAGTGTTTATTTTATTTTTTTCTAATTCAGTCAGCCTTCTATAGATTAAAAATAACAAAATGCAAAATATATTTTGTATTAGATTTTAAAAACATTATAGTATGTTTTTGAAATCTAAGTTTTATCCGGCTCGAAGGACCGATTATATCAGTTATTTATATATGAAAATGTTTTAAGTGGGTACTTGGCTTAAACAAAGAGGTAAAGTATATGTCCCTTGAGATCTTCGTATATAAGATACACACGAGATAAAAGCATTACTATTGATAAGGACGTTTAAGAAGTTTCTGATGTTCACTTCCAGTCTGGCTCACTGCCCTAGGTGAGCGACGAATGCGTTAAGACGACGCAGCGATGGGTTAACATCAATTAAAAGGACGTACATGTCCCAAGTTATCGCCGTGATCACTTACCGCACAGTGTCGTATAGCGTTGCGTCGCCAACCCAGGACGCCGGCTGAGGGCGTATTTTTCGCCGAGATGACGTCGTTAATCTCATTCGTGTAATGAAAATGTACGTAGTAATTCGTAGGAATTCCCGCATTCATGTCGGAACTTGGCTGAGTCGTTTGGAGTGAAATTCTGGTTTATTGTGCTGTAAACTATATGTGTGTCTGTAATTACAACTTCTGGATTTATGTATGTTGTGGGTTCTTCAGAGTTTGTTTCCGATGTTCGGTGAATTTCTTGTGAATAATGGTAATTACCGAACATTGAGGCATTGCAGAAAATGATGTTGAATGAATGACGTCAGTTATATCTTATACCATTTTGATACGTTTCACGTTCACGAATGAAAAATAAATTAGTAAAAATTAGTATAGGAGTATTAAATATATATTGGAACGACGAAATATATATTTTTGCATAAGTAATTTATTCAAAGTTACAGTAGATGTAAAAATATCACTGTTCGAATCAACCAATTTTGAATAGTTACCACTAAAGACTATGAATAATAAGGTCCACTTAAAACTCATGTTAATCTAATAAAAAACTTTACATCGTCAGTGCGAAATGCAAATGTGTCCCTTAGCATGTTGTAAATAATCGTCGGACGAACTTACTGTATGAATATGTATGACTGGATGGAATTTACCCCCACTATGTTATGGTTATTGCTTAACTTTGTCATTTTTGGATTAATTTGCGATGGTATTGTGGTGTATTATCAGATGGAAGTGACAAGATACGAAAAGTTTGAGAATGATTTTCGGGCAATGAAATATTGGATTTTATAAAAATGTAATATTTTTTTTGCTTATTTTATCATGATATATGGTAGGTAATTTTTTTCTTTTTTTTAAAGTAATTTTTATATATTTCTCCCTTTTGCCATTATATATAAGATTCGACGGTTTGACAGCCATATAATTGCTTATGGCATTAAGTTTGAAGCCGTGTAATAATATAATAAATAAAATTTAAATAAAATATTATTCAGCGGTGTTCCCTAATAGTTTTTACATTGGGGCTTTCAAAAACAGAGTCGATCGCTTTCTCAAAAGTCGGCAACGCACCGGTGACCCGTATTGGGTATTACCGGTACCGGTACACCCGTATTGCCGGTGTCCATCAAGCGTCCTGCATTCGTTTGCCCACTATTCTACTTATATAAAAATAAAGTTTAAACATTTTGGATTGGATTTACATCCAATGTTTCCAACATTTTTAGGAACAAGTTTATGAACTATATTATTATACCTTTTTCAATCAACTCAAATAATATACCGAATTATTAGTCCATTGTTTATCCATTGTTTTATTTACTTTAATTTTTTTAAAAGTGAAAACTTCTTTAGCGGGGTTGTGCAGTTTTTGTGATGGGTAAAAAATGTTAAACTCGCGCCAGGACACGTGACCCTGATCAATAATTCTTTAGATAATTAGACCCTGATTAATATTCGAGTTTTCACTTCTGCCGGCGGCGCTCCCGGAGTGCAACCCGGTTTTTTTTTACTTTATGCTATGCACATTTTATTTCAATACTAATTGTTATTTTTCTCTGTGTGTCCAGATCCGCCTGAGATAACGATCCGGCCTCGCAACCTTCAAGTGCGCGCCAACGGCATCGCCGCATTCTACTGCGCCGCGCGAGGAGACCCCATACCCAACATACAGTGGCGGAAGAACGGGAAACGTGTGTCTAGTAAGTCTCATCATCATAGTCGTGTTCCTCATGGCTGAGGGTCGTGGTCATTACGTGGAATTAAACACACACAACAACTTTCTTGGCACTATTAATGGAGTGGTTTGCCATTGCCTTCTCCATTTCACACACAAGTTAATATAATCAACCAGTGTGCCATGTGTTTGCCTCACGATGTTTTCCTTCACCGGAAGCAAGTGGTCGTCGATGAAAACTACAATACATGAGTCAGATTGGTATACAAACTCATGTGGCACGAGTAGGATTCGAACCTGGGATCTTTCGATCCACAGGCTTGACTTAACCATTACACCACCACTGCTAGTAAGTCTAATTTAACTTTATTACATGCAACAGTTATTTTTCCGGGATGAAAGGTTACCCAATGTCCTACTCCTATACTTCAAACTATATGTATGCAAACTATATGTAGACAAATTAAAGTGGGATAAACATATTGAAATCACGGCCAAAAAACTTAGTACGGCAGCTTTTGCAGTGAGAAGGATCAGACAGTGTACGAACATAGATACAGCTAGACTTGTGTATTTCAGCTACTTTCATAGCATTATGTCCTACGGACTATTAGTTTGGGGTAATGCAGCTGACATAGGAAAAATTTTTGTATTACAGAAAAGAGCTATCCGTTTTATTTATGGGTTAAAACCTCGAGATTCTCTTCAAGAACTCTTCAAATCAATTAACATCCTCACTGTTGTATGTCAGTATATCTTTGATGTGCTTATTTTTGTCAAATCAAATTTACATTTATATAAAAAATTAAACGAAGTAAATAGTGTAAACACTAGAAATAAGCACAAACTTTGTATGAATAGATTCAGGCTTAAAAAGGTTCGGCGGTCTTTCGTGGGTCAAAGTGTAAAATTATTCAATAAACTCCCTGCAGAGGCTATTAATCTGCCAATGAAAAATTTTAAAATTTATGTTAAGAAAAATTTAATGGATAAAGCGTATTACACAATTAACGCCTATTTGACTGATAAAAACGCTTGGATCCTCCCGACAACTTTGCCACTCCACACATGATCTCCTAATTTTTATTTTACTGTTTTTTATTATTTTATTCACAATTTTGAATTTTGTTATAATAATTCGTATGGCATTTAAATTTTATTTGTAAAACATGTACGTGATTTGTGATCTTCAAGTGTCTGAATTATACTTCTATTTCGACGAATAAGAATTGTAATTATGAAGTCATGGGAATCGAGTGTGTCATGCTCACTCAAATGGTCAATCTGGTGGTGGCGTCGTGGGCCGGGTCGTGAGGTTCCCTCTATTATGGTTGAGCTACGCGATGGCTGTCCCATGCGTCAACTCGTGAACGGGTGCTGCCAGAGGGAACTGATCATCTCGTTTCTCATATATTTTCATGTAAGTTAATTGTGTTTCACATCGATATATGTATATATATATATATATATATATATATATATCAGCACTCGGATCACGATCATAACCTGTTTTGATATACCTTTTGACTATGTACATTATGTACTTTTATATATTATTAGAAAGAAAAGAAAAAAAAAAAATTTTTTGTAAGAAACAATAATGGTAAGCCGATCTGGCATGATAGGGACCAACACTGTTCAAATGAGTTTCTTTCGGCATTTCTTCTCAGCAGTGGTCGTTCCGAAATGCCAGTAGTTTCTAGCTTGTGAGAAATAACTATAAATTTAAAGATTGACGAGAAAAAGTGCCTGTGAAGGTCTAATTTCTGAATAAATGATTTGAATTTGAATTTGAATTTTTATGCAAAATTTCAAGAAGATTGGTTACGTAGATAGAGCGTGAAGAGGTAACAAACAAACTTACTTTCGCATTTATAATGTTAGTTGGGACTAGCTTTGGCCCACGGTTCCGTCCGCGTCAATTTTCCACGCGAGCAGTTATTTTCCGGGATGAAACGTATCGTATGTTCTACTCCATACTTCAAACTATATGTATATGCAAAATTTCAAGAAGATTGGTCGAGTAGACAGAGCGTGAAGGTAACAAACAAACTTACTTAATTTGATTAATACTAACGTCAAAAATAGACTATTTGCAATCTCTGTTAACCGCGGTTCATCATTCGTCGTAATGATATAAACATTGTTAATATTTTCAGATAATACTTTAATTTTATGCACAGTAGCGCCATGTACTTTATAAGTGCCATTCACTATGAGACCAAAACCTATGGAAATCGCGTACTTTCGTGATAAACCTGAGTACCACATTTCATAAAAATAGGCCCACCGTTTGAGCGTGAAGAAGTAACGTCAACTCATAAACATTCCCCTTTATAATATTGCTGGGATTAATGAAAAACACGTGCTGGCTTTATGTCGTCAAGGATATCACGACGATTAAACAGCTAAAGATACCGAAGACCTTACAAAGTGAGAAAATGGAACCTTGCCTCTAACTGAAAGCTCAGATGAGAAAGAGAGAGAGAGAGAGACAGACTTCGTATGTCAACATAGCATTTCTACAAGACAGAGCAACTTTACAATTTATATGTAAGTCTCTGTTATCTGTCCGTCTGTCGGCGTCATCCATCACCGGCGGAAAAAGCGCGCGATGGAAAGAACAATGGCTTTTTGCTAAGTAAATCTTTTTGTAGCGCGACGTATTGCCGACATGTTTCTTGTTATATGTGCATTTCAGTATAGTTACGAAGGCTAGATTTAATGGCGTGGGGTTCCGCCCTAAAATAAGACCGCTAACTAACCTCCGGTGGATGTTGAACGAGGCGGTTAAGGACTGCATAGTCTTGGAAACAATAGCAATCTCAGAGTTGATTGACGATTGACGTCAAGCAGGCGATCGGTTATTACAGCCGAATCTTAAAATAGTTTAGTCATAAAGAGGGGTGTTATAAGTTTGACCTCTAGGTGTGTCTGTCTGTTCGTAACACTGTAGCTCATCAACAGGTGAACCGATTTGGATGCGGATTTTTTGCGGTGGTTCTTAGATATGTTTGATCAAAATCGGTTTAGCCGATGAAAACTGAAAACACGCAAATATGAGACAACACACACAGTACACACAGAGTAATTTTAATCCCAAAATTTCACGGGAGCGAAGCCCCGGGGCGCAGATAGCCGTCGATAAACGTACTGGAAATAATATTCTGTAGAATTTATCGATAATTGTGCTAAACGTGAATTCATCATTGTGTTGTATTGTCTGAGGGACACAATAAGCGTTTTAGATTCATTAACATAAAATTGTTATCACAACGAAACTAATTCAAAATTCATCACAATGTAAACATTGAAGTTTGAACATTTTCATTGTCCTTCCTTACGTATTATAAAACAAAGTTCGCTGCCGCGTCTGTCTGTCCGTTCGCGATAAACTCAAAAGCTACTGCACGGATTCAGTTGTGGTTTTCACCAACTCTTTCAAGTGAATAAAAAAAAAATATTCAAAAATGGTTGGGCCGATGAGCTGTTACGATGCCACGGAGAGACACAGACACATTAAACTTATTCTCTCCTTCTGTAGTCGAGGTTTAAAGAGGCATTAGTACGCGCCTTAAGAGATCCATAGCTCTAATAGTGTAACATAGCCGAAATAACAAAAGCCATAAATCGCCGTGAGCTGTATGATCGGGAGTCACGCACCGTGTGTCAAACTATCGGCAAAACAGTGACAATCCAATAACAATAATTCAGAATGTCGGAAAAATGTTTTGCGAGAAAGTTCACTTTTGGAGGAGTTTATCAGCTACGAGTTGGTGGACTTGTGGGATAAATATTGTGCGGTTTTCTTGGGATTTGTGGAGTAAACGCGACATGTCCCTGTATTTTTTTATATAAAGACTCATTCACTTTATCGTCCGACGTATTTAGGAGCTGCTCCTGAAAATGTCCAATTTGTTCTATTTCATATGTGAAGAGTTTTTTCTTTTACTTAATATTAATCCTTATCCTGAAATATTATAAAACAAGGTCCTCTGCCGCGTCTGTCTGTCTGTTTGCGATAAACTCAAAAACCACTAGTACGAATTTACATTTGGTTGCACCTACAGATATTATTAGTATGATTCCTGAGGAAGGTTTAGATGTATACTTTTTATCCCGAAATTTCAATGGACCCTGAAAATATGAAAGTTTTTTTTTGTATTAAAACACGCCAAAAGGGCTGTGTGAATTTCGATGAAATGTGGAATATGGATAAAATAGATTATGGTAAACACACAGTTACCTATTTTCCCAAAAATTCTCAAAAGCATGAGACCCAGAACAGGAGCAAGTATAACAATAGATTTATAACCGTAATTTATACTATTATATATTATATTATATATATTATTATAAAGAAGTAAGCGTTTGTGAGTTTGTGAATTTGTGAGTTTTTATGTTTTAGGCGGGTAATCTCAGAAACTACTGTACCGATTTCAAAAATTATTTAACCATTAGAGAGGTACATTATCCAAGATTGCTATAGGCAATATTTTATCTCAAAATTCCCACGGGAGCGTAGCCCCGGGCAACATCTAGTGACCTAATAAAAGTGAAAAAAATACGTGATTTAAAAGAGCGCCGAACTATGAGTAACTGCGGCATTACTTCCACTATTTTTATTCGCGATTGAAATGTAAAACCCGGGTTCTTGCCCCATAAATATCGGGGCCGGTAACGACGACTATAACCCCGGGGCAATGGACCGAAAAAATGTATCGGCCACGCACGCGAAACTGCCTTCAGGAGACTATTGAATCGACAGAAAATGTGATGCCAATATTGAAAAAAAAAGTTTTTCAACCTAAGGTTTGCACGGCTATCTTGTCTTTGAAGTTATAAAAAACTCCAGTCTTTTCTTTGAAGTTATCAACGGGCGGTCAAAGTAACTCGGTTTTATTATACGTCCTTCCAAATTCAAATTTTAAATATTTTTTTCAGAATTTAGACCTTCACATGAACTTTTTTACGACAAATTTTATATTATAAATATTTTTTCAAAATATTTCAAAATACTGATATATCGGAACGACCACTGCTGAGAAGAAAAGCCCGACTTACCATTGTTTTTTACATATTTTTCCCAACTTTATCCAATTACCATATTCATCACAATATTAATAATTACGTTGACTTTGAAAATCTAAATTCGGCATGTGGTCAGATTAAGATCATCCCATTTCCTTTCGGGGATATCGTACGATGCGACAGACAGACAGTAAGACAAAAAGCCTTGACAGTTGAGTGGCAAAAACAGCATTCCTAAACACTTGTAGCAGACTGTCGTGAAATCACAGTACCGTAATCGGAACTAAACTGGCTTCAGGGTGTCATAGCCGTGATTGAAAATGAAACACGCGGGGTGAGCGGTTAAGTTTGGGAAATGTGTGTTTCCGCTTTGCATCTTCGGAATGCGTAATGTACCCGCTGAGTGCTTCAGTTTACAAACACACTCGATATTTACAGACCAAGGGGCTGATTCTCACACAATCGAAGTTCATCTCGTGAATTGTTTTCAAAGTTCAATTCAAACATTCTTTACTTTTCTCCACAATCTATAAGTACACAGACATTATACTAACTTGTTTATTTATTTATATTCTCGTATGTAATATTCTATATATTCCTATACTTATAACATTGTTTTAGTATGAACACTTATAATATATATTTTTAATTACGCAAATTTTATGAGATTTGAGTCTGTGAGACTCCGATCTAGTCTATTTGTCTACCTAATCTTAATGAGATCTAATCGTAAAACTTTAACCTAATTACCTATAGCATTTTTTCCGAAGGTTCACATTTACACATTTCACATTCACATAAAAAAATAATCTAATGGATTTTCCATTCCACCATCGAAAAAGTTCGATCGAACGCGTCGATTCATTTGTGAGTTTGCTTAGAACTTATAAAAAATGGAGAAAATGAATGTATAGAATTTCGATTGCATGAGAATCGGATTCCAGCTTGGTAGTGACGTCACGTATCTCACACACGGCATCACAGTTCACGCATCCTGAAGTAAATTCACTGGCAATCGCGAGAGACAATGTTTTTGTTTCACAAAAGTTTATTTTAAATGTTGATGAGTGTGACTTTCTTGTGACTTTCCCGGTAATCGATAAACGACAGAGGCACAGATAATGCTAACAAGACGCCTAATGATTAACGGATCTTTAGAAAACATAGCTCAAAGACATAAACATTATTTGCAATATGGTGATAAAAATAAACCTTTTTTGTCGTCAAAAAATAAGTAACAAAAGTTCACACTTAGAACTTACATTTTCAAGACAATATTTTCCCAATACGGCAACGCATTACGTAACCCGGTCCTAGGTGAACGTAGTAACGCTGCAGCCATGAGTTATTGTAAAAAAAGTGTTTGCTTATAACCTATGTTGTATCATAGGTAGACACTAGATAAGTAAACACTTTTTTATCTTTGTCCTTTTTCTACATTAGGTAGGATCGGCTCTCCTAATTTTTTGAGTAATGAATACGTCGACTGCCTTACCGCATTTCTCGCTGACGTAGGACACGTGTAAGATCTCGCGGAGTCACAGATTATGTAACACAGAGTCAGCATCATCCATCATGGCGGCGAAGCGACTGTCAATCAGCGACGACGCGACTTGTCGCTTTTATTGTGCGATTGGTGGGAAATGGCGCCTTTTATTTTGCTTGCTAAAACTAGATATACTTACCAATTTATAAATTTCTCCCATGTTTCTCACACAAGCGAAAAAAATGGCTTTCGTTATTGAGATCATTTTTTCCTTCTCGTTATTTCAGTGAAAATTTAGTCCCTGTCAATAAAATATGAATCTCATGACCTATTTAATTTTCTTCTGCCTTTAGGTAATATGTGGCCTTTAGCTACTCAGTATGTTGTTTAACTACTATCACTACTTAATAACATTAATTAAATATGTAAATAATGCAATATTTGTGTCCTATGAATTTTTATCATTCCTCCAAGAAAAAAATATTGAGCGAGTAATTAAAAATCCATATTATATCCACAGAGTAATATAATTTATATAACATAAATTGCTTTTAACCTTAGAAACAGGTTATACATAGTACAAAATAATATTTTCAAGTATGAATATTAAAGTATCCAAAATCCTTTCTCGGTCCAATCGACCACGTAACAATGGCCATTTGAAATCTGATGGTAATAAATTATTTATTTTAAGCTGGGAATCTAATCCGCTGAAATTTAAGGGCGATGTATAATCCCCGTGTAGCTATCTTAATACCTTTATTGTTTTTGCTGTATGTGTGATAAATTATGTCCGAGTTGAAAATAAATGTGAATAAAAATCGAGTTGAAATGGATACCGCGATTTGTCAAAAACACTCTTTTGATTTTATGGAATCTCGTCAATATTTTGTCTGTTTTTTTTTACGTTTTATCGATTCGTGTTTCCGCTTTTGCTTAGATAAGATAGGTTTATGGCCCGGTGTCCTCACTGAATGAAAACCTGTGCGATTTTTATGCGTATATAAAAGTTTAAGACGATCTCAAGCGACGATATAGGGTGCGCCTTAAGCGTTTGATGTTGTCGCGCCACGTTGTGCTGCCTTATCGTATTTGTAGCTGAGCTAGAACGCTGAGTAGGAGTTACTAGTAAGAGGAAGGCTTAGAGCGAAATCGGGACAAGCCGCTAGTTTATATTTAATATTTTTGTTATAATATATTGTTATTATATACGCTGGTGGTAAACGTTATTCAAATATTATTATGTATTACTTTTTTTACGTACAGTAAGAGTAGTAAATCATTGTCATGCAATTAGTCCTCATATGTCATCAAATGATTGCAGATAGAACATGATAAACAATGAAAACTGGTTTCTTGACTTAAGATTTTTTAATACCTATCTCGAAAATTTTTCTATAAGTACTTTTTTTTCTGACATTACATTTGTGGCTATTACAAATGGCATACCTTGTTGTCCACGACGACGTTATCATTACCGCGATCCAACCAGCCATTACCTCCTTCAAAGCAGAACAGCAAGACAACGATTTTTCTCCCTTGTTGTGAAATACATTTTCTTGGCACTTACCACGAGTAGCGATTTAGCTCTGTCGCCCCACATTCCACCAACTTTCACAACTCGTAACCGCCGCTGATGCGAGGCAATTTAAACTTAACTCCCACAAGACAAGAGTTACCCAGTTAGTAAACGCAGCAAGTTTCGCCGCCACGACAATCTTGGGCGGGAAAAATGCAAAGTGCAAGGATGCTTAACAAAAGAACAGGCATTAATATTGTAGTTTTAAGTTTTTTTTTTTTTACTGTGAAATAATATCCGGATCCTCTCAACGGACGAGGTATAAATGCTGTACATTTGTAATGCTTAGCGATTTCGTCCGTAAAAACCTGTTAAATGTTGTTCTATGAAATTGTTTTTGTTGTAAACGATACAATTACTGTTATAAATATTGTCGGTTTCATTGAAATGCTCCTGATTTTGAAGCAACAATACATTAAGTATCCCCCGGAAAAAGAACTGTTCCCGTGGGAAATTCACGCGAGCGAAGCCGCGAGCGATAGCTGGTTCTTATATAAACGAATACAGTGGCAGTTAGGGATTTATGAATTTCAAATTGTACTTTTCTACCCGACAGCCTTGACAATAAATGCTGTTGTTAAAAAATATTTTTTGATACCAGCATTTATTGGCATGACAGACATTGTTTCCTTGAAGTGCGTGATCATTCATTACTAGAGGTTGGCTCATGGATTTAATAAGTACTTCGTACATTCTCTGTCCATTACCAAGCGAAAGAGCTATTCGTCTGTTGATTCCTGTCCACTCCTTTAAGTTTCTCAGCCATGTTATACGTCTACCACTGATTTAGCTTCAATAAAAATGATAAATATATTAGGACAAATCACACAGATTGAGCTACTCGTAGCCCCAAAGTAAGTTCGAAACTTGTGTTATGGGATACTAACTCAACGATACTATATTTTATAACAAATACATATATAGATAAACATCCAAGACCCGGATCAATCAGAAAAAAACCATTTTCCATCATGACCCGACAGGGAATCGAACCCAGGTACCCTCTCGGTTCACTGGCTAGAACTTTACCACTGCGCCACGGAGGTCGTCAATAAAAATGATATTTCACAAAAATAATATTTTTGTAAAAGCACTTATTTTCTTTCACAGATATGCAGTCCCGCTATCAAGTGTCCGGCATGGACGCAGCTGCGGGCCCGGCGGCGAACGGCGCGGTACTTCGTATCGAACCAGTGCGAGCGTTGCGCGACGATGCTACGTACGAATGTGTGGCCGAGAACGGAGTAGGGGACGCCGTGACTGCTGTGGCTACGCTCACTGTCTTTGAAAGTAAGTGAATTTTTACGTAACAATATCTAGTAAACCATAAATGAAACAACAAATCCAAATACTCTAGCAAACGTTCTAGATTGTATCGGAAATATATAAAACTAATTAATCAACCAAAAAATAAATTAAACTATGATCGGCAATATATAAAACTAACTCGTTGTTTTGTCAGTGACTGTCTGTAGCATCTACTGGAGTTTACCATAATTATACTTATTTCCATACCTTCTTGATTATCTTAACGTTTTTTATACCTATATGGTAACCACCGATATAATTTTCTACTCCTTAAACAGCACTAGAAGCAGAGATTTTTTCTATATATTTTATGCATTTATTTACACTAAAATTTCTATAAATTGCAGTCGTGAAAACTATGAATTGTCTTCTTCAAAGGAATAGAATATTATTAACAACGCTTACAAGAGTAATTACTCGGTCGTTATTAATGAAAATTTCACAATTCGCACTGCACTTCAGTGCAGTCGTAGTAGGAAACTCAATTATGTCCCGAGAACGCTAAGAAGCAATTACAGCTAGCAAGAACTCGGGCGACATCTATGAGACAGCCTTGCAAAATACTCTATTCGTCTAACAGGACGTATTATATTTCGTTTAATAGTTTTAGTATTTTATTATGTAAGTGCCACGCCCCATTGCTCGGTCGTGCTGCGTTGCGTCGACCCGCGTTGTAGCTACATTATGCTGCATTGTTTTCTATCGCTTTTGACCACAGAAGTTAATCGAGATAAAGTTCTGTCCATCGACAGACATTTTACATATGAAGTTTCAATGTACAGTCAACAGCTACTACCCTAATTCATTGCAAACTCGCCGCTATTACCGCGCCATAGAGGTTCATGCGGAGTAACTTGATGTGCTGTTGACTGTACATCGAAACTTCATATAATTTCTTCGTTGTTCTGCGTAAAAAGTCTGTCGACGGACGTGAAAATGACGGAGCGTGACTATAATGTCAAGTTTGTTTTGCCAAAACACAAAGTGGTTCCTCAACTGATCCTGTTATAATATGATAGATATGAAAGATAATAGTTTTTCCTATAATTGCAACCTCAAGCGGCAGCCAGTAATTATTCAGATAGGTTATATAAAACGTCCAATTCATGGGGCAGAGGGATAATTAACGGTGACCCCTTAACCCGACAGTTGGGGTGCCGTAAAGTCAAGGGATTTCTGGCACGCCATAGATTTCAGTGATAACCACCGTGCCGGACTGGAGGAAATTGTCGTAAATTGAGTGGAGACAAAGCAATGGTGTTATAACTTTTAGGTAAACCTCGTGTCTAATTAGAACGTATAGAAATGTAAATACTGCAATTAAATAATTTCGTGAACGATTATGTAACATCAAAGTTATGTAAATTATTGTCTGATTATTCATTGTTCCTAGTAGATTCATTAATTGTTCAAATTCAAATAGATAGCTTTTCTTCTGATTTGTTTATGTAGCTCACGTCGTACAAGGTCGGACTGAGGGAGATAAAATCTTGAAATCTGATTTCTTTTCAGGCGGATCCCGATTTTAATTTATTTATTTGCCGTAATCAGTAATAACTGTTAACGATCATTAAACATTTGACAACGATTAAAACTTCATCATTATATTTCACAATAGTTCTCTCCCTAACCTCTTTCATTAGCGAATAAAGAGAGTCGTCCATTGTTAAATCTTTTAAAGAGTAACTACAGATTTTTACTAAACCTGAAAAATAAGTTGGTCTCTTTCTCACATAGGTGTTTATTAGGAAAAAGACAGGGACGGAGTCATTGGGCTCCAGAAATTGTCGCGGTTCGCACGAGCAATTTAGAACGCCGTTATCGGCGTCTGTGGTTTAATTCTTATTTATTGAAAGAGCGACTTCCCAAGTTATTTCCAGCCAGGATCATTCTGTCACCGGACCTAGTTTATAGAAGGTCCGTGGTTCTTATTATATTTTCTTTGGTTACTTTAACGTAGTTTCGGTCTTCGGTTAATTTTGTTTTTATATTTATTTAAATTGGCACAAGTTTTTTTTTTATTTAGCAATCGTGTGCCGATTACTCCTCAGCGCATGATGCGCTGTTTTCGTTTGATGATCTAAAACTATATAATATAGTTACGATTTTCAAGTTTATTTTGCTTCTCTATATAGTTTATATAACATAAATTGTGTTATATAATATGTATATCCAAATAATCCTAAGTAATGTTATAAATGCGAAAGTTAAGTTTGTTTGTTAGCTCTTCACGCTGTATTTATTTAACCAATCTTCTTGAAATTATGCTGAATTTTGCTGGCTAAAAGTATGGAGAAGGACGTATAGGTTACTTTTCATCCCGGAAAAATAACTGTTCCCCTGGAAAATGTACGCGGGCGAAGCCGCGGACAAAAGCCAGTATAAAAATATAATATTAAATAGTTCATAACTTCTTTAATAATCCTTCATTGTGTTTCCAGCCTGAGTATTAACTAGATAATTTTACTTAACTATACAGCTAGCTATCGTGTCCCGAAGTTCAGAAATTACTTGCGCAGTAATTGACAACTAAATCGCGATAATTACGTCATATTTCTGCTGTCTCATAGTTCTGATACCCATTTAGCTCCTTGCGTGTATATCGAGTAATTAGACCGTGTCTTGTTAGGTTTCAGCAACTGAATACAGCCCTGGATATTTCTTGTTACTTTTGCATACAATTGAATTCGAATTTCGAGTAATTAATTTTTCATAGCAATATCACCTAATTATTTCTACCTGCTCCTTTTCGGAAGATTCTGGGAAATACTGATATAAAAAATAATAAAATACAGATTCGGGATTTTAGTAAAATAACTTGGACTAAAATGCTTCCTTGCCGATCTGGAAGTAAAGAAAATGATTTTACAATTTGCGCTATAACATACTAATCTTATAGCGCAAATTGTAAAAATCATTAAACGGAAACTTGATAATTCTTCTCATAACTCATAAAAACTTCTCACAACAAATTGTCATTTTTTCGCACTATGAATCCCAATTGCACTAATAAAAAAACGGGAGTGCCGGCAGAAGTGAAAACTTGAATATTAACGTTGTGCATTTTTGACGTCTTACGAATTTTCGATCCATCACAAAAAGTTCAGAACGCCGCTAAAGAAGTTTTCACTTCAATAAGTCCACAAGGCTTCGAGGCGTCACAGCTACGAATGTCACCACACACGAGAGGATGAGAGAGAGAGATTGTTGTCTAAATATTATTATCGACAAATAAATTAGTTAACAATACAGCTGTGCTATTATGTACCTCAAAATGTGTATTAAATTATTCTATCACACAGCCATTTTGAAGTTTCCAGAATTTTCCAAAGAACCATTACAAGAGCCGCGGGCGCCGAGCCAAAAGATTTTTATTACATACCCGTTAAATTCAACATTAATTTTAGGTTATTACTCTTGAATTTTCGCTGTAAAATTGAACGCTAATTAAATATGCTAAGTTTTCCGATACTCCTTTGCGACATGCCCGTGTTCTTAATATTTGCTAACAAGAAAGTGATTTTAGGAAGTTCTGTTTTGTACGAAGGTATAATTAATTAATTTTTGTTATGAAATGTAACCCAAAAGTAACAAGTAATTTAAAATGTAAAGAAGATATTTCTATACGTGAAATAGCTTAGGTACATCACACATAGTTTTTAATTTACTTTTCTGAAAAATATAAAGGTCATGTATGAATTTTGTTACGCTGTCGCTTCTTCACCTGTGCTTTGGAAGTCGGCAACCAGTAGAATATCGTCGAAAATTTAACGTCGGTTAGCAAAGCGCAGCATTTAGTCGTGTTCCAGCCGTACTACACGTATTAATGTCAAATGACATGCGCAGATTATTCCATACTCAAAGCAAATCAAACAAATTACCGAGTATTAATTATATTGATGCTCCTATCTGATACCTGAGAGCAATTACTATGTATTCTATTATGTAAATATGGTTTGTCTGTTTATCTGGCAATCAATCGCTGAATATATCTCCATAAATTATTGTGTAACTGCCTATTTATTTGGCCTTTAGTTTCATTAAAATACACGAACATTAGACCTGCCTGTAATTTTAGTACAACAAATATAGTTACAAAATTACTTTAAGTTGAAAATTCAACAAACTAATCCACTTCAGTTAAATAAAGGGAAATAACGTTTTTAATAAGTACATACAAACAAACGCACGAACAAACAGAAAGTAGGCGGCAAAGTTGTTGTGTAAACACGGTGTTGGATTAAACCTCCGCTAGTGTGTACCGTAGGGACAACAAAATAGTGAGAGTACACACTACTATGTGTTTGTGTTATAAAAATAGGTGAGAAGAGTACTGAGTCAAAGATTTTACAAAGCTAAGACAAATTTATTCAGAAATTAGACCCTCACAAGCAATTTTTCATGTAAAATTTAAATTAGACTAAGTACTGGCATTTCGAAACGACCACCGCTGGAAGAAATAATTAAAAAAACTCATTTTCAACACTGTACGACAATAATGCTAAGCCCTTCTGGTATGTCATGTCAGACGAAGAGTGTTTAAAATTATTTGATACTAACCGCGCCCCGGGGCTTCGCTCCTATGGTAATTTCGGCATGAAACGTATCCTATGTGTTATTCCAGATTATATTCCGTGTATCAAATTTCATAACAATCCGTCCAGAAGATTTTGCGTGAAATAGTAACGAACATACATACACAAAAACTTTTGCATTTATAATATTAGTGGGATGTAGAAGTTGAAGGTATTAGGATTAGAGGAACACCCGAGAAGAGGCGGATGAATTTCTTACATCATACGTTCTTTGATGCAAAGAATGTATGAATGAATAAGACGAGAACACTGACAAGTGACAGAGTTAAATGGAAGGAGTTAACATACTGTGACGACCCCACAGAAACAATTAATGTTTTTTTAAAGAATATTAATAGTAGATTTACCCAGCTCATGACAGATTTTCCCTTACGAAAATGATTAAATTAAATTGAAAATCAAACGACTAATTACCACCGTGTAATTATCAGCTAAATATTTAATTAGGGGAGTGTTTAAGTGAAACAGTGATGGCTTTTGTGTACACAAAGGCTTTATTTGAATAGCCACAGCAGATACATAGTATATTACATACGTACATTATTTTCGAAAGTTAGAAAAAAATCAACCATTAAGATGACTATCCTTTTACAACCGGCTGTCTGCCTGACGCTGCCCTTAATCGCATCTTACGACATATATACGGGCGAAGCCACGGACAAAAGCTGGTACAAAATATTACACGAAAGGTTAGAATATGGCAGCGTCTCTCAAAGCGGTCGAAGCAGCTACACACATACTAGCATTTAATAAAGTTTAAGAACCACTGATATATGATATTTGGTTTCCAATATCGCTCACAATCATCAAATATTTCCCTGAAAAACACAAAAGCTGTACACAAACGATACCCTTTATGTATCGAAATGGTTTTCATTCAACATGTCTCATTACTCATCGGATGGTATCGAAGGTTTTTCCATTCATTTCATTCATTCATTAATTTCGACGAGCTCGGAAACGATACCTTTTTCAGTTTTACTCAAATGATTTGTTTATTGTACATTCAACCTTCTGAAAATCATTGCAAATTCTACCTTATTACAGCCGGATAGAGGTAGTTAACAGTAAAATTTATAAATTCAAATTAAACAAGTTTACAAAAATGACATTGTTGCCACAAGCTTTTATTGACGTCAGAGATCTTGTAGCACACGCCTGACCAAAAAGCCATGTCAGTGCTGTTAACCGTTGAGGAGTTCCCTCATTGGGAGCCGATCCTGGGCGCAACATCAGGTCATGCTTATCATAATACTGAAACAATGTGGTAAATTTGGACAAAGTATAAAATTTAGCTTGCAAGATTTGATTACAGACGGACAAACGTCGGAACAGAAAAATATAAATTACATTATTATAAAAAAAATAAGCCAAAAAGTGCTTTGATAGTCTATATTTGAATGAACGTTTTGACAAGAAGCAAATTTTGAAACATTGTTCCTAATTATAACAGCAATGGAGTCATTGACCTGTATCCGAAGATAGGTTATATCTCGACTTACGCTATATAGCGGCTTGCGTGCCAAGTTTCACTCGATTAGCATACCCTGGCGATTGTCATTATAACTTAGTCGATAATCGGATTAGAGACTGACGAGATCACGCCCTATCAGAACTTGTATTGCACCTTCTGACGTGAATGGAATACTGTATTCTTCTTATCTTTAGGCATAGAAAGTAAAGGAAATGATTTTAGACAAATGTTTCTATAGTATTCAGGAATTTTAGAATAACATTTTTTAATCATGACATAATAATTAATGACTCAATAGTAATAATAATGACGTTTTAGTAAATTACGAGTATGTACCTATTGCTTTACACTTGACTGGATATTACAGTATCAATATCGATCAATACCGATCTGGGCTGAATGTAAAGGATATATTATGTTTTAACAACGAATCTACTCATTCAATGCGAAATAAATAATTTCATTTCATAGAAGTAGAGTAATCATGAAATCATTATTTTTTTAAAAACATGAGTAAATACAAATTGGGGTGAAGTTAAACCTACATGTTTTACCAAATGTGGGTAAGCAAATAAAAATAAATAAATAAGTAGCATGCTATCTACCACCTCAAAATAACAAACACTAACATAAATTCCAATTTTTCTTTCGCGGGTGTACTGGAAGAAATTTTTATAGAAATAAGTATTGCCTTTGTAATTAGTTTCCTATTTCTAGTTTTACATTTACATTGTTATGTTGCGTATATAAATAAATAAATAATAAAAAAAATAAAGAACTATCTTAGTCTATCATTAAAGAAATCATAAGGTATAATTACATTTATCAGTTAACTTAAAAAAATCACCTCAAGTCAAGAAATAATATAAAATCACCAGTCTTTAGACTTGAGGTGATTTTATATTATTTCTACATTTCTATTTTCAGTCTTCAAATATATTTTGCATCCTAGTATAGTTATACTGAATCATTGTACTAATGAAAAATATATATATATATATATAAATTAAAACTTTCACTTTTAAGTTCCCTTTAAATATCTACTTTAACTTTTTCATGTTTTAACACATTAAGTTTCAAGAATCCCAAACAACTTCCCAGCAAAAGAAATTAATACTGGCAACACCCACTCTTATTACGAACAGCTACACAAATAAGTGTAGTTGCGAACTGATCTCAGCAACACGGATTCCGTATATGTGCTCTGAAGTTATCAGAGTATCAGGTTAGATGCCGCTTCATAACTTGGGCGTAATTTTAGCTGTTTTTTTTTTAGTTTCATATGATACAGATACAACAGACCTTTTAGATATATTGCAGAAGGAAAGATAAATAAATAAAATATAGATAAATCACACTGATTGAGTCAGCCCCAAAGTATGTTCTAGACTTGTTTTATGGGATACTAACAAATAAACATTTAGATAAACACCAAAGATTTTTGTGATTTTCTTTTTAATAGTACTTTATTGTAATTTTAACAATCAAGTCTCATTGTCCACAATTTTAATTTCGATTGTTCTTTAGTAATTGTATCATTTCAATAGATATCTTATGATTGGCAGTTGTTACCATCATTGTAAACACAACTCTATTACCTTTGAATAAAGTTGATATCTAAATAAGAATAAAAACGTTTAGATTCGGTTAACGGGGGACACTTGTTGCTGCTATCTTAAGTTTTTTCGTGAGCCGCTGTAAAAATGGTAATGAGGTATTTAAAATTGTTAGAAGGGTAATAAAGGCGCGGAGAATTCAAATTTAAGGCATTTTCACATAGACAGTGGTTAACTTAGCATTGGACAGTGGTTGAGTGTCAAAAAAATTAAATTAAAAAAAAACCTACTTATTCCTGTTCTTCTTTTATCGTCGTCTCGTCTTCTCTCATCGGTATCAGATACTAATCAAGTCGCCTAAAGGCATCTGACATGACTTTTACAATTAAATTAAGCAAGTAGTAGGTGTACCTAAACTGTCATCCGCCCTGGTATTTCGATTTGGAATCGACTATACCAAAAAAACTTGAATTGACGCGATGCCTAATGGTGCTCTAAATGGAATATCTCCAAGATTCAGTCATTGTAATACTAAAATTATTCCTAAAAACACGGACTATTCGCAAAAATATTAATTCAATACTGCATCTCAAAATATCTCTTACTCGTGACTCGTTAATATTGCTTGTGCCGAACTGATAAGGTTTATAGCAATAAATAGTATTTCAACGTAACACAAAATGTTACAGAGATAAAGTTAGCTTTATAAAAATTTCATACATTCCATTTTTGGTTCAGGATATGTTCAGAACTAACAACAAAATTTTTCAAATAAAGAATTATGTTGAAAGAAGACACAATAAAATACGAAATCAACTTTTTATTTTGTTTGCCTATTTAACATCAATTTAAATATCTATGTACACAATTAGATTTTTTTCTTGCAAAGTTGCAAATTCAATTTTGGTCCGAAATACATCGTTTAGAAAAAAAAATACGTCGTCTTCGTTGTCACACAAAAAAGATCTAAATTTTTTCTCTCTTTCGCCTTTGGATATAAAAGTAATCATCAAATCAATAACAAATTATTTTTTAATTTTGATAGGTCCGTAAAATTATCCAATCGTATGACTTGAATTTCATTATTATATCAGTTTAATTTCTGCTCTATCAATGATTTAACTATGAGATTAAAGCGGGCCTAATATTGTAAATCACGCTTAACCGAAATCGCAGAGAGCAGGCGACACCGCGGCTCAACATTAGTTTATGGGATATGTAAAGTTGATTGCCAATAAATTGAGATAACGATAATCGATTCTGCAGTTTGTCTTTAGTAGAAAGTATGTTATGCCGATTTTACACTCGCGAAATTTTGATGTCTTTTATGTCAAATTGATTATTATTAAAAGAAAAATTTATATCGTTTCCGCTTTAGTTTAGGATCATTCCATATCCTTCGTTGGGTATTGTATAAGGCGACTAAAGGAAACTAACGTGTCAAGGTAATCTTGGCAGCTGACAGGCAACAATAACATTTCCAAGAAGGTTTAACCTCAGATTATCGGTTGCAAAGTCAGAAACCAAAAATATCTCATCTATAATATAAATATGGAGTGTATTAAACAAATTCAAGTCATAAGGTTTGACTCGGCCGGCGTCTTGTTGTCGTCTCGACACTGGAGTGTAACATTGCCTCAGATCTATTAATATCTGGAATTTCCGGGATGCCAAGAGATATCTTGGTTAATTTCGGGCCCATTACTACATTATTCAGTAATCTGCGCAGTGCGGTTTGAAATCTAACACCAATCTGATTGAAATGTAAAGTTATTTATTTATTAAACTTTAATGTTCCAAGTAAAAACTTACCTATAAACAGATGGCGAACTTAATTCTGATTCTAATTTATATAAGAAGATACTCCACATAAAGTCCTTTCCTTTGATTGACTTTTAGAATCTGCGCGGAAGGTACAGTTACCTTTATTTGTATTTCGCTCCCAGACCTGCTTGGAAGTCGTTGATGATAAATAAATAAGAAAGCATTCATTTAAGTCTACTTAAAATCCTTCATTTACATTAATGTCACGGTATAGCCCCTCAGTATCTGCTATTAGGCTACAAATACTACTAATATTATAATGTGAGGATGTACTTGTGTGTATGTGGGTAAGTTTGTTACTCTTTCACGCAAAAGTTACAGGTAAGATTGTTGTGAAATTTGGTACACGGATAGAATATAACCTGGAATAACATGTAGGGTTTTTATCCCGAAATTCCCACGAAAGCAAAGCCCTGGGGCGCAGCTAGTAATAGATGTTTGTGTGTCTCACATTGCATTTAGATAGAACCTTTGAAATTATTCGCAAAACTGGTCTAATGCGACACGTAACACCAAATTTAGTACGGAACCGCAAAGGATTTCAGAAAAAATATGGTGTCGTTTGAACGTTTACATGGGCTTGGTGGGTAGCAGTGGCGTGAGTCACGGGATACAGCGATTGTGATAGTTGGGAGAAGTTATGAGAGATTAGCATTGCACAATAATATTGTAATTTATCCCTCTTAATTCATGAAGAAGTTAAATCTTACTTCAAGCTAAAGTATGTTTTGACATTATCGCAATTTTTACAATATTTGACATTTACAAAACGAGACAAAATTTACTTTAGCCTAAAGCAAGCTTTAACTATTTTAAGAATTAGGATAAGATTACAACAATATTTCTGAAATAGATTTGCCTCGAATCCCTATACGATTTGGTTCTAGTAAAGAAAAGTGAAAACAATATATTCACTATTCTTCGTTTCGAGTGTATTCATTGCTATCACTGGTGTCAGATTTTATTCAAGACCATACCAAAATCAACCAGTGTGCAAGTTTCCTCACGATGTTTTCCTTCACTTACTTGACAATGTCGAAACTACTTTAAGACTACTGTCTTAAAGTAGTTTAGACATTGTCAAGGGAGTTCCACCTCGCCCCGCAATCACTTGGCTAGCGCTAGTGCATCTTTCAAAAAACTCAAAAAAAGAGTTTTTTGACGTTTCTCTTAAAGAATGCAAATTTGCACGTCATCTCATACATATTTGTCAAAATTCCGGAGTGAGTTTAGTTCAAGTCGCCGACGCACTAGTGTAGCGCTAGTGTTCGTTTAGTGAGTTTTACATAATGCAAATTAGCCATATCCGCGCGGAATCCGACGTGAGTTTTTTGACGTCTCCTACAGAATCGAAACACAGTAAAAATATAATAAGACAAAACCGCTCTATTTTCGTGACATGCGCCCCTAGAGTTTATTTCAAGCGGTCACATTTATGCTGCCAATGTCCGAGTCCTCTTTAATTATGGATAATTTATATTCAGACTAAGTCCAGGTGGTCGGGTCTATTACACGCACGTGACTCTATGGAACTATCGGATTTATGGTTGGGATAGGATTTCATATCGTAATTAGCATTTATGCATTGAGGGTACTCTTTTTAGGTGTGGTATTACTAGCTCCTCCTATAGGAATGGTATAGGTACTAGTTGCTCCTGTAGGAATTTCGGGATACAAAGTATTTAATAGCTATTCTTCAGGATCTGTTAGAGAATTTATGACTTTTTCCTTGTTTATTTAAATACTAATACTACAAAGTAGCCTATGAAGGTTCCGTCTGTCATGAAATTTCATCAAATAGGGTCCAGTAATTTTTGAGTTTATTCCGTAAAAAACTAAAATACACGTCTTTTCTCTTTATAATAATTATATAGAATATGGAAATGTATATGTACATCTCCATACTAAGACTGATGTAGATTATATATTGAAAAAATATTTGCAAATATAATTTCAAATAAATCTCCTAATATATCTTTAAAAAGTGAGATAAAAAGAAACAAAACTCAAACTGCGGAATTTTTTAATTATTTCAAAAACACAATTTTGTTAGCAAAGTTGTTCAGTGTTCAACAAGCTTCTCCGCATTCGACGAAGACCAGAAGTTTCCAAGTATTTTCCGATAGCGTGTGTTTTACCAGTCCCTAGGGTCTGTTTACCTGCTAGTTTAAAACAGGTTTTTCTGCAGTACAGGTTGTATCTAGATCTAGATTCTCTTGCATTGGAGCCTTTTTAGCTTCCCATGTATCTTTGGGGGCATACAACTTGGTACTATGGTTGTACTCGGTAAATTATACCAGACAGGTATAATTTACCGAGTACAATGTAAGTAATACTGAATGAAGTAGGAATTTTGAAAAAATCTGTGTATAATGTAACAGTGTACATTCTGAAATAATACGGCTTCCTTGAATGTGTTTCTGTGTAGACAATGATTAAATTCCACTTGTGATATTTTACACCGATATTAAAATAACTTTTTATGGTAATAATTAAATAACGTTTTCCGGGTTGCATTCGGGGCTGCAAAGCCCGAGGGAAGCGTAAAAAATCATCAACATTTCACAGATTCTGCTTTGACAAAGATTTTTACAAGTTCATTTTCAGTGTGTTCACCTTATCCATCACTCCAAATAATAAGTCCAAATAAAAATTATAGAAACTCCAGACTCCGAAGTTGCCGGTATCTTCTCGGCTGCTAGAAAAGAGCTGACAGTTTGCAAACAGCTGAATACACATTGTGCAAATATAGCTTAAATCTCGATCTCGATTAAATTTCCTTTCAAGTTAAAAAAAACTAGATCAAAGCTCTATTCAGCCGTTTGGTTGTTACGGTCAGACTTAGGTACGACACGTAAAACTAATGAGATAAAAAATGAAAAAAATCTGGAATCGAGCGGAATCCCTTCCTTGTCTTCAGAGGTAGAGTTAGCTGTTTTTCAGCCGTGCTTTTGATTGCCGTATTGGTTGGTTGCACCGCCGTAGCGACTTGCAGCTGCGTTGTGCTCCGTTGTTTTCTATAAGTTTTGATATCGTGCGTTTACCTACGTCGAATCTCCACACAATTTTTGCGTTGTCGTCGCAGCACGACTGAGTAATGGGGTCGCGCTCTGTCGTCGCAACAGCGTTTCGTCGTGTGTGTAGTCTCGTTTGCAAAACGTACATAATTACCGCACAAAACCGTCGCTGTTCGCATAAAGCGGTGTGTACAGAGTCCATGTTTGACTTTGTAGTAGTATAAGCCGAGGTACGTCGTTTGCCGCTAAATTAATGTACGAAGGACCTTGTGCTCTTGTCATACGAGTTTTGTGGTATTTAAAGACCAATTTTTTTTAATCAAATAAAGATGACGTTATGCCATGGCTAGCTAGTTTGGCGACGGTTGATATCTTTTTATATATTAAAAACAAATAAGAGAGTAAAGGAATGCAATGTGAGCAATGATAAGCGATATGAATTATTTTATTTTACCAAATACTTAGTAGATACAAAATATAAGAATGTCTTTGTTCCTGAAATGTGTACGCTGTTGTTTTTTATAAATTAATGCTATTAGGTCCTTACATATGAAATTGGCGTTTGGTATAGAAGGAACAAAATGTCGAATATTTTTTAATATAATATATTTATTTAATCAAAGTAAGAACCATTATTATCTTTGCACTTTTGCCATCTCATAGATAGTTCATTGATCCCTAATAATAAACAATAAAAAAAACCTAATAAATTAACGAAACAAATACATGTGTAAATAACTGTATAAATAGCTATATAAATTTGAATTTGGAATTACTAACCAAAGAGGAGAAATTTGTGATTAAAGTGACCAGTACAACAAAACGCCAATTTCATATGTAAGGACCTAATATAAATATTGATCAGAATGTTGTTTTTACTTGTTTGTTAGGTACATTAAATAAGCGACTCTCATAATAAAGAGTTACTGATCTCCCAAACTGAAAGGACAGAGCGATAAGTTAATTAAGTAGATTGATGGGGGTTACCCGTAATACATTACAGTGAAATGTCGGGATGTACAGTCAACAGCACATCAAGTTAACCTGCACGTACCTGTATGGCGCGGTAATAGTGACGAGTTCGAAATGAATTTGGGTAGGTTGATGTGACTGTACTGCCGAGACTGGACGTGTATGTATCCGTAGTTTTGGTCGTGATTCAATACCGTCAATATATAGTTACAATTTACATTGATAGGTAATATTGCTCGAAGCTCGACGAAGACAGCACAAACCATTATATATGTAGGTGTATTAATATATGTACTAGCTGCGATCCGGGACTTTGCTCCCGTGGGAATTTCGGGATAAGAAGTACCCTATGAGTTGTTCCAGGTTATATTCTACCCGTGTACCAAATTTCATAACAATCAGTCTAGTAGATTTTGCGTGAAAAAGTAACAGACACACGTACATCCTCACAAACTTTCGCATTTATAATATTAATAGAATCAGTATAAATAAATAAATAAATATAAAATAAATATATTAGGACAAATCACACAGATTGAGCTAGCCCCAAAGTAAGTTCGAGACTTGTGTTATGGGATACTAACTCAACGATACTATATTTTATAATAAATACATATATAGATAAATATCCAAGACCCGGGCCAATCAGAAAAAGATCATTTTCCATCATGACCCGACCGGGGATCGAACCCGGAACCTCTCGGTTCAGTGGCAAGAATCTTACCACTGCGCCACCGAGGTCGTCAAAAAAGTATGAAGTATAATTAAAATGCTTGGCAACTAGAGATGCCGACGACCTTGCGAAGTGAGGACGAAATAATAGGACAGCAGAGCTTGGGCTACGACTCTCAATGGCTGTGGAAATAACTGGAAAATCGTTAGATGATAGAAAAGTTTCTATATGTAATAAATTTAACATTTTCGACCACCCCTTTGTCAAAATATTATTAACATGTACTTGTTCATACTTTGAATATCTTGTCAAAAAATGCTTTTTACATCTTTGTTTATATCAAGTGTGCTATTGCCATAAAGAAAAAATAAACTGAATGGCAATTCTAACACCGATGTCAAGTTTTATTCAAGTTATCTAAAAACTTAACCTGAAGTCTGTATCTTATTCTACTTATTAGTAATTATTGGCGTGCTGCACTCGTTGGGTTATTTCACAAGCAGTAGCGTATCGCTCCGCTCATCTTCTAGACCGCAATCTTTACAATATTGCGAAAGGCAACAATCTTCTTCGCGTTGAAATTGTTTGTGATTACCGTTTGACTCGACACTTGGTGTAATTTTGCCGCTATCAGTGCCGACTTAACTGTCGGTGCTATCTTTGTGCCGATCTGTTTGAACTTTGAACTCCGAAATCATTTGTCTAGATAGTGATGTCTTGACAAATGATTTTAATGTAAGTCTTACTACTGTCAAAGAGCAAACGTCAAAATGACGTTTGCTCTTTGACAGTATATGATAATATGCATGTTTTTTCAGATAAAAGTATTATGCGATTTGAGTAAATACTCAAATCGCATAATAGTTTTTTCTGATGTCAAAAACCGCAAGAAATAAAAGAAATCGCAGCGTTCTATAAAATCTCAATATGTAAAGTTGAAAATAATACTTCTTGAGTTTCTGCATAGCGAGCAAAATCGCGCGTTTAGAATTTGGAATAAAATTTAAATCTACTTTCTTAAAATTTTGTCTTTAACTATAATTTCCGACACATATTTTACACACTCGCATAGGCACGTGATTTACGCATCGCATAGCCATCTAAATCTGTCAACATCATTGAGTGGTAATCAATCTGAGAGCTATTAATTCATTTGGTCTCAGAGCGTGTCCCTCGCGTCTCGTCCCTCGCACGTGTCTCAGAGGACGCATGCGTCAACGTCACACTTGACACTTGCAACTGAATACGACCCTGACTAATGGCGTCATCCATAGCTTTTGTTATCCTATTTAAATTTGAATGATGCAAATGCATATAATAATGTCATTCACAATATATGCCACCAGTTTTACGACTTAGTCTTACCGCCGTTGTAAGTAAAAGTGAGACAGAAAATAGTACACCGATTAGCAACTCTTTGGGAATCAGGAATTCTTATTTTTGACAGCTTTGACAGCTATGTATTCTGACAGCTGCAAAATAACCACTATGGCGATTAATAGCCGCTAGTGGATTAAAGCCTACATTGAAGCTCAGTAGACATTTTTTTTATGATGCCTTATGGAAATTTGTTCAAAGTTTCTGTTTTTCTTATATTTCATTGATAAAATTACGAGGTTCCGCCTTTAGTTCAAGTAAAATTTCACTAATGCCATTCAGTCGACGCGTATAAAGCAGCCTTTGGCAGTCACTCCTCACAGAATAGTCGAGAAAATAGTTCGTAAACAAACCATTGTCAAGTTCCACTTGACTCAACAATCTGATTTGCAATATTTGAAAATTCTATCGACGAGAGCCTCGCATCGCCATTTTATTTGCGTTCCATTCCAAGCTGATGTGGATTGATATTTCAAAAATTCCGTCATGGAATTTCATGCGGTGTACGGTAATTTTCTTCGGTGTATTAGCTCACTGGCTTTTATTTCGAAACGGAATGCGTTCGATTTTCAAACGAAAAATAAAAGTCGAAGCGCTTTGAGTTTTCATTTGTTTGATTCGTTGTTTTGTTTAAAATAAGAACTAAGTAATGCAATATTGTAATGTAAAATTTTCATTATACTAGAAACCTAGATAAATATCTAGTCAGTTCCATGAAAGCCGAGCCCACAAGACTTTTAAGGGATTAACTTAATTATTATCTTTCGAAGCGCGCCCTATTTTAAAATGAACTCACAATTCCCGATATCTTTGGTGATTATTAAATTTCCTTTATAAAATAGTAATTTGCTATCATAAATGAGAAGTGGTGCACTAATAGTAAATTACTAATTTTAATTAAAAAAAACAATAAATAAAAGTGACATTTGATTATTGTGTTTGGTTATCTGGATATTTACCTAGTCAAGCAGCCAATTTTCGTGCGGCACAAAAAGCAACACAATGAAATATATATGTAAATTCACTTAATCTATACTATTATTATAAAGAGGTAAGCATTTGTGAGTTTGTGACTTTGTGAATTTGAATGTTTGAGGCGAGTAAACTCCGAAACTACTGATTCGATTTCAAAAATTCTTTCATCATTAGAAAGGTACATTATCCAAGATTGCTATAGGCTATATTTTATCTCAAAATTCCCACGGGATCGAAGCCCCAGGCAACATCTAGTGATAAAATAAAATAAATAACAATTAAATTTTCTAGGCCACGGAACACGCTCAATAACTGAAAAGCAGCAAACCAAGGCTTAAAACTTTATCAAAAACAAGCAAACCTTCTGCGCAATAGTTCTCAACTTACTTTTATTTTTGAGCTTGGTTATGAGCGGTTCCTACAACTGTAAATAAAGCAAGTCGATCTCTTTTTTAACTTAAATAGCAATCGTCTACTAGAATTATTATATACTTTTAAGATTCTATATTATTTACTTACAATATTGTAAGATTCTATGTTATTTACTTACAATATTGTAAGGTTCTATGTTATTTACTTACAATATTGTAAGATTCTATGTTATTTACTTACAATATTGTAAGATTCTATGTTATTTACTTACAATATTGTAAGGTTCTATGTTATTTACTTACAATATTGTAAGATTCTATGTTATTTACTTACAATATTGTAAGATTCTATGTTATTTACTTACAATATTGTAAGATTCTATGTTATTTTTTATTCTTTTTATATTATTTTTTTAAGTTTATCTATTTAGTTAACGACCTAAACACATATTACTTAAACATTATATGTATAATAGCAATTCCGATTCGACAAGAAGACTGACTGCGACTCGACATGACTCTGGCACGACAGTTCTTTAAAATAGTATAAATAAACCTCAAGTTTCTATTTCACTATAAGTATAGTGAAACTAAAAATATACATCTCTTTGTAATTGAACTAGTGTAATCATAACATTGTAAACAAAACAGCCTATTTCCCACAACATAATTAGAGCGAGTCAAAACTCAAAAGCTAGAACGCATCGCTGAATAAATTTCCCGCGGATTCATTAAAGAATCAAGGATTGATCTGACTTAGAGCGCCCTTAACTCGAGCCCACCTCGTTTGCCCTCTGAAGGGTCCTCGGCTCTCGTCTGCAAGAAGTTAAAAACACTAGGACACACAGCGACTGTAGCGACACTTATAATTATGACTTTCAAACTTTGACTCTTAATTAGTTCGCGCCATTTTTATATTTCTCCGTAGAAATTGTCTGAAATAAGTTTGTTTATGAGATCCGATTCAGTTTGCTCGGAAGTTAAATGGGGATTTACTGAATCTCGATTTCTTTTTCGGCCCCATTTTTTTGCATGTAATTATGTCGCGCGCAATGGAAATTAATTGTATTTTATGCTTTATTTTTTTTTCTAATTTTGTGTGTATATACTTCTTCTATCTATCTGATTTGACAGGTTTCTTTCGCCGCCATAGAATATCGGAGCCTAGAGTCTTGCTTTCCAACTTTTTGCCCTCCACTATAGTTAAAAAAAATGTCTTAGTTGGCGAAGAAATAATATGAATAAAAAAATGTTTTCAGTTAATGATTGTCAGTCAATAAACATAAAAAAGGACCTTATATTTTTTCAAATTGGTTAAAAATTTGAATGTTTCTTTCGTAATAAATAAATAAATGTAATTTCATATCGAGTGTCCACTAGAATTCAATGGGCCCTCGAAAACGATTTCCTTTCGTCAATGGACATAATTAGGGGGAACTTGGGAATACATTTACCCTCATCACGAAGTTTCGAAAATAATTTGTTATTATTGATACAAAAATGCTTCCAAGTTTGCCTTTCACTCACCTTTTTCCCGTCATTGTAGCGTCGTCGTAAAAAACATAAATTTAACCTAATAAAAGAAATTACATAACGTTTTTCTTCCAATTTCTAGATGACGTTTTCAAAGTCAAAAACAATATTATTTTTTTAATCGGAAAAATCATGTTTAATGTAACTTCTTCGTATTTTTTGGCGTAAAAAAATATTTTTTAAAACAGAAAAAACATCAGTCATTTTGAAATTAGAGAACAAAGATTGAAAACGAAAAACATTTTAAATTAATTCGCGTCCATCTCCACAGCGGTACAGTCAAGTGCAATCTTCGCACTTTTTGTCGCTTTCTTTTTTAGAAGACGTCTTTTCTTTTATTTCTTTTTAAAAAATCTGTATGAAGATGCTGCGTGGAAAACATTTCATTTTCTTTTAGATGTAAATTTGAAAGTCTCTAGATGCTTTTTCTTGGCTTTTGGTATAGTTATATATGTGTTAATATATCATTAAAAAATAATGCTCAGAACTTTTTCTGGTACTAGTGAAAATTAATTATCATGGAACCCACTGAGCTCGTGGTCGGCACATTATTGACGATTAAAATAAATAAATAATTACTGTAATAAGTTTACCACCGCTATATATATTCTATATCTATAAACTTCAGTAATTATAAATTCATGTTGAAAAACAAATGGAGCGAATGAGTGGCGTTTTAATGACATAACCTATTAGTAGCTAAAGCCTGACTAACTAAAAGTAAATTCAATAAAACATTTAAAATAAATTTGCTTTTATCTGTAGCGAGTACAGCCGCGAGCAGCGAGCAATCGAGTTTTTGTTGTCTTCAGACGGCGCGTTAGTTAACACTATCTCACAATGCAGACGGCTCGGTACAGTCGTGGCCAGTGGCTTTTACTTTTACTAATGAAATACGGAAAATTTGATGATTGTTTAGTAATAAAAATAGAAATCAGTCATGACATTTTTGGCAATCATTTCTTTACATTTTCAATACATTTCATTTTAAATACATTATCATTATTTTTATTATTTTCGTTAAATTAGAATATGAAAGATTTAACAGTATGATAATGTTATTTAATTATGCATATTTAACTTTATAAGAGCACTACAATTCCAGAACGATTTAAATGAAAATTACAGTACTTTGGCAAAAATCCAACTTCGAAGTTGAAACATGTCATAATTATATCTAAACTATTTCAAAGCGGGGCAAAATTTCAAAGTAAAACTTAGAACAGGAAGTTATAAAAAATATGCAGCATTATTTCCCTGAAGACCGTAGAGTGAACGTATTCAAGTAAAAAGGAAGCAAACGAACTTTTGATTCAAGACTTGTGTGCGCGACTGTACCTATCTAGTGCAGTGCCAAAGTGTCTCGGGGGTAATGAAAAGAAGTGTCCTCTTGCAAGAGAAAAGCTTGTGTTACCTTCCGTCTTTAGTTTTTTAAGAAAAATATACGGTTGGGAAATCTTAGCAGTGTACGTGCGCGTTTTCAAAATTAAAATAAAAAATCCTATTTCTATTTTTACATAACCTTAGAACAATTTTAGTAAATTATTTTTCAATCAGTGTTAATACAAAGTCGTATTTAATATGTATTAAATATGAATTAAGACAGATAAGTTGTCGTGTACGCGTGTTTCTTCATCGTAATTTTACACACAAAAAAATTCTTGAAAATTATCACAGAATTCGATTATCGCCTAGTCTACAAATCTAGTGCCTAAAGATTATTATGAACAAAACGGTTTCATTTAAATTTCCTAAAACAATAGTCATCCAAGTCTATTGCATGTTATTTGACAGATTTTATAATATATAATCTATATAGAATGTAAATTTTCTTAACATTCACATAAAAAAATACATCATAATATTGAACAAAAATTGCACGTCACGCATACTCTCCCCTACATTAAAAGAAGTATATTTGATTTGTAAAGTAATTTCCAAACATTTTTCCTCGCAAATGTACGTAATGCTAAGCCTGTTTACGTACACACCTCCGCTTTCAGGAGCGGTTGGAGCCACTCTGCGATGCCTTCAAATCCTTTCTTATCTCGTAATCATATAAAAACAGTGCCACTGGCATTTTCCTACGTCAAAACCAGTAAACAGATGAAAAAACTAAAATAGGTTTATTTTGATCACATTTTTTTAAGGCGTATGCATTTGGTGACCGCTTTTCTCATTACATGTTTAAATGATAAAATTACATTTTATTTTACAAATGTTGATATCAACAATACATGTAATAAAATAGTAAAAAAAAAGTTTGTACTTACATCAATTAATATTATAAAGGGGATTGTGTTTTTGTTTTCTTGTTTGTAATGAATAAACTCAAAAACTACTGGGTCGATTTCATGAAATTTGGCACAGAGATAGGCACAAACCTTCAGTAGTGACGTAGGCTACTTTTTATTATGGTTTTACCCGAGCGAAGCCGGCGCGAGCCGCTAGTAAAAGAAACAAATCAAATCAAATCATTTATTCAGAAATTAGACCTTCACAGGCACTTTTTCTCGTCAATCTTTAAATTTATAGTTATTTCTCACAAGCTAGAAACTACTGGCATTTCGGAACGACCACTGCTGAGAAGAAATGCCGAAAGAAACTCATTTGAACAGTGTTGGTCCCTATCATGCCAGATCGGCTTACCATTATTGTTTCTTACAATGTTTTTTTTTCTTTCTAATAATATATAAAAGTACATAATGTACATAGTCAAAAGGTATATCAAAACAGGTTATGATTGTGATCCGAGTGCTGATATAATATATATATATATCGATGTGAAACACAATTAACTTACATGAAAATATATGAGAAACGAGATGACCAGTTCCCTCTGGCAGCACCCGTTCACGAGTTGACGCATGGGACAGCCATCGCGTAGCTCAACCATAATAGAGGGAACCTCACGACCCGGCCCACGACGCCACCACCAGATTGACCATTTGAGTGAGCATGACACACTCGATTCCCATGACTTCATAATTACAATTCTTATTCGTCGAAATAGAAGTATAATTACAAACAATAATAGAGTAAGAATTAAAAATATATGTCTGTCTGTTTGTACACGCAACTACTTTGGAACTACTGTACTGATATGAATGAAACTTTTTTGTTGTATAGCGAAAAAGGTGAAACGTATGGGTATACTATTTTGAAAACTGGAATAGCTTATACTCGAACGGAAAACTAACCTATAAAAGATATCGAAAAGACGCCTTAGCAAAAGTGGTTCAGACTGATAAGCATTTTCTATTGCGGTATAAAAATTTTAGATCTGGAACATCTGATGTGGAATACAAACAGACCAGTTACACAATGGAAATAGCATATAGAAATGACGCCTTAACAAAAGTCATTCAGTCTGATGACGGACTTTAGCTAGTTGAAAATAATACTAAATGAAATAATCTAAATATCGGAAATACAGTACAATACAGATTTAAAAAAAGATAATATTCTCACAAGTTGCAATTCGAAATATTACGAAATTAAGCTTTTTTCGAATTCCGAAAACAGAAACAGAATATTCGGTTGCCAGTAACATAGTTTTTTTTTATCATATAAGAGAGACGTTACATTATCCAATTTATTCTGCCAGATACAAAAGCAATGAGTTGGTTTATTGATGCCTACACACCGAATTGAGTTATGAGCCATGTCCCTTACGAAAACATGACGTAAATAGTACTCTTTTATACGTTATACCACTGTGAGTATATTTTTTTCGGCTATCTCCAAATGCTGTTAGGATTGCGGATACTGAGGGTCGCTGTAACAGATGTTATATGAGCCTG
Organism: Plodia interpunctella; assembly: GCF_027563975.2. Taxonomy (NCBI): domain Eukaryota; kingdom Metazoa; phylum Arthropoda; class Insecta; order Lepidoptera; family Pyralidae; genus Plodia; species Plodia interpunctella. Next base: position 2,802,342 of record NC_071303.1, read on the forward strand.
TGGTAATTCAATCTTGTGCTATGACAGTATGTAATGTACCGTTGCTCTATTTCACATTTATCCTTCTGATATTATTACCGAATTTTTATGTTTGCTTGTGCGTTACTGTCATATAAAGATTGATTAGGATATCGCTGCTGTCGATTAAGTTTTCGATTATTTGTCACGAAAATAAAGAAATTTTGATTTGAAAATTTTCAATTTTGATCACCGGATCAAATCCTTGTTGCCCCGGTGAACATGTTTTCGCTACAAAATAAATAAATTAAATTTATTACTAATCTTGAAATGCAATAGAAACATACCAAATAATTTAAAAAAATTAAAACAATTTTAACTGTGATAAAAAAGAAATTCATTGTACGTTTTTAGTGGCAAATAAAAATATATAACACAGATTTATAAAAGAAAAATACTATTTCTCTCTGTTTTACTTCCACGAACCACTCTAAATAATTATTTCAAAGTATTTATGTTCATATAAGTACATAATTTTCTTCATTTTTATAACAAGATATTACAAGTCTTGTTTTGTGACAGGGAATTTAATAAAATAATAATCTCAATTTAGTCAAATAGTCCTTGACAATACCCGGTTGAAAGGTTCTGACTTTCCTCTGAACAGCCATAGATAAATATCCTTTGAAGTAGGAACCAACCAGAGCGAATGTCAAATAAAAATATAGGGACAAATTTGTATCTGGCCAAATAAATTAAGTAACGTCTCCTTTATGATTAAAAAAAAATAATTTATGTCACTGGCAACTACATTTGTATGTTTTCCAAATTCAAAATAAAATATATTTTACACTAGATATGCCCTGGAGCTTCGCTTTCGTGGAAATTTCGTTATAAAAAGTATCCTATGTGTTTTTCCAGGTAATATTCTACACGTGTACCAAATCCCATAACAATTCGTCCAGTAGGTTTTGCGTGAAAGTGAAAAACATACGCACATAAATCCTCACAAACTTTCGGATTTTATGATATTAGTAGCATCAGTAGGATTTTCAATAAAACCGGAACATAGAAATCTCTACACTTCCCACGGGTTTAATAATAATATGAAAAATAAACCACATACCTACTGTACACGTCATAACTGAGGCTTGCTTCGGTAATCTCATACAAAATCTAAGGTAAGACTGGGACGCATTATGTTTACGCTTCGCATAAAGAGGTAATGTCACCAAAAACCATTGCTTGAACCCATTTAATCTCGTCGCATCTTGTCTTGTGTGCGAAGGGCAGTGGCGTAGCTATCGAAAGACTAGACGGTGAGGTGCACTGGGCCCTCAATTTCAGGGGCATCTCGGATTCTGCACTGCATATTCAAGTATTTCCGATACTTAGTTCAGTATTATTTTCGACTAGCTGATGTCCGCGACGTCGTTCGCGTGGACTTGATCCAATGAATTATAAATACGAAAGGTACAAAACAATAGGCAAATACAAATATCTTGAGATGAGATTTTAAAGCACATCCCAAATGTTATTTTGTGACTTTGCTAGTAAAGGCACCAATACATATAGTTAGTATATAACACTTATGCTTTTCTGGTAATTTTCCATATATTTGGAAGGAAGAAATTGCTCACAGTGTTAAAAAACATATTTTTATACACTTAATTAGAATTATATAAGCTTTTGTTTTTTTAAGATTTTGCATTGTATTGTTATCACCCATCATTTCTTATGCTAAGGTGCTTAAGCTTGTTAAAGTGGGGGCCCCAGATCATTTTGTATCATGGTCTGCAGTTGTCTAACTACGCCACTGGAAGGCTCATACGTTCTATGTTAATATAAAGTTAATTATGCATTTTGCGTGTGGAAATAAGCCTGGTTCTGTCTCCGGCGGCGGAGATTGCCGAAGTTATGAATGTGTACAAAGTAATTCGGTGGATATTTTTAATTAAAAGTCTCTTTGCTTTGTTTACTTGTTAGAGGGAATTTGTAAAATAATATTTGTTATATGGGTGTTTCTCTGAGCGTTTCGATTAACCACTGCGGCCGCGGTGTCATTACAATTTTTCAAATTTTAACAAAGACAAGATCTAGTTTTATCTTTACTGTGGTAATGTCAATTTTATGAATTATTGTTTTTGGAAATGATTCCTTCCTCAAGAAAATTAATGGATCGTAATGACAGCGCGGCCGCAGCGGTCGAGACTATCTGATACCCAACCTATATAATATATAATGAAAATACTTACAAATCAATTATTAAATATTAAGCTAGGACTATGTGACAAGACCTATTTCGAATTAATTAACTGAGTCGTCAAGAATATTTGACGTAATTTTAGAACATGCAATTTCATATATTTTTATATGAGATCGAATACATTTTTTTGCCGTGTGCGTGTGCCACACATCTGATTGAAAATAGATTTATTCCAAGAATTCATCAAAATGTTTATTTACAAATAACTATACAGAGAGACGAGACAAAATTATAAATTGTGTTGTATTGCGTATATATTTTTTAATTTTCCACGTTATGTTTTAATGTCGCCTAAATAAAGAATAAATAAACAATATTTTCAAATATGAAGAGACACAAAACGCAATAACATTAAGCGAATTACTTCAAAACTCCTTATCACGTCCCGACCAATGATACTTATCTGTGTTACAATAAATAATTCATAGGATTAGCACAAAGTATCAGACAGTAAGCCCGCTTCGAACAATGCGAGACGAACGTTGAAAGTCTTTCAGAATCGGTATTAAACGTTTTTTGTAGTTAGATTTTTGTTTTTCGGTCCAATTTGAGTTGACAACAAAAATATCAAATTACTAACTTTTTAAGTCATTTTTGAAATGGTTTTTTTCTTATCATTCTCGTCGACAGAAGCATCTAATTCACCGGGTCAGAGGACGAAGTGTTGATTCGCAGTATGACGCAGCTAACCAATCACAGTGTGCCATTGTGACGCGATCTCAACCACACGGTGATGTAGTTAGTGAATCGACTACAAATCGACTCGACAGTGAGTTGTGGTTTCAATCCCATACTTCACCCTCAAATATCATTGCCGATCTGTAACCATACACAATTAAGCCCTTTTTACAAGTTACCTAACGCCTAATATTATTTAGCGACTACTGCCATATTCATATTATTTATTCGCCAACCAAGTGTTACAGTGATCTTAAAGTAATTACAATTAGTGCTTATAACTTAGTCAGCTTTTACAGGTATTGCGCATTGCCATCTAGGGGGAGCGTATTATATGAAACTCAATAGGCAATTAGTATGCAAATTTTTGGCAGAAAATAGTGGTCGATAAAAAACGGTTGTAAGGGAAGTACCTAAAATTACTCTGTGGAGATTCTTTAGATGTATATGGGGTCGAAATGCAACGTCAAGTCTTAGGGCCCTAATTTTGATTTAATTCTTTTTTTTTTTATTCGATATTTCGGGCAATTATACCTCTGTGCAAAAAGTGAACATTCTGTTTCAAACACAGTTTGTGGCACTCTGTGTATAAATGTAATGGATATTTACGTAAGACGTTTGTTCTGCGCTTTTTATAGCGACAGTGAGGGTCCTTAAGTTGGGAGTGCCGAGTCTTAACATCTCATAAACATTTTATGTGATTTCACGCGCCCACTTCACCTCTCACGTGTATCTATCAAGGGATGGCTTACAAATTGTATTTATGTATACAAAAGTTGTATTTTAAATTTTTGACGACCTCGGTGGCCCAGTGGTAAAGTGCTTGCCTCTGAACCGAGAGGTCCCGGGTCCGACCCCGGTCGGGTCATGATGGAAAATGATCTGATTGGCCCGGGTCTTGGATGTTTATCTATTTGTTATAAAATATAGTATCGTTGAGTTAGTATCCCATAACACAAGTCTCGAACTTACTTTGGGGCTAGCTCAATCTGTGTGATTTGTCCTAATATATTTATATTTTATATTTTAATCAACTCTAATTGATGGCAAACATAATTTTCAATAAAGGATTGAGTTTTTAGTAACCTTTATCAGGTGTTGCTCATTATAATACTCATAATACATTGTAATTGGAACTAAGCCAGGTGAATTTCATGACCGTACTATGTATGTAATGGAAAAAAAACGTGTTGCACTCCGGGAGTGTCGGCAGAAGTGAAAACTTGAATATTAGTTGATCATCAATGTCGTCTTACGAATTTTCAATCGATCAAGTCACATCACATCACATCACAAAAAGTGCACAACGCCGCTAAAGATGTTTTCACTTGAGAAATACGGTTTTAGTCTAGTAGTAGACTCGCTCCGCACGTCAATAAGTGATGTATATCATCCAAATTAAATAAAGAATTTGGAATTTTGCCGCCTTTTTGACAGCTAACCTTTTTAATCAAATCACCGTACTGTATAGTTGACGGCATGGCATTCTCTCGTCGTCGGGAGCCGATCCTACGTGCATCATCAGTAATTCTTATCTTAATAATGTATTATCATCTAAACTAAACGTGTATTCAATATTTCAGATCAATCGGGTAAAGACATCTGATTCAAATTCATTCAAAAATTAGACCTTCACAGGCACTTTTTCACGTCAATTTTCTCACAAGCTACAAACTACTGGCATTCGGAACAACCACTGCTGGGAAGAAATGCCGAAAGAAACTCATTTGAACAGTGTTGGTCCCTATCATGCCAGAAGGGCTTAACATTATTGTTCCTTATATTTTTTTGTTTTCTAATAATATGTCAAAGTACATAATGTAGGACAGCTTTAAAGTTAAAATGTTGCGTTCCTACTGAACATATTTTTTATGTGTAAAAATTATGTAGTAAATTAAAATGTAGTTAGTACGCAACAATTTAATTTACTACATAATTTTACACATTAGTTTCAGTCAATTTTGAACATTCGTTTTTATAAGGAATTTTACACATAAAATGACTGCAAGAAGTCTTACAGTGACATGCCTCACAAATATATCTCGGCGGAAACTTAATCCAAGCTACATTATGTGAAATGAGGTACAATGTAAAACACGTTTTCTCTGAAATGTCGTCTTCACTGAGCTCACACATCCTTCACCGTGTAATCTTAAGTTGACAAGAGCCCAAAAATTGCTCTTGGTCCTTTATTGTTGAGATTTACCCCGCCTATTGTGACTGTTGACCCCGAGGAGCGTTTACATTCGGCAAGTAACTGATCAGTAACGTACATAGCCATCTTATTATACCAAAACGTAAAACAATATTACAGATAACATTGAGTAATCATTGGAGACTTAAAGTAATAAACTACAGTATCATCAAATGTATCTTCTTAGTTAATCTAACATTTATAATAACATTATAATAATACAACTTATTTTGCGAATCGTCGAATATCCTCAAACGTTATTTTTTTGGAAAAACGTTAGAATAAATTTGCGATTTGGTCCGTCCCAAGTTTGAAATATTAAAGATTATATGTATACTAATATTATTATGAGAAAATATGTAATATTTTGTATTTATATTTGTAACGAATAAAGTCAAAAACCGATTTGATGAAATTTGGCACAGAAATAGGCGAAACGTTCAGGAGTAACATAGGCTACTTTTTTATGGTATTACCTGAGCAAAGCCGGAACAGGCCGTTACTAAAAATATCAAATAAATATTGATTTTTAATTAGTTTAAGTCTAGTTTTCGTTTATGTAATTTCTTACGTGTCAATAAAATATGCTATGTTAAGGGAGAAAAAAAAGAAAATCTTTTTATGTAAACCTTTTTTAGATTACAGAAATCTTTTTTATGTATCAAGTGAATCTAAACAGTAAAGTGAGTGCAAACGCTCCTCGGCAGGTGAGAATACAGAATAGAGGATTTCGTTCCACGTGCGGACACTTTTTAACGTCCTCTCCTACATTTCAAGCGTCTTTTTGTCCACATGTTAAGTTGTCCACTGCGAGAGATGTATTGTAGTTTCACACACGTGTTTATATTGTGTTTTTTACTTTTTTCTCTGCGAATATTTATAACGTTGGTTGCCAGTGTTATTACACTACAATTATAATTTACTGCCTGCTTGCGGGGATATGGGGATAAAAGCACCCTAGGTCACTCAGAAATAATGTAGCTTCGAGAATTTTGGACATCGGTTGGTAGTTCTGAAGATTGGACACTGTTTTTTGTAAATCATCTGCGTATTTATGCTTATTTATTCAAGTCAAGTTCTGTATAATAATAACTATCATTACATTTGTGTTTACATACATATTATGCGTATGTTTTCCACTTATTCACTCCGTTATAATTGTTCAATCGTTCAATTTCCAATTTATGAAGTACTAGCTGCGCTTTCGAATTTCGGGATAAAAATAACAATTCTTCCAGTAAATTTTGCGTGAAAGAGTAACAAACATACATACATTCTCACAAACTTTATCATTTATAATATTAGTAAGTTAGGATTAGTAAGATATAGGCGCTAATTGATAAATTTATCAGCTTGTTAGTTTATGTATGAGTCTACTATACATCCTTTAATAGATAAGATATCAATGATACTTATTTTAAAAAAATACTCAAGAATTATCTTATCTCGACGTTCGTTCTCACCAGATGACGTAACACAATGAACCTTTACGCGTCGGTAATAACGACGAATTTGCAATGAGTTTTTACAATTTGGCGTGCTGTTCTCAGGATGTTCAAGTACCTACGTACGTGGGTACTTGAACTGATATCATGATTGATCACTCAAGAAGCAATCAAACATTCAAGCATGTACTAAAACTTAGGTATTACTCGCTTCGGATATCAAAAGGCGTCGGCTTACTTGATCAAGGCAACCCGGTAATTCTTCGTAAGGGATTGCCGCTCGTGTTACCCGGGATATTTGAGAAGTATGCTTATTGACGTAACCCGACCGAGTTGAGAGGTGTTGATGAAATATTTTTCGTGATAAATTTCGTCTTTGAAGAATGTCGTTTGTTTTAGAGTTTTCAATTGCACTTCTTATAAATGATTATTACGCAACATGGTGATCCTTGGGGGTCAGTTGACTATTGAAGGATAAAGTTTTGATTGAAATATTATATCTTACTGTAATGAAATTATAATGGCACCTACACGTCTCCAAACTAAACTGCCGATGCGAATGGAAGTAAATAAATTACGTAGTTTTATGTGAGCGTTTCATTGCCCCAAAGAAAGACATGTTCGTCAAAACCGCCAAGATCGGCGAATTGTTTGCCGATATTGTCAGGTCAAGAAATCGACAGCTAGAGCTTTTTGTGTCAATCATTTTATATCAAATGTAAAAATTATTTCAACGAAAAATTTCTAGTGTAATTTTCACGTGTACTCTAAGTTTACGAAGCCACCATACAGTGTTAGGCATTTTTATTACCTCAATACTAAATGTAAACAAAAACTGGACATTCTGTAATAAGAGTTAACAGTCAAACAAAAACAACTATGCCCCATTAACAGTTAATTTCAGTCGATAAATTGGAGGCGTGTTTGTACATAAATAATTGAGGTATTGTTAACAGTTTAAGGTTCAACGAAAGGGCTAAAAGGCCTTTCACAACGTCAGATGTTTAATTAGATTAAGGTTTTAATTGTAAGAAATATAATCCAGCTCCACACTTTCGGCCAAGAGTTCGCCGAACTTTGGCGTATTATGTCTTTAATTGGCGATCTTTCATTGTGGTAAATAAAAGCGCTCATACCTGCATATAACGCTAATTTACGTGCATTCGCGTCGGCATCGATATAGTTAAAATTAGTTTTGTAACATTTTACAACAATTTTTTTGCCACAAGCCCATAAAATCTTTTTGCACTCAACCATGTCCATGCAGTAAACAATATAAGTGGCATCCCCAATAAAATAAAGACAACACAGTATAATAAAGAGTACTGTAATACGGCCACTCCCTGTCCCCCCCTAACATTCACCTTACAGTTGCTGCTTGGCAAGAATTCAATTTCAAGAATGCTCGTTTCCTCAGTGCGTTTGAGAACACGCACTGCGGTTATTGCGCAGAATGAAATGGCGCCTTATCTCACTCACACCACACTTGCTTCTGCACAAACTATGTTAGTGTGTAAAATATAATAATGCATAACTTGTTAGTGCTTAATCGTTTCATATTGACAATAGATGACAATAGATCCTAGTTGATAGATTTCATTAAATATTATTTATATTTTTAAAAAACGAATATTATGTTGCCAGTTGTTAATTTTCAATAAAAAGTATACGTAGTGTTGACTGTATAATATATATATATATATATATATGCCTATGACCTTTTCTGAAAATACTTTAGAAATATTAATTAATGATATAACCCCGCTTTTACATGGAAAGCAATTACGACTGATATGAAGGAACCCTTTGATCCGATGTAGGAAGGGATTTCTTATTTTTGTACGGTTGCTTGCATTATTAAATAGGCAAGCAAGGCGTAGGGAAATCTGGATGTTTATTACATACTAGATGTTTCCCGGAGCTTCGCCTTCGCTCCCGTGGGAATTGTGAGTTAAAATATAGCCTATAGCAATCCTAGATAATTTACCTTTCTAATGGTGAAAGATTTTTCGAAATCGGTTCAGTAGTTTCGGAGATTACCCGCTTCAAATATACAAACTCAAAGTGTCACAAACTCACAAACGCTTACCTCTTTATAAGAATAGTATCATCTACTCTTGTACCATAGAAGCATTAATTGTTACTATATAGGTAAACTACTTCTAGCTTAGGTTGTACCCGTATTCACGAAATAAATTATTTAAAATTATTTCTCTCTCTTGTGGATTTAGTTAACTTGATGATACTGAAACTAGTTTTAAATGCAGGTCATTTAGAAATATAATTGTTAAATAAATAAATATATTAGGACGTAAAAGTAAATTCGAGACTTGTGTTATGGGATACTAACTCAACAATACTGTATTTTATAACAAATACATATATAGATAAACATCCAAGACCCGGGCCAATCAGAAAATGATCATTTTCCATCATGACCCGACCGGGGATCGAACCCGGGACCTCTCGGTTCAGTGGCAAGAACCTTACCACTGCGCCACCGAGGTCGTCAGAGGTGTTAAGTTAATGTGAACACCTAAATGTTGAAACGCAAAAAGATATACTTAAACCCATATAACTTATTGAAATCAAGTAACAATATAGTAATTCTTGCCACAAGCTTTTATATTGTCGATAAAAATGCCACGCCTTAAAACGTCGAGGGGGTTTTTCGTCCCGACGAGTCGATCCTGGATGCACCATCAGGTCATGCTTATCATAATAGTGCACTGTCATAGATGATGGAAGAGACCTGGAAAATTTCCACTCTGTATAACATGTAGAAGTAAGTGAAATGACAGACAAAAATCGGGACAGAACAACACAAGCATTTTGGAAAACAACACGTTCGAGCTAGAATTGCGTTTTGTTTTTCGAGATAAAAAAAGAGTACATACACTTTTGATGTGCGTGTGGTCTGAGGGCCCTTGAAATTCTAAGAAATTATGCTTGGGATTTAGTGAACATTCCAAAAGAATTGTGAAAGTTGGAATTGGATTTTGTGAAAGCCGAATAAGCGAGTTACGATGTTTTACGAAAGACCCTCAGTCCTCATAGTGTGATCTGAGGGCCCACCGGTATCCCAAAAACTATACATGCTAACATTGATCGCATAACAAAATTTGTGAAAACAACATATTATCGTAAAACACTGTCCTATATTACACAATCTTCGTTCGAAATTGGCCCTCAGACCACACGCACATACACTTTTGTGCCTAAAAATAATACACCCAAATCCTCCTATAAATGTAAAAAGTAACCCAGTTAACCCAGCATTGTAAATAACCAAATATTGTACTCGTATATCATCGCGTGTTGCATCGCACATGCTGGATGTAATTACCTATGTCAATTTGTGCCTTAATTGTTTACAATATGGCTCTAATGGTATTTGTTTTGATTGACGATTAATGCAGGAAATGCAATATTAATATTTATGTTTAGGCTCTAACGTGAAGTCAACTGCATGCAAGACAACATACCCTACGCTCTGTGCTACACGTAAAAGCGGAGTATTTGCAATAAACTTAAGCAGGTTGATGTGCTGTCCACGGTACATGAGACGACGTCCAATAAATCAATATCGTTGGGTAATATAATTCCAGGATTCGTAACGCAATTACGCGAGGGACGTAAAAAGTTACAATACGATTTGTTCAAATGGACCTCGTATCGGGAGATAACTTTATTTCGGTTTGTTTGTACTTTTAGACGATGGTATTGTAGCTAGACAACTATTAGGTCTAATAGTTGGTTAAAATCGGTGTTGTGAGTAAAAGCCCAAAATTAATAAATGATCACACAGCTTGTATCGCGAGTCCAATGAGCACCATGACATTGACCGGTACACACCCAGCAGCATACAGCGTCGACTGTACGCACAGAAATTTCTTGTGTTCATACAAAGTCCGATCAGCTAATCTGCCAATTGTATGGAAGAGTCAAAAAATTTTGTCTTTTTTACTATAGATATGCCGCCATTCTAATATTCTACAAAAAATTGGCTTATGTCAAAAACCCTGCATTTCTTCCTCGAGGATGCATTTCACAAGTGTAGCGATAACATAGTATTCTAGCCAAAATCCCAGCAGGCAAGGAGCCGCATCGGATGGCAATGGCGGGAAGCATAAAGAATATTACAATATATTACAATTTTGCGGCACTCGGCCCGCTCGTAATTAATATCAAGTTTGCTATAAATTTATGAAGGTACGCCCCCACTGCGGCGCAACTTTCAAACCATATTAAACCGTATTCCTTACCTCGTAAGATATAATTTTAAAATCATCAGGGAATGCTTTTAAAAGTTTCAAATGCAAAAGTGAAAGAATTTTGCTGTAGACTTTGAGGTTTCGAGGTGGCAATAGTGAATATAATTTTGTTATATTTTCTGAACTAAACAGACTGCATCCTAGAAAATTGATTAAAACATTTTGCGATAAGGCCGCCGGAAGTATTTTCCATTTATCTTTCTTTTCTATTAATTTTATTTAAATTTAAGAGTTAATTAAAAATTATAATCTTTTTCACAATTATAATTTTTCATGTGAATATTGTATATTAAAAAGTGGAAATTCTTCTAATATGTGGATATTTACAAGTTTAGTATCCTGTAATTTTCTACAATTACAATATATAAATTTATGCCTTTTATTTTCATTGCATTACATTTATTGATTAATATTAAGCCTGTATTGCCAAAGCATGGCATGTAAAGCCCAAGCATGGTGCAGTATCCTCATAACATATGTAACTGATTTATGACATTATTACGTACGTTTTGTACATTTAGCTTTTTATTTTTATATATATTATGTGTGACAATTTTCAATAATTTTATTGGAAATACATATATTTTATTTATTTATTGAAATTTTGACATTTTTAATAATGATGTAAATTCGTCCTCCTAATTTTTAATATATGTATAAGACCTATATTTGTTAATTGACGTCCTTGGAGAAAAGGCTGCGGTGAAGTTTGTTGCGCCGCTTCTTCTTCACCTGCGCTTTGGAAGCCGGCAGTAGACTTAATTTAAGTAATTTTTGACGTCAATAAGTGATGTACTCGTATATCATCCTAAATTGAATAAAGAATTTTGAATTTATATCATCATCATGATGTATATCATCCTAAATTGAATAAAGAATGTTGGTCTTTGAGTCGGATACTAGTTAGCTAGATAGCTATTTTTGTTACACGTCAGGACCAAATATTTTTTATACGCACAGTAAAAAATAAAAACATTTTACTATGTTTTGAGGAGTTTGTGTTATTTGGCACAGTATCACAACATATCATTTACATTATATCTTTTTCTGATGCGTTCTGAATATTTCTCCGTGTTTCCAATTGTGCAGCGAATATCAGTAATGTCAGAATGAACGACCCGTCATATCACATCAACGCGACATAGACTCGAAACTTGTGGTGTAATCGAGTTATACCACTTGTGGAACATGTCATAAACGAATAGAGATTTTTTTTTTCATATAACTATATTTTCATGTTTGGGCATTAACGGCCATTTTGTTCCGGGCTTTGCGCCAAACGCGATAAGTATTTTTTCTAAAACATAAAGAATTATTTTTTAATTCCCATGGAGTTACTGTGCTCGCCTTTACAATATGAGTTAGTAATTTACACTACTTTACAAGGAAATCGATATTGAAAATCAGACACAATTTGAAATGACAAATAGTCAAGTTTACTAGAGTGTCTACTACAACTATAGATGGCGGGAGTAAAAATAATGTCAAATACCGTTAAACGATCTGAATATTTTTTACGTTAAGGATGGGTTTAATTGACAAATTTAACGTTAATTTTAACTTATAAATGTATAATTTTGTGTACGTACCGCGCGTTTAATGGTTTAATGTTAAAGTATGGAAATTTTAGGATCGCAAAAGGTCAGAGTAGTAGAATGGCAAGATCGTAAAATGTAAAAATCTGGTAAACGCGCTTTTTAGTATTACTGACATATCAGTTTTGTGAAACTAAAAAATTTCTCTAAAGTATCGCTTGAACATAGAAATTCAATAAAATATATATATATCGCATGTCGCCCACAACTTGGGCCCAATGTAGCCTATAACTGGAGGACCTACGACATCCTGTACCAGAAACAATCTACGATAATCGGATTGTGTACGATAAAATTGGTTATGTGCATTGGCGGATCGGTTGCTATGGAGATTCAGTATTGAAATCCATCAAGAAATCTTACCACTTTGCAAAGAAAGGTTATATTTTTCTTACTTAATTATTTTCTTCTCACATTAATTTTTATTTATTAGAAAAAAAGAAAGGAAATCTTTAGTCGACTAAACACATTTACATATTAAGCTAAAATATATTATTAAAGTATTCGTTTGTTTTTTCTTATTACTTATTGATTGATTTCTTGATTTGAACGTCAACTGCGCGCAGGTTAAAGTTAACGTCAAAGTTGATTGGTGCAACCCACTAAGTCTAGCTGCAAATAACGCACTTAGAAGAATGTAGAATTTTAAAATATACATGTATTCTATATTATCGCGCTTTCCTCGTTCACATATATACAAATAGTATTAGACACGGCCGGGTCAATGTAGGCCGATGTAATTATTTTTAATGTCGAGCCCAAAGGGAATCTTAAAATATGTGTAACAAGCCCTTGAGTTGTGCTGTTACCCAATTACCTTGTTAGCGGCCATTACTTCCGCCTAAATATTTCGTAACATCAATATACGACACGGAAAATATATTTGAACGCACATTTGGAACCAGAAATTGTTAGAAATTATGTCTACAAATAGAAAAAATTAACTAATTGTTAAAATTGTTTACTTTTGTACTAAGGAAAATATTTTCTTAAATGACTTTAATAAGTCTCTATATTAGAACTGATATGAACTGTTAAGAACTTAAAAAACATAGCTGGCAAAGTTTAATTCCTATCATCGCAAATGTTTTGTAATCTGTACGAATATTACAAATGCGATAGTCTTTCTGTCACGCTTTCCGCTCCGCTGAACCGTTTTTGATGAAGACTAGAAGAGTTAAAGAGCCGAATTCAAATATAGGCTAAACTATATAGGTTTTTCAAACGTCTTTTCCCAAAAGCACCCGATACGTTTTGCCGCAAGCGAAGCTGAGGGAAGCAGTGTTCAATAAATCCTAATCTTGTGTTCAGATAAATTCAAAAGGTGGGACCTCAAACCATGCACACGCGCCTATATTTTGTAATAATTTACCCCTTGTTTTGAGCATTCTCGTTTAGATTTTTTATTATGATAGCCCGAAATGTTTTCGGCATTAAACTTTTATAACAAAAGTCTCTGACTTTAGACCAAAATTGCACTCGCTTCATAGTCATATTCCCCACGACTGAGGGTCGTGGTCATTACGTGAAATGAAACACAACAATTTTCTTGGCACTATTAATGGAGTGGTTTGCCATTGCCTTCTCCATTTCACACATAAGTTAATAATCAACCAGTGTGCAGCTTTCCTCACGGTGTTTTCCTTCACCGAAAACAAATGGTGGTCGATGGATTCTAACAACACATGATTCAGATTGGTATACAAATTAATTCGGCACGAGTAGGATTCGAACCTGGGACCTTTCGATCCACAGGCGAGGGTAACCATTACATCACCACCGCATCACAAACTGCACAGCAATCATATAAATAAAACCATATTTATACTCCAACTTTGCGCTAATTAAATCTTGAAATCGTCCTTGAAAATTGCAAATTTATTCAAATACTTACTCTATTATTCCATTATATATTAATTTAATTACTCTTAATCACTCAAAAACTCATATTTTGCCATAGGAATTCAGACTTTATTGCGAATGCAGTAAGTAATAAAACGGGAAATCGCGTAATTGGCTAATTTTCAAGCAGACCAACCCGTTTATTCAATTAACAAGGACTTTTACAACGCAATGAATTTCGAAACATCCAAAACTTCTCAAAGCAATCTTCCCATCTTTACCTACTTGTTAAGGGGCAGACGCCACATAGAAAGTATGTAAAAGGTATGTGAAATGTATAGTGGAAATCTGTACAGTTTTAAAATAATTAAATAAAGAGCTAATAATGCAATAATCTAATCCTATTGCCAAGGCTTTTATCGAAATGTAGATATTACAAGCATTTGTTTAATTAATTTAGTGATGTTTGCGAATTTTTTCATGTTAAATGAGAGCTCTTTGAACCCATTAATGGATTACACGGCTAAGATTAGTATAAATATATTATTAGGACAAATCACACAGATTGAGCTAGCCCCAAAGTAAGTTCGCGACTTGTGTTATGGGATACTAACGATACTATATTTTATAACAAATACATGTATAGATAAACATATACAGGTAACCCTACAATAAGGTCCCCGCCAAACTCCCAAGAATACGAATCTGCATGAAATAATGTCCGATTTAACTTAATCAAATTTTGTTCAGTTTCGCCGACTAGCGGGGGAGAATTTCATTTAGCAAATTAACGTTTCACTATTTGAAATTTTACGGGCGTTTTAAGATTTCCAACGGGACACTTCGTAGGGATTTGACTTGGAATTAGTCCTTGGAAGATCATTAATTTGGATATCCCAACCTGGGCGCGGGTTGAGCAATGCCTTGGGGATTATGACGTATTATTTACCTGTGGCAAAGCCAGTCATTGTTTAGCAGTACCTAGGTATATGAAAACATAAAACGTAGTAAAGTGAATTGTCGAATGAAAATAGCTCCAATGTTAAAACGATTATATTTTTTACCTTTTTTACAGATTTATCCATAGTAAGTTTTGATGCAAACAAGTTTGTTATTTCAGTAATATTTGTCCCTTTCAGGAGGAGGAGGAGGAGCAACAAACAATTTAAAAATTAATTTGGCCCAAATCTCCTCCTGCGGGTTTCCCACGGGAACAGTTATTTTTCCGCGAAAATATGTACCCTATGTGTAGGAAATAGACATAAGTATATCCTAAATTTTAAAAAATGTTTGAGTACATAATGCCTGAAGGAGTAAAAAATAAATAAACTTACTTTCGCATTTATATTATAAAGAATAATAATCATCTGCTTTATCTTTACTAACCTTTCCTTTCCTTTGCAGCGGACAAGGTTCCTCCAGGATTCCCCAACATCGCGCCACCCCCTACTACGATGGTGGTAGAAGTTGGCCACACTGCGACCCTTCCGTGCCAGGCCACTGGCAACCCCACGCCGAAAGTCAAGTGGTTGTTCAACTCTCTGCCACTAGATGTCGCCTCCAATCCCAGATACGCGCTGCTCAATGACAAGATGCATGGTAAGTTGAGTGAAAAAACGTTAGATAAAAATATTATCTCAAATAATATTTCAAGCTGATTATCATTAAGCATCAATTTTAATTAATAATTAAATTAGGTACTTATAGTTTTAAAAAATATATATTTTTCATTTTTGTGAGTGGTTAGTTTTTTTATGTCACTAATATTGTTCTTGAACATATCGTATGTATTTTTTCATTTTCGTTTTGTGAGGGGCCAGTTTCATATCAATTCATTTAATCAGAATTTAAATCTTCACAGGCAATTTTTTACGTCAAATTTGATATATAGTAATTTTTTGTCATATATTTCTTTATTTTTCCGCCAATACTATTTATAACAATAAATAACTGTAACTAAAATATAAAAACATTTATATCTCTATATATTGAAAAGTACGTTCTATTGGACGACATAATGCAGTGTGAAGGATTAGTTCAACCTCATTAAAGTCCCGCGAGCCATATAACTGTCAAAGCAATAACCGTCGGCTAAATAATGACCACTTAATACTTTAATAGTCTACGTTTCTACGTATCCCGTTTATATTGGATTGACGTAGGTTCAATCTGAAACTCTTAGTTATAGATAAATATATTTAGAACGGGGAAAAGTTTATTTTAACAAAAAAAAATAAAGTGTGTTAAAGTCAACGTCAAAGTTAAAAACTAGTGCATTTATTTCTTAACAATTATTATACAAAAAGAAGTTTTAGGGAGAACTCACCCTAAAACTTCTTTTTGTCTAGTGTCTGCCAAAGGTAAAAAATCGTATTGTTAAGAAATAATTCGCATGATTACATTCAGATAAATAACATTTCTATTACATCAACACCCCAACTAATTATGTGATTGTACACGAGGGATAACATTTGTACACCTGATAAAAATCTCCTCGGTCGATTGCACCCCGTAATTACGATCTTAGCGAGCTTAGCTATCGATACAACTGATCCTACTAACAACTCGGGTTAAGTCCGCACGAAGATCTAAAGTTATTGGTAGGGGCAAGTAGTCCTGCTATTAAGAGTGTGGCTAATCTAAGCAACAAGCTTAGATGGTGTCTAACACTGGTGTCTGATTATCATTACATTTGAAATAAGAATCAAATATTAATAATAAAGTGTTAAAGCACATTTTCAGCTGAAATATGTTTTGTCTCGTTCTATCAATGACAAGTTTTGTAAAGTGCAATAGTAACAAACATACTTTAGCTTAAAGTATGCTTTAACTTTTTTATGAATAACGGAGATAGTCTATAGGTTTGATAAACTGATATATAATTTACCAACTCTTGACTTTCTCTGTCTACCCCGTGAAGGATAAAAAAGTAATGCTGTATTTTTATTATATCATTTACCTATCTCAACCATAGAGCGTCACATGCGAATTTCGAAATTCTGATTCAACCCCACCTTCGATTTTTTGCAATTAAATTCAGAATAGGTACGCGGAAAACCAACCACATACATAGACAGAATATCAATACCACAGAATATCTGACATTGCAAAACGCCGATAAATCCGACTATCGACAATTGCTCCATGCCTCTGTTATTTTTGGAATTCCACACAAACTGCTAACCTATTTGATTCCGTGTCTGTCAGTGATTTCGTCTGTGCTGTGGTCAAAAAAAGAATGGAATTTTTGGCATAGTCATGGCATAGTCTTTTTGAACAGTTTTTTTTGTAAAATTCTAGGCCATCTTTATTTACTAGCTTTTTCCCGCGGCTTTGCCCGCATGTATTTTCACCCACGATTATAGTAATTTGGGGGTTGATTTTTGAAAAAAGTAGCCTATGTTTGGTCTTTAACTACACGTATACATCAAAAATGTCATCAAAATCGGTGAAGCCGTTTCGCAGTGAAAGCGACAGATAGACAAATTAGCATTTACAATATTAGTATGGATTACTCTGCTGTTTAATTAAATCAGTAGTTTTTTTATCACCAACCTAATTAATTTTGATTATCCTAATCACAAATCCAGAACTATATCTAGATCGTTTCTAGCAGTCTTATCTCTACGTTGACAAGTTTTTGCTCCACCCGAAACTTAGAACATTACATTACTACACTACAATGTGTTAAATCGTAGCTTTATATAACTATACTATATGTATAAACAGGTTAATAAACAAACATACTACTTAGAAGTGCATACTGGCTTGGAAGGAGTTGTGCTATGTGGTTGTGGGCATTTGGAAAAAGTATAAAAATATCTTCATTTTACTTCATAATTTTTGCCTATTAAACCAATTTATCCACCAATTCATTAGTCAAATTTATTTCACATAAAAATATGACCCCTCATGCCACAAATTTAATTTGAGAGATGAGGAAATTAAAAAACATCTTGGAGTCTTAATTTACGCGTCTTAATAAAACTTAGAGGCGGCCAACTTGGCGGCAAGATTACAACTTTCATATTGGACTAGTGTAAAAGACGAGTCTAAACTCAAATGGCGAGTGCTGAGGTCGAAGTGTGGGTTTGCAACACGCATCTTGCTATCAAGTGAGACGCAGCTATTCAATCATAATGCTACACTGTAGTGCAACGACTACATGGCCCACTTGATTATAGCAACTACTATAGTGTTTTATTGGCGTTTTGGTTACCGAAGCACT
The DNA here is from genome assembly GCF_027563975.2 of Plodia interpunctella. Lineage (NCBI taxonomy): Eukaryota > Metazoa > Arthropoda > Insecta > Lepidoptera > Pyralidae > Plodia > Plodia interpunctella. The sequence continues at coordinate 2,820,822 of NC_071303.1, forward strand.
ACATATCCTCTCGCGGATGTCGTACGCCTTGACATTTGATAGGCAACCGCCTGCCTGGCCGTAATATCACCATCGAAATGTCGAAAATATTTATGTTAAGGTTTGATAAAAAAAGATATGGATAAGATTGTATTATAAAAAATACCTACAATGTTATATGATTAGCACACACATTAGCTTATCCAAACTCATTACAAATTCGCATTACAAATCATAGAGGGCCGTGTAGAGTTGAAATTCAGTTGACTGTACATGTATGTACATTGTACAGCCTATATAAAACTGTTTTGAAACTGACACCAGGTTTTGTATATTTAACGTCCCTACTCGTCTCACTCTTAGTATTAAAAAAAGAACAATGTGAAGCAACAAGATGTTAATTATGTCAACATTTTACTGAACACCAAAAACGAACTTGTCTAAGAACTCGCTCTTAATTTCGCGAGGTAAATAAGTAGATGCTACAGTGACGCAGTGTAATTATGATGCACCTCTTCTTTCTTCATTGTTTATGGCTTGTTCTTCGCTCTTGTGTCGGCAAGTCGTCGTTGTTTTAAGGTCTATGTAAATTTGCGACGTATTTATAAGTTTATTGAAAGTTAATTTGCTATTTGATGACCTATTTTTACTACATTGCACTAGTACTTACGTAGCTATTAAAACTTGCGATAAGCGACAAATTTAACTAACTCATATTAACGGCTTGAAAAGCATATTTTGTACCAAACATAAGTAACTAATTAAAACAAACTAAACACAATCATTACAACTCAAATATTTTCATCTACGAATTTCACCAGATAAAATGTACGGAATATCAATATGTGACATTCCATGTTAATTAATATTTAGAAAATTAATTAACATGGAATGTTTGTTGTTTCTCTTTCTCTCCCGCTAAAACGTAAACTGAACAGCGGTTAATTATTACATTTTAAACGATATATATAAATGAATTGGAATAAACCCCTAGACTCACCAAATGTTAATAATTTCAATTTTAATACCATTATGCACTTGAGAAGAGGTGCGAAAGTAATTTATATTCAGTTAGGGCAACACCGTGGGCGACTTGCCGTGGGCTCTTTTAATCTCATTAATTTTAATTTATTCCAGTAGATTATTTCTTCTTCGTCGCGTCCTATATTTTATAGCTCTATGTTGTGTGAATAAATTTTACATTGCGCTGTATTTAACACGTCATAATATAAGGTCTTCGGTTACGGCTACAAGTTTTCTCTCTTGTAAACTGTCCCTGTCTAAATATTTTTAGATCTACTTTTTTAAATCGTATTCTTATTAGTAGAGATTGACCCCGTGCGAGTTTTCCATCTCTCTTTCACTCTCACCTTTACTTTAATTGATACTAGCTTTAGCTTGCGGTTCCGCCCGCATTAATTTTCCACGGGGATAGTTATTTTTCTGGGATTGAATGTACCGTCTGTGATCTATACTTTATACATTATGTAAAATTTTAAGAAGATATTTAATAAACAAAATTAGTATCGCATTTATATATTAATTAGGATTAGAATTTGTACTGTTTTCATTCATTTAGTACCAGTTTTACTTGAATGCTAGCTTTTGCCGGCGGCTTCGCCCGTGTTAATTTTTCGGGATGATAAGTATCCCATGTCCTCTATGCTTCAAACTACATGTATGCAAAATTTCATGAAGGTTGGTTGAGTAGATAGAGCGTGAAGAGGTAACAAACAAAAATACTTTCTCATTTAATAATATTAGTGAAGAAGTTTTTAAATGTTACTCACATGTTTACATTCTTTAAAAGTCTTTCTTTGTTTTACAACAGGCAATAATATAAATAGTAATTTATTGTAAAACATGGTATAGCAGATCGTAATCCTTATTGTATACCGTAACACACTAATACCACTAATGCTAAAAACATTATCATTAATCATTTAGAAGCGTCAATGTCATTATCCGATAATCGCATTTGTAACAAATGTGCTGTACATTTTAATGCTAACTTTAAATGAGCTTAGTTAAGTGTTAGTTGTGAAACTTTTCCATCTGCAGTTTATATCTGTTGGTGTCCTTAGATTTATTTATGTCTGTATGTCTGTCTGATCGCGATAAACTTAAAACTACTGCATGAATTTTCATGCGGTTTTCACCATTAGACAGAGTGATTCCTGAGGAAGGTATAAACCTTCCTAAAAAATTAAAATAATATAATTTTACCGAAGCCAAACCGGAATGGGCCGCTGTGGTGTATAAGAAATAAAATAATGTTATTTTAATGATGATTAATGATGTTATATATATACTTTATTTTCCTTCATTTTACTTTTGCTGGAAAATAATATATATTTTACTAATCTCAGAGCCACCAATCCCATGTTAACTGTTAAATAATATATGTACTGTGGTTTAAATATTGGTTCTCATGTTGTAACTATACACATTCAAATATGCCTAAGCCTATTAATTTCAAACTCGAGTCATAAAATATGAATAACCACGTCCATGACTAGTTAGTTAATCGATAAAATTACATAGTGATTTGACATCGTGGTGTAGTGATCAACACACCCATCTGTCTTCAAATATTAGGATATTCTTTATATAAACCTTGCTTATAAATACATATATATACTTAGCAACTTAGCACGAACTTTCTCGAGAAAAATAAATTGAAAATAGGCTTGAACAGATTCATACTAAATTCCGTAATTATATATGTACTTATGTGTTCAAAGCGCGAAAGTTTAATAAACACTATATTTAAGGTCATTGAAAATTGGTGTAGTTATATTTTACGGGTTGTGCCCTGTTTTGATACAATGTGTACTTGAGGAAGTCGTGCTGTGTTTTGATGTGTGGCGGACAGGGCCTCGAAAAAAAGAAATAAAACTGTTCCTATATCAAACACAAACTTTTCGAAAACAGAACAAACGATGTGGCCAGGTACACAGCTCCCGCAATCATTACCCTACGAACCTTGATACGCGCAGTGATTGTGACCCACAGCCGGCAGATTACGATTCATTTACATACAAATGCGGACCCACAAGTTTGAATGGACGTCGCCTGTTGTTCTAGCAAAAAGAGGGCTTAATTCGATCAACAATAAGTGCTTGTTCACGTTGGCGCAAAGTTTGCGGTGACGAGATAACAAACAAACCTACATTTACAACAGTTTATGAAACTTTAGTGTTTTTGAAATGGATTTTTACTTACATATCATATGAAACAGGTTTTGAATATTAAACTTAACAGTTATATTGCAAGTTATATTTGATTCTGTTCCGTATTTCATTTATAAATTGAAGCTAAACAAAAAAAAAGTGATACGTATAAACTCTTATCATCTACTCAGGTAAGAGTTTAAGGACATAATATCCTAACTTATTTTTATATATCTCTTCCAGTGTATTTGTATTCTCAATTCAAACCACTTATCCATTAATAACTTTAAAAAATATACTGCAATACTGGCCACTGACATTCAAATATTAAAACTGTATTTACCACATAACTACACCTACCTACACATAACTACACCTAACTTATTTTTATATATCTCTTCCAGTGTATTTGTATTCTCAATTCAAACCACTTATCCATTAATAATTTTAAAAAATATAATGCAATACTGGCCACTGACATTCAAATATTAAAACTGTATTTACCAATATTTCCCCGTGTGTACTGGTGGCACTCAAATTTCGGTCTTCAAATTTTAATGCACTCGCCGACTCCTATATTTCAACCCCTGACAGTAATGTTCATACGTTACGGGGTTATTCACTACGGGACCGCACGAAGCTGAACGCGTGTGGTCAAATGGTGAAACACGAAAAATTGTTGTAGGCAATCACCATTAAGCCACATTGTTTATAACGTAATTGTTTAAAAAGAATTATTGTTTAAAAAGTAAAGTCACGTACATAATATTTCATATATCATTTAAAAATATTTTTCATGAAACTTCAAATTTATATTAGTCGGTTAATGTGTTAATAACCAATTGTGTGGCCAAACAGTGAACGCAATGTGCGGTCTGCAATGTGCATTCAATTATTTGACCACATATAGTCACCCTCTTGTGGTCATATAGTGAATAATCCGTTTACGTACCCACAATATAAAACTGCTGTGGAACTTCTGCGATAGTTTTTCCTCAAACTTTGCCCGCGTCCGATGCACTGTTCAAATCTAGTTTATTGTGTGAAGTTTCCCCGGACAGCCGTCATGAATTGTTTTACAATAAAGCGTATGTTTTATCATAATATTAGAAGTTTGTTCTGGAATTTAGATTCAAAATAACAGTTGCACTTACCGCTAGATGGCGGCACAGGCAATATACCGTAAGCTGAGGTTCGTTCCCACCTGGGAGCCCTTTGCGCTGTTACTATTTCGGCTGTACGGTCCTTGCGACTATCGCCATATTTCCTCCGGTTAAGCAGTAAGGGTCGACCAACTGCAAATAGGCTTTTATTAAAAATAACTAGATGGCGGTAGGTAGACCTAAAGTCATTACAGTTACCATCAAGCAACTTAAAATCTGACATACCAGTTTTATTTATATTTTATACACTCGAAAAGAAAGCCCAACCATGGCTAGTTATTGATAGTGGTTGAATGTAGTTTATTTACCAACCCTATTTATAATGCCTACATCTAAAATTTCACATTTTAATCATCTTTTTTTAGGCTTCAGAATCAAACGGTGTTGCCTTTTGAGTTTTATGTTTTCATAGAAGTATGATTTTCATTATTCGTTGAAAATATACGCTGTTAGGAAAGCCATATGAGTGTGTCAGAATAAGGGAATATATTGCCTTCGAAATTCATGAATTCAAATTCGGAACGTTACATACACCAAAGTGGCGTGCCGTGTTTGAAATTTGAAACAGCATATTTTCGTTTATTTTTTATTACCTACATCTTTGCCTAGCCTAGTTTCCAGCCAGTATCAAAGTAAACAGCGAATTTCTATGTTTAAGAACAAAACGCGTCAACAGGCGGCCGGGGGCGTAATTAAAAGAAAAATAAGCGCTATTCATAAACGTCCAGCGGGATAGCGGGGTCGTTGTGGCATTATATTGGTGCCAGCGTGCTTGACCTCCCCTTCCGCCCCCTGTCTTTATTAAGACTGACCTGACGGTAAAGACCTGCAGTTGTCAACGGCTCAAGGTATTCTGGTGTCAGGAGCTTTATCACCGAGCCCCGTTTAATCTAGCTCTTACGGCGAGGATAGTAGCTCAAAATATTTAGAGTATAGACTAGGCGACTGTTCTCGTGATAAGTTGTTATAGTTTGTAAAATATAGCTAGATACCAGTGACAGATGTCAAATAAAAATATTACGTCTGTCTTTATCGCTCTCATTTCGAAATTATCGCTGCATCCTGCTGTCACAGAGATCAAACTATATTTGGCAAACTATAACTATTATATTCTCCATTTAATGGAACGAGACCCTAAGTTTAGTTATAAACTTTCTTAAGTTTAGTTATAAACGATTTATTTGTTTAATTAATTAATATCTACCATTAAAGTTCGACATCACTTTCGTGCGATACACCAGTTTAGGAAAGGAGTTTGACACTACGGTAGTGTGTTAACTCCAGTAATACATTCTTTGATGGTGTTCAAAGTCAAATCTCTACTCGTTTTATTTTATGCCAAGAGGTTGGTTTACTTTACGTCCATCTGAGTTTGATAAAGTGGTATAAGGTGATCTTACACGACGCTTATACGACGTCTAGTGCGTAATGACTGTCTTATAAAGAATTATTGTGGGCGGAGATTTATAGCGTGCAATATCGTTTAATTATTAAGTATTATACGACATTTGTGTTGCTGCGGTCATCTTATGAGAACAGAAAACAGAAATCACAAAATGTTAGGGATATAGATATAGCTTTTAGGTATTAATAACAATATTGGGCGGGGCATATGACTAGAAACAACTATGGAAGGTGGAGTAAAAATGTAGCTGAGTGGTACTCCAGAAATGGAAAATGGAGCGTAGGACATCCGGCAGCTAGATGGGTCGACGATGTAAAGGAAATTGCTGGTAACATGGATAGGGATGGCCCAGGACGGAGATGGTTGGCGGAGACGGAATGAGGCCTATTCCCAGCAGTGGGTCACGGAGGGCTGCTTATGAGGATGCTGATGATAATTTATAACATCTATTTCGCAACGTGTGATAGTAATACTTATTGCGTTCTCAATTAGGTATATAATATACTAATATTATATACCTATATTATATACCTAATTGAAAACTAACTAATCGCTCGGGTAAAAACCTAATAAATTATACACCAAAACCTTCCTCAGGAACCACATCTCTATTGGTGAAAACCGCATGAAAATCCGTGCTGTAGTTTTTTAATTTATCGCGAACAGATAGAGAGACGCGGTAGAGGACTTGTTTTATAATATGTAAGGATGTTTGTGAGGATGTATGTTTGTATGCATATTTGTTATTCTTTCATGAAAAATCTAATGGACGGATTGTTAAGATATTTGGTACACGGCTAGAATATAACCTGGAATAACACATAGGGTACTTTTTATCCCAAAATTCCCACGGGTGAGAAGCTCCGGGGTGCAGCTAGTTCACAATAATTGTACAGCTGAACGTAATGTATACATTTGAAGAATAATGTTCTAGCTTCAACGTATTTCCATGAACAATTCGAATGTTTGATCGCAACATGTTCCGTAGGCAGAGCAAATATTGTTCTTGTATTCAATACATAATGTTATGTACCTACGCTTGTCTGTTTGCATCTGTTATATTGAACCGACGAAACATAGAATTATTATGTTTTTACAGGTTTTATGTATAATACAATTCGTGGGCCTAAAATAGAAAATATTGCTTGTAAAAATAATATTTTAAGCTTTTGTGAGAACTTATGTTTTCTGAGTGACGCAAGATATGCTATTCGTTCTATATATTCTATAGAAATATTACTCGTATGTTCTAATTTCGTCTTTGTCACACTTTTTTTGGTTATAAAAAGGTAATAACGAATCATACTTCTTCCAGAATTACCTAGTAGTGAGTGAGTGAGGTTTTTTTTTTATTCAATCACGCAAAATCGACTGAACAGATTTTGATGAAATGATGCACAGGCAGAGTATTTATCTCCGCTTTGACTTAGTAAACGATTGGCTTAGTAGATAATATAGTATTTTGAACCACTGTGTGAGACCTGCATCTTAAAAATTCCAAATTTGAATCTCTGTGAAGGCCTGGATTTGACTCCCATCACAGGCATTAGAACTTGCAAATATTTTGTGTGTCCATTGGACCCTCAAACAGCTACACGCCATAGTCCGTTGAGCATTGTTCATTAATTTCATTATTTAACAAGTACACAAAGCTATCAGGTAACCAAGTCATGTACCTACCATAAAGTTTGCGTCTAGACGCTATATCAAATCTATGAAAAGGGTGAAACGGGTCGTTAGCGCGTGCTCTATAGAATTCCAAGTGGGCCCAAATCCCACTTATATATTAGACAATTTATTATACGTTTTAATTGCAAACGCTGGCTAATTCCAAAAGGCTTGATATTGTTGTAACACCAGACTTAATATTGGATACAAAATATACTTGTAATATTTATCTTTTGTGGAGGTGGAGCTCAGTAGCGCAATAATTCAGAAATTAATATTTTACTCTTTATTCATTTACATTCATTAAGTGTGTGTCAAAAACCCTTGTTATAAGAACATATAAATACTGGCACTTAATTTTTTGACTCTCCGGTAAGAGTTCACATTTCTTAACACAGGTTATATTCATATTCAACCCGAGTTTTATCGATATCCGTCAATAGTAGATTTTGCGATATTGATTTACAAAGTTTGCTCAATGTCTTCACTAAATCACATTATATTTTGCATTTAATAATACGAGAAATGTATTAGTGACTATAACACAGTTATTACATTATAAATTATAGTTATTACATTGTTTTTTAATTTGTCAAAAATACGTAAGTATTTTAGACCACTGGTGTAAAATACAAAAGCCAATGTTATTTTTTTAATTACGCAACTGGCTGTATGGAATAGCGAATTCGCTAATCAAATTATGTCCTTGAATTAACGGCACATGTGTCGAGAATACGATTAACACATATCCTATTATATTGTAATAATATATTAAATCGATTATTAACATACGACGCCATATCCTTCCTATTTGGATGACAAGAAATCATGGTACTAGTTTATAATGTAGGTATATATAAATTGTTATTACTGTGGCGTATGGTTCCGCCTTAGAATAGGACTACGCTATATCCTCCCATGGATGTCGTACGAGGCGACTAAGGGACACATAGCCTAGGCAACTGATAGACAACAACCGCTGGAATTAAAATTTTCAAGGAGAATGAACATCGGTTGTTAAATCGGCTATTGTTTCTCCTGTTCTCTGAATGAATTCACAATAACGTCTTTAAATATCATATGTTATACATAAATAATGTGAAAGGTTAACCTGCCGTATTAGAATATGTTTTCTGTGATGGTAGGTTAAGTTTGGTGAAATAAATAAATAAATCACGTTCTATATTTTTTTCTGAATTCGGGCTTCACGGTATCACAGCTCTGAATGCAACTAGGACTGGTACATAAATAGTTATTAATAGACTTCGTTCCCGTAGCAATTTCGGGTTAAAAGGCTATGTGCTATTTCAGATTATATCCCATTCAACCTAATTTTATTGAAACCTGTCTAGTATATTTTTTGTGAGTAACAAACATTTAATGCCAATGGTCTGACAACTAAGGATGCCGACAACCGTCCAAAGTGGAGATGAAAAGGTAGAAAAGTGAACCCTGGACTCCAACGCTCAACGACTGCGGAAGGAACCGGGAAAACCATCAGTGAGAGAAAGAAGATATATTTTTTGTGGGATATTACTTTCCTAAATCTATATACATATTAAATTAATTAATTTTGCTTTTTCATCACAAGAGGCGTATGTCAGAGGAAATTTATCGCTAGTAATATGTAAAATTTACGTTCAAGGAACCTAAACCATATCACAATCGATGTCAAATGTATAATACACAGTACTTATAATTATACTCATATCAGATATCTTTAGGCTACTTGAATAAAATAGCTTTAACAAAGGAAGTACACTTACAAATGAAATAATACAAGTATATTTTATATAAAGCATACAGTGTGCCAGTATAAATCCTTCTCATTTTCTTTTTTTTTTCTCATAAAATGAGGGAAAACAAAGAAAAATATTTTTAAAGGTCCAATTCAAATATGGAATCGCGTGGAGGTCGTTTTACCCACATGCAAATTGAAACATGAGAACCCAGTTTAAACCGGTTACTAGGATATCAAAGAGTGGAGGGGGAAGCGCCAAATTTTCAGCGTTCGTTGCGAATTCCTTTGAGCCCGCAAGACAGCCTGATTGGTGCCCCAAGTTCTAAACTTTTTAATTTTATTCGTGACTTAGTTTTAGTTTTCTATCTTTCTTTTTTATACAGTTCGAATAATCGAATTTATTCTCGCAAATAACCCAGCCAAAACTAGTTTTTTTTATGTGCATCACTAAATAGGTCTGCAAGGTGACAATATGATAAAATGGTGTTTCCTTTGTAAAAAAAAATGAATATAATGTTCAGTTTACTAACATCACGTTTCCTTGGTTAATTCAACAAAATGAACTGTGAAGATTGTTTACGTATTAGGACTCGTAAGAAAACACTGACTTTAAGAAACCATTGCTCGCCTCAGCGTATGGACTAGTCCACAGTCCAAGTTATAAAGCGGAAAGCCTAGGGATCAAGGCGGGCGAACGCGCGATCTTTTTTATTCCATTGCTTTTGATTCAACACTCGGCCGGATTTGATTTCTATCTCATAAACAGTATCGCTCTCCGGGAAATGATCATACTATTACTCGTTATATCATATAGGGTTGCCGTACGTTGATTATGTATTGGATACACGAAAATATGACTATTCAAGGCCGGAGCTTAAAGTACGATTTGGGCTAAAATCACGTTTCCATATTTTCACTTGGACACTAGTATCGTAGTCGTTATAAATAAAGGATTGCTATAAGTCGCATGTATACGGAATACGCAAACCTATGATAATCGTATATTTATATCGAATAATAGTAGACTGTCACCGAATTAGATCATCCCGTCCCGTATTACAACGCGTCCCAATTTGTCCCGTATTCCGACAATAGGATCGCGACCTAAAAAATAGCTCATTCGCAAAAATCAACCGACTCGGCCCGGTTATCTGGTCTTGTTTATGTATGACTGTGACCTAAAAAAATAATTGAAAAGACTCGAGCCTTTAAACAATTGTCCCGTATTGCTAACTAGAAATTATGCCAACCCTATTGATATATACTTTAAGTTCTATATTGTTCACCAGCTTAAGAAGTGAAATATGTTTTTCTCTCTGAAATACACGAAACATATTACTACCTGTATCCGCAGCTTCGCTTCCGTCGATATATTGAAATTCTGACCAAATAGCTTTCCTTTTCAATGAAACTGTATCTTACACAGAAATATTATTAGAAAAATTGATCAGAGATTAGCTCATTCAAAAAATCTTTTATGTGTTTAACAAAAGAACTTGTAAATGTCTTGTTTTAGTATAAGTGTTTTTATTTTATCATGTTACAAGAATCTAAGGAATACCTATAAGAATTAGTTAGGTAAGTAGGTAGGGAAGAATTTCTTCTCATAGGCCACGGTTCGAGCTACTATCTCAGATTCAGAATTCCACCAATAACTAAACATGGCCTTCGAGTTTCGCAACCCTTGGCGCTATCTAGCCCTTAAAGTATAAAAACGTTATACTGTAACTGTATAAATATATGGTATTCACAACCATTTTTGTTTTCAAGTATGCAGAGCACAGCGGAAGAGACATTTTTCACTCGCACAAAATACCTGCGCACAAAGGACATTGGTCATATTCAGCTACCTTCGTCAGCGTGGCTATCGTGGGCTGTCACGGGGCCCTACAGACCCAGCCACGTAGGGCCCGCTAGTTTCATTTGATTACAACAGGGCCCACCGGGCTCTAGAGACAATCGCGATTTGGCGCCCAACGTGGGACTGACAAGCGGCCGATTATGATTTTCATTTTTCGCGATAAGATCCGCTCTTTGTTCGTCTTCGCCGCTTTCTGTATTAAAAGTTGTTCTTGTCATATTCTGACGAGTTTACCCTTGTATTTATTGTGTTCGTGGAATTAAGCCTTCGTTTTTTACATTCGGATTTATTTTGCAAATGCAACGAAAATCTGTAATCGTATGAAAGTTACTTACTTCTACTTTGCCTTTGTGACGTTTCGTATTTATACTGACATTAAATTTGCCACGAAATTGTGTGTTTCGTGCATTGGCTTTTAATTTTCCACAATAAAACATTTTTAATGACAAAATGTCAATAAATTTAATGCCAAATAACCCAATCGAAATGCATTTACATGTTCGTTCTCAAATAAAGTTGCTGCCGCCCGGGCTGGCTTTTTATCATAAAGTTCCAGTTAAAAAAAATAGGCGAACATTGGGCATCGGGAGAATGAAACCTGGAATACGCGACCATGAGAGAGAAAGAGAGAGAGAGATGTTTGCACGTAATATGACACTCTCACGTTAGTATTCACACACTATAAATCGAGATACCTCAAGATAACAGATACCAGTATAAATCCGTAATACACTGCTTGGTTAAATGTTGTAGATTAGTTTGCTTTAATCCTTGTTAGCAAATACGCGATACGCTCGCACATGTCGTCCCTCTCACTCGCAGTATAATTCAGATATTACGTCTCGCACACAAGCAAGTTATTTACCGTTGTGAATAAACATGTGTAATCTGCAGATTGTCTCGTCATTTCAAATAGACTAGTGTAACTAGCTTATCTTGATGTAACTCATCGCAACAGGAGAAGTACTTATTGTCGATTTATATACAATCTTAAAATTATACGTGCTTTTTAATACTGACCTTTTCTCAGGAAGATCAGGTGACAAACACAGATATCTATAGCAAATTATGTCATTTTTTAAATTATTTTTTGTCGGAACATCGTTGCCGCGCAGGTTAAAGTCAACGTCAAAGTTGACTGGTGCAACTCACCATTAGTATGTACGTAACGATGGAATTATGTATGTTCTTTTTCCATGCAGATTGATTTGACAATCAGTTAAAGTAAATTTTGAAATGATTCGCATTAGTATTTATGAATTGTATGAGTCGATTGTGAATCGCCCCGTATTAAATTATAGCGTAGATACACACGCAAGTAAAACGGACAAGTAACTGGCATGCAAGTGCTCAACCTACTGCCATGTGAATTCTGGCCCTTACTATATATTTTAACAAAAATAAATGTAATTAATCGTGCTGAAAACTTATAAATATCATTATTTTGTTGATCTCTGTCTGAAATATTCATACAAAAAAAATCTAAACAAAAACATAAATCAACAAAAAATAAAATAAATTAAACGAAATGTAGTAAAGAAGCCCGTAACGCTTAGCAATGATCGTCAGATGTTCTAATGTAAGACTCGTTCGTTGTTTATTTCAAAATTAGAATACAATTCAAATTTCACACGTTCCAATGAAAAAAATGGCCTCCCGGCCGTTAAAACTTCAATTGCATTTTGGTATTTAAAGATAAGTGTATTCCGCGTTGTTTTATTGTATTTTTTCATTATAAACTATTATTCTCGGCGGCCGCCGCATTATGACGTAATTGCATTTCCTTTGTGACCTGCCGACCGCCATATTTGCTTCGTAATTTTCAACTCTATATTTTTATATGAGTAACAGAGTTTATGTACGCGGCCACTAAGCGACACAAAATCCTAAGAACTGATAGACAACGATGGCATTCCCAAGGAGGGTTAACTTTAGGCGAACGGCTGGTTGTAAAATCTTAGTCAAATCTTCCAAATTTAATGGCAAATTTTACGCTAACGCTTTTGGGAGTCACAGCTCTCAATGCAACCAGGAACACACGAATGTCAAAAATTTCAAAATTTAACTCAGTACACTTATTAAAGCAATATAATATAACGCGTAGTACAATCATTGCTATACTTTTTTTCACATTGATTTTCTTAAACGCTCCACATTAATGGAAACAGTGTTCGTAACAGCTTTTTCTTTAGCAGTTTACCACAAAATGGGCCACTTTCAGTTTTAACAACCGCGCAGGTGGCCGAGATTCAAGGCTGTAACGTATGAACACTAAGCCACTAGCCTGAAACTAAGGAAGTTGCAGAATGCTCACGTGTAGAATTAGGTACATTATCTCTCTCTCTCTCTCTCTCTTATTTCTACATGTCCCGGCTTCATTACGTGTCCCGGCATCATCATTCTGTGACGCCGCTAAGCCCTGGGTCATGTAAAAAATATCCCTAAGATTTTGTAGAACTAAATGATGGATGAAGATTTTTCAGTGCTTTGCGAATAAGTTTCACATTATGTGATGAACTTTGATCTAGTATTACTTATGTATTATATATAGGTATATTATATTTTTTCATACATACACTTGTGGCGTCAGGTTTCCGTCCTAGAATAGGACCACTCCATATCCTCCCATGAATGTCATATGAAGTGACTATGGGATAGGAACACCCTCGGCAGCTAACAGTCAACAACTACACACCCATAGAGGGTTATCATCCGATCACAGATGAATCTATAAAATTAAATTAATATATTTTTACGCATGCCCTAGGCTTCGAGGCATCACAGCCGTAAATATTACCAAGACATATAAATTCATATGTCTTTTTTAAATCTCTCATAGTGCTCCCTTTTGCTTCCCCCACATTGACCGTCAGAGCCCAGAGCCCTTCAATTAAATTTATTTATTTAATATTAGAATACATTTTTGGATCTGGCCAATTCTAACCTCACTTTATTGACCGAGGCGCGGCGCAGGCTAATGGTGCCCACTAACTGCGCCTTTATTAGCCAATAAATCTTTATATATTAAGTCGCTGAACAGGATAGCACAGCGTCTTGAATATAGACTGTACTGTTTATAATGCAAACTAGGATTTACTGTTGTATCTTATATTTATCCGAGTTATAATCCTCGTAAACATAAAGCCTCGGCATGTGTACTATCGTTAGAATCATTAAGTTGTCACCGAAAAGTCAAATCATCTATTTTGAAACTAGCTTTTGCCGTTATTTATCCGAGATGATAGGTATAGGATGCCCTATGTCCTTCACCATACTTCAAACTGTATGTACGCAAAATTTCAAGAAGATTGGTCGAGCACCAAATTTTCTTCACTACCAAACTTCACGCTCTAGCGTGAAAAGGTTAAAAACAAACTTACTTTCGCATTTATCTGTCTGTCGGTTCCGATTTTACGGCTAAACCACTGGACCGATTTTGATGAAATTTGGTATGTATATAGTTAAAGGCTTCATAAATAGGGTACTTTTTTTTCAAAAATCATACCCCTATTGACTATAAGGTTGAAAGTTTGTGTTCCGCTTTCGCAGAATTACTCGCGCGGGCGAAAGCTAGTTATGTATATATGACAAGAATGAGGTACTACTTATAATCCCCGACCTTAAATAGGCCTACACTTCACCCCTTCGTCGATGTCGTGCGAGGCGACTAAGGGATGAAACGCCTAAAAGTAGGCAACACAATCTTGACATATCTTTTTATTTATTTAACTCCAAACACATTACAATTTAAATATGTATTTTAGAATTTACAAAATATTTCTTTTAATACGCAAAGTTATGTATTTTAAGTGTAACTGTAAATAAAATAATAAAATAATAATAATAAAATATTGAAATTGTTTTAATTTTAATGCGTAAGTAAACAAATAAGGTATACGTTTGGAAAGTGCCCATTTTTCCTATAATAATCTGATGACTGAAATGTTTTGTCTCTTTCCAGGTACACTGCAAATAGTGAAGAGTGAAGAGGACGATCAGGGAAAGTACGAGTGCGTGGCTGAAAACTCAATAGGAACTGATTTCTCAAAACCTACGTCCTTGTATGTAAAAGGTATGTATAAACTATTATTTTTTTTAAATTATTGCGTCTCTAAAAGCCTTTTACATTGCTTACTGATATACATCTGATAGAATTAGCCTGATATGTAACATATCAAACAAATAACATTAAAAATTATGTTTATAAAAAATTTGCCATGGAAAAGCGACAGACAAACAGACTTTCACAATTATAATATCATATCAAGTAAGTGGGTATAGAAGTATGGATATCAGGCATAAAATTGTTATAATCCTATTTAATCTTAAACCTCAATTATGTTTTTTTTAAGTTAGTCAAGTATGCTTTAAAACATACTTCATATTCATGCAATAGGTAAAATTCTATTGAGTTTCAAACTATTCCTGATTCTTTAATTTAATAAGGATCTCCTAGCGAACTTTGAAAAAAGAATGTAAAAATAACGCGAGAAATGTAAAAAACGCCCAGCTACTTTTAATTAGTTGCCGAGAACATTTAGGTCCGACTGATGAAAAAAAATCTGCTTAAATGGAACGTTTCAAGAGAACTTGTAAGTTTTTTTTTTTATTATATGCAGTTGGTGGCCAGTACCACGCTTATCATTTCCTGGACATTTCTGGAGTCACGACCGAAATCGAGATTGCTTCGTATGCAATAACTAATCTTATAGCCTTTTCCCTTGATTGACTTTTACGATGTACGCGGTAAAATAAGCAGCTGGCACGTTATTTTTTCTTTCATTCCCAGACCATCAAATAAAGTTCATCAGACATTTTAACTCCACACTACTGAAGCACTGGCCTTCACTGGCCTGATATAGCAATCCCAAGGACCGTTGACTTCAAGAGGCCGTTGGCAAAATTACAGGCGAATCTTTAAAATTTATTAAGGTTCCACTGACCAGGCTTCGCGACGTCACGGCACCGAATGCGACTAGGTTCGTTCGAAGATAAAAGAAAGCGGTTGGGAAATTGTAGTTTTTTTTATATAATGACATAA
This sequence comes from Plodia interpunctella, assembly GCF_027563975.2. Lineage (NCBI taxonomy): Eukaryota > Metazoa > Arthropoda > Insecta > Lepidoptera > Pyralidae > Plodia > Plodia interpunctella. Next base: position 2,836,853 of record NC_071303.1, read on the forward strand.
AGAAAGACGGACTTCTGCATGAAAATAAGATGATTTATAATGTCTATAAACAAAATTTACATATTTGCTCTACTAAACAAATTCCCTGTCGTCATTATGAAATAGCCTCAAGTAACTCAACCACATTATATGAGCGGTGGAAACTAGGTTCCGTACATAGATTTATATCAGGCTAGATACAACATAGGCCAAATTGCCTAAAGAATAGGTCTGTTTTCATGTTCTCTGAGCGAATTCATAAGAATGGCTTTATAATACGTTATAATAATAATTGAAATGGGATTCTTGACATCGCTTTAATGATAACTGTAAAGATAGATTTAAGCTTATGAATGAATAAATGAATGAATAAATAAACACGAAAATTCTAAAGAAAAGACTAATAAATAAATAAAATGTACAAACTTTGTACTTACATGTAAATATTTAAACAGCCAATCACAATATTTTTGTAAAAATTTGTTTGTTTCTTATTATTCATAGCCGGGATGAAATAATAATGCCCTTCTTGTATTTAAATCTTGTGTTAAATTGCAAAGACTCGAATACGATTTTCACATGAATTTCCAATAACACTATGTTTTTCCCTTTTTAAATTTCTTCGACACTATTATTGCGTTAAAATATCAGTAAAAATCAACGCGTTAGGTGTACAAATAGGCCACACTCGAGGGCACGGCGTGCAGTATCTAGCATGATATGAATCTATGGTAACGTGTAATATTCACAATATATTTCCACAGATAGTGTCCAACGCCGCCATTACTTTCGCCAGATATAGTGTGAATGATTTTGTTGATATTACCTCAGGAATTTATTAGTATGCGACTGTATGCTGTTTAATATAGTTTCTTTATATTATGAAAAAAATATGTATTAAATTATGTAATAGCCGTTTATGTTCTAGTGTAGGCAAAATGTCTCTCTCTTTCTTCCTCGACGCTCGGTCCTTTGCTATATCGTGCCATCCTTTGTTGAACATATTCAGTTCGTCACTCCAGCGCATCCGTGGTCGACTGGCTTTATGACATTATGAAAAAAATATTTTTTTATATAAAACCCAATTTAATCAATGATGAATCTTGGAAATTTATATAAAAACATAAGTACAATCAAGAACATCTGTCTTTTTTATTACCGAAGGCATAAAAAGAGAAAGGGTAAACAAAATGTCGCTTGTTTGTGTTTCTTGAGTAGAAAAAGACGAAATAAGAAAACTTGTGATGGCAACAGATCTTTATTGAATTAGTTTCCAAGTTACGAAGGGACTGCCGATTTTCTCTTCAAATCGTCGAATTTCACATTTACGAAGTTTTATTTGTGTATGTTTTATTAACTCACAACATTTTGAACTCTAAATACGATATTTTCTATGTATGTGCTTTGTATTTATTACCGATGTTGTGAATCAATATTGTGTGTAAAATATATAAAGGATTTCTTTGAATAATTAAACTAAATTTATTACTTGGTTAAAATGTTTTTCGTAGCTCGGACCGCGCTTGCTACGAAATAGCGAATGCTACGAATCGTACCGTAGAGCTACAAACTAAATCACTAATTAATTCATGGTTTTGTTCGGGACTGTGATGCCGCGAAGCCCGGTTTCAGCGTAAAAAATAACCTTAAATATTTAAATATTCGACTGTGACTTTAGGACCGGCCGCCTGTCTGATGTGAACCCGTCTTGGGAATGCTATTGTTGCCTATCAACTGTGAGGGCTATGTATCCCTTAGTCGCCACATACGACATCCACGTTAGGATAGGGTGTTATTCTAGGGCGGAGCCACACGCCCCAGAGCTACAAACTAAATTATTCCGATCATTTCTTAGAAAACGAGGAGTGAATCAAGAATTCCATTTACGAATTTTCCCAACCGATTTTAAAACAACCTTCCATTTTTATTATTATAATACCTATCAAACGATTCCATAGAACTATTTTTAATTTTCCCCGAGCGGTGCGTGTCGCCTGCCAGTTATAAAGATCATTAATTTTCTGTGACCATCAAAACGTCACTGCTTACCCCAAACTGCCTAATCAACGGGCTCTGTAAAAATTTACGCATTAAATATTAAAACATTAATTTCAACCATTCAAACATTAATTCAATAATGTCCCTTCCCTACTTCTGTTTTATCTTACTTTACGAAGTCTTCATTGAACCGGGGACAAATCGCATGTAATGCCGGCTCCCCACCGTATTCAAACAGTTTGCCAAACATTGGTGGATTCGGTATACATTGTTGGTTTCTCATTGCGGTAAAAAAAAGCATTGATACTAACTTCGCAATGTTCACGCATTCGCGTCTTCATGTGTCTGGCATGAAGACTTTTTAATTAAAGTTACAAATTTGTCAAGAAATTATTTTTTTTTTGTTGGTCAGAACTGGCATGAAATTTAATTTTTACGCGTTATTTTACATAGCAACACTGCACAAACTGTCAATTCTGTTTTTTTTTATTTTCGTCTGACATAATTGTTCAAACGATGTAACTATGCTAATTACAATAGTTTCAGTCATTACTGTGGAAACATCAATCATTGACGAGACGTCGTTTGTTTTATCGAAGACATACAATTTCAGCGATAAGCTTTGTATGTTAGTTCGGGAGCTAGGGGGTCACTTTGTAGTTGGAAAGGTTAATAATACTACTGGTGGTGCGGCAGATAGCTATATTGATTGATTTGATTATACTGTTAGCCGCCTGCGACTTTGCCCGCGGCAAAAAGTAGTGTATGTTACTCTCCATCTATCGATCTGCACACAAAAAAATCTCGTCATAATTTTTGACATTAAAAAAAGACAAACGAACACTTTCGCATTTATAATATCACTTATGTGATATTATAAATTAAGTAATTGTTAGTGTGGATTCTCCAGAGAAAAATTCAATTTATATTGACAATATTTCTGAACGTATTGGAGCAAAATTACTGAATGTTTTCCTGGTCACTTCCTCCGCAATTGAGCGTCGGAGCCCAGAGTCCACTGAATCGTAATAATATACTACAAAATAATACAAAGATATTCTTCTATAACATGGCTAATATACCAGTGCTTTAGTCTTTCACATTTATAGTCTAATAGTAATGTTAAAAAAACTGTGTACTTTAGAATATACTTTTCTTCAAGACTGCTTTTAATTCCACTCCACCTACAAATTACCTAGTAATAAAATGCAATAAATTAACAAAGTAAGCGTTACAAATTAAGTGGGTAGCTTTTTATAATCTTTTCGTTAAAGGATGTTGATTAAAAAGGCGGGAATTCTTTCCAGCTCTTTAATTACCGCTCGGACATTGTAGCCCGCGACACGTCTAGTCTTAATGCAAAGTCAAAGCATTTGTTCAAAAAATTTACCTCCACTTTTCACTTCAAATTCTAAGTTTATAAAACAATTTTAACTTTTAGTACCACAAATAGTCTGCACTCTTATTCGTGAAAAATGTACACCATAGTTTTGCTATAGTATCTTATGTCTCTTTCTGTCAATTTGAAATATTATAAAGTGCAATAGTGACAAAACATCCGTATAACTTTTTTTAAATAGTATATACGAGTCAAAGTTTAAAAAATATAACTTTGATTTGGTCCCATATAAGCCACGTCTATATTAAGTAAGTATGTACTCGTCCCGTCATGGTCCGAGTTGCATATTAATACAATTTTAAATATACAACTTATCCCTGGGATAGTTTTCAAGTGAGATAAAAATAAATATTTATCACACACCGCGGAAATTTTGTTTGACTGCCTACCTATTTATATATTATACCTATTTATGTATTTTTTGGAGTTAAGACAAACGTCTTAGCAAAACGTTTAAATTCCAGATGGCATTTCTCCTCACGCCACCTTAATGAAAAGGGTCCCTTGAATGATCGCAATAAATTAATTTTCAGTTAAAAAAATACGGTGGAAATGTTGTTTCGGGGCAAACCCTAAAATAATTTTACGCTTCGTTAAAGAAATTTAATTTATAACCGAGTATTTTTCATATACCGCGTTACTGGTATCAAACGCAAAACCTCCTAAAGATGACTTGAGTACATCAAAACAAGCAACTTTTATTATATGACGTTTCGTAATACGTAGTTTTTTTTTTCATATAAAAATACTATCTAATTTGCGATTCTACACATCTTAACTCTATGTAATAGCCAAGCAACACAAGCGTTACACAACAATAGCGTTATGTAGCGAAATCGAACATAACGTTAACGTTTAACGTTTTGTAGAAACGTCATTAAAACTAAATAAATATTTTTTTTTATATTTATTACGTTTAGACAAAAGTTGCTTGTTTTGATGTACCCAAGTAGTCTTTAGGAGGAAAACCTCCTAAAGACTACTGCATTTGATACTAGTAACCCTGTAAGTTACCTACCTCCTATCACGTCCTCATTTTTACGTCTAAAATAATTGATACCAGAATGATGTTCGAATTGGTTCCCTCTTCAGTCGCCTCCCAGACCATGAAGAATGAAATTAAAGACAACAAAAAAAATTAAAATTTATGAAGCATGTGGATTTGTTTGTATTATTTTTGGTAATGAAATAAATACTTTACATTAAAAACATGATTTTGTGACGACCCTTTTGGGACAGCCCTATTAACCGAACGTGATACGGTATAAGGAAATAGAAATTATAATCGTATTAATATTTTGTCAACTCAGCGCAATCACGTTCGTATTCCAAGGTAACGCCACAGATTGCTATATACGATGTCACTTCACAAATAAAGACATATTATTCTATTATTCCACAGGGGCTCTATGGCATCATGTACCCATATTAAAATAAATATTAAATAAATTAATAAATATTAAATAAATTAATAAATATTATCATTAATATTATTATCAATATTATGTACCAATATCAACCAAGTGTTGGCCCCACAGTGGTGACACCCCATTGGTCTTCTCACAATGTAATAACAACGGCATGTCACAATTGCATAATACTAAAAAAAATTACGTGCTTATGTACTAAAATTGCAATATTAAGGCTCGTTTATCGACTTGGACAAATTTAACATTTTTACCACATTCACATATTCATTCAAAGTCTAATGACAGCTGCCTATTCTTTGAACTTTTATCACCCTTTGTAGTAAACAAAGTGGCCGGTCTGTATGCCACCTTAACGAGATTGGCTGTCACACCCAGGCAATAGCTATTAAAGTCTAGACTGTTTTCAAGTGGACCAGTTTCAGCCTTGTATAAATCACTATCTATGAGAATTATGTGATGTGAAAATGTGCCTGTGAAGGTCTTATTTCTGAACTTTGACACCAAACATCTTTACTTTATGTCAACCGCATTTTTATGTCTTATGCCAGTTGCACACTGTTGCGGAACTCGGACACATGCCGACACGAATGCGTGAACGTTGTGTTGTTAATACAAGGCGCTTTTGTTTACCGCATAAAAAACAAGCAATGTATACCGAAGCCGCCAAAGTTTGGCAAACTACTGTTCGACGACAGTGTGGAGCCGGCATTTACAGTTACTTCGTCAATTTGCCATGATAACAACCTACATTTCAAGCTAACTAACATAACTACGATAGTCCGTTCATTCGACATGTGTCTGTTTACCAACATTGTGTAGAAGCCACTTGTATTGTAACAAGTATAGTAGAAGGCGTCTTAATAAAAGTTATTGCACCGAAACTCGTTCCAAAAAGTCGATGTTTTTGTCGGTCGCTCTCCTGTATCATGTCACACCCCTTACTTGTTCTTGTTATTACTTAAACTATCAACGAGGCAATCTTAACGTGAAATGTTAAAACACCAGGGATTTTAATGCATTTTGCATGTCTGTCTGTGAAGGTTTTGAGGATTTCTGCGGAAATTTTAAGTTATAAACAGTTTTTTTTACCCCTTCGTGCCATCTTGGTAAACACAATTTGAATAAATAAATAAAATTGTTATAATGCTCTGCATTAAAAATACTTTTGAAAACTATTGTTTCACTTTTAAACTATCGTTTCCTAAATAGAAGACGAGAACACTAAAAATATGTACTCTAAATGTCCTAATCGAATTCAAAGTTGAATTTATTTAAAACTTTTTGAAGAAACGACGTCCTTCACATCCTCCCGTGCGGGCTCATCCCTAAAACCACAGATTAAAAATTAATTTGTTCTAACCACATCCACTTAATGGTAAACACAACATGCCAGTAATCCCATAAAGAATCTTTTAGACAGGTCTGCACTCTAGTTGGTCAACAAATCCCAATTGAGTAATCTTGAACCACAGGCGACCTGCCCTGTTCGACGCTGCACTGGTGTGCAATCCGACCTGATTAGCCCCGATGTACATTGGTTCCCCAAACTAACTAACCCGACTTTGTGGTCTTGTATGAGTTATAACGATCATAAGTCAAGGATAAAGGTGCATAGAATGCATGAGATCGGCGACCTTAAAAACCTGTCGATTTCCTAAATAGACGTTTGATAGGTAGTTAGACGTTGTGCTACATGGACGATTAGGTAGCTAAGCAGATTGCTCATTAGATGTTTCACTTTGTTGCTGTTTCTCTTTGCTACTTAGACTTTCTGATCGGGAGGTCTTCGGTCTTCGTTGTTTACACATAGGTGTATCGTAGTTATCTTCGGCCAAACATTTAAACTGGCACTTCTGGTTTTGGCCGTAACATATATATAAATAATGTAACAAAAGGCCCATTTGTTTGTTAGTACTTTATATTTTTTAAAGACTAGTGAGATATTAAAAACTATTTAGTATTTAGAAATTATTTGATTGCGCCCAAAGTGAATTATGTTCTGAACTATTATGTGAATGATGCAATAAATAATTCATATATCTATGTTGTTAATAGTGAGACGAGTGTCGCCGCAGTTCTCGATCCCGCCGCCGCCGCGCACAGAGGTGATGCTGGGCGGGAACCTCACCCTCAAGTGCGTCGCGTTCGGCTCGCCGATGCCCACCGTCAAGTGGAGAAAGGGTAAGTAAAAGTGCAATTTTGAAGCTCGAATATCGCCGTTATCTTGCAATTATATAAGTATAATTGCAAGATAAAGGCGCAACGAGCGTCTTGACCTTATATCATTATGTGGAATCCTACTCGTGTCACATGATTTCGTATACCAATCTGACATATATGTCAGTAGTTTTAATGAATATCACTTGCTTCCGGTGAAAGAAATCATCGTAACATTGCATTCCAGTTGATGATTTATCAGCTAGATTCTGAAATAGAAAAGGCAAGAACGAACCATCCATTAATATTAGCCAGGGTGTTGTGGAGCCACGAGGATTAGGACTATGAAAAGCGGAATTTGACTATTCATTTGGAGTAAATTCACATGCAACATGAGTGTCCTCTATAGGATTCGACCACTGAGCTTTATGAAACGATAAACCATGAATCACAAGGATTAACACACTTTCCAAAGCCAATAAATAAATATTCAATCTACCAATACACGGAATTAAACAGACCATGAGAACATTTACCTTGATTTTTTTTTATTAGTGCAGCGTTCATTGAGAAGTAATCTATTTCCCAGGATTAACAAAATGGCTTACACCGGAAGACAACCCCCCACTAGGCCTTAACACCCTCAAACTGGAAGACATCAGGGAATCTGCCAACTACACTTGTGAAGCTGCCAGCGTTCTGGGTGTCATCGAATTTGTTTCTGAAGTCAAAGTACAGAGTAAGATATATACTTATTCATATCAGTAGATCTGTTAATATTTCGTTCAATTGTTAATACGAGATCGCCGCCGTAGTGAAAATGGATGAACGTGATAATATGATGATATTGATTATGATGATGGAATCATCATTGATGATGATCAATGATGATCCTCATATTCCATCATATCGTATAATAATTATAAGGTTTTCACAACATGCCTTGTCTTTTTTTAAGTATCTGTTTCCTGTCATGCTCACACTTACTGACACCTCGAGGATTCTTTTTTAATTTATTTCCCAGATTAAAGTAGAACGATATTATAATTTCACACATTTAACATAAAAAAATAACTGGGGTTTGTCCTTATGTTATAATGAGTTTCCATCTGCACAGAGAGAGCTATTTATGGGTCCATTCCCATCCTTCTGCCCTTCAATAATGACTTATTACTTTTAGTCACGTCAATTTCCATGTCAAGGTATAAAGCTAAAACCATCTTACAATATTTGGGTCAGTCACCAATTCTAATGACTAAGTGCGCCTTACTGATTGTTTCGCTTCCTATCTCCAATTTACCAGCTAATCTTTATTAATGTTCAAAATTACAAATGGCCCTATCAATATTGAATAGAACTAGGAACTTAATCCTGTTAGAATGAGAAAACGGGACGCGAAGTAACAATAATTAATCATTGATGAAGGCGACATTCGTTTGTCTCCTGGGCAGCAACTTTCAAACCCTTTCAATTATGAATTATAGTACTAATTCATAATGGATGTCCGGACTTGCCAAATTTATCAAATTGATTTTCACAAATCCTTCCCACCTCGAGGAGCTGTTAGCATAAATTTGCAACATTTATCAGAAGAAATTATGAGTGTAATTTGATTCAGTCACTCGACTTTGCGAGACAGTTCAGACTTGAATTTGTTAACAAAAATAGGATAGAAGGATTAAGATTCATTTATACTTCCCTGATTTCAGAAATTATCATGGTAAGTATGTATAATTTCTATTGTTGTTCGAAATATCCAGTATCCAGTCCCATATTGTGTAGCATCTTATAATGACTGACCATGCCAATGTCCACGGCCGGTCCTTTCCATTGAGCCCAAGTTCTTGGTAAAATCTTTCTCAAATCCAATAAGCCTTTCAGTAATTGAATAAAGTGACTCTTCTAGTACAATTTCATTTGTAGGTACGTTATAACCAAAATCAAGAAATAAAATAATTAACAGACAGAATAATCCGGATAAAAGAGACAAATGCTCGCTAGGATGAAAGACCTATCTCAAAAGTGTTCATTAAATTTAGGCGAATGTCCTCGGTAAGCCCTGAAATCCTATTTGACCGATAGGATGGTCCCATGTCTCTAGAAACAAAAATGTATTTTTCATTACACAATTGGCTGAATTTCTTTTCTAACCATCTGCTTCTTTTTATCGGGTACGTTATAAACCCCCATGGCATAACGGTCACCACGCCCGTCCGCTATCTGGAGGTTCTGGTTTCGATTCTTAATGCGGCCAAATAGAACCGGTCCTAGGTGTGGTTTTTGTCGAATTTGTGACGACCAGGATCTTGGATATAAACTTTCCTTCCGAATCACGGAATTCACGGTGAATCAGCCTTTTCAACCTTTCCGCGTGTAACATTTCAGCCTTAACGATTACTTTGTCCTCAGCATTGCCTGGCCCACCGACTGAAGTACGAGCGTCAGAAATTACGGCCACAACCGTACGACTTGCATGGACATACTCCGGCCCAGAGGAGCCTCAATACTATGTCATCCAGTACAAGCCCAAATATGCCAACCAGGTACTTCATGATATTAAACTTTAAGGAAAATTGTTTGTCCCCAATATTATTAAGCCATATCCTAAAGTAATGTTCGACGTGACGACGATGAAAGAGAGCTCCATCAGAGTCCTGAAGCTCATATAGAAGATAGATATAGGAGGTGTATAGAAGACATACTGACCTCTACATAAATAAAGTTGAGATAAACTGTATGTGGATTTATGTCTGAAATAGAATTTTATTTAAAATCCCTCACGTATCACAATCTCCCAACAGGCCTTCAGCGAGATCTCCGGTGTTATAACCCAGTACTACTCTGTGACGAACCTGTCTCCGTACACTGAGTATGAGATGTACGTCATTGCTGTCAATAACATCGGCCGAGGCCCACCTTCTGCTCCGGCTGTCATCACGACTGGCGAGACAGGTAGGAGATACACAAAAGATAATTTGTAAAAGCACGTACGTTTAAAAGGTCTGTTGTTCCACACTATTATCTGTTCTATACAAGTTTCAAGATCAGACATAAAAATATTTTACGCACATGTAATTTTATCGTCGCCTTATTGCATTTTACGTGTGATAAAAATGCCAGTGTATTTCTATTTGTTGATCTTTGTGCCAGCGCAGAAAATCCTTGAAGAATCTCGTTGGAAGCTGATCATGGGTACACGCAAACCTCGTCGTGCTTATTATAATAATGCATTGTCACCCAAACCAAACGTGTACAAAAAATTGCAGCTTAGATCACCTTGTTCTTATTATATCTCAGCGTTTTTTTTATCTTTCTTTATAAGTCAAAAATGACACGTCTTCCGAAAAATACATAAGATTTTTCAGGAGACATGTAGATTTTGACTCTCAATCTGTGATCAATAAAATATGTAACATCAGTGACATAATTACCTATTTGAAAAATGATATCAATTACCATTCTGTATCAGCAAATTACATACCATAAACAATGCAATTCACGAATTCTTAAGAAACTTTTGCTAAAATTAAAAAGTGTTTTTCACTACCAAGAACCGCATAGTAATGTCCTTATGGACAGAAATTACTATTTCTACGTCAACTACAGAGTCATCATCAACAACAACTAATTAAAAATATGCTCTTATATCATAATGTCTAATTTATTACCTATTATAATCTCCTATAAAACTATGTAGTCACTTACTCTAACTTCGAAATTCGTATAAATATATAGAATTAAAGAACTTTGAACTCCAAAAAACATCTGCAGTTTTCAACTTGTTACAATTGTTATTTCTAATCTTATCCTAAAAACGTCTTACAACGCATTTGCCCATTTGCTTATTCAAATTTAGTTTTCATCTCGCTTTCTACTTGACATCATTACGTTCATTTGTTTCATTATTAAGTAAATAGTTTTGATTTTGTGCGCTGTTATGAGTTTTAAGATTTGTTTCAACGTCTTTCCATGCCTACGCGTTTGCGACATTCAACGCCGTCGCTTCATGTAAGTTTACGCTTTTAACTTTTTTTATTGAAATCATGGTACAGTGACTAGAGGCGTGGCCGATTCGGCCCTATTTATGATTATGTGAAGATGTCATTGTGTTGTTTTATTATTGTTACTGTTAAAGTTTAATTAACGTTAAATTTTAAATTGTCTTTTTCAAAATGTTTACTTAATAATACTAAAATTCACCAAAAAAATGTCAAAAAGTTACGAAAATGTTAATTAAAACTAGAATATCATCTTCATCAGGTATATAATGACTTATGTGCCTGCGAACGTAATCTCTTGTACCGTGATTAAATTCTTTATCTTCAGTTTGATTTGCACAATTATTTTCGTTTCTATAGATTTTAGCCGTAGTGCGTATTATTTTTTATACAGTTTTTCATGCACCATTCCGTTAAACTCGATTAATAAATGAGATATGTGAAAAAAAATAAAATTTTATCACCTCTTTTTCCCTTTGTGCACAGTTTGTGTGTTCTTTGATTGTAATTAAATGCCCTGATAACTAATGATGTGTTTGTCTTGCGGCTTCCAGTGGATTCCTTGTATGGAGGTACCAGTAAGTATCAAAATTCCTAACTTGGGATTTCAGCGGTGTCTAAAAAGCATGATTTTTACTACATTTTTAGTTGGTGCAGTGATGATAACTATATTAATTTCCGCAGTAATAAATCGCGCTGTGTTTGTCTGCAACTATTTGTTATTTTGTTCAACAAGGATATCTTTTAACAATTTAATACATTTCTTTTGTAACACGACAAGCTTTCTCGTCTAATTCACCATGAATATTAAATTTGACTTGTGAAACTCGGTTGAAATGTCCCGTGTCACGGCACAGACAAAAATACAACTCAGATGAGTTGGTAATGAAACGCTTCTGTATCAAAATTGTTGCCAGATCTTTTTATCTTCTTTACGTTTCTAATAACAGAAAGTTTGCTCCGTCGCCTCCGCTTCCAAATGGGATTATGGCGTTTTAATATTGCTCAACCCCGAAAAACTTTTATTGTTTCGTCCTTTCCGAGAATTATAAACAGAAAAGAGATTTTTCATTGAGTCACGCCCCTTTTTGTGTCGGAGGCTACGATTACAAATCCTATTAAGTCTCTATTGTGCCCTGGGCGCTTATTGTCACATTTTTATTTCCATTTTGAACATAATTGAGATGAGTCGAGTCGCTCCTTAATTTGATATTGCGTTGTTCTCTTATTATTACTTTTATGGTAATAGGATTTGAATTATTACGGTTTTATGGAAAATGCCTTTAACCTTCGGATACAAGCGTTGTTTTGAAATTTATTTCTTTTAAACTTTGTGGTTTTTTTTCGAGTAATGGAGTTTGGATGTTCGAGCATGGCTTATGCTTAGGGTAGACGGTGCGAGTTAGTGGGATGATAGTATACACCATCTTATTACAAGAAGATTATAAATTATATCTAAAGTTAAAACACTTCTAAACTCATTAACCTTCCATTTTTAGATGTCACTTTCCATGTCAGTATCTTTTCATTCTGGACGGATAATATATTTAGCAAGTTTAACTTTAGGTATTGTTTAATCTGTTAGAAGTAAGACGGTTGATATTTTACATTTTAACTATCATTCAATGGGGATTCTCGTTTTAATTCAAAATGCGCCTTGAAATTGGTTATGTAGTGGCTCTTTTGCGTGTAGATGGCAAAACCTAAGCTAAACGCCAGTAATTATGATTGAGAAATCTGTTATACAATTTTAAGCTTTATTTTATGTATATTATAACCATTGTTTAACGAATATAGAATAACGCAGTAGTGGTAAATAATTTGCTTATGTTAAAATAATAGAAGTAATGTTCGTCTTCTCCATTGTATTGTTTTCAATGTTTTGTTAATGATGTATGTGTGTAGCCGTAGTAATTTACGTTAGATTTTAGTATTTTGTAAAATAGAATGTATGTGTTCTATTTCCTTCTTGATCTTACTATATAAGTATATATCTATATTTTACCATAAATGAAAATTAATCACAGCTCTGATAGCTCTGGGCTCCGACGCTTTGCGGCTGAGAAAGAGAGATACACATCTATTTTAAAAACTTAATTAATTCACATTATCACTAAATAATCTTTCTTGCAAAATCATAATCACAGTAATGACTGTGCAAACACAGATTTAAATAAAAATAATAAATATTAAACAGTACACACAACACTTACTGTCTATTATTCAAATACTTTCTTACGGCATAATAAATTGACATAGTTACGTCTATGAGAATAATTTTATTAATTTCATCATTGAAATAAATAAGAAGTAGGATAATTTTAGAACAATGTATAATATAGTGTATTATTTCAGAGCCTGGATCCGCCCCGAGGAATGTCCAAGTGCGTCCACTAAGCTCCAGCACCATGGTCATACAGTGGGACGAGCCAGAGACACCAAACGGACAAGTCACAGTAAGTTCTCATAGAACTCACAAGACATTTCAATTTACAGAATGATGCGGTTGAATCTTTGTTTAGACAAATTTGCGGCGCGGTCGCGCCGTGTCAAGAAGTGAATCAATTAGCTATACTGTTGGCCAGTTTGTTCTGTTGCAAATTGGAGGGGAAGTAAACTTAATAAACAAAAACTATTTTGTAGGAAATAATAGCAATTGCAATATTCTCAGCGTTTACCCGGCAGTTTTCTCAGCAATTGAACGTCGAGCCCAGGATCCGCTTTCCTACATTTTCGTTCCAGTTCGCATGGTCGTCTCCATCCCTAGTTGTCAAACCACATGCACGCATAATACCCTTGACGACAACCTCCTACCTCAGGAGCATATCACCATAGCATTTCACCATTCATAATTATTGTCTTTTGTTTGCAGGGTTACAAGATTTACTACACAACAGACCCATCGCAACAACTACAATCTTGGCACTCTCAGATGGTAAGTTGAAGTTGGAGCGCAGAATAATAAATAGTACCACTGGACTTTAGTATAAGATGTTTGTTGACCCTAAATTTCATCAAAATGGATTCAGTAAAATAGCTATGAAAACGTATCAAACAAATAGACAGACTTCCTATTTCATATTATTAACGTGCTCTGAATGAATGAAATGCAATAAGGATTTTTAATTTAAATGTTTAATCTGTCATTGCCTTGGCTTTGTCAGATGGACAACTCCCACCTGACGACGATCAGCGAACTGACTCCTCACACAGTGTACACGATACGAGTCCAAGCCTTCACCTCGGTTGGACCTGGACCTATATCGGCTCCGGTACAAGTCAAGACACAGCAAGGTAAGAATCACAACAATAATGTAACTTTCTAGGAACGAGAGAACCTAGAATATTTAAAAAACCAGCAAAATTCAACTGTTTTCTAAAAATAATTCCGTTCATATTTTTAGCTGGCTGGTTTGAATAATTAAAAATGAAACCATGATGACGTTCAATAAATAGATTCTTTTTTTTTATTAGACACATTTCACGTCACCACATAGTTTTTTTTTTTTGAGCAAAGATATCCCAACATACAAGTAACATTATTTTATACATCATTTATTGTATCAGGCGTGCCATCTCAGCCTTCGAACCTAGTCGCAGTGGAGGCAGGCGAGACGTCCGTGACGTTATCGTGGCGACGCCCCGCACACGCTGGTGACAACATTGTCTCCTACGAGCTGTACTGGAATGACACCTACGCCAAGGAGCACCACCGGAAGTAAGTCTAGTGGTTTAATTTAAGAATGTGTTCTGGCACCTTTTTTTCTTTGGTGATCTAGTAACTCCTTTACAACATAATGTAACATAACTTTCCAATTTTATATCACACACATACATTGATTTGTACAAATACAGATTTTACAGATAAAAAAATCATTCATCCCAATGCCCATTCATTTATTTAAATTCGTAAATTCTCTAAACGATATATTTGTATAATTTAATTTACATAAATGGTGTAATTATTGTATGAAATATATTTGGTTCTAAATGTACATTATATTGTGGGTGTAGCATGTTTCCAATGTTATCAATAAGTGTTGACATATCAATAACCTCTATTTTCCAAATCTAGGCGGATCCCCATAGCGGAGACATACACTCTGAACGGGTTGTACCCCAACACGTTGTACTACATCTGGCTGGCAGCGAGGTCACAACAGGGGGAGGGGGCCACGACACCCCCCATCGCGGTCCGAACAAAACAATATGGTATGTCCACACCAGGGCCTGTTGGAGTGACGTGAGAGTGGTAGACTGGCTGGGAAGGCACTTGACGACTGGCACTATATATTAAAAAAAAAGAAATATGAATCTGTGTGTTTAACACGAGAATATTCATTCGAAAAATCTTAATTTTAACACTAAAAATAAAACTGGCCGCCAAAGAAATCTTCGTTTAAAAATAAATAGCCTTTTAAACTATGGCTTCTTTCATCTACTAATTATTACCACAAAATGAACATAACCTTTCAGAAACAGTCTAGAAAGAATACTAATTATCATTTTAACGTAAAATTTTATTTTTCTCGGTTTTCCTGTCTCGGAGTTTTCATATTTTTCATGGCGTTGTAATAAACCTCCGTTGTAAGCCCGCTTCTACTGTTATCTCCGTGAAAAAATAAATATTTTGATATTTGTTCCAACGCTTTATTAATCCAGCGTAATTGGCAAAGAAGAAACAGCGAATTTTTTTATGTTTTCTAGTTTATGTCTTCTTTTCACGGCAAAGATGGATTTGCATTTAAACTTTATGAATAACGAGTGCCTTTCCAGCCAGCGTTTTGTGAAAATGTGTGAAAGTGTGATTCTATGGTGGTCCAGGTAACTCCTCCCGTAATAAGTATTCACATAAAAGCACCTGCCCGGCACGCCGCCAGTAATACAGCACTAGCACAAGTTTTATATATCACGATATGTGTTCGTAATCGTACATTGTCGACGGGTAAAGTGTACGCAAGAAAATACGCCGCTTTCCAATCAAATGCGTACACAGTACCTGGAGCCCTGGATCCATCGGCTGGTGAAGCCGCGGCCGTAAGGCTAACGTCGCCTCGCCTCGGATCAGCTACATAATTGCAGTTTTAAGAAGCTCGATCTCACCCGCTCACCCCGCGAGCTGAGTCGCCATTTTTAAAACTGAAGTTATGTTATTGCTCCATAAGCGGGCTCGCAACTCGGCGGTCTTATTAACTAATGGATCAAGGGCTTTAGTAGTAGCTTTATGTTGTTCGTAGGTCAGTTTTAATCTGAGGTTAACGCCTCGAGTGACCTGTTTTTATTTTATTTTTTAATACAGAGAGCGACGCGTCTGACGAAGCAATTAATTGATCCATCATGTTTACGAGTTTGCTAGTATATAAATTTCGTCAGTCGCCAGCTCGGACATAATCATCACAATTTTCTTCCAACAGGAGAAAGTGTGACGGATGAGACAAGAGATGTATGGGCGAGCGGATCATACACTCACACACACACACACACATGTGCATGCTCGACTTTATTTTGACGGCTGAGCCGTCATTTCTTTTTGTTTTGGGCACATTTATCTTTTTGTTTTCCAATCGCATTCAGTGATTGCATCGGTTAGGTCGGTTGTGGGTCTAACGGGGCGCGCGGCTCGCGAGCGCCGAGCGCCCAGTTTCAGTTGCAGATCCGAGGATTGTTTTCCTTATTATTGAGCTTGTTTAGTTCCTGGAGCGCCCCCGATGAATGTAACTGCCGCGGCGATTTCTCCCACTTCGATTCGGGTGTCTTGGCAACCGCCGCCCGCTGAGCGAGCGAACGGGCGGATCGCTTATTACAAGCTGCTGTGTGTGGAGTCGGAGCGTGGCGACTCTGAGGCGACGGTGGTGAAACTGAACCAAACGTCGTTTATCCTGGACGAGCTGCGGCGCTGGACCCAGTACCGAATCTGGGTCCTCGCCGGGACTAGCGTGGGGGACGGCCCCGCCTCGTACCCCGTCACCGTCCGCACTCATGAAGACGGTACGTGTCATGACAACTCATTGGCAACTTTAATAACACCTTTTTAGTCTGTAGTCTCCAATTTATGAAAATGCTTGCATCTTCTAAAGATTATATAAAAGTGTATTCGTCGTATTTTTTGTAATACTATTGAGCAAGCGAACAAACAATCGGTCCCCCGGAAGTGTTCATCGCAGCCTATGGTATTTATTAGATGGTTATTTAAATTATAAACGTTTACATACATTTTAACAATTTTATCATAAAATGGAGACTACACAGCCAAAGGAATTAAATCTAACCAATCAATATTTCAATTATCTCAAATTAAATTAACGAAGTTCTTTGGCGATGTAATATCAGAGGCCTCTAAAGTAATATAACATTTAGCCCTCTCTTCCTGGAACCCCCCGAGGGCATCTTGAGAGTACTAAGAAGCAACACCCTCTAATATTACATTTACATAAAGCATATCAAGAATAACAACATTAACTTTTAATAATCTTTATGTACTGGTGCTAAGGTTTCTGGATTAATACATATGTTTGGGTAATAAGGAAAATCCTTCATGACTTCATTCAATGTCATGTCATTAAAATAACCTTCACTACTTCGTTCAGCATAATTCATGAACGATTTTACCTTTGCATTGGATGCCAGTCAAAATTGAAACACATTGTACCATTAATGAGTTTACACGATTTATAATGTATCTACAATTAAACAAATAGTTTCAATTTTGTCTGTATTCCAATCTAATGACTGTCAAATATTTGCTAACACATTGGTGGTGGGTCTGATTTTTGATTATATTATATTCGTCTACAAATATTATTATAATCATCGCAACCTCGAACCGTAAGCGCTGTTACTATCAAAATTACTAATGTCATTTTTTTCTTTTGTTCCCTTTTTATGAGCATATAGCAGGATTCTAATCGAGGAGGTTAATTCTTGTAACGAAATTTTACTATGCTTGCTGATGAACATGTACTATGTTATATCATGTCACTAATTTATCATTGCATCGCCGCTGTCGGCGGTGTGGTTCCCACTCACTGTCACATGTAATGATTTTCTTTTGGTGGCCAGCCGTTTGGGCTGATGATGGCACTCACTGAAATGCAAACTTTATATTGCACCTGACATAGTGTCGACGGCACCTGTATTATAATTTTGGCGCACAGTTGTTAAGTATTTAGAGATGGACACAATTTTGCATGTTTTCTTTACGACACAGCACCATTTTTCGTTCAGTTAATTTCACTAGGCACCTGGTGCCTTATTTGTAAGTTACGGCCGGTATCTTATGTAAGATATTTCCATTTACGATTTCAAGCTAAATTGAGCCTTGCGTCGTCTTTTCATTGTGCCTGATTTCGGTTGTCATTGTAACACGGACTCATATCTTCATACGACGGGGCACGTAACTTAGAAATAAGACCCTTATATAGGTCCACGTCTGACACACACAACCTTGCTAGTTATCTGTTTGGTTGCGTGAGGCAGACTGCACTTTTAGGAAGCACTCAGCACTACTTAGCGACGACACGAGGTGAGAGAGCGAGTGCGTGACACTCACAGGCGATAACCGCTGATCTGCCAATACCTGCTTCTCTATTTAGAACTGTATTTCTAACATAATAGGGGCTACTTCTATTTGGAGAAGCGGGAAGCTAGATCAGTCGGTTTCGCGCTCGACACTCACCAGGCACGAGCGCCGCATTTGAATACCAATACCGTCCCCACACGACACGCGCGCATGCTATACTATACTCTATACTCACAACTACTTCTCCACTCACTGTACTATCTTACTACTTTCTATTAGCGGGAAGGCTGTCGAAGTCCCGAGGATCCGTCAAAATTTCATTTCCAGCAATTGGCCTTAGGATCCAACGGATTACATGAGCGACGCTCTTCGCCTGTATTTACTCCGTCTGCTCGGTTCTAGACTACGCGCTACCTCTATCTTTACTCTATCTCTGTCTATCTAACTTGCTCTAAGCTACAACTTCTTGCCAGTAGCGATTTCTCTCTTGCCTTTCTTCTCTCTTCTGTATACTCTATCAACTTTTCGTCGTGCATGCACACTAGATATTGTGACATACAAATACTATTTATGCCTAACGTTCGCTATTGCCGTTAACAAAGAACGGACGGGACTCAAAAAGAACGCTACGAGATATTCCTGGTAACTCCTGATATTATACTGAACAGTTTCGAAGACCACAGTCAAGAACAAAGACACTACGACACTGTCACAAACATCACTGAAGACTACAAACACAAGGTACGAAGCTCACACACACAGAAGATCGGCGCACATAGACAAGACCTGACCTACACATGAAGCACACACATAAAGACTGGCGCCGTCGCGTAATCAATACATGTGCGTGTGAGTGTCTTCTCTGAGCTGAGGGACAAGAAACTACGATATGCTTGCCAATTTCTTTTCCCCATTACATCCTAGATTATTACGACTAACTCTTTTTCAAAGACAGTTCTTGAATAGGCGAGGTCTTTAATTTTCCGAAATTGTTTGATGATGTTTTAATGTACGCTTTAGGAAAAGAAAAAGGCAATGCAGGCGAACATATAACTCCGCTGGGGTCCCAAGTGGCTTACCCCGAATGTGCTCCTAAAGAGCTCAAAATACACGAGGAAGTAAAATAAGAGTACCCCCAATTCTACAAGCGTTCTACTCGTAATCTCTCACTTAGTAGTTCCGTTCGCCCTGCAATGTTCGCACAATTTGTCTTAAATGTATTTGAATGCGTTTTTCTCTTTTTTCTCTCGTCACTGACTTTGTATGGGCCGCTGGTAACCCGTACAGCCATCAGGAGTGAGTACAAATTACTATAGTGCTTGTTTTTATGTGCGTTTGTGCTTGTGCCTAAGCTTTAATGTAGTTAATTCTTCCTAGCAACTTGATCTGACGATTTATAACAAACTGCAAGCGGTTACCTATTGAGCATGACTTCTGGTGTTTGAAAGATTTGGCGTGACTTTTACTGCAGTGATCGTCCCCAAGTCTGATTTCCCGAAGCATGATCCCTTGCAGTGTGTGTAATAAGATTATAGTTATAGTTTTATGCTGCTTTGGACTACTAATAGATAATACTTACTAAATGTTCTCTCTATGTAAACGCTTGACAATTTTAGTTGTACTAAACGATGTGGATTGGAAGGTAATGGATTTTAATTGGTTATGGTGATGTGAAAGGGCGTAATGATAATCTCAGTGTGTGTTGGTATTCAAATGCCCGATCGAGATGCTGAGCGGCGATTGTTAGACATTCGCCGGACCTGGATGCTCTATCAGCAACGCGACGGCGTTTACCGACCGCACTTCAACCATCAATGTAT
The DNA here is from genome assembly GCF_027563975.2 of Plodia interpunctella. Taxonomy (NCBI): domain Eukaryota; kingdom Metazoa; phylum Arthropoda; class Insecta; order Lepidoptera; family Pyralidae; genus Plodia; species Plodia interpunctella. The sequence goes on from NC_071303.1 coordinate 2,857,153, forward strand.
TAAATTTGCAGTAATATGAAGCCTATGACGCTTAAAAACCAGATTTAGACCCTTGAGTCGCTTTAGGTAGTTTTTCTCTAGCACGCTCCCGTAGATGCTGATAGGGCATTTAGGTCAGATTTCAAACAGGTCTGAGAAAGATATCTCACATTCGGTTTGTGTGTCACAGTGCCCGGGGAACCTCAAGACGTGAAGGTGAACGCAATCAACTCCACATCCATCCATGTCACGTGGAAGCAACCACATGAAAAAGAGAAGAATGGCATCATCCGAGGCTACCATGTTCATGTGCAAGAAATCAGAGAAGAGGTAAATAGAATTATAATGAAGCAAAAGTTTATTCTAATTTACATGACATTCAACTGTTTACAAAAGATAACCTTTAATTTAAAATAAATGTCTATTGTGCTGCGGCTCCCGTATGAATATTGGTTGTATTATTCCAATGTGCTATTCTGGTTTTATTCAAACCGTGCACCAAATTTTATTAAAATCCAACCAGTAATCTTTTTTTAAATAGTACTTAATTACAAACATACATCTATCGTCGCAAACTTTCGCATTTATAATATTAGTATGATATGATTTCTTACTATGATCTTTAACTCCATAGGGCAAGAGTCTTCTAAACGACCCTATGAGATTCAACGTGATGGACGAGACCACATTGGAGCTGAACGTCTCTGGCCTACAGCCGGATACCAAGTACAGCGTCCAGGTGGCTGCTCTGACGAGGAAGGGCGACGGAGACCGCAGTGCGCCGGTGTCTATTAAGACCCCCGGCGGTGTGCCAAACAGGCCTACCGTTAACCTCAAGTATGTAGATAACCAACTTTCTAGAATATAATAACCACAGAAGATATTATTTCTAATATTATAATCCTTTTCCAGGGTCTTAGAGCGAGAGCCGATTGTCTCGATTGAAATAGAATGGGCTAGACCGACCCAGACTTATGGAGATTTGTTAGGATACCGATTGAGATATGGCATCAAAGACCAACTACTTGATGAAGAGAATTTCGGAACGAAGGTCACGTCACATAAAATTAATGATTTAGAAAGAGGAGTACAATACGAGTTTAGGGTAGCCGGTAAAAATCATATCGGTATTGGACAGGAAACAATTAAATATTGGCTAACACCTGAAGGTGCACCAAAGGGCCCACCCACTAATGTCAGCTACCATTTCCAAACACCAGATATTATAAGCATAACATGGGAACCTCCAATCAGGGCAGACCGAAGTGGCCAAATTAAGAAATATGATGTCCAATTCTATAAGAAAGGTGACCAGGCTTCGGCGATTGAAAAGAAAACTGAAGGAAATAAAGCAGTTTTTACTGGTTTAGAAGAAGACGCTCACTATGTTTTTAAGGTTAGAGCTTACACTATACAAGGAGTTGGGCCTTACAGCAAAGAAATAACTGCCCACACAGAAAGAGATATTGGTAGAGCGCCTATGTCATTAAAAGCTGTCGCAACTTCAGAATCCAGTGTTGAAGTCTGGTGGGAAACGTTTCGATCGAGAAAGAAAATTATTGGCTATGTTATATTTTATACCATGACGCCAGTAGAAGATCTAGATGAGTGGAAACAGAAAAGTGTTCATGTAACGCATTCAGCAGACCTGGAAAACTTAGAAAAATTTGCGGAATATGCCGTCGCAGTGGCTGCCAGAACAGCAGATGGTCTGGGTAGATTATCAGAAAAGGTTACTGTTAAAGTTAAACCAGAAGAAGTGCCTTTAAACTTGAGGGCTCAAGATGTGTCCACGCATTCCATGACGTTATCTTGGACATCTCCATTACGATTAAATCCCGTTAGCTATAAGATTTCTTACAACGCTATCAAAGAGTTCGTCGATTCGCTAGGTATGACTCAAACTCAAGAGATACCGAAAAGAGAGATTATAGTTAAGCATGATAGAACGTCGTATTCCATCAATGATTTGTCACCATTTACCACGTACAACGTTAACGTAAGTGCGATACCTAACGATGACTCATATAGACCACCAACCAAGATCACTGTTACCACTCAAATGGCGGCACCGAAACCTATGGTAAAACCAGATTTCTATGGCGTCATTGAAAATGAAATTCTTGTTATTCTACCTCAAGCTTCCGAAGAGTACGGGCCCATTTCTCATTATTATCTAGTTGTAGTACCTGATGATAAAGCACATAATCATAAGAATCCGGATCAGTTCCTAACCGACGATTTAATTAAGAATAATGTCAGAACTGACGATGAAAATGCTCCTTATATAGCTGCCAAATTCTTACAACGAAATATTTTATATACTTTCCACCTCGGAAATGACGAAATGTATGAAGGTTTCCTAAACAGAAAATTGAATCCAAGTAAAAAATATCGGGTATTCGTGCGTGCTGTAGTAGATACGCCTCAGAAACATCTTTACACGTCCAGTCCGTTTTCTGAATATTTATCTCTAGATATGCGTGAAGCGCCACCTGGTGAGGAACCGAGCAGACCTGATCCTAAAGATATCAATGGAGATCCAGAAATTCGAATTGAAGAAAACAAGAAAGAGGCTGGCATGGTTTGGGTCATTGGTCCGATTATAGCTGCCCTAATGCTGTCGCTTTGTTTTGTTCTGTTATTCATATTGAAGAGACGAAGACAACCTTGTAAAACACCAGATCAGGCAGCAGTAACTCGGCCATTGATGTCAGCTGATGTTGGATTTGGGGCTCCATCAGATCCAGTAGAAATGAGACGCCTAAATTTCCAAACCCCTGCTATGATCTCTCATCCACCAATCCCTATATCTGAACTTGCTGACCATATCGAGAGATTGAAAACTAATGACAATCTCAAGTTTTCTCAAGAATATGAAAGCATTGAACCTGGTCAACAATTCACATGGGATCATTCAAATATGGAAGTAAATAAGCCTAAAAACCGTTACGCTAATGTGATTGCATACGACCACAGTCGCGTCATTCTCCAGCCCATCGATGGAATACTTGGAAGTGACTATATTAATGCTAACTATTGTGATGGCTACCGTAAACATAATGCTTACGTTGCTACCCAGGGTCCTCTTCAAGAAACCTTTACTGATTTCTGGCGAATGTGCTGGGAACTCCGAACATCTACAATAGTCATGATGACTAAGCTGGAGGAGCGAACGAGGATTAAGTGTGACCAGTACTGGCCCAGCCGGGGTAGCGAGACGTATGGCATGATGACGGTGACCATCGCCGAAGTTCAAGAACTAGCGACCTATTGCATCCGTACTTTCCAAGTTACGAGGAATGGTGGAGCTGAGCGTAGGGAGATTAAACAGCTTCAGTTCACCGCCTGGCCCGATCATGGTGTTCCAGACCATCCTGCTCCCTTCCTGCAATTCTTGCGTCGCGTACGAGCATTGAATCCTCCTGATGCTGGCCCTCTCGTTGTTCATTGTTCGGCTGGCGTTGGCAGGACTGGATGCTTCATCGTAATCGACTCCATGCTCGAAAGGGCTAGACATGAACGCACTGTCGATATATATGGCCATGTTACTTGTCTGAGAGCTCAGCGAAACTACATGGTGCAAACTGAGGACCAATACATCTTCATTCATGACGCGCTACTCGAGGCTGTTGTGTGTGGTGATACTGAAGTCCCCGCTCGTAACTTGCACGCTCATATTCAGAAGCTAATGCGTGTCGATTCTATTGAAAATATCACTGGTATGGAATTGGAATTTAAGAAACTGGCTAATATGAAAGCTGACTCGAGCCGTTTCGTTTCTGCTAGCTTGCCCTGCAACAAGCACAAGAACAGACTGGTACACATCTTGCCGTACGAGTCGAGTCGCGTTTGCTTGACTCCTCGCGATGGCTCTGATTACATCAATGCTTCGTTTGTGGACGGATACAGATACCGATCAGCATACATCGCAACTCAGGGACCACTTCCTGACACAACAGACGATTTCTGGCGGATGCTATGGGAGCACAATTCTACAATCATTGTTATGCTCACCAAGCTAAAAGAAATGGGCAGGGTAAGTAACACTGCTAATGAAGCTTTTTATTATTTTTGTGTATTTTGACGTCAGATTAAATAAAAAATTGTTTTTTAGGAAAAATGCCATCAATACTGGCCTTCAGACCGATCCGTACGCTATCAATGCTTCGTAGTAGACCCCATCGCTGAATACAATATGCCTCAGTATATCTTGAGGGAATTCAAGGTAACACACATCTTTTACAACTTTTGAGTCAAATTATAAAGCGAATCTTTGAACTTCTATCACGAATTATTTATGATGTTTTCATAGGTGACAGACGCACGCGATGGGGCTTCGAGGACGGTCCGCCAGTTCCAGTTCACGGACTGGCCCGAACAGGGAGTTCCGAAGAGTGGCGAAGGCTTCATCGACTTCCTTGGACAGGTTCACAAGACCAAAGAACAGTTCGGACAAGACGGACCTATCACTGTGCATTGCAGGTAAGTGTACTTAAAGATATTGAACAACGTATTGATTCATTTCAATGGCAGGCTATTTTATAGTAACCTAGAATAAAGCTTTATTTTTGAAAACAGTAAATGAACTAGTTTTCTGCAACATTCTTTTCTAACCCAACAATCAGGTTTAAGACCCAACATATCCTCAATATGAGTACCACCAACCAGCTGGTAACCAATTGTTGAGAAATAGTGGGTCCGCAAATCTTTCTGACAACATTTTGTAGATTTGCCCTCTTCAGCGATTTCAACATAATTTTCCTTCCAGCGCGGGGGTGGGTCGCACGGGGGTGTTCATTACCCTCTCAACGGTACTTGAGCGCATGCAATACGAGGGCGTAGTGGACGTGTTCCAGACGGTCCGCACGCTGCGCACGCAGCGCCCCGCCATGGTGCAGACCGAGGTAACATCTTTAGATATAATCAATATTATAATAAAAAATGCATCAGTATTTAATTATTACACAATCACATAATGTTCATTTACTACCTCATTTACTAGCTGAGAGGCTTCCACTGTCTGGAGGTTTCTAAGCAGACTCCGGGCTGGTGTAGGGAGATGGAGAATACCGTGGAGAATACGTTCAGATGAGAGAGACTGTAAATGTATTTAAATATAGCTCCATAAAAGACCTTAATGAGGCCAATTATACGGCAATTGTTGTAACAACTTACTGGTCTAAAATAATATAATTTGTCTGCTATTTCAACTCTTTATTTGATTAAAACTAAAGTGCACGCGGCCCCATTTGCACTCGTCTTGAAAAAAGTCGACTACTGTACTGAAAGTACTGAAACTATAGTCCAACTTTTCCGTCGACTATCACACGTGAGTGACGTATTTCTCTTTAATAATTTTGATTAAAATACTTCTTTATTCATATCAGGACCAGTACGACTTCTGCTACCGTGCTGCGCTGGAGTACCTGGGCTCCTTCGACCACTACGCTAACTGACGCTGAGACATGCTCGTCTAACGGACTTGTCGCTTACGTACTTAATCGCCCGTGTAGGTTCGCTGGTTTTACGAAAAATGTGATCAAAATCAGGGCTCCCTTGATCTTGTTTATTGTTTTCATTCCGACTAATAAAATGGTCAGTAACCGCTCTATTGGCTACATTGACAGCTTTGACTGTAAATTAATGAAATGAATTAGGTAACTTCTGTAACAACCACTACCAATTCCACTATTAAACTATTGAAGTGCGGACTTAAAAACATTGTTTTTACCCACGATTAAACGTATACTAAGTACTTAAATATTTTCGATTCCTTAACAAGAAATATACTGTTACTTGTGAATTCGTAAAATGGACAAGAGCATTTGTATTTGTGAGTTGGAGTCCGAAATATCTTGAACACATTTCTCGAAAGGCTTCCCTAAAACGTCATCCACGAAAAACAACAATATTGTACGACATATTATAACTTAGCTAGAAGTATTTTATTGTTTTTCTTGGATGACTTGCGACGCTTGCTGTTAAGTAGTTGTCTCCACAGACTGACCGTTAGTTAACATCATTTTCACTTATATACTTATGAGGCTAACATGTATGAGTGCCTAGGAACGCAACTTATGATGTAAATTTACGAAAGTGACCACTTAAAACTTGATTGTGAGTCTAAAGGGTAATAAATATATTATTAATTATCCTACTACTTATGATATGCCTGTTCTCGCTATTTTTAACTGTATGGAACAGAATGAAGTCCATATGAACAGTTAAAGTATACTTAGATGTATTTAAAAGATGTATTAAGAATATAACTACAGAGTTCGCAAAACTATTTAACGATCGGTGTAACGCGTTGGAAATTATAATTTGCTAAAAGGTAAGTTAGTGATTGAAACAGTGCGCTTAGAGAATTAAATAACTTTTACATATATCCAATTCTGATCGTCACATATATGCAAACATATTGTATAATGTATAAATAGTTATTGCAGCTGTAATTAGAAGTTTATTTTTCATATCGGGTGTTAAAATATGTTAAGTAGTGTATATTGTGGTAACTCGATTCTTGCAATACAATTATTGAACTCTTTTTAGACGAATCGGCTGTGTCATGTGGAGTTATATGTATGTCCTGTGCGTAGATATTTATGTAAATAGCTATATTTTCGACTGTGTAATTTTATTTTATTCTTGCCTATCAGCCAACTTTAGATAACTGATAACGAATCGATGATTCTCGATTGTTTTTTTAGAATTATGCTTTTAATAAAATCGCAGCTTGCTTTTAGTAATGATCGTGATTAATAATGACATATCTGTATGTAGGTAGAAAATGTTATTGTCAGTGTGTTATTGTTTGGACCTGGTATGAAGGACGGTCGATCTTAAGCTAAAAATGTGGATTAAAGAAACTTATTGGATTCGTAAAGCGCATACATTTTAGAATTAAAAACGAACAGTTCCATGCATTTTCATTCGCTATTTTGTTACTGTTTTTTTCAAAACGCGTAAGTAAGGACCCCGTATGATCGTAACTCGCGACTTCACTATTTTAAGCTATCTTTAAGTATAGTACGTTGTTTAATCTTTTACAGTAATCCCCTTGCCTAGTATAAGATTTTTAGGTTTTTCACTCGTTTTATACAATATACCTACTTGTATCGATTTATCTACCTATAAGTTAAATTTGAGCTTGTATGTAATTTAGGGGATAAAGTCAACTGCGCGTAGTTACATTTTGAACAATTCAAAAATAACTCCTTTCTATTGAATGATAAACCATTACTAATATTACGTCTCGATTTGGTCGCTTTTTGTGACCGATCGTTAGAACTGCCAATCGTTTCACTTAGTTATAATTAAAGTAAATTAAACAATAATATACGAGTACGTAGAATTAATGAGGTAATTGTTAAATTGAGGTTATGCCTAGTGAAATTTAATACTCGTTGAATCATGTTGGCGGGATACGAGACGTACGCGCTTGAGGAATGGAGAGCTAGATTTTTTATGGCAGCTAATAAGTATTTATTTTCATTAAAGTCAACTACAAACTAAAAACCACAAAAGAATAGAGTTTGATTCTCAAAGCGGTACGATCGCTGCGCTGTCATTACAATTTTTCAAATTATAATATAGATTAGTTTTCCTAAAAGTTGATGGTAGGCCTGCTGCTGACTTTAAAATAATTAACCTGTACTGTAGGTAAAAGGACACCAGTTGATTGATTTCAGTTTTTGAAAATGTATGTTGATTTATCCTGACAAAGAATTTTATTAATGGTAATAATATGGTAGGCATTCTGAGTTTGTTGTATTGTAAATGACTTCTGTACTTTCCATATTCCGAGTTATAGGCCTAATGACTATTCAGATCTAGCAGATTGGAAAATTAACAGAGCGTCAACTCATATGCATAACATAACGTAAATTGTTTAACAGCATCAGTTTTTGTGCAGGTAAATGAATTTTTATCACTTTATTCTATGCGGATGTGATAAATAATAATTTTGTGTAAATTCCTGTTAATAATGCAGCGTACGTGTATAATCAACGGTCAATGAACTTTTTTGTATTTTACATTATTTTGGTTCACTTTTTTTTCTTATTATTCTTCTTAGGTAATGTCATTTTTATGAATGATTGATTTCGGAAATGATTCCATCCGTCTAAGTAAATTGACGGATCGTAATGACAGCGCGGGCCACGGCCGCAGCGGTCGAAACGCTCTGTGAACCACCAAGTAAAGAAAATATAAAACTTATATCGTATAAATCGAACATTACTTTGATGTAATCCGAGGAATACGTAAAAACTTTGAATATAGGCTTTTCATTTTCTCTTTTGTCAGCTAAACAGCTTTATTATAATTCATTCCATGTTTTTAGGTTATTATAATATCTTCCATTATCCACACACGTTATGTATCCATAACCGATTACGCACATAAGCATTTTTGTAACATAGCGTTGTGTTTTTAATTCTGTCCTTGTATATTTTTTATAATAGCCATAATTGCATTAGAAGCTACTTGTTATGCCATATCACGGTGCTGTTTCATTTTAGTACAAACATCGTTTTTGCCAGTGCATTTTTGTGTAGCACAATAATCCATTTTTAAGATCTATTGTTAATGTGTTTTTAATGATTCCGACTGTACATGTGAACAAATTAATTAATATTGCGTTCTTAAAGACTGAATTTGTGTAATTTTCGTTTCGTTTGTGAAAAATGTTTTGTGATTAATTATTATTTTATGTTATTGTAAGTACTTACGTATTACTTATTATTATGGGAGTTTCTATACAATTAATTTTAATTATGTATTTGTATAACTTTTGTTCAGGTTAGATAGTTTATATTTGATTGTTTTTCATTAAATTAAATTAACCTCGTGTAAATTCAAACATTTTTTTTGAGCACAATAACGAATATTTTTTTCAATGTTGCTAGTAAATGGAATATACCCAATGTGATATCTTTACTATATAATAAATACAGAACCGCAGCTAAACAATCAATCTATAAAGCTATCTAGCCTAAACACAGTTATTCTGTCCAGTGAACCAATTCCGTATTGTATCCTCTCGCCATTCCGCGCATAGCATTTCCCTTGCTAAGATGGACGTGACTGCACATGAAAGACGTCCTAGCTTTAAATTGTAAACAATTATTTTAGTGCAATTGAAAATGGCGGAAGCAAAGGAAAGGGGTGAATGTATTCTTAGAGGTTTGTAGACATTATTTTGTAAAATACCCGCGCCGCGTCTCGGGACACAGCGGATTCGCAGAATTATACATATGTATATGAAGAAATAAATTTATGTGAGACCATAATGTTGTTTTTAATTCGAGAATCCATTTTGTCTTCTTATAAAACCTTACAAATGGGCACAGATATGATTCATGCACTTTCTAATCCAAGGGGACGTTTATTTTTGTAAGTGTATGTTGTAAATAAATTACTCATGCTAACTTTTCACGGTGTGATTAAAATTCGTAGAAACTCATAGCAAGGCCTACGCTAGAATCGTAGATCCTAGAACCCACTACTGCGACGATAGAACTAGCAGAATAATGAATACTTACGGTTAAGCAATAGCTTAATATTATTTAGTTTAGTATAGCAATACTAATATTATAAAGAGAAAAGATATTTATTTTGTTTGTAAAGAATAAACTATAATAAAAGTTCTAGGTCAACATAGACGAAACCTTCAGGAGTAAAATAGGCATTTCTTTTTATTATGGTTTTACCGCTACAGACGGGTCTATATATTTGCAATATTTCTTATTGCTCTGGTTTAAATACCTAAATTATGTACTAAAGTTTTTTTTTTATTGAAAATTATTTTTGCCCCTAATTTATTTGTTTCAATAGATCTCGATCATGAACATTTCTCTTATACAAATAAATAAAAATACCGACATTGTTACTGAAAAGTAATTAGTAGTCATTTCTATTATAGCAAAGGGCACACGTACTATGCTTCGTGCCAAGTAAATAGCCTCAATGAATAAATACAGCGTCCTTAATTATAATATATCCTGTCCTCCCTCGTCCATTCTGGTCTGAGCTGCGAGGTTTGATGACAGCTACACATTATGGCAAGCAATAAAGATACTTTCTATATTACTGTTCAAGTAAGTATAACTTGAAATTAGTATAAGCCCACAGTAAAGTAACCTTAAAGCCCAGTGTATGTGTCAAAAATAAACCTTTTTTTTTTTAACTGTTACGACCGGCCTGACGTCAACTCTCTTTGGTAATGCTATTGCTGCCTAACTGTCAAGACCATCCCTTGATTGTCTCGTACGACATCCACGTACGCACGAACCTCACGAACAAACAACAAATTCACACACAAGGGTCTCACACAATTGGTCACGATTGACTTTAGCTGCAGATCTTGATTCTGAATGCGGCCCTAGTTTCTACCTATGCTTCGCTTAGCCCATAGCTTAGTTCGCTCGCTCGCTGGCAGTGTAGCCCTTTCATTTCCAACTAATAAATAAACACTGAATTAAAACAAATTAAGCGTGGATCTATATGGATATGTATTCCGCAGTCGAGATCCAGCTTCCATTAAATTACAATGCGCCATTGGTATGCAAGCGTAACACCAACTGAATGACGATTCATATTCGGAATCGAGCGACTTATGCAATCTGAACGTTATACATACCTGTCTTCAAAGGCCGGATTCAGGGCAGACTGGAGTTAAACCCACAATGGCTAACGAAGATATAGTCGTAATTACTTGTTACTGTGGATTTATAGTTTACCTTTAGCCCATTATTTGTGTGTGTTCTTTCAATTCCCTATTTCTAATTGTATTTAAATCCGCCATCAATATCCTCATATCTTCCCGGACATAATCCATCCATCTCTTTCTAGGCCTCCCTGTCTCCCTCATCCACTTTCATAATCAATGCCTTAAGTAAATATTCATCTTCTCTCCTCATCATTAACTTTCACCAAATTTTGAGCAAATAACCCTGACGGCTGACTAGGTAATCTAGAATAATTTTTATTTCTAATTTTAAAAAAGTAGGTACTTACTTTATTAAGATCTAGCGGCCTGTCCCGGATTCGCACGGATGAAACCATAATTTAAAAATTAGCCTTAGTTACTCCTGAAGGTTTCTGTCTCTGTGCCAGATTACATCAAAATCGGCTGCTAATAACAGAGTAGCGCCCATTGTATCAACTTGTACACAGTTGGAAACAGTTTCAACTGTATTTTGTTTTTACCGTTATTGACAACTTGTAATTGTACCCATCAAACAAGATAACTGTCCTGAACAGAACTTCAACACTAACAAGTCAAGGCGTTAGTTTTGTTTGTGAGAACTTCCTTCAACCGGCATTTGAATAAAAGTGACAGATATTTTCAAAGTTGATCCATGGTACGAGATTGATTTTATTTACAGTTCAAGAAAGTGAAGAAAATTAATACTCTTTCAAAATAACTATGTGAACTGCGTTATAAGTTGCGAGAGGGCATGTATGCATACGAGGCGTTTAAATGCGATGCGAAGCGGAGCGCGATAATAAAGCAGATTATGATGAGTATGATTGATCGTTGAACGTCGATTAAAATACTGATTCCGTAATTTTTCAAGCAAATGAGTTGAAAAACATATCAAAGTCCTATAATTACACTGTCTCTCTCACTCTTCAAGCAAAACACAACAACGCAAGCAATACTGTGGCAGAAATAGAAGAGAGTGAAGTACCCATGCAGACGACCCTTGTACTCAGTGATAAACAAAAAGCTATTTCTGTTCCAAATTAAACATGGTTTATATGATTATAATATAAATTTTCATCACCTTGGGCAATTGCCCATTGTCTTCCTTCATAACATTCTTGTTTTGTAAACACTTGTATTTCCTGCACGTGAAATTACAAAAATAGATTTTGAGAAAAATTATGTCGAGATAGTGCCACGTGATTTCCAACCAACGTTCAACACGTAGGTAGTCAAAACAATTTGAGTAGACGCCACTCCTACACCACACCATACGAATAGATTAAGTATATTAAGCAAAGTAAGGTAGATTGTAAGTCGTTCACGATAGATAGGTTCCGTTAGTAAAATTTAAAATCGATTGAATTAACTCTCTCTTTCCCTCACTCATCTTCGCGTATTCCCGATTGCATTCGGCGCTGTGACGCTGTTAAGCCTCAGCTATTAAGCATTATATCACACATACGAAAATACGGTACTAAGTTATATACTTTTCACCGCAAGTGATGCCGCGGGCAACAGCTATTTCATAATATCACCGGCGTTTACAAAGGCGAGGCTTTCACTAAACGACCGTAATTTTTAACCGGCTTCATAAAAGGTTTACCGCGTTTTTGTATTAACTCGGTTTCTTGTTTGTCGGCTAATAGCGCAAGGTTATTTAAGGTAGAACAGAGTTTCCCAAACTATGAGTCGCGACCCACTGGTGGGCCGCGAGCGAATATTCAGTGGGCCACGAACAAAACTTAGTAAAGTACTCAGGTAAATCCTTTATTCACATTGATAACGGTTTAATTTCAATTTATTTTTGCTTTTTGTTTTTTAATAGTCTCGAAACACGTCGCAGATTATCTGAGATTTGAGAATTTTATGCCTCTTGTCTAAGACAGACTAGAGGTGGGTCCCAAGTTTACAAACTTGTATTAGATGAGTCGTAGTTCAAATAAATTTGAGAAGCACTGAGGTAGAGAATTAGAGATAAATATATATTAATGGTTGACTGTGCACGAAAATAAAAGTTGTTTCGGGATACAAGCAATTTTGTTTATTTATTTACTAGATGTTGCCTGGGACTTCGATCCCGTGGAAATTTTGAGATAAAATGTAGCCTATAGCAAACTTGGATAATGTACCTTTCTAATGGTGAAAGAATTATTGAAATCGGTTTGGTAGTTTCAGAGATTACCCACCTCAAACACGCAAACTCACAAACGCTTACCTCTTTATAATAATAGTATAGATTTCTGTACACAATATAAAAGTGTAAATATATAATTTACAAATAATAAACTAAGTACAAAGATATTACTGGATGAACCGATTTTAAAGCGCACTAATTTAACTAAATCCGAAATTATTACACTTATCTCGTGCCCCGTAAACAGTATTCGCTAAAAAGCGGTTAAATATGATTAATTACTGTAACTAAATCGATGGGCTTTATGTTTAAATCATCGGCTTAGTCAGGAAAGGATGCCATATTGGGCCGCGCCGACCGCCGCGATATAATCCCGCCATAAATAACTGACTGCCACTCGGTGGGTTAAAAGAACGGTTGAAAGGAGTTCCGTAACTGTGTTTAAATTCCCCTTTTGAATGGTAAATACTTGTTCCGTGTTGTGGTGTTCATTTTTTAAAAAGGTTCGTTCGTCTGGCACTATTATCGGGAATTAAATTCCTGAAACTGAAAAAATCATAAAACTAACTATGATAGACATATTTAGGTTACACAGATTTACGGAAGTATAGACATATAAAGTATATACTATATGGAAGTATATAGTACAGAAGTTTAGCTTTTGCCCGAGCTTCGCCCGCGTTTATTTTCCGGGATGAAACCCTGTACTTCTCCATACTTCAAACTACATGTATGCAAAATTTCAAGAGTAATGATTGTGTAAATAGAGCTTGAAGAGGTAACAAACAAACTTACTTTCGCATTTATAATATTAGTTATTAGAATTAGGAAGCAATGCGGCAACCCTGTAAATTTCCGGATATAAATGCGGAACCCAGAGGCGCAGTTAGTAAGATAATGATATGACAAAAAGAATCGGATTCCACTCTATTTGGCGATATGCACGCGAGGTTGGCGAGTGTTTCAAACGAGTTGAAATATTCCTTTCTATTCCACAGGGTTGCCGACAGATATTCTAAATTCATCAAAATTTAAAATAACAAGTACTTGGGTACACAACGTAATTTTGTGTACTTGTTGTTTTCAATGTTCATTAATTATCTTAGTTTTTTAGACAAAGTTATTATTAAATCATTTTAAAATAGAGAGTTGTTTGTAGTGATGGCGATGTTTTATTCACTGAAGAAAATTGAAATTTTATTTTATTTTATTTGTGCATGTTAATGGCTAATTTATTATCACTTTTTCTTTTTTTTAATTTACTTAACCAAATTATTATTTAATCAAGAAGTAGATATACCTAACATCACATCTTCAGTTCAATAGTATTTGAGTTTCTTCGTTAAAAACTAAAATACATAAAGCAACTAAACAAAAATAGGACGAATCTTTATCTTTTCGAAGCGCTGCGTTATTCATAATATATTTTATTTATATTGTTAACTACATAAGTTAAAAAGATTCTTCCAACTTTCATAATACCTAACTATAAATACATTTACGGCGTGGGAAATCAATTTTTTTTTGCGCTTTATCTGCTTCGACAATCTGGCAACCCTAAGGCAAAAGGGCTCTCAATACAGACGTATAGATCGAAATTAATTTAACTCACAATGAGCTACTTTGAGCCTGTTGTGGCAGGTGATGTTATCTCATGTAATGTTCGGAGAATGTTACCTTTGTATTGGTTGTTGTCGAGTTAATTTTGAATTTCGATACGTGAATGGTTTGCCAATAAAGTTAGCTACACCAAATGATTTGTAATCATAGGGTTAGTTCCACCAGTCAACTTTGACGTTAACTTTAACTTTGAATTACGTACTTTGCGTATTTCTGCTCAGGTTTAAGTTAATGTCGAAGTTGAACTGGTGCAACCCCCTATTTGTCGCAATGTTATTCCGGGTCCATACGGTCGTCGAACAGTTTGCCAAACTTTGACGGATTCAGTATAAGTGGTTTTTTATTGTGGTAAATAAAAGCACTCATACTAACTTCACGTATTTGCTTCTGAGTTCGGCGACAGTGTGGAGCTGGCATTAACTACACATTTTAGCGATGTTAATTCAAATTCAAAAATTCAAAATTCAAATTCAAATCATTTATTCCGAAATTAGACCTTCACAGGCACTTTTTCTCGTCAATCTTTATATTTATAGTTATTTCTCACAAGCTACAAACTACTGTCAAGTTAAACATCAGACATTATACCTACCACCCTGAATTATTACCTACCTAAAAGTACTTTACCTATAAACTCGATAAGAATAAAAATGCTATTTTGTGTTTAGTTCTTCCATGTTTAGATGAAACTTTTGTCTATGATACGCACGTTATCGTGCATAGTTATGGATTTCACGTATATGATAAATCGTAAATCTATAATAGATAGTGGCACGCAACTACGAAGGACACGCGTTGTAACTTTACATCTAGGGCAAGGACCCTTCCTTTTCCTATTTATTATACATGACCTATATACCTTATTATACGAACTAAGTCGAACTAAGTATATTACAATACAACTGAACCGATATGCAAAAAAATGGCATCGTTCGATTTTATTTCAGCCAATCATATACATAGGTATTTCGTCCAATCACAGCGTGAGAAAGCACGAGAATCATATTGTTTTAGATTTAAAATCTTATGCTTCTATTTGTATAATCGGATCGTATGTAGCGGCAATAAGGTTGTTATTTGAGTGACCTTATCGTTCGATTTCAGTTGGAGCGGTAGGATGTGACTTCTAACTGTGATCAACTCAACCAGTACGTAAATCTACTGATATTTATTTAGTTTCCGCTGATAAAATAAATACATTTATAGAAATGGCGGCGCTAGTGTGCGGGTAAACACAACTTCAAAATCTAAAACTCCAGTTTTAAGCTCGGAAAACGAAACACACACGAGGGAATCCGCAGGCATTAGGCTACTCATAAATTCCAAAATAACAGAGTTTAAGAGCTTAAGTAGTATAGTGTAATTCATTAATTTGGCTTGTCTTGACACATGTTGTGCCTAATTTGGAATTCTGCCAAACCGCTATCTTGATTGTAACTATCTACACCGGCTTAAACTAGACCTATAGATAAATATATAATAATATTACATATGTATGTACAGTCTCTCAAGAAAGTGAAGAAATTAAACGAGGGCGCTGTCTCCTGTTGGCTGGCAACACTTGATGTTTATCAACCAATCATAACCACTCTATTTGGTATAGCTATGGCAAAAAATAATTGGTCAAAAATCCGTTTTCTTCATATTAATTCTTGACAGACTGTAAGTGTTAAGCTAGTTGTTAACTACCAATTCTTTATTTTCTATTGTCTTGACAAGACTTTTATCACTATAACATTATTATAAAGAGGTAAGCGTTTGTGATGTTTGAGGCGGGTAATCTCCGAAACTACCGAACCGATTTCAAAAATTCTTTCACCATAAAAGTTACATTATCCAAGATTGCTTTTATCTCAAAATTCCCACGGAATTTTATTATTTTATGTTTTTTAAAACCCTGTATAATGTTCTATCTATTTATATATTGTAAAAGCGAAAGTTTGTGAGAATGTAAATACATTCTCACAAACTTTCGCTTTTACTTGTTTTCGATGTTTGTTACTCTTCAAAAATTCTACAGACACCTACTTACAGTTTTTGTTGAAATTGGTACGGGGTACAATAGAATATTATAAACAGGTTTTTGCGATTTTTTAATTTATATTACATAGAGTTAGATACATCTTGTGTTCAGAGTTGATGACTGAACGCATAAAATAGGCTAAGTATGTTTAATATAATTTAACTTAATTTTTTAAAAGAAGTAGGTAACTCATTGTTTTGAAGAAAGTAAAAATATACACTACAACACATAATCTCCTTTTTTGGAAGTCGGTTAGAAATAGTACATGCTTAAAGACATGCATAACTACTACTTACCAAGTATGAAAAAAAAATACACACATTATGGGACCTGAAAATGAACTGAAATGAACGAAAACTTGCTTCTATTAGCATAACAAAAAAAAAGAAAAAAATATGCAATTTGTCAGGTCAAATTATAGAGGGCATTCCGCCTAATTCTAAAATGAGAAAGGCAAACGATGTCACGCGAAATAAGACTTAATTTTGCTAAAGTAATGAATATTACCGTCGGCTTCTATTCTGTTAAAAATAAGACAAAAATTCTTGTATTGTGTAAGTGGTCCGTTTTAAATTCTTACTCATTTCATAAGGCGACATTTTAGAAGGAAGTATGCCATTGTTTTTTTTAGAATTTTCATGATGACTGTAGTTTAATAGTTAAATCCTAACCATTTATTAGTTTTATTCCGTGCTATGTATTTTCACAAATTTGAATTTTGAAAGTCATTTTCATTAAGTGTACTTTTAACGTTTCATCTTTCTTTAGCAGTTGTTTTGTTGCATGTACCTAATATATTGTGGAAAATTGTCTGTTTTAAAAGCTACCCTATATTCTAATAAAAAATCCCTTTATCACCCCAGAAACAACTTATTTTAACTGCCATTTATCAATTATTACGCCGTAGGCAGTATCGGCAAAATTAAGAAATAAGTCACTTGCCAACTTCAACTGATTGTGATTTATTATATCCTGGCAACTTTTTCTTTTGATTGGCGCCTGTTGGTGAAATATTGCCGCGTTTTTTTGACATGTTGCAGGATTTTCTGAGTTTTGAAAGGAAAGAATATAATGTACCTACTCGTTAAGAATTAGGCCGTAGAAACTTTAATTCCCTTCGAAAACTGCAAACATTTTCGTTTTCTACCGAAAAATCTTATTGATTAAAAATTCCGTGAAGAAGAGTTTATCGCAACAGACAGACAGACAGACAGACGTGGCAGAGAGCTTTGTTGTATATACTATGTAAAGGATAAGGATTATCTAAATTCCAGATAGAGGTGAGTCGCAGGCGTTATCGCACACAACACCCTTCATATTAATGCTGAGGCTTATTTTTTAACTCAAAGCACCCTTTAAAAACACGGACATGTTTTTTCAGGCGCAATATTGTTTATGGCACATTTCTCCATCACAACAAGACAAAAATCCTTTAAAAAAACATCTGGGGCGCTTTGTTTGTCACATTTATTTTTTAGGTTTATAAATACCTATACCTACCTAGCATATTGAATTAAGTAATTAGGTATTGAATTTTTAATTGGTCAGCAAATTTAGGTACTAAATCAAGAAATTTATTATAGGTACCTTACTTAGTAAAGTAAGTACCTAAGTCAGAATACAATAATTTGTCTAACTATATTAAAAATACTAATTTTAAAGTAAAGTCGATGTTATTTTAGCATTTACATATTCAAATAGCTGTACTGTTGGACAAAAATTAACCCGCATAGAAAAATAGGGAATGATTTTGACATGTATGCCCATGGTAGGTATGTACCTACATACGATTGTTAATTTATAAAACCAAAACCTAGTATTATTTCTCATGTGACGTACATGACTCTGCCTGTACGTTACATACTTATGTACTAGATAGGTAATTTAAATATACTTATCCGTAATAACAATTAAATGTCTTGTTTTAAAATTAAAAGTAATCAATCTCATGCTCAATGGAGCCCTTTTCTAATTCCGACACCAATATCGGCTTCCATCGAAATTCGTTATGGCGGGAGAAATTTTAATTATACGCTAAGTGGAAAATATTCAAATGAAGTACTCTGGACTAAACAATAGCAACATCAATTCGAAACCAATTTAATTTCGGGCGTTCGGGTCGTATGGTTTAATCCGCACAGATAAATATGCCTACATACGTAGGTACTAAAATACTTTATTGTGTTTTAATACAATATGTTTTTGAGCGTATGCGTGGATGTTATATTCTCTTGCCCATGACCCAGTAATTAAAAATGTTATCAAGCGAAATGGGCGGAATTCATCGTGGCCATGTTTAATGTCCCCGCTGCTGGGACACCGGCTTCGTTACCGTCCAATCTTGAACATGTTTCAGGGTGGAATAAAATTTGGAATCATAGGGTCTATAAATATAACAAGCAGGTAAGTAACTCTTATGTCCGCTGATTTTGTTTATAGATTTGTCTTGAATAATTTAAATTTCATACAGAACCATAACATAGATAAACGACTAATTATTATCTGTATACACATGGGCCTAATTGTCTCAAAAAATGCTCAGAGATAAAAGTCCACATGAGGCGTAAGTCTGCGGTAGCCGAGTCTCGGAGGTACCTTGTTACGAAGGAATCATAATTAGGTGTCGTTATCGCACGATCGTTTTTTTGAGTAAGGGACATACGCCGCCATTTTTATTATAACCAGTAGCGTTTTGTTCTGGATTTGTTCATGATTTTCAAGTATTTCTGTCTGTAAAGAACATTTTTCTTAAGAATACTTAAGATATCAAGTTGAAAATATGAAATACTCTGTCAAATCTGGGGACACGGCAGTGCCCTCGCACGCCAATTCGAGCAAAAAAAGCGGCACGGCTGTACCATCCTTTTCTCGATTATATTTTTTCACGTCGAGTCTAAGTTTGTTACATTAATTTTACTTCTTTTTCTATTTAAGTAAGTACATATCAGAATTATTAAAAAAGGATGTATAGGTACCTACCTATACATGTAACCAATACAAATATTTTTGTGATCAAAACGATTGCAACGGATGCAGGAACTTTATATAGGTACCTATCCTATCCAACTAAACAGATTTAAGAATATTAGTACTATTTAGTTTGGCATGGTTTTGAACTTATGTACCTAATTAATTTGAATCGAAACTTTCACACGTAGAAATACAACATTTTTTCCTATCAAAAACATATTTACGAACAACCGAACACGGCAGCAAAGTTAGTATAAAAATGAACGACCCTCGTTTAAGGGTATTATAACATTTTTATCTGATTAGCCGACCACCTTTACTGTGTGCGATCACGCGTAGGATTATTTGCATGAATTAGTTTGTAGATGTGAGATTGTTATACAGGTCCAGTATTTTGTGTAGCAGCGAATTACGTGTTTAGTTCCATGATATGACTTACATGTAATCTTGCAGAAAATTACCGGAACATAAGTCAGGAGAACTCGAAAACTACTGCATGGATTCTCATGCGGTTTTCACCAATAGATAGTGTTGTTGCTGAGAAAGGTTTACATGTAAAATTTATGTTTTTACCCGAGCGAAGGTGGGACGGGCCGCTAATATTTACAGCACCATAGAAACATGTCATTACTAATAACAAAAATATTAATTTAATTTATTTGTAAATGAAATAACGTAAATTATATTCAATGATTTATTTTGCCCACATTTCTGTGGTATTATCATAATTGTACTTAACAAAAACATATTATCACATTTCGCAAATTATAATTAAAATTAACACGATATATTAAACTAAGTGATGTAAAGTAACAAAGAAAATGTAATTTTAAATGCATAACAAACTGGCTGGTCAGAGTTCACCTCCTCAGTACTGGCCTGTAAGAAAAAAATATTTAAGCACAAGATTCGAAACATTTTATTTCTTCAGGATTAAAAACTTGAGATGTATGAGTATGAGTCTTTCACCTCGTCTAAAACCGCAGCCGTGGGTAATCGAAATTTCAAGATTTTTAGGAAAGCAACAGACATGGGAGAGGCAGTAGAACTATTGCCATGAGAAAAATTGGAAAATAAGTGAAGATATCTGTGACTCTTATTTATAAATACGAAAATATTTAAATAAATATATTAGGACAAATCACACGGATTGAGCTAGCCCCAAAGTAAGTTCGAGACTTGTGTTATGGGATACTAACTCAACGATACTATATTTTATAACAAATACATATATAGATAAACATCCAAGACCCGGATCAATCAGAAAAAGATCATTTTCCATCATGACCCGACCGGGGATCGAACCCAGGACCTCTCGGTTTAGTGGCAAGAACTTTACCACTGCGCCACCGAGGTCGTCATATTAATTACTAAACATTAATTTGCGGCGTGGATTTCTAATATTTCTTTATGTAAAGATCTTCTCTTATTTGCAAAACATTATTTTATTTATATATTGTCTCATATGTGGTTAGTAACAAAATATTTTTCTAATTTAACTACTTGACCACACGTATGGTCAAAACCTCGTTAATAAGCACGTACTTTTTCTGGAATCCGAATTTACTCAATAAGGTGGGCTGGTTGCCAGGCAGCGATGTGGTTCGTTTCAGGGCAGTTTGTTTTACTTTGTTTCGCCCTTTGTTGGACTGACTCAGCACTGACTGCGACTGGCTCCCGCTCCAGGTTTGCTTCAGCGTCGGCGGTGAGCCGAACGACGACTGAAATAAAAAAAAACTTGTCTATGTTATCTACCCCTGACCATAGATCCATAGACCATAGACCATATCTTTAGCTGTACTCGAATGAACAACGAAAATAGCTGCTGGTTCCACAAAATATAGTTTTTTTCCGTTATTAAACATATTCCAAGTAATAATAAACGGTATACGAACCTGTGAATCCACAGGAGTGATCAAAGTCTCATACGGATAAGTATTTTCTATCACAGAATCTTCCGTACATAGATCAAATACTGGATCCTCTTTTATCATTCTATTGCATGGAGTCTCCAATATTGGACTAATACACTTCCTTGGACTATTCTGAGGCGAATTTTCCTTCTGTGAACTACTCGTCTGCAATTCTGTTTCGATGTTCAACTCTATTTCTTTATTAATAGAGCCCACAGTTTTCACTTTAAACGGATTCCGACTGATTTTTTCTGGAGATTCTTCTATAACTATACTTTCTTTTGATATGTTCAGCTCGGATGTTGATTGGTTAGACGTAATTGATACATTAAGTTCGGAATGACATTGTACTGAACTAAAGAATTTACTTTCTACAATGTTATCGTCTAAAGTAGTTCGAGGGAATTTACTCAGTCTTTTTAAAATGTTGTCACCGTTTTTTCTTAAGCATTTTTTAAATGATCGTTCCTTGTTTTCTAGTATCGGGGATTTTTCTTTATCCGTGGTCAAATGGGACACAATTTCATCATCGCATAGTGCTATGTTGTGGCTTCCTTGAGTGTCGTATTGTGTGAAAGTTTCACTGTCATTTTTAATATCAAATTTCCGTTTTTTGGCCAATGGTTCAGAACAGTACATGTTGCTTAGAGATTCTATTGTTATGCTGAAACAAACATTAAGCATATTTTATTTACAAATAATGAAAAGATTTTGTATGTAAGAGTATGTAGAAACTTTATATTCTTATGAGCATTATAATTATTTGTGTTAGTTTTACAAATATATATTCCATAAAAAATAAACAATGCTCTGACAATTAGGGATATCGACGACCGTTCAAAGTGAAGACGAAAAAGTAGGAAAGCTGACCCCGACCTTCCAACGCTCAACGGCTGACGATGAATCCGTGAAACCTTCAGTTATCAGACTATCATTTAAAAAAATATTATACATGAGTCAGTCAGTCAGATTAATAAAAAGTAAAGTTAGAACCTGGGACCTCTCGATCACAAGTGATACACATAACACTCAACTTTGTTTTATGTGTAACAGGGTATCGCCTCGTCTTCGCTCGGGTAAAACCATAATAAAAAGTAGCCTATGTAACTCCTGAAGGTTTCGCCTATCTCTGTGCCAAATTTCATCGAAATTCAAAAACTACTGGGCCAGTTTTTGAGTTGTACAAACAAAAATACAAATCTTTCCTCTTTATAATATTATTATAGATAAATTACCTCTCGTCCTGCGTCTCGGGAACGTGTCTGGCAACAAGATTCACAATCTTCTTCAGCGGCCGCGTGTGCGGTGCTGCGATAATGGGTTCCAGTTTCTTCACCTTCTTCGCCCAGGGAGTCGTCTCTTGTAGATATTGTTCGAAACTCCCGCCCCATATGCTGGGATGATTCGCGACACCTTTCTCTTTCCAACTGTCCGTTTTAACTTGTCCATTCTGTAAAGTAATTTTATATAGTAGCTACGCTACTAAGCTCGTAAAAACGTAATAAATTATACAACTAAACTTTCCTTAGGAATCACACTATCTATTGGTGAAAACCGCATGAAAATCCGTGCAGTAGTTTTTGAGTTGCTCGCGAACAGACAGACGGACAAACGCGGCTGAGGACTTTTCTTTTTATAATATGTATAGTAATAAAAACTACGAGCTGTTACCTGCAGCTCAGCCCTCAGAAACATGTATAGCTATATCTACATATTTAATCAAAATCAGCCAAGCAGTTTAGCCACGAAAGCGTCACAGACAGACAGGAAGATATACTTTCGCATTTATAATGTATGGATGTACTGATTTAAACTTTGGAAGAATTTTTTTTTATAATATATTTCCTTTTGTGTTATGATGTACTTTTTTTTTCTAGCTAAATAGAAAATGACTGCGTCACTGGGCTTAACAATGAAATGCTAAGTTCAATTCTAAGCTTAGTTCAATTTTCGCCGTAACAGTGCTATGATTCTCTCTCTATCTCTCTGCAAAGTGTGCAGGGTTTTTCACGATGTTTTCCTTCAAGCAAGTGGTGGTCAATGAAAACTATACATGAGTCAGATTGGTATACAAACTCATGTGGCACGAATAGGATACGAAACCTATCTATCGATCATAGCATCTCATCTTAACCATTACCTTACCACAGCTTCTCTATTGCGATAAATTTTAAAAATAAATGATTCCACGTCCAGATTGAATTTCCAAAATAATTATCTATGCATGCTCACAGAATAATGGTGGTCGGGGTGCCAGTCATCCATTTTCTTCAAAGTGAATGGGTCCAAATTCCCCAGGGCCAGTTGGAAGGCAATGTCGGGGTCCAACAGCTCACCAGCATTCACACATAATGCTTGCTCTATTTCTGGGAATTACATGAGATAGATGAAATATTTATTGTATTTGAGACTTTGTCACTATAGAAATTGGGAAAAACCTATTAATTGACCGAGCGAGCGAAGCGAGGGAGGTCTACAATTCTACTTGGGGCAAAATTTAATTTTTTGTATGTGATGAAATTTTAAAGGATCTGGCAATAGAATTTTTAAGTTCGTGGGGCAACAAAATCGGTTAAACCGTTTTTGAAATATTCACAATTTTGTAAAAACTCATCAAAATTTATTGTTTTCGCGAGGTCTAAGTTCGTGGCGAACAACTAGTATTAGAAATGCGAAAAGTTTTTTAAGATGTATGTGTGTATTTGTGTATGTTTGTTATTCTTTCACGAAAAATCTTTCAAAAAAAATTGAGAAAATTGACGAAGTGAAACTACGATTGCGTGAGAATCACTTCTCAATTTACTTAATACTAAATAATGACTTACTAAGTTCTTTTTTTACTTAAAATGTATTTATGTATTACATAAAATAGTCTTTATTATGTAATACATAAATACATTTTATGTAATAGTCGTAATTTACTTAAACTAAGTATATCTAAACTCTCTATATCTATGTACCTTCATCCTCAGGCTCGGTCAAGCGCAGCATGCGCCTGCGCAGAGGGTCGTACACGTACTGATGTTTGAATGTCGCCTCCGCCTTCAGGAAGCTCTCTCTATATTCATCTGTCACTATCAGCGACGACTTGTTGAAGAAACTCGGCAACTTTTTCAGAGCCTGAAAGATAAATCAGGTTTAATTTGTTACGTTTACAAGTTGTGGAGATAAAAATATATTTAATACTCTAAAGGCTGGGTTTATGGTACATTTTCAAAGCAATATCAATCGATATTATTATTGGAAATGCTGTCTGTCTGTCACACCTACATCGCTAAGGGTCGATTTTGATGAAATTCGAAATATATATATTTATTCCGTAATGTCATTAATTAATGAAATATAGGCTACCAACAAGAAATGCAACAAGAATTCTTACTAATACTATAAATGCGAAAGTTTGAGATGTTTGTTACTTTCACACAAAATCTACTGGATTGATTATTATGAAATTTGGCGCACGGGTAGAATATAACATGGAATAACACATAGGGTACTTTTTGTCACGAAGCGCAGCGAGCCCCGAGGCGCAGCTAGTGTTTTATAAACGCAACTAAAATGTAATTCCGGCTCCACACAGTTTGCTAAACTTCAACGAGTTCGGTATACATTGCTGGTTTTTCATTGTGGTAAATTAAAGCATTCATACAACCTACGCAATGTTCACGCATTCGCGTCGGCATGTGTCCGAATTCCGCGACATATGTGGAGCTAGCATAACGAATATACGATAAACACCTACAACAAATACAGCAAATAGGTGGTTCGGCCGCGCTGTCATTACGATCCGTCAATTTTCGAAATTTTGTGAGTTGAGTTGCGAAGTGTTTGTGAGTTTGTATGTTTGAGGCGGATAATCTCCGAAACTACTGAACCAATTTCAAAAATTTTCACCATTCGTATATATATAAGCTATATTTTATCTCAAAATTCACATGGGAGCAAAGCCCCAGGCAACATCTAGTCATTTATAAAATTGACATTGTTAAAGCAAAGAATAAATTATTTCAAAGTTAGACAATAAAACTAATTGTTTTCTTTGTTTGTTTGTTTTATTCGAATAATTGTAATGACAGCGCGAGCGCATCGTTTAAAACGCTCGGAGATGTTTCTTAGAGCCAACTACACTACTCACATTTGCGAAATTGGGGTCCCGAGTGGCGGTGACGAACTGGCGGGCCTTCGCTAGCCCGATGCCGGGCAGCGAGGGCAGGTAGTCGCAGCCCGCCAGCACGCACGCTCGCCGCAGCGCGCACAGCGCCCCCTCCCGCGCCCCCGCCCCCGCCCCAGCCCCCGCGCCCGCCCCGCGCCACACCGCGCGCGCCAGCTGCGTCGCCTCCACCAGCGTGCCCGCGCCCGCCAGGTCCATTTTGAACAGAACCTGATCACCGTGGACAGAGAAAGCCTCTTCTTGTTACCTCTTCACGCTTTATATACTTAACCTTTCTTTCTTCTTCAAATTTTGCATACATATAGTTTGATATAGGATACCTTTCATTCTGGAAAAATAACTGTTCCCGTGGGAAATTCACACAGGCGAAGCCACGGGCAAAAGCTAGTAATTTTATACGCAATATTCATAAAAGTAAAAAGAAATGGGACAGTGTTAATATCTTTTGGACACACACACGACACAGTTACACAGGGCTTCAAAGTCGTCTATGCAACTTTTTGATCATGCTTATTAGTTACTTCTGACAGTATAATTATATTTTTGTGAGTAATGTGTTTACCCGATTGCCTGATTACTAATTTCTAGAACAATTATTTTTGTATTTGTGTGCCAATCGGGGTTTTTTTGAAATGATTTTCATACAAACTTTCTCCCCCCATTATATTATTTTGAAGGTTGAGTTTTGAAAAAATCGTAATAATATTTGGACAGTGGTATTCACAGGAGTATATTAGCATGAATTTATTACCTTAGTGCACCCAAACAAAATCAAATCTGAATCTTCAGTGATGACCAAATGTGCTATATTCTTGATGTTCAAATATGCCAATTGGGCATCGGCTTCGTAAGGAGCCACGATACAGTCTACATTTCTCTTCCTACACTCCTTGATGAGTTTTAGAGCCATCGCGTGTGTGATGTCAACGCTGCGCCGCATGTATGATCTAGCTTCTTCTATCTGTTGATAAAAGTTCAAAATTGTAATAAATACCTTTATCAATTAACATTCATACTGATCTTTAAGCCAGTTGCACTAGGGAACATTTGACACGCATATTACGCGCATCGTTCGTTCCTTTCCCTTACAATTTGTATGAGTAAGATTGACTATGAGCTATTTCACTCTAGTCAGTGGTAATTTGTTAGATAGTGATATGTTACATGTCAAATGTTCTAGTGTATTTGTGGCTTTAATGTGGAAGTAGTTATCCACATGAAAGGTCAGTTGTGTCCAGTACAATTTTGTCTAGTTTCTGTCCTTTCTAAAAGGGTTAAATGTATTCTGTACTTTGCCCGCGGCTTCGCTTGCATGAATTACTCTGCAGAAGGGGAACAGATTATTTTCATCCAAATTTTCACCCCCCATTACAGTCATTTGAGGGTTTAATATTGGAAAATAAAGTAGCATTAGTTTGAATATGGGTCCTTAACTATCTGCCATACCAAATTTCATCAAAATCGGTTCAGAAATTTTGCAGTGAAACAAATAAGATAGATTTCACATTTATAATATTAATTAGTATGGATACTCTATGTTACCTTTCCTAAACTTAATAATTCAGCTGCCCTCTTCTTTGATGTTGCCCTAGACCTGAAAAAACCAAATAATAAATATTATTACCGAAGATTTAAAGTTTTAATCAATACTCCTCAGCTTTATAGTACTATGTTATCTGTGATACTCACTCTCTTCTCTTAGATTCAGTCATAGCCTTTGCAGGGAGATGCCGTCCATCAAACACAAGAATGGGCTTAACATTCTTGGACAAGAGCATTGTCACATATTTTAAACAGTATCTTATGTGTCTGGAAAGAAAAGCAGTTAGTTAAAATTTATAACAATGTGATACAAGTTATTTTTAAGATAGGTAGTTTTTAGTTTTATTTTATATAATTTAATGGTAAATAGTGATTTCGAAATATTAAATGTGAGTTTAATAGATCTTGGATAACTGAATAAGTACCTAAGTATATCAATAATCCAGGTTATAATTGAAAAAGAACCTAAATTTGTACCAGCTACAATACGTACCAGCTACAGCTACCAGTACGTACCAATATGGTTCATATTTGAGCAATAAATACGTGAGAAACAAATTACATTATGTGGATAGTTCACTGAACGAAGTTTGAGTAGATATTTGTGCTACTTACATGTCAGTATCTTCTCCTCGGACTAACTTATCCGCACAAGCGAATGCCCCTTTATGCAGCCAACAGTAAGAATCTATTGCGACAGTACAACCACTAAATTCACCAATATTAGCCTTCTTTGAGGCTTTTTCTAAAAAAGGGATCAACCCAGTAATACCCATGATTGAAACGTTTATATTTAATCTCAATTACTGTAAGCTAAACTTAACATAGGATTGAAACATAGTTTTGCATCCAAAAATGCATTATTGGTGAGTAAATAGGGTCTTCATTGTGATAAAAACTAAATAAACATTGATTGAATTGAACAGCACAACACGACAAAGATGTCATTTTTCCCGCTCCGCTCCCGCTCGCCGCGCTCGCCATTTTTTTCTGTCATCTGTCAAAAAATCTGTCAACTTGCTTCTTTTGTCAATGTCAGTTTAATATTTTTTTTCCTACAATATGGTCAAAGAATTTTCAAAGTACCTACCTATTTATTACGAAGAATATTCCAATAGTTGTCGAAACTACTAATAACATTTAACCAAGTACAAACGCCATGGCATTGAACCGTCACAAATACGATTGCGGGTAGTTTTGTTTTTGTACGTAGTTCCATTTTTTTAAAGCAATGTGGTTGTTCCACAAATTGACCTCTTAATTTTATCTAAAGTATAAAATTATAAGACCGGTCTAAGTGCGAGCCAAATAGTGCTCTTTATGTTCGAAATCACTTAAAATGCGATTACATCCACGCATATTGTCCTCGGCAGCGGCTATTGCAATAACTTGTGTTGTGTCTGCAGCTGCCTACTATTTTAAGAGTCGAAGCAAAGAGATCAATGAAGTGATGGTATTTTGCAAATTACAGTTCAATGCGTACAATTGTTTCGATAAATTAATAAGTTACATTGAAGCAGCTAAGCGGAGCATCAATGTATGCATGCCCGGCATTCACAATCAAGCCATACAGGGCAGGCTGCTTGAAGTATTGAAGACCAAGAAAATTGCCGTCCGTATAATCATAGATCGAACTGCATATAACGAGTCTACTGATTTCTTCCTAAAAGAACTCTTAGATGCAGGTACTTTCCTCTAGGCATTTTATTAAACCAGTTCAAAATAAGCTAGTTTTGTTTAATTGGCGTCGATTCTACTAATGTTAAGTCAAAATTGTATCTCAATAGTTTTTAAATAGTATATAAGTTACACGCAGGGAACATAATGAAATGTCCCATGAATAAATGGGAGCACCGATCACCCGTCTGGTTCTCCGGTTTCACTGGTTGCGCTAGCGTTTCCAACCAGAAAATAACAATAACTTCTATTTCATGTGTTATACTGACAAACACATTGTACAATATACAACTATTTTGACTTGTCATTAGTAAAATCGACGTACTATATATAAATTTAAAAGCAATGCACCAACGTAAATTTCAGGCGCTGAAATCAAATGCAAAGCGAACGAACGCGTACACAGGATGCAGCACAAGTTTTGCTTGGTAGATGATGAGATCCTGATGACAGGCACACTGAATTGGGGCAACGACCGTTCTTCAGACCACTGGAACTACGTCTACATCACCAGCAAGAGACAACTGGTGGAACCTGTCAGACAGAGCTTCTACCAGATGTGGAACGACTTCACAAGCGATATGGCAAATCTCGACGCCTATTCCATTACTAGCGACTCTGGAACTAGTGACGCTCCGGACGGATTTAAGGATGATGAAGACAACAATGATGTAATCATTCTAAGAGAATCACAGACTACGCCTGAACTGTGTTTAGTCTAATTTTATAACTTTCTGTGTAAGGGGCTGCACGCTTTTAAAATAGGACGCCTATATACAAAGTTTCAAAAAACATTGTTCACAAGGTTTTTAACCCATAACTTCAGGCTAAGCGGTATTCGACTCAATTAAAAACCCCTCAGTTTTCAGATTCACAAATGTTTTATAATTCAAACATGTAAATATTGCGTCAAAATGTATTTATAAATTATTAATTTTATTCATAGACTCCTTTTACCATGGAAATAATGTAATTTTTATCAGACCATGAAATAATTTTAACAAAATGTAACAACGTGTTGCAGGGCGAGGCTGGCCTTTGCCTGTGCTTATTTTGTTTTTCTAATTTACTACAATCTCTCCAATCCAATGTAATTTATTTTTTATAAATTGAATCACTTTTTTTGAAGAAAAGTGTTTCTTCGTGTTTTATTCCTTTTTGAATGTAATTCTATTTTCAATTATGAACTTTCTTTTAGATTTCTTATTTACTATTTTAAAACCTTTATTTTTATGGTCAGCTTTGTATAATTTCTTTTTCTATTTTATTATTTAATAATGCAACAATGTAAGAATAAATTTGTTTGTTACTTGATTAAATTAATTTAAATCCAAAAATTGTTTGTGTGCTCCAAAAATTGTATTTGTTACAAATTCAACATATTTTTAAATATGTTGTTATATTTAATGTATTAATTACAACTAAAAATACTATACTCAATCTACAATGGTAAAGGAAAAATTCTACAAAATCCAATCTTACAATCTTAAATAGGTAAATAAATAAGAAAATAATCCTAAATAAGAAATTTAATGAACAACTAGTAAGTAAATACAGTGATTTTGACATGGGACATCCCTAGGACTTAATACATCATGAAAAAAATAAAATCTGGCATATTGTAAACTAGGGATGGCTATTAAAAAATGAAGTAAAAAAAATCACAATACAGCAATTTCAGACTTTAATAACTTAGATATTCTTAATGCTAAGCAATAATAATCCCCTAATCCTAAGTTTTCATTATACCTAAAAATAGTTTATACAAAAGTCAGTATCATCTTATTCACCACCCCTAATAGCCTTATATTTATTGATCTCATTGGGGAAGGTCTTTGACAACTCGGACAGGAGATGGCTCTTGAACCTCTTGTAGGAATCAATTTTGCCTTTTACTTCCTCGTTCTTAGCTAAAGCCTTGTCGATACAGTCTTTTGTGTAGAGTTGGGGATTACGGCCCTGATCTATATAACTGAAAGAAAAAAAACAGCTTGAATTACAATTATATTTTTACCACATGCAAGAGTTATTTCAAAAAATTGCATAAAATAATACAAATAAAGTATACTGTCACAAAAGGGTAAAAAAATTTACTCATGAAACAACAATAACAAATTCACTGGTATAATTCACTTGAATCATGTATGTATGGTATAGACAGTTGTGAAAGGAAGACTTTATGCACCAGCCCAGTTTAACCTATTGATCACACTCAATTTAGTTAGTTAAATAGGAAATAGAAAAATAAAGAAAAAAAATAGTGCAAAGAATAATTTGAGCCCACAGTACATGCAAAATACAATTTATTAATATGTAAATATGTATGAAAGATAGTAGACTTACTCAAAGACCTCTGTCGGAACATGAATGTCATGTACTTGAGACTTCAGCTTGTCCACCTCCTGAAGACCAGTTACGAGAGACTGTCTGTAAGAAATAATTACGTACGACATATTACGAGTATGTAAAGCCATAAACCACTATGTTGTAGGTAAAAGTCACGATGTAGTACTTATTGTACTTTCTTTTCAATATGTTTAGCTAATTTATCTATTTAGGCTTTAATAACCCTGACCATAGTACAAATACTGAGTAAGAAGATACTCAGTGTAATGTACTTACATTTTTTGGTTCAAAACGCTTTGACCCTGTGGTTGAAAATCACTAACGATGATGCGAATTTGCCTGACATTTTCAATAAACATTTCAAGTTGCGTCTCGAGATTTTCCAATGGCGAAGACATTTTTCTCTATTATTTAAGAGAACAGTAATATTATTTCTTTAATAACTGTAGCAATTATTATTTTATAAGGTTTAGAAATTCACTAGAAATTATCAAACCCTTGTTTTTGGTTTTTGCCTTGCTTTGGCAGTTTGGCTGTGCTCCGTGTCTTTCTGACCGTTCTATTCTCTAAGGACAGTTGTCACTTCACTGACTGACATCTCAACCTTGTTTTTGGTTTTTACAGTTTTTACAGACAGTGATAGTTTTGACAATGACAGTACAATATTTTGTGTTATAAAGTATTTGTGTTTTGTAATGTTTTTCTGTGAATAGGAAGTATTACTGCACATTTATCCCGCCAGAGTACAGCACTGTATGTTAGGTAGGTTGGGACACAAAAGCTTTGCCGACTTTTGCTATGTCGATTAAAACGTCTATTTTAGAGTACTTTATTAGTTTTCGAGACAGTAAACGGTCGAAAAAAGCTCGGAACACTTCACACGTGAATACTTATTAAAATATGGACTTCATGCAGGTAAGATCTTCAGTCAAAATAAAGTTTATATCAGTTTATGATCACAGTTGACCAAATAACCCAGAACCTAAAATAATGTTATTATTTTCAGGATAATCCACTAAATCCTTCCTTTTTCCTTTAAACTCGAACCACGATTGCGTAGAAGGTATTTTTGGTCGTAAATCTGCAACAATATTGAAAACTGACGCTTTTTGCCTCCATTGGCAATGTTGGCGCCATCTGCGCTGAGCTTTGCGTAATATGCCTTATTGACATATCACATTTGTCAAGTCAAGGGCACTAACGTCAAGTAAAGTCACAGAGTTTTTGAGTTTTGTCTTTTGAATTTGAGGTTATGTTTATTTTTGTTTTTGTGAAAGTGAAAACTGTTTAAAATGAATGAACAAATATGATGAATATTGAAAGGATGTTTCTACTAGTATATTTTTAACTTTATCTTTCAAACAACATTTTCAAAATGGTACACTTAATAAAAGATATAAAATCCAACTTAACTATATACCATACAGCAATAGCCGGCGGCGCTGCTGGAGCTGTTACGAGGGCCGTAGCTCAACCTCTTGATGTCCTAAAAATAAGGTTTCAGTTACAACTTGAACCTATACAAAAAGGATCAAAATACAGTTCAATATTACAAGCTACTACATCCATCGTCAAAGAAGAAGGAATTTTCGCTTTATGGAGTGGTCACATACCAGCACAGTACCTCTCCATTACATTTGGCATTCTACAGTTTTCGACTTTTGAGAAATTGACACACCTTTTCCAGAGAACTGATCCACAGTATTACACTGTTCATAAGCATTGGATCAACTTTGTGAATGGGGCGGTTGCCGCGGCGGTCGCTACGGTAGCATCGTATCCGTTTGACACGGTCCGCACGAGGTTAATAGCCGAGCAGAAAAAAAACAAGGCTTATAAAGGATTTGTTGATGCATCTGCAATGATGATTAGACATGAGGGCTTCAGATCTCTATTCAAAGGCATCATTCCAACACTAGGACAGATAGCACCCAATGCTGGCATACAATTCGCTGTCTATAAATTCTTTACTAATAGTATATTGAACAAGGTCCAGTACTTCCAACGGAAAGAAATTAATGTTTTTTCAACAATTGAGACATCCCTATTGGGGAATCTTTTGGCAGGTTCCATAGCTGGCTCCGTGGCTAAAACTGTTATATATCCATTTGATTTAGTGAAGAAAAGATTGCAAATTCAAGGTTTTCAAAAACATAGGAGTGGCTTTGGACGGCAAATGTATTGCAGAGGGGTTTTTCATTGTGTGCGGCTGACTGTGACAGAAGAAGGAATGCTGGCATTGTACAAAGGTTATTGGCCGAGTATGTTGAAGGCTGTTTTGACATCCGCACTCCATTTTGCGGCTTATGATGAAATAAAGAGCCTTCTGTTAAGGATACAAGGGTGGTAGCTAGTTTATTTACCTAATTTATTTTATCTTATTTATGAATAGTTTATTTGGTATATGAATTAGTTTTTCAGTTTGTTTTGTTTGATTTGTTCCTATTACCAATAAGTTTATCTTTTCTTCTGAGACAGAAAAGAAATCTGAAATCATAGCATATTAACAACCTTAATTTTTTTATGTTTCTGTTTATATTATAACTTACTTATTTTTATTAGTATATAATGGTCATTGCTTTATCTGGCAAAAAAATAATATAAAAAGTGGGGTTAGCTTAGTTTGAGTTATCACAAGTATTTGAAAATGTTTGTGATTTTTTTGCCAATATACATTACAATCTGAATGGTTTTTGCATACAGCTACTGTTTGTAAAAAAGTGTGGTTTTATAGTGTATAAATAAAATGTAGTACTTAGGTACTTATCTTATATAGGTAGCTTATCTGTTGAGTTGTCTTTTTAATTCTATCATGTTGTTATTATTTTTCATAAGTTGTTGTTTAAGTAGCAATCAGTAATTTGAAATTAGAATCTTATCCATATCCCTGTGATACTAGCAGTAGATTGTAATTAATATATTTATTTCATAGAATTAGTTATTTATTAATAAAATTATAATCCTTACCAACATACATTTATTAATAGAAAATTATAAAAATCATGTTTGTATAATTTTGACTTTACCAATTGCATACACCCCAACCTAAACCATAAATAAATATACATACAATATATTTAACTAGATTACTATACATATTATAGGTAAGTACTATTTTTATGACTAACTCTATCCATATGATATCACATAACCCATATTTCTCATAAGTGTGTCTTTTATAGCTGGTTGGAGCTCTTTCTTCATATAAGTAGTGAGTAGTGTACGAATGCCCTTCGTGAATATGTCTTCCATCTCGCGCGATATATCTTCGACTTCGTCCAAATCATCCTCAGGCCGGAACAACTTGCTCCTCTCGTAGTTGACTCTACTCCGCGGTTCATACACAATATCCCAATTATTATCAGCTGATCGACTGTCGAAATTCTTATAAGGAATATCAAGATGAGGCTCAAAGGAAAATTCGTCAGATCTTCTTCGGCGTCGTAAGGGCAAATTATCCTTATTCCTAATAGAATTCCTGTTTATATATTTCTCGCATCCGTACGCGTAGACGCTGATGAATCCAGGCTCGACGAACTCTGAGTCGGTTTTCACGTTGAACTTTCCTGGTTGTTGGTTGAGGGGTCTCGTGTGGAAGCCGATGCCAGCTTTGCGGAGTCTTAGGATCATGTTACAGCCACCTCTGCCTCGAGTGTATGAGTCATCGGGGTATGGTGGTGCGTCGTAAGGGCGCGTGTCTGCATAGTTCCGTCGCAACCTTCTGCTTGGTGGTATACCTCTGTCTAGTTCATTAGCGTCGTAAAGATCTACATTTCCACTGATTGTCAAGTCGTGGAATAGCAACATTGTATCCAAAGAGATGTTTCTCGGGTCGAAATAGCACTTCTCAACTCGCACCCAGTTGCTGTTTTGTGGCAGTCGTACGCGCATTCTGGTTACATACATGTCCACTGGGGCTGATCTCATTTGTTGGTATAAACTGTAGCCATTGAGATCTATGCTCTGACTCTGTAACAAAAAATGTAAATTAATATTTAAAATCGACATTGAATCATGTCTGGCATTGGCTAACAAAAAGCAACAAAAAGAAAAAAAACTAGGTACCTTATAAGAATTGTTTTATACAATTGTGAGCCGTATTGTCACATTCAATACACAGGCGTAAAGAGAGTTAATAAAATTGATGTTTTTCACCCTCTCTCTGTTTACGTCGGGGACTATATAAACTTAAAAATACAGGACACAGTTCTGCATAACTTTGCCTAATGAATTTGTGCTTAAAATATGGAGTGGTCCTATTTTAGGGCGGAACCACGCGTTTAATTAGGTAGTGTAGAAGCATAGCAAAAGGATTCTTACCAAAGGTGGGTCAAGGTTCTTCGGCTGGTTCCGTTTCCGTCTCTTCAACTGGTCTAAGGCGGATTCCAGGCGGGCGGAGCACCTCTCACCAGCAATGGGTACACTGGTCAGAGGCGGGAGCCCCACGGGCCCAACCCCTGGCCCGCTAGGGCGGTCGTACCTTTTACCCTCGAACAGTGGCAGCAAACGGGACTCTGGAAAAATGATGGATTCCTTTCAATCCTACGGCAGAAGTTGATTTGATTTGTTTGATTCTAACTAAATATTAACATGAATTTATCGAGTCGTGAAAAATGATAGTTGAATAGGTACTAAATTAAATAAAACATCTTTGTTTACATGACTTTTACTGTAAAACTACCTATAGGTCGTATATAGTAATGTATGGAACCGAGAGCGATGGTCCTTCAAACCGGATAATTTTAATCATTCAACAATTAACCGTATGCAAAACACAAAAGAACGTATTTAGCACTAGGTACTTATATCAAGATACAATTGAAAGTTATAGAACGTACGATTATATTCTACGTCTATCCTGGGTTTGTTTTCTCTCTATTGTCTCATGTTCAGTACCGTGAAATAGTTGCTGCAGTCCTATTCAAGATTTTACGTTTTATGACTTTAATTATGGCTAAATGACAAACCCTTACCTGCAATTA
This sequence comes from Plodia interpunctella, assembly GCF_027563975.2. NCBI lineage: Eukaryota > Metazoa > Arthropoda > Insecta > Lepidoptera > Pyralidae > Plodia > Plodia interpunctella. Next base: position 2,893,227 of record NC_071303.1, read on the forward strand.
AATTTTTAACAACAAAACTACGTATGTAGGTAAGTAGGTATTGAAGACTACAAGTAGTCATTTAATTTAATAAAAAATATCCCTTTATTTAACATCTTTCTAATGTTAGTTACTAGAATAAAGTACTTATACAAATAATACAACGTACCTAACTTATTTTCACAGTGTTGTAAATACTCTCAACCTCAACATAATAACAGGGAAAGCGTGGGAGCCAAATTAAATCTGACCGAGTATTTTCAAAGTGAACCGTGTAATTTTGAATTCATAATGTTATAGTTTTCCTTTCTGTGTTCCATTGTTGTTTATTCCGTCAATATTTTTTTGTGATCTATCGCCTTTTATCTTAACTTACTGCATTTATATCATCATCATCATTTTAATGCTCACTTAAAAATTATTTTGACCTTATATTAGGTTGGCACCTAAGTACCTAATATCTAATTTTATTCTCCTGTTCATTTCTCCTTTCCATTAAAAAGTTAAACGTTCCTTTAGTTAAAGTTTCCTGTTTTGTTATTTCACTTTATACCTACTAAACTTTTCGAATCCAATGTACCTAAACGGTAGTTAAATTTAAAAAAGACCACTGTTATTTTAAATTAATCACCTTTTCCTTCCTCAGTTCCTGGTAAAGCGTTGTCGCTAGCACAAGCTGTTTTAGCGAATAATACGAACATCCACCAGAATTTCACCATTTTCACCACAAAACCTGAACATGAAAACGTCAGCGCTGGCTGGTAAGACGAACCTCTTGTCGCAAAAGAAAAAGATAACTGTCAAAAGTTGGCGCGAAACGCGACGACTTCCGATCACCGCGGGAACGAAACGCGAAATAAAATGAATGTTCTAAGATTGTAGCAAGTGCAGTCTTTGGAAAATAACCCCCGCTTGTCCCAATAAGACGATCTTTATTGTAGATATGCTTCTAGACGGATTTATGGCAGGTGCACTGCAGATGGAGCGAAGTACTTGTGCATTGGCGAGAGGACGATTTATTAGAGCGCAAATGAAGATGTCTCCGTCATAAATAACACTTTGATTAGAACTAATTCAACAGAAATGAGTAAAGTAGATGTTCTGTTAGGTGACAAAGATGAAGTAGGGCAGAAACGAACACCATAGAGCTTCTATGATCGCTTCTTTATATAATTATGTTGGTAATAAAAGTAGATAATAATAAACACAATACATTCAAACAAGGTTGCCCTTTAGGGCAAATTATGTGTTTAAATGCCCCATTATAGGTACTTCCTCATACTGTTTGTTTTGAGAGACAACACACAAATGTACCTACTATTTATAATTTCTTTTAAACTTTAATTTTGGGGTTGTAGGTCCAGAAACCATATTATAATTCTATCCTATGCAGCCAGAAGATCCATGGACACATTAATTGTTGTTGCAATGTCATCAAGCTACCATTTTATCTTAGAACGACATCAGGCATGCCTCCGCATTTAAGTAGACTGTGACGCAATTATAAATAGAAATTAGGTTGACACTCAAATTATTTTCCGGTACAGATCCATGGGTTGAATGAACCCTTTGCATGGCGCTTGGTACGCCTTCTAGGCTCTAGGTAGCCTATTCAGGTATCCTAGGCCTTGGCAAATTGTATATGGTTTAATCCTAAGTTGAGTATGCTTAATTTTTTTACTTAACATTCAATGTAACTATATACCTATGTCCGTATGTCTGGGAGGAATCTTACTAGATACTCAATTTTAAAGCAGATAGGCATCTTCAACCATTTGAGCTGATATTTTGTATACTTACTTATACATGTTTAGTTTCGATGACAATGACAATGCATTATTTACTTACTTTGGGGCTAGCTCAATCTGTGTGATTTGTCCTAATATATTTATTTATTATACTAATAATAGCATGACCTGATGGTGCACCCAAGAACGGCCCCAGACGTGAGAACATCTCAATGGTTTACTGCACGGACATGATTTATCACACATTGAATGCAATAAGATCTCTCTGCAAAAAAATATGTCATTTATGTAAAAAACTTATTTTATGAAAATAAGTTTTACTTACTACGTTCGTAGGTAATCTTATATTTCGGTTCTTATACACATAAATACCTATACTGAACATTGTCCGGTGGCATACCTATTTATTACAATACATTACCACGTCTTTATTTACCTCTCTTTGTCTACCTTACGAGGTAGACAAAGCTAAGAGTAGATATACCTAAGTAAGACTCCGGTCACGATTGCCTCAATATGAGCCATGCCACGACTGACCGCGATGCATAGGCCCAGTAGGAATCCTTGGAAGGGGCTCGAAAGGTGATACTGTTGTGTTTTGAGAATTCAGTAGACAACACATTCGTTCCGCCTATTGTCCCCGAAATGTCCCAAAAAAAGTGTGTGCAATCAGGGCCGCGCCATTGTTTCAAATTACATTTTTCTTATGAAATTTCCGTGAAATAGAACATTTGACGCAAGCGTATCCATTAATTCGTTTATGTAAATGAGTGCTCACATGTAAAAAAAATATTTGATAAAAATCAAGTCTCACGAAGCTTTACTTGTGAGAAACTGGCATGTAGACTTGGATATATTTGCGCAATAAAAAAAAACATAAATTACTTCTGAAACCATAATTAAATTACTATTTTGATTGCATTATTTGAAACTCATTGATAACTGAAATCTTCGTATAATAAGATAAGATCTCTAATAAAATTTTAATAAGCTGATTCAGTCCTTATATCTCAGTGGTAACCATATTTGTACATGCGTGAATTAGGTACCTACCTACCCTTTTTGTGTAGGTAGACTAGATGTATAACACCGTCACCCCATTAACCCCATAGGTATTTAGGTATAAATCGAAGAGGGGCTGTGCCATTAAGAGGCTTGTTATGGTTTCCATTTCCTTTACTTCACTAGGGGAAAACAATAAATCACCTTTAGTTAATGACAGTAGGCTATTTAAATCCACCAGTATGAAAAGGTAGTAGATTGTGAGCAGTCGGGTGTTCCTACGAAAGAAATGGCAAAAATATGTTTGTATTTGCTGCGTATGGATGCCCATACGCAACAAATAGGTGTAACGCGGTACGCCTTAAAAAATACGAATTTTTTGTTTTATATAATTATAACTGACGCACTAGGCAAGTTTCGACATTGTTTATACCGAAACAGTTCATGCTTCGTCCCGTTTTCCCCGATTTAAGTTGGTGCCCCATAGATTGATCCAGTGGTACTAAAATCGGTAAAACAAGACGAATCATCAACCCCACAGCATCCTGAAGATAATCTCAGTGCGGCGGTCATAACAATGTCATCATTGTACATTGTGCAATTGTCGGCGGTCTGTGCTGCAAGCCGGCCACCATTGTGACTGAACAATGGGGAAAGTCGCGTCCAGGCGCTATATAGGCGAGGGTGCCATTGGGGCCACTAACCTAGGAGATAAATAAGTATACTTAGTTACATTTATGAAATCAGTGTGATAAGAATTTTCGAACGTTGATAAACAGATGACATAATTTCGCCCTTAATTTATGTGAAAATCGTTACATACATTATGTACTTTATAAAGGACTCGAAGATTGCGAGTCATGACATTACATTAAAAAGACAAGTACTTATTATGTACACAGTTAACTATTTAATCTGAGTGAAGCAGACTGCAAAAGCTAATTGACATTACCGTTCAAGTCACGGGTTTTGTAGAACGTTATTTTTATATCTGACGGAAAAGTACATATATATTTAATGCTCTATCGGCTACATCTACGCAAATACATAAATATACAGTATTGTAACGTCGTGAAACATAAATGTAAGTTCAGCATGCGGCCTACTCATATTTATGAGACAAAAGACAGGCTTCCTGGCCCAACAATAGATACAGGAAAACTTCAATGTGTTTTTCTATTATTCCCAACATGTGTCACGCACGCTTGCAGTCCAATTATATTACATTGTCCAATAGCGCGTAATTCTACATATCTATAAGTATCTACGCCATATACCTATAGATCTATCCAAGTAACCATTTTAATAATTTGATTTCTAAATCAAAAAATCTTTTAAATGTTCCTAAATTTTCGTACAGAGTCCAGGTTAGGTACTTAACCTACCTCTGTGCGTAGATTAAGAATCGAAGTGAGGTACCTACCATTCAAACTTTACAAAATGAGCCTAATTAAACTAGAGCATTTGTACATTTAAAATACTCCATTGCTTTCTGACAGAATATTAAAAATCAATACGAAAAATCATAAGACGTTGATGTCTTTTAAACAGTCTCATAATACTCTAAGATTATAAAAGAAAAGACATCAACGCTGGTCTTTGTTTGATTTGCTTCGATTTTTTTAAATGTTACTTAACATGTAAGTTAAAAAATGCATAATAATATACCTAGGCCTATATTGTCTATTTTTCACGATAAAGTTCTATGGTCCAGAAGTACTTGGTCACATTTCAATGTTACCGAAATTTACAATTTGTCCATATTAGTTATGCCGGCTCCACACTGTCGTCGCCAGTTTGCCAAATTTTGGCATATTCGTTTTTAATTTAATATTAATTTCTCATTGCGGTAAATAAAAGCGCTCATACTATCTACGCAATGTCCACGCATTCGCGACGACATGTGCCTGAGTTCGGCGACAGTGTGGTGCTGGCATTAGGTACCTAGGTATTTTACTCATGGATATTTTTCCGCGTAAAACTTAATTTTCTTACAGAGTACTTACGTAAAACTTACGATACGTAGGTAAGAGGGATCCATCCAGCTCAGGTCTTACCTAAGCTTTATCTTCGGTAGGTATCATAAGTGCGAGCAACCTAATATCCAATGTCCCAACTAATAGTATTTAAATTGGTATAAATCCGAAAGTGAGTTGTTACCTTTTCACGCTTTATATTCAACCACCAGGTTAGAAGTACGGAAAAGGACATTCTATGGTTACATTGTATCCGGGAATATAGTACTGTTCCCTTGGATATTACACGCGGCGTACTCGCGGGCAAAAGTATTTGGAAATTACGTTATACTTACGTCTCACTATGTCCTTTGTGTTATGTATTTTATTTTGCGTATAAATAATCACTTTATGTAAATAAATGACTCATAGGTATATGTAATTACCTATGTAAAAGCTAAATGGAAATATATATACCTATTTGCAATGTTAAATGATTTCACTTGTTTCTAAAATTCTACAATAGTGTGATTGAATTTGTGAATGTGTTGTGACACGCGTTAATCTGACGATAAGCTATTTATCTCGAAGAATGATATATGGCACACCTACCATACCATACCTACTTCACTTGGCGTTAAATCCTCGTATTTTTGTGAATAAAAGCCTAAGAAATAAATAATTTATGTATGTAACTATTTAAATAACAATAAATAAATATTACTTATAAAAATATCTATCAGGTTTTCTTGTTAAGAAGTAAAATGTCTAAACTAGGTACTAATATCTCAAGAATTTTAAAGCTAGTATTGATCTTCCTCGACCTAGCCTTGTATTGCGTACTGTAAATAATTAAACGCATGACTCGTAGCGCACTAATGATTGTATTGATCAGCGTGATCCTCGTAGACCTCCCACGGAGGGTCGCTTCTACGCAGGCCCGTTACCTGTTTATGTTGTATATCTATGATGGTGTATGCACTCGGCCTTATGTCCCATTTTAATAAAAATAATAACAGATGGCGCTAACATCTATACTTTTACTACAATTTAAACATATAAATCCTTGGTTATTGTGGATATAGTAACTTATTTGCATTGTATTCATTATCGCTTGATAATTTATTTTAATTAAAACTAATATTTTGCGGAAATAAATAACAGAAAAATACAAGCTACACATTACTCGTCACTAGATGTCGTTAGTATGCACATTTCCTTTTTTATGACAGTTTCCAACTGGATGCTCCTTCTCGCTCCTTCATGTTATGAGCTCAGTGCATTTCATTCATTCATTGATTGTATCATTTTTACGCTGCGAGCGAAGTCTTGTTGATTTCCACAATATTTTCCAATAGTTTCAATAAACGAGCTTTGTTAACTCGTAATATCAATAATAATTAAGTGTAAAATCGTGTAATAGAAGTAACAGTTGTATTGTGTGTGAAATATCGTTCAAGGTAAACGAAGATGTTCTGAGACAAAAGGTAGTCCTTCACACATTAGTGGCGGAGCATCATTGTTTGAATAAGTTGTTATCTACGATAGTGAGGTGATTATAGGAATGCTAACGACACGCTGCATGTAAGTACGCAGTCCAACTTCAACCGTAGCGACTAACATTTCTTCTCATTGGTGGTGGGTCTATCGCTTTGAAATGCGGTGAGGTAACTAAGCTTTTAGTATTCACTGTAACATGGCTAATGTAAAAAGTAGACCAAAGGCACCAAAAAGTGCATCTACTAAGAAAGGTTGTGGTAAAAATGTAGATAAATCAACAGGTGACGATGCCAAAGACGTGAAAAAATCTAAACACAGGCAATCCACTGTTGATAAAGTGCCACAGGTAGTAAATGTTGACCTAGATGAGTCTACTGGTAAAACTAGAAAGAGTGGCAGAAATGACCATTTCAGCATAAGTAAAGACAGTTTGTTGACAAAAAGCGGCAGGATTAAAAGGAAAAGTAAAGATCACCTCAAACTTTTTGACAACATATTAAAAAGCGAGCTGATGATCCAAGACAGCAAACAGAAGAAAAATGAAGCCCCTCCTACTGTCAACAACAACGAAATTGGTATATCTAACCAAAATGAAACTGAAACAAGTGCAATACAAACTGCAGTAATAAATTCTAATAAGAAAAATTCAAAAAAAAAGAAAGAGAAACAAATTAACTCTGTACCGAAAAACAAGCCTGCGGATGATACTAAACAAATAATACTAAGCACTGGGTCGCTATTAACATTGCCAGTCTTCGAATGCCACTACTGTGGCAAAACATTTACCACCAAGACATCAATGAGACGCCATATATACGTCCACATGAAAATCAAACGTTATGAATGTGTTAAATGTTTGAGACAGTTCAGTCACAAAGTCAATCACCAACTGCATATTAGGAGACGTCACCCCGAGTTGTACATACCAAAGAGTTATGTATGTCAGATCTGTGACAAGGTATTCCGATTGAAAGAAAGCTTGAGTTCCCATCTCGATGTTCACATACATAAATATGGCAGTTTCAAATGTTTGTATTGCACGGAGAGCTTTAGCGACCAAGAACAGTTGGTATTCCACAAGAAGACTAAGCATCTAAGTTCAACTCCTTTAGATTGTCACATCTGCGATGAACACTTTAAAACTCAGCTGCAGCTTGCACAGCATATCAAAGAGCATTTGAAGCTCAAAGGTTTTATCTGCCAATATTGTGGTAAAGAATATAAGGAGCTCAGTTCGATGCGTAGGCATGTCCAAGTGAGTCATGGTGGTCGCCGAGTGCAGTGCCCTATTTGTAATAAAAAACTGAAAGGCCACTTGTCTGAACATATGCGGGTTCATGAGAAGAGACGTCCGCATGAGTGTCCGGAGTGCGGGCAACGCTTCACACAGTCCACTCAGCTCAATGTTCACCGTAGAGCTCACACAGGTGACAGACCATATCCGTGTAGGATCTGCAACCGTCGCTTCTCACACTCGAATGCTCTGATGCTACATATCAGGAGGCACACAGGGGAGAAGCCGTTCCCTTGTGCCATGTGTCCTACGTACTTTTCCCAGTTGCCCCACATGAAAGCTCACATGCGTAATATTCACGGTAAAGCAAATGCATACAAATGTTCAAAGTGTGGACAGTTTTTTAAGTTGAAGGTCCAGTTGGAGAGCCATGAAAAGGGTTGCGTCAGTGAATTGGGGCAGCTCAGTGTCGAGGAGAAAGATTCTTCGGAGGAATTGGAAGGGGTGGACTCCAGCATGACCCTCTCTCGCATGAGGTACCTCCTGGCCCTCCTACTGACCATGATAGCTTCGGAAGACAAGCTCAAATACTTAGGTGCGTAATTTTTCTCTTAAATAAGACACAGAAACATATCTGCACTGTTTTCGATTGTGTGAAGTACATCGCTTATGTGTGTGCGCTATAACAGCGGGCCATTATCAGACAAACACGTCATGGTTAAAATGACATTGAGTAAAGATGAAAAAACGCCATTTTTTAATGTTTTTATTAATAGCATTTTTCACCTACATAAGACATCAACGGGTCCTATTCAACACTCATTGTACATGAGTGTCATTCATTTTCACAAGGTGGAGTGATAGGTATATAACCAATTATGCACTGTCATTTAATGAGTGTGAACAATATGCCCCACATACTTATTATGCAAACATAAGTTACAATTACATGTAGAGGACGTGTGGTGTTCGATTTTGCAATTGGCTTTTTGTTTGATGTTTTTGCGTCATTAGTGTGGTTAGCTTTTAATACTTTAGTAATAGGACTAGTGGACTTCTTATAAAGTTTTAGGTGTCATAATAAGTTGTGATAACTCATGTACGCGATTCGTAACATATATCATACCTACGTTATTCGCCCCGTTCTCGGCATTTAATGTGGGAATTTTGGGAAAGAGTTGTATTCATGATGCTTATTTTTTTTACGTCTTATACGAGTACTTACATTCCAGAATCTGGAATTGGACTACCACATTTTTATGGATTTAGGTACAGAAAACGAAATTACATGAACATATTTAATATGTACATTATCTAGTTTTTTCCCAAAAAATTTATAGTATCTGCCATTGAAATGATAATACAAACAGTATACCTACTCGTGCCGGATTCCTCATGGCATGTTGGAACACAATGTTTTCCTGGATAATATTGGTGTGGTTTTCACACATTCATAAATCATCAATACATTGCAGGTTTTCTCAAGATGTTTTCATTCACGGACGCGAGTGTTGGTCAACGAAAACTATATTACACGTGTCTGATTGGTATACAAACTCATGTGACACGAATAGGAATCCAACCCGAGACCATTCAGTTCACAGGTCAAACGTCAACCACAAGACGAACAGCGCTCGCTGTTTTGTCTGTCTCATCCTCACATTTTAAATTCTGAGCTGAGATGCTGAAAAGCGTCACCGTGAAAATAAACCAAAAAAATTTTGAGATTCGGCTTTGATTTTATTATACGCCGCCTTCAAGGCAATATGACCCTTAGTTACCTCATACGACATCAACGGGAAGAGGTATAGAACCAATTCATAGGTTATATTCCTTTACAGTACATTTTTCACAGACGTTTACCTTACAAACCGGTGCAAATGCGCCGATCAAACAATTGTTTATCTATTGTGTCTCGGTTCTCCGCGATCGACGGGTTAAAGAATAATAAATCTTAATAGCTGTTGTGTGTTTCGCTTGGTGAACTTTCTGGCCCACATAGGACAATAACTTCGACTATAATCTGTGCTTCGGAGGAGGAGTACATGCTTCAACATTGATTTTATTTCTAGCAAACATATGTCAGGTCAGCGGCGAAGTGCGGCGAAATCGAGGGTAATGTTTGAGTGAGTTCATGTCCCATTTTGTTGTTAATCTACGGTGTCGGGCGGTGGGGGATAAAGGAGAAAGGTTCCTAGGTTAAGGGCGATAAGGTCTACATTGGTATGAAAAAGGTGTCAAGGTGCTGGCTAATTTTAGTTTTATGTATCGCAAGTCGTTCGTGGAAGAGGGGCTTTAAAAGGGCGAATGTAAAAAAAAAAGTATTTTGTTTTTGCATTATGTAAATAGATGTACAAAAATACACAAACCGAATGCCAGATTGCGTGTCGATAATTCATATAGGTTTTGTGCGGTCAGTAGACCTTTTAAATATAAAAACGCATTCAAAATGTGAAAAGACTTTTCGCTTATAATAATTTTAATTTTGAAAGATAAAACTTATTCTTGTTATGCAGTACAATACGCATGCAAGACTTAATCTTATTTCAGTAATCAACTTTGACATTTTAAGATACGTTAGTAATTTGTTGCATAAATATATAAACACATACATGTATAATTACGCATGTTTCCCATGGCAGATAAATATATTGTAAGTTTTTAAATCTGGCATTTGGTTAAATCTCAAATACATTCCTTCCTATGTAAATAAATATGCACAAATTAAAAACTAATTGCTTGTATGTTTTTTAATTAACATTTGTCACGGCAGGTTTCAACAAGCGTCTGATAGACGAACTTCTAAGTGACTCCCTGGAGGCCATGGGTCAGGAACCCTGTAAGGACAAATCCCTGGCGCCTCTGAAGCGACTGAAGGTCAACATTGACATGCTCCTCAACGGGACCGTGCCCAAGGAACAGATGGAGAAATTCCGCAGTGAAAACAAGAGTACAGAAGAATTATTGGAGTTGCTAACTGATGATAAGAAGCTATTGAAGAAATACTATTAACTTTTGCTAATACAGGTGAAGAATAACTTTTTATTAACTACCTATCCGCTTGATGATGGCGGCGTAGCACCAAACCTGGGTTTGGTGGTCCTGGGTTCTAGCTCGGGCAATTTGTACTTAAGATATGTCTGCGGTTCTAAGTGTGTTGTGCCCTTTTCTGTGTTTGTGTCCATAACACAGGCACAGATTTTTTGAGAAGTCACGGATGATGATGAAACTGAGTCAGTCTTTCATCTCTGCATGTTCCCGGTTGCGTTCGAGGCTGTGAAGCCGCGAAGATTTTACAACCGGCCGCCTGCCTGACGCCAACCCCCATATTGTTGCCTATCAGCTGCCCAGGCTTTGTGCCTTAGTCGCCTCGTACGACATAGACTGAGGGACATTGAGTGGTCCTATTCTAGGGCGGAACAACACGCCACACGATGAAACTGAGTCCGTACCTATTCAAAGAAGTCGATGTCAAAAAATGACATTTTTTTTGGTCGGACCACAGGTCAGGACATGATTTAGTATGGAAAGTTGTCATTTTTTGTTCTTTTGCTGTTCATTTATTTTAGAAGTTGTTAAATTCCATGGACTGAGTAAATAATTGTGAAATGTGCAGTGGATAAAAAATTACCGCGAATAAAATAAAGAAACTTAAATGTGATGAGTTAACTAACTGAGCATTACATAATAATGATATGCTTCATCAGTCGTCCTTTTATGTAAATCGACGTCGGTTTCCTTGTGTCGCCGACATCGCGAGCGCCGAGGTCGACTGTGGATCCGTCGATACTCTATCAATACCTATTTAAGTAAATATAGGTATTGTTTGTGTGCTATATAATACACTAGCCGCGCCCCGTGGGGATTTGGGAATTAAAAGTACCCTATGTGTTATTCCAGGTAATATTCTACCCGTGTACCAAATTTCATAACAATCAGTCCAGTAGATTTTGCGTGAAAGAGTAACAAACATACATACACAAATACACACAAACTTTCTGATTTATCAGTCAGCGTAAAAAAAACATTGTTCAATATTCGATTGTGATTTTACTGGTTGTGAATCCTCCTTGGGATTGCTATTGTAGCCTTCAGCTGCCAAGGGTATGCGTCCCTTAGTCGCCTCGTACGACATCCATGCGAGGATACGGAGTGGTCATACTGGTCCACGCCTCTGTTATTTTCTTTTTAATATTTTTTTATAAAATCAAAATCAAATCATTTATTCAGAAATATAGGTAGGTACTTAATCTAATTTGGCAAACGTTTATTATCTGTTGCGTGTCCGAAATGTCTAACATAACATACCATAATATTACTAATATACTAATATGTATTGATTTTTATATAAATACTTACTAGTGCAATGCAATAAAAAAATCATTCATTTTTTTACATCCTTATAATATATTTTAAAAAATCCAATTTAAACTATTCTTTGTGATTTTAATTAAGCAATCGAAAATTATCTTTAGCTGGCATTTTTAATGTTTATTTATCTTTTTCCAGAAAGTTCTACAAAGCCAAAAAATTACGAGGTACTTTGTGCGGAGAACAAAGAAAATATATTTCTTCAACGAGTCTACGAACGTTACTTGCAGTACGCCTATTTATTTTAAATTATATAAAATATACTTTACCCTCTTATTCACAAAAAAGTTCAAACATATTTTGGTTACAATATTTTGTCCCAATCTCACTTTACAATATTTGACGAAACAAAATATATTTACTAAAACAAATTCAAAGTTTTTTATAAATGTTTAGCTTATATCAATATCGTGTGAATTTTCACAATTAATATTTTCGTATGAGACATATCTTGGAGTAGAGTGTAATAATTAATATCAGCAGAATAAAAAAGCACACGTCACAAGAATTTGCTATTTAATTTAACAAATTATATTTATTTTCCTAATCTTTTATCACATTGTCTTTTAGCATAGCCTACCTAAAGTCATTTAAAAATCGCTGGTCTTACAAAACAAAATAATTTAGATTTGTTAATAATATTCATACAAATGACATCATAATATTATGTTTTATACCATTTGAGAGCTACAAAAAGAAAGTAGCTGTGTCATACATATTATTGCATATGATCTGTATAATTAAATATAAACCAAAATTGTCTTTGTGGCGTGTGCTCTGTAGTTTATAATGCGGTCTCACAGTCATAATATACAATTAACTTAATGCTAGTAATTACAATTAATTTGATGTGGATAGTCGCTATTTATGTATGTACATTTTGGAAATGTTTAACCTCATATGATAATACACGAATTCATCACAAACTACCATTAATTAGGATATACTCTGTTTCTAATTCAGATGGGAAAATGGACAATGGCCTGATAGTTATCTATGCTTCGTCATATAACTAACTATATGTATTATTCACATAACACTATATTTTGATATAAACGACAGGGATAATTGTCCTAGGTCATTATCATTTCCCCTCAACATAGAAAGTTGATTTTGATCAACTATTCTTCAGCTTTCAAGATTTCTCAAGTTTAATGCAAACTAAATGCTTCATAGTCGAAAGATGTGGAAGTTAGCTCGCTGATGTCGGAATACGGTCTATAACAACCACGCTAATGTGATTGCGTATAACTTTGTCTTTTCATATACATTTCATTTTAATAGATGTCAAATATTCTAGGCTTGTGTATCTTATTACTAGAATGCTTCAGTCGTAGGTACTTCATTATTGAGTCAGTCTGAATGTTTGTGAAATAAATAGTGATTGTGAATTTGGTAATGTATAACCAAAAGCTTGCCATTACAGAAGTGATTAGTCCAAAGATTGCGATTCATATATTTTTGCATTTTGACACATATTTATACATTTTAGATTAAGCGTAAAATAAGGTTGCATTCCGAATAATTAATTTCAGAATGATTGTGCCATGCCATTTGATTGTTTTGTTATGTATGTATTAAGCTATTGTTTTGAATTTGTTACGATTGATTATATTATTACAACCAGTGACTTTATCATAGGTTGAATTTTTAATAAGTTTCGCAAGAATTTTAGAAACACTTAAATTTTAATTTAATCCAAACACTTTGTGTCCATTTTATCTAGATAAACATGATTATTTGCCCATATTTTGGACAGATTCTTCTTTTGTAAAATAAAATTTGTATGTTGTGTGCCATTTGTTGAGTTTCGAATATGTGGTCAAAGTTGTATTTTTATTATTGTGTGACTGGTTCGGGAATTATTTGATAAGTAACATAATTATTATTTATTATATAGTCTAGTAACTAGGTTAGGTATTTATAATAGCACATCAATGCATTATCGGCCCTAATACCTGTGTCATAAAGGTGAAATTGGGTAGTCTTGATGTTTAGGGTGAAATTAAATGTTAGCAATAATAATAACCACATGTGGTTTGTTGTATTCTATGTAAATGTCACGAGTTAATCTCAATGTACACTGAATAATATTTTTATTTCAATTTTCTTTATGTGAATGGTGCTTCATTTATATTATATTTTAAAAAATTAAACGACCCTTTATAAAATCTCCTTTCACATGTTTAAAAATACAGTAATTAAGTTGTTGATTTATTTTAAGTATAGATTTTAGTTCAAATTTGCGTGCACTGATGTTAATGTATAATTTACAGTCTGCATCCCAAAGTACATTTTATTTATAATAGGCCATTTCACACCATAATTTTATATCACTTTAATTGATCAGTTATATTACTTGATTTTACTATTTTAAGTTCTCATTGAATTATATTAAGATTGATTTTGACTCTGAAATAGTAATTCCAGCATACAAGTTCCATACAAATTTATTTTGATATTTAAAAAAGAACTAAACTTGTAGTGAAAAAGCCTTAAAAAAAACAGTGCAGCGCCCGCAAAGATGGATTTACGAATCCTTATTTTTATTTGTATCTTTATTTTGCCAAAGAATGTTTGAAACCCACCCCAAAATTGTTAAAAATTATTTATATACATTTCTTGAAATGCCAATGTATAAAAGTACTAGATTTAGTTTTAAAACATGCTTACATTTCCTAGTGTACCAAAGAAATAACAGTTCAAATATATGATGTTTAACTCAAGTTACTAGTTTTTATTTAAAATTCAAAGTAGTTATATTTCCTGTCTTAGATTTCATATCTATTTTGTTATTTTTCCTTTATGGCTTGATTTTGTCAAGGATATGCGTGCCAATGGTCTGACTACTAAAGACGCCGAATACTAGTAGAAAAGAAAAAGTTCAACCCCAGTTCGGACCCCTGGACGTCAGGAGAGAGTGAGTGGACATAGAAGCATTAAGGAACCGTTAGGGAAGCGCTGGATAACAACGAGCGTCTCAGGTTTGCCAAAAAGGCACGCAGCGTGACTGACGCTACTAGATAAAAAAGTTCGCGTGTTTATGGGTATTTCGCGGAGCCCATTTAAATCTATAATATTTACCGCTTAAAAATAAAATATAGCAATAGTCGCCGTAGAAACAGGGAGTGTTACTGCACATTTATCCCGCCAGAGTACAGCACTGTATGTTAGGTAGGTACACAAAAGCTTTGCCGCCTTTTGCTATGTCGATTAAAACGTTTATGTTGAGCACTATTAATCCTTTCATTATGTAGCAAGCATTCGTTTGTGAAAATATACAACAATGTAGCATATTCGGGTGCCGAAATATTGGGAAAAATCATGGGTTTTTCATAAGATAAAAAACTTCGAAAACTATGGGATACGCCTCACGCTGCAAAATTTTCGAGCCAGTAAACGGTCGAAAAAAAGCTCGGAACACTTCACACGTGAAGACTTATTAAAATATGGACTTCATACAGGTAAGATCTTCAGTCAAAATCAAATTTATATAAGTTTATGACCACAGTTGACCAAATAATGCAGAATATAACCGAAAATAGTGTTATTATTTTCAGGATAATCCACTAAATCCTTCCTTTTTACTTTAAACTCGCACCACAATTGCATAGAATTTGCATAGGTTGGTCGTAAATCTGCAACAATATTGAAAATAGGCGCTTTTTGCATCCATTAGCAATGTTTGTGTACCTTAGTATTACCAGTAGCGCCATCTGCGCTGAGCTTTGCATAATATTATGTCATATACGAGCTTCACAGGCACCGTCTCACGTTAAATTAATATGATTCATAAAGCTACAAAGTACATTTCTGATCGAACACTGTATGAGTTTTTTTGCATAAAATAAGTTTTTATATCAGTGAGTACAATATGGATTATATGGTAGAAATGAAGCAAAGGTCATGACAATAATGGTCACAATTATACATTTTGGCAAAAAATAAATACAAATGTCACAAATCACAAATGTCATGTCAAAATGAAATGATCTACATTTCATTTTGACATGACATTTGTGTAGAACTGTCAAAACAATAAGTGATGTGGTTTATGTGTTTTACTTTTGGAGGCGTACAAAATTATTATAATTGTATTTAAACATAAAAATTAACTATGGGGACAGCGGGACAGTCCATAACGTTAGCTAACAGTATTATAGGAGTCGGGATATTGGCTATGCCATTCTGCTTTCAACAAGTAAGTACATAAGTTCTAGACTAAAAAGTCAATTCATATTTTTGTTAATAAATTCTTATCAACCTCAAATGGGGGAGTAATAAGCTTGAAACCTTATTGCATGCAATATATTTTATGAGAAATAGTAATATCCTTGTACATAGTTTGCGAATAATTTATATATTACCTTTTACGTATGACGTATTCCGAACTTCCAAATTTTGATTCCATAGTGATATTGTTATGTTCACCATTTACAGTCAAATAAACGAATCCTATATGCTGCTGCCTGTCCAATAAAAGAGGGAATTTTTGAAAATGAACTAGTATTAAATATTTGGTAAAATATGTCTTTTTCTCAGTGTGGTGTGTTACTGGCTACCCTCATCCTTCTATTCATGGGACTCGTCTCCAGGCTATGTTGTTATTTTCTACTGAAATCAGCTTTACTTGCTAGAAGAAGAAATTTTGAATTCTTAGGTAAATTGTGTTCAATTGATTGTATAAATGGCATTTTCTGATTGATCTAAAACTGATGCCTTCTTTGTCAACTTCTATGGTGGCAACTCATCCTTCACCTGGAGTTTCTGGGCTGGTTTACAGTTTACAATATTTGTACTTACAAATGTTGTAGATATTGGTCTGCCATTTTGGGTGTTCATGTGGGTGTAGTTGTTTCTATTACATTGTTTATTTATTGTTCAGGCCAAGATGGCTGCTTAAATAAGAAATTTGATTATTGTAAACATAGATAAATACATTGATTTATACCATAAAAGTTATTTACAATGCTAAATAATAATAGTAGATAGACACATGAATACAATGTTTAGTATATTATGATTGTGACCATGTGTCGGAGTGATAAAGAGTAGGATTAGAACCTTGAACCTATTGACAAAATCATAACTGAAGCATGATCACTTCATCATAGATATTGATTGCAGCATTTCATGTATTTGGCCCCGCTGGGAAGTTGGCAGTTGAAATCGGCATCATAGGGTTCCTGATGGGCACATGTATAGCTTACTTTGTGGTTGTGGGGGACCTTGGACCACAGATTATAGCTAAACTCTTCAACATCAACCAAAGTGATATTCTCAGGTATGAAATTCATACTTTCTCATTTATTATTAATTTAGAGAAATATTTTAATACTGCTATACTTTATAACTATAAAACACTATTTGACCCCATACCATACCAAAATAACCCCAACGAACCATGTGATTTATGCCCTAGTTGATGGCATTAAATTTTAGTTTCATTTCAGGACATCTATAATGGTGTTGGTGTCACTATTGTGTGTGCTGCCGTTAGGTCTGCTGAGAAATGTTGACAGCTTGAGTAATGTCAGTGCGGCAACAATTGGATTTTATTTCTGTCTCGTCATGAAGGTATGTTTTGGTTTTTATGCTTGTTATGATGTTAAATATTTCCTGTTTATTTTTCACTATTATCACACCAGAACTTAAATGATTTCAGAATAAAAAGTTTCTGTGAAGATATCTTGTGGGAGTTCAATACTGCAAACTAATAATAAAAAGAAGGAAATAAAAAAAAGTCTCTTTGTCGTGTCTGTATATATCTATATGAACGCGATAAACTAAAAAACTACTGGATGGGATTTTGTATGGACTTTCACCAATAGGTAGTGTGATTTCTGAGGAAGGTTTAAGTGTATGATTTATTAAGGTTTTACCCGAGGAAGCCGGGACGCTAGTAAAATAATAAAATGATCATAGAATAAAATTATTTTTATTATAAAAGAATGTCATTGACGTTGATGATACTGCTAACAATTGTTTCACAATATCTCAAACAATATAAACAGTGTACATGAAAAGATGTTTACTCAGGTGAATGAGTTAAATCTAGTCGTTTACTAAGTCTCACCTATGTATTACCATTTATTTCTCGACTAAGAACAAAATTATTAACGCTCCATATTCTCGTGTGGTTCCGCCCTAGAATAGGCACACGCTATATTGTCTCGTCGATGTCGTACGGCTAAGAGACACACAACCTTAACAATGACATTTCCAACGGGGATTGATGTCAGGTAGTTGATCGGTTCTAAATCTTGGCAATACTTGAATTTTTTATTTTTTTTTTACGATGACTTCGGTCTTCGCTGCGTCACAAGACCAAATGCAATAATGAGAGAGAAATTCTTCAATTCTCAATACATCTTTCTTAATATCATAATCATGAAGGTTTTCAAAAGTTCAAAATAATTTATTTGCAAAAGTAAGAGATTTTCATTGCAGAAAAGAACAGCCTATTTTGCTATTTGTAATGTCGCCCCTTGAGAGAATGTTCTGCGATTGAATTTCGAAAAAGATGTGATTTGACCACTGTGATACTTTTAGGCACGGACTTACAGGGAAAATTTCGATAGATAGGATAGGTTTGAGTAGTTTAGTATGGGCCAATGTCGTCATTTCGAATTATAATTCGAATAGAACTTCCCGCTGTAGCGAAGTCCGGGGCGTATTCAATTTATAAAGAGTTATAAAACTGCAGGTGATAGCAGAGGCCGCGTCTCAGGTGTGGACGGGCGAATGGCAGGTCCACATGGAGCTGTGGAAACCGTCGGGGCTGCTGCAGTGCGTGCCCATATTCTCCATGGCTCTCTTCTGTCAGACGTGAGTTTTTATTTATATTTATTATTTCCGGGTTTTACAGATGTCTTACAGCGAAATAGGTATAGGATATAGGTACCTATACTGTCTGCACCTCGGGGTTTCGCTCCCGTAGGAATTTCGGGATAGAAAGTACCGTATGTGTTATTCCAGGTTATATTCTATCTTTGCACCAAATTTCATAACAATTCGTATACGAATTGTATAGAATTCGTATAGAAAGACTATAGTCTTTCACGCTAAATCTACTAGACGATTTCGCGTGAAAGAGCAAAGCCCCCGTTCAAACATAGGCAAATTTCTTTGTGGATTGATTTTTGAAAAAAAAAAAAAATATTGTGAACTATGTTCATACCAAATTTTAAAATACTCGATCCAACGGTTTAGCCGTGGAAGAGGAACAAATAGACAGACAGAGAGATAGAGTATTAGTATGGCATTATACATCATTAATTTTTTTATGAATAAAAGGGTACATTTTTTTTGTCACAAACTTGCCGATTACAATTTTAGGCAGCTGTTTGAGATCTTCGAGTCTCTGCCCACACTTTCCTTGGAGAAGATGAACTTGGTGACAAAGAACGCGATCAACATTTGCACGGGCGTGTATTTCACGCTGGGCGTCTTCGGATACATCGCGTTTTGTTCGCAGCAGATTTCAGGTACATAATTTATTTATTAATTTTTATAAAATACTAGCAGCCCATCGGAATCGTAGTATCCATTGGTAAAAACCACATGAAAATCTGTTTTGAGTTTTGACGAACAGACAGTTAAACGCGGCAAATTACTTTGTTTTATATCACGGGGAACACCGCGGGCCGCAGCTAATTCGAGTAGTCTGTAATATCATTATGGAGAATTAGTATAAAAGATAACAGAGAAAAATAATTTTTGTTACTCTACAAGTTTATTTGTTAGACAAATTAAAAAAACCCCGACTTTTAATATTCATTTCGGTACAAGTTTTGAACGGCTGAACCGATTTTTATCAAAAATATCTAAGAACCACCGCATAAAAATTAGCTATCAAATAAAAAAAAAACCGCATCCAAATCGGTTCGCCCGTTGATGAGCTACGGTGCCACGTACACAGACATACTTAGCGGTCAAACATACATATAACATGTAATTTTTTGCGTCGGGGGTTAAAAATTGCGTGTTTTCTTCTCACAACGTCAACATAATTGTAAAACATAATTATTTTAAACGTGTCTGATGACGATGTTGGGTTAGGCAATATCTTGATGAGCCTAAGCCCGACCATGGGCAGTGACGTCATCAAGCTGGGCTTCGTGCTGTCGCTGGCGTTCAGCTTCCCCCTCATAATCTTCCCGTGCCGCGCCAGCCTCTACTCTCTACTCTACAACAAGGTACTTATTTCTTAGCAGCATATTTGCGTACACTGCTCAACATATGCCTCTTGCTTGGATATCCAAATAGATCTTGATGCAGCAATCATGGTCCATTATGACCATGTGCCAACGAATATTCCATTTTATCGCTGGCCGATAAAACAGAATATTCGTACTTCAATTCACATGCACTTTTTCATGTCAAATTTCATATTATACAGAGTTACTGGTATCAAACGCAAAACCTCCTACAGACTACTTGGGTACATCAAAACAAGCAACTTTTATTCTACGACTTTTCGTGATTCGTAATTTAATTTTTCATATAAAAAAAAATACAATCTAATTTGCGATTCTACACATCTAACTCTATGTAATGGCCAAGCAACACGAGACAGTACAGTAGCGTTATGTAGCGGAATTGAACATAGAGTTAACGTTTTATAGAAACGACATGAAAAGTAAAAAAGGATTTTTTTTTTGTATTTATTACGTTTAGACAAAAGTCGTAGGACAAAAGATGTTAGTCTTTTCATATATACCATATTGGAAGGTTATGCGTTAGATACCAGTAATCCTGTATAGTAATTTCTCAAAAGTTACAAACTACTGACATTTCGGAATGGCCACTGCTGAGAACAAATAAACTCATTTGAACAGCTTAGGTCCCTATCATGCCAGAAGGGCCATTATTGTTTCTTACATATATATTTTTCTAATAGTATAACAAAGTACATAAAGCACATAGTCAAAAAGTATACAAAGACATGTTATATGATCCAGTTCACATAATTGAGTTCCATACCAACCAAAAAACCAAAGAGGAAATATTTGTTCCTCTTTATAATATTAGTATGGATGACGAGCGGTACAACTATAACTTTGCAATAATTTTCCTCTCAACAGGTGCACTCGTCCCACCTCGACCACATAATAAACCACTCGATACCAGAAACCTCATTTCGATGTATAACGGTCGCCATAATAGCTGTGACGCTCTTTATTAGCCTGCTCATACCCAACATAGAGTTGGTACTAGGTCTGGTGGGGTCCACCATCGGTATTATCATATGTATCATATTCCCGTGCGCTTGCTTCGTGAATGTCACCTTCAAGAATACGAACGAGCGAGTGCTTGCTAAGGTGAGTGAAATTGGAACCCGAAAATGGAGTCTAAAAAGTGGTTCCAAAGGCGAAAATGATATATATAGTATACTATTTGGACTCTTCAGGTAGGGAGGGTTTACAAGGGTCTAAATGGAATATCTTTTTTTTTATTGTCGCTTTTGCAATCGTTAGAGTCATGGAACATGATTGCAAAGTAAACATTGTGTGATTTTAAATTTTAGTCGTTACAAAAATAAGTTCGTTCAAATGTTACGTAGCGGAAATGGGACCCTTTCGGCGCTTTTTCATGTCAGATTGTTATATTATATAGTTTTTCTCAAAAGGCTACAAATTACTAGCATTTCGGAATGACAAGCTAAAATGTACAAAAAGATAGACTTCATGTTAATAACATATATAACTAGCTGGGGCCCGGGGCTTTGCTCCCGTGGGAATTCTGTAATAAAAAGTACCCTAGTGTTATTCCAGGTTATATTCTACCTTTGTACCAAATTTCAGAACAATCCGTCCAGTAGATTACCCGTGAAAGAGTAACGAACATACACACAAATACATCCTCACAAACTTTCGCATTTGTGATATTAGTAGGATTTTATAATGGAATACCTTTTAGGGCGTGTTAGTACTCGGCCTTATAATAATGGTGCTGGGCACGTACGCCAACTTGCAAGCGGCGGAGAGCCAGAAGGACAAGTACGACGAGAGGTTCATCACTCCAGAGAAGATCGACAAGATGGTGGAGGAGTTCTTCCAGAAAAACGACAAATCCGGTGATGGTGAGAACGTCTATGTACAGAACTTATCTATATAAAATTAAATGTCAATTAATTTTAATAGTTATACGAAATATAAATACTATGTTGAACGTTTTATGTATTGGATTGGCTTTAGCGTTGGCGAATTTTTAAAACAATTTGTATACAATATGCGCAAATTCAAATATCCAGTACATATCTATAATCCACATATATGAACACTAAAAGATGTCTTCATTTTTAAACTTATTGTTACAGATGACAGTATGATGGTGAAGCCTATCGATAAAAACGACGTTAAAATAGACGAAAATGTTATAAAGGACTCCAAGGCTCTCCCCCCGAACCCGGTGCCACCAGAATCACTTGAAACGCCCATAAAAGAACCTAAACATGAGTTAAAAGAGTTGGAAAATCCCATAGTTTCAGTTCATCCAAAAAATTTGAAGAAAAATGACGATTTAAATTCAATTAATGGTGAAAATAATAAAATTAGTAATGGGGCTGTCAGCGATATTGACAAACCTGTTGATAAACCAATAGAGGAAAAGCAAGTCAATGGAGATAAGAAAGATATGGAGAAGAAGCAACAAGCACTGATTGAGACGATAAAGCAACATGGAGAAGAACAGAAAGAACTACTGAAAGAACAACAAGAGATATTAGATGAAATTTTGAAAACTAAAAAAGAGATGGAGCAGAAATCAGAAGCCGAAAAGAATAACGAAGCTAAAAAGATAGCCGTTGAAAGTATTAAAAAGATAGCTGATATGGCTATTCAAAGGTTAGTGGGAGTTTCTGAAAGTCCAACGGAAAATAAGAAGAAAGATAATATTGAAAAATCTGATGAAGCTGTTGAGGAAATTGCTAAGAAGGCTGTTGAAACCATTGAGGCTATCCAAGAAATTAATAAGAAGGCCGAAGATAACCCCGAACAAATAGCTATTCCAGTGCCGACTTCTGCACCAGGGCCTTCTCAAAGTGTACCACAGCCTGCTCAGAATGTACAGCATGCAGTCCAAAACGTGCAGAATATACCTTCACCGATTCTAAATCTACCTGTTCTCCAGAATAAACCACCTGTCCAGAATATTCAACAACCCGTGCAAAATGTACAACTAAATGAAAAATCGCAACAGTCTGCCCAGATTGAACAATCAGTTAAAAATTTGCAACAACCTGCACAGGATTTACAATCGATACAAAATCAACAACAATCTGTCCAAAATGCACAATCGATTATCAATCAATATTCGCAACAATTTGCACAAAATGTTCAACAGCCACAGCAGCCATTAGCAAGCGCACAACAGCCTCAAAACATTCAGTCTCAAGTCCGTAATCCACAACAACAAGAACAAAACTTGCCTGGTAACGCACAACAACCAGCAAATAACGACCAACCCCGACAAAAAATAGAACAATCAGTTAAAAACGATGTACCACAATCTGTTCAAAACGTTGAAGAACTAAGAAAACAAGAGGATAATTGGCAAGTTGAACAAAATGAACCCAACCAAAATAATCAGCAGCAAGTACATAACATTATTCAAACAATTCAAAACGGCCAACCAGTGCAAAATGTGCAACAGCAGTCTCAGCCGAGTAATCAAAATGCACAGGTGGCTCAGAATGTACAAAATCCAGTTGATAATGTTCCAAACGTTCCACAAAACATTCCGTTGTCAGCGAACGTAGCACAATTCGTTACTAATAACCGACCTAATCGACACGTCCAAAACGGAAACGCGCAAGTACAAAGTGATCTGAAAGAAAAAGGACATATTCATTCACAAGATGAACCAAAATCGTATCGCCTAGGCGAAGATGCACAGAAATTAGATGGTAATGTAAATAATATACAATCTGAAGCTCAGAATAATCAGAATGCTGATTTAAAAGCAGATGCTTCTAAAGTAAATGATAAAAAAATAGAAAATGGTGCTAAAAATCCAGTTTCGAGACAGAAAAGAGAAGTCGTTGACTGCACGGAGAAATCAGCTTTAAAACCAGAGGACAGAGAAATATGTGAACGATTAATAAATGTGCCCCAATATAAAAGTGATAAAATAGATTTGCCCAATGTAGATTTGAACGACATATTGCCTAGAAGACTACCTTTGGAAGCGAATATGGTTCATATCGGGAGATCACTTAAAAGTTATGATGAAAATGAAAATAGATAACTTTAGCATATTGTTGCCAATTTGGCTCCACCATGTTCTGTATTATATATGCATTTATTTATTGTTATTTATGCTTTTAGTGAGACTAAGCGGTGTAAATTTTGTTAAATCAGTAGCTAATATTTATTACGTAAAAAAATTATTATTTTCCGTATACTTATAACTTTTAAAGTCATCTATATGTAACAACTCGAATGAAATTCGTTCTAGTACCCCGTTTTGTTTTGCTTGTTCATAAAACAATCTAATTTATTCATATTCATGCGTTCCTACTATTGTAAATAGTTATCGGAAATGTTTCTATGTAAATTACCTATTGTTATTGGGTTGCACAACTAATAAGTACTATTAATGATAGTTTAGTATTTATGTCAGTCTTCGCGTAAGTGTTAACATAAGTTTGTGATCTCGAGTTTCAAAATAAAGGCCATGAAACGTCTTATAGATGTCGGCAACGAGTAAATTGTGATTAACGACTGATTACTTATAAAATAAATTGTTTTAACTTGTATATATTTTTTTTTACATTTCCATTTATCTTGTAACTAAAGACTTCCGCTGTTGAACGGGAGAACGCAGCGGGTTATATCCTTCGCATTCACAAACCTCGGGCGTGACAGAATTAGTTGTACTATCTCTTTCGTATGTAAGACTTGTGATAAACTGGTACAATGCCGCAATGATTCTCGACATCTTATCGCATTTTAGTGTTTAAAATAATAAAACGAAAGCTTATGATGTATCACATTTTTACTTGGTTAAATGCAAAACAAACTTATATAAACCTTTACAATAAAAATAAGGAAAAATAAATTAAACTATCACTATTTCTTTTTAGTATCCTTTGATTCATCTGCTGTTGACGCTTTACGTGATCTGAAAACACAAAGAGACAAATATTTATGAAAACATTTTGTTGTTATTATTATATCTGCTAAATGTTGGTTATAAATCTTAGGCCTGTGTTGCCGCTTGCTGATAAAGTATCTGATATCTGATCGAACAGATAGTGTTAAAGTGTTGGAGAGGGCTACCTGGCAAATAACTTCAGGATAATCTAGAAGTTTAACTGTCAGATTACAATATATTTTTGAAAGTGGTGAAAGAGACCCATAATGTTCGCTTTAAAAATATGTATAACGACAGATTTTACCTTTTCCCGGGTTCTGTATGAGTTTGTTCAGTGCTGGCAGCGGAGGGACGCCGCGCGCGGGTGGAGGCCGGGGTAACGGGGGAGGGGGGACTTTCGGCGCCCTTCTGTAAAGGGTAATAGTTTTTATACCTTCTTACAGTATTCCTCATGGCTGAGTGTCGTGCGCCACCAGAAGGATTCAAATCTGGGACCTTTCGGTTTAGAGGCAGTCTACCATTATTATTATTATTATTTATTTAATACACTAGCAGCTTAAAGCTGATGCGTGTATATCACAGCACTTGTGTCTTTAAATGTTCATGAAGTCTATTTTTAAAAGTGTTTATATTAGGAGCATTTATCACAATTTCTGGCAGAGAATTCCACAAACGCACAACACGGTTTGGCAGAAAGTGTCTTTTAGGATTACTAGCTCACGGAAGCTTGCTTAGTTTCATAGAATGTTGAATGTTTTCATAGAATGTGAATGAATGTTTGGTCTCTATTCAAATGTAATCGAACTTAGTGTGGAAAGTCGAAATTTTTCATTTTTAATTTCACTATTTATTTCTTTTGAAAGTTGTTGTGTTCCATGTAATGAGCTGAGGAGCGTGTTTAAAAAAACACTATAAAAGGAACGTAATAAATGATATCGCCAAGTATTTATGAGCAACTCACCCTGGAATCAGTAGACGTGCGCCGCGAACCTTTGGGCGTGTGCAGCGCTTCGCACGCGCGGTTAAAAGACGCGCGGCGACCGCGCGCGGGGGAGCCCGGCGGGGGCGTCGCCGCTGGACACCGAATAGACATATCATTATTATTGTGTTGTACTACACAGGCATGTCTACGGATGCTGGCATGGATTCTTTATATGCTAATCATTCGCAAAAAGTCAGACTCATGTTGCGGCGGATGAGAGAGAGCAGAGGATGGACGCAAAGTATTTAGACGCATACGAACCAAAATCATATATATAAAACAATTTAAAATAAGGACAACAAAGACTTAAGTATGTCTGAAATATATATATATCAGACATACTACTAAGATAACGCATTAGTGTGGCAAAATAATATGTGTCTCTACGCCGATTTCGATGCAGTTTTCACGATTTATTTAGAAAATGTGTAAATAAATTACCGATATCCACGGAGACTCTCCTGGATATCTTGGCCGCTTTTGGAGTAGATCGCGATTCTGAAGCTGCTCTTGCCATGCGTGCTGAAACACCAAATTATAACAGTTTACTTATTTCAGGCGTGCAAATGCAATCGGAAAAACGCGAGGAAATCTCTTTCTCCCATAAGAGAGAAGTAAATAAATTTAACTCAATTAAATTGCACAATCTGTTTATAAAGAGTAGAAAGTTTGTAAAGTCTGTTTCTAAAAATAAGTGAGGGCGCTGAATCTTCTTGGCTGGCAATACTTCGATTTGGTATTGCAATGTTAAAAAAAAATAGTTCATTAAAAATCCGTTTTCTACCAACAATTTTTTCTGCAAAATGTTATGTATTTGCTAAATACACATACACAAATATTAATTAATTAATAAATAGAGAATCTAAAAGCGGGCCTTTAAATTCTCAAATATCTCTTATTCACAAATATTCGTGTATGTACAACGAAATCGTGTGCAGCACTTTTTGTATAAAATTGTAAAGCATGCATGTGTACCCGTGCGTTACATTTCCACACAATTTCCAGTGAACGTGCTGGATATGAATAATAACAACATTGCGTACTAAGAAGCCATGCTAAGCGTACTCACGTTTCCGCGCGGCGTTGGTCGCGAGTGAGTCCGGTGATCCAGCCAATGGGAGCTCTTCGCGGTCCGGCGACCCTATACAGTGCCCAGTGCAGTTATTGTGCGAGGTATTAGTACAAACAGGGAAATGAAATTTAAAAAGAAAATGCGGAATGTCAAAAAGTTGCATTCAAAATATTGTGCGAGAAATAAAAATGAAGTTTTGAAAGTAAAAATAATAGATTTTTGGTTAGTTTCAAATTTTTAAAATATCTGTTTGTAAGTATTGTGATAGCAAAAACTATATAGCAAAATAAACATAAAAATATATTGATATGATCATGCAAACAACGTATCAGAATATATTAAAGTCCTTTCGATGGTCTTCGATTAAAATTTGTTCTCAAACAATTTCAGCATTTATTCCTAACTAGTACATATTATTAAGAATTTTTACATTTATTTTATCTGTACAGTCAACATCACAACATTATAGGTGGACATCTCAAATTTATAGCAATTTCGCCCTTATTATCGCGATATAAAGATCCATGCAGAACTTGACATGCGGCCGAATATACAAAACAAGAGATTTTTTTATGAACATATTATGAATGTTATTTAAAAATATAGGTCCTATGGTAAAACTACAAGAGAGGATGAAGTGCGAGTTTGCATTTTACTTCTTACTACTGGATAGTAAGAACCAACCACATGGTGTGGTTGTCGCTGCGTCTCACTTTGAATCGACTCGATAGTGAGACATAATAGCAAAGTTACACTACGCACATAGCTTATTGTAACGATAATACTGGTTCTAAAATAAGTTGACAACTTACCTTCAAAATCTTCCTTATCCAACAGCGCGATCCTGTCCATGGTATTGGCATCAGAAGAGATGGACGCCTGGTCGTCGTCGTCCCGGCTGAGGTCACTGACCCCGCTGCGGACGCTGGCGCGGCGGCCGCGGCGGGGGGCGGGGGCGGGGGCGGGGGCGGGGCTGGGGGAGGGGGAGATGCAGGATTCTAGCATCGCTTTCTGAGTGCGAGTCAGTCTGTGGTGAAAGTTCATAAGAGTTTTACTATATAAAAATAAATATCTCCTATATGAAATCAACCGTACATATCAAGATAATTTTTAATAATGAGGCCCATTTTTGGGAAGATGTGATTTGCCTGTCGTTAGATAGAAGATATTTTTAGATATTTTTTTATTAAATACATATTATTTAAGTGGAGGTCTATATGGCTCCTAAATAATGTGCCGACTAAGTTACTTTTAGACATTTTTTATTGCATATCAAAAATTTACTTATAACTTTTTCATGTGGACAGGAATTTTTTTTATGCCCTACATTACAAACATTTTCACAAAATCATTTGAATCATCATGATAATTTATGATGTGAAATAATAAAAAAACATAAGAAGCGCGCGCCGTAAAATCAGATGCTAAATATCATTAACACGCTCGTATTTATAATAATAAAAAAACCTAAATTTAAAAGAATAGAACACAAACACGGGTGAATATACAAGAAACAATTATAATTTCATCTTACCGTCTAGATGTGGAGTAATCGTTAATTTTCTCGCTGACAGACTCCTCGACAGTAGTTTCAGGTATAACAGACAAATCCGGTTTGGTCGCGAGTATAGATTTCCTTCCCTTACGTATCGGCGCCGCTTTCACCTCCGACGCATCGCTCACTTCGCTCGTTCTACTTCTCGTTGATCTTATTGAACCTAAAATTGATTCATTTTTATTTATTTAAAACTAGCCTAGGGTACAACCACAATAAATTATATCTATACATTCCTCACACACAATCTATTAGCAAGAACCGTATAAAAATATGTCTGATGGTTTTTCGTATTTATTGCGTTTACACGACAGGGGGAGACTTCATAATACATAATGTAAGTATATTTAAAATGTACAAAGTGTAGATTTAGTAGCATTCCCTCTACCAGTCAATCTTCGAGGAAACAGGAAAATAATTATAGACGTCTGGTAAGATATTGGTGCATGAAACACGTGGATAAAATATATTCCCTCATTGGAAGCCAACCCTGAATAAACTATCAAGTCATGCTTATCATAATAATACAGTTCTGTAAATAGTGATTTATAAAGCCCATCTATATATTTATCATCTGAACTTCAGTTCAGTAAAGCCACATGTAAAAATTTAATACTGAAGGACAAGTGGATAGGTCAAGTAGATTATATCACAGAATGGCAAAGTCATAAAGTAATATGTTTGATTACACGCGCAGAGAGGCACCCCTCTGATCAGTGATTCAAATCATAAAATTTCAACTCTGTAGAAGAAGAAATGGAATTGAATTTGAAATATTATGCACAGGTTCCGGTGAAGCTAAAAATAATAGATCAAAATCGGTTTAGTTGTTTGGTTACTATGATGGCACAGACAGACATACATATATACAGACACGTCAAACTTATAACTCCTATCCGTCTGTCGTCGGGGGATAAAAACTTACTTTCCGAAGCCACGCTTTCATTGTCATCAACGTTCTTACTTCTTGATCTAGTAGTTCGTCTCTTAGGCGTGGCCACACTATCATCCATAGATTCTCTAGAATCGTCAATTTTCTCTGACATTTCCCTAGAAGCCCGTCTTGTTATAATCTTCCTAACTTCACTACTAGGAGTTTTCGCTCTAGTTTTTGTCACATCACTATCTGATGTCTTTTCTTCAACTGATTTGTTAGAGGCTGTAGATTGAGCCCGTTTTCTTCTAGAAGGTGTCTTCGGTTCTTCTATTTCTTGTCTTTCTTTAGGTTCTGTTTCAGATTTGGTTGATATAGATTTCTTTCGCGTTATCCTCGCAGGTTTTACTGCTACGTTTTCTTCTTTAGGAAGTTCCGTAGGAACTGTTTCTGGTTCAGTGGCAAGGATTCCTACCATTTCTTCTTTAGGACGTTCCGAAGGATCTGTTTCTGGTCGAGTGGCAGGGATTTTGGTAACTTCGGAGTTTTCAGATTCTTCTCCAACATTTGAAGTCAATTTGGTCACTTCAGTTTTTCCTATATTTTTAGATTCTTCACCTACAGTAGCTTCAGTATTATCTTGAATATTTTCTTCATCCATTGGCGTAACAGTAATTTTCACTTTCCTTTCTGGTGTCTTATTCGATTCTATATTTTCATAAGTGGTAGTAGGAGGTACTTCATGTATGTCCTTAAATTCGGCAATAACTTTTTTAGATTCTGTAGACAGGGTTGTAGTTTTGATTTCTTCTACAAATACTCGACAACCTGGCGATACTGCTGAAACGACATAGAAGTGTGTAAAGAAGTATTTATTTAAAACTTAGGTATAATGTATTGTGAACTAGAAAGTTTCTTCTAAATAAAAATTACAGTTCCCTAATAAATCCACATTGTAACTATATTGAAACAAGTGAATGTCGATATCATACTGGTTTTGTTTCAAAAAGTATGCATAGACAATCATAGAATTATATTTTTTTTATCACTGCACAAGAGATAGAGAGAGAAAATACAAATAAGAAATACTTCTGTCATTTTGATACATCATCATAACAATAACAATGACCTGTCGTTGTAATAATTTGATTTTAGATTACGCAATGTACGGGACATTGCGTAATTTATAGGTCTAGGAGCTTCTTAGAGAATAAAGGAATTGGCGTATAAAGGCAAATACGTACGAGTCTCAACGGGACCACGAGTTGAGTCTTCATAAATTACTCTTACTTCGTTTGTGGTTTCTTCGATTACTTCATTTTTAGGATTTTCAACGATTTTATTTACTTCAGGCTGTCTTTCTTCAACATTTTCTTTCTTTTCGTCAGAATAATTAAGATTCATATTAGAATGTTCCGAATTATCGTCTGTTAACAAAGATAATTGGCCTTGATTTATTGGATCTGTTTTTTCTTCTTCTTTATTATCCCTTTCAACGACTACTTCGGCTATGGCTTCTTTAGGTTCATTATCTGAATTCGTCTCAGATGATGATTCTTCGTTTATTTGTAGTTTATCATCAGATGACGAAGATTCTTCAGAGTCTGTGTCTTTTATAGAAATTACTTCTTCAACACTCTCGTTTGATGTCTCCTGAAAAAAAAAATTGTGGGTATTTTTTAAGATCTTTGTATTGACTTGTGTAACACGTAAACCACGTTAGAATATAATTCTTTTACGCTAAAACTACTGACGGATTTCGATGAAATTTTGCACACATGTAGTACACACAACGTACATTAAGTCTCGAAACTGCTAAGGGAGCAGAATACCACGGCGCACATAGTTGTAGTATAAACAATAAATATTTAAAATCATTGTAACTTACCTCTTCCTCAGACTTTTCACTTTCTTCCTCTTCATCGCTTTCCTCTGCTTCTATTTCCTCAGCTTCCTCAATTTCTTCATCATCCGACCCCGACTCGCCATTATTATCACTATCAGACATATCTCCTTCTATCTCATGAATCTCCCTCTCTATTTCGACAATTCTTTCCTTCTCTTTCTGAATCACAGCAGAATTGTCTTCCTTTTTATCTTTCTCTATATCGCTATCACTCGTCATTAGACTAGACATATTCTTCCAATTGCATTTAGACGCTTCTCTTGACGTTTCGGCTAAACTTGACTCCACGCTACCCAAAACTGGTTTGAATTCAGCATCCATAATAGACGTAAATGCCGATAAAGGTTTAGTAATTTTATTATCATTTTTATCTTCTTGTGCACTTGATTCATCCATGCTACTTTGGTAACTATGTAGCACAGATTTGTCGAATTCATCATTTATTGTAGTGAATGCTGGCAGTGATTTCATAGTCACGTTTGCTTCGCGGCTTACCTCAATCTCCTTAGTTTCTTCTGCGGAAGCATCGCCTACACTGCTTTGGTAACTGCGTAGTACAGATTTTTCTATATACGTTTCATGAATGGTTGTAAACGCTGGAAGAGTTTTGAGACCTAAATCTGTTATATTTTTATCGATTTTGGTTTGTTTTTCGGGAGATTCTGATAGTACACTGTCGTTAGAACTTTGTAAGACAGATTTATTTACAATGGGAGACAAAGTGACGTCTAAAAGACTTGGTATTTGTTTTAAAGTCTTCATTGGAGTGCATTCCATTCCGGTGTCACTCTTAGTTGCCTCATCTTTGTCCAAGTTGGCTTTTGTCTTGGCGAAGGCATTCGCTTCAAGGACAAGTCTCGATAGAGATTTCTTGCTTTTGACCGACTGATCTTTTTTGGGCGACATTATTTTTTCGGGCGTTTTGGATCGACTTCTGAAATTATAAATATACTAAGTCAAACATTTGTGACTTAGGATTCCTGACTGAAATGTAAATTAATAATTTTAAAGTCGATGAGACGACGAGTCGCCGTAAAGAAAGTGTTGCAAGAAAGAAAGTTTAAATTTGTATGTTGTATACTTATTTCATTTTGAAATATTTTTTTACAGAAGCTTACCTTAGACTACGAGGACTAGCCAATATTGGTGGTTCCACGGGAACTTCCACCTCTGGCGTTCGCGATCGGCTCCTGTTAGGTTTGAAATAAAATATATATACTTTCCATAAATAAAACCAAACTACATTATAGGCGGGATGCATATTTACAGGATAAACTAAGTGATAAATATAGACAGACAGTAATTATCATATACATTTGTTTAAAATCCTAATCCTAACTAATATTACGAATACGAAAGTAAATTTGGTTACCTCTTCAGGCTCTGTGGCTACTCAACCAATATTTTTGACATAGGTACCCTATGTCCTTCTTCGTCCTATCATCCGGGAAAAATAACTGCGCTCGTGGGAAATCACGCGGGCGAAACCACGGGCAAAAGCTAGTATTTTATAAAACATGTGAATTGTGTGTACCACAGTAGACAAAACGGGTACTAACCTAAGACTACGACGCACTGGTGAGGACTGAGCTGATTCGCTGGAAGATTTAGTGGGAGATTCCGTGATGGCTTCCAGTCGCGGGGACTCTATCACTGAATCAACTCTTTCTGGCG
The DNA here is from genome assembly GCF_027563975.2 of Plodia interpunctella. Taxonomy (NCBI): domain Eukaryota; kingdom Metazoa; phylum Arthropoda; class Insecta; order Lepidoptera; family Pyralidae; genus Plodia; species Plodia interpunctella. The sequence goes on from NC_071303.1 coordinate 2,926,177, forward strand.
TTCGCGATCTGCTGCTGTTAATATTAAAATGATGTTTAACATTTTTTGTTACTTGTTTTTTTTGCCATTTATGAGGGTTCCTTATTCGACAATTGTAATAGTAATAGTCTAAATAACAGTGAAAATTGTATCAAAATCCGTTGCGTAGTAAAATAAGAAAGCATATAAACAGATAGACGCGGAAGGCGAAGGAAATTATAAAAAAAGGGTTCTCAAATGGCTATTTCAACTTGTCAAATCAGATACTTTTTTCAAACGTCAACACCAAACAGATATCCTGAAATTACAACGGAAGCGAAGTCCCGGGGCGCAGCTAGTATACATTGAAGAGAATAAAATAAATTGTATCAAAGTGTCATGTTTGGTTATCTCTTCTTCTCTCTCTTATTTTATTTACCCAATCAATCAAGTCGTGTGCGTCGCGATTTTTTTGTTTAACACTGCGTATTGAAGACAAAGTCATACCGAAGTCTTCTGGGAGCGCTGAGCAAAGTTTTGAGCGGATGATGTTCGCTGTCGCTCTCCAGCTTGGGCTGCTCAGGGATGGGCGCCAGCGCCGGCGGCTGCGGGCTGCGCTCGGGCGTTCTAGATTTGCTCCTACAACGACCAATAATGTTCGTTTTCTGAGGTTTTTCGAGGACAGTTTATTTATTCGACAGGATTATTCCAACGAATGGCGTGTTTCGAATCTTCTCTTCATAGTCGTATGTCATAATTGAGGGTCGTGGTCATTACGTGGAATGAAACAAACATAACGACTTTCTTGGCACTATTAATGTAGTAGTTTGCCATTGCCTTCTTCATTTCACACACAAGTTGATAATCAACCAGAGTACAGATTTCCTCACGATGTTTTCCTTCATCGAAAACAAGTGAGACGGAAGCAAGTGGAAGTTCGAACCAGGGACCTTTCAGTTCACAGAGGGGCGTTTCAACCATTACACCACCACCGCTTCATACCGTGTTGCGAAGAGCGCTATTAAATAGATAAACTGACGATATCGAATAGATAAACTGATAAAATAGTCACACGATCCTATAAGGGTTCTGTTTTTTATTTTTTTTATATGAAAACTTAAAAGACTGTGCTCATTGTGTATTGGTTCATGCCAGTACAAATTGCTGAGAGAAAACCATTTTGGTGTAATGTATGATGTTTTGTAAATGTACCAAATAAATATTTATTCTTCATTTTAAAATGTATAGTCCGCCAATCGAGCCTTTACGTACGATTGCTGGACTTAACACTATGAGCTTTACAGTAAAATTTTTGAGTCAAACAGAAAATTGTATGTTTACTACTTCGTTTTATCATCATCATCCGCCTACCTACTTTATGTGGGGTCGGTGTACGAACAGCATGCCAGTCTCCTCAACTACTGTACTGTCTGATGTTAACCGATCTGTTACTTCCTTTTACTGTCTGTTACCATTTAGTTTTATATAAAAAAATCTAAGACAGCGGGAAGCTACTTTGTTTTATACTATACTAGATGTTGCCCGCAGCTTCGCTCCCGCGGGAATTTTGAGATAAAATGTATTATATAGCCTATAGAAATCTTGGATAGTGTACCTTTTTTATGGTGTAAGAATTTTTGAAATCGGTTCAGTAGTCTCGGTGATTACCCGCCTCAAACATACAAACTCACAAACGCTTCCCACTTTATAATAATAGTATAGAAGTTTGGAACATCACCTTGTGCTCCTTCCAGCGCGCGAGGGGCTGACGGGAGAGTCCAGTCGTTCTGGGGTCACTGACCGGCTTCTGGAAATTATACAGTTATAAATACTAAGCGGCCAATCCAAGGCTCCTATAGCCTTGGATTGGCCGCTAGGGGCGCTGATGTCGCGAAAGTTTAATTTTCCAACAAAATTTTAACGTTTGTGTTGTGCGCATGTGATCGTTAATTCTTAATCTGAAATTCAGATTCTAAATTGTGCCATATTGGATTCACTTCGGTAACGTTTTTCTATCACAGAAAAAAGAACTTTTTTTTATTTCGACAATGTTACCGATTTTTTCTCTCGTATCGAGTGTTATTTTGCCTGAAGGCATCTGACATGACTTTTGCGACTTGCGCCATCTAGTAGTAAGTATCGCACTTATGAAGTAACACGAATGAAATGATAGTCAACCAGTTATAAGTTTTCTAACTATATTTTCCTTCCTTTCCTTTCCTAACTATGGTTTCAAAAACAAAAAATACCTTGTAACCAAACTAGCTCTACTTGTATTGATTCCGCGTCTAGCTTTAGGTGTCCTCGGTATTTCTTTCTCCCTCTCATCCTTTTCGTCTTCTTGCTTCATCTCTTTCTCTCCATCGGTATCCATCGGCTCGGACCTTCGTCTCTCTCCGGAGAATCTCGGGTTTATGAGAGTGATGGGTATATCCGCGATACTCTCTATTGAAGTGTTCGGGTCGTCGGAAAGACTACTATTTGCTGATATTGAGAGGGAACGCCTGTAACAAATGATATGACAATAAAATAATATTTTCGACCAGCTGCGCCCCAGGACTTCACTCCCGTGGGAATTTCGGGTTGTGTATAGTAATTATATAGAATAACACCTAGAATGTATTATTCTAGGTGTTATTCTATATATTTTACCCGTGTACTTAATTTCAAAGATGTCGCGTAAAAGAGTAACAAACATATATCCTCAGAAACTTTCGCATTTACAATATTAGTAGGATTGTGTTTAGCAAATTTGAAAACATCAACTCCTTTTTGGTGGAAGCAAATTAGTGATCATTTAAACTTCTCATTCACCTCGAGATATTCTTGAAGAGGTTCACATCAGGCAGGCGGCCGGTCGTAAAACCACACACATAATTTTCAAAAATTTTAACGTTCCTTTGTCATGCGGATCCTGGGCTTTGAGGCGTCACATCCACTAATGTATCTAGCAACACAATTAGATAAGAAAGTGAGAGAGAGTAATGAAGAGATACAGACCTTGCACGCACAGTATCCTTCAACTTTTTAGACCCGATTTTATCTTCAGTGGCCTGTTTCTTTGGCGGTGATTCCAAATCATGTTTTTCAGTCTGCAAAATAAAAATATATTGTTAAAAACCGTTTACTAGATACAATACTACGTCACGTCTTGGTCCCATATGGGGCAGACAAAGCCAAGAATCGTTACAGTACACACATTTCATAAATACTGAAACTTTGAACAAATGATTATAATTATGAAGAGCCTTACAATACTCGTTTCGAAAGTCGAAATTGCTTTAACACAAACTTACCATAGGATGTGTGGGTGTGGTAGTTCTAGTAGAGAAGTTGTCAACAACTATATTTGTCTCGCTCGCACGACTGGTGTTCGGTATATCCGTCTCTACCGCGTCGAGTGGCGGCGATGGGGTCGATCCCGATTCTGATGCAGTAGGTATTGTGAATCGTAGATGTCTGCAAAAAAGAAATGTTAAATTATGAATTAAAGTCACATTTTTTAAATACATACATACAATATCACGTTTTTACCCTTTGCGAGGACGACAGGAGCCAAGAATTGCCAAACTAGACCTCATTTGGCTGCATGTCCTATTGATAGAAAATTATATAGTGATAGGTTGCTATACTAGCCCTTCGCTTATGAGAAGAATGCCCAGTTTATAACCCTTTCCCTTGATTGACTTTTACAATATGCGCGGGAACAGGAGCAGCTGGCACATTTAATGTTTTTTCTTCGCTTCCTAGATAATCATGGAAGATTATTATACAGCGTTAAATACAACTTCTAAAAAGGTTAAAAAAATATATATGTTTCACTCAAAAATGTCGATTCGAAGTGAGACGGAGCGAGCCAATCATATTGTAGTGTACTTGTCGTTGCGTCACAATGGCGCACAGTGATTGGTTAGCTGTGTCTCACAGCGAATCGATTCGATAGTGACATGTGAATAGCAAAGTGGCAATACGCACACAGGAATTAATGGATATCTTAATTACTTGTTAGCATCGCTGTAGTGCGTGTGGTTGCTGGCAGCGTCGGCCAAATCGTCGTCGCTGTCGGCGAGGTAGCGGGAGTCTGTCGGCGAAGCCATGTCGCGGTCACCGCCTTCGCGTTTTATCTGTAAAAAATATAGTTTTTTTACAAAAATGTTATATTTGACATAAGCCAATGAGATTTTGCTTTCAATGTGTGACAAAAATGTCATGTTTGTAAACGATTGAAGAGCTCTCACGTCTGGAGTCGGTTGAAGATATTGACTTAACTGCTACTTTTGGGGCGTCACATATACATATTTACATTGCAAATAAGCAGCAAGAGTCTGTCTGTTCGTTCGCGATAAACTTGAAAAATTTTCTCACCAACAGATAGAGAGATATCTGAAAAAGGTTGATATATATAAAGACAAATCACACAGATTGAGCTAGCCGCAAAGTAAGTTTGAGACTTGTGTTATGGGATATTAACTCAACGATACTATATTTTATAACAAATACATACATAGATAAACATCCAAGACCCGGGCCAATCAGAAAAAGCTATTTTTTTATCATGACCCGACCGGGGATCGAACCCGGGACCTCTCGGTTCAGGGGCGAGCACTTTACCACTGCGCTACCGAGGTCGTCAGTACAGTTTTTATTTAGCTGTAATAAAATGGGAAGATTGAAACTAGATTATAATTCGAGTCGACCTTGAGTATGCTGTGCGGCGTGCCGGAGGCGGAGCGCGGCGCGCGCGGCGCGGGCTCCGGCGCCGCGTCCAGCAGCGCGCGCAGCGTCGCGCTCGGCGTCGTGCGCGCGCGCTTGTTCGGCGTCGCCGTCTCCGGTTGCGGCTCCAAGTACATACTGCTCAACCATTTATTTCATGCATTATATCTTATACTGAAGTGTGTAAAGGTTAAGACGCCCGCCTGTGGATCGAAAGGTCCCAGATTCGAATCCTACTAATGAGTACATGAGTTTGTATACCAATTTAACTCGTGTAGTTTTCATAGACCACCACTTGCTTCCGGTGAAGGAAAACATCGTGAAGAAACCTGCACACTAGTTGATTATTATTAACTTGTGTGTAAAATGGAGAAAGCAATGGCAAACCAGTCCATTAATAATGTCAAAAAAGTTGTTATGTGTGTTTCTTTCCACGTAATGACCACGACCCTCAGTCATGAGGAAATACGACTATGAAGAGAGATCTTACACTCTCATTATTTCACGTCAAATTTTGAATTACATGTGGTTTCCACACAGGTGTCAAACGCAAGACCTCCTAAAGACTACTTGGGTACATCAAAACGAGCAACTTTTTTTATTTTATTTTTTCATATAAAAAGAAACAATCTAATTTGAGATTCTACACTTCTTAACTCTATTTAATGGCCAAGCAACACGAAACAGTAAAGTAGCGTTATCGAACATAGAGTTAACGTTTCATAGAACCGACATTAAAACTAAAAAAATATTTCTTATTTGTATTTATTACGTTTAGACAAAAGTCGTAGAACAAAAGATGTTAGTCTCTACATATGTACCTTATGCGCCTTTGGAAGATTAAGCGTTAAATACCAGTAACCCTGTATAATAATTTTCACTAGGTTACCAACTACCGAAATTGAACTTATTAAGACTCTATTGTAAAAAAAAAACACATATGATGGACACTTCACACCATATTGCATTCTTTACAAATCAACTCTACAAATAAAACCAAACAAAAAGTTTTTATAAATTAAGATGTTTACAATGTTAAAGACATTGAGTATACATATAAACAGTATGTTTATAAAGAGTAGAAAACAGATTTTAAAATATTCTTTTTTGCTATTGCAATACCAAATAGAATGTTCAGGATTGATTGACCTGCAACGTATCTTCGACGATGACACCTAGATCTTAAGTAGGTAACTGACGTCTTTGAAAAAAAGGCTGTGGTAATGTTTGTTTCGTCTGCGGCAAGTGTGGAGTAAACTAAGTTTTAAGTACATTTTTGACATCAATAAGTGGTGTACGCCATATTAAATAGAAACAGGAATATCTCCGGGTAAAAATGAATTGAAAAAGAAGTAGGAGCAGGCCGAAGAAGAGGTGGATTGAGTGAGTTAAGCAGGATATGGCTAAATAGGAAGTCAGACAGGTATAAGTAGAGGAGAATGACGTGCTGTACCGTTCCCACATTATTATAAGGTTACATATGAAATTGGCGTTTGGTATATGAGCAACAAAAAGTCGAATATTTTTTAATATAATATATTTATTTAATCAAAGTAAGAACCATTATTATCTATGCACTTTTGCCATCTCATAGGTAGTTCATTGATCCCTTTACTAGAAAAACCATTCGGATGGGATTCAATAAAATCTTTGAAGGCGGTTTGAACTGCTCTATAGGAGTTGATTTTTTTCCCTTGGAAGAAGTTATCGAAATTTCGAAACAAATGGTAGTCTGTTGGAGCAAGATCCGGGGAGTATGGTGGATGTCTTAGACATTCCAATTGAAGCTTCTCTAATTTGGTAGCCGTCAGTGTGTGGTCTAGCGTTGGCGTAAAGCAGCAGTGGCGTGGAGCGATTGACCAGCCTCGGTTGTTTAGCAGCTAGCTTTTCCATCATAGTTTGTAATTGCTGACAATAGACGTCTGTCGTAATCGTCTGGCCAGATTTGAGAAAACTGTAATGAACGACACCGGCACTAGTCCACCAAACGCTTACAAGTAACTTTTTGGGTCAATTTTCGCTTGGGGCAGGATTTGGCCACCTTTCAAGTTTCTTAATCTTCCCAATTTGCTTCAAGTGTATAATAGTTTTATCACTAACACCGAAGCCTGAAGCTAACTCGGACGTGGTTTCCGATGGATCCGCTTCCGCTTCAATTCTTCATTATTAACTAGGGTCTCCAGCCGTCCACGGGACTTGTTCTGCAGGTTGAAATTTCCAGAACGAAAACGTTGGAACCAAAATCACATTGTATTTTTTTTGCGACACGACCACCATACACATCATTAACCCTTCGAGCCGTTTCCGCAGCACTGGTGCCACGGTGGAACTCGTACTCGTAAATAACGCGATATTTCAAGTTTTCCATTTTGTAAACTGAGTGACGCAAACAGAAAAAGCAGAAGAAACAAAAACAAATGAATGACGGTTAACGAAACACAAATACAAAAAAATAGCTGTATAAATAGCTATATAAATTTGAACTTGGAATTCCTAACCAAAGAGGAGAAATTTGTGATTAAAGTGGCCAGTACAACAAAACACCAATTTCATATGTAAGGACCTAATATTATTATTTTTTATTTATTTAGTTAAATACAACGGTACACAATATGTAGTAGGTATTTAGTAAGAAAAAATAAGAAATTATTGTAAGTGCCTATTTTCTAAAAAAACTTAAACTAATTTATTAGATAATAAATCTAAAAAAATATTGTACTTCTTTTAAATACTTTAAAAGGATACATATTGTGTACCATTGTGATTAGCTAAATAATAATAATATTTTCCACATAAAGTGGGATAATGGTAAGCCGACGATGAATACCTGCGGGCCCGCGCCACCTTGGGCGTGCAGATGAACGGCGTCTCGTCCACCTGCAGCGCGCGCTTGATGCCGCGCTTGTTCACCCATGTCTCACTTGCGTTTTCTATCGTATCCTACACACAGTTATATACCTATATACTAGTCAGTAGGATAGTAGACAAGGTCAGACAATTGTAAATATATGTATAGCTGTTGCCTGAGGCTTTACCCGCGTAATTTTTTCTTGGGAATAGTTATTTTTCCGGGACGAAAGGTATGTTATGTCATTCTCCATACTTCAAACAACATTTATGGAAAACTTCAAGAATATTTGTCGAGTATAGAGCGTGAAGAGGTAACTATTTACTTTCGCATTTATAATATTAGTTAGTATCAAAAGTCTAAATTATAGATACAATACAACTGGATCATTATACGAAAATTAGTTGGTTGGAATGTCCATTTTCAAAAAGTTAAGACAAAAACAAACTCAACCAACTCAATATTTTTTTTAAATAATAATTGAGAGGCACTCACTTGAATGAACGACGATTTATAAGTGAAGGTATTTTTGGGCGATTTCGCTTTCACGAATACAGACATCGGCTTTGGCGCCGCCACTGAAAACATAACAAATAAAAATATATGGTAAGAATGTAGAAGAATGAAGTATGGTAAGAAAATAAGCTATTATTTCCAAAGAGGAATTAACTTTGAGAAATAAATTCTGTATACTTTAAAATAAAACATGAAACAGTGACATTCCTAATAAATACTTTCACTTGATCATGTCTACAAGTTTTCTATAGCGCATAGACAAACCATTACATGGTTTTAGGTGCCATAGTAAAATAAATAAATATAAATAAATAAAGACAAATAACACAGATCGATAATCCCAAAGTAAGTTCGAGACTTGTGTTATGGGATACTAACTCAACGATACTATATTTTATAACAAATACATATATAGATAAACATCCAAGACCCGGGCCACTCAGAAAAATATCATTTTCCATCATGACCCGACCGGGGATCGAACCTGGGACCTCTCGGTTCAGAGGCAAGCACTTCACCAGGTCGTATTTGATTAAACCGTATTTTCGAGAGCTAAATAAAATAAATATATAATTACTCACCATGTGGCATTACTTCCCTCTCAGTAAAGGCACACTTAGCCACGGCAGTGGCGATAGTAGGCAAATACCCGCACACAACATCAACCAACGTATCTCTAGCGCTGTCTCTGTCTATCATGTCGGCGAGTGACTCTGCAGACTTCGTGAGGTCTTTCTGCTTTGATTTGGTCTGTTTAAGCTTGTTGTTGTATTGCTCTGCTTCTAGATATCTAAAGGAATGGAAATGGAATTAAATATTTTTTGCACTTTTGCACATATTTCATAGAACTAGAAGTTTTATTCGTATACAAGTACTATCACATTCAATCGAGTATTACTGCCGTCAAGCTCAATATCGTCCAAGGGCCGCTATATATAGTATCAACCAATATAACAACCGAACGGCTTGTTTTATGTTAGTCACAGGAATTCGAGAGTTTTTGTACGATTCTTTTCGAAAACAGACGTTACAAAGATGGTCAGTAATTGGTAGTCGAATAGTAAATATGAAAGTGTCTACATAGATTTTGGCTCGCTCGCCATGGTACTAACATAAGTGCCTGGACACCCAAGGCACAGGGAATCCTAGTATAAGCTTAATTGTAAATTTATGTCGAATGAAAACAACAAATAAAATATTTGTAATTTATATATTTTCAGTACATTTATCGCAATCTGAATCAGTTGAAATAACGAACGCCCCAGATAATGTTGTATCGGAGCCGTCTTTTTGGTCATCATTTAAGTAAGAAGTGGATGGTGGTGTAATTGGTTAAGACCGCCTGTGGATCGAAAGGCCTCAGTTTCGTATTCTACTCGTGCCATATGAGTTTGTATACCAATCTGACTCATATACAGTAGTTTTCATAGACCACCACTTGCTTCCGGTGAATGAAAACATCTACCTGCCACTAGATGGCGGTAAGTAGTCGAAAAAGTCATATCAGATGCTTTTACGCGGCTTGAATAAAATCGGACGCCAGTGTTAGCAATAACACACTCGATATGATGGTGATGATCATTTAATTCAGGATTCGTCGAGTCGACAAGAAGAAGTTGAAATATAAATCTTACCGGGCCTGCTGTAAATAATACATGATGAGTATGTCCGAGGTCTGCCGCTCGTCGCAGTCCTGGAGGTACTTGATGAACACCTCCTCCTCCGGCGGCAGCAGCGGCAGCTGCAGCGCCTTCGACAGCTGCCCAGTGTTGCGACAGCCTGCGAATTTAGTAAGATAGATAGATACTAACGACCCGTCCCGGCTTCGCTCGGGTAAAACTATTTTTAAAAATTAGCCTATGTTACTCTTGAATGTTTACAATAATTATGGCCAAATTTTACCAAATTGGTCCTGTTGTGTTTGAGTTTCTCTATTATAAACAAAAATAAATATTTTTTAATCTTTATAATTAGTATGAAGGTTAGAGATAAAAAATAGGAATGCTGTCCATGGGCTCCAACGTTATATGGCGAAGGAAACGATGCGCAAAAAGCTCATGTGAGAGGAAGAGAGAATAAAACAGGAAATAATTCATAAACTTCCACCAAATAGTTGTATCAATAAATAACTCGCTTGCTAATCGGACCACTTCCGGACCATCCAAACCAGACCAGCCAATCTAAAATAAACTTTATTCCCCAAACATAAGCTTCGTTCTCCCTCTCCTCAGCGCACTAACGATAACTTATCGCTTCTTCCAGCAACCGCCTTGCCAAATAAAAGTTGCAAGTCACTAGCCAATACGGCAACTATCCCGTGCCAATCTAAAATGAATTTTATTATCCAGTAATAAGCGTCAAACTCACCTTTGAAAAAGCAAATGAGCACCTTCTCCCTCTCGTCTCTACTCGCAGAGTACTCAGCGCACACTCTAACGACATCTAACGCTTCTCCCAGCAGTTGCCTCGCCAAATACAAGTTGCAACTCGCTTGCCAATCAGACAACTTGCCGGCACTAATATTTTCCCTCATATTTTGTACAGGAACAGGTTTTCTAACGTGCAAATATTGTAAGGCGGCTTGCATTTTCTTTTGGGCGAGTAGGGATGATAACACGACGCTGTGTTGCCAATGGGCTAGGGTGTTGCCAGTTAGACATTGGAGCTGGTCGAGGGCGAACTGAAAAAAAAATATAAATTAATTTCTCAGTGAAACACATTTTGATGTATGGAAAAAAATACAAAAGAAGCTAAAGACAACGTGTCAGTGTAGCCAAATGAGACGAAACATTTTCATACAACTACCTTGCTGTCTTATACGAAGAGGCAAGATAGGCGTTGTAAACTCGGGCATATGATGAGTGATAAAAGATTCCGTCAAAATTATTTATTTTATTTTATTAAATTGTTGATATTTTGGACGCAATAAATCAAGATAGTTTATATTCATCTATCTACATCCACTTGTAGTTAAGCTTTGATTTGAGATTGCAAAATGTGTAAATTTTCTTTATTTCCCCCCGTAAATTGGCAAATAATAAAAAAAATTAAATGCCGGAAACAAATCGGCATTTATCGTGTCTGTGATTTATTAATGAGAAAGCGTATTCTGGATTTTTTTCCGTAAGTAGATGAAAAATGTAAATGTAGAAAAATAATAAGTATATGTTATACACACATCGAAGTCCCTATGGTCGAGATGCCAGAACGCCTGCGTAGCCTTAATGGCGGTGTTGCTCAGACCGAACATTGTGGGGAATTGCATCAACCTGCGAATCACTGCTTCGTACCTGAAAATAATAGCGTGGACATTTTTATTAATTTTCGTTATAGATTTGTGAGCCTTAAGAATATTGTTATACTGCGTTTTTCCAACCCTACATTTTACTTGCCGTTAGTTATATTGTATAAATCCATGATTTTCTCTGAATAATTTCGGTTTTTAGAATTTTAGAGATTTTAGAGCAAGTTTATTTATTTATTAATAAAACCAACAGCGTTAAAAGTTGTATTTCTTAAATATATCTAACGATGGCCAATTATAGGTTCCCTTCCTATAGACATAATTTATGTAATGTACGGGAACTATGGTTACACATCAAAAACCAATAAAAGTGAAAAAATGAGACAAACGGAGTGTATATGCTTTTACAACTGTTGCATTTATGCAGTAAATACGTGACAAATGATAATAAAGAATTTTATTTCAGGTAATAACTTATGTACAGTGCCCAATATTATAAAAACCTTACAGACTAACGTAAATATAACGACAATAGACAAATCCCGTAGACTAAATATAATTACCTCACTTCATCGTAAATCATAGAGTAGTCCAGCAGTAGATAGAGCACCAAAGAATGTTTGTGTTCCTCAGCAATTTCCGGCAACAGGTAAAGTCGCAGGAGCGAGTATAGCGACGGTGGGGGATACAACCCGTAGGACTCACTGCCGCCTCTCAACCACATTCTGTGAAAACAATTGGAGTCATTTATATTTTTTCCGTCAATTTCGCGTCAATTTCCCACGGGAACAGTTCTTTTTACCAGGATATAATAGTCTATGTCCTTCTCCATACTCCTAGCTACAAATACGCGAAATTTCAAGACGATTGAATGAGTAGATAAAGCGTGAATAGGTAACAATCAAAAATACGAAAAACTTATAAAATTATTGGTTATATATTGTACCACTATGATTTAAAATTTTAATTTTAAGAGTTTTTGGGTATATTCCTTTGTTACTTAAACCACGAATCTATCTCATCTTCTCGTGTTCTCGGTTACATCCCGAGGCTGTGACGACGCGAGGCCAGGTCAGCGTAAAAATCAATCTTAAAATGTTGATGGCTGGTATATTACAACCACGACTTGTTATCCCAATCCCAACTAATATTACAAATACGAAAGTAAGTTTGTTACCTCTTCACGCATTACCTACTGGACCGATTATTATGAAATTTGGTAAACGGGTAGAAAATAACCTGGAATAACACATAGGGTATACACACTTTTTATCCCGAAATTCCCACGGGTTCGAAACCCCGGGCGCAACAGATTTAGATTTTTTTTATTATAGAGATCAATGTCATATGGATAATTATAAAATGAAAGTATTTTATAATTATACTCACTCTCGGACCCCCTCTCCGTCGAACTCGTTTTCGATCAGCTGATCAATATATAGAAGAGAGCAAGGTTTGTTGATCTTATCGTCTACTGGGCCGTTTTCTTGGAGACGTTGGAGTTTCAATCGCCTGTGAACATGAAGTATATTAGTACGTAAAAATATAAATAAATAAACAATAAATATATAAGGACAAATCACATATATTAGGCTGGTTTCCGACTTCGCTCGGGTAAAACCATAATAAGTTATACATGGGAACTTTCCTCAGGAATCAAACTATCTATTGGTGAAAATCGAATAAAAATCCGTCCGGTAATCCGGTAGGTACGGCGTCACATTCTTATGTGACGGGACATCCTTGGTCATATCCTTGTGTGAAAATTCGGGACGCATTAAGGATCACGACTAGTATTGCCAGTCGTCCAGATTTTTGACTTCCCGCTTTTTTAGATTTGAAATAAGAAGCAAGATATCGGCATACTTTTGCACAAAGGTTAAATCTATAAAATAGCTAATTTGAATTTACATTAAAATTTAATTGAAAATACTATATACTATTATATTATATTTATTTACGTTTTTTATATCCCGCATATAACGAAATAATCTCGCTTTGCCCAAAAAACTATCTGGCAACACCGATCACGACCCACAGCAATGAGGATTCAATGCAAGGAGGAATGCAAACAGACAGACTCGACAGTGAGAAATATTTTTATAACATGTAAAATAGAACAAATGTATTATAAAGTGTTTTAAATATAATAGACTAGATGTTACCCGGGGCTTCGCTCCCGTGGGAATTTTGAGATAAAATATAGCATATGGCAATCTTGGATAATACACCTTTTTAATAGTGAAAGAATTTTTGAAATCGGTTCAGTAGTTTCGGAAATAAAACTTAATGTTGCAATTGGCAACATTAAGTTTAGATTTTATTAATATTTACTACTGGTAACATTGTCTTCTCGTTCGTTGGTATCTATGCTCTATTCGTTGGTCTCCTGCGATTTGAAATTGCGCAGGAGCACCACACAAAAATACAAACTCCCAAACGCTTACCTCTTTATAATAATAGTATAGAAGTATATATATATAGTACCTTTTATCGTACAAGGAGCGAACTTGATCGGCCGGGTACGGCAGCGTATGCCGGTCGCCCCTCTCCGGCAACAGGCCCACCCGCAAGAACCACTGCACCACTTGGAAGTACAGCGACACTGTGCTGATACCTTTGTGCTTCTCTTCAATTTCGCTGAGGGCTGGAAAACGCGTTATTAGACACGATTTGCTTCAAGCATTACATTTGTTTTTGTTTGTACCGTGCTGTACGTTTGGGGAAATAAAAGTTTTTTCTTATTTTTCTTTCTTAACATTATTATATGGGCAACATTTGTGACATTATAATTAAGGCCGTATTTAGTTGCACGATCTCATTTTATCGCCTCGTTTTATTTCTTTGCGAAAAATAGAGTGTATAAAATAAAATGTGTAAATGCATTCACAATGAAACACGAAATTCATCACACGAAAGTCAAATGCGTAACATTTTGTGTTATTTGTTATCATTAAAGTATTATTAAAACGCTTTTTGTGTCCAACATTTGTGACGTCACTAGTGTCCACTGTCATACAAGCATATGCTTGTTTTTGACACATGGAAAAATGTATTTCACTTGATGGCAAGTACCCACACAAAATAAATAATTTTATTAGAAAGTTTAGCTTAGCTAGCTTTATATTATACAATGTTAGTTTGCATATTTTGAACATTACAAAAGAGGTGAGATTATCGCGCGACGTAAAGCGGAGCACGATAATAAAGCCGAGTAATGAGCATGTATGCACGTCGATGTTGTCAACTTTACACCTAAGGCCGAGTCCGTGTTTGCGCCTCACTTCTCACTATCGATTCCATGTGAGACACAGCGAATCAATCTCATTGCGGTGTGGTTGTCGTGGCGTCACAATGGCTCACTGTGATTGGTTAGCTGCGTCTCACTGCGAAACGATTCGATAGTGTGATGTAAATAGCAAAGTTGCACTACGTCCAAAACTGTCATTTACAACATCGAAAAAAAAAATGTACTCTAAGATTTCGACGAATTGAAGTACTTACCATCAGGCACGACCAAGTTGCAGCATTTAGTGAGGATGGCATCGAGCAGCCCTGTCAGCTGGATTAACTGTTGCACACAGTGTTCCAGACATCTTACCACATTTCTAAAAAGACATTTTTATGTGTGAACATTTAGGAAAGCATACCAAAGAGAGAATATGTGGTGTAAAACGTACCAGAGACAGAGAGCTATAAACACACGTAACATAGAACTATAAACATCGTCATATCTTCCATTTCGCTCACAGAAGAAAGAGATTAGATACACGAAAATAAACGGGACTATAGACGATTAATTTACATTGCTCTATAATGATAAAATGACTCGGTAAGATTGTTTACATAACAAGATCAGTAAGATAAAACAAACTTTTCTTACCTGTCAGGTAATGCAGAAGAAACGAATAGAGGCGCTGTGAGTTCTTTCGCGTATTCTTTTAGGTCTATAGCCCTTGTCCAACACCAATCCACCTGGGAAATTTAAACAAAAATAAAATACCGGTCAAGTGCGAGTCGGACTCGTATAGCGAGGGTACCGTAACGTTTGTATAATATTTTACTATGTAACTACTTCGGTTTTCAGATTTTTTCTTTTATATGTATAACTTACTCTGAAACTATAGTCGACATGTTATTCCTGCCAAATTTCATTAAGGTAAGATTCAGATTCAGATTTTATTGCAAGTCACAAGTTATATAGGTTGATCCCACTCACCAGTAGATCTAGAGTACAGCCGGCGGGCGCGTGAGTGTGCGTGGCCCAGTCACGTGCTGCGCGACGCAATACGCGCGACAGTCGAGCTTCAGCGCAAACCGATAGTAGGAACCGACGCTGCTCATCCTACAACAACATATCACTACTTCGTGTACTTTTTTGAGCAATAATTTTATTTCAAACAAACATATAATAGAAACATGGATAAATCACCATTATTTTTATTATGTGGTTTCTGTGAGTAATTGATGGGCGGTGGCCCGATCCTATGTGGCTTGCATGGAGACATAGGTCCAATATATAGACGCCTTGTGAAACGTTTGTTCTAAAATGGTATGGGATACGATCAAAAGTATGGCCGCAAGCACCCCATAGAGATGGATTTTGATGAAACAGAATAGACATTTTAATAAATAGGTCTATTGGGTTGAATTGGGTTGTATATTTCTGTTTTGGTCGGTAGGAGGAACTGTCGCTGTCGAACACGGATAAAAATCCTTGCCGTTTGTGAAGTCTTCAATGCTGGTTCTCGAATCGAAATAGAAACATAAGAATGTGCCAGTTTCCAGATGAGATTCCACCCGGCAATAAAGTAGAGATTCTTCTCATAAACGATGGGTTAGCAACTTATCACTTCCTCCAATAAACCTGCAAGGCGGCACTTCCTGCAAAGCCTTCAGCCCTCCGCAGGCAACACCTGCCGCTGTGCTGATGATACAGACCTGGTCCGCTTGCACAGTGTGGTCGGTGTGCAGCGGCTGCAGACCGGCAGCGCGCGCTGCGTGGTACAGCGTGGTGGGGTGCAGCAACGCCGCGGGCCCTCCGCAGGCCAGCGCCGACAGCACCTGCCGCTGGATACCCAATGTGCGGGAGACGCTCCACTCAGATGTCGATAGCCAGGTGCATTCTATAAATTAAAATAACGATTTTGACCACTGAAAAAAGTGTACAATTTTAGTGTTAATAAGGAATTGAGAGAAAATAACGATTTTGACCACTGATAAAAGTGTACAATCTCAGTGTTAATAAGGAATTGAGACTTGAGTAAATCCAATACAACAAGAAAAAGAAAAACGGTAAAAATTCAAAATGCAAAAAAAAAAAAACAGTGAATTAGTAAAATCAATATGTGAGTGAGACTGATAAATAAGTATAACAGCAAAAGCTCAATCTATTTGTCATCTCCACGAGTAAAGCATTATTGAAATTCATAAGTATTCTTTTATTTTTGTATAACGTATTTTGTAACTAAATGAAAAAAAGTCTTACACACACACTTTTATAAATACACATATTTTTTAATGTACTCAAAGCACAGCAAGCACAATTAGATACACTACACACATTAAACATCAAGTAGTACTTTAACAAAATCACTCACCGTATTGCAACGAGTTAGGGTAGAAATGCTGCTCCAACCTGGTGCAGTGTGAATATGGCGTCACCGTGTGCGGCGCCAGTCGGGAGTCCAACGCGCTGCCGCACGCCAGTGTGCCCATGTTGTTGGCGCTCATGAACGGGCTGCTTTCGAGGCGGCAGGTGGCTGGAGTGGAGATAAGTTACAAACATATATTATGTAGACGACTGCTTTCTAGGCTGCAAGTTGGTGGTTGGGTGTTTCTCCGAGCGTTTCGAACGCTGCGGCCGCGCCGTCATTATGATCTGTCAATTATCTCGAGGAAGGAATCATTTCCAAAATCAATCATCCATAAAATTGACATTGACCACAGTACACATTAATGATTTTAAAGTCACATAGGAAAAGTGATTCGTGTCTTTGTTAAAAAATTTGAAAAATTGCAATAACGCGCAGCACATAAAACTGAAGAAATGTTTTTGTACATTGTATATATATTTTTTAATTCTTAGTGGAACAGACTTATCTAACAATATAAATTACGAATATGCAATTTTAAAAATAATTGTTTGAAATAATACAAAAGTAAATAATGAAGTCTGTAGGCAAATAAAAAAAAACTCCAATCAATACTGCTCAAGTCAGTTATTTTCATATAGGTACTATAACTAACTTCAGTAATCTTCTTTTTAAATATTTGTACAATGGTGAATAGATCATGATAAAGTGATATATACTCACATGGCATTTGGTCCTTATACCACTGGTCCAAGTCGAAAATGATCATTCCATACTGTGGGGACGCATTTGCGTTTTCACCCCAAATTTCCCAAACCAGCTGGCATATATTTAACATATCTGAAAAAACATCAACAGATTAGAAGAAATACTTTAAAATACATATTTTTTTTTAATTTGGAGACACCTTTTTTTAAATAAAAGCATTGTTTACTTACTTTCTTCCCCTTCCTCCCCCAAAGTAGAACTAATAGCATAAGTGTGACAGGATAGACATTTTCCCCCCATCGCTGGTATCGAATCATCCATTGATTCCAAGTCCACTTGGAATCTTAGTGTTGCCATAGAGAAATCCTAAAAAGTTTACAATTTTTGATAAATTGTATTAAAGAATTGAGTGCGACCGACATTATTTGATTCAAATTAACACAAAGGGGAACAAAGAAGAGAATGGTTTTGACCTATGACCAGTATTATCGAAGTAACAAACACATGCAATGTACATTAATCAGATCAAGTATTTTCCAAATTGGCAGTTACCTTATCATGAGTGAAGGTAGATATTAGATAAAAATAAGAAATAAAAATCTCCCAACGTTGTTAATTCTTTTATTTTAAGATTTGCAAGAAATATATGATTCTGTTTTTTCAAAAATCTTCAAAAATTGTGTAATTGGCAGACGTCCCGGTTTTGCTCGAGTAAAACCATAACAGCATATACATTAACTATCCTGAAAAACACTATCTATTGTGGATAACCATAGAAAAAACCGTTTGTAGTTTTGGCGTTCATGCCGACAGACGCGACAGTGGGACGTAAGTTTTATAACACGTACGATAAAGATACTTAATTGCTACCAAATAATAGAAATGTGCCTCACCTGATAGAGACACTTGGTGTCAGAAAGCATCCGCTTGCCGTGGTACGTGAGCGAGTACAGCACAGCCAGTGGGAACTCCTCCTCTTCCAGCCGGTCCAGCACTGAGAATATCACCCAGAGGTAACAGAATGCTCTGGGATCGTCACATGGCTCCTGCAAAAATAGATATTTTATTTGTTTCTTTTTTTAACATGCAATGTACACAAGTGTGCAACGTGTGTGTGTTACCTAACATTGATTGGATGGAATTTCATTTTTTTTTCGTCATTACTGACGAAAGTGCACTGAAGATGTCGAATGTGGCAGAAATCTTAATTTTAAAGCAAATATCCTAAACTGATTGACACGAAATTTTTATATTAATTTAGATGACAAATATGACAATGCATAGTTATGATATGCGTGACCAGATAGTGCACGCAAGATCGGCTCCCGACGAGGATTAAGTATATATTTTTTTGTCATATATTGAATGCAATAAGATCTCCCATCGGAGCGTTTTACAGGTTTCTTCCTCAACTGTAAAGCGTTAGAAGCCCAGGGCCCACAATAAGATCTATCTGACATCAATAAAAGTGTGTATCAAAAATAACATTTTTGTTAAAATTTATTTACCTTTTAAATTTAGTTTATATTAGGTATGTCTTATAAGTAGGTACCTGGAATCCAAAATGTGTGACCGGCAAGCATTCAACATTAACTTGCGATGTGTATTCCAGTTCCATTATAATCAGATTCCAAATTTGAAATGCGCCGAAATTGAATCCCACAGCTAAACTACCTATTTGTGGGATATACTGTAAAGCAGTCACTCTAATTTGATCCCTTTTAGCTTTCATACATACAGATCCATCAGGGTTACGGAACAAATACTGGCCATCTACTAAAGAATTTTCGTTAAGTAACACTGCTATGTGATGTTCATTCTCAATGGCTAAATCTCTTTGTTCTTCTAGCCGGTGTATAGAGCTCAATGGCAGGAAGGATAAGTTTGCTGGATTCTGTTCTCCTAGGACTAAGTGTTCATAACCTTGAGATATATCTTTCAATGCTGAAAAATAAATTGTAAAGTGACACATTTAATCCATCCAATATGCACAATGATTGGATTCTAATAAGATATAGTTTGATGATAAATGGATATGTTATCACAGGCCCACTGAAAATGTTGTCAAAATCTTTAATGTAAGTAAGTTATAATAGTAACTTTAGTGATGAATACACAATTGTAGTTTTAGAGATACACATATCTATAAGGCACCCTAAATAAACATAACATTTCCATACATTTATCATAAAATAAAATATATATTACCTTGAATAAGACTAGCTCTGTTGAGATCAAACACAAAAATCTCTCCATTCTTAGTGCCAGCCATTACAGCCCCATCAAAACATGCAAATGGTCCATCCGGGACAGCATCGCATACAGAGATCTGTGTGACAACCACTTCTGTCTGTATGCAGCGTAGTATTTGAGAACCGTTGACATGTAGTACACAGATTATCCCTGTTCCATCGTCACATTGGAGACTGATAATAAGTTGTTGGGAGTTACTGGACAGAGGATTGGCCAGTTCAACCACAGATGATATAGATACTTGGGAGTGGCTGCAAGGAAATTTCATAGACATTTAAAAAAAAATTAAATTACTAGAGGCCCATTTTGTAAATGAAGAAAATACTGCTGTAACATACCCATTCAGTGAACTGAAGTTGTGTGCAGCAACTTTGAGGCCAGTTTTAAGGTCAATGACACAAAACTTAGCGCCAAGGGCCAGCCAGGCATGTTTGGTGTCACTTAGTATCTGCCCTAACGGGGTCCGATCTGCAAAATAATAGAATTTAATACTAATAATGTTCAAATGACCTACACATACATATGTATATGTCTTAGAAAATTTAAAGTGGATATAACATCCAACAACATGTTATATATTTGAGATATATTTGATTATCTAGTTTATAAAATGGAGTAAAATCAAATTACATACCAAATTCATCTAGGAATATAGGATAGGTATTTATTTAATTAAAGAGTATCAACACTTATTGAATATATTTTAAGCTATTCATCATCAAAATGAGGACACCGGAGGTAATGTTGATTATTTTACGATCTTTGGCCGTGAAAAGTGTAAACTTTACACCCACATGATCTCACTATAAATCTATGTTGTCATACACAAATAAAACTTATTTGTCGGTACCTACCAGGATTTTCATCTGATGGTTGAAGAAAGCTAAACACCGCAGGTGACAAGCTTGTCCTTTTTACAATGGAAAAAACACTATCTTGCAGTTTTTGCATTTTGAATAATTATTGATATTATTTTAGTACAAATTGTAAGCTTAGAGGTTATGTTCTAAATCATTATTAGATTATTTTTCTACTGCATTTGTTTGCCCTGAAAGTATAAATTTGTTACACAATTATATTGCACTGGTATTTTAAATAACACCGACGTAAAAACGTTAGTAGATAAACCACAATTCCATTGTAATGTGAAGAAGCGCGCGCGGCGGCGTTACAAAAATTCCATTTCAATTTTGACGACCATAGACGAAGATTTCATTCAGGCAGCTGTTATAGTGAGGCGACATACTAGCTCAGAAAACATTTCGATTATGATTGTGTAACCATTACTTAAATAAATAAAAAGAATCATACGTGATGTAGACTGTAACGAAGTTTATTTTGTTAGTTATCCTCTTCATGCATGTACTTGAAATTTCGCATACGTAATTAGTAATACGGGTAAGGTCTTGTGTTATAGGTAATTCTTGAAGATGAAGCCACGGGAATATTATAGAGAATATTTTGTAACTTTAACTAAGTACTTACATGAAAGTTTAATTATTACCTACAACGTTTTACTAAAATGAAATTGGTGGCGATTAAAATCCTTGTCGTAAATAGGGACTACATTTGGTATAAAGAAAAACTGTAATACAACCTTCATAAATAAAATGCTAAACCAGAATAATCTTCTGTAGTATTTTTTTTAGGTTTCGCTATTAATTAGGTAAATGTAAAAATGTAATGTTAGCGCTATTGAATAGGAGCGCCTTTGAAACTAATGGGTGAAATAAAACAAATGAGTTAAATAAAAGAAATATCATATAATTTCGAACAAGTAAAAACGATAAAATTATTTATAAAAATATACTAAGTACAAAAATGTCCATTCTCATAATGAGTTTCATATGTTTGTGAAATAAAAATGTTACATGATAAAATTACAGAAGTGCACCAAGTCAATAAATTAAAATGTAAATATAAATTTAACCAAATTGTATTGTAAATTAGATAAATAAAGTACGTAGTTATAATCTGTTATATAATAATAATCTGTTGTAATTTGAGGCATTTTGTTCCTATATCTATATTACATAATAATAATACCGTCTTTTAAACGAATACAAAACTATAGTATGATCAAAGACTCACTTTCGAAGAAATTTCGGGGAATCCTTCAGCTATCTAGACTACTTATCTATGATTCAGCGTCTGTTCACTCCATTATTTAACCATGCGTTTACTATTGTAAATTGTTAGCTCTCGAGATAAATCTGTTGACTTTATTAATATATAATTGCCAAAACTCTAAATCCAACTTATTGAATGACGATTCTGAACTTGATATCATTCATTATAGCAATGCCGTCGACGATGTTGATGAGCCCTCCGAATAGGAGTACTCTGTGATGAAAAAAAAAAGATAAATAAAACGACAAAACAGCCAAATTAGTAGTACCTCTCTTTCCCTCATCTGAGCGTTTTACCGGTTCTTCCTTAACCATTGAGCATCAGAGCCCAGTGTCAGCTTTTTTTTTTACGTCTTCAAATATGCAGTTATATTTATGTCTTATTGGAAGTGGAAATCTTTTTAAAACTAAGTTTTATATTTAACAGTCAAGACGATTACTGAATTACTTACTTGTTAACTTATCTGACACAAGAGAAATAATGGAACTTTATATAATTAGTTACTGGTAAGGGAAAATAAAGAAAAAAAAAACAGAATAACTAACGATATCAATAGAGGAAAGAATTCATAGTAAAAATAACATATTAAAAACATTTTGAGCAACTATACTATTTTCTTAGTATTAAATGGTTTCACAGACATTTTGACAACATTTTTGTTCACCTCATTACCATGTGGATTAATTTTCATTTGACCTTGAACTATATTCATCATCGATGTATATGGACTCTCTGTTGGTTGATGACTTACTGAATTTTCTACTTTAATTTTTTGTTCATTCCTATTGTTAACTTCATTATAAATAGAACTTTTCATTGATATATATGAATTAGATGGTTGTTTTTGTTGTGTGTTACCACCAGGACTAAATCCATTTTGTGTTACCACAGGATCAATGGGTTTCGTTGCTAAACTAACATTTTCTGTTTGTGTCACTACTTCACTATTAATAACAGGTGTATTATCTAATGAACCTTGTCGTGCAACATGAAGGCTATTTGATCGTGAAGAATTCCCTAACGAATGAAGTGTCGAGGAACTACCTTTAAGGCTTTCCATTTCCTTCGAAAACACCTCTTCACTCCTCTGAATTCGTTGAGCATGCACTGTTAAAGGAGACGGATTAAGCTGAACCGAAGATCCTGCCAACGATCTACTGGGGGAATTTTGTGTGGGTGTAGTTAATGTTGACATTTGCTTATTTTCAGTTCTGTTTGTACTTGTTTTTGGAGTATTAATTTTAACTTCCATAGACCCGTATGCACTATCTTTAGTAGAACTATGGGAAGAGCCGTCTTCTTTAACTCCATATCGTCTAACCACATTCGCAGGGGCAACTGGTTCAATATTTTGTACATCGTAAGACAATGGATTTTTTTCAGCTGGTGCATGTTTTACTCCATCTATGACTTCACCAGTTCTAGGATTTATATGTTTTTCTGTATCGTATCTTAAAGTCACCCGATGGCTTTCGTCAATTGGGTGAGGTCTTGATCGATCTTCTAGCTCAACATCACTATCGTCATAGACACTGGGTTCATAATTGCTTTCCTCCTGTAAAATAATACAAAGATAATTATGAGCGGCCTTGCTCTAAAATATTAATAAGCATCTTGGTTGAAGGTTTTTTAAGACTCACTTCTTCGTCAGCTTCTTCAATGACACTATTTTGTATCCAGTCCCTAATTCTTTGCTTCTTAACTTGTCGATCAACTGTTGTTTCTATACCATTGTCACGAAAATGTTTCAGAAGAATATTTTTTTCATTGGGGTCACTGTGAAAACTATACATTGATGGACATAATTCATCTATATCACCGCTGGCTAAAACAGAAAATGAAAAGATTAAAATGAAGGTTTATATAATTCTATAAACTACATAGGCTACTACTATTTTCATGAAATTAATTTAATAGATTGTTATTTGCAAAACTTACCGACTCTATCTGTGTACCCTTTGGCCATCCACCGATCATCTAAATAACGAGATAATTCTTGGAAATTTGTAGCTCTTCTGAACTCTCTAGGTTCAATGAATTTCTTAAACATTTTTTGTGCTCTTGATGACACCATTTTCCATAGTTTTGGCTGCTTTTTCAAAGGATTTGAGCTATTATACCAGTTGAAGTAGCTGAAACAAAAATAATAAACCCAGGTAAACCTATATTATGTAATAATGAGGTTCGTGGTTTAACCAATACCTTAAAAATTGTAAATAAATTCTTTACAAATGAAGAAAATCTAGAAATGGACGTTGGTTCAGACAAATTAACAGATTCATTATTATACTAAGCATATTGGAATCAATTTTAAAAGTACTTAAACAGGTGTTTGATTTTTACCTTGTATACCTAGGGTCGTCAAATGCAGCTTTCTGCCAAGGTAAACATCCAGTCAAGCAAATGAAAATAACTATTCCAAACTGCCAAACATCGTGGGTAATTAGAGCTCTGAAAGAAAAAATAAACACGTCTATGAATAATGGTCAGTTTTGTTTACTTTATTTAAAAATTTACACCCATCTTGCTCATGACTACGATACTGCGAGCATAAATATTAGCAAAGTGTTAGTGTAATAGCGAGATATGTGTAACAAAACATAAAAATACCGGACCGCAATTTTACATCTAGTTATTTATTTTATTTTAATAAATAAACAGTCCATGAAAATAATTATTCTAAAACGTACTTGTAACTACTATCCATTGATAAAGTTAAAACTTCCGGAGGTGAATACGGCAACCATTCGTTTCTTCTTCTAACCACCGATTGGACTTTTCTGGTTTCACCAAAATCACACAGTTTGATTCGAGAGAAGTCAGATTTGAATATAAGGATATTATCAAGTTTCACATCCCTGTGGACCAGTTCCCTTTGGTGTAGATGCTCAAGTGCGGCAGATAATTGCTTTGCTACTCTCTTCGTGTGTATTTCACCGATTCCAGTATCCAACATATTTGACGTTAAGTCACCTAAAAATTACCAATTTGTATTTGCTTTGTTTTGAACATTTTCATAACAGCTTGTTACATAAAAGGGATATAGAAATTATAATCAATAATTGGTAAATTGCCAATCATTTTGTATGAAATTATTGATATAACCCTGGAGAAGCGTTAATGATACATTCATTCAAAACATTGCTGGCTGCTTTCCAAAATCACACAGAGTTAAGCATGTACCACCTATGTACCTATATAAAGAATACGTGCAAATATCTAGTTGCTGAAGAAGTTATTTGATTCCTTAGTCAACATGATGCTTTTGACATTAAATTACTTAGTTATGTAAGTCATCAAGTAGTGTAACTACACTCTAATTCTATTTCTTACAAGCATTAATGAAAACAAATTTGAAGTTCGTTACGAAAATATGGTATTTCTATACCCTGGTTAATTGAAGTCCAGTTAATTTAAAGTATATAATAAATATCTATGCTGAAATGAATACACTTAATATAAGATACAGATATTTTCAAATTAAAATTACCTAATGGAGCATATTCTTGACAGAACACATAAAATCCTGCTGTCTCAAATGCCACATCGAATGTGGTGACGATGTTTTTATGTGCACTTAAATGTAAACTATAATGAAATTCTTTGTAAAAGTCTCTGATAGAGACATATGGTTTTGGAAGCGCTTTGAGTACGATTTCTGTATCTGAAGCTCGGTGCTCAACTAAAAGAATTTTACCAAACCAACCCTCTCCAACTATCTGTAATATGTCAAATTCTTCAACTAGGCTGACCTGAAATAGAAAATTCATAATAGAGGCGTATCTAAACATTACATACAAAGTAAATGAAAAAATTAAATTTGAAATACGTAGGTACCTTTTCAAGTTCAAACTCTCTGATTTTATGAATTGAGCCTGTCAACGCCCTTCTTGTTCCATTGTTCATTGTGATTTATTTTTATTATTCAGCCATAATTAGATGAAATTTTAAAAATTATCTGAAATAAAAATAATATTTTTAGGTAAGACGCACGGTTCGATTTGATTTTAATTTGATAGTTACAAGAAAAATTTGACGCAACTTGATAAAAAAAGGAATAGCGTAGTTTGTTGTACCCTATCGATCTTATCATAAGCCAGAAGAGTGTATGAGCTGACATAAAATCTATTATTTTAGTTTTTCCCAAATTTTTGCACGTGAGACGGATATGGATAGCTCGTATCGTCCCCATTTCTCACGAAACCGTTGAGTGACTGATCTTGGACGGTGGCCAGCTACTGATGTCTACTCCAGATCCAGACGGGGGACCTACGTCACCTCATGACGTCACCTTTAGTCTTAAATGCAAGTTTATTGTTTTGCTATAAGCAGGAAACTGTTAGGAAATATTTTGAACCAAGAATAAGTTTATGGAATCGGCTATTGTAGTAGGTAGGTATAATTAATGCGACAGTAATAGTGCCAAATTTCGGGTATTAGAGGGTTGACGTGCTGTTAAGGTACAGTCGGCAACAAATCTGCCTTCCCAAAATAATTTCATCTTGAAATCATCTCATGTCTCGACTAATTACTTCATGTTTCAGTTCAATAAAAGATCACTTCATTTAATATATTAGAATTATGTTAAACAAAAAAATTGTAACAATAAAAAAATAATGAAAATTAATGACTACTCTCCGGTAACCTAACCTAATATGTAGTTTCCATTTATTTATGTTTCTTTTGAAGATTAGAATTTACGATTCAAGAGAGTAGTAAAACTTATCTATTTGTGCGTTTGTTTATTACTTATATTTTAATTTGTTCTGTCTATAAATTATAATTCGTTAACAGTCTTACTGTCGGGCTTGAGGACAGCGGGCATACTTACATATTTATTAATATTAGTTAAGAGTGAATAATAATCTTTTCATAGATATATTTTAAGTTCTGTATTTATATTGCTTAGGTATGTATCTATAATAATAATAACTTTTATTTATTTCTTCTCACAAAAAGTTCACAGAATATTTCAGAATTAAGTTTGAAGAAAAACCGTTTTATATTAGCCTATTTACGTACATTAATTGTCAATTACACCGCTAAAACAGGACCGTTTTAGCAATACGATATTGCACGTTACAGTTTTTGTTATCCATACTAGGTACTAAGTTTATATGTTAATGTTAAATGTACACAAAATGAAAGTTTTTGAGTTCAATAATTATATCTTAAATTTCTTCAGATATCCTTGTTACTTCGGTTCATCAAGATATTATGTGGGTGAATTTGTTGTTAATTACTCTATAAGTACTATTTCCAATGCATTTTTCAGTTTTATTTATTTGTATTATGAATCAGATAACGGTTAAACATAAGCACTGGTTAACAAAAAGATCAAATATATTTTTGAGGTACAGTGCACAGAAATAGTTTTGCATGTTTAGGGTTAAATAGACGTTTATCAAGAAACTTACAAGATTTCACGAGACTTTTTGTATTAGGTAAATAATTATGTTACTAAAAAATGTAGTAAATTTTCATTATTTTAGTCTAAACTACAACGGTTAAATTTGTTTAAAAATGCGCTGAGATTTAGTCTGTTTTTATATTATTTTAGTCTGTATTTACTATTGGCTTATAAATTCATAACATGTGCTTGGTAACTTTTTTTGTTGATCTGATCAGAGGATCTAAGCGTCGGAACTTTGTAAAATTGAACCACGTAGCGCAAGTCTATTGTTATTCTTGATTTATATAGGATTATAAAGTGCAATAATAGTAACTAAACTTAAGTGTGTGACATAAATAGAAACTAAATTTGATATAAATTTGATCTACAGTTAGGCAAAATTCGAACCTAACGTTTATTTTGATATAGATTCCGAAGGAAATTCGGAAAAAAACTACCTTTTTGTTCGACTTAGCTAGAGGAAAAAATGTTATAATGTAAATCCCTATACCATCGG